>NC_134573.1:74268809-77183809 GCF_050947875.1 Dermacentor variabilis | reverse complement strand
GTACGGCCTGTGAGCAAACAACCTTCCTTGCTGTCAAACAATAAATAGCGATAAAGTTGACAGTACAAAATTGTCTCATCCGTATGTCTCTCTCTAAAGCACTCCATCCCCTGGCCCTCGATATCCAGTGTGTTTTTTTATTTTTCTTCGAACATTTTGTGTGGTGAAAACAATTCTTTTTTCTTTCTATTAGGGGGGGGCACCGGGTATTTGCTACAATGATGTAACTGGTGCAAAGCGCTGAATGAATTCATATAGCTGTAAAATGTCGCTAGTGTACGCCTCTATATTGTTATTTAAGCAACGATCAGACACTGCATTTATCTTCCCAACATGTATGCGCCGAAGTATGGCACTGTGCATCTGCATAAACAGTCTTTCGCCATTTGGCTTTGGATTTGACCGCTTTGTAACATAAACGTAAACACCCGACGCGGTGGCGTAGTCTATATGGCGTTGCGCTTCAAAGCGCGAGGGCACGGGATCAAATCCGCGCTTGATGCGGCACTCATCAGCATCATTACATTTGCAGAAGATTTTACAATCTTTTCCTTACTGTAGAAAAAAAAGCCATTTTAGTGTCCTGTACATTACTGTGTGGTGTAAAAATACTGCGAAAACCTCTTTATCACGAATTGTCGTCCACAGGTGGAGGGTGTCCTCAGACCAGCACACCGTGATCACTCGGTGCTGGTCGGACTCTCCACAAGTCGCAGCTGGTCGTGAAAGCACGGGCTGATTGCAGGGTCCTTTCACTATTCCGGAATACGAGGATCGGGGGCAGTCTCAAGTTGCGTGTCCACTCCCTTAGCGAGGGTGAACGCAGCTGGGAATTTCTTGCAGGCGCTATGGTTGCAGATAGGATACATCGCTCGTAACTCTGGGCCGTGCCGAAAAGCGTTTGTCTAGCCTTCTGCTTAGAACGCCGTCGTCTCTCGTCAATTTGGCGTGCGGTGGAGGATACCACCTGCAGAGTCTGCGTATTCCTCTACTGATGGACGCACGCCAAATTGCTGATAAACGAATGCGTATTGCCTCTAGGTAAATACAATGCCATCTTTTTGTGTGTGTTAATGATGTAGCCCAACCGACAAATTTCGTCACTTGGGCCTAAACACACCCGGTAACGCTCATAATGTTACGTGTAGAGACACAGACGAAAGATGCTATTTACACGCTATTTACACTCTATTTACACTGGAGCCAGGCAGCCAGGCTGACACTCGCTCGTGCCAAGGGCACCGACCAACTTCTTCGTCGTTCACGTGGCGGCTCGTCTCTGGAGCATCACTCAATAATATCGTAATATTATCCCCCCCCCTCGGCGGCAAAAGCACCATCACCGTGCTGTTAAATATCCAAGGTGCATGGAGAGTTGTAGGGCTTGTGTCGGGCAACGAGGACAATGTCACTGGTTGTCACAGTGGAGGACGTAGTGGGCGTGGCTACAACGATTTCATAGGTGACATCGGTCACTGTACGTATCACGCGATATGGGCCTGTGTAACAGGAAAGCAGTTTTTCACAAAGGCCGACTTTCCGGGATGGTAATCAAAGGAAAACGAGGGCGCCGGGCACAAAATGGACATCATGGTCACGGAGGTCGTAGCGTTGCTTTTGCTTGTCTTGAGACACTTGTAGACGAGCGCGGGCAAGTTGGCGAGCATGGTCAGCATGGGCGATTGCATCACGGGCATAATCGCTACTTGAAGCTGTGGCGGACGGAAGCACAGTGTCCAGTGGTAGCGTCGGTTCGCGGCCATACAAGAGGTAAAACGGAGAAAAGCCAGCAGTTTCGAGACGGGAAGAGTTGTATGCAAAGGTAATGTAAGGTAGAGCCAGGTCCCAGTCACGGTGGTCGTCTGAAACGTATTTGGATAGCATGTCTGTGCGGTTCCAACGCTCAGTGAGGGCGTTCGTTTGTGGGTGGTAGGAGGTGGTAAATTTGCGCTGTATTGAGCAGGCACGCATGATGTCGTCAATGACCTTGGCCAAAAAGGTGCGGCCGCGGTCTGTAAGCAATTGACGCGGAGCACCATGCATGAAAATGATATCATGCAGGAGGAAGTCCGCAACATCAGTTGCACAACTGGTCGGAAGAGCACGGGTTACGGCGTAGCGGGTCGCGTAGTCCGCCGCGACTGCAACCCACTTGTTTACTGATGTAGATTCCGGAAATGAGCCGAGAAGGTCCAAGCCGACACGATGAGAGGGCTCGGCAGGGATGTCGAGCGGCTGCAGGTAACCAGCGGGGAGCTGGGAAGGCTTCTTGCGTCGTTGGCAAAGTTCACAAGCGGCGACGTAACATCGTACGGAACGGGCAAGGCCCGGCCAGAAAAAACGGCGACGTACACGGTCAAAGGTTCGAGATACGCCGAGGTGTCCTGCCGTTTGTGCGTCGTGAAGCTCTTCTAGAACGGTGGAGCGGAGGTGTTTAGGTACTACAAGCAGGAACTCAGAGGTTACGACGGTAAATGTTACGGTACACGACGTACACGAACTCAGAGGCTACGACGGTTACGACGGTCCTCCGCGACGGTACTCTGTACCGTCGCGGAGGACAAAGAGGCGTAGAACAGCATGGGCCGGAATGTGTTCAAAACGGTCGATGAGTGCTCTGATGTAGGCGTCACGTCGTTTCTCGTCGGCGAAATGAAGCAGCTGAGATACAGAGAATGCGCAAGAAGCACTGGCAATATTGGAGGAGTCAGAGTCGTCAACAGGGTAACGCGACAAACTGTCACCGTCTTGGTGCAGGCGGCCAGACTTGTACACGACGGAATATGAAAATTCCTGTAGCCTCAAAGCCCATCGACCAAGCCGGCCTGTAGGATCTTTTTGCGATGAGAGCCAGCAAAGAGCATGATGGTCAGTGACTACAGATAAAAGGGCGACCGTAAAGGTAAGGACGGAACTTCGCAACCGCCCAGATAACAGCAAGGCATTCGCGTTCCGTAATGGAATAGTTGCGCTCCGATGGCGCTAGGAGACGGCTCGCATAAGCAATAACGCGATCCTTGACACGCTGACGCCGGGCTAAGACGACCCGCCGTGGTTGCTCAGTGGCTATGGTGTTGGGCTGCTGAGCCCAACACCATAGCCACCATAACTTATTACGAAATCGCCTAATTTATAAGTTAGTGCATCAAAGCTAAACTTTGGAACTACAAGGTCATCGAGGGTGAAAACAGATTATAAGTGCAAGTTCGAAGCATTCGTAACTACGGTGGGGTCGTTATTATTAGCGTCGTTATTCTTGAAAGAGGTACTGCATGTTGCACTACGTAAAATTGATTTCCAGAAACCGCGAGGATTTGATTTAAGCAGTAGTGGGAGCTTGACAGAAAAAGTAACTCTACAGCATTTTTAGTGTGAGCGCGAAGTTCCATCTTGGCTTCTTCAAAAGGAACGCGTAGTGCCGGTTTAGAATGCTTTGATTTACACAGTCTACCGACACGGCGTGAGAGGTGCAGGATATCCCAGTTAATCCAAGGAAGTTTATTTCTTATCTTATTGCTTTTATTGGAACATAGTTTCTGATGCAATATTTCGCTAACGACTGAAAAGGACCAACAAGAGTGTCCACAGGACATTTGGTACTGAGTGACAAATAATGGTCAAAGTTATCCGCCAGAGTATTAGTGATAGACGTATCGTCAACCTTGTTAAAATACTGAAATGTGGAATAGATGAAGCGTTCATGTAGTATAGGACAGTTAGAGTGTACGAGAACTGTGTCATGATCCGAGATTTCTTCCAGGATGCGAGTGTTAAAACCTAAAGTAGCAAGACTGTCACTAATAAACACTAAGTCAATTATGGAGTGCTACCGCGTATTCGTGTCAACAAATTTTATCAGATTATGGGACAAAGAAAACGTAATTAAGCCTCTACAAATAGAGGCACTAATGGCGGAATATGCGAGGGAAGGCCAGTGAATGCCGGGAACGTAAAAGTCACTAAGAACGATTAAGTTAGAACTGTCGAGGCCATGGTCATATATAAAATGCGAAATATTATCGAAGAATCGCTTGAGCTGTCAGAGATCGATAAAGACCACAAATTGTTAAAGTACGGTGGCACACTATTAACTTGCACCAAAGCAATTCTACACTAGGAAGACATGGTAGAACCTTGAATTAAGATGCGAACGTCAAGTGAAAGCGACGGCACTGCCTTTATTATTCTGGCGGTCATACCGGACAGCAATTTAAATAGTAGGCGTGAATTCTGTGTGTTGAATATTTTCATGAAGTCATGTTCCCGTGAAAATTATAGACCGATCAGCTTACTGTCAGTTGCCGACAAAGTATTTACTACGGTAATTGCAAATAGAATCTGGAACTCCTTAGACTCCCATCAACCAAAGGACCAGGCAGGATTCCGTAAAGGAATATGACCAACCTTTAATATAGCTTTCATTGGTTACGAGAAAGCATTTGATTCAGTCGAAACTTCAGCAGTAATGAAGGCATTGCGGAATCAGGGTGTAGACGAGCCGTATGTAAAAATACTGAAAGAGGTCTATAGGGGCTCCAAAGCCACCGTAGTCCTCCATACAGAAAGCAAGAAAATCCGAATAAAAAAAGGCGTCAGGCAGGGAGATACGATCTCTCCAATGCTATTCACAGCGTGTTTACTGGAGGTCACGGTGGTATTCAGAGACCTGGATTGGGAAGAATTGGGGATAAAGTTTAATGGAGAATATCTTAATAACTTGCGATTCGCTGATGATATTGCCTTGCTTAGTAACGCAGGGGACCAATTGCAATGCATGCTCACTGACCTGGAGAGGAAAAGCAGAAGGGTGGGTCTAAAAATTAATCTACAGAAAACTAAAGGAATGTTTAACAGTCTCGTAAGAGAACAACAATTTACAATAGGTAACGAGGCACTGGAAGTGATAAGGGAATACATCTACTTAGGGCAGGTAGGGACGGCGGATACGGATCATGACACTGAAATAATCAGAAGAATAAGAATGGGCTTGGGTGCGTTTGGCAGGCATTCTCAGATCATGAACAGCAGGTTGTCATTATCCCTCAAGGGGAAAGTTTATTACAGCTGTGTCTTACCAGTACTCACGTACGGCGCAGAAACCTGGAGGCTTACGAAAAGTGTTCTACGTAAATTGAAGACGACCCAACGAGCTATGGAAAGATGAATGACAGGTGGAACGTTAAGCGTTAAGAGCTGATTGTGTAGGGGAACAAACGCGAGTTACTGATATCTGAGTTGAAATAAAGAAAAAGAAATGGGCATGCGCAGGACACGTGATGAAGAGGGAAGATAATCAATGGTCATTAAGAGTTACGGAATGAATTCCAAGGGAAGGGAAGCGTAGCAGAGGGCGGCAGGAAGTTAGGTGGGAGGATGAGATTAGGAAGTTTGCAGGGACAACATGGCCAGAATTAGTACATGACCGGGGTTGTTGGAGAAGTATGGGAGAGGGCTTTGCCCTGCAGTGGGAGTAATCAGGCTGATGATGATGATGATGTTCCTGTGATGCAGACAACATGAGAAGAATATGAAGAAACTAACGAAACCAATTGTGCAAGCTTCTTAGTTATGGTTCTAGCATGAACATTTAAAAGCGCTTGGTCTGGAGCCGAGTGATGAAAGTGTCAACCTAATGATCGTAAAACATATGGAAATCTTCCGCTAGAATCTAAATCATGAGGTATTACTAAACTATATTTGGCACAGTAGCATTTGTTGTGAACGTTATCTATAAATTACTAGTCAAAACTCATTTTAATAAACAAGCCGTTATTCCGCTTGTCAACCGAAGCGTCACATAGCGTTTTACGTACTGCGCGCACTCAGGACGAAATATTTTCGGAATGCTTCATCCCGGAATTTTTCAGCTTATAAGCGTTTTTCAGCATCACTAGCTTATCGCTGAAATCAAGCAATGTTAAAATGATAAGGCGTGAACGCCCAGGCCGCATTCTGCCCAACCTATGGAAGCGTTCAATGCGCGGACAGTCAAGCGAAAGCTTATTGAAAATGTTCACAACCTTAGAGTGCAATGTGACACAGTTCTCGTTAATATCTTCTGGTATGCAACGAATAATTATGTTATTTCTTTGTGAGCGGTGTTCAATATCGTCATATTTGGCAGTTATTTCGGCAGCAGTGTGCTTTAGGCAGGACGCCTTAGAACGAAGCTGATCAGAGTCTTGGTCACATAGTGCCTTCGACCATGAGGTTTCGAGACCAGCCACACGCAGTTCCAAGGCCCCAAACGTGTATTCACAGCATTTTTGTTTTCAGATATGCCTTGCAACATTCTTTTCTCACAAGCAACAATATCGGAGAGAACGTTCACAAGAGAAGGATTATCGCAACTCGACATTGCGAGCTCGACCGACGTCTCAAGTGTGTTAAGAACGCTTTGTTGGGATTCATCAGGTTTGCCAGTTTCAGACGCCGGTCTCCTGCGGCCTGGGTTGCACTCAACGTCAACGCTCAGGATCAGACATCTAAGAAACTGCGTACTGCGCCATGAAAATACTTGCGCCATTGTTTATAGGCACCAAATTTCAAGAAATATGCCAATGGAAACTTCTTGACGTTGTTTTCAATCCAGTGTTCAGATATTAACCTCCGTATATGGAACAAGTTGATCAGGTGTGTGCGTAATTGACATAGCTACTCGAATTAAGCAACCATTAAACAAATAATCTTCAGTGGCTAACGCAAATGAGCAGTTTCGTGCCCGTCTTCGAGAGTGTGTAGCTGAGCGAACACATCTTTAATAAACATGCTCCTGTACGAGCTAATACCAATACTTCGGAATTGAACGCTTTCTGTGACCGTAACTGATACGGAAAAAGATCGTCGGCAACATCGACCGCACCGTTTCCTGTATTTAGTGATATCGCCAGTAATGGTACCACTCGATGAGCATATTTCTTGCGACCACGTGACTCTCCATATTTATTCACATTGTTTTTCCGAATGCAAGCATTTGAAAGTTGAAATCACAATGCAGCAGCGAACGTGTGCTGCCTAAACCTTACTTGGTCGCCGAAGTGATACGCGATACAATGATGGTGCATATTTAGGGTGTCAATGTGAATGAGACATTGCGCTGCTGCCGACGGAAGCATGATAACAAAGGTGAACCACTTAGCAACTTTTCACTGGATTATGCCGGTCAGGGACGGTAATGGTGACGTCACAGGCGCTTCTTTTTTGTCCATTACTCATTCAGAAAGAGATAATGCCATCAAAGCTGTGTCGTTCGTTTTTACCTCATGGATTGAAATATCGGCGTATATGATCTCTACATTTGTTTCTAAGAGTAGGTGTAAGCCGCAATGTGTTCCCTCACACACACACACACACTATCCTTCGCGCGACCATAATCTCTCCCTCTCTCTTTCGCACGCAGGCATTCAACAGCACAATATGCGCACACAAACATATTCACGCGCACATTTGTCCGGGCGCATGCACGATGAAAAATGAACAAACACGTTCGCACACTTACACAATCACAAGCAGCCATGCATGCACCGAAAGCGCGCAAGCGCAAGCACACATGCACTGGCACAAGCGAAACGCGCACATACACGTAAATAGAGGTATGCACACGCGAGTATATGCACTCGCATGCATGGAAATGCAAGTACAGAGGCACTCGCACCCGCACACTATCATGTTCGTCGCGCGCACACGCCCTCTCCTTGCACACACAAACACGTACTCACACACCCAGATCCTCTGTCTCTCGCACGCACGCAGGCAGATACTATAGCACATATCATCTCAGCCTCGCACAGAGGCTCTCTCACTGGCATGCACACACCATTCTCTCTATCTCCTTCGCACGCAAACACATTCACATGCTCATTCCCTCACACACAAACTCACTTTCTCCGTCGCACGTACACACAAACCCTCTGTCTACCTCGCACGCACACACACAAACACACACACACACACACGCACACTCACACTCACACACACACTCACACACACACGCACACACACACTCACACACACACACTCAAACACACACACATACACACACACGCACACGCACACTCACACACACACACGCACTAGACATGCATGCGCACACAAACATGCAGATATTTGTGCTCACACGTGCATAGCGAAACACGAACACACGTTGGCACACCTAAATATTCACACGCGCTTAAGCCTACACAGCAAACGCACCTACACGTGCATTAGACGCGCGATCACGCACACCCGAATGCAAGCATGCGCACACGCCTCGAACGCTCACACACGCATACACACACCTGCACGCTTACAAGCGCAAATACGCAGGTGCACGCACGCGTACTCATACACGCGCATACATCCATACATAGGCACGCATTGCCGTCTCTCTCGCCACTCAAAAACCTGCGCATGCAAACAGAATGCATAACATATTTTTGACATTGCTGTTCCGACAGCAGCTATAATAAATTGCCCCAAGGATTAAATTTGGCACTTCAAATCAATGTACCGTCTGGCGGGAGGGTGTTAATTGATTTCCTCCTCTCGTGTCTCTTCATCGCTCATCCCTGATATAAAGACTAATTTAACACACCACCAATATTCCGACTAGAAGTTCCATGAATGCATTTGTTGTTAGGAGGGACTACCCACGCGTTTTAGTCAGTTCGAACTTTTTAATCCTTAGCCGATATTCTAAAAGACATTATAAAGAAATTCCAATTTACTTACACATGTCCATTGCAGTGACGTTTTGAAGGAGAATGTCCAGAATTCCTGGACGTGATTACCATGGTGCTCCTAATGTGCCTTCTGCTGTGGTTCTGTTGCTTGCTGTTGCAATACCATAAGATATGGCACTCATATGCCTAATTAAATACCTGTGCGACGACGGCTAAAATTCACTTGGGGTGTCCACATCACGGCTATTAGAAGAAAATAACGCAATGATACCTCGATAAAGATTCTGTGATTTTACCCCGGTCACTTTTCAATGACTGTTGAACAAGACTGCATTGACATATGAATGAAATTTCCACATTATTTGCGCCTGCCGTACGAAATATGGATGGAAAATATTCCAATATGAACAACGTTTTCTTTATTATTGGTCAGGATGTGGCGACGCCAGATTGTAGACATAGCAACCACTCCTCTGTCGCAGACTGGGCATGTCGTTGTGTGGCTGCCTCAAAAAATGGGTGCTAGACCCGTCCTCTGTGCAGCAAAGAATGCGCGCCATTTGCCAGCAAAGTCGCCGTTTGCCCCTGATCGGCCAATGGCAAGCGGTCTGCTATGGGTCACTAAGTAAGCGGTTTGCTTGGGACTTGGTCTTTATATCGCAAGTCCAATCAGCGACCGCTGTCTACTATAGACCACATACCAGCACGAACAACAAAATCTCACAAAATAGACTAACAAAGGTACTCGTTCAACAATATACTGGAAAGGAAGAAGTGAAGAAATTTGCAACAAAACTGCGTTGAGAGGAGAGTCAAGAGAACAGAATGGCACTCGAGCGTGCATCGAAAGAGGAGCGTACACCTACGGAGGAGGTGAGAAGTCGGTAACGAAAAAGAATTTGACCATACATGATCAATACTGATTAGGCACCGCATGGAATGACGTCTAGGGGACGAGAGACCCGGGTGCAGTGTGACTTCATCTCCCAGTCCTCGTTCCGTGGGGAGCTCAAATAACATTTATGAATGGCAAGAACCTAGCCCAAACCAGTACTCGGCTTTAGAGAAGCGAAGTCTAACACCGAAGAAGCCGAGTATAAATACGTTAAGCGTGAAAAGTAAAATCAGGGCATGCACTGAACGAAGAGCATTGAGGTGCGTAAAAGCAAACACGTTTATGTAAGCTATCCAAAAAAATTATTCGCTTACCCACGTTACTCACATGTGCATGCGATTCGAAGATATTCTTTGATTGTCTGATATTTCAATTTCGATTCTAATGCAATGCGAGAACAGTGGATAATGTGCAAAAGAACAACCAACTAGGAGTGTAATTGGAAATAATTCAAACCATATGACAAAATATTTATAAAGAGACGGGTTGGTTTGAAATGCGACGAACAAAGAGAATAAGAAACCTATGCATAACAGCGCTTAAGAGCGAACACAAGAAAAGTAATAATAAAGTTGCATTCGACACGAAGGAGAAAGTGCGCCTTTAAGGATGTGTATGTTTATTCATGCCAGGCCATTTGTTGTTTCATTCATTATATCCATTTACGAAGCCGGCGTCCTCAATTGAACGCAGATCGCCCACACCGTTCACGAAGAATGATGGTTGGCTACTCGACATTTTCTTCATTTCGTCCAAAGGTCTTTATAATAGTGTCAATGATATAAGGTGGAACTGCGCCAACTTCGCTTGGGGCCATAATGAGAGTAGCTGCAAAGGGAAAAAATCAAAGGTTGGGGTTCTCTTGCACGATCCATCAGGGTGAAGAAATAAGGAGCAAGCATGCATATAAGGAGCAAGCATATGCCTGGATATTTAGAGCCATCATCTTTCAACTGGGGCAGTTGAAGCACGTAGCAAGGTCACTCACACTCAGAAATTAGAACAAACATATTTTTTCAGTCTGAAATGAAGCTCTGCGGTTGCGCGAAGAGAGAAAATTCAAGGTTAAAGACACCTCCAAGCACTTGTCGCTTTTGTCATGGGTGGCATGCGCTCCGAAAGACAAATGCAGTTTGAGAAATCGTAGTCAACAATGAACCCTCACGCGGTTTGACAAGGGGCAAGGAAAACATATCTTCTTCTATTCTTGTGTGATGGCGTTCTCTCCCGCTTGAGGAACCACTTGTTGCACGGTCGCCAATAGGAAGAAATAAAAGGGATGCGACGAACCAAGCGCTTTCAGACAGAGTCACTAAATATTGACTGTTGAAACAGAGCATTTACTATACTATACTTTACGTATAGGAGGGTGCACCCTCCTGGACACGAAGCGTCCTCGGCTGCCGACGCTTGTCGGTGTCGCTGCATGCATGACGCCTGAGTGAGCGCATAAATGTAAATGTCTGTGTGACTCAAGTTGATTGTTGCAGTTGTACAGCCGGTTGTGGGGCAGCTCGTAATATCTTACTAGGACGGGTTACGTTCATCGTGTGTCTGATCTGTCCTGCTTTACGCAACTGAGAGGTACACAACAAGCTGTAGCAGTATTATCTAATCAAAATAATTAGTGCCCATGTGTAGCCTTTTAGTTGCATCAAGCTAAGGTACTACATATGCAATATGTATTGAATAGCACATGTTTGTAAAAACATTGCATGGTTATTACTTGTTGTTATCGCAACCCATTTGAAATAAAGTTGAATATTTTGGCAATACGCTCACAACGCAACTTTAATGAATTGCAAAACAAATCATACATAAAGGAACACCTCAAGTTATCGCGAATGAATCATGAAAGAATCTTGCGAAAAGGCCACCGGCATCTTCAAATAGATTCTTTTCTCGAACCCCCCTGTTTGACTGCCAAAAGCAAATTTATTTTCCTTTCACTGACAGTACCAAAATAATATTCGCTGTGGTATTTATTTGAGGACTCATCAAATGTTCTAAATGCAAGAAATCGATACGAAACAACAATAAAAAAAAAGTGAACTTCTCAGTAGTGCATTGCAATAGAGCGAATCCGACACCGTTCAGGGCCATTCTTCTTGGTTAACTTAGGCGGTAATTTTCCATTTCTTTGTTTCAATATCTCCACTTGCACATGAGAAATGAAGTTTTTCTACAAAAAATTTCGTAAAGCCTGTCGCCATGTTCTTTATTACCTCAACTTGACGTGAGTCAAGTTGAGGTAATATATGCGTTGGCTGCGTAATCTTACCGAGTGTGCCAGCAGCCAACACGAAGAGGTATTTCCCAAACAAGAAATCCATGTCTTCGAACAGAGAGCTGGATAGAAAAAGAACAAGCGATATTTTCTTCAATATTATTCGTGGCAGAATAGTTGCAGCATGTCTTATAACATCCTTTATCTACTCCTCTGGTTTCGCATTTGAGTCTAGGTTGTAATATGTATGCGTGAACTCTAGCTATTTAGAAATTCTGAATGAATAATGTTGTTAGTATTTGTGCAATAGAAAATGAGAACTCTTCGCAAAGTGTTTTAAATATTTTGCCAAGAAACATAATTGAATGCAACCATGATATGCTTACAACGTGTCGACGCGGTGA
Organism: Dermacentor variabilis; assembly: GCF_050947875.1. Lineage (NCBI taxonomy): Eukaryota > Metazoa > Arthropoda > Arachnida > Ixodida > Ixodidae > Dermacentor > Dermacentor variabilis. The sequence continues at coordinate 77,171,620 of NC_134573.1, read as the reverse complement.
CAAAGATTAGGCTGCATATTCGAAGCATTTTACAAGTGTTTATGTCACGAGTGATATAACTTAAACTATAAGTTTTCAGATAAATAAGTTCCAAGAGTTCACCTACAGTAGTTCTCTAAAATACAACGTCAGTGATGGGCATTTATTGCTAAACGAATATATGCTTTTTTAAGCGTTTTGAGCCTCAGGCTTCAAATGTTTTCAAGCTCCAACTAGAATCGGGCTAAGGAATTCTTTGCTGCCATTGAAAATCTCGCTTGTAGAACGGTAACGCCACTGCATGTTTAATTACCAGCAAATGAAATTATCCATTGGCAATATATTCTAAAGACCACCCTGTGAACGCGTCCACATAATACATTCCTATTTTGTAATGGCAGTAGAAGGAAAAACAACGATCACCATAGAAACCTCAACAAACGATAACAGTGAAACACGGCGACCTTTTTTTCCCCGAGATTCTTCTCATCTTTAGCTTTAGCCTATTCTAAAGCTGAGATACGTTTTAAATCTATCATCTTTTTTGAGCCCAATTATCATTGTTATGAAGTCATCGTTCGAAAATAGTTGTGCCTGCTTTATTCTAAGCCTCTTGGGTGCTGTGGCAGAATGTAATACTCAACAGTCTTAACTTATGATACTGCGGGTGCGAAGCGAACACTGTTGAGCACGTAATAACATGCCAAGTTGTTACGGATATATCGATACTGAAAACATCTTATCCATTTATGGGTAGCGCTCGGTATATGATGCTATATGATGGTATATGATGGTTATGGTATATGATGGTATATGGTATATGATGGTATATGATGCTGGTATATGATGCTGATGGTAGCACTCAGTATATGATAAAAAGAACCAGCATGACAACAGCGTATAGAAAGCGCCGAGATACGAGGCTCGAAGACATGCTTGATTGCCGCTAGAAGACCGGCCGTTGTCTGCCACTTTAGCTGAGAAATACGCTTGTATTTGCTTTTCTTGTCACCATACGTCGCAAGCAAATCAGCTGTTTGGAGATTAATTTGAGTTGTGGTGGCCTATGACTTAAAAGTTAACTTTCCTTAAGCAGTCGAAAATTTAGTGGGCAAGCAACACGAGGTACGAGACCGCGATGCAGAGATTCCATGTTGAAGACCTCAGATCAGTTAGGTCGCGAATGTGACGTAAGGATGGGATATGTGCCTGTCGTGATGGTCATGATGAAAATCGCGATGAGCCATATTTTTTTTCAGCAGTTGAACATATGGCGCCCAAGCACGACACGACGGTTCAATACTGTTCTTGGCAAGCGTTTTGCGAACTTCTGCATGAATACCTCGACGCTCAGCCGGAGACAATCGATACGGGCGGCCATGAACAGGAGGGGCATCGCCTGTATTTATGCGACGGTTGACAGATGTACTTTGGGACAAACGACGATCATTAAATTCAAGTATATCATGTAAGGAAACATAAAGCGGTAGAGTCAGCTTGGACGGTAGTAGGACGTCTTGCATGGAAGCCGCGAGGTCGTGGCCCTCGGGCGCAGGTGGGGATGACAAAAATCCATGTATATCCGTGCTGAAGGTGGCAAGAGAAGGAAGTATACAGAACTGAGGCGTACGGGTTGTTTCTGCTTGATCCAGACCTGGCAGGTCAAGGCGGAGATTATTGGCTGATCATTGTATGAGAGGAAAATACGCGGAGGAAAGTACATGACGAGAATTTGTGGGTAAATACTCGCAAAATTGGCGCGCGTCTGGACACTCAATGCACTTTGCGCGTATTTGCGGGCTTATTCCACGCTCGGAAAAAAAACTTCTATATACTATGTGTTCAGCAACACAAAATTGTATCGGGAGCTTCTCATGTTCCTCTCAAATTTTCCTATTGACTTTTTTCATATAATTTCAATTACTGATAATTTGCTAATATATAAGAATAATTGTCTAATTAGAAAGAATGAAAAAAGGCTTAGTATCTCGAAGCGACGGCAAACATTACCTTGGCTTTGTCTACCTATGTAGCATTTCTATTTTTGAAGGTTTAGCTTAAGTGAAACGCCACGTAGCCTAATAATGCTGGACGGATTAAAATCTTATAATTGTTGGAATACTGAGCTACATATGATTATTCTTTCAATACACTGAAGGCTATGCTCAATATACTGAAGGCTGTGCTGAAGGACAGTTATGCTCAGTCCTCTATCAAACTGTATATGTGTGCTTCTCTCACCTCTGGAATGGATACAAAGAAAGCAGATGTGACGGAGACGACGAGACTCCTGGAGTGGTAAACGTTCTTACCCCTGCTTAATATATCCGCTCTCTGACCCCACGTGCTCTATCTACTGCACTAAAAATAAATATGATTCACATTTCTTTCCTGGAAATGTATAGAAAAGATTACTTTACTCTTGGTTACGCGTCAAACTTGACATTTTCATTAACCTATTTCCACGTCCTCTTCAAAATTTTTACAAACTCATGACCAATTCATTCGTGAACTGCTTGACCGACAAGTTTATTAACAAAGTTATTTTCTGAGACTGGTCTCTCATGTACACAGGCTGATGGAATACGTCGACATCGAGCACTATCATGCGCTCATACGCCGACTGTCGCACCTAATAACGCCGGAATCGAATTTCTGGTTCTTTATTTTGCTTTACTGTTTATTACTGGCGTCTCACTGCTTTTCAAGCCTATATATATTGAGATCCTTGTATGCGTGAGTTTATACGACAACTGTTTTTAAGAAATATATATTTAGATGTGGTGGCATTTAGAAAAATTTCGTTATAATGAGCCCCCTAAATACTATCACAAGTACACTATGCGGATGGCGCTTGAGGGACGTCTTCATTTGCTCGCGTAAGCGATTTCTTCTTAGTCATACACTTAAACAAGCTCAAATACCTTGCCACAGTAATAATAAATTTGGGAACTGTCAAGTCAGGTTATCAGTAACATATTATAAAACAAAAAAGGTCCATGAGAAATCCAGGAGTGACCAGACGACCGTACTAGTGCTGCTCCGCTCCGCGCCATAAAACAAATACAAATTCTTTGTGATTTTACAGGTGTGCTGCGATCCAAGACTAAAAGAGTACATAAAGGTCAAGTTGTCTTAGCATTTTACTCCCTTTTTCTCAGGCACCTTATGAAATGATTTGCAAAATTTAAGAGCGTAATCCTGAATTTATCCATTAGTGCCACAAATGATTAAGCGAAGCAATGCAAATGCATAAGCGAAACAAGCTGACTCCCTTTAGAAAATATGTTTCTATTGCTATTCCGCAAGCTACTTGAAATTAAGCTCTGCTCAAGCAATTCAGTATTGTATTTGGACATTTATTTGCTTAGTCTATTTATTACATTTAAATGTGAAACATTTTGGTCTCCTTTTCTTAACGACATACAATTGTTGTTGTTTTAATACTACCTCAACTCATGTCATCTTTTAGTTGTAAGGGGAACTGGCAGATACAAGCGACACACGATCTATAAATAATGGAAATCATACAAGATACTCAGCGTATTCCCGTAGAAAGGCCTTCAGTCTGTTTTAAGAACCAAAAGGTCTTTGAGTGTATCTATCATAGAGACAACTCTAGGAAAGTTTATAAATGTCCCAACAAAAGCGCGACACTCTACGGAATCAGCAAACCAGGAATGGCAGCCTAAAAAAGAATAAAGAAACAAAGTACAGAGCAATATGTTTGATCTCTGACAATTCACTGATAATCGCATCGTCAGATAAAACTTACTAAGATTACTTTACTTTATCGTTGATGTAGCCCTAGAACTAATTCGAAGACGTTTTGGCGAAGATGGGTAGCGCGCGCAAGGCTACTTTGTACTTTGGCTATTATTTGAGAACCTGCTTATTTTCTTGTAAATGTCGCAGTTCTGCGATAGAGATGATCGATGTCGGGGTTCATACAATGCATATGCTTGCACAGTTTCTATTGCTTATTAGATGCATAATTATCGATAATATAGCTGCTGAAGTTCTCAATGATATTTCAAACAGAAATTATACTAACGCGACAAATGTCGATTATATAGGGCTCCTGGTAGTCAATCATGAAGCCGTCTTCGGCACGCGAACTATATTTAGGACAATTTGCAGGAATTATTGCTATCTGGGCATTTTATGCTCATATGGATAAGAAAGCACTCACAATAGTGACACTCAATAGCACGAAATCAAGAACGGCCGAATATTGTATAAAACTGCGAAGAATAAGCCCTGTGGCTTGCGCAAAGATAGAACAACCTTGAAAGGAAGTTGGATTTTTTACGATTGGAATCAGATCAAGTGGTAATATAATATTCTAAATATTAGTCTCTTTGATCCCTGTATGCTGTTCAGATTGTTTTCGGTTCCAGTGGCGCACGGAGAATACAATCGTGAAATAAAGGCACGTTAGCATTCGCGTACCGGTTCCTGTGTGCTTGCAAACCAAAAAATTGTGCGACGCATGTGGTGGTCATTACATCACTACATCGCGTATAACGCGTCTTTTACCCCAATATGCGCTATAGAGGAACAAGAGCTGTTTTCGCGCAAAACTTTGTTTCCTAGTACATTCGCCGATGAGCTCTCTATAAGTAATATGTCACAATTAGAATACACAGGGCTCTGAGCAATAACAACCAATGGGCGAAAGATGCCACCCACGGATACGCCGAGATTCGTCTCTATTGCTCTCTGGATACGTCTCAGACGGTATAGCGGCTGCCCCGGAATGGCGGTGGTCCTGGGTTCGAGTCCCGGACCATGATGAATTCCCCCTTAGCAGCGAAGGTTTCTTTCGAGGAAACCATATAGGTTTCTTTTGTTGCACACAGCTACGTTTGGGTGGATGTAAAGTTTGCGTAAAATTAGGTTTGCATACTTATAGTACCTTAGCTTGGGTCGCAGGGATGAAAAAGGTCATTGTCTAACAGTACGTTCGTGCTAGTCTTCAGACGGACTCCAATATATATATATATATATATATATACATATATATATATATATATATATATATATTCTATTAGGAATACAGCACAAGAGAGCAGCAAGCAGCGTGTCTCAACCAGAGCAGCTCAGGCAATCTCGAGCCCGCGCCTCCCGGGCGACTGGCGATGTGGCTGCGGCACCGGGCATTCTTCTTCACTACAATTTCCCCCCACAGGAAAAGGAGCCATCCTGGTGACTCATGGTAAACATAAAATCATGGGATCGTAATACGGCTTCAGGCGTTGTACGTGGACGGTTTCCCGACCAGGACAGCGTTGGTCTGTAGGTTGCATGACAAGCTCGACAATATAGTTCCAATTTGATGTCTGTGCTACAACACGGTAGGGTACTTGATATTGGGAGACAAGCTTGGATGAGAGTCCAGGAGGAACGAGGGAATCCAAAGCCGCACAAGGGACTCCGGAAGAAAGTGACAATTCGGGTGATCATCGTCAAGTCTAGTTTTTTGTTTCCATTGGTCGACGGCTGTAAAGGAACGGGAGAGCTGACGGTATACGTCTGCGCTGCGGGCAGCTTCAGAGAGGGGCGTACATTCGGATGAGTCGGGTCTGTACGGAAGAATGGTGTCGAAGGTAGTCGAACGTATCGAAGGTAGTCGAAGTTTGAGGACGGTAGGCGATGGTGGTGCGACGAACAATGCGATATTCAGCAACGAGTGCGTTTACGACTTCGGAGAAAAAGACACGTCCTCTATCACTTAAAAGTTCGCGGGGTGCACCGTGACGGAGAATAAAGTTTTTCAGGAGGAAGGATGCTATATCGCCAGCGGTGGCAGCAGGCAGAGCGGCTGTTTCTGCGTATCGCGTCAAATGGTCGATGGCGACGACTATGCAGCGGTTCCAGGAAGCCGGGCTCGAAAGCGGTCCATACAGGTCAATACCAATGCGATCGAAGGGCCTGGCAGGACACGGGATTGGTTGGAGTGGACCAGAGACATGCTGAGCAGGAACCTTGCGGCATTGGCACTGAGGGCACGATCGAATGTACTTGCACCAAAGGTGTTCATACCACGCCAGTAAAATCTGGAGCGAAGCTGGGTGTACGTCTTGAAGACACCGGCATTTGCACACTGCGGGTCAGTGCGGAAGGCACAACATATATCACCACGAGGATGTCGAGGTATCACCAGCAACCACTTGCGGACGTCACAGACCTAATTCCGGAGATAGAGAAGTCCATCCCGAATTTAGCAGTGAGATGCCTGGCGGCGCAAAGCTCGAGGAGGTGAAGGAAGAGTCGACGGGTTTGAAAGGAAGCGGATAAGAGTACTAATCCAGGCATCCTTGCGCTGCTCTGAAGCAATGTCGCATCCTGCTGGGAAGGAAAGTACTTGGTCAACGGCAGGGAGGCAGGCATCGCTTTCGGTTGACACGGGTGAACGGGAAAGCGCGTCGACATCGGTGTGGCGGCGGCCACGCCTGTAGACAACGCACACGTTGAAATCTTGCAACCGCAAAGCCCAGCGAGCTAATCGACCTGAGGTGTCCGTCAACGTGGACCGCCAACAAAGTGCATGATGATCTGTAATCACGTCGAAGGGGCGACCATAGAGATAGGGTTGCAATTTACCAAGTGTCCAGACTATCGCCAAACATTCCTTCTCCGTAACGGAATAACTCTTCTCGGCTTTAGTGAGGGTGCGGCTTGCGTATGCAACGACGTGCTCGTCGAATCCAGATTTGCGCGGTGCGAGCACAGCGCCGAGTCCAACACCACTGGGGTCGGTGTGTACTTCGGTCGGAGCTGTCGGGTCGAAGTGACGAAGTATAGGCGGTGAGGTGAGTAGACGGCGCAACTCATGGAAGGCATCGTCAGAAGCGGACGACCAGGCGTAGTCATTCAAGTCGTTCCGTAGAAGCTGATTCAAGGGAGCGGTGATGAACGCATAATTCCGGTTGAAGCGGCGAAAGTACGAACACAGGCCAAGGAAGCTGAGAAGTTCTCTTACGGAGGCACGTTTGAGAAAATCACCAACCGCACGGAGTTTGGCGGCGTCAGAAAGAATACCGTGTTTAGATATTGCATGTCCAAGGATGGTGAACTGACTTGCGCCAAAGTGGCATTTCTTCAGGTTGAGCTGAAGGCCGGCGGCAGTTAGGCACTGCAACACTTCCTCTAGATGAGTGAAAAAATTGGGCGAAAAAATAACTACATCATCTCAGTAGCACATGCACGTTTTTCACTTGAGACTACGCAAAATATTGTCCACCATACGTTCAAATGTTGCGGGCGCGTTGCAAAGCCCGAACAGCATGACACGAAATTCATATAGGCAATCTGGTCTTACAAAGGCTGTTTTAGGTTGGTCTTCGGGTGCCATGTGGACATTCCAATAGCTGCTGCGTAAGTCGATAGAAGAGAAGAACTCCGTGCCTCGTAGATAGTCAAGGGCGTCGTCAATTCTCGGAAGAGGGTAAACATCTTTACGAGTTATATTGTTAAGACGACGGTAATCGACAGAGAATCGTATCGATCGATTCTTCTTCTTGACAAGAACAACGGAAGATGCCCATGGGATGTCCGAAAGCTGAATGACGCCGCGCTTGAGCATGTCAGCTACTTGATCGACGATAACACGGCGCTCTGTCGCGGATACGCGATATGGTCTTCGTCGCAGTGGCGCTCTTGCACCCGCGTCGATGCGATGACAAACAGTTGACGTGCGGCCCAGGGGAACATGCTGGCAGTCTAAAGACGAATGGAACACTTCGAGAAGGCGTAGAATCTGGGCGCGTTGAGAACGAGCCAACGTGTCGGCGATGGAGCAATGTAAAACATCGGGCGTAGTCGGCTCCTACGCGGGGTTACAGGTCACTCCGGCGACCTCATGAGTGGTGATTGGACCAGTTGGCATGTCAATGACGGCACGGCCAACGCACTCCCCACGAAGCAAAGTGAGAGGACAGGATAATCTGTTGGCGACGAGCAGTCTGCTGACGCTGGCATGAAGGTCCAAAAGAGCGAAAGGCAGCGGGGAACATTTGCGACGAGCGAAAATTGCAGATGGCGTAAAAATTCGCTGGCATGAGCAACAATGTTGCACGACACTGTGGCAAGGGCAGGTGAGCGCGATGGAATTAAAACGTCTTCGGCAACAAATACTTTATCTTCAGGTTCACGAGCGTCAAGAAGTGGGGCCTCACACAGCGTTTGAAATCGCACTTCAGCACGAGAACAGTCGATGACGGCCTTATTAGCGGAAAGGAAGTCCCAGCCCAAGATGAGATCGTGGGAACAAGAACACAACACCCAAAATTCGATGATGTAAAGGTGGCCATTGATAACAACGCGAGGAGTACACGCAGCTGCAGGCGTGATGCGGCCTGCGCTGGCAGTACGAAGTGACACGTTGGACAGTGGCGTCATGACTTTTCTGAGCGAACGGCAAAGTTTGGCGCTAATAACTGAAACTGCGGCACCAGTGTCCACAAGGGCGAGTGCCGCGACGCCGTCCCCATATACGTCAATAACATCAGTCAGAAAAGGGAGAAGCCTTGGTCTTTTCGTGGGTGACACAGTTCTTGCCTCTGGAACTGCTACGGTTAGTTTTCCCGTTCCGGCGAAGAAGTATGACGGAGCATCGGCGAAACCGAGCGGCGTCGAGCCGATGGCGAACTGCGGTCAACAATTGGGCGCTGGTGCGAGTTGGAAGGCATCTGGCCGGGGTTCTGAGACGCGGAGGATGACGGGTATGCGGAAACGTATGGTGCGGCGTCGAAGCTACGGCGGTAGGACGTTGCGCAGCGACGACACAATCGTGCAACGTGGCCAGGTACACCCCACGCAAAACATATTGGCCGGTTGTCCGGAGTGCGCCATTGTCCACTGCTGTACCGCGGCTGAACGAAGTAAGGAGCTGGACGCAGTGGCACGACCGGTGGCGATGGCGCAAAGGATGGTGGCCGCACGAGAGCCTCGGAATAGCTGAAAGGTGCAGTCACCTCGGGAAAAGCAACGGGGGTAGGTAAAGCCGGAGTCTCGCGGGCAGAAGGGAGAGCTGCGCACACTTGCGCCTGGATGACCTGGTGAAGGTTGGCGGGCAAAGGCGAAGGTGGTAGCGTGGCTGAGGATAGCGAAAGCTAACGAGCGACTTCAGCACGGATGAACTCTTTTATCTGGCAAAGCAGGGAGTCCATTTTGGAGCCGTGGTCATGCTCACGAGGGTTTTGTCGGACGTAGGGGGGCGCCGCGTGAGAAGGCGCTGTTTGCAGAGCTCGTCGAAATTCTGGCAAAGCTAAGTGACCTGAGAGAGATTGCCTGGGTTTTTGGAGAGGAGCGTATGAAAGACATCGACCGAAATGCCATTCATGATGTGACGTACCTCGTCCGCCTCCGCCATCGTCTGGTTGACACGCCGGCAGAGGTTGACGATGTCCTCTATGTATCTGGTGAAGGTTTCACCAGTTTGCTGGGATCGGCTTCGTGGGCGTTGTTCAGCGCGAAGTTTGCGCACGCCAGGGCGGCTAAAAACTTCTGCGATGCCAGTTTCTGCGATGCCATGTGCGGAGATCGGCTTCGTGGTTTTTGAAGCACAGCTTGGCGACGCCCGATAAATGGAAGATCGCGTTGCCGAGCTTTAGGGGATCGTCCCGTTTGTTGGTGTCGCTGGCGCGTTCATACGATTCCAGCCAAGCTTCAACGTATTTCTCATCGGTGCCGCTGAAGATATCAGAATCACGCTGACGCTGGGCACTGGCACATACGATGGCTGGAGTAACCAGTGGGGATGTCGGGCTGAGGTCGTCAGGCATGACGGATAGCAGAGTTCGGGTGAGTAATTCCATGCTGGAGAACGCGGTAGCACCTCCACCAGAATGGAATAGGAATACAGCACTAGAGAGCAGCAGGCAGCCTGTCTCAACCAGAGCAGCTCAGGCAATCTCGAGCTCGCGCCTTCCGAGCGACTGGCGATGTGGCTGCGGCATCGGGCATTCCTCTTCACTACAATATATATATATATATATATATATATATATATATATATATATATATATATACCTGGTTAGAAAATGTACGTAAAAATGGACAGAGTCATGCCTGCGGGCAATATCTTGCCTCTGAACAAGTGCGACATAACGGCTCCTGACGCCGAAATGCCGTCACCCTCTACAGGTAGCTCTGATTGACCGTATGTGGTTACAGACGACTTTAGCAAGATGATTGAACCTGGCCATCTTGTGGCACAAGCTGCTGACATTGGCTTTCCCTTCGTAACTTACCACGGCATCTCTAACACTTACGACCGCCCTTTAACCCAGATATCGGTGATCACCCATATTATTGACAGAGGACATGCAAATCCGATACACCCCCGGTCGTCCGTGGGTCCGTGGTTTTGCACAAGATACCCAGCTTTATTGGAGCTGAATAATCAACCCGTGCTTTGGCGCGACTTCATATTTTTTTAGATTCTCTGATACCTGGTGTATGTACGGAATGACAGTGGTTTTCACCTGCCCACGACTGCTCGCTATGCCATTTTCATCGGGGCAATCTCTCGAGCATTCCTGTTTTAGCAACCTCTGCCACCGACACCAACACATGGTTAGGATAAAGAGCCTCCTTAAGACGAGCTGTGTGTTGCTAGAGACTGGTTTTCGTTAGGTTTGGGCACGATTTTCTAAGGGCGTTTAAGGAACACATGTCAGCTAAATCCCTCTTCACCAACTTCAAATGGGCTAAATAAAATTGGAGAAGAGGTTTGTTAGCTTGTGGGCTATAAGCCCAGCAGGTCCTAGTATCAGTAAAGATGAACTGAACCTCAAGAAGCCGAAGCTTATTGTCGGCAGGCACATCAAAAGTCACGTCAAAAGGTCTCAAACACTCCGCTAAAAATTGTAAAAGCGTTGGCACATTTTTCTTGGAAACATTCACTAGGGCAAACTAGGAGCATTAAAAAATCGTCGACAAATCTAAAAGCTCACTGATATAAAATATAAATAAAAGCTCCCTGGTTGCTAAGGACTCGAGCAAAACTTGACCCTACAAAAATGCCTGCCTTCTGCAGATGCTCTGAAGGGTTGGAAGCCCTGTTACGATGCAATGCCCAACCTTCTAAGCATCCTGAAAAACATGTGGAGTCTCACCTGAGGAATAATTCATTCTGTGTCATAAAGGCCAACAAAGATGGCGGTTTTGCGTTTTTTTTTTCTGATATATCTTTCTTAGAAAAAGCCGGTCAAGCTATATCTGCAACGAATGCAAGGATGTGCAGCCGACGAAAATAGCAGCATGAGCTAGTGAAATTTCCGAGAAATCTAACCATGGTAGACTGCGGAAATGTATACTAAAATCAGATCAGAAAGCCCTTGATGTATTTTTAGGGCTAAGACGCACACGGTAGATCTTCCTTTTCGAAATGTAATTTCTGAAAGGGGCAGCTGGCAGAAGCAAGCTGCCATGTACCTCCTTTCGAAGCTTAACGTTCTCGAGATTGATGTCCCGTTTCTCGTGAAATGATCTGACGAAGTCCTTGATTTTGTTAGTTGTCACGCGGAAAAAGCTTCAAGACCTTCTCTGCTGACGTTAAAGAACTATATTACTCTATCCTGCAGAGGAGATTTTTCAATGTGTAAAGGATTGTGTCGACAAATATGGCGCTAAAAGGTTTTTACAGGAAGCAGTTGTTTCAGTAAAAGGATTTTTATAATATTTACGCCTTTTAGCTGTCGTCAACGCTTGTACAGTGGAACAATAGGAGCGTCTGCAGAAGGAAGGCATTTGTATAGGGTCGTGTCTACCTCCCGTCCTTAGCATTCGCTACTTAGCACATTTATATTGGCACATGTATGTACGCCTAACAAGGCTACCAGCATTTCAGGGAGCTTTGACATTTGTCGACGATTTTCGGGGCTCATAGATTACCCTAGTAAGTGTTCCCCGAAAAAATCTGCCAATCGGTTTACAATTTTTCGCGAGTGTTGCAGACCTCTTGAAGTGACTTTTGAAGCGCCTGTCGGCCGTAAGCTTCGGTTTTTTTTGACGTGCAGTTCATGTTTACTGATAGTAAGATTTCCTGGGGTTATAGCCGACGAGCTAAGTATACTCTTTTTCAATTTTATTCAACCAATTCGAAGTTTGTGAAGAAGAAGTTAACTAACATATGTTTCAAAAACGGCCTTAGAATATGATGCCCACGCATAATGAAAACAAGTCCCCAGCAACAGTCTGTGCATATTAAGGAGGCTGGTTATCCTGGCCATGTGTTGCTATGGGTGGCGGACAGGTTACTAAAACAGGAATGTTGGAGAAATCGCCCCGGTGAAAATGGCAGAGCTAGCAGCCATGGGCAGGTGAAAACCGCTGTGATTCCGTAAATAAACCAGGTATCTCAAAGCCTGAAAAAAATTGGAAGTGGCGCCAACCTACTGGTTGTTTTTTCAGCTCCAAAATAAGCTGGGTACCTTGCGCAAAACCGCAAACACAATGAGGACGAAAACTCGGCTCTATGATAAGAATCACAAAGATCCGTCCGTAGGATGCGCGGTGGGGGTGTTCTGTCGCAACCCGCTGTCATATGGTAAATGAAGGAGGCCAAACCGGAAGATGCAATAATGAGCGCTTAAGAGAGCACAAATATGAGTGTCACAGCGCATCAGGCGACGGTTTCCTTGCTTTCCATTGTAAAACGTGTCTATGTCGTCCATGTCGCCCACTTCTAGGAGATCCCACAGTTATATATAGGGATGACCGTGAATGTGTACGGCTAATAATATAAGCAGATCCTCTCGGCCGTTGACTAGTGCATCATCAAACCGTCACTGTCATTGTCCTCGAGAAAGTCGGATTATGCGCATGGCATAAAGGCTGAACCACATTTTCTATATGTCATTTCGATTTTCTTGTGTTGTATCGTTTTATAGATTGTTTTCATGCTATCACGTACGTAAGCACATCCTCATGGCTGCTATCATACTGCGCACGCGGTTGTATGGGGTTATAAGTATGACCGAAGCGGAAATAAAATGTTCGTTGTTGATAGCGCTTGTCGTCATCTTCGTTTCTTCTTGTGAACGTGTATTGTTGCGCAATACAGATACCTTTCAATCATACACTGAGCAAGCCTGCAGTTGTTGATGTTAAAGGGACGGTCTTTTGTCAACGTTTAACCGCGTCTGCATGAAGATCGAACCAGGTTGAGCATCAGAGAGGTTTTGGCAGCGAAGGCGATGAGCGCGACAGTAGCGCTACCCTTCGTGACCTTCGCCTATAATTCGTTGCGTCACGAGAACGTTGGGATTTCCATCTTTCACCATCTATTCGGATGCCACCACATTTTGCCCTTTCACAAAGTGCTTCCTTTCTCAACGAGCACTCCCACTCAGTATGCTCTAGGAGTCTTCGCCAGAGCTAACACGGCGTGCCAGATTGTCGGTTCCCAGTTCAGTGAGTGTCAGGCCACGCAGAACATGAGGTACGACAGCCAACATCGGTACAATCGAATTTTCATCGCCTCCGTTGTCGTCCTATGCGCACCGTTTCGCCTGATCGGCTTGTCTAAAAGGCTCCGGCCGCGCTACAGAGGGCCTGACACGATATTATGTCAGCTTGGCGATATTAACTACGACATGCTCAGCTGTACTTGCGTGCCCCACGGACATGCATGTATCCGTGCTGAAGGCTTACTTTGCACGTCCCTTAATGTTAGCACTTAAACGGCGGCTTGACTGGCGGGGCTTATGTTACGGCGCAACCAAGATCGGCGCCAGTCAGAAGAAGGCGATTTGACGTGCAGCGATGGAATGGGTCTCGACAGCCATCTTGTTTATGTATCGTTGCCTCTCTTCTAAACATTGTAAATACATCTTCATGTGCGAGTTGTAAGATGTAAATACATCTTCATGTCAGACCTGAAACGTCTGACAGCAAAATAGAGCTAGTTTGCATGCAGATCATAGTTCTTCTTTTATTTTAAAGCAACGGTGCTAGTGTACTTCCTTCGCGACTGCAACACAGTTACACACACACACACACACACACACACACACACACACACACACACACACACACACACACACACACACACACACACACACACACACACACACACACACACACACACACACACACACGTATATATATATATATATATACATATACATATATATATTTATATATATATATGTATATATATATAAAGCTCAATGGCAGGGATTTACGTGCCAAAACCACTTTCTGATTATGAGGCACGCCGTAGTGGAGGTCTCCGGAAATTTTGACCAATTGGGGTTCTTTAACGTACACTTAAATCTAAGTACACCGGCCGTGGTTGCTCAGTGGCCATGGTGTTAGGCTGCTGTGCACGAGGTCGCGGGATCGAATCCCGTCCACAGCGGCCGCATCTCAATGGGGGCGAAAACGCCCGTGTACTTAGATTGAGGTGCACGCTGAAGAACCCCAGGTGGTCGAAATTTCCGGAGTCCTCCAATACGGCGTGCCTCATAATCAGAAAGTCGTTTTGCCACGTAGTACCCCATTTTTTAATTTTTTTGAAATCTTAGTACGCAGGTGTTTTCGCATTTCGCCCCCATTATGGAATGCGCCGCCGTGGCGAGGATTCGCTCCAGCGACCTCGTGCTCAGCAGCCCAACACCATAGCCACTGAGCAACCATGGCGGGTATATATATATATATATATATATATATATACACACACAAAGGCTGGTCCACCAGCCGTAACGTCACTGAAATATGCTATGAAAATCGAACATTTTGTCGTACTCGCTTCAGTTTTTCTTACACAACTCTCTCTCTCTCTCTCTCATTATATATATATATATATATAAGCTAAGAGGTAGGAAAGGCATTGCGTCGGAAATGATCGTTAGCTCCCAGACCCTCCTTCCCCCTTACCTCTCAGAAGAGATGAACAGTTTCTGCGTGAAGGCCGTACGCATCACTCATCACGTGGGAAGAAACAACTTTCACACTTTAGCTCAAAACATTCTACACTGTTCAAAATAAGTATGGGCAGCATGATTTATAAAATCGTATAATCGCGTAACAATGCAAAATTGCCCTTAACAAGGTCGTCGCTTCTCAGAAGCAGTATATGGTCTTTACGTTTAAGTGTATGTGGCTCCCACCATGCATTCTAGGTTATCCGGGTGTCAGAGCGGAGATACCACTGTCACCGAAGGTGACCGCATAAAATTTTCTTTTGTACGTCAGCTACATACAATTTCACAGTCTCGGAAAAAGCAATCAGAACGTGCCAATATCAATGTTGAGCAGTCCACTTGTTTTCTAAGTTAGATAAACTGTGTAGAATCAGTAATCCTGCCGCGGGAAGAGGGCGTGGCAGCAACAGGCGTCACACTGGTCACTGTGAACCTCGTTCTTTATATATGCGGTGTGTATTTTTAAGTTTTATGAAATGAAAAAGAACCGCGAATTGTAAATACCAATTACTGTCCTTGAAGTGGATTCTTCAGCGAGTTCGACATTAAGTCCAAATACACTAAAAATATCGAAACAAATTCACAACATTAAGATTATGGGGTTTTACGTGCCGAAACCACTTTCTGATTATGTGCGACGCCGTAGTAGAGGACTCCGGAAATTTAGACCACCTGGGGTTCTTTAACGTGCACCTAAATCTAAGTACACGGGTATTTTCGCATTTCGCCTCCATCGAGATGCGGCCGTCGTGGCCGAATTTCGATCCCGCGACTTCGTGCCCAGCAGTCTGACGCCATAGACACTGAGCAACCACGGCGAGTAAATTCAGATCATTGACAAAATATCTACCGATCCACTTCTCCATTATTTCTTTTGAGCACATTTTGCAATTTGCGGATTGCAGCCGGTGAGATTGTCAAGTGCGCCCATTTGGAATGAATTTGCTGGTTGGAGATATGCGCCATCACACTTGCCGTAAAAATGCACTGTTGGCCCCCTGAACTTGATACACAACACTGTTTGATGCACTGAAAAATAAAAACAAACTAACGGGAACGCCTTGTATTTCATTACAAACTTTTCAAAGTAGTATCTTAACACTGGTGTCACTCTAGAAACTATATTTCATGTGGATGCGTCTTGGAAACTCAGCTGCTGCAATTATCTTCATATGCAGCAACACGTGCACAAATTTATTAAACAGGAAGTTAATTAACCAAATTTAGTGAAATATTTAAATAGTCATTTCCATTTCTACCGCAAGTAATGTCTACCTCTTCAAATAAACCATCTCCAGAACGAGCACTGTGCTACCGACTACGGGCAATTTTCCCAGATTGTGTAAAACCTAACAATGACCACACTGTTTGTTCTCTGTACATAAGATGGGACACAATGTAATAAGAAAATTTCTAGAACCGAGCAACATTGTGCAAAAAAGAGGCGATTGGTAGCTGACTTTGTGTGGTAGGACGTGTTGGTCGCTAGTCGCTTCAGGAATGCTATCCCAAGTCGAGATAAACAGAGGAACTCAACTGTGGGAGTACATCTTCGTTTGCTTTGTCAAAAAAAGCAAATATATTTTATGAAAGCGATGTAGTGCTTTCACGGAGTCTTTACCAGCTGCTCGAATGCACTATGGATCCGTGTAAATATGTGTGCCAAATTCTAATAAAGACTTTGATGGAGTTAGCGTTTATGTATTTGCACCTACTTGTTGCCTCTGTGAATGCACTTAAAAAACCCTAAATACGCTCCTTAACGGCAAAAAATACACGCAGATCTCTCCTAGAAAGATAACATATTGATATTTCTTTCTGCGTTTATGAATGTAGTGTCAGTTTTACGGATTTGTGCGCTTTCCTATACTCCTCTTTTTCGATGTTCGAAAGTCAGGCTGCACAACTTTAACTGATAGATTTGCACAATGCAGCTTACAATGTTATGCACCAAGCAATTATTCAACGCTTTGAACAAGCTTTTAAGTATGATATCGTCACATATTGTCCCGCAATGTGCGATTGAGAGCGGCGCCCACGCCTCTTAACAACGGAACATAAATAATTTATTGATCTGATATACTAAATCTATTCACTACTTCGCCTCCATGACTCTACATTACAAGTAGTATCAACAGACGTTCTACGTAGCTTTCCCATAGCGAGCCTTTTACGTAAAATGGGTAACTTATACTGCTGACTGCATGGAAAAAATTGCTGGAAAAATTCAACATATGGAAGTGTCGCTGTAAGAAAGCGTAACAGCAGGTACGTGTCATAGAGTAGAATAGCTTTTTTTTTATTAATCAAGAAATATAGGAGCAAATGACATTTGACTTAATTGTTATACGAGGTCAACTTGCCGCTGTAACATGTGACAAGGTTATACTCGTAGATAGCGCGCCAACATAACGGTTTTTTCCTCTCAGTACTTTTTGTCTAGTTCACTTTGTGGTCATGACCGTCAGTCTGTTGGACAGTATTTTATTCTATAATATATATATATATATATATATATATATATATATATATATATATATATATATATATATATATATATATATATCTTGAAAAGAAACATTCGTCTATATAGCGACATAGTTATGCCTGAAACACAAAGACCTGGT
Source organism: Dermacentor variabilis (assembly GCF_050947875.1). NCBI lineage: Eukaryota > Metazoa > Arthropoda > Arachnida > Ixodida > Ixodidae > Dermacentor > Dermacentor variabilis. The sequence goes on along the minus strand of NC_134573.1, from coordinate 77,154,078 downwards.
AATGGAAGGCTGTGGGAATGTGAAGGTTGTATTTGATTTTCTTATTTACATAGCTTTCCTAATATAAAGTTTCAATGCCCGATTGCATGACCCAGCTTATGAATGACATTTTGGACAAAAGTTATGGTCTGTGAGCAAACTACCTTCCTTCCTGTCAAACAATAAATAACGATAAAGTTGAGAGCACAAAATTGTCTCATCCGTATGTCTTTCACTAAAACACTGCATCCCCTAGCGCTCGATATCCATTGTGTTTTTTTTATTCTTCTTCGAACATTTTGTGTGGTGAAAACAATTCTTTTTTCCTTTTTTTGTGGGGGGGGGCGGCCCCGGGTATTCGCGACAATGATGGAACTGGTGCAAAGCGCTGAATGAATTCATATAGCTGTAAAATGTCGCTAGTGTACGACTCTAAATTGTTATTTAAGCAACGATCAGACACTGCATTCATCTTCCCAACATGTCTGCGCCGAGGTATGGCATTGTGCATATGCATAAACAGTCTTTCGCCATTTGGCTTTGGATCTGACTGCTTTGTTACATAAACGTAAGGACCCGACGCGGTGGCGTAGTCTCTATGGCGTTGCGCTTCTAAGCGCGAGGGCACGGAATCAAATCCGCGCTTGATGCGGCACTCATCAGTATCATTACATTTGCAGAAGATTTTACAGCAGACCTTTTCCTTACTGTAGGAAAAAAAGCCATTTTAGTGTCCTGTACATTACTGTGTGGTGTAAAAATACTGCAAAACCCTCTTTATCACGAAAAAGAACAACCGGCCATTGTCGTCCACAGGTGGAGGGTGTCCTCAGACCAGCACACCGTGATCACTCGGTGCTGATCGGACTCTCTCCACAAGTCGCAGCTGGTCCTGAAAGCACGGGCTGATTGCAGGGTCCTTTCACTATTCCGGAATAGGAGGATCGGGGGCAGTCTCAAGTTGCGTGTCCACTCCCTTAGCGAGGGTGCACGCAGCTGGGAATTTCTTGCAGGCGCTATGGTTGCAGATAGGATACATCGCTTGTAACTGTGGGCCGTGCCGAAAAGCGTTTGTCTAGCCTTCTGCTTAGAACGCCGTCGTCTCTCGTCAATTTGGCGTGCGGTGGAGGATACCACCTGCAGAGTCTGCGTATTCCTCTACTGATGGACGCACGCCAAATTGCTGATAAACGAATGCGTATTCATCTACGTAAATATAAACTTTTTGTGTGTGTTAATGATGTAGCACAACCGACAAATTTCGTCACTTGGACCTAAACACACCCGGTAACGCTCATATTGTTACGTGTAGAGACATAGACGAAAGATGCTATTTTCACGCTATTTACACGCTATTTACACTGGAGCCAGGCAGCCAGGCTGACACTCGCTCGTGCCAAGGGCACCGACCAACTTCTTCGTCGTTCACGCGGCGGCTCGTCTCTGGAGCATCACTCAATAATATCGTAATATACCTCCCCTCCCCCCCCCCACCCCCCCCAGCGGCAAGAGCACCGTCACGGTGCTGTTAAATATCCAAGGTGCATGGAGAGTTGTAGGGCTTGAGTCGGGCAACGTGGACAATGTCACTGGTTGTCACAGCGGAGGACGTAGTGGGCGTGGTTAGAACGATTTCATAGGTGACATCGGTCACTTTGCGTATCAGGCGATATGGGCCTGTGTAACAGGAAAGCAGTTTTTCACAAAGGCCGACTTTCCGCTATGGTGAAGAAAGCAACACGAGGGCGCCGGGCACAAAATAGACATCACGGTGACGGAGGTCGTAGTGTTGTTTTTTGCTTGTCTTGAGACACTTGTAGACGAGCGCGCGCAAGTTGGCGAGCATGGTCAGCATGGGCGATTGCATCACGGGCATAATCGCTACTTGAAGCGATGGCGGACGGAAACACAGTGTCCAGTGGTAGCGTCGGTTCTCGGCCATACAAGAGGTAAAACGCAGAAAAGCCAGCAGTTTCGAGACGGGACGAGTAGTATGCAAAGGTAATGTAAGGTAGAGCGAGGTCCCAGTCGCGGTGGTCGTCTGAAACGTATTTGGATAGCATGTCTGTAAAGGTGCCGTTCAAACGCTCAGTGAGGCCGTTCGTTTGGGGGTGGTAGGAGGTGGTAAATTTGTGCTGTATGGAGCAGGCACGCATGATGTCGTCAATGACTTTGGCCAAAAAGGTGCGGCCGTGGTCTGTAAGCAATTGACGCGGAGTACCATGCCTCAAACTGATATCATGCAGGAGGAAGTCCGCAACATCAGTTGCACAGCTGGTCGGAAGAGCACGGGTTACGGCGTAGAAGGTCGCGTAGTCCGCCGCGACTGCAACCCACTTGTTTCCTGATGTAGATTCCGGAAATGAGCCGAGAAGGTCCAAGCCGACACGATGAGAGGGCTCGGCAGGGATGTCGAGCGGCTGCAGGTAACCAGCGGGGAGCTGGGAAGGCTTCTTGCGTCGTTGGCAAAGTTCACAAGCGGCGACGTAACGTCGTACAGAACGGGCAAGGCCCGGCCAGAAAAAAAGGCGACGTACACGGTCAAAGGTTCGAGATACGCCGAGGTGTCCTGCCGTTTGTGCGTCGTGAAGCTCTTCTAGAACGGTGGAGCGGAGGTGTTTAGGTACTACAAGCAGGAACTCAGAGCCGTCCGTATGAAGGTTACGACGGTACAGAGTACCGTCGCGGAGGACGAAGAGGCGTAGAGCAGCATCGGCCGGAGAGTGTTCAAAACGGTCGATGAGTGCCCTGATGTAGGCGTCACAGTGTTGCTCGTCGGCGAAATGAAGCAGCTGGGATACAGAGAATACGCAAGAAGCACTCGCAATATTGGAGGACTCAAGAGTCGTCAACAGGGTAACGCGACAAACTGTCACCGTCTTGGTGCAGGCGGCCAGACTTGTACACGACGGAATATGAAAATTCCTGTGGCCTCAAAGCCCATCGACCAAGCCAGCCTGTAGGATCTTTTAGCGATGAGAGCCAGCAGAGAGCATGATGGTCAGTGACTACGGATAAAAGGGCGACCGTAAAGGTAAGGACGGAACTTCGCAACCGCCCAGACAACAGCAAGACATTCGCGTTCCGTAATGGAATAGTTGCGCTCCAATGGTGCTAGGAGGCGGCTCGCATAAGCAATAACGCGATCCCTGCCACGCTGACGCGGGGCTAAGACGGCACCTACGCCATGACCGCTGGCATCTGTACGTAATTCTGTTGGGGCATCAGGGTCGAAGTGGGCGTGAATAAGTGGTGAGGTTAGAAGAGTGACGAGACGAGAGAAGTCGGCGGCTTCTTCAGTACCCCACGGGAATTGTATGCCTTTCTTCAAAAGATTAGTTAGGGGCTTAGCAATTGTCACAAAATCTGGAACAAAACGACGAAAGTACGAGCACAGACCTACAAAACTTCTAACGTCTGCGGCTGTCTTCGGAACCGGAAACTCTCGGACAGCGCGAGTTTTGTCGGGATCAGGCTGTACTCCGGAAGCGTCAACGAGATGGCCCAGAAGAGTAATCTTTCGGTGGCCAAAACGACATTTGGACGGGTTAAGTTGTAGCTTCGCCTTGCGAAATACATCAAGTATAGATGTGAGACGCTCAAGGTGAGTGTCGAACGTTGGCGAGAAGACGATGACGTCGTCGAGGTAGCAGAGGCATGTGGACCATTTGAAACCTTGGAGCAAGGAGTCCATCATACGCTCAAAGGTGGCAGGGGCTTTGCATAATCCAAACGGCATTACCTTAAATTGGTATAGGCCATCAGGTGTGATGAACGCGGTTTTTCCTCTGTCCATATCGTCAACAGCAATCTGCCAGTATCCAGAACGAAGATCAATAAAAGAGAAATAGCTGGAACCGTGGAGGCAGTCAAGGGCGTCGTCTATACGTGGGAGCGGGTAGACGTCCTTCTTAGTAATGTCGTTCAGATGACGGTAGTCTACACAGAAGCGCCACGTGCCATCCTTTTTCTTAACCAACACTACAGGTGACGCCCAGGGACTCGAAGAAAGCTCAATGATGTTTTTGTCTAGCATTTTGTTCACTTCACTTTGAATTACTTGGCGTTCCGACGCAGAAACTCGATACGGTTGTCGGTGAATAGGAGTAGCATCGCCAGTAAGAGTCAGATGCTTGACCGCGAGCGTCTGGCCTAACGGGCGATCGTCGAAGTCGAAAATATCTCTGCAGGACGATAACACTTGGTAAAGGTCTTCGGCCTGCGCATAAGACAAGTCCGTCGCAACCATTTTCTTTATCTTGGGATCGGCGGCCGAGGCTTGCACGATGGGCCTGCTAAGCTCGCAAGAAGCATCGGTCGATAAAGTTGCCACGTGATGGTCGCCGAAACAATCAACGTTGGCAAGGCAAATACCTTGCGGTAGAATTTGCTTTGTCAATCCAAAGTTAAAGATAGGCATGAAAGTGCGGTTCGCATTAATAGTAAGTATACTGCGAGGCACGGTAACGTCCTACTGTAGTGGAATGTCGGGCAGAGGGGTGACGAGGTACTCCCCATCAGGGACTGGTGGGGAAGACAAGAGTTCAATATAGACTATTGATTTTGGCGACAGGCAAATAAAGCCGGTGGGGAGTAGGCGGCACTGGGGTGCGTCAGAAAGTTCTGCGAGAATCGGCAACTCAAGGCGAAGGGTACTGGCAGAGCAGTCGATAAGAGCAGAATGCGCGGAGAGAAAATCAAGGCCGAGAATGAGGCCGTGGGGGCAATGAGCACTCACGGTGAAGAGGACAGGAGTGTGGTGGCCAGCGATGCTGACACGGGCCGTATACATACCGATGAGAGGCACAGTACCGCCATCCGCAACGCGGACGACGCGTGCCGACGCTGGGGTGAGGAGCTTGTTCACTCGTCGTCGGAAGGCAGCACTCATAATAGAAAGATGTGCTCTTGTATCGATGAATGCCGTGACAGGATAGCCGTCAACGTCAACGTCAAGCAGATTTCGGTTAGTAGGTAACGTGAGCAGAGGATTTGAGGGCAGGGTCGACAACGCAGCTTCACCTACAGAAGCTGCAGTGCCTATTTTTCCGGCTGGCGGCGATAGGCGGCGAAGAAAAGCGGCTGGGTTGGGGCGAACGAGACTGGTGGCGTAGAGGTGAGGGCGAGCGGCTGTAGCGAAGGTTCGGTGCAGGGGCATCAGCGGTAGTGGGTTCATGGCGGGTGGCATAGGGTACAGAAGGTCCAAAGGTGCGGGAATAAGTGGCGGCGTAAGTCCGAGGAGGTGGTGGCCATCGGCTGCGGCAGTGATGGGCGACGGGACCGATGCGACAGCAGTGGAAGCAGATCGGCCTGTCATCCGGGGTAATCATTTGGACGGGTTCCGGCGAGATGTGGCAGAAAAGGACTGCCGGGGACGAGGAGGGCCGCTAGATAACTGGGGAACGCTTGGTCGAGACGTGAAACACACGGTGTTCAGACCCATGTTTTCAAATTCCTGTCTGACGACGTCCTGAATCATCGCAATGGTGGCTGCTGGCGGATCGGGAGGCGTCGTGGAGAAGGCTGGCGAACAGGCGGCCTCGAGTTCGCGGCGAACAATATGGGTGACGTCGTCACAGGTGGTGGTCTGACGCGGTCGGCCCTGACATGTCGACGTAGCAGCAGTGTTGGGTAGCCGCGCAATGTGGTGTGAGATACGGCGGCTCTTAGCCTGCTCAAGGTGACGGCATTCTTTTATAATGGCGTCGATAGTCGAGACATTGCCGAAAGTAAGCAAATTGCAAGCGTCGTCGGCGATGTCTTTTAGCACATGCGCCACTTTGTCTGCTTCGGACATATGATCGTCAGCTTTACGACACAGAGCCAAGACGTCGAGGATGTAGGAAACGTATGGCTGTGTAGGTGACTGAACACGAGACGCAAGAGCCTTTCTCGCGGCAGCCTTGCGCCCAATGGGGTCGCCGAACAGTTCCCGTAGCTTTTCTTTGAAACTGTCCCAACTGGTCGTTTCGTCATCATGCGTTTGGTGTCACACGCGTGGGGTGCCGCCGAGATAAAAGATGACATTGGCGAGCATAATCGTTGGGTCCCACCTGTTATTAGCGCTGACATGTTCATAGAGCTTGATCCAGTCATCGACATCCTGTCCCTCCAGGCCAGAGAACACACCTGGGTCACGATGTGGGGCAACCGTGACGATTGCAGCAGTCGGACAAGCCGAAGCCATTGCAGAGGCGGGCTCGTCACCGGGAGGCATAGTGACAAGCTCGGTGTGCCGACCACTTCGGAGTTCCGTGTCGAGGACGGGGATCGCTGACCTCCACCAGAAATGGTACGTGTAGAGACACAGACGAAAGGTGCTATTTACACGCTATATACACTGGAGCCAGGCAGCCAGGCTGACACTCGCTCGTGCCAAGGGCACCGACCAACTTCTTCGTCGTTCACGCGGCGGCTCGTCTCTGGAGCATCACTCAATAATATCGTAATAATATGTATTGGTGCTAAGTGAGACTAAGAAACATCCAGAATATGCATTTTGTAGCAAATACAGCCGGAAAACGGAAGAAGATCATAGCAAAGCCCCGTATTGAAGAATTCTACTTAACTTAAAACCGACGCTTCACATGATTTAAATGACGCCGGTCGTGAACGCACCAAAGGAACGCAATGAGTGTCTTGACGGCACTCGCATTAGGCGTCATTTATATCAGGTCAAGCAGGAGCTTCATTAAAGATGCATTTCTGAATACATAGGTTAGTGGTCAATGTCGGACATCGCCTTCAGTTTGAACATTCTTTTATCACACGGAAGCTGTTTGTTTGACCGGAGGAAATGTGTGTTTGACTGTTGATGTCCCTTCGCAACCAATATGCTCTGGGCATCTTAGCAACTCCAAGTGCATCGATCTTTGCTTAGTTGGTAACGTTCAGAATAGCGGGAAACTGAAAACTGCTTTCTGGAAAGGAATGCTGGATGCTGCGACTTTGGCGAAGTTTGGAATCTCCGCAGGCTCTGGTCACACTCCGCCTGGATTAGCTAATGCATTATGAAAATACATTCGATTAAGTAGAAGTAACAGCAGGCATGGGGACACTGTGTAATCAAGAATCACTAGAAGCATATGCATATATCTCTGGAAATATCCACAAGTATACCCTAGGTCCATTGGTTCTCAGCAAATAAGACAGAAAATTATCTCTCAACAAAGGGGTCACGCACGGAGCCACACTATCTCCAACGCTACTAAACTAATCTTTACAAAAGGTATTAAAGCCAATCGGCTCTTTGAGGGACGATCGACGCCTAATATCTTAGCAACTTGGTGTTCTCAGCAATTTGGTGTTTGCAGATGACAGTGTACTGCGCCGCAACACTGTAGATTAACTGCCAAAAATGACTACGGACCTTAACCGAGAGAGTGCATGAGTGGATTTGAAGAATAATTTGCAGAAGACAGTGTTCGATAGCCTCGCAAGAAAATAACAATTCTTGATCGTCAATCAGCCGGTGCGGTACACACCACATTTTTGCGCATCTTGTACCTTAATTAAAACAAAAAGGGCACGCAATCTGCACAAAAACTTCCAGCAGAGTGAGAAAGACGAATTTCAATTGAATTTGGAGTTTTGTGTGCCAGAACTCCCATTTGATTTTGAGATATGCCGTAGTGGACGACTCCGGATAAATTTTGACCACCAGAGGTTCTTTAACGTGGCTCCCATGCATGGAACACAGGAGTCTTTGCATATCGTTCCGATCAAAATGCGGCCTCCACTGCCGAGATTTGAGTGCGATTTTGTACTTGGCAGCGCAACAGCACAGCCGCTGAGCCACCGCGGCGGGTGGGACAAAGGCGGATCCACTCAGTGTCCTTCGAGTTATTCCTAGATATCCAAAGTGCCGAACCACAGACCTTCGTGTCCAAGCACCACAAAGCTCTTGCACATGAAGACTCCACTGCGCGATGTCGCTCAAAAGCAGTAATCGATGCAAGACTGTCAAATGAGGAGGAAGAACGAGCGAAAGCTGTGTGAAAGCTGTCATTACTGCTGCGACCTCTATTGTCGCAGTACAGATGTCGCACAAAGAAAGTGTCATCACTGCGAATGGAGTAATTAAATTATGCAAGTTGCGAAGATAGAATAGATAGATAGATAGATAGATAGATAGATAGATAGATAGATAGATAGATAGATAGATAGATAGATAGAAAGAAAGAAAGAAAGAAAGAAAGAAGGAAGGAAAACAATTCGACTTTACACGTCTGATGCAAAAAAAATGAGTGCCAGCATAAACGTGCTCGTGAGTAAAATGGAAAACAAAACTTCACTTAACTAGGGCATTTGAACTAACAAGCCCTGTGCATGCAATACGCTTCCGCAAGTATCGATTCTGCAAGGCGATACAGCGCTACGAGTCCGGAAAATATCTTCAGTTTCTAACTACGCGATCTGCGCCGTTCTCCTCGAGTATGCCGCGCTCCAGCCGGACAGTCAACGTCGATTGCACAAGTGCTCCTCGCAGTTCGAGTGCTGTGACGTCATGTACGGTGACACGTGATGTTGAGAATTATTCATGGCAACTGAAGGCGTTTCTTTATTCTCTTCTTTGAATAGACGAATTAAAGATTACAGAAATAATGAAACGTACAAAACTAATGTACGCGTGTTTTTGTTTTACATCGCATCGTAGGAAGAGGGATTTATGGCATAAAGCGGGGCTAGTTGGTGATTATTCGTAGAAGGGGACATTGTAAAAAAGGACACAGACAGGGACATGAAAAAGACACAGCGAACACTAGTTTCTCAGAAGGAGAAAAATATGTAGGAAAAAAGACGCGTGCTACATAATCAATCCCTGAAGTGCATGCGCAAAGGCATCCTATTGTGCAAGAATTTTGTTTCTTTTACTGTCAAAGATAACTTTGGTTTGCAGAGTATGTCCCCTTATAGATAATGAGATATATTTCCATTTCGTGCGCTTCTTCCCAAGTTGTGCAGTCAAGCGGGCAGGGAACAAAACTGCGTCATTTCAACCTTGTTCCTGCGCGTGGTCATGCTCTGTGACCGCCTGCGCCTGCGTCAGTGTTCCAGTAGCACTGACTTCTACTGGTAGCCAGGCGCTCTCGTGCACAGCTTGCAAAATTACGCACTGCGCGAAACGAGACAAACATGACAACTCGCGCGTGGGACAATCACCAGAAGTGCGCAGCGCCGCGAAAAAAGTCACAGGCCTGTGCGGCACAAGCAGCACAATCTCAGCGTAAGCTGGACGAACGCCTGCATACCGGCTCCATCTTCGGCAGAACGCACTAGAGGGCTCGTAACTTGTGGGGAGGCTCCATAACGTGAACGGAAGAGCGCAGGCAGGTATCGAGACAAGGTGGCGCGCATGCCACATCCCTCGACCCGTGGCACGATACGATGCTGTGGATCACTATGATAATTTATTTGCATCTTCATTTATGCGAGATAGTGACACACAGACAGCTATCCTGCTTGACTTGACGAGGTCCAGTTAGAGGCAATATGCAAACTGCTCCAGGCAATAGATACATACAACAGCTGCTCGAAGATGCCATGCGGCATGCAACCCTCACCATGTGACAATTGGCACACCGTGATGCAAATGATGGTGGTGGTAATGCTGATGATGATGGTTTATTGTCATCTTCTTTGAAACGGGGTGGTGACTAGCGCTTAACTAGCCTACTTGATTTGATCAGTTCTGCTACACATGTTTTTCGTTCTAGGGTTTTTTGGGCATCTCCTTAATATTTTTGTACTCTAAGACGTAGTAGTGCGTGACGTCAAGCCTGTGTGCAGCCAGAGTAATTGCGTTGAGAGAGCAGGTGGCAAATTGGTGAGGCTGATTGAGTAGTGCAAGTAACGTTGCATGATTTTGTCAAGGTGATGTTGTATGAGTCTGTGGAAATCGTGAGGCAGAGCTGAATGCGCGTTAAAAGAAATCGTCTTCAGCATTGTTGATGTGATGACCATCAAATGAAGTTGCACGTCTCGTGAGTGTCTTTGCGGCGAAGCTGCCGGGCCTCATTTTTGGCTGATCACACGTGAGATTGCTCGCGTAGGCTGTTGTGCCTTATTTTCGGCAGCAGGCACCTGAGGTTCTCGGCTGCGAACTTGACGGGCTCCATTTTCAGCAGCGTGCACTAGCGGGCCTTCAACGCAAAGTCTTTATTGCGTCCTTTTCTCGAGAACGATCGAACTGCCTCCTCGTGTCGGCAAGGACGTGTGGCTCGTACTGCTCTCTGCACAGAGTTCTGCTGAGCAAGAAGTTGTCTGGTTTCAGTTACGCGCATAGCACTACGAACCACTTCTTTAAGAGCGTTCAGCACCTTGCGAGAAGTGCCATAAAGCATTCCAAAGAGGTGGCACATGCAAAGAGACTAGGTGGCGCACATGTAACAACGCGTGAAACGTGACGCGATGCCATGCAAGTGTAAACTGGAGTGGCCAGAGCGCTCAATCCGCTGGAACAGTAACAAGAAAGGACCGTTTAATATACCACGCGCTAGTCACTGCTTCGCTATGTGCCTTCTAACTGTCTATTGGTCTTCTTTTCGTCATTCTTCTTGCCACACTGCAGACGCGGAATATTCCACCCTTTCAAAATTTGCATTGTGCCAATGGTAAACATAAGAGTGTGCATGAACACTCCAATAAAGTGCGAACGAAGTGGATAAATATGGCTTTATAAGCACCCCAATATATAACTGTAATTCCAAGTGCATGAGCACGTATCGACGCTACGCGGTGCGCCTGTGACATCGTGTGAAACTTGTCGCGCTAGGTGAAAGCTGCGACGGACAACAGCGGCGGCAGCGGTGGACGCCATCGCAAACTGAAACGGCAATTGTAATGGGGCAAAAGCAGCTTACGCTAGCAATGTTACCAAGACATTTAAGTGTCCTTTCGTGCACTGAATGTGAGACACTATGTGCATTCCAGGTAATTCTTGTGGGCCACCAAAAGTTTGGGAGTGGACCAAGTTAAGCTTGGTAGTGAGCTAGGTCAGTTTTGAACGTGGGTGAACTCAATTCTCTAATTGGCAAAGCCAATATTAGGACGGACCACGCTGATTTCACAGTACCAGCCGCAGCAGATATAGCACCGGGAAAGTGAGTCGTCAATGGGTCAGGTGGGTTTTGGCATTATGGGGTGTTAAGGACGGACACCGGATTTTCAGCCTCATCATTCATATAACGCTTTCGGATTAAAATCATGCGAAGTTCCGTGATGAGCACGCGCAGTTTTTCCGCCAGCTGCCCCAACACACGTGAACTCCGCTGTAACAGATGCTGCAGGGAGAATTCTGCAGGGTGTCCGTCTAGCTGAAGAAGTGAGAGACTAAGCGTGCTAGTGGTGGACGCAAGACGTCGTTTTCTTTAAGCACTTAACTCTGGAGGGCACGGCATTGAGAGTCGCAGTGTCGCCCAAAAGGCGAAGCATCGTTTGCGATAGACAGGGAAACAAGCTTAATGGTATGCTGAAGATGTTAGCCTGGCTGTTTTCCTGACATGGTGCTGCAGGGGCTCGGCGATAATCATGATATCTATTGTGATAAACACTTAATAGCACGTACAGTCACACACACACAAACACACATACCCACACACACACGCACACATTTATACATAGTGTCCCAACTAAATTTACCCCTAGTTTAAAAGTATGCAAATGCCACGTAGCTGGACAGACCTAGGTAATGATGTTTGCAGTCGCTTCGAGATACATAAACAATCTCTTTTTTTCATTCCGCCTAATTTGATAGTTAGTCGTAACTAAAAATTCAAACATTAAAATAATATATTTAGATAGAAAGTGGCACTAGAAAAATTGTAAAGCGACATAAAAGCTCCCGATACAGCTTTCCGTTGCTCAATACATGCACCATGAAAGTGTTTTTTGAGTGTGAAATAAGTCCACAAATGCATGCCAAATTAACCAGCGACTGGCCATATTACGCATTTTGTGTGTATTCGCGGGCGTCTTGCACGTATGTAAACACTTTTATGTAGCTCGTACTGAGCAACAGAAAGCTGTATCGGGAGCTGTGTTGGGAGTAATGCGAGCCGAATTGCCGTCGTCAGTATTCGTGAGATAAGTTCTTTTGGTATTTTGTACGTACGCCCTATATACTATCTGCAATGAAACCATGAAAAAGCGCCTTGTTCTGAAATACATTCTTTCTGCACGTTTACGTGCCAAAGTAAAGAGAGAGAGAAAAATCAAGGACGGGAAAGGCAGGGAGGTCAATCAGAAGGGCACCCGGTTTGATACCTTACACTGGGGGTCGGGAAAAGTGGAATAGGAAGAGGAAAAAAGGGCGAGAGTCAGCACTGAGTGCGTATGGGAGGGACACTATACACAGGGACAGTATAAAAGGTCTCTTAAGCTTTTGCACTTCAAGTGTTGCACTAGTACACGAATCGCTTTACTTGTCAGTGACGGGCCTGGCAACGATCCGAGTATCTTTGACTCGGTGAACGGTTTTGACTACAGTCGGTGTAAAGTTGCCCGCAGAGAGAAGCGTTGGGCATCGTAGTGAAGGCAGGCGCACAATAGGTGCTCTATGGTTTCCTCGTACCCACAGGAGTCGCACATTGGGCTCTCGGCCATTCCCAAAGGATAGGAGTATGTGGTCATGAACGCCACAGCCAGCCACAAGCGGCACAGCAAGGTTGTTTCGCCGCGGCTGAAGCTAGATGGCAGTTGTAACCGTAGCGTGGGGTGTAGTTTATGTAATCGGCAATTGAAGGCACTTGAACTCCATAGATCTTGGGACTTTTTGCGTGCAAGTAGGCGAAGTTCCCTGGCAGCGTCCGACCTCGCCAAAGGTGTTGGTCGTGTCTGGGTATTTTCGTGGGCAGACCAGGCTGCCTTGTCAGCTAGGTTGTTGCCGACGATGCCACAGGGAGCAGGAATGCATTGAAATATAAGGTGGTGCCTTCTTTCAAGAGCATGGTGGTGCACTTCCCAGATGTCAGACATCTGCTCGTAAGTTCTGTGATGTAACGCAGATGTGATACTGTGAAGAGCTGCCTTAGAATCACAAAATACGACTCCTCTGTTGGATCTTCGGTAACGTACGTCATAGCGGCATGGAGAGCTGCAAGTTCTACCGACGTAGAGATAGTCATGTGTGACAATTTGAATCTAACTGTAACCTGCTTAGGTGGAACAACGAATGCGGCAGTTGAGCTGGTAGGTGAGGTCGAACCATCGAACCAGCGTATGTGGTCATACATGTATGAGGCCAAAGCAAAGATTTCTGAAATAGGCTGCGACATGGGAAAGCTTGCGCTCGTGCAAAGCAAGCCCGCATGAAGAGAACGATGCGCATTGTTGGGAATGCCAGCTTTTGTTATGGGGACGGGATTCCGGCTATCTTAACAGCAAGTGCGTGGAGCTCGAACCAGATCAATTATCGGAGAGGATTCCGCAAGAAAGGCGAAATGATGTAAAAACAAAGAAAACTTCATTTTTTTCTAGATCGTTACATGTTAGCGCTGCGCCCCAAGAAAGAAATTCCAGAAACACTCGCTGCGCGTGCTGCTGCTCGCAAAGGCAGAGGTGTCCACGTGGCATTTCGCTGCTTTTATACCCGACCCCATCCGGAACACCTCATTCTCTCTTACTCCCTTAACAGGGCCTTCTCAGCACACTGGTTAGCCCACATAGAGGAATTGTGAGAGAAACCACTCCTTGGCGTAGGGGGGTGCATATAGGGTAAAGGAGATGTAGTGCCAGCGACATCGTGGCTTCTTTCAGGAAGCCTATCAAAACGCCAGAATCAATCATCGCTCGTCCTGACTAACCGTTTTTATGATAATGAGTCATTTGCGGCCGACGTGCGGCTACGCTTAATCAATACCGATAACGCTAGCCGCAGAAGCTTTGTATTGAAATTCAATGCGAAGAGAATTTTTTTAATTTGTTTATTTTTGTTTTGTTGATGCCGTCACTACGTCACCGCGGAAAGTTTGAAAAGTTTAAGCTCAGTACACCAGGTGGCAGCACTCACGGCAATTAAGTCCTGATGTTCAGAATAGCTGGATATGACATATTGTCTGCAGGAGATTTTAACAATAGTAATTGCTTATATACAGGGCGTCGCTCAATCAAACCCTGCCGTTTCGACATTTCAAATACGTTATTAAATACCTGAAGCACATCATGCATTTTAAGTAAACATATTTGAACCAGAAACGATTAACTCTTGATGCGAAATCGTCTAATGGCCCATTGTACGAAAAAGCCGGCTTCTGTAGTTTGGAGGAGCCAAGCAGCATATACATACCCGTTGGCTTCGACACCACGTCACGAAGCAGCCTCGATGGAGCAGAGGGGGCAAACGGCAACAGTGGCTGCCGATTCGCGGGCCAGCTGTTGAGTGAGGGCTGAGGGCAATGGCACGACGCCACGTCACCCTCGCCCTCGGAAACTGGCGCTTCGTCCGTATCTCTGTTTCTTTCAATTCCGCTGCACGTATCTGCGGCGCGTGCCTGACGGCCTTGGTGGTTACTGCTGCTCCCTGCGTCTCTCGTCGCGCAGGACGTCGGTGGCATGCAGCGCGGGCAGTGCAGGCTGCTGCTGCATGCTGGCACTACCTATCACTGTGATACTGCGAATATGGCTTCTGCTGTGCCTGTCCGGCTCAACGTGGAAATAAGGAAAATATAGCACACGTGAAGTCGACGTTTTGACAGACACCCGTCTGGTCGGGAGGCATCACGAAGAAGCGTAGAAAAAGGACACCAACCACTGAAAAAATACGAGAAGAGACGTTTCGGGTCCCCTGACGGGAGCCTTGCACCCAAATATGTACGTACCTATACGACCACGGCGAGAATTTGCTTAGAGTGTTCATATGATTGCTATTACAAGAAAATACCACAATAATACCTCGACGCGAATTTTGTGATTTCTGCCAGGCCGCTTTTCAGCGACTGTTGAACAAGCATTCAGCCACATATCAATGAAATTACCACATTTTATTCTATAGTTGTCGCTTGAAACAGCAAGAGAAAATATTCGAATTTTAGAAACTGTTTTTTTCTTATTGGTGAAGTTGTGGCGATGCCACATCGTAGGCTTAGCGACTGCTCCTCTGTCGCTGATTTCCCAAGTCGCTGTGTGGCTGCGTCCAAAATGGGTGCCAGACCCATCTTCTGTGCAGAAGATAATGCGCGCCGTTTGCTGACAAAGTCACCGCTAGCAGGCGGGCTGCGAGCGGCGAGGCGTTTGCGAACGGTTGCCATGGTGCTAACGCGGACCGAAATTAAACCATGCCACTTATAAAAAAATTGTGCGGGAACCATTGACGATGATTACGAACGTAAGCGAATAGCCTGAATGAACGAACGATGCAGCAAGTCAGCAAACGACAACTCCGCCCCCCCTCCCCCACCCAGAAGCCCACCCTCCTGCTCTTAATACCCACCCTAGGCATGCCAGTCTACCCCCTCTTGCAAGCCATTTCTTGCAACTTGGTGCAACATGCATGCAACTTGCAACATGCATTAGAGACAGTGTAGCCAAATAGTGGATCTCCCAATTTGACAGGAATTTGGGTGGTCGAAGAGCAGACAAATTATGGAAAATCATAAGCCAAATATCCACCCCATAAGCCTTTGGGTACAGCTGCCATGTGGCTAAATTTTGCAGTTAAGCCAACATCCCGTTCAGAAGAGGCGTGGCTTTGGAAAAAAAACATAAAAAAATCGCATGTAGATCTGCAAAACAATATGATGCATAAGTATGCATTCTCACTGCAAATAAATCTGTGCTGGCTTGCGCACTGGGTAGCGTGTTTGTGTGTACCATTTTCTGCATTTTGTTATCTGAAAAATTTGTTGAATCGATCTTTCACTTAAAGTGATTGCAGCAGATTTCCTTCATTCACTTATTGCTACAAATCATTGCAAAAATTATTTATTCTATATTTATTGCACTCTTCTGTCAGACTGCCTGGAGAAATACATAAGTGACCATCCTATGGGGCCACCCCGGAGGACCACTCCAGACCACCCCGGAGGCCACCCCGGAGGCCACTCCGGAGGACCACCTTGCTTCTCTGCGGAAGCACCTTCGGAGCTTTTTTTTTTATACAGAAGCAGGTCGCCGGGGCAAGCGAGTGCAAAAGTAGACAGAGTATAAGTCCAGTGATGTTTTTTCAGTAAAGTGTGATGATATGCTACATAGTATGGTGCTTTACAGATTGATTCTTTATGGCATGAAAATAGCCGCATCTTGGCCACATGTATATACAGGCTGCACACGTCACAAGAATCAACATCACATAAAGATAGCCCGTGATGAGCTTCCGTATAGCAATAGCTGCTTCTTCAATTCATCACAAAACTTGCCTTTGACGTGCTGCGCCCACGATGATATCCAACCCAGTGCCTACCGTGCCAGCCAGCGCCCACCCTGCCGCCCAGCACCCACTGTGCCCAGCAACCACCATGCCGCCCAGCACCTACCATGCCACCCATCACCCACAGCGCCACCCAGCACCCGCTGTGCCAAACATCACCCCGGCATGCCACTCATTACCATAATCCACCATGATGATGGATTCCACTATGCCCTGCATCGGCCGAATTTTCAATGGGGTTGGCACTACAGTTAGATATTGAAGTGCTTATAAAGCCATATTTTTCCACGTGATTCGAGCTTTATTAGTGTGTTCATGCACACGCTTAAGTTTACTATTGGGAAGATGCATACTTTGAAAGGGAATAATGTTCCGCGTCTGTAGTGTAGCAAGAAGAATGACAAAAAGAAGACGAATAGACAGAAGGCACTAAGTGAAGCAGTCACTAGCACGCGGTATTAAACGGTCCTTTCTTGTCAGTGTTCCTGCGGACTGAGTGCTCTGGACCCTCCAGTTTCCAATTGCACGGCATCGCGTCACGTTTGTAGCGATGTGACATGTGCGCCACCTGTCTCTTTGCCTGCGTTACTTCTTTGGAATGTGCTATGGCACCTCGTCGCAAGGAGCGGAACGCTGTTAAAGAAGTTACACCTAGTCATATGCGCGTGGCTGCAACCAGGCAACTTCTGACTTATTAGAACACTGTGCAGACACCAGCACAAGCCACATGTCGTTGCCGACACCAGGAGGCAGTTCGATCGTTCTCGAGAAAAGGACGCAATAAAGTCTTTGCCTTGAAGACCCTCTAGTGCACGCTTCTGAATATGCAGCCCGTCGTGTTCGCTGCCGAGAACCTCAGGTGCCTGCTGCCGAAAATAAGGCACGACAGCCTACGCGAGCAATCTCGCGTGTGATCAGCCAAAAATGAGGCCCGGCAGCTTCGCCGCAAAGACACTCACGAGACGTGCAACTTCATTTGATGGTCATCACATCAACAACGCTGAAGACAATTTTTTAACACGTATTCAGCTCTGCGTCACGAATTCCATAGACTCATACAACATCACCTTGACACAATCATGCAAGGTTATTTGCACTGCTCAATGAGCCCCACGAATTTTCCACCTGCTCTCTCAACGCACGCACTCTGGCTGCACACAGCCTTGACGTCACGCACAACTACGTCTAAAAGTACCAAAAGATTAAGGAGATGCCCAAAAAATGTTGGACAGAAAGACATGTATAGCAGGACTGATCAAATTAAGGAGGCTAGTGAAGCCCTTGTCGCCCCAGCCCCGTACTAAAGAGGATGACAATATACCACCATCATCTGCATTACCATCATCATCATTTGCATCACATTGTGCCATTTGCCACATGGTGAGGGATGCGTGCCGCATGGCATCTTCGAGCAGCTGTTGTATGTATCAATTGCCTGCAGCAGTTTGCACGTTGCATGTAAATGGACTTCGTCAACTCAAGCAGGATGGCTGTCTGTGTGTCACTGTCTCGTATAAAAGAAGATGCAAATAAATTATCACAGTGATCAACAGCATCGCATCGTGCCATGGGTCGAGGGATGTGGCGTGCTGGCCACCTTGTCTCGATACCTGTCCGCGCTCTTCCGTACACGTTATGGGGCCTCCCCGCAAGTTGCGAGCCCCCTAGTCCGTGCTGCCGAAAGATGGAGCTGCTATGCATTCGTTCGTCCAGCTTACGCTGTGGCTGTGCTGCTTGTGCCGCACAGGCCTGTGACTTCTTTCGCGGCGCTGCGCACTTCTGTTGACGGTCTCACGCGTGAATTGCCATGTTTGTCTCTTTGCACGCAGCGCGAAATTTTGCGCGCTGTGCACGAGAACGCCTGGCTACTAATAGAAGGCAGTGCTACTGGAACGCTGACGCAGACGCAGGCCGATCACAGAGCATGACCGTGCGCACGAACAATGCAGGAAATGCAGTTTGTGAGCAGGAAATGACGCAGTTTTGGTAACTGCACGTTCGACGGCACGACTTGGGAACAAGCATATGAAATGTAAATATATCTATCTTCCTGTAAGAGGACATTGTCTGCAAACCAACCTTATCTTTGACGGTAAATGAAATAAAATTCTTGCATAATAGGGTGACATTGCGTATACACTTGAGGGATTGGTTATGCAGCACGTGACTTTTTTCCTACATATTTGTCTCCTCCTGAGAAACTAGCGTTCCCTGTGTCTTTTTCATGTTCCTGTCTGTGTCCCTTTTTTACGCGCTAGTATACAATGTAAACGGAAATAACTCCCAGGTAGGAGTATAATGCTTGTCCTTTGGCGACTCCCCGGTTGGGAGCTTATTATGCTCCGTATCGTCGGAAAATGTTTATTTCGTGCAAGCGGAAATATTGCGTGAAAGTATGGGAGTTTTTTTCTGTCTTTCCTTTATTTTTTGATTTGCAATGGACGGAGTTTTTTCGAGGAGCAACGGGAGTATAAAAAGAAGCATCGCGTGAGTTTGCGCCAAGATTTTTACATGCATTGTCTGTTGGTCAAATTTCGAAATATACATGCAAGACCGCGGCCAATTCAACGAAACCACATATATCATGACATACATAAACACTGCAGAAACACCCAATGCCTAGCTTTGAAAGACATCCCACGTAAACGCGATACTCAAGAAGCAACGCTGCCAGTATATTGTCACGTGGTAGTGACGTTAAAGAACACAGTAGCAATACTGTGAAAGACAAAAACTAGCTTTTATTGGGCTACACTTAAGCACAACGATAGCCGCTAACACAGTCGGCGATCGTCGAAAATCTGATCAGCAGGTCAAGCGCGTCGGCTTTTATACAGCAGTCGTAGAATGTTCCAGACTAATCGTTGGGACCCGCATGCGTTCCAAATTCGAGTCACGCGATGAAATTAGATAACACAACGTTCGGCGACAACAGACAGCGGATAAAAGCATCGATATATTTCCAGGAACTTCGTATACATGTAGGCGCGTCCCGCGCTGTGCGATACCATTTGTTAAGCGGCGAAACGTGGTCGCCCGATAAAGATAAGTTCACGTGTCGATATATAGTCAGGGGGGGGGGGGAACACTCCGTATGGCTGCCATTGGCCGTTTTCGAGCAGACGCTCTTTCGACGCTAGCGCCAAGGTTCCCTTCAGTTACGGCCCTAACCAATGGGCGACGCAGAAGCAAAATGGCGGCGCACATGATTGTTTACGTTGTCATGGCAGCAGCAACAGCAGCCGCGCGGCACCTCCTCTCCCAAACGTTTTTTTTTCCTTTTTGTGTTCATTATGCCGATCCACTCCACTCCCTTTCCCCCATGCCGCGCGGGCCGCTCACTTTTTTTTTGTTTTTACCCGTAGGCGGGGCAAGAGCAGGCGAAGAAGAAGAAGTGCTAGCGCAGCGGACGCACTTCGCGACGGCTCTGCCTTAATGAATGTTTTCCGCTGAATTATCGAGTCGAATACCTGAAAACCGACCACCATCGGATAGAGCAAATCGACCCGAACCCAGGGACACCGAGACCCGGGGTGAGCGACCATTTTCGAAGATTTTTCGAAGTGAGAAGCCCAGCTAAGCTTAACGCCGACTAGGCCTATATCGGAAGCCTACCGGCCCCCGGTAGGGCGGAAAACGGTGTCGCAGTCTAAGCCAGAGGTTCGGAAGCACTTCCGAAATGGAGGTAGACGAGGCAGAAGTGGGGGAAACCCTGAATACCAAGTCGAGAGAAGACAGAGATGATCCCGCGAGCCGCGCCAAGGACGGCGACGCGGATGGATGGATCGAAGTTACGCACAAAAGAAAGGGCCGCGCGAACGCTACCCAAGAGGCAGACAAGCGAGGCACCCGCTGGAGAAGCCCGACGCGCAAAGGCGGGAAGAGCATAGTGAACAAGATTCTACGAGCAAGCAAGATGCCCAGGCTACCTAGAGACGACATCAAGATAATCGTAAGACCGAGAGACGGGCTGAACATCAGAAACACGTGCAGCGCCAGCCTAGACGAGGCGATACGCAATGAAGCAGGAGTGAGCAGCGACGAAATCATCACGATCTGCCCCAACCACACTCAAAACATCTTGGTGGTAAGCACACCTGACGAGACGACGGCGACTAAAGTCGCCAAAATCAAAGAAATAACAATCAACGGGAGGAAACACACGACCAACGCGTACGTCTCGGCTCCAGAAGAGATGGCCAAGGGGATAATCCGCAACGTTCCCCTCAATTACACACAAGACCAGCTCGTGCACGCACTGGTGAACGTGAGGAACCCTTCCCTGGCGTACGCCAAGAGACTGGGCAGCACGACCACCGTGATACTACTGTACGAGGGCAACAGGGTCCCCGCGTGGGCGCACTTCAACAGCATCATGATGAGAGTATCCCTCTATCGGAAACAAATAGACTTTTGCAAAGAGTGCGGCAGGCTCGGGCACAGACCCGATGTATGCCCCAGACCGGACGACAAGCTGTGCCCGGAGTGCGGTAGCAAAAACCCGGCCAAAGACCACGAATGCACACCTAAATGCAAGCTCTGCGGAGAAGCTCACCCCACGGCGGACCGGACTTGCAGGGCTAAATACAAGACACCGTACATGGTAAAACTAAGAAGATGGACAGCGAGAAGAAACGAGGAAGAACTCTTGCGAGTAGCCGGCTCACAAGAACCTGACGGCGGGGACAGCAACCACACACAACCATCTCCCGCGCCCAGATCCAAGTCCAGCTCCAGGTCCAGATCCAGATCCATGTCCAGGCCGGAAGCGCGGGGACGACCGATCTCGAGGTCCAGGGACAGATCCAGATCCAGATCAAGGCCGGGAGCGCGGGGACGACCGACCTCGAGGTCCAGGTCCAGGAACAGGGACAGGACCGGGAGTGGATACATATCCACCTCGAGGGGGACGAAGCCCGAAACGAACGCGAAGAAGCAAGAACAGACGACACCAGCAAAGGTGAGCTGGTCAGACGTAGTGGCCAATCGCGAATCGGGAAGGTCCGGCAATACCAGTAACGATAGGGGCAGGTACGATCACATAGAGGAACGCGTGAAGGAGTATCGAATGGAAAACCAGCTACTCAAACAGGAGCTAGAAAAGGCAAAAAAAAACAAAACAGCGAATCAGCCAAAAAATTGACGAACTACAGAAAACACTTAATGAAATACTTACCAAAATGCAGACACAATCGTCGCCCCCGTCAGCCGCCTTCGCTTCCGTCTCCACCCCATCCACCGAAGCAATGGAGGAGGAAGTGGATATGGTAGCAGATGTAGCACACCCACTGGGCGCCAAGCGTAAAATCCCGGAGACCAAGACCAACGAACAGGTCGCTTCGGTACAGGAGGTCAAGAGACCCCGACCTAGCACAAAAAAAACTGACGTCCTTGAGGACATGCTCAACAAACTCTCTGACAAAATGGAGAAAATGTTCGAGATGTTGGCGGCGCGCATTAGTGACAGCGAGGCAGAGAGGAAGGCGCAGGCCCTAAAGTACGACAGGCGGCTGGCAGAGCTGGAGAAGAAGCTCTCGTAAAGATGGCGGGCACCAAAAAGGGAAGACTCGTCATCTGGCAGTGGAACTGCCGCAGCTTCTCAAACAAAAAAGCAACAATGACACAACACATTAAATTGACCGCAAAAAGACAAAAGCCCGACGTAATCATTCTCCAGGAAACATTCGACCACGCCAAAATTGCCGGGTACGCCACCCACAAACAACGCACAAAAGGGACGGGGAGGGACATAGTCGTGACCACATTAGTCAAAAAAGGACTGGTCGCGATCCCGAGAATTATGAGAAAAATTACGGACATTAGCCACATCCTCATAGAAGTGGTGCCACGCAGCAAGAAGGAGAGCAGCACTTTCGTCCTGAACGTCTACAGCAGCCCGTCCAAAAAGGGCCTAACACACAATTTCGAAGATTTAATAAACGAAACGTTGACCATCGCCGGCGACAACAGGCTCGTCATCGGAGGGGACTTCAACGCTCCACACACGCAGTGGGGATATGGACACTCGTCCAAGAAGGGAAAAAATCTGGCCGACCTCATAGAAAAGGCCGGCCTAACCCTTCTCAACGAGCCGGCCTCACACACCAGAGTGGGTGCGGGCCCCCATAGGGACACCACACCAGACCTAACGCTATGCAGGAGAGCCGGGAGAATCACCTGGGAGAACACCTTCGAGGACCTGGGGAGCGATCACAGGATACTCAGCATAGCCCTAGGAGAGGCCCGCGTCACGAAGGGAATAAAACATAAGTTCCGGCTAGTAGACTGGGATAAATTCCGCAAAATCAGAGACGAAAAGGAACAGGGACCCATAAGAAACATAGAGGAATGGAACGGAGAGCTGCTACGAGACGTAGAAAAGGCCACGACCGAGATGGAGTGGGACGACTGGGAGGCTCGACGCGAACATGAAGACGACGACAATGGTGGTGGTCACTCTCCGCGGATGGACAGCAGGCTCGCGCACCTCGTACAAGCCAAAAAATCCATCCAGAAACGGCTGCAAGGGCAAAAACACAATAGAAATCTCAGGCGCAAAATCGCGGAACTAAACAAGACCATCGAAGCACACTGCGCCCAGTTATGCAATCAGGATTGGGACGAGGTATGCGACGCCATGGACGGCAACATCAACACGGGCAAGACGTGGAAGATCCTCAAGCACCTGCTCGACCCGTCGGGAACGAAGACAGCGGCGAAAGCGGAAATGACCAAGCTCAGACACAAGTACAAAGGAAACATCCGTGAAATGGGTGATGAAATCGTCAAGCTCTACCTTGACAGACCTCCAGCCGTTGAACACCGGAACTACTCGGGCTCTGCCAACGAAGACCTCGACAGAGATTTCTCCCAGCAAGAAATCAAGGCCGTCCTGCAGACCATCAAGACCAAGTCGGCTCCGGGCCCCGACAAAGTGACCAACAAGATGCTCCGGAACCTGGACGACCAGGCAACGAGCCGCTTGACAGACTACATCAACGAGTGCTGGCGGAATGGCGAGATACCCGACGAATGGAAGAGGTCCGACGTGATCCTCATACCGAAGCCAGGTAAACCCTTAGAAATACAGAACATGCGGCCGATCTCTCTCACTTCCTGCGTTGGTAAAATGATGGAGCACGCTTGCCTGAGTAGAGTTAACGGCTACCTGGAGTCAAACGACCTGTACCACAGCAACACGATTAGCTTCAGAAGAGGGCTCTCTACACAAGACGCCATGATACAACTAAAGGAGCAAGTCATAGATACCACGGGGCGGGGCTTGAGGGCAATACTTGGACTTGATCTAAAGAAGGCCTTCGACAGGGTCAAGCACACGGCCATACTCGACAGAATCGTGCAACTCGGCCTGGGCGAACGAACGTATAATTTTATCCGAAATTTCCTTACGGGAAGAACAGCCAGAATCAGACTGGACGAGGAGGAGAGTATCCAGGTGGACATGGGCAGCGCTGGCACGCCGCAAGGGTCCGTCGTGTCACCGATGCTCTTCAACCTCGTCATGATTGGACTATCGGAAAAACTGGACCGAATAGAAGGCATTAATCACACCGTTTATGCAGACGACATTACGATTTGGACCACGAAAGACGCAAGCGAGGGCGATATGGAGAACAGACTTCAAGGGGCGGTGGAGGCAACCGAAAATCACCTAGAGGGCACCGGACTTGAATGCTCACCGGAAAAATCGGAACTGCTGCTCTACCGCCCCAGGAGGTTCGGCAAACCGTCCAGGGACGTAGCGGAACTACACAAAAGGGGAATCAGATTAACCACGAGGAAAGGCACGGAGATACCCATGGTTCAAAAGATTAGAGTTCTGGGTCTCTGGATCGAAGCCAGGGGAACAAACACGGACATTATAACACGCCTGGAAAAGAAAGTCACGGCGGCCATTCGGCTAATACAGAGAGTCTCCAACAACAGGAGGGGCATTAAAGAAAGAAACATTGTGCGGCTCGTTCAGGCCTTCGCGATCAGCCACGTCGCCTACGTGGCGGCATTCGTCCACTGGAACAAGGCCGAGAAAGACAGGATCGACGCGCTCATTAGAAAAGCGTACAGAACAGCACTGCGTCTCCCCCGATACACAAGAAACGAAAGGTTACTACAACTCGGAGTGCATAACACGCTGGAGGAGATCGCAGAAGCACAGAGAATAGCGCAACTCGAAAGACTCTCCGGAACCAAGGCGGGCAGAGAAATCATGGAAAAGATCGGCATAAACTACCACGGAATGAACGGCCCCAAGATGCAGATTCACCCAGACGTCCGAGCCGCAATCAACACGGAAAATATCCCGAAGAACATGCACCCCGTGCACAATGTCGAGAGAAGAAAATGCCGCACGAAAACGATTATCAAAAACCACGGCGCGCGGGAGGGGGTGCTCTTCGTAGACGCCGCGCGGTACCCCCGACACAGGGACGACAATGGTGGTGTCGGCGCTGACAAAGGTAACTCCCTCTTCGCAATGGCGGTCGTATGCACGAAAGGAAAGACCGTGACTGCGGGCTCCGTAAGGACTAGATCGTCGGAGGCAGCGGAAGAAACGGCAATCGCATTGGCTATAATCAGCGGTCGGCAACAATACAGAACAATAATCAGCGACTCCAAGACGGCTATTAGGAATTTCACAAAGGGCTGGGTCTCCACCGAGGCGGCCAAAATCCTGAACCACAGAGCAGAAGACTTTAAGAACGGCACAATTACACCCAAATACCTCAAATGGATCCCGGCACATATGGGAGAAGTTACCATGAATGCCCCTCCCAACCTCAACGAGAAGGCCCACCGAGTCGCGCGAAAACTAACCCACCGCGGCACGGACAGTGACGGCCCAACACCCCGCAACCCCCGGGGAAGGGAGAAGGATTGCGGCGGAGGCGATGGAGAAGACGGAGGAGGCGACGACGACGAAGAAGCGATAAAAGACGACAGGGACAGACTGGTCACGTACCACGACATACTGACACACTACACGAAACAAAGAGAAGCATACCCACAACCCCACAAACAACTCCACAGGTCTCAAGAAACAGATTGGAGAAGATTGCAAACCAGAACGTTCCAAAACCCAGTACACTTAAACAGAATAAATTCAACACAATATCCAGACGCAAGCTGCAAGCTTTGCAAACATGAACACGCAGACATGGCACACATCTTGTGGAAGTGCACACAGATCAGTTCAGTATACGTAGAGGACAAGATAGAACCGGACCTTCTCGAGGAGCGATGGCTAAGCGCTCTGACTAGCTCAGAACTACACGACCAATTATGGGCTATCCAGCGGGCCCGGGCAGCGGTGGAAAGGCTATGCCTCACCGCACACAATGCCCGGGTGGCCTGAGCCCGGGCTGGCAACCTCGCAGGTCCTTTTTCTATTAAAGTTTTTTCCGTCCGTCCGTCCGTAGGCGGTGCGTATTTTTTTTATATAGCGCGCTTGTTACGGCGCGCCACGCGCCAGCTCGCAAGCAACGCGCGCTCTACGCCGCGCATTGGCATTGCTTGCGAGCTGGCGCGTGGTGCGCCGTGGCTATGCGTTGGCACGCACGCAGTCTTGCCCATACTTATATTATACCAGCATGTGCCGAGACATAAAAAGTTCCACTTCCAACACAACAGATGTTCAGTCTCGCTTTATTGACTTTGTTTCAGAAAACACATTTTTCTTACAACGTGGTGTGATACACGCTCAAAAAAATGAGCAAGAGTGAAAGGTGCATGACATATACAAGAGTACTAAAGACAAAAGTTCACAGATAGTGAAATAACAAAAGAAAGCGCTAGAAAACGCGAAGGCCGTTTCATGTACACACATAAAAAACGATTTTCATATAACGACCTCAAGACCTAAATGTAGACGAGCTCCTGATATGTGCACTAAGATGTTGCACAAAATTGGACGACGTGTGTGACATAGTCATGACAACTATAAAAAGGGAAAACTCACTGGTAATGGCAAAAACAATGACACGCAAAATACCTGAAAGATAGAATAAATTGCTAACATTGTTTGATTGAGAGCCACACCAAAAGTAAGCTTACTTATAAATCTGCACGAAAGTATATGACATGCGTGACATGTTCATTACTGCTGAACAAATTGAAAAAAAAAACATGGGAGAAAAAAATAACATTGTACTAAAAACTGAAACACACATTATCACATTATTTTGCACTTGGCCACAACTTGAGTAACGGTGGCAAGGGGAACAGAAGGTAGTCGGCTTTTGCAGCAGCACATAGAAAACATTCGCAGAAAGGCTTATTCCTCAATCAAAGACTAGGTAAAACAAGCCAACACGACTTTTCTTTTTACCCGAATGCAATGCTTAGCAATAAAATTACGTCGCTTAAGGCACTAAGTCATACCTACTTGGCTCTCCTTTGTATAATAAACACGAACTGCAAAAATCTGCATGTAGGACACTTGCAATGCTCATGCTTTCCAGAAGAAAAAAAAAGCGTATCATGCCTACACATGAAGGTTGTTCACGCGGTTTTCCCATCGGGGGTTACTAAGATAGTAGACAAACACTAACAGTAATTTTTCAGCTGTTAGTAGGTTTGTAGAACGTGATACACAGAAAAAGCACTGAGGGTGGTATGGAAAGCTGGACAAGTTACTGAAGTTGCAGAATGAGACTTGGCACAGAAAAACACAAGTCAAAGACCAGGTGACAATGAAAAGAAACATCTATTTGCCAGCTTTCTCTACCGGGAAGAGGCAAGTGTAGCACAATCAAGGCGCAACGACGTCCGGAGCTTCATGGAGCATACAAATGGACAGGACTGTGCTCGTGTACATGCGCCTTCTGATGTCCTTGGGTCTGAGCGCTCACCTGTTGTCTTTAGGCACCCGGAACAACCTTGCAGGACTTGTTTTTGAGGTATTTATGCACCACTGCACGATGCACGAGCGGTACGAGTCGAAACGGGTGAAACATCGCGGAGCACAAGCACACAGCTACCGAGGACCACAGAACTGACGAAACTAGCCACGTCGGTCAACGAACAGCAGCGCACGCATCTCGATGACAGTAGATAACAAAAATAAAGCGTTACGTAGCGGACTAAGCAGCCGCCGGGCCGGCGGGGATGGCACGGCGGCGCGGGCGCGGAGACAGTCGAAGGTGAGGGAGTTGAGAGGGCGTTACCAGAGAGGGCATGGGGAGAGGAGGTGAGCGGGGAAGGGCTTGGCCACCAGGATCGGCGCACGTGCGCGCGACAATCTACGAGGCCATGCAAGGAAAGCGGATTCTTGCGTTCGCCCATTACAGAGATGGCGCCAGTTTCCTGTGCCACCGAAACCGGGGAGTGTCCTCCCCCTGATATAGTCACGATACTGTGTGCCACGAAACCGCCTAGGGAGCAGCTGTGCCGCCTGTGGCGACAACAGACAGCGGATAGAAGCATCGATAACTTTCCAGGAACTTCGGATACATGTAGGCGCGTCCCGCGCTGTGCGATAGCATTTGTTAGGCGGCGAAACGTGGTCGCTCGATAAAGATAAGTACACGTGTCAATATATAGTCACGATACTGTGTGCCTCGAAACCGCCTAGGGAGCAGCTGTGCCGCCTTTAGAATTATGACTCGCACGCTCGTTCATACGAGCTGTGCCTCTCCGAAATTAACAGAATACCTTAATTTAACACAAAACTGTTATTTCAGAATAGCGAGAGAAAAGTTACTGGCAGAATTTTCTAAATTAGCATTCCATTCTTCGAGTGCTGAAGCTACTTCGCACACTGCCGGCGTTCGCGGCCAAAAAGTAGTGCGTTAGTTACAGTAAGCAAGAAAAATGTAATTACGTGTGCTTCATAGAAAAATGAAAATTTCGCGATATAGTGGTAGCGTGGCAAGAAATTATTATGTATGAACATGACCCGCAGCAGCCGAAGTAACACAGAAAAGTGCGCAGTCATACATTTTCTACACCGCTGTACTTGCTTTGCGTCCAAGCAATCGGTGGTGGTGAAAAGGAGCTACATCGCCGATCTGTCTAGTGAATCCTTAAACTCAGAGCCAGCAGGCATGCTTCCAAATCATTTTCTCGGATAGACCGTAATGTTATTGCAATATCGGAAGCAAGGACATGACCAAAATCTATGTGCACGATACCAATCATATTCACATCGCTCAGTAAGAAGCTTTATTTACAGTACGCATACTTAATGTCCTACCGTTTTCCTTCGGGCGAGGATATCCGTACACAGACACATAAAAAATGGCTGTGGCTTAGCTAAGGTTAAGCCCAGGATGCGAAGCATACTAGCCTTTATTTTAACGCGACAGCGTTAAGGAGCTCGTGTCGCAGAAAAGCCGGTGTCGTCGGCGTCGGCTCAGGCGTGGGGCGCTTGCTAAGGCGCACATTTCGTTGTCGCGCCGAACGCTGCGTTGCTCGACGCTCACCGCGTCCGATGCGGGGCGAGTAGTCGCTGCGCCGTAGCAAAGCCACCTAGAAGCAGTCTCTGTAGCACGCCGCAACCTTCGCTTCTCATTCCAACGAGCAGCTCTTTCTCCAGGAGGCATCTCACCTCGTGAGTGTCTAGCAGAGGCAAGCGCAGCTGCTTATATACCGCCGCGACGCCGCGAGCGACGGCGCGAGTTGGAGCCTCGTTTCTCCTCTGTCGTGACGTCACGGTGTCACGTGGTATTGAAGGCGACACCGCCGCGCCTGAGGAGCTGGGTTGAGCCCTAGTAATATGCTTCGCATAAAACAGTTGCTTGCACTCTGGCCTTTCTCACTGGCAACACAGTACCGCAACGAACTTGGGGTACGCCATCCATGTGCGACTAGCTCGGACGTCATCGCTTGAGCTGGGGTTGCTGTTGAAATTGCTACGCGGACCTTTCAAACATTACACCGGACGTTGTCCACATGTACCCGAAAGGACATAAAAGTCCCATCTCACGTATTGAAGAACACAGGCCACGCACACGCATCACAAAAACACAGTCAGAACTTGAGCAGACATCACGAGCCAGTGAGTAGCTTCGAAGTACACATAAGCATTTTTTCTGCACTTGAAAATATTTCTCTTGCATTCGTCGTTGTGAGCAAAGTGATCAGTGGTAACGTAGTTGAAGCTGAGATACCGTGAGATTTAGGCTCGTCTATAACACTGCTTATATCGCCTTTCCGTTTCTCTACCACGGTTGCGCCTTAAAACCACGGCGCTGCAAGTTTGCTTTCCTTTCCTTCCCTCTTCTCCGCCCTTAAACTGGCTCTCTTAACTACTACACGCAGAGGCAAGAAACAGCGCGCGCTTTAGATCCTATAGATGAGATGAATATTTACAACTATTATTAGGGTTATAATTTATTCGAGTGCTGATTGCCGTGTTATAGTTTGTTAACGAAACTACCCCTCAAGTCTAAATATTGTAAGGCAGTTTGTCGTGTGCGTATCATGGCCACGCATGCTTATATCGTCTTTCCGTTTCTCTACCACGGTTGCGCTTTAAAACCACGGCGCTGCAAGTTTGCTTTCCTTTCCTTCCCTCTTCTCCGCCCTTAAACTGGCTCTCTTAACTACTACACGCAGAGACAAAGAAATAGCGCGCGCATGCGATCGCATAGATGAGATGAATACATATATATAGAAAAGCATCAGTCATAGCTCTCGAAGTATAATATAATATAATATAGAATAGCTCTCGAAGATAGCTATTCCGGCGGCTAGCTTCCCACGCTATGCGTGCCGCCCTCGCACCTGTGAAAGCTTTTCCTAGACGCTAGAGCTATACTATTCCTGCGCAACCTTGAGCGATCGGAAAGCGCGTTTTCCACGCCTGGCCGGCGGAGACGGGAGGCTTCGTTCCGGCCGCGAAGCTCTCCACATCCCCGTAAGGAGCCTGGTGGTGGTCTCGTGCGGACGATGCCCTCTCGGTGAGCGCATATTTCCCCCCTCATCTTTTAAGAGATTCAATACATACAAGCATTTGTCTCGCAAACCAGATTTATTCCAAGGGAATTTTCCACGTCTCAATAATTTCTCTCGTCGTATTCGAGTGCTGATTGCCGTGTTATAGTTTGTTAACGAAGCTTCCCCTCAAGTCTAAATGTTGTAAGGCGGTTTGTCGTGTGCGTATCACGGCCACGCATGCTTATATCGCCTTTCCCTTTCTCTACCACGGTTGCGCTTTAAAACCACGGCGCTGCAAGTTTGCTTTCCTTTCCTTCCCTCTTCTCCGCCCTTAAACTGGCTCTCTTAACTACTACACGCAGAGGCAAGAAACAGCGCGCGCTTTTAGATCCTATAGATGAGATGAATATTTACAATTATTATTAGGGTTATAATTATATTCGAGTGCTGATTGCCGTGTTATA
Organism: Dermacentor variabilis; assembly: GCF_050947875.1. Classification (NCBI taxonomy): domain Eukaryota; kingdom Metazoa; phylum Arthropoda; class Arachnida; order Ixodida; family Ixodidae; genus Dermacentor; species Dermacentor variabilis. Next base: position 77,123,376 of record NC_134573.1, on the reverse strand, counting down.
GTTTGTTAACGAAACTACCCCTCAAGTCTAAATTGTAAGGCAGTTTGTCGTGTGCGTATCATGGCCACGCATGCTTATATCGCCTTTCCGTTTCTCTACTACGGTTGCGCTATAAAACCACGGCGCTGCAAGTTTGCTTTCCTTTCCTTCACTCTTCTCCGCCCTTAAACTGGCTCTCTTAACTACTACACGCAGAGGCAAGAAACAGCGCGCGCTTTAGATCCTATAGATGAGATGAATATATACAATTATTATTAGGGTTATAATTTATTCGAGTGCTGATTGCCGTGTTATAGTTTGTTAACGAAACTACCCCTCAAGTCTAAATATTGTAAGGCAGTTTGTCGTGTGCGTATCATGGCCACGCATGCTTATATCGTCTTTCCGTTTCTCTACCACGGTTGCGCTTTAAAACCACGGCGCTGCAAGTTTGCTTTCCTTTCCTTCCCTCTTCTCCGCCCTTAAACTGGCTCTCTTAACTACTACACGCAGAGACAAAGAAATAGCGCGCGCATGCGATCGCATAGATGAGATGAATACATATATATAGAAAAGCATCAAAATCCACTGTCGCGGACAACACCAGCCCCTTTACACATAAGTATGACGCTCGGAGCAGGAGCTATGGCGCTTGAAAGTAACCGCTGGCTTGACGAACCAACCGACTGAGCTACCTTTCCGGGCAACATTGAAGGATCACGAGTTCAAATCACAAGTTATGTTCCTTTTTTTCCCCTTTTTCTTCTGTCTTTTGAATGTCTTTTCCTTCATTTTATCACTGTACGGAAACCCTCCTAAAAAAAAATTATATATCCTCAATTATGTGTGGCCACACATGTGCAGGTCATAAATACCAGGTTCTCTAGCCGAGTGCCATCCATGCGGTATAACCGAGCTCAGATTGGCCCACCTTGACTGATCAAATTGGGCACCACTGTAGGTTAAATGAGGCGTACAACTCCTGCGGGACCCGCCGTGGTTGCTCAGTGGTCATGGTGTTAGACTGCTGAGCACGAGGTCGCGGGATCGGACCCCGGCCACGGCGGCCGCATTTCGATGGGGGCGAAATGCGAAAACACCCGTGTACTTAGAATGTGGTGCACGTTAAAGAAACCCAGGTGGTCGAAATTATCGGAGTCCTCCACTAAGGCGTGCATAATCAGAAAGTGGTTTTGTCACGCAAAACCCCATTCTCCAATTTTTTAATTTAACTCCTGCGGGGACAGTAGAGTATCCGTCTCCAGTGCAAAAGGACCGTGATTCAAATCTCGGTGCAGCGCAATTCTCCACCGGAAAATACAAAAAAAAACGTGTGTTGAGAAAATTGCACAAACAGGCCTGGAGTGCGGCCTGATCCCGGTGACCAGAACCGGTAACGCACTCTCTCACCAGAGCAGGATTGGCCACCCTGGTGCAGTACTGGGCCACAACCTCCTATATGAATACAACAATCAAACCCCGGCCCTCAGTCCCCAGCAGCCGCGAAGCAACTGACCACGGCGGCGGTCAGATCTGTGACGCTGCAGAGGGTGCTAAGAATACCTGGCTCCGGACAGGCCGCCATTGGAATCTGAACCTGGCAACGTTTAACGTTAGAACGCTATCTAGCGAGGCGAGTCTAGCAGTGTTATTGGAGGAATTAGAGGGTAGTAAATGGGATATAATAGGGCTCAGTGAGGTTAGGAGGACAAAAGAAGCATATACAGTGCTAAAAAGCGGGCATGTACTGTGTTACCGGGGCTTAGCAGAGAGACGAGAACTAGGAGTCGGATTCCTGATTAATAAGGAAATAGCTGGTAACATACAGGAATTCTATAGCATTAACGAGAGGGTGGCAGGTCTTGTTGTGAAGCTTAATAAGAGGTACAAATTGAAGGTGGTACAAGTATATGCCCCTACATGCAGTCATGATGACCAGGAAGTCGAAAGCTTTTATGAAGACGTGGAATCGGCGATGGGTAAAGTCAAAACAAAATACACTATACTGATGGGCGACTTCAATGCCAGGGTAGGCAAGAAGCAGGCTGGAGACAAGTCAGTGGGGGAATATGGCATAGGCTCTAGGAATAGCAGAGGAGAATTATTAGTAGAGTTTGCAGAACAGAATAATATGCGGATAATGAACACCTTTTTCCGCAAGCGGGTTAGTCGAAAGTGGACGTGGAGGAGCCCGAATGGTGAGACTAGAAATGAAATCGACTTCATACTCTGCGCTAACCCTGGCATCATACAAGATGTAGACGTGCTCGGCAAGGTACGCTGCAGTGACCATAGAATGGTAAGAACTCGAATTAGCCTAGACTTGAGGAGGGAACGGAAGAAATTGGTACACAAGAAGCCAATCAATGAGTTAGCGGTAAGAGGGAAACTAGAGGAATTCCGGATCAAGCTACAGAACAGGTACTCGGCTTTAACTCAGGAAGAGGACCTTAGTGTTGCAGCAATGAACGACAATCTCATGGGCATCATTAAGGAGTGCGCAATAGAAGTCGGTGGTAACGCCGTTATACAGGAAACCAGTAAGCTATCGCAGGAGACGGAAGATCTGATCAAGAAACGCCAATGTATGAAAGCCTCTAACCCTACAGCTAGAATAGAACTGGCAGAACTTTCTAAGTTAATCAACAAGCGTAAGACAGCGGACATCAGAAACTATAATATGGATAGAATTGAACAGGCTCTCAGGAACGGAGGAAGCCTAAAAACAGTGAAGAAGAAACTAGGAATAGGCAAGAATCAGACGTGTGCGTTAAGAGACAAAGCCGGAAATATCGTTACTAATATCGATGAGATAGTTGAAGTGGCTGAGGAGTTCTATAGAGATTTATACAGTACCAGTGGTACCCACGACGATAGTGGAAGAGAGAATAGCCTAGAGGAATGCGAAATCCCACAGGTAACGCCAGAAGAAGTAAAGAAAGCCTTAGGAGCTATGCAAAGGGGGAAGGCAGCTGGGGAGGATCAGGTAACAGCAGATTTGTTGAAGGATGGTGGTCAGATTGTTCTAGAGAAACTGGCCACCCTGTATACGCAATGCCTCATAACCTCGAGCGTACCGGAATCTTGGAAGAACGCTAACATAATCCTAATCCATAAGAAAGGGGACGCCAAAGACTTGAAAAATTATAGACCGATCAGCTTACTGTCCGTTGCCTACAAAGTATTTACTAAGGTAATCGCAAATAGAATCAGGAACACCTTAGACTTCTGTCAACCAAAGGACCAGGCAGGATTCCGTAAAGGCTACTCAACAATAGACCATATTCACACTGTCAATCAAGTGATAGAGAAATGTGCAGAATATAACCAACCCTTATATATAGCTTTCATTGATTACGAGAAAGCGTTTGATTCAGTCGAAACCTCAGCAGTCATGGAGGCATTACGGAATCAGGGTGTAGATGAGCCATATGTAAAAATACTGGAAGATATCTCTAGCGGCTCCACAGCCACCGTAGCCCTCCACAAAGAAAGTAACAAAATCCCTATAAAGAAAGGCGTCAGACAGGGAGATACGATATCTCCAATGCTATTCACAGCATGTTTACAGGAGGTATTCAGAGGCCTGGAGTGGGAAGAATTGGGGATAAAAGTTGATGGAAAATACCTTAGCAACTTGCGATTCGCTGATGATATTGCCTTGCTTAGTAACTCAGGAGACCAATTGCAATGCATGCTCACTGACCTGGAGAGGCAAAGCAGAAGGGTGGGTCTGAAAATTAATTTGCAGAAAACTAAAGTATTGTTTAACAGTCTCGGAAGAGAACAGCAGTTTACGATAGGTAGCGAAGCACTGGAAGTGGTAAGGGAATACATCTACTTAGGGCAGGTAGTGACCACGGATCCGGATCATGAGACTGAAATAACCAGAAGAATAAGAATGGGCTGGAGTGCGTTTGGCAGGCACTCTCAAATCATGAACAGCAGGTTACCACTATCCCTCAAAAGGAAAGTGTATAACAGCTGTTTGTTACCAGTACTCACATATGAGGCAGAAACCTGGAGGCTTACGAAAAGGGTTCTGCTGAAATTGAGGACGACGCAACGAGCTATGGAAAGAAGAATGATGGGTGTAACGTTAAGGGATAAGAAAAGAGCAGATTGGGTGAGGCAACAAACGCGGGTAAACGACATCTTAGTTGAAATCAAGAAAAAGAAATGGGCATGGGCAGGACATGTAATGAGGAGGGAAGATAACCGATGGTCATTAAGGGTTACGGACTGGATTCCAAGGGAAGGGAAGCGTAGCAGGCGGCGGCAGAAAGTTAGGTGGGCGGATGAAATTAAGACGTTTGCCGGGACAACATGGCCACAATTAGTACATGACCGGGGTAGTTGCAGAAGTATGGGAGAGGCCTTTGCCCTGCAGTGGGCGTAACTAGGCTGATGATGATGATGATGATGATGATGATGACACTTTCTGGAAGTAAATACGGGAAACAAAGTAACAAAATGCTGTCACGGAACGACGCTTCACAGATGTAAACAAACCGTCAGCCATGAGCACTGCCGACTCCGCCGAACGCGCCCGGTCGCTGGCGAGGCGCACAGCCTCACGGCTGTGCGCCTCGCTCACCCTCACAGCCTTTGAGGCTCACAGCCTCAAACCTGTTTCGAAGGAGGGGAGGTTTTTAAAACTCTCTGTCGGAATTTGCACAGGAGAAAAAGATTTCGAAGCGGACTACAATCGCGGCATGTCGCCTTAATACTCCCGCAGCTAGCCAACGGAGTGAAACGAGGTAACGGCGCTGTTTTCCTATCATACAGCGGAGTAAATATTCGAGGAGGGGAAGCTATAGGGCACACCACCTGATAAAACTCCCAGGTGGGTTTATTTTCGTTTACAGTGTACAGTGTCCCCTTATACGAATAACCCCCAACTAGCCCAGCTTTCTACCCTAAACCTCTCTTCCTACTCTACGATGTATAACAAATACAGGCATACGTTACTTTTGCACCATTTTATTATTTCTCTAAACTTTCATTGGTCTATTCAAAGAAGACATTAAAGAAATGCCTGCAGTTGCCTTGAATAATTCTCAACGTCGCGTGTCACCATACGTGACGTCACAGCACTGGAACAGCGAGGAGCACTTGTGCAGTTGACATTGACTGTCGGGCTCGAGGGCGGCATACTCGAGGAGAACGGCGCCGGTCGCTTAGTTAGAAACTGAAGATATTTTCGGTGCACGTAGCCCTTTATCGCCTTGCAGAAGCGATCCTATGCGTGTATTGCACTCACTACGCTTGTCAGTTCAAATGCCCTACTTAAGTCTAGTTTGTTCTCCGTCTTCTCACAAGCATGTTTATGCTAGCACTTTTTTGCATCAGAAGCGGCAAGTCGAATTATTTCAAATTATTTTTATCTTCGCAATTTGCATAAGATAGTTACTCCATACGCAGTGATCGCGCTACCTTTATGCGACATCTGTATTGTGACAATAGAGGTTCCTACACAAATGGCGGCTTTACCACATTGTTTGCGCTCGTTGTTCCTCATCATTGGACAGTCCAGCATCGATTACTGCTTCAGAGCTACAGCGTGCAGTGGAGTCTTCAGGTGCATAAGCTTTGTGGTGCTTGGACACTAAGTTCTGTGACTCGGCGCTTTAGATATCTAGGAACACCTCGAAGGACATTGAGTGGGTCCGCCTGTGTCACACCCGCCGCAGTGGCTTAGCGGCTGTGCTTTTGAGCTGCCAAGCACAAGCTCGCACGTCAAATCTCGGCAGTGGTGGCCGCATTCCGATTGGGACACTATGCAAAGACTCCCGTTTTCAATACGTGAGGTCCATGTTAAAGAACCCCTGGTGGTCAAAATTTATGCGGATTCGTCCACTACGGCATACCTCAATATGAAATTGGGGTTTTGGCACAATAAAACCCCGAATTCAATTGAAATTCGGCTTTCTGACTCTTCTGGAAGTTTTTATGCAGATAGCCTGCCCTTTTTGTTTTATTTAAGACGATCAAGAATTGTTGTTTGCTTGCGAGGCTATGGAACACTGTCTTTGGCTTCTGCAAATTATTATTCAAATCCACTCATGCACACTCTCGGTTAAGGCCCTTAGTCATTTTTTGCACTTAATCTACGGTGTTGCGGAGCAGTACACTGTCATCTGCAAGCACCAAGTTGCTGAGATATTCGGCCTTGATCGTCACTCAAAGAGCCGGATCGCTTGAATACCTATTGTAAGCATACGTTTAGTAGCATTGGAGATATTGTGGCTCTGTGCGAGACCCTTTTTTTGAGAGATAATTTTGTGTCGTATTTGCTGAGAATCAAGGTAGCTGTGGTATCCTTGTATACATTTCAAGAGATATTTACGTATACTTCGAGTGACCCTTGATTACAGTGTCTCCGTGACTGCTGGTATTTCTACTTATTCGAATGTATTTTCATAATGCATTAGCTAATCCAAAAGGGGGGTGGCCAGAGCCTGCGGAGATTCCAAACTTCGCAGAAGTCGCAGCATCCCGCATAGCTTACTGGAAGGCAGTTTTCATTGTTTCTCGCTTTTGTGAGCGTGACCAACTAAGCAATGATCGATGGACTTGGAGTTGCTAAGATGCACGGAATATTTTCGTTGTGAACGGACATCAACAGTCAAACTCACATTTCCTCCAGTCACACAAAGAGCTTCCGTTCAATAAAAGAATGTTCAAATCGAAGGTGATGTCCGACATTGGCCACTAACCTACGTATTCAGAAATGCGTCTTAACTTGAAGGCCGTGCTTTACTTGATATAAATGACGCAATATAAATGATCGCCAAGACGCTCATTGCGTTTCTTTGGTGCATTCACAACAGGCGTCATTTTAATCATGTGAAGCGTGGGTTTTAAGCTAAGATGCAATCTTCAATGCGGGTTTAGTTAAGGTGTTTTTCTGTTTTTCTGCTCCATTTGCTAGAAGATGTATGTTCTGTATATTTATTATATATTTCTTAGTATCACTTATCACCAATACGTAAGAACGTTACCGGGTGCGTTTACGTGAAAAGGACGAAATTTGTCTGATGTGGTACATCATTAATACACACGAGAAAGTCGGCATTATATTTACGTAGATGGAAAACGCATTCATTTATCAACAATTTGGCTTGCGTCTATCAGTAGAGGAATACACAGACTCTGCAGGTGGTATCCTCCGCCGCACTCCAAATTGACGACAGACGACGGCGTTCTAAGCAGCAGGCTAGACAAACGCTTTTCGGCACGGCGCACTGTTACAAGCCATATATCATACCTGCAACAATTGCGCCTGCAAGAAATTCTCAGCTACGTGCACCCTTAACCATGGGGTACGGGAGTGCAAACGCAACTTGAGACTGCCCCCGATCCTCCTATTCCGGAATAGTGGAAGGATCCTGCAATCAGCCCATGCTTTCAGGACCAGCTGCGACTTGTGGAGTAAGTCCGACGAGCGCCGAGTGATCACGGTGTGCTGGTCTGAGGACACCGTCCATCTGTGGACGACAGTGGTCGGTTGTTCTTCTTTGTGATAAAGAGTTTTTTTGCAGCATTTTTACGCCCCACAATAATGTACGGCACACTAAAGTGGCTTTCTTTTTCTACGGCAAGGAAAAGGTGCGCGGCAAGATCTTCTGCAAGTGTAATGATTTGGATGAGTGCCGCATGAAGCCGGGATTTGATACCACACCCTCGATTGTTTACGTTTATGCAAAAGAGAGGTAAGGACCAAAGCCGAATGGCGAAAAGCTGTTTATGCAGATGCATCATGCGATACCCCGACGCAGACATATAGGGAAGATGAATGTGGTGTAGGATCGTCGCTGGAATAATAATATACAGACGAATGCTAGCGGCATTTTACAGCCATATGAATTCACTCAGCGTTGTGTACCACTTCCATCACTGTTGCAGATACCCCATGCACCCTCCCCCCCCCCCCCCCCCCGGCAAAAAATTATTTCGGCCCCGCAAAATGTTCCAAGGAAACTAAAAACGTCGCTGGACATCGAGCGCTAGGGGATGCGGCGCTTTAGAAAGAGACATACCGATGACACAATTTTATACTGTCAAGTTTACTGCGTTTATTGTTTGACAGCAAGGAAGGCAGTTGTGTTCACCTGTTGGTTGTTATCCAAAATTTCGTCATTCATAAGTTGGGTCATGCAATGGGGCATCACAATGTTTATTAAGACAATGAAATACAGACAATGAAGACACAATTAGGACAAGGAAATACGCTCTTCACTTTCACAAGCTGTTCCATTACGAGGTTTATTTACTTCAGACGCAACTCTGTCGCTATATAGACACAGGTTTCTTTTGAGTGTGTATATATATATATATATATATATATATATATATATATATATATATATATATATTCTATCATAAAACAATACTGATCAACAGACTGATGGTCATGACAACCTAGTCAACCAGGGAAAAAATACTGAGCAGAAAAAAACCGTTTTCATGGCATGCTATATGTGAGTATAATATTGCCACATGTTACGATGGGTGGTTGTCCTCCTACACAATTAACCCGAATGTCATTTGCTCATTTATTTCTCGTTTGACAAAAAATGCTATTCTACTCAGTGACACATACCTGCTGCTTAAGATTTTTTCCAGGGACACTTTCAATAATTTAATTTTTCCAGCTGTTTTTTCTTGCAGTGAGTAGCGTAAGTTACCGACTTCATGTGGAAGGCTCGCACTGTGAAAGCTATGTAAAACGGCCGTTGATATTACATGTAACGTATAGTAACGAAGGCAAAGTCCTGAAAAAGTTTCAGCTATAAGATCAATAAATAATTTATGTCCCGTTATTAGGGGGCGTTGGCTCCGCGGTCAGTCACACATTGCATACCAGTAGGGGGTGAAATCACGTTAAAAAACTAGTTTAGAGCGTTGAATAATTGCTCGATGCATACCATTCTGAGCTGGACAGCGCAAATGTATCAGTTGACGTGGTTCAGCCTGACTTTCCAACATGGATAGAGAGGAGTATAGAGACGCGCGCAAATCGAGAAAACTAACACTACATTCATAAACGCAGAAAGAACTGCGAAGGTGTGATCTTCCGAGGAGATCACTCTGTGTATTTTTTTTTCCTTTAAGGAGCGTACCTAGGATTGTTTAGGTGCATTCACACAAGCAACAAGAAGGTGAACACACATAAAGGCTAACTGCATGAAAGGCTTTAGTAGAAGTTGGCACACATATTTACACGCATCCAACCTCATTTACGCCGGCAGTAAAGAGTCCGTGAACACACGAGATCGCTTTCAGAAAGCCTATTAGCTTTTTTGACAAATCAAGCGAAGACGTCTACCACATTTGGGATTTAACACTTGCCATTTTGTTGTTTCAGGAACCAGCCTTGTCAGTTCCTCTGTTTATCTGGACGTGAGAAACCATTCCTGAAGCGACTGGCTGGAGCAACACGACGTTAGCAACACGGGCTACTCCAGAAAGCTAGCCACGAATCATCTCTTTTCTCTACAATATTGCTCTGTTCTCATTTTCTTAATACACTGTTTCCCTAATTCTAATTATGGGGTTTTACGTGCCAAAACCACTTTCTGATTATGAGGCACGCCGTAGTGGGGGACTCCGGAAATTTCGACCACCTGGGGTTCTTTAACGTGCACCTAAATCTAAGTACACGGGTGTTTTCGGATTTCGCCCCCATCGAAATGCGGCCGCCGTGGCCGGGATTCGATCCCGCGACCTCGTGCTCAGCAGCCTAACACCATAGCCACTGAGCAACCACGGCGGGTTTACACTGTTTCCCTTCTCATATACACAGTACAAACTAGCTCTTACGCAATTTAAAAAAAAAATTCCCATAGCAGATAGCATAGTGCTTGCTGTGGAGCGGGATTATTTCAAAAGGTGGACATTATTACTCACACGAGAAATGGAAATACATACACAAATACTTAACAAAATTTGCTTAGTTAACTTCGTGGTTAATGAATTTGTGGCACATATTGCTGCTTTTGAATTGAATTGTAGCTGGTGAGTTTGCAAGCCGCATCCACTTGAAATATATTTTCTAGAGTGACACTCGTCTTAAGGTACTATTTCGAAAAGTGTGTGACGAAATAAATGATGGTCCAGCTTGTTTTTCAATTTTCAATCAATGAATCGAGCAATGTTGTGTAAGAATTACAGGCGACCAACAGCGCATTGGTATATATATATATATATATATATATATATATATATATATATATATATATATATGGCGAGAGGAAGGGTGGTGGCTGAGGAAATCATGCTGGCCCCGGTAGTGCAATGAAGAAAAAGAGGGTACGATGTACGTTGGCGTTGCAGAGTTTATTTTACTGACGTTTCGACTGGTTGACCACCCTTTGTCAAAAATGAGGACATATATTTATGCCTGTGTGGGTGTGTGTGTGTGTGGCCACAAAAATATGTACACTGGCAAGGTTGCTAAAGAATAAAAGAAGAAATATGACATACGTGCCAACTCGTTCTGTGTTGCTGTCAAAGGTTTCAGGTGGTGGGCCAGCGTTCGTCAGAGTGACGATCACTGTGACTTACGTTGTGTTGATTCTTTCATGCTACATTATCAGGTTGCCGAACTCACACATGAAGATGTATTTACAATAGTTAGGAGAGAGGCAATGATACAAACACAAAATGGCTGTCGAGACCGATTCCATCGCTACTTGTCATTTCGCCTTCTTCTGACTGGCGCCACTCTTGCTTGTGCCGTAACATAACGCACGCCTGCCAAGCCCACGCTTCAGTGCTAACTATAAGAGACGTGAACTCGGAGCAAAGTAAGGCTTCAGCAGGGATACATGCACATCAGTGGCGCACGCGAGTACGGCGGGGCATCTGGTACTTAATATCGCCAAGCTGACTTAATATCGTGTGAGGCCCTCTCTAGCGCGGCAGCTTTTCAGACAAGGCGATGAGGCGATATGGCGTGCATAGGAGACCAACGAATCCTGGAAACAATCGAACGTACCGATGGCGGCTGTCGTGCCTGATTGTCTGCATGGCCTGATACTTAGTGAGCCGGGAACCGACAATCTGGCGCGCCGTGTTAGCTCTGGCGAAGACTTCTTGAACATACTCAGTGGTAGTGCTCATCGAGAAAGGAGGCACTTTATCAAAGGGCAAGATAGCAAGATAGGGTCGCAGCGGAAGAGAAGGTAAAAGAGGGAAAACAAAACTGTCTCATGACGCGACTAACTATAGGTGAAGGTCACGAAGGGTAACATGCTTTGCCGATCACTGTAGTCGTGAAACGTACATAGAGACTATTTCTGTCAACAAGCGATTGGGCCGCTCCGTGAGTCCATTTGTCAGTGGATGGTAAACAACAGAGAGCTTGTGCTCGGCAAAACAGGAACAAAACAGGTCTTCAGCAAGGCAAGACAAGAAGGTGCGGCCGCGATCAGGGAGGCACTGCCCAGTTGCACCGGGATCGACAATGACTTCATGAAACAATTAATCCGCAACCTCAGCTACACCTATTGCAGGCAAAGCTCCGGCGATCACGCATGTATTGGGTCGCGTAATCAGTAGCGTCAACCATACACTTATTGGAAAATTTCGTCTTCGGAAAAGGGCCGCGAATATTATCGGCACGAACGCGAAATAATGGCACTGAAGGTACATCGATGGGCGAAGGCATCCAGCGGGTAGCAAAGCGGGATTTTTCGTTGCGCTTACAGAGCGCATAGGCTGCAACGTAGCGGCGCACAGAGTGACGCCACCCTGGCCAGATGAAGTCGCCCCGTACGAGGTCGTAAGTACGAGATACACTGAGGAAGCCTGGAGTAGTTGCTGTTAAGGGGTCGGTGTTTTGTCAACGTTAAGCAACGTCTGCTTGGAGCTCGAAGCGGGTGTACCATCACAGAAAGATCGGCAGTGAAGGCGACACAATGTAAAAACAAAACACCGAAGTTTAATACATCGTTCCTGGTGAACGGTGCGCTCCAGCGAGAAACACAAGAGCGTTCAGCGTGCGTGCATCTGCCCGAAAGCGCAGAGAATATTTAACACAACATGGCGGCTTGCTGGCTTTCCTATATCCTCAATCCTCCGCGCATCCTTATTCTTTGCTTACCCCTGGTATATGGCCTTCTCAAGGCACGTCGGGGCAACCCACACATAGGCGCACGGGAGGGAATCCATTCCGTGGTCAAAAGTGCTTGAGCGTCGTAAAAAGGGGAGTAGGATTTACACATTCCGCGCATAATCCCGTCACACACAACCGAGAGACAAGTATTTTCATGTTGACGAGCGTGCCGAGTAGGTACGCCTTGTTCCAGGCCCATGGCGTTTGTGCCATTCAGTGCCGCACAAAGTTGACCGCAAGAGTGCGTCATGGAACTGCCCAAGAACAGATTTCCAGCGATAGCGCAGTACAACATCTATAATGCTGGTTCTTCATTGCGTAAATATCGATAGTAGAGAAGGCCATAGCACAGTAAAAAATCCGCAGCGTAGCCTCCGAATATTAAGAATTAAGACTATTGATGAAAAGAGGTAAGCAATCATCACGCTGTTGTTCAGTGCAAATGGCAGGCGGGCCAGAAATGGCCACGACACGAGCAATGGTTAAACGTGCATATTATTCAGGGCGCTCGACAAGATGACAGGAGAGGCCGTCAGTGTCCTTGTGCAATATGCTTGACTTGTATAAAACACAAATAAATGTTCTTTCAGCAGTAACGCCTATGTACACCATCTTTCAGTGGGGTCTTTAAGCGAGACTAGCAAGTCCAAGGCCTGGTGATCGGTAACCACGGAAAATCTGCAGCCTTACGAGTAGGCACCGGAATATGGCTACTGCCCCAACTAACACCCATCGCTGCCGTTCAGTAATTGAAAATTTATCTTGGCGTTTGACAGGAGGGGGCTGGTAATTGGAATTACGCGCTCTGCTTTACGCTGCCATTGAACAAGTGTAGCCCCAATTCAATGATCACTGGCTTCCATGTGAAGTTCAGTGACGGTAGGTGGATTAGAATGAGTCAGTAATCAGGGAGCCGTCAGCATGCCTACGAGGACAGACAAGGCTTTGGTTCGAGCAAGACCCCATCAGAAAGCAACGTCTTTCTTGAGTAAGTCGGTGAGTAGGCAAGCGGTATCGGTGAAATTCCTGATGAAACGATGGAAGTACTACCATACTCCGACAAAGCTCTTAAGCCTGCGGTAGAAGATGGAACAGAAAATTTCAGGACAGCGCGAATCTTGCCACGGTCGGATTGAACACCAGCGACACTGACGAGATGGCCGAGAACGGTAATTTGGCGATGTCCAAAGTGGCACATGAGCAAGTTCAACTGGATGTCAGCGCTTCGGAAAACAGCAATAATGGCTGACAGACACGTTAGATGACTCGCGAAAGTTGGCGAAACGACTACTCGATCGCCTGGGTAACGCAGGCATGTTGACCACTTATAGCCGCGAAGTAAGGAGTACGTCATTCAGTCGAAGATTGCCACGGCATTACAAAGACCAAACGCTATGCCTTCCAATTCGTAGAGGCTGTCGGGTGTTAGGAAGGCAATTTTCTCAAGTTCCATGCCATCTACTGAGATTTTAGTGTGATCGAATGTTTATGATACAAAAGTACTCGGCTCTGTGCAAGCAGTATAAGGCACAATGAATACCCTACAAGGCGTAGAAATTCTTGCACGTTATTTGCGCGTGCGCAGGACAACAGGTGATGCGCACGGACTGCGAGATGGCTTGATAAGGACTTTAGTGGATATGTTATCGATTCTCGTTGTATAAATTGTTCAGCATGTGAAACGCGGTACGACTGGCGGCCTATCGGATTGGCATGTCTTGGGTGAATACGATGGGTGGTCACCGATGTACGGGCAAAAGAGCGGCCGTAAATGTTAAGCATGGCGTGGTATGTAACGAAGGGACAGTGGTTGTCAGCAGCTTGTGCCAGAAGCGGTCAGGTGCAATCATCTTGCTAAATTCGTCTGTGACCACAAAGGGTGAATCAGAGGTGCCTGCAGAGGGCGACGGCATTTCGGCGTCAAGAGCAGTTATCATGCGATCGATGACAGGCAAGATGTTGCCCAAAACCATGCCGCTGTCCGTTTTTCCAATTTCGTTTTCCCATTTTAGCAAAATCTGTTGTGTTGTGTAACATTTCGGTCGTGTTGGAGTTATGACTCCCTTCCATATATATATCTATATATATATATATATATATATATATATATATATATATATATATATATATATATATATATATATATATATATATCTGGGTCAGTCAGAACACTAGCACGACCGGAATGTTAGACAATTACCCTTTGAACCGTACGACCCGCGCTAGGACCCCATAAATAGGCGCAGCTAATTTTACACAAAAGTGTGCAAAAACGGTTCTGCAAAAAACCAGGGAAGGACGTGAGTACAAGTCCATTGCTAGCTTGTAATTATTGCTGAATAGAACTTTGACATATAATTACAAGCATATGACCAGCATCTATTAGAGAGCTGTGAAACAACGTGTTGCTCACACCAATAAACTTCCAAAAAACAACACTTCAACCGTGCATCACAGCAGAACCATGCGGACAACAAATGCAGAGGCAAACAAAAATTAACCGACAACTACAATACTCAATTAGTAAAGGCAAAGTGAGACATCCACCGAAACGTAGCTAAGTGCTAGAAAAGAAACCCACATGGGTTCCAGGGCAGAACAGCTTCGCAGCTGAGGAAAAATTCATGCTGATCCCGAACCCGGGACCACCGCCTTTACGAGGCAGCCTCTCTATCATCTAATCTAACCAGGCGGCTAGCAGATAGCAAGCGTAGTTGAATTGCAAAGGCAGGAGTTTGGCGTAACGTTTGACGTAAGGAAACCTATACGTGTTCCTCGAAATAAAAGATTCGCAGTTGAGGGAGTATTCGTCCTGGTCCGGGACTCGAACCGGGGACCACCTCCTTTCCGGAGCAGCCGCTATTAGCGGCGAGAAATTGTAGTGGTGCCCTCTCGCGAGTGATGTCACGGCCAGGACGCCGCACCCTCTGGCTCGCACTCGTTTGTTTCGTGCATGCTTGAGGTGTGGGTGGTTGGAACCGTACTTTATGAAGGATATGTCGGTTTCCTTCTGCAGCCAGGCCTGAACCGCAGTTCCTTCTGTAAAAGCGCGTGAATCGAGAAAATGTGTGTCTTGGATATCGCAAGCTATGTAGCGTTGAAGGGGTGTACTGATTTTGCAAATCGTGTATGAGCCCTCTCGGTCCATAAATTTCGCGTAAAAATAATCTCGAAGTTGTGTATGATGCTTCGCTAAACACTTAACATTCCCTTAGTCTTAGTACTTAGCTATAAGAGACATTGGATTTTACATGAAGGAAAAACATTGGTTGGTGTCAACATGTGAACCGTGCTAGAAAAACACTGCCCAGTGAAGCTGTCATTGTGATTCTTATTACTCTGATTAGTTCTAGTCAGATAAGGCCAATTATTAATACGTAAAAGAAAGAGTTAGGTGCGCGTTTCGTATGAAAAAGTTTACTCCTACTTTCATCGCTCTCTGAAACAGGCCCCCATAAAACGATTTGCTCAAGGCTGCTAACACGACGGCGCGTCATATGCAGAGTATTTCAATATACAATTAATTCACAAGTACCATTGTTGCAATCACTTGAAAGAAAAATTTCGTGGTTAAGATCGAGAGCCAATCAAATGCAAGCGATGAAATGTTTCGTGGTCGCAGTCAGTAGCTTTTATCGGCAAAATGGCACACCCCTCACGCCACGGTAGCAACCGACTGTCGTTATGGCGTGGCAGGCATTGTTTACGAAACCCTTGAATTCACTACAACTTCGAACTGAAACCATGAAGCTGTCTTTTACAGCATCAAATGCAGTGCCTAAAATATACTGTAGGTACTTTAGCGCAGCTTAGGGTGTCTGGAAATGGAAAATTTAAGCACCTTCTGCCTCACCATGTCTCGATCCAGCGTTGGTTAGTATATACAAACGGAGAACTATTCGTTTCGTCGGTACATAAACAGAGAACCTCGCAAACCTTCACAACGGATTTACCACAAGCGTTACATATTTCCCTTGATTTTCGACCCTCCACAGGGGAATAATGATATCTTCAACGTGTCCCATACTACCCATGAATGACGCTTCGGCTTCTTTCGGGGTGCATTCAATGGTCCAAAAGGCATATTTCTCTAAAAAATTTGGGCCGAGTAGCCTGTATCAGTTCGCCAAACAGATTCGTCCTGTATATTACTCAAGCAACAAACACTAGAAAATTGCTCAAGTCAGTTGAACGTGTAGCGCGGAAAAGGAAATATATATTTGTCCATTCCTTTTCATATTCTGCAAACAGCTGTAAGCCTCCATTAGCTTTACTTCAAATGACCGCGATTTAAAATAAGCACGCCAATAAACGCCTAATTTTGAGACGCGGTTAGAAAAGCAAGTGGTGCTGGTGGAATATAAATTAGAGTGTTAGTTACGTCGTCGTGTTACTGCCGAGCGTTTCTGTGAAGAAGTGCAAAAATTCAAAATATACCAAAAACTACTCGTCGGGAGCAAACCTATTTTAGCGGATTAAAATAAATGAAGAAATAAATTATGGGGTTCTACATGCCATAAAACCTCTTCCTTATCATGAGGCACGCCGTAGTGAGCGACTTCGGAAATTTGGACCACCTGGGATTCTTTAACGTGCACCTACATCATAGTACACTGGTGTTTTCGCATTTCGCATCCATCGAAATACGGCCGCCGTAGCTGGGATTCCATCCCGCGTCCTCGTGCTTAGCAGCCCAACACCATTGCCACTAAGCAACTGATTAAATCCGAGGTAACAATTGTAGAAGTCATATAGAGCTAGTATTTATGACATAATTGTTGCACCGCAGCAGTTATGGTATAATAACTGGATTCTTACGTGCTATGTTCTTGCGGTTGTCGAATCGCGCATGAGAAGCCCGCAATCAGCTGGTCTGCCCTCCTTCAGCTGGCATTGTAGCGTTGCAATTGAGAACTGCATTGTCGTCTAAGAAATAAGGTCTTTGAATAAATTTTCGCGAACGAAGACGTCGCAAGAATATATTTGAGACGACTGCCATCAATATGCAAGCAGAGGGAACGAGAGTAAACAAACAAAAACACAGCAAAAGGCGCCCGGATTCCAGGGACCATACGGACACCGCCCGAACTGTAGCAGACGACAGGCGCGAGTAGGTGCCCTGACGTCACGCGAGCGGCGCTCGTAGCGCCCCTGTAGTTCGTTCTCGGGGCTAACACTATCTCAGACGTATCAAGGGAGCAATCGATACCAATCTCGGCGTATCCGTGGGCGGCATCCTTCGCCGAATGGACGCCCACTGATTGTTATTGCACAGAGCCCTGGGTATCCTAAATGTGACATATTATTTATAGAAAGCTCGTCGGCAAATGTGCTACGAAAGAAAGCGGTGCGCGAAAGCAACTGTTGTTCCGCTGTAGCGAATATCTATAGTGTCAAAGACGTGTTACATGCGATGTAAAGACTACCACATGTGTCGAACAATTATTTAATTTGCAAGCACAGATGCATTGGTAAGCGAATACTAAAGTACTTTTTTTCACGGTTGTATTATCCGCTGCGAATGGAAACAATCCGGACAGTACACAAACATCAAAGAGAATAATACTTATAATATTATACTGCCACTTCATCATACTCAAATCGTAAATAATCCAACTTGCATTCAAGGCTATCTTACCTTTGTGCAAGCTATTGTGTTTATTCTTCGCAGTTTTATTGAACATTCGTTTATTGTTTATTCCGTGACATTGAGTCCCAATGTTGTGAGTGTTTTCTAATCAATTTTAGCCGACAATGTCAAGATATCAATCATCCGGGGAAACAGTTCGGAATATATTCCTCATATTGATGACGCTTTCACAATTGAGTACTAGGCGCTCTGTATAAATGATCTATCTGGCGTTAGCGCATTTTCTGTTTCAAATCACGTTAACAACTTGCGCTGTTAGGTTGCCGACAATCTTGCATCTAACAAGCGAAAGAAACTGCACAAGAACATGCCTTGCTAGAACCCCGATATTGTTCACTTCTAGTGCAAAACTGCGATATTTAAACGAAAGTAAACAGAATTTGTAGTAACAGTCATTACTCAAAGAAGCCTCGCGCGCGCACTACATCGGTCAAAGCACATTACTTTAGAGTAACGCTACCCAACTTCGTGAAAACGTTGCCGAATAAGTTCTGAGACTATCTTAGGGAAAAAGGTAGGTAAGTTTGGGAATTTTCGCTGAGGGTACGATAATCACAGCTCCAAGAGATATTGTTGCGTACGTTGTTTTATTAGTCTATTTTCCGCAGCCAATCCTGCCGGAAAGGTGCCGTAGAGTGTGGTGCTTCAGATGGGATTCTTGTAAACTTTCACAGTTGTCGCTATGATAGAGACACCTAAACACATTTTTGTTCTCATAAGAGACTGAGTGCCTTTCAGCGAGGATACGCCAAGTATCTTGCACCGTTTGCAGTATTCGCAGTTGGTGCTTCGCTTGTATCTACCAAATTCGACTACAGCTGAAAAACCGCACGAGTCAAGGCAGTATTAAAAAAGAATGATGTGATGTCATTAGCGAAAAGAGGCCAAAATATTTCACATTGAAATGGAACAAACAAAGTAAATCAATTTCGTAATGCTTACTGAATTCCTTGAGCAGAGCTTGATTCGAACTAGCTTGTGCCATGGAAAAAGAAAGACATTTTCTAAAACTGTTCAGCTTGTTTCCTAATGCCTGTATCTTAATGCGTTTGTGTTGTTTGTCTTATTCATTTGCGGTAATGAGGGTTAAACTCATTTTTACGTTTCTAAATCTTCCAAACCATTTCATAGGGTCCCTTAGATAAAAGAAGTGAAAAAGCTAAGAATGCTTGACCATTATGTCCTGCCTAAATTTTGGATTGCAACACAGCTGCATAATCGCGAAGAATTTATATCTATGGGGAGGGGGGAGCAGCACTGGTACGATCATCTGGTCACTCCTGGATTTCTTGTGGGCCTTCTGTGTTTTTTATATGTTACTGATAACTTCACTTTACAAGTCGCAAGTTTATTATTTCTGGTGCAAGCTATTTGAGTTTTTTAAAGTTTATGACGCAGAAGTGATCGCTCAAGCTAGGAGTTGAAGACATCCCTCAAGTGCCTTCCGGAAAGTCAATTTGTGATGCCACCTCATCTAAATATTTATTGTTTGTTAAAAAGTAGTCCTATAAACCCACGCACACTTGGAGCTGAATATATACATATATATATATATATATATATATATATATATATATATATATATATATATATATATATATATATATATATATACGTGAAAGGCAATTGGATGCCACTAATAAAAAGTAAAGCAAAAATACGGAGGCTAAAAAGCGATTCAGGCGCTATTAGGTATGACAGCAGGTGTATGAGCGCTGTCTAGTGCTTGATGTCGAAGTGTTCCATCACCCCCTGTACACGAGGAACCAGTCTCAAAAAATGATTTGTTAATAAATTTTTCTGTCAAGCAGTTCATGAGTACAATGGACATGTTTGGAGACATTTTGAAGAGATCGTGGAAATAGGTTAATGGAAATGTCAAGTTTGAAGTGGAATCAGAGCAAATTAAACTTTTCTATACTTTTCAAGAAAAAAATGTGAATCGTACTTATTCTTTGGTCCAGTATATTGAGCACGTGGTGTCTGAGAGCGGATATATAAAGCGGTGGTAAGAACGTTTCTCACTCCAGGACTCTCGTGGCCTACGTCGCATCTGCCTTCTTTGCATCCATTCCAGAGGTGAGAGAAGCACACATATACAGCTTCATATAAGACTAAGCATAGATGTCCTCAGCCTTAAGTATATCGAAAGAATAATCACATATAGCTGAGTGTACCGACAAATAATAAATTTTAATCCTTCTAGCATTATTGCGCTACGGGGTAATTAAATTGAGTTCCACCTTAAAAACACGACACTGCTACGTAGCTAGACATAACCAAAGTAATGTTGTTTTCCGTCGCTTCGAGATGCGGAGACTTTTTCATTTTCTCTAATTAGACAATTAATATGAAATGGAATCAAATTCTCAGTGATTGAAATTATATGAAAAGTGTCAATGGGAAAATGTTCGAGCAACATGAGATGCTCCCGATACAACTTTCTGTTACTGAATGCGTGCTATATAAAAGTGTTTTTCAGAGCTTTTAAGAAGGCCACGAATACGCCCAAAGTGCCTCGATCGGCCAGTCTCGCGGCAATTTTGCGTATATTTATACGGACCTGCTCGTCCTAGACTTCCTCTCCTCGTTTTCCGCTCTCATATAGACTGTTTTGCCAATATTGTCCGCCTTGAACTGCCTGTCCTAGATCGCGCAGAACCACCACCGACGCCTCAGTTCTGTATACTATCTTCTGTTGCCACCTTCAGTACTGGCCTACATTATATTTGTGTCATCCCCAGCTGTGCCCGATGGTCACTACATCGCGGCTCCCATGCTAGACGTACTCTTTACACACGGTATTACAGTACCACATACAGTTTTATTTGTTACGGGCAATAGCGTCTGGCTGCGAGTGGTCGATTTCGGCTTCACCACAGACTTGCTACCAAGTGGGACGTCTCAGGCCCAGCTTGGCTCATTCTAGGATCACTCAGTAGCATGTACTGCACTAGGCGGCAATGTAGCTGACTCTCCTCTACCATCGAAGTCTGCAACTTGTACCAACGCCAATTTACGGAAAATGATTGTGCGCCACATGCATCAAGCGCGCACGTGAGCTCTAACGTGTTCTGCTTTTTTACCACGATATATTTGACTGAAAAATCGTCCTTTGGCCTAAAGTACAGCTGTTAATCGACGCATAAATACCGGCAATGCCCCTCCTGTTCATCGCAGCTCGTATCGAGTGTCGCCGGCGGAGCGTCAAGTTATTCACGCAGAAGTTCGCGCAACGCTTGCCAAGAACATTACTGAACCGTCGTCCTCTTTCCGTAGTCCAAAGGCGTCACATGTTGTAATGCTGAAAAAGAAATATGGCTCATGGCGGTTTTGTCTGGATTATCGACACCTTCACCGGGCTACAAAAGATCACGTGTATCCCCTACCGCGCATTTACGACGCCCTTGACTGGATCCCTGTTTCTCACAATTCTTTATCTATTCACCTTCGAATAGGCTATTGGCTGATTGCCGTGGATGATCTAGACCGCGAGAAGATTGACCTTGTAGCACACGACGTTCTTTTTTAATGCAAATTAATGCTGTTCGGTTTATGTGACGCTCCTGCCACATTTGAACACATAATGGACTTGCTTATTCACGGTTTCGAGTGGTGTACGTGCATCTGCTCCTTGGATGTCGTTATAGTAATCTCCCCAACATTCTCTACACCCCTCAGGCGCCTCTAAGCAGGTCTAGACGTTTCTCGTCGAGCCGGTCTAGAACTCAACGCATCAGTGTCAATTTGGACGTCACTAGCTTACCGTCTTTGGACATCTCGTTCAAGTTAATTGAGTGCAACCGGACCGAGCCGAAATGCAGGCTCGTAGGTACGTCTCTGTTGCAGAAATGTATCAAGGATGTGCACAGCTTCATCGGTCCTTGCTCCTACTTCCGCGGTTCGTGAAAAATTTTGTGGCCATTGAACAACCACTAACCAATCTTTTGAATAAAGCAAGGGGATAAAGAGACCTCTGCGTTATCGCATCTTATGGACCTTCTCGCAATGCCGCATGTTCTCCCCAATTTCGATTGTGAGTGTACCAAGGTCCGTACTGATGCCAGTGGCCTCCGAATAGGCGAAGCACTCGCACAACAACACTGCGGCAACAACCTTGTTATCGCTTACGGCAGCAGGCTCCTGTGATCCTCTGAGATCCACTATTCTATCAACGAGTGTCAGTGTCTCCCCCTTGTTTGGGCGGTTGCGAAATTCCGTCCATACTTATAGGACCGAATTTTTTCAGCCGTCACCGTCCATGAAACGCTTTTATGATTGTACTCACTGAAAGATCCTACAGGCAGACATGGTCGCAGGCCGTTACGCCTCTAAGAATACTCATAATTTCTTATCTACAAATCTCGGCTTGCGAAATTGTGGAAACGTTCCATCACTTAAGAGAAAGAGACCATGATATCTCTTTTAAATGTATACCAGATAATTGCGGTATCATAGGAAATGATGACGCAGATAAGGTAGCTCGGACACCAAACCAAGAAGACCGCTGCGTCTCCATTCTTTCCTCAATTAGTAACGCCACGAGACAACTTTGTATTCTAGCACGCAAGATCTCCTTTGCAGAGTGGTATACCGCACATACATGGCGCACAAACCTCACAGATTACACCCGTCAATAGAACTCAGACCTCCGGCCAGTCTGCATCAAAGTGCAGTGTCTCCGCTGTGTGAATTGTGGCTTGGAGTTGCCTTCACGGGTGCCTACTCCGCACTAATTGGAATGGCTGACGGTCCTGTTTGTGATGTTTGCCGAGGCGAGGAGAACATTGACTACTTAATGTGCCATTCTACTCAAATTCAAGCACAAAGACATTCTTTGGTCAATACATTGACGAAATTAGATAATTGTTTTCTGTGTGAACAGACAGTACTAGGGAACCGTCGGCACCGATCGTCGGCTCAGAAGGCAGTAAAGGCACTTTTGTGCTTTCTCGGAACGTCTGGTTTGCGCGAGTGGTTTTAACTCAGGTACAGTCCTTACACATCTCTACACCTTCTCTCTCCCTTCTCAGTCTTCCCCTTCTCCCTTGCCCCAGCGTAGGGTAGCGAACCAGACTCTTGCTTGGTTAACATCCGTGACGTCCTATATTTCTCTCTCTCTCTCGCGTCTCCATAAGGACGCTGATTGCCTGTCTCGCTACCCGGTCGACGAGCCTAGCGACGCCGACAGTAGTACCGCCAACGGCATTTTCTAAATTTTGCCTCCGTATCTAATCTCGTTCTGGCCTTCCCAAACATCGACGACACACCGCGCTCTTCTAGCTCCTTGACTGACACAGGGCAGGGAATATTGGGGTAACTCAGGCAAAGGATAGCGTCCGCCCCCGCTTCTGTTGGCCCGGTCTTGCTCGCGCCATACGACACTATGTTGCTGCCTGTGATTATTGCTAGCGCCAGATTACGCCTCAGGTGCTATCAGTCGGTCATCGTCAGCTCATCACCGCCCTTGTGGAACCATTCTTTCGTGTTGGATCAGACCTCCTCATTGCCTTTCTCATTCTCACATCATCTTCTTGTAATGAATGGGTAGTGTTTCCGGCCGATTACGCCACCCGATCCGCCATCACGTGTGTTGGCCCGACAAGTTGCATCCCTGACGTCCCAGATTTTCTCTTGTGTCACTTTATATTGCTTCACGGCTTCCCGAAACAGCTGATAAGTGACCATCGCCCTAACTTCTTGTCGAAATTTAAAAACGACATCGTTCGCTGCTGTTCCACTTTACACAAGCTGACATCATACCACCCTTAAACCAATAGACTGACAGAGTGGTTAAACCATAGCCTCATCGACATGCTGTCCCTGTACTCTTCCAAGGACTACCGGGACAGGGATATTGCCCTTTTACGTTATATTTGCGTACAATTCTTCCCGGCACGACACCGCCCGATTTTCCCCATTTTATGTATTGTGCGGTCTTGAGTCGACCTTCCCCTCCTACAATGCGCTTCCTTCTGCAGAAACCTCATCTGAAGAGAATGCACGCGATTTCATCATCCTGGCTGACCATGCACGTAAACTTTCCCGTACTCGACTGACGGCCTTGCAGACAACTCAGTAGCGTCTGTACAACACGCACATACCTGGGCAAAGTTTTTGTCAGGTGCTCTAGTGCTCCTGTGGTCGCCCTCTCTTCATGCCACAATTTCAGGGAAGCTCGCCTTGGAATACACGGAACCCTACTGTTTGCTGCGCAATGTGACGCCAGTGACTTACGAAACTGCTCCTTTTAGTTCGACCTCAGCCTATTCTCTGGCATCCAGTGATGTCGTGCGCATCAGTGACCTCAAGGCGTACTACACTGCTTCCAAGCCCGCCCTTAGCTGCTCTGGAAGAGCGTTTTTGTAGCCAGGGGTAGTGCCACAGACCCGTATTTACGGTGATGAAGAGGCCAGTGGTCTGAGGAAGATGACCACGTTTAGAGGCTAGCGCGGGTTGTTGCCTCTGGACCAAGTGCTGAGTATTTTTTTATAAATATACCTGTACATAGCATCTGTTCTGCGCCTTACTCCGTAATATATTGTCAAGAAGGTATCACGTGGTATGAGCGCCTTTAGTAAAAGAATGGTGTGGCAATATAACTCACCTGTAGCGCATGTCTGAAATCATTGCAAGGCATATAGCCTACATATTCTCAAACATATACGCAACCTCAGGGCGGCGACGCCAGCATGCATTCGCTTGGAATGTGCATATAATTGTTATCGTAATAAAACAGCGAAGTGGACAAAGCCGTCAATGTTTTCATCAATTGTAGCCCACACAGCGCTGTGCTTTTGGGCGCTGGCATGAGATTAGCGAGCACGCAACCCAATATTGCTTTCTTCCCGATTTCCTTGCCGCCTTGGTGCTGTAGTTGCTTTGGCGGTGCGCTGGAATGAATGACGGGCGGCTATCAAATCCTGGCACTGCGGCCGCATTTCAATGAGGGCTAAATGCGCTTACGCCCTTGTAGCGTCGACTGGGAGCACATCCATTCGGAGTTCCACACTACGGTTTGCTTCATATTTATAAGGGTCGTTGGGCCCATAAAACTGCAGAATTAATTTTTATTTGCTGTGCTGCTCCGCTGTAGACTGGTCTGAGCGAAACGTGCAGTAAACGTAAGTGAAACGTTTTGTTGAATTTCAATGGACGGTGAATGGCGCTGACCGGTTCCCGTCAGTCCCATCTCCTTCACAAATGCGGTGTGAAGACTCGAACATTGCTGGCAGCGCTTGTCATCACGGCAGCGTTCGCAGACGTGGGCAGCCGCTATCATGCAGCTTCCTATATCCATCATTGTTGCACTGGGAACTACTTCGCTCCAACTTACCGCACCCCTATATAATGAGAACGCCGTCGGATGAGTTCATATGGAATGTGAAGCCATGCTGACACCACCAATGTTTCGCCATTAGGGTAAAACCACAAACTGTGTGCAGGGTATTGCACATTCGTGGGTTAGAAATGTATGCCTTACATGTATACGGCATAATAGTGATGGATATGTACAGGACAGTGTTGTCGTGGTTTTTGTAAGGGCGTTCTGTATAGAGAGAAACTTGTTTCGCGTTGTAAAGCATAGAGGACTTAATAAATATTCCTTGTGATATATTTTCACTCAGGAAGCTCCAATTGATACGCTCCCCAGTGTTAGCTGAAGAAACCATAAGGGATTGGCTTCAATTCCTAGTGGAGTCATTACATGCATTTACGTGCATGAACGGTGAGCAGAAATTGAGCGAGGGAGTGCACAAACAGTGACAAATATTGCATGTAAAGGAGGAACGAATTCATGCTTCCTTAAGGGCTCTTGGACTGCTTGTTCACATACATAACCCTAGTTCCTTCAAATTGCTACCTAAAGATTTGGAATAAAGAAACGGAGATGAAAAAAATTAGCATCCTTGCGGTTCTTTTGTTTCACCATGGCGCGCTTTGCTTACCTTGCTGAAATGTAAGACCCTTTCTTATTTTTGTTCTAAACCTAGACAATGATGTCCAATCTCTCCAGCCGTTTTCTGACATGCGTCTACTGAAAGAACTTTTTCCGATCTCGATATAGAATTCAGCCCCAAAGTACTTCTGTATCATCCTCAACTCCTGCAGTTGATATTTGACATGAATAGTAGGTTTAGAAAATTGCATTTTTAAATGCTTCGCGTAGCGTTGTTTCGTGTTTTCGAGAATATCTTGGCTGGCAACAAGCGCAAACTTTGTTTTCTTAGCTTGCGAGATGGATGGGTGACAGATTTTTTCTGTCAAACGCAAACATCAGCAGCAGCCGTGCCAATGCCAATGAGTGCACAAACACTTCGGTGAGATAGGACGCGAAAATCTATGCGCAATCCGCCTGCGAAGAAAGCGATCGACGCTGTTGTCTGGCGTTAAAAGCACTCACGTTTTTTTAGGAGGATGTACAGCGTACAAGGCGGCATCAACTGAAACGCCTGGAAGTAAGCTGCCTTCTCGCTGAAGCTGGCACTTAATTACTTTGCAGTGGCAGTTCCAGTAGATGGGTGTTCGGCGTCATTTGTTCCTCCTCTAATCAATCTGCTTGATGGCAGACAATATGCGAGCAGGACATAGCAGTGCATTCAGTAGACATGAATTGTACAATGCCGTCCCCACCACCTCGATAATGTTAGTGGCGATCATTCGAAATGCTGGAAATTGAGAAAACACACTATCTATGGGAAAAGCAACTATCGAAAACGGGTTCAGACTAGTTTAAATGTCCTTACAGGTATCGCTACTTTAGGTCGAGCAAGAGAGACGGACCCTCGGAACATACGGCCACGAGACAAAAAGCTTTATAGAATTTCTGTAGATACAGCAAGTAATAGTCGACAGTTAGCGGTGCCGAAGGGCACACCGTACTGTGCCGAACTACGCTACGAACTTCTGCTACGGACTCTCTCTTTAGAATGGGCCGGTTCTCACTTAAAGCCCTTTGGCGATCCATTGTCGGCAGGAACGAGGCAGGGCATGTGCAGACGTCATCCGCGTCACATTATTTTTTGTCGCTGCAGCAGTGTTGGTGCGGCGCGTAACCGGATTCCTCAGTTCGACCCACGGGGAGGTGTCGGTGGTTCGTGGAGCTTTGCAGGTTGTGAGTCACAAGGGCAACTGCTTCAGAAGAACGAGGGGGGGGGGAGAGCACCCGTTAATGCCATGATAGAAACGCAGTGTGGCATAACCCAGCGTAAGTAGATACAACGCCCCGCACCTAACATAACGGCCCCAATGTTTCAGAAGCAAGTGCGCCACTAAGCGCAGCTTGGGCGTAAAATGCGGGACAAGCTGCCGCACAAAACCGCGCGACGTCACACTTCCCTGGCTTTACCTGCACCTGGCACGGCTGCCAGTGAAGCAGCATCCGTGAAAACACAGCAGAAACTTGTCCCCTCTCTATAAGCTTTATAACTCGGCGAAAGATGTGCTACGAGTAGATGAGTAACTAGCATCATACACCAAGCGCTACCCATAAATGAGTACGATGTTTTCGTTATAGATATATCCGCAATCACTCGTCCTGTACAACAGTATTCGCTTCGCAGCTGCAGTATCATTAGATTAGACTACTGAACATTAGATTTGGCAACTGCATCTAAGAAGCTTGGATGAGAGATTTAAAACGTAGTTAAGTTTTGCAATAGGCTAAAGATCACGTGGAGAGGAATCTCGGGAAAAAAAAGGTCACCATGTTTCACTGTTATCATTGGTAAGGCTCCTTGGGGAAATGTTGCTTTTTCTTCTATTGCCATAACGAAGTAGGAATGTGTTATACGCACGCGTACATAGGGTGGTCTTTAGAATTTATTGCCATGGGATAATTTGATTTTCTCTTCAATAAACATAGAATGGCGTTAGCCTTGTACAAACGAGATGTTCAACGGCAACAAAGCATTGTTTAGCCTGATTCGAGTTGGAGGGTGCAAACATTTGAGGTCTGGGGCACAAAACGCACAAATAATGCATATTATCTTTTAGGCCTAAATGCACAACACTCATGTTGTATTTTACAAAATGACTTGAGGTAAGCTCTTGGAATCTATTCATCAGATAACTTACAGTTGTAATTTTATCACTCGTGTTATAAACACATGTAAGATACTTCGAATATGCAGTCTAAATTTTGTAACCGCGTCGGCTCATTATAAGCATATCATGCTTGTTTTTAATTGTTTTTGGTGAAATATTTAGAACTCTTCGTGAAGAGTTTATATTTTCTGTTACAAATTCCCAATGCTAGCAAGTATGTCCATTCGCAATTTCGAAATAATTAGAGTTTGCCGTATATTTTACAACCTAAATTCAAATGCGAAAGCACAGGAGTAGAGAAAGGTACTTATAAGACATGAGTCTGTTATTTGCGTAGGAATAATATTTAAGAAGATATCAATACTTCTTTTTCTGTCCAGCTCTCTAGTCGAAGACATGGACGGCTTCTTTGGGAAATGCCTCTTCATGGTCGTTGCTGCCACAGTCGGTAAGATTATCTGAATTCGAGGGAGGTGGATGCCCACCCCTAAGGCAAATGGCGACAGGGTTTGCGAAATTTGTTGTACAAAAGCTTCATTTTGTATGAGTTCGTGGTGATATTTATTTTTATGTATAATATTTATTTATTTCAATATACTGGCAACCCCTTGACAGGGTTATTCCATCAGTGGGGTACATGAAGAAGGAGTAATAATAGTAATTGTTAGGGGAAGATAGGCTAAACAAGTAGAAATAAGAAGAAAAAGTATACGTACAACAGTAAGAATGAATACGAGTGTTGACAAGCATGCAATAGATAAACAGATAATCATATGGAGAATAAAAATAAATGACATCATGCGGAAAAGTACGTATTGAGTCATGTAACATCTCAAGGAAATCATCAATTCTTTGCTGTTTGAAAACAAGACGGTCAAGAATATGCCATTCCCGAGTGGATCTCGGGAGAAAAGAATAATAGAATGTATTGTTATTGCCAAAACCTTCCTTGGAATGTGAGATAATGTGTATGACGCAGGTGTCTTGTTTGTTTGGTTTCGACATATCTTGCGTGGTCTATCTTAAAATAGTTGTGGAGTAGGATCTATAAAACTTCAGGCGGTGAATTTTAGCTCCACTTTGGAGTGAGGCCAAACCTACACGGCGTATCAATTCTGTAAAGGAATGAAGGCGTCGATAGCGGTTAAAAACAACTATATTCGCTTTGCGCTGCACGCTTTTAAGCATGCTGATACCGCTACTTGCGAAGAGGAGCCCGATTATATTGGCGCATTCGAGCATCGGTCGGACAGATGTGGTGTACCCTAAAAGGTTAGTGTCAAGGTCAGCGTGCTGCAGCATCCGCTTAAGGAAAAACAATTTTTTCATTGCTGTCGAGTTTATAGCTTCCGTATTAACTGCTCAACGGCAATGTTATTACTACACCAAGATAGTTGTACCGGCTTACATTTCGGAGCGTGACGTTATTAAATCCATAGGGAAAGCCTAAGCTTCTTTTCTTTTTCTAATTGACATCGCAACTGTTTTGTCTGAATTGATCACCATTTGCCAGTTAGAGCACCAACTTACTGCTTCATTCAGGGTATTCGTCACTGTAGCTTTTAACCTCTTTATACAGTATGCAGTCGTCTGCAAATAGCCTAATATTTGCGTTAATGTTCACTGCCAGATCATTTATAAACAATAGAAATAATATCGGTACCAAGATGGATCCTTGGGGCACAACGGATGTGGCATTTATCGTGTCAGAAACGTGCTCATTGCATGGCACAAATTGTTGGCGGCCGGATTAATGGCTTGATATCCATCGAGTGATTGGCCCATTCCCAAGTTTGCGGACCAGCTGGAAAACTAGCCTTGCATGGGAAACCTGATCAAACGCCTTTGAGAAATCCATAAAAATTATGTGAATATGAGAGTATTCGTTAATGCATTGGGCCAAGTCGTGCACTATCTCGACGACTTGCGTTACGGTCGATAGGCTTCTCCGAAATCCGTGCTGCTTGGGATGTAGCAGATCCTTGTCTTCGGAAACTTTGTGATGATTTTGTGGAGAATAGGCTCGAGTATTTTACACCTGCTACACGTCAAGGAAATTGGCGTGTAGTTTGATGGGATCGTCTTGTCACCCGATTTATGCACTGTGATTACTTTTGCGACTTTCCATTCAGAAGGAACCTGGGAATCCTGGATAGAGTTTCTGAATATGAAGCGTTTAAACTTACTAACTGGCTCGGCATACCATTTGAGAAATGCGTCCGGTATTCCGTCTAGGTCACAGCTCTTGTTTCATCAAGGTTTAATATAAGACACCGTATAGCACGGTCCTTTATTTCTGTGATTTCTAGTAATTAATTTTGGTAGATGGTATAATCGGAGGATGTTTCACTAGTCCATTATCTGTTGAAAAATCCTACTGGAAGTAGCGATTGAATTGATCCGCCTTATCTTTTATTTCTATTGAAGGAGAAGCCTTTCTGTCGCTATGTTTACCATTTACGTAATGCCAAAATTTTGCTCGGGATGTTTCCATGAAATAGGATAGAGTGTTACTATAATAGTGCACTATGGAAACGCCTATTTTCTTTTTCAATGTTTTAGATAACGCGGAAATCGGTGCGCTGTAATTACCGGCTAGACCAGACCTCCTAGCTTTCCTCTGCCAACTAATTTTACGTTTAACGTGAATCCATGGATTATAATTTCTTGTAAGTTTGCGCTCTAGTGGGAAAACATTTTCAGTACAATGCATGACCTGTGCTTTGAATTGCAACCATATATGATCTATTGATGAGTTTTTATCCAAGCAAAGACCTGAAAAGTCGATAAACTTGTGAGTGAGATATGTGATTATTGCATCGTTGTCAGCTCTGTTGAATGCAAGAACTTGTTTACAGGGCCGTAGTGCGTACAAGACCAGGTAGAGAAAGTGTGCATAGGACTAAGCTATGATCGGATATGCCGTCAAAGATTTCACTGCCTGACTGGTCGTTCAGGAAATGGTCACTAAGAAGAACAACGTCTAGAATAGAACTAAATTTGCCCTGGATACGGGTTGCTACGAGTACCAGTTGGTTGAGCTCAAAGTTGAACAACTTATCCAATATGACGTCACTTGCAGCACCTCGCACTTTCTTGACGACCATTCCATTTCAGGCAGGTTAAGATCACCAGCCATGATCATTTCGCCATTCGTCAAGTGATGATGCATATAATCCAGAAGAAGTTCGATGTAGTTTGTCTCAGCATTAGGTGGTCTGTAGCTAACTCCTATAAATATGTATCCTTTCTGCAGCTGCATTTTACCCCACACCGCCTGGCTTCATTTTCTGGCTTATCTGGCAAAACGGTGCATTGTTAGTTCTTTCTTAAAGAAAAGTATCTTTTCTTAAAGAAAAGATATCACGAGCTGCCGCACAGCCGGCTGTAATACAGTAACGATCACCTTGACGCACACAGGCCTATACATTCATGCGCTCACTCAGGCGCCTTGCATGCGGTGACAGCGACAGGAATCGGCAGCCGAGCACGCTTGGTGTCCACGAGTGTGCGCCCTGCTATACGTATTTGTATAAAACTCAGTTGTTACGTTGGAACAGGCAAAAATTAGCGACTGTGTCTGTAAGCGTTCCTTCCTCGCAGAGCTTTTATTTCTTCTTATTGGCGATCGTGCAACAGGGGAATCCTCAAGCGAGAGAGACCGCCATAACATCAGATTAAAAGAAGATATGTTTTCCTTGCTCCTTGTAAACCGCTTTCATGTTCTTTATTGACTACGATTTGTCACACCGTGCATTTGTGTTTCGGAGCACATGACACCATTGACAAGGGGACATGTTCTAGGAGCTGTCTTTACAAGTTGACGTTCTATCTTCGCACAACTGGAGAGCTTAAATTGAGACTGAATGAATACCCTCTCTTCTAATTTCAACTGTAACAGTTGTAAGACGGTGGCTCTAAATATCCAGGCATATATAAATATTTCAGTGTTTCCTCTTTATTTCTTCTCCCCTTTTGTATCATACAAGCGAACCACCACTTGTAATTTTTTCCTTTGCAGCTGCACTGATTATGACCCCAAACGAAGTTGGCGCAATCCCACCTTTCATCCTTGAAAGTATTGGAAAGACAATGGGACGAGACGAAGAAAACGTCGAGTAGCCAAGCGTCAGTCTTCGTGATACAGTGTGGGCGATCTGCGTTCCATTGGCGACGCATGCTTCGTGGCGGAAGAAAATGAATGAAACAACAAATTGCCTGACATGAATAAACTAGACATCGTTGGAGTCAAACTTTCTCTTTGGTGCCGAATGCCACTTTTTTAATTTGCTTTCATGTAGTCGCTCTTAAGCGCTTCTACGCATGGAGTTCATAGTCTCCTCCTTTGTCGCATTTCAAATGAGTCTTCCTTTCTTACAAATGATACAGCGGATTTTCATTTTGTTATTTTCATCTAACAGCAGTTATACTCAAAGCGAATTTTCGCCGTCTTCATATAGGTATATAATCAAGTATGTGCGCGCTATTTGTTCTCTTATTGCAACATTGAGCTAGCGAACCACAGAAGAAGGCACCTTCGAAGCTCCATAGTAATCACGTCCAAGAATTCTGGACATTCGCCTTCAAAACCTCACTGCAATACACAAGTGTAAGTCAATTGCAATTTGCCTAAGTTATTTTTTACAGTATAGGCCAAGGATTAAAAAGTTCGAACTGACTACAAAGCGAGGACAATTCTTTGTATCAAGATATTCATTCATGAAACTTATAGTCGGAATATTGGTGGTGCGTTAAAGTGGTTTTTTGGTCAGGGATGAGCGATGAATTCACATGAGAGGAGCAAATCGTTGAGCACCCTCCCTGCAGAGGGCCACATTGATCAGAAGCATCAAATTTTATCCTTAGAGCTATTTATTACAGCTGGGGTAAGACCGGTAATGGCAGAGGGAGGGTTATGCATCTGTTTACATACGTAGGTTTTTTAGAGGCACCCGAGGCAGCAATGCGTGGGCACGTCTTGAACGTGCCTCTGTTTTCTTCTCTGCACGTGTGTGCACGTGTATTTTTAAGCAGGGTTGCGACTCCGTATTTGCGTTTGTAAGCGCACGAGTGCGAGTATGCGTGTGTGAGCGTTCGAGGCGTGTGTGCATGCCTGCATTTCCGTGTGCGGGCGCGAGTATGCGCCTGTATTGCACGTATGCGTGCGTTTGGGGTGTAGGCTAAGAGCGTTTGAATGTGTACGTGTGCCAACGTGTGTTCCTGTTTCGGCATGCATGCCTGCGAACAAATGTCGGCATGTTTGTGTGCGCGTGCATGTCTGTGTGTGTGTGCTGTGTGTGTGTGTGTGTGTGTGTGTGTGTGTGTGTGTGTGTGTGTGTGTGTGTGTGTGTGTGTGTGTGTGTGTGTGTGTGCATGTAAGGTAGACAGAGAGTTTATGTGTACGTGCGAGGGAGAAAGAGAGTTTGTGTATGAGGGAGCTAGTGTGTGACTGTGTGTGGGTGCAAAGGAGATAGAGAGACTCTGTTTGAAATGCAAGTGAGAGAGAGTTTGTGGTGGAGCGACAGATAATGTGTGTTAGTATCTGTGTGCGGGCACGTACGAGTGAGAGTCACTGTGTGTGCGAGGGACAGAGGATCGCGTTCTGTGAGTATGTGTTTGTGTATGCGAGTGGGAAAAAGATCGTGTGCGCGTGCGAGTGGCTCCATATTTGCATTACATGCACGCGAGTGCGTGCCTGCATTTGCGTGTACGTGCACGTTTTGTGAGCTTGTGGTGCATACATGGGCGCGTGTGAAAGCGTACATGTGCGAAAGTGTTCGTGTTTCAGCATGCATGCGCACGGACAAATGTGTGCGTGTTTGTGCGCGTATGGATACCTATGCGTGCGTATTTTCTGCTGTGTGCCTGCCCGCACGCGAAGCAGAGAAGATAAATTCGTCTGCGTGCCTGTGTGTATGCGAGGCCGAGAGTGTGTTGGCGCGAGGGTGAGTGTGTGTGCTTGTGCCTTTGCATACGAGGGGATAGTGTGTGTGTGTGTGATTGTTTATAGGTGTGAGCGAACACTTTCCATCTTACAACTACTCTTGGAAACACATGTAGAGATCATATAAAGCCATATTTAAATTCATGACTTGAGAACGAATGACACGAAATTTATAGCGTTATCTCTTTCTGAAACAGTAACAGACCAATTAGGAAGTGCTGTGGCGTCGATATTACCGCACTTGACCGGCGCGGTCGAGCGAAAAGCTGTTAAGTGGTTCACTTTCATTATCATGCTTCCGTCGGAGGCCGCGCAATGTGTCGCACACTAATACCCTAAATATTCACTATAATTGAATGGCGCATCATTTCTGTTACCAAGCAAGCTTTCGGCAGCGCACATCCGTTGCTATATTGCCATTTGAACTTTTATCTGCTTGCATTCGGAAACAGAATGTGCATAAATATGGAGAGTCGTGTGGACTCAATATGCTCATCGAGTGGCACCAATGCTGGCGATATCACAAAGACAGGAAACGGTCAGGTCGATGTTGCCGACGGTATTTTTCTATATCAGTTACGCTTTCAGAAAGCATTTAATCCGAAGTATTGCTATTAGCTTGTTAAGGAGCATTTTTATTAAACACGTGTTCGCTCAGGTACAAAATCTTGAAGAAGGGCTCTAAACTGCTCCTTTGCGTTAGCCACTGGAGATTATTTATTTATTGGTTGCTTCATTCACATAGCTTCGTAAATTACGCACACAACTGATAAAGTTCTTCCATATTCGGAGGTTACTATCTGAACACTGGATTGAAAAGAAGGTCCCTAATATTTACGTTGGTCTATTTCTTACAATTTGGGGCCGTTAAACAATGCCGCCAGTATATTCATGGTGCAATATTCTTCTTATGTTGCAGGTGCGTTTGCTTCGACAGGTATTCTTGGCGGAATTCAAGTTCATGAACTCAGAACACATGTGCGCAACTGTGCACCTCTTGCTTTACAATGGGTAATCTTACTTTATGCAAAAATACCGGTACACCAAAAAAAGTGTGCGGGAACATTGTCAGCACTCTCGTATAACTTTCTGAGCATTGGAAGCATGAAGCTTGGTTTCCTGGCGTCAGTTGGGATTTACTCGCGCAGTGGACCCATGTGCAATTTCGCTTGTGTCGTCAATTTCCTTAGTTGTCTTCTCCTGAGCGTTGACGTTGAGTGTAAACCAGGCCGCAGGAGACCGGCGTCTGAAACTGGCCAACCTGACGAATCCCAAGGAAGCCTTCTTAACGCACTTGAGACATTGGCTGAGCTGGCAATGTGGAGTTGTGATAATCCTTCTGTTGTGAACGTTCTCTCCGATTTTGTTGCTTGTGAGAAAGGAATGTCGCAAGGCATATCTGAAGTCAAAAATGCTGTGGATACATGTTTGGTGCCTTGGAATTGCGTGTGGCTGGTCTCGAAACCTCATGGTCAAAGGCCCTATGAGATCGAGACTCTGATCAGCTTCGTTCTCAGGCGGCTTGCCTAAAGCGCACTGTTGCCGAAATAACTGCCAAATATGACGATCTTGAACGCCGCTCACCGAGAAATAACATAATTCTTCGTGGCATACCAGAAGATATTAACGAGTAGTATGTTCCATTATACTCTAAGGCTGTGAACGTTTTCAGTAAGCTTTCGCTTGAGTGTCCGCGGATTGAACGCTTCCATAGGTTGGGCAGAATGTGTCCTGGGCGTTCACGCCCTACCTTTTTTAACATTGCTTGATGTCAGCGATAAGCTAGTGATGCTGAAAAACGCTTATAATCTCATGAATTGTGGTATGAAACTTTCCTAAGATTTTTCGTCCAGCGTACGTGCAGTACGTAAAAAGTTATGGGACGCTTCTGTTGACAAACGCAATAACGGCTTGTTTACAAAAAAATGTTTTGTTCATTAATTTATAGATAACGTTCCTTACAACTGCGACGGTGCCTCAAATAGTCGCGTAAGAGGTCCTGGTTTTGATTCTAGCGCAAGATTTCCAAATGTTTTCCTTCCCTCGCATATTCCGCCATTAGTGCCTCTATTTGTAGAGCAATAATTACGTTTTCTTTGTCCCATAACCTGATACAATTAGTTGACAAGATTACGCGGCAGCACTCGATACTGGACTTAGCGTTTATTAGTGACAGTCTTGCTACTTTAGGTTTTAACACTCATATCCTGGCAGAAATCTCGGAACATGGCACAGTTCTCGTACACTATAACTATCCTATCCCACATGAACGCGTTAGCTATTCCAGCTATTCCACATTTCACTATTTTAACAAGGCTGACGATAGGTCTATCACTGATACCCTGGCAGATAATATTGACCATTATTTGTCCCTCAGTACCGAATGTCCTGTTGAGAGACCTTTAGGTCCTTTTGAGTCACTACTGAAATATTGCATCAAGAACTAGGCTGCAATAAAAGCAAATAAGATAAGTAATTAACTTGCTTGGATTAACTAGGATATCCTGCACCGGTCATGCCGTGCTGGTAGACTGTGTAAATCAAAGCATTCCATTCCGGCGCAAATGCCTGAGGTTTTGTTTTTCTGTGCAGCGCCCACTAGTACCTAAATCATATCCTCGCAGTTTCTGGAAATCAGTTTTACCAAGTTCAACATGCAGAACCTCTTTCTAGAATAACGACGCCAATGCTAACGACGCCACCGTAGTTACGAATGGTTTTAACTTGCACTTACAATTTGTTTTCACCTCGATAACATTGTAGTTCAAAAGCTTAGTTCTGATGCAGAAATTTATAAATTAGGCGATTTCGTAATAAGTTACGATGGTTTCTTAAACCTAACATTGAATCTCGACACAAGTCCGGTATTTGTAGATAGCAGGTGCTGAACAACTTCTATCCAACTACTGGCCGATACCTCTCACATTCAAATCATGCGAGATGTTATAGCACATTATTCACAAACACATAATCGAATTCCTTAACTCTGATGATCTTGTATCATCTGCACACCATGATTTCCGTCGTGGCTATAGCAATATAACGCAATTAGTCCATTTTGTTCATGATATCGCTTCTAACCTAGACATAGGTAACCAAGTGGATGCCGTCTTCATCGAATTCTCTAAAACTTTTGACTCTGTGATTCATTCTAAACTACTAGTAAAATTACACATAATATTCAATAATTCCTCTCTTGTTTCTTGGATAGCCAGTTTTCTCCGTTATTTGTTCCCTTTACCTCAGTGGACTCACCTTCTCTCGACCTTACGTCAGTCGTTCCTCGGGGATGCGCGTGAATGTGACCGCGTATTATACAAATTTATTAACTTCAAGGTTGACCACCACCGTCTTGCACAAACCCTTATGTCTTTCTGCACTTAGTGTAAAACGTGGCAGATGAACATCACCTGTAGTAAAACAGTCGCAACGTCACTTTCTAATAGATAGAGCCCCCCTCTCGTTCAATCATTCTCTGGATGGCATCCAACTTAAAGAGTGTTTCACTATAAATACTTTGATTTCATTCCAACCGAACGTCTCTTATGGTCCAAGCATATTGAATATGTAAAGCGGAAATCCATAAAAAGTAAGTTATTTGCGCCGCGCTTTACCTATGCACCCCATCGATACTAAATTTAAGTGAAGTACAGATTATTATTCTTTTCAAGGAAAAATGGGGACCGGAATAAAATGCGTCTAGGCCTGACGAGGCCCCGGTGCACATACAGTTGGCAGTAACAATAGAAGGGCTAGAAAATGTACACAGAAGGTTCGACAAATATGTCAAAACAACGCTAGAATACACACACTGAAACGTAAAACATGTGCAAGGCAATGCGCAAGCCCTCGAAGTTGTACACCCACAAATACTATGCATACATGGCTGGTGAATTAGGACACGAAAAATGCGATCACAGTTAGAGATAGAGACAAACGGTAGAATACTTTATTTACATTTGAATTTCGCCTTCAATCAAGCGTCGTTTTGTGTTTTTCTTGAACAGATTTTCAGATAAAATAAATTATCAGTAAAGAGAAGTTTGTCGAACGCGTTGGGTACTTGAAAATTTAGCTTTTGTCTACCACAATTCGTGCGCTTTCGCGGAACTCGTAGCTTTACCTCACGAATTTTGAAAATTATAGTGCTGTCAGAAACATTGCAGAAACGGTTTCGATAAATGTATTTCAACAGCCGTAGGTAATACACTTGGTCAGCTTATAGTATGCGATGTTCAACAAACAAGGGTTGTGTATATAATTTTTGTGGTGCACCGTAATAGCCCTTCATAGCATGCAAGGCTCTTTTTTGCAGCAGTAGTAGTTTATCGTAATTCGAAGCTGCAGTCGTACACCATACATAATTAAAATATGACAGTTTTGAGAAAAACAGTGCATTATACATTGACACTTTTAAACAAAAGGCAAGTGTTTAGAAATCCTAAGAAGCAGACCAACATTTCTTCTTAGTTAATACGGAAGTTTCGAGATATCTACAGACCAAGGAACACTTTCATTAAACCACCCGACGAGAAATTCGATTATGTGTTTGTGAATAATGTGTTCTAACATCTTGCATGAATGGAATGTGAGAGGTATCTGCCTGTAGTTGGATAGAAGTTGTTCATCACCTGCTTTATAGAAAGGCCAGACTTGTGTTGAGATTCAAGGTTAGGTATAAGACACCATCGTAACTTATTACGAAATCGCCTAATTTATAAATGTCTGCATCATAACTAAGCTTTTGAACTACAAAGCTATCGAGGGTGAAAACATATTGTAAGTGCAAGTTAAAACCATTCATAACTACGGTGGCGTCCTTAGTATTGGCGTCGTTATTCTAGAAAGAGGTTCTGCGTGGTTGAACTAGGTAAAACTGATTTCCAGAAACTGCGAGGATTTGATTTAGGTAGTAGTGGGCGCTGCACCGAAAAACAGAACCGTAAGCATTTCTAGTATAAAAACGTAGTTCCTCCTTGGCTTTTTCAAAAGGAACGCGAAGCGCCGGAACAGAATGCTTTGATTTACACAGTCTACCGGAACGGCATGGCCGGTGCAGGATATCCTAGTTAATCCAGGTAAGTTTATTACTTATCTTATTTGCTTTTATTGGAGCATAGTTCTTGATGCAATATTTCAGCAACGACTCAAAAGAACCTACAAGTCTGTCAACAGGACATTCGGTACTGAGGGACAAATAATGGTCAATGTTATCTGCCAGAGTATGAGTGATAGATCCTATCTTCAGCCTTGTTAAAATAGTGAAATGTGGAATAGCTAACACGTTCATGTGGGATAGGACAGTTATAGTGTACGAGAACTGTGCCATGTTCCGAGATTTCTTCCAGGATATGAGTGTTAAAACCTAAAGTAGCAAGACTGTCACTAATAAACACTAAGTCAAGTATGGAGTGCTGCCGCGTATTCTTGTCAACTAATTGTATCATGTTATGGGAGAAAGAAAACGTAATTAAGCCTCCCACGAAAGGACATCGAGGGCTTGCCTCGCCGCCGCCTCGCCGGCGTGCTGGGTCCCCCAGGTTTGGTCGAGCTTATAAGCGTTTTTCAGCATCACTAGCTTATCGCTGAAATCAAGCAATGTTAAAGAAAATAGGCCGGGAACGCCCAGGACGCATTCTGCCCAACCTATGGAAGCGTTCAATACGCAGACAGTCAAGCGAAAGCTTACTGAAAACGTTCACAACCTTAGAGTATAGTGGGACATACTACTCGTTAATATCTTCTGGTATGCCACGAAGAAATATGTTATTTCTCGGTGAGCGGCGTTCAAGATCGTCATATTTGGCAGTTATTTCGGCAACAGTGCGCTTTAGGGAAGCCGGCTTTGAACGAAGCTGATCAGAGTCTCGATCACACAGTGCTTCGACCATGAGGTTTCGAGACCAGCCACATGCAATTCCAAGGCACCAAACGTGTATCCACAGCATTTTTGACTCCAGATATGCCTTGCGACATTCTTTTCTCACTACCAACAAAATCGCAGAGAACGTTCACAAGACAAGGATTATCGCAACTCCACATTGCCACCACGGCCAATGTCTCAAGTGCGTTTAGAACTCTTCCTTGGGATTCGTCAGGTTTGCCAGTTTCAGGCGCCGGTCTCGTGCAGCCTGGGTTACACTCAACGTCATCGCTCAGGATAAGGCAGCTAAGAAAATTGACAACATAAGCGAACTTGCCCATGGGTCTACTACGCGAGTAAATCCCAAATGACGCCAGGAAACCAAGCTTCATGCTTCTAATGCTCAGAAATTTATACGAGAGTGCTGACAATGTTCCCGCACACTTTTTTTGGTGTACCGGTATTTTTGCATAAAGTAAGATTGCCCATTGTAAAGCAAGAGGTGCAAAGTTGCGCACATGTGTTCTGAGTTCATGAACGTGAATTCCGCCAAGAATACCTGTCCAAGCAATCGCACCTGGTACATAAGAAGAATATTGCTCCATGAATATACTGGCGGCATTGTTTAATGGCCCCAAATTGTAAGAAATAGACCAACGTAATTTTCGTGACCTTCTTTTCAATCCAGTGTTCAGATGGTAACCCCCGAATATGGAAGAACTTGATCAATTCTGTGCGTAATTCACGAAGCTACGTGAATGAAGCAACCAATAAATAAATAATCTCCAGTGGCTAACGCAAAGGAGCGGTTTAGAGCCCTTCTCCAAGATTTTGTAACTGAGCGAACACGTGTTTAATAAAAATGCTCCTTTACAAGTTAATAGCAATACTTCGGATTAAACGCTTTTTGAAAGCGTAACTGATATAGAAGAATACCGTCGGCCACATCCACCTGACTGTTTGTTGTCATTGAGATATCGCCAGCATTGGTGCCACTCGATGAGCATATTGAGTGCAAACGACTCTCCATATTTATGGACATACTGTTCCCGAATGCAAGCAGTTAAAAGTTCAAGTGGCAACGTAGCAACGGATGTCCGCTGCCGAAAGCTTGCTTGGTCACAGAAACGATGCGCGATTCAATTATAGTGCATATTTAGGGTATTAATGTGCTCGACACATTGCGCGGCCTCCGACGGAAGCATGACAACGAAAGTGAACCACTAAACAGCTTTTCGCTCGACCGTGCCGGTCAAGTGCGGTAATACTGACGCCACAGCACTTCCTTTTTGGTCTGTTACTGTTTCAGAAAGAGAGAACGCTATAAATGCCGTGTCATTCGTTCTTAAGTCATGAATTTAAATATGGCTTTATATGATCTCTACACGTGTTTCCAAGAGTAGGTGTAAGACGGAAAGTGTTCGCCCACACCTATAAACAATCACACACACACACACACTAACGCCTCGTATGCAAAGGCACAAGTACACACACTCACCCTCGCGCCAACACACTCTCTGCCTCGCATACACACAGGCACGCAGACGAATTTATCTTCTGTGCTTCGCGTGCGGGCAGGCACCCAGCAGAAAATACGCACGCATAGGTATCCATACGCGCACAAACACGTACACATTTGTCCGTGCGCATGTATGCTCATACACGAACACTTTCGCACATGCACGCTTTCACACGCGCCCATGTATGCATCACAAGCTCACGAAACGCGCACGTACACGCAAATGCAGGCACGCACTCGCGTGCATGTAATGCAAATATGGAGCCACTCGCACGCGCACACGCTCTTTTTCCCACTCGCATACAGAAACACATACTCACAGAACGAGATCCTCTGTCCCTCGCACACACAGTGACTCTCACTCGTACGTGCGCGCACACAGATACTAACACACATTATCTATCGCTCCACCACAAAGTCTCTCTCGCTCAAATGCACACAGAGTCTCTCTATCTCCTTCGCACGCACACAGTCACACACTCGCTCCCTCATGCACAAACTCTCTTTCTCCAACGCACGTACACATAATCTCACTGTCTACCTTACATGCACACACACACACAGACATGCATGCGCACACAAACATGCCGACATTTGTTCGCAGGCATGCATGCCGAAACAGGAACACACACTGGCACACGTACACATTCACACGCTCTTAAGCCTACACCGCAAACGCACGCATATGTGCAATACAGGCGCGTACTCGCGCCCGCACACGAAAATCCAGGCATGCACACACGCCTCGAACGCTCACACACGCATACTCGCACTCGCGCGCTTACAAACGCCAATACGGAGGCGCGCGCCCGCTTACAAATACACGTGAACGCACGTGGAGAGAATAAAACACAGGCAGGATCAAGACGTGCCCACGCATTGCTGCCTCGGCTGCCTCTAAAACACCTGCGCATGTCAACAGACGCATAACCCTCCCTCTGCCATTACCGGTCTTACTTCAGCTATAATAACTAGCTCCAAGGAAAAAAATTTGGTGCTTCTGATCAATGTGCCCTCAGCAGGGAGGGTGCTCAACGATTTGCTCCTCTCATGTGAATTCTTCGCTCATCCCTGACCAAAAAACTACTTCAACGCACCACCAAAATTCCGACAATAAGGTTCGGTAATGAATATCTTGATACAAAAAATTATCCTCGCTTTGTAGTCAGTTCGAACTTTTTATTCCTTGGCCTATACTGTAAAAAATAACTTAGGCAAATTGCAATTGAGTTACACTTGTGTATTGCAGTGAGGTTTTGAAGGCGAATGTCCAGAATTCTTGGACGTGATTACTATGGAGCTTCGAAGGTGCCTTCTTCTGTGGTTCTCTAGCTCAATGTTGCAATAAGAGAACAAATAGCGCGCATATACTTGATTATATACCTATATGAAGACGGCGAAAATTCGCTTTGAGTATAACTGCTGTTAGATGAAAATAACAAAATGAAAATCCGCTGTATCATTTGTAAGAAAGCAAGACTCATTTGAAATGCGACGAAGGAGGAGACTATGAACTCCATGCGTAGAAGCGCTTAAGAGCGACTACATGAAAGCAAAATAAAAAAGTGGCATTCGGCACCAAAGAGAAAGTTTAACTCCAACGATGTCTAGTTTATTCATGTCAGGCCATTTGTTGTTTCATTCATTTTCTTCCGCCACGAAGCATGCGTCGCCAATGGAACGCAGATCGCCCACACTGTATCACGAAGACTGATGCTTGGCTACTCGACGTTTTCTTCATTTCGTCCCATTGTCTTTCCAATACTTTCAAGGATGAAAGGTGGGATTGCGCCAACTTCGTTTGGGGTCATAATCAGTGCAGCTGCAAAGGAAAAAATTACAAGTGGTGGTTCGCTTGTATGATACAAAAGGGGAGAAGAAATAAAGAGGAAACACTGAAATATTTATATATGCCTGGATATTTAGAGCCATCGTCTTACAACTGTTACAGTTGAAATTAGAAGAGAGGGTATTCATTCAGTCTCAATTTAAACTCTCCAGTTGTGCGAAGATAGAACATCAACTTGTAAAGACAGCTCCTAGAACATGTCCCCTTGTCAATGGTGTCATGTGCTCCGAAACACAAATGCACGGTGTGACAAATCGTAGTCAATAAAGAACATGAAAGCGGTTTACAAGGAGCAAGGAAAACATATCTTCTTTTAATCTTATGTGATGGCGGTCTCTCTCGCTTGAGGATTCCCCTGTTGCACGATCGCCAATAAGAAGAAATAAAAGCTCTGCGGGGAAGGAACGCCTACAGACACAGTCACTAATTTTTGCCTGTTCCAACGTAACAACAGAGTTTTATACCAATACGTATAGCAGGGCGCACACTCGTGGACACCAAGCGTGCTCGGCTGCCGATTCCTGTCGCTGTCACCGCATGCAAGGCGCCTGAGTGAGCGCATGAATGTAAAGGCCTGTGTGCGTCAAGGTGATCGTTACTGTATTACAGCCGGCTGTGCGGCAGCTCGCGATATCTTAGTAAAACAGGTTACATTTTTTCGTGTGTCTGATCTGTCCTGCTTTACCCAACTGAGGGGCACACAGGAAGCTGTAGCAATAATATATAATCAAGTGCATAACTGCATAGGTATGACAATTGGCTTGCGCCAGGCTAATGATTTATATATGCAATGTGTATTGAATAGCGTATGTTTGCTTAGACATTGCATGTTCATTAGTTATTGTTATTGCAACCAGTTTAAGCTAAAGTTGAATATTTTCACAATAGGCTTACAACTTTACTGAATTTCAAATAAACGAACCATACCTAAAGGAAGACCTTAAGCTATTGCAACTGAATCATGCAAAGCATGCAGCCAAAAGGCTCCTGGGAGCGTCAAATTGATTCTTTTTACGAACTCCCTTGTTTGACTGCCATAAAGCAAATTAATATTGATTTCACATAAAATACAAAAAATGCATGCTGAGGTTTTTATTTGAGAGCCCTCCAAATGTTTTAAATGCATTACATTTATACCAAACTGCAGGAAAGATAGTGAACATCTCAGCTGTGCATTGCAATGGAGGGAATGTGACACCGGGAAGTGCCATTCTTCTTGGCAATCTTAGGCCACTGTAATTTTTGTTCCCTTTGTTCCTATATGC
Source organism: Dermacentor variabilis (assembly GCF_050947875.1). NCBI lineage: Eukaryota > Metazoa > Arthropoda > Arachnida > Ixodida > Ixodidae > Dermacentor > Dermacentor variabilis. The sequence goes on along the minus strand of NC_134573.1, from coordinate 77,079,139 downwards.
GGGCAGGGTGAGAGTGGGCACGGCAGCATCGCAAGGAAGCAGCCTTCAAGTCGTTCCTGTTTATTCTACAGATATGCTTCTTTCTCTTTTCCATGGGCCCAACACCGGTGTGCTACGAGCTACAACAAACGCCTCGAGCTGATTTTATCGGCGACAGGGATCTGCTCATGCACCCAGCCTCCGTCGACGAAAGCTACCGGCCCTTCCATGATGGCGCTGCTGTTACATCAACAGATGTGCTGGGATCACCGATGACGACAGCATGGAGCGAGCCTGTAAAGGACAGCGCGTATGGCAAATCTGGCAGTGGGCACGGCAGCATCGCAAAGATGTAACCTTCAAATCTGTTCCTGTTTATTCTACAGCTGATTTATTCTACGCCAGAAGCTATGACAAGTCATTTCGTAGTAACGGTATTTGCCTAATTCTGCTGTGGTGCCCATGTTTGCTTCCCGAACTACTTTGCAAACTCTTTGTTTTCTTCCGCATGTTGTTTCTACTGGGTGGAGACGTTGAGTTAAACCCATGCCAAAACATAGATGGCATACCAGAGCAGTGAAAGCTATTCGCAGGGAATATTAAAGAAATTAACAAAAAAATATGTAAGAAACAGTAGACTTACCGCAATTGCCAAGACACTTGAAAACATAACTGGCATTGAAAAACAGATCTCAGAGAACAATAAACGATAATCTAACTTAGAAAAAAATTGATTGGCTATGGAAAAGAAAGTAGAGGATCTGGAAAACCGGAGCCATCGGTCCAACCTTGTCAAATACGGTGTTGAAGAACAACAAAAGGAATAAGTGGACATGCTTCTTGAATTGGCAGAAAGTAAGATTTTAGATGGTATACTTCAGAACACAACCGAGGAACAACCGAGTTAGCCGAGGAAAACTAGGAGGTCTGGTTTAGCCGGTAATTACAGCGCACAGATTTCCGCGTTAACTAAAACATTGAAAAAGAAGGTAGGCGTTTCCATATTGCACTAGTATGGTAACACTCTATCCTAGTTCATGGAAACATCCCGAGCAAAATTTTGTCATTATTTAAGTCGTAAACATAGTGATAGAAAGGCTTCTCCTTGAATAGAAACAAAAGATAAGGCGGATCAATTGAATCGCTACCTCCAGTCGAATTTTACAATCGATAATGGACTAGTGAGACATTCTCCGATTATAACATCCAGCAAAATTAATTACTAGACATCGCACAAATAAAGGGCAGTGCTATACTGTGTCTAATATTAAACCTTGATGAAAAAACAGCTGTGACCTAGACGAGATACCGGACGATTTTCTCAAATGCTATGCGGAGCCAGTTAGTAAGTTCAAACGGTTAATATTCAGAAAGCCTATCCACGATTTACACATTCCTTCTGAATGGAAAGTCGCAAAAATAATCCCAGTGCATGAATCGGGTGACAAGACGATCCCACCAAACTACACGCCAATTTCCTTGACGTGTACTAGGTGTAAAATACTGGAACTCATTGTCCACAAATTCATCACAAAGATTGCCGAAGAAAAGAATCCGCTACACCCCAAGCAGCACGGATTTCGGAGAAGCCTGTCGACCGTAACGCAACTCGTCGAGATAGTGCACGACTTGGCCCAATGCATTAACGAATACTCCCAAATTCACATAATTTTATTGATTTCCTAAAGGCGTTTGATCAGGTTTCCAACGAAGGCTAGTTTTCCAGCTGGTCCGCAAACTTGGGGATGGGCGAATGACTGGATGGATATCAAGACATTTGTCCGGCCGCCAACAATTTGTGCAATGCAATGAGCATGTTTCTGACACGATAAATGTCACATCCGGTGTGCCCCAGGGATCCGTCTTGGTACCGATATTATTTCTATTGTTTATAAATGATCTGGAGGTGAACATTAACGTAAATATTAGGCTATTTGCAGACGACGGCATACTGTATAAAGAGGTTAAAAGCTACAGTGACGAATACCCTGAATGAAGTAGTAAGTTGGTGCTCTAACTGACAAATGGTGATCAATTCAGAGAAGTTGCGATGTCAATTAGAAAAAGAAAACAAGCTTAGGCCTTCCTTATGGATTTAATAACATCACGCTCCGAAATGTAAGCCGGTACAAATATCTTGATGTAATAATAACTTCTGATTGCCGTTGGGCAGTTCAAACGGAAGCTATAACCTCGAAAGCAATAAAAAATTGTTTTTCCTCAAGCGGATGCTGCTGCACGCTTACCATGACACTAAGCTTTTAGGGTACACCACATCTGTCGGACCGATGCTCGAATGCGCAAATATAATCTGGATCCTCTTCACAAGTAGCGGTATCAGCATGCGTGAAAGTGTGCAGCGCAAAGCGAATACATTTATTTTTAACCGCTATCGACGCCTTCATTTCCCGACAGAATGGCTACGCCGTGTAGGTTTGGCCTCACTCCAAAGTGGAGCTAAAGTTCACCGCCTGAAGTTTTATAGATCCTACTTCACAACTATTTTGATAGACCACGCAAGATACGTCGAAACTAAATAAACAAGGCACCTGCGTCATACACATGATCTCACATACCAAGAAAAGTTTTTGCAATAACAATATATTCTATTATTCTTTTCTCCCTAGATGCACTCGGGAATGGAATACTCTTGACCGACTTGTAGTCAAACAGCAAAGAATTGATGATTTACTTTAGATGTTACATGACTCACATAATACGTACTTTTCTGCCTGATGTCATTTATTTGTATTCTCCATATGATTATCTGTTTTTTTTTATTGGCATGCTTGTCAATACTCGTATTCATTCTAACTGTTGTACGTATACTTTTTCTTCTTATTTTTACTTGTTTAGCATATATTCTCCTGACAATTACTATTATTACTCCTTCTTCATGTACCTCACTAATGGAATAACCCAGTCAAAGGGTTGCCAGTATCTTGAAATAAGTAAATAAAAAATACATAACAATAAATATCACCGCGAACTCATACAAAATGAAGCTTTTCTACAACAAATTTCGCAAACCCTGTCTCCATTTCCTATAGAGTGGGCATCCACCCCCGTCAAGTTGAGGTAATCTTACCGAGTGTGGCAGCAACGACCACGAAGAGGCATTTCCCAAACAAGCCTTCCATGTCTTCGACTAGAGAGCTGGACAGAAAAAAAAGTATGGATATCTCCTTAAATATTATTCTTGCGCAAATAACAGACTCATGTTTCAGAAGTACCTTTCTGTACTCCTCTGCTTTCGCATTTGAATTTAGGTTGTAAAAGATATGATAAACTCTTAATTATTTCGAAATTGTGAATGAATCCTGTTGCTAGCATTTGTGAAATTGCAACAGAAAATTTGAACTCTTCGCGAAGAGTTCTAAAAATTTCGCAAAAAAACAATTAAAAACAAGCATGATATGCTTATAATGAGCCGACGCGGTTACAAAAATTAGGCTGCATATTCGAAGTCTATTACAACTATTTATACCACGAGTGATATAATTACAGCTGTAAGTTATCTGATGAATAGATTGCAAGAGCTTACCTCAAGTCGTTTTGTAAAATACAACATGAATGTTCGACATTTAGATTATATGCATCATATGATTATATGCAAGGTTATATGCATTATTTGTGCGCTTTGCGCCCCAGACTTCAAATGTTTGCACCCTCCAAATAGAATCGGGCTAAACAATTCTTTGTGTCCGTTGAACATCTCGTTAAACAAGGTTAACGCTATTCTATGTTTATTGAAGACAAAATCAAATTATCCCATGGCAATATATTCTAAAGACCACCCTATGAACGCGTGCGTATAACACATTCCTATTTCGTTATGGCAATAGAAGAAAAAACAACGTTTCGCCCAGAAGCCTTACCAATGATTGCAGTGAAACATGGTGATCTTTTTTTCCCGAGATTCCTCTCCACGTGAACTTTAGCCTATTCTAAAGCTAAACTCAGTTTCAAATCTCTCATCCAAGCGTCTTGGATACAGTTGCCAAATCTAATGTTCAGTAGTCTAATCTAATGATACTCGTTTATGGGTAGCGCTTGGTGTATGATGCTACTTACTCGTCTACTCGTAGCACATCTTTCGCCGAGTTATAAAGCTCATAGAGAGGGGACAAGTTTCTGCTGTGTTTCTGCTGTGGCAGCCGTGCCGGGCGCAGGTGAAGCCACGGAAGTGTGGCGTCGTGCGGTTTCGTGCGGCAGCTTGTCCCGCTTTTAGGCCCATGCTGCGCTTAGTGGCGCACTTGCTTCTGAAATATTGGGGCCGTTATGTTAGGTATGGGGTGTTGTTACGCTGGGTTGTGCCACACTGCGTTCCTATCATGGCGTTAACGGGTGCTCTCCCCCCCCCCCACGTTCTTCTGAAGCGGTTGCCCTTGTGACTCACAACCTGCAAAGCTCCACGAACCACCGACACCTCCCCGTGGGTCGAACTGAGGAATCCGGTTACCCGCCGCACCAACACTGCTGCAGCGACAAAAGCTAATGTGACGCGGGTGACGTCAGCACATGCCCTTCCTCGTTCCTGCCGACAATGGATCGCCAAAGGGCTTTAAGTAAGAACCGGCCCATTCTAAGGAGAGAGTCCGTAGCAGCCTCCCCGTCAATACGGTGCGACTGTCGGCACCGCAGACTGTACACTATTACTTGCTGTATCTACAGAAAGTCTATAAAGCTTTACGTCTCGTGGCCGTATGTTCCGAGGGTCCGTATCTCTTGCTCGACCTAGAGTAGCGATACCGGTAAGGACATTTAAACTAGTCTGAACCCGTTTACGATAGTTGTTTTTCTCTTAGATAGTGTTTTCTCAATTTCCAGCATTTCGAATGCTCGCCACTAACATTATCGAGGTGGTGGGGACGGCATTGTACAATTCATGTCTACTGAATACACTGCTAAGTCCTGCTCGCATATTGTCTGCCATCATGCAGATTGATTACAGGAAGAACAAATGACGCAGAACACCCATGTACTGGAAATGTCGCTGCAAAGTAATGAAGTGCCAGCTTCAGTGACAAGGCCGCTTACTTCCAGGCGTTTCAGTTGATGCCGCCTTGTACGCTGTACATCTTCCTAAAGAAAACGTCAGTGCTTTTAATGCCAGACAACAGCGTCGATCGCTTTCTTCGCAGGCAGATTGCGCATAGATTTTCGCGTCCTATCTCACTGAAGTGTCTGTGCACTCATTGGCATTGGCACGCCTGCTGCTGATGTTTGCGTTTGACAGAAAAAATCTGTCACCCAGCCATCTCGCAAGCTAAGAAAACAAAGTTTGCTCTTGTTGACTGCCCACTAATTCTCGAAACTACGAAACAACCCTACGTTAAGTATTTAAAAACACCATTTTCAAAACCTACTGTCCATGCCAAATATCAACTGCAGGAGTTGACGATGATACAGAAATACTTTGCGCTGAATTCAATATCCACGTCGGAAAAAGTTCTTTCAGTAGACGCATGTCAGAAAACGGCTGAAGAGAAACATCATTGTCGAGGTTTAGAACAAGAATAAGAAACGGTCTTACATTTCAGCAAGGTAAGCAAAGCGCCCCATGGTGAAACAAAAGAACCGCAAGGATGCTAATTTTTTTCATCTCCGTTTCTTTATTCCAAAGCTTTAGGTAGCAATTTGAAGGAGCTAGGGTTATGTATGTAAACAAGCAGTCCGAGAGCCCTTAAGTAAGCATGAGTTCATTCCTCCTTTATATGCAATATTTGTCACTGTGTGTGCACTCCCTCGCCCAATTTCTGCTCAGCGTTCATGCACGTAAATGCATGTAATGACTCCACTAGGAATTGAAGCCAATCCCTTATGATTTCTTCAGCTAACACTGGCGAGTGTATCAATCGGAGCTTCCTGAGTGAAAATATGTCACAAGGAATATTTATAAAGTCCTCTGTTTTACAACGCGAAACAAGTTTCTCTCTATACAGAAGACCCTTATAAAAACCACGACAACACTGTCCTTTGGATATCCATCACTATTATGCCGTATACATGTAAGTCATACATTTCTAACCCACGAATGTGCAATACCCTGCACATAGTTATCACTTCTTCATCCTAACGGCAGCGATGACTATTCGAGCTTGGGAATCTGGAACGATATTTTCGTAGCCTACTCGAGAGTTGTCCCACAAATATGTCCTCCAATGGGGTGGTTCTCTGCAATCCGATGTAGCAAGTTCTCCTAATATGTAATTTGTGCTAGACGTTAGTCTGAACTTAGGAACAGTAGAAATAAATAGTTGCTCTGAATGTCTTAAAAGATTCCATTTATAGCTCATGCAACCTTTTTTTAACAGTGCCTGAAGCCAGACATTAAAAATGCGGAATACCTACAGTATGCGTTTAATTACATACTTAGAAATTCACTTAGGAATAAATTGTTGTATTTTCAGACATAGATATTTGCCGAATTATACCCGACTTGCTGCAAAACGAGTGTCTGTCGTTTAAGTCTTGCTTTAACCGATTCTTATTTTGTACTTGAAACACAAGAAATGGTTTCTGTAGCAAAATAGTTTGTGGTTTTACCCTAATGGCGAAACATTGGTGGTGTCAGCATGGCTTCACATTCCACATGAACTCATCCGACGGCGTTCTCAATATATAGGGGTGCGGTAAGTTGGAGCGAAGTAGTTCCCAGGGCAACAATGATGGATATAGGAAGCTGCATGATAGCGGCTGCCCACGTCTGCGAACGCTGCCGTGATGACAAGCGCTGCCAGCAATGTTCGAGTCTTCACACCGCATTTGTGAAGGAGATGGGACGGACGGGAACCGGTCGGCGCCATTCACCGTCCATTGAAATTCAGCAAAACGTTTCATTTACGTTTACTGCACGTTTCGCTCACACCAGTCCACAGCGGAGCATCACAGCAAATAAAAATAATTCTGCAGTTTTATGGGCCCAACGAACCTTATAGATATGAAGCACAGCGTAGTGTGGAACTCCGAATGAACGTGCTCCCAGTCTACGCTACAAGGGCGTAAGCGAATTTAGCCCTCATTTAAATGCGGCCGCAGTGCCAGGATTTGATAGCCGCCCGTCATTCATTCCAGCGCACCGCCAAAGCAACTACAGCACCAAGGCGGTAAGGAAATCGGGAAGAAAGCAATATTGGGTTGCGTCCTCGCTAATCTCATGCCAACGCCCAAAAGCACAGCGCTGTATGGGCTACAACTGATGGAAGCATTGACGGCTTTGTGCACTTCGCTGTTTTATTACGATAACAATTATATGTACAGTCCAAGCGAATGTACGCTGGCGTCGCCATCCTGAGGTTGCGTATATATCTGAGAATTTGTAGGCTATATGCCTTGCCATGATTTCAGACATGCGCTACAGGTGAGTTATATTGCCACACCATTCTAAACCTACACACCCACACCACACCAGCCTCTAAACGTGGTCATCTTTCTTAGACCACTGGCCTCTTCATCACCGTAAATACGGGTCTGTGGCACTACCCCTAGCTGCAAAAACGCCGTTCCAGAGCAGCTAATGGGGGGGCTTTGAAGCAGTGTAGTACGCCTTGAGTTCACTGATGGGCACGACATGACTGGATGCCAGAGAATAGGCTGAGGTGGAACTAAAAGGAGCAGTTTCATAAGTCACTAGCGTCACCTTGCGCAGCAAACAGTAGGGTTCCGTGTATTGCAAGGCGACCTTCCCTGAAATTGTGGCATGAAGAGAGGGCGACCACAGGAGCACTAGAGCACCAGACAAAAACTTTGCGCCGGTATTTGCGTGTTGTGCAGACGTTACTGAGTGGTCTGCAAGGCCGTCAGTCGAGTACGGGAAAGTTTACATGCATGGTCAGCGAGAATGATGAAATCGCGTGCATTCTCGTTAGACAAGGTTTCAGCAGAAGGAAGAGCATTGCAGAAGGGGAAAGCCGACTCAAGACCGCACAATACATAAAATGGGGAAAATCGGGCGGTGTCGTGCCGGGAAGAATTGTACGCAAATATAACGTAAGAGGCCAATGTCCCTGTCCTGGTAGTCCTTGGAAGAGTACAGCGACATCATATCGATGAGGCTATGGTTTAACCACTCTGTCAGTCTATTGGTTTAAGGATGGTATGATGTCAGCTTCTGTTAAGTGGAACAGCAGCGAACAATGTCGGTGATAACTTTCGACAAGAAGTTAGGACGATGGTTACTTATCAGCTGTTTCAGGAAGCCATGAAGCAATATAAAGTGACTCAAGAGAAAGTCTGCGACGACAGGGATGCAACTGGTCGGGCGAACTCACGTGATGGCGTATCGGGTGGCGTAATCGACCGCAAACACTACCCATTCATTACCAGAAGATGATGTGAGAATGAGAAACGCTATGAGGAGGTCTGATCCAACACGAACGAATGGTTCCACAAGGGCGGTGATGAGCTGACGATGACCGACTGATAGCTCCTGAGGCGTATTCCGACGCTGGCAATAATCACAGGCAGCAACATAATGTCGGACGGCGCGAGCAAGACCGGGCCAACAGAAGCGGTGGCGGACGCTGTCCTATGCCTGAGTTACCCCAATGTTCCCTGGCCTTTGTCAGTCATGGAGCTAGAAGAGCGCGGTGCGTCGTCGATGTTTGGGAAGGACAGAACGAGATTAGATACGGAGGCAAACAATTAGAAAATGCCGTTGGCGGTACTACTGTCGGCGTCGTTAGGCTCGTCGACCGGGTAGCGAGAGAGGCAATCAGCGTCCTTATGGAGACGGCGAGAGAGATAGAGAAATATACGACGGCAGGGATGTTAACCTGTCAAGAGTCTGGTTGGCTACACTACGCTGGGGCAAGGGAGAAGGGGAAGACTGAGAAGGGAGAGAGGAGGTGTAGAGATGTGTAAGGACTGTACCTGAGTTAAAACCACTCGCGCAAACCAGACGTTCCCAGAAAGCACATCAGTGCATTTACTGCCATCTGAGCCGATGACCGGTGGGGACGGTGCCCTAGTACTGTCTGTTCACACAGAAAACGATTATCTAATTTCCTCAATGTATTGAAGAAAGATTGTCTTTGTGCTTAAAATTGAGTACGATGGCTCATTAAGTAGTCAATGTTCTCCTCGCCTCGGAAAACATCACAAGCAGGACTGTAAGCCATTCCAATTATTGCGGAGTAGGCACCCGTGAAGGCAAGTCCAAGCCACAACCGACACAGCAGAGACGCTTCACTTTGGTGCAGAATGGCCGGAGGTCGGAGTTTTATTGACGAGTGTAGTCTGCTCGGTATTGTGCGCCATGTATGTGCGGTGTACCACTCTGCTAAGGAGATCGTGCGTGCTAGAATACCAAGTTGTCTCGTGGCGTTACTAATTGAGTTAAGAATGGAGACGGAGCGGTCTTATTGGTTTGGTGTCCGAGCTACCTTATCTGCTTCATCATTTCCTATGATACCGCAATGATCTGGTATCCATTTAAAAGAGATATCATGGTCGTTTTCTCTTAAGTGATGGAACGTTTCCACGATTTCGCAAGACGAGATTTGTAGATAAGAAACTATGAATATTCTTAGAAGCGTAACGGCCTGCGACCATGTCAGCCTGTAGGATCTTTCAGTGAGTACAATCACCAAAGCGTGTCATGGACCGTAATGGCTTAAGAAATCGGTCCTATATGTATTTACGGAATTTCGCAACCGCCCAAACTAGGAGCAGACACTGACACTCATTGATAGAATAGTGGGTCTCACAGGATGAGAGGAGCCTGCTGCCGTAAGCGATAACAAGGTCGTGACCGCGGTGGTGTCGTGCGAGTGCTGCGCCTATTGAGTGAACGCTGGCATCAGTACGGACCTTGGTACACGCAGAATCGAAATTGGGGTGAACGGGCGGCATTGCGAGAAGGTGTACAATATGCGATAGCGCAGAGGCCTCTTAACCCCCTCGTTTTATTCAAAAGATTGGTTTGTGGTTGTGCAATGGCCGCGAAATTTTTCACGAACCGCGGAAGTAGGAGCAAAGGCCGATGAAGCTGTGCACATCCTTGATAGATTTCTGCCACAGAGACGTGCCTACCAGCCTGCATTTCGGCTGGGTTCGGTTGCACTCAGTTAACAAGAAAGAGATGTCCAAAGACGGTAAGCTAGGGACGTCGATATTTACACTGATGCGCTTAGTTCTAGACCGGCTCGACAAGAAACGTGGAGGGCTGCTTAGAGGCGCCTGAGGGGTGTAGAGAATGTTGGGGAGATTACTATAAGGATGTCCAAGTAGCAGATGCACGTACACCACTCGAAACCGTGAAGAAGCAAGTCCATTATGTGTTCAAAAGTGGCAGGAGCGTCACATAAACCGAACAGCATTACTTTGCATTACAAAAGAACGTCGTGTGCTACAAGGGCAATCTTCTCGCGGTCTAGATCATCCACAGCAATCTGCCAGTAACCCATCCGAGGATGAATCGATAAAAAATTGTGAGCAACAGGGATCCAGTCAAGGGCGTCGTAAATGCGGGTAGGGCATACACGTGCTCTTTTGTAGCCTTGTGAAGGTGTCGATAATCCAGACAAAACCGCCATGAGCCATATTTATTTTTAAGCATTACAACATGTGACGCCTTTGGACTACGAAAAGAGGACGACAGTTCAGTAATGTTCTTGGCAAGCGTTGTGCGAACTTCTGCGTGAATAACTTGAGGCTCCCCCGGCGACACTCGATACGAGCGGCGATGAAGAGGGGGGGGGGGCATTGCCGGTATTTATTCGACGATGAACAGCTGTAGTTTAGGCCAAAGGACGATTTTTCTGTCAAATATATGGTGGTAAAAAAGCAGAACACGTTAGAGCTCACGTGCGAGCTTGATGCATGTGGCGCACAATCATTTTCCTTAAGTTGGCGTTGGTACAAGTTGCAGACTTCGATGGTAGAGGAGAGTCTGCTACATTGCCGCCTACTGCAATACATGCTACTGGGTGATCCTAAAATGAGCGAAGCTGGGCCTGAGACGTCCCGCTTGGTAGCAAGTCTGTGGTGAAGCCGAAATCGACCACTGGCAGCCAGACGCTATTGCCCGTAACAAATAAAACTGTATGTGGTACTGTAATACCGTGTGTAAAGAGGACGTCTTGCATGGGAGCCGCTATGTAGTGACCATCGGGCACAGGTGGGGATGACACAAATTCAATGTAGGTCAGTACTGAAGGTGGCAACAGAACGAAGTATACAGAACTGAGGCGTCGGCCGTGGTTCTGCGCGATCTAGGACAGGCAGTTCAAGGCGGACAATATTGGCAAAACAGTCTATATGAGAGCGGAACACGTGGAGAAGAAGTCCAGGACGAGCAGGTCCGTATAAATATACGCAAAATTTCCGCGAGACTGGCCGATCGAGGCACTTTGGGCGTATTCGCGGCCTTCTTAAAAGCTCTGAAAAACACTTTTATATAGCACGCATTCAGTAACAGAAAGTTGTATCGGGAGCATCTCATGTTGCTCGAACATTTTCCCATTGACACTTTTCATATAATTTCAATCACCCGGAATTTGATTCCATTTCATATTAATTGTCTAATTAGAGAAAACGAAAAAGTCTCCGCATCTCGAAGCGACGAAAAACAACATTACTTTGGTTGTGTCTAGCTACGTAGCATTTGCGTGTTTTTAAGGAGGAACTCAATTTATTTACCCCGCAGCCCAATAATGCTAGAAGGATTAAAATTTATTATTTGTCGGTACACTCAGCTATAAGTGATTATTCTTTCGATATACTTAAGGCTGAGGACATCCATGCTTAGTCTTATATGAAACTGTATATGTGTGCTTCTCTCACCTCTGGAATGGATGCAAAGAAGGCAGATGCGACGTTGGCCACGAGAGTCCAGGAGTGAGAAACGTTCTTACCACCGCTTTATATATCCGCTCTCAGACAACCCGTGCTCTATATACTGGACTAAAAAATAAGTACGATTCACATTTTTTTCTTGAAAAGTATAGAAAAGTTTAATTTGCTCTGATTCCACTTCAAACTTGACATTTCCATTAACCTATTTCCACGACCTCTTCAAAATTTCTCCAAACATGTCCATTGCACTCATGAACTGATTGAAAGAAAAATTTAACAACAACACTTTTTTTGATACTGGTCTCCCGTGTACATAGGCTGATGGAATACTTCGACATCAAGCACTAGACAGCGCTCATACACCTGCTGTCATACCTTATAGCGCGGGAATCGCTTTTTAGCCTCCGCATTTTTGCATTACTGTTAATTAGTGGCATCTAAGTGGTTTTCACGCAGATATATATATATATATATATATATATATATATATATATATATATATATATATATATATATATATATATATATATATATATATATATATATATATATATATATATATATATATATATAATATATATATATTCAGCTCGAAGTATGCGTGGGTTTGTGGGACTAATTTTAACAAACAATAAATATTTAGATGACGTGGCATTCACCAACATTGCTTTATAATAGGGGGCCTATAACAAATTGACTTTCTGGATGGCACTTGAGGGACGTCTTCAACTTCTAGCGTAAACGATCACTTCTGAGTCATAAACTTTAACAAACTCAAGTAGCTTGCACCAGAAATAATAAATTTGCGGCTTGTAAAGTGAAGTTATCAGTAACATATAAAAAAACACAGAAGGCCCGCAAGAAATCCAGGAGTGACCAGATGACCGTACCAGTGCTGCTCCCGGCTCCCCACAATTGTATGTTCTTCGCGATTATGCAGCTGTGTTGCAATCCAAAATTTAAACAGGACATAAAGGTCAAGCATTCTTAGCTTTTGCACTACTTTTTTCTAACGGGCCTTATGAAATGGTTTGCAAATTTTAGAAACGTAAAAATGAGGTTGACTCTTATTGACGCAAATGCATAAGAGAACCGACACAAAAGCATTAAGAAACAGGCATTAACAAAGAAACTGAACAGTTTTAGAAAATGCCTTTCTTTTGCCATGCGACAAGCTTGTTCAAATCAAGCTCTGCTCAAGGAATTCAGTAAGCATTACGAAATTGATGTACTTAGTTTGTTGCATTCAAATGTGAAATTAGTTGGCCTCTTTTAGCTAATGACATCAGATCGGTTCTTTTGAATACTGCCTTGGCTCGTGCGGTTTTTCAGTTTTACGGGAATTTGTAGATACAAGCGAAAAATCAACTGCGAATACGGCAAAAGGTGCAAGATACTTGGCGTATCCCCGCAGAAAGGCACTCAGTCTCTTGCGAGAACTAATAGGTGTTTAAGTGTATCTATCATAGAGACAACTCAGAAAATTTATAAGCATTCCATCAGAAGCACCACACTCAACGGCATCTGTCCGGCAGAATTGGCAGCGGAAAATAGACTAATAAAACAATGTACGCAACAATATCTCTTGGAGCTGTGATTATCGTACCCTCAGCGAAAATTCCCAAACTTACCTACCTTTTTCCCTAAGATAGTCTCAGAACTTATTCGGCAACGTTTTCACGAAGTTGAGTAGCGTTACTCTAAGGTAATGTGCTTTGACCGATGTAGTGCGCGCGCGAGGCTGCTTTGAGTAATGACTATTACTGCAGATTCTATTTATTTTCGTTTAAATATCGCAGTTTTGCGCTAGACGTGAACAATATCGGGGTTCTAGCAAGGCATGTGCTTGTGCAGTTTCTTTTGCTTGTTAGATGCAAGATTGTCGACAACATAACAGGGCAAGTTGTTAACGTGATTGCAAACAGAAAATGCGCTAACGCCAGAAAGATCATTTATACACAGCGCCTAGTACTCAATTTGGAAAGCGTCATCAATAGGAGAAATATATTCCGAACTGTTTCCCGGGATGATTGATATCTGGACATTGTCGGCTAAAAATGATTAGAAAACACTCATAACTTAGGGACTCAATGTCACAGAATAAACAATAACCGAATGTTCAATAAAACTGCGATGAATAAACACAATAGCTTGCACAAAGATAAAATAGCCTTGAATGCAAGTTGGATTATTTACGATTTGAGTATGATCAAGTGGCAGTATAATAATATAAGTATTATTCTCTTTGATGTTTGTGTACTGTCCACATTGTTTTCGTTCGCAGCGGATAATACAACCGTGAAAAAAATTACTTTAGTATTCGCTTACCAATGCATGTGTGCTTGCAAACTAAATAATTGTGCGACACATGGGGTAGTCTTTACATCGCATGTAACATGTCTTTGACACTATAGATATTCGCTACAGCGGAACAACAGTTGTTTTCGCGCACCACTTTCTTTCGTAGCACATTTGCCGATGAGCTCTCTGTAAATAATGTCACATTTAGAATACACAGGGCTCTGTGGAATAACAACCAATGGGCGTCCATTCGGCGAAGGATGCCGCCCACGGATACGCCGAGATTGGTATCTATTGCTCCCTTGATACGTCTGATATGGTGTTAGCCCCGAGAACGAACTACAGGGGCGCTACGAGCGCCGCTCGCGTGACGTCAGGGCACCTACTCGCGCCTGTCGTCTGCTACGGTGTTGGCGGTGTCCGTATGGTCCCTGGAATCCGGGCGGCTTTTGCGATGTTTTTGTTTGTTCGCTCTCGTTCCCTCTGCTTGCATATTTATGGCAGTCGTCTCAAATATATTTTTGCGACGTCTTCATTCGCGAAAATTTATTCAAAGACCTTATTTCTTAGACGACAATATAGTTCTCAATCGCAACGCTACAATGCCAGATGAAGGAGGGCAGACCAGCTGATTGCGGGCTTTCCATGCGCGAATCGACAACCGCAAGGACATAGCACATAAGAATGCACTTAATATACCATAACTGCGGCGGTGCCACAGGTATGTCATAAATACTAGCTATATATGACTTCTACAATTGCTACCTCGGATTTAATCAGTAGTTTAGTGGCAATGTTGTTGGGCTGCTCAGCACAAGGATGCGGGATCAAATCCCGGCTACGGCGGCCGTATTTCGATGTAGGCGAAATGCGAAAACACCAGTGTACAATGATGTAGGTGCACGTTAAAGAATCCCAGGTGGTCCAAATTTCCGGGGTACCGCACTATACCGTGCCTCATGATAAGAAAGAGGTTTTATGGCATGTAGAACCCCGTAATTTATTTCTTCATTTATTTTAATCCGCTAAAATAGGTTTGCTCCCGACGAGTAGTTCATGGTATATTTTGAATTATGCACTTCTGCACAGAAACGCTCGGCAGTAAAACGACGACGTAACTAACACTGTAATTTATATTCCACGAGCACCACTTGCTTTTCTAACTGTGTCTCAAAATAAGGCGTTTAATGGCGTGTTTATCTTAAATCGCGGTAATTTGAAGTAAAGGTAATGGATGCTTACAGCTGTTTGCAGAATACTAAAAGGAATGAACAAATATATATTCCCTTTTCCGCGCTACACGTTCAACTAACTTGACCAATTTACTAGTGTTTGTTGCGTGAGGAATATACAGGACGAATCTGTTTGGCGATCTGATACAGGCTGCTCGGCCCAAATTTTTTTAGTGAAATATGTCTTTTTGACCGTATGAATGCAGCCAGAAAGAAGACGAAGCATCTTTCATTAGTAGTATGGGACATGTTGACGATATCATTATTCCCCAGTGGAGGGTCGAAAATCAAGGGAAATATATAACGCTTGTGGTAAATCCGTTGTGAAGATTTGCGGGGTTCTCTTTTTATGTACCGACGAAGCGAATAGTTCTCCGTTTGTATATTCTAACCAACGCTGGATCGAGACATGGTGAGGTAGAAGGTGCTTAAATTTTCCAGTTCTAGGCACCCTAAGCTGCGCTAAAGTACTTCGATTATATTTCAGGCACTGGAATTGACGCTGTAAAAGACAGCTTCATGCTTTCAGTTCGAAGTTGTAGTGAACTGAAGGGTTTCGTAAACAATGCCTGCCTCGCCATAACGACAATCGGTTGCTACCGTGGCGTGAGGGGTGTGCCATTTTGCCGATAAAAGCTACTGACTGCCACCAGGAAACATTTCATTGCTTGCATTTGTTTGGCTATCGTTCTTAAGCACGAAATTTTTCTTTCAAGTGATCGCTACAATGGTACTTGTGAATTAACTGTATATTGAAATACTCTGCATATGACGCGCCGTCATGTTAGCAGCCTTCAGCAATTCGTTTTATGGGGGCCTGTTTCAGAGAGCGATGAAAGTTGGAGTAAACTTTTTCATACGAAATGCGCACCTAACTCTTTGTTTTACGTATTAATAATTGGCCTTATCTGACTAGAAATAATCAGCGTAATAAGAATCACGATGGCAGCTTCGCTGGGCAGTGTTTTTCTAGCACGGATAACATGTTGACACCAACCAAGGTTTTTCCTTCATGTAAAATGCAATGTCTCTTATAGCTAAGTACTCAGGGAATGTTAAATGTTTAGCGAAGCATCATACACAACTTCGAGATTACTTTTACGCGAAATTTATGGACGCACAGGGCTCATACATGATTTGCAATATCAGTACACCCCTGCAACGCTACATAGCTTGCGATATCTAAGACACACATTTTGTCGATTCACGCGCTTTTAAAGAAGAAACTGCGGTTCAGGCCTGGCAGTAGAAGGAAACCGACATATCCTTCATAAAGTACGGTTCGAACCACCCACACCTCAAGCATGCACCAAAGAAACGAGCGCTACGGCTGCCGTGCGAGCCAGAGCGAGTGGCGTCCTGGCCGTGACAGCACTCGCGAGAGGGCACCACTACAAATTCTCGCCGCTAATAGCGGCTGCTCCGGAAAGGAGGTGGTCCCGGACCAGGACGAATACTCCCTCAACTGTGAATCTTTTATTTCGAGGAACCCGTATAGGTTTCCTTACGTCAAACGTTACGCCAAACTCCTGCTTTTGCTTCTGAGTTGTTGATAAATTCCACTACGCTTGCTATCTGCTAGCCGCCTGGTTAGATTAGATTGTAGAGAGGCTGCCTCGTAAAGGCGGTGGTCCCGGGTGTGGGACCAGCACGAATTTTTCCTCAACTGCGAAGCTGTTCTGCCCTGGAACCCATGTGGGTTTCTTTTGTAGCACTTAGCTACGTTTCGGTGGATGTCTCACTTTGCCTTTACTAATTGAGTATTGTAGTTGTCGGTTAATTTTTTTTTGTGTCTGTATTTGTTGTCCGCACGGGTCATCTGTGATGCACGGTTGAAGTGTTGTTTTTTGGAAGTTGATTGGTTTGAGCAACACGTTGTTCCATCAACAGCTCTCTAATAGATGCTGGTCATATGCTCGTATTTATGTCTCAAAGTTGTATTCAGCAGTAATTGCAAGCCAGCAATGTACTTGTACTCACGTCCTTCCCTGGTTTTTTGCAGAATCAGCTGCGTCTATTTATGGGGTCTTAGCGCGGGTCGTAGGGTTCAAAAGGCAATTGTCTAACATTCCGGTCGTGATAGTGTTCTGACTGACCCAGATATATGTATATATATAGATATATATGTATATATATATATATATATATATATATATATATATATATATATATATATATATATATATATATGTATATATATATATATATATGTATATATATATTCAGAAGGGAGTCAGAACTCCAGCACAACCGAAATTTTAGACAACGGACTTTGCTAAAATGGGAAAAGGAATTTGGAAACAGCGGCATGGTTTTGGGCAACATCTTGCCTGTCATCGCTCGCATGATAACTGCTCTTGACGCCGAAACACCGTCGCCCTTTGCAGGAACTTCTGATTCACCGTCTGTGGTCACAGACGAATTTAGCAAGATGATTGCACCTGACCGCTTCTGGCACAAGCTGCTGACAACCACTGTCCCTTCGCAACTTACCACGCCATGTTTAACTTTTACGGCCGCCCTTTTGCCCAGAAATCGGTGATCACCCATCGTATTCACCCAAGATATGCCAATCCGATAGGCCGCCGGTCGTACCATGTTTCACATGCTGAACAATTTATACAACGAGAATCGATAACATGTCGACTAAAGGCATTATCAAGCCATCTCGCATTCCGTGGGCATCACCTGTTGTCCTTCGCACGCGCAAACAACGTGCAAGAATTTCTACCCCTTGTCGGGTATTCTAGGTGCCTTATACTGCTTGTACAGAGCCGAGTACGTTTGTATCATAGACATTCGATCACACCTAAATCTCAGTAGATGGCATGGAACTTGAGAAGAATGCCTTCCTAATACCTGCAGCCTCTACGAATTTGAAGACATGGCGTTTGGTCTTTGTAATGCCGTGGCAATCTACGACAGAATGACGTACTCCTTACTGCACGGCTATAAGTGGTCTACATGCCTGCCTTACTTAGGCGACCGAACAGTCCTTTCACCAACTTTCGCGAGTCATCTAACGTGTCTGTCAGCCATTCTTGCTGTTTTCCGAAGCGCTGACATGCAGTTGAACTTGCTCATGTGCCACTTTGGACATCGCCAAATTACCATTCTTGGCCATCTCGTCAGTGTCGCTGGTGTTCAATCCGACCGTGGCTAAATTCGCGTTGTCCCGAAATTTTCTGTTCCATCTTCTACCGCAGGCTTAAGAGCTTTGTCGGAATATGGTAGTACTTACATCGTTTCATCAAGAATTTCACCAATACAGCTCACCTACTCACCGACTTACTCAAGAAAGACGTTGCTTTCTGATGGGGTCTTGCTCGAACCAAAGCCTTGTTCGCCCTCGTAGGCTTGCTAACGGCTCCCTGATCACTGACTCATTCTAATCCAACTAACGTCACTGAACTTCACATCGAAGCCAGTGGTCATTGAATTGGGTCTGCACTTGTTCAATGGCAGCGTAAAACAGAGCGCGTAATTCGAAATACCAGCCACCTCCTGTCAAACGCCAAGATAAAATTTCAATTTCTCAACGACAGCGATGGGTACTAGTTGGGGCAGTAGCCATATTCCGGTGCCTACTCGATAACAAGGTACTACAACCTTGTTATCGCTTACGTCAGCATGCTCCTCTCATCCTCTGAGACCCACTATTCTATCAACGAGTGTCAGTGGTGTCTCCTCCTAGTTTGGGCGGTTGCTACATTCCGTCCATACCAATGGGACCGAATTTTTTCAGCAGTCACGGTCCATGACACGCTTTTATGATTGTACTCACTGAAAGATCCTACAGGCAGACATGGTCGCTGGCAGGTACGCCTCTAAGAATATTCATAGTTTCTTATCTACAAATCGCGTCCTGCGAAATATCGTGAACACGTTCCATCACTTAAGAGAAAAACACCATGATATCTCTTTTAAATGGATACCAGATCATTGCGGTATCATAGGAGAGAGAGAGAGAGCAAATGATAAATGAAAGGTAGGGAGGTTAACCAGGACTGAGCCCGGTTGGCTACCCTACACTGGGGAAAGCGAAACGGGGACGGAGAGATTCAAGAAAGAAGAGAAAGGCCACCGGGGATATCGTTCAGTCACTCAATCCGGATCACAGACGCTGACTCAATTCTATCTTTCAAATATCGCAGCAGCGCTTTTGTGGCCTTTTGTAGCTGAGATATGCGAGGCCATGGTCCCAAGATCTTGTTCATAACTCGGCGAAAGATGTGCTACGAGTAGATGAGTAACTAGCATCATACACCAAGCGCTACCCATAAATGAGTACGATGTTTTCATTATAGATATATCCGCACTCACTTGTCCTGTACAACAGTATTCGCTTCGCACCTGCAGTATCATTAGATTAGACTACTGAACATTGCATTTGGCAACTGCATCTAAGAAGCTTGGATGAGAGATTTAAAACGTAGTTAAGTTTTGCAATAGGCTAAAGATCACGTGGAGAGGAATCTCGGGAAAAAAAAGGTCACCATGTTTCACTGTTATCATTGGTAAGGCTTCTTGGGGAAACGTTGCTTTTTCTTCTATTGCCATAACGAAATAGGAATGTGTTAGACGCACGCGTTCATAGGGTGGTCTTTAGAATATATTGCCATGGGATAATTTGATTTTCTCTTCAATAAACGTAGAATGGCGTTAGCCTTGTCGAAACGAGATGTTCAACGGCAACAAAGCATTGTTTAGCCTGATTCTAGTTGGAGGGTGCAAACATTTGAAGTCTGGGGCACAAAACGCACGAATAATGCGTATTATCTTTTAGGCCTAAATGCCCAACACTCATGTTGTATTTTACCAAATGACTTGAGGTAAGCTCTTGGAATCTATTCATCAGATAACTTACAGTTGTAATTATATCACTCGTGTTATAAACAAATGTAAGATACTTCGAATATGCAGTCTAAATTTTGTAACCGCGTCGGCTCATTATAAGCATATCATGCTTGTTTTTAATTGTTTTTGGTGAAATATTTAGAACTCTTCGTGAAGAGTTTATATTTTCTGTTGCAAATTCCCAATGCTAGCAAGTATGTCCATTCGCAATTTCGAAATAATTAGAGTTTGCCGTATATTTTACAACCTAAATTCAAATGCGAAAGCAGAGGAGTAGAGAAAGGTACTTATAAGACATGAGTCTGTTATTTGCGTAGGAATAATATTTAAGAAGATATCAATACTTCTTTTTCTGTCCAGCTCTCTAGTCGAAGACATGGACGGCTTCTTTGGGAAATGCCTCTTCGTGGTCGTTGCTGCCACAGTCGGTAAGATTATCTGAATTCGACGGAGGTGGATGCCCACCCCTAAGGCAAATGGCGACAGGGTTTGCGAAATTTGTTCTACAAAAGCTTCATTTTGTATGAGTTCGTGGTGATATTTATTTTTATGTATAATATTTATTTATTTCAAGATACTGGCAAGCGCTTGACAGGGTTATTCCATCAGTGGGGTACATGAAGAAGGAGTAATAATAGTAATTGTTAGGGGAAGATAGGCTAAACAAGTAGAAGTAAGAAGAAAAAGTATACGTACAACAGTAAGAATGAATACGAGTATTGACAAGCATGCAATAGAAAAACAGATAATCATATGGAGAATAAAAATAAATGACATCATGCGGAAAAGTACGTATTGAGTCATGTAACATCTCAAGGAAATCATCAATTCTTTGCTGTTCGAATACAAGACGGTCAAGAATATTCAATTCCCGAGTGGATCTCGGGAGAAAAGAATAATAGAATGTATTGTTATTGCAAAAACCTTCCTTGGAATGTGAGATCATGTGTATGACGCAGGTGTCTTGTTTGTTTGGTTTCGACATATCTTGCCTGGTCTATCTTAAAATAGTTGTGGAGTAGGATCTATAAAACTTCAGGCGGTGAATTTTAGCTCCACTTTGGAGTGAGGCCAAACGTACACGGCGTAGCAATTCTGTCAAGGAATGAAGGCGTCGATAGCGGTTAAAAACAACTATATTCGCTTTGCGCTGCACGCTTTTAAGCATGCTGATACCGCTACTTGTGAAGAGGAACCAGATTATATTGGCGCATTGGAGCATCGGTCGGACAGATGTGGTGTACCCTAAAAGGTTAGTGTCAAGGTCAGCGTGCTGCAGCATCCGCTTAAGGAAAAACAATTTTTTCATTGCTTTCGAGGTTATAGCTTCCGTATTAACTGCTCAACGGCTATGTTATTATTACATCAGGATATTTGTACCGGCTTACATTTCGGAGCGTGACGTTATTAAATCCATAGGGAAAGCCTAAGCTTCCTTTCTTTTTCTAATTGACATCGCAACTGTTTTGTCTGAATTGATCCCCATTTGCCAGTTAGAGCACCAACATACTGCTTCATTCAGGGTATTCGTCACTGTAGCTTTTAACCTCTTTATACAGTATGCAGTCGTCTGCAAATAGCCTAATATTTCCGTTAATGTTGACTGCCAGATCATTTATAAACAATAGATATAATATCGGTACCAAGACGGATCCTTGGGGCTCCAACGGATGTGGCATTTATCGTGTCAGGAACGTGCTCATTGCATTGCAGAAATTGTTGGCGGCCGGATTAATGGCTTGATATCCATCGAGTGATTGGCCCATTCACAAGTTTGCGGACCAGCTGGAAAACTAGCCTTTTGTTGGAAACCTGATCAAATGTCTTTAGGAAATCAATAAAAATTATGTGAATTTGAGAGTATTCGTTATTGCATTGGGCCAAGTCGTGCACTATCTCGACGAGTTGCGTTACGGTCGACAGGCTTCTCCGAAATCCATGCTGCTTGGGGTGTAGCAGATCCTTGTCTTCGGAAACTTTGTGATGAATTTGTGGACAATAGGCTCGAGTATTTTACACCTGGTACACGTGAAGGAAATTGGGGTGTAGTTTGATGGGATCGTCTTGTAACCCGATTTATGCACTGTGATTACTTTTGAGATTTTCCATTCAGAAGGAACCTGGGAATCCTGGAAGAGTTTCTGAATATTAAGCGTTTAAACTTACTAACTGGCTCGGCATACCATTTGAGAAAAGCGTCCGGTATTCCGTCTAGGCCACAGCTCTTGTTTCATCAAGGTTTAATATCAGACACAGTATAGCACTGTCCTTTATTTCTGTGATTTCTAGTAATTAATTTTGGTAGATGGTATAATCGGAGAATGTTTCACTAGTCCATTCTCTGTTGAAAAATCCTACTGGAAGTAGCTATTGAATTGATCCGCCTTATCTTTTGTTTCTATTGAAGGAGAAGCCTTTCTGTCGCTATGTTTACCATTTACGTAATGCCAAAATTTTGCTCGGGCTGTTTCCATGAACTAGGAATGAGTGTTACTATAATAGTGCACTATGGAAACGCCTATTTTCTTTTTCAATGTTTTAGATAACGCGGAAATCTGTGCGCTGTAATTGCCGGCTAAACCAGACCTTCTAGCTTTCCTCTGCCAACTAATTTTACGTTTAACGTGAATCCATGGATTATAATTTCTTGTAAGTTTGCGCTCTAGTGGGAATACATTTTCAATACAATGCATGACCTGCGCTTTGAATTGCAACCATATATGATCTATTGATGAGTTTTTATCCAAGCAAATACAATAAAACTCGATAAACTTGTGAATGAGATATGTGATTATTGCATCGTTGTCAGCTCTGTTGAATGCAAGAACATGTTTACAGGGCCGTAGTGTCGTACAAGACCAGGTAGAGACAGTGTGGATAGGACTAAGTTATGATCGGATATGCCGTCTAAGATTTTACTGCCTGACTGGTCGTTCAGGAAATGGTCACTAAGAAGAACGACGTCTAGAATAGAACTAAATTTGCCCTGGATACGGGTTGCTACGAGTACCAGTTGGTTGAGTTCAAAGTTGAACAACTTATCCAATATGACGTCATTTGCAGCACCTCGCACTTTCTTGACGACCATTCCATTTCAGGCAGGCTAAGATCCCCAGCCATGATAATTTTGCCATTCGTCAAGTGATGATGCATATAATCCAGAAGAAGTTCGATGTAGTTTGTCTCAGCATTAGGAGGTCTGTAGCTAACTCCTATAAATATGTATCATTTCTGCAGCTGTATTTTGCCCCACACCGCCTGGCTTGATTTTCTGGCTTATCTGGCAGAACGGTGCATTATTAGTTCTTTATTAAAGAAAAGTATATTTTCTTAAAGAAAAGATATCACGAGCTGCAGCACAGCCGGCTGTAATACAGTAACGATCACCTTGACGCACACAGGCCTTTACATTCATGCGCTCACTCAGGCGCCTTGCATGCGGTGACAGCGACAGGAATCGGCAGCCGAGCACGCTTGGTGTCCACGAGTGTGCGCCCTGCTATACGTTTTTTTATAAAACTCAGTTGTTACGTTTGAACAGGCAAAAATTAGTGACTGTGTCTGTAAGCGTTCCTTCCCCACAGAGCTTTTATTTCTTCTTATTGGCGATCGTGCAACAGGGGAATCCTCAAGCGAGAGAGACCGCCATCACATAAGATTAAAAGAAGATATGTTTTCCTTGCTCCTTGTAAACCGCTTTCATGTTCTTGATTGACTAAGATTTGTCACACCGTGCATTTGTGTTTCGGAGCACATGACACCATTGACAAAGGGACATGTTCTAGGAGCTGTCTTTACAAGTCGATGTTCTATCTTCGCACAACTGGAGAGCTTAAATTGAGACTAATTGAATACCCTCTCTTCTAATTGCTGAGAATACGTGAGTCTGCTATATGCTTCAACTGTAACAGTTGAAAGATGATGGCTCTAAATATCCAGGCGTATATAAATATGTCAGTGCTTCCTCTTTTTTTCTTCTCCCCTTTTGTATCCTACAAGCGAACCACCACATCTAATTTTTTCCTTTGCAGCTGCACTGATTATGACCCCAAACGAAGTTGGCGCAATCCCACCTTTCATCCTTGACAATATTGCAAAGACAATTGGACGAAATGAAGAAAATGTCGAGTAGCCAAGCATCAGTCTTCGTGATACAGTGTGGGCGATCTGCATTCCATTGGCGACGCCTGCTTCGTGGCGGAAGAAAATGAATGAAACAACAAATGGCCTGACATGAATAAACTAGACATCGTTGGAGTCAAACTTTCTCTTTGGTGCCGAATCTCACTTTTTTAATTTGCTTTCATGTAGTCGCTCTTAAGCGCTTCTATGCATGGAGTTCATAGTCTCCTCCTTCGTCGCATTTCAAATGAGTCTTCCTTTCTTACAAATGATACAGTGGATTTTCATTTTGTTATTTTCATCTAAAAGCAGTTATACACAAAGCGAATTTTCGCCGTCTTCATATAGGTATATAATCAAGTATATGCGTGCTATTTGTTGTCTTATTGCAACATTGAGCTAGAGAACCACAGAAGACGGCACCTTCGAAGCTCCATAGTAACCACGTCCAAGAATTCTGGACATTCGCCTTCAAAACCTCACTGCAATACACTAATGTAAGTCAATTGCAATTTGCCTAATAAATTTTTACAGTATAGGCCAAGGATTAAAAAGTTCGAACTGACTACAAAGCGAGGACAATTTTTTGTATCAAGATATTCATTCATGAAACTTATAGTCGGAATATTGGTGGTGCGTTAAAGTAGTTTTTTGGTCAGGGATGAGCGATGAATTCATATGAGAGGAGCAAATCGTTGAGCACCCTCCCTGCAGAGGGCCCCATTGATCAGAAGCATCAAATTTTATCCTTAGAGCTATTTATTACAGCTGGGGTAAGACCGGTAATGGCAGAGGGAGGGTTATGCATCTGTTTACATACATAGGTTTTTTAGAGTCACCCGAGGCAGCAATGCGTGGGCACGTCTTGAACGTGCCTCTGTTTTCTTCTCTGCACGTGTGTGCACGTGTATTTGTAAGCAGGGTTACGACTCCGTATTTGCGTTTGTAAGCGCGCGAGTGCGAGTATGCGTGTGTGAGCGTTCCAGGCGTGTGTGCATGCCTGCATTTCCGTGTGCGGGCGCGAGTACGCGCCTGTATTGCACGTATGCGTGCGTTTGGGGTGTAGGCTAAGTGCGTTTGAATGTGTACGTGTGCCAACGTGTGTTCCTGCGAACAAATGTCGGCATATTTGTGTGCGCACGCATGTGTGTGTGTGTGTGTGTGTGTGTGTGTGTGTGTGTGTGTGTGTGTGTGTGTGTGTGTGTGTGTGTGTGTGCATGTAAGGTAGACAGAGAGTTTATGTGTACGTGCGAGGGAGAAAGAGAGTTTGTGCATGAGGGAGCTAGTGTGTGACTGTGTGTGGGTGCAAAGGAGATAGACAGACTCTGTGTGCATGCAATTGAAAGAGAGTTTGTGGTGGAGCGATAGATAATGTGTGTTAGTATCTGTGTGCGCGCACGTACGAGTAAGAGTCACTGTGTGTGCGAGGGACAGAGGATCTCGTTCTGTGAGTATGTGTTCGTGTATGCGAGTGGGAAAAAGAGCGTGTGCGCGTGCGAGTGGCTCCATATTTGCATTACATGCACGCGAGTGCGTGCCTGCATTTGCGTGTACGTGCGCGTTTCGTGAGCTTGTGGTGCATACATGGGCGCTTGTGAAAGCGTACATGTGCGAAAGTGTTCGTGTTTCAGCATGCATGCGCACGGACAAATGTGTGCGTGTTTGTGCGTGTGTGGATACCTATGCGTGCGTATTTTCTGCTGTGTGCCTGCCCGCACGCGAAGCAGAGAAGATAAATTCGTCTGCGTGCCTGTGTGTATGCGAGGCAGAGAGTGTGTTGGCGCGAGGGTGAATGTGTGTGCTTGTGCCTTTGCATACGAGGGGATAGTGTGTGTGTGTGTGATTGTTTATAGGTGTGAGCGAACACTTTCCGTCTTACACCTACTCTTGGAAACACATTTAGAGATCATATAAAGCCATATTTAAATTCATGACTTAAGAACGAATGACACTGAATTTATAGCGTTATCTCTTTCTGAAACAGTAACAGACCAAAAAGGAAGTGCTGTGGCGTCAGTATTACCGCACTTGACCGGCGCGGTCGAGCGAAAAGATCATTTCTGTTACCAAGCAAGCTTTCGGCAGCGCACATCCGTTGCTACATTGCCATTTGAACTTTTATCTGCTTGAATTCGGAAACAGAATGTGCATAAATATGGAGAGTCGTGTGGACTCATTATGCTCATCGAGTGGCACCAATGCTGGCGATATCACAAAGACAAGAAACGGTCAGGTCGATGTTGCCGACGGTATTTTTCTATATCAGTTACGCTTTCAGAAAGCATTTAATCCGAAGTATTGCTATTAGCTTGTAAAGGAGCATTTTTATTAAACACGTGTTCGCTCAGGTACAAAATCTTGAAGAAGGGCTCTAAACTGCTCCTTTGCGTTAGCCACTGGAGATTATTTATTTATTGGTTGCTTCATTCACATAGCTTCGTAAATTACGCACACAATTGATAAAGTTCTTCCATATTCGGAGGTTACTATCTGAACACTGGATTGAAAACAAGGTCCCTAATATTTACGTTGGTCTATTTCTTACAATTTGGGGCCGTTAAACAATGCCACCAGTATATTCATGGTGCAATATTCTTCTTATGTTGCAGGTGCGTTTGCTGCGACAGGTATTCTTGGAGGAATTCAAGATCATGAACTCAGAACACATGTGCGCAACTGTGCACCTCTTGCTTTACAATGGGCAATCTTACTTTATGCAAAAATACCGGTACACCAAAAAAAGTGTGCGTGAACATTGTCAGCACTCTCGTATAACTTTCTGTGCATTGGAAGCATGAAGCTTGGTTTCCTGGCGTCATTTGGGATTTACTCGCGTAGTGGACCCACGTGCAATTTCGCTTGTGTCGTCAATTTCCTTAGCTGCCTTA
This sequence comes from Dermacentor variabilis, assembly GCF_050947875.1. Classification (NCBI taxonomy): domain Eukaryota; kingdom Metazoa; phylum Arthropoda; class Arachnida; order Ixodida; family Ixodidae; genus Dermacentor; species Dermacentor variabilis. Next base: position 77,051,961 of record NC_134573.1, on the reverse strand, counting down.
TCCTGAGCGTTGACGTTGAGTGTAACCCAGGCTGCACGAGACCGGCGTCTGAAACTGGCAAACCTGACGAATCCCAAGGGAGGGTTCTTAACGCACTTGAGACATTGGCTGAGCTGGCAATGTGGAGTTGCGATAATCCTTCTCTTGTGAACGTTCTCTCCGATCTTGTTGCTTGTGAGAAAAGAATGTCCCAAGGTGTATCTGAAGTCAAATATGCTGTGGATACACGTTTGGTGCCTTGGAATTGCATGTGGCTGGTCTCGAAACCTCATGGTCGAAGACACTATGTGATCGAGACTCTGATCAGCTTCGTTCTCAGGCGGCTTGCCAAAAGCGCACTGTTGCCGAAATAACTGCCAAATATGACGATCTTGAACGCCGCTCACCGAGAAATAACATAATTCTTCGTGGCATACCAGAAGATATTACCGAGTAGTAAGTCCCACTATACTCTAAGGTTGTGAACGATTTCAGTAAACTTTCGCTTGACTGTCAGCGTATTGAACGCTTCCATAGGTTGGGCAGAATGCGTCCTGGGCGTTCACGCCCTATCTTTTTTAACATTGCTTGATATCAGCGATAAGCTAGTGATGCTGAAAAACGCTTATAAGCTCAAGAATTGTGGTATGAAACTTTCCTAAGATTTTTCGTCCATCGTATGCGCAGTACGTAAAAAGCTATGGGACGCTTCTGTTGACAAACGCAATAACGGCTTGTTTACAAAAAAGTGTTTTTATCATTAATTTATAGCTAACGTTCCTTACAACTGCGACGGTGCCTCAAATAGTCGCGTAAGAGGTCCTGGTTTTGATTCTAGCGCAAGATTTCCAAATGTTTTCCTTCCCTCGCATATGCCGCCTTAGTGCCTCTATTTGTAGAGCAATAATTACGTTTTCTTGTCCCATAACCTGATACAATTAGTTGACAAGAATACGCGGCAGCACTCGATACTTGACTTAGTGTTTATTAGTGACAGTCTTGCAACTTTAGGTTTTAACACTCATATCCTGGCAGAAATCTCGGAACATGACACAGTTCTCGTACACTATAACTATCCTATCCCACGTGAACGCGTTAGCTATTCCAGCTATTCCACATTTCACTATTTTAACAAGGCTGACGATAGGTCTATGACTGATACCCTGGCAGATAACATTGACCATTATTTGTCCCTCAGTACCGAATGTCCTGTTGACAGACTTGTAGGTTCTTTTGAGTCGTTACTGAAATATTGCATCAAGAACTATGCTCCAATAAAAGCAAATAAGATAAGTAATAAACTTCCTTGGATTAACTAGGATATCCTGCACCGGCCATGCCGTGCCCGTAGACTGTGTAAATCAAAGCATTCTGTTCCGGCGCTTCGCGTTCCTTTTGAAAAAGCCAAGGAGGAACTACGTTTTTATAATAGAAATGCTTAAGGTTCTGTTTTTCTGTGCAGCGCCCGCTACTACCTACATCAAGTGTTAAAACCTAAAGTAGCAAGACTGTCACTAATAAACACTAAGTCAAGTATGGAGTGCTGCCGCGTATTCTTGTCAACTAATTGTATCATGTTATGGGAGAAAGAAAACGTAATTAAGCCTCCCACAAAAGGACGTCGAGGGCTTGCCTCGCCGCCGCCTCGCCTGCGTGCTGGGTCGCCCAGGTTTGGTCGAGCTTATAAGCGTTTTTCAGCATCACTAGCTTATCGCTGAAATCAAGCAATGTTAAAGAAAATAGGCCGGGAACGCCCAGGACGCATTCTGCCCAACCTATGGAAGCGTTCAATACGCGGACAGTCAAGCGAAAGCTTACTGAAAACGTTCACAACCTTAGAGTATAGTGGGACATACTACTCGTTAATATCTTCTGGTATGCCACGAAGAAATATGTTATTTCTCGGTGAGCGGCGTTCAAGATCGTCATATTTGGCAGTTATTTCGGCAACAGTGCGCTTTAGGGAAGGCGGCTTAGAACGAAGCTGATCAGAGTCTCGATCACATAGTGCTTCGACCATGAGGTTTCGAGACCAGCCACATGCAATTCCAAGGCACCAAACGTGTATCCACAGCATTTTTGACTCCAGATATGCCTTGCGACATTCTTTTCTCACTAGCAACAAAATCGGAGAGAACGTTCACAAGACAAGGATTATCGCAACTCCACATTGCCACCACGGTCAATGTCTCAAGTGCGTTTAGAACTCTTCCTTGGGATTCGTCAGGTTTGCCAGTTTCAGGCGCCGGTCTCGTGCAGCCTGGGTTACACTAAACGTCATCGCTCAGGATAAGGCAGCTAAGAAAATTGACAACATAAGCGAACTTGCCCATGGGTCTACTACGCGAGTAAATCCCAAATGACGCCAGGAAACCAAGCTTCACGCTTCTAATGCTCAGAAATTTATACGAGAGTGCTGACAATGTTCCCGCACACTTTTTTTGTTGTACCGGTATTTTTGCATAAAGTAAGATTGCCCATTGTAAAGCAAGAGGTGCACAGTTGCGCACAGGTGTTCTGAGTTCATGAACGTGAATTCTGCCAAGAATACCTGTCCAAGCAATCGCACCTGGTACATAAGAATAATATTGCACCATGAATATACTGGCGGCATTGTTTAATGGCCCCAAATTGTAAGAAATAGACCAACGTAATATTCGTGACCTTGTTTTCAATCCAGTGTTCAGATGGTAACCCCCGAATGTGGAAGAACTTGATCAATTCTGTGCGTAATTCACGAAGCTACGTGAATGAAGCAACCAATAAATAAATAATCTCCTGTGGCTAACGCAAAGGAGCGGTTTAGAGCCCTTCTCCAAGATTTTGTAGCTGAGCGAACACGTGTTTAATAAAAATGCTCCTTTACAAGTTAATAGCAATACTTCGGATTAAACGCTTTTTGAAAGCGTAACTGATATAGAAGAATACCGTCAGCCACATCCACCTGACTGTTTGTTGTCATTGAGATATCGCCAGCATTGGTGCCACTCGATGAGCATATTGAGTGCAAACGACTCTCCATATTTATGGACATTCTGTTCCCGAATGCAAGCAGTTAAAAGTTCAAGTGGCAACGTAGCAACGGATGTGCGCTGCCAAAAGCTTGCTTGGTCACAGAAACGATGCGCGATTCAATTATAGTGCATATTTAGGGTATTAATGTGCTCGACACATTGCGCGGCCTCCGACGGAAGCATGACAACGAAAGTGAACCACTAAACAGCTTGTCGCTCGACCGTGCCGGTCAAGTGCGGTAATACTGACGCCACAGCACTTCCTTTTTGGTCTGTTACTGTTTCAGAAAGAGAGAACGCTATAAATGCCGTGTCATTCGTTCTTAAGTCATGAATTTAAATATGGCTTTATATGATCTCTACACGTGTTTCCAAGAGTAGGTGTAAGACGGAAAGTGTTCGCTCACACCTATAAACAATCACACACACACACACACTAACGCCTCGTATGCAAAGGCACAAGTACACACACTCACCCTCGCGCCAACACACTCTCTGCCTCGCATACACACAGGCACGCAGACGAATTTATCTTCTGTGCTTCGCGTGCGGGCAGGCACCCAGCAGAAAATACGCACGCATAGGTATCCATACGCGCACAAACACGTACACATTTGTCCGTGCGCATGTATGCTCAAACACGAACACTTTCGCACATGTACGCTTTCACACGCGCCCATGTATGCATCACAAGCTCACGAAGCGCGCACGTACACGCAAATGCAGGCACGCACTCGCGTGCATGTAATGCAAATATGGAGCCACTCGCACGCCCACACGCTCTTTTTCCCACTCGCATACAGAAACACATACTCACAGAACGAGATCCTCTGTCCCTCGCACACACAGTGACTCTCAGTCGTACGTGCGCGCACACAGATACTAACACACATTATCTATCGCTCCACCACAAAGTCTCTCTCGCTCAAATGCACACAGAGTCTCTCTATCTCCTTCGCACGCACACAGTCACACACTCGCTCCCTCATGCACAAACTCTCTTTCTCCCTCGCACGTACACATAATCTCACTGTCTACCTTACATGCACACACACACACAGACATGCATGCGCACACAAACATGCCGACATTTTTTCGCAGGCATGCATGCCGAAACAGGAACACACACTGGCACACGTACACATTCACACGCTCTTAAGCCTACACCGCAAACGCACGCATACGTGCAATACAGGCGCGTACTCGCGCCCGCACACGGAAATGCAGGCATGCACACACGCCTCGAACGCTCACACACGCATACTCGCACTCGCGCGCTTACAAACGCCAATACAGAGGCGTGCGCCCGCTTACAAATACACGTGAACACACGTGCAGAGAATAAAACACAGGCACGATCAAGACGTGCCCACGCATTGCTGCCTCGGCTGCCTCTAAAAAACCTGCGCATGTAAACAGACGCATAACCCTCCCTCTGCCATTACCGGTCTTACTTCAGCTATAATAACTAGCTCCAAGGAAAAAAATTTGGTGCTTCTGATCAATGTGGCCCTCTGCAGGGAGGGTGCTCAACGATTTGCTCCTCTCATGTGAATTCATCGCTCATCCCTGACCAAAAAACCACTTTAACGCACCACCAATATTCCGACTATAAGTTTCATGAATGAATATCCTGATACAAAAAATTGTCCTCGCTTTGTAGTCAGTTCGAACTTTTTAATCCTTGGCCTATACTGTAAAAATTAACTTAGGCAAATTGCAATTGACTTACACTTGTGTATTGCAGTGAGGTTTTGAAGGCGAATGTCCACAATTCTTGGACGTGATTACTATGGAGCTTCGAAGGTGCCTTCTTCTGTGGTTCTCTAGCTCAATGTTGCAATAAGAGAACAAATAGCGCGCATATACTTGATTATATACCTATATGAAGACGGCGAAAATTCGCTTTGAGTATAACTGCTGTTAGATGAAAATAACAAAATGAAAATCCGCTGTATCATTTGTAAGAAAGCAAGACTCATTTGAAATGCGACGAAGGAGGAGACTATGAACTCCATGCGTAGAAGCGCTTAAGAGCGACTACATGAAAGCAAAATAAAAAAGTGGCATTCGGCACCAAAGAGAAAGTTTAACTCCAACGATGTCTAGTTTATTCATGTCAGGCCATTTGTTGTTTCATTCATTTTCTTCCGCCACGAAGCATGCGTCGCCAATGGAACGCAGATCGCCCACACTGTATCACGAAGACTGATGCTTGGCTACTCGACGTTTTCTTCATTTCGTCCCATTGTCTTTCCAATACTTTCAAGGATGAAAGGTGGGATTGCGCCAACTTCGTTTGGGGTCATAATCAGTGCAGCTGCAAAGGAAAAAATTACAAGTGGTGGTTCGCTTGTATGATACAAAAGGGGAGAAGAAATAAAGAGGAAACACTGAAATATTTATATATGCCTGGATATTTAGAGCCATCGTCTTACAACTGTTACAGTTGAAATTAGAAGAGAGGGTATTCATTCAGTCTCAATTTAAACTCTCCAGTTGTGCGAAGATAGAACATCAACTTGTAAAGACAGCTCCTAGAACATGTCCCCTTGTCAATGGTGTCATGTGCTCCGAAACACAAATGCACGGTGTGACAAATCGTAGTCAATAAAGAACATGAAAGCGGTTTACAAGGAGCAAGGAAAACATATCTTCTTTTAATCTTATGTGATGGCGGTCTCTCTCGCTTGAGGATTCCCCTGTTGCACGATCGCCAATAAGAAGAAATAAAAGCTCTGCGGGGAAGGAACGCCTACAGACACAGTCACTAATTTTTGCCTGTTCCAACGTAACAACAGAGTTTTATACCAATACGTATAGCAGGGCGCACACTCGTGGACACCAAGCGTGCTCGGCTGCCGATTCCTGTCGCTGTCACCGCATGCAAGGCGCCTGAGTGAGCGCATGAATGTAAAGGCCTGTGTGCGTCAAGGTGATCGTTACTGTATTACAGCCGGCTGTGCGGCAGCTCGCGATATCTTAGTAAAACAGGTTACATTTTTTCGTGTGTCTGATCTGTCCTGCTTTACCCAACTGAGGGGCACACAGGAAGCTGTAGCAATAATATATAATCAAGTGCATAACTGCATAGGTATGACAATTGGCTTGCGCCAGGCTAATGATTTATATATGCAATGTGTATTGAATAGCGTATGTTTGCTTAGACATTGCATGTTCATTAGTTATTGTTATTGCAACCAGTTTAAGCTAAAGTTGAATATTTTCACAATAGGCTTACAACTTTACTGAATTTCAAATAAACGAACCATACCTAAAGGAAGACCTTAAGCTATTGCAACTGAATCATGCAAAGCATGCAGCCAAAAGGCTCCTGGGAGCGTCAAATTGATTCTTTTTACGAACTCCCTTGTTTGACTGCCATAAAGCAAATTAATATTGATTTCACATAAAATACAAAAAATGCATGCTGAGGTTTTTATTTGAGAGCCCTCCAAATGTTTTAAATGCATTACATTTATACCAAACTGCAGGAAAGATAGTGAACATCTCAGCTGTGCATTGCAATGGAGGGAATGTGACACCGGGAAGTGCCATTCTTCTTGGCAATCTTAGGCCACTGTAATTTTTGTTCCCTTTGTTCCTATATGCGGGCAGGGTGAGAGTGGGCACGGCAGCATCGCAAGGAAGCAGCCTTCAAGTCGTTCCTGTTTATTCTACAGATATGCTTCTTTCTCTTTTCCATGGGCCCAACACCGGTGTGCTACGAGCTACAACAAACGCCTCGAGCTGATTTTATCGGCGACAGGGATCTGCTCATGCACCCAGCCTCCGTCGACGAAAGCTACCGGCCCTTCCATGATGGCGCTGCTGTTACATCAACAGATGTGCTGGGATCACCGATGACGACAGCATGGAGCGAGCCTGTAAAGGACAGCGCGTATGGCAAATCTGGCAGTGGGCACGGCAGCATCGCAAAGATGTAACCTTCAAATCTGTTCCTGTTTATTCTACAGCTGATTTATTCTACGCCAGAAGCTATGACAAGTCATTTCGTAGTAACGGTATTTGCCTAATTCTGCTGTGGTGCCCATGTTTGCTTCCCGAACTACTTTGCAAACTCTTTGTTTTCTTCCGCATGTTGTTTCTACTGGGTGGAGACGTTGAGTTAAACCCATGCCAAAACATAGATGGCATAGCAGAGCAGTGAAAGCTATTCGCAGGGGATATTAAATAAATTAACAAAAAAAATATGTAAGAAACAGTAGACTTACCGCAATTGCCAAGAAACTTGAAAACATAACTGGCATTGAAAAACAGATCTCAGAGAACAATAAACGATAATCTAACTTAGAAAAAAAATTGATTGGCTATGGAAAAGAAAGTAGAGGATCTGGAAAACCGGAGCCATCGGTCCAACCTTGTCAAATACGGTGTTGAAGAACAACAAAAGGAATAAGTGGACATGCTTCTTGAATTGGCAGAAAGTAAGGTTTTAGATGGTATACTTCAGAACACAACCAAGGGAATAGAATTAATGCACCGGGTAGGTAAAAAGAAGCAAACTGATACTTGTAGATGAAGACCCATAGCCTTTAAACTACTCGACTACGAAGACAAAATTTCAATCCTCCAGCATTTCACGATGCTCAAGGGCTCAGGTGTTGATATCAGTGAAGATTTCTTTCGTAGTATTCGAGAAATAAGTAAAAAGCAGCGGGGTCGCACGAAAGATTAACGGGATAGTCAGGAAAAGGCGTCGCTAGTCTACGATAACTTGCGTATAAATGGTAAACTTTTTGCTTGGGATCGTGACCATAAACATTTATATTCAGTCCAAAAAACGAAGCAAAAGACGCTTTAAAAAAGAGAGTCATTCGAAGTCGACAGAAGTACCCCTGTTGAATGTGAAAGCACGAAGTCTTCAAAATAAAATAGACTAATTCAAGCTCTTGTTTTTGAAAATAAACCTGATATTATTGCTGTCACAGAAACATGGGCTCATTCGGATAACTTAGACCACGAAGTCTTGCCACTGGCCTAAGTTATTGTGCGCCGAGATAGGGGAACTAGAGGCGGGGGTGCCGCACTTTTCTTTAAGAATGAACTAACAATGCACTATTTTGCCAGATAAGCCAGAAATTGAAGCCAGGTGGTGTGGGGCAAAATACAGCTGCAGAAAGGACACATATTTATAGTATCTTAGCTACAGACCACTTAACGCTGAGACAAGCTACCTAGAACTTCATCTGGACTATATGCATCATCACTTGTTTAATGGCAAAATGATCTTGGCTAGTGATCTTAACCTGCCTGAAATGGTGTGGTCGTCAGGAAAATGCGAGGTGCTGCAAATGACGTCATATTGGACAAGTTGTTCAACTTTGAGCTCAACCAACTGGTACTCGTACCAACACGTATCCAGGGCAAATTTAGTTCTATTCTAGACGTTGTTCCTCTTAGTGACCATTTCCTGAACGACCAGACAGGCAGTGAAATCTTAGACGGCATATCCGATCACAACTTAGTCCTATGCACACTGTCTCTACCTGGTCTTGTACGACACACCGGCCCTGTAAACAAGTTCTTGCATTCAACAACTTACAACAAACTTACACGAAGTTATAATCCATGGATCACCCGCGAAGTAATTCACGTTAAACATAAAATTAGTTAGCTGAGGAAAACTAGGAGGTCTGGTTTAGCCGGTAATTACAGCGCACAGATTTCCGCGTTAACTAAAACATTGAAAAAGAAGGTAGGCGTTTCCATATTGCACTAGTATGGTAACACTCTATCCTAGTTCATGGAAACATCCCGAGCAAAATTTTGTCATTATTTAAATCGTAAACATAGTGATAGAAAGGCTTCTCCTTGAATAGAAACAAAAGATAAGGCGGATCAATTGAATCGCTACCTCCAGTCGAATTTTACAATCGATAATGGACCAGTGAGACATTCTCCGATTATAACATCCAGCAACATTAATTACTAGACATCGCACAAATAAAGGGCAGTGCTATACTGTGTCTGATATTAAACCTTGATGAAAAAAGAGCTGTGACCTAGACGGAATACCGGACGCATTTCTCAAATGGTATGCGGAGCCAGTTAGTAAGTTCAAACGGTTAATATTCAGAAAGCCTATCCACGATTTACACATTCCTTCTGAATGGAAAGTCGCAAAAATAATCCCAGTGCATGAATCGGGTGACAAGACGATCCCACCAAACTACACGCCAATTTCCTTGACGTGTACCAGGCGTAAAATACTCGAACTCATTGTCCACAAATTCATCACAAAGATTGCCGAAGAAAAGAATCCGCTACACCCCAAGCAGCACGGATTTCGGAGAAGTCTGTCGACCGTAACGCAACTCGTCGAGATAGTGCACGACTTGGCCCAATGCATTAACGAATACTCTCAAATTCACATAATTTTTATTGATTTCCTAAAGGCATTTCATCAGGTTTCCAACGAAAGGCTAGTTTTCCAGCTGGTCCGCAAACTAGGGGAGGGGCCAATGACTGGATGGATATCAAGACATTTGTCCGGCCACCAACAATTTGTGCAATGCAATGAGCACGTTTCTGACACGATAAATGTCACATCCGGTGTGCCCAAGGGATCCGTCTTGGTACCGATGATTTTTCTATTGTTTATAAATGATCTGGCGGTGAACATTAACGTAAATATTAGGCTATTTGCAGACGACGGCATACTGTATAAAGAGGTTAAAAGCTACAGTGACGAATACCCTGAATCAAGTTGAAAGTTGGTGCTCTAACTGACAAATGGTGATCAATTCAGACAAGTTGCGATGTCAATTAGAAAAAGAAAACAAGCTTAGGCCTTCCTTATGGATTTAATAACGTCACGCTCCGAAATGTAAGCCGGTACAAATATCTTGATGTAATAATAACTTCTGATTGCCGTTGGGCAGTTCAAACGGAAGCTATAACCTCGAAAGCAATAAAAAATTGTTTTTCCTCAAGCGGATGCTGCTGCACGCTTACCATGACACTAAGCTTTTAGGGTACACCACATCTGTCGGACCGATGCTCGAATGCGCAAATATAATCTGGATCCTCTTCACAAGTAGCGGTATCAGCATGCGTGAAAGTGTGCAGCGCAAAGCGAATACATTTATTTTTAACCGCTATCGACGCCTTCATTTCCCGACAGAATGGCTACGCCGTGTAGGTTTGGCCTCACTCCAAAGTGGAGCTAAAATTCACCGCCTGAAGTTTTATAGATCCTACTTCACAACTATTTTGATAGACCACGCAAGATACGTCGAAACTAACTAAACAAGGCACCTGCGTCATACACATGATCTGACATACCAAGAAAAGTTTTTGCAATAACAATATATTCTATTATTCTTTTCTCCCTAGATGCACTCGGGAATGGAATACTCTTGACCGACTTGTAGTCAAACAGCAAAGAATTGATGATTTACTTTAGATGTTACATGACTCACTTAATACGTACTTTTCCGCCTGATGTCATTTATTTGTATTCTCCATATGATTATCTGTTTTTTTTATTGGCATGCTTGTCAATACTCGTATTCATTCTAACTGTTGTACGTATACTTTTTCTTCTTATTTTTACTTGTTTAGCATATATTCTCCTGACAATTACTATTATTACTCCTTCTTCATGTACCTCACTAACGGAATAACCCAGTCAAAGGGTTGCCAGTATCTTGAAATAAGTAAATAAAAAATACATAAAAATAAATATCACCGCGAACTCATACAAAATGAAGCTTTTCTACAACAAATTTCGCAAACCCTGTCTCCATTTTCTTTGGAGTGGGCATTGACCCCCGTCAAGTTGAGGTAATCTTACCGAGTGTGGCAGCAACAACCACGAAGAGGCATTTCCCAAACAAGCCTTCCATGTCTTCGACTAGAGAGCTGGACAGAAAAAAAAGTATGGATATCTTTTTAATATTATTCTTGCGCAAATAACAGACTCATGTTTCAGAAGTACCTTTCTGTACTCCTCTGCTTTCGCATTTGAATTTAGGTTGTAAAAGATATGGCAAACTCTTAATTATTTCGAAATTGCGAATGAATCCTGTTGCTAGCATTTGTGAAATTGCAACAGAAAATATGAACTCTTCGCGAAGCGTTCTAAAAATTTCGCAAAAAACAATTAAAAACAAGCATGATATACTTATAATGAGCCGACGCGGTTACAAAAATTAGGCTGCATATTCGAAGTCTATTACAACTGTTTATACCACGAGTGATATAATTGCAGCTGTAAGTTATCTGATGAATAGATTGCAAGAGCTTACCTCAAGTCATTTTGTAAAATACAACATGAATGTTCGGCATTTAGATTATATGCATCATATGATGATATGCAAGGTTATATGCATTATTTGTGCGTTTTGCGCCCCAGACTTCAAATGTTTGAACCCTCCAAATCGAATCGGGCTAAACAATTCTTTTTTGCTTTGAACATCTAGGTAAACAAGGTTAACGCCATTCTATGTTTATTGAAGACAAAATCAAATTATCCCATGGCAATATATTCTAAAGACCACCCTATGAACGCGTGCATATAACACATTCCTATTTCGTTATGGCAATAGAAGAAAAAGCAACGTTTCGCCCAGAAGCCTTACCAATGATTACAGTGAAACATGGTGACCTTTTTTTCCCGAGATTCCTCTCCACGTGAACTTTAGCCTATTCTAAAGCTAAACTCAGTTTTAAATCTCTCATCCAAGCGTCTTGGATGCAGTTGCCAAATCTAATGTTCAGCAGTCTAATCTAATGATACTCGTTTATGGGTAGCGCTTGGTGTATGATGCTAGTTACTCATCTACTCGTAGCACATCTTTCGCCGAGTTATGAAGCTCATAGAGAGGGGACAAGTTTCTGCTGTGTTTTCACGGATACTGCTTCACTGGCAGCCGTGCCGGGCGCAGGTGAAGCCAGGGAAGTGTGGCGTCGTGCGGTTTCGTGCGGCAGCTTGTCCCGCTTTTAGGCCCATGCTGCGCTTAGTGGCGCACTTGCTTCTGAAATATTGGGGCCGTTATGTTAGGTATGGGTTGTTGCTACGCTGGATTGTGCCACACTGCGTTCCTATCATGGCGTTAACGGGTGCTCTCCCCCCCCCCCACGTTCTTCTGAAGCGGTTGCCCTTGTGACTCATAACCTGCAAAGCTCCACGAACCACCGACACCTCCCCGTGGGTCGAACTGAGGAATCCGGTTACGCGCCGCACCAACACTGCTGCAGCGACAAAAAATAATCTGACGCGGATGACGTCAGCACATGTCCTGCCTCGTTCCTGCCGACAATGGATCGCCAAAGGGCTTTAAGTGAGAAGCGGCCCATTCTAAAGAGAGAGTCGGTAGCAGCCGCCCCGTCAGTACGGTGTGCCCTTCGGCACCGATAACTGTAGACTATTACTTGCTGTACCTACAGAAATTCTATAGAGATTTTCGTCTCGTGGCCGTATGTTCCGAGGGTCCGTCTCTCTTGCTCGACCTAGAGTAGCGATACCGGCAAAGACATTTCAACTAGTCCGAACCCGTTATCGATAGTTGTTTTTCCCATAGATAGTGTGTTTACTCAATTTCGAGCATTTCGAATGCTCGCCACTAACATTATCGAGGTGGTGGGGACGGCATTGTACAATTCATGTCTACTGAATACACTGCTATGTCCTGCTCGCATATTGTCTGCCATCAAGCAGATTGATTACAGGAAGAACAAATGACGCAGAACACCCATGTACTGGAAATGTCGCTGCAAAGTAATGAAGTACCAGCTTCAGCGACAAGGCAGCTTACTTCCAGGCGTTTCAGTTGATGCCGCCTTGTACGCTGTACATCTTCCTAAAGAAAACGTCAGTGCTTTTAATGCCAGACAACAGCGTCGATCGCTTTCTTCGCAGGGAGATTGCGCATAGATTTTCGCGTCCTATCTCACCGAAGTGTCTGTGCACTCATTTGCGTTGGGACGCCTGCTGCTGATGTTTGCGTTTGACAGAAAAAATCTGTCACCCATCCATCTCGCAAGCTAAGAAAACAAAGTTTGCTCTTGTTGACTGCCTACTAATTCTCGAAAACACGAAACAACGCTACGTGAAGCTTTTAAAAACACCATTTTGAAAACCTACTAACCATGCCAAATATCAACTGCAGGAGTTGAGGATGATTCAGAAATACTTTGTCCTGAATTCTATATCCAGGTCAGAAAAAGTTCTTTCAGTAGACGCATGTCAGAAAACGGCTGGAGAGAGACATCATTGTCGATGTTTAGAACAAGAATAAGAAACGGTCTTACATTTCAGCAAGGTAAGCAAAGCGCCCCATGGTGAAACAAAAGAACCGCAAGGATGCAAATTTTTTTCATCTCCGTTTCTTTATTCCAAAGCTTTAGGTAGCAATTTGAAGGAGCTAAGGTTATGTATGTGAACAAGCAGTCCAAGAGCCCTTAAGGAAGCATGAGTTCATTCCTCCTTTATATGCAATATTTGTCACTGTGTGTGCACTCCCTCGCCCAATTTCTGCTCAGCGTTCATGCACGTAAATGCATGTAATGACTCCACTAGGAATTGAAGCAAATCCCTTATGATTTCTTCAGCTAACACTGGCGAGCGTATCAATTGGAGCTTCCTGAGTGAAAATATGTCGCAAAGAATAATTATTAAGTCCTCTATGTTTTACAACGCGAAACAAGTTTCTCTCTATACAGAACACCCTTACAAAAACTACGACAACACGGTCCTGTACATATCCATCACTATTATGCCGTATACATGTAAGGCATACATTTCTAACCCACGAATGTGCAATACCCTGCACATAGTTATCTCTTCTTCATCGTAACGGCAGCGATGACCATTCAAGCTTGGGAATCTGGAACTGTATTTTCGTAGCCTACTCGAGAGTTGTCCCACAAATATGTCCTCCAATGGGGGGGGGGGGGAGGGTCTCTGGAATCCGATGTAGCAAGTTCTCTTAGTATGTAATTTGTGCGAGACGTTAGTCTGCACTTGGGAACAGTAGAAATAAATTGTTGCTCTGAATGTCTTAAAAGATTCCATTTATAGCTCATGTGACCTGTTTTTAACAGTGCCTGAAGCCTGACATTAAAAATGCGGAACACCCCCAGTATGCATTTAATTACATACTTACAAATTCACTTAAGAATAAACTGTTGTATTTTCAGACATAGATATTTGCCGAATTATACCTGACTTGCTGAAAAACGAGTGTCTTTCGTTTAATTATTGTTTTAAGCGATTCTTATTTTGTACTTGAAACACAAGAAATGGTTTCTGTAGCAAAATAGTTTGTGGTTTTACCCTAATGGCGAAACATTGGTGGTGTCAGCATGGCTTCACATTCCACATGAACTCATCCGACGGCGTTCTCAATATATAGGGGTGCGATAAGTTGGAGCGAAGTAGTTCCCAGGGCAACAATGATGGATATAGGAAGCTGCATGATAGCGGCTGCACACGTCTGCGAACGCTGCCGTGATGACAAGCGCTGCCAGCAATGTTCGAGTCTTCACACCGCATTTGTGAAGGAGATGGGACTGACGGGAACCGGTCGGCGCCATTCACCGTCGATTGAAATTCTACAAAACGTTTCATTTACGTTTACTGCACGGTTCGCTCAGACCAGTCCACAGCGGAGCATCACAGCAAATAAAAATTAATTCTGCAGTTTTATGGGCCCAACGAACCTTATAGATATGAAGCACAGCGTAGTGTGGAACACCGAATGAACGTGCTCCCAGTCTACGCTACAAGGGCGTAAGCGCATTTAGCCCTCATTGAAATGCGGCCGCAGTGCCAGGATTTGATAGCCGCCCGTCATTCATTCCAGCGCACCACCAAAGCAACTACAGCACTAAGGCGGTAAGGAAATTGGGAAGAAAGCAATATTGCGTTGCGTGCTCGCTAATCTCATGCCAACGCCCAAAAGCACAGCGCTGTGTGGGCTACAACTGATGGAAGCATTGACGGCTTTGTCCACTTCGCTGTTTTATTACGATAACAATTATATGCACACTCCAAGCGAATGTACGCTGGCGTCGCCGGCCTGAGGTTGTGTATATATCTGAGAATTAGTCGGCTATATGCCTTGCCATGATTTCAGACATGTGCTACCGGTGAGTTATATTGCCACACCATTCTAAACCCACACACCCACACCACACCAGCCTCTAAACGTGGACATCTTCCTCAGACCACTGGCCTCTTCATCACCGTAAATACGGGTCTGTGGCACTACCCCTTGCTGCAAAAACGCCATTCCAGAGCAGCTAAAGGGGGGGGAGGCTTGGAAGCAGTGTAGTACGCCTTGAGTTCACTGATGGGCACGACATCACTGGATGCCAGAGAATAGGCTGAGGTCGAACTTAAAGGAGAAGTTTTGTAAGTCACTAGCGTCACCTTGCGCTGCAAACAGTAGGGTTCCGTGTATTGCGAAGCGAGCTTCCCTGAAATTGTGGCATGAAGAGAGGGCGACCACAGGAGCACTAGAGCACCAGACAAAAACTTTGCGCCGGTATGTGCGTGTTGTACAGATGCTACTGAGTGGTATGCAAGGCCGTCAATCGAGTACGGTAAAGTCTACGTGCATGGTCAGCGAGGATGATGGAATCGCGTGCGTTCTCGTTAGATGAGGTTTCAGCTGGAGGAAGCGCATTATAGTAGGGGAAGGTCGACTTAAGACCGCACAATACATAAAATGGGGAAAATCGGGCGGTGTCGTGCCGGGAAGAATTGTACGCAAATATAACGCAAGAGGGTAATGTCCCTGTCCCGGTAGTCCTTGGAAGAGTACAGGGACAGCATGTCGATGAGGCTATGGTTTAACCACTCTGTCAGTCTATTGGTTTAAGGATGGTGTGAAGTCAGCTTGTGTAAATTGGAACAGCAGCGAACGATGTCGTTGATAACTTTCGACAAGAAGTTAGGGCGACGGTCACTTATCAGCTGTTTCGGGAAGCCATGAAGCCATATAAAGTGACTCAAGAGAAGGTCTGCGATGTCAGGGATGTAACTGGTCGGGCGAACTCCCGTGAGGGCGTATCGGGTGGCGTAATCGGCCGCAAACACTACCCATTCATTACCAGAAGATGATGTCAGAATGAGAAAGGCTATGAGGAAGTCTGATGCAACACGAAAGAATGGTTCCACAAGGGCGGTGATGAGCTGACGATGACCGACTGATAGCACCTGAGGCGTATTCCGGCGCTGGCAATAATCACAGGCAGCAACATAGTGTCGGACGGCGCGAGCAAGACCGGGCCAACAGAAGCGGTGGCGGACGCTGTCCTATGCCTGAGTTACCCCAATGTTCCCTGCCTTGTGTCAGTCATGGAGCTAGAAGAGCGCGGTGCGTCGTCGATGTTTGGGAAGGCCAGAACGAGATTAGATACGGAGGCAAACAATTAGAAAATGCCGTTGGCGGTACTACTGTCGGCGTCGTTAGGCTCGTCGACCGGGTAGCGAGACAGGCAATCAGCGTCCTTATGGAGACGGCGAGAGAGAGAGAGAAACATAGGACAGCAGGGATGTTAACCAGTCAAGAGTCTGGTTGGCTACCCTACACTGGGGCAAGGGAGAAGGGGAAGACTGAGAAGGGAGAGAGAAGGTGTAGAGATGTGTAAGGACTGTGCCTGAGTTAAAACCACTCGCGCAAACCAGATGTTCCGAGAAAGCACATAAGTGCCTTTACTGCCTTCTGAGCCGATGATCGGTGGGGACGGTGCCCTAGTACTGTCTGTTCACACAGAAAACGATTATCTAATTTCCTCAATGTATTGATGATAGATTGTCTTTGTGCTTAAAATTGAGTACAATGGCTCATTAAGTAGTCAATGTTGTCCTCGCCTCGGCAAACATCACAAGCAGGACTGTCAGCCATTCCAATTAGTGCGGAGTAGGCACCCGTGAAGGCAAGTCCAAGCCACAATTCACACAGCGGAGACACTGCACTTTGATGCAGACTGGCCGGAGGTCTGAGTTCTATTGACGGGTGTAGTCTGTGAGGTTTGTGCGCCATGTATGTGCGGTATACCACTCTGCTAAGGAGATCTTGCGTGCTAGAATACAAAGTTGTCTCGTGGCGTAACTTATTGAGGAAAGAATGGAGACGCAGCGGTCTTCTTGGTTTGGTGTTCGAGCTACCTTATCTGCTTCATCATTTCCTATGGTACCGCAATTGTCTGGTATCCATTTAAAAGAGATATCATGGTCTTTTTCTCTTAAGTGATGGAACGTTACCACAATTTTGCAAGCCGAGATTTGTAGATAAGAAATTATGAATATTCTTAGAGGCGTAACGGCCAGCGACCATGTCAGCCTGTAGGATCTTTCAGTGAGTACAATCACCAAAGCGTGTCATGGACCATAACGGCTCAAAAAATTTGGTCCTATATGTATGTACGGAATTTCGCAACCGCCCAAACTTGGATTAGACACTGACACTCATTGATAGAATAGTGGGTCTCAGAGGATGAGAGGAGCCTGCTGTCGTAAGCAATAACAAGGTCGTTCCCGTGGTGGTGTTGTGCGAGTGCTGCGCCTATTCGGTGGACGCTGGCATCAGTACGGACCTTGGTACACGCAGAATCGAAATTCGGTAGAACGTGCGGCATTGCGAGAAGGTCTATAAGATGCGGTAACGCAGAGGCCTCTTAAGCCCCTTGCTTTATTCAAAAGATTGTTTTGTGGTTGTGCAATGGCCGCGAAATTTTTCACGAACCGCGGAAGTAGAAGCAAAGACCGATGAAGCTGTGCACATCCTTGATACATTTCTGCAACAGAGACGTGCCTACCAGCCTGCATTTCGGCTCGGTCCGGTTGCACTCAATTAACATGAACGAGATGTCCAAAGACGGTAAGCTAGTGACCTCCAAATTGACACTGATGCGTTGAGTTCTAGACCGGCTCGACGAGGAACGTCGAGAGCTGCTTAGAGGCGCCTGAGGGGTGTAGAGAATGTTGGGGAGATTACTATAACGACGTCCAAGTAGCAGATGCACGTACACCGCTCAAAACCGTGAAGAAGCAAGTCCATTATGTGTTCAAATGTGGCAGGAGCGTCACATAAACCGAACGGCATTACTTTGCATTAAAAAAGAACGTTGTGTGCTACAAGGTCACTCTTCTCGCGGTCTAGATCGTCCACGGCAGTCAGCCAGTAGCCTATTCGAAGGTGAATAGATAAAGAATTCTGAGAAGCAGGGATCCAGTCAAGGGCGTTGTAAATGCGGGTAGGGGATACACGTGCTCTTTTGTAGCCTTGTGAAGGTGTCGATAATCCAGACAAAACCACCATGAGCCATATTTCCTTTTCAGCATTACAACATGTGACGCCTTTGGACTACGGAAAAAGGACGACAGTTCAATAATGTTCTTGGCAAGCGTTGCGCGAACTTCTGCGTGAATAACTTGACGCTCCCCCAACGACACTCGATACGAGCGGCGATGAAGAGGATGGGCATTGCCGGTATTTATGGGACGATTAACAGCTGTAGTTTAGGCCAAAGGACGATTTTTCTGTCAAATATAGCGTGGTAAAAAGCAGAACTCGTTAGAGCTCACGTGCGCGCTTGATACATGTGGCGCAAAATCATTTTCCTTAAGTCGGCATTGGTACAAGTTGCAGACTTCGGTGGTAGAGGAGAGTCTGCTACATTGCCGCCTACTGCAATACATGCTACTGAGTGATCCTAGAATGAGCGAAGCTGGGCCTGAGACATCCCGCTTGGTAGCAAATCTGTGGTGAAGCCGAAATTGTCTACTGGTAGCCAGACGCTATTGCCCGTAACAAATAAAACTGTATGTGGTACTGTAATACCGTGTGTAAACAGGACGTCTTGCATGGGGGCCGCTATGTAGTGAGCATCGGGCACAGGTGGGGATGACACAAACTCAATGTAGGTCAGTACTGAAGGTGGCAACAGAACGAAGTATACAGAACTGAGGCGTCGGTGGTGGTTCTGCGCGATCTAGGACAGGCAGTTCAAGGCGGACAATATTGGCAAAACAGTCTATATGAGAGCGGAACACGCGGAGAGGAAGTCCAGGACGAGCAGGTCCGTATAAATATACGCAAAATTGCCGCGAGACTAGCCTATCGAGGCACTTTGGGCGTATTCACGGCCTTCTTAAAAGCTCGGAAAAACACCTTTATAAGCACGCATTCAGTAACAGAAAGTTGTATCGGGAGCATCTCATGTTGCTCGAGCATTTTCCCATTGACACTTTTCATATAATTTCAATCACCCGGAATATGATTCCATTTCATATTAATTGTCTAATTACAGAGAACGAAAAAGTATCCGCATCTCGAAGCGATGGAAAACAACATTACTTTGGCTGTGTCTAGCTACGTAGCAGTTGCGTGCTCTTAAGGTGGAACTCAATTTAATTACCCCGTAGCCCAATAATGCTAGAAGGATTAAAATTTATTATTTGTCGGTATACTCAGCTATATGAGATTATTCTTTCGATATACTGAAGGCTGAGGATATCTATGCTTAGTCTTATATCCAACTGTATATGTGCGCTTCTCTCACCTCTGGAATGGATGCAAAGAAGGCAGATGCGACGTTGGCCACGAGAGTCCAGGAGTGAGAAACGTTCTTACCACCGCTTTATATATCCGCTCTCAGACAACCCGTGCTCTATATACTGGACTAAAAAATAAGTACGATTCACATTTTTTCCTTGAAAAGTATAGAAAAGTTTAATTTGCTCTGATTCCACTTCAAACTTGACATTTCCATTAACCTATTTCCACGACCTCTTCAAAATTTCTCCAAACATGTCCATTGCACTCATGAACTGCTTGACAGAAAAATTTATTAACAACTCTTTTTTTGATACTGGTCTCTCGTGTACATAGGCTGATGGAATACTTCGACATCAAGCACTAGACAGCGCTCATACACCTGCTGTCATACCTAATAGCGCGGGAAGCGCTTTTTAGCCTCAGTATTTTTGCTTTACTGTTTATTAGTGGCATCTAAGTGGTTTTCACGCAGATATATATATATATATATATATATATATATATATATATATATTCAGCTCCAAGTATGCGTGGGTTTGTAGGGCTAATTTTAACAAACAATAAATATTTAGATCAGGTGGCATTCACCAACATTGCTTTATAATAGGGGGCCTATAACAAATTTACTTTCCGGATGGCACTTGAGGGACGTCTTCAACTTCTTGCGTAAACGATCACTTCTGAGTCATAAACTTTAACAAACTCAAGTAGCTTGCACCAGAAATAATAAATTTGCGGCTTGTAAAGTGAAGTTATCAGTAACATATAAAAAAACACCGAAGGCCCGTAAGAAATCCAGGAGTGACCAGATGACCGTACCAGTGCTGCTCCCCACTCCCCACAATTATAAGTTCTTCGCGATTATGCAGCTGTGTTGCAATCCAAAATTTAAACAGGACATAAAGGTCAAGCATTCTTAGCTTTTGCACTACTTTTTTCTAAGGGAACTTATGAAATGGTTTGCAAATTTTAGAAACGTAAAAATGAGGTTAACTCTTATTGACGCAAATGCATTAGTGAACCGACACAAAAGCATTAAGAAACAGGCATTAACAAAGAAACTGAACAGTTTTAGAAAATGCCTTTCTTTTGCCATGCCACAAGCTTGTTCAAATCAAGCTCTGCTCAAGGAATTCAGTAAGCATTACGAAATTGATGTACTTAGTTTGTTGCATTTAAATGTGATATTAGTCGGCCTCTTTTAGCTAATGACATCAGATCGGTTCTTTTGAATACTGCCTTGGCTCGTGCGGTTTTTCAGTTTTACGGGAATTTGTAGATACAAGCGAAAAATCAACTGCGAATACGGCAAAAGGTGCAAGATACTTGGCGTATCCCCGCACAAAGGCACTCAGTCTCTTATGAGAACTAATATGTGTTTAAGTGTATCTATCATAGAGACAACTCAGAAAATTTATAAGCATCCCATCTGAAGCACCACACTCTACGGCATCCGTCCGGCAGGATTGGCAGCGGAAAATAGACTAATAAAACAATGTACGCAACAATATCTCTTGGAGCTGTGATTATCGTACCCTCAGCGAAAATTCCCAAACTTACCTACCTTTTTCCCTAAGATAGTCTCAGAACTTATTCGGCAACGTTTTCACGAAGTTGGGTAGCGTTACTCTAAAGTAATGTGCTTTGACCGATGTAGTGCGCGCGCGAGGCTGCTTTGAGTAATGACTATTACTACAGATTCTGTTTATTTTCGTTTAAATATCGCAGTTTTGCACTAGACGTGAACAATATCGGGGTTCTAGCAAGGTATGTGCTTGTGCAGTTTCTTTTGCTTGTTAGATGCAAGATTGTCGACAACCTAACAGCGCAAGTTGTTAACGTGATTGCAAACAGAAAATGCGCTAACGCCAGAAAGATCATTTATACACAGCACCTAGTACTCAATTGTGAAAGCGTCATCAATATGAGAAATATATTCCGAACTGTTTCCCGGGATGATTGATATCTGGACATTGTCGGCTAAAACTGATTAGAAAACACTCACAACTTAGGGACTCAATGTCACGGAATAAACAATATCCGAATGTTTAATAAAACTGCGAAGAATAAACACAATAGCTTGCACAAAGATAAAATAGCCTTGAATGCAAGTTGGATTATTTACAATTTGAGTACGATTAAGTGGCAGTATAATACTATAAGTATTATTCTCTTTGATGTTTGTGTACTGTCCAGATTGTTTTCGTTCGCAGCGGATAATACAACCGTGAAAAAAATTACTTTAGTATTCGCTTACCAATGCATGTGTGCTTGAAAACTAAATAATATTGCGACACATGTGGTAGTCTTTAAATCGCATGTAACATGTCTTTGACACTATAGATATTCGCTACAGCGGAACAACAGTTGTTTTCGCGCACCACTTTCTTTCGTAGCTCATTTGCCGATGAGCTCTCTGTAAATAATGTCAAATTTAGAATACACAGGGCTCTGTGGAATAACAACCAATGGGCGTCCATTCGGCGAAGGATGCCGCCCACGTATACGCCGAGATTGGTATCTATTGCTCCCTTGATACGTCCGAGATGGTATTAGCCCCGAGAACGAACTACAGGGGCGCTGCGAGCGCCGCTCGCGTGACGTCAGGGCACCTACTCGCGCCTGTCGTCTGCTACAGTGTTGGCGGTGTCCGTATGGTTTATGGAATCCGGGCGCCTTTTGCGGTGTTTTTGTTTGGTCGCTCTCGTTCCCTCTGCTTGCATATTTATGGCAGTCGTCTCAAATATATATTTGCGACGTCTTCATTCGCGAAAATTTATTCAAAGACCTTATTTCTTAGACGACAATACAGTTCTCAATCGCAACGCTACAATGCCAGCTGAAGGAGGGCAGACCAGCTGATTGCGGGCTTTCCATGCGCGAATCGACAACCGCAAGGACATAGCACATAAGAATCCACTTAATACACCATAACTGCGGCGGTGCCACAGGTATATCATAAATACTAGCTATATATGACTTCTACAATTGCTACCCCGGATTTAATCAGTTGCTTAGTGGCAATGTTGTTGGGCTGCTAAGCACGAGGATGCGGGATCAAATCCCGGCTACCGCGGCCGTATTTCGATGTAGGCGAAATGCGAAAACACCAGTGTACAATGATGTAGGTGCACGTTAAAGAATCCCAGGTGGTCCAAATTTCCGGTGTACCGCACTACGCCGTGCCTCATGATAAGAAAGAGGTTTTATGGCATGTAGAACGCCATAATTTATTTCTTCATTTATTTTAATCCGCTAAAATAGGTTTGCTCCCGACGAGTAGTTCTTGGTATATTTTGAATTACGCACTTCTTCACAGAAACGCTCGGCAGTAAAACGACGACGTAACTAACACTGTAATTTATATTCCACGAGCACCACTTGCTTTTCTAACTGAGTCTCAAAATTAGGCGTTTAATGGCGTGTTTATCTTAAATCGCGGTAATTTGAAGTAAAGGTAATGGAAGCTTACAGCTCTTTGCAGAATACTAAAAGGAATGAACAAATATATATTCCCTTTTCCGCGCTACACGTTCAACTGACTTGAGCAATTTACTAGTGTTTGTTGCGTGAGGAATATACACGACGAATCTGTTGGGCGAACTGATACAGGCTGCTCGGCCCAAATTTTTTTAGTGAAATATGTCTTTTTGACCGTATGAATGCAGCCAGAAAGAAGCCGAAGCGTCTTTCATTAGTAGTATGGGACATGTTGACGATATCATTATTCCCCAGTGGAGGGTCGAAAATCAAGGGAAATATGTAACGCTTGTGGTAAATCCGTTGTGAAGGTTTGCGGGGTTCTCTTTTTATGTACCGACGAAGAGAATAGTTCTCCGTTTGTATATACTAACCAACGCTGGATCGAGACATGGTGAGGCAGATGGTGCTTAAATTTTCCATTTCTAGGCAACCTAAGCTGCGCTAAAGTACCTCGATTATATTTCAGGCACTGGAATTGACGCTGTAAAAGACAGCTTCATGGTTTCAGTTCGAAGTTGTAGTGAACTGAAGGGTTTCGTAAACAATGCCTGCCTCGCCATAACGACAGTCGGTTGCTACCGTGGCGTGAGGGGTGTGCCATTTTGCCGATAAAAGCTACTGACTGCCACCAGGAAACATTTCACCGCTTGCATTTGATTGGCTATCGTTCTTAACCACGAAATTTTTCTTTCAAGTCATCGCTACAATGGTACTTGTGAATTAACTGTATATTGAAATACTCTGCATATGACGCGCCGTCATGTTAGCAGCCTTCAGCAATTCGTTTTATGGGGGCCTGTTGCAGAGAGCGATGAAAGTTTGAGTAAACTTTTTCATACGAAATGCGCACCTAACTCTTTCTTTTACGTATTAATAATTGGCCTTATCTGACTAGAACTAATCAGCGTAATAAGAATCACGATGGCAGCTTCGCTGGGCAGTGTTTTTCTAGAACGGATAACATGTTGACACCAACCAAGGTTTTTCCTTCATGTAAAATGCAATGTCTCTTATAGCTAAGTACTAAGGGAATGTTAAATGTTTAGCGAAGCATCATACACAACTTCGAGATTATTTTTACGTGAAATTTATGGACCGACAGGGCTCATACATGATTTGCAAAATCAGTACACCCCTTCAACGCTACATAGCTTGCGATATCCAAGACACACATTTTCTCGGTTCACGCGCTTTTACAGAAGAAACTGCGGTTCAGGCCTGGCAGCAGAAGGAAACCGACATATCCTTCATAAAGTACGGTTCGAACCACCCACACCTCAAGCATGCACCAAAGAAACGAGCGCTATGGCAGCCGAGCGAGCCAGAGCGAGTGGCGTCCTGGCCGTGACAGCACTCGCGAGAGGGCACCACTACAAATTCTCGCCGCTAATAGCGGCTGCTCCGGAAAGGAGGTGGTCCCGGGTTCGAGTCCCGGACCAGGACAAATACTCCCTCAACTGCGAATCTTTTATTTCGAGGAACCAGTATAGGTTTCCTTACGTCAAACGTTACGACAAACTCCTGCCTTTGCTTCTGAGTTGTTGATAAATTCCACTACGCTTGCTATCTGCTAGCCGCCTGGTTAGATTAGATTGTAGAGAGGCTGCCTCGTAAAGGCGGTGGTCCCGGGTTTGGGACCAGCGCGAATTTTTCCTCAACTGCGAAGCTGTTCTGCGCCGGAACCCATGTGGGTTTCTTTTGTAGCACTTAGCTACGTTTCGGTGGATGTCTCACTTTGCCTTTACTAATTGAGTATTGTAGTTGTCGGTTAATTTTTCTTGTGTCTGTATTTGTTGTCCGCACGGGTCATCTGTGATGCACGGTTGAAGTGTTGTTTTTTGGAAGTTGATTGGTTTGAGCAACACGTTATTTCACCAACAGCTCTCTAATAGATGCTGGTCATATGCTCGTATTTATGTGTCAAAGTTGTATTCAGCAATAATTGCAAGCCAGCAATGTACTTGTACTCACGTCCTTCCCTGGTTTTTTGGAGAACAGTTTATGCACACTTTTGTGTAAAATCAGCTGCGTCTATTTATGGGGTCTTAGCGCGGGTCGTAGGGTTCAAGAGGCAATTGTCTAAAATTCCGCGCGTGCTAGTGTTCTGACTCACCCAGATATATATATATATATATATATATATATTCAGAAGGGAGTCAGAACTCCAGCACAACCGAAATTTTAGACAACGGACTTTGCTAAAATGGGAAAAGGAAATTGGAAACAGCGGCATGGTTTTGGGCAACATCTTGCCTGTCATCGCTCGCATGATAACTGCTCTTGACGCCGAAACACCGTCGCCCTTTGCAGGAACCTCTGATTCACCGTCTGTGGTCACAGACGAACTTAGCAAGATGATTGCACCTGACCGCTTCTGGCACAAGCTGCTGACAACCACTGTCCCTTCGCAACTTACCACACCATGTTTAACTTTTACGGCCGCCCTTTTGCCCAGCCATCGGTGATCACCCATCGCATTCACCCAAGACATGCCAATCCGGTAGGCCACCGGTCGTACCATGTTTCACATGCTGAACAATTTATACAACGAGAATCGATAACATGTCGACTAAAGGCATTATCAAGCCATCTCGCAGTCCGTGGGCATCACCTGTTGTCCTTCGCACGCGCAAACAACGTGCGAGAATTTCTACCCCTTGTCGGTTATTCTAGGTGCCTTATACTGCTTGTACAGAGCCGAGTACGTTTGTATCATAGACATTCGATCACACCAAAATCTCAGTAGATGGCATGGAAGTTGAGAAGAATGCCTTCCTAACACCTGACAGCCATATTGTCAGCTCCCGCCTCATTAAGTGTCAGGCCATGCAGACAATAAGGCACGACGGCCGCCATCGGTACGTTTGATTTTTTCCAGGATTCGTTGGTCTCCTATGCACGCCATATCGCCTCATCACCTTGTCTGAAAAGCTGCCGCGCTAAAGAAGGCCTTACACGATATTACGTCAGCTTGGCAATATTAACTACCAGTTGCTCCGCCGACCCCGCGTGCGCCACTGACGTGCATGTATCCCTGCTGAAGTCTTACTTTTCTGCGAGTTCACGTCTCTTATAGTTAGCACTGAAGCGTGGGCTTGACAGGCGTGCGTTATGTTACGGCACAAGCATGAGTGGCGCCAGTCAGAAGAAGGCGAAATGACAAGTACCGATGGAATTGGTCTCGACAGCCATTTTGTGTTTGTATCATTGCCTCTCTCCTAACTATTGCCAATACATCTTCATGTGTGAGTTCGGCAACCTGATAATGCAGCATGAAAGAATCAACACAACGTACGTCATAGTGACCGTCACTATGACGAACCCTGGCCCACCACCTGAAACCTTTGACAGCAACACAGAACGAGTTTGCACGTATGTCATATTTCTTCTGTCATTCGTTAGCAACCTTGCCAGTGTACATATTTTCGCGGCCACACACACACACAGGCATATATATATATATATATATATATATATATATATATATTTATATATATATATATATATATATATATATATATATATATCTTGATTTTTGACAAAGGGTCGTCCACCAGTGAAAACGTGAGTAAACTCTGCAAATCCAACGTACATCGTACTCTCTTTTTCTTCATTGCACTACCGGGAACAGCATGATTTCCTCAACCTCCACCATTCCTCTCGCCACATATATATCTATATATATATATATATATATAAATACCACTAACAATGCGCTGTTGGTCCCCTGTAATTCGTACAGAACAAACATTTTTCGATTCAGTGAAAAATTGAAAAGCAAGCTGGACCGCCATTTATTTCGCCACACACTTTTCGAAATACTACCTTAAGACGAGTGTCACTCTAGAAAATATATTTCAAGTGGATGCATCTTGCATCCACTTTTTTCTTTTTTCTTTTTCTTTTTCTCTCTTTTTCTTCATTGCACTACCGGGAACAGCATGATTTCCTCAACCTCCACCATTCCTCTCGCCACATATATATATATATATATATATATATATATATATATATATATATATATATATATATATATATATATATATATAAATACCACTAACAATGCGCTGTTGGTCCCCTGTAATTCGTACAGAACAAACATTTTTCGATTCAGTGAAAAATTGAAAAGCAAGCTGGACCGCCATTTATTTCGCCACACACTTTTCGAAATACTACCTTAAGACGAGTGTCACTCTAGAAAATATATTTCAAGTGGATGCATCTTGCAAACTCAGCAGCTACAATTCAATTCAAAAGCAGCGATTTGGGCCACAAATTGATTAACCACGGAATAATTGAGCAAATTTTGTTAAATATTTGTGTATGTGTTTCCCTTTCTTGTGCGAGTAATGTTCACCTTTTGAAATAATCCCGCTCCACAGCAAGCACTACGCTATCTGCTATGGGAAATGTTTTTTTTAAAATTGCGTAAGAGCTAGCTTGTACTGTGTATATAAGACGGGAAACAGCGTAATAAGAAAATGAGAACAGAGCAATATTGTAGAGAAAAGAGATGATTCGTGGCTAACTTTCTGGTGTAGCCCGTGTTGCTAAAGTCGCGTTGCTCCAGGCAGTCACTTCAGGACTGGTTTCTCACGTCGAGATAAACAGAGGAACTGACAAAGCTGATTCCTGAAACAACGAAATGGCAAGTGTTAAATCCCAAATGTGGTAGACGTCTTCGCTTGATTTGTCAAAAAAGATAATATGCTTTCTGAAAGCGATCTCGTGTGTTCACGGACTCTTTACTGTCGGCGTAAATGAGGTTGGATGCGTGTAAATATGTGTGACAACTTCTAATAAAGCCTTTCATGCAGTTAGCCTTTATGCGTGTCCACCTTCTTGTTGCTTGTGTGAATGCACCTAAACGATCCTAGGTACGCTCCTTAACGGAAAAAAATACACACAGTGATCTCCTCGGAAGATCACACCTTGGCAGTTCTTTCTGCGTTTATGAATGTAGTGTTAGTTAACTTTCTCGATTTGCGCGCGTCTCTATACTCTTCTATGGATGTTGGAAAGTCAGGCTGAACCACGTCAACTGATACATTTGCGCTGTCCAGCTCAGAATGGTATGCATAGAGCAATTATTTAAGGCTCTAAACTAGCTTTTTAACATGATATCACCCCCTACTTGTCTGCAATTTGTGACTGACCGTGGAGCCAACGCCCCCTAATAACGGGATATAAATCATTTATTGATCATATAGCGTAAACTTTTCCAGGACTTTGCCTCCGTGACTGTAGGTTACATGTAATATCAACGGACGTTTTACGTAGCTTTCACATTGCGAGCCTTCCACATGAAGTCAGTAACTTACGCTATACTCACTGCATGAAAAAAATAGCTGGAAAAATTAAATTATTGAAAGTGTCACTGGAAAAAATCTTACGCAGCAGGTATGTGTCATTGAGTAGAATAGCATTTTTTGTTAAACGAGAATTATATGAGCAAATGACATTTGAGTTAATAGTGTAGGAGGTCAACCTGCCGTTGTAACATGACGCAAAATTATACTCACATATAGCATGCCATGAAAAAGGCTTTATTCTGCTCAGTATTGTTTTATAATAGAATATATATATATATATATATATATATATATATATATATATATATATATATATATATATATATATATATATATATATATATATACACTCAAAAGAAACCTGTGTCTATATAGCGACAGAGTGACGTCTGAAGCACATAGACCTCGTAATGGAACAGTTTGTGAAAGTGAAGAGCGTATTTGATTGTCTTAATTAGATGGCCTTCTGAATAAATATTGTGATGCTCCATTGCCTGACCCAGCTTGTGAATGACAAAATTTTGGACAACAACGTACAGGTGAACACAACTGACTTCCTTGCTGTCAAAACAATAAACACAGTAAACTTGACAGCATAAAATTGTGCCATCGGTATGTCTCTTTCTAAAGCGCCGCAACCCCTAGCGCTGGATATGCAGCGACTCTTTTTTTTATTTATTCTATGGTGTTGGGCTGCTGAGCACGAGGTCGCGGGATCGAATCCCGGCCATGGCGGCCGCATTTCAATGGGAGCGAAATGCGAATACACCCGTGTACTTACGTTTAGGTGCACGGTAAAGAACCCCAGGTGGCCGAAATTTCTGGAGTCCTCCACTACGGCTTGCCTCATAATGAGAAAATGGTTTTGGCTCCTAAAACCCCATAAATTAATACTTTTATCACTTGTTTATTTTTCTTGCAACATTTTGCGCGGCCAAAATAATTTGTTGCCGGGGGGGGGGGTGTTGTGCACAGGGTATCTGCGACAGTGATGGAAGTGGTACACAACGCTGAATGAATTCATATAGCTGTAAAATGCCGCTAGCATACGTCTGTATATTATTATTTCTGCAACGATCCAACGCCACATTCATCTTCTCTATATGTCTGCGCCGGGGTATTATGCATTTATGCAGATGCATTATGCATCTGCATAAAGAGCTTTTCGCCATTCGGCTTTGGTCCTGACCTCTTTTTTGCATAAACGTAAATAATCAGCGCGGTGGCGTAGTGCGTATGGCGTTGCGCTACTGAGATCGAGGGCGTTGGATCAAACCCTTGCTTCATGCGGCACTCATCAAAATCATTACACTTGCAGAAGATTTTGCCTCGGATCTTTTCCTTGCCGTAGGAAAAAAAAAGCCATTTTATTGTCCCGTACATTATTGTGCGGCGTAAAAATGCTGCTAGAAAACTCTTTATCACAAAAAAGAACAACCGACCACTGTCGTCCACAGGTGGACGGTGTCCTCAGACCAGCACACCGTGATCACTCGGCGCTCTTTGGACTTTCTGCACAAGTCGCAGCTGGTCCTGAAAACACGGGCTGATTGCAGGGTCTTTCCACTATTCCGGAATAGGAGGATCGGGGGCAGTCTCAAGTTGCGTTTGCACTCTCGCACCACATGGTCAAGGGTGCACGTAGCTCAGAATTTCTTGCAGGCGCAATTGTTGCAGGTAGGATTTATGGCTTATAACAGTGGGCCGTGCCGAAAAGCGTTTGCCGAGCTTTCTGCTTAGAACGCCGTCGTCTCTCGTCAATTTGGAGTGCGGCAGAGGATACCACCTGCAGAGTCTGCATATTCCTATAGTGAGGGACGCACGCTAAATTGTCGATAAATGAATGCGTTTTCCCTCTACGTAAATATAATGCAGACTTTTTCGTGTGTGTTAATAATTTACCACATCAGGCAAATTTCGTCCTTTTCACTCAAACACACCAGGTAACGTTCACATGTATTGGTGGTAAGTGATACTAAGAAATATACAGAACATACATTTTCTAGCAAATACAGCCGAAAAACAGAAAAACACAATAACTAAACCCGTATTGAAGATTGCATCTTAGCTTAAAACCCACGCTTCACATGATTTAAATAACGCCTGTCGTGAATGCACCAGAGAAACGCAATGAGCGTCTTGGCGACCATATATATTGCGTCATTTATATCAAGTCAAGCACGGGCTTCAAGTTAAGATGCATTTCTGAATGCGCAGGTTAGTGGCCAATGTCGGACATCACCTTCAATGTGAATATTCTTTTATTAAACGGAAGCTCTTTGTGTGACTGGAGAAAATGTGCGTTTGACTGTTGATGTCCCTTCGCAACCAATAAGTTCCGAGCATCTTAGCAACTCTAATTGCATCGATCTTTGCTTAGTTGGTCACGCTCACAAAAGCGAGAAACAATGAAAACTGCCCTCCGGTAAGCTACGCGGGATGCTGCGACTTCGGCGTAGTTTGGAATCTCCGCAGGCTCTGGCCGCACCCCTGTTGGATTAGCTAATGCATAATAAAATACATTCGAATAAGTAGAAATACCAGCAGTCACGGAGACACTGTAATCAAGGATCACTGGAAGTATAGTTAAATATCTCTGGAAATCTATACAAGAATACCACAGCTACCTTGATTCTCAGCAAATACGACAAAAAATTATCTCTCAAAAAATGGGTCTCGCACGGAGCGACACTATCTCCAATGCTACTAAACGTATGCTTACAAAAGGTATTCAAGCCATTCGGCTCTTTGAGTGACGATCAACGCCGAATATCTCAGCAAATTGGTGCTTGCAGATGACAGTGTACTCCTCCGCAACACCATAGATTAATTGCAAAAAAAGACTACGGACCTTAACCGAGAGAGTGCATGAGTGGATTTGAAGAATAATCTGCAGAAGCCAAAGACAGTGTTCGATTGCTTCGCAAGCACACAACCATTCTTGATCGTCAGTCAGCCGGTGCGGTGCGCACCGCATTCCTTGTGCCATCTTGTATCTTAAATAAAACAAAAAGGCCAGCTATCTGTATAATAACTTCCAGAAGAGTGAGAAAGCCGAATTTAAATTGAATTCGGGGTTTTGTTGTGCCAAAACCCCAATTTGATTTTGAGCTATGCCGTAGTGGACGAATCCGGATAAATTTTGACCACCAGGGGTTCTTTAACGTGGACCTCGGGTATGGAAAACGGGTGTCTTTGCATATTGTCGAAATCGGAATGCGGCCGCCACTGCCGAGATTTGACCGCGAGCTTGTGCTTGGCAGCTCAACAGCACAGCGGCTACGCCACTGCGGGGGGTGTGACACAGGCGGACCCACTCAGTGTCCGTTGAGGTGTTCCGAATCGCCGAATCACAGCGCCGAATCACAGAACTTCGTGTCCAAGCACACCAAAGCTTATGCACCTGAAGACTCCACTGCGCGCTGTAGCTCTGAAGCAGTAATCGATGCTGGACAGTCAAATGATGAGGAACAACTAGCGCAAACAATGTGTGAAAGCCGCCATTTGTGTAGCAACCTCTATTGTCACAATACAGATGTCGCATAAAGGTAGTGCCATCACTGCGTATGGAGTAACTATCTTATGCACAATGCGAAGATAAAAATAATTTAAAATATTTCGACTTGCCACTTCTGATGCAAAAAAGTGCTAACATAAACATGCTTGTGAGAAGACGGAAAACACAACTAGACTTAACTAGGGCATTTGAACTGACAAGCGTAGGGCATTCAATACGCTCATAGGATCGCTTCTGCAAGGCGATAAAGGGCTACGTGCACCGAAAATACCTTCAGTTTTTAACTAAGCGACCGGCGCCGTTGTCCTCGAGTATGCCGCGCTCGAGCCCGACAGTCAACGTCAATTGCACAAGTGCTCCTCGCAGTTCCAGTGCTGTGACGCCACGTATGGTGACACGCGAAGTTGAGAATTATTCAAGGCAATTGCAGTCATGTCTTTAATCTCTTCTTGGAATAGACCAATTAAATTTTAGAAAAATAATAAAATGTGCGAAATTAACGTATGCCTGTATTTGTTATACATCGTAGAGTAGGAAGAGAGCTTTAGGGCAGGAAGCTGGGCTAGTTGGGGGTTATTCGTATAAGGGGACACTGTACACTGTAAACGAAAATAAGCCCACCTGGGAGTTTTAATAAGTGGTGTGCCCTATAGCTTCCTCTCCTCGAATATTTACTCCGATGTATGAGAGCAAAACAGTGCCATTCCCTCATTTCACTCCGTTGGCTAGCTGCGCGAGTATTATGGCGACGTGCCGCGATTTTACTCCGCTTTGAAATCTTTTTCTCCTGTGAAAACTCCGACAGAGAATTTTAAAAACTTCCCCTCCTTCGTAACAGGTTGGTCACATGGCGCTTCCCGTGAGGCTGTGCGCCTCGGCAGCGACCGGGCGCGTTCGGCGGAATCGGCAGTGCTCGTCGTTCGGCAGCGTCGTTCCGGGACAGCGTTTCGTCACTTTGTTTCCCATATTTACTTCCAGAAAGCGTTATAGACGTGCATAAATCTCCCGGTATCTCAGCTTCACCTACGTTAGCAGTGATCACTTTGCTGACAACGATGACTGCAAGAGCAACATTTTCAAGTGCAGCAAAAATGCTTATGTGTACTTCGAAGCTACTCACTGGCTCGTGATGTCTGCTCAAATTTTGACTGTGTTTTCGTGCTGCGTGAGCGTGGCCTGTGTTCTTCAGTAAGTGAGATGCGACTTTTATGTCCTTTTGGGTGCATGCTGACAACGTCCGGTGTAATGTTTGAAAGGACCGCCTAGCAATGGCAACAGCAGCCCCTGTTCAAGCGATGACGTCCGAGCTAGTAGCACATGGATGGCGTACCCCAAGTTCGTTGCACTACTGTGTTGCCAGTAAGAAAGGCCAGAGTGCAAGCCACTGTTTTTATGTGTCTGTGTAAGGGTATCCTCACCCGAAGGAAAACGGTAGGACATTAAGTATGCGTTCTGTAAATAAAACTTCTTACTGAGCGATGTGAATATAATTGTTATCACGCACGTAAATTTTGGTCATGTTGTTGCTTCCGATATTGCAATAACATTACGGTCTATCCGAGAAAATGATTTGGAACCATGCCTGCTGGCTCTGAGTTTAAGGATTCACTAGACGGATCGGCGATGTAGCTCCTTTTCACCACCACCGATTGCTTGGACGCAAAGCAAGCACTGCGGTGTAGAAAATGTATGACTGCGCACTTTCCTGTGTTACTTCGGCTGCTGCGGGTCATGTTCACACGTAATAATTTCTTGCCACGCTACCACTATATCGAAAAATTTTAATTTTGCTATGAAGCACACGTACTTACATTTTTCTTCCTTACTTTACCTACTGTAACTTTTTGGCCGGGAACGCCGGCAGTGTGCGAAGTAGCTTCAGCACTTTGAAAAATTATGCCAGTAACTTTCTCTCTCGCTATTCTGAATTAACAGATTTGTGTTAATATAAGGTATTCTGTTAATTTCGGAGAGGCACATCTCGTATGAACGAGCATGCCAGTCTTAATTCTGAAGGCGGCACAGCTGCTTCCTAGGCGGTTTCGAGGCACACAGTATCGTGAGTATATATTGACACGTGTACTTATCTTTATCGGGCGACCACGTTTCGCCTACTAACAAATCTTACCGCGCAGCACACAACGCGCCTAGATGTATCCGAAGTTCCTTGAAAGTTATGGATGCTTCTATCCGCAGTCTGTTGTCGCCGAACGTTGTGTTATCTAATTTCATCGCGTGACTAGAATGGTGTAGAACATTGTGGAAGGCATGCGGGTCCCAACGATTAGTCAGGAACATTCGGCGACAGCTGTATAAAAGGCGACGCGCTTGACCCGCTGTTCAGATTTTCGACGATCGCCAACCTTGTTCTCGGCTATCGTTGTGCTTAAGTGTAGCCTGTGCTTTGTGGGCATAGTGGAACCTGTGCTTTGTGGGCACAGGTTCACCCATTAAAAGCTAGTTTTTGTCTTTCACAGTATTGATACTGTGTCCTTTAGCGTCACTACCACGTGACAATATACTGGCAGCGTTGCTTCTTGAGTATCGCGTTTACGTGGGATGTCTTTCAAAGCTCGGCATTGGGTGTTTCTGCAATGTTTATGTATGTCATGATATATGTGGTTTCGTTGAATTGGACGCGGTATGGCATGTATATTTCGAAATTTCACCAACAGACTATGTATGTGAAAATCCTTGCGCAAACTCACGCTATGCCTCTTTTTATACTCCCGTTGCTCCTCGAAAAAACTGCGTCCATTGCACAGCGAAAAATAAAGGAAAGACAAAAAAAGCTCCCATACTCTCACGCAAAATTTCAGCTCGCACGGAATAAAAATTTTCCGACGATACGGAGCATAATGAACTCCCAACCGGTGAGTCGCTAAAAGAGAAGCATTATACTCCCACGTGGGAGATATTTCCGTTTACATTGCATACTAGGGCGTAAAAAAGGGACACAGACAGGAACATGAAAAAGACACAGGGAACGCTAGTTTCTCAGGAGGACACAAATATGTAGGAAAAAAGACACGTGCTGCATAACCAATCCCTCAAGCGTATGCGCAATTTCACCCTATTATGCAAGAATTTTATTTCTTTTACTGTCAAAAATAAGGTTGGTTTGCAGACAATGTCATCTTGTACGAAGATAGATATATTTCTATTTCATCTGCTTGTTGCCAAGTCGTGCAGCCAAGCGTGCAGTTTACAAAACTGCGTCATTTCCTGATCACAAACTACATTTCCTGCATTGTTCGTGCGCGCCGTCACGCTCTGTGATCGCTCTGCGTCTGCGTCAGCGTTCCAGTAGCACTGCCTTCTATTAGTAGCCAGACGTTCTCGCGCACAGCGCGTAAAATTTCGCGCTGCGCCAAACGAGACAAACATGGCAATTCGCGCGTGAGATTGTCAACAGATGTGCGCAGCGCCGCGAAAGAAGTCACAGGCCTCTGCGGCACAAGCAGCACAGTCACAGCGTAAGCTGGACGAACGCCTGCATTGCAGCTCCATCTTTCGGCAGCACGCACTAGAGGGCTCGTAATTTGCGGGGAGGCCCCATAACGTGTACGGAAGAGCGCGGACAGGTAACGAGACAAGGTGGTGCACATGCCACATTCCTCGATCCGAGACATGATACGATGCTGTGTATCACTATGATAATTTATTTGCATCTTGTTTTATACGAGACAGTGACACACAGACAGCTATCCTGCTTGAGTTGACGAAGTCCAGTTACATGCAACATGCAAACTGCTGCAGGCAATTCATACATACAACAGCTGCTCGAAGATGCCATGCGGCACGCATCCCTCACCATGTGGCAAATGGCACAATGGGATGCAAATGATGATGATATTAACGCTGATGATGGTGGTTTATTGTCATCCTCTTTAATACGGGGCTGGGGTGACAAGGGCTTCACAAGCCTCCTTAATTTGATCAGCCCTACTATACATGTTTTTCTGTCTAGGATTTTTTGGGCATCTCCTTAATATTTTGGTACTTTTAGACGTAGTTGTGCGTGACGTCAAGGCTGTGCGCATCCAGTGTACGCGCGCTGAGAAAGCAGGTGGAAAATTCGTGGGGCTCATTGAGCAGTGCAAATAACGTTGCATTATTGTGTCAAGCTGATGTTGTATGAGTCTATGGAATTCGTGACGCAGAGCTGAATACGCGTTAAAAGAAATTGTCTTCAGCGTTGTTGATATGATGGCCATCAAATGAAGTTGCACGTCTCGTGTCTTTGCGGCGAAGCTGCCGCGCACATTTTTGGCTGATCACACGCGAGATTGCTCGCGCAGGCTGTTGTGCCTTATTTTCGGCAGCAGGCACCTGAGGTTCTCGACAGCGAACTTGACGGGCTGCATATTCAGAAGCGTGCACTAGAGCGTCTTCAAGGCAAAGTCTTTATTGCGTCCTTTTCTTGAGAACGATCGAACTGCCTCCTGGTGTCGGCAACGACATGTGGCTTGCACTGCTGTCTGCACAGGGTTCTGCTAAGTCAGAAGTTGCCTGGTTGCAGCCGCGCGCATATGGCTAGGAGTAACTTCTTTAACAGCGTTCCGCACCTTGCGACCAGGTGCCATAACACCTTCTAAAGAAGTAAAGCAGGCAAAGAGACTAGGTGGCGCAGATGTCACATCGCTACAAACGTGACGCGATGCCATGCAAGTGGAAACTGGAGGATCCAGAGCACTAAGTCCACAGGAACACTGACAGGAAAGGTCCACTTAATACCACGTGCTAGTGACTGCTTCGCTAAGTGCCTTCTGGCTATTCGTCTTCTTTTTATCATTCTTGCTACACTACAGACGCGGAATATTCCACCCTTTCAAAGAATGCATCTTCCCAATGGTAAACTTAAGCGTGTGCATCAACACACCAATAAAGCGCGAATCACGTGGGAAAATACGGCTTTATAAGCACCTCAATATTTATCTGTGATGCCAACCCTATTGAAAATTTGCCCGATGCAGGGCATAGTGGAATCCATCATCATGGTGGATTATGGTAATGGGTGGCATGCCGGGTGACCGTTGGCACAGTGGGTGCTGGGCGGCATGGTGGCTGCTGGGCACAGTGGGTGCTTTACGGCAGGGTGGGCGCTGGCTGGCACGGTGGGGACTGGGTTGGATATCATCGGGGGCGCAGCACGTCAAAGGTAAGTTGTGTGATGAATTGAAGAAGCAGCTATTGCTATACGGAAGCTCATGACGGGCTCTCTTTATGTGATGTTGATTCTTGTGAAGTGTACTGTCTGTATATACATGCCGCCAAGATGCGGCTATTTTCATGCCATAAAGAATCAATCTGTAAAGCAGCATACTATGTAGCATGTCATCACACTTTACTGAAAAAACATCACTGGACTTATACTCTATCTACGTTTGCACTCGCTTCCCCGGCGACCTGCTTCTGTAAAAAAAAGGCTCCGAAGTTGCTTTCGCAAAGAAGCAAGGTGGTTCTCCGGACGTGGTGCTGGTGGCCCCATAGGATGGTCACTTATCTATTTCTCCAGGCCGTCTGAAAGAAGAGTGCAATAAATATAGAATAAATAATTTTTGCAATGATTTGTAGCAATAAGTGAATGAAGGAAATCTGCTGCAATCACTTTAAGTGAAAGATCGATTCAACAAAATTTTCAAATAACAAAATGCAGCAAATGTTGCACACAAACATGCTACCCAGTGCGCAAGCCAGCACAGGTTTATTTTCAGTGAAAATGCATACATATGCATCATATTCTTTTGCAGATTTACATGCGATTTTTGTATGTTTTTTTTTTTCCAAAGCCACGGCTCTTCTTATAGGGAGGTTAGCTTAACTGCAAAATTTAGCCACATAACAGCTGTACCCAAAGCCTTATGGGGTGGATATTTGGCTTATGATATTCCATAATTTGTCTGCTCTACGACCACCCAAATTTCTGTCAAATTGGGAGATCCACAATTTGGCTACACTGTTTCTAATGCATGAAGGAGAGCTGCAAGGTGCAAGCTGTCTGGTTTGTCATTCTATCATTTGTTAGCTTTACTTGTTGCTCGTGCAGTTGGTGAGGATGCAGGTCGTAACTTTAGCATTTGCCGTATAGGCATAAAATATCTTATGTAAAAGCTGCAGTAATGGCCGGCTTACAAGCTTTATTTAGCTGCAAATGATGTTAACCAATGCTTTAAAGTGAAGATTTATTTTCCTCTTCTCTTAACATTGCGGACGCTGCTGCTGCTATGGTCTTGTCGTGCATGCCACTCGATTTCTTGCAACATCGTCAGATGGCGCTCACCTCAGCACGGCCTA
Organism: Dermacentor variabilis; assembly: GCF_050947875.1. Classification (NCBI taxonomy): domain Eukaryota; kingdom Metazoa; phylum Arthropoda; class Arachnida; order Ixodida; family Ixodidae; genus Dermacentor; species Dermacentor variabilis. Next base: position 77,013,824 of record NC_134573.1, on the reverse strand, counting down.
ACCGGCGCTGCTGCGCCAGCATTTCACCGTTTGTCTGTATTGCATGTGCTGTGCTTGTTTTAATTTCTATGCGAGGAAAATGCAAATGGTGGGCTGTGGCAGTGTAAACATTAGAATCGTCCTTAACCCGAAGAGAGCGCTGCGAGCTGGAATCTCAACAGCGCGTTGGCCGTGTATGCAGAAGGAGCCCGTAAACACGCGCCAGCAAGATGGCTCCAAGGCGTGCACTCGACGTGGAGAACACCCAGGCCCGATAAAAGCGTCACAAAGAATAGGAGTGTCTTCGCTACGCAGTGAAATTTAGTGCAGACCACGAAATTATGCATACATTGTATGCATGCAATTATAATAAGTATGCACAGCCTCAGAATTCAATTAAAGTTTAATATTTCTGCAATGATTCAGTGCGCCATGTGAAGCAATGACAACGCTCAATTCCCTCTCAGATAATATGAACAATGACTCGCAACAACGCCTCAATCAAACACGTCTCCCTGTGTGTTCTGTGGACTATGCAGACAAACAGAAGTGGTGCATGCAAGGTAACGCTTAACACCAACTCGCCACTCTCTTATCGGACTAAACGCTGAAAAAATTACAGATTTGTCACCAACATCACCGTTAATTATTGTCTATCAAAGCAAACAGTGTGCGAAGCTTCGTGTACATAAATTCTAACAGTGCATGGGATCCGCCATTTTTTTGTATTATACTTTTCAATCTCGATATTTTTACTTTGCTAAGCTAACCTACATCTTCAAGGTAAAAAAGCCTAAAGATGCATTTTAGCATCATACAGAACAATCTTTCACGCTCGTGTGTTTTGCAATGAGACACATTTCTGTAGGAAATGAAATCTACGCCAGAGTGTTGATGCCAGTACAAGAGTTACCGCTACTTTGATCCATAAACCACTTGAATCTTAGCAGAAGAAGGCCAGAGAAGGCCACACTATATAGTCGTCCATTCTAATCCAGGCTGGCAGAAAGCGCTGGAACTCTGCATGATGCCCAGCACCTTGCTTTTTTGGCACCAACGAGAGGCATGAAAATTTTAGGATGCTTTGCGTAGAACAAGATCAGCTGTTCAGGTCAGAGCGTAGATGCGACTAATGTACGAGGTGCTTTGTTTGTTTAGCAGTTCTTTCCTCATTCTTATGATTAAATGAAATGAGATCACTGAAAGTATGCCAAAAGTGCTGATAGGTCCTATCTTACATATTTCAATAAACAGAACATCCAAAATCAAGAAAGGGGCTGACAGATGGAATAGCACACTGTGGCATAAAGGTTATAAACAGGGATGAGGTGCCTCAGAAAGGCTGGCCAACGTTTCAATAGCAGGAGCTACCTTCGTCGAAACGGCCTGGCCAGTCTCGGCATGTTAGGTTTAAAAGGCTAGTAGAGTGACGTCACGTGTGGTTGTTGTCAGTGGCAGCTGGTTGTAAAGGGAGAGACTTTAAAGAGAATGAGCGCTGTCATCTGACTTCTTTAAGCTTCGTTCCTAAGACGCAGGCACAAGACCGTGAGAGTGGGAAGGCGGTGACAAAAAAAAAAGAACGAAAGAAAAGGAGAAAAAAAGAGATGCCAAGAAGAAAAAAAGAAAGACAAGAAAAAGAAGGGCATGGGAGGGTGTTCGGGAAGCGAGGGGTTATGGAGCATTCAGGGGTCGTTGGCGGCCTGTTTCTGCCGCTTTACAAGAGCTGGTCAGGCGGTCAGTGCGCGAGTAAAAAGAATGACCCCGAAAAACATCAATAGAAAGAATGACTTGAGTAGCGCAGCATCAATGCGTCGGGTAATTTTGAAGGAGTTAAGATGGCGACAAGGAGTCTGGGATGTCATGCATGTGGTAGCTGGAAGGCAGAGGCATGGTCTTTTACAGATGTTAGCCTCAGTAGCTCAACATAGGTGTCGTCACGGCGGTATGCAGAGCTCGTGATACCCTGTGTGGCTGATGCGCAGAAAAAGTTATCCTGGCGTCTGGAACTTTGGAATTTGTTGGTGAGGGTGTTAAAAAATATGACAGAAAACAGACAAAAAGGGGCAACTGAAACCGGAATAACGAATAGCAGGGCTATTTGTGTTAAAGTGGGCGGAGGCAGGTGTACATGGGAAAAGGGGTCGTACAGTTGATATAAACGTTAAAGTATGAATGAATATACTAAATTGAGTTGCAGGCAGGTAAAAATTGGAAATCCTGGAATAGGTGAGGTTAAGAATTAAGTTTAGCTGGTGGCACAATGTGTTTTGTGCCTTGGTTGATGACATGAGACTTTCAGATTTAAGTTACAGCTTTAAAGCTTTTAAATATTCGAAGTTGCCATGTGTTAGATAAACTCCCATTGGATGTAGGCATTTAAACTTGTGTATGAGGTATGATTCCGTATATTTCCTCTAGCGAGGTGAGCGGAAATTTGTAGTATATAGAGCCTTGCTTTGTCACATGGCATGTTCATTTAAGTTGCTGGCTACATCTTTAGGTAAATTTTGTTTTGTATCTGCACGGTTGGCACTGAGTCTGTTATGAGTTTGTTGTTCTGTCTCACCTATGTATTATTTGCTACAAGTGGCACATTCTAGACAGTTGACTACATTGCTTGATGTGCAGGTGAAACTCGATGTTACCTTGTTTGAGTAATTTGATGCGGTACTTTTTACTGTAGTAGTAGATTAAATATGTTTGCATGTAGAGCACCCGGCGGCCCCAGGGACTGCTTCCTAACTTTGTCTTTGTCCTTAGTTTGGCATGTCCAAGAATATCCTTAATATTATTGTTGCACCCAAAGACTACTCTGGGCAGGGCGGTAAAAATCTTATGTTTCTGGTTGCTGGTGAGAATTGGGTAGCATTTATTGAGGATGTTCACGTTTGGGAGTGTGTTTGAGATTTTAGTAGTAAGAACAGGCGTTGTTTTTGTGATCATAGGGTGGGGCTTGAGGACCTCGACTCAGCCGGGTTTAGTTGTATCGGTGTTGGCTTTCTGAAGGGCACTCTTTGGGTGGTTTTCGTTTGATAAGGTTTCTTTAAGGGGATCATGTCTATCTATGTAGTCTTGGTTTTCAACACACATGCGACGCAGCCGTGTGGCTTGGCCTTTAAAGATGCCTACTTTGCAATATCTGGGATGGTGGCTTGTATATTCTAGGTACTGTTGTTTGTCAAATTGTTTCCTATACAGCATAGTCTTTAGTGTCCCAATGTCAATGCATATTGTTGTGTCCGAAAAGTTTATGCGCTCCATTGCTGATTTGGATACGAATTTTATTATTGGGTGAAAAGAATTTAGAAATCCTACGTATTTATCTAGGCTGTCTTGACCATGTCCCCATATTGTGAATATGTCGTCTATGTATCGTAGGTATGTATGGGGCCTGTCAATGCAGCGCGATAGGAAATCTGTTTCTACAATCTCCATCAATATGTTCGCATAAATATGTTTTCCCGTGTACACCTGCTTCCGCCAACTTCTCCTGATGTCACTCCCTTACTTTTATTGCAGCTTCGGTACGCTCACATATTTGTCTGTTTTTTATTATATTTTTTCGAAACACCCTCACCAACATATTCCAAAGTCCCAAACACGAGTATAACCTCTTTGGTGCCTCAGACACACAGGGTATCTCCACTTCTGTATAACGTTGTGGCGACACCTACGTTTAGCTACTGGGAGTTACGTCCCTAGAAAGACCTCTGCCTTCTGAGGTCAAGAATTGACCTCAGAAAAGCTCGGTGCATGCAAAAGAAGATAAGACGCCGAATGGATAAGCAAGCGGATCAAAGATGGAAATGCTTTTGCGAGTCACTAGACTCCCGCAAGCCATTGTCCCGTGTGTGGCGTACCCTACGAGGTCTTTGCTCAAGACCCCAGCAACGACACCGTTTTAACGCCCTAGCTCTCTATCAAAAACGCCGTGAGATAGACATTGCAGAGGAATTTGGCGCGCAAATCGCCGGCGGCACAGTTTTAGTCCCCGACATGGCTTTAAGCGACATCCCCGGTCCACGAGATACCGGTATGGAGGCTCCATTCTCTATGGAAGAGTTAGAAGCTGCTCTGGCGCTCTGTAGGTGTTCGTCTTCACCAGGGCCCAATGGCATAACATATACTGCTTTGCGCCACCTAGGCCGAGAAGCACGAAGAGAACTCCTCAGCCTTTTTAATAGTTCATGGCAAGATGGTGTCGTCCCACAGGAGTGGAAACGCAGCCGCCTGCTACCGCTACTAAAAGCAGGAAAGTCGCCGCTCGAACTGGCATCGTATCGGCCTATAGCACTTGCCAGCTGCGTCGGGGAACTCATGGAACGCATGATCCTCATGCGTCTCGAATAGTACCTAGAACACCACAAGATTTACCCTGATTCTGTGGCGGAATTTCGACGAGGCCGTTCGCCGATTGACAGTGTCATCGATTTAGTGTCATCTGTAGAACAGCAAAAATCTTGGAAACGACTATCAGTAGCGCTCTTTCTGGATGGGAAAGGCGCTTACGACAACGTTTCCCATCAACGCATTCTAGACGTACTTTTTACAATTGAACTAGGAGGGCGAGTATATCGATGGATCAGAAACTACTTGGCACAAAGGTCCTTCTTCGTACGTACGGAAGATGGTCCGACTACCGACCACTACATATGTCGAGGAGTTCCCCAAGGTGGGGTTGTAAGCCCTATTCTTTTCAACCTCGCACTTCTTGGGCTGGCCGAATCCCTACCGGAAACAGTGAGTGTCTCAATCTACGCCGACGACATCTGCATCTGGTCATCAGCGGTCACTCGTCTGCAGGTTCGCGCAAGGCTGCAGAAAGCAGCAACACAGGCATCTAACTATCTTCACACACAAGGCCTTACAATCTCAACAGGAAAATGTGCGTTAGTCGCCTTTACACGAAAACCAATGTCTCGTTATCCTGTATGCATTAATGGCCAGCCTATCTCTTACAACAGAAACCATCGGTTTTTGGGTGTCATTGTGAACCGGGACCTCTCTTGGAGCCCTCATGTTGCCCACTTGAAGAAGAAGCTCACATCTATTGTTCATGTCTTCAAGTTTATCGCCGGGAAAACATGGGGATCGTCAGTGGGCTCCATGCTACAGTTATATCGAGCAATTTTTATCGGATTGCTATGTTATAGTTCTCCCGTGCTTGCTGAAACTTGCAAGTCAAATCTTCGAGAACTACAGAGCGTGCAAGCACAGGCACTACGTGTTTGCCTAGGACTTCCGCGGAGCGCCTTAACAGCAGGAACCATTATAATGGCTCGAGACCATCCGATCACGACTTACATTAGCATCGACACGCTTAGGGCCCATGTTCGTCATGTTTCACGCATGCAATCAAGCTGTCTTGCCTGCCTGCCAGAACGACGACCACAGGCGTCCTTCTCCAACGAGGTCAACATACATCGTGCCTGTCTACCATCGGTCTTCACACCCTCAGCACGTTCAACCTCAGCTTTGTGGTGTTTAAAACAACCTCAAGTGCGCCTCACGGTTCCAGGGATAAGAAAGAATACCGACCTGCCTACCTTGGCCCTGAAGCAAGCATCTCTGGATTGTTTGAACACTTTCTACTTTGACCGAGTCCACATATATACGGATGGCTCTTCCACTCAGACCAGCTCCACTGGCGCAGTGGTTATACCATCACGATCAATTAGCGTCCGACACAAGATTTCTCACATGACAACATCGACCGGATCGGAGCTTGTTGCCCTCCGAGGTGCCGTTGATTGCATTAACAACCAACCCGCTAATCAGTGGGCAATATTTTGCGATTCGAAGGCGGCCTTACAATGTCTTCTGTCATCTCGTTGTCGCGGGTGGTGTGAACAACTAGTGTCGGAGATAGGAGAAATGCACCATCGTATGAAAGCGAAAGGACACGACGTCGTGTTTCTGTGGCTGCCTGGCCATTGCGGTATCTCCGGCAACGACCTCGCTGACGAAGCGGCTGGGAAAGCACACGAAGTAGCAACCCTTATTTCTGTACCTTTATCGCGGACCGACGCAGCCCAACACCTAAGCAAGATAGCACACCGTATGACATTAGAGAAGTGGCATACACCTGAATTCACCTAAGAACGATTGCATTCCCTCGAGCCCTCTATGCAACTGCGGCTGTTACCAGGGCTTCTGCGAAATGAGGAAACAATGCTGTGCCGCTTACGCTTCGGCGTCGCATTCACCAATGCATATACGCTTTTGATTGGAATGACTGATAGCGCCGACTGTAATTGCGGTGCCGAGGAAACTATAGAACATCTACTGTGCTACTGCCCATCTTTTCAAAACGAAAGACATGACCTCTGCACAGCTCTCAATCAGCTAGATAGAACACCGTTCACCTTGAAGAAGATCTTGGGACCATGGCCTCGCATATCGCAGCTACAAAAGGCCACACAAGCTCTGCTGCGATATTTGAAGGCTACTGGATTGAAGCAGCGTCTGTGATCTGGAATGAGTGACCGAACGATATACCCAGTAGACTTTCTTTTTTTCTTTTAATCTTTCCGTCCCCTTTTCCCTTTCCCCGGTGTAGGTAGCCAACCGGGCTCAGTCCTGGTTAACCTCCCTATCTTTCCTTTATCATTTGCTCTCTCTCTCCAGCTACCCCATGCACTGTATTCCAGACTCCTTGTCGCCATCTTAAGTCCTTCTAAATTATCCGACGCATTTCTGCTCTCGAAGTTTCAAAAAATGGGGTTTTAACTACCCACCAAAAAATTCTTCTTTGTGTAAAGGATTAAACTAATCAGATTTTGCAATTTTTAAGGCCAGCAAACACTCATATTTCATGCAGTCTAACCTTGCAATATTGAAATTGACGGAGAAAGCGAAACAGTTTGATTAATGCTGGTGCAGCGCCATGCAGAGAACAGTGCAAGAACGAGCTTCGTCAAGGCTTCCAAGATTGTAGTGTCACACGAACAGCGCACCACATGTTACCTAGAGAGCTACGCGTGCCAGTCTCCATAGGCCACCGCCATAATCCACTTTATGGCCTTGTTCTAAAGCACACTGGAGACATGCCTTAAAAGTTCGATCAACCCTGCATGGTTGAAAACGAGTAAATTCCCTTGTGGCTACTCTGAAATCCACTCGCACCGCTTACTAATTTCAGCAGTTATATTTTCGTTACGACAAAACTGCAGCGACGAATCTTCCAAGTCCCGTCGCAACTTCAAACTTCAGAACTTGGTGTGCACACTCCTTTTAATGGGACCAGGTTTGAAATGTTTGTTGTAACAGCAAAGCGCTATTGAACATATTTATACAAGTGGACATGGTTTCAACCACATGGTTAGAAAATCGTAAATTTATGCAATGAAATATGTTGATTTTAACCAATAATTCGTTATTTGTGGGAATATTTTAAGTGAGAACTTTAGTCTATATGAATGGCAACTGCGACAATTTTTTTTTAATATGCTGCTCAAGTAATAGCAGAACTACAGGCATTTGATAAACTGCTGAAAGCCACCACTGTTTCTCACTTCTTGGCTACACTTCTTACTCGCACCTTTTTTTTCTACACTACACAGTGCAGATAAAGCTAAGAGCTGCATGCACAACAAAAGAAACCATCCTCCATTCTCAGCCCTTAATCCCCCTACCCATGAAGCTAGTTGAATGGAAGTTTCAGTGTGCATAATCGGTGAGCCCTCCACCACTGTGGGAACGCAAAATTGTTTGAGATACCTAAACCAGGGAGTCTCAGGGAGAAAAAGATTATTCAAGGACTTTCCAGGCCCTGTGAAAGATCTTTAAAAAGTGCAAGGTCCCATGCAAAAACAGGAGATGAGATCAGCATGCTGATTTTCTCGTAAAGTGTAAAGCAGTAAAGTCTACTGCTTGAATGAAAGGCTTAAAGTTCAGCGCTTGTGTTCAGTATCTGTGCCTTTCCTTATGCCCCTTATTGTTCTGATGACAAGTTTCCCAGTTCAAACTAAACCATTATCGAGTTTAACTATATTCCAAACAACAAATCTGAAGCTGACGTTTCTCGAGGCCGAAGTGTCTATCCGGAGGCAACAGTGTAAAGTGAAACCTCATTACAACGAACACCACATTACCAAACTTTTCAGATTAACGAACTCTTCAGAAATCTCCTGCTGACTTCTTATAGATTCAATGTACAAACATTTCAGTATACGAACTTCAGAATTCCGAAATTTTAAGAATAACGATTGTTATTCAGTTTCCCTGTGATGTGAAAACTTTTTACTAAGGTAGTAGATCTTTTTCATTTTATTTTGCAAAGCCAACATTTATGCGCTGTCCGTGAAAACATCAACGGCTTTGGACCTGTCGTATTTCAAAATCGTACTCGTTTCAACATTGACAATTTTATGGAAATTTTAAGATTATGCCTGTGCTCTACAGCACTCGCTTGTAATCACAGCCCCGTCCGTCGTGACCAAACGTGACCGCCCGCACCGTTCTTTCACCCTCACAGACTAGGATACCATCCGTAAGTTACGGAAGGAAGATACGAACACGTATGACTCCTTCGCGGAGCTCCTCTCTGCGATAAAGGGCGACGTAACCAGAGCCACGAAAACCATACAAATGGAACTGGAGGCCCCAAGGGTTGACCTTCACCTCTCCCACTAACTCGAGGCCAAGCATTCGATACTTGCGCGATGGAGAAAGCAACGTCTCAACAGACGCCTGCGCAAACGCATCGCGATCCTCAACCGAGACATAGACCAATACTGTACGTAGCTCACAAGACTCTAATGGCATGAACTCTGTTCGGCAGTCTACGACAAAAAAGGCATGTTAGACGGCAGCCAAATGAAAGATAATCACAGCCACGCACTAAACCGACTTCTATACTCACATAAAGAGAAATGGGGAATGGAAGAATTCTTCGTGGAAGAAATTGCCAAACGGTACCTTCCGCTAGGCGACGCTCACCCCAACGATTACGTGAGCATAAGTTGCGAAACCATTCCAGAATTAGACGCTGCCTACGCGGAAGCAGAAGTCCGAGAGGCGCTACATAACCTAAACATCAGGTCAGCTTCAGTACCCAACGGGTAACCAACTGGCTGTTGCGTAACTTAGACGAACCAGTCATTACATTCCTCAGGGAGGTCGTCAACCACGTGTGGGAAACAGGAGAGGTACCAACGCAATGGCGCGCTGCCATGGTGGTCCTCATCCCAAAACCCGGCCAACCACTTAACCTCGACAATTTACGTCCCATCTCCCTTACCTCATGCGTGGGTAAAGCATCCGAGCGCGTAATTCAAAACCGAGTGTCACGCTACATTGAGGAACACGAACTTCCACACAAAATGGTAAGGTTTCGACCCCACCTGTCCACCCAAGATGTCATGTTAGTCCTAAAGAGGCAGATCTTCCATAGTTAAAACAAGAGACATTATAGGCATCCTCGCCCTCGGTCTCACGCCTCGCCCGTCTCGCATCGCTTCATACAGGAGTCTGTGGCAGGCCTCGGCCACGGCCTCGGCCAGACATTTCGGGATTACATACGCTCCTTCCTAAAAGACAGAGAAACCCGACAGCGAGTCTCGCAACTTAAGTCGGACCCCTACACGCCGGGCTCCGTCGGAACACCGCCAGGCTCAGTCATTTTTCCATTACTATTTAATATAGTGATGAAGGGACTCGCTGACAAACTACGAAACATCGCCAACGTAAACTCCGCTCCATACGCAGATGGCATTACCATCTGGAGCCCGAGAGGCTCCCTGGCAGACATGAAGCAGATATTACAGTCTGCACTAGATGCAACGGAAGAGCACCTACTAGACACAGGAATGAAGCCATCCTCCAAGAAATCGGAATTCTTACTATTTCGCAAGTCTTGCTAAGGAGTCCGCAACCTAACTCCTCTAGACGAACTTCCGATCGCTATACGTACAAGAGACGGACAGCAGATTCCGCGAGTCAACCACATCCGCATTCTTGGGCTCCTAATCGAAGCCGCCGGATGTCACGGAAACACGATCAGACACTTAACCGCCAAAACTGAAAATATGATCAGACCCTTCACAGAGTCTCGGGACGCAGGAAGGGTCTATGCGAAGATAACCTTCTGCGCGTATATCACGCGTTCCTTATAAGTCACATTAATTACGTCGCCTCTGCTCACAACTTGACGAAAATAGAAATGACGAAGCTAAACACGCTCATGCGCAAGAGCATCAAGCAGGTCTTGGGCATTCCACAAAGAGCAAGCACAGGAAAGGTTGATCAGTTCGGCATGCATAAAACCCCTCCATCGACGCGCTACCGCCGATTTCTTAAGTAGCGCCAACATTTGCCTTGCACCGCCTGTTCCCCTCACACCAAATCCGTTCCGGCATTTCCGGTTACGGTGTTTCCGGTTTAAAAATTTCAGGTTCCGGCGTTCCCGCTTCCTGGAGTTGCACTACAGGAATTACCGCTTTGACTGCTCTTAGACAATGGTGAGACGCCCGCGCGTGGTTAGCAGAGCTGTGGCAGTCACCATGAGAAAAATGGAAAGGGGACACGCAGTTGTACTAGGCTGAAGTAGTAGTTTGCGGTCGCTGTTTTCCAAATGCACGAAAAACGGCAGTGCTCTCCAAGCGACCAGGCACTACATTCCTGTGTACGTTGTCCCTCGCGGCACACACCGTCGCAGGTTGACGCGAAGCAGCGAACACGATCAGATCGCTGATTACAATAGGCGGTGGTTCATGTATGGAATCGCATTCACAGTTTAAACCACAGCCGGTGCAATCAAAGCCTCTCCATCGACGCGAAAGTAAACAATGCCAAAAAAAAACATAGCGTCACTTCCACTCGGAACAGGAAGCTGCAACTACGTAAGTTCTGCTTGGCGTTGGAGGCTAAGGGATGAGTGGAAGAGGAGCGTGGGGAAGGAGGGTAGGTTGGCGGTACTTAACCTGGTCGGCGGAAACGTGGCTTTAGGCATGCAGAAACACATCGCCGACGTGATCGAGACTCAGACTATGGTGCAAATACTCCGCCTATCCTCGTCCAAATTCGGTAGGCTAATCCTAAACGAAGCCAATGTCTCCCCTTCCCTATCTCAAGCACGCGGTTACCCTACCAAGCGAAGTTAGAGACAACTACAAAGTCTCACCGTTTCCCAGAAACGTCCACCCGTAATGTCGGCAGGCGAGGCCCGTGCCAGCGCGATTCTCGACCGCATCGACGCGGATCGTGAAGCCACCGCATATGTGGACACGGCGCAGTGCGGCAACACATCCACTTTCGCAATAGCAGTCCTGGACGGCAACGGATTGCTACGATTATCCGCATCGGTTAAAATAAGCACCAGCGCTAAAGCAGAACAAATAGCCGTAGCCATCGCCATGGCAGACCCCAAATTTACACATGTCTTCACGGACTCGCATGCCGAAATTCGGGCCTACGAATGCGGCAACGTGTCTAAAGAAGCAGCGCGTATACTACTAGCGAGCTCAAAGAGAGCAAACGGTGTCTCTCCTGGTTCCCTGCTCACATGGGGAAAAACATTCACCCACAAAAAGCTAACCTCAGTGAAACCACCCACGGCCGTGCGCGAGAACTTGCCCGCCGCGACAGTCCCACGGCCTCCGAGGGGTTGCAAATTCAATTTATTGACCCGCTGCTAACATAACAAGAAATCACCTCACACTATCGAAAAGGCAAAACCAAATTGCCGCTCCCGCATGCCAAACTCGAACGCGCGCAGGCGGCCGCGTTTCGAATGCTACAAACGGACTCGCATTCGTCACGAGGCCTACTAAGCCACAGCAGCTTAGAAATCCTGGCAAACTGCCCAGACTGCCCAGAACATTACTGCTCACTCTCGCACATGCTATGGCAATGTACCGCTTTACCAGAGGGCCCTGTCTCCAGTGAGCCTCAATGGGAAAAAGCCCTCATATGCCCGGACCTCAAACTCCGAATCAAGGCCGTCTAGAGGGCCCAAGAACTGGCGGAGCGTCACCACGTTCCCGTTCCGACTTAGGCGTCGCCTGGGGTTTCGGCCGGAGGAGTTTCCCGCGTGGGATCTCCAACAGCTTGAAACTCCTCAGGACTTAAAGTTCTTGACTCATTCACTGACTGACTGACTGAATGACTGACTGAATGACTGACTGACTGACTGGTATGTAATGGGATGTGACGACGCTGTTGTTCATGTAATTATGTGCAAAAGAAGTGTATACTTGGAGTAGAATTGCAAGCCAATTAAAACCAGAACACGAAATATTTTAATAAAGCAAGCCTCATTTGAAATGCAACGAATGCACAAAATAAGAAATGCATGCAGAGCAGAGCTTAAGAGCGATTATAAGTACGGAAATATCAAAAAAGTGGTATTCGGCACACAAAAGAAAGTTTGTATTTAATGATGTGCACTTCATTCATTCGAGGCCATTTTCCCGTCATTCATTTTATTCAGTTACGAAAGAGATGTCGTCAACGGAACGCTGATCGGGCATCTTGTATCGCGAGCACTGGTGCTTTGCTACTCGACTTTTTCTTCATTTCGTCCAACGGCCTTTGCAATAGCGTCCGTGATAAAGCTTGGAATTGCCTCAGCTTCGTGTGGGGCCATAATCAGAGCAGCTGCAATGTGACAAATCAAAGGCGGTGGTTCATTTGTATGATCCAACTGGTGAGAAAAAACAAAGAAAACAAAGAGCGACCACTGGAACTCACACACACACACACACACACACACACACACACACACACATATATATATATATATATATATATATATATATATATATATATATATATATATGTAAATATATGCCTTGATATTTAGATCCAGCGTTTTCAATTTTGGCATTTCAAGTATCATGCAGAGTCATTTAGGCTCCAAAATTAGAACACAATGTATTTAATCAGTCTAATTTGAAATTCCGCATTTGTACGAAGACAGAAAATCATCTTGTAAAGAGAGCTCCTACAACTTGTCACTTTTGTCACTTGTGTCATAGGCTCCGAAAGGCAGATACACTGAATGACGAATCGCAGTCAGCAAAGAACGCGAACCATTAGTTTTATTTTATTTTATGTGATGACGTTCTCTCCCACTTGAGGATTCCCGTGTTGCTCGATCGCCAAAAAGAAGAAATAGAAGTTCTGCGCGGAACAAAAGGCTGATAGACACAGTCAATAAATATTGACTGTTCGAATGGAACAACTTTTTTAAAAATGCGTATACGAGGCCGCCCCCTCGTAGACACCAATCGTGCTCTGCTGCCGACCCTTATTGATGTCGCTGCATGCATGCCGCATGAGTGAGCGCATAAAAGTAAAGGCCTGTGTGCGTCACAGAGATCATTACTGTTGCGCAGTCGGCTGTGTGGCAGCTCGTGATATCCTAGTAAAACACTTTACGTTCTTCGTTTGTCTAATCTGTACTGCTTGACGCTGTGGGCGCCTAGTCAGCCAGCTTTACTAATCATATGTCATCAAAAGCGTTAGTGTCGAAGTATGACCGTTGAATTGCACCAAGCTAACGATCTATATATGCGATGTGTATTGAATAGCGTATATTTGCTTAGGCATTGCACGGTGATTACTTACTTTTATTGCAACCTATTTAAGCCAAAGTTGCATATTTTTGAAATGGACTGACAATGTAACTTTACTGAATAGCCAAAATATTACACGTAAAGAAACACCTCAAGCCATTCTAACTCAATCATGCAAAGCATCTAGAGAAAAGGTCTAGTTACACCGTCAAATAAATTGTTCTTGCAACCCCATTTAGACTGGAAAAAAGCAAATTTATCTTTAATTTACCAAAAGAAACGAATATAATATTCGCTCAGGTATAATTGAGAAGATATCAAAGTTCCTAAATGCATTACATCGATAGCGAAGTACAGTAAAAGGTAGTGAACACCTCAGCTGTACAGTGCAATGTGCCACCAGGAAGTGCTATCCTTTTGGCTAGCTTGGAGGATTCTTATTTTTCTAAGGTTCTAATCTCTTGATATAACCACGAATGCATGCAAAATGAAGCTATTCTACGACAAATTTCGCAAACCCTGTCACCATCTCGGTTCCACTAGGTGCCCTCCGACATCATGTTGACTTAATACCTTCTTTGGCTGCGTAATCTTACCAAGTGCGGCAGCAGCCACCACGAAGAGGTATTTCCCAAGGGAGCTGTCCATGTCTTCGACTGGAGAGCTGGGCAGAAAGAGTATCGATTTTTAAAAAATATTATTCGTGCGAAAATAATAGAGTCATGTCTTATCTCTACCTTTATATACTCATGTGCTTTCGCATTTGAATTTAGCTTGTAAAATACATGGGCGAACTCTAATTATTTGGAAGCTCCTAACGAATATTTTTTCTAGTATTTGTGCATTTGCAACAAGAACTTAAGAACTCGTCACGAGAAGTTCTAGATATTTTGCACGGAAACATAATTGAATACAACCATGATATGCCTACAGTGTGACGGCCCTGTGACACACATGAGGCTGCATATTCGAAGTATTGTACAAGTGTTTATAACACAAGTGATATAATTACAGTTATCAGAGCTTAACGAAAGTCGTCCTCTAATACACAACATGACGGTTGGGCTTAGTCCTAAAATATATTTGCATTATTTGTGCATTTCGCACCCCAGGCTTCCAACGCTTTCAGCCTCAAACTAGAATCGGGCTCAAGAGTTCTTTGTTGCAGTTCAACTTCTCGTTTGTTGAAGGCTAACGGCATTCTAACTTTATTTAAGAGCAAATTAAAATATTTTTCGGCAATACATTCTGCAAGCCACCTTATTATTGCGTACGAACAACACATTCCTGTTTCCTTATGGTAATACAAGAAAAAACAACATCCACCACAGAAACCTGAACAAATGATAACAGGGAAACATGGCGACCTTTTTTCACAAGATTCCTCTCCACGTGAGCTTCAGCCTATTCTAAAGGTAAGCTACGTTTCTTATACTATGGTCTTTTTTAACCCGTTTATCATTGTTATGCAGTCATCGTTCGACACAAGCTATGCCGGCTTTATTGTAAGCGTCTTGCAAGCTTTTGCCGAATCTGATACTCATCAGTCTTATCTATTGATACTGGGGGAGTGAAGCCAATACTGTTACATGTGACAAGTCATTAAGGATATATTTATACTGAAAGCACCCTATCCATTTATGGATACCGTTTGGTATATGATGCTGGTTACTGATCAACTCATAGCGCATATTTAGCCCAGCCAGGCAAGTGTGGCGTCATCCGCTTTAGTGCGGCAGCTTCTCCCGGATTTCAGACGCATGCTGCGCTTAGTGACATACATGATTTTCAAATATATTGGCCGTAACGCTATTTCCTAATGGTTTGCGTTTTATGGAATGTCGCCTCTAGATATCCGGGGGTGTGCCACACTGCGTGCCTATCATCGAAGCAACCAGCGCTCCCCCCCTCCCCTCTCTCGTTCTTCTGAAGTAGTTGTCCTTGTGGCTCTCAACCTACAAAGTTTCGCGAACTGCCGACCCCTTCCTGTAGGCCGAAATGGGGATTCCTGTGGCCTGCCTCCACAAGACTACTGCCCCAACGAAAAGGGAAAGCAGTGTGGGTGACGTCAGCATCCGCCCCGAATCGTTCCTTCCGATGTCGGCTCGTCAAAAGGATTTAAGGTGGAATCGACCCATTCTTAGAGGAGAGAGTCGCTACCAGCCACCCTGCCAGTTTGGTGGACTCTTCAACACCGCTACCTCTATACTATTACCTTCTATATCTGTACATACTGCACAAAGCGTATCGTGTCCTCTTCGTCTGCTCCAAGAGTCCCCTTCTCATCCTCGACCCCGAGTCGCAATAGTCGAATGAAGCTATGGGATTGGAGAACCAGCATCTCAACAACCAATAGAAAGCTGCGAGGTAGGGGGCTCGAAGACGGGCGCCACACCACACGATTGCCACTACGAGAGCGACCGGTGTCAGCCACTTTAGATGGATTAGTGCCTGAGGTTTTCTTTTTATGTCTTGAGACACAGGCAGATGTTCTGTGGCACAGACAGATATTAGGAGAGTCATCTGTATTTCGATTGCCAATGACTTACCAATTTTCTTTCTTTAAACAGTCGATTCTATATTGAAGTAAGGGAAAACTTATTGGGCAAGTAGCACGAGGAATGAGATCACGATGGAGGGATTCCAAGTTCAGGACCTCAATCAACATTGCGAGGAGTTTGGCATTTCTGCCGGCTCCGCAAAAGCAAAGAAAGCGAATCAAGACATGATCTAGGCAGAAGACATAACGGTCGAGGAAGCTGACGAGGCTTGGGAAATGATTGTTGAGGGAAAGCTGGAGGCAAAGGAATGCGGTAGATGTGAGAGGCGTCGGCATCAAGAAGCAAAAAAGCGTGGAAGCGCGAGCAAGAAGCAGAAGAGCGAGCATGGCTGCAAGCTCTTTATATGAAGGGGCTTGAACCGGAAATTCAAGAACTTAAATGTGAAAGAGCTAGAGGCTATCTCCACACCTTCAAGACCAGCAAAGATATAGCTGTAATTTTCTCTGATTTTGATAGAGTGTGCGAAGAAGTAGGTGCCACCCGGGACTTCTGGTCTGAGAGCGTGATGCTGTTGCTCCCTTCTAACGTCGCGTGTAATTTAGAAGCCGTGTTTGGTGAGAAAAATAGGGACTACGATGACGCTAAAAGGGCTTTGTCGAGGCATTTCGATCTGTTAAGTCAGGCCAAATGCCAAGGCCAAGATGATAGCGACAATGCCGAGCCTGTCGAGGACAGACCACCTATGAAGATGGCTGCTATATGAGGATGTATCAGAAATGCTGTAGTGCATATGCGAACGCTGTGTAACCGCTATGTTCTTTCGTGGTGTAGAGATGCCACTTTGGAAACAGTGGCTCATGGTGGTCCTTTTATGTTTCGATGGCAGCGATAAAATTAAGCCTTCGGACGAGAGACCGCAGGGCGAGTCGGCTAGCTGTGATGGCTTCAGATGCAGTCAATTTCTGTCAGAAGTAGACATCTAACGCCGACCACGAGCCCAGCTTGGTCTTGTTGCCCAGAGTGGTATTGTTGCAAAGAAACGGCACAGTACCTGGGAGAAACAGTGCCAAGATTGCAAGCTTCATTAGCCGCGCCAAGGGCAACCGAAGAAAGCACAAGCCGAAAAAGATGGGCTCGGGCAGCGAGACGAGCCGGGTCAAGCACGCAAACCGACAAGACGTTATAGAAAAATCCGAAGTGACCCATTACGGCGTGCCTCGTAATAATATCGTAGTTTTGGGAACGTAAAACCCCATAATTTAAGATTGACAGACCTTGGTGGATGAGTGGCTAAGTCGCTCTACTCGAGAGCACTATGTTGCGGGTTTGATTACCGGCTAACAGTGGCCGCATTAGGAGGAAGGCAAATTTGGCTGCGGTTTAGCTCAGCTAAGACAGGATATGCCAAGTGAAAGCTTGGCTTTGTTAGCCTAGATAATTCTTGGTTTCACTTAGTTAACCTTTGATTTAACTGTAGTTATCATACTTAGGTATACAATCATCGCTAAGGCAGGTATGACGGCACAGCATAGGTCGGTGGCTAGGCATGTCTGTAATAAGGCTCGCATAGACGTGCAGCGTTCTGTGGTGCGGTACCTCTTGTGCCGCAGGGAAAGCGCAAGTTCTAGACATGGAAAGAGACGCCGTAAACATCCGCAGCGTAGAAGCACAAAAGGAGAGCGCTCGAGCGCAGCCGCTATGTTGATCTCGAGGTGCGACGCCTGTTGCATTCCGGACCCTTTCCATTGAAACAGCAAGCCAGGCGATATTCGCGGGGTGGTTAGACGCCACTCGGCGGCGACGGCTCAAAGCCTCCCGCTCCCGCGCAACGCTCTGAGAAGACGATCCTAACTCACTCTCACGCATGGCCAAGCCCGCACTGACTTGGTGAACGCGGCGCTCCTCTTTGCCAGGCGCGCGGCGGAGAGCGCATGCGGCAAGCCGGCGGTGGCGGCAGAGATCAGTGCGGCGCGTCGCCAAGGCTTTTGGCGTAGCTGCGGTCAGATGAATGTCAAAGTGCTGGCGAATGGCGATACTCGGCTAGAAGTGGTTAGTAAAGCTGTCGCCTGAAAACCCGAGTGGGCTAAATCCGAAGCGTATGCGGTTGCAAAAATCTAGAATAGGCGTGGCGCAAGTCGGAAAATAAGTTATTCAAAGAAATTCAGACGCAGCAAATTCAGCCTGTTCTCAGCGGTGTCAAGGCATTGTAATGCGCCAGACACACGGGCAAAAGTGAAGTCCATTGCAGCAAAACCCCTTTTGTTACTCTGAAGGATACTTTGCAGAAAGGATTTGAGCCGATGATACACGGCACCGCATTAACTTCCTTAGGTGGTTCCTCAGATGAACGCCGCAAGAAAAAAGCGCTGCTTGGTAAAGCAGCAAGAAAGAAAATATTTTTAAAAACCTGCGTATTTGGATTACAATCAGCTACTGTAGGACCCCCGTACCCAGTTTTTAAATTTTTGATGTCTTATGATGCACATATTAGTTTAATTTTAGCTTTTTCGCGCTCAGCAGCAATTTGAATTGGTCTAGAAACAATGTACAGTCGTGTTTTGCTATGCTATAGCGGCTAGATTTAGTTAGCTTTGATACAGTGCACTACAATAGCTGTGCATGCTGTATTTATTCTGGTGCTGGCGACATTTCTGCCTTTCTTTTTCACGTCTTCTTGCCCCTTCATTCATGCATGCAGGCGTAACGCACTTTATCGAATGTGCTGTTCACCCAATTTTGATACCGTGACAGAAGTACGCAGGTGAATCATGGTTCAGCGAAACGCTAGCGATGAAGCAGGAGGTGAGGTCGCTCTCACACTTGTCGCCCTCGGATCTCTTGAAGATGAGAGAAACGCAGCCAAGGCGAATGTAGATAACATCAAGGTCCACTCATCATCAGCATGATGAAGCATGCTCATTAATGTTGACTGCTTCGGCATTGTCCCCTCGAGCAGCCTACGGTGGAAGGTGGCCCTACGTGCCCAACGAACGACGGTTTCAGACCCGAACACACCAAAATAAAGAAGAGGCAGGAAATGACACTGCCGGAATCCAACATGGCGGCACCAGCGACGTGATGCGAGCGTTTGAGAGTATAGCTAGTGTAAATCTTTACTGTTGGACAATTCGCGTTACTGCTAAAGATGTAAACATTTTCGGAAGGTAAAAAAATACTTATGGGGCACCATAGTTGTGTGGCAGGTTTCCTTCTATTAACCTGTTGTGCACGCTATACGCTAGTGTGATTCCTTTTCCGCTTGAAAAGTATATATGTGCGATCTCCTTTCCCGCAAAGCAACTTTGCCTTAAGGGAGATGCGCCTTCATCCTGCGTTACTAAGCTTGAACGCCTTTACGGTAGATGTCCCTTTACCTAAATGACATTAGAGTGCCCATGTGTTATAAGCACACGAATGTAGCGAAGATTCCGGCTTGTTCGAAAGTCTGTTTGAGTGGCATCTCCGTTCCTGGGTGAAAGAAAGGCCGCTGCCTAGCGTACGAAGGGACAGCGCTCACGCGGGACGGCGAATGCGCCACCCTCCCACAATTCGGAGGCCGCGTGTCGAATGTCGCACGCGCTTCGGGTAACTCGGGGATGGTCGACCGACTCGAGCCCATCTTTAATGAATGATTTGTGAAGAAGAACGCATTGTTTTATGTTATCGTATGGTACAACTTTAATGAAGTTCTCCAGATTGTGAGTCTTCATGAAGCGGGCCGCTCCCACGTGGGAACCGGAAGGCCGAGCCTCTCGGCCTTCCGGTTATAACTCCTCCGCTACATTATTGGGGTGATCTCCGAGTTCCTGCAAGATGGATCTCCCTGCCTTCGTTGTAGTGAGGCGAGTTTGCTGTGTGCGCTGCTGGGCCTCTATAATCTCTTCCCGAGTATTGCGAATGACAAGCTTCATTGGGCGCTCTGTATTAGTGTAGGGAGGTAACCCGAGAATCCGCTTAGTAATCTTCCTAATCTACGTATTCAATTTATCCCCGTCTGCCCGTTCCCATCGATGCACGGCTGCCATGTATGTAAAGTGGCACAGAACCAAGGCATGTATTAGTCGAATGAGGTTATCCTCCTTGAGTACATGATGCCGAATTGATACCCTCCGAACTAAAGGAACAGCGCTTTCAGTTTTAGCAATTAGCTTGCCTATAGTATTGACATTTATCACCCCTGACTCAACGATCATGCCCAAGACCTTGATTGAATCGACTATGGGTATACGGCAACCATTTCTTGTATATAGGTTAATGTCTCTGTCTTCTAACGATGTCCGCCCCTTCGGCCTTAAACCGCGTTCCTTGGGACTATACAGTAAGAGCTCCGACTTCAAGGGGGGGGCATCTGAGACCGATGGGTTCGAGATAGGTTTCGATAGTGTCTTTGGCCTCCTGTAAGGCTCCCTCCACCTCACCGCCATTGCCTCCTGTGCCCCATATAGTTATATCGTCAGCACACATTTGGTGCCTTCAACCTCCAGAAGGTTTCTGCTAAGGTGTCGACGACCATGGCTATATTCAATAAACAGACGGAAATGACTGAGCACTGTGGGGTGCCCCTCTTCGAGATCGGCACCCCGGAGGGTAGCCTTCTTATCCGAGAGGAACGATCTAACATAGTTGTAAACTCTGTCACCCAGATGGAGCCGAAATATCGAGGCTAGACAATGCATATGTAGAACGTTGTCGAAGGCCTTCTCAAGATCAAGTCCCAAAACAGACCGAGTGTCGCTAGGATCCTTGTCTTTGATTTGATGCTGCACCAGTTTCATGGTATCCTGTGTGGATGGGCTTGTCCTGAATTCTAGTCTACTGTGGGGGTCAATGTCGTTATTTTCCGGGAACCGGGAGAGTCGACTCAGGACCGCATGCTGCGCTGCCTTGCCCACACAGAATGTTCGCAAGATGGGCCTCAAGTTGTCAACGCGAGATGTTTTGCCAGGTTTGGGGATGAATACAACGTAAGGGGACGGTTCCGTTTCTCCGAATTTCAGGCTCTTGGTCTTTTCGGTTCGCGATGAACAGAAATGTTGTTTGTTCGTTGTTCTTTTTCAGTAAAACGTGATTGCTGAACGCTTGGGTAAAGAGAGCGTCAGTGCTTCCGTTTGTTTGTTGCATTTACGCGCATGTAGGCCAAGGACAGCCTAAAGGCCTCATTTTGATTGTGAGTCCATTCGTGGATCGTACGCAGTAGTAGTGCCATTGGAGAATTTTCACTCTCCTTTGTTTGCATGTTGTACGCTTGGGTTGGCGTATTTGTTAGTTAGTTTGTTAGAACCGTTTTTCTGTTTAAAATGTGGTATTCGTTTTGCTGGATGAAGTTAGGCACCACTAAGGGGAGGGCTAATTCAGTTAGAGGTTGCAGTTGTGGCTCGTCATTCCTTAGTTTTGAGAAGCGACACCCTACCGCACAGATTATTAACGCGAAGCATTTGCGCCCAGCCTTTAGGGGACAGAATTTAGTCATCCTTGGGAACCCAGTCTTTGCTAACCTACCCGCATTACAGTCGATTATCGCTAACAAAACTATTCTGATTTTATTGCTAGTTCAATTCCTTGACAATTAAAGAACAGTCCGTATCTCAAGTTTTCCCTCGGATACATGTCAAGTGCGGCTCGTAAACCATTTCAATTATTTTGTTAGCGTAGCTGGATCTCAGAAATTGTTTGTTGGGTGATATTTTCCTGGCGGTTTGAAGAGCATTCCTAGGGTGCTTGCTTTGTTCGGAGTGGTCTGGCGTTGTTGATTCTCAGTCGTTCCAGTGGACCTTCTAAGCGCCAAACACCAGGAAAGACCACTCGCGGAAAGAACGGCAACGCCTGTCACTCCAGTCAATCAACGACGTCGCTCGACTAGCGCATCCAATTGTCTGAATTGCGCCAAACAGCTCTACTTCTGGATGCATATCGGTGGGGGGGGCGGCAGTGCTGTTGTGCCAGACTGCGTGACCATCATCGCATTAACGGGCGCCCCCCCCCCCCCATTCTGCTTAAGTGGTTGGCCTTATGACTGACAACCTACAATGCTCCACGAACTGCCTACACCTTTCTGTGTGTCAAGCTGAGGAATTCGGTGGCGCGCCGTGCCAAGACTGCCGCCGCGACGAAAGCATAATGCGACGCGAGTGACGTCAGCACCCGCGAAGCGTCGTTCCGGCCCACGATGGATGACCAACAGGATTTAAGGCAAAACCTGCCCATTCTAAGAAGACAGTCGCTAGCAGTGGCCCACTTGCCATTTTGTTGTTTCAGGAACCAGCCTTGTCAGTTCCTCTGTTTATCTCGACGTGATAAACCATTCCTGAAGCGACTGGCTGGAGCAACACGACGTTAGCAACACGGACTACTCCAGAAAGTTAGCCACGAATCATCTCTTTTCTCTACAATATTGCTCTGTTCTCATTTTCTTAATACACTGTTTCCCGTCTCATATACCCAGTACAAACTAGCTCTTATGCAGCATAAAAAAAAAAATTCCCATAGCAGATAGCATAGTGCTTGCTGTGGAGCGGGATTATTTCAAAAGGTGGACATTACTCACACGAGAAATTGAAATACATACACAAATACTTAACAAAACTTGCTTAATTAACTTCGTGGTTAAGGAATTTGTGGCAGATATTGCTGCTTTTGAATTGAATTGTAGCTGGTGAGTTGGCAAGACGCATCCACTTGAAATATATTTTCTAGAGTGACACTCGTCTTAAGGTACCATTTCGAAAAGTGTGTGACGAAATAAATGACGGCCCAGCTTGTTTTTCAATTTTTCAATGAATCGAACAACGTTGTGTAAGAATTACAGGGGACGAACAGCGCATTGGTATATATATATATATATATATATATATATATATATATATATATATATATATATATATATATATATATATATATATATATATATGTATATATATATATATATATGTATATATATATATATATATATATATATGTGTATATATATGTATATATATATATATGGCGAGAGGAAGGGTGGTGGCTGAGGAAATCATGCTGGCCCCGGTAGTGCAATGAAGAAAAAGAGGGTACGATGTACGTTGGCGTTGCAGAGTTTATTTTACTGACGTTTCGACTGGTTGACCACCCTTTGTCAAAAATGAAGACATATATTTATGCCTGTGTGGGTGTGTGTGTGTGTGGCCGCAAAAATATGTACACTGGCAAGGTTGCTAAAGAATAAAAGAAGAAATATGACATACGTGCCAACTCGTTCTGTGTTGCTGTCAAAGGTTTAAGGTGGTGGGCCAGCGTTCGTCAGAGTGAAGGTCACTATGACGTACGTTGTGTTGATTCTTTCATGCTACATTATCAGGTTACGGAACTCGCACATGAAGATGTATTTACAATAGTTAGGAGAGAGGGAATGATACAAACACAAGATGGCTGTCGTGACCGATTCCATCGCTACATGTAATATCGCCTTCTTTTGACTGGCGCCACTCTTGCTTGTGCCATAACATAACGCACGCCTGTCAAGCCCACGCTTCAGTGCTAACTATAAGAGACGTGAACTCGCAGCAAAGTAAGGCTTCAGCAGGGATACATGCACGTCAGGGGCGCGCGCGAGTACGGCGGGGCATCTGGTACTTAATATCGCCAAGCTGACTTAATATCGTGTAAGGCCCTCTTTAGCGCGGCAGCTTTTCTGACAAGGCGATGAGGCGATATGGCGTGCATAGGAGACCAACGAATCCTGGAAACAATCGAACGTACCGATGGCGGCTGTCGTGCCTCATTGTGTGCATGGCCTGATACTTAGTGAGCCGGGAGCCGACAATCTGGCGCGCCGTATTAGCTCTGGCGAAGACTTCTTGAACATACTCAGTGGTAGTGCTCGTCGAGAAAGGAGACACTTTATCAAAGGGCAAGATAGCAAGATAGGGTTGCAGCGGAAGAGAAGGTAAAAGGGGGAAAACAAAACGGTCTCATGACGCCACTAACTATAGGTGAAGGTCACGAAGGGTAACATGCTTTCCCGCTCACTGTAGTCGTGAAACGTACATAGAGACTATTTCTGTCTACAAGCGATTTAGCCGCTCCTTGAGTCCATTTGTCTGTGGATGGTAAACAACAGAGAGCTTGTGCTGGGCAAAACAGAAACAAAGCAGGTCTTCGACAAGGCAAGACAAGAAGGTGCGGCCGCGATCAGGGAGGCACTGCCCAGTTGCTCCGGGATCGACAATGACTTCATGAAACAATTAATCCGCAACCTCAGCTACACCTATTGCAGGGAAAGCTCCGGCGATCACGCATGTATTGGGTCGCGTAATCAGTAGCGTCAACCACACACTTATTGGAAAATTTCGTCTTCGGAAAAAGGCCGCGAATATTATCGGCACGAACGCGAAATAATGGCACTGAAGGTACATTGATGGGCGAAGACATCCAGCGGGTAGCAAAGCAGGATTTTCGTTGCGCTTACAGAGCGCACAGGCAGCAACGTAGCGGCGCACAGAGTGACGCCACCCTGGCCAGATGAAGTCGCCCCGTACGAGGTCGTAAGTACGAGATACACTAAGGAAGCCTGCAGTACTTGCTGTTAAGGGGTTGGTGTTTTGTCAACGTTAAGCAACGTCTGCTTGGAGGTCGAAGCGGGTTTACCATCACGGAAAGATCGGCAGTGAAGACGACACAATGTAAAAACAAAACACCGAAGTTTAATACAGCGTTCCTCGTGAACGGTGCGCTCCAGCGAGAAACACAAAAGCGTTCAACGTGCGTGCACCTGCCCGAAAACGCAGAGAATATTTAACACAACATGGCGGCTTGCTGGCTTTTCTATATCCTCAATCCTCCGCGCATCCTCATTCTTTGCTTACCCCTGGTATATGGCCTTGTCAAGGCACGTCGGGGCAACCCACACATAGGCGCACGGGAGGGAATCCATTCCGTGGTCAAAAGTGCTTGAGCGTCGTAAAAAGGGGAGTAGGATTTACACATTCCGCGCATAATCCCGTAACACACAACCGAGAGACAAGTATTTTCATGTCGACGAGTGTGCCGTGTAGGTACGCCTTGTCCCAGGCGCATGGCATTTGTGCCATTCAGTGCCGCACAAAGTTGACCGTAAGAGTGCGTCATGGAACTGCCCAAGAACAGATGCCCAGCGATAGCGCAGTACAACATCTATAATGGTGGTTCTTCATTGCGTAAATATCTATAGTAGAGAAGGCCATAGCACAGTAAAAAAATCCGCAGCGTAGCCTCCGAATATTAAGAACTAAGACGATTGATGAAAAGAGGTAAGCAATCATCACGCTGTTGTTCAGTGCAAATGGCAGGCAGGCCAGAAATGGCCAGGACACAAGCAATGGTTAAACGTGCATCATATTCAGGGCGCTCGACAAGATGACAGGAGAGGCCGTCAGTGTCCTTGTGCAATATGCTTGACTTGTATAAAACACAAATAAATGTTCTTTCAGCAGTAACGCCTATGTGCACCATCTTTCAGTGGGGTCTTTAAGCGAGACGAGCAAGCACAAGGCCTGGTGATCGGTAACCACGGAAAATCTGCAGCCTTACGAGTAGGCACCGGAATATGGCTACTGCTTCAACTAACACCCATCGCTGCCGTTCAGTAATTGAAAATTTATCTTGGCGTTTGACAGGAGGGGGCTGGCATTTGGAATTACGCGCTCTGCTTTACGCTGCCATTGAACAAGTGTAGCCCCAATTCAATGACCACTGGCTTCCATGTGAAGTTCAGTGACGGTAGGTGGATTAGAATGAGTCAGTAATCAGGGAGCCGTTAGCAAGCCTACGAGGACGGACAAGGCTTTGGTTCGTGCAAGACCCCATCAGAAAGCAACGTCTTTCTTGAGTAAGTCGGTGAGTAGGCAAGCGGTATCGGTGAAATTCCTGATGAAACGATGGAAGTAATACCATATTCCGGCAAAGCTCTTAAGCCAGCGGTAGAAGATGGAACAGAAAATTTCAGGACAGCGCGAATCTTGCCACGGTCGGATTGAGCACCAGCGACACTGACGAGATGGCCAAGAACGGTAATTTGGCGATGTCCAAAGTGGCACATGAGCAAGTTCAACTGCATGTCAGCGCTTCGGAAAACAGCAATAATGGCTGACAGACACGTTGACTCACGAAAGTTGGTTAAAGGACTACTCGATCGCCTGGGTAACGCAGGCATGTAGACACTTATAGCCGCGAAGTAAGGAGTACGTCATTCAGTCGAAGATTGCCACAGCATTACAAAGACCAAACGCCATGCGTTCCAATTCGTAGAGGCTGTCGGGTGTTAGGAAGGCATTTTTCTCAAGTTCCATGCCATTTACTGAGATTTTAGTGTGATCGAATGTTTATGATACAAAAGTACTCGGCTCTGTGCAAGCAGTATAAGGCACAATGAATACCCGACAAGGGGTAGAAATTCTTGCACGTTGTTTGCGTGTGCAAAGAAGAACAGGTGATGCCCACGGACTGCGAGATGGCTTGATAATGCCTTTAGTCGACATGTTATCGATTCTCGTTGTATAAAGTGTTCAGCATGTGAAACACTGTACGACCGGCGGCCTATCGGATTGGCATGTCTTGGGTGAATACAATGGGTGATCACCGATGGCTGGGCAAAAGGGCGGCCGTAAAAGTTAATATGGCGTGGTAAGTTGCGAAGGCACAGTGGTTGTCAGCAGCTTGTGCCAGAAGCGGTCAGGGGCAATCATCTTGCTAAATTCGTCTGGGACCACAGACGGTGAATCAGAGCTGCCTGCAGAGGGCGACGGCATTTCTGCGTCAAGAGCCGTTATCAAGCGATCGATGACAGGCAAGATGTTGCCCAAAACCATGCCGCTTTCCGTTTTTCCAATTTCGTTTTCCCATTTTAGCAAAGTCTGTTGTGTAACATTTCGGTCGTGTTGGAGTTATGACTCCCTGCTATATATATATATCTATATATATATCTATATATATCTGGGTCAGTCAGAACACTGGCACGACCGGAATGTTAGACAATTACCTTTTGAACCGTACGACCCGCGCTAAGACCTCATAAAAAGGCGCAGCTAATTTTACACTAAAGTGTGCAAAAACTGTTCTGCAAAAAAAAACCAGAGAAGAAAGTGAGTACAAGTCCATTGATGGCTTGTAATTATTGCTGAATAAAACTTTGACATATAATTACAAGCATATGACCAGCATCTATTAGAGAGCTGTGAAACAACGTGTCGCTCAAAGCAATCAACTTCCAAAAAACAACAATTCAACCGTGCATCACAGCAGAACCAGGCGGTCAACAAATGCAGAGGCAAACAAAAATTAACCGACAACTACAATACTCAATTAGTAATGGCAAAGTGAGACATCCACCGAAACGTAGCTAAGTGCTACAAAAGAAGCCCACATGGGTTCCAGGGCAGAACAGCTTCACAGTTGAGGAAAAATTCGTGCTGGTCCCGAACCCGGGACCACCGCCTTTACGAGGCAGCCTCTCTACCATCTAATCTAACCAGGCGGCTAGCAGATAGCAAGCGAAGTGGAATTTATCAACAACTCAGAAGCAAAGGCAGGAGTTTGGCGTAACGTTTGACGTAAGGAAACCTATACGGGTTCCTCGAAATAAAGGATTCTCAGTTGAGGGAGTATTCGTCCTGGTCCGCGACTCGAACCCGGGACCACCTCCTTTCCGGAGCAGCCGCTATTAGCAGCGAGAATTTGTAGTGGTGCCCTCTCGCGAGTGCTGTCACGGCCAGGACACCACCCGCTCTGCCTCGCTCGGCTGCCGTAGCTCTCGTTTCTTTCGTGCATGCTTGAGGTGTGGGTGGTTCGAACCGTACTTTATGAAGGATATGCCGGTTTCCTTCTGCTGCCAGGCCTGAATCGCAGTTCCTTCTGTAAAAGGGCGTGAATCGAGAATTTGTGTGTCTTGGATATCGCAAGCTTTGCAGCGTTGAAGGGGTGTACTGATTTTGCAAATCATGTATGAGCCCTGTCGGTCCATAAATTTTACTTAAAAATAATCTCGAAGTTGTGTATGATGCTTTGCTAAACATTTAACATTCCCTTAGTCTTAGCACTTAGCTATAAGAGACATTGCATTTTACATGAAAGAAAAACTTTGGTTGGTGTCAACATGTTAACCGTGCTAGCAAAACACTGCCCAGTGAAGCTCTCATTGTGATTCTTCTTTACTCTTATTAGTTCTAGTCAGATAAGGCCAATTATTAATACGTAAAAGAAAGAGTTAGGTGCGCATTTCGTATGAAAAAGTTTACTCCTGCTTTCATCGCTCTCTGAAACAGGCCCCCATAAAACGAATTGCTCAAGGCTGCTAACACGACGGCGCGTCATATGCAGAGTATTTCAATATACAATTAATTCACAAGTACCATTGTTGCAATCACTTGAAAGAAAAATTTCGTGGTTAAGATCGAGAGCCAATCAAATGCAAGCGATGAAATGTTTCGTGGTCGCAGTCAGTAGCTTTTATCGACAAAATGACACACCCCTCAGGCCACGGTAGCCACCGACTGTCGTTATGGCGCGGCAGGCATTGTTTACGAAACCCTTGAGTTCACTACAACTTCGAACTGAAGAAATGAAGCAGTCTTTTACAGCGTCAAATGCAGTGCCTAAAATATACTCGAGGTACTGTAGCGCAGCTTAGGGTGCCTAGAAATGGAAAATTTAAGCACCTTCTGCCTCACCATGTCTCGATCCAGCGTTAGTTAGTATATACAAACGGAGAACTATTCGCTTCATCGGTACATAAACAGAGAACCTCGCAAACCTTAACAACGGATTTAGTACAAGTGTTACATATTTCCTTTGATTTTCGACCCTCCACAGGGGAATAATGATATCTTCAACATGTCCCATACTAATCATGAATGACGCTTCGGCTTCTTTCTGGCTGCATTCAACGGTCCAAAAGGTATATTTCTCTAAAAAATTTGGGCCGAGTAGCCTGTATCAGTTCGCCAAACAGATTTGTCCTGTATATTCCTCAAGCAACAAACACTAGAAAATTGCTCAAGTCAGTTGAACGTGTAGCGCGGAAAAGGAAATATATATTTGTACATTCCTTTTAGTATTCTGCGAACAGATGTAAGCCTCCATTAGCTTTACTTCAAATTACCGCGATTTAAAATAAGCACGCCAATAAACGCCTAATTTTGAGACGCGGTTAGAAAAGCAAGTGGTGCTGGTGGAATATAAATTACAGTGTTAGTTACGTCGTCGTGTTACTGCCGAGCGTTTCTGTGAAGAAGTGCAAAAATTCAAAATATACCAAGAACTACTCGTCGGGAGCAAACCTATTTTAGCGGATTAAAATAAATGAGGAAATAAATTATGGGGTTCTACATGCCATAAAACCTCTTTCTTGTCATGAGGCACGCCGTAGTGACGGACTCCGGAAATTTGGACCACCTGGGATTCTTTAACGTGTACCTACATCTAAGAACGGAGGTGTTCTCGCATTTCGCCTCCATAAAAACACGGCCGCCGTAGCCGGGATTCCATCCCGCATCCTCGAGCTTAGCTGCCCAACACCATTGCCATTAAGCAACTGATTAAATCCGAGGTAAAAATTGTAGAAGTCATATATAGCTAGTATTTATGACATACTTGTTGCACCTCAGCAGTTATGGTATAACTGGATTCTTATGTGCTATTTTTTTGCGGTTGTCGATTCGCGCATGAAAAGCCCGCAATCAGCTGGTCTGCCCTCCTTCAGCTGACATTGTAGCGTGGCAATTGAGAACTGCATTGTCGTCTAAGAAATAAGGTCTTTGAATAAATTTTCGCGAACGAAGACGTCGCAAAAATATATTTGGGACGAATGCCATAAATATGCAAGCAGGGGGAAGGAGAGCGAACAAACAAAAACACCGCAAAAAGGCGCCTGGATTCCAGGGACCATCGGACACCGCCCGAACTGTAGCAGACGACAGGCGCGAGCAGGCGCACTGACGTCACGCGAGCGGCGCTCGCAGCGCACCTGTAGTTCGTTCTCGTGGCTAATACCATCTGAGACGTGTCAAGGGAGCAATAGATACCAATCTCGGCGTATCCGTTGGCGGCATCCTTCGCCGAATGAAGGCCCACTGGTTGTTATTCCACAGAGCCCTGTGTATTCTAAATGTGACATATTATTTATAGAGAGCTCATCGGCAAATGTGCTATGAAAGAAAGTGGTGCGCGAAAACAACTGTTGTTCCTCTGTAGCGAATATCTGCAGTGTCAAAGACGTGTTACATGCGATGTAAAGACTCCCACATATGTCGCACAATTATTTAGTTTGCAAGCACACATGCATTGGTAAGCAAATACTAAAGTACTTTTTTTGACGGTTGTATCATCCGCTGCGAACGAAAACAATCTGGACAGTACAGAAACATAAAAGAGAATAATACTTATAATATTATACTGCCACTTGATCATACTCAAATCGTAAATAATCCAACTTGCATTCAAGGCTATTTTATCTTTGTGCAAGCTATTGTGTTCATTCTTCGCAGTTTTATTGAACATTCGGTTATTGTTTATTCCGTGACATTGATTCCCAACGTTGTGAGTGTTTTCTAATCAATTTTAGCCGACAATGTCCAGATATCAATCATCCCGGGAAACAGTTCAGAAAATATTTCTCATTTTCATGACGCTTTTACTATTATGTACTAGGCTCCCTGTATAAATGATCTTTCTGGCGTTAGAGTATTTTCTGTGTAAAATCACGTTACCAACTTGCACTGTTAGGTTGTCGACAATCTTGCATCTAGCAAGCAAAAGAAACTGCGCACTCATATGTCTTGCTAGAACCCCGATATTGTTCACGTCTAGTGCAAAACTGCGATATTTAAACGAAAATAAAGATAATCTGTACTAATAGTCATTACTCAAAGCCGGCTCGCGCGCGCACTGCATCGGTCAAAGCACATTACTTTAGAGTAACGCTACCCAACTTGGTGAAAACGTTGCCGAATAAGTTCTGAGACTATCTCAGAGAAAAAGGCAAGTAAGTTTGGGCATTTTCGCTGAGTGTACGATAATCACAGCTCCAAGAGATATTGTTGCGGATATATTTTTATTAGTCTATTTTCCGCTGCCAATCCTGCCGGACAGATGCCGTAGAGTGTGGTGCTTCAGATGCGATGCTTATAAGCTTTCACAGTTGTCTATATGATTGATGCACTTAAACAAATTTTAGTTCTCATAAGAGACTGAGTGCCTTTCTGCGGGGATACGCCAAGTATCTTGCACCGTTTGCAGTATTCGTAGTGGGTGCTTCGCTCGTATTTACCACATTCCTCTACAACTCAAAAACCGCACGAGTCAAGGCAGTATTCAAAAAGAACGATGTGATGTCATTAGCAAAAAGAGGCCAAATTATTTCACATTTAAATGCAATAAACAAAGTACATCAATTTCTTAATGCTTACTGAATCCCTTGAGCAGAGCTTGATTTGAACAAGCTCGTGGCATGGCAAAAGAAAGGCATTTTCTAAAACTGTTCAGCTTGTTTCTTAATGCCTGTTTCTTAATGCGTTTGTGTTGGTTGTCTTATTCATTTGCGGCAATAAGGGTTAAACTCATTTTTACGTTTCTAAAACTTGCAAACCATTTCATAAGGTCCCTTAGAAAAAAGTAGTGAAAAAGCTAAGAATGCTTGACCTTTATGTCCTGTCTAAATTTCGGATTGCAACACAGCTGCATAATCGCGAAGAATTTATATCTATGGGGAAGGGAGCAGCACTGGTACGGTCATCTGGTCACTCCCGGATTTCTTGTGGGCCTGTGTTTTTTTATATGTTACTGATAACTTCACTTTGCAAGTCGCAAGTTTAATATTTCTAGTGGAAGCTATTTGAGTTTGTTAAAGTTTATAACTCAGAAGTGATCGTTTACGCTAGGAGTTCAAGGCGTCCCTCAAGTGCCTTCCGCAAAGTGAACTTGTGATAGGCCCCCTATTACAAAGCAATGGTGGTAAATGCCGCCTCATCTAAATATTTTTGTTTGTTAAAAACTATATATATATATATATATATATATATATATATATATATATATATATATATATATATATATATATATATATATATATATATATATATATATATATATATATACAGATATATATATATACACTTTTCCACGCTTATATATATATATATATATATATATATATATATATATATATATATATATATATATATAGATATGCGTGAAAAGCAATTAGATGCCACTAATAAACGGTAAAGCGAAAATACGGAGGCTAAAAAGCGATTCCCGCGCTATTAGGTATGACAGCAGGTGTATCAGCGCTGTCTAGTGCTTGATGTCGAAGTATTCCATCAGCCTATGTATACGAGAGACCAGTATCAAAAAAAGAGTTCTTAATAAATTTTTCTGTCAAGCAGTTCATGAGTGCAATGGACATGTTTCGAGAAATTTTGAAGAGGTCATGGAAATAGCTTAATGGAAACGTCAAGTTTAAAGTGGAATCAAGCAAATTAAACTTTTCTATACTTTTCAAGGAAGAAATGTGAATCGTATTGATTTTTCAGTCCAGTATATTGAGCACGGGTTGTCTGAGAGCGGATATATAAAGCGGTGGTAAGAACGTTTCTCACTCCAGGACTCTCGTGGCCTACGTCGCATCTGCCTTCTTTGCATCCATTCCAGAGGTGAGAGAAGCACAGATATACAGTTTGATATAAGACTAAGCATAGATGTGCTCAGCCTTCAGTATATCGAAAGAATAATGACATATAGCTCAGTATACCGACAAATAATAAATTTTATTCCTTCTAGCATTATTGGGGTACGGGGTAATTAAATTGAGTTCCACCTTAGGAACACGCAACTGTTACGTAGCTAGACATAACCAGTGTAATGTTGTTTTCCGTCGCATCGAGATGAGGAGACGTTTTCGTTTTCTCTAATTAGACAATTAATATGAAATGGAATCAAATTCTCAGTGATTGAAATTATATGAAATGTGTCAAAAGGAAAATGTTCGAGCAACATGAGATGCTCCCGATACAACTTTCTGTTACTAAATGCGTGCTATATAAAAGTGTTTTTCAGAGCTTTTAAGAAGGCCGTGAATACGCCCAAAGTGCCTCGATCGGCCAGTCTCGCGGCAATTTTGCGTATATTTATACGGACCTGCTCGTCCTGGACTTCCTCTCCACGTGTTCTGCTCTCATAGACTGTTTTGCCAATATGGTCCGCCTTGAACTGCCTGTCCTAGATCGCGCAGAACCACTACCGACGCCTCAGTTCTGTATACTTCGTTCTGTTGCCACATTCAGTACTGGCCTACATTCAATTTGTGTCATCCCTACCTGTGCGCGATGGTCACTGCATCGCGGCTCCCATGCAAGACGTACTCTTTACACATGGTATTACAGTACCACAAACATTTTTATTTGTTACGGGCAATAGCGTCTGCCTACCAGTGGCCAATTTCGGCGTCGCCACAGATTTGCTACCAAGCGGGATATCTCAGGCCCAGCTTCGCTCATTTTAGGATCACCCAGTAGCATGTACTGCAGTAGGCGGCAATGTAGCTGACTCTCCTCTACCATCCAAGTCTGTAACTTGTACCAACGCCGACTTACGGAAAATGATTGTGCGCCACATGCATCAAGCACGCACGTGAGCTCTAGCGCGTTTTGCTTTTTTACCACGATATATTTGACTGAAAAATCGTCCTTTGGCCTAAACTACAGCTGTTAATCGTCGCATAAATACCGGCAATGCCCCTCCGGTTCATCGCCGCTCGTATCGAGTGTCGCCGTCGGAGCGTCAAGTTATTCCCGCATAAGTTCGCGCAACGCTTGCGAAGAACGTTACTGAACCGTCGTCCTCTTTCCGTAACCCAAAGGCGTCACAAGTTGTAATGCTCAAAAAGAAATATGGCTCATGGCGGTTTTCTGTGAATTATCGACACCTTCACAGGGCTACAAAAGAGCACGTGTATCCCCTACCTCGCATTTACGACGCCCTTGACTAGATCCCTGTTGCTCACCATTTTTTATCTATTCACCTTCGGATCGGTTGCTGGCTGATTGCCGTGGATGATCTAGACCGCGAGAAAATTACCCTTGTTGCACACGACGTTCTTCTTTAATGCAAAGTAATGCTGTTCGGTTTATGTGACGCTCCGGCCACATTTAAACACATAATGGACTTGCTTCTTCACGATTTCGAGTGGTCTACGTGCATCTGCTACTTTTACATCCTTATAGTAATCTGCCCAACATTCTCTACACCCCTCAGGCGCCTCTCAGCAGCCCTCAACGTTTCTCGTCGAGCCGGTCTAGAACTCAATGCATCAGTGTCAATTTCGACGTCACTAGCTTACTGTCTTTGCACATCTCGTTCATGTTAATTGAGTGCAACAGGATCCAGCCGAAATGCAGGCTGGTACACACGTCTCTGTTGCAGAAATGTATCAAGGACGTGCGCAGCTTCATCGGTCTTTGCTCCTACTTCCGCGGTTCGTGAAAAATTTTGCGGCCATTGACTAACACTAATCAATCTTTTGAATAAAGCAAAGGGATAAAGAGGCCTCTGCGTTATCGCATCTTATCGACGTTCTCGCAATGCCGCACGTTCTCCGCAATTTTGATTCTGAGTGTACCAAGATCCGTGCTGATGCCAGTGGCCACCGAATAGGCGCAGCACTCACAAAACAGCACCGCGGCAACAACCTTGTTATCGCTTGCGGCAGCAGGCTCCTCTCATCCTCTGAGACTCACTATTCTATCAACGAGTGTCAGTGGTGTCTCCTCCTAGTTTGGGCGGTTGCTAAATTCCGTCCATACCTATAGGACCGAATTTTTTCAGCGGTCACGGTCCATGTCACGCTTTTATGATTGTACTCACTGAAAGATCCTACAGGCAGACATGGTCGCTGGCAGGTACGCCTCTAAGAATATTCATAGTTTCTTACCTACAAATCTCGTCTTGCGAAATATCGTGAACACGTTCCATCACTTAAGAGAAAAAGACCATGATATCTCTTTTAAATGGATACCAGATCATTGCGGTATCATAGGAGAGAGAGAGAGAGAGCAAATAATAAATGAAAGGTAGGGAGGTTAACCAGGACTGAGGCCGGTTGGCTACCCTACACGGTAGAAAGCGAAACGGGGACGGAGAGATTAAAGAGAGAAGAGAAAGGCCACCGGGGTTATCGTTCAGTCACTCAGTCTGGATCACAGACGCTGACTCAATCCTATATCTTTCCAATATCGCAGGAGCGCTTTTGTGGCCTTTTGTAGCTGCGATATGCGAGGCCATGGTCCCAAGATCTTGTTCAAGGTGAACGGTTTTCTATCTAACTGGTTGAGAGCTGTGCAGAGATCTTGTCTTTCATTTTTAAATGATGGGCAGTAGCACAGTAGGTGGTCTATAGTTTCTTCGACACCGCAGGCATTGCACTCGGCACTATCAGCCATTCCAATTAAAAACGTATATGCATCCGTGAATGCGACGCCCAAGCGTAAGCGGCACAGCATTGATCCTCATTACGCGGAAGCCCTGGTAACAGCCGCAGTTGCATAGATGAATCGAGTGAATGCAATCAATGTTGAGTGAAATCAGGTGTCTGCTGCTGCGTCTCCATTCTTTCCTCAATTAGTAACGCCACGAGACAAATTCGTATTCTAGCACGCACGATCTCCTTAGAAGAGTAGTATACCGCACACACATGGCGCACAATATCGCACAGACTACACCCGTCACTGAAGCTCAGACCTCCGACCAGTCTGCACCGACGTGAAGCGTCTCTGCTGTGTCGGCTGTGGCTTGGACTTGCCTTCACGGGTGCCTACTCCGCACTAATTGGAATGGCTGACAGTCCTGCTTGTGATGTTTGCCGAGGCGAGGAGAACATTGACAACTTGATGTGCCATTGTACTCAATTTCAAGCGCAAAGAATATCTTTGTTCCATACATTGAGAAAATAAGATAATCGTTTTCTGTGTGAACAGACAGTACTAGGGCACCGTCCCCACCGATCATCGGCTCAGAAAGCAGTATAGGCACTTTTGTGCTTTCACGGAACGTCTAGTTTGCGCAAGTGGTTTCAACTCAAGCACAGTCCTTACACATCTCTACACCTTCTCTCTCCCTTCTCAGTCTTCACCTTCTCCCTTGCCCCAGCGTAGGGTAGCCAACCAGACACTTGACTGGTTAACACCCCTGCCGTTGTATATTTTTCTCTCTCTCTCGCCGTCTCCATAAGGACGCTGATTGCCTGTCTCGCTACCCGGTCGCCGAGCCTAACGACGCCGACAGTAGTACTACCAACGGCATTTTCTAATTGTTGGCCTCCGTTTCTAATCTCGTTCTGGCCTTCCCAAACATCGACGACGCACCGCGCTCTTCTAGCTCCCTGACTGACACAGGGCAGGGAACATTGGGGTAACTCAGACATAGGACAGCGTCCGCCGCCGCTTCTGTTGGCCCGGTCTTGCTCGCGCCGTCCGACACTATGTTGCTGCCTGTGATTCTTGCCAGCGCAGGAATACGCCTCAGGTGCTATTAGTCGGTCATCGTCAGCTCATCACCGCCCTTGTGGAACCCTTCTTTCTTGTTGGGTCAGACCTCCTCATAGCCTTTCTCATTCTAACATCATCTTCTGGTAATGAATGGGTAGTGTTTGCGGCCGATTACGCCACCCGATACGCCATCACGTGAGTTCGCCCGACCAGTTGCATCCCTGACGTCGCAGACTTTCTCTTGAGTCACTTTATATTGCTTCATGGCTTCCCGAAACAGCTGATAAGTGACCATCGCCATAACTTCTTGTCGAAAGTTATCACCGACATTGTTCGCTGCTGTTCCACTTAACAGAAGCTGACATCATACCATCCTTAAACCAATAGACTGACAGAGTGGTTAAACCATAGCCTCATCGATATGATGTCGCTGTACTCTTCCAAGGACTACCGGGACAGGGACATTGGCCTCTTACGTTATATTTGCGTACAATTCTTTACCGGCACGACACCGCCCGATTTTCCCCATTTTACTTATTGTGCGGTCTAGAGTCGGCCTTCCCCTTCTGCAATGCTCTTCCTTCTGCTGAAACCTTGTCTAACGAGAATGCACGCGATTTCATCATCCTCGCTGACCATGCACGTAAACTTTCCCGTACTCGACTGACGGCCTTGCAGACCACTCAGTAGCATCTGTACAACACGCACGTACCTGCGAAAAGTTTTTGTCTGGTGCTCTAGTGCTCCTCTGGTCGCCTTCTCTTCATGCCACAATTTCAGGGAAGCTCGCTTCGCAATACACGGAACCCTACTATTTGCTGCGCAAGGTAACGCTAGTGACTTACGAAACTGCTCCATTTAGTTCGACCTCAGCCTATTTTGTGGCATCCAGTGATGTCGTGCCCATCAGTGATCTCAAGGCGTACTGCACTGCTTCCAATCCCGCCCATTAGCTGCTGTGGACCGGCGTTTTTGCAGCCAGGGGTAGTGCCACAGACCCGTATTTACGGTGATGAAGAGGCCAGTGGTTTGAGGAAGATGACCACGTTTAGAGGCTGGTGTGGTGTGGGTGTGTGGGTTTAGAATGGTGTGGCAATATAACTCACCGGTAGCGCATATCTGAAATCATGGCAAGGCATATAGCCTACAAATTCTCAGATTTATACGCAACCTCAGGCCGGCGACGCCAGCGTACATTCGCTTGAAGTGTGCATATAATTGTTATCGTAATAAAACAGCGAAGTGGACAAAGCCGTCAATACTTCCATCAGTTGTAGCCCACACAGCGCTGTGCTTTTGGGCGCTGGCATGAGATTAGCGAGCACGCAGCCCTATATTGCTTTCTTCCCGATTTCCTTGCCGCCTTGGTGCTGTAGTTGCTTTGGCGGTGCGCTGGAATGAATGACGGGCGGCTATCAAATCCTGGCACTGCGGCCGCATTTCAATGAGGGCTAAATGCGGTTACGCCCTTGTAGCGCAGACTGGGAGCACGTTTATTCGGAGTTCCACACTACGCTGTGCTTCATATATATAAGGTTCGTTGGGCCCATAAAACTGCAGAATTAATTTTTATTTGCTGTGATGCTCCACTGTGGACTGGTCTGAGCGAACGGTGCAGTAAACGTAAATGAAACGTTTTGTAGAATTTCAATGGACGGTGAATGGCGCCGACCGGTTCCCGTCAGTCCCATCTCCTTCACAAATGCGGTGTGAAGACTCGAACATTGCTGGCAGCGCTTGTCATCACGGCAGCGTTCGCAGACGTGGGCAGCCGCTATCATGCTGCTTCCTATATCCATTATGGTTGCACTGGGAACTACTTCGCTCCAACTTACCGCACCCATATATTATGAGAACGCCGTCGGATGAGTTCATGTGGAATGTGAAGCCATGCTAACACCACCAATGTTTCGCCATTAAGGTAAAACCCCAAATTATTTTTCTACAGAAACCATTTCCTGTGTTTCTAGTACAAAATAAGAATCCGTTAAAGCAAGACTTAAACGACAGACACTCGTTTTGCAGCAAGTCAGCTATAATCCGGCAAATATGTATGTCTTAACATACAATTTATTCTTAAGTGAATTTCTAACTCTGTAACTAACGCATATTGTGGGTGTTCCACATTTTTAATGTCAGGCTTCAGGCACTGTTAAAAACAGGCTTGCATGAGCTATAAATGGAATCATTTAAGACATTCAGAGCAACCATTTATTTCTACTGTTCCCAAGTGCAGGCTAACGTTTAGCACAAATTACATATTAGGAGAACTTGCTACATCGGATTGCAGAGAACCACCCCATTGGAGGACATATTTGTGGGACAACTCTCGAGTAGGCTACGAAAATATAGTTCCAGATTCCCAAGCTTGAACAGTCATCGCTGCCGTTAGGATCAAGAAGTGATAACTATGTGCAGGGTATTGCACATTCGTGGGTTAGAAATGTATGCCTTACATGTATACGGCATAATAGTGATGGATATCCAAAGGACAGTGTTGTCGTGGTTTTTATAAGGGTCTCCTTTATAAAGAGAAACTTGTTTCGCGTTGTAAAACATAGAGGACTTAATAAATATTCCTTGGGATATATTTTCACTCAGGAAGCTGCAATTGATACGCTCGCCAGTGTGAGCTGAAGAAAGCATAAGGGATTGGCTTCAATTCCTAGTGGAGTCATTAAAAGCATTTGCGTGCATGAACGCTGAGCAGAAATTGGGCGAGGGAGTGCACAAACAGTGATAAATATTGCATATAAAGGAGGAATGAACTCATGCTTCCTTAAAGGCTCTTGGACTGCTTCTTCACATATATAACCCTAGCTCCTTCAAATTGCTACCTAAAGCTTCGGAATAAAGAAACGTAGATGAAAAAAATTAGCATCCTTGCGGTTCTTTTGTTTCACCATGGGGCCTTTTGCTTACCTTGCTGAAATGTAAGACCGTTTCTTATTCTTGTTCTAAACCTCGACAATGATGTCCAATCTCCCCAGCCGTTTTCTGACATTCGTCTATAGACAGAACTTTTTCCGATCTGGATATAGAATTCAGCCCAAAGTACTTCTGTACCATCCTCAACTCCTGCAGTTTATATTTGGCATGGATAGTAGTTTAGGAAATTCTATTTTTAAATGCTTCGCGTAGCATTGTTTCGTGTTTTCGAGAATATTTTGGCAGTCAACAAGCGCAAACTTTGTTTTCTTAGCTTGCGAGATGGATGGGTGACAATTTTTTTCGGTCAAACAGAAACATGAGCAGCAGGCGTGCCAACGCGAATGAGTGCAAAGACACCTTGGTGAAATAGGACGCGAAAATCTATGCACAATCCGCCTGCGAAAAAAGCGATCGACGCTGTTGTCTGGCGTTAAAAGCACTGACGTTTTCTTTAGGAGGATGTACAGCGTACAAGGCGGCATCAACTGAAACGCCTGGGAGTAAGCTGCCTTGTCGCGGAAGCTGGCACTTCGTTACCCTGCAGCGGCATTTCCAGTACATGGGTGTCCGGCGTCATTTGTTCTTCCTCTAATCAATCTGCTTGATGGCAGACAATATGCGAGCAGGACATAGCAGTGCATTCAGTAGACTTGAATTGTACAGTGCCGTCCGCACCACCTCGATAATGTTAGTGGCGAGCATTCGAAACGCTTAAAATTGAGAAAACACATTATCTACGGGAAAAACATTTATCGAAAACGGGTTCAGACTAGTTTAAATGTCCTTACCGGTATCGCTACTCTAGGTCGAGCAAGAGAGGCGGACCCTCGGAACATACGGCCACGAGACGAAAAGCTTTATAGACTTTCTGTAGATACAGCAAGTAATAGTGTACAGTTAGCGGTGCCGACGGGCACACCGTATTGACGGGGCGGCTGCTACCGACTCTCTCTTTAGAATGGGCCAGTTCTCACTTAAAGCCCTTTGGCGATCCATTGTCGGCAGGAACGAGGCAGGGCATGTGCGGACGTCACCCGCGTCACATTATTTTTTTGTCGCTGCAGCAGGGTTGGTGCGGCGCGTAACCGGATTCCTCAGTTCGACCCATGGGGAGGTGTCGGTGGTTCGTGGGGCTTTGCAGGCTGCGAGTCACAAGGGCAACCGCTTCAGAAGAACGAGGGCGGGGGGGGGGGAGAGAGAGCACCCGTTAACGCCATGATAGGAACACAGTGTGGCACAACCCAGCGTAAGTACGCCCCATACCTTACATAACGGCCCCAATATTTCAGAAGCAAGTGCGCCACTAAGCGCAGTATGGGCGTAAAATGCGGGACAAGCTGCCGCACAAAACCGCACGACGTCACACTTCCCTGGCTTCACCTGCACCCGGCACGGCTGCCAGTGAAGCAGCATCCGTGAAAACACAGCAGAAACTTGTCTCCTCTCTATAAGCTTTATAACTCGGCGAAAGATGTGCTACGAGTAGATGAGTAACTAGCATCATACACCAAGAGCTACCCATAAATGAGTACGATGTTTTCGTTATAGATATATCCGCAATCACTTGTCTTGTACAACAGTATTCGCTTCGCACCTGCAGTATCATTAGATTAGACTATTGAACATTAGATTTGGCAACTGCATCTAAGAAGCTTGGATGAGAGATTTAAAACGTAGTTAAGTTTTGGAATAGGCTAAGGATCACGTGGAGAAGAATCTCGGGAAAAAAAAGGTCATCATGTTTCACTGTTATCATTGGTAAGGCTTCTTGGGGAAACGTTGCTTTTTCTTCTATTGCCATAACGAAATAGGAATGTGTTATACGCACGCGTTCATAGGGTGGTCTTTAGAATACATTGCCATGGGATAATTTGATTTTCTCTTCAATAAACATAGAATGGCGTTAGCCTTGTACAAACGAGATGTTCAACGGCAACAAAGCATTGTTTAGCCTGATTCTAGTTGGAGGGTGCAAACATTTGAAGTCTGGGGCACAAAACGCACGAATAATGCATATTATCTTTTAGGCCTAAATGCCCAACACTCATGTTGTATTTTACAAAATGACTTGAGGTAAGCTCTTGGAATCTATTCATCAGATAACTTACAGTTGTAATTATATCACTTGTGTTATAAACACATGTAAGATACTTCAAATATGCAGTCTAAATTTTGTAACCGCGTCGGCTCATTATAAACATATCATGCTTGTTTTTAATTGTTTTTGGCGAAACATTTAGAACTCCTCGTGAAAAGTTTATATTTTCTGTTGCAAATTCCCAATGCTAGCAAGAATATCCATTCGCAATTTCGAAATAAATAGAGTTTGCCATATATTTTACAACCTAAATTCAAATGCGAAAGCAGAGGAGTAGAGAAAGGCACTTATAAGACATGAGTCTGTTATTTGCGTAAGAACAATATTTAAGAAGATATCAATACTTCTTTTTCTCTCCAGCTCTCTAGTCGATAACATGGATGGCTTCTTTGGGAAATGCCTCTTCGTGGTCGTTGCTGCCACACTCGGTAAGATTATCTCAATTTGACGGAGGTGGATGCCCACCCCTAAGGGAAATGGTGACAGGGTTTGCGAAATTTGTTGTACAAAAGCTTCATTTTGTATGAGTTCGTGGTGATATTTAATTTTATGTATATTATTTATTTATTTCAAGATACTGGCAACCCCTTGACAGGGTTATTCCATCAGTGAGGTACATGAAGAAGGAGTAATAATAGTAATTGTTAGGGGAAGGAATGCTAAACAAGTAGAAATAAGAAGAAAAAGTATACGTAACACAGTAAGAATGAATACGAGTATTGACAAGCATGCAATAGAAAAACAGATAATCACATGGAGAATAAAAATAAATGACATCATGCGGAAAAGTACGTATTGAGTCATGTAACATCTCAAGGAAATCATCAATTCTTTGCTGTTCGAATACAAGACGGTCAAGAATATTCCATTACCGAGTGGATCTCGGGAGAAAAGAATAATAGAATGTATTGTTATTGCAAAAACCTTCCTTGGAACGTGAGATCATGTGTATGACGCAGGTGTCTTGTTTGTTTGGTTTCGACATATCTTGCGTGGTCTATCTTAAAATAGTTGTGGAGTAGGATCTATAAAACTTCAGGCGGTGAATTTTAGCTCCACTTTGGAGTGAGGCCAATACCTACACGGCGTAGCAATTCTGTCAAGGATTGAAGGCGTCGATAGCGGTTAAAAACAACTATATTCGCTTTACGCTGCACGCTTTTAAGCATGCTGATACCGCTACTTGTGGAGAGGAACCAGATTATATTGGCGCATTCGAGCATCGGTCGGACAGATGTGGTGTACCCTAAAAGGTTAGTGTCAAGGTCAGCGTGCTGCAGCATCCGCTTAAGGAAAAACAATTTTTTCATTGCTTTCGAGGTTTTAGCTTCCGTATTAACTGCTCAACGGCAGTGTTATTATTTCACCAAGATATTTGTACCGGCTTACATTTCGGAGCGTGACGTTATTAAATC
The DNA here is from genome assembly GCF_050947875.1 of Dermacentor variabilis. NCBI lineage: Eukaryota > Metazoa > Arthropoda > Arachnida > Ixodida > Ixodidae > Dermacentor > Dermacentor variabilis. Next base: position 76,970,894 of record NC_134573.1, on the reverse strand, counting down.
CATAGGGAAAGCCTAAGCTTCTTTTCTTTTTCTAATTGACATCGCAGCTGTTTTGTCTGAATTGATCACCATTTGCCAGTTAGAGCACCAACTTACTGCTTCATTCAGGGTATTCGTCACTGTAGCTTTTAACCTCTTTATACAGTATGCAGTCGTCTGCAAATAGCCTAATATTTGCGTTAATGTTCACTGCCAGATCATTTATAAACAATAGAAATAATATCGGTACCAAGACGGATCCTTGGGGCACAACGGATGTGGCATTTATCGTGTCAGAAACGTGCTCATTGCATTGCACAAATTGTTGGCGGCCGGATTAATGTCTTGATATCCATCCAGTCATTGGCCCATTCCCAAGTTTGCGGACCAGCTGGAAAACTAGCCTTTCATGGGAAACCTGATCAAACGCCTTTGAGAAATCCATAAAAATTATGTGAATTTGAGAGTATTCGTTAATGCATTGGGCCAAGTCGTGCACAATCTCGACGACTTGCGTTACGGTCGATAGGCATCTCCGAAATCCGTGCTGCTTGGGGTGTAGCAGATCCTTGTATTCGGAAACTTTGTGATGAATTTGTGGACAATAGGCTCGCGTATTTTACACCTGGTACACGTCAAGGAAATTGGCGTGTAGTTTGATGGGATCGTCTTGTCACCCGATTTATACACTGTGATTACTTTCGCGACTTTCCATTCAGAAGGAACCTGGGAATCCTGGATAGAGTTTCTGAATATTAAGCGTTTAAACTTACTAACTGGCTCGGCATACCATTTGAGAAAAGCGTCCGGTTTTCCGTCTAGGTCACAGCTCTTGTTTCATCAAGGTTTAATATAAGACACAGTATAGCACTGTCCTTTATTTCTGTGATTTCTAGTAATTAATTTTGGTAGATGGTATAATCGGAGTATGTTTCACTAGTCCATTATCTGTTGAAAAATCCTACTGGAAGTAGCGATTGAATTGATCCGCCTTATCTTTTGTTTCTATTGAAGGAGAAGCCTTTCTGTCGCTATGTTTACCATTTACGTAATGCCAAAATTTTGCTCGGGATGTTTCCATGAACTAGGATAGAGTGTTACTATAATAGTGCACTATGGAAACGCCTATTTTCTTTTTCAATGTTTTAGATAACACGGAAATCTGTGCGCTGTAATTACCGGCTAGACCAGACCTCCTAGCTTTCCTCTGCCAACTAATTTTACGTTTAACGTGAATCCATGGGTTATAATTTCTTTTAAGTTTGCGCTCTAGTGGGAAAACATTTTCAGTACAATGCATGACCTGTGCTTTGAATTGCAACCATATATGATCTATTGATGAGTTTTTATCCAAGCAAAGACCTGAAAATTCGATAAACTTGTGAATGAGATATGTGATTATTGCATCGTTGTCAGCTCTGTTGAATGCAAGAACTTGTTTACAGGGCCGTAGTTCGTACAAGACCAGGTAGAGAAAGTCTGCATAGGACTAAGCTATGATCGGATATGCCGTCTAAGATTTCACTGCCTGACTGGTCGTTCAGGAAATGGTCACTAAGAAGAACAACGTCTAGAATAGAACTAAATTTACCATGGATACAGGTTGCTACGAGTACCAGTTGGTTGAGCTCAAAGTTGAACAACTTATCCAATATGACGTCATTTGCAGCACCTCGCACTTTCTTGACGACCATTCCATTTCAGGCAGGTTAAGATCACCAGCCATGATCATTTCGCCATTCGTCAAGTCATGATGCATATAATCCAGAAGAAGTTCGATGTAGTTTGTCTCAGCATTAGGTGGTCTGTAGCTAACTCCTATAAATATGTATCCTTTCTGCAGCTTTATTTTGCCCCACACCACCTGGCTTCATTTTCTGGCTTATCTGGCAAAACGGTGCATTGTTAGTTCTTTCTTAAAGAAAAGTATCTTTTCTTAAAGAAAAGATATCACGAGCTGCCGCACAGCCGGCTGTAAACAGTAACTATCACCTTGACGCACACAGGCCTATACATTCATGCGCTCACTCAGGCGCCTTGCCTGCGGTGACAGCGACTGGAATCGGCAGCCGAGCACGCTTGGTGTCCACGAGTGTGCGCCCTGCTATACGTATTTGTATAAAACTCAGTTGTTACGTTGGAACAGGCAAAAATTAGCGACTGTGTCTGTAAGCGTTCCTTCCCCGCAGAGCTTTTATTTCTTCTTATTGGCGATCGTGCAACAGGGCAATCCTCAAGCGAGAGAGACCGCCATCACATAAGATTAAAAGAAGATATGTTTTCCTTGCTCCTTGTAAACCGCTTTCATGTTCTTTATTGACTACGATTTGTCACACCGTGCATTTGTGTTTCGGAGCACATGACACCATTGACAAGGGGACATGTTCTAGGAGCTGTCTTTACAAGTTGATGTTCTATCTTCGCACAACTGGAGAGTTTAAATTGAGACTGAATGAATACCCTCTCTTCTAATTTCAACTGTAACAGTTGAAAGACGATGGCTCTAAATATCCAGGCATATATAAATATTTCAGTGTTTCCTCTTTATTTCTTCTCCCCTTTTGTATCATACAAGCGAACCACCACTTGTAATTTTTTCCTTTGCAGCTGCACTGATTATGACCCCAAACGAAGTTGGCGCAATCCCACCTTTCATCCTTGACAATATTATAAAGACAATGGGCCGAGACGAAGAAAACGTCGAGTAGCCAAGCATCAGTCTTCGTGATACAGTGTGGGCGATCTGCATTCCATTGGCGACGCCTGCTTCGTGGCGGAAGAAAATGAATGAAACAACAAATGGCCTGACATGAATAAACTAGACATCGTTGGAGGCAAACTTTCTATTTGGTGCCGAATGTCACTTTTTTAATTTGCTTTCATGTAGTCGCTCTTAAGCGCTTCTACGCATGGAGTTCATAGTCTCCTGCTTCGTCGCATTTCAAATGAGTCTTCCATTCTTACAAATGATACAACGGATTTTCATTTTGTTATTTTCATCTAACCGCAGTTATACTCAAAGCGAATTTTCGCCGTCTTCATATAGGTATATAATCAAGTATATGCGCGCTATTTGTTCTCTTATTGCAACATTGAGCTAGAGAACCACAGAAGAAGGCACCTTCGAAGCCCCATAGTAATCAAGTCCAAGAATTCTGGACATTCGCCTTCAAAACCTCACTGCAATACACAAGTGTAAGTCAATTGCAATTCGCCTAAGTTATTTTTTACAGTATAGGCCAAGGATTAAAAAGTTCGAACTGACTACAAAGCGAGGACAATTTTTTGTATCAAGATATTCATTCATGAAACTTATAGTCGGAATATTGGTGGTGCGTTAAAGTGGTTTTTTGGTCAGGGATGAGCGATGAATTGACATGAGAGGAGCAAATCGTTGAGCACCCTCCCTGCAGAGGGCCACATTGATCAGAAGCATCAAATTTGATCCTTAGAGCTATTTATTACAGCTGGGGTAAGACCGGTAATGGCAGAGGGAGGGTTATGCATCTGTTTACATACGTAGGTTATTTAGAGGCACCCGAGGCAGCAATGCGTGGGCACGTCTTGAACGTGCCTCTGTTTTCTTCTCTGCACGTGTGTGCACGTGTATTTGTAAGCAGGGTTGCGACTCCGTATTTGCGTTTGTAAGCGCGCGAGTGCGAGTATGCGTGTGTGAGCGTTCGAGGCGTGTGTGCATGCCTGCATTTCCGTGTGCGGGCGCGAGTATGCGCCTGTATTGCACGTATGCGTGCGTTTGGGGTGTAGGCTAAGAGCGTTTGAATGTGTACGTGTGCCAACGTGTGTACCTGTTTCGGCATGCACGCCTGCGAACAAATGTCGGCATGTTTGTGTGCGCGTGCATGTCTGTGTGTGTGTGCTGTGTGTGTGTGTGCATGTAAGGTAGACAGAGAGTTTATGTGTACGTGCGAGGGAGAAAGAGAGTTTGTGTATGAGGGAGCTAGTGTGTGACTGTGTGTGGGTGCAAAGGAGATAGAGAGACTCTGTTTGCATGCAAGTGAGAGAGAGTTTGTGGTGGAGCGACAGATAATGTGTGTTAGTATCTGTGTGCGCGCACGTACGAGTGAGAGTCACTGTGTGTGCGAGGGACAGAGGATCGCGTTCTGTGAGTATGTGTTTGTGTATGCGAGTGGGAAAAAGATCGTGTGCGCGTGCGAGTGGCTCCATATTTGCATTACATGCACGCGAGTGCGTGCCTGCATTTGCGTGTACGTGCGCGTTTCGTGAGCTTGTGGTGCATACATGGGCGCGTGTGAAACCGTACATGTGCGAAAGTGTTCGTGTTTCAGCATGCATGCGCACGGACAAATGTGTGCGTGTTTGTGCGCGTATGGATACCTATGCGTGCGTATTTTCTGCTGTGTGCCTGCCCGCACGCGAAGCAGAGAAGATAAATTCGTCTGCGTGCCTGTGTGTATGCGAGGCAGAGAGTGTGTTGGCGCGAGGGTGAGTGTGTGTGCTTGTGCCTTCGCATACGAGGGGATAGTGTGTGTGTGTGTGTGATTGTTTATAGGTGTGAGCGAACACTTTCCGTCTTACACCTACTCTTGGAAACACATGTAGAGATCATATAAAGCCATATTTCAATTCATGACTTAAGAACGAATGACACGGAATTTATAGCGTTATCTCTTTCTGAAACAGTAACATATCAAAAAGGAAGTGCTGTGGCGTCGGTATTACCGCACTTGACTGGCACGGTCGAGCGAAAAGCTGTTAAGTGGTTCACTTTCATTATCATGCTTCCGTCGGAGGCCGCGCAATGTGTCGCGCACATTAATACCCTAAATATGCACTATAATTGAATGGCGCATCATTTCTGTTACCAAGCAAGCTTTCGGCAGCGCACATCCGTTGCTACATTTCCATTTGAACTTTTATCTGCTTGCATTCGGAAACAGAATGTGCATAAATATGGAGAGTCGTGTGGACTCAATATGCTCATCGAGTAGCACCAATGCTGGCGATATCACAAAGACAGGAAACGGTCAGGTCGATGTTGCCGACGGTATTTTTCTATATCAGTTACGCTATCAGAAAGCATTTAATCCGAAGTATTACTATTAGCTTGTTAAGGAGCATTTTTATTAAACACGTGTTCGCTCAGGTACAAAATCTTGAAGAAGGGCTCTAAACTGCTCCTTTGCGTTAGCCACTGGAGATTATTTATTTATTGGTTGCTTCATTCACATAGCTTCGTAAATTACGCACACAACTGATAAAGTTCTTCCATATTCGGAGGTTACTATCTGAACACTGGATTGAAAACAAGGTCCCCAATATTTACGTTGGTCTATTTCTTACAATTTGGGGCCGTTAAACATTGCCGCCAGTATATTCATGGTGCAATATTCTTCTCATGTTGCAGGTGCGTTTGCTTCGACAGGTATTCTTGGCGGAATTCAAGTTCATGAACTCAGAACACATGTGCGCAACTGTGCACCTCTTGCTTTACAATGGGCAATCTTACTTTATGCAAAAATACCGGTACACCAAAAAAAGTGTGCGGGAACATTGTCAGCACTCTCGTATAACTTTCTGAGCATTGGAAGCATGAAGCTTGGTTTCCCGGCGTCAGTTGGGGTTTACTCGCGCAGTGGACCCATGTGCAATTTCGCTTGTGTCGTCAATTTCCTTAGTTGTCTTCTCCTGAGCGTTGACGTTGAGTCTAAACCAGGCCGCAGGAGACCGGCGTCTGAAACTGGCAAACCTGACGAATCCCAAGGAAGGGTTCTTAACGCACTTGAGACATTGGCTGAGCTGGCAACGTGGAGTTGCGATAATCCTTGTCTTGTGAACCTTCTCTCCGATTTTGTTGCTTGTGAGAAAGGAATGTCGCAAGGCATATCTGAAGTCAAAAATGCTGTGGATACAGGTTTGGTGCCTTGGAATTGAGTGTGGGTCTTGAAACCTCATGGTCGAAGGCACTAGGTGATCGAGACTCTGATCAGCTTCGTTCTCAGGCGGCTTGCCTAAAGCGCACTGTTGCCGAAATAACTGCCAAATATGACGATCTTGAACGCCGCTCACCGAGAAATAACATAATTCTTCGTGGCATACCAGAAGATATTAACGAGTAGTATGTTCAATTATACTCTAAGGCTGTGAACGTTTTCAGTAATCTTTCGCTTGACTGTCCGCGTATTGAACGCTTCCATAGGTTGGGCAGAATGCGTCCTGGGCGTTCACGCCCAATCTTTTTTAACATTGCTTGATGTCAGCGATAAGCTAGTGATGCTGAAAAACGCTTATAAGCTCAAGATTTGCGGTATGAAACTTTCCTAAGATTTTTCGTCCAGCGTACGCGCAGTACGTAAAAAGCTATGGGACGCTTCTGTTGACAAACGCAATAACGGCTTGTTTACAAAAAAAGTGTTTTGATCATTAATTTATAGATAACGTTCCTTACAACTGCGACGGTGCCTCAAATAGTCGCGTAAGAGGTCCAGGTTTTGATTCTAGCGCAAGATTTCCAGATGTTTTCCTTCCCTCGCATATTCCGCCATTAGTGCCTCTATTTGTAGAGCAATAATTACGTTTTCTTTGTCCCATAACCTGATACAATTAGTTGACAAGATTACACGGCAGCACTCGATACCGGACTTAGCGTTTATTAGTGACAGTCTTGCTACTTTAGGTTTTAACACTCATATCCTGGCAGAAATCTCGGAACATGGCACAGTTCTCGTACACTATAACTATCCTATCCCACATGAACGCGTTAGCTATTCCAGCTATTCCACATTTCACTATTTTAACAAGGCTGACGATAGGTCTATCACTGATACCCTTGCAGATAACATTGACCATTATTTGTCCCTCAGTACCGAATGTCCTGTTGACAGACTTGTAGGTCCGTTAGAGTCGCTACTGAAATATTGCATCAAGAACTAGGCTCCAATAAAAGCAAATGAGATAAGTAATTAACTTCCTTGGATTAACTAGGATATCCTGCACCGGTCATGCCGTGCTGGTAGACTGTGTAAATCAAAGTATTCTATTCCGGCGCAAATGCCTAAGGTTTTGTTTTTCTGTGCAGCGCCCACTAGTACCTAAATCATATCCTCACAGTTTCTGGAAATCAGTTTTACCTAGTTCAACCATGCAGAACCTCTTTCTAGAATAACGACGCCAATACTAACGACGCCACTGTAGTTACGAATGGTTTTAACTTGCACTTACACTTTGTTTTCACCTCGATAACATTGTAGTTCTAAAGCTTAGTTGTGATGCAGAAATTTATAAATTAGGCGATTTCGTAATAAGTTACGATGGTTTCTTAAACCTAACATTGAATCTCGATACAAGTCCGGTATTTGCATAAAGCAGGTGATGAACAACTTCTATCCAACTACAGGCCGATACCTCTCACATTCCAATCATGCGAGATGTTGTAGCACATTATTCCCAAACACATAATCGAATTTCTTAACTCTGATGATCTTGTATCATCTGCACACCATGATTTCCGTCGTGGCTATAGCACTATAACGCAATTAGTCCATTTTGTTCATGATATCGCTTCTAACCTAGCCATAGGTAACCAAGTGGATGCCGTCTTCATCCACTTCTCTAAAGCTTTTGACTCTGTGATTCATTCTAAAGTACTAGTAAAATTAAACATAATACTCAATAATTCCTCTCTTCTTTCTTGGATAGCCAGTTTTCTCCGTTATTTGCTCCCTTTACCTCAGTGGACTCACCTTCTCTCGACCTTACGTCAGTCGTTCCTCGGGGATGCGCGTGAATGTGACCGCGTATGATACAAATTTATTAACTTCAAGGTTGACCACCACCGTCTTGCGCAAACCCTTATGTCTTTCTGCACTTAGTGTAAAACGTGGCAGATGAACATCACCTGTAGTAAAACAGTCGCAACGTCACTTTCTAATAGATAGAGCCCCCCTCTCGTTCAATCACTCTCTGGATGGCATCCAACTTAAAGAGTGTTTCACTATAAATACTTTGATTTCATTCCAACCGAACGTCTCTTATGGTCCAAACATATTGAATATGTAAACCGGAAATCCATAAAAATTAAGTTATTTGCGCCGCACTTTACCTATGCACCCCATCGTTACTAAATTTAAGTGAAGTACAGATTATTATTCTTTTCAAGGAAAAATGGGGACCGGAATAAAATGCGGCAAGGCCTGACGTGGCCCCGGTGCACATACAGTTGGCAGTAACAATAGAAGGGCCAGAAAATGTACACAGAAGGTTCGACAAATATGTCAAAACAACGCTGCAATATACACAATGAAACGTAAAACATGTGCAAGGCAATGCGCAAGCCCTCAAAGTTGTACACCTACAAATACTATGCATACATGGCTGGTGAATTAGGACACGAAAAATGCGATTACAGTTAGAGTTAGAGATAAACGGTAGAATACTTTATTTACATTTGAATTTCTCCTTCAATCAAGCGTCGTTTTGTGTTTTTCTTGAACAGATTTTCAGATAAAATAAATTATCAGTAAAGAGAAATTTGTCGAACGCGTTGGGTACTTGAAAATTTAGCTTTTGTCTACCATAATTCGTGCGCTTTTGCGGAACTCGTAGTTTTACCTTACGAATTTTGAAAATTATTGTGCTGTCAAAAACATTGCAGAAACGGTTTCGATAAATGTATTGCAACAGCCGTAGGTAATACGCTTGGTCAGCTTATAGTATGCGATGTTCAACGAACAAGGGTTGTGTCTATAATTTTTGTGTTGCACCGTAATAGCCCTTAATAGCATGCAAGGCTCTTTTTTGTAGCAGTAGTAGTTTATCGTAATCCGAAGCTGCAGTCGTACACCATACATGATTACAATATGACAGTTTTGAGAAAAACAGTACATTATACATTGACACCTTTAAACAAAAGGCAAGTGTTTAGAAATCCTAAGAAGCAGACCAACATTTCTTCTTAGCCAATACGGAAGTTTCGAGATATCTACAGACCAAGGAACACTTTCATTAAACCAGACGACGAGAAATTCGATTATGTGTTTGTGAATGATGTGTTCTAACAACTTGCATGACTGGAATGTGGGAGGTATCTGCCTGTAGTTGGATAGAAGTTGTTCATCACCTGCTTTATAGAAAGGCCAGACTTGTGTTGAGATTCAAGGTTAGGTATAAGACACCATCGTAACTTATTACGAAATCGCCTAATTTATAATTTTCTCCATCATAACTAAGCTTTTGAACTACAAAGCTATCGAGGGCGAAAACATATTGTAAGTGCAAGTTAAAACCATTTATAACTACGGTGGCGTCGTTAGTATTGGCGTCGTTATTCTAGAAAGAGGTTCTGCGTGGTTGAACTAGGTAAAACTGATTTCCAGAAACTGCGAGGATTTGATTTAGGTAGTAGTGGGCGCTGGACAGAAAAACAGAACCGTAAGCATTTCTAGTATAAAAACGTAGTTCCTCCTTGGCTTTTTCAAAAGGAACGCGAAGCGCCGGAACAGAATGCTTTGATTTACACAGTCTACCGGAACGGCATGGCCGGTGCAGGATATCCTAGTTAATCCAAGTAAGTTTATTACTTATCTTATTTGCTTTTATTGGAGCATAGTTCTTGATGCAATATTTCAGTAACGACTCAAAAGAACCTACAAGTCTGTCAACAGGACATTCGGTACTGAGGGACAAATAATGGTGAATGTTATCTGCCAGAGTATGAGTGATAGACCCTATCTTCAGCCTTGTTAAAATAGTGAAATGTGGAATAGCTAACACGTTCATGTGGCATAGGACAGTTATAGTGTACGAGAACTGTGCCATGTTCCGAGATTTCTTCCAGGATATGAGTGTTAAAACCTAAAGTAGCAAGACTGTCACTAATAAACACTAAGTCAAGTATGGAGTGCTGCCGCGTATTCTTGTCAACTAATTGTTTCATGTTATGGGAGAAAGAAAACGTAATTAAGCCTCCCACGAAAGGACGTCGAGGGCTTGCCTCGCCGCCGCCTCGCGGGCGTGCTGGGCCGCCCAGGTTTGGTCGAGCTTATAAGCGTTTTTTAGCATCACTAGCTTATCGCCGAAATCAAGCAATGTTAAAGAACATAGGCCGGGAACGCCCAGGACGCATTCTGCCCAACCTATGGAAGCGTTCAATACGCGGACAGTCAAGCGAAAGCTTACTGAAATCGTTCACAACCTTAGAGTATAGTGGGACATACTACTCGTTATTATCTTCTGGTATGCCACGAAGAATTATGTTATTTCTCGGTGAGCGGCGTTCAAGATCGTCATATTTGGCAGTTATTTCGGCAACAGTGCGCTTTAGGGAAGCCGGCTTAGAACGAAGCTGATCAGAGTCTCGATCGATAGTGCTTCGACCATGAGGTTTCGAGACCAGCCACATGCAATTCCAAGGCACCAAACGTGTATCCACAGCATTTTTGACACCAGATATGCCTTGCGACATTCTTTTCTCACTAGCAACAAAATCGGAGAGAACGTTCACAAGACAAGGATTATCGCAACTCCACAGTGCCAGCTCGGCCAATGTCTCAAGTGCGTTTAGAACTCTTCCTTGGGATTCGTCAGGTTTGCCAGTTTCAGGCGCCGGTCTCGTGCAGCCTGGGTTACACTCAACGTCATCGCTCAGGATAAGGCAGCTAAGAAAATTGACAACATAAGCGAACTTGCCCATGGGTCTACTACGCGAGTAAATCCCAAATGACGCCAGGAAACCAAGCTTCATCCTTCTAATGCTCAGAAATTTATACGAGAGTGCTGACAATGTTCCCGCACACTTTTTTTGGTGTACCGGTATTTTTGCATAAAGTAAGATTGCCCATTGTAAAGCAAGAGGTGCAAAGTTGCGCACATGTGTTCTGAGTTCATGAACGTGAATTCCGCCAAGAATATCTGCCCAAGAAATCGCACCTGGTACATAAGAAGAATATTGCATCATGAATATACTGGCGGTATTGTTTAATGGCCCCAAATTGTAAGAAATAGACCAACGTAATATTGGTGACCTTGTTTTCAATCCAGTGTTCAGATGGTAACCCCCGAATATGGAAGAACTTGATCAATTCTGTGCGTAATTCACGAAGCTACGTGAATGAAGCAACCAATAAATAAATAATCTCCAGTGGCTAACGCAAAGGAGCGGTTTAGAGCCCTTCTCCAAGATTTTGTAGCTGAGCGAACACGTGTTTAATAAAAATGCTCCTTTACAAGTTAATAGCAATACTTCGGATTAAACGCTTTTTGAAAGCGTAACTGATATAGAAGAATACCGTCGGCCACATCCACCTGACTGCTTGTTGTCATTGAGATATCGCCAGCATTGGTGCCACTCGATGAGCATATTGAGTGCAAACGACTCTCCATATTTATGCACATTCTGTTTCCGAATGCAAGCAGATAAAAGTTCAAATGGAAATGTAGCAACGGATGTGCGCTGCCGAAAGCTTGCTTGGTAACAGAAATGATGCGCCATTCAATTATAGTGCATATTTAGGGTATTAATGTGCGCGACACATTGCGCGGCCTCCGACGGAAGCATGATAATGAAAGTGAACCACTTAACAGCTTTTCGCTCGACCGTGCCGGTCAAGTGCGGTAATACTGACGCCACAGCACTTCCTTTTTGGTCTGTTACTGTTTCAGAAAGAGAGAACGCTATAAATGCCGTGTCATTCGTTCTTAAGTCATGAATTTAAATATGGCTTTATATGATCTCTACACGTGTTTCCAAGAGTAGGTGTAAGACGGAAAGTGTTCGCTTACACCTATAAACAATCACACACACACACACACTAACGCCTCGTATGCAAAGGCACAAGTACACACACTCACCCTCGCGCCAACACACTCTCTGCCTCGCATACACACAGGCACGCAGACGAATTTATCTTCTGTGCTTCGCGTGCGGGCAGGCACCCAGCAGAAAATACGCACGCAAAGGTATCCATACGCGCACAAACACGTACACATTTGTCCGTGCGCATGTATGCTCAAACACGAACACTTTCACACATGCACGCTTTCACACGCGCCCATGTATGCATCACAAGCTCACGAAACGCGCACGTACGCGCAAATGCAGGCACGCACTCGCGTGCATGTAATGCAAATATGGAGCCACTCGCACGCCCCCACGCTCTTTTTCCCACTCGCATACAGAAACACATACTCACAGAACGAGATCCTCTGTCCCTCGCACACACAGTGACTCTCACTCGTACGTGCGCGCGCACAGATACTAACACACATTATCGCTCCACCACAAACTCTCTCTCGCTCGAATGCACACAGATTCTATCTCCTTCGCACGCACACAGTCACACACTCGCTCCCTCATACACAAACTCTCTTTCTCCCTCGCACGTACACATAAACTCACTGTCTACCTTACATGCACACACACACACACAGACATGCATGCGCACACAAACATGCCGACATTTGTTCGCAGGCGTGCATGCCGAAACAGGAACACACACTGGCACACGTACACATTCACACGCTCTTAAGCCTACACCGCAAACGCACGCATACGTGCAATACAGGCGCGTACTCGCGCCCGCACACGGAAATGCAGGCATGCACACACGCCTCGAACGCTCACACACGCATACTCGCACTCGCGCGCTTACAAACGCCAATACGGAGGCGCGCGCCCGCTTACAAATACACGTGAACACACCTGCAGAGAATAAAACACAGGCACGATCAAGACGGGCCCACGCATTGCTGCCTCGGCTGCCTCTAAAAAACCTGCGCATGTCAACAGACGCATAACCCTCCCTCTGCTATTACCGGTCTTACTTCAGCTATAATAACTAGCTCCAAGGAAAAAAATTTGGTGCTTCTGATCAATGTGCCCTCAGCAGGGAGGGTGCTCAATGATTTGCTCCTCTCATGTGAATTCATCGCTCATCCCTGACCAAAAAACTACTTCAACGCACCACCAATATTCCGACAATAAGGTTCGGTAATGAATATTTTGATACAAAGAATTATCCTCGCTTTGTAGTCAGTTCGAACTTTTTAATCCTTGGCCGATACTGTAAAAAATGACTTAGGCAAATTGCATTTGACTTACACTTGTGTATTGCAGTGAGGTTTTGAAGGCGAATGTCCAGAATTCTTGGACTTGATTACTATGGGGCTCCGAATGTGCCTTCTTCTGTGGTTCTCTAGCTCAATGTTGCAATAAGGGAACAAATAGCTCGCATATACTTGATTATACACCTATATGAAGACGGCGAAAATTCGCTTTGAGTATAACTGCTGTTAGATGAAAATAACAAAATGAAAATCCGCTGTATCATTTGTAAGAAAGGAAGACTCATTTGAAATGCGACGAAGGAGGAGACTATGAACTCCATGCGTAGAAGCGCTTAAGAGCGACTACATGAAAGCAAATTAAAAAAGTGGCATTCGGCACCAAAGAGAAAGTTTGACTCCAACGATGTCTAGTTTATTCATGTCAGGCCATTTGTTGTTTCATTCATTTTCTTCCGCCACGAAGCAGGCGTCACCAATGAAATGCAAATTGCCCACACTGTATCACGAAGACTGATGCTTGGCTATTCGACATTTTCTTCATTTCGTCCAATTGTCTTTCCAATATTTTCAAGGATGAAAGGTGGGATTGCGCCAACTTCGTTTGGGGTCATAATCAGTGCAGCTGCAAAGGAAAAAATTACAAGTGGTGGTTCGCTTGTATGATACAAAAAAGACAAGAAATAAAGAGGAAGCACTGGAATATTTATATATGCCTGGATATTTAGAGCCACCATCTTTCAACCGTTACAGTTGAAGCATATAGCAGACTCACATATTCTCAGCAATTAGAAGAGAGGGTATTCATTCAGTCTCAATTTAAACTCTCCAGTTGTGCAAAGATAGAACATCAACTTGTAAAGACAGCTCCTAGAACGTGTCTCTTCTGTCAATGGTGTCATGCGCTCCGAAAGACAAATGCACGGTGTGACAAATCGTAGTCAATAAAGAACACGCAAGCGGTTTACAAGGAGCAAGGAAAACATATCTTCTTTTAATCTTATGTTATGGCGGTCTCTCTCGCTTCAGGATTCCCCTGTTGCACGATCGCCAATAAGAAGAAATAAAAGCTCTGCGGGGAAGGAACGCTTACAGACACAGTCACTAATTTTTGCCTGTTCCAACGTAACAACAGAGTTTTATACAAATACGTATAACAGGGCGCACACTCGTGGACACCAAGCGTGCTCGGCTGCCGATTCCTGTCGCTGTCACAGTATGCAAGGCGCCTGAGTGAGCGCATGAATGTAAAGGCCTGTGTGCGTCAAGGTGATCGTTACTGTATTACAGCCGGCTGTGCGGCAGCTCGCGATATCTTAGTAAAACAGGTTACATTTTTTCGTGTGTCTGATCTGTCCTGCTTTACCCAACTGAGGGGCACACAGGAAGCTGTAGCAATAATATATAATCAAGTGCATAACTGCACAGGTATGACAATTGGCTTGCGCCAGGCTAATGATTTATATATGCAATGTGTATTGAATAGCGTATGTTTGCTTAGACATTGCATGTTGATTAGTTATTGTTATTGCAACCAGTTTAAGCTAAAGTTGAATATTTTCACAATAGGCTTACAACTTTACTGAATTTCAAATAAACGAACCATACCTAAAGGAAGACCTTAAGCTATTGCAACTGAATCATGCAAAGCATGCAGCCAAAAGGCTGCTGGGAGCGTCAAATTGATTCTTTTTACGAACTCCCTTGTTTGACTGCCATAAAGCAAATTAATATTGATTTCACATAAAATACAAAAAATGCATGCTGAGGTTTTTATTTGAGAGCCCTCCAAATGTTTTAAATGCATTACATTTATACCAAACTGCAGGAAAGATAGTGAACATCTCAGCTGTGCATTGCAATGGAGGGAATGTGACACCGGGAAGTGCCATTCTTCTTGGCAATCTTAGGCCACTGTAATTTTTGTTCCCTTTGTTCCTATATGCGGGCAGGGTGAGAGTGGGCACGGCAGCATCGCAAGGAAGCAGCCTTCAAGTCGTTCCTGTTTATTCTACAGATATGCTTCTTTCTCTTTTCCATGGGCCCAACACCGGTGTGCTACGAGCTACAACAAACGCCTCGAGCTGATTCTATCGGCGACAGGGATCTGCTCATGCACCCAGCCTCAGTCGACGAAAGCTACCGGCCCTTTCATGATGGCGCTGCTGTTACATCGACAGATGTGCTGGGATCACCGATGACGACAGCATGGAGCGAGCCTGTAAAGCAAAGCGCGTATGGCAAATCTGGCAGTGGGCACGGCAGCATCGCAAAGATGTAACCTTCAAATCTGTTCCTGTTTATCCTACAGCTGATTTATTCTACGCCAGAAGCTATGACAAGTCATTTCGTAGTAACGGTATTTGCCTAATTCTGCTGCGGTGCCCATGTTTGCTTCCCGAACTACTTTGCAAACTCTTTGTTTTCTTCCGCATGTTGTTTCTACTGGGTGGAGACGTTGAGTTAAACCCATGCCAAAACATAGATGGCATAGCAGAGCAGTGAAAGATATTCGCAGGGAATATTAAAGAAATTAACAAAAAAATATGTAAGAAACAGTAGACTTACCGCAATTGCCAAGACACTTGAAAACATAACTGGCATTGAAAAACAGATCTCAGAGAACAATAAACGATAATCTAACTTAGAAAAAAATTGATTGGCTATGGAAAAGAAAGTAGAGGATCTGGAAAACCGGAGCCATCGGTCCAACCTTGTCAAATACGGTGTTGAAGAACAACAAAAGGAATAAGTGGACATGCTTCTTGAATTGGCAGAAAGTAAGATTTTAGATGGTATACTTCAGAACACAACCAAGGGAATAGAATTAATGCACCGGGTAGGTAAGAAGAAGCAAACTGATACTTGTAGATGAAGACCCATAGCCTTTAAACTACTCGACTACGAAGACAAAATTTCAATCCTCCAGCATTTCACGATGCTCAAGGGCTCAGGTGTTGATATCAGTAAGGATTTCTTTCGTAGTATTCGAGAAATAAGTAAAAAGTAAACAGCAGCGGGGTCGCACGAAAGATTAACGGGATAGTCAGGAAAAGGCGTCGCTAGTCTACGATAACTTGCGTATAAATGGTAAACTTTTTGCTTGGGATCGTGACCATAAACATTTATATGCAGTCCAAAAAACGAAGCAAAAGACGCTTTAAAAAAGAGAGTCATTCGAATTCGACAGAAGTACCCCTGTTGAATGTGAAAGCACGAAGTCTTCAAAATAAAATAGACTAATTCAAGCTCTTGTTTTTGAAAATAAACCTGACATTATTGCTGTCACAGAAACATGGGCTCATTCGGATAACTTAGACCACGAAGTCTTGCCACCGGCCTAAGTTATTGTGCGCCGAGATAGGGGAACTAGAGGCGGGGGTGCCGCACTTTTCTTTAAGAATGAACTAACAATGCACTATTTTGCCAGATAAGCCAGAAATTGAAGCCAGGTGGTGTGGGCCAAAATACAGCTGCAGAAAGGATACATATTTATAGTATCTTAGCTACAGACCACTTAACGCTGAGACAAGCTACCTAGAACTTCTTCTGGACTATATGCATCATCACTTGTTTAATGGCAAAATGATCATGGCTGGTGATCTTAACCTGCCTGAAATGGTGTGGTCGTCAAGAAAGTGCAAGGTGCTGCAAATGACGTCATATTGGACAAGTTCTTCAACTTTGAGCTCAACCAACTGGTACTCGTAGCAACACGTATCCAGGGCAAATTTAGTTCTATTCTAGACGTTGTTCCTCTTAGTGACCATTTCCTGAACGACCAGACAGGCAGTGAAATCTTAGACGGCATATCCGATCACAACTTAGTCCTATGCACACTGTCTCTACCTGGTCTTGTACGACACTACGGCCCTGTAAACAAGTTCTTGCATTCAACAACTTACAACAAACTTACACGAAGTTATAATCCATGGATCACCCGCGAAGTAATTCACGTTAAACGTAAAATTAGTTAGCTGAGGAAAACTAAGAGGTCTGGTTTAGCCGGTAATTACAGCGCACAGATTTCCGCGTTAACTAAAACATTGAAAAAGAAGGTAGGCGTTTCCATATTGCACTAGTATGGTAACACTCTATCCTAGTTCATGGAAACATCCCGAGCAAAATTTTGTCATTATTTAAATCGTAAACATACCGATAGAAAGGCTTCTCCTTGAATAGAAGCCAAAGATAAGGCGGATCAATTGAATCGCTACCTCCAGTCGAATTTTACAATCGATAATGGACCAGTGAGACATTCTCCGATTATAACATCCAGCAAAATTAATTACTAGACATCGCACAAATAAAGGGCAGTGCTATACTGTGTCTGATATTAAACCTTGATGAAAAAAGAGCTGTGACCTAGACGAGATACCGGACGATTTTCTCAAATGCTATGCGGAGCCAGTTAGTAAGTTCAAACGGTTAATATTCAGAAAGCCTATCCACGATTTACACATTCCTTCTGAATGGAAAGTCGCAAAAATAATCCCAGTGCATGAATCGGGTGACAAGACGATCCCACCAAACTACACGCCAATTTCCTTGACGTGTACTAGGTGTAAAATACTCGAACTCATTGTGCACAAATTCATCACAAAGATTGCCGAAGAAAAGAATCCGCTACACCCCAAGCAGCACGGATTTCGGAGAAGCCTGTCGACCGTAACGCAACTCGTCGAGATAGTGCACGACTTGGCCCAATGCATTAACGAATACTCTCAAATTCACATAATTTTATTGATTTCCTAAAGGCGTTTGATCAGGTTTCCAACGAAGGCTAGTTTTCCAGCTGGTCCGCAAACTTGGGGATGGGCGAATGACTGGATGGATATCAAGACATTTGTCCGGCCGCCAACAATTTGTGCAATGCAATGAGCATGTTTCTGACACGATAAATGTCACATCCGGTGTGCCCCAGGGATCCGTCTTGGTACCGATATTATTTCTATTGTTTATAAATGATCTGGCGGTGAACATTAACGTAAATATTAGGCTATTTGCAGACGACGGCATACTGTATAAAGAGGTTAAAAGCTACAGTGACGAATACCTTGAATGAAGTAGTAAGTTGGTGCTCTAACTGACAAATGGTGATCAATTCAGACAAGTTGCGATATCAATTAGAAAAAGAAAACAAGCTTAGGCCTTCCTTATGGATTTAATAACGTCACGCTCCGAAATGTAAGCCGGTACAAATATCTTGATGTAATAATAACTTCTGATTGCCGTTGGGCAGTTCAAACGGAAGCTATAACCTCGAAAGCAATAAAAAATTGTTTTTCCTCAAGCGGATGCTGCTGCACGCTTACCATGACACTAAGCTTTTAGGGTACACCACATCTGTCGGACCGATGCTCGAATGCGCAAATATAATCTGGATCCTCTTCACAAGTAGTGGTATCAGCATGCGTGAAAGTGTGCAGCGCAAAGCGAATACATTTATTTTTAACCACTATCGACGCCTTCATTTCCCGACAGAATGGCTACGCCGTGTAGGTTTGGCCTCACTCCAAAGTGGAGCTAAAATTCACCGCCTGAAGTGTTATAGATCCTACTTCACAACTATTTTGATAGACCACGCAAGATACGTCGAAACTAAATAAACAAGGCACCTGCGTCATACACATGATCTCACATACCAAGAAAAGTTTTTGCAATAACAATATATTCTATTATTCTTTTCTCCCTAGATGCACTCGGGAATGGAATACTCTTGACCGACTTGTAGTCAAACAGCAAAGAATTGATGATTTACTTTAGATGTTACATGACTCACTTAATACGTACTTTTCCGCCTGATGTCATTTATTTGTATTCTCCATATGATTATCTGTTTTTTTTATTGGCATGCTTGTCAATACTCGTATTCATTCTAACTTTTGTACGTATACTTTTTCTTCTTATTTTTACTTGTTTAGCATATATTCTCCTGACAATTACTATTATTACTCCTTCTTCATGTACCTCACTAATGGAATAACCCAGTCAAAGGGTTGCCAGTATCTTGAAATAAGTAAATAAAAAATACAGAAAAATAAATATCACCGCGAACTCATACAAAATGAAGCTTTTCTACAACAAATTTCGCAAACACTGTCTCCATTTGCTATAGAGTGGGCATTCACCCCCGTCAAGTTGAGGTAATCTTACCGAGTGTGGCAGCAACAACCACGAAGAGGCATTTCCCAAACAAGCCTTCCATGTCTTCGACTAGAGAGCTGGACAGAAAAAAAAGTATGGATATCTTTTTAATATTATTCTTGCGCAAATAACAGACTCATGTTTCAGAAGTACCTTTCTGTACTCCTCTGCTTTCGCATTTGAATTTAGGTTGTAAAAGATATGGCAAACTCTTAATTATTTCGAAATTGCGAATGAATCCTGTTGCTAGCATTTGTGAAATTGCAACAGAAAATATGAACTCTTCGCGAAGCGTTCTAAAAATTTTGCAAAAAACAATTAAAAACAAGCATGATATGCTTATAATGAGCCGACGCGGTTACAAAAATTAGACTGCATATTCGAAGTCTATTACAACTGTTTATACCACGAGTGATATAATTACAGCTGTAAGTTATCTGATGAATAGATTGCAAGAGCTTACCTCAAGTCATTTTGTAAAATACAACATGAATGTTCGGCATTTAGATTATATGCATCATATGATTATATGCAAGGTTATATGCATTATTTGTGCGTTTTGCGCCCCAGACTTCAAATGTTTGCACCCTCCAAATCGAATCGGGCTAAACAATTCTTTGTTGCCGTTGAACATCTCGTTAAACAAGGTTAACGCCATTCTATGTTTATTGAAGACAAAATCAAATTATCCCATGGCAATATATTCTAAAGACCACCCTATGAACGCGTGCAGATAACACATTCCTATTTCGTTATGGCAATAGAAGAAAAAGCAACGTTTCGCCCAGAAGCCTTACCAATGATTGCAGTGAAACATGGTGACCTTTTTTTCCCGAGATTCCTCTCCACGTGAACTTTAGCCTATTCTAAAGCTAAACTCAGTTTTTAATCTCTCATCCAAGCGTCTTGGATGCAGTTGCCAAATCTAATGTTCAGCAGTCTTATCTAATGATACTCATTTATGGGTAGCGCTTGGTGTATGATGCTAGTTACTCCTCTACTCGTAGCACATCTTTCGCCGAGTTATAAAGCTCATAGAGAGGGGACAAGTTTCTGCTGTGTTTCTGCTGTGGCAGCCGTGCCGGGCGGAGGTGAAGCCACGGAAGTGTGGCGTCGCGCGGTTTCGTGCGGCAGCTTGTCCCGCTTTTAGGCCCATGCTGCGCTTAGTGGCGCACTTGCTTCTGAAATATTGGGGCCGTTATGTTAGGTATGGGTTGTTGTTACGCTGGATTGTGCCACACTGCGTTCCTATCATGGCGTTAACGGGTGCTCTCCCCCCCCCCACGTTCTTCTGAAGCGGTTGCCCTTGTGACTCACAACCTGCAAAGATCCACGAACCGCCGACACTTCCCCGTGGGTTGAACTGAGAAATCCGGTTACGCGCCGCACCAACACTGCTGCAGCGACAAAAAATAATGTGACGCGGGTGACGTCAGCGCATGCCCTGACTCGTTCCTGCCGACAATGGATCGCCAAAGGGCTTTAAGTGAGAACCGGCCCATTCTAAAGAGAGAGTCCGTAGCAACCGCCCCGTCAATACGGTGTGCCCGTCGGCACCGCTAACTGTACACTATTACTTGCTGTATCTACAGAAAGTCTATAAAGCTTTTCGTCTCGTGGCCGTATGTTCCGAGGGTCCGTCTCTCTTGCTCGACCTAGAGTAGCGATACCGGCAATGACATTTCAACTAGTCCGAACCCGTTTTCGATAGTTGTTTTTCCCATAGATAGTGTGCTTACTCAATTTCGAGCATTTCGAATGCTCGCCACTAACATTATCGAGGTGGTGGGGACGGCATTGTACAATTCATGTCTACTGAATACACTGCTATGTCCTGCTCGCATATTGTCTGCCATCAAGCAGATTGATTACAGGAAGAACAAATGACGCAGAACACCCATGTACTGGAAATGTCGCTGCAAAGTAATGAAGTACCAGCTTCAGCGACAAGGCAGCTCACTTCCAGGCGTTTCAGTTGATGCCGCCTTGTACGCTGTACATCTTCCTAAAGAAAACGTCAGTGCTTTTAATGCCAGACAACAGCGTCGATCGCTTTCATCGCAGGGAGATTGCGCATAGATTTTCGCGTCCTATCTCACCGAAGTGTCTGTGCACTCATTTGCGTTGGCACGCCTGCTGCTGATGTTTGCGTTTGACAGAAAAAATCTGTCACCCATCCATCTCGCAAGCTAAGAAAACAAAGTTTGCTCTTGTTGACTGCCTACTAATTCTCGAAAACAGGAAACAACGCTACGTGAAGCATTTAAAAACACCATTTTCAAAACCTAGTAACCATGCCAAATATCAATTGCAGGAGTTGAGGATGATACAGAAATACTTTGGGCTGAATTCTATATCCAGGTCAGAAAAAGTTCTTTCAGTAGACGCATGTCTGAAAACGGCTGGAGAGAGACATCATTGTCGAGGTTTAGAACAATAAGAAACGGTCTTACATTTCAGCAAGGTAAGCAAAGCGCCCCATGGTGAAACAAAAGAACCTTAAGGATGCTAATTTTTTTCATCTCCGTTTCCTTATTCCAAAGCTTTAGGTAGCAATTTGAAGGAGCTAGGGTTATGTATGTGAACAAGCAGTCCGAGAGCCCTTAAGGAAGCATGAGTTCATTCCTCCTTTATATGCAATATTTGTCACTGTGTGTGCACTCCCTCGCCCAATTTCTGCTCAGCGTTCATGCACGTAAATGCATGTTATGACTCCGCTAGGAATTGAAGCAAATCCCTTATGATTTCTTCAGCTAACACTGGCGAGCGTATCAATTGGAGCTTCCTGAGTGAAAATATGTCACAAAGAATAATTAATAAGTCCTCTATGTTTTACAACGCGAAACAAGTTTCTCTCTATACAGAAGACCCTTGTAAAAACCACGACAACACTGTCCTGTACATATCCATCACTATTATGCCGTATACATGTAAGGCATACATTTCTAACCCACGAATGTGCAATACGCTGCACATAGTTATCTCTTCTTCATCGTAACGGTAGTGATGACCATTCAAGCTTGGGAATCTGGAACTATATTTTCGTAGCCTAGTCGAGAGTTGTCCCACTAATATGTCCGCCATAGGGGGGGGAGGGAGGGTTCTCTGCAATCTGATGTAGCAAGTTCTCTTAGTATGTAATTTGTGCGAGACGTTAGTCTGCACTTAGGAACAGTAGAAATAAATAGTTGCTCTGAATGTCTTAAGAGATTCCATTTATAGCTCATGCAACCTGTTTTTAACAGTGCCTGAAGCCTGACAATAAAAATGTGGAATACCTACAGTATGCGTTTAATTACATACTTAGAAGTTCACTTAGGAATAAATTGTTGTATTTTCAGACATAGATATTTGCCGAATTATACCTGACTTGCTGCAAAACGAGTGTCTGTCGTTTAAGTCTTGCTTTAACCGATTCTTATTTTGTACTTGAAACACAAGAAATGGTTTCTGTAGAAATATAGTTTGTGGTTTTACCTTAATGGCGAAACATTAGTGGTGTTAGCATGGCTTCACATTCCACATGAACTCATCCGACGGCGTTCTCAATATATATTGGTGCGGTAATTTGGAGCGAAGTAGTTGCCAGGGCAACAATGATGGATATAGGAAGCTGCATGATAGCGGCTGCCCACGTCTGCGAACGCTGCCGTGATGACAAGCGCTGCCAGCAATGTTCGAGTCTTCACACCGCATTTGTGAAGGAGATGGGACGGACGGGAACCGGTCGGCGCCATTCACCGTCCATTGAAATTCAACAAAACGTTTCATTTACGTTTACTGCACGTTTCGCTCAGACCAGTCCACAGCGGAGCATCACAGCAAATAAAAATTAATTCTGGAGTTTTATGGGCCCAACGAACCTTATAGATATGAAGCACAGCGTAGTGTGGAACTCCGAATGAACGTGCTCCCAGTCTACGCTACAAGGGCGTAAGCGAATTTAGCCCTCATTTAAATGCGGCCGCAGTGCCAGGATTTGATAGCCGCCCCTCATTCATTCCAGAGCACCGCCAAAGCAACTACAGCACCAAGGCGGTAAGGAAATCGGGAAGAAAGCAATATTGGGTCGCGTGCTCGCTAATCTCATGCCAACGCCCAAAAGCAAAGCGCTGTGTGGGCTACAACTGATGGAACCATTGACGGCTTTGTCCACTTCGCTGTTTTATTACGATAACAATTATATGCAGACTCCAAGCGAATGTACGCTGGCGTCGCCACCCTGAGGTTGCGTATATATCTGAGAATTTGTAGGCTATATGCCTTGCCATGATTTCAGACATGCGCTATAGGTGAGGTATATTGCCACACCATTCTAAACCCATACACCCACACCACACCAGCCTCTAAACGTGGTCATCTTCCTTAGACCACTGGCCTGTTCATCACCGTAAATACGGGTCTGTGGCACTACCCCTTGTTGCAAAAACGCCGTTCCACAGCAGCTAATGGGGGGGCTTGGAAGCAGTGTAGTACGCCTTGAGTTCACTGATGGGCACGACATCACTGGATGCCAGAGAATAGGCTGAGGTTGAACTAAAAGGAGCAGTTTCGTAAGTCACTAGCGTCACCTTGCGCAGCAAACAGTAGGGTTCCGTGTATTGCATGGCGACCTTCCCTGAAATTGTGGCATGAAGAGAGGGCGAGCACAGGAGCACTAGAGCACCAGACAAAAACTTTGCGCCGGTATATTCGTGTTGTACAGACGTTACTGTGTGGTCTGCAAGGCCGTCAGTCGAGTACGGGAAAGTTTACGTGCATGGTCAGCGAGAATGATGGAATCGCCTGCGTTCTCGTTAGATGAGGTTTCAGCAGGAGGAAGCGCATTATAGTAGGGGAAGGTTGACTTAAGACCGCACAATACATAAAATGCGGAAAATCGGGCGGTGTCGTGCCGGGAAGAATTGTACGCAAATATAACGTAAGAGGGCAATGTAACTGTCCCGGTAGTCTTTGGAAGAGTACATGGACAGCATGTCGATGCGGCTATGGTTTAATCACTCTGTCAGTCAATTTTTTTAAGGATGGTATGATGTCAGCTTGCGTAAAGTGGAACAGCAGCGAACAATGTCGGTGATAACTTTCGAGAAGAAGTTAGGACGATGGTCACTTATCAGCTGTTTCAGGAAGCCATGAAGCAATATAAAGTGACTCAAGAGAAAGTCTGCGACGACAGGGATGCAACTGGTCGGGCGAACTCACGTGATGGCGTATCGGGTGGCGTAATCGGCCGCAAACACTACCCATTCATTACCAGAAGATGATGTGAGAATCAGAAAGGCTATGAGGAGGTCTGATCCAACTCGAACGAATGGTTCCACAAGGGCGGTGATGAGCTGACGATGACCGACTGATAGCACCTGAGGCGTATTCCGGCGCTGGCAATAATCACAGGCAGCAACATAGTGTCGGACGCCGCGAGCAGGACCGGGCCAACAGAAGCGGTGGCGGACGCTGTCCTATGCCTGAGTTACCCCAATGTTCCCTGGCCTTTGTCTGTCATGGAGCTAGAAGAGCGCGGTGCGTCGTCGATGTTTGGGAAGGACAGAACGAGATTAGATACGGAGGCAAACAATTAGAAAATGCCGTTGGCGGTACTACTGTCGGCGTCGTTAGGCTCGTCGACCGGGTAGCGAGAGAGGCAATCAGCGTCCTTATGGAGACGGCGAGAGAGACAGAGAAATATACGACGGCAGGGATGTTAACCTGTCAAGAGTCTGGTTGGCTACCCTACGCTGGGGCAAGGGAGAAGGGGAAGACTGAGAAGGGAGAGAGAAGGTGTAGAGATGTGTAAGGACTGTACCTGAGTTAAAACCACTCGCGCAAACCAGACGTTCCGAGAAAGCACATAAGTGCCTTTAATGCCATCTGAGCCGATGATCGGTGGGGACGGTGCCCTAGTACTGTCTGTTCACACAGAAAACGATTATCTAATTTCCTCAATGTATTGAAGAAAGATTGTCTTTGTGCTTAATATTGAGTACGATGGCTCATTAAGTAGTCAATGTTCTCCTCGCCTCGGAAAACATCACAAGCAGGACTGTAAGCCATTCCAATTAGTGCGGAGTAGGCACCCGTGAAGGCAAGTCCAAGCCACAACCGACACAGCAGAGACGCTTCACTTTGGTGCAGAATGGCCGGAGGTCGGAGTTTCATTGACGAGTGTAGTCTGCGCGGTATTGTGCTCCATGTATGTGCGGTATACCACTCTGCTAAGGAGATCGTGCGTGCTAGAATACCAAGTTGTCTCGTGGCGTTACTAATTGAGTTAAGAATGGAGACGGAGCGGTCTTCTTGGTTTGGTGTCCGAGCTACCTTATCTGCTTCATCATTTCCTATGATACCGCAATGATCTGGTATCCATTTAAAAGAGATATAATGGTCTTTTTCTCTTAAGTGATGGAACGTTTCCACGATTTCGCAAGACGAGATTCGTAGATAAGAAACTGAATATTCTTAGAGGCGTAACGGCCAGCGACCATGTCAGCCTGTAGGATCTTTCAGTGAGTACAATCACCAAAGCGTGTCATGGACCGTAACGGCTTAAAAAATCGGTCCTATATGTATTTACGGAATTTCGCAACCGCCCAAACTAGGAGGAGACACTGACACTCATTGATAGAATAGTGGGTCTCAGAGGATGAGAGGAGCCTGCTGCCGTAAGCGATAACAAGGTCGTGACCGCGGTGGTGTCGTGCGAGTGCTGCGCCTATTGAGTGAACGCTGGCATCAGTACGGACCTTGGTACATGCAGAATCAAAATTGGGGTGAACGGGCGGCATTGCGAGAAGGTCTATAATATGCGATAACGCAGAGGCCTCTTAACCCCCTTAACCCCCTCCAAAGATTGGTTTGTGGTTGTGCAATGGCCGCGAAATTTTTCACGAACCGCGGAAGTAGGAGCAAAGGCCGATGAAGGTGTGCACATCCTTGATAGATTTCTGCAACAGAGACGTGCGTACCAGCCTGCATTTCGGCTGGGTCCGGTTGCACTCAGTTAACAAGAAAGACATGTCCAAAGACGGTAAGCTAGTGACCTCCAACTTCACACTGATGCGTTGAGTTCTAAACCGGCTCGACGAGAAACGTCGAGAGCTGCTTAGAGGCGCCTGAGGGGTGTAGAGAATGTTGGGGAGATTACTATAACGACGTCCAAGTAGCAGATGCACGTACACCACTCAAAACCGTGAAGAAGCAAGTCCATTATGTGTTCAAATGTGGCAGGAGCGTCACATAAACCGAACGGCATTACTTTGCATTAAAAAAGAACGTTGTGTGCTACAAGGTCAATCTTCTCGCGGTCTAGATCATCCACGGCAGTCAGCCAGTAGCCTATTCGTAGGTGAATAGATAAAGAATTCTGAGAAGCAGGGATCCAGTCAAGGGCGTTGTAAATGTGGGTAGGGGATACACGTGCTCTTTTGTAGCCTTGTGAAGGTGTCGATAATCCAGACAAAACCGCCATGAGCCATATTTATTTTTAAGCATTACAACATGTGACGCCTTTGGACTACGAAAAGAGGACGACAGTTCAGTAATGTTCTTGGCAAGCGTTGCGCGAACTTCTGCGTGAATAACTTGAGGCTCCCCCGGCGACACTCGATGCGAACGGCGAAGAAGAGGGGGGGGGGGGCATTGCCGGTATTTATTCGACGATGAACAGCTGTAGTTTAGGCCAAAGGACGATTTTTCTGTCAAATATATGGTGGTAAAAAAGCAGAACACGTTAGAGCTCACGTGCGAGCTTGATGCATGTGGCGCACAATCATTTTCCTTAAGTTGGCGTTGGTACAAGTTGAAGACTTCGGTGGTAGAGGAGTGTCAGCTACATTGCCGCCTACTGCAATACATGCTACTGAGTGATCCTAGAATGAGCGAAGCTGGGCCTGAGACATCCCGCTTGCTAGCAAATCTGTGGTGAAGCCGAAATTGTCTACTGGTAGCCAGACGCTATTGCCCGTAACAAATAAAACTGTATGTGGTACTGTAATACCGTGTGTAAAGAGGACGTTCTTGCATGGGAGCCGCGATGTAGTGAGCATCGGGCGCAGGTGGGGATGACACAAATTCAATGTAGGTCAGTACTGAAGGTGGCAACAGAACGAAGTATACGGAACTGAGGCGTCGGCCGTGGTTCTGCGCGATCTAGGACAGGCAGTTCAAGTCGGACCATATTGGCAAAACAATCTATGAGAGCAGAACACGCGGAGAGGAAGTCCAGGACGAGCAGGTCCGTATATATATATGCGCAAAATTGCCGCGAGACTGGCCGATCGAGGCACTCTGGGCGTATTCGCGGCCTTCTTAAAAGCTCTGAAAAACACTTTTATATAGCACGCATTCAGTAACAGAAAGTTGTATCGGGAGCATCTCATGTTGCTCGAACATTTTACCATTGACACCTTACATATTATTTCAATCACTGAGAATTTGATTCCATTTCATATTAATTGTCTAATTAGAGAAAACGAAAAAGTCTCCGCATCTCGAAGCGACGAAAAACAACATTACTTTGGTTGTGTCTAGCTACGTAGCATTTGCGTGTTTTTAAGGAGGAACTCAATTTATTTACCCCGTAGCCCAATAATGCTAGATGGATTAAAATTTATTATTTGTCGGTATACTCAGCTATATGTGATTATTTTTTCGATATACTTAAGGCTGAGGACATCTATGCTTAGTCTTATATGAAACTATATGTGTGCTTCTCTCACCTCTGGAATGGATGCAAAGAAGGCAGATGCGACGTAGGCCACGAGAGTCCAGGAGTGAGAAACGTTCTTACCACCGCTTTATATATCCGCTCTCAGACAACCCGTGCTCTATATACTGGACTAAAAAATAAGTACGATTCACATTTTTTTCTTGAAAAGTATAGAAAAGTTTAATTTGCTCTGATTCCACTTCAAACTTGACATTTCCATTAACCCATTTCCACGACCTCTTCAAAATTTCTCCAAACATGTCCATTGCACTCATGAACTGATTGACAGAAAAATTTAACAACAACACTTTTTTTGATACTGGTCTCCCGTGTACATAGGCTGATGGAATACTTCGACATCAAGCACTAGACAGCGCTCATACACCTGCTGTCATACCTTATAGCGCGGGAATCGCTTTTTAGCCTCCGCATTTTTGCATTACTGTTTATTAGTGGCATCTAAGTGGTTTTCACGCAGATATATATATATATATATATATATATATATATATATATATATATATATATATATATATATATATATATTCAGCTCGAAGTATGCGTGGGTTTCTGGGACTAATTTTAACAAACAATAAATATTTAGATGACGTGGCATTCACCAACATTGCTTTATAATAGGGGGCCTATAACAAATTGACTTTCCGGATGGCACTTGAGGGACGTCTTCAACTTCTAGCGTAAACGATCACTTCTGAGTCATAAACTTTAACAAACTCAAGTAGCTTGCACCAGAAATAATAAATTTGCGGCTTGTAAAGTGAAGTTATCAGTAACATATAAAAAAACGCAGAAGGCCCGCAAGAAATCCAGGAGTGACCAGATGACCGTACAAGTGCTGCTCCCCGCTCCCCACAATTGTATGTTCTTCGCGATTATGCAGCTGTGTTGCAATCCAAAATTTAAACAGGACATAAAGGTCAAGCATTCTTAGCTTTTGCGCTACTTTTTTCTAACGGGCCTTATGAAATGGTTTGCAAATTTTAGAAACGTAAAAATGAGGTTGACTCTTATTGACGCAAAGAGAACCGACACAAAAGCATTAAGAAACAGGCATTAACAAAGAAACTGAACAGTTTTAGAAAATGCCTTTCTTTTGCCATGCCACAAGCTTGTTCAAATCAAGCTCTGCTCAAGGAATTCAGTAAGCATTACGAAATTGATGTACTTAGTTTGTTGCATTCAAATGTGAAATTAGTTGGCCTCTTTTAGCTAATGACATCAGATCGGTTCTTTTGAATACTGCCTTGGCTCGTGCGGTTTTTCAGTTTTACGGGAATTTGTAGATACAAGCGAAAAATCAACTGCGAATACGGCAAAAGGTGCAAGATACTTGGCGTATCCCCGCAGAAAGGCACTCAGTCTCTTACGAGAACTAATAGGTGTTTAAGTGTATCTATCATAGAGACAACTCAGAAAATTTATAAGCATTCCATCAGAAGCACCACACTCAACGGCATCTGTCCGGCAGGATTGGCAGCGGAAAATAGACCAATAAAACAATGTACGCAACAATATCTCTTGGAGCTGTGATTATCGTACCCTCAGCGAAAATTCCCAAACTTACCTACCTTTTTCGCTAAGATAGTCTCAGAACTTATTCGGCAACGTTTTCACGAAGTTGAGTAGCGTTACTCTAAAGTAATGTGCTTTGACCGATGTAGTGCGCGCGCGAGGCTGCTTTGAGTAATGACTATTACTGCAGATTCTATTTATTTTCGTTTAAATATCGCAGTTTTGCGCTAGACGTGAACAATATCGGGGTTCTAGCAAGACATGTGCTTGTGCAGTTTCTTTTGCTTGTTAGATGCAAGATTGTCGACAACATAACAGCGCAAGTTGTTAACGTGATTGCAAACAGAAAATGCGCTAACGCCAGAAAGATCATTTATACACAGCGCCTAGTACTCAAATGTGAAAGCGTCATCAATATGAGAAATATATTCCGAACTGTTTCCCGGGATGATTGATATCTGGACATTGTCGGCTAAAACTGATTAGAAAACACTCACAATATAGGGACTCAATGTCATGGAATAAACAATAACCGAATGTTCAGTAAAACTGCGAAGAATAAACACAATAGCTTGCACAAAAATAAAATAGCCTTGAAAGGAAGTTGGATTATTTACGATTTGAGTATGATGAAGTGGCAGCATAATGTTATAAGTATTATTCTCTTTGATGTTTGTGTACTGTCCAGATTGTTTTCGTTCGCAGCGGATAATACAACCGTGAAAAAAATTACTTTAGTATTCGCTTACCAATGCATGTGTGCTTGCAAACTAAATAATTGTGCGACACATGGGGTAGTCTTTACATCGCATGTAACATGTCTTTGACACTATAGATATTCGCTACAGCGGAACAACAGTTGTTTTCGCGCACCACTTTCTTTCGTAGCACATTTGCCGATGAGCTCTCTGTAAATAATGTCACATTCAGAATACACAGGGCTCTGTGGAATAACAACCAATGGGCGTCCATTCGGCGAAGGATGCCGCCCACGGATACGCCGAGATTGGTATCTATTGCTCCCTTGATACGTCTGATATGGTGTTAGCCCCGAGAACGAACTACAGGGGCGATGCGAGCGCCGCTCGCGTGACGTCAGGGCACCTACTCGCGCCTGTCGTCTGCTACGGTGTTGGCGGTGTCCGTATGGTCCCTGGAATCCGGGCGGCTTTTGCGATGTTTTTGTTTGTTCGCTCTCGTTCCCTCTGCTTGCATATTTATGGCAGTCGTCTCAAATATATTTTTGCGACGTCTTCATTCGCGAAAATTTATTCAAAGACCTTATTTCTTAGACGACAATATAGTTCTCAATCGCAACGCTACAATGCCAGCTGAAGGAGGGCAGACCAGCTGATTGCGGGCTTTCCATGCGCGAATCGACAACCGCAAGGACATAGCACATAAGAATCCACTTAATATACCATAACTGCGGCGGTGCCACAGGTATGTCATAAATACTAGCTATATATGACTTCTACAATTGCTACCTCGAATTTAATCAGTTGCTTAGTGGCAATGTTGTTGGGCTGCTAAGCACAAGGATGCGGGATCAAATCCCGGCTGCGGCGGCCGTATTTCGATGTAGGCGAAATGCGAAAACACCAGTGTACAATGATGTAGGTGCACGTTAAAGAATCCCAGGTGGTCCAAATTTCCGGGGTACCGCACTACGCCGTGCCTCATGATAAGAAAGAGGTTTTATGGCATGTAGAACCCCGTAATTTATTTCTTCATTTATTTTAATCCGCTAAAATAGGTTTGCTCCCGACGAGTAGTTCTTGGTATATTTTGAATTATGCACTTCTGCACAGAAACGCTCGGCAGTAAAACGACGACGTAACTAACACTGTAATTTATATTCCAGGAGCACCACTTGCTTTTCTAACTTAGTCTCAAAATTAGGCGTTTAATGGCGTGTTTATCTTAAATCGCGGTAATTTGAAGTAAAGGTAATGGATGCTTACAGATGTTTGCGGAATACTAAAAGGAATGAACAAATATATATTCCCTTTTCCGCGCTACACGTTCAACTAACTTGACGAATTTACTAGTGTTTGTTGCGTGAGGAATATACAGGACGAATCTGTTTGGCGATCTGATACAGGCTGCTCGGCCCAAATTTTTTAGTGAAATATGTCTTTTTGACCGTATGAATGCAGCCAGAAAGAAGACGAAGAATCTTTCATTAGTAGTATGGGACATGTTGACGATATCATTATTCCCCAGTGGAGGGTCGAAAATCAAGGGAAATATATAACGCTTGTGGTAAATCCGTTGTGAAGGTTTGCGGGGTTCTCTTTTTATGTACCGACGAAGCGAATAGTTCTCCGTTTGTATATACTAACCAACGCTGGATCGAGACATGGTGAGGCAGAAGGTGCTTAAATTTTCCATTTCTAGGCACTCTAAGCTGCGCTAAAGTACTTCGATTATATTTCAGGCACTGGAATTGACGCTGTAAAAGACAGCTTCATGGTTTCAGTTCGAAGTTGTAGTGAACTGAAGGGTTTCGTAAACAATGCCTGCCTCGCCATAACGACAGTCGGTTGCTACCGTGGCGTGAGGGGTGTGCCATTTTGCCGATAAAAGCTACTGACTGCCACCAGGAAACATTTCATTGCTTGCATTTGATTGGCTCTCGTTCTTAACCACGAAATTTTTCTTTCAAGTGATCGCTACAATGGTACTTGTGAATTAACTGTATATTGAAATACTCTGCATATGACGCGCCGTCATGTTAGCAGCCTTCAGCAATTCGTTTTATGGGGGCCTGTTTCAGAGAGCGATGAAAGTTGGAGTAAACTTTTTCATACGAAATGCGCACCTAACTCCTTCTTTTACGTATTAATAATTGGCCTTATCTGACTAGAACTAATCAGCGTAATAAGAATCACGAGGGCAGCTTCGCTGGGCAGTGTTCTTCTAGCACGGATAACATGTTGACACCAAC
Source organism: Dermacentor variabilis (assembly GCF_050947875.1). Taxonomy (NCBI): domain Eukaryota; kingdom Metazoa; phylum Arthropoda; class Arachnida; order Ixodida; family Ixodidae; genus Dermacentor; species Dermacentor variabilis. The sequence goes on along the minus strand of NC_134573.1, from coordinate 76,938,543 downwards.
CAAGGTTTTTCCTTCATGTAAAATGCAATGTCTCTTATAGCTAAGTACTCAGGGAATGTTAAATGTTTAGCGAAGCATCATACACAACTTCGAGATTACTTTTACGCGAAATTCATGGACGCACAGGGCTCATACATGATTTGCAATATCAGTACACCCCTGCAACGCTACATAGCTTGCGATATCTAAGACACACATTCTCTCGATTCACGCGCTTTTAAAGAAGAAACTGCGGTTCAGGCCTGGCAGTAGAAGGAAACCGACATATCCTTCATAAAGTACGGTTCGAACCACCCACACCTCAAGCATGCACCAAAGAAACGAGCGCTACGGCAGCCGAGCGAGCCAGAGCGAGTGGCGTCCTGGCCGTGACAGCACTCGCGAGAGGGCACCACTACAAATTCTCGCCGCTAATAGCGGCTGCTCCGGAAAGGAGGTGGTCCCTGGTTCGAGTCCCGGACCAGGACGAATACTCCCTCAATTGCGAATCTTTTATTTCGAGGAACCCGTATAGGTTTCCTTACGTCAAACGTTACGCCAAACTCCTGCTTTTGCTTCTGAGTTGTTGATAAATTGCACTACGCTTGCTATCTGCTAGCCGCCTGGTTAGATTAGATTGTAGAGAGGCTGCCTCGTAAAGGCGGTGGTCCCGGGTGTGGGACCAGCACGAATTTTTCCTCAACTGCGAAGCTGTTCTGCCCTGGAACCCATGTGGGTTTCTTTTGTAGCACTTAGCTACGTTTCGGTGGATGTCTCACTTTGCCTTTACTAATTGAGTATTGTAGTTGTCGGTTAATTTTTTTTTGTGTCTGTATTTGTTGTCCGCACGGGTCATCTGTGATGCACGGTTGAAGTGTTGTTTTTTGGAAGTTGATTGGTTTGAGCAACACGTTGTTTCACCAACAGCTCTCTAATAGATGCTGGTCATATGCTCGTATTTATGTGTCAAAGTTGTATTCAGCAGTAATTGCAAGCCAGCAATGTACTTGTACTCACGTCCTTCCCTGTTTTTTTGCAGAATCAGCTGCGTCTATTTATGGGGTCTTAGCGCGGGTCGTAGGGTTCAAAAGGCAATTGTCTAACATTCCGGTCGTGCTAGTGTTCTGACTGACCCAGATATATGTATATATATAGATATTTATATATTTATATATATATATATATATATATATATATATATATATATATATATATATATATATATATATATATATATATATATTCAGAAGGGAGTCAGAACTCCAGCACAACCGAAATTTTAGACAACGGACTTTGCTAAAATGGGAAAAGGAATTTGGAAACAGCGGCATGGTTTTGGGCAACATCTTGCCTGTCATCGCTCGCATGATAACTGCTCTTGACGCCGAAACACCGTCGCCCTTTGCAGGAACCTCTGATTCACCGTCTGTGGTCACAGACGAATTTAGCAAGATGATTGCACCTGACCGCTTCTGGCACAAGCTGCTGACAACCACTGTCCCTTCGCAACTTACCACGCCATGTTTAACTTTTACGGCCGCCCTTTTGCCCAGAAATCGGTGATAACCCATCGTATTCACCCAAGATATGCCAATCCGATAGGCCGCCGGTCGTACCATGTTTCACATGCTGAACAATTTATACAACGAGAATCGATAACATGTCGACTAAAGGCATTATCAAGCCATCTCGCATTCCGTGGGCATCACCTGTTGTCCTTCGCACGCGCAAACAACGTGCAAGAATTTCTACCCCTTGTCGGGTATTCTAGGTGCCTTATACTGCTTGTACAGAGCCGAGTACGTTTGTATCATAGACATTCGATCACACCAAAATCTCAGTAGATGGCATGCAACTTGAGAAGAATGCCTTCCTAATACCTGCAGCCTCTACGAATTTGAAGACATTTCGTTTGGTCTTTGTAATGCCGTGGCAATCTACGACAGAATGACGTACTCCTTACTACACGGCTATAAGTGGTCTACATGCCTGCCTTACTTAGGCGACCGAACAGTCCTTTCACCAACTTTCGCGAGTCATCTAACGTGTCTGTCAGCCATTATTGCTGTTTTCCGAAGCGCTGACATGCAGTTGAACTTGCTCATGTGCCACTTTGGACATCGCCAAATTACCATTCTTGGCCATCTCCTCAGTGTCGCTGGTGTTCAATCCGACCGTGGCTAAATTCGCGTTGTCCCGAAATTTTCTGTTCCATCTTCTACCGCATTCTTAAGAGCTTTGTCGGAATATGGTAGTACTTACATCGTTTCATCAAGAATTTCACCAATACAGCTCACCTACTCACCGACTTACTCAAGAAAGACGTTGCTTTCTGATGGGGTCTTGCTCGAACCAAAGCCTTGTCTGTCCTCGTAGGCTTGCTAACGGCTCCCTGATTACTGACTCATTCTAATCCAACTACCGTCACTGAACTTCACATGGAAGCCAGTGGTCATTGAATTGGGGCTGCACTTGTTCAATGGCAGCGTAAAGCAGAGCGCGTAATTCGATATGCCAGCCACCTCCTGCCAAACGCCAAGATAAAATTTCAATTTCTCAACGGCAGCGATGGGTGTTAGTTGGGGCAGTAGCCATATTCCGGTGCCTACTCGATAACAAGGTGCTACAACCTTGTTATCGCTTACGTCAGCATGCTCCTGTCATCCTCTGAGACCCACTATTCTATCAACGAGTGTCAGTGGTGTCTCCTCCTAGTTTTTGGCGGTTGCTACATTCCGTGCATACCAATAGGACCGAATTTTTTCAGCAGTAACGGTCCATGACACGCTTTTATGATTGTACTCACTGAAAGATCCTACAGGCAGACATGGTCGCTGGCAGGTACGCCTCTAAGAATATTCATAGTTTCTTATCTACAAATCTCGTCCTGCGAAATATCGTGAACACGTTCCATCACTTAAGAGAAAAACACCATGATATCTCTTTTAAATGGATACCAGATCATTGCGGTATCATAGGAGAGAGAGAGAGAGCATATGATAAATGAAAGGTAGGGAAGTTGACCAGGACTGAGCCCGGTTGGCTACCCTCCACTGGGGAAAGCGAAACGAGGACGGAGAGATTCAAGAAAGAAGAGAAAGGCCACCGGGGATATCGTTCAGTCACTCAGTCCGGATCACAGACGCTGACTCAATTCTATATCTTTCAAATATAGCAGCAGCGCTTTTGTGGCCTTTTGTAGCTGAGATATGCGAGGCCATGGTCCCAAGATCTTGTTCATACCTCGGCGAAAGATGTGCTACGAGTAGATGAGTAACTAGCATCATACACCAAGCGCTACCCAAAAATGAGTACGATGTTTTCGTTATAGATATATCCGCAATCACTTGTCCTGTACAACAGTATTCGCTTCGCACCTGCAGTATCATTAGATTAGACTACTGAACATTAGATTTGGCAACTGCATCTAAGAAGCTTGGATGAGAGATTTAAAACGTAGTTAAGTTTTGGAATAGGCTAAGGATCACGTGGAGAGGAATCTCGGGAAAAAAAAGGTCACCATGTTTCACTGTTATCATTGGTAAGGCTTCTTGGGGAAACGTTGCTTTTTCTTCTATTGCCATAACGAAATAGGAATGTGTTATACGCACGCGTTCATAGGGTGGTCTTTAGAATATATTGCCATGGGATAATTTGATTTTCTCTTCAATAAACATAGAATGGCGTTAGCCTTGTAGAAACGAGATGTTCAACGGCAACAAAGCATTGTTTAGCCTGATTCTAGTTGGAGGGTGCAAACATTTGAAGTCTGGGGCACAAAACGCAAGAATAATGCGTATTATCTTTTAGGCCTAAATGCCTAACACTCATGTTGTATTTTACCAAATGACTTGAGGTAAGCTCTTGGAATCTATTCATCAGATAACTTACAGTTGTAATTATATCACTTGTGGTATAAACACATGTAAGATACTTCGAATATGCAGTCTAAATTTTGTAACCGCGTCGGCTCATTATAAGCATATCATGCTTGTTTTTAATTGTTTTTGGCGAAATATTTAGAACTCTTCGTGAAGAGTTTTTATTTTCTGTTGCAAATTCCCAATGCTAGCAAGAATATCCATTCGCAATTTCGAAATAATTAGAGTTTGCCATATATTTTACAACCTAAATTCAAATGCGAAAGCAGAGGTGTAGAGAAAGGTACTTATAAGACATGAGTCTGTTATTTGCGTAAGAATAATATTTAAGACGATATCAATACTTCTTTTTCTGTCCAGCTCTCTAGTCGAAGACATGGACGGCTTCTTTGGGAAATGCCTCTTCGTGGTCGTTGCTGCCACACTCGGTAAGATTATCTCAATTTGACGGAGGTGGATGCCCACCCCTAAGGGAAATGGCGACAGGGTTTGCGAAATTTGTTGTACAAAAGCTTCATTTTGTATGAGTTCGTGGTGATATTTATTTTTATGTATATTATTTATTTATTTCAACATCTGGCAACCCCTTGACAGGGTTATTCCATCAGTGAGGTACATGAAGAAGGAGTAATAATAGTAATTGTTAGGGGAAGGAATGCTAAACAAGTAGAAATAAGAAGAAAAAGTATACGTACAACAGTAAGAATGAATACGAGTATTGACAAGCATGCAATAGAAAAACAGATAATCATATGGAGAATAAAAATAAATGACATCATGCGGAAAAGTACGTATTGAGTCATGTAACATCTCAAGGAAATCATCAATTCTTTGCTGTTCGAATACAAGACGGTCAAGAATATTCCATTCCCGAGTGGATCTCGGGAGAAAAGAATAATAGAATGTATTGTTATTGCAAAAACCTTCCTTGGAATGTGAGATCATGTGTATGACGCAGGTGTCTTGTTTGTTTGGTTTCGACATATCTTGCCTAGTCTATCTTAAAATAGTTGTGGAGTAAGATCTATAAAACTTCAGGCGGTGAATTTTAGCTCCACTTTGGAGTGAGGCCAAACCTACAAGGCGTAGCAATTCTGTCAAGGAATGAAGGCGTCGATAGCGGTTAAAAACAACTATATTCGCTTTGCGCTGCACGCTTTTAAGCATGCTGATACCGCTACTTGTGAAGAGGAACCAGATTATATTGGCGCATTCGAGCATCGGTCGGACAGATGTGGTGTACCCTAAAAGGTTAGTGTCAAGGTCAGCGTGCTGCAGCATCCGCTAAAGGAAAAACAATTTTTTCATTGCTTTCGAGGTTATAGCTTCCGTATTAACTGCTCAACGGCCATGTTATTATTACATCAAGATATTTGTACCGGCTTACATTTCGGAGCGTGACGTTATTAAATCCATAGGGAAAGCCTAAGCTTCCTTTCTTTTTCTAATTGACATCGCAACTGTTTTGTCTGAATTGATCCCCATTTGCCAGTTAGAGCACCAACTTACTGCTTCATTCAGGGTATTCGTCACTGTAGCTTTTAACCTCTTTATACAGTATGCAGTCGTCTGCAAATAGCCTAATATTTGCGTTAATGTTGACTGCCAGATCATTTATAAACAATAGATATAATATCGGTACCAAGACGGATCCTTGGGGCACAACGGATGTGGCATTTATCGTGTCAGAAACGTGCTCATTGCATTGCAGAAATTGTTGGCGGCCGGATTAATGGCTTGATATCCATCGAGTGATTGGCCCATTCACAAGTTTGCGGACCAGCTGGAAAACTAGCCTTTTGTTGGAAACCTGATCAAATGTCTTTAGGAAATCGATAAAAATTATGTGAATTTGAGAGTATTCGTTATTGCATTGGGCCAAGTCGTGCACTATCTCGACCAGTTGCGTTACGGTCGATAGGCTTCTCCGAAATCCGTGCTGCTTGGGGTGTAGCAGATCCCTGTCTTCGGAAACTTTGTGATGAATTTGTGGACAATTGGCTCGAGTATTTTACACCTGGTACACGTCAAGGAAATTGGCGTGTAGTTTGATGGGATCGTCTTGTAACCCGATTTATGCACTGTCATTACTTTTGCGACTATCCATTCAGAAGGAACCTGGGAATCCTGGATAGAGTTTCTGAATATTAAGCGTTTAAACTTACTAACTGGCTCGGCATACCATTTGAGAAAAGCGTCCGGTATTCCGTCTAGGCCACAGCTCTTGTTTCATCAAGGTTTGTATTTTGCCCGACACCGCCTGGCTTCATTTTCTGGCTTATCTGGCAGAACGGTGCATTGTTAGTTCTTTATCAAAGAAAAGTATATTTTCTTAAAGAAAAGATATCACGAGCTGCAGCACAGCCGGCTGTAATACAGTAACGATCACCTTGACGCACACAGGCCTTTACATTCATGCGCTCACTCAGGCGCTTTGCATGCGGTGACAGCGACAGGAATCGGCAGCCGAGCACGCTTGGTGTCCACGAGTGTGCGCCCTGCTATACGTATTTGTATAAAACTCAGTTGTTACGTTTGAACAGGCAAAAATTAGTGACTGTGTCTGTAAGCGTTCCTTCCCCACAGAGCTTTTATTTCTTCTTATTGGCGATCGTGCAACAGGGGAATCCTCAAGCGAGAGAGACCGCCATCACATAAGATTAAAAGAAGATATGTTTTCCTTGCTCCTTGTAAACCGCTTTCATGTTCTTGATTGACTAAGATTTGTCACACCGTGCATTTGTGTTTCGGAGCACATGACACCATTGACAAAGGGACATGTTCTAGGAGCCGTCTTTACAAGTCGATGTTCTATCTTCGCACAACTGGAGAGTTTAAATTGAGACTAATTGAATACCCTCTCTTCTAATTGCTGAGAATACGTGAGTCTGCTATATGCTTCAACTGTAACAGTTGAAAGACGATGGCTCTAAATATCCAGGCATATATAAATATTTCAGTGCTTCCTCTTTATTTCTTCTCCCCTTTTGTATCATACAAGCGAACCACCACATCTAATTTTTTCCTTTGCAGCTGCACTGATTATGACCCCAAACGAAGTTGGCGCAATCCCACCTTTCATCCTTGACAATATTGCAAAGACAATTGGACGAAATGAAGAAAATGTCGAGTAGCCAAGCATCAGTCTTCGTGATACAGTGTGGGCGATCTGCATTCCATTGGCGACGCCTGCTTCGTGGCGGAAGAAAATGAATGAAACAACAAATGGCCTGACATGAATAAACTAGACATCGTTGGAGTGAAACTTTCTCTTTGGTGCCGAATGTCACTTTTTTAATTTGCTTTCATGTAGTCGCTCTTAAGCGCTTCTATGCATGGAGTTCATAGTCTCCTCCTTCGTCGCATTTCAAATGAGTCTTCCTTTCTTACAAATGATACAGCGGATTTTCATTTTGTTATTTTCATCTAACAGCAGTTATACACAAAGCGAATTTTCGCCGTCTTCATATAGGTATATAATCAAGTATATGCGTGCTATTTGTTCTCTTGTTGCAACATTGAGCTAGAGAACCACAGAAGAAGGCACCTTCGAAGCTCCATAGTAATCACGTCCAAGAATTCTGGACATTCGCCTTCAAAACCTCACTGCAATACACAAGTGTAAGTCAATTGCAATTTGCCTAAGTAAATTTTTACAGTATAGGCCAAGGATTAAAAAGTTCGAACTGACTACAAAGCGAGGATAATTTTTTGTATCAAGATATTCATTACCGAACCTTATTGTCGGAATATTGGTGGTGCGTTAAAGTAGTTTTTTGTTCAGGGATGAGCGATGAATTCACATGAGAGGAGCAAATCGTTGAGCACCCTCCCTGCAGAGGGCCCCATTGATCAGAAGCATCAAATTTTATCCTTAGAGCTATTTATTATAGCTGGGGTAAGACCGGTAATGTCAGAGGGAGGGTTATGCATCTGTTTACATACGTAGGTTTTTTAGAGGCACCCGAGGCAGCAATGCGTGGGCACGCCTTTAACGTGCCTCTGTTTTCTTCTCTGCACGTGTGTGCACGTGAATTTGTAGGCGGGGTTGCGATTCCGTATTTGCGTTTGTAAGCGCGCGAGTGCGAGTATGCGTGTGTGAGCGTTCGAGGCGTGTGTGCATGCCTGCATTTCCGTGTGCGGGCGCGAGTACGCGCCTGTATTGCACGTATGCGTGCGTTTGCGGTGCAGGCTTAAGAGCGTTTGAATGTGTACGTGTGCCCACGTGTATTCCTGATTCGGCATGCACACCTGCGAACAAATGTCGGCATATTTGTGTGCGCACGCATGTCAGTGTGTGTGTGCTGTGTGTGTGTGTGTGCATGTAAGGTAGACAGAGAGTTTATGTGTACGTGCGAGGGAGAAAGAGAGTTTGTGTATGAGGGAGCTAGTGTGTGACTGTGTGTGGGTGCAAAGGAGATAGAGAGACTCTGTTTGCATGGAAGTGAGAGAGAGTTTGTGGTGGAGCGACAGATATTGTGTGTTAGTATCTGTGTGCGCGCACGTACGAGTGAGAGTCACTGTGTGTGCGAGGGACAGAGGATCTCGTTCTGTGAGTATGTGTTTGTGTATGCGAGTGGGAAAAAGAGCGTGTGCGCGTGCGAGTGGCTCAATATTTGCATTACATGCACGCGAGTGCGTGCCTGCATTTGCGTGTACGTGCGCGTTTCGTGAGCTTGTGGTGCATACATGGGCGCTTGTGAAAGCGTACATGTGCGAAAGTGTTCGTGTTTCAGCATGCATGCGCACGGACAAATGTGTGCGTGTTTGTGCGTGTATGGATACCTATGCGTGCGTATTTTCTGCTGTGTGCCTGCCCGCACGCGAAGCAGAGAAGATAAATTCGTCTGCGTGCCTGTGTGTATGCGAGGCAGATGGTGTGTTGGCGCGAGGGTGAGTGTGTGTGCTTGTGCCTTTGCATACGAGGGGATAGTGTGTGTGTGTGTGATTGTTTATAGGTGTGAGCGAACACTTTCCGTCTAACACCTACTCTTGGAAACAAATTTAGAGATCATATAAAGCCATATTTAAATTCATGACTTAAGAACGAATGACACGGAATTTATAGCGTTATCTCTTTCTGAAACAGTAACAGACCAAAAAGCAAGTGCTGTGGCGTCAGTATTACCGCACTTGACCGGCACGGTCGAGCGAAAAGATCATTTCTGTTACCAAGCAAGCTTTCGGCAGCGCACATCCGTTGCTACATTGCCATTTGAACTTTTATCTGCTTGAATTCGGAAACAGAATGTGCATAAATATGGAGAGTCGTGTGGACTCATTATGCTCATCGAGTGGCACCAATGCTGGCGACATCACAAAGACAAGAAACGGTCAGGTCGATGTTGCCGACGGTATTTTTCTATATCAGTTACGCTTTCAGAAAGCATTTAATCCGAAGTATTGCTATTAGCTTGTAAAGGAGCATTTTTATTAAACACGTGTTCGCTCAGGTACAAAATCTTGAAGAAGGGCTCTAAACTGCTCCTTTGCGTTAGCCACTGGAGATTATTTATTTATTGGTTGCTTCATTCACATAGCTTCGTAAATTACGGACACAACTGATAATGTTCTTCCATATTCGGAGGTTACTATCTGAACACTGGATTGAAAACAAGGTCCCTAATATTTACGTTGGTCTATTTCTTACAATTTGGGGCCGTTAAACAATGCCACCAGTATATTCATGGTGCAATATTCTTCTTATGTTGCAGGTGCGTTTGCTGCGACAGGTATTCTTGGAGGAATTCAAGATCAGGAACTCAGAACACATGTGCGCAACTGTGCACCTCTTGCTTTACAATGGGGAATCTTACTTTATGCAAAAATACCGGCACACCAAAATAAGTGTGCGGGAACATTGTCAGCACTCTAGTATAGCTTTCTGTGCATTGGAAGCATGAAGCTTGGTTTCCTGGCGTCATTTGGGATTTACTCGCGTAGTGGACCCATGTGCAATTTCGCTTGTGTCGTGAATTTCCTTAGCTGCCTTATCCTGAGCGTTGACGTTGAGTGTAACCCAGGCTGCACGAGACCGGCGTCTGAAACTGGCAAACCTGACGAATCCCAAGGGAGGGTTCTTAACGCACTTGAGACATTGGCTGAGCTGGCAATGTGGAGTTGCGATAATCCTTCTCTTGTGAACGTTCTCTCCGATCTTGTTGCTTGTGAGAAAAGAATGTCCCAAGGCGTATCTGAAGTCAAATATGCTGTGGATACACGTTTGGTGCCTTGGAATTGCATGTGGCTGGTCTCGAAACCTCATGGTCGAAGGCACTATGTGATCGAGACTCTGATCAGCTTCGTTCTCAGGCGGCTTGCCTAAAGCGCACTGTACCGAAATAACTGCCAAATATGACGATCTTGAACGCCGCTCACCGAGAAATAACATATTTCTTCGTGGCATACCAGAAGATATTAACGAGTAGTATGTCCCACTATACTCTAAGGTTGTGAACGTTTTCAGTAAGCTTTCGCTTGACTGTCCGCGTATTGAACGCTTCCATAGGTTGGGCAGAATGCGTCCTGGGCGTTCCCGGCCTATTTTCTTTAACATTGCTTGATTTCGGCGATAAGCTAGTGATGCTGAAAAACGCTTATAAGCTCGACCAAACCTGGGCGACCCAGCACGCCCGCGAGGCGGCGGCGAGGCAAGCCCTCGACGTCCTTTCGTGGGAGGCTTAATTACGTTTTCTTTCTCCCATAACCTGATACAATTAGTTGACAAGAATACGCGGCAGAACTCCATACTTGACTTAGTGTTTATTAGTGACAGTCTTGCTACTTTAGGTTTTAACACTCATATCCTGGAAGAAATCCCGGAACATGGCACAGTTCTCGTACACTATAACTGTCCTATCCCACATAAACGTGTTAGCTATTCCACATTTCACTATTTTAACAAGGCTGACGATAGGGTCTATCACTCATACTCTGGCAGATAACATTGACCATTATTTGTCCCTCAGTACCGAATGTCCTGTTGACAGACTTGTAGGTTCTTTTGAGTCGTTACTGAAATATTGCATCAAGAACTATGCTCCAATAAAAGCAAATAAGATAAGTAATAAACTTCCTTGGATTAACTAGGATATCCTGCACCGGCCTTGCCGTGCCGGTAGACTGTGTAAATCAAAGCATTCTGTTCCGGCGCTTCGAGTTCCTTTTGAAAAAGCCAAGGAGGAACTACGTTTTTATACTAGAAATGCTTAAGGTTCTGTTTTTCTGTGCAGCGCCCACTACTACCTACATCAAATCCTCGCAGTTTCTGGAAATAAGTTTTACCTAGTTCAACCATGCAGAACCTCTTTCTAGAATAACGACGCCAATACTAACGACGCCACCGTAGTTATAAATGGTTTTAACTTGCACTTACAATATGTTTTCGCCCTCGATAGCTTTGTAGTTCAAAAGCTTAGTTATGATGGAGAAATTTATAAATTAGGCGATTTCGTAATAAGTTACGATGGTGTCTTATACCTAACCTTGAATCTCAACACAAGTCTGGCCTTTCTATAAAGCAGGTGATGAACAACTTCTATCCAACTACAGGCAGATACCTCTCACATTCCAGTCATGCAAGTTGTTAGAACACATCATTCACAAACACATAATCGAATTTCTCGTCGTGTGGTTTAATGAAAGTGTTCCTTGGTCTGTAGATATCTCGAAACTTCCGTATTGGCTAACAAGAAATGTTGGTCTGCTTCTTAGGATTTCTAAACACTTGCCTTTTGTTTAAAGGTGTCAATGTATAATGTACTGTTTTTCTCAAAACTGTCATATTGTAATCATGTGTGGTGTACGACTGCAGCTTCGGATTACGATAAACTACTACTGCTACAAAAAAGAGCCTTGCATGCTATTAAGGGCTATTACGGTGCAACACAAAAATTATAGACACAACCCTTGTTCGTTGAACATCGCATACTATAAGCTGACCAAGCGTATTACCTACGGCTGTTGCAATACATTTATCGAAACCGTTTCTGCAATGTTTTTGACAGCACTATAATTTTCAAAATTCGTAAGGTAAAACTACGAGTTCCGCAAAAGCGCACGAATTATGGTAGGCAAAAGCTAAATTTTCAAGTACCCAACGCGTTCGACAAATTTCTCTTTACTGATAATTTATTTTATCTGAAAATCTGTTCAAGAAAAACACAAAACGACGCTTGATTGAAGGCGAAATTCAAATGTAAATGAAGTATTCTACCGTTTGTCTCTAACTCTAACTGTAATCGCATTTTTCGTGTCCTAATTCACCAGCCATGTATGCATAGTATTTGTAGGTGTAAACTTTGAGGGCTTGCGCATTGCCTTGCACATGTTTTACGTTTCAGTGTGTGTATTCTAGCGTTGTTTTGACATATTTGTCGAACCTTCTGTGTACATTTTCTAGCCCTTCTATTGTTACTGCCAACTGCATGTGCACCGGGGCCTCGTCAGGCCTTGCCGCATTTTATTCCGGTCCCCATTTTTCCTTGAAAAGAATAATAATCTGTACTTCACTTAAATTTAGTAACGATGGGGTGCATAGGTAAAGTGCGGCGCAAATAACTTAATTTTTATGGATTTCCGGTTTACATATTCAATATGTTTGGACCATAAGAGACGTTCGGTTGGAATGAAATCAAAGTATTTATAGTGAAACACTCTTTAAGTTGGATGCCATCACGAGAGTGATTGAACGAGAGGGGGGCTCTATCTATTAGAAATTGACGTTGCGACTGTTTTACTACAGGTGATGTTCATCTGCCACGTTTTACACTAAGTGCAGAAAGACATAAGGGTTTGTGCAAGACGGTGGTGGTCAACCTTGAAGTTAATAAATTTGTATAATACGCGGTCACATTCACGCGCATCCCCGAGGAACGACTGACGTAAGGTCGAGAGAAGGTGAGTCCACTGAGGTAAAGGGAACAAATAACGGAGAAAACTGGCTATCCAAGAAAGAAGAGAGGAATTATTGAGTATTATGTTTAATTTTACTAGTACTTTAGAATGAATCACAGAGTCAAAAGTTTTAGAGAAGTCGATGAAGACGGCATCCACTTGGTTACCTATGGCTAGGTTAGAAGCGATATCATGAACAAAATGGACTAATTGCGTTATAGTGCTATAGGCACGATGGAAATCATGGTGTGCAGATGATACAAGATCATCAGAGTTAAGAAATTCGATTATGTGTTTGTGAATAATGTGCTACAACATCTCGCATGATTGGAATGTGAGAGGGATCGGCCTGTAGTTGGATAGAAGTTGTTCATCACCTGCTTTATAAAAATACCGGACTTGTATCGAGATTCAATGTTAGGTTTAAGAAACCACCGTAACTTATTACGAAATCGCCTAATTTATAAATTTCTGCATCAGAACTAAGCTTTTGAACTACAATGTTATCGAGGTGAAAACAAATTGTTAGTGCAAGTTAAAACCATTCGTAACTACAGTGGCGTCGTTAGTATTGGCGTCGTTATTCTAAAAAGAGGTTCTGCACGGTTGAACTAGGTAAAACTGATTTCCAGAAACTGCGAGGATATGATTTAGGTACTAGTGGGCGCTGCACAGAAAAACAAAACCTTAGGCATTTGCGCCGGAATAGAATGCTTTGATATACACAGTCTACCAGCACGGCATGACCGGTGCAGGATGTCCTAGTTAATCCAAGGAAGTTAATTACTTATCTCATTTGCTTTTATTGGAGCCTAGTTCTTGATGCAATATTTCAGTAGCGACTCAAAAGGACCTACAAGTCTGTGAACAGGACATTCGGTACTGAGGGACAAATAATGGTCAATGTTATCTGCCAGGGTATCAGTCATAGACCTATCGTCAGCCTTCTTAAAATAGTGAAATGTGGAATAGCTGCAATACCTAACGCGTTCACGTGGGATAGGATAGTTATAGTGGACGAGAACTGTGCCATGTTCCGAGATTTCTGCCAGGATATGAGTGTTAAAACCTAAAGTTGCAAGACTGTCACTAATAAACACTAAGTCAAGTATCGAGTGCTGCCGCGTATTCTTGTCAACTAATTGTATCAGGTTATGGGACAATGAAAACGTAATTATTGCTCTACAAATAGAGGCACTAAGGTGGCATATGCGAGGGAAGGAAAACATTTGGAAATCTTGCGCTAGAATCAAAACCAGGACCTCTTACGCGACTATTTGAGGCACCGTCGCAGTTGTAAGGAACGTTAGCTATAAATGAATGATCAAAACACTTTTTTTGTAAACAAGCCGTTATTGCGTTTGTCAACAGAAGCGTCCCATAGCTTTTTACGTACTGCGCGTACGCTGGACGAAAAATGTTAGGAAAGTTTCATACCACAATTCTTGAGCTTATAAGCGTTTTTCAGCATCACTAGCTTATCGCTGATATCAAGCAATGTTAAAAAAGATAGGGCGTGAACGCCCAGGACTCATTCTGCCCAACCTATGGAAGCGTTCAATACGCGGACAGTCAAGCGAAAGTTTACTGAAATCGTTCACAACCTTAGAGTATAGTGGGACTTACTACTCGGTAATATCTTCTGGTATGCCACGAAGAATTATGTTATTTCTCGGTGAGCGGCGTTCAAGATCGTCATATTTGGCAGTTATTTCGGCAACAGTGCGCTTTAGGCAAGCCGCCTGAGAACGAAGCTGATCAGAGTCTCGATCACATAGTGCCTTCGACCATGAGGTTTCGAGACCAGCCACATGCAATTCCAAGGCACCAAACGTGTATCCACAGCATATTTGACTTCAGATACGCCTTGGGACATTCTTTTCTCACAAGCAACAAGATCGGAGAGAACGTTCACAAGAGAAGGATTATCGCAACTCCACATTGCCAGCTCAGCCAATGTCTCAAGTGCGTTAAGAACCCTCCCTTGGGATTCGTCAGGTTTGCCAGTTTCAGACGCCGGTCTCGTGCAGCCTGGGTTACACTCAACGTCAACGCTCAGGATAAGGCACCTAAGAAACTTGACAACATAAGCGAACTTGCCCATGGGTCTACGACGCGAGTAAATCCCAAATGACGCCAGGAAGCCAAGCTTCATGCTTCTAATGCTCAGAAATTTATACGAGAGTGCTGACAATGTTCCCGCACACTTTTTTTCGTGTACCGGTATTTTTGCATAAAGTAAGATTGCCCATTGTAAAGCAAGAGGTGCACAGTTGCGCACATGTGTTCTGAGTTCATGAACTTGAATTCCGCCAAGAATACCTGTCCAAGCTATCGCACCTGGAACATAAGAAGAATATTTCACCATGAATATACTGGCGGCATTGTTTAATGGCCCCAAATTGTAAGAAATAGACCAACGTAATATTCGTGACCTTGTTTTCAATCCAGTGTTCAGATGGTAACCCCCGAATATGGAAGAACTTGATCAATTCTGTGCGTAATTCACGAAGCTACGTGAATGAAGCAACCAATAAATAAATAATCTCCAGTGGCTAACGCAAAGGAGCGGTTTAGAGCCCTTCTCCACGATTTTGTAGCTGAGCGAACACGTGTTTAATAAAAATGCTCCTTTACAAGCTAATAGCAATACTTCGGATTAAACGCTTTTTGAAAGCGTAACTGATATAGCAAAATACCGTCGGCCACATCCACCTGACTGTTTGTTGTCATTGAGATATCGCCAGCATTGGTGACACTCGATGAGCATATTGAGTGCAAACGACTCTCCATATTTATGGACATTCTGTTCCCGAATGCAAGCAGTTAAAAGTTCAAGTGGCAACGTAGCAACGGATGTGCGCTGGCGAAAGCTTGCTTGGTCACAGAAACGATGCGCAATTCAATTATAGTGCATATTTAGGGTATTAATGTGCTCGACACATTGCGCGGCCTCCGACGGGAGCATGACAACGAAAGTGAACCACTAAACAGCTTTTCGCTCGACCGTGCCGGTCAAGTGCGGTAATACTTACGCCACAGCACTTCCTTTTTGGTCTGTTACTGTTTCAGAAAGAGATAACGCTATAAATGCCGTGTCATTCGTTCTTAAGTCATGAATTTAAATATGGCTTTATATGATCTCTACATGTGTTTCCAAGAGTAGGTGTAAGACGGAAAGTGTTCGCTCACACCTATAAACAATCACACACACACACACACTAACCCCTCGTATGCAAAGGCACAAGTACATACACTCACCCTCGCGCCAACACACTCTCTGCCGCGCATACACACAGGCACGCAGACGAATTTATCTTCTGTGCTTCGCGTGCGGGCAGGCACACAGCAGAAACTACGCACGCATAGGTATCCATACGCGCACAAACACGTACACATTTGTCCGTGCGCATGTATGCTGAAACACGAACACTTTCGCACATGTACGCTTTCACACGCGCCCATGTATGCATCACAAGCTCACGAAACGCGCACGTACACGCAAATGCAGGCACGCACTCGCGTGCATGTAATGCAAATATGGAGCCACTCGCACGCCTCAAGCTCTTTGTCCCACTCGCATACAGAAACACATACTCACAGAACGAGATCCTCTGTCCCTCGCACACACAGTGACTCTCACTCGTACGTGCGCGCACACAGATACTAACACACATTATCTATCGCTCCACCACAAACTCTCTCTCGCTCGAATGCACACAGATTCTATCTCCTTCGCACGCACACAGTCACACACTCGCTCCCTCATACACAAACTCTCTTTCTCCCTCGCACGTACACATAAACTCACTGTCTACCTTACATGCACACACACACACACAGACATGCATGCGCACACAAACATGCCGACATTTGTTCGCAGGCGTGCATGCCGAAACAGGAACACACACTGGCACACGCACACATTCACACGCTCTTAAGCCTGCACCGCAAACGCACGCATACGTGCAATACAGGCGCGTACTCGCGCCCGCACACGGAAATGCAGGCATGCACACACGCCTCGAACTCTCACACACGCATACTCGCACTCGCGCGCTTACAAACGCAAATACGGAGGCGCACGCCCGCTTACAAATACACGTGAACACACGTGCAGAGAATAAAAGACAGGCACGATCAAGACGTGCCCACGCATTGCTGCCTCGGCTGCCTCTAAAAAACCTGCGCATGTAAACAGACGCATAACCCTCCCTCTGCCATTACCGGTCTTACTTCAGCTATAATAACTAGCTCCAAGGAAAAAAATTTGGTGCCTCTGATCAATGTGCCCTCTGCAGGGAGGGTGCTCAACGATTTGCTCCTCTCATGTGAATTCTTCGCTCATCCCTGACCAAAAAACTACTTCAACGCACCACCAATAGTCCGACAATAAGGTTCGGTAATGAATATATTGGTACAAAGAATTATCCTCGCTTTGTAGTCAGTTCGAACTTTTTATTCCTTGGCCGATACTGTAAAAAATAACTTAGGCGAATTGCAATTGACTTACACTTGTGTATTGCAGTGAGGTTTTGAAGGCGAATGTCCAGAATTCTTGGACTTGATTACTATGGGGCTCCGAATGTGCCTTCTTCTGTGGTTCTCTAGCTCAATGTTGCAATAAGGGAACAAAGAGCTCGCATATACTTGATTATATACCTATATGAAGACGGCGAAAATTCGCTTTGTGTATAACTGCTGTTAGATGAAAATAACAAAATGAAACTCCGCTGTATCATTTGTAATAAAGGAAGACTTATTTGAATTGCGACAAAGGAGCAGAATAAGAACTCCATGCATAGCAGCGCTTAAGGGCGACTACATGAAAGCAAATTAAAAAAGTGAGATTCGGCACCAAAGACAAAGTTTGCCTCCAACGATGTCTAGTTTATTCATGTCAGGCCATTGTTGTTTCATTCATTTTCTTCCGCCACAAAGCAGGCGTCGCCAATGGAATGCAGATCGCCCACACTGTATCACGAAGACTGATGCTTGGCTACTCGACGTTTTCTTCATTTCGTGGAACTGTCTTTGCAATATTGTCAAAGATGTAAGGTGGGACAGCGCCAACTTCGTTAGGGGTCATAATCAGTGCAGCTGCAAAGGAAAAAAAATTAAAGTGGTGGTTCGCTTGTATGATACAAAAGGGGACAAGAAATAAAGAGGAAGCACTGGAATATTTATATATGCCTGGATATTTAGAGCCACCATCTTTCAACCGTTACAGTTGAAGCATATAGCAGACTCACATATTCTCAGCAATTAGAAGAGAGGGTATTCATTCAGTCTCAATTTAAACTCTCCAGTTGTGCAAAGATAGAACATCAACTTGTAAAGACAGCTCCTAGAACGTTTCTCTTCTGTCAATGGTGTCATGCGCTCCGAAAGACAAATGCACGGTGTGACAAATCGTAGTCAATAAAGAACACGCAAGCGGTTTACAAGGAGCAAGGAAAACATATATTCTTTTAATCTTATGTGATGGCGGTCTCTCTCGCTTGAGGATTCCCCTGTTGCACGATCGCCAATAAGAAGAAATAAAAGCTCTGCGGGGAAGGAACGCTTACAGACACAGTCACTAATTTTTGCCTGTTCCAACGTAACAACAGAGTTTTATACAAATACGTATAGCAGGGCGCACACTCGTCGACACCAAGCGTGCTCGGCTGCCGATTCCTGTCGCTGTCACCGCATGCAAGGCGCCTGAATGAGCGCATGAATGTAAAGGCCTGTGTGCGTCAAGGTGATCGTTACTGTATTACAGCCGGCTGTGCGGCAGCTCGCGATATCTTAGTAAAACAGGTTACATTTTTTCGTGTGTCTGATCTGTCCTGCTTTACCCAACTGAGGGGCACACAGGAAGCTGTAGCAATAACATATAATCAAGTGCATAACTGCACAGGTATGACAATTGGCTTGCGCCAGGCTAATGATTTATATATGCAATATGTATTGAATAGCGTATGTTTGCTTAGACATTGCATGTTCATTAGTTATTGTTATAGCAACCCGTTTAATCTAAAGTTGAATATTTTCACAATAGGCTTACAACTTTACTGAATTTCAAATAAACGAACCATACCTAAAGGAAGACCTTAAGCTATTGCAACTGAATCATGCAAAGCATGCAGCCAAAAGGCTCCTGGGAGCGTCAAATTGATTCTTTTTACGAACTCCCTTGTTTGACTGCCATAAAGCAAATTAATATTGATTTCACATAAAATACAAAAAATGCATGCTGAGGTTTTTATTTGAGAGCCCTCCAAATGTTTTAAATGCATTACATTTATACCAAACTGCAGGAAAGATAGTGAACATCTCAGCTGTGCATTGCAATGGAGGGAATGTGACACCGGGAAGTGCCATTCTTCTTGGCAATCTTAGGCCACTGTAATTTTTGTTCCCTTTGTTCCTATATGCGGGCAGGGTGAGAGTGGGCACGGCATCATCGCAAGGAAGCAGCCTTCAAGTCGTTCCAGTTTATTCTACTGATATGCTTCCAGATTTTCCCATGGGCCCTACGCCGTTGTGCTATGAGCTACAACAAACGCCTCGAGCTGATTCTATCGGCGACAGGGATCTGCTCATGCACCCAGCCTCAGTCGGCGAAAGCTACCGGCCCTTCCATGATGGCGCTGCTGTTACATCGACAGATGTGCTGGGATCACCGATGACGACAGCATGGAGCGAGCCTGTAAAGCAGAGCGCGTATGGAAAATCTGGCAGTGGGCACGGCAGCATCGCAAAGATGTAACCTTCAAATCTGTTCCTGTTTATTCTACAGCTGATTTATTCTACGCCAAAAGCTATGACAAGTCATTTCGTAGTAACGGTATTTGCCTAATTCTGCTGCGGTGCCCATGTTTGCTTCCCGAACTACTTTGCAAACTCTTTGTTTTCTTCCGCATGTTGTTTCTACTGGGTGGAGACGTTGAGTTAAACCCATGCCAAAACATAGATGGCCTAGCAGAGCAGTGAAAGCTATTCGCAGGGGATATTAAATAAATTAACAAAAAAATATGTAAGAAACAGTAGACTTACCGCAATTGCCAAGAAACTTGAAAACATAACTGGCATTGAAAAACAGATCTCATAGAACAATAAACGATAATCTAACTTAGAAAAAAAATTGATTGGCTATGGAAAAGAAAGTAGAGGATCTGGAAAACCGGAGCCATCGGTCCAACCTTGTCAAATACGGTGTTGAAGAACAACAAAAGGAATAAGTGGACATGCTTCTTGAATTGGCAGAAAGTAAGGTTTTAGATGGTATACTTCAGAACACAACCAAGGGAATAGAATTAATGCACCGGGTAGGTAAAAAGAAGCAAACTGATACTTGTAGATGAAGACCCATAGCCTTTAAACTACTCGACTACGAAGACAAAATTTCAATCCTCCAGCATTTCACGATGCTCAAGGGCTCAGGTGTTGCTATCAGTGAAGATTTCTTTCGTAGTATTCGAGAAATAAGTAAAAAGCAGCGGGATCGCACGAAAGATTAACGGGATAGTCAGGAAAAGGCGTCGCTAGTCTACGATAACTTGCGTATAAATGGTAAACTTTTTGCTTGGGATCGTGACCATAAACATTTATATGCAGTCCAAAAAACGAAGCAAAAGACGCTTTAAAAAAGAGAGTCATTCGAAGTCGACAGAGGTACCCCTGTTCAATGTGAAAGCACGAAGTCCTGAAAATAAAATAGACTAATTCAAGCTCTTGTTTTAGAAAATAAACCTGACGTTATTGCTGTCACAGAAACAAGGGCTCATTCGGATAACTTAGACCCCGAAGTCTTGCCACCAGCCTAAGTTATTGTGCGCCGAGAAAGGGGAACTAGTGGCGGGGGTGCCGCACTTTTCTTTAAGAATGAACTAACAATGCACTATTTTGCCAGATAAGCCAGAAATTGAAGCCAGGTGGTGTGGGGCAAAATAAAGCTGCAGAAAGGATACATATTTATAGTATCTTAGCTACAGACCACCTAACGCTGAGACAAGCTACCTAGAACTTCTTCTGGACTATATGCATCATCACTTGTTGAATGGCAAAATGATCATGGCTGGTGATCTTAACCTGCCTGAAATGTTGTGGTCGTCAAGAAAGTGCGAGGTACTGCAAATGACGTCATATTGGATAAGTTGTTCAACTTTGAGCTCAACCAACTGGTACTGGTACCAACACGTATCCAGGGCAAATTTAGTTCTATTCTAGACGTTGTTCCTCTTAGTGACCATTTCCTGAACGACCGGACAGGCAGTGAAATCTTAGACGGCATATCTGATCACAACTTAGTCCTATGCACACTGTCTCTACCTGGTCTTGTACGACACTACGGCCCTGTAAACAAGTTCTTGCATTCAACAACTTACAACAAACTTACACGAAGTTATAATCCATGGATCACCCGCGAAGTAATTCACGTTAAACGTAAAATTAGTTAGCTGAGGAAAACTAGGAGGTCTGGTTTAGCCGGTAATTACAGCGCACAGATTTCCGCGTTAACTAAAACATTGAAAAAGAAGGTAGGCGTTTCCATAGTGCACTAGTATGGTAACACTCTATCCTAGTTCATGGAAACATCCCGAGCAAAATTTTGTCATTATTTAAATCGTAAACATACCGATAGAAAGGCTTCTCCTTGAATAGAAGCCAAAGATAAGGCGGATCAATTGAATCGCTACCTCCAGTCGAATTTTACAATCGATAATGGACCAGTGAGACATTCTCCGATTATAACATCCAGCAAAATTAATTGCTAGACATCGCACAAATAAAGGGCAGTGCTATACTGTGTCTGATATTAAACCTTGATGAAAAAGGAGCTGTGACCTAGACGAGATACCGGACGATTTTCTGAAATGCTATGCGGAGCCAGTTAGTAAGTTCAAACGGTTAATATTCAGAAAGCCTATCCACGATTTACACATTCCTTCTGAATGGAAAGTCGCAAAAATAATCCCAGTGCATAAATCGGGTGACAAGACGATCCCACCAAACTACACGCCAATTTCCTTGACGTGTACGAGGTGTAAAATACTCGAACTCATTGTCCACAAATTCATCACAAAGATTGCCGAAGAAAAGAATCCACTACACCCCAAGCAGCACGGATTTCGGAAAAGCCTGTCGACCGTAACGCAACTCGTCGAGATAGTGCACGACTTGGCCCAATGCATTAACGAATACTCTCAAATTCACATAATTTTATTGATTTCCTAAAGGCGTTTGATCAGGTTTCGAACGAAGGCTAGTTTTCCAGCTGGTCCGCAAACTTGGGGATGGGCCAATGACTGGATGGATATCAAGGCATTTGTCCGGCCGCCAACAATTTGTGCAATGCAATGAGCATGTTTCTGACACGATAAATGTCACATCCGGTGTGCCCCAGGGATCCGTCTTGGTACCGATATTATTTCTGTTGTTTATAAATGATCTGGCGGTGAACATTAACGTAAATATTAGGCTATTTCCAGACGACGGTATACTGTATAAAGAGGTTAAAAGCTACAGCGACGAATACCCTGAATGAAGTAGTAAGTTGGTGCTCTAACTGACAAATGGTGATCAATTCAGAGAAAACAGTTGCGATGTCAATTAGAAAAAGAAAACAAGCTTAGGCCTTCCTTATGGAATTAATAACGTCACGCTCCGAAATGTAAGCCGGTACAAATATCTTGATGTAATAATAACTTCTGATTGCCGTTGGGCAGTTCAAACGGAAGCTATAACCTCGAAAGCAATAAAAAATTGTTTTTCCTCCAGCGGATGCTGCTGCACGCTTACCATGACACTAAGCTTTTAGGGTACACCACATCTGTCGGACCGATGCTCGAATGCGCAAATATAATCTGGATCCTCTTCACAAGTAGCGGTATCAGCTTGCGTGAAAGTGTGCAGCGCAAAGCGAATACATTTATTGTTAGCCGCTATCGACGCCTTCATTTACCGACAGAATGGCTACGCCGTGTAGGTTTGGCCTCACTCCAAAGTGGAGCTAAAATTCACCGCCTGATGTTTTATAGATCCTACTTCACAACTATTTTGATAGACCACGCAAGATATGTCGAAACTAAATAAACAAGGCACCTGCGTCATACACATGATCTCACATTCCAAGAAAAGTTTTTGCAATAACAATATATTCTATTATTCTTTTCTCCCTAGATGCACTCGGGAATGGAATACTCTTTTCCGACTTGTAGTCAAACAGCAAAGAATTGATGATTTACTTTAGATGTTACATGACTCACTTAATACGTACTCTTCCGCCTGATGTCATTTATTTGTATTCTCCATATGATTATCTGTTTTTTTTATTGGCATGCTTGTCAATACTCGTATTCATTCTTACTGTTGTACGTATACTTTTTCTTCTTATTTTTACTTGTTTAGCATATATTCTCCTGACAATTACTATTATTACTCCTTCTTCATGTACCTCACTAATGGAATAACCCTGTCAAAGGGTTGCCAGTATCTTGAAATAAGTAAATAAAAAATACATAAAAATAAATATCACCGCGATCTCATACAAAATGAAGCTTTTCTACAACAAATTTCGCAAACCCTGTCTCCATTTCCTTTAGAGTGGGCATCCACCCCCGTCAAGTTGAGGTAATCTTACCGAGTGTGGCAGCAACGACCACGAAGAGGCATTTCCCAAACAAGCCTTCCATGTCTTCGACTAGAGAGCTGGACAGAAAAAAAAGTATGGATATCTTCTTAAATATTATTCTTGCGCAAATAACAGACTCATGTTTCAGAAGTACCTTTCTGTACTCCTCTGCTTTCGCATTTGAATTTAGGTTGTAAAAGATATGACAAACTCTTAATTATTCCGAAATTGTGAACGAATCCTGTTGCTAGCATTTGTGAAATTGCAACAGAAAATATGAACTCTTCGCGAAGAGTTCTAAAAATTTCGCAAAAAACAATTAAAAACAAGCATGAGATACTTATAATGAGCCGACGCGGTTACAAAAATTAGGCTGCATATTCGAAGTCTATTACAACTATTTATACCACGAGTGATATAATTACAGCTGTAAGTTATCTGATGAATAGATTGCAAGAGCTTACCTCAAGTCATTTTGTAAAATACAACATGAATGTTCGACATTTAGATTATATGCATCATATGATTATATGCAAGGTTATATGCATTATTTGTGCGTTTTGCGCCCCAGACTTCAAATGTTTGCACCCTCCAAATAGAATCGGGCTAAACAATTCTTTGTGTCCGTTGAACATCTCGTTAAACAAGGTTAACGCTATTCTATGTTTATTGAAGACAAAATCAAATTATCCCATGGCAATATATTCTAAAGACCACCCTATGAACGCGTGCGGATAACACATTCCTATTTCGTTATGGCAATACAAGAAAAAGCAACGTTTCGCCCAGAAGCCTTACCAATGATTGCAGTGAAACATGGTGACCTTTTTTTCCCGAGATTCCTCTCCACGTGAACTTTAGCCTATTCTAAAGCTAAACTCAGTTTTAAATCTCTCATCCAAGCGTCTTGGATACAGTTGCCAAATCTAATGTTCAGCAGTCTAATCTAATGATACTCGTTTATGGGTAGCGCTTGGTGTATGATGCTAGTTACTCATCTACTCGTAGCACATCTTTCGCCGAGTTATGAAGCTCATAGAGAGGGGACAAGTTTCTGCTGTGTTTTCACGGATACTGCTTCACTGGCAGCCGTGCCGGGCGCAGGTGAAGCCAGGGAAGTGTGGCGTCGTGCGGTTTCGTGCGGCAGCTTGTCCCGCTTTTAGGCCCATGCTGCGCTTAGTGGCGCACTTGCTTCTGAAATATTGGGGCCGTTATGTTAGGTATGGGTTGTTGCTACGCTGGATTGTGCCACACTGCGTTCCTATCATGGCGTTAACGGGTGCTCTCCCCCCCCCCCACGTTCTTCTGAAGCGGTTGCCCTTGTGACTCACAACCTGCAAAGATCCACGAACCGCCGACACTTCCCCGTGGGCTGAACTGAGAAATCCGGTTACGCGCCGCACCAACACTGCTGCAGCGACAAAAAATAATGTGACGCGGGTGACGTCAGCGCATGCCCTGACTCGTTCCTGCCGACAATGGATCGCCAAAGGGCTTAAAGTGAGAACCGGCCCATTCTAAAGAGAGAGTCCGTAGCAACCGCCCCGTCAATACGGTGTGCCCGTCGGCACCGCTAACTGTACACTATTACTTGCTGTATCTACAGAAAGTCTATAAAGCTTTTCGTCTCGTGGCCGTATGTTCCGAGGGTCCGTCTCTCTTGCTCGACCTAGAGTAGCGATACCGGTAAGGACATTTAAACTAGTCTGAACTCGCTTTCCATAGCTGTTTTTCCCATAGATAGTGTTTTCTCAATTTCTAGCATTCGAATGCTCGCCACTAACATTATCGAGGTGGTGGGGACGGCATTGTACAATTCATGTCTACTGAATACACTGCTATGGCCTGCTCGCATACTGTCTGCCATCAAGCAGATTGATTACAGGAAGAACAAATGACGCAGAACACCCATGTACTGGAAATGTCGCTGCAAAGTAATGAAGTACCAGCTTCAGCGACAAGGCAGCTTACTTCCAGGCGCTTCAGTTGATGCCGCCTTGTACGCTGTACATCTTCCTAAAGAAAACGACAGTGCTTTTAATGCCAGACAACAGCGTCGATCGCTTTCTTCGCAGGCAGATTGCGCATAGATTTTCGCGTCCTATCTCACCGAAGTGTCTGTGCACTCATTGGCGTTGGCACGCCTGCTGCTGATGTTTGCGTTTGACAGAAAAAATCTGTTAACCATCCATCTCGCAAGCTAAGAAAACAAAGTTTGCTCTTGTTGACTGCCTACTAATTCTCCAAAACACGAAACAACGCTACGTGAAGCATTTAAAAACACCATTTTGAAAACCTACTAACCATGCCAAATATCAACTGCAGGAGTTGAGGATGATACAGAAATACTTTGTCCTGAATTATATATCCAGGTCAGAAAAAGTTCTTTCAGTAGACGCATGTCAGAAAACGGCTGGAGAGAGACATCATTGTCGATGTTTAGCACAAGAATAAGAAACGGTCTTACATTTCAGCAAGGTAAGCAAAGCGCCCCATGGTGAAACAAAAGAACCGCAAGGATGCTAATTTTTTTCATCTCCGTTTCTTTATTCCAAAGCTTTAGGTAGCAATTTGAAGGAGCTAAGGTTATGTTTGTGAACAAGCAATCCAAGAGCCCTTAAGGAAGCATGAGTTCATTCCTCCTTTATATGCAATATTTGTCACTGTGTGTGCACTCCCTCGCCCAATTTCTGCTCAGCGTTCATGCACGTAAATGCATGTAATAACTCCACTAGGAATTGAAGCAAATCCCTTATGATTTCTTCAGCTAACACTGGCGAGCGTATCAATTGGAGCTTCCTGAGTGAAAATATGTCACAAAGAATAATTATTAAGTCCTCTATGTTTTACAACGCGAAACAAGTTTCTCTCTATACAGAACTCCCTTACAAAAACTACGAGAAGACGGTCCTGTACATATCCATCACTATTATGCCGTATACATGTAAGGCATACATTTCTAACCCACGAATGTGCAATACCCTGCACATAGTTATCTCTTCTTCATCGTAACGGCAGCGATGACCATTCAAGCTTGGGAATCTGGAACTATATTTTCGTAGCCTAGTCGAGAGTTGTCCCACTAATATGTCCGCCATAGGGGGGGGAGGGAGGGTTCTCTGCAATCTTATGTAGCAAGTTCTCTTAGTATGTAATTTGTGCGAGACGTTAGTCTGCACTTGGGAACAGTAGAAATAAATGGTTGCTCTGAATGTCTTTAAAGATTCCATTTATAGCTCATGCAACCTGTTTTTAACAGTGCCTGAAGCCTGACATTAAAAATGCGGAACACCCCCAGTATGCATTTAATTACATACTTACAAATTCACTTAAGAATAAACTGTTGCATTTTCAGACATAGATATTTGCCGAATTATACCTGACTTGCTGAAAAACGAGTGTCTTTCGTTTAAGTCTTGTTTTAAGCGATTCTTATTTTGTACTTGAAACACAAGAAATGGTTTCTATAGCAAAATAGTTTGTGGTTTTACCCTAATGGCGAAACATTGGTGGTGTCAGCATGGCTTCACATTCCACATGAACTCATCCGACGGCGTTCTCAATATATATGGGTGCGGTAAGTTGGAGCGAAGTAGTTCCCAGTGCAACCATAATGGATATAGGAAGCTGCATGATAGCGGCTGCCCACGTCTGCGAACGCTGCCGTGATGACAAGCGCTGCCAGCAATGTTCGAGTCTTCACACCGCATTTGTGAAGGAGATGGGACTGACGGGAACCGGTCGGCGCCATTCACCGTCGATTGAAATTCTACAAAACGTTTCATTTACGTTTACTGCACGGTTCGCTCAGACCAGTCCACAGCGGAGCATCACAGCAAATAAAAATTAATTTAGCAGTTTTATGGGTCCAACGAACCTTATAGATATGAAGCACAGCGTAGTGTGGAACTCCGAATGAACGTGCTCCCAGTCTACGCTACAAGGGCGTAAGCGCATTTAGCCCTCATTGAAATGCGGCCGCAGTGCCAGGATTTGATAGCCGCCCGTCATTCATTCCAGCGCACCGCCAAAGCAACTACAGCACTAAGGCGGTAAGGAAATTGGGAAGAAAGCAATATTGCGTTGCGTGCTCGCTAATCTCATGCCAACGCCCAAAAGCACAGCGCTGTGTGGGCTACAACTGATGGAAGCATTGACGGCTTTGTCCACTTCGCTGTTTTATTACGATAACAATTATATGCACACTCCAAGCGAATGTACGCTGGCGTCGCCGGCCTGAGGTTGTGTATATATCTGAGAATTAGTCGGCTATATGCCTTGCCATGATTTCAGACATGTGCTACCGGTGAGTTATATTGCCACACCATTCTAAACCCACACACCCACACCACACCAGTCTCTAAACGTGGACATCTTCCTCAGACCACTGGCCTCTTCATCACCGTAAATACGGGTCTGTGGCACTACCCCTTGCTGCAAAACCGCCATTCCAGAGCAGCTAAAGGGGGGGGGGGAAGGCTTGGAAGCAGTGTAGTACGCCTTGAGTTCACTGATGGGCACGACATCACTGGATGCCAGAGAATAGGCTGAGGTCGAACTTAAAGGAGCAGTTTTGTAAGTCACTAGCGTCACCTTGCGCTGCAAACAGTAGGGTTCCGTGTATTGCGAAGCGAGCTTCCCTGAAATTGTGGCATGAAGAGAGGGCGACCACAGGAGCACTAGAGCACCAGACAAAAACTTTGCGCCGGTATGTGCGTGTTGTACAGATGCTACTGAGTGGTATGCAAGGCCGTCAGTCGAGTACGGTAAAGTCTACGTGCATGGTCAGCGAGGATGATGGAATCGCGTGCGTTCTCGTTAGATGAGGTTTCAGCAGGAGGAAGCGCATTATAGTAGGGGAAGGTCGACTTAAGACCGCACAATACATAAAATGGGGAAAATCGGGCGGTGTCGTGCCGGGAAGAATTGTACGCAAATATAACGCAAGAGGGTAATGTCCCTGTCCCGGTAGTCCTTGGAAGAGTACAGGGACAGCATGTCGAGGAGGCTATGGTTTAACCACTCTGTCAGTCTATTGGTTTAAGGATGGTGTGAAGTCAGCTTGTGTAAAGTGGAACAGCAGCGAACGATGTCGTTGATAACTTTCGACAAGAAGTTAGGGCGACGGTCACTTATCAGCTGTTTCGGGAAGCCATGAAGCCATATAAAGTGACTCAAGAGAAGGTCTGCGACGTCAGGGATGTAACTGGTCGGGCGAACTCCCGTGAGGGCGTATCGGGTGGCGTAATCGGCCGCAAACACTACCCATTCATTACCAGAAGATGATGTCAGAATGAGAAAGGCTATGAGGAAGTCTGATGCAACACGAAGGAATGGTTCCACAAGGGCGGTGATGAGCTGACGATGACCGACTGATAGCACCTGAGGCGTATTCCGGCGCTGGCAATAATCACAGGCAGCAACATAGTGTCGGACGGCGCGAGCAAGACCGGGCCAACAGAAGCGGTGGCGGAAGCTGTCCCATGCCTGAGTTACCCCAATGTTCCCTGCCTTGTGTCAGTCATGGAGCTAGAAGAGCGCGGTGCGTCGTCGATGTTTGGGAAGGCCAGAACGAGATTAGATACGGAGGCAAACAATTAGAAAATGCCGTTGGCGGTACTACTGTCTGCGTCGTTAGGCTCGTCGACCGGGTAGCGAGACAGGCAATCAGCGTCCTTATGGAGACGGTGAGAGAGAGAGAGAAACATAGGACAGCAGGGATGTTAACCAGTCAAGAGTCTGGTTGGCTGCCCTACACTGGGGCAAGGGAGAAGGGGAAGACTGAGAAGGGAGAGAGAAGGTGTAGAGATGTGTAAGGACTGTACCTGAGTTAAAACCACTCGCGCAAACCAGATGTTCCGAGAAAGCACATAAGTGCCTTTACTGCCTTCTGAGCCGATGATCGGTGGGGACGGTGCGCTAATACTGTCTGTTCACACAGAAAACGATTATCTAATTTCCTCAATGTATTGATGATAGATTGTCTTTGTGCTTAAAATTGAGTACAATGGCTCATTAAGTAGTCAATGTTGTCCTCGCCTCGGCAAACATCACAAGCAGGACTGTCAGCCATTCCAATTAGTGCGGAGTAGGCACCCGTGAAGGCAAGTCCAAGCCACAACCGACACAGCAGAGACGCTTCACTTTGGTTCAGACTGGCCGGAGTTCTGAGTTTCATTGACGGGTGTAGTCTGCGCGGTATTGTGCGCCATCTGTGTCCGGTATACCACTCTGCTAAGGAGATCGTGCGTGCTAGAATACGAAGTTGTCTCGTGGCGTAACTTATTGAGGAAAGAATGGAGACGCAGCGGTCTTCTTGGTTTGGTATCCGAGCTACCTTATCTGCTTCATCATTTCCTATGATACCGCAATCGTCTGGTATCCATTTAAAAGAGATATCATGGTCTTTTTCTCTTAAGTGATGGAACGTTACCACAATTTTGCAAGCCGAGATTTGTAGATAAGACATTATGAATATTCTTAGAGGCGTAACGGCCAGCGACCATGTCAGCCTGTAGGATCTTTCAGTGAGTACAATCACCAAAGCGTGTCATGGACCGTAACGGCTCAAAAAATTTGGTCCTATATGTATGTACGGAATTTCTCAACCGCCCAAACTTGGATTAGACACTGACACTCATTGATAGAATAGTGGGTCTCAGAGGATGAGAGGAGCCTGCTGCCGTAAGCGATAACAAGGTCGTGACCGCGGTGGTGTCGTGCGAGTGCTGCGCCTATTGAGTGAACGCTGGCATCAGTACGGACCTTGGTACATGCAGAATCAAAATTGGGGTGAACGGGCGGCATTGCGAGAAGGTCTATAATATGCGATAACGCAGAGGCCTCTTAACCCCCTTGCTTTATTCAAAAGATTGATTTGTGGTTGTGCAATGGCCGCGAAATTTTTCACGAACCGCGGAAGTAGAAGCAAAGACCGATGAAGCTGTGCACATCCTTGATACATTTCTGCAACAGAGACGTGCCTACCAGCCTGCATTTCGGCTCGGTCCGGTTGCACTCAATTAACATGAACGAGATGTCCAAAGACGGTAAGCTAGTGACCTCCAACTTGACACTGATGCGTTGAGTTCTAAACCGGCTCGACGAGAAACGTCGAGAGCTGCTTAGAGGCGCCTGAGGGGTGTAGAGAATGTTGGGGAGATTACTATAACGACGTCCAAGTAGCAGATGCACGTACACCACTCAAAACCGTGAATAAGCAAGTCCATTATGTGTTCAAATGTGGTAGGAGCGTCACATAAACCGAACGGCATTACTTTGCATTAAAAAAGAACGTTGTGTGCTACAAGGTCAATCTTCTCGCGGTCTAGATCATCCACGGCAGTCAGCCAGTAGCCTATTCGAAGGTGAATAGATAAAGAATTCTGAGAAGCAGGGATCCAGTCAAGGGCGTTGTAAATGCGGGTAGGGGATACACGTGCTCTTTTGTAGCCTTGTGAAGGTGTCGATAATCCAGACAAAACCGCCATGAGCCATATTTCCTTTTCAGCATTACAACATGTGACGCCTTTGGACTACGGAAAAAGGACGACAGTTCAATAATGTTCTTGGCAAGCGTTGCGCGAACTTCTGCGTGAATAACTTGACGCTCCCCCAACGACACTCGATACGAGCGGCGATGAAGAGGATGGGCATTGCCAGTATTTATGGGACAATTAACAGCTGTAGTTTAGGCCAAAGGACGATTTTTCTGTCAAATATAGCGTGGTAAAAAGCAGAACTCGTTAGAGCTCACGTGCGCGCTTGATACATGTGGCGCAAAATAATATTCCTTAAGTCGGCGTTGGTACAAGTTGCAGACTTCGGTGGTAGAGGAGTGTCTGCTACATTGCCGCCTACTGCAATACATGCTACTGAGTGATCCTAGAATGAGCGAAGCTGGGCCTGAGACATCCCGCTTGGTAGCAAATCTGTGGTGAAGCCGAAATTGTCTACTGGTAGCCAGACGCTATTGCCCGTAACAAATAAAACTGTTTGTGGTACTGTAATACCGTGTGTAAACAGGACGTCTTGCATGGGGGCCGCTATGTAGTGAGCATCGGGCACAGGTGGGGATGACACAAACTCAATGTAGGTCAGTACTGAAGGTGGCAACAGAACGAAGTATACGGAAGAGCGTAGGTTAGGGCGTGTTGGTATTCCATAACTGAGGTTTTTAGCGCACGAAAAGGGACGAAAGACAGTGGCGAAACGAGGACACAGCGCTAAAAACCTCAGTTATTATAAAACCTCAGAATTCACATTTTGTGTCCTCGTTTCGCCACTGTCTTTCGTCCCTTTTCGTGCGCTAAAAACCTCAGTTATGAAGTATACGGAACTGAGGCGCCGGGGGTGGTTCTGCGCGATCTAGGACAGGCAGTTCTAGTCGGACCATATTGATAAAACAGTCTATGAGAGCAGAAAACGTGGAGAGGAAGTCCAGGACGAGCAGGTCCGTATATATATATATACGCAAAATTGCCGCGAGACTAGCCTATCGAGGCACTTTGGGCGTATTCGCGGCCTTCTTAAAAGCTCTGAAAAACACTTTTATAAGCACGCGCTCAGTAACAGAAAGTTGTATCGGGAGCATCTCATGTTGCTCGAGCATTTTCCCATTGACACTTTTCATATAATTTCAATCACCCAGAATATGATTCCATTTCATATTAATTGTCTAATTACAGAAAATGAAAAAGTCTCCGCATCTCGAAGCGATGGAAAACAACATTACTTTGGCTGTGTCTAGCTACGTAGCAGTTGCGTGTTCTTAAGGTGGAACTCAATTCAATTACCCCGTAGCCCAATAATGCTAGAAGGATTAAAATTTATTATTTGTCGGTATACTCAGCTATATGTGATTATTCTTTCGATATACTGAAGGCTGAGGACATCTACGCTTAGTCTTATATCCAACTGTATATGTGCGCTTCTCTCACCTCTGGAATGGATGCAAAGAAGACAGATGCGACGTTGGCGACGAGCGTCCTGGAGTGAGAAACGTTCTTACCACCGCTTTATATATCCGCTCTCAGACAACCCGTGCTCAATATACTGGACCAAAGAATAAGTACGATTCACATTTTTTTCTTGAAAAGTATAGAAAAGTTTAATTTGCTCTGATTCCACTTCAAACTTGACATTTCCATTAACCTATTTCCACGACCTCTTCAATATTTCTCCAAACATGTCCATTGCACTCATGAACTGCTTGACAGAAAAATTTATTAACAACTCTTTTTTTGATACTGGCCTCTCGTGTACATAGGCTGATGGAATACTTCGATATCAAGCACTAGACAGCGCTCATACACCTGCTGTCATACCTAATAGCGCGGGAATCGCTTTTTAGCCTCCACATTTTTGCTTTACTGTTTATTAGCGGCATCTAAGTGCTCTTCACGCAGATATATATATATATATATATATATATATATATATATATATATATATATATATATATATATATATATACAGCTCCAAGTATGCGTGGGTTTGTAGGACTAATTTTAAGAAACAATAAATATTTCGATGAGGTGGCATTCACCAACATTGCTTTATAATAGGGGGCCTAACAAATTGATGTTCCGGATGGCACTTGAGGGACGCCTTCAACTTCTAGCGTAAACGATCACTTCTGAGTCATAAACTTTAACAAACTCAAGTAGCTTGCACCAGAAATAATAAATTGCCGGCTTGTAAAGTGAAGTTATCAGTAACCGTTAAAAAACACAGAAGGCCCACAAGAAATCCAGGAGTGACCAGATGACCATACCAGAGCTGCTCCCCACTCCCCACAATTATAAGTTCTTCGCGATTATGCAGCTGTGTTGCAATCCAAGATTTAAACAGGACATAAAGGTCAAGCATTCTTAGCTTTTGCACCACTTTTTTCTAAGGGACCTTATGAAATGGTTTGCAAATTTTAGAAACTTAAAAATTAGGTTAGAAATTACGTTAGAAACCTAATTTTTTAGAAATGTAAAAATGGGCCGCAAATGTATAAGAGAACCGAAACAAAAGCATTAAGAAACAGGCATTAACAAAGAAACTGAACAGCTTTAGAAAATGCCTTTCTTTTGCCACGCCACAAGCTTGTTCAAATCAAGCTCTGCTCAAGGAATTCAGTAAGCATTACGAAATTGATGTACTTAGTTTGTTGCATTTAAATGTGAAATTGGTTGGCCTCTTTTAGCTAATGACATCACATCGTTCCTTTTGAATACTGCCTTGACTCGGGCGGTTTTTCAGTTTTACGGGAATTTGTAGATACAAACGAAGCAGCAACTGCGAATACCGCAAAAGGTGCAAGATACTTGGCGTATCCCCGCAGAAAGGCACTCAGTCTCTTATGAGAACTAATATGTGTTTAAGTGTATCTATCATAGAGACAACTCAGAAAATTTCAGATTTATCCCATCTGAAGCACCACACTCTACGGCATCTGTCCGGCAGGATTGGCAGCGGAAAATAGACTAATAAAACAATGTACGCAGCAATATCTCTTGGAGCTGTGATTGTTGTACCCTCAGCGAAAATTCCCAAACTTACCTACCTTTTTCCCTAAGATAGTCTTAGAACTTATTCGGCAACGTTTTCACGAAGTTGAGTAGCGTTACTCTAAAGTAATGTGCTTTGACCGATGCAGTGCGCGCGCGAGGCTGCTTTGAGTAATGACTTTTACTACAGATTCTGTTTATTTTCGTTTAAATATCGCAGTTTTGCACTAGACGTGAACAACATCGGGGTTCTAGCAAGGCATGTGCTTGTGCAGTTTCTTTTGCTTGTTAGATGCAAGATTGTAGACAACCTAACAGCGCAAGTTGTTAACGTGATTTCAAACAGAAAATGCGCTAACGCAAGAAAGATCATTTATACACAGCGCCTAGTATTCAATTGTGAAAGCGTCATCAATATGAGAAATATATTCCGAACTGTTTCCCGGGATGATTGATATCTGGACATTGTCGGCTAAAATTGATTAGAAAACACTCACAATATGGGGACTCAATGTCACGGAATAAACAATAACCGAATGTTCAATAAAACTGCGAAGAATAAACACAATAGCTTGCACAAAGATAAAATAGCCTTGAAAGGAAGTTGGATTATTTACGATTTGAGTATGATGAAGTGGCAGTATAATGTTATAAGTATTATTCTCTTTGATGTTTGTGTACTGTCCAGATTGTTTTCGTTCGCAGCGGATAATACAACCGTGAAAAAAAGTACTTTAGTATTCGCTTACCAATGCATGTGTGCTTGCAAACTAAATAATTGTGCGACACATGTGGTAGTCTTTACATCGCATGTAACATGTCTTTCACACTATAGATATTCGCTACTGCGGAACAACAGCTGTTTTCGCGCACCACTTTCTTTCGTAGCACATTTGCCGATGAGCTCTCTGTAAATAATGTCATATTTAGAATACACAGGGCTCCGTGGAATAACAGCCAATGGGCGTCTATTCGGCGAAGGATGCCGCCCACGGATACGCCGAGATTGGTATCTATTGCTCCCTTGATACGTCTGAGATGGTATTAGCCCCGAGAACGAGCTACAGGGGCGGTGCGAGCGCCGCTCGCGTGACGTCAGGGCACCTACTCGCGCCTGTCGTCTGCTACAGTTCGGGCGGTGTCCGTATGGTCCCTGGAATCCGGGCGGCTTTTGCGATGTTTTTGTTTGCTCGCTCTCATTCCCTCTGCTTGCATATTTATGGCAGTCGTCTCAAATGTATTTTTGCGACGTCTTCATTCGCGAAAATTTATTAAAAGACCTTATTTCTCAGACGACAACACAGTTCTCAATCGCAACGCTACAATGCCAGCTGAAGGAGGGCAGATCAGCTGATTGCGGGCTTTTCATGCACGAATCGAGAACCGCAAGAACATAGCACATAAGAATCCACTTATTATACCATAACTGCGGCGGTGCCACAAGTATGTCATAAATACTAGCTATATATGACTTCTACAATTGCTACCTCGGATTTAATCAGTTGCTTAGTGGCAATGGTGTTGGGCTGCTAAGCACGAGGATGCGGGATCAAATCCCGGCTACGGCGGCCGTATTTAGATGGAGGCGAAATGCGAAAACACCTGTGTACTGAGATTTAGGTGCACGTTAAAGAATCCCAGGTGGTCCAAATTTCCGGAGTACCGCACTACGTCGTGCCTCATGATAAGAAAGAGGTTTTATGGCATGTAGAACCCCATAATTTATTTCTTCATTTATTTTAATCCGCTAAAATAGGTTTGCTCCCGACGAGTAGTTCTTGGTATATCTTGAATTATGCACTTCTTCACAGAAACGCTCGGCAGTAGCAAGACGACGTAACTAACACTGTAATTTATATTCCACCAGCACCACTTGCTTTTCTAACTGAGTCTCAAAATTAGGCGTTTAATGGCGTGTTTATCTTAAATCGCGGTAATTTCAAGTAAAGGTAATGGAAGCTTACAGCTGTTTGCAGAATACTAAAAGGAATGATCAAATTTATATTCCCTTTTCCGCGCTACACGTTCAACTGACTTGAGCAATTTACTAGTGTTTGTTGCTTGAGGAATATACAGGACGAAATAGTGAAATATTTAGTGAAATAGTGAAATAGTGAAATAAAATTTTTAGTGAAATATGTCTTTTTGACCGTATGAATGCGGCCAGAAAGAAGCCGAAGCGTCATTCATTAGTAGTATGGGACATGTTGACGATATCATTATTCCCCAGTGGAGGGTCGAAAATCAAGGGAAATATGTAACGCTTGTGGTAAATCCGTTGTGAAGGTTTGCGAGGTTGTCTTTTCATGTACCGACGAAGCGAATAGTTCTCCGTTTGTATATACTAACCAACGCTGGATCGAGACATAGTGAGGCAGAAGGTGCTTAAATTTTCCATTTCTAGGCACCCTAAGCTGCGCTACAGTACCTCGAGTACATTTCAGGCACTGCATTTGACTCTGTAAAAGACAGCTTTATGGTTTCAGTTCGAAGTTGTAGTGAACTGAAGGGTTTCATAAACAATGCCTGCCTCGCCATAACGACAGTCGGTTGCTACCGTGGCGTGAGGGGTGTGCCATTTTGCCGATAAAAGCTACTGACTGCCACCAGGAAACATTCCATCGCTTGCATTTGATTGGCTCTCGTTTTTAACCACGAAATTTTTGTTTCAAGTGATCGCTACAATGGTACTTGTGAATCAACTGTATATTGAAATACTCTACATATGACGCGCCGTCATGTTAGCAGCCTTCAGCAATTCGTTTTATGGGGGCCTGTTTCAGAGAGCGATGAAAGTTGGAGGAAACTTTTTCATACGAAATGCGCACCTAACTCTTTCTTTTACGTATTACTAATTGGCCTTATCTGACTAGAACTAATCAGCGTAATAAGAATCACGATGGCAGCTTCGCTGGGCAGTGTTTTTCTAGCACGGATAACATGTTGACACCAACCAAGGTTTTTCCTTCATGCAAAATGCAATGTCTTTTATAGGTAAGTACCAAGGGAATGTTAAATGTTTAGCGAAGCATCATACACAACTTCGAGATTATTTTTACGTGAAATTTATGGACCGACAGGGCTCATACATGATTTGCAAAATCAGTACACCCCTTCAACGCTGCATGGCTTGCGATATCCAAGACACACATTTTCTCGATTCACGCGCTTTTACAGAAGGAACTGCGATTCAGGCCTGGCAGCAGAAGGAAACCGACATATCCTTCATAAAGTATGGTTCGAACCACCCACACCTCAAGCATGCAAGAAAGAAACAAGTGCGAGCCAAAGGGTTTGGCGTCCTGGCCGTGACATCACTCGCGAGAGGGCACCACTACAAATTCTCGCCGCTAATAGCGGCTGCTCCGGAAAGGAGGTGGTCCCGGGTTCGAGTCCCGGACCAGGACGAATACTCCCTCAACTGCGAATCATTTATTTCGAGGAACCCGTACAGGTTTCCTTACGTCAAACGTTATGCCAAACTCCTGCCTTTGCTTCTGAGTTCTTGATAAATTCCACTACGCTTGCTATCTGCTAGCCACCTGGTTAGATTAGATGGTAGAGAGGCTGCCTCGTAAAGGCGGTGGTCCCGGGTTCGGGACCAGCACGAACTTTTCCTCAACTGCGAAGCTGTGCTGCCCTGGAACCCATGTGGGTTTCTTTTGTAGCACTTAGCTACGTTTCGGTGGATGTCTCACTTTGCCTTTACTAATTGAGTATTGTAGTTGTCGGTTAATTTTTGTTTGCCTCTGCATTTAATATCCGCACGGTTCTGCAGTGATGAACGTAGTTTTTTGGAAGTTGATTGGTTTGAGCAACACGTTGTTTCACCAACAGCTCTCTAATAGATGCTGGTAATATGCTTGTAATTATATGTCAAAGTTTTATTCAGCAATAATTACAAGCCAGCAATGGACTTGTACTCGCGTCCTTCCCTGGTTTTTTGCAGAACAGTTTTTGCACACTTTTGTGTAAAATTAGCTGCGTCTATTTATGGGGTCCTAGCGCGGGTCGTACGGTTCAAAATGCAATTATCTAACATTCTGGTCGTGCTAGTGTTCTGACTGACCCATATATATATATATATATATATATATATATATATATATATATATATATATATATATATATATAGAGAGAGAGAGAGAGAGAGAGAGAGAAGGGAGTCAGAACTCCAGCACGACCGAAATTTTAGACAACGGACTTTGCTAAAATGGGATAAGGAAATTGGAAACAGCGGCATGGTTTTGGGTAACATCTTGCCTGTCATCGCTCGCTTGATAACTGCTCTTGACGCCGAAACACCGTCGCCCTCTGCAGGAACCTCTGATTCACCGTCTGTGGTCACAGACGAATTTAGCAAGATGATTGCACCTGACCGCTTCTGGCACAAGCTGCTGAGAACCACTGTCCCTTCGCAACTTTCCTCGCCATGTTTAACTTTTACGGCCGCCCTTTTGCCCAGCCATCGGTGATCACCCATCGTATTCACCCAAGACATGCCAATCCGATAGGCCGCCGGTCGTACCATGTTTCACATGCTGAACAATTTATACAACGGGAATCGATAACATGTCGACTAAAGGCATTATCAAGCCATCTCGCAGTCCGTGGGCATCACCTGTTGTCCTTCGCACGCGGAATCAACGTGCAAGAATTTCTACCCCTTGTCGGGTATTCTAGGTGTCTTATACTGCTTGTACAGAGCCGAGTACTTTTGTATTATAGACATTCGATCACACCAAAATCTCAGTAGATGGCATGGAACTTGAGAAGAATGCCTTCCTAACACCCGACAGCCTCTACGAATTTGAAGACATGGCGTTTGGCCTTTGTAATGCTGTGGCAATCTTCGACAGAATGACGAACTCCTTACTACACGGCTATAAGTGGTCTACATGTCTGCCTTACTTAGGCGATCGAACAGTCCTTTCACCAACTTTCGCGAGTCATCTAACGTGTCTGTCAGCCATTCTTGCTGTTTTCCGAAGCGCTGACATGCAGTTGAACTTATATATATATATATATATATATATATATATATATATATATATATATATATATATATATATATATATATATATATATATATATATATATATATATATATATATAGATCTGTATATATATATATATATATATATATAGACCACAAAGGGTGGTCCACCAGTCAAAACGTTAGTAAACTCTGCAAATCCAACGTACATCGTACTCTCTTTTTCTTCATTTCACTACGGGAACAGCATGATTTCCTCAGCCACCACCATTCCCCTCTCCATATAAATATATATATATATATATATACACCCCTAACAATGCGCTGTTGGTCCCCTGTAATTGTTACAGAACGTTGTTCGATTCAG
The DNA here is from genome assembly GCF_050947875.1 of Dermacentor variabilis. Classification (NCBI taxonomy): domain Eukaryota; kingdom Metazoa; phylum Arthropoda; class Arachnida; order Ixodida; family Ixodidae; genus Dermacentor; species Dermacentor variabilis. The sequence continues at coordinate 76,899,305 of NC_134573.1, read as the reverse complement.
TGAAAAATTGAAAAACAAGCTGGACCGCCATTTATTTCGTCGCACTCTTTTCGAAATACTACCTTAAGACGAGTGTCACTCTAGAAAATTTATTTCAAGTGGATGCATCTTGCAAACTCACCAGCTACAATTCAATTCAAAAGCAGCAATATGTGCCACAAATTGATTAACCACGAAATTAATTGAGCAAATTTTGTTAAATATTTGTGTATGTATTTCCCTTTCTTGTGCGAGTAATGTCCACCTTTTGAAATAATCCCGCTCCACAGCAAGCACTATGCTATCTGCTATGGGAAATTTTTTTTTGAAAATTGCGTAAGAGCTAGCTTGTACTGTGTATATAAGACGGGAAACAGTGTAATAAGAAAATGAGAACAGAGCAATATTGTAGAGAAAAGAGATGATTCGTGGCTAACCATCTGGGGGGGGGGGGGCCGTGTTGCTAACGTCGTGTTGCTCCAGGCAGTCGCTTCAGGAATGGTTTCTCACGTCGAGATAAACAGAGGAACTGACAAGGCTGATTCCTGAAACAACGAAATGGCAAGTGTTAAATCCCAAATGTGGTAGACGTCTTCGCTTGATTTGTCAAAAAAGATAATATGCCTTCTGAAAGCGATCTCGTGTGTTCACGGACTCTTTACTGTCGGCGTAAATGAGGTTGGATGCGCGTAAATATGTGTGACAACTTCTAATAAAGCCTTTCATGCAGTTAGCCTTTATGCGTGTTCACCTTCTTGTTGCTTGTGTGAATGCACCTAAACGATCCTAGGTACGCTCCTTAACGGAAAAAAAATACACACAGTGATCTCCTCGGAAGATCACACCTTGGCAGTTCTTTCTGCGTTTATGAATGTAGTGTTAGTTAACTTTCTCGATTTGCGCGCGTCTCTATACTCCTCTATGGATGTTGGAAAGTCAGGCTGAACCACGTCAACTGATACATTTGCGCTGTCCAGCTCAGAATGGTATGCATAGAGCAATTATTTAAGGCTCTAAACTAGCTTTTTAACATGATATCACCCCCTACTGGTCTGCAAATTGTGACTGACCGTGGAGCCAACGCCCCCTAACAACGGGATATAAATCATTTATTGATCATATAGCGTAAACTTTTTCAGGACTTTGCCTCCGTGACTGTACGTTACATGTAATATCAACGGACGTTTTACGTAGCTTTCACATTGCGAGCCTTCCACATGAAGTCAGTAACTTACGCTACTCACTGCATGAAAATAATAGCTGGAAAAATTAAATTATTGAAAGTGTCACTGGAAAAAATCTTACGCAGCAGGTATGTGTCATTGAGTAGAATAGCATTTTTTGTTAAACGAGAATTATATGACCAAATGACATTTGAGTTAATTGTGTAGGAGGTCAACCTGCCGTTGTAACATGAGGCAAAATTATACTCACGTATAGCATGCCATGAAAAAGGCTTTATTCTGCTCAGTATTGTTTTTTAATAGAATATATATATATATATATATATATATATACACACACACACACACTCAAAAGAAACCTGTGTCTATATAGCGACAGAGTGACGTCTGAAGCACATAGACCTCGTAATGGAACAGTTTGTGAAAGTGAAGAGCGTATTTGATTGTCTTAATTTGATGGCCTTCTGAATAAATATTGTGATGCTCCATTGCCTGACCCAGCTTGTGAATGACAAAATTTTGGACAACAACGTACAGGTGAACACAACTGACTTCCTTGCTGTCAAAACAATAAACACTGTAAACTTGACAGCATAAAATTGTGCCATCGGTATGTCTCTTTCTAAAGCGCCGCAACCCCTAGCGCTGGATATGCAGCGACTTTTTTTTATTTATTCTATGGTGTTGGGCTGCTGAGCACGAGGTCGCGGGATCGAATCCCGGCCATGGCGGCCGCATTTCGATGGGAGCGAAATGCGAATACACCCGTGTACTTACGTTTAGGTGCACGGTAAAGAACCCCAGGTGGCCGAAATTTCTGGAGTCCTCCACTACGGCTTGCCTCAATATCAGAGAATGGTTTTGGCTCCTAAAACCCCATAAAGTAATACTTTTCTCTCTTGTTTATAACATTTTGCGCGGCCAAAATAATTTTTTGCCGGGGGGGGGGGGGGGTGTGTTGTGCACAGAGTATCTGCGACAGTGATGGAAGTGGTACACAACGCTGAATGAATTCATATAGCTGTAAAATGCCGCTAGCATACGTCTGTATATTATTATTTCTGCAACGATCCAACGCCACATTCATCTTCTCTATATGTCTGCGCCGGGGTATTATGCATTTATGCAGATGCATTATGCATCTGCATAAAGAGCTTTTTGCCATTCGGCTTTGGTCCTGACCTCTTTTTTGCATAAACGTAAATAATCAGCGCGGTGGCGTAGTGCGTATGGCGTTGCGCTACTGAGATCGAGGGCGTTGGATCAAACCCTTGCTTCATGCGGCACTCATCAAAATCATTACACTTGCAGAAGATTTTGCCGCGGATCTTTTCCTTGCCGTAGGAAAAAAAAAGCCATTTTATTGTCCCGTACATTATTGTGCGGCGTAAAAATGCTGCTAGAAAGCTCTTTATCACAAAAAAGAACAACCGACCACTGTCGTCCACAGGTGGACGGTGTCCTCAGACCAGCACACCGTGATCACTCGGCGCTCTTTGGACTTTCTCCACAAGTCGCAGCTGGTCCTGAAAACACGGGCTGATTGCAGGGTCTTTCCACTATTCCGGAATAGGAGGATCGGGGGCAGTCTCAAGTTGCGTTTGCACTCCCGCACCACATGGTCAAGGGTGCACGTAGCTGAGAATTTCTTGCAGGCGCAATTGTTGCAGGTAGGATTTATGGCTTATAACACTGGGCCGTGCCGAAAAGCGTTTGCCGAGCTTTCTGCTTAGAACGCCGTCGTCTCTCGTCAATTTGGAGTGCGGCAGAGGATACCACCTGCAGAGTCTGCATATTCCTATAGTGAGGGACGCACGCTAAATTGTTGATAAATGAATGCGTTTTCCCTCTACGTAAATATAATGCAGACTTTTTCGTGTGTGTTAATAATGTACCACATCAGGCAAATTTCGTCCTTTTCACTCAAACACACCAGGTAACGTTCACATGTATTGGTGGTAAGTGATACTAAGAAATATACAGAACATACATTTTCTAGCAAATACAGCCGAAAAAGAGAAAAACACAATAACTAAACCCGTATTGAAGATTGCATCTTAGCTTAAAACCCACGCTTCACATGATTTAAATAACGCCTGTCGTGAATGCACCAGAGAAACGCAATGAGCGTCTTGGCGACCATATATATTGCGTCATTTATATCAAGTCAAGCACGGGCTTCAAGTTAAGATGCATTTCTGAATGCGCAGGTTAGTGGCCAATGTCGGACATCACCTTCGATGTGAATATTCTTTTATTAAACGGAAGCTCTTTGTGTGACTGGAGGAAATGTGTGTTTGACTGTTGATGTCCCTTCGCAACCAATAAGTTCCGTGCATCTTAGCAACTCCAATTGCATCGATCTTTGCTTAGTTGGTCATTCTCACAAAAGCGAGAAACAATGAAAACTGCCCTCCGGTAAGCTACGCGGGATGCTGCGGCTTCGGCGTAGTTTGGAATCTCCACAGGCTCTGGCCGCACCCCTGTTGGATTAGCTAATGCATAATAAAATACATTCGAATAAGTAGAAATACCAGCAGTCACGGAGACACTGTAATCAAGGATCACTGGAAGTATAGTTAAATATCTCTGGAAATCTATACAAGGATACCACAGCTACCTTGATTCTCAGCAAATACGACAAAAAATCATCTCTCAAAAAATGGCTCTCGCACGGAGCGACACTATCTCCAATGCTACTAAACGTATGCTTACAAAAGGTATTCTAGCCATTCGGCTCTTTGAGTGACGATCAACGCCGAATATCTCAGCAAATTGGTTCTTGCAGATGACAGTGTACTGCTCCGCAACACCATAGATTAATTGCAAAAAAAGACTACGGACCTTAACCGAGAGAGTGCATGAGTGGATTTGAAGAATAATCTGCAGAAGCCAAAGACAGTCTTCGATTGCTTCGCAAGCACACAACCATTCTTGATCGTCAGTCAGCCGGTGCGGTGCGCACCGCATTCCTTGTGCCATCTTGTATCTTAAATAAAACAAAAAGGCCAGCTATCTGTATAATAACTTCCAGAAGAGTGAGAAAGCCGAATTTAAATTGAATTCGGGGTTTTGTTGTGCCAAAACCCCAATTTGATTTTGAGCTATGCCGTAGTGGACGAATCCGGATAAATTTTGACCACCAGGGGTTCTTTAACGTGGACCTCGGGTATGGAAAACGGGTGTCTTTGCATATTGTCGAAATCGGAATGCGGCCGCCACTGCCGAAATTTGACCGCGAGCTTGTGCTTGGCAGCTCAACAGCACAGCGGCTACGCCACTGCGGGGGGTGTGACACAGGCGGACCCACTCAGTGTCCGTTGAGGTGTTCCGAATCGCCGAATCACAGCGCCGAATCACAGAACTTCGTGTCCAAGCACACCAAAGCTTATGCACCTGAAGACTCCACTGCGCGCTGTAGCTCTGAAGCTGTAATCGATGCTGGACAGTCAAATGATGAGGAACAACTAGCGCAAACAATGTGTGAAAGCCGCCATTTGTGTAGCAACCTCTATTGTCACAATACAGATGTCGCATAAAGGTAGTGCCATCACTGCGTATGGAGTAACTATCTTATGCACAATGCGAAGATAAAAATAATTTAAAATATTTCGACTTGCCACTTCTGATGCAAAAAAGTGGTAACATAAACATGCTTGTGAGAAGACGGAAAACACTACTAGACTTAACTAGGGCATTTGAACTGACAAGCGTAGGGCATTCAATACGCTCATAGGATCGCTTCTGCAAGGCGATAGAGGGCTACGTGCACCGAAAATACCTTCAGTTTTTAACTAAGCGACCGGCGCCGTTGTCCTCGAGTATGCCGCGCTCCAGCCGGACAGCCAAGGTCAATTGCACAAGTGCTCCTCGCAGTTCCAGTGCTGTGACGCCACGTATGGTGACACGCGAAGTTGAGAATTATTCAAGGCAATTGCAGTCATGTCTTTAATCTCTTCTTGGAATAGACCAATTAAATTTTAGAAAAATAATAAAATGTGCGAAATTAACGTATGCCTGTATTTGTTATACATCGTAGAGTAGGAAGAGAGCTTTAGGGCAGGAAGCTGGGCTAGTTGGGGGTTATTCGTATAAGGGGACACTGTACACTGTAAACGAAAATAAGCCCACCTGGGAGTTTTAATAAGTGGTGTGCCCTATAGCTTCCTCTCCTCGAATATTTACTCCGATGTATGAGAGCAAAACAGTGCCATTCCCTCATTTCACTCCGTTGGCTAGCTGCGCGAGTATTAGGGCGACGTGCCGCGATTTTACTCCGCTTTGAAATCTTTTTCTCCTGTGAAAAGTCCGACAGAGAGTTTTAAAAACTTCTCCTCCTTCGTAACAGGTTGGTCACATGGCGCTTCCTGTGAGGCTGTGCGCCTCGGCAGCGACCGGGCGCGTTCGGCGGAATCGGCAGTGCTCGTCGTTCGGCAGCGTCGTTCCCGGACAGCGTTTCGTCACTTTGTTTCCCATATTTACTTCCAGAAAGCGTTATAGACGTGCATAAATCTCACGGTATCTCACCTTCACCTACGTTAGCAGTGATCACTTTGCTGACAACGATGAATGCAAGAGCAACATTTTCAAGTGCAGCAAAAATGCTTATGTGTACTTCGAAGCTACTCACTGGCTCGTGATGTCTGCTCAAATTTTGACTGTGTTTTCGTGCTGCGTGAGCGTGGCCTGTGTTCTTCAGTAAGTGAGATGCGACTTTTACGTCCTTTTGGGTGCATGCTGACAACGTCCGGTGTAATGTTTGAAAGGACCGCCTAGCAATGGCAAGAGCAGCCCCTGTTCAAGCGATGACGTCCGAGCTAGTAGCACATGGATGGCGTACCCCAAGTTCGTTGCAGTACTGTGTTGCCAGTAAGAAAGGCCAGAGTGCAAGCCACTGTTTTTATATGTCTGTGTAAGGGTATCCTCGCCCGAAGGAAAACGGTAGGACATTAAGTATGCGTACTGTAAATAAAACTTCCTACTGAGCGATGTGAATATAATTGTTATCACGCACGTAAATTTTGGTCATGTTGTTGCTTCCGATATTGCAATAACATTACGGTCTATCCGAGAAAATGATTTGGAAGCATGCCTGCTGGCTCTGAGTTTAAGGATTCACTTGACGGATCGGCGATGTAGCTCCTTTTCACCACCACCGATTGCTTGGACGCAAAGCAAGTACTGCGGTGTAGAAAATGTATGACTGCGCACTTTCCTGTGTTACTTCGGCTGCTGCGGGTCATGTTCACACGTAATAATTTCTTGCCACGCTACCACTATATCGAAAAATTTTAATTTTGCTATGAAGCACACGTACTTACATTTTTCTTCCTTACTTTACCTACTGTAACTTTTTGGCCGGGAACGCCGGCAGTGTGCGAAGTAGCTTCAGCACTCGCAGAATGGCATGCTAATTTTGAAAAATTATGCCAGTAACTTTCTCTCTCGCTATTCTGAATTAACAGATTTGTGTTAATATAAGGTATTCTGTTAATTTCGGAGAGGCACATCTCGTATGAACGAGTATGCCAGTCATAATTCTGAAGGCGGCACAGCTGCTTCCTAGGCGGTTTCGAGGCACACAGTATCGTGAGTATATATTGACACGTGTACTTATCCTTATCGGGCGACCACGTTTCGCCTACTAACAAATCTTACCGCGCAGCACACAACGCGCCTAGATGTATCCGAAGTTCCTTGAAAGGTTTGGATGCTTCTATCCGCAGTCTGTTGTCGCCGAACGTTGTGTTATCTAATTTCATCGCCTGACTAGAATGGTGTAGAACATTGCGGAAGGCATGCGGGTCCCGACGATTAGTCAGGAACATTCGGCGACAGCTGTATAAAAGGCGACGCGCTTGACCCGCTGTTCAGATTTTCGACGATCGCCAACCTTGTTCTCGGCTATCGTTGTGCTTAAGTGTAGCCTGTGCTTTGTGGGCATAGTGGAACCTGTGCTTTGTGCGCACAGGTTCACCCATTAAAAGCTAGTTTTTGTCTTTCACGGTATTGATACTGTGTCCTTTAACGTCACTACCACGTGACAATATACTGGCAGCGTTGCTTCTTGAGTATCGCGTTTACGTGGGATGTCTTTCAAAGCTCGGCATTGGGTGTTTCTGCAATGTTTATGTATGTCATGATATATGTGGTTTCGTTGAATTGGACGCGGTATGGCATGTATATTTCGAAATTTCACCAACAGACTATGTATGTGAAAATCTTTGCGCAAACTCACGCTATGCCTCTTTTTATACTCCCGTTGCTCCTCGAAAAAACTGCGTCCATTGCACAGCGAAAAATAAAGGAAAGACAAAAAAAGCTCCCATACTCTCTCGCAAAATTTCAGCTCGCACGGAATAAAAATTTTCCGACGATACGGAGCATAATGAACTCCCAACCGGTGAGTCGCTAAAAGAGAAGCATTATACTCCCACGTGGGAGATATTTCCGTTTACATTGCATACTAGGGCGTAAAAAAGGGACACAGACAGGAACATGAAAAAGACACAGGGAACGCTAGTTTCTCAGGAGGACACAAATATGTAGGAAAAAAGACACGTGCTGCATAACCAATCCCTCAAGCGTATGCGCAATTTCACCCTATTATGCAAGAATTTTATTTCTTTTACTGTCAAAAATAAGGTTGGTTTGCAGACAATGTCATCTTGTAGGAAGATAGATATATTTCTATTTCATCTGCTTGTTTCCAAGTCGTGCAGCCAAGCGTGCAGTTAACAAAACTGCGTCATTTCCTGATCACAAACTACATTTCCTGCATTGTTCGTGCGCGCCGTCACGCTCTGTGATCGGTCTGCGTCTGCGTCAGCGTTCCAGTAGCCCTGCCTTCTATTAGTAGCCAGGCGTTCTCGTGCACAGCGCGTAAAATTTCGCGCTGCGCCAAACGAGACAAACATGGCAATTCGCGCGTGAGATTGTCAACAGATGTGCGCAGTGCCGCGAAAGAAGTCACAGGCCTCTGCGGCACAAGCAGCACAGTCACAGCGTAAGCTGGACGAACGCCTGCATTGCAGCTCCATCTTTCGGCAGCACGCACTAGAGGGCTCGTAATTTGCGGGGAGGCCCCATAACGTGTACGGAAGAGCGCGGAGAGGTAACGAGACAAGGTGGTGCACATGCCACATTCCTCGATCCGAGACACGATACGATGCTGTGTATCACTATGATAATTTATTTGCATCTTCTTTTATACGAGACAGTGACACACAGACAGCTATCCTGCTTGAGTTGACGAAGTCCAGTTACATGCAACATGCAAACTGCTGCAGGCAATTCATACATACAACAGCTGCTCGAAGATGCCATGCGGCACGCATCCCTCACCATGTGGCAAATGGCACAATGGGATGCAAATGATGATGATAGTAACGCTGATGATGGTGGTTTATTGTCATCCTCTTTAATACGGGGCTGGGGTGACAAGGGCTTCACAAGCCTCCTTAATTTGATCAGCCCTGCTATACATGTTTTTCTGTCTAGGATTTTTTGGGCATCTCCTTAATATTTTGGTACTTTTAGACGTAGTTGTGCGTGACGTCAAGGCTGTGCGCAGCCAGTGTACGCGCGCTGAGAGAGCAGGTGGAAAATTCGTGGGGCTCATTGAGCAGTGCAAATAACGTTGCATTATTGTGTCAAGCTGATGTTGTATGAGTCTATGGAATTCGTGACGCAGAGCTGAATACGCGTTAAAAGAAATTGTCTTCAGCGTTGTTGATATGATGGCCATCAAATGAAGTTGCACGTCTCGTGTCTTTGCGGCGAAGCTGCCGCGCACATTTTTGGCTGATCACACGCGAGATTGCTCGCGTAGGCTGTTGTGCCTTATTTTCGGCAGCAGGCACCTGAGGTTCTCGGCAGCGAACTTGACGGGCTGCATATTCAGAAGCGTGCACTAGAGGGTCTTCAAGGCAAAGTCTTTATTGCGTCCTTTTCTCGAGAACGATCGAACTGCCTCCTGGTGTCGGCAACGACATGTGGCTTGCACTGCTGTCTGCACAGGGTTCTGCTAAGTCAGAAGTTGCCTGGTTGCAGCCACGCGCATATGGCTAGGAGTAACTTCTTTAACAGCGTTCCGCACCTTGCGACAAGGTGCCATAAACATTCCAAAGAAGTAACGCAGGCAAAGAGACTAGGTGGCGCAGATGTCACATCGCTACAAACGTGACGCGATGCCATGCAAGTGGAAACTGGAGGATCCAGAGCACTAAGTCCACAGGAACACTGACAGGAAAGGTCCGCTTAATACCGCGTGCTAGTGACTGCTTCGCTAAGTGCCTTCTGTCTATTCGTCTTCTTTTTATCATTCTTGCTACACTACAGACGCGGAATATTCCTCCCTTTCAAAGTATGCATCTTTCCAATGGTAAACTTAAGCGTGTGCATCAACACACCAATAAAGCGCGAATCACGTGGAAAAATATGGCTTTATAAGCACCTCAATATTTATCTGTGATGCCAACCCTATTGAAAATTTGCCCGATGCAGGGCATAGTGGAATCCATCATCATGGTGGATTATGGTAATGGGTGGCATGCCGGGTGACCGTTGGCACAGTGGGTGCTGGGCGGCATGGTGGCTGCTGGGCACAGTGGGTGCTAGGCGACAGGGTGGTTGCTGGGCACAGTGGGTGCTTTACGGCAGGGTGGGCGCTGGCTGGCACGGTGGGGACTGGGTTGGATATCATCGGAGGCGCAGCACGTCAAAGGTAAGTTGTGTGATGAATTGAAGAAGCAGCTATTGCTATACGGAAGCTCATGACGGGCTCTCTTTATGTGATGTTGATTCTTGTGAAGTGTACAGTCTGTATATACATGCCGCCAAGATGCGGCTATTTTCATGCCATAAAGAATCAATCTGTAAAGCAGCATACTATGTAGCATATCATCACACTTTACTGAAAAAACATCACTGGACTTATACTCTATCTACGTTTGCACTCGCTTCCCCGGCGACCTGCTTCTGTAAAAAAAAGGCTCCGAAGTTGCTTTCGCAAAGAAGCAAGGTGGTTCTCCGGACGTGGTGCTGGTGGCCCCATAGGATGGTCACTTATCTATTTCTCCAGGCCGTCTGAAAGAAGAGTGCAATAAATATAGAATAAATAATTTTTGCAATGATTTGTAGCACTAAGTGAATGAAGGAAATCTGCTGCAATCACTTTAAGTGAAAGATCGATTCAACAAAATTTTCAGATAACAAAATGCAGCAAATGTTACACACAAACATGCTACCCAGTGCGCAAGCCAGCACAGGTTTATTTTCAATGAAAATGCATACATATGCATCATATTGTTTTGCAGATTTACATGCGATTTTTGTATGTTTTTTTTCCAAAGCCACGGCTCTTCTTATAGGGAGGTTAGCTTAACTGCAAAATTTAGCCACATAACAGCTGTACCCAAAGCCTTACGGGGTGGATATTTGGCTTATGATATTCCATAATTTGTCTGCTCTTCGACCACCCAAATTTCTGTCAAATTGGGAGATCCACAATTTGGCTACACTGTCTCTAATGCATGAAGGAGAGCTGCAAGGTGCAAGCTGTCTGGTTTGTCATTCTATCATTTGTTAGCTTTACTTGTTGCTCGTGCAGTTGGTGAGGATGCAGGTCGTAACTTTAGCATTTGCCGTATAGGCATAAAATATCTTATGTAAAAGCTGCAGTAATGGCCGGCTTACAAGCTTTATTTAGCTGCAAATGATGTTAACCAATGCTTTAAAGTGAAGATTTATTTTCCTCTTCTCTTAACATTGCGGACGCTGCTGCTGCTATGGTCTTGTCGTGCATGCCACTGGATTTCTTGCAACATCGTCAGATGGCGCTCACCTCAGCACAGCCTAACCGGCGCTGCTGCGCCAGCATTTCACCGTTTGTCTGTATCGCATGTGCTGTGCTTGTTTTAATTTCTATGCGAGGAAAATGCAAATGGTGGGCTGTGGTAGTGTAAACATTAGAATCGTCCTTAACCCGAAGAGAGCGCTGCGAGCTGGAATCTCAACAGCGCGTTGGCCGTGTATGCAGAAGGAGCCCGTAAACACGCGCCAGCAAGATGGCCCCAAGGCGTGCACTCGACGTGGAGAACACCCAGGCCCGATAAAAGCGTCACAAAGAATAGGAATGTCTTCGCTACGCAGTGAAATTTAGTGCAGACCACGAAATTATGCATACATTGTATGCATGCAATTATAATAAGTATGCACAGCCTCAGAATTCAATTAAAGTTTAATATTTCTGCAATGATTCAGTGCGCCATGTGAAGCAATGACAACGCTCAATTCCCTCTCAGATAATATGAACAATGACTCGCAACAACGCCTCAATCAAACACGTCTCCCTGTGTGTTCTGTGGACTATGCAGACAAACAGAAGTGGTGCATGCAAGGTAATGCTTAACACCAACTCGCCACTCTCTTATCGGACTAAACGCTGAAAAAATTAGATTTGTCACCAACATCACCGTTAATTATTGTCTATCAAAGCAAACAATGTGCGAAGCTTCGTGTACATAAATTCTAACAGTGCATGGGATCCGCCATTTTTTTTGTATTATACTTTTCAATCTCGATATTTTTACTTTGCTAAGCTAACCTACATCTTCAAGGTAAAAAAGCCTAAAGATGCATTTTAGCATCATACAGAACAATCTTTCACGCTCGTGTGTTTTGCAATGAGACACATTTCTGTAGGAAATGAAATCTACGCCAGAGTGTTGATGCCAGTACAAGAGTTGCCGCTACTTTGATCCATAAACCACTTGAATCTTAGCAGAAGAAGGCCAGAGAAGACCACACTATATAGTCGTCCATTCTAATCCAGGCTGGCAGAAAGCGCTGGAACTCTGCATGATGCCCAGCACCTTGCTTTTTTGGCACCAACGAGAGGCATGAAAATTTTAGGATGCTTTGCGTAGAACAAGATCAGCTGTTCAGGTCAGAGCGTACATGCGACTAATGTACGAGGTGCTTTGTTTGTTTAGCAGTTCTTTCCTCATTCTTATGATTAAATGAAATGAGATCACTGAAAGTATGCCAAAAGTGCTGATAGGCCCTATCTTACATATTTCAATAAACAGAACATCCAAAATCAAGAAAGGGGCTGACAGATGGAATAGCACACTGTGGCATAAAGGTTATAAACAGGGATGAGGTGCCTCAGAAAGGCTGGCCAACGTTTCAATAGCAGGAGCTACCTTCGTCGAAACGGCCTGGCCAGTCTCGGCATGTTAGGTTTAAAAGGCTAGTAGAGTGACGTCACGTGTAGTTGTTGTCAGTGGCAGCTGCTTGTAAATGGAGAGACTTTAAAGAGAATGAGCGCTGTCATCTGACTTCTTTAAGCATGGTTCCTAAGACGCAGGCACAAGACTGTAAGAGTAGGAATGCGGCGAGAAAAAAAAAAGAACGAAAGAAAAGGAGAAAAAAAGAGATGCCAAGAAGAAAAAAAGAAAGACAAGAAAAAGAAGGGCATGGGAGGGTGTTCGGGAAGTGAGGGGTTATGGAGCATTCAGGGGTCGTTGGCGGCCTGTTTCTGCCGCTTTACAAGAGCTGGTGAGGCGGTCAGTGCGCGAGTAAAAAGAATGACCCCGAAAAACATCAATAGAAAGAATGACTTGAGTAGCGCAGCATCAATGCGTCGGGTAATTTTGAAGGAGTTAAGATGGCGACAAGGAGTCTGGGATGTCATGCATGTGGTAGCTGGAAGGCAGAGGCATGGTCTTTTACAGATGTTAGCCTCAGTAGCTCAACATAGGTGTCGTCACGGCGGTATGCAGAGCTCGTGATACCCTGTGTGGCTGATGCGCAGAAAAAGATATCCTGGCGTCTGGAACTTTGGAATTTGTTGGTGAGGGTGTTAAAAAATATGACAGAAAACAGACAAAAAGGGGCAATTGAAACCGGAATAACGAATAGCAGGGCTACTTGTGTTAAAGTGAGCGGAGGCAGGTGTACATGGGAAAAGGGGTCGTACAGTTGATATAAACGTTAAAATATGAATGAATATACTAAATTGAGTTGCAGGCAGGTAAAAATTGGAAATCCTGGAATAGGTGAGGTTAAGAATTAAGTTTAGCTGGTTTAACTTGTTTTGAAAACCGGTTAAGGCAGATTAAACAGCCCACCAGTGTTCTGGCCGCTAACCAAGCCAGTTCCCCTTCCCGTAGACCAATTTCCTTGGCAGCCCGTTTGGTGCTTGGACAAATTAAACCACGTGCAGCGAACGCCAGGCCCAGGACCTTCACCTCCTTCTGAGGCTGACGCTCTCGAAAAAGTGACACAAGGGGCAAATATTTGCGCCTCTTGTGGGTGCACATGGCCTCAAGGGTGTCAGTCCTGTCATCCCAAGCAATCGCCACATCCAATATGAATGTTTTATCCTTGAGGTCGACCACGATGTCAGGCCGGAGCCCGACACCGTCATGGGCCACAAGGAGGCGTTCACTTGAGATGTCAGCATCTGGATGACGTGCCTGAAGTTTGTTAGTTATGGCTTTCGCAATGAAGGTATGCCGTGAGCAACGCGGCTCGTGGACGGCCTCACACACCTGGAGGATATGATAGGTTGATGACATGAGACTTTCAGATTTAAGTTACAGCTTTAAAGCTTTTAAATATTCGAAGTTGCCATGTGTTAGATAAACTCCCATTGGATGTAGGCATTTAAACTTGTGTATGAGGTATGATTCCGTATATTTCCTCTAGCGAGGTGAGCGGAAATTTGTAGTATATAGAGCCTTGCTTTGTCACATGGCATGTTCATTGAAGTTGCTGGCTACTGCTTTAGGTAAATTTTGTTTTGTATCTGCACGGTTGGCACTGAGTCTGTTATGAGTTTGTTGTTCTGTCTCACCTATGTATTATTTGCTACAAGTGGCACATTCTAGACAGTTGACTACATTGCTTGATGTGCAGGTGAAACTCGATGTTACCTTGTTTGAGTAATTTGATGCGGTACTTTTTACTGTAGTAGTAGATTAAATATGTTTGCATGTAGAGCACCCCGCGGCCCCAGGGACTGCTTCCTAACTTTGTCTTTGTCCTTAGTTTGGCATGTCCAAGAATATCCTTAATATTATTGTTGCATCCCAAGACTACTCTGGGCAGGGCGGTAAAAATCTTATGTTTCTGGTTGCTGGTGAGAATTGGGTAGCATTTATTGAGGATGTTCGCGTTTGGGAGTGTGTTTGAGATTTTAGTAGTAAGAACAGGCGTTGTTTTTGTGATCATAGGGTGGGGCTTGAGGACCTCGGCTCAGCCGGGTTTAGTTGTATCGGTGTTGGCTTTCTGAAGGGCACTCTTTGGGTGGTTTCCGTTTGATAAGGTTTCTTTAAGGGGATCAAGTCTATCTATGTAGTCTTGGTTTTCAACACACATGCGACGCAGCCGTGTGGCTTGGCCTTTAAAGATGCCTACTTTGCAATATCTGGGATGGTGGCTTGTATATTCTAGGTACTGTTGTTTGTCAAATTGTTTCCTATACAGCATAGTCTTTAGTGTCCCATTGTCAATGTATATTGTTGTGTCCAAAAAGTTTATGTGCTCCATTGCTGATTTGGATACGAATTTTATTATTGGGTGAAAAGAATTTAGAAATCCTACGTATTTATCTAGGCTGTCTTGGCCATGTCCCCATATTGTGAATATGTCGTCTATGTATCGTAGGTATGTATGGGGCCTGTCAATGCAGCGCGATAGGAAATCTGTTTCTACAATCTCCATCAATATGTTCGCATAAATATGTTTTCCCGTGTACACCTGCTTCCGCCAACTTCTCCTGATGTCACTCCCTTACTTTTATTGCAGCTTCGGTACGCTCACATATTTGTCTGTTTTTTATTATATTTTTTCGAAACACCCTCACCAACATATTCCAAAGTCCCAGACACGAGTATAACCTCTTTGGTACCTCAGACACACAGGGTATCGCCACTTCTGTATACCGTTGTGGCGACACCTACGTTTAGCTACTGGGAGTTACGTCCCTAGAAAGATCACTGCCTTCTGAGGTCAAGAATTGACCTCAGAAAAGCTCGGTGCATGCCAAAGAAGATAAGACGCCGAATGGATAAGCAAGCGGATCAAAGATGGAAATGCTTTTGCGAGTCACTAGACTCCCGCAAGCCATTGTCCCGTGTGTGGCGTACCCTACGAGGTCTTTGCTCAAGACCCCAGCAACGACACCGTTTTAACGCCCTAGCTCTCTATCAAAACCACCGTGAGATAGACATTGCAGAGGAATTTGGCGCGCAAATCGCCGGCGGCACAGTTTTAGTCCCCGACATGGCTTTATGCGACATCCCCGGTCCACGAGATACCGGTATGGAGGCTCCATTCTCTATGGAAGAGTTAGAAGCTGCTCTGGCGCTCTGTAGGTGTTCGTCTTCACCAGGGCCCAACGGCATAACATATACTGCTTTGCGCCACCTAGGCCGAGAAGCACGAAGAGAACTCCACAGCCTTTGTAATAGTTCATGGCAAGATGGTGTCGTCCCACAGGAGTGGAAACGCAGCCGCCTGGTACCGCTACTAAAAGCAGGAAAGTCGCCGCTCGAACTGGCATCGTATCGGCCTATAGCACTTGACAGCTGTGTCGGGAAACTCATGGAATGCATGATCCTCATGCGTCTCGAATAGTACCTCGAACACCACAAGATTTACCCTGATTCTGTGGCGGAATTTCGACGAGGCCGTTCGTCGATTGACAGTGTCATCGATTTAGTGTCATCTGTAGAACAGCAAAAATCTTGGAAACGACTATCAGTAGCGCTCTTTCTGGATGTGAAAGGCGCTTACGACAACGTTTCCCATCAACCCATTCTAGACGCACTTTTGACAATTGAACTAGGAGGGCGAGTATATCGATGGATCAGAAACTACTTGGCACAAAGGTACGTACGGAAGATGGTGCGACTACCGACCACTACATATGTCGAGGAGTTCCCCAAGGTGGGGTTGTAAGCCCTATTCTTTTCAACCTCGCACTTCTTGGGCTGGCCGAATCCCTACCGGAAACAGTGAGTGTCTCAATCTACGCCGACGACATCTGCATCTGGTCATCAGCGGTCACTCGTCTGCAGGTTCGCGCAAGGCTGCAGAAAGCAGCAACACAGGCATCTAACTATCTTCACACACAACGCCTTACCATCTCAACAGGAAAATGTGCGTTAGTCGCCTTTACACGAAAACCAATGTCTCGTTATCCTGTATGCATTAATGGCCAGCCTATCTCTTACAACAGAAACCATCGGTTTTTGGGTGTCATTGTAGACCGGGACGTCTCTTGCAGCCCTCATGTTGCCCACTTGAAGAAGAAGCTCACATCTATTGTTCATGTCGTCAAGTTTATCGCCGGGAAAACATGGGGATCGTCAGTGGGCTCCATGCTACAGTTATATCGAGCACTTTTTATCGGATTGCTACGTTATAGTTCTCCCGTGCTTGCTGAAACATGCAAGTCAAATCTTCGAGAACTACAGAGCGTGCAAGCACAGGCACTACGTGTTTGCCTAGGACTTCCGCGGAGCGCCTCAACAGCAGGAACCATTATAATGGCTCGAGACCATCCGATCACGACTTACATTAGCATCGACACGCTTAGGGCCCATGTTCGTCATGTTTCACGCATGCAATCAAGCTCTCTTGCCTGCCTGCCCGAACGACGACCCCAGGCGTCCTTCTCCAACGAGGTCAGCATACATCGTGCCTGTCTACCATCGGTCTTCACACCCTCAGCACGTTCAACCTCAGCTTTGTGGTGTTTATAACAACCTCAAGTGCGTCTCACGGTTCCAGGGATAAGAAAGAATACCGACCTGCCTACCTTGGCCCTGAAGCAAGCATCTCTGGATTGTTTGAACACTTTCTACTTTGACCGAGTCCACATATATACGGATGGCTCTTCCACTCAGACCAGCTCCACTGGCGCAGTGGTTATACCATCACGATCAATTAGCGTCCGACACAAGATTTCTCACATGACAACATCGACCGCATCGGAGCTTGTTGCCCTCCGAGGTGCCGTTGATTGCATTAACAACCAACCCGCTAATCGGTGGGCAATATTTTGCGATTCGAAGGCGGCCTTACAATGTCTTCTGTCATCTCGTCGTCGCGGGTGGTGTGAACAACTAGTGTCGGAGATACGAGAAATGCACCATCGTATGAAAGCGAAAGGACACGACGTCGTGTTTCTGTGGCTGCCTGGCCATTGCGGTATCTCCGGCAACGACCTCGCTGACGAAGCGGCCGGGAAAGCACACGAAGTAGCAACCCTTATTTCTGTACCTTTATCGCGGACCGACGCAGCCCAACACTTAAGCAAGGTAGCACACCGTATGACATTAGAGAAGTGGCACACACCTGAATTCACCTAAGAACAATTGCATTCCCTCGAGCCCTCTATGCAACTGCGGCTGTTACCAGGGCATCTGCGAAATGAGGAAACAATGCTGTGCCGCTTACGCTTCGGCGTCGCATTCACCAATGCATATACGCTTTTGATTGGAATGACTGATAGCGCCGACTGTAATGCCTGCGGTGCCGAGGAAACTATAGAACATCTACAGTGCTACTGCCCATTTTTGCAAAACGAAAGACATGACCTCTGCACAGCTCTCAATCAGCTAGATAGAACACCGTTCACCCTGAAGAAGATCTTGGGACCATGGCCTCGCATATCGCAGCTACAAAAGGCCACAAAAGCTCTGCTGCGATATTTGAAGGCTACTGGATTGAAGCAGCGTCTGTGATCTGGAATGAGTGACCGAACGATATACCCAGTAGACTTTCTTTTTTTCTTTTAATCTTTCCGTCCCCTTTTCCCTTTCCCCGGTGTAGGTAGCCAACCGGGCTCAGTCCTGGTTAACCTCCCTATCTTTCCTTTATCATTTGCTCTCTCTCTCCAGCTACCCCATGCACTGTATTCCAGACTCCTTGTCGCCATCTTAAGTCCTTCTAAATTATCCGACGCATTTCTGCTCTCGAAGTTTCAAAAAATGGGGTTTTAACTACCCACCAAAAAATTCTTCTTTGTGTAAAGGATTAAACTAATCAGATTTTGCAATTTTTAAGGCCAGCAAACACTCATATTTCATGCAGTCTAACCTTGCAATATTGAAATTGACGGAGAAAGCGAAACAGTTTGATTAATGCTGGTTCAGCGCCATGCAGAGAACAGTGCAAGAACGAGCTTCGTCAAGGCTTCCAAGATTGTAGTGTCACACGAACAGCGCACCACATGTTACCTAGAGAGCTACGCGTGCCAGTCTCCATAGGCCACCGCCATAATCCACTTTATGGCCTTGTTCTAAAGCACACTGGAGACATGCCTTAAAAGTTCGATCAACCCTGCATGGTTGAAAACGAGTGAATTCCCTTGTGGCTACTCTGAAAACCACTCGCACCGCTTACTAATTTCAGCAGTTATAATTTCGTTACGACAAAACTGCAGCGACGAATCTTCCAAGTCCCGTCGCAGCTTCAAACTTCAGAACTTGGTGTGCACACTCCTTTTACTGCAGCCAGGTTTGAAATGTTTGTTGTAACAGCAAAGCGCTATTGAACATATTTATACAAGTGGACATGGTTTCAACCACATGGTTAGAAAATCGTAAATTTATGCAATGAAATATGTTGATTTTAACCAATAATTCGTTATTTGTGGGAATATTTTAAGTGAGAACTTTAGTCTATATGAATGTGAACTGCGACAATTTTTTTTAATATGCTGCTCAAGTAATAGCAGAACTACAGGCATTTGATAAGCTGCTGAAAGCCACCACTGTTTCTCACTTCTTCGCTACACTTCTTACTCGCACCTTTTTTTTCTACACTACACAGTGCAGATAAAGCTAAGAGCTGCATGCACAACAAAAGAAACCATCCTCCATTCTCAGCCCTTAATCCCCCTACCCATGAAGCTAGTTGAATGGAAGTTTCAGTGTGCATAATCGGTGAGCCCTCCACCACTGTGGGAACGCAAAATTGTTTGAGATACCTAAACAAGGGAGTCTCAGGGAGAAAAAGATTATTCAAGGACTTTCCAGGCCCTATGAAAGATCTTTAAAAAGTGCAAGGTCCCATGCAAAAACAGGAGATGAGATCAGCATGCTGATTTTCTCGTAAAGTGTAAAGCAGTAAAGTCTACTGCTTGAATGAAAGGCTTAAAGTTCAGTGCTTGTGTTCAGTATCTGTGCCTTTGCTTATGCCCCTTATTGTTCTGATGACAAGTTTCCCAGTTCAAACTAAACCATTATCGAGTTTAACTATCTTCCAAACAACAAATCTGAAGCTGACGTTTCTCGAGGCCGAAGTGTCTATCCGGAGGCAACAGTGTAAAGTGAAACCTCGTTACAACGAACACCACATTACCAAACTTTTCAGATTAACGAACTCTTCAGAAATCTCCTGCTGACTTCTTATAGATTCGATGTACAAACATTTCAGTATACGAACTTCAGAATTCCGAAATTTTAAGAATAACGATTGTTATTCAGTTTCCCTGTGATGTTAAAACTTTTTACTGAGGTAGTAGATCTTTTTCATTTTATTCTGCAAAGCCAACATTTATGCGCTGTCCGTGAAAACATCAACGGCTTTGGACCTGTCGTATTTCAAAATCGTACTCGTTTCAACATTGACAATTTTATGGAAATTTTAAGATTTTGCCTGTGCTCTACACCACTCGCTTGTAATCACAGCCCCGTCCTTCGTGAGCAAACGTGACCGCCCGCACCGTTCTTTCACCCTCACAGACTGGGATACCATCCGTAAGTTACGGAAGGAAGATACGAACACGTATGACTCCTTCGCGGAGCTCCTCTCTGCGATAAAGGGCGACGTAACCAGAGCCACGAAAACCATACAAATGGAACTGGAGGCCCCAAGGGTTGACCTTCACCTCTCCCACTAACTCGAGGCCAAGGCTTCGATACTTGCGCGATGGAGAAAGCAACGTCTCAACAGACGCCTGCGCAAACGCATCGCGATCCTCAACCGAGACATAGACCAATACTGTACGCAGCTCACAAGACTCTAATGGCACGAACTCTGTTCGGCAGTCTACGACAAGAAACGCATGTTAGACGGCAGCCAAATGAAAGATAATCACAGCCACGCACTAAACCGACTTCTATACTCACATAAAGAGAAATGCGGAACGGAAGAATTCTTCGTGGAAGAAATTGCCAAACGGTACCTTCCGCTAGGCGACGCTCACCCCAACGATTACGTGAGCATAAGTTGCGAAACCATTCCAGAATTAGACGCTGCCTACGCTGAAGCAGAAGTCCGAGAGGCGCTACATAACCTAAACATCAGGTCAGCTTCAGGACCCGACGGGTAACCAACTGGCTGTTGCGTAACTTATACGAACCAGTCATTACATTCCTGAGGGAGGTCGTCAGCCACGTGTGGGAAACAGGAGAGGTACCAACGCAATGGCGCGCTGCCATGGTGCTCCTCATCCCAAAACCCGTCCAACCACTTAACTTCGACAATTTACGTCCCATCTCCCTTACCTCATGCGTGGGTAAAGCAGCCGAGCGCGTAATTCAAAACCGAGTGTCACGCTACATTGAGGAACACGAACTTCCACACAAAATGGTAAGGTTTCGACCCCACCTGTCCACCCAAGATGTCATGTTAGTCCTAAAGAGGCAGATCTTCGACGTTAAAACAAGAGACGTTATAGGCATCCTCGCCCTCGGTCTCACGCCTCGCCCGTCTCGCATCGCTTCATACAGGAGTCTGTGGCAGGCCTCGGCCACGGCCTCGGCCAGACATTTCGGGATTACATACGCTCCTTCCTAAAAGACAGAGAAACCCGACTGCGAGTCTCGCAACTTAAGTCGGACCCCTACACGCCGGGCTCCGTCGGAACACCGCCAGGCTCAGTCATTTTTCCATTACTATTTAATATAGTGATGAAGGGACTCGCTGACAAACTACGAAACATCGCCAACGTAAACTCCGCTCTATACGCAGATGGCATTACCATCTGGAGCCCGAGAGGCTCCCTGGCAGACATGAAGCAGGTATTACAGTCTGCCCTAGATGCAACGGAAGAGTACCTACTAGACACAGGAATGAAGCTATCCTCCAAGAAACCGGAACTCTTACTATTTCGCAAGTCTTGCTAAGGAGTCCGCAACCTAACTCCTCTAGACGAACTTCCGATCGCTATACGTACAAGACACGGACAGCAGATTCCGCGAGTCAACCACATCCGCATTCTTGGGCTCCTAATCGAAGCCGCCGGATGCCATGGAAACACGATCGGACACTTAACCGCCAAAACTGAAAATATGATCAGACCCTTCACAGAGTCTCGGGACGCAGGAAGGGTCTGTGCGAAGATAACCTTCTGCGCGTATATCACGCGTTCCTTATAAGTCACATTAATTACGTCGCCTCTGCTCACAACTTGACGAAAATAGAAATGACGAAGGTAAACACGCTCATGCGCAAGAGCATCAAGCAGGTCTTGGGCATTCCACAAAGAGCAAGCACAGGAAAGGTTGATCAGCTCGGCATGCATAAAACCCCTCCATCGACGCACCACCGCCGATTTCTTAAGTAGCGCCAACATTTGCCTTGCGCCGCCTGTTCCCCTCACACCAAATCCGGTTCCGGCATTTCCGGTTACGGCGTTTCCGGTTTCAAAATTTCAGGATCCGGCGTTCCCGCTTCCTGGAGTTGCACTACAGGAATTACCGCTTTGACTGCTTTTAGACAATGGTGAGACGCCCGCGCGTGGTTAGCAGAGCTGTGGCAGTCACCATGAGAAAAATGGAAAGGGGACACGCTGTTGTACTAGGCTGAAGTAGTAGTTTGCGGTCGCTGTTTTCCAAATGCACGAAGAACGGCAGTGCTCTCCAAGCGACCAGGCACTACATTCCAGTGTACGTTGTCCCTCGTGGCACACACCGTCGCAGGTTGACGCGAAGCAGCGAACACGATCAGATCGCTGATTACAATAGGCGGTGGTTCATGTATGGAATTGCATTCACAGTTTAAACCGCAGCCGGTGCAATCAAAGCCTCTCCATCGACGCGAAAGTAAACAATGCCAAAAAAAAAAAACATAGCGTCACTTCCACTCGGAACAGGAAGCTGCAGCTACGTAAGTTCTGCTTGGCGTTGGAGGCTAAGGGATGAGTGGGAGAGGAGCGTGGGGAAGGAGGGTAGGTTGGCGGTACTTAACCTGGTCGGCGGAAACGTGGCTTTAGGCATGCAGAAACACATCGCCGACGTGATCGAGGCTCAGACTATGGTGCAAATACTCCGCCTATCCTCGTCCAAATTCGGTAGGCTAATCCTAAACGAAGCCAATGTCTCCCCTTCCCTATCTCAAGCACGCGGTTACCCTACCAAGCGAAGTTAGAGACAACTACAAAGTCTCACCATTTCCCAGAAACGTCCACCCGCAATGTCGGCAGGCGAGGCCCGTGCCAGCGCGATTCTCGACCGCATCGACGCGGATCGTGAAGCCACCGCATATGTGGACACGGCGCAGTGCGGCAGCACATCCACTTTCGCAATAGCAGTCGTGGACGGCAACGGATTGCTACGATTATCCGCATCGGTTAAAATAAGCACCAGCGCTAAAGCAGAACAAATAGCCGTAGCCATCGCCATGGCAGACCCAAAATTTACACATGTCTTCACGGACTCGCGTGCCGAAATTCGGGCCTACGTATGCGGCAACGTGTCTAAAGAAGCAGCGCGTATACTACTAGCGAGCTCAAAGAGAGCAAACGGTGCCTCTCCTGGTTCCCCGCTCACATGGGGAAAAACATTCACCCACAAAAAGCTAACCTCAGTGAAACCACCCACGGCCGTGCGCGAGAACTTGCCCGCCGCGACAGTCCCACGGCCTCCGAGGGGTTGCAAATTCAATTTATTGACCCGCTGCTAACATAACAAGAAATCACCTCACACTATCGAAAAGGCAGAACTAAATTGCCGCTCCCGCATGCCAAACTCGAACGCGCGCGGGCGGCCGCGTTTCGAATGCTACAAACGGACTCGCATTCGTCACGAGGCCTACTAAGCCACTACAGCTCAGAAATCCCGGCAAACTGCCCAGACTGCCCAGAACGTTCATGCTCACTCTCGCACATGCTATGGCAATGTACCGCTTTACCAGAGGGCCCTGTCTCCAGTGAGCCTCAATGGGAAAAAGCCCTCATATGCCCGGACCTCAAACTCCGAATCAAGGCCGTCCAGAGGGCCCAAGAACTGGCGGAGCGTCACCACGTTCCCGTTCCGACTTAGGCGTCGCCTGGGGTTTCGGCCGGAGGAGTTTCCCGCGTGGGATCTCCAACAGCTTGAAACTC
The DNA here is from genome assembly GCF_050947875.1 of Dermacentor variabilis. Taxonomy (NCBI): domain Eukaryota; kingdom Metazoa; phylum Arthropoda; class Arachnida; order Ixodida; family Ixodidae; genus Dermacentor; species Dermacentor variabilis. Next base: position 76,875,794 of record NC_134573.1, on the reverse strand, counting down.
CTCAGGACTTAAAGTTCTTGACTCATTCACTGACTGACTGACTGAATGACTGACTGAATGACTGACTGACTGACTGGTATGTAATGATTGTGACGACGCTGTTGTTCATGTAATTATGTGCAAAAGAAGTGTATACTTGGAGTAGAATTGCAAGCCAATTAAAACCAGAACACGAAATATTTTAATAAAGCAAGCCTCATTTGAAATGCAACGAACGCACAAAAGAAATGCATGCATAGCAGAGCTTAAGAGCGATTACAAGTACGGAAATATCAAAAAAGTGGTATTCGGCACACAAAAGAAAGTTTGTATTTAATGATGTGCACTTCATTCATTCGAGGCCATTTTCCCGTCATTCATTTTATTCAGTTACGAAAGAGATGTCGTCAACGGAACGCTGATCGGGCATCTTGTATCGCGAGCACTGGTGCTTTGCTACTCGACTTTTTCTTCATTTCGTCCCACGGCCTTTACAATAGCGTCCGTGATAAAGCTTGGAATTGCCTCAGCTTCGTGTGGGGCCATAATCAGTGCAGCTGCAATGTGACAAATCAAAGGCGGGGGTTGATTTGTATGATCCAACAGGTGAGAAAAAACAAAGAAAACAAAGAGCGACCACTCGAACAGACACACACACACACACACACACACACACACACACACACACACACACACACACACACACATATATATATATATATATATATATATATATATATATATATATATATATATATATATATATATATATATATATATATATATATATATATATATATATATATATGCCTTGATATTTAGATCCAGCGTTTTCAATTTTGGCATTTCAAGTATCATGCAGAGTCATTTAGGCTCCAAAATTAGAACACAATGTATTTAATCAGTCTCATTTGAAATTCTGCATTTGTACGAAGACAGAAAATCATCTTGTAAAGACAGCTCCTACAACTTGTCACTTTTGTCACTTGTGTCATAGGCTCCGAAAGGCAGATACACTGAGTGACGAATCGCAGTCAGCAAAGAACGCGAACCATTAGTTTTATTTTATTTTATGTGATGACGTTCTCTCCCACTTGAGGATTCCCGCGTTGCTCGCTCGCCAAAAAGAAGAAATAGAAGTTCTGCGCGGAACAAAAGGCTGATAGACACAGTAAATAAATATTGACTGTTCGAATGGAACAACTTTTTTAAAAACGCGTATACGAGGCCGCCCCCTCGTAGACACCAATCGTGCTCTGCTACCGACCCTTATTGCTGTCGCTGCCTGCATGCCGCATGAGTGAGCGCATAAAAGTAAAGGCCTGTGTGCGTCACAGAGATCATTACTGTTGCGCAGTCGGCTGTGTGGCAGCTCGTGATATCCTAGTAAAGCACTTTACGTTCTTCGTTTGTCTAATCTGTACTGCTTGACGCTGTGGGCGCCTACTCAGCCAGCTTTACTAATCATATGTCATCAAAAGCGTTAGTGTCGAAGTATGACCGTTGAATTGCACCAAGCTAACGATCTATATATGCGATGTGTATTGAATAGCGTATATTTGCTTAGGCATTGCACGGTGATTACTTACTTTTATTGCAACCCATTTAAGCCAAAGTTGCATATTTTTGAAATGCACTGACAATGTAACTTTACTGAATAGCCAAAATATTACACGTAAAGAAACACCTCAAGCCATTCTAACTCAATCATGCAAAGCATCTAGAGAAAAGGTCTAGTTACACCGTCAAATAAATTGTTCTTGCAACCCCATTTAGACTGGCAAAAAGCAAATTTATTTTTAATTTACCAAAAGAAACGAATATAATATTCGCTCAGGTATAATTGAGAAGATATCAAAGTTCCTAAATGCATTACATCGATAGCGAAGTACAGTAAAAAGTAGTGAACACCTCAGCTGTACAGTGCAATGTGCCACCAGGAAGTGCTATCCTTTTGGCTAGCTTGGAGGATTCTTATTTTTCTAAGGTTCTAATCTCTTGATATAACCACGAATGCATGCAAAATGAAGCTATTCTACGACAAATTTCTCAAACCCTGTCACCATCTCGGTTCTACTAGGTGCCCTCCGACATCATGTTGACTTAATACCTTCTTTGGCTGCGTAATCTTACCAAGTGCGGCAGCAGTCACCACGAAGAGGTATTTCCCAAGGGAGCTGTCCATGTCTTCGACTGGAGAGCTGGGCAGAAAGAGTATCGATTTTTTAAAAATATTATTCGTGCGAAAATAATAGAGTCATGTCTTATCTCTACCTTTATATACTCATGTGCTTTCGCATTTGAATTTAGCTTGTAAAATACATGGGCGAACTCTAATTATTTGGAAGCTCCTAACGAATATTTTTTCTAGTATTTGTGCATTTGCAACAAGAACTTAAGAACTCGTCACGAGAAGTTCTAGATATTTTGCACGGAAACATAATTGAATACAACCATGATATGCCTACAGTGTGACGGCCCTGTGACACACATGAGGCTGCATATTCGAAGTATTGTACAAGTGTTTATAACACAAGTGATATAATTACAGTTATAAGAGCTTAACGAAAGTCGTCCTCTAATACACAACATGACGGTTGGGCTTAGTCCTAAAATAAATTTGCATTATTTGTGCGTTTCGCACCCCAGGCTTCAAACGCTTTCAGCCTCAAACTAGAATCGGGCTCAAGAGTTCTTTGTTCCAGTTCAACTTCTCGTTTGTTGAAGGCTAACGGCATTCTAACTTTATTTAAGAGCACATTAAAATATTTTTCGGCAATACATTCTGCAAGCCACCTTATTATTGCGTACGAACAACACATTCCTATTTCCTTATGGTAATACAAGAAAAAACAACATCCACCACAGAAACCTGAACAAATGATAGCAGGGAAACATGGCGACCTTTTTTCACAAGATTCCTCTCCAGGTGAGCTTCAGCCTATTCTAAAGGTAAGCTACGTTTCTTATACTATGGTCTTTTTTAACCGGTTTATCATTGTTATGCAGTCATCGTTCGACACAAGCTATGCCGGCTTTATTGTAAGCGTCTTGCAAGCTTTTGCCGAATCTAATACTCATCAGTCTTATCTATTGATACTGGGGGAGTGAAGCGAATACTGTTACATGTGACAAGTCATTCAGGATATATTTGTACTGAAACCACCCTATCCATTTATGGATACCGTTTGGTATATGATGCTGGTTACTGATCAACTCATAGCGCATATTTAGCCCAGCCAGGGAAGTGTGGCGTCATCCGCTTTCGTGCGGCAGCTTCTCCCGGATTTCAAACGCATGCTGCGCTTAGTGACATACATGATTTTCAAATATATTGGCCGTAACGCTATTTCCTAATGGTTTGCGTTTTATGGAATGTCGCCTCTAGATATCCGGGGGTGTGCCACACTGCGTGCCTATCATCGAAGCAACCAGCGCTCCCCCCCTCCCCTCTCTCGTTCTTCTGAAGTAGTTGTCCTTGTGGCTCTCAACCTACAAAGTTTCGCGAACTGCCGACCCCTTCCTGTAGGCCGAAATGGGGATTCCTGTGGCCTGCCTCCACAAGACTACTGCCCCAACGAAAAGGGAAAGCAGTGTGGGTGACGTCAGCATCCGCCCCGAATCGTTCCTTCCGATGTCGGCTCGTCAAAAGGATTTAAGGTGGAATCGACCCATTCTTAGAGGAGAGAGTCGCTACCAGCCACCCTGCCAGTTTGGTGGACTCTTCAACACCGCTACCTCTATACTATTACCTTCTATATCTGTACATACTGCACAAAGCGTATCGTGTCCTCTTCGTCTGCTCCAAGAGTCCCCTTCTCATCCTCGACCCCGAGTCGCAACAGTCGAATGAAGCTATGGGATTGGAGAACCAGTATCTCAACAACCAATAGAAAGCTGCGAGGTAGGGGGCTCGAAGACGGGCGCCACACCACACGATTGCCACTACGAGACCGACCGGTGTCAGCCACTTTAGATGGATTAGTGCCTGAGGTTTTCTTTTCATGTCTTGAGACACAGGCAGATGTTCTGTGGCACAGACAGATATTAGGAGAGTCATCTGTATTTCGATGGCCAATGACTTACCAATTTTCTTTCTTTAAACAGTCGATTCTATATTGAAGTAAGGGAAAACTTATTGGGCAAGTAGCACGAGGAATGAGATCACGATGGAGGGATCCCAAGTTCAGGACCTCAATCAACATTGCGAGGAGTTTGGCATTTCTGCCGGCTCCGCAAAAGCAAAGAAAGCGAATCAAGACATGATCTAGGCAGAAGACATAAAGGTCGAGGAAGCTGACGAGGCTTGGGAAATGATTGTTGAGGGAAAGCTGGAGGCAAAGGAATGCGGTAGATGTGAGAGGCGTCGGCATCAAGAAGCAAAAAAGCGTGGAAGCGCGAGCAAGAAGCAGAAGAGTGAGCATGGCTGCAAGCTCTTTATATGAAGGGGCTTGAACCGGAAATTCAAGAACTTAAATGTAAAAGAGCCAGAGGCTATCTCCACACCTTCAAGACCAGCAAAGATATAGCTATAATTTTCTCTGATTTTGATAGAGTGTGCGAAGAAGTAGGTGCCACCCGGGACTTCTGGTCTGAGAGCGTGATGCTGTTGCTCCCTTCTAACGTCGCGTGTAATTTAGAAGCCGTGTTTGGTGAGAAAAATAGGGACTACGATGACGCTAAAAGGGCTTTGTCGAGGCATTTCGATCTGTTAAGTCAGGCCAAATGCCAAGGCCAAGATGATAGCGACAATGCCGAGCCTGTCGAGGACAGACCACCTATGAAGATGGCTGCTATATGAGGATGTATCAGAAATGCTGTAGTGCATATGCGAACGCTGTGTAACCGCTATGTTCTTTCGTGGTGTAGAGATGCCACTTTGGAAACAGTGGCTCATGGTGGTCCTTTTATGTTTCGATGGCAGCGATAAAATTAAGCCTTCGGACGAGAGACCGCAGGGCGAGTCGGCTAGCTGAGATGGCTTCAGATGCAGTCAATTTCTGTCAGAAGTAGACATGTAACGCCGACCACGAGCCCAGCTTGGTCTTGTTGCCCAGAGTGGTATTGTTGCAAAGAAACGGCACAGTACCTGGGAGGAACAGTGCCAAGATTGCAAGCTTCATTAGCCGCGCCAAGGGCAACCGAAGAAAGCACAAGCCGAAAAAGATGGGCTCGGGCAGCGAGACGAGCCGGGTCAAGCACGCAAACCGACAAGACGTTATAGAAAAATCCGAAGTGACCCATTACGGCGTGCCTCGTAATAATATCGTAGTTTTGGGAACGTAAAACCCCATAATTTAAGTTTGACAGACCTTGATGGATGAGTGGCTAAGTCGCTCTACTCGAGAGCACTATGTTGCGGCTTTGATTACCGGCTAACAGTGGCCGCATTAGGAGGAAGGCAAATTCGGCTGCGGTTTAGCTCAGCTAAGACAGGATATGCCAAGTGAAAGCTTGGCTTTGTTAGCCTAGATAATTCTTGGTTTCACTTGGTTAACCTTTGATTTAACTGTAGTTGTCATATTTAGGTATACAATCATCGCTAAGGCAGGTATGACGGCACAGCCTAGGTCGGTGGCTAGGCATGTCTGTAATAAGGCTCGCATAGACGTGCAGCGTTCTGTGGTGCGGTGCCTCTTGTGCCGCAGGGAAAGCGCACGTTCTAGACATGGAAAGAGACGCCGTAAACATCCGCAGCGTAGAAGCACAAAAGGAGAGGGCTCGAGCGCAGCCGCTATGCTGATCTCGAGGTGCGACGCCTGTTGCATTCCGGACCCTTTCCATTGAAACAGCAAGCCAGGCGATATTCGCGGGGTGGTTAGACGCCGCTCAGCGGCGACGGCTCAAAGCCTCCCGCTCCCGCGCAACTCTCAGAGAAGACGATCCTAACTCACTCTCACGCATGGCCAAGCCCGCACTGACTTGGTGAACGCGGCGCTCCTCTTTGCCAGGCGCGCGGCGGAGAGCGCATGCGGCAAGCCGGCGGTGGCGGCAGAGATCAGTGCGGCGCGTCGCCAAGGCTTATGGCGTAGCTGCGGTCAGATGAAGGTCAAAGTGCTGGCGACTGGCGATACTCGGCTAGAAGTGGTTAGTAAAGCTGTCGCCTGAAAACCCGAGTGGGCTAAATCCGAAGCTTATGCGGTTGCAAAAATCTAGAATAGGCGTGGCGCAAGTCGGAAAATAAGTTATTTCAAAGAAATTCAGACGCAGCAAATTCAGCCTGTTCTCAGCGGTGTCAAGGCATTGTAATACGCCAGACACACGGGCAAAAGTGAAGTCCTTTGCAGCAAAACCCCTTTTGTTACTCTGAAGGATACTTTGCAGAAAGGATTTGAGCCGATGATACACGGCACCGCATTAACTTATTTAGGTGGTTCCTCAGATAAACGCCGCAAGAAAAAAGCGCTGCTTGGTAAAGCAGCAAGAAAGAAAACATTTTTAAAAACCTGCGTATTTGGATTACAATCAGCTACTGTAGGACGCCGTCCCCAATTTTTAAATTGTTGATGTCTTATGATGCACATATTAGTTTAATTTTAGCTTTTTCGCGCTCAGCAGCAATTTGAATTGGTCTAGAAACAATGTACAGTCGTGTTTTGCTATGCTATAGCGGCTAGATTTGGTTAGCTTTGATACAGTGCACTACAATAGCTGTGCATGCTGTATTTATTCTGGTGCTGGCCAAATTTCTGCCTTTCTTTTTCACGTCTTTTTGCCCCTTCATTCATGCATGCAGGCGTAACGCACTTTATCGAATGTGCTGTTCGCCCAATTTTGATACCGTGACAGAAGTACGCAGGTGAATCATGGTTCAGCGAAACGCTAGCGATGAAGCAGGAGATGAGGTCGCTCTCACACTTGTCGCCCTCGGATCTCTTGAAGATGAGAGAAACGCAGCCAAGGCGAATGTAGAAAACATCAAGGTCCACTCATCATCAGCATGATGAAGCATGCTCATTAAAGTTGACTGCTTCGGCATTGTCCCCTCGAGCAGCCTACGGTGGAAGGTGGCCCTACGTGCCCAACGAACGACGGTTTCAGACCCGAACACACCAAAATAAAGAAGAGGCAGGAAATGACACTGCCGGAATCCAACATGGCGGCACCAGCGATGTGATGCGAGCGTTTGAGAGTATAGCTAGAGTAAATCTTCACTGTTGGACAATTCGCATTACTGCTAAAGATGTAAACATTTTCGGAAGGTAAAAAAATACTTATGGGGCACCATAGTTGTGTGGCAGGTTTCCTTCTATTGACCTGTTGTGCACGCTATGCGCTAGTGTGATTCCTTTTCCGCTTGAAAAGTATATATGTGCGATCTCCTTTCCCGCAAAGCAACTTTGCCTTAAGGGAGATGCTCCTTCATCCTGCGTTACTAAGCTTGAACGCCTTTACGGTAGATGTCCCTTTACCTAAATGACATTAGAGTGCCCATGTGTTATAAGCACACGAATGTAGCGAAGATTCCGGCTTGTTCGAAAGTCTGCTTGAGTGGCATCTCCGTTCCTGGGTGAAAGAAAGGCCGCTGCCTAGCGTACGAAGGGACAGCGCTCACGCGGGACGGCGAATGCGCCACCCTCCCACAATTCGGAGGCCGCGTGTCGAATGTCGCACGCACTTCGGGTAACTCGGGGATGGTCGACCGACTCGAGCCCATCTTTAATGAATGATATGTGAAGAAGAACGCATTGTTTTATGTTATCGTATGGTACAACTTTAATGAAGTTCTCCAGATTGGGAGTCTTCATGAAGCGGGCCGCTCCCACGTGGGAACCGGAAGGCCGAGCCTGTCGGCCTTCCGGTTATGACTCCTCCGCTACATTATTGGGGTGATCTCCGAGTTCCTGCAAGATGGATCTCCCTGCCTTCGTTGTAGTGAGGCGAGTTTGCTGTGTGCGCTGCTGGGCCTCTATAATCTCTTCCCGAGTATTGCGAATGACAAGCTTCATTGGGCGCTCTGTATTAGTGTAGACAGGTAACCCGAGAATCCGCTTAGTAATCTTCCTAATCTGCGTATTCAATTTATCCCCGTCTGCCCGTTCCCATCGATGCACGGCTGCCATGTATGTAAAGTGGCACAGAACCAAGGCATGTATTAGTCGAATGAGGTTATCCTCCTTGAGTGCATGATGCCGATTTGATACCCTCCGAACTAAAGGAACAGCGCTTTCAGTTTTAGCAATTAGCTTGCCTATAGTATTGACATTTATCACCCCTGACTCTACGATCATGCCCAAGACCTTGATTGAATCGACTATGGGTATACGGCAACCATTTCTTGTATATAGGTTAATGTCTCTGTCTTCTAACGATGTCCGCCCCTTCGGCCTTAAACCGCGTTCCTTGGGACTATACAGTAAGAGCTCCGACTTCAAAGGGGGGCATCTGAGACCGATGGGTTCGAGATAGGTTTCGATAGTGTCTTTGGCCTCCTGTAAGGCTCCCTCCACCTCACCACCATTGCCTCCTGTGCCCCATATAGTTATATCGTCAGCACACATTTGGTGCCTTCAACCTCCAGAAGCTTTCTGCTAAGGGGTCGACGACCATGGCTATATTCAATAAACAGAGGGAAATGAGTGAGCACTGTTGGGTGCCCCTCTTCGAGATCGGCACCCCGGAGGGTAGCCTTCTTATCCGAGAGGAACGATCTAACATAGTTGTAAACTCTGTCACCCAGATGGAGCCGAAATTTCGAGGCTAGACAATGCATATGTAGAACGTTGTCGAAGGCCTTCTCAAGATCAAGTCCCAAAACAGACCGAGTGTCGCTAAGATCCTTGTCTTTGATTTGATGCTGAACCAGTTTCATGGTATCCTGTGTGGATGGGCTTGTCCTGAATTCTAGCCTGCTGTGGGGGTAAATGTCGTTATTTTCCGGGAACCGGGAGAGTCGACTCAGGACCGCATGCTGCGCTGCCTTGCCCACACAGGATGTGCGCAAGATGGGCCTCAAGTTGTCAACGCGAGATGTTTTACCAGGTTTGGGGATGAATACAACGTAAGGGGACGGTTCCGTTTCTCCGAATTTCAGGCTCTTGGTCTTTTCGGTTCGCAATGAACAGAAATGTTGTTTGTTCGTTGTTCTTTTTCAGTAAAACCTGAGTGCTGAACGCTTGGGTAAAGAGAGCGTCAGTGCTTCCGTTTGTTGGTTGCATTTACGCGCATGTAGGCCAAGGACAGCCTAAAGGCCTCATTTTGATTGTGAGTCCATTCGTGGATCGTACGCAGTAGTAGTGCCATTGGAGAATTTTCACTCTCCTTTGTTTGCATGTTGTACGCTTGGGTTGGCGTATTTGTTAGTTAGTTTGTTAGAACCGTTTTTCTGTTTAAAATGTGGTGTTCGTTTTGCTGGGTGAAGTTAGGCACCACTAAGGGGAGGGCTAATTCAGTTAGAGGTTGCAGTTGTGGCTCGTCATTCCTTAGTTTTGAGAAGCGACACCCTACCGCACAGATTATTAACGCGAAGCATTTGCGCCCAGCCTTTAGGGGACAGAATTTAGTCATCCTTGGGAACCCAGTCTTTGCTAACCTACCCGCATTACAGTCGATTATCGCTAACAAAACTATTCTGATTTTATTGCTAGTTCAATTCCTTGACAATTAAAGAACAGTCCGTATCTCAAGTTTTCCCTCGGATACATGTCAAGTGCGGCTCGTAAACCATTTCCATTATTTTGTTTAGCGTAGCTGGATCTCAGAAATTGTTTGTTCGGTGATATTTTCCCGGCGGTTTGAAGAGCATTCCTAGGGTGCTTGCTTTGTTCGGAGTGGTCTGGCGTTGTTGATTCTCAGTTGTCCCAGTGGACCTTCTAAGCGCCAAACACCAGGAAAGACCACTCGCGGAAAGAACGGCAACGCCTGTCACTCCAGTCAATCAACGACGTCGCCCGACTAGCGCATCCAATCGTCTGAATTGCGCCAAACAGCTCTACTTCTGGATGCATATCGGGGGGGGGGGGGGCAGTGCTGTTGTGCCAGACTGCGTGACCATCATCGCATTAACGGGCGCCCCCCCCCCCCATTCTGCTTAAGTGGTTGGCCTTATGACTGACAACCTACAATGCTCCACGAACTGCCTACACCTTTCTGTGTGTCAAGCTGAGGAATTCGGTGGCGCGCCGTGCCAAGACTGCCGCCGCGACGAAAGCATAATGCGACGCGAGTGACGTCAGCACCCGCGAAGCGTCGTTCCGGCCCACGATGGATGACCAACAGGATTTAAGGCAAAACCTGCCCATTCTAAGAAGACAGTCGCTAGCAGTGGCCCCATTGAACTGATGCGCTATTCGGCTCCGCTTCCTGTACGCAATTACCTCCTGTATCTATACATTGTCTATAAAGCTTTTCGTCCCCTCTCCGCCTGCCTCAAGATTCCGTCCCCCGCGCTAGACCCAAAGTCGCAATACCCGTGAGGGCTTTAAGTTAATCTAGACATGATTGCGATTGTTGTTTTTCACATACATGTGTTTTCTCAATCGCCAGCATTTCCAATACTCGCCACTAATTTTACCGAAGTGGTTGGCATGGGTTGGTACAATTCATGTCTACCGAAAACACTGCTCCGGCCTGCTCACATATCACAGTATCACATCACATACCACAGTATCAACCAGACAAATTAGAGGAGCAAGAATGATGCCAAATACCCGTCTACTTCAGTGCCGCTGCAATGTAATGAAATGCCAACTTCGCGACAAGGCAACTAATTTTCAGGCGTTTTAGTCGATAGCGCTTTGCACGCTGTATATCCTCCTAAAGAAAACGCCAGTGCTTTCCGCGCACGGCAGCAGCGTCGAACGCTGTTCTCAAAGGTGGATTGCACATAGATTTTCGCGTTCTATCTCGTGGAAGTGGCTCGGCGCCCATTGGTGTTGGCCCGCCTGTGCTGGCATTTGCGTTTCAAAGCAAAAATTTTTTTACCTCTTCAACTCGCAAGCAAATAAGAGAAAATTTTTGCATTTTGACTGCCAAAATGGTCTCGAAAACACGAAACAACGTCACAAGAAGTATTTTGCAATATTTTCGAAACGCACTATCCACCTCAGGGATTTACTGAAGGAGTTAAGAATGATTCAGAAGTACTTTAGGCTTAAATTTGTATCCAGATCAGCAAAGGTACTTCCCGTGGACGTGTGTCGGAAAACGGCTGGGCCAGAAAGAGAAGCTGTCTTACATTTGAGCAAGGTAAGCAAAGTGGCATATGCTGTAACAAATGAACCGCAAGGATGCTAATTCTGTCCCCTCTGTTTTTTTGTTCGAAAACTCCACGGTAGTAATCCGAAGGAGAGAGGATTCTCTATGTAAAGAAGCTCTGCAGGAGCCTGTAACAGCTCACGCCTCCTTTTTACGCAGTATTCCTCACTAGTTCTCCAAACCGCAGCTAAACTTCGGCTTGGTGATCATGCATGTAAAGAAGGAATAGCTCCATTAGCCATTAAAGACAATCATCCATACTTTCAAATACTCTCACTTACGATTGTGTCAATTTGATTGCGCACAATCAGGAAAGCGCGTGATGGTGCCTGACGACTGAAAAGAGTCAGCCATATGAGTTCGGGAGGAATTTCGCAACCGCCGAAACTAGGGCCAGGCACTCACACTTAGTCATGTAAAAGCTGAGAGGAGCCTGAGAGGAGCCTGAGAGGAGCATGAGAGGAGCCTGCTGGCGTAAGCGATAACATGGCCGTTGCCGCGCTAGCGTTGCGCGAGTATTAAGCGATTGCGTGGCCGCGGGCATCATTATTGACTTCGGCAGGCGCAGAATGATCGAAATTGGCGAGAACTGGCGTCGTTGTTGGAAGGTCGATTAGATGCGAGAACGCAGATGCCTCGTTATCACCTTACTGTAATCAAAAGGTCAGTTAGCGGTCGTGCAATGGCCCCAAAATTTCTCACGAAGCGGTGGAAGTAAGAGCAAAGACCGATGAAGCTGTGCCCGTTCTTGACACATTTCTCAGAAGAGACGTGCATAACAGCATGAATTCTGCGTGGGTCCAGTTGCACTCAGTTAACATGAACGAGATGTCCAAAGACGGTAATCTAGTGACATCCAAACTGACACTTTGCTGCGTTGAGTTGCAGAGCGGCTCCACGAAAAACGTCAAGGACTGCCGGTAGGCGCTCTAGATGCATAAAGAATGTTGGGGAGAACACCATAAAGTCGTCCAAGTAGCTCACGCATGTGGGCTATTTGAAACCATCAAGAAGTAATGCCATCATGCGTTGAATTGTGGCCGGAGCGTCCCATAGACCAAAGAGCATCCCTTCGCATTGAAAAAGATCGTCGGTTGTTACAAGGGCAGTCATCTCGCGGTCTGGACCGTCCATGGAAAAGTGCCAGTAGCCGGACCGAAGGCCAATAGGTTAGAAATTTCGAGCACCAGGGAGGCGGTCGAGAGCGTCATCAATGTGAGGTAACAAATACACATCCTTTTTTGTAACCCTCCTAAGGTGCCGATATTCCAAGCAAACTCGTAATGACCTATCTTTCTTTTTCAGCAGTACAGAGGTGACGCCTGCGGACAACACGACTGTTCAATAATGTTCTTGGGAAGCATTTCGCGAACTTCTGCGTCAATAACTTGACGCTCAGCCACTGATAGTAGATACAAACGGCTTTGAACAGGAGTTCCATCGCCGGTATTTATGCGAAGGTGAAGAGCTGTAGTTTGGACCAAATCACGATCGCTAAAGGCAAATATATTGTTGAAGGAAAACAGAACGCGGTAGACTTCACGGGCCTTGTCGGACAGCATGTCGGGCGCAATCATTCTTTGTAAGCCGGCAATGGTACAAAAGGCCGACTGCGATGGAAGATTTGATTCAGTTGAATTGTCTACTGCAATAGAGGCGACTGAGTGACCACTGACAGGCAGACACTATTCTTCGTAACAGACAAAACTTTATGAGGTGCGGTGATAGCGCGTGTAAGGATGACGTCTTTCATGAGACCGTCGGGCACAGGTGGGGATGACACAAAGTCAATGTAAGTCAGTGCCGAAAGTGGCAAAAGAGCGTAGTCTACAGAACTGAGGCGTCGGGGTGGTTCTACAGCATCCAGGCATGTCAAAGAGGAGAGTATTTGCTGAACAGTCTATGACAGCAGAATACGCGAAGAGGAATTAAGGACGAGAAGTTGCGGATAAATGCGCCAAAATTAGCCGCGCGACTGGCCGCTCGACGCAGTTTGCGCGTACTCGCGGGCTTCTTTCATGCTCGAAAAACATTTTCATATAGCTCGTATCGAGTAACAGAAAGCTGCATCGTTAGTTTCTTATGTTGCTCAACAATTTTATTTTCTTATTGGCACTTGTCATGTATATTAAATTGAGAATTTGATTATATTTAAGAATAATTTTCTAATTACACGGAATGGAAAAATATTTGAGTATCTCGAAGTGACAGCAAACATCATTACTTTAGTTATGTCTAGCTACGTGGCATTTGTATGTTTTTAAGGCTTAAAGTTAAACACCCTTTGGCCCAATATTGCCAGACGGATTAAAATTTAATATTTGTTAGAAGACAGAGCTATATGATTATTCTTTCAATATACACAAGGCTGAGGACATCTATGTTCAGGCCTATATCAAACTGTATATATGTGCTTCTCTCACCTCTGAAATGCGTGCAAAGAAAGCAGATCTGACGGAGGCGACAAAAGTCCTGGAGTGATAAGCATTCTTAACACCGGTATATATATCCGCTCTCAGACACGACGTGCTCAATCTACTAGACTAAAAAGATAAACATGATGCACATTTTGTCCTGGAAATTATAGAAAAGATTGCTTTGATTCCACTTCAAACTTGACATTTCTATTAACCTATTTCCACGACCTCTTCAAAATTCCTCCAAACATGTCCATTGCACTCATGAACAGCTTGACAGAAAAAACATTATTGACAAAACATTTTTCTGAGACTGGTCTCTCGTGTACATAGGCTGATGGAATACTTCGACATCGACCACTAGACAGCGCTCATACCCGTACGGTCATACCTGATATCGCCGGAATCGCTTTTTGGCTCTGTGTTTTTGATTTACTGTTTATTACGGACGTCTCATTGCCTTTCACGCATATATATATATATTCCAAAAATACCTGGGTTTCATCGCGTAAACAAACCCAAATACCTTGCACCAGAAAGAATAGATCTGGGAATATTAAAATGAACTTCTTAGTAACATATAATCAAAGAAGAAAGTCCCACCAGAAATCCAGGAGTTATAAGGCGACCGTACCAGTGCTGCCCCCCCTCCAATAATCATACATTGTTCAGGATAGTTCAGGTGTGTTGCAATCAAAGAACAAAACAGCACACAAAGGCAAAGCTTTCTTAGCTTGATTATTACGTTTTCTTAGGGGACCTTATCTAATGGTTTGCTAAATTTAAAAACGCAAAAGGTAATGGAGCGTATATTACACCAATTGAATAATCAAACCAACGCAAATGCATAGGCGAAACAAGCTCAGTACATGTGGAAAATTTCTTTCTGATGCGAATGCCGCAAGCTTGTTCAAATCAATCTCTCCTCAAGGAATTCATTATTGCCTTTCAAAATATGTGTCCTTAGTCTGCTTATTACATATAAATGTGAAATAGATTGGTCTCTTGTTTCCTAATGACATCCCATTGTTCTTTTTGAATACTGCCTCGACTCGTGCGGTCTTTCAGAAGTAAGGAGAATTGCCAGATGCAAGCGAAGCACAAACTATAAATACTGGAAACAGTACAAGATACCTTGCGCATGCCCTTACAGAAGCATTCAGTCTCTTATAACAACCAAAAGGTGTTTACGTGTATGTATTATAGAGACAACTCTATGAAAGTTTATAAATATCCCATCGCAAGCACTACGCTGTACGGCCTGGTTCTAGCAGGAATGACGGCGTAAAATAATCTATTGAAAAAAGGACACAGCAATACCTATTTCATGTGTGACTATGGTGCCGTCACCTATAACAACCTAAACTTACCTTCCCTTTTCGGTGGTATAGCCCCAGAACTTATTTAGGGGCGTTCTGGCGTAGATCCATAGCGTTACTCTAAAGTAATGTGCTTTCGCCGATGTAGTGCGCGCGCAAGGCTACTTTGTACTTTGGCTATTACTACACATGATGGTTATTTTCGTTTAACACTAGCAATTTTGCTCTTGAGAGGAACGATATCGGGGTTCATAAAAGCTAATGCTTGCGCAGTTGCCGTTTTTTAATAACTGCGAAATTGTCGACACCATATTAGCGCAAATTCTTAACGTGATTTCGAAATGAAAATAACCTAACGCCAGAACTGTTGATTATAGAGGGCTCCTTGTACACTATTATGAAAGGACCATCGGTACGCGAATCATATTTAGGACAATTTCCCGGGATGATTAGTATCTGGGCATTGTAAACCGAAATGGATAAGAAAGCATTCGCAATAATGTGACTCAATATCGCGAAATAAAGGGTAACCGATTATTTAATAGAACTGCGAAAAATAAATACTATGGCTTGCACCAAGGTAGAACTGCCTTGAATGCAAGTTGGATTATTTACGATTTGAATCTGATGTAGTGGCAATATAACAATATAAATATTATTCTGTTCTATCCTTGTACACCGTCCAGATTGTTTTCGTTCCCAGTGGAGCGTGGATAACGCCGTCGTGAAATAAAAGCTCTTTACTATTCGCGTACGGATGCATGTGTGCTTGCGAATCAAATAATTGAGCCAAACATGTGGTGGTCTCTACCTCGCTCATAACACATCTTTGAAACCGATATGCGCTGTAGAGTAACAAGCGTTGCTTTCGCGCAACACTTTGCTTCGTTGCACATTCACCGATGAACTCTCTATTACTAATATGTCAGTATGAAACTACACAGGGCTCTGTGGAATACCAACCAGGGGGTTTCCATCCGGAGAAGGATGTCGCCCACGGACACGCCAGATTGGGCTCCATTGCTCCCTTGCTACGTCTCAGCCCCTGAACAGCACACAGAAAGACTTAGGAAAGACGATAGGTTGAAAACCTACACTTCCTGAGCCTAGTCAATACGACACTGAAGCATTTCATACGCTAAAACAACGCCAAACTTTCGTTCCCTGATCTTTGTGCCTTCCCGAAGACGGGAAACCAGGGCTCATTGGTTCAAAAGAAAGAGTTCTTTGAAGCGGCTGAAATTGTTCTTGAATGAAAACTTGACAACTCAGGTAATGAAGCTGCTTCGGGTAGCAATAGGTGTTGCGAAAATAAAGACCGTTCATTTCGTATGAATAGAAACTGACCGAATGGTTTTAGAAATCCCGAAAAGCGTTCGTCTCTCCGCATAGCAACCGAGCAACATCTGCTGAAGCTATCACTAACACCACACTCTCTTTAGAAACAAATGAGCATCGAAGAAAGAGAGGGATGAGTGTGCATCGGAAGACTCAAGAGTTATAAATTTTATGTAATGCATGCAATGTCAAGAGACTTGAAACCATCGTTTCCATTTTCGTAAATTCAACTTTCGAATGAGACGAAAATATTCGAACTGAGTTGCTTTCTGTTTTCATAACAAGGGTTTTATAAACTTTCCTTAGAGGAGGCGTAAAAAGTCTGGGGGGAGGGAAGTTCTCTAGAAAAAGTTTCGAAATTTTAGCAACATGATAGTATTAATAATTGCATTATCCTATGCTCTCATTTCGCATTTTTATTTTTGGTCCCTCAGAAGAAGGTGTAACTGATTGTCTGACAGCTGTTACAGAGAAACACTTTGAGAATGAAATTCAAGAATTTGTGCAAATAGAAATTTTTGGTAACAATGTAGCAAGGATATGCACAGACGACATCTGCACTATGTGACGTAAGAAAAATACGATTATATGCGTACATAAAAAGCCTCTGATCCTTATGTAGCTGCTTTAACTGTGCGAGGACAGACCAACAAATTAATTACATGAAAGACAGAGTATAAAATGACAATAAACAGCCAATAGTAGAAAATATATTTCAATTATTAGTTACAATTCTTTGGTAAATAACCATAACTGAATAAACTACGAATTTACTGTTCTTAAGTTTAACGACACATATAAGGAAAGATAAGTAAATTCTTAGGCATTACATGCCGAGGCGCGATACCGGCCTCCTGATGCGCTCCTTCTTTTAGAGAGCGAGGAGGAATCTACTCGTCGAGAACCCAATAGCGAGTTATCGACCGACCGACCCAGACGACACCACGGCATCGTAGGCAAAGAAAGTTTCCTTAGAGGAAATAATGGTCATCATAAGGTTCGATCGGGTTCACTTGAATTCTCGGGCTCAGTCACTCCGAACTCTCTTCGACTTACCGAATCACAGAATCCGTCAGATTCAAGCTCGCCCTTCCGTACAATGAAACTTGCATAGAATTTAGCGAAGGTAGTAACGGTGAGACGTCAAGCATGCACTTTCCTTTGTCATTCAGTTTTTAGGCTTCTAGTAGAAACAGAAAAGTGTGGTTTGCTCGTTGGCCACCACATTATTAGCAAAATATTAGCTTGTGATGAACAATGCGTGAACGAACACTAGCGAAGGGGCTGTGACTGAACGCCTTTTGCGTCAGCGCTGGTATTTCTCAAGCAGGCAGACGTCAAATGTCAGCTGGGTGTGCATTACATAAGGTGATTGTGGTCACACTTGCGGGCTTTATTCTAAAGCAAATTCTTGAAAGAGCGACTTCATGACAAAGCGAGATAAACCGTTGCATAAATGAATGGCGGCAAGACGAAACTCGGGACTGGTGCTGACTTCCAGCAATGCGCACTAAGGACATCATATTTGAACACAAGCGCATAAGGAACATCTGGTAAAATTCCTTTATAAAACTATAGTTCATGAAGTGAAAGGAAGAAGTAAAGAAAGCCTTGGGAGCTATGCAAAGGGGGAAGGCAGCTGGGGAGGATCAGGTAACAGCAGGTTTGTTGAAAGATGGTGGGCAGATTGTGTTATAAAAACTGTCCACCCTGTATACGCAATGCCTCATGAGTTCGAGTGTACCGGAATCTTGAAAGAGCGTTAACCTATTCCTAATCCATAAGAAAGGCGACGCCAAAGACTTGAAAGTTATATACCGATCAGCTTACTGTCCGTTGCCTACAAAGTATTTACTATGGCAATTGCAAGTAGAATCAGAAACACCTTAGACTTCCGTCAACCAAACGACCAGGTAGGATTTCGTAAAGGCTACTGAACAATAGACCATATTCACACTATCAATCATATGACAAAGAAATGTGCGGAGTATAACCTACCCTCACGTATAGCTTTCATTGATTACGAGAGACCGTTTGATTCAGTCGAAACCTCAGCAGTCATGGAGGCATTACATCATCAGGGTGTAGACGAGCGTATGTAAAAATACTGAAAGCTATTTATAGCGGCTCCACAGCCACCGTAGTCCTCCATAAATAAAGCAACAAAATCCCAATAAAGAAAGGCGTCAGGCAGGGAGGTACGATCTCTCCAATGCTATTCACAGCCCGTTTACCGTAGGCATTCAGAGATCTGGTTAGGGAAGATTTGGGGATAAGAGTCATTGGAGAATACCTTAGTAACTTGCGATTCGCTGATGATATTGCCTTGCTTAGTTACCCAGGGGACCAACTGCAATGAATGCTCACTGAACAGGAGAGGCAAAGTAGAAGGGGGGGTCTAAAAATACTCAACAGTAAACTAAAGTAATGTTTAACAGTCAAGGAAGAGAACAGCAGTTTACGGTAGGTAGCTAGGCACTGGAATTGGTAAGGGAACACTTCTGCTTAGGACAGGTAGTGATTGCGGATCCGGATCATGAGACTGAATACACCCGAAGAGTAAGAATGGGCTAGTGTGCGCTTGGCAGACATTCTCAGATCATGAACAGCAGGTTGCCATTATCCCTCAAGAGAAAAGTGTATAGCTGCTGTGCCCTACCAATACTTACGTATGGGGCAGTAACCTGGAGGCTTACGAGAAGGGTTCTACTTAAATTGAGAACGACGCAACGAGCTATGGAAATAATATTAATAGGTGTAACGTTAAGGGATAAGAAAAGATCAGATTGGGTGAGCGAGCAAACGCGAGTTAATTACATCTTAGTTGAAATCAAGAAAAAGAAATGGGTGGGGGGGCATGGGCAGGATATGTAATGAGGAGGAAAGATAACCGATGGTCATTAAGGGCTATGGACTGGATTCTAAGGGAAGGGAAGCGTAGCAGGGGGCGGAAGAAAGTTGGAGGGCGGATGAGATTAAGAAGTTTGTAGGGATAACGTGGCCATAATTAGTACATGACCGGGGCACTTGGAGAAGTATGGGAGAGGCCTTTGCCCTGGAGTGGGCGTAACCACGCTGATGATGATGAAGATGAGTTCATGAAACAAACGAAGTGGGTGAAAAAACGACATCACGCTACATCATTGCAGAACTGTGCAGAATGTGATTACATCGGTGATAAAGGAAGTCATAATAATGCGTAGGAATATGACCCTTCTGAATATAACCTCTGTATAAAAAGGAAGTGCGCACGGGCTGATTAATCAAACTATGAAAGATGTATGATCAAAAAATCACAGAACACAGAAGCAAACCGTTAACACAAGGCCCGTAAAAGCAAGATCAAATTATGATGTATTTCTCTCAGCTTTTCGTTTGGTCGCTCTATATATTTTAGGACATGCTTTTTCTTGTCGTATTTTGGATGATGGGTCAACGCATGTGGATTTTCGACCTCGCCTTTGGCAGGTTGTAGTGGAGCTCAATCACGATTTTTAGAGCGCAGCTTTAAGGCGCCAGTTCCTGGGGCGAGTGTCGGCATTGTCTTCTGTCACCCAGTCAACGAACACAGCGAAAGATGAAAGCGAACGCAGAGCGCAGCGGGAGATGAAAGACTGGGATAGCAAAGAGGGCGTAAGGAGGAGAGCGGAGGAGGATGGCATGGCGATAGCTTGGAAAGAAAAGCATAGTGCTGCGCAAGATGCGCGTTGCGTTGACGATAGCTACGAGATTGTGTCAGATTAGCGCGCTTCTTTATGGAAACAAAGCGCTGCATGTGTCGAATTCTGACGGTGGAAGTTGCTGTGAATCGTGCCCACGTGTCACACACGCGGCGCCTTTCGCGGTCTTCTGACTAGTAAATCAATTTAGACACACATTAATCAGTTTGCAATGCCAGCCATTATATCGCGAAATGAAAACACGTATGCAGCTGCCTTCAAATTTTGTATCAAGGAGTATGGTAGTGGTCGGTGAATTTTTCATTGCGTCTGCATTTGTTGTCCGCATGGTTCTGCTGTGGTGTATGATTAAAGTGGTGTCTGGTTGTTGATTGGTTTGAGCAACGTGTTGTTTCACCAAGAATGGCATAATAGCTGCTGGTCATATGCTTCTATCTATAGGTCAAACTTTTATTCAGCAGTAATTGGAAGCCAGTAATAGACTTGTGCTCTCGTCCTTCCCTCGTTTATCGCACTACAGTTTACCGACACTTTTGCGTAAAATTATATTCGCCCATGCATTGTGTCTTTGCGTGGGTCGTGCGGAATAAAGGTGTATTGAGCGACATTCTGCCGTGCTAGTGTTCCGACTGACTCCTATATATATATATATATATATATATATATATATATATATTGTTACGGGAAGGAAGAAGCGTTCGTCTATTTACAGGCAGCTTTTAATGGCTGAGCCAACAAGCGTAGAGCATCGATCTTGCTAAAACACTTCTTCGTCGTCTCCAAGACCACCATCAGCGTCGTCTTCTTTCCACATTACCGACTGTGACATCACCCCCGTCGGAAAAAGCACCTGATTGGTGCGGCTCATCGGTCGAAGAAAGGTAAGGTTTGAGACGGCTGACGTGGATGATGTCAGAGAGGGGTGAAGGCACCGTGGCATTCAGCGGAGACACTTCATATGTGACAGGGGTCACCTGGCGAAGGATGCGGTAAGGGCCATAGTATCGCGAGAGTAATTTGTCGGAAAGACCAACATGCCGAGCTGGATACCATACTAGCACAAGAGCGCCTGGTTCGTAGTTCACGTCGTGATGGCGCTTGTCGTAACGGCACTTCTGGCGTGTCTGGGAAGCAGACAGACGAATGCGGGCAATCTGGCGTGCTTGGGTCGCTGTGGCTATTACATCCCGAGTGTACTCTGTCGGCGAGTCGAGCGTGGTCGAGAGGAGTGTCTCGAAAGGCAAAGTCGGCTCACGGCCGAAGAGGAGATAGAAGGGTGAATAACCAGCTGTGTCGTGGCGCGAGGAATTGTAGGCGAACGTGACAAATGGTAGAGCAATGTCCCAGTCGCGGTGATCGGAGGAAACATACATTGCGAGCATGTCCGTTAATGTGCGGTTCAGGCGTTCGGTAAGACCGTTAGTTTGAGGATGGTAAGCGGTAGTAAG
Source organism: Dermacentor variabilis (assembly GCF_050947875.1). Taxonomy (NCBI): domain Eukaryota; kingdom Metazoa; phylum Arthropoda; class Arachnida; order Ixodida; family Ixodidae; genus Dermacentor; species Dermacentor variabilis. The sequence continues at coordinate 76,854,417 of NC_134573.1, read as the reverse complement.
TTTATGTTTAGTAGCACATGATCGAAGTAGGTCGTCTATGACTTTGGCAAGAAAGTATCTGCCACGATCGGTGAGAAGTTGACGAGGTGCACCGTGGTGCAAGATAACGTTGTGAAGCAAGAAATCAGCGACGTCTGTAGCGCAGCTGGTCGGTAGGGCTCTAGTAATGGCATAGCGAGTTGTATAGTCCGTAGCGACGGCAATCCACCTATTTCCGTCCTCGGATATAGGGAATGGTCCAAGGAGATCAAGGCCAACGCGAAAAAAAGGGTCGGCCGGTATATCCAAAGGCTGCAGCAGTCCGGCAGGAGGCACAGCTGGTCTTTTTCGGCGTTGACACGACTCACACGCGGCAACATAGCGCCGGACGGAGCGGTTGAGACGCGGCCAGAAAAACCGTCGCCGAATTCGGTCATAGGTCCGCGTGACGCCAAGGTGTCCAGCGGTGGGAACGTCGTGCAGTTGCTGCAGTACAATCGTTTGCAGATGAGACGGAATGACGGTTAGGAGCTCGGGCCCATCGGGGTGCATGTTGCGGCGATACAGGATGCCATTTTGTAGTACGAACATGTGAAGGGATGGGTCAGACGGAGCAGAGAGCAGGCGTTCGATAATGGGGCGTAACGACTCGTCGCGTCGTTGTTCAGCGCCAATGTCTTGCAAGGCTGAGAGGGAAAGAACGCAGATCGGTGCGACATCCACTAAACCGTCCGGTACATCGACGGGATGACGAGACAGGCAGTCGGCGTCCTGATGTAGACGACCCGACTTGTAGACCACAGTGTAGGTGTATTCTTGCAGCCGTAGGGCCCAGCGACCGAGGCGGCCGGTGGGATCCTTGAGGGAGGAAAGCCAACAAAGGGCGTGGTGGTCGGTTGTAACTGTAAATGGTCGTCCATATAGGTAGGGTCGGAACTTGCCCACCGCCCAAATGAGGGCGAGGCACTCGCGCTCAGTAATCGAGTAATTGCGCTCGGCGGGCGAGAGGAGGCGACTGGCGTAGGCGATAACGCGGTCATGCCCACATTGGCGTTGAGCTAAAACTGCACCGATTCCGTAGCCACTGGCGTCAGTGCGGATTTCTGTCGGAGCGGAGGGGTCAAAATGGGCGAGAACAGGAGGTGTAGTAAGGAGCGTGATGAGCTGCGAGAAAGCAGACGCTTGTTCAGAGCCCCAATAGAAAGGAACGTCTTTCCTCAGGAGGTCAGTCAGGGGACGGGCAACATGGGCGAAATTTTCCACAAACCTGCGGAAGTAAGAGCAAAGGCCCATAAAGCTGCGAACATCTTTGGCACAAGTTGGTACAGGGAAATTCTGCACAGCATGAACTTTAGCGGGGTCGGGGCGAATGCCTGACGAATCGACAAGGTGTCCGAGCATAGTTATTTGGCGGTGACCGAAGTGGCACTTGGACGAGTTGAGCTGTAAGCCAGCGGTGCGAAAAACAGAAAGAACAGATGAAAGTCTTTCAAGATGTGTCGCAAAAGTTGAAGAGAAGACGATGACGTCATCCAAGTAGCACAAACAGATGGACCATTTCAAACCACGCAAGAGCATGTCCATCATCCGTTCAAAGGTCGCCGGGGCATTGCACAAGCCAAATGGCATTACTCGGAACTGATATAGGCCGTCTGGTGTGACGAATGCGGTCTTTTCACGGTCCATGTCATCCACGGCAATTTGCCAATATCCAGAGCGAAGGTCTATAGATGAAAAATAAGTGGCACCGTGGAGACAATCCAGAGCATCGTCAATGCGGGGAAGTGGATACACATCTTTCTTGGTGATCGTGTTTAGATGACGATAGTCAACGCAGAATCGCCAGCTATTATCCTTCTTTTTGACGAGAACAACAGGGGACGCCCACGGACTGGAAGAGTGTTCAATAATCCCTTTGGCAAGCATCTTGTCAACCTCGCTCTGGATAACTTGTCGTTCAGAGGGCGACACCCGGTATGGGCGTCTGCGAACAGGTGCTGCATCGCCGGTATTTATCCGATGCGTCACGACCGTAGTTTGACGCAAAGGGCGATCGTTCAGATCGAAAATGTCGGAGTAGGACTGGAGGAGGCCACGGAGCTGTGCGGCTTGTTGGGTGGAGAGGTCCGGTGCAATCATCTTTGTAAAGTCATCGGTCGGGGCTGATGCAGAAGGCGCAGAATGAGCAGTGGTCGAAGACGGCGCAACAGATAGAGCAGAAATGTGGCACTCGTGCGTTGGTGACAACGTGGCAAGAGACATGCCTCGAGGAACTACTTGCGGGCACTGTCCGAAATTTAGGATCGGAAGACATGTCTGATTGTCCGCAACAGAAACGATGGTGTGTGGGAAGGAGACATTGTGAGAAAGCAGGACTGACGTCGCGGGAGTGAGGACATAGTCTCCATCAGGTACAGGTGGGCTGGCTAAAACAGGGATGAAGGTTGCTGCAAGAGATGGCAGGCGTATAAAATCCGCGGAACAAAGCTGAGCTGGAGCTTGAGCAGGAAGGTCAATGGGAACAGGTAGGGGTAAGTCAAGTTGTACGACACCGGCGGAACAGTCAATCAGAGCAGAATGGGCGGACAAAAAGTCGAGTCCGAGGATCACATTGTGAGGGCAACGTTCAAGCACACTAAACAAAACGGACGTGTGGCGACCGGCGACACTGACACGAGCAGTACACATTCCAAGCACAGCCGGAGTTCCACCATCGGCGACCTGGAGCAGTCGAGTCGGAGCAGGGGTAAGTACTTTCTTCAAGCGCGTTCGAAGCTCCGCACTCATGATGGAAATTTGGGCTCCAGTGTCGATGAGTGCTGTAACGGGCAAACCATCCACGTCCACGTCCAGAAGGTTCCGATTAGTAGGCAGGGTCAGCAGAGGAATTTCAGGCCGGTGTTCTAGAGCAGCGTCACCTCCAGGAGCTGCCCCAGTTAGTTTCCCGTCGGAGAGCGGCGACGGTAAGCTGGGGATGGAGAGCGACGCAGCTGGGGCGAACGGGAGCGGCGACTACGTGGTGATGGCGATCGGCTGGTCGCGGTGGCTCGAGCGTTGTCAGGTGCGTCTTCAACCTCGGTGGAGAGTGATGGCGGGCGAGGATTCAGTGGGGAGCGGCGGTAGGCGGGAAAGCTTGGTCGTGAGTGGGCTGGCCAGGAACTTCGACAGTGGCGAGAGATGTGGCCCACACGTCCACAGTAAAAACAGATGGGTCTATCGTCATGGGTGCGCCATTCGGCCGGGTTGCGATAGCTCGGATACGGACCGTATTGGCTCCGGTGAACAGGGGCAGAGGCAGCAGACGAAGCAAAGTCAGGACGGCTGGCGGAGCAGATGGATGGAAGACCTACATTCGCAAGTTCTTGGCGAATGACCGACTGAATGAGTGACACAAGCGGCCGGGAATCGTCAAAGCACTGCGTCACAGGCGTGGCAGGAGACGCTGCTTCGATTTCTCGCCGAACGATACGGACGACGTTCTCAGAGGAGGTGGGCTCACGCGGTGGACAAATGTCTTCGCACGTCGACGAAGCTGCGGTATTAGGTAGGCGCGTAAACTGTTGAACTATGCGGCGACTCTTCGCGTCTTCAAAGCGGCGACATTCGTTAATGATCTCATTGACCGTTGTGATGTTCTTATAAACAAGCAGGTTAAACGCGTCGTCCGCGATGCCCTTTAAGACGTGGCTGACCTTGTCTGCCTCTGCCATATTGTTATCTACTTTGCGGCAAAGAGCGAGGACGTCCTGGATATAGGCCACGTACGATTCAGTGGACGTCTGTACACGGGTCCCAAGGTCCTTCTTTGCAGCACGTTGGCGGCCGACGGGTTTGCCGAACAAATCCCTAAGCTTCTGTTTGCACTGGTCCCAACTCGTAATCTCTTCTTCATGTGTTTCGAACCAGACCCGTGCGGTTTTCTTGAGGTAGAATATTACATTAGCCAGCATAAGCGTGTTATCCCACCTGTTGTATGCGCTGACCCGTTCATAATTCTGTAACCAGTCATCGACGTCAACGTTGTCAATCCCGGAAAACATGCCAGGGTCGCGAGGCTGGGCCAGGATGACTGTCGGGGGCGACGACGGGGCCGCGGTTGAACTGTCTCCTTCGGAAGACATGGCGGCCAGGTTACGTCCGCTGCGGAGCTCCGTCTTTCTCGATTACCCAGCACGTCCACCAATGATGTTACGGGAAGGAAGAAGCGTTCGTCTATTTACAGGTAGCTTTTAATGGCTGAGCCAACAAGCGTAGAGCATCGATCTTGCTAAAACACTTCTTCGTCGTCTCCAAGACCACCATCAGCGTCGTCTTCTTTCCACATTACCGACTGTGACAATATATATATATATATATATATACGTGTGTGTGTGTTTGGGACTGGGAGTCAGGAGGCTAGCTCGATCAGAATGTTAGAAAATCCACTTTCGGAAAATGGGACATTGGAAATAATTAAAAAAATGGACACCAGGCACGGTCTTTGGCCAATATCTTGGCTGTCAATGATCGCGAGATAACGCCTCTTCACGCAGGAATGCCCTCGCCTTCTGCAGGAAGCTCTGATTCACTGTCTGTGGTTACAGATCAGCTTAGCAAGATGATTGCACCTGAACAGCTTCTGGCACTGGCTGCTGACAGCCGCTGTCTCTTCGCAACTTACCACACCATTTCTAACTTTTACGACCACCCTTTAGCACAGACATTTGTTATCACCCATTGTATTCGCACAAGGCATGCCAATCCGATACGCTGCCCGTTGCACCGTGCTTCACATGCTGAACAATTTTTACAACTAGAAGTCGATAACATGTCGACTAAAGCCGTTATCGAGCCATCTGGCAGTCTGTGGGCATCCCCTGCTTTCTTTCGCACGTGCAAATCATGTGCAAGAATTTCTACCCCTTGTCGCCCATTCATGGCGCTTTGGACTGCTTCCATAGAGCCAAGCACTTTTGTACCATAAACCTTCGATCCCTCTACATGCAAATATCGGTAGATGGCATGGAAGGTGGGAAAACTGCCTGCGTAACACCCTACAGCCTCTACCAATTCAAAGTTATGCGGTTTGGCCTTTTTGATGCCGGGGCAATCTTCGCAAGAGTGATGTACTCATTACTTCGCGGTTATAATTGGTTTACATAGCTGCGTTACCTAGGCCTGGTGATAATCCTTTCACCAACTGTCTCGAATCATCTAACGCATCTGTCGTCTACTGCTGTTTTCCGAAGCGCATACCTGCACATGAACTCGTCCATATGGAAGTTTAGACGTCGTGAAATTACCTGTATTAGCCATCTCGCCCATGTCATTGGTGTTAAATACAACCGGGCAGGATTCGCGCTGTGCCGAAATTTCCTGTTCCATCTTCTACCGCCGGTGCAAGAACCTTGGCTCGACCATGCTCGTACTTCCACCGTTTCATCAAGAATTGTGCCGATACCGCTCGCCCACTCGCCGACTTACTCAAGAAAGACGTTGCTGTCTCATGGGACCTTGCTCAAACCAAAGCCTTGTCCACCCTCGTACGCTTGCTAACGGCTCCCGGATTACTGGCTTATTATGATCCATCTACCGCCACTGAACTTCACATGGATGTCAATGGTCATGGAATTGGGGCGATACTTGTTCAATGGCAGCGTAATGCAGAGCGCGTAATTGCAACTGCCACCCACCTCCTGTCATCCGCCAAGAGACATTTCCAATTACTGAACGGGAAAACGGGGTGTTAATTAAGGCAGTAGCCATAATCCGGTGCCTACTTTTAAAGCCGCAGATTTTCCATGGTTACCGTTGACCAGTCCTTGTCCTCTCTCGCCTCGCTTAATGACCCCCCTGACAGATTGTGTAGATGGGCGGTGCTCCAAGATAATTATTTTCCTGATATATACAAGTCAGGCCTCCTGCACAAGGACGCCGACTGGCTCTCCCGTCATCTCGTCAAGTACCATGAATATTATGTACATGACATCGATGCTTGCGTCCTTGCCCTTTTTAGTCTGCCTGCCGTTCGTACTGAACAATGGCGTGACGACTGCTTGCGTATTTTCATCGATCGTGTTAATTCTAGATATTGCAAACCTACGCTGCGGATTTTTGAACTGAGCTATGACGTTCTCTATCATCGATACTTACGTCATGAAGAATCAGAATTTGACGCTTTGTACCGCGCCATCTCAGGACATCAGTTCTTGAGCAGTTGCATGACTACACTGTAAACGGAAATGAGCCGAGAAAGGCATTTTAAGGGACGTGACCTCAATTCTACATCCTTCTTAAGAGGGAGTTTACAAGATAGAGGCCTCTCTTTGGCGTAAATGGAGTTCTGTTTCTGATTTTATGTGTTATTTTCTTTTATTTTACACATCTGTGAGAAGGAAACGAGAATGGAGAGATATATTGCCGAAGTGGTTCTTTCTATTTTTTTTCTTTCTGCAAATTTATACATTTCCGGAGTGCAAGCCAACTTATTTAGGGCGATATAATAGACGACTTGTTCGTTTCGTCGACCACAGTGTCCTGTCGCGCTGCCAGAACCCCCGGTCGGCATCTGACGAGCTGTCTTCGGAAGCGAGACCATGCAAACCTTCGACGGCTTCGGCCGCAGAATGTCCTCGCTTCTGTTAGTCTTCCCACCAACTAAAAGTGAAACTGAAGGCAAAACACGAAAAGCGCCACTGTCGTCGGCGCCGGTGACGGTACCTGTTTTGCTCATCGTAGTTCTGTATGTGTGTCTATATGCGTGCTTACGAGGTAATTTTGGCGGCCGTCGGAGAGTGTTTCGTGTAGCGTGGAACCTCACAACAAAGCTGCCTGCCCCATTGCGCAGCATGGCGGTGATCGGCACCGCGTAGCCATCGCTTTGACGCGATCTGTGTACTACAATACACTTTTGTGGTTCGCGCGGCCGTGCTCGGGCATTCCCTACTGCGCCACGATATGACAGCGGATAGTGAAACCTCACTCACAGTGCTCAAAAAATCGGACCGCGTACGGTGTCGACTGCTTTGGAAACGGCGCGTTTCGGATTACCGCTTGCCCAGTTGCCTCATGTTTCACGCAGCGTTTTCAAGCTGCGGTGGTGAGTACGGCGCGAAACCATTGCGCTATGCGCATAATGCTCACACCTTTTCTGTTGCGGTGTTGAGACTTATCGGTCCTCTCAAGAAAACTCAAGAAGCCAGTGCCGCACAAAAAGGAGACGTTCCAACTTTTTTTTCAATTTGTCGTGTTTTACGTGTCAGAACCATTATCTGATCCTGCGACCTCGTGCTTAATACTAAGCACAACTCCAAGGACGCTTATAGCAACCGCGGCGGGTCAAAGAGTGTTGGAGTTTCGTAATCAGGTGTGTTTGAGAACCATTTCGCTCTAAGTGTCGATATAGGTTGTGAAAGCCCACCTGAAAAACACAACAGGAAATTTTAGTCTGTCGTTCTGTTGTCTGTAGTGTGACGTCCTGTAGTTCTTGATCAATATTCAATTAAAAATTGACAGAGACCTCTTTAAGGCTATGTAAACTCGTTGGTAGAAAAAACAATAAAGGAAGAAAATAAATCCCACCGCAGGAGATTCGAACTTCGGACCAGAGGATCAAGAGCCCAGCATCTTACCACTGCATCACGTCGAACACGTTTGCTGAACTATATTTTAACTGTATAAACACCCTTCGTTTATGTTTACATTTGCATTTTAAGAGCCAAGATGCGCTTTCACTTCACCGCGTCAACTGCCGCATCTCTAGAAAAGTACAAGTCTTCTTACCAGCCACAGGTACATTGTGTAGTGCTAGAACATCGGTTTTGCTGTAGGATATCCACAATAAATAAGAAATACAGAAATAGACAACGGTGACCGGGGACACTGTTATGTTGTTACCCCTAATTACGACAGTTTTCTCTCACTCTACACTTTTGAGCGCGTATATAAATCTGTATTCCATGTAAAATACGTACACAAAATTTCGTGGATGATTGTTCATTCTGACAGCATACTGGCTTCTCTCGGCAGCGCTGTACCAGAATAATGAGACCCGAACGAGACAGTTTTTCACGAATCTTTGTGGAACCACCCAAAACTTCTTTTTCGCTTCGTAAAAGCTTCTGCAGTATTTATGGGAAATTAACTGTGTCAGTGTAACGGCACATGTAAATCCACAGACCTGTGTGCCACATCTTACCAAATAACACAAAACGGATACGCAGCCATTCCCGCAGATGGTATGATTTTCATGAGCGGCTGATTTTGAGGAGGCCGGTAGGGCGTTTATGGTGCTTCATCGTCACGGCACAATTATAACAATCGGCCACGTCGAATTTAATACCGGTGTCGGTGCTATCAGCATTGCCAGCTTCAGAGAAGCACGATTGAATACCGCGCAAGCGAAAAGTACAGGGTCCACCACCGATGCGAAATTGACATACAATTTTAAAGCGGCGTGACTGAAAACGCTTCTGTCACGGCGTCAGAAATTATGTCGCTGCGACAGAAAAAAAGTTACACATTTCTAAAGCCACGGCCGAAAATATGTAGTCCCGAGACAGAGTACCTGTTTCGACGTCAGAATCGCTGTTTTGGTAGAAAGTTGTTGTTGCGACTTCATAAACTCTTGTTGTCGCGACAGAACGTTTCTCTTGCGACTTCAGGACTCTTGGCCGTTGCGACAGAATGTTTCTTTTGCGACGTCAGATTTGCTGTCATAGCGTCAGAGTCGCTGTCGTGATAGAAAACTGTTGTTGCTACTTGAGAACTCTTCTTGTCGTGACAGAACATTTTTGTTGCGACTTCAGAACTCCTCGTCCTCATGATAGAATCGCTGTCACGATAGAAAGCTGTTGTCATGACTTCAGAACTCTTGTTGCCCGACAAAACGTTTCTGTTGCGACTTCAGAACTCTTGGTCTTCGCGACAGGATGATTCTGTTGGGACATCAGAATTTCTGTCGTAATGTCAGAAATGTCTGTCGCAATTACAGAAACATCAGGGACTTCTGTCGTACAACAGAAATTTCTGTAGTTGCGACAGGAATTCCTGTTGTCAGCAACATTATTTTTAAGGCGGCAAATTACTGTTATGCAGCATGAACAATGCGAACAGCCAGCCTCTTTCTGTGTTAAATGGAGGCACACAGTGTCTGCCCACAATTAATCAGCATCATCATCAGCCTGGTTACGCCCACTGCAGGGCAACGGCCTCTCCCATACTTCTCCAACAACCCCGGTCATGTACTAATTGTGGCTATGTCGTCCCTGCAAACTTCTTAATCTCATTTGCCCCCCTAACTTTCTGCCGCCCCCTGCTAAGCTTCCCTTCCCTTGGAAACCAGTCCGTAACCCTTAATGACCATCGGTTAGCTTCCGTGCTCATTTCATGTCCTGCCCATGCCCCCCATTTATTTTTCTTGATTTCAACTAAGATGTCATTAACTCGCGTTTGTTCCCTCACCCAATCTGCTCTTTTCTTATCCCTTAATGTTACACCCATCATTCTTCTTTCCATAGCTCGTTGCGTCGTCCTCAATTTGAGTAGAACCCTTTTCGAAAGCCTCCAGGTTTCTGCCGCGTAGCTGAGTACTGGTAAGACATAGCTATTATACACTTCTCTCTTGAGGGATAGTGATAACCTGCTGTTCATGATATGAGAATGCCTGCCAAACACACCCCAGTCCATTCTTATTCTTCTAATTATTTCCGTCTCATGATCCGGATCCGCCGTCACTACCTGCCCTTTAGTAGATGTATTCCATTACCACTTCCAGTCCCTCGCTACATATTGTAGATTGCTGTTCTCTTCCGAGACTGTTAAACATTACTTTAGTTTTCTGCAGATTAACTTTTAGACCCACTCTTCTGCTTTGCCTCTCCAGGTCAGTGAGCATGCATTGCAATTGGTCCCCTGAGTTACTAGGCAAGGCAATATCATCAGCGAATCGCAAGTTACTAAGGTATTCTCTATTAACTTTTATGCCCAATTCTTCCCAATCCAGGTCTCTTAATACCTCCTGTCAACACGCTGTGAATAGCATTGGAGAGATCGTATCTTCCTGCCTGACGCCTTTCTTTATTGGGATTTTGCTGCTTTCTTTATGGAGGACTACGGTGGTTGTGGAGCCGCTATAGATATCTTTCAGTATTTTTACATACGGCTCGTCTACACCCTGATTCCGTAATGCCTCCATGACTGCTGAGGTTTCGACAGAATCAAACGCTTTCTCGTAATCAATGGTGGTTCACACAATTATGTTTATCAGTTTCGTGAAATAAGCTTCAAACTGCATGCATTTTGACTGGGAAATCTGTATCTGCACTTCCTTGTGCCAAATTGTCTATGCACAAATGTTTGTGCATTAGAAATCACAGTTTAAAACAATTGCAGCCTACAATTTCTTTTTCTGTATACAGACACTAACCGCGTTTTCATAGTCATGTATTGCACGTTTGACCAGTGCCAGCTGAAACGGATGAATTGAATAAATTCAAAGAGGCCTGCGAATTTGGTTGCTTGGTCAGGCGTTGATGTATTTTAGTAACGTGTTCATGTGCACATGTCGTGTGAATGCATACTTGGACTTTAGTTACGTTTCGCTGCATCAAAAGAAACCACCTAGCCAATCTCAATTTTTTGTTCTTGTTTCTTGCACTTGGTGTCCGCATACCTGAATCTATTCTGAGTTTTTGTACCAAGACAACAGCAGGGCATCACACATGCTGGAAACATGAAAACAAAAAACAAGGAATGTGGCACAACTGATCCACGGAGTCACAAAACAACAAAGAGGCTTCAAATAAGCGGAGGCAGTCAGACTTGTGCGAGCATTCATTATAAGCAGGGTGACCTATCGCCTCCCCTTTCAAAAACTAAATAAGGCTGAAATGTCTAAAGTGAGCTCCATCTTCAGGGCAGCTAGGGCTCCCAAAAACAATAGTGCCAAAAAGCTGGAGGCTCTTTGTATTCACAACACATATCAAGAACGTGACACGACATGTGGTCACGCCTCAGAGAGACCATCTGAATTCTAAAAACGAAGGAGATTCTCTGTTAGAAAAGGTGGGATATCCTCTGATAGCGCAGTATGGCTGAGAAAAGCAGTTTTGCTACCTAGACAAACAAGCGAGAAAATTCTAGTTTCACGAATCTCAAAGAATATGAGCACGGAACACCACCAAAGCCGAAGAAAAGCGCAATCAATGGCTTTACAAAAGAAATGTGAAATAAATCGAGACATATACTACACAGATGCGTGTAGAGTGGCCACAGACAAATTCCGAATAGTGGCCTTCAATCGGTCCACAGGGATAACAACCTCCATTCGGAACCCTTTAACCTGCACCGTGGAGATAGTAGCCATAGCGCTGGCCTTTCGAGATGCAGAAGCAAAAGAAACAATCGGCATTGGCCATGATGGACTCTAAGGCAGCATGCTGTTCGTGCATGATGGGTACGGTCCCACACAAAATTCACAGAATTGCACCAGGTGGTAGTTTGGTGCTTTGTGCACTCCGGACTCGAGGAAAATGAGAGGGCGGACTGAACTGCCCGAGCAATAAGCATCCGAGCACTAGTCAGTCCTTTCAAGGAAATCCCATTGGCCCACACGACTCCTTCGAAAACCAGCAAAAAGGGAGACAAAAATGCAGCCGCCTGCACTCCAACCTTGTAGAAGAACCGGCCAGGGATTGGCACTTTGTACAGACTAACACATATCTACACCTACAAATACTCAGTAAGATACACCCTGCATTCTATGAAAGTATGTGTTCTTGGCTCGAGGAGCTGCCAACTCTTGCCCACGTAACATGAACGTATAAACTACAGCCTCCAAATTCCAATTCGCCCTTTACGGTGCAAGTGCCAAGTGACAGGCACTGGGATGTTCGGCTTGCTAGTGAAGATGTAGAGAGCCAGAGAGCTCTTCTCGTTCAAGCCCAGCAATCAGTGGAATCCAGATCAGAGGAGCACTTGACTGAGAGACGCACCGACCGCCCAAACCACTAAGAGAAATAAAGTTTATACTACTATTACTTGCCCTTAGTGCTATCAGGCATCAAGTTTACCTGCAACTACAAATGAGCCACATGTCACTTGATTCACTCAGTTTCCATTCAGAAAATGCACTCTTTGTAGGAGGGCATGCATGACTGATTGCGTATGTGCAGCATTTTGTTGCCACAGAGCGGCATGTAGTATGGAAAGCCTCATAAACATTAATACATTCTGTAGTAATTTGTTCTGAATTGAGCTTTTAAAAATAAAAAGCAATTTCAATAAATGACAACATGTGTTTGTTCTAGAACTTGGTGGGTAGTGTGTTACTGTCTGGAATTTTTTTTATTCCACGTGGTAGAGGTGTGTGGCTGTCACTGTATTGCTTTCAAGCTTCTGCATTAAGTGTGCTTGTGGCACCTGGGGCTAATTCTCAAAGCGAATATGTTTCAGGTAATTGTGAATTCTCGTCAGACATGACATGCATATTGCTGTAGTAGTCTTGGAAAAGTTGTTCAGAAAGGCAGCTTTTATAGCGTCAGTAAATTATTCATTGTGGCCAATTCAGCTCACCCTTTCCGAGATCGACCATTTATTTTACAGCAGTGGCTTTCTATAATTATAGTATTCAGTGTGTACACTGCTTCTTTCCAGATATGTTAACATAATACAAGTCTGCATTCCTAAGAACATAAACAGCCAGAGACCACATTGCAAAGACAGGATCTGAGTATCAAGAAAAAAATCAATAATAAAGGTAGCAAGAAGTATTCAAAGGCAAATATTGTTCTCAGAGGGATGCAAGAATAATACAGCCCATCCAGGGGGTGCATGAAAGCCAGATAATGGCCACAAAAAGCAAAGCCTACTCATATGTCACAGCCATTTCAATCAAAAATGGCCTTTAACTCCAGTGTACGCAGAATGAAGCCTTGCTAATTATGTCAATTTACTAGCACTACCGCACAGTACTACTGTGCTCCTGAATGGTGGCTCACATTTGCTGGCAGCAATAGGTGCAGCGACATCCATCATTCGTGCATCACTCATTTTGAACAATACACACCTTGCTGCAAGGAAAAGGAGCCACAATATAGCTTTCTAACAATTATTGGCAATTAGTTTGAGAAGGGCGTTTCCAACCACACCAGCCTAGACCGGCATTGCCTTGCAGCATGCTCGACATCGGGAACGTAACTCGTTGCCCCCGAACCCAAAATTTCTGTTTATCTGGCATAAGACGATGTGCAGACAATGCCCCCCCCCCAACACACGCACCAAAATATTCCTGGCTACCGGCACTGGTCCTTGTTACAAGAAATAGAAGTACCGATCTTTGGTCTCGATGTTCGCCAATTCGGAACAAGATCAAATCGGCTAGGCAAAATAAAGAAGACACCAATGTCAACCTTCCACCTGATATGAAGGGTTGCTTCTAAATGTGGAGAAGATTGTATCGAAATCGCCAGTAATGTTGTTTGGTCTGCACTCCAGCCACGTATTATTTATCAGGCTCAGTTTTACTGGCCCTCACCGAAGCAGAGGGACCAGATTGAGATCATTATTCAGAACGTGATGAGGGCCATTGCTGCTCTCCCTCAGTTCGCTCAAGAACACGGCCAGGTGAACACCATCGCAGCATTGCTAATTCAACGTGAATGAGCATGTGAGTTAAAGAGGTTGCATTGCAATCACTTTTGATTGCTTCAGTGCAAGAACAGACTTAAGGCCATGGCACGGCTGTACACTGATGTTCCTTTGGACCAACTCATTTTGTAGAGACGATGCTATTACAGGAGATGGAAGCATAGTATGAATCAGCCTTAAGTACTTCCCTCATAAGAATAAGGAATATACAATGGATGTCTGCAACTCTACTTGAGCTTCATACCATACATGACAAGAGTCCGCAGAACAGGGCTGGTGTCATGTGTGGTAAAATCAGACATGACCGCAATGAGGCAGCCTCATTTTTATCAAACATCGCCCAAATACAGACACACCGATTCCTTGAGTGCCATTTAACAGCTGAAGCAAGACACTAAAGCCACATAGCTTTGTCAGAAGATATACAAGCTTCACAACTACTCCCTTTTAATGCTTGGCTACACTAGGTACAAGGACACATCTCTGGCATTTTCAATGCCATGGCAGATAACAAAGAACGCAGCAACATCAACAACATGTTTCTACCCGCACCTCTGGTGCCAGGCTCACTTACCGTCTTTCTACCCCGAAAAGCTTGCTCTGATGCGGCACCTGCTTTAATGCTCAAATTTGACAGCCATTGCTGCATCAATTTTGCAAGCACTGTCAAGGACGCAGTATTCTTAACTGCAATTTATGATCAGGAAATATGTTATTTTAATGATGTGAGCACATGCATTTTGACTCACTTATTACGAATGGAAATAAATGTCACTGCTGCCTGAATGAAAAGAGTCATCTTCTGCAGTTGTAGAGAGTCAGTGTAGCTTCATGCAATACGGTTTCACAGCAAGTTTGTACGAAGTATCATTACTGGCAGGGAATTATAGGCCTAATTGTGCTTTTCAATTGCTCTGCATGTGACCTTAAACAAAGCGTTGTCTCTAAAAAGGGCAAATGTTCTTTGAAATGAAGCATCAATCAACGAGTAGCATTTTGCCTTTTGAGACTTTTTAGCATCCATGGTGGAAAGATTAAATTGCTACTGCATCTCTATCAGTCATGCCTCTAAAGATGCATATGGCGTTTAGGAAGGTACATTTTTTGAACCAGGGAGGGACGTACGAAAAAAACTTTAATGACAAAAGGATCTGCAAGGTTTCCTTCCTGGACTCAGGCCACGCGGGCATTATGTGCGGTGAGGCATAGCCTTTCCTCCGCTGCCCGGGCCCGCTGGATAGCCCATAGTTGGTCGTGTAGTTCCTAGCTAGCCAGAGCGCTTAGCCATCGCTCCTCGTGAAGGCCCGGTTCTATGTTTTCCTCTATATTATTGATCTGATCTGTGTGCACTACGATAAGATGTGTGCCCTGTCTGCGTGTTCCTGCGTGCAGAGCTTGCAGCTAGCGTCTGGGTATTGTATTGAATTTACTCTGTTTAAATGTACGGGGTTTCTAAACGTTCTGGTTTGCAACTTCTCGAATCGGTTTCTTGAAACCTGTCGAGTTGTTTGCGGAGTTGTGGGTATGTTTCTCTTTGTTTCGTATAGTGTGTCAGTAGGTCATGGTACGGGACCAGTCTGTCCCTCTTGTCTCGTATCGCTACTTCGTTGTCATCGCCTCCCCGCAGTCCTTCCCCTTTCCCTGGGGGTTTCGGGGTGTTGGGCCGTAACTGTCCGAGCCGCGGTGGGTTAGTTCTTGTGCGGCTCGGTGGGCCTTATCGTTCAGGTTGGGAGGGCCATTCATGGTTACTTTTCTCATATGTGCTGGGATCCATTTTAGGTATTTGGGTCATGTCAGAGAAACACCAGTATATTGTTCCAAAATGGTACAGTGTTACTCCGCTGTTAGAAAGGTGATTCAGAAGAGCTCTCTAACTCCATTGACTAAATTTTCAGAGTTGATTGCAATGGGTGATTCCCATGTTACTCTAGTGTTGCTAGTCTAGTGCTTACTGTCAATGATATAAATAGCATACCAATCTTGGAGCTCAACTTTCAAGAGCGATTTGAGAGGCATGTCATGGGTGATTTAATAAATTTATTAGGTTTTTTTAAAACAAAGAATTGATTTATTCTCTGTTTTGGCTGTAATTTTGATGTCCTGTCTATGCTTTCTGTTTTCAAAGGCAATATTATTTTCATTATTGTGACCTTCAATGTTTAATTGTAATATCCCATATAATCCACCGTGATTACTCGTAAAAGAGAAATCAATATAGAACAAACAGTAGATTTGGGGAATTGTATGTGCATTGACATTGTATGTGCATTGTATGTGCATTGGCATTGCACCGGATGCACGTATATAGAAATGTGTATGTTGAGCGAGATAAGAGCTGCACTATAGGCATCGCAGGCAGTTTTAATTGGAGGCAAACTTGGCAAGTGCGCCTCGAATGATAAATTGTTTTGTCTAAACCGAAACAGCGCGAATTGGTAGGCTGCATGAAAGAGAGACATTCTTATTGAATGACAGGAAGTTATTCGGCATATATCTGGCGATCACTCAGGAAATGGTTGTTGTGGAACGACGAGTCGGTTCTGATGTACTTCGCTATAAAAACGCGCGAGATAGTGTCGAGCAGCCTATATTGGCTTTTGTGTGTGTATATATATATCAATTCTAAATATTGTAAGGCAGTTTGTCGTGTGCGTATCATGGACACGCATGCTTATATCGCCTTCCGTTTCCCTACCACGGTTGCGCTTTAAAACCAACAGCGCGCGCATGCGATCCCATAGATGAGATGAATACATATATATATATATAGAAAAGTATCAGTCATAGCTCTCGTAGTATAGCCTTCTGAGCCGTTTCCCTTTTCTTTTTCTTCTCTTTTTTTTCTTTGAAAGAAGTCCTATTAGGGTTATTATAATTACACGAAGGTATTTCGCCCTCGCCAGCAGCAGTACTTGAGATAGCTATTCCGGCGGCTAGCTTCCCACGCTATGCGTGCCGCCCCCGCACCTGTTTAAGCTTTTTCCTAGACGCTAGAGCTATACAATATCCGCGCAACCTTGAGCGATCGGAAAGCGCGTTTTCCACCCTGGGCCGGCGGAGAGGGGAGATTTCGTTCCGGCCGCGAAGCTCTCTACATCTCAGTAAGGTGCCTCGCGGTGGTCTCGTGCTGAAGATGCCCTCTCGGTGAGCGCATATTTCCCCCCTCATCTTTTAAGAGATTCAATACATACAAGCATTTGTCTCGCAAACCAGATTTATTTCAAGGGAATTTCCCACGTCTCAATAATTTCTCTCGTCGTATACGAGTGCTGATTGCCGTGTTATAGTTTGTTAACGAAGCTTCCCCTCAAGTCTAAATATTTTAAGGCAGTTTTCCTAGTCTATAAAGCCGCTCGAGTTCACGCTGCTCCTCTGGCGGCCATTTTTCAAAGAAATTATGCCTTCCAACCACTCAGAATGCCGGTGACAACTTCACGTTTGATCAATTCTGGATATTGTAAATAGTAAACAGCTACTTTTGCTTACATGATCGGCCATGACATTGAAATTGCTGATACAACGGAAAGCATTGCACCGGATGCACGTATATAGAACTGTGTATGTTGAGCGAGATAAGAGCTGCACTATAGGCATCGCAGGCAGTTTTAATTGGAGGCAAACTTGGCAAGTGCGCCTCGAATGATAAATTGTTTTGTCTAAACCGAAACAGCGCGAATTGGTAGGCTGCATGAAAGAGAGACATTCTTATTGAATGACAGGAAGTTATTCGGCATATATCTGGCGATCACTCAGGAAATGGTTGTTGTGGAACGACGAGTCGGTTCTGATGTACTTCGCTATAAAAACGCGC
The DNA here is from genome assembly GCF_050947875.1 of Dermacentor variabilis. NCBI lineage: Eukaryota > Metazoa > Arthropoda > Arachnida > Ixodida > Ixodidae > Dermacentor > Dermacentor variabilis. Next base: position 76,837,001 of record NC_134573.1, on the reverse strand, counting down.
GAGATAGTGTCGAGCAGCCTATATTGGCTTTTGTGTGTGTATATATATATCAATTCTAAATATTGTAAGGCAGTTTGTCGTGTGCGTATCATGGACACGCATGCTTATATCGCCTTCCGTTTCCCTACCACGTTTCCCTACCAGCAAAAATCGACTGCCGCGGACAACATCAGTCCCTTTCCACATAAGTATGAGGCTCGGAGCAGGAGCTTTGGCGCTTGAAAGTAACCGTTGGCTTGACGAACCAACCGACTGAGCTACCTTTCCGGGCAACATTGAAGGATCACGAGTTCAAATCACATGTTATGTTCCTTTTTCTTTCCTTTTTTTAATGTATTTTCCTTCCTTTTATCACTGTACGGAAACCCTCCTAAAAAAAATTATATATCCTCAATTATGTGTGGCCACACATGTGCAGGTCATAAATACCAGGTTCTCTAGCCGAGTGCCATCCATGCGGTATAACCGAGCTCAGATTGGTCCACCTTGACTGATCAAATAGGGCACCACTGTAGGTTAAATGAGGCGTACAACTCCTGCGGGACCCGCCGTGGTTGCTCAGTGGTCATGGTGTTAGACTGCTGAGCACGAGATCGCGGGATCGGACCCCGGCCACGGCGGCCGCATTTCGATGGGGGCGAAATGCGAAAACACCCGTGTACTTAGAATTAGGTGCACGTTAAAGAACCCCAGGTGGTCGAAATTTTCGGAGTCCTCCACTACGGCGTGCATAATCAGAAAGTGGTTTTGTCACGCAAAACACCATAATTCAATTTTTAATTTAACTCCTGCGGGGACGGTAGAGTATCCGTCTCCAGTGCAAGAGGACCATGATTCAAATCCCGGTGCCGCGCAATTCTCCACCGGGAAATACAAAAAAAAACCGTGTGTTGAGAAAATTGCACAAACAGGCCTGGAGTGCGGCCTGATCCCGGTGACCAGAACCGGTAACGCACTCTCTCACCAGAGCAGGATTGGCCACCCTGGTGCAGTACTTGGCCACAACCTCCTATATGAATACAACAATCAAACCCCGGCCCTCAGTCCCCAGCAGCCGCGAAGCAACTGACCACGGCGGCGGTCAGATCTGTAACGCTGCTGAGGGTGCTAAGAATACCTGGCTCCGGACAGGCCGCCATTGGAATCTGAACCTGGCAACGTTTAACGTTAGAACGCTATCTAGTGAGGCGAGTCTAGCAGTGTTATTGGAGGAATTAGAGGGTAGTAAATGGGATATAATAGGGCTCAGTGAGGTTAGGAGGACAAAAGAAGCATATACAGTGCTAAAAAGCGGGCATGTACTGTGTTACCGGGGCTTAGCGGAGAGACGAGAACTACGAGTCGGATTCCTGATTAATAAGGAAATAGCTGGTAACATACAGGAATTCTATAGCATTAACGAGAGGGTGGCAGGTCTTGTTGTGAAACTTAATAAGAGGTACAAATTGAAGGTGGTACAAGTCTATGCCCCTTCATGCAGTCATGATGACCAGGAAGTCGAAAGCTTTTATGAAGACGTGGAATCGGCGATGGGTAAAGTCAAAACAAAATACACTATACTGATGGGCGACTTCAATGCCAGGGTAGGCAAGAAGCAGGCTGGAGACAAGTCAGTGGGGGAATATGGCATAGGCTCTAGGAATAGCAGAGGAGAATTATTAGTAGAGTTTGCAGAACAGAATAATATGCGGATCATGAACACCTTTTTCCGCAAGCGGGTTAGTCGAAAGTGGACGTGGAGGAGCCCGAATGGTGAGACTAGAAATGAAATCGACTTCATACTCTGCGCGAACCCTGGCATCATACAAGATGTAGACGTACTCGGCAAGGTACGCTGCAGTGACCATAGGATGGTAAGAACTCGAATTAGCCTAGACTTGAGGAGGGAACGGAAGAAACTGGTACACAAGAAGCCAATCAATGAGTTAGCGGTAAGAGGGAAACTAGAGGAATTCCGGATCAAGCTACAGAACAGGTATTCGGCTTTAACTCAGGAAGAGGACCTTAGTGTTGAAGCAATGAACGACTATCTCATGGGAACCATTAAGGAGTGCGCAATAGAAGTCGGTGGTAACTCCGTTAGACAGGAAACCAGTAAGCTATCGCAGGAGACGAAAGATCTGATCAAGAAACGCCAATGTATGAAAGCCTCTAACCCTACTGCTAGAATAGAACTGGCAGAACTTTCTAAGTTAATCAACAAGCGTAAGACAGCGGACATAAGGAACTATAATATGGATAGAATTGAACAGGCTCTCAGGAACGGAGGAAGCCTAAAAACAGTGAAGAAGAAACTAGGAATAGGCAAGAATCAGATGTGTGCGTTAAGAGACAAAGCCGGCAATATCGTTACTAATATGGATGAGATAGTTCAAGTGGCTGAGGAGTTCTATAGAGATTTATACAGTACCAGTGGCACCCACGACGATAGTGGAAGAGAGAATAGCCTAGAGGAATTCGATATCCCACAGGTAACGCCAGAAGAAGTAAAGAAAGCCTTAGGAGCTATGCAAAGGGGGAAGGCAGCTGGGGAGGATCAGGTAACAGCAGATTTGTTGAAGGATGGTGGTCAGATTGTTCTAGAGAAACTGGCCACCCTGTATACGCAATGCCTCATAACCTCGAGCGTACCGGAATCTTGGAAGAACGCTAACATAATCCTAATCCATAAGAAATAGGACGCCAAAGACTTGAAAAATTATAGACCGATCAGCTTACTGTCCGTTGCCTACAAAGTATTTACTAAGGTAATCGCAAAAAGAATCAGGAACACCTTAGACTTCTGTCAACCAAAGGACCAGGCAGGATTCCGTAAAGGCTACTCAACAATAGACCATATTCACACTATCAATCAAGTGATAGAGAAATGTGCAGAATATAGCCAACCGTTATATATAGCTTTCATTGATTACGAGAAAGCGTTTGATTCAGTCGAAACCTCAGCAGTCATGGAGGCATTACGGAATCAGGGTGTAGATGAGCCATATGTAAAGATACTGGAAGATATCTATAGCGGCTCCACAGCCACCGTAGTCCTCCACAAAGAAAGCAACAAAATCCATATAAAGAAAGGCGTCAGACAGGGAGATACGATATCTTCAATGCTATTCACAGCATGTTTACAGGAGGTATTCAGAGGCCTGGAGTGGGAAGAATTGGGGATAAAAGTTGATGGAGAATACCTTAGCAACTTGCGATTCGCTGATGATATTGCCTTGCTTAGTAACTCAGGAGACCAATTGCAATGCATGCTCACTGACCTGGAGAGGCAAAGCAGAAGGGTGGGTCTGAAAATTAATCTGCAGAAAACTAAAGTTATGTTTAACAGGCTCGGAAGAGAACAGCAGTTTACGATAGGTAGCGAAGCACTGGAAGGGGTAAGGGACTACATCTACTTAGGGCAGGTAGTGACCACGGATCCGGATCATGAGGCTGAAATAACCAGAAGAATAAGAATGGGCTGGGGTGCGTTTGGCAGGCATTCTCAAATCATGAACAGCAGGATGCCACTATCCCTCAAAAGGAAAGTGTATAACAGCTGTGTGTTACCAGTACTCACATATGGGGCAGAAACCTGGAGACTTACGAAAAGGGTTCTGCTGAAATTGAGGACGACGCAACGAGCTATGGAAAGAAGAATGATGGGTGTGACATTAAGGGATAAGAAAAGAGCAGATTGGGTGAGGCAACAAACGCGGGTAAACGACATCTTAGTTGAAATCAAGAAAAAGAAATGGGCATGGCCCGGTCATGTAATGAGGAGGGAAGATAACCGATGGTCACTAAGGGTTACGGACTGGATTCCAAGGGAAGGGATGCGTAGCAGGGGGCGGCAGAAAGTTAGGTGGGCGGATGACATTTAGACGTTTGCAGGGACAACATGGCCACAATTAGTACATGACCGGGGTAGTTGGAGAAGTATGGGAGAGGCCTTTGCCCTGCAGTGGGCGTAACTAGGCTGATGATGATGATGATGATGATGATGTGCATTGACTTAAACAGTCACCTGCGAAGGCTTAAAGTCAGGTTGCTAAATGGATTGAATAATCTCAGTTGGAAAGCATCACTTAGTGTGTTCATATGCCCCTCGCTCATCCAGCATAGGCAAATGCAACCAAATGTAGTATATGTAACCAACACACTCTCAGTCTTTAGCGCAATAAGTTCATATGTTGTGTTATGTTGAGTTGAGACTGTGAATGGAACCATTATTAAAGTGAGCAAGCTAGAGACAACTATTGCAGTGTTTAAAATTTCTGGTAAGTGCAGCATGATATTGCAAAAGAACCCAAATAGTGCTCCTCTCAATGTTTCTAGCTATGCCTTTCGTTCATCCCATAGTCTCTCTGAAATTAAGCAGCAGGGCATGACACAAGCACGGCTGCTTACGTTTATAACCGAGTCACCAGTGGTTTTCAGACAGAGTCAACTCCTTTCCCTTACGAACATATGTTTCGGTATTTTCGAGACTGTTCCTGTCATACCAAAGCCAAGGCACACTGGCCCCTCATGGTATTGAAGCTTGCTCACCAATTATTTAGAGTGGATGATACACTTTCTGGATTTTGTCAGGTGCCATCTGCCTTGCCCTAAACATTGTATGAATGGTAGTTCCTGCTAGTCCAATGCAGATAGCCTAATAAACATATATTATAATTTGCATGTTTCTTGTCTTGGCCACCGAAGTGCATAATCCAAACCGAATACAAACACTTCTTAGGTGCACTCTTGAAAACAAAGGCTTGCAGCCACATGCGTGAAGAAAGTACAAAACAGATTATGTAAATGATCTCCAGTGTGAAGATTATACAATGTGTACAGTAACTAAGGCTGCACTTCTAATGCATTAACTGTATTCGAGGTTATGCAAACTTTTTGCTAATTAAGCGATGTTCTAAAATTGGATTGTATACACTAGCTGTATATGTGACCAAAAATGTGGTAGCTCGGTTGAAAAAGCAACAAGTGGCATTCCTGTGGGGTATGTTTCTTCATTTGAAAAGCAGATTTTACTCAGTTGGTCATATGACAAGAAACTTTGTTGTTGTGTTCTTAATACTTCATTCCTACGTTGCATATTACACTACACACTAAAGGTCCACACATCCCACATATATCATCATTAAATTAATAAAATGTGAATGCCATGTGTACATTTGTAATGTTCCTCTTCAGGCGAATATGTACGGTACTGTACCTATACGCCGCCCTCATCATTTGTCTACACGCTAATAGGAGGTTCGTTTATGTAGTTGTGTGCGAGGAAAATGCTAAACAGCACTTCATCGGCATGTCGTCAGCGAGCATATCTAATGAGAGCCTCTCAACTGTACCTGCCAATTCGATCGAGTCATACATACATACGGTGCGATTCGGCAAACATGCACCTATCTTCAGCGCCTGTATGTCACATCAATTCCATTCTCGGGGTTACCGTTATTATTACTTACCGTCCATATAAACGACCTATCGGTGATAATGTGCGCGCAGCACGGCAAGGAAAGGCCCTAGCGAGTACGGCACCTCGATGCGGCCTGCCTGCTGCATCATAATATTGCATAACCGTCGGAATAAAGTGCTTGCAATCGCACCTACTGTGTAACACAATAAGAAAAAAAAGCGAATACCAACAGTGCTGCGATACGAAAACGACAGACGTTTCACGTACCGTCAACACGCTAACCTAATTTTTGACAAAACATAATTTTACTACTTGCGCTGGCCAGACAGAAAGGGTTGTCGGGAGCATATGCCAAACTCGGTCCAAGGACGCTCGGGGCGGGCAAGCAATTGCTGACTCGATCGGGCCCGGGCAGGGCTTGAGGAGCGTCTGGCCGGTGAACATTCATTGGCGACAGACGAGAAGTCACCGAGTCGTGTAAAGTTCTTGCTCGAGCGAAACGCAAGTGAAATTAAAATATGTTACAATATCTACCGTCTACAATCGGCCAGCACGAAGCATTGGGCCGCGCAACTGCGGCGCAGTTAATCTAAGAACCCTCGGGCTAATCACAGGTCATATTTCGAACGCCGCGTCGTAAGAATGAGCTACTTTCCCATGCCCTTCACCTGCGGGGTTTCCTTACGCAGCGAGCGTACCATTCAAAAGTCAATCTATTATTGCCCGGCCGGCATCGCGTACGGTGGACGTGAGGTGGCACACACCGACGGGAGCTCTGTCCAAGCCGGGTTAGCAAACGTTAAGAAACTGCCATATTGTAATAAGTCGTAGTTATCAGCGCGTGAATTGACAAAGAGCTCAATCATAACCTACGTTTATTCAAGCCTGCCTGGTCGCTGTGGACGCGGATATAACACACAGCATTAGGGAAAAGTGTTCACAAACCAATAACAGCCCTGCTCGAGCATATAATAACGTTTTCTACTCGTCGTACCTTTGCGCTAGCTGTTACAAAAACTAAGATAAATCCTAACCAATTCGCCCACCTTGTTGTCTTCCTGACATAATTTGACTGGTGAAGGTATTTTAATGAATGCACATATCGTATTCACATGTGCATATATTGATTGTTTACTTCAGCACGAAAAGAAAGGATGCTCCATCTGTATAATTTCACATAATTACGTTTTCCTTCATTTCTTTCCATTTTTTACTGTTGCAGTGCGTTGAGTACAATATGTACAAATAAAATATATATGTCACTTTCGCACTACTCCGTCACTTAGGAGCAGCAAACCAGCAATCAGGATGACAGATATATTGATGTCCTTATTAATTTTTTTTAAATTTGTATTCAGTATGAGACAGCTCACACTTAGCTTGCATAATTTTTAACAAGCTCTTGGTCAACAACGACACATAAGTTTGGGACTCGGAAATAAACTGTGCAGTGTGTCTGTCTCAGCATGCTTTGGAGTGACAAGCTAAACGTTCATCTTCCCCAAATGTGGAAACTGACAGCTTATGCAACCACACACCCATAACACATCTACAAACCTGTCATTCTTATACACAAGCGGTTGAAGTGTAATGTCAAAATATATGTCACTTTCATCACTCATTGATTCAAGCGTGACATGTCTTCTTGTACTAATCAAGGCATGGCTAAACAATACCATCTCCAATAAATGTTTTCTTTCCACATCCGCATACAACACTTCTCGTTGTGAATTATGCAACTGCATAGAAGGTGGCATGCTCATAGCTTGAAAAAAATAATTTCTTGCAGTTCCGACTGGCATTCGTTCATTCCTAGAGCACATTTTCATTTCACTTCGATGCTCAAGCAGAAGGGTATAAGTGCATACCACTGCCCTACGGAAGTAAATTATGCATTTTCAAGCGAGTTTGAAAACATTCTAAATGAAGTGCATATGCTATTTTGGCATTCTACTCTGACAATTTATGGCAATTTTAATTTCTCTATTATTAACTGGACAACAGAATCGTTCACAGCTGCTCACGCTCAATGGCATATTTTCCTTCATTCCTGTCTACACTTCACGTTACATCAACTCGTTACTCTCCCTACCTGTTCATCATGTACACTGGCCAATATTCTAGATCTCAGCCGAGGTAGAAAAAATTAACATTCAAATATGCAAAGCCATCAAAACAGTCCTGGGCCTACCATCTACGGCTTTGACTACGAAGCTTCTCAAGATGGGCATACACAACACCTGGCAAGAATTAGCTAAAGCTCATAAAGCCAGACAGAATTACTTAAGCTCACGCCCACCGGGAGATCAGTGCTGCAACGGCTGAGCTCCAGTGAAACCTTTATAGGCCACCACGGACCGAAACGAAAGAATTCCTCCAAACATCCGCAAATCTCTGTGCATAGCGCCAATTACACGCAACATGCACCTCACGTACCACAAGAAATGAAGACAAGCCCGAGTGGATGCCCTACGGCAAAGACACAGGCAAGATCTAGATGCCAGATACACTGACGCAGCCAAAGACCCGCAAAGAAATGCTCACGCCTTGAACGTCATAGATTCTCAGGGCAGAGAGGTAGCGTCTGCCACACTCTGTGCACAAAACTCTGAGACTGCAGAAGAGACGGCGATCGCCCTAGCAACTACTACGTGTATGGACGCAGCTGTAGTTTTTCCGATTCTGAAGCAGCTGTCAGCAGCTATGCTAAGGCTCTAGTGTCGACAGAAGCACTAAAGATATTGAAGCACGACAGCGCTCCGATCGCCTACACCTGCGTGACCTGGATTCCTGGGCATGATGGGCTGGAGGGGAACGAAGCAGCACACACCATGGCCCGAGGCCACACCTGCCGGGCCAACCCTTCCTACTCTCAAGATGCCGGTCTGCGTCAGCAGGGGCAGAGGCCGTACCCATCACCTACTCAGCGATCTTTCAATATCACAGAGTGGAACGCAGGGGGCCCCCACCACCTCACACAAAGCTCACCGAAGAAGGAAGTACCACACTCAGAAGACTGCAGAGTAACACTTACACCCACGAAATACGCATGCACAGAATATACCAAATGCAACAAGGAAATACTCATGCACAGACTATACCCAATGCTACAGTGATACCACTGCCCAATGTGCGGCATACCAGACACCTTGGCGCACCTGATCCTCGAGTGTCCATAGGATCTATATACAGACGCATCGCCTTCACCGAAGGAATATAACACCAAACAAGAAAACGAAGACCTCATTGAAACGTGGGAGGCCAAGCTCCTCTCCGAGGGCCTGGAACAACAATGACACCTCATCGCCAGGGCCAAGGAGGCAGCGAAGGCCAGAGGGTTCCTGGAATGAGTAGACCTCCGACCTAGAGTAGAACTCGGCCTTAACCCGGGATACTGTTTCAAAAATTAATGTTTATTCCTCCTCCTTCTAATCTCGACGAGCGATCCTCTAATCCGTTCCGGCATTACTCACGTGGACGGGCTGTCTTATCATGCAGTTATAGTAATTTACTTAACTTCTCTTTAACCAAAAGAAAACACTACTAAACACATTAGGTGCTACAATAAGGCCAACCTCACTCGGCATAATCTTGAATTAGTCACCTTTGCAGACACACTCGAGCTATTGAAGAGAACTAGGTTCTGTTTAGAGCCACCTTTGCAAATCTTATCAAAATTTTCGTTCTTTTTCTCAGCATTAGATGCAACAAAACATTCAATAAACGCCTGTAGCACCTCATAAATAAAATGAAGTGCTCTATAGCGTGGCAAATAAAACAAACTAAGATTCCAAGATATGACAAAAATACTATTATGTGACAAAGAATGCCAGATGCTACTAAAATCCACGCGTCCACAGGTTTACAGCTATGATTTAGTATGAATAACAGTGATTATGGCACGTAATAAACCCCTATTCCCAGCCTGACATAATCCTAATTCTGGTGGTAACGTAGTTCCCGAGTGATAGTGTGTGCAGTTACTAAATGACATGTTTTGTTGAGTATCCACCTGCGAAGCCATCACTGCATGCCCTGACTTCCCCATGCAATCTTACATATCTGAAATTGTAATTAGTGGGTCGGGCATTTTTACCTTACTAAACAGATAAAAACTTGATCAACAACAGGTCACAGCGAATTTAATAACAAGCTACTCAAGAATGTGTCACAGTGTCGCGACATTCCCCCTGGGTCCATTCATAAGACTGGTTAGTGGCTAAACGCATCCCATTCTACAAATCTGGCGAGTGTTTCTCACCCCTAACTACCAATGAAGATCATTAACCAGTACAATTCGCAACCTATGGAACACATTATTAATTCACAAGTCATCGACAATTTCGAAGATCCCAGTTTAACATTCAACTACCAGCACAGGTTTTCATTTACATTATGACTTAACATGAAACCACCGCATTTACTCCATCTTTGCAGAAGCTCATGACTCGCTTGGCTTCATCAAATGAAACCTAAAGCATGCTTTTGTCAACATACCTAAATTTGCTTACACTACACTAATCCACAAAGAGCTCGAATACGCATCGCTAATATAGCACTCTGGCAGGTATACATTGTTGACCAGATTGCATTTGTTCAAAACTGGGCTGCTCGCTTTCATATTTTCCGGCTATTCATCTTACACTTGCGTGTCTTCATTAAAAGCACGTACCGATTTAGAAACACTATCCCTTCGCCACAAATCAGAGCGTCTTTGCCTGCTTGACAAACTTTAGAATCATACTTCTCTTCAGAATGATTTCTTTCAGTCACCATCTGTCATATTTTTATGCCGGGAGCCCCACCTCAAACTCAAGCGTATACCATGTCACACGTTACCGTATGCATGCTCTTTTATACCCTGCACCATCACTGAATGGAACTGCTTTCCCTCTGATATTGCCACAGAATCTGACAGTAAGATTTTACGACGTGCTATGCACTGTTAATTAGTTGCCTTTTTTCTTGCATTGTTGCTTAGTGGTTCTGGTGAGTTACTGATAAATACCTCTATTATTACCGCAGCTTATGTGGGCATGCATATTTTCAACATTTGATTGTGCTGTGCGCATAACTTTCGCTTTGCAATTTTCATGATTTCTTACGTTCTATTTCTTAACACCTAAACAATGTTAGCATACTTTAGTTCTGTATTTTGTCCTATTATTTATTGTAACTATTACTTTGTAATCTCATTTATGTCTGTACTCCGCCCTTCCCTGTTATGTGATGCCAACAACTGAATGCCTTTAAGGGCGCTGTTTAGCGCTGCAACACTGCTGATTTGATGTAGCAGTGTTGTGAGGCATTTTGCCACCCCAGGTAAACTCAAACTACTGCACTCCTCTATAGTCTAGCGCCAAATTTAGGTGCATCATATGAGGAATTTTAAAACACATTGTAAGGCATAATAGTAACTATTATGGGAAGAAAGTTGGCGCACAGGTTTCCAGGAATCACTTCATTGTTCTTTCAAATGTCAGTCGTCCATAGTGCATTTGAAATTGGATATTTTACGGAATCCGACATTGTCCTTTGCCATTGGTGAAATGTAAATGTTAAAGTGGGGTGAGGAACGACTAGATGCGATGTGCCCATCTAGAGCTGCCAAATCTAAGTGGCCACTTATTTTGCCTACAACACAATATACCTCTGCTTGGTTGTGTTGCTGGTCAGAAATATACGTACAAAATAATAGACGGTGCTGTTGTGCCAATATATTCCCAAACGTCTTACATGATTGTACAGGTACCATCCATTAGAATCAAAACATGGCCTGCACAACAAGCACTGAGCTTAAATTTGTCTTGCGAGCTCCTACTGTGCCAACTGTGCAGAATAATGACATATAATTTGATGTGGAAGCTAGCCCAATGCACATGTAAACAAGGAAAAATGATTCAACTCCTAAATATGTGAAATGACGCCCAGGTAGGCACAATAAATTTTCAGCTCTGTATGCTTCAGTGTTATGCTAGAAGAAAATGTTTATTTAGTGCGTTGTTGATTCACAATTATATACCATATATGCTTATAGAATAAGAATCTGCAATCTTTTAGACTGCGTGTTAAAATACCATGTATGCAAACAGGAAAAACAGGGGGATGGCGGGAAATGGAAATCCAAGGCGATGAGCAAAACGAGAAAAACGTGAAAGCAGGAGCCAAGGTTTCAACAAGTGGACTTGTCTTCTTCAAGGCGAGATATGCTTTCCTCGCCATAGTTACAGATATTAAGAATCTGATTGATGCCCAGCATGATAATCTGCGATTATACTGATAGATATGCATACAATTGTTTATCCTTGTTCCGTGGATTGCATTTCACCTACTAACAATTGATAGATATCAGTCAACGCGAGCTGCACATAGTGTTGTAGTTTGTCGAAGGTATATATATATATATATATATATATATATATATATAGATATATATATATATATATATATATATACATATATATATATATATATATATATATATATATATATATATATAAACGAGAAGAAAGGGGGTTAACCGAGGGGTCCGATTTTTATTAGTCATATCATGAGAAGCCAACAAACACTGACACCACGGACAACATAGGGGAAATTACTTGTGCCTAATAAATGTAACGTAGAAACGATAAATTACAGGAAAAAAGTGGATGAAAAAACAACTTGCCGCAGGTGGGAACCGAACCCACAATTTATCGTATCTTTCTTCGTTACATTTATTAAGCACAAGTAATTTCCCCTATGTTGTCCTTGGTGTCAGTGTTTGTTGGCTTCTGATGATATGACTAATAAAAATTGGGCCCCTCGGTTAACCCTCTTTCTTCTCGTTTAGTACATAATGAGGGTATCGAATCCGGCAACATTGATGCCTTCAGGTAGCATGCGTGGGTTTATTGACCAGTTGCCTTCACCCAAAAAGATCACGTTCTCGTGACGCCTGCGGCAACAAGGACGTTCCACGTCCGCCGCCAAGGTCTGTGAGTGGTGGCGCTGGCTAACACTCCCAGGGTTCACTATTGCACGTAAATACCCAAGAAAGTGGATGGGGAAACTGTGCCGTGGTAGCTCAATTGGTAGAGCATCGCACGCGAAATGCGAAGGTTGTGGGTTCGGTTCCCACCTGCCGCAAGTTGTTTTTTCATCGACTTTCATTTCCATTAATTTATCGCTTCTTCGTTACATTTATTAAGCACAAGTAATTTCCCCTATGTTGTCCTTGGTGTCAGTGTTTGTTGGCTTCTCATGCTATATATATATATATATATATATATATATATATATATATATATATATATATATATATATATATATATATATATATATATATATATAATGTATGTATGTATATGTAGCACCAGCGAATATGTTACAACCATTGATGAGTCCTGCGACGCGCTTGAGGCCCCTTGCTCGCCGCTGGGTTGTAGTGCTCTGAGTGGCACATGTTTTTCTGAGCACAGGTTTGACCGATAAAGATTTAATGCTGTGAAGCGATATTTCCAGTGTGTCCTATTCTACACTGTCAGAACAACGCAACAATGCTCTGAAGTATATTTACTGATTTGACAGGAAGAATTCCACAGACATTTTCTGTGGCATGAATAAAGGAGATGCAGATGTGGTAGCAGATCTGAATCATTATTATTATTATTATTATTATTATTATTAATATTATTATGTATACATATTATTGCTGTATTAATCATTAATATACATCGTTGTACTGCGTGGTAGTACAATATAAAATACACCGCTCAACACAGTCTGTGCTCAAAGTTAGCCGGGGCTCGAGAGAGTTCGGCCTCTTTTCCATTTTCTAAGCAGGGGTTCGGCCCCGTGTTTGCAGGTCAACTGTAGCACTGCGGCACCCATTCGGCAAGCACTGGAGGTGATTTTATTGCCAATAGTGCCATGTGAGGGGAAATTCCAACTCTCCAATTTTTGCAATAATGACCTAATAAATAACAACTCGGTTTACTACCTCTGCCCAAGCGGCGTGATCATGAATGCCTTAAATTGTTGCAAAGTTCAAATAACACTACACACTACTCATTAAAGAACAACTATTTGTTTCCTGATAAACTGAAACCTGCTTGGAATAGCCAAAAACTTAACCTTGCACCATTTCAACCGCATACTAACTTGTTTAAGTATAGCTTTCCTCATATAATTTAAAAATGGAACTTACGCGCAGGGTAAACTAGGTCACTGCCTTTAGAGGAATTTTTGTATAAATTAACTTCATTCATGCTGTGTTTATTATGCTGATTGTATCTTTCATTTTGAAGTTATCATGTTTCTTAAGGCGTTGAAGTTGATTTGTGCAGAAGAATATATTGTTATGCAATGTAAAAATCCACTCCTGCATTAGCCCAATTAGGCTGCAGTATGTGAAAATAAATAAATAAATAAGTGATTAATCAGTTGATGGGCATGAGCAAAGACACGGCAACAGCTATTGTCCTACTTCTGCATGCATTTCCCCAAGGCATTGCACACGACATTCGCCACCCTTAATTGCTTGACTAATGAAGATTCGTGGCACAGCTAGCATACTGTTTCATGAGTCAGTTGAGTGTGAACCTACCGGTTGGTGAATTATTCAAGGTTCAACTTGGTTTCTTAGTTTACCAAATGATTTGAATTCGTTAATTTTTGCATTGTGAGTACAGACTTGTGCTATACCAAAGATGCATGTAATTTGTAAACTTATGCAGTATATATATATATATATATATATATATATATATATATATATATATCATAATTCAACCTTTGTCTATATAGCAACATAGTAACATTTGACGTATACAGACCTTGTGATGGAACAGAGTGTGACACTGAAGGGCGTAGTTGATTTTCTTATTTACATATATAGCCTGCCTGTGTAAAGTGTGATGCCCCTTTGCATGAGGCAGCTTTTGAATTAGAGTATTTTGGATAAAAGTGAAGTGTCTGTGAGCATAACTACCTTATTGGCTGTCAAACAATAAATAACGATGCAACATGATAGTACGAAATTTCCTCATCGGAAAAAGCGCCACATTCCCTAGCACGCAATATCAATCTGTTTTTGTTTTTTACTTTGTTCGAACACTATTTCAGGTCAAATTAATGTTTAAGGGGTCAAGAGGTTTCGGCGACCGTGAGATAAGCGTGACACAACACTGAATGTATTCGTATGGCTGTGAAATTTCGCTAGCGTACGCCTGTATATTATTATTTCAGGAAAGATCAAACACCACGTGAATCTTCCTGGCAAGTCAGCACCCAGGTATCACATTGTACTTTTACATAAACAGATTTTCGCCATTCAGCTTTGGTTGTGACATATTTATTACATAAAGCGGGCATTGTGACGTAGGGCATCTTGCGTTGCGCTGCGAAGCGTGAGCGCGTGTGATCAAATCCACACTTGATGATCAACATAATTACTTATGATAAAGACGCTAGTGCTCACCTCTTGCTTACTGTAGGGAAAAAAGCCATTTTAGGGCCCTATACAATTTTTGGGGGTGCACAATGATTGCAGTGAACTTTTTTTTTCTAAAAAACCACGGACCGTTGTGCTCCACAGGTGGACGGTGTCCACAGTCCACGACGCCGTGATCCCTTGGCGTCGTCGCGCTTTGTCCACCAGTCGAATCTGGTCCTCAGAGCACCAACTAGTGGCAGGGTCCATCCACTGCTCCGGGGTAGTGGGCATCGGGTGCAGTGTCAAGTTGTGCACGCATTCCCGTACCTCGTTGTCGAGAGGGCACGTGTGTGAGGATCTTTTGCAGGCGTAGTCACAGCAGGTAGGATACATCGCTTGTATCAGTGGGCCATGCCGAAAAGCGTTTGTCTGTAGCCTTGTGCGTACATTTCCTTCGTCTTTGCACAGCTTGGGGTAAAGCGGAGGATACCTTCTGCACAATTTGCGCATTGCTCCACACATGGCTGCACGCCAAATTATTGGTAAATAAATGCGTTTTCTATCTATTAAAAAAACGCAAACATTTTCCTGTGGTAATGATAAAAGATACGAGACAAATTTCATCCTTTTCACATAAACACACCCGGTAAAAGTTCATATGCATTAGTGCAAATCGAGAGCAAGAAATATTCAGAAAGTACATTTTATAGCAAGTATAGCCGAAAAACAGATGACGATCGTAGCTTAATGACAAATGTCCGGTGCGTCTTGAGCGGAAGCTTTTGTGTGGCTGGAGGAACTGCGTGATTGACAGTTGATAATCCTTCGCAACCAAAATATTTCTTCTATCTGAGCAACTCCGAATGCATCGATCTTTGCTGCGCTCAGGAAAGCGAGAAAGAATATAAAATGTTCGCTGGAGTGCTATGCAGCAAGCTGCAACTTTGGCGAAGTTTGTAATCTCAGCGAGCTCTGGCGCCACACTGCATTGATTAGATTAGCTAATCTATTATGAAAAGACAATCTATTAAGTAGACATGCAAGCCGTCGTGAAAGTAATGAGTAATAAAAGATACCTGGGAGCTTACGTAAATATCTCTGGGAATATCTACATACAATTTTTGTGGTAAATACACCAGATACAATTACACCAGGTCACCAGATACAAAATACACCAGACATACAATAATACGTTAAGCAGAAAATTCAAATGAGAGACTTGTAAGAACACAACAAATTTGCGTGTTTTGGTCAAGTTAAGAATTAGGCATATAAATTATGCCACGCGTCATGGACAAAAGTGGGAAGTACACACACTACGATTAAACTCCGGAAAAGAGCGCTTGTCTTACACTCTCCCGTCCCTCCTCAATCCCTATGACCTTAACAATTTCGACTTATTTGATTGTTCATATCAGGATATCCGCAAGTTATACACAGTGAGGAATAGCTCTGATATTTCTACTACTTAACACTGGTTCTACTACAAACTTTGTCTCGTTTATCAAATCCATAACCGTATTGAATTGTTTCATCTGGTTGTATGTAACTATCTGTAACAAATTGATTTCTGTATTGTTTTTTCCTGTACATTCAGTGTATTTATACTAGACCGCTGTAATTTGATCGCGTTTCAGATATTCATTTTTTTAAGAAACTGTTTTGTATTTCTTTTTTGACGACTGTAAAAACTGCCTTCTGTATTACCTTAGCATTTCCTTTACCTAGTGTGTGCCCTATAGTACTACGCTGTCAAGTTTCAATTTTTGATTTATTTTACGGTAGTGCTGTTACCCCTCCGAAATTCCGTTCTTTACCGTGGCCCCGATGCATGGAAAACGGGCCTTTTTGCATATCGTCCCGATCGAAATGCGTCCACCACTGCCGAGATTGGACACCGCGATCTTGTGATTGCCAGCGCAACGCCATAGCCGCTGGCCCACCGCAGCTGGTGTGACACGGGCGGACCCAGTTCATGTCCTTCGAGTAGTTCCTAGTTTGTGAAAGCGCCGAATCAGACAACATGGCGGCCAGGCACCACAAAGCTTATGACAGACAGCCAGATTTATGACAGACAGCCAGACAGCCAGATTACACAATGTCAGGAACATGAGAAAAAAGCCGAAAGCGTACGGCTACACAAAGGCCCAAGTCCCCTCTAAACACCGGCTGTGCTTAATCTGTGCAGATCAATGTAAAGAAAGTGAGAAATATTTGGATTCAATTTAATAAGTAGCACACATTTATTAAAACCGGTTTGTCATTCAGTTATTATACAAAAGCAGCACTTACAAGCACTACTTCGCGATACAGGAATGTGAAACAGCACTCCCAAGCAAGAACCATATTTTCACGGGATGAAATGATACAAAAATAAATCACATGGCATTGTAAAGTGAGTTACGTAATGATGGCATGATCCTGTAAACACGCTGTGAATAGCGTTGGAGAGGTCGTATCTCCCTGCCAGACCCCTTTCTTTATTGGGATTTTGTTGCTTTCCTTGTGGTGGACTACGGTGGCTGTGTAGCCACTATAGATATCTTTCAGTATTTTTACATACGGCTCGTCCACACCCTGATTCCGAAACTTCTCCATGACTGCTGCGGTTTAGACTTGCCAGTTCTTGCTTTGCCCCAATTTTATGGCCGGCTGGTTTGCAAAACAAGTCTGTCAATTTCTCTTTGCATTGTTCCCAGCTGGTTAGCTCTTCTTCGTACTTTTCCTACCTCACTTTTGCCGTGCCTCTTAGGTAGAACAACAGGTTAGCTAGCATAAGTGTAGGGTCCCATCTGTTGATTCCACTAATGCGTTGGAACATGGCTACCCACTATTCAAGCTTGGCGCCATCGTTCCCGCAAAAAGTTCCAGGATACTTGGGTTGCACGACGACACCTGAAGGTGACAGGGACGTAGCATGCGACGGTGACGGAGGAGGCAGCAACGACGTTGATCACGACTGTTAACCGTCATTCATAATTTGGACGGTGATGCGACGTCCACTGCGGAGCTCCGTTTCCAGCCGTGGTGCCCTGGGCCTCAGACCAATATGTTACGGGGATATTGGGAGTATAGCAGATTGTATTTACAATATATATCCAAAATGAGTCAGAGTACTTAAGTTGGCAGACCAGCAACAACAAGCAGCAGCCAGCGTCCCGCGATCTTCTGCGTCACTTGTTTCATCCTTCCGTAACAATATCAAATGCCATGTAACTAGACAGAACGAGGTAATGTTGTTTGCAGTAGCTTCGAAATTCATAAACAATGTTTTTCTTATTCCGCCTCATTTTATACTTACTCCCAATTAAAAATTCAAATTCTAAAAAATAGATTTAGATAAAAAGTGCCAATAGGAACATTGGAAAGCGACATAAAAGTTCCCGATAGAGCTTTCTGTTGCTCAGTACGTGCTACATGAAAGTCTTTTTCGGAGTGGGAAAGAATCCTGCAAATGTATGCAAAATTGCCGCGCGACTGGTCGTTTTAGGCATCTTGTGCGTGTTCGTGGGCTTTTCTTTCCACGTAGGGAAAATGAATTTTGTAGCACGGGCTGAGCAACAGAGAGCCGTATCGGGAGTTTTTTAATGTCGCTAAATATTATGTTTGAGATGTTATAATCTGATTATATAGTTTGAGAAGTTGATGAATTAGAGCTAATCCTATTATTAGACAAAAATAAAAATAGTTCGCGTATACGATAACCGAAGGCACTTGCTATGGATGCCGCACACACTGGATTGAGCACCCCCAACGAAGCGGCTCACCGCGTTGCTCGAGGCCTCACTCGCCGAGCTTCATCGGAGGAGGAGCCCCCGCGGCGTACTGCAAACGTCTGGTCGTGGGAGGATCGTTTCACCAGTTTCACGACATCAAGACACACTACCAGTTACAAAGGCGCGTATACCCATTCCCTCACCCTAGGTTAGACAGGATGCAAGCAGCACACTTCAGACAATTACAAACAGATTCTTACAGAAACCCCAGACTCATGCACGCCATATATCCAGACATGTACACTACAAACAGATGCACATTGTGTGGCGAGGCTGCCACACTTCATCACATGTTTGTTTGTTAAGTAACATCACATGTTACTTAACAAACATGTCGGGCAGTGCCAACTCCCTCCGTCTCTTCCACCGCCAGCCTTCGGTCACGCTAGAAGACCGCACTGCTCAGCTCGAACCTGACAGCACAACTCTGGGCCGTCTACCGAGCCGTGGAAGCCGCTTCGAGACAATGTCTTGGAACCGCGTCCATGGCGGGTGCCCAGACCCGCTAAAGAGACGCCGGACTCAAATCTTACTTATTTGAAAATAAAGTTTGCGCACTCGTGTATCTGCAGGCGACCGCAAAGAACAGTACCTTTGTTCTGTCTAGGTACGCTCCATTTGAATATTTTTAAACTTTTACTTAATCTATCTTAGACACCCTGTATACATACACTACATGTATATTTACAAAGTTTCCTTAAGGCTCGTCGGCCGCAAGAATGTCAGCAGCGCTTTCATGCCACGTAACGCACAGGTACGGCTTCTGCATGGGCCGAGAATGTGCTGTAGTGCCAAACTCAAGCCCTGCTCAAGCTGCAGCGCCACCTCCACAGACTCTCTGAGGCGTAGCGGCAGCAGTCGCTCAGAACGTGTTGTAGGTGTCCAGGGACGTTACATTCAGAGCACATTTTCGAGTCCGTGAGTTGAGGTTTGCACTTCTAGTAGTTTATGTAAGCCACGCTGAGTCTTATGCGGTGAAAGCATGCTTGATCATGTGTATTGAGGCCTCAGAGCATGTAAAAGTAACGCAATGGATCAATGGAGTCGTAGTGGTAGCTGGCATCTGTCCAGAGGAACGTCTGGAGACGCGAAGCATGTCCCGATACCAGTGCCACTGGGTCGTTTCTCAAGAAAGGTATTGCGACCTGTTCTGTGGAACTGTCGTATCCAGCTAAGGCAGCATGGCTAGCCTGTGCGTTGCCTTCTATTCCGAAGGGGGCAGATAACCCCTGCAGCGCAACGCTGTGATGCACTTCATAGGCTTTCTGACATAGGTGTGTGATATCCTTTACAACTTGTTCCTGCATGCGTTGCGACTTCAATGACTTCAGGGCCGCTCTTGAGCCAGTGAATTCGGGCCAAGACTCAACTTTCTGGTGGATGATGTATATCAAAGCTGCCCGCTGTGCAGCTAGACCAGTAATTGTAGTTGAAATGCGGTGACTGAGAGCGGCAGTGATGGTAACACTTGCAAATGGAATCCACACACCAATGGCAGATGACGTAGGCGCAACGGATCCATGTGTGCAAATTTGACGGTGCGCACTGTAGCTGGTGTTAACATGTTTTAGAGCAACATATGTTAGCCCTAGACCAGGCTATTTCTCTTGCTCTTGAACAGAGGCACCAAAGTGACAATGAGCCACGATGAGAATGTTCCATGGGGGTTCCGTCAGCCCAGGAGGGCTTTGATAATTGAGGGGGAGCAAGTTGCGCACCACAGGACCGCTGTCTGAAGCAAGTGGATGACCCGGCACGATGGCGGTAGAGGGCATGGGTACTCAGCGAAACTGCTGCTGCAAAAGCACTGCAATCAATAAACGTCTCTTTTCTACAAAGAAGTGGATAGCTATAAGAAGTAAGGATAGCATTATTATTCGCCGTATAAACTTGTAAAAAAATCATTACAAATCAATTGACAAGCAAAGTGTCACGCGCGCCCAAGCTAACATGAAGCTACTAAAGGAGGCGTTACCGGACTGCCATGCTGTGCTACTCTCGCGATAGCAATTGTATGGGCACACAAATCGCATTCTTGTGGTCACTGTGAGCGTCGCCGTCGCCGTGTTCTTCCGTATAAAGTTGCAAGGGTAATAACTCCACTGCCGCGCGTCGTGTGCCCCTTTGGCATTGGAAATACGTGAGGGAAACCGATTATCGTGGCTCGATGTGGCACCCGATCGTCGTGCGCTT
Source organism: Dermacentor variabilis (assembly GCF_050947875.1). Classification (NCBI taxonomy): domain Eukaryota; kingdom Metazoa; phylum Arthropoda; class Arachnida; order Ixodida; family Ixodidae; genus Dermacentor; species Dermacentor variabilis. The sequence continues at coordinate 76,816,216 of NC_134573.1, read as the reverse complement.
TTCCGTCGCGGGAAAGGGTAAGCGGAGATAGGAATAATGGAGGGGGGGATGGCGGCGTTTCGTTTCGGCAGCAACAGTGTATATCGAGACAATGCGCTAAGGGCGCTACTTTTTGATTATTTGCACAGAGTAGCAAGTGTTTGTATGTAAAACGTATATTGTTTTCTTTTTTAAACTTCTTTTAAACTACGTCAGTACGTGGCGAGCCCACGTACTGGAACTCCAACGTACTCCTGTTTCCTTGCTTTACGCATCACTGTGTGCAGCTTGGAGTACCCATCCATAATTTTTGTTTTACAGCACAGCTGTTTTTGGCTAGGTTTCTGTCGACTGCTACACTGTGTAAGCAAAAATATTAGCCGATCCGGGTAATAGTGCAGAAAAGGTCCAACCGCAATGGCATTTACCCCTGTGGACTCCGGGGGCTGGATGCGGGTTCCGGGACCGGCAACGCGTCTTTGAACTAACTCACATCAGGGACCGAAAGTGGTCCCAGCCACAAGGGTAAGAACAAAGGTTTTTATTCGAATGGTGAAAATAAAATTAAGCATAAGAACAAAACTACACCGGAAAAATGAAGTGTCAACGCAAACACAAAACGACAAAAGTGTCAATTCATACTTCAGATCGTAACTTAGCCCAAGATGCCAGTCTGCGCCGGCCATATCTACGCTCTTTATCGGCGTTTCAAGTGCTTCCGTTTCTAGTTTCCTTTCTTTCCGCACTCCCGTGGTGGTCCTATGGGGTTCTTTTCTTCCACGCTCCGTGGTATTATCCGGACTCAGTTATGTCGTCGGAGTCCAGACTATAGGCTAATATGATGGAATATATAGTAACAAGAGAGATGTTAGGGGAATGTGCGTGCGTACCTATCGTTTCGATGACCACAGATTAGGACAATAAATGTGTGCGTACCTTTGTTCAAAATTCTGTGCTCTCTCTGGTTGGTACCCTAAATAGCTTAGCTGGTCGTCCAGCTTGAAGAGTGGATTGGCTCATGATATTTACGTATCCTTCTTGTTACACGGGGACCTTCATTAAAACAAGCCCATTGGAGGCAGAGACTTTTGGGGGATATGCGCGTCATTTCGACAACGAGCACTATTTTAGTGCGAAAGCACGGAGTGGCCGATTGTGCGAAAAATCTAGCATCCGCAGCAGCGAAACGGCGCCTGAATTCCCATTGGCTGCGACAGCTCTTCGCGTGCGCCCTTCAAGGTAGCAGAGCGGGCAAAATGGAGCAAATGGAGGCGTTGCGTGAGGGGAGAAGGCGTCTACGCGAAGCCCCGTCAACCTCACTCTTGGAAACCTGTCGTATCCACGCGTTCCTTGTCCGCGCATGTTCTCGCCGGCGTTCCAAGTACGTCTCGGTAATCGCTATAACGATAGCAATATATAAAAAAGCTAATAAATTCGAAAGGGAAAACGCTGGCGGAAGTGAGTTTTGAATCTACGACTCCATGCTCAGAAGCCAAGGGTCTTACTGGCCAAGCGCCTCAACACTCCGGCTTGACCACGCAGGTTTAACAATAGAAACACCGCTTCGCGTCTTCGAATTCGATATTAATGCATTCGCACTCAATTCATAAGTGTATAGGTGCCCTCGCATTTTGCAATTGTCGTCATTGCGCCGCAGCCAGACAGTCACTATCAGTCATCCGTTGTTGTGCCGTCGTCATTGCTTTGATTTACCTTCCCGTTGTTGTCATATTGTCGTCGACACGCCGGAGCATCTTAAGCACTCATTGTAATGCCGTCATCACACTGTCGTCATTCAACCGTTGTCTTTGTTTGAGAATTGGCGTCTCATTATCGTTATGCTGTCGTCATCCTACCGTATTTGCTTCATTCCTTCGTCATTCAATCATCGTCATGCCACCATGATCATGGCTGGCCTTGGTAACTGAATTTCATTGAAAATACGTCCAATATCGATATATGTCACATATAGCCGACGTAACTGGAACATACGAAAGTTCACTACAGATGCTATGTAACGTGATTTTGGTAATGGGATATGTCACAGCATTGCTCAAATGCTGATCGAATTGCCATCGTCAATCATTGTGCAACAACTTCTTTCGTAATTCTGTATGTGCGCCCTACATACTGTCTGCAATGAAACTATGAAAAAGCGCCTTTTTCTGAAATACTTTTTTTCTGCGCTTTTACGTGCCAAAACAAAGACTTTTGAAATAGGGTGCAACATGGGAAACTTCCCGCTCCTACAAAGCAAGACCGCATGAATGAAATCAATGCGCGTTGTTGGGGATACCGCCATTCGTTTAAGGGTACGGGGTTTCGGCGACCTTCAACAGCGTCTGTGTGGAGCTCGAACAGGATTTAATATCGAACAGGGTGCGTCAGGCAAGACAAAAATGATTTAAAAAAGAAAACAACAGAATTTTTAAACATCATTGCGTGAGTTGGTGCTGCTGCCCGCAAGGGTAGAGATGTTCACGTCGCATTTTGCTGGTCTTCTTACACTTACTATACCCGGAGAACCTCATTCTGTCTTGCTTCCTTAAGAAGGCCTTGTTAGCTCACTGATCAGCCTGCATAGAGGAATTCGGAGCAAAACGATTACTTGGCGTAGAGGGTGTGAACGTAGGATAAAGGAGATGTAGCGTTAGCGACATCGTGGCTTCTTTTCAGGAAGCCTTTCAAAAGGCCAGTCAATCATCGCTCATCCTGACTAAAAGTACATAGAATGATGAGTTATTTCCTGCCGACGAGTAGTTGCGCTTTATCAAGAGAGGGAGAGAGAAAGGAATGTATCTATCTATCTATCTATCTATCTATCTATCTATCTATCTATCTATCTATCTATCTATCTATCTATCTATCTATCTATCTATCTATCTATCTATCTATCTATCTATCTATCTATCTATCTATCTAATCTTTGGTGATCCAGTGGCCGAAGTAGCCTAAATGCTTGGGCCAGAAGGTATGCACTCGCCTCGTTGTTAATGAAGCCAAAAAACTAAGCTTGATGCCACCAATGCTGTTAAATATATACGGAAGTGCAGACAATGTCCCCGCACAGAGAGAGAAAACAAGGATAGGAAAGGCAGGGAGGTCAACCAGAACAGCTTCCAGTTTGCTACCCTATTCTGTGGGTGGGCCAAAAGGCAATAGAAAGTGGAAGAAAGGGAGAGAGTAAGCACTGAGTACGTGTCGGATGGACACTATACACAAGGACACTATAAACGATTTCTTAAGCCGGTGCACTTCAAGTACTGCACTAGTGCACGAATAGCTTTTCGAGGCAATGACGGGTGTGGCCACTGTCCGAGTATCTTTGACTCGGTGAACGGTCTCGAGTCCAGTCGGCGTAAAGTAGCCCGCAGAGAGAGGCGTTGGACATCGTAGGGAGGGTAGGTACACAATAGGTGCTCGATGGTCTACTGGCACCCACAGGAGTCGCACATCGGGATCTCGGCCATTCCCATACGGTAGGAGTATGCGTTCGTGAACGCCACTCCCAGCCACAAGCGACACAACAAGGTTGTTTCGCCGCGGGAAAGGCTAGATGGCAGTTGTAGCCGTAGCGTAGGATCCAGTTTACGTAATCTGCAATTAAGGGCAGTTGAAATCCAGAGATCTTGTGACTTCTTGCATGCAAGTAGGCGAAGTTCTCTGGCAGCGTCCGACCACGCCAAAGGTGTTGGACGCATCTTGGTATCTTCGTGGACACACCGGGCAGCCTTATCAGCTAGGAGGTTGCCTACGATGCCACAGTGTGCAGGGATCCATTGAAATATAATGTGGTGTCCTCTTTCCAGAGCATGGTGGTGCACTTCCCTGATGTCAGATATCATCCGCTCGTAGCTTCTGTGGCGCAATGCAGACTTGATGCTGTGAGGGGCTGCCTTAGAGTCACAAAATACGACTCATTTCTTTGTTGGCTGTACGGTGATGTACATCATAACGGCATGGAGAGCTGCAAGTTCTGCCGATGTAGATGTAGTCGTGTGCGACAATTTGAATTTGACTCTAACGTTCTTGGCTGGAACGACGAATGTGGCAGTAGAGCTGGGAGGTGAGGTCGAACCATTGGTATATATATATGAATGTGGTCGTGTTAGGTCTGGTACAGTAAGAGGAGCGTAAGTTGCGTCAGAGCTTGCGCTGGATGCTTGGACTTTTTTGTAATTCCAGGAATAGCAAAATTCATTTGAGGCTGTCTTAGGCGCCACAAGTGAGAGGAAGGCTTCACCGCCGGTTTGAAAGATGCCTGTATGCACTCTTGATGAGCGTGAAAAGGTCGCTTGAGGTCTCTCAGCTGGTAGGGAGGCCAAATGATGGTCGGGGATCCTTGAGAGATGGCGAATGTGCGCTCTGAGAAAGTCGACAGCTACATGTGCCTGGATTATATGATCTCCCGCGATGTCGATGGTTGCTGCTGTTGAGGTGCACGAAGGCAGCCCCAAAACACGTGCGTAGGGATTGACCTTGTATGCTCTCCAAGGTGCGAAAGCTCGTCTTGCATGCATTTGACAACACTGGTAGGCTGTAACGTAGGAGTCCGAGAAACAAAACCCTGTACAGCTGCAACATAGAATGGACTGGTGTACCCTAGTTTTTCCCACAGAGAAATTTGAAGACCTGAGCAATGTGACTAACTTCTTCGTCAGATAGATGCAGTGAGGGCTCCACGAGAGGCTGCGGTCAATGATGATACCCTGAAAGCGATGCGTCTTAACATAGGTTACAGCTAGACCATTGATGGAAAGAGGACACGATGACATTTGTTTGTGCGTAAAACCAAGTAATGCGCACTTTTCAGTAGACACACTGAGGCCTTGTTCTCGGAGATAAGACGCCGTCATGGCTGACGCCCGCTGAAGCCTGGCTCTTAGCTGAGGGCGAGTCAGCGCAGAGGCCCAGATAAAAATGTCGTCGGCATATATTGAGACATGAACTGTCTGCGGTGAGTAATCCGCTAGTCCTACCAGGGTGAGCTTGAACAAAATAGGGCTCAACACTCCATACTGCGGCACACCACGGCAGATGTAACGGTCTGAAGTTGGGCCGTCTTCGATCTGTGAGAAAAAACGCCTCTCAGTCAAATAGTCCCGAATCCATTTATATATCCGGCCACCAACTCCAGCAGCCTCAAGTGAGTTCAGTATGGCCTCATGGGCAACGTTGTCGTATGCTGCTTTTATATCTAGAAAAAGCGCTTCAGATGGGCGCTTGAGGTTTTTTTGATTTTGGACCCATGTTACGATGTCAATGACGTTGTCGATGGACGTGAGACCGCGACGAAAGCCTGTCATGGTATCCGGATAGATCTTGAATTGTTCTAGGTACCATTCCAAGCGAACAAGAATCATTCTTTCCATCACTTTACCGACGCAGCTCGAAAGCGCAATCGGACGATATGATGAGAGCTCAAGCAGAGACATTCCAGGTTTCAGAATGGGGATCAAGCGGCTCGATTTCCATCGTTTAGGAACGACGCCGCTCTGCCAAGACTCATTGAGTTGAGCAGCTGATCACATGCGTCATGTCCAAGGTGGAATAGGGCAGCATACGTGATGCCATTAGGTTCTGGTGAAGAGAAACGCCTGCAGGTCCCCAACACAGCATCCAGCTCTTCGAGTGAAAATAGCATGTTCATTTCTGGTACACGTGTCTCAGGGATGTCATTCAATGCTGCGTCAGTAATGATGGCCACGGACCCAGCAACCCGAGCACAGAACTCTTGAGCCACTTGAAGTTCCGAGCGGCGTTGGTAGAGGGCCAGAGCAGCGAAGGGCTTGCTTTGATGCGGAGATGAGCGAGGACCCCTAACCGTTCTCCATATGTGCGAGAGCGATTTTCGGGGATCAAGTGACTGACAGAAACTTTACCATTGCTTATCTTCCAGTTGATCCATGCGACGCTGGACTTTCTTTTGTATGCGTCGTGAAGACCTCAGATCCAAGACGGACTTCGTGCGCCGATACCTCCTCTTCGCCTGTCGGCGTGCCGCACGCAGCCTCTCCAGTTCCATGTTCAAGTCTGTTCGCCTTGCTGACCTTGTAAGCGAGCAGATAAATGTTTTCAATGCCTCTGCGATTGCTTCTTCGATAGTGTGTGAAAGGCCTTCCCGACATGTGTCGTCCATATCCTTCTCAAACTTTGACCAATCAACTGAACGCAAGACAGTAGATGAGCGTCGTTGAACTCCTCTAATATTTATGTATGTTGGAATATGGTCGCTTCCATGTGTTTCTACGTCCGTAAACCATTGGACGCTCGAGGAAAAGCGCCGTGACATCAAAGCTAAGTCCAAGCAGATACTATAGGTCGAGCCTCGCAGAAATGTAGGGCTGCCGTCATTCACCCAGCACAAATCATGGTCGGCGGCAAAGGAGGCAGGACGCCTGCCTTTGGAATCAATTTTAGTGCTTCCCCATAGCTGGTGATGCGCGTTGAAGTCACCTGTGATAACCCAAGGGCCATTGTTCATTAGTAATATTTTCTTAAGTCGTTCGCCGTCAATGTGACCCGCTGGGAATATGTAGGCTCCAATTAGTGTAAATGACATATTCTTCTTTTCGACATTTAGGCAGACATATTGGTTGTCACCATAAGGCTCTACCGCGTTAGCGACATATGTTACGGGAACAGAGCAAGCAAAATTTCCGAAAAAAATCAATTTTTTGTTTTTGTGTAATTTAATATCTCTATTCTTTCCTTAACGTGGCCCAGTGTTTCGTTTGCGCGCACGCGAAATATTTGTACATTTTTCTAAGCTTAGGCAGCATCCAGCAACGCCCCCTTCGACGCATGATCGGGATCTATGCCTCTCCTAAACTGAAGAAAAAATTTTTTTTTCAACGCCTATCTTGACGCCAAATTTTCGTTTGTCGCGAGCTGCCGCGACAGACGAAAATTTGTAGGTCTAGGCTGCCGCGAGCCTAGACCTACAGGCGCCCCCGCAAAAAGTACACGTCGCGCGCGCCCACGCTCGCTCGCAGACGGAAGAAATGGAGGTTCTCGTGCAAGGGGAGAACATTTCCCATGAAGAATTCGAGGCCGGCACGGGCTGGAGTACCATCGGCTCGAAAAAGCAAGCCGTTGAGAGATCCAGTACGAGCAGTTTCGGCGCCCACCTCGGCACCGGCGGAAGGAAGAATGCAATGGTTGCGAAACCACTCAGCAATACCACCACGGTCCTCGTGCTGTTTTCCGGACTGAAAGTTCCCTCCTTCGTCCGCTACGGAGGCGCTCTCATCAACAGCGCTGTACAGAAAACAACTTGACCTGTGCTTCCAATCCAGCAGACCGGGCCACCGCATGGACGTGTGCCCCACTCCGCAGGACCACATCTGTAGAGGCTGCGGCACGGCCAACCCAGGTCTCGACCACCAGTGTAAGCCCCTTTGCCAACTTTGCGGGGGTAAGCGCTTAACGGCCGATACGAATTGCAAGGCTCGCTTCAAGACGCCATATATAATCAAGAGACGACATTGGGAAAGACAACGACAACAGGAAGAATTTCTAGCATCGGAGGCTACGAGGGAATCAGTTGGACGCCCTTCCCGAGAGACCAGGCCCCGTTCACGCTCGAGGGCCCGCTCGAGAACCAGAAAGTCCAGATTACGGAGCCGCACACCCGGACCGGCCCGAACCAGATCTAGGAGCCGTACGCGTTCGCGTTCCCGCCGCAGCGGAGGCGGCCCGGCGGTAGACGAGACCACCAAGAAGGTGAGCTGTGCAGACGCGGTCAAAGGCTCGTCGCGCCGCTGCGGAACTGAGGAGACTGCAACTTCTAAAGAAATAGCAGAAATGAGACGGGATAATGCGCAGTTGAGAGAATTAATCTCACACCTCACGAGAGAAATCCAGGAACTTAAGAATTGTCGAAGTGTGGGGATATCTCCCCGTCGGAGTACTTGTAGTGCAGGTGCAGCTGCGGCAACTCCTAATAATAGCATGGAGGAGGACGACAACCCTCCGCCACCTAAGAGAAAGGCTCCAGTCGTTAGCAGCCAAACCGGATCACAACTGGCAGACCTAGGGCAGTAATTAACAGAAATGCAAAATGTGCTCAAAGAACAAGCGGAAGCCGTCGGCAACCTCACGCTGGCGGTCTCGACCGTAACGTCGAGACTTGACAAATTGGAAAGAAGCGTGGCCAACCTAAGTCTAAGAGTAGCCAAGCTGCAGCCAGTTACCACCGCAGGGGTAACTGGGGTCACATCTAATCAATTCCAGGACACCCCTGTACCCACCGCAGGAGCATCTGGGGTCGTTCAGGCCTCCACCCCACGACCAGACCAACATAGGCAAGCACGGTAAAAGAGGCGCACTGACAAAATGGCAGTAAAATTGCAGGAGTTACGCCGCAAAATAAGCGGTCCTGCAACAACACTTTAAAAGAAAATCGAAACCCGATGTAATAATGCTACAAGAGACACACGAATTAGCAAAACTACCCAGTTACCAAGCCATCGGCACCCCATCCTGGGAGAACAAAGCGGTAACTACTTTGGTCTGGAAAGGCTTAGTGGTCGTTCGTCACGACCTTAAGGTAGCGCAGATTGAACAAGTATTCGTAGAAATTATACCTAAAAGCAAGAGCCAATGCAGCACGTTTATCCCCAATCTATGCGGCAAGCCAGCGCACATAAGACAGCCCTTTCTAACCCTTTTTAGGAGGGCCACTGACATCGCGGGCTCCCATCCCCTACTAATCTGGGGAGATTTTAACGCCCCGCACGGAGCATGGGGCTATGCCTATACGAGAGCGAAAGGCAAGGCTTTATGGCAGGATATACAGGAAACAGTCCTGACCCTCATCACCGACCCCAGCTCCCCCACCAGAATGGGAACAGGGCTGACAAGAGACACCACGCCCGATCTAACATTAGTGAAGAACGCAAAAGTAGCGAGTTGGAATAAGGCGTTCGATGACATTGGTAGTGACCACAGAATTCTCGAAACGAAACTATTGGAGAATTTAATGGTCGAACCGAACAAAACCTTCAAATGGACGAACTGGGACCAGTTCCGCAAGAATCGAGCCGGGATGACATACGCGCCCATCACAGACATTCAAAAATGGGCCGAAAAAGTGATGGCTGACGTCAATGAAGTAACAAAGACCGTGACGCCAGAACTTCCCGTCGAGAAGATCGACAGCCGCCTGGTGCACATGTGGGAGGCCAAACGATCGCTACAAGCCAGGTGGCAGAAACAAAGACACAATAGGAAGTTGAGGCAACGCATAGCGTTACTCAAGAAACAAATAGAAGAACACTGCAAAACTCTTAGTAAACAACAATGGGATGAGATCTGCAACGAGATGGACGGACGGATTGGCACCGGTCACACATTGCGCCTGCTCCGACACCTGCTAGACAAGAACAAGACCAAGGCAACACATAGGGAAACCATGCGCGAGCTAATACACACACACACCAAGGATGAGGAAGGAAATCCTTTCCGAACTCTGGGACAGACACGCCCCGCACATCCCGACTCTTCAACACGGAGAATACACGGGAAATCCCAATTTCTCTCTGGACAGAGACTTTGGCGAGGCGGATATCCGGGACGCTTTGCAAAAGCTCAACAGCAAGTCGGCCCCAGGACCGGACGGCGTAACTAATAAGACCCTTCGTAACTTGGACAACGAGACCATCTCCGAACTGACCAAGTACATTAACGATTGCTGGACCCGAGGATGCATCGCCGACCAGTGGAAGAGAGCAAAAATGGTGCTCAACCCCAAACCAGGGAAACCCCCAGATCTGGCCAACCTGCGACCGATATCCCTTACGTCGTGTGTCGGCAAGTTGATGGAGCACGCCTTCCTCACCCGGATCAACGCACAGTTGGACGACGTGGAAGCGTATCCAGACACCATGCTCGGGTTTCGAGCTCATCTCTCCACGCAGGATGCAATGTTGCAAATCAAGCACCAGATACTACACAACAAGACAAGAGGTACCAGGCCCATTCTAGGACTAGACCTCAAGAAAGCCTTCGACAATGAAGCTCACGCAGGCATACTACGCAGCATTGCCGCACCCAATCTAGGAAACCGAGCGCACATCTATGTTAAGGATTTCCTCACAAACAGGAAAGTCTCCTTAACGCTGGGCAAACTCGCATCCGAAGACAGGAACATAGGCAGCGTCGGCACCTCTCAAGGCTCGGTCATCTCGCCGATGCTCTTTATTCTCATTATGATCGGCCTCCCCGAGCGCCTCAACACCATCGAGGGAGTGCATCACACAATATACGCGGACGACGTTACGATCCGGGTGTCCGAGGGAAGCGACGCAGAAATCGAACAGCGATTACAGACCGCGGTCGAGGTGGTGGAAGAGTACCTCGTCGGAACCGGTCTCGTCTGCTCGCCAGAAAAACTCCTCCTCTACCGCCCGACGCTTAGGGGAAGGCCCCCCAAGGCTTACATCCAGCATGCTGCATTCGAAGAAATTTGCATACGCACCAAAGACGGACAAGAAATAACCAGGGTAAAGCAGATTAAGGTGCTCGGACTCATCATAGAATCGAACGGCAACAACGGAGAAACGGTCACGCATTTGGAGACTAAGATCACGAACACGATGAGGCTCATCAGAAGAATCACCAAAAGACATCAGGGTATGAGGGAGGCCAACGTCGTCAGACTCATACACACCTTCGTTATTATCCACATTACCTATGTGGCCGCCTACCACAACTGGTACGCGGCCGAATATGCCAAACTGAACACCCTCATTAGAAGAGCACACAAGATGGCACTGGGCCTTCCAGACAGCACCAGCACGGAACTTCTGCTACAGCTGGGCGTCCACAACACGCTTGAAGAGTTAATTGAGGCACACCAAATCTCGCAACTCGAAAGACTAGCGAATACACGAACGGGCAGGAGCATCCTGAACAAACTCGGGATAAGTTAGCACAAGCAGCACGGCGACAAGACATCCCTTCCAAGCGCGATCAGGGAAAAGCTGCAGGTGGTTAATATACCCAAGAACATGAGCCCCGAATTCAATCAGGGTCGAAGAGAGAGTAGAGCCAAGGTTTTACTCCAAGCCTTCGGTAGGGACAAGGAAGCACTGTACGTAGACGCGGCAGAATACAAGGATCGACGTGCTTTTGCAGTGGCCGTCCTCAATACCGAGAAACGATTGGTCAGTTCTTGTAGCATACGCGTAAGAAATCCCGAGGTTGCGGAAGAGGTGGCGATAGCTCTAGCCATCGTTAACCCCAGTTGTAGATACGTATTCAGTGACTCGCAGACGGCGATCAGAAACTACGCACAAGGCAGAATTTCGCCGAAGGCTGAGGCCATACTCAAAGCCAACGCGAACTATGTCACCTCAGAGGAGACGGAGGAACGACACATTATATGGTTTCCGGCTCACACGCCCCCCGACACCCCCGTACGCAACCTCAACGAGGAGGTCCACCGCGTAGCGCGAGGTCTCACGTTCCGCGCCCGCGAAGAAGGATCTTCTCTTGGGGTTGGAAATCCAACGAAGGCATGGACAGAGAGGGGCAGAATGACCAGATACTGTGATATTACAAAATTTTATCAAAACTCAAGGCGGGTTTGTCCGCCCCGTAACCCCAAACTCGGCAGGGCCCAAGCGGTAGACTGGAGGCAGCTACAAACAAAGACCTTCCCCAACCCCGTCCATCTCAGGAGGATATATCCGGACATCTACTCAGATGATAACTGTAAACTATGCAGCAGGGCTCACGCATCTCTTAGACACGTTCTCTGGGAATGTGAGGTTATATGCAAAGAAAATGCAGTTTCCCCAGATGAAGCTGCGGCCCGATGGACGGCCGCGTTGCGCAGCTCAAACCTCGAAAATCAACTATGGGCCATCCAGCAAGCCCTTGAGGCGGCGAAGAGACAGGTTCCCCGGACCTCCTCGGGGGCGGCCTAGGCCCAGGCCACGAATTTGCCGGATTGTTAATAAAGTTGTTACCACCACCACCACCACCAACGCCTATCTTTTGTCACGTTTAGCCAAATGGCTGTAACTCATCTGGCAACAGTGAAAACCTAGCTTGCATATTTCACTTAGCCAAACGAATCCTAAGACGCAGCTGGATTACTCGCAACGTGCGGCGTTTTGCTCGCGCTTCGGCGCGTTTTCGCGAACAATCGAATTTGTTTATACTTTCATGCTGGTTATTTAGCGGTAATGCAATGACGAAGCCAAAGAAGTGCTTTGAAAAACGTCTCTTCCAGGGGAAACCGGCATAAGTCGATCTCCAATGACGCCAGTTCTCCGCAACACAATCCAGGAGTGGTCACCGCGGCCAGCACGTGCGCGTCTGCATCGAAGCTTTCGCTCTCGGTGGAACGCTTGATTCATCCACAAGGATTCGCTCCCCACAGCGGTCCTTGAGGCAGTGAAGCCAGAGTTTCAGCAGCTCTCAAAGACTTAGCTTCTTCAGAAATGTCTCCATGGAAAAACACAGAACGCGAATGAGGCGTTGAACAACGTTTTATGGGAGCGCGCTCCGAAGAATGTCTTTGGTGGCCTCAAGACGCTGAAAATAGCGACAATGGATGCTGTGCTAAATATTAATGACGGCAGCATTGCTGGAGCCGACATATTGAGGTCCTTCAGAGTTTCTCCGGCAGGGCTCACAGTCCAGTGGTTACGTGAAGCTGACCGGCGGCGACTGTACTTTGCAGAGAGGGCTACACGACTGGTCGCTAAGGAGGCCCGGAGAACAAGGCAGCTAGCACAGAAAAGAAGTATTGATGATGGAGGGGACTACCATGCTGGTGGCCATTGAAAAAATGCGTCATAATTTGTTTCTATAGTCCTATATTGCAATAAAGCCCTTTCTTCCTCTTCAAAGCCAATTATTTTAAAACACCAAATTTTGGTGCATTTGACACTTTTTTTTGCAGAAACTACAAGAACTAGGGAGATAATAATTTCCAGATATTGAGCAAACATTACAGACAGTCTACTGAACTAGGATTATAAATATTATTTTGGAGAGTTTTATTTCCGGGCTATTTACTGCTGATTTTGCTCTAAAATTTGGTGGGTCCAGTAGAAAAAGAAAACAAAAAAACTAATTTCTCGAAAACAATTATCCTCGTTCAGTGACACTACCTAACATTGCTGATTACAATGGCAGCAAGGTTAATGTTCTAACCCCAGCAGACCATGAGAAAAAGAGTCACGAGCATAGATAAAATGCATGGCAAATAAAGGACCTACCCTGTCCCCTTAAGTCCGTGCGGATGTAGATGATCACTTCAGTGCTCGCACAGCATGTGGACGAGACGAAAGATTCATAATCGGACAGTCTGAGTGGAGTTGATGTATTTGGTTCGCAAATGACCAGTATGGGGAAGCGATTTGTAAAAATGAATTGGCGAAAGTCTGATATACGGGCCCTTACACCCCTGGCATTCCACTGAAATATCGACACACTTTTAAGTTCAATGCGGAAGAGGACAATTGGTCGAGCCATGATGCTTAAACTATGCTAGCAAGCACTGGATTTAGAGCATCGAGTATTTGCAGAGCGCTTCGAGCTGCTGGTGTTTGCAGCTTGTTCAGTATAATGCGCATTGTATTAATTAACGATTGCAGCATATCGCCACATTCTGTCTTGGTCGCACAAATCGCCGACAGTAGACGTCGGGGGTTGTCCAGCGAAAGTTTTCTCTGATTCCGTTGGAGAATGTTGTCATTTCGATAGAGCCGGCCAAGATTTGGCATATGTGGTCTTCTCAGTGGACTTGCTCTTCGCGGTCCTTTCCACATTGTCTGGCCTCGGTGGTGGAGGACGAGGTGGGGTTGTAGGAAGTGGCTCGCGCCTTCCTTGAGGAGCCATCCTTGACGAGCGCCGATGACGTGAACGTCGCTTCGTGATTTTATCGGCAGCTTCGCGATGAGATGAATGATCTCTCGCCACCTCTTTCAAGATGGCCATTTCCTTCTTAATATGTGGGCATTTCTTCGATGAAGCTTCATGTGATACTCTGCCGTTTGAACACTTCATTACAGTCGCACCAAATTTATATGATGTGTGGGGCTCTCCGCAGCGGGGGCATGCTGCCTGATTTTCGCAGACGCTGCTCACGTGTCCAAGTTTCATGCATTTGCGGCACTGAAGAGGTTTTGCAATGAAAGGCCGCACTGCATATCTGAAGCGTCCCACCTTAACATGCGAGGGTATATATTTAACCTTGAATGCTATTTTCACGCAGAGTGAACTGCCTAGGGGCTTAACATCAACAATGACCTCATCGTTGGCTGGCTTGATAAGAATCGGCGAATCATTATTAAGGATGGCGACGTCTACGTTGTAGATAACGCCGGTGACTACGTCAGATCCCAGAGGGATGTAAAAGCGCACCCGAATGGTGTCGAGGTCCGTTACGCTGCGTAGAGTGGTCAAAGCAGCCGCATGCTGTACATCAACCGCCAGTAAATTTTTTCGGGTGTTCACTAGAATGTCCGATATTTCATTTAGCACCAGGGCTTCCAGTGACATCGACACATATTGCCTGTTAAGTAGCTTCATGTTGACGTTCGGAAGCTGGGGCACAAATATGATGGTATTGGCGTCTGGTCTCTGCGTTTGTCTCACTGTTTGCGTGCTTTACGATGAGGACGTCCTGGTGTTCCTTCTCTTCGATCTGCGGCTTTGCACAAGCTGGAAGTCGAAATCGAAAGTGTCCTCACTGCTGAGAGAGTAGACATGGGTGTCTTCTCTGTCAGTGTCGCTCTGCTGACCAATTCGCTTCCTGGAGGCGGCCACCGCTGACGCCGCCGTCGCCGGCAGACGTGCAGGATCGTCCACTTCCATCACGACCGAGCAGGGAGCGAGGACCAGTGAATGAACTTAGTTTTTCACAGAAATAAATCTGAGCTAGAAAGAACAGCGCTGTATCAAAAGACAATTCGTCGTCGTCTAGTCCCCGCACAGCTTTTGTGATGTAACGCTGCGCTGAGGGGTTTATTCTACGAAATAAGAGAGTTCATTGTAAATGTAGAGGTGCACAGTTGGGCACATGCGTTCCAAGTTCAATAAATGAATTGTGTAAAAATACGTGTCCATGTAATCGAACCTGATCCATCAGAAGCGTACTGCACCATGAGTATACTGGCGATACTTTTCAACGACACCAATTTTAAGAAATAGACCAATGTATATCTTCCTGACCTTACTGTTACAACACGCACGCTCAGATTGTAACCTCCGGATTCGAAGCACGTTGAGCAGTTGTGTGCATAATTCAAGTAGCTATGCTAATTAACCAACCAATGAATAATGTATCATGCGTGGCTAACGCAAATAAGTACTTTCGAGCCAGTCATCGAGATAGTGTAGCTGATCGTATTTATAATAGTAAACATGCCTTTGTATACGCTATATACAAATATGTTCGAATTAAACACGCTTCGAAACCGTAGCTGACGTGGAAAAAGATCGTCTTTAACATCGATAAGTCCGTTTCCTGTGTTTTGTGATATACTATAATTCTTCCAGAGATTATTCAGAAAACGCTACTACAAATCCTTATTTTACACTTTCGCTTGTTTTTAGTACGGATCGGTGATCATGTTCCTTGCGGCCAGACGACTCTCGATATTTTTCTCATTCTTTTACTGAAGACAAGCCGTTAAAAGTTGGAAGTGCAATGCAGCAGCGAACGTGCGCTGTCGAAAGCTTGCTTACTCACAGAAACAATACATGATTGAATGATGGTGCATATTTAACGCGACATTGTGCTCGTGACATTGCGTTGCCGCCGACAGAAGCAATATAGCCAAGGTGAACAGCTTAACGGCTTCTGAGTGAGCCGTTCCGTTCAAGGGCGGCAATACTTACGTCATAGGAATTTTCTGTTTATGTCTATTTTGCTTTTAGAAAGAGATAATGCTATAAAAATTATGGAGTTTTACGTGCCAAAACTATTTTCTGATTATGATGGACGCCTTAGTGGAGGACTCAGGAAATTTTGACCACTGGGGTTCTTTAACATGCACCTAAATCGTGGTGTTTTCGCATTTCGCCCCCATCAAAATGTGGCCGCTGCGGCCAATGCTATAAAAGCATGGCCCCTTCATTCTTGTCTTGTCGACCTCAATATCGTCTTGCATAATCTCTACACATGTTTCCAGGGTTAGGTGTAAGCCGGAAAATGTCCGCTCACACCCACAAACACACACCCGCACGTACACAAAGAAGAATTCTCCCTCTCCCTTTCACACGCAGGTGCTTACACACGCACATAATATGCACGCACAGATATCTATGCTCATACAAAACGCACACATTTGTCCACACGCATGCATGCTGAAACACAAACAAACATGTTCGCACACGTACAAATTCACACCTGCCCATGCACGTACCACAAGCACGCAAGCACACGCACACATGCACTGACACGCGTCCGTACATGCATATGTAGGCATGCGCACACGCATACACGAACTCGCGTGCATGCAAATTTAAAAACACAGACACTCGCATGCGCACACTATTTTCTCCTTCACACGCGCACACATGCTCTCTCCCTCGCACACACACACGCTCTCTCCCTCGCATACAACCTCTCTCTCCGTCTTACACACGCAAACATATACTCAGACACATATCTCTTCCTCGCACAAACACTCCCTCTTCCTCGCACGCACATAGACTCTTTCTCTCTCACACACACATTCACACACACACATTCCCACATTCTCTCTCTCTCTCTGACAGGCAATCTTGCTCTCTCAAATGCAAACACACACTCTCTCGCTCCCACACGCACGCACAGACATCGATGCACTGTCCATTTCTGTCCACGCGTGCATACCGAGTCATGAAAACACGTCGGATCACGTTCACATTTACATGCGCCTACACATGCACCGGAAGCGCACGCACATGTGCACTAAAACGCACGGACACGAAAATGTAGGCATGCACACACGGCTCGAACCCTCACATGCACATGCACACACTCATGCACATGAAAACACAAGTACGGAGGCACATGCACGCGCTCAAATACGCGTGCACACCACGCCCCTAAAACCATACATACTTACGTTCAAGACGAGCCCACTGATTTCTCTCGAGGCTGCCTCTCGAGAACCTGCGCGTATAAACAAACTGCATAACCCTCCCTCTGCCATGAAATAGCTTCAAGGAATAGATTTGGTGCTTCTTCAAATCAATGTGCTCTCTGCAGGGAGGGCACGAAACAATTTGCTGATGTCATGTGACTTAATCACCCATCCCTGACCAAAAGACTGTGATCACCGCTAATATTGCGACTATAAGTTACATGAATGCGTATGTTGTTAGAAGGCACTAACCCCGCGAAGTATTCAGTTAGAACTTCCTGATCCTGGGCCAATATTCTGAAATATAGTTAAAAGAAGTTGCATTGACTTACACTTGTGCATCGCCTTGAGGTTTTCAAGGAGGATGGCCAGAATTCCTGGACTTCATTACAATGGATGTCCTAATGTGCATTATGCTGTGCTTGTCTTGGTCAAAAGGGCAATAAAGAAAAAAACTAACATCCACTTACATAAATATGTGCCTATATGACGACGCCGAACCTTCTCTGGGCGTGTCCATACAATTGCTATTAAAAAAATGACTCAGTGATACCTCGATGACTGTACTGTGATTTTACCCAGGCCATTTTTCAATGATGGTTGAACAAGACTTCAATGAAATATCAATGAAATTACTACATTTTTTTCTCGAACGTTATATCAATCGAAAATATTCTAATCAGAACATTTTTTCAGTATTGGTGAAGCTGTGTCGACACCGGATTGTAGATATAGCGACTACTCCTCTGTATCTGACTAGCCAAGCCGCCGTGCGCCTGCGACGAAAATGGGCGATGTACCTAGCTTCTGCGCCGCAGAGAATGCACACCTTTTGCTTACAAAGTCGCCGTTTGCCAGCGGACTGGAAACGCAAACGCTTGGTGTGGGGTTGTCATGCTGCTTACTTATAAACCGTGCCATTTATAAAAGATTGTGTGGGTGCCATCGACGATGATTGCCAAAGCAAGCGAACAACCCGAATGAGCAAATGAATGAGCGAAGGAACTAACAAACAAAGGAGCGAGTGATCATATTGCAACTCCTTCACCGCACTCCGCAGGACTTGCAGTCCACCCCCTCTGCCAAGCCATTTTTTTTAAATCGCGTTTTTTCTAAAGCTCACGCACTCCCACGCAGCGTCTTTCTATCCCATGTTCAATAAGCGACCATCAACCAATCTATACAATATACCGCATAGCACCACGAATAAAAAATTGCGCTAATTACCCTAGCAAAGCTAATCGTTCTAAAATTATACTAGAAACGAATAACTGAAGGAGTCACCAACAAAAGAACTACGTGGTGATGTTGATCCACAGAACTAAATAATACTGGAGCGTGTATTGAGAGAGGAACGTTCAGCTACTGACGAGTTAAGAAGTCGGTAACGATAGAATTCGGCTGCATATGATCAATAAATTGCGAATACGTTGATGTAAGCATTACAAATATTATATTAAAAACATTGCATTAATAATATTTTATCTTAGGTTGTAATGCGATGCGACGACGCTGTTGTTCATGTAATAATGTGTAAAAGATGCGTATACCAGGAGTAGTATTGCAAGCTATTTAAAACCAGAACACGAAATATTTTAATAATGAAAGTTATAAATGTGCTTTAATAAAGAAAGTTCGAAAGTTTGTGCTTTCGTCGCATTTGAAATGCGACGAAGGCACAAAATAAGAAATGTATGCATAGCAGCGCTTGAGAGGGATTGCACGAACGGAAATTAAAAAAAAAAGTGGCCTACGGCACAAAAGACAAAATTTGTCTTCAATGATGTGGATCTGTTTATTCATTCCAGGTCAATCTTTGCTTCATTCATTTTATTTATTTATGAAGCAGGCGACGTCAATGGAACGAAGATCGGCCCCATTTTATTGCAAAGACTGATGCTGCGCTACTCGACATTTTCTTCATTTCGTCCAATGCCCTTTGCGATAGCGTCCAAGACGTAGTTTGGAATTGCCTCAGCTTCGTTTGGAACCATTATCAGTGCAGCTGCAAAGTGACAAATCAAAGGCGGTGGTTCATTTGTTTGACCACACAGGTGAGAAAAATAAAGAGCGACCACAGGAATATATATATATATATATATATATATATATATATATATATATATATATATATATATTAAATCCTTGATATTTAAATCCATCAGTTTTCAATTTTGGCAGTTGAAGTTTTCTGCAGAGTCATTTATTCTCAAACATTCGAAACACATTTATTGAATCAGTCTCATTTAAAATTCTGCTTTTGTACGCAGACAGAAAATCATCATGTAAAGACAGCTCGTACAAGTTGTCACTTTTGTCACGGGTATCATAGGCACCGAAAGACAGATACACTCAGTAACGAATCGCAGTCAAGAAAGAACGCCAACCATATGTTCTTTAAATTTTATGTGATGGCGTTCTCTCCCGCTTAAGGATTTCCTTGTTGCACGATTGCAAAACGAGCAAATAAAAGTTCTGCACGGAACCGAATGCTGATAGATACAGTAACTAAATATTGACTGTTCGAACGGAACAACTTTTGCACAGATATCTATCGGAGCGCGTCCCCTCGTGGGCACCAAGCGTGCTCGGCTGCCGATCTTCATTGCTGTCGCTGCAAGCATGCTGCATGAGCCAGCGCATAAAAGTAAAGGCCTGTGTGCCTCAAGGGGATCATTACTGTGGTGCAGCATGCTGTGCGGCAACTCGTGATATATCAGTAAAACTTGTTACGTTCTTCGTGTATCTGGTCTGTCCTGCTTGACGCTATGAACGGGTACTCAGGAATCATACTAATCATGTGTAATCAAAAGCGTTAGTGTCGAAGTATGACCGTTGAATGTCACCAAGCTAATGTTGTATTTATGCGATGTGTACTGAATAGCCTATATTTGATTAGGCATTTCATGGTGATTACTTATTTTTATTGCAACCCAGTGAAGCCAAAGTTGTATATTTTCAAAATTCACTGACAACGTCACTTTACTGAATAGTAATAAATTATACGTAAAGGAACACCTCAAACCATTCTAACTCAACCATGCAAACCATCTAGAGAAACGCTACTGACAGCATCAAATAAATTGTTTTTTGCAACCACCCTATCTATTTGGCAAAAAGCACATTTATTTTCGTTTCACTGAAAGAACATAAATAACATTCGCTGAGGTATATTAGAGAAGCTATGAAAGTTTCTAAATGCATTACAGCGATACCAAATTACAGTAAAAGGTCGTGAACGCCTCAGGTGTACATTGCAAACGAGGGAATCTGCCACCAGGAAGTGTTATTCTTTTTCGCAAGCTTTGGGGAATCAAATTTTTCATCTCTTTATATAACCACAAATGCATACGAAATGAAGCTTTTCTACGACAAATTTCGGAAACCTTCTCGCCATCTCCGTTCTACTGGGTGCCCTCCGACATCATGGTGACGCAATACATTCTTTGGCTGCGTAATCTTACCAGGTGTGGCAGCAACCACCACGAAGAGGTATTTCCCAAGCAAGCTGTCCATGTCTTCAACTGGAGCGCTGGGTAAAAAGAGTATCAATATTTTTAAAATATTATTCCTACGGCAACAATAGACTCATGTCTTATCTCTACCTTTATCAACTCCTGCGCTTTCGCAATTGAATGTAGCTTGTAAAATATATGGGCGAACTCTAATTATTTGGAAGCTCCTAATGAATATTCTTGCTAGTATTTGTGCATTTGCAACAAAAAATTAAGAACTCTTCACGAGGAGTTCTAAATAGTTTGCCCGGGAACATAATTGAATACAACCATGATATGCTTACAGTGTGACGGCGCTGTGACACACATTAGGCTGCATATTCAAAGTATTGTGCAAGTGTTTACATCACGAGTGATATAATTACAATTATAAGAGCTTCACGAAAGTCGTTCTCTAATATACAACGTGAGGCCTGGGCTTAGCCCTTAAAATATTTGCATTATTTGTACGTTTCGCGCCACAGGATTCAAACGTTTTCAGCCTCAAACTAGAATCGGGCTCAATAATTTTTTGTTGCAGTTCAACTTCTCGTTTGTAGAAGGCTAACGGCATTCTAACTTTATTTAAGAGGAAATCAAATTATCGTTTGGCAATAAGACCAGTCTATTAATGCGTACGAACAACACATTCCTATTTCCTTACGGTAGTACAAGAAAAAACAACGCCCACCACAGAAAAATGAACAAATATTAACAGGGAAACATGGCGACCTTTTTTCCCAAGATTCCTCTCCACGTGAGCTTCAGCCTAATCTAAAGGTAAACTACGTTTTTTATACTCATGACAATATTCATTTGGGCTAGATGGTACATACTTGATTTTAGGAAGGAACAGCGCCAAGCAAGACGATCACGAGAGGGAGAACGACACAGGACAAGCGCCATCCTGTGTCGTTCTCGCTTTGTGTGTCGTTTTCTTTTTAAACTATCATCTTTTTTAACCCAATTACAATTGTTATGCAGTCATCGATTGACACGAGCTGTGCATGCTTTATTATAAGCGTCTTGCAAGCGTTTGCCTAATCTAATACTCACCAGTCCTATCTATTGATACCGGGGGAGTGAAGCGAATACTGTTGTACTTGACAAGTGATTACGGATATATCTATACTGAAAGCATCCAATCCATTTATGGATAGCCTTTGGTATATGATGCTCTTTACTCATCAATTCATAGCACATATTTTGCCCAGCCAGGGAAGTGTGGCGTCATGCAGTTTCATGCGGCAGCTTCTCCCGGATTTCAGACGCATGCCGCGCTTAGTGGTATACTTGGTTTTCAAATATCTTGGCCGTAACCCTATTTCGTAATGGTTTGCGTGTTATGGGGTGTCGTCTCCAGATACCCGGGGCTGCGCCACACTACGTGCCCATCATCGAAGCAACGAGCACTCCCACCGCAACACCCCCCCCCCATCTCGTTCTTCTGAAGTAGTTGGCCTTGTGGCTCTCAACCTACAAAGTTTCGCGAACTGCCGACCCCTTCCAGTGGGCCGAAATGGGGATTCCTCTGGCATGCCTCAACGCGGCTGCTGCCCCGACGAAAAGAGAATGCAGTTTGAGTTACGTCAGCACCCGCCCTGAATGGTTTCTGCGGATGTCGGCTCTCGAAAAAGATTTAAGATGGAACCGACCCATTCTTATAGGAGAGAACCGCTACCAGCCGCCTTGCCAGTGTGGTGGACTCTTGAGCACTGCTACCTCTACGCTATTAGCTTCTATAGCTGTACATCCTGTATAAAGCGTTTCGTCTCCTCTTCGTCTGCTCCAAGAGTCCATCGCTCATCCTCGACCCCTAGTCACTACATACCATTGAAACTCTGGGCTTGCAGAACCAGTATCTCAACAACCAATAGAAAGCTGCGAGGTAGGAGTCTGGAAGACGGCCGCTACACCGCTCGATTGCCACTGCGAGACCGACTGGTGTCAGCCACTTCAGCTGGGCTAGTGCCTGATGTTTTCTTTTCATGTCTTGAGACACAGGCAGATGTTCTGCGGCACAGGCAGATGTTAGGAGAGTCATTTGTATTTCAATGGCCTATGACTTACTAATTTACTTTCTTTAAACAGTGGATTCTATTTTGAAGTAAGGGAAAATTTAGTGGGCAAGTAGCACGAGGAACAAGATCACGATGGAGGGATTCCAAGTTCAGGACCTCAATCAACATTGCTAGGAGTTTGGCATTTCCGCCGGCTCCGCAAAAGCAACGAAATCGACTCTCGACATGATCCACGCCGAAGGGGTGACGGTTCAGCAAGCTGACGAGGCTTGGGAAATGATTGTTGAGCGAAAGCTGGAGGCAAAGGAATGCGGGAGACGAGAGAGGCGTGGGCGTAAAGAAGCAGAAAAGCGCAGGAAGCACGAGCAAGAGGCAGAAGAGTCAGCATGACTGCAGGCTTTTTATATGAAGGGGCTTGAACAGGAAATTCAAGAACTTAAATGAGAAACAGCCAGAGGCTATCTCCACGCCTTCAAGACCAGCGAAGATATAGTTATAATTTTCTCTGATTTTGAACGATTGTACAAGATGTAGGTGTCAACCGGGACTTCTGGTCTGAGAGCGCGACGCTGTTGCTCCCTTCTAACGTCGCCTGTATTCTAGAAGTCCTGTTTGGTGAGAAACATAGGGACTACGATGACGCTAAAAGGGCTTTGTCGAGGTATTTTGATGTGTTAAGTCAGGCTAATTGCGAAGGCCAAGATGATAGCGACAATGCCGAGCCCGTCGGGGACAGACTGCCTATGAAGATGGCTGCTATATGAAGACTCATAAGAAATGCTGTGGTGCATGTGCGAACGCTGTATGACCGCATGTTCCTTCATCGTCTAGAGAGGCCACGTTGGAAACAGTGGCTCATAGTGGTCCTTTATATTTCGATGGCAGCGATATAATTGAGCCTTCGGAAGAGATACCGCAGGGCGAGTCGGCTAGCTGACATGGCTTCAGATGCAGTCATGTTCTGTCAGAAGTACAGACATCTCGCCCAGCTTGGTCTTGTTGCCCGGAGTAGTATTGTTGCAACGAAACGGCACAGTACCTGGGAGTAACAGTGCCAAGATCGCAAGCTTCATTAGCCGCGCCAAGGGCAAGCGACGAAAGCACAAGCCGAATAAGGTGGACTCGGGCAGCGAGACGACATGGGTCAAGCTCGCCAACCAACAAGACTTTAGGAAAAATCCGAAGTGACCCACTACGGCGTGCCTCATAATATTATCGTAGTTTTGGGAACGTAAAACCCCATAACTTAATTTAAGTTTGACAGACCTTGATGTATCAGTGGCTAACTCGCTCTACTCGAGAGCATGAGGTTGCGGGTTTGATTACCGGCCAACGGTGGCCGCATTCGAAGGAAGGCAAAATTGGATGCGGCTTAGCTCAGCTAACAGAGGATATGCCAAGGGAAAGCTTTGCTTAGTTAGCCTGGTTAATTCTTGGTTTCACTTGGTTAACCTTTGATTTAGCTGTAGTCATGATGCTTAGGTATACAATCATCGCTAAGCCAGGTATGACAGCTGAGCCTAAGTCAGTGGCTAGACATGTCTGTGATTAGGCTTGCATGGACGCGCATGGTCCTGTGGTGCGACGCCTGTTGTGCCGCAGGGAAAGCTCAAGTTCTAGACATTTAAAGATACGCCGCAAACATCCGCAGCGTCGAAGCACAAAAGGAGAGGGTGCGAACGCGGTCGCTATGCTGATCTCGAGGTGCGACGCCTGTTGCATTCCGGACCCTTTCCATTGAAACAGCAAGCCAGGCGATATTCGCAGGGTGGTTAGACGCCGCTCGGCGGCGACGGCTCAAAGCGTCACGCTCCCGCGCAACGCTCAGAGAAGACGGTCCGAACTCACTATCATCCATGGCCAAGCCCGCACTGACTAGGTGAAGGCGGTGCTCTTCTTTGCCAGGTGCGCGGCGCGTCACTTGGTCAGGCGGCGACCCAGCTGCCGAGAACGCATGCGGCAAGCCGGCGGCGGCGGCGGAGAACAGCGCGGTGCGTTGCCAAGGCTACGGCGTAGGTGAGGTCACATGGAGGTCAAAGTTCTGGCGAATGACGAAACTGGGTTCGACACGGTTAGTAAAGCTGTCGCCTGAAAACCCGAGTGGGCTAAACCCGAAGCTTAGGCGATTGCGAAAATCTAGAGTAGGCGTGGCGCTCGTCGGCAAATAAATTATCTCAAAGAAATTCAGACGCCGCAAATTCAGCCTGTTCTCAGTGGTGTCAATGCATCGTAATACCCCAGACACACAGGCAAAGCTGAAGTGCTTTGCAGCGAAACCTCTTTTGTTACTCTGAAGGATACTTTGCAGAAAGGATTTGCGCCAATGATACACGGCACTACACAAATTCCATAGGTGGTTCCTCAGATTAACGCCGCAAGAAAAAAGCGCTGGGTGTTAAAGCAGCAAGGGAGAAAATATTTCTAAAAGCTGCGTATTTGGATTAAATTTAGCTCCTGGAGAACCCTTTCAAAATTATTAAATTGTTGATGGCTTAGAATGCACATATTAGTTTAATTTTAGATTTTCGATCTTAGCAGCAATTTGAATTGGTCTAGAAACTATGTACAGTCGTGTTTTGCTATGCGATAGTGGCTAGATTTGGTTAGCTTTGATGCAGTGCACTAGAATATCTGTGCATGCTGCAATTATTCTGGCGCTGGCCACGTTTCTGTCGTTCTCTTTCACGTCTTCTTGCCCCTTCCTTCGTGCGTGCAGGCGTAACGCACTTCATTGAATGGGCTGTTCGCCCAATTTTGATCCCGTGACAGAAGTGCGCATGTGCACCCATGGTTCAGCGAAACGCTAGCGATGAAGCAGGAGATGAGGTCGCTCTGACGCTTGTCGCTCTCGGATCTCTTGAAGATGAGATAAACGCAGCCAAGGCAAAATGAGAAAATATCAAGGTCCAGTCATCATGAGCGTGCTTCATGTTGACTGCTTCGGCAGTGCCCCATCGAGCAGCCAGCAGCGGAAGGTTTGGTCATCGTGGGCCTGCTGGACAGCCCTGAGTTGGTATGCCAGAAGAGGGCTGCGGAGAACTGCCTCCCATCTGGCCGAGCTGTTATCGATGATAGAGCGTGACCGGGCACACCGCCAGAGAATGTGGTCTAACGTGGCTATTTCTCCACAATCGCAGCAGGTAGCATTGGTGAATGTATCCGGATATATTTCGTGTAAGAGCGGCAGATTGGTATACGCAGTCGTTTGTAGTAGACGGCGCGTTAATGTTCGAGCTCTATTGAGCCGCGGATGAGGAACAAAGTAGTTTCTACGGCTGAGATAGTAGTGTTTAGTAATCTCGTTGTAGGTAGAGGGCATGTCCATGTTCTATGGGGAGTCGGCTTCCGATTGTACGAGGGTAGCGCGGTTAGCATGTTAACGCGCAGCCCCGTGAGCCGGCTCGTTGAGATTAGGAGGAGCACCCTTTAGCCGACCCTGATGTGCGGGAAACCAATAAATGAAGTGGTGCATGATTGCCTTGCGCGAAAGAAGTCTTAGGACCTTTTTAGAAACGGTGCCTCTTTCAAATGCTCTGACTGCACACCTTGAATCACTATAGATGGCATCCCGTGAGATATCAAGCAGAGCTAGTGCAATATCCATTTGTTCAGCTATTTCGGAGTCCCTCTTACGAACCGAGGATGCATTGGTGGTTCCTTGCCGACCATCGGCAGGGACGATGGTGAACGCCCAACATCCTTTACAGGAAGCGCCATCCACGAAGCTGACCTGCAGCTGATCAATGTGTATTTGCCTAAGGAGGTTGGCCGCTCTTGGCCTCCTTCAACCGCGATTATACCCCGGTGAATGTTCCTGGGTATTGCTGCGACCATAATGTTCTCGCGAATCGAAGAAGAAACGTAAGAGAAGTCCTTCGCTACTCTATCTGGGTGATCTCCGAGTACCTGCAAGATCGATCTCCCTGCCCTCGTAGTGAAGCGAGTTACCTGTGCGCGCTCCTGGGCCTGTGCAATCTCTTCCAGAGTACTGTGAATGACAAGCTGCATTAAGCGTTCTGTACAAGTGTGAACGGGTAACTCCAGAACCCGCTTAGTAATCTTGCTAAGCTGTGCATTCAATTTTCCCTCGTCTGCCCATTCTCATCGATGCATGGCTGCGACGTATGTAAAGTGGCACAGAACGAAGGCATGCATTAGTCGAATGAGGTTATCCTCATTGAGTCCATGATTCCGATTTTATACCCTCCGAACTAAAGGAACAGCGGTTTCACTTTTAGCAATTAGCTTGTCTATAATCTTGCCATTTATCACCCCTGACTCAACGATCATGCCCAAGACCTTGATTGAATCGACTCGGCGTATGCGGCAACCGTTTCTTGTATGTAGGTTAATGTTTCTGTCTTCTAACGATGTCCACCCATTGGGCCTTAAACCACGTTCCTTGGGACTATACAGTAAGAGTTCCGACTTCAAGGGGGAGCATCTGAGACCGGTGGGTTCGAGAGAGGTTTCGATCGTGTCTTTGGCCTGCTTTATGGCTCTCTCAACCTGACCGTCATTGCCTCCTGTGCATCATATATCTATATCGTCTGCATACATCTGATGCCTTCAATCTCGAAAATATTTCTGCTAAGGTGTCGACGACTATGGCTATACTGAATAAACAGTGGAAAATTACTGACCACTGTGGGGTGCCCCTCTCGTCAAGTTCCAGCAGTTCTGATTCGAGATCGGCCACCCGGAGGGTAGCCTTCCTATCCGAGAGGAACGATCTAACATAGTTGTAAAATCTCTCACCCAAATTGAGCCGAGACATCGAAGCTAGACTATGCGAATGTAGAACGTTGTCGAAGGCCTTCAAAAGATCAAGTCCTAAAACGGCCCGAGTGTCGCCAGGGTGATTGTCTATGATTTGCTGCTTAACCAGTTTCATGGTATCCTGTGTGGATAGGCCTGTCCTGAATCCTAGCCCACTGTGCGGGTAAATGTCGTTATTCTCTAGGAACCGGGAGTGTCGATTCAGGACCGCGTGCTCCGCTGCCTTACCGACACAGGATGCAAGCGAGATGGGCATCAAGTTGTCAACGCAAGGTGTTTCGCCAGGTTTGGGGGTGAGTAAAATGTAATGGGATGGTTCCATTCCTCCAAATTTCAGGCTCTTGGTCTTTTCTATTCGCGATGAACAGAAATGTTGTTTCTTCGTGTTTGTTTTTTAGTAAAACCTGATTGCTGAGCGCTTGAGTAAAGAGAGCGTCAGTGCTTCCGTTTGTTTGCTGCATTTACGCGTATGTAGGCTAGGAACAGCCTGAAGGCCTAAATTTGATTGTAACTTCATTCGTGAATCGTACGCAGTAGTATTGTCAGTGGAGAATTTTGACTCACCTTTGCATGCATGTTGTTCGCGTGGGTTGGCGTGTTTGTTTGTTAGTTTGTTAGAACCGTTTTTCTGTTTAAAATGTGGCATTCGTTATGCTGAGTGCTGTTAGACACCAGTAAGGGGAGGGCTATTTCATTTGGAGGTTCAGTTGTGGCATGTCATTCCTTACTTTTCAGAAGCGACAAACAACCGCGCAGAATATTAACGCGAGGTCTTTGCGTCCAGCCTTTCGGGGACAGAATGAAATCATCTTGGAGAACCGAGTCCTTACTAACTTACCCGCATTACAGTCGTTAATCGCTCAAAAAACTATTCTGACTTGATTACTAGTTCAATGCCTTGACAATTAAGGATGGGTCCGTATCTGACATTTTCTCTCGGACACATGTCTAGGGCAGTTCGCAAACCACTTTCTTTGTTTTGTTTAGCGTAGCTAGATCTTAGAAAGCTGTTTGTTGTGTGATGTTGGTCTGGCGGTTTAAAGAGCATTCCGAGGGTGCTTGCTTGGTTCGGAGTGGTCTGGCGTTTTTGATTCTCAGTCGTTTCAGTGTACCTTCCAAGTGCCAAGCATCAGGAAAGGCAACTCTCGGAAAAAACCACAACGCCTGTCCCTCCAGTCAATCAACGATGTCGCACAACTAGCGTATCCAATCGTCTGAGTTGCGCCGAACAGCTCTACTTCTGGATGCATTTTCTGGGGGCGCCAGTGCTGTTGTGCCACGCTGCGTGCGCATCATCGAGTTAACGCCCTGCCCCCCCTCGTTCATCTTAAGTGGTTCGCCTTGTGACTGACAACTTGCAATGCTCCACGAACTGCATACACCTATCCGTGTGTCAAACTGAGGAATTCAGTGTCGCCCCGCACCAAGACTGCTGCCGCGACGAAAGCATAATAGGACGCGGGTGAAGTCAGCACCAGCCTAGCGTGGTTCCTGCCCACGATGGATGACCAAAAGGATTTAATGCAAAAGCGGCCCATTCTAAGGAGAGAAAGTTGCTAGCAGCCACCCCATTGGACTGATGCGCTATTCGGCACCGCTTCCTGTACGCTATTACGTGCTGTACCTATACATTGTGTATAAAGCTATTCGTCTCCTCTCCGTCTACCGGAAGACTCCGTGCTCGACCCAAAGTCGCAATACCCGTGAGGGCTTTTAAGGTAGTCTGAACCCGTTTGCGATTTTTGTTTTTCACATACATAATGTGTTTTCTCAATCGCCAGCGTTTCCAATGCTTGGCGCTAACTTTACCGAGGTGGTCGGCATGGTTACGTGCTGTACCTATACATTGTGTATAAAGCTACTCGTCTCCTCTCCGTCTACCTGAAGACTCCGTTCTCCGTGCTCGACCCAAAGTCGCAATACCCGTGAGGGCTTTTAAGGTAGTCTGAACCCGTTTGCGATTGTTGTTTTTCACATACATAATGTGTTTTCTCAATCGCCAGCGTTTCCAATGCTTGGCGCTAACGTTACCGAAGTGGTCGGCATGGCATTGTACAAGTCATGTCTGCCGATTACATTGCTCCGGCCTGCTCACATTGTGTCTAGCATGTATCATATAGGTTAGAGGAACAAAAAATGATGTCGAATACCCGTCTACTTGAAGTGCCGCTGCAATGTAATGAAGGGCCAAATTCGCGAAAAGGCAGCTAATTTCCAGGCGTTTCAGTCGATAGCGCTTTGTACGCTGTATATACTCCTAAAGAAAACGTGAGTGCTTTCCGCGCACCACAGCAGCGTCGAACGCTGTTCTCGCAGGTTGACTGCACATAGATTTTTGCGTTCTATCTCGTGAAAGTGGCTCGGCGGCCATTGGTGTTTGGCACGCCTGCAGCTGGCATTTCCGTTTCCAAGAAAGAAATGTATACCTATTCAACCCGCAAGCTAAGAAGAGAAAATCTTTGCTTTTTTAATGCTAAAATAGCCTCTAAAACACGAAGCAAGGCCACACGAAGTATTTTGGAATACTTTCTAAACGTACTACCCATCTCAGAGATTTACTGAAGGAGTTACGGATGATACAGAAGTATTTTAGGCCTAAATTTATATCCAGATCAGCAAAAGTACTTCCCGTAGACGTGTGTCCGATAACGGCTGGAGAGGTTGGGCATCACTGTCGAGGTCTAGTACAAGAAAGAGAAGTGGTCTTACGTTTGAGCAAGGTAAACAAAGTTGCATATGCGTACGAAAAGAACCACAAGGATGCTAAATTTGTCCCCTCCGTTTCTCTGTTCAAAAACTCCACGGTAGCAATCCGAAGGAGACAGAATTCTCCATGTAAACAAGCAGTACACAAGCCCGTAACAGCTCACACCTCTTTTTACACAGTATTCCTCACTATTTCTGCAAACCCTAGGTCAATTCGGGCTCGGCGTACATGCACGTAAATAAAGGAAATAGCTCCATGAGCAAATAAAGCCAATCATCTATACTTTCAAATCCTCTCACTTTCGAAGGTACCAATCGGATCGAGCACAATCAGGCAAGCGCGTGATGGTGCCTTACGACTGAAAAGAGTCAGCCACAAAAGTTCGAGCGGAATTTCGCGACCGCCGAAACTAGGGCCAGGCACTCACACTCAATGATGTAACAGTTGCGCTCCGAGGATGAGAGGAGCCTACTGGCGTAAGCGATAACACCGTCCTTGCCACGCTGACGTTGTGCGAGTATTGAGGCGATTCCGTGGCCACTGGCATCATTACTGACTTCGGTATGTGCAGTATGATCGAAATTGGCCAGATCGGGCGTCGTTGTGGGAAGGTCGATTAGATGCGAGAACGCAGATGCCTCGTTATCACCTTACTGTATTCAAAAGCTGAGAGACAAGTGATGTGCAGAGTACTGGACCAGTTGGACAATCGTCCACTTTCAGAACTTAAAGCTTTAGGCGAATGCTCCGAAAGAACATCCGCGTTGAAGGCCTTACTCGCGCTAGTAAGGTTCTTGCGGTCTACGGGGCTTCACGACAGACTCTAAGAATGCCGCCCCCTACCGCTCTGTAGTGTACGCGCTTTGTTCGTGCTTGTCTCCCTTTCTTTCTATCTCCCCCTTCTACTCTGTTTCTCTTTTTATCCCTCTTAACCCTTCCCCCTGCGCAGGGTAGCCAACCGGAACTACCTCTGGTTAACCTCCCTGCCTTTCTCTGCATTATTTTCTCTCTCTCTCAGTTAGTGGTCGTGCAATGGCCCCGAAATTTCTCACGAAGCGGCGGAAGTAAGAACAAGACCGATGAAGCTGTGCCCGTCCTGGATACATTTCGCAGCAGAGACATGAGTAACAGCATGAATTTAGCATGGGTCCAGTTGCACTCAGATAACACGAACGAAATGTCCAAAGACGGTAACCTAGTGACGTCCAAATTGACACTTTGCTGCGTTGAGTTGCAGAGCGGCTCCACGAAAAACGTCGAGGACGGCTGGTAGGCGCTCTAGGTGCGTAAAGAATGTTGGGGAGAATGCTATAAAGTCTTCCAAGTAGCTGACACATGTGGACTATTTGAAACCATCAAGAAGGAATGCAATCATGCGTTGACTTGTGGCAGGGGCGTCTCATAGACCGAAGAGCATCCCTTCGCATTAAAAAAGATCGTTGGCTGTTACAAGGGCAGTCTCCTCGTGGTCTGGACCGTCCATGGAAAAGTGCCAGAAGCCGGATCGAAGGCCAATAGGTGAGATATTGCGCGCACCAGCGAGGCCGTGAAGAGCCTCATCAATGCGAGGTGGGACATACACACCCATTTTTGTAACCCTGCTAAGGTGCCAATAATCCAGGCAAACTTGTCATGAGCTATCTTTCTTTAGCAGTAAAATAGGTGACGCCTGCGGACTACACGACGGCTCAGTAATGTTCTTGGGAAGCATTTTGCGAACATCTGCGTCAGTACCTTGACGCTCGCCCGCTGATAGTCGATGCGCGCGGCGTTGAACAGGAGTTGCATCGCCGGTATTTATGCGAAGTTGAGGGGCTGTAGTTTGGACCAAATGACGATCGTTCAAGTCAAATTTATAGTTATAGGACAACAGAACGCGGTAGACCTCACGGGCCTGGTCGGACAGCATGTTGGGCGCAATCATTCTCTGCAAGTCGGCGATGGTACAAAGTGCGGACTGCGATGGAAGAGGTGAGTCACTTGAATTCTCATATACTGCAATAGAGGCTACTGAGTGACTCTCGAATGAACAAAGCTGGGCAAGAGGTATCCCTCTTGGCAGCATTCTTGTGGTAAAAAGTTGACCCCTGGCAGGCAGACGCTATTCGGCGTAACAGATAAAACTTTATGAGGTACGGTGATAGCGCGTGCGAGGATGACGTCTTCCATGGGTCCGTCGGGCACAGGCGGGGATGACACAAAGTCAATGTAAGTCAGTGCCGAAAGTGGCAAGAGAGCGTATAGTCAACAGAATTGTGCCGTCCGGGGTAGTTCTGCGGGATCCAGGCAGGTCAAAGCGGAGAGAAAGGACGCGGAGTTGTGGATAAATGCACGCAAATTCGCCGCGCGACTGGCCGCTCGACGCAATTTGCGCGTATTCGTGTGCTTTTTTCATGCCCGGAAAAACACTTTTATATAGCACGTATTGAGCAACAATCGGCGGTTTGTCGTGCTGCTGTACAATTTTCTTACTGACACTTTTCATGTCGTTACAATACCTGAGAATTTGATTATGTTTAGGACTAATTGTCTAATTATATGGAATGGGAAAAATCTAACTATCTCGAAGCGACAGCAAAGAACATTATTTTTGATATGTCTAGCTACGTAGCATTTGCATGTCTTGAAGGTTTAAAGTTAAACACCCTGTGGCGCAATAATACTAGACGTATTAAAATTTACTATTTGTTGGAATACAGGGATGTATGATTATTCTTTCAATATACACAAGGCTGAGGACATCTATGTTCAGGCCTATATCAAACTGTATATATGTGCTTCTCTAACCTATGGAATGGATGCAAAGAAAGCAGATCCGACGGAGACGACGAGAGTCCTGGAATGATAAACATTCTTACCACCGGTTTATATATCCGCCCTCAGACACCACGTGCTCAATCTACTTGACTAAAGAAATAAGGATGGTCCACATTTTTTCCCTGGAAAATTGTAGAAGAGATTACTTTGCTCTTGATTCCACTTCAAACTTGACATTTCCATTAACCTATTTCCACGACCTCTTCAAAATTCCTCCAAACATGTCCATTACACTCATGAACGGCTTGACAGAAAAATTTATTGACAAAACATTTTTCTGAGGCTGGTCTCTCGTGTACATAGGATGATGGAATACTTCGACATCGAGCACTAGACAGCGCTCATACCCGTACTGTCTTACCTGATATCGCTGGGATCGCTTTTTTGGCTCGGTGTTTTTGCTTTACTGTTTATTACCGACGTATCATTGCTTTTCACGCATATATATATTGAGTTCCGAAAATACGTGGGTTTATAGGACTACTTTTTAACAAACACTAATTATTTAGCTGCGGTAGCATTTACAAACATTGCTTTATAATGGGCCTCATAAGTACTATTACAAATTGACTATCCGGATGGCACTTGTGGGACGCCTTCAATTCGTCGCGTAAACAAACCCAAATACCTTGCACCAGAAAGAATAGATCTGGGAATATTAAAGTGAACTTCTTAGTAACATATAATCAAAGAAAAAAGGCCCACCAGAAATCCATGATGTATCAGCCGGCCGTAACAGTGCTGCCACTCCCCCTCGAAAAAAATCTTATATTGTTCAGGATAATTAAGGTGTGTTGCAATCAAAGATTAAAACAGCACATAAAGGCAAACCCTTCTTAGCTTTATCATTAAGTTTTTTGGGGGACCTTATCAAATGGTTTGCTAAGTTTAAAACGTAAAACTTAATCGGACAATTATTACACCAATTCAATAAGCAAACCTACGCAAATG
Organism: Dermacentor variabilis; assembly: GCF_050947875.1. Taxonomy (NCBI): domain Eukaryota; kingdom Metazoa; phylum Arthropoda; class Arachnida; order Ixodida; family Ixodidae; genus Dermacentor; species Dermacentor variabilis. The sequence goes on along the minus strand of NC_134573.1, from coordinate 76,782,375 downwards.
AATAAGCGAAACAAGCTCAGTACCTGTAGAAAATTCCTTTCTGATGCAAATGCCGCAAGCTTGTTCAACTCAATCTCTCCTCAAGGAATTAAGTATTGCCTTTCAACATATATGTGCTTAGTCTGTTTATTACATTTAAATGTGCAATAAGGTGGTCTCTTGTTTCGTAATGACATCCCATTGCTCTTTTTGAATACTGCCTCGACTCGTGCGGTCTTTCAGATCTAAGGATGTTTTCCAGATACAAGCGAAGCACGAACTATAAATACTGGAAACAGTGCAAGATACCTTGCGCACGCCCTTACCAAAGCATTCAGTCTCTTATGAGAACCAAAAGGTGTTTAAGTGTATCTATGATAAAGGCAGTTCTATGAAAGTTTAAAAATATCCCATCGCAAGCACTACGGTCTCTATCCAGCAGGAATGGCCGCGGGAAATAAACTAATAAAACAAAGTACGCAGCAATATCTATTTCATATGTGATTATGGTGCCGTCAGCTATAACAACCTAAACTTACCTTACATTTTCGGTGAGGTAGCCCCAGAAATTATTCGGGGACATTTTGGCGTAGATTCATAGCGTTAGTCTAAAGTAATGTGGTTTGACCGATGAAGTGCGCGCGGAAGGCTACTTTGTACTTCGGAGTTTACTACAGATGATGCTTATTTTCGTTTAACACTAGCAATTTTGCTCTTGAGATGAACGATATCGGGGTTCTTACAAGGCACATGCATGCATACTATAAAAGCGCAAGTTCTTAACGTGATTCCAAACTGAAAATATAGTAACGCCAGAAATGTCGATTATACAGGGCTCCTGGTACTCAATTATGAATGCGTCATCGCCACGCGAATTACATTAGGACCATTTGCCATATGATTGGTATCTGAGCATTGTAGGCCGAAATGGATATGAAGACGATCATAATTTTGTGAATCAAGATCCCCCCAAAAAGAAAAACCGTATAATAAATAAAACTGCGAAAAATAGACACTATGGCTTGCACGAAGGTAGAACACCCTTGTATGCAAGTTGGATTATTTACGATTGGAATCAGAGGAAGTGGCAATATAACAATATAAATATTATTCTGTTCAATCCTTGTACACCGTCCACATTGTTTTCGTTCCCTGCGTAGCATGGATAACGCAGTCGTGAAATAAAAGCTCTTTACTATTCGCGTACGGATGCATGTGTGCTTGCGAATCAAATAATTGTGCCACACATGTGGTGCTCTTTACATCGCGCATAACACGTCTTTGAAACCGATATGCGCTGTAGAGGAACAAGCGCTGCTTTCGCGCAACACATTGTTTCGTAGCACATTCGCCGATGAACTCTCTATAACTAATGTGTCAGTATGAGAATACACATGGCTCTGTGGCATAACAACCAGGGGGCTCCGGAGAAGGCATCCGGAGAAGGATGCCGCCGACGGATACGCCAGATTGGCCTCTATTGCTCACTTGCTACGTCTCAGACCCCGAATATCACACAGAAAGACTCGGGAAAAGCGATAGGCTGAAAGCGTTAACTTCCTGCGTCTAGTCAATACGACACTGAAGCATTTCATATGCTAAGAAGAGACGACAACTTTCGTTCCCTGATCTTTGTGCCTTTCCGAATACGGGAAAGGCTCACTGGTGCAAAAGAAAGAGTTCTTTGAAGCGACAATGAAAACTTGACAACTCAATGAAATGACAATGAAAACTTGACAACTCAGGTAATGAAGCTGCTTTGGGTAGCAAAACGTGTTGTTAAAAAAAAGAACGCTGACTTGATATGAATAGAAACTGACCGAATGGTTTTACAAATCCCGAAAACCGTTCTCCTGTCCACATAGAAACCGAGCAAGATCTACAGGAGCTAGCACTAACACCACACTAACTTTAGAAACTAACGAGCATTGAAGAAAGAGAGGGATGAGTGTGCATCGGAAGATTCAAGAGTTATAAATTTTGTGTAATGCATGCAATGTCAAGAGACTGCGGAATCATTGCGTCATGCTTCAACTTTCGTTAACACCATAGTTTCCATTTTTGTAAATTGAACTGTCGAATTTTTGGTGATAATGACGACATCTGCACTAAGTGACGTAAGGTAAGTACGATTACGTGCGTACATAAAAAGCCTCTGACCTTCATGGAGTTGCTTTGGTTGTGCAAGGACAGGGCAACAAGATGAAAGGCAAAGCATAATATGACCATAAACAGCCATAAAGTAGAAAATCTATTTAAAATAACATTTTCAACTGTTTAGTAAATAGCCATCTCTTAATAGACTACGAATTGTGGGCTCTTAAGTTTAACAACATATATCAGCAAAGATGATTAAATTCTTAAGCATTACATGCCGAGGTGTGATACCGGCCTTTGGATGTGCTCCTTCTTTTCGAGACTGAGGAGGAATCTACTAGTCGAGAACCTAATAGCGACTTATCGACCGGCCGGCCAAGATGACACCACGCATCGTAGGCAAAGAAAGTTTCGCTAGAGGGAATAATGGGCATCACCAGGCTCGATCGGTTTCACTCGAATTCTCTTGTTCAGTGACTCCGGACTCTCATCGAGTTAACGAATGACAAACTCTGTCATGTTCAAGGTCGCCCTACAGACAATGAAACTTGCATAGAACGGGGCGCAGGTAGTGATGATGAGGCATTAAGCATATACTTTCCTTTGTTATTCAGTTTTGAGGCTTCTAGTACAAACAGCAAGGAGTGGTTTGCTCGTTCACCACCACACTATTAGCAAAATAATAGCTTGTGATAAACAATGCGTGAACGAACACTGGCGAAATTCTGTAAGAGAACGCCTTATGCGTCAGCGCTGGTATTTGCTCAAGCAGAGAGGCGTGAAACTTCAGCTGGGCGTACACCATATAAGGTGATTGTGGTGACACGTGCGGGCTTTATTCAAAAGCATATTTTTGAAGGAGCGAGTTCACGACGAAGGGAGATAAACCGTTGCATAAATGATCGGCGGCAAGACGAAATTCGGGACTGGTGCTGACTTCCAGCAGCGCGTACTAAGCACATCATATTTGAACACAAGCGTATCAGAAACATCTGGTAAATTTTCTTTATGATACTATAGTTCATGAAACAAACGAAGTAGGCGAAAGAACCACATCACCCTGCACCATTGTAGTGATTTAGGGTTCTATAGAACTGTGCACAATGTCTTAGAGGGGTGATAAAGAACAGTCATATTAATGTGTAACAATACTAACCCTTCAGAAATTTACGTTAATATAAGGAAAAGAGTGCACACGCGCTGACTAATATTTATAGAAGATGCAGATTAAAAAGTAAAGTAAGCAAAAGCAAACCATTGACACAAGACCCGAAAAAAGAGAATCCACATGGTGGAGTATTTCCCCCAGCTTTTCCTCTGGATGCGCTGTATATTTTAGGACATGCGTCTACTTGTCATATTTTGGATGATTGGTGAACGCATGGGGACGTTTTACCTAGCCTTTTGCAGATGGTTCTTGAGCGCAGTCCCGATGTTTAGTGTGCAGGTTTTAGGCGCCCCATCCCGCGGCAAGCGTAGGCATTGTCCTTCGTCATTCAGCGAACCAACACAGCGAAAGATGAAAGCGAACGCAGAGCGCTACTTCGGAGATGAAAGACAGCAATAGCGAAGAGGGCGCGAGGAGGAAAGCGGAGGTGGACGCCATGACGAAAGCGTGGGAAGAAAAAGTGTAGTGCTCCGCAAGACGCGCGTTGCGGTGACGATTGCTATAAGATGGCGTCAGAGTAGCGCGCGTTTTTATGGAAACAAATCGCTGCATGCGTGGGGGTCTGACTGCGGCAGTTTCTGTGAATCCTGCGCACCGTTCATACACGCGGTGCTTTTTACGACCTTCGGACCAGTGAGGAAATTTAGAGAAACATCAATCCGCTTGCAATGCCAGCCAATATATCGCGAATTCAGAACACGTATACAGCTGCCCTCAAATTTTGCATCTAGAAGCATGGTAGTGACCGGTGAACTTTTCTTTGCCGCTGCATTTGTTGTCCGCACGGTTCTGCTGTCGTGCATCGTTAAAGTGGTGTTTTTGGTGGTTGATTGGTTTGAGCAACATGTCGTTTCACCGACAATGGCATATTAGATGCTGGTCATATGCTATTATCTATAGGCCAAATTTTTATTCAGCAATAATTGAAAGCCAGGAATAGACTTGGGCTCTCTTCCTTCCCTCGTTTATTGCACTCCACTATATCTGCACTTTTGCGTAAAATTGTATTCGCCTGTTTAGTGTGTAAGCTTGGGCCGTTCGGATGAACAGGTTATTTTCTAACATTCCGGTCGTGGTAGCGTTCTGACTGACTCCCGTATATATATATATATATATATATATATATATATATATATATATATATATATATATATATATATATATATATATATATATATACACACACATATATATATATATATATATATATATATATATATAAGAGAAGAACAGTGGTTAGCAGAGATGTCTGATTTTTCATCGCCTTTACTTTCCATTTATTTACGGTTTCTTTAGTTCATGTACTTAGCACGAGTAATTTCCCCTGTGTTGTCCTTGGTGTCAGTGTTCGTTGGCTTCTTATCGTACGTCTTATTTATATATGAGTGAACACACTAGCACCGCCAGAATGTTAGAAAACGGACTTTCGGACAATGGGAAATGAGAAATTCGAAATTAAAAAAATGGACAGGAGGCATGGTCATTGGCCAATATCCTGCCTGTCAATGGTAGCGAGATAGCGGCTTTTGACCCCAAAAAGCCGTCGCCCTCTGCAGGAACCTCTCATTCACTGTCTTTGGTCACAGATGGACTTAGCAAGGTGATAACGCCTGAACAGTTTCTCACGTGCAATTCACGTCGAAGAATTTCTACCCCTTGTCGCGTACTCACGGCGCTTTCGACAACTTTTATAGAACCAAGTACTTTTGTACCATAAACCTTCGATGCCGCTATAGGCAAATCTCGGTAGAAGGCATGGACCGTGAGGAATGTGCCTGCATAACACCCCACAGCCTCTACCAATTCAAAGTTATACTGTTTGGTCGTAATGAGGCGGCAACCTTCGAAAGAATGCTGTACTCATTACTTCGCGGCAATAAGTGGTCTACATGCCTGTGTCACCTAGGCGGTGTGATAGTCGTTTCACCAACTTTTGTTAGTCATCTAATGCGTCTGTCGGCCATTGGTATTGTTTTCCGAAGCGCAGACCTGCAGTTGAACTCGTCAACGCGCCAGTTTAGACGTCGTCAAATTATCGTTCTTGGCCATCTCGTTCACCCTCGCTACCGCTTCATCATTTTTGTTATGATAACTTGCCTTGTCTACTTTGTATGTTAACAATACTTTACCATAATGAATGTCCAGGTGCAAAAAAAACTAACGTGTGTGAAGTGTGTAATATAACGTGGTGCATGAAGGGAGATGATAGCTAAGGAGAACCTTTGCGTAGCCGCACATGCACAGACACAAATATATATATATTGCCAAGAGGCGTTATAGTTCGCTTGCTAAAACGCTCAGATAGCAGAGCCCCGCAGCGAGAGGACACAGAGCTTCGGCAACACAGGCACAAAGCTTCCAACCACACGTTGTCGTCGTCTTTCTCTAAGCAATGCCTACTGCTCGTTCTTCTTCAGTACAATTGCCACCCCGGGGAAGAGTAGCCGTCTCGGCGAACTACGGGCAAGATAGCACAGGTGGGTCAAACTACGGCTTGAGCCTATGAACGTGCACGATTTCGCGCCCTCGGCGGTGCTCATCGGAACGCGGCTCAAGGGGTTCTACTAAATACTTCACAGGAGACGTTTGACTGACGACACGGTGGGGAACCTGGTACTTGGACACAAGCTTGGGTGAAAGTCCAGGGCTGGTAGCGGGAACCCAAAGCCAGACTAGTGCGTCAGGGGCATAGGGTGCCGGAGAAGAGGGAATATCGCGAAGGTGCTTCTGTCGCTGCTGATCTTCCGAAATAAATGTGCGGGCGAGCTTCCGGCACTCTTCCGCGTGTGCAGCAGCCTCGGACAAGGTAGTAGGCTCCATTGTGTCAGGGCGATACGGAAGGATGGTGTCTATTGTGCGGGAAGGCTCGCGTCCGTAAAGAAGGAAGAACGGGGAACATCCTGTAGTGGTCTGTGTGGCGGTAATATAAGCGTACGTCACGAAGGGTAGAATTCGGTCCCAATTGGTTTGGTCAGATATGAGTACATGGCTAATATATCGCCAAGAGTGCGGTTAAAGCACTCAGTCATGCCATTGATTTGCCGGTGGTATGCAGTAGAGGTATGTGAATTACATTGCATTCCTTGAGCAGGGCTTCTATAACATCATACAGAAAGACGCAGCCTCTGTCGCTCAGCAACTCTCTGGGGGCTCCATAGCGAAGTACGATGTTACGCAGTAGGAACGAGGCAACATCCCGCGCAGATGCGTTGGGCAGAGGCGAAGTTTCGGAGTAGCGTGTCAGATGGTCAATCGCCACTATCACCCAGCGGTTGCCATCTGAAGTACATGGAAGGGGTCCATAGAGATCAACTCCGACCCTGTCATAGGCCCATCCTGGACAAGGCAATTGTTGCAGTGGAGTAGCTAGGGGTGGAGGGGCATGAGGTGAGCTAGGCATGAGGGTTATTCTTGCGGCGTTGGCAAGCGAGGCAGGAACGAACATATTGGCGGACAAATCGGTACATCCCGCGCCAGTAATAACGAATTCGCAGGCGCACCTATGTTTTGAATACTCCTGCATGTGCGCATTGCGGGTCATCGTGAAACGCTGCACATATATCCGAACGTAGGTGCCGAGGAACCACGAGTAACCATTTGCGCCCATCCGAGAGGTAGTTACGGCGGTATAGGAGCCAGTCACGAACAGCAAAGTGGTGTGCTTGGCGACGGAATGCACGGTCAGTAGAAGGCCCTGATGGGTCTGACAGAAAAGCCAGCATAGCCATAATCCGTGGATCCTTCTGCTGCTCCGAAAACATATCCATGGCGGTAAGGGAGGACTCGCATATTTGTACTTTCTGATGATTGGGCTGGCCTGACACTAGGGCGCGAGACAAAGCGTCCGCGTGCGAATGTTTACGACCAGAGCGGTACAGCACTCGAATATCATACTCTTGGAGGTGAAGCGCCCATCGAGCGAGGCGGCCTGAGGGATCTTTCAAGGATGACAGCCAGCAGAGTGCATGGTGGTCCGTGATGACGTCGAACGGGCGACCGTAGAGGTAAGGACGAAACTTAGTTATGGCCCAAATGATAGCCAGGCATTCTTTTTCTGTAACGGAATAGTTTGCTTCCGCTTCGTGAGTGTGAGGCTAGCGAAGGCAACAACGTATTCATCAAAGCCAGTCTTTCGTTGTGCAAGAACAGCGCCATTGCCGACGCCACTGGCATCCGTGTGTATTTAGTCGGTGCGTTTGGGTCAAAATGTCGGAGTATGGGGGGTGAGGTTAGAAGATGACGCCGCGTCGTGAATGCGGCATCGCAAACTAGCGGCTAGGCCAAGAGGTCGTGGTTACCCGCGAGATGCTGCGTCAAAGGCGCTATTATGGTGGCGAAGTTGCGGATGAAACGATGAAAATAGGAGCATGATGCGATGAAGCTGCGGAGTTCTTTTGTGGTCTTTGGTCGGGGGGATTCGACAATGGCTTGGAGTTTGGTTGCATCTGGGAGCACACCATCTTTTGAAACAACGTGGCCAAGGATGACTAGCTGCCGGGTGGCGAAGCGACACTTCTTTAAGTTGAGCTGGAGTGCAGCATTGGCAAGGCAACTGAGCACGCGTTTGAGTCGGAACAGGTGAGAAGAAAAGTTCGGGGAAAAGATGACAATGTCATCGAGATAACAAATGCATGTCTGCCATTTGAGGCCCCGGAGGATGTTATCCATCATTCTTTCAAATGTTGCAGGTGCATTACGGAGGCCAAAGGGCATCACGGTAAAATAATATAAGCCATCAGGCGTAACAAATGCTGTTTTCGGGCGCTCTGCATCAGCCACGGGGACCTGCCAATAACCGGATCGTAAGTCTAACGACGAAAAGAATTCAGCCTCTTGGAGGCAGTCCAGTGCGTCGTCGATACGGGGAAGAGGGTAGACATCTTTCCGGGTTATCCTATTTAGACGTCGATAGTCCACACAAAAACGAATAGTCCCATCTTTCTTTTTGACCAGCACTACCGGATAAACCCAGGGACTCTGTGATGGCTGTATCACGCCGCGTCAAAGCATGTCTCCTACGTGCTCATCGATGACACGGCGCTCCGTCGCGGACACACGGTATGGATGTTGGCGTAGAGGCGCGTGGTTGCCGGTATCGATGTGATGAACGAATGAGGAGATACGTCCTAAACATTATTTTTGGAGGTCGAAAGAAGTTCGAAATTGGTTAAAGAGGTCGACGATCTGCGTGCGCTGACTTGGAGTGAGGTTAGGATCGATAAATGGAGCAAACGTTTGGTCACATGCCCGCGCAGGCGCTGAGACAGGGAGAGCCATGGCGTCAACGTGCAGAGAAGTCGAGTCATCAGGCACATCGTACACAGAGCTCGTGTCGAATTCATCAGCAAAACCGAGGCATTCACCACGATGTAAGCTTGATGAACACGAAAACGGATTCGAAACGTAAAGTGCGCTGGAGCCCTCGCGAAAGGGAAGAAGGGCAAAGGGAAGCAAGAAGGGATGACGGCGTGCAGCAAGTTGAGATGGCGTGAAAAGAACTGTGGAATCGCAGAAAGTAGCACAGGAAACGGGTACAAGGGCGGAAGAGAAATAAGCGATATGAGCGTCGGTGGCGACGAAAACCCGACCAGAAGGTGGAGGCAAATCTTCAGAAGGACTGCCACAAAATGGAGTCAGCGCAAGTTCTGCACGGGCACAATCAATAACAGCGTGATGAGATGAGAGAAAGTCCCATCCTAGAATGATGGCATGAGAGCAGCGGTGAAGAACAACAAACTCAATGTGGTGTAAACTGTCTTGTATGGCGACACGGATGGTACATGTTCCTAAGGGCTGAATTGGCTCAGCGCTGGCTGTACGTAGCGAAATGAGAGAAAACGGCGTCGCGACTTTTCGGAGCGTACGGCGAAGCTCGTCGGCAATCACGGACACTGCGGCACCAGTGTCGACAAGCGCGTGAACAGCGACACCTTCGGCAAAAACTTCAATGATGTTCGTAGCGAATAAACGAGGGCTTGAGCAGTTCGAAGAGATCGCAGTCCTTGCCTCCGGAACTGCGTCTTTTAGTTTTCCTCCACAGCTGGAGGGCGGCGGACCATGGGAGAGAGGGAACGTCGACGGGGAGATGGAGACCGACGAGTGTTGAAGCTTCGGGGAACAGGACATGAAGGAGCGAAGTGCGGAACTGGTGGCGAATAGCGGGACTGGGAGTCAGGAGCATTCCCTGGACATCTCGCAGTATCGGGAGGATACCAACCCCGCCGGCGGCAGAACCGTGCCATGTGACCAGCAAAGCCACACGCGAAGCAGTTCGGCCGGTTGTCTTGGGTACGCCACGGATTATCAACAGGGGGCCTAGGAAGCGGTGCACTGTCTTGAGCTGGGCGTAGGGGCTGCGGAGGCGCGCAGAAGCCGCTTCTGGGCAAGTAGTTCGCAGCTGGAGAAGGCGAGGCATAGAAGCCGCTTGTGGGGGTGTAGTGCGCAACTTGAGGCGGTGGTCTTGGCCTGGTGACGACGGCAGCGTATGTGAGTGGAATCGGCGCTGAGGGTGGTTGATTAGCGAGAGGTAGTGCGTCGCTCACTTGTTCGTGTATGACGCGTCGGAGTTCCGGGGACAAAGAGGGCTCAGACGACTGGGTAGCAGGCAGCAGTGAAAGTCGGCGCGCGACTTCTTCGCGAACGAATTATTTAATTTGGTCGAGGAACGGCGAGTGGGCGGGAGCAGCACTGGAAGTGTCAGTAAAAGCCGAAATCGTGTCGTCGGGCGTGGCCGCTCGGCGCGTAGTAAGGCGTTGTTTGCGGAGCTCATCGTAGCTCTGGCACAGTGTAATTACCTCCTCAATCGTTTGAGGATTCTTCGCCAAGAGCATTTGGAAGGCGTCATCCTCTATGCCCTTCATGACATTCTTGATCTTTTCAGAGTCGGGCATGGCGGGATTAATGCGCCGGCAAAGGTCAACTACGTCCTCAATGTAGCTCGTGAAGTTTTAACCCTTTTGCTGAGCGCGACTACGCAAGCGTTGTTCTGCGCGAAGCTTGCGCACAGCAGGGCGACCGAAGACTTCTTTGAAAGAATGAGTAAATGCTGTCCACGTGGAAAGGTTGCATTCGTGATTGCGTAACCAGAGCTTAGCGACTCCAGAAAGACAGTAGATGACGCTAGTCAGTTTAGCTTTGTCATCCCATTTGTTATGCGCGCTCACGCGATCGCATGACGAGAGCCAATCCTCCACGTCATGGTCGTCATTGCCGCTGAAGACCGGAGGATCTCGTTGGCGCAGAGCACCGGAGCAGACGACAGGCGATTGCAGGGGAGGATCGGGCTGCGCGGCGTCCTAAGGCATGGTAGAAACGGTAGGGAGCGTCCGGCTGCGGAGTTCCAGGTTTGGGAAGGGCGCAGCACGTCCACCAAATGTCAAGAGGCGTTATAGTTCGCTTGCTAAAACCCTCAGATAGCAGAGCGCCGCAGCGAAAGGACGCAGAGCTTCGGCAACGCAGGCAGAAAGCTTCCAACCACACGTTGTCGTCGCCTTTCTCTAAGCAGTGCCTACTGCTCGTTCTTCTTCAGCACAATATATATATATATATATATATATATAGTGAGCTTTTGAACAACATATTGGTAATTTGGGGAAAGTGGTTTTAATCATGGACTCTGATCCTCAACGAGGCGCGACGAAATGCACCCGCATTTCTCTCCCATTTACCATTAAAGTGCCATTAAATATGTTCACCCCCATGCGTAGGGTAGCCAACCGCGGACGTCCAGAGTTGCCCCTGGCGTTTTACTGTTCCATTTTATGTTCTTTCCTGTATCCTGTTGCGATTTTCCTTTGTCGGCCACCTGCCTCATCCCTCCTTGGGAGAAGCACGAAGTGAAAGGAACTTATCTGGGCGGATCGCAGGCAGTGGTTTTCGAGTTCGTGATATATAAATTTAATATCCATATTTTCTATCTAAACGTAAATGACAATGATGTAGGTTAGCTGAGTTATGGAGCTTGTGGGTTTGAACTAACGAAACTCTTCCCGATGCATTTTCGTCTTTTACACGCCGTGGTTGCTCAGTGGCTATGGTGTTGGGCTGCTGAGCACGAGGTCGCGAGATCGAATCCCGGCCACGGCGGCCGCATTTAGATGGGGGTGAAATGCGAAAACAAGCGTGTACTTAGATTTAGGTGCAGGCTAAAGAATCCCAGGTGGTCAAAATTTCCGTAGTCCTCCACTACGGCGTGCGTCCTAATCAGAAAGTGTCTTTGGCAGGTAAAACCCTATGATTTAATTTGTTTATTTAATTTTAGTCGTTTACGTGGTTGGGAACCGGAGTGAAAGGAAAGAGGTTAAGACGCCTTCCAGAAGTACGAAACATTCGGACTAGCCCTTTCTTCGATGGCTGGACATATTTCATGGGTCTGAGATAAGAACCACCGTCAAGTTGGTATCAGCTTGCAAGGAGGAACTCAGGTGAAACGTTTTCAAGTGGATATAGATGGAAATAGAAGAGAGCAAAGGGAGATTAAACACATGCGCATCCGGTTTGCTACCCTGGACTGAGGGACGGTCTACTGGGATAAAAAGTAAGAAAGAGGTGAGATAGAGCGAGCCCACTTTCGCACACATTGGAAGGATCGCACTAAGTATACAACTGGTCGCCCCCCCCCCCCCCCCCCCTTCGTGACCTGCTCAGTTAAGGCACCGCAACAACACTTTCGTGGCTTTCGGTGCCATCGACGTGTGCGGTCATAGTCGAAGGATCGTCATTTCCGAAAGTGGTCCAGAGTCCAGCCGCTTCCACGCCGTCCGAAGAGCTTCGCACTCGATGCCCTACCAAAAGACATAGACGTGCGATATGCTGAATCATTAAATTATAGTTCCACAAGAATCGCGCACGGCGTATCTCCCGTTCCAGTGCACAACAAATAGGCTGTGTAAGTGCCGCTCCGACACTGATAGGCTTCCAATTATATGAGTATTTCTTTTTTATTCCCTGCCATCAAACGAAAGGTGACTACTAAGCTTTAAAGTTTCCCTTGTTCTTAAAAGCTCCTGCTCATGCTCGGGTTGTTCGCTTTTACAGCCTCTTAGATGACAACGTCAGTTGTGAATAGTATATATTTCGTTAAAAGCGATAACGGCTGCACAACAAAAGTCCTAGTGGATTTCCCAGTAATCACTCAATGAAGATGTACCACGTGTTAGTGTCACGTTGTAGTTATGTGAAGTGCAATGCAGTTCCAAAAAGGTGTCTCGAATCAAAATTTTTATTGGGCGAGCTTCCACTGACACAAAAAAAACACTCAAAGCACAACGATGATTGCCTGCAAAAACATCCTACGTTGGTACATAATATATAGAGGACGGCATCGGTTTATTAGACTTGAATGCTTGGACATTGCAACGTGATCGTGGTCGCTAGAATCTGATCGACAATGTATGCCAGTATGCCAGAATGTATGCGAGAATGTATGCCGCGCACAATCTGATTACATAGCAAGTTTTCGTTATTGACTTGGTAACATTCAGGATATTTGAAATACATGCAGACGAGTCTTCCGGCGAACCGATAACTTTCGAACAGTGGTTAGACGCAAAATCAACCTCATACGAAAATAGAAAATAAACCTACAGTTGCTTTACATATTAGCTGAAACATAGTGCACGTTGTAGAATGGGACCCCAAGACTGAGCAGAAGGGTTGACACCCCAAAGCTATGTGAGCTAGACACTCCCCGATTACTAGTACTTACTAAACCAGATTTGAAGTTTTCAATGAGACCCTGTAGTCTAGAGGCCAGTTCCATGAATGCAACTCTGTCTGAGCTAATACTCCACATGACCTTACCTATGAAAGCATTTATTTCCCAAAATAGCGCTATTTTCTTATTTACATATATACATTAGACAGCCAAAACATACCGTGAAATGCACTCATCATAGAACTTCAGTACATTTAGTTCTAACGCACAGTTTCTCACTGCTCTATCTGTTACAAAGTAGGAAAGGAATTCTTCAATACTTTAAATGAGGCAACTCTATTTGTTCTAATGACGCCAAGAAACCAAGCCTGATGCCACCAGCAATGAGAAATGTGATCGCGAGCGCACACATTCCTCTCGCACACTTTGTGCAGTACACTGTAGCGCTGAGATGCTTCTTGCTTGATGTGTGAACATCTATTGCAAGAGCAGTATTTCCCGCTAGGGCATGTTTATTTAAGCTCACGAACTTTACCTGCGCCACTACAACCTCTTCAAACTTTCATACTTGCTTCTTAAGAAGCCTACTACACAATCAATATACCATGCATTTTAATACATATGTTAATATGTGCAATATATTTGTTCTTCATATTTAAATAATATTATAAATATAAATAACTTATCATGTAATATATTTTTTATATTTGTTACGTACTTTTTTTTCGATTGCAAGCAGTTATCTAAAGCTTGCTCGGTCGCAGAGACGATACAGGACGCAATGATGGTGCGCCATTGACGTCATGACATGGCACTGGCGCCGAGGCAAGGAAGACAAAGAAGGTGAACGAATTGGTCAGCGATGCCGTTGGTGATGCTGTCGTTGTGATGAAATTCGGGGCGACGATGTTGACGCCTCGGGTGCCTTTTTTGAGTCGGTTTACCATTCAGAAAGAGAGAACACGATAAGTGCAGGGTCATCCGTTCCAGTCTTGTTAATTGAAATATCTGTATAAAAAAACTGTATCCCATTCCACACTGAAAGCAGGTGCAATCACGGAAATGCTCGCTTGATACGACACTCATTCAACCCCCATACATATTTACACATACCAATGCACGCACACATGGAGATAAAGCAGGCACGAAGAAGAAATTCCCGCATACTCCAACGTGCGTACTCGGCTGTGTGCAACCAAAGCACCCGAGTAAAAAGACGTTAAGCGTGAAAAGTAAAATTAGGCATGCATTGAACGAAAAGCGTTGAGCTGCGTAGTAGCGAATACATTTATTTAAGCAGTAAAAAAGGTTATTCGACTATTAATGTTACTGACAAGTGGATGCAATGCAGAATTTTTGTTTGTTTGTTTGTTTGTTAATTTTGCTACGTCAATAATACAATGCGAGGACGTGGCTGTTCCTGCAATAATCTGCAAAAGGAGTATGTGGTTGGAATTGGCCTACAGGCCAAATAAAACTATAGCACAAAATGTTGTAAGAACGAAAGGCTCATTTTTATTGCGACGAAGGAACACAATAACAAATGTATGCGAAGCAGCGCCCAAGAGCGATTACACGAATGGAAATTAAAAAAAGAACATGACATTGGACACGAAAAAGAAAGTTCTTAATGAATGATATGTAGTTGTTTTTTTTATTCCAGGCACTTTTTTGCTTGTAATAATTGATGCAGCTAAGGAAAGGCCTCATCTTGGAACGCAAATCAGCCATATTGCAGAACAAATACTGAAGTTTCGTTACTCGACATGTTCATTTCGTCCATTGGTCTTCGTCCAATATGGTGGAGTAGCGCCAACTTCATTTGAGAGCATAGTCAGCGTTCCTGCAAAATGACAAATCAAAGGTGGTGGTTCGTTTCTATGATCCCAAACGAGAGGAGAAATAAAGAGCAAGCACTTCAATATATATTTCTAGAGACTTTTAGCGATCATTTATCAACTATGGCCGTTACGGTATATTGTAGTATCATTCAATCTCACAAATAGAACAAAAGCTATTTATTCGGTCTCAGTTAAAATTCTCCTGTTTTACGAAGAAAGAAAACAATCTTTTAAAGACAGCTACTACAACATATAACTTTTTGTCACGGCTTCGACAGCGTTTGAACGACAGATACACTGAGGAACACACCGTATTCAAGATAGAACGCGCAACAGGTTTCACAACGGACAAGGAAAACATACGTTTTAGTTTTATATGATGGCGTTGTCCCTGCTTGACGATTCCCACGTTGCACGAGTGCCAATAAAAAGGAATAAATATGCTTCGCAGAACCGAACGCTGACAGACACAACCACAGCCACACAGCCGCACGTAACAACTAACTTTTGTACATATACGTAGAGCAATGCGTACCCTCCTGAACACCAAGCGCGCTCGTCGGCCGATCATTGTCGCTATCGATGCATGCAAGCCGCTTGAGTGAGCGCATAAAAGTAAAGGCTTGCGTGCCTCAAGCGTATCATTACTGTTGTGCAACCGGTTGTTCGGCAACTCCTGCTATCTTAATAAAGCTTCTTACGTTGTTCGCGTGTCTCGTCTGTCCTGCTTGAGGCTATGGACGGTTACTCAGCAAGCTGTACGAATTATATGTATTCAAGAGCGTTAATGTCCGGGTATAACCTTTGATTACCACCAAGGTAACGATTCATATATGAGATGCTTATTGAAAAGCGTAGTGTTTGCTTTGACTTTGCATGGTAATTGCTTATGGTTATTGCAACCCGTTGAAGCTGAAGTTGAGAATTTTTGCAATGCACTCACAACGCGACTTTACTGAGCCACAAAAAATGATACGTAAAGGAATACCTAGAGCTGTTGCAACCCAATTATGCAAAGGATCTAGCGGAAGCGTTAGTGGCAGCGAAAAATAGATTTTTTTCATACCCCGCTTTCTGTTTGCCTAAAAGCAAATTTATTTTGATTTCACTAAAAGTGGCAACACAATATTCGCTGATGTACTTAGTTGAGAGCCCATCAAAGGTTCTAAATGCATTACGTCGATACCAAACTACAGTAAAAAATAGCGAACATTTGAGGTGTGCATTGTAATCGAGGGAATGTGACAAAGGGATGGGCGATCCTTCTTGGCAATCTTAGGCGGTTATAATATTGCAACTCTTTCTTCCTAAATCACAATAAACGCCTACGAAATGAAGCTTTTCTACGACAAATGGCACAAACCCTGTGGCGATCTGCTTCCGAATGGGTACCCACCCACCTCAATTTGCGTAAATGCCTTCTTTGGCTGCGTAATCTTACCGAGTGTTGCAGCAACCACAACGAAGAGGTATTTCCCAAGCAAACCGTCCCTGTCGTCGACTTGAGAGCTGAACAGCGAATATATATATATATATATATATATATATATATATATATATATATATATATATATATATATATATATATACAGTATGCCTGCGACTGTAATAGACGCATGTCTTATCACTACGTTCATCTACTCCTCAACTTCGGCATTTGAATTTAGGTTGTAAAATAAACGAGCGAACTCTATTTCTAAGTTCTAAATGGATAAGTTTGTTAGTATTTGTGCATTTGCAACAAAAAAAATTAAGCATCATTCGCAAAGTGTTCTGGATATTTCGTCAAGAAACATAATTGAATACAACCATCATATGCGCACAATGTGACGACGCTGTGACAAAGATAAGGCTGCATATTCAAAGTACCTTAGAAGTGTTTACGCATCAAGTGTTATAATCTTAATTTCAAGTCACCAGGTAACTAGGTTACAAGAGCTTAACTAAAGTCATTCTCTAAAATAAGATTTGCGCTAGCCAGTTAGTCCTAAAATATTATCTGCATTATATGCGCTTTTTTCGCCACAGGGTTCAAATGCTTTATGCCTCTAACTTCAATCGGGCTCTCACCTCTCGAATGGATGCAAAGAAAGGAGATGCGATGGAGATGACGAGAGTCTTGGAGGGATAAACATTCTTACCACCTTTTTATATATCTACTCTGAGACACCAGGTGCCCAATCTACTAGACTAAAAAAAATAAATATGATGCACATTCTTTTCCTCGAAAATTATTGCAAAGATTACTTTACTCTTGATTACACTTCAACTTGACATTTCCATTAACCTATTTCCACGTCCTCTTCAAAATTCCTCCAAACATGTCTATTGCACTCATGAACTGCTTGACAGAAAAAATTATTAACAAAACTTTTTTTCTGAGACTGGTCTCTCGTGTATATAGGCTGATGGCATACTTCGACATTGAGCACTAGACAGCGCTCATACCTGTACTGTCATACCTGATATCGCCGGAATCGCTTTTTTGGCCCTGTATTTTCGCTTTACTGTTTATTACGGGCGTCTCATTGCTTTTCACGAATTTATATAGTGAGTTTCAAAAATATGTGGGTTTATAGGACTACTTTTTTTAAGAAAGATTAACTATTTAGCTGCGGTGTCATTTAGAATCATTCCTTTAAAATGGGCCTCCTAATCGCTATCACAAATTGTCTATGCGGATGGCACATGAGGGTCGTCTTCAATTCCTCGCGTAAGCAAGCTCAAACACCCTGCACCAGAAAGAATAAATCAAAAACCAGGAGCCATCAGACGACCGTACCAGTACTGTCCCCCCTCGAAAAAAAATAATAAACTGTTCAGTATAATTCAGGTGTGGTGCGACCGATTATTAAAACACCATATAAAGGCAAAGCTTTCTTAGCTTTACTATTACGTTCTTTTGGGGGGACCTTATCAAATAGTTTCCTAAATTTAAAAACGTTAAAATTCATACAACTATTACGCCAATTGAATATGCAAACCAACGCAAATGAATAAGTCAAACAAGGTTATTTCCTGTAGAAAATTCCTTTCTGATGCGAATGCAGCACGGAAAAGGATATAACTTTATTGAGTAATGAGGAACCCCTCCCCTATTACATCCCATTTACTGCCCTCTATTTCCTCCAATAATACTACTAGACTGGAATCACTAGATAACGTTAAAACGTTGCCAGGTTCATATTCCAATTGCGGCCGGTCCGGAGCCAGGGACTTAGCACCCTCTGCTCCGTCGCAGGTCTGACCGCCGCCGCAGTCAGTAGCTTCAGAGATGCTGGGGACTGAGGGCTGGGGTTTGATTGTTGTGTTCATATAGGAGGTTGTTGCCAAGTACCACACCAGGGTGGCCAATAAGCCAGGGTGGCCAGAATCCTGCTCTGGTGAGGGGGCAATCAATGCCCTCACCAGAGCGGGATTCTGGTCACCGGGATCAGGCCACACTCCAGGCCTATTTATGCAATTTTATCTACAAGCGAATTTTTTTTAACCTGGTGGAAAATTGCGCGGCACCACGATTCGAACCACGGACCTCTCGCACGCGAGGCGGGTGTTCTACCTCTACGCCACCGCTGCGCTACAGTGAATTTAGGAGGCCAAAAGAAGCATATACAGTGCTAAAAAGCGGGCACGTCCTGTGCTACCGGGGCTTAGTGGAGAGACGAGTACTAGGAGTCGTATTCCTGATTAATAAGAATATAGCTGGTAACATACACGAATTCAATAGCATTACCGATAGGGTGGC
The DNA here is from genome assembly GCF_050947875.1 of Dermacentor variabilis. Classification (NCBI taxonomy): domain Eukaryota; kingdom Metazoa; phylum Arthropoda; class Arachnida; order Ixodida; family Ixodidae; genus Dermacentor; species Dermacentor variabilis. The sequence goes on along the minus strand of NC_134573.1, from coordinate 76,763,890 downwards.
AGGACTTGTGAAACTTAATAAGAGGTACAAAATGAAGGTTGTACAGGTCTACGCCCCTACATCCAGTCATGATGACCAGGAAGTCGAAAGCTTCTATGAAGACGTGGCATCGGCGGCGGGTAGAGTGAAAACAAAATACACTATACTGATGGGCGACTTCAATGCCAAGGTAGGCAAGAAGCACCCTTGAGACAAGGCAGTGGGGGAATATCGCATAGGCACGAGGAATAGCAGGGGAGAGTTATTAGTAGAGTTTGCGGAACAGAATAATATGCGGATAATGAATACCTTCTTCCGCAAGCGGTATAGCCGAAAGTGGGCGTGGAGTAGCCCGAACGGCGAGACTAGAAATGAAATAGACTTCACACTCTTCGCTAACCCTGACATCATAAAAGATATGGACATGCTCAGCAAGGTGAGCTCAGCGCCGGAAAAATTGGCAAGGCTCTGTGAGCGTGTAAACGCGCCTAAATCGCATCAGAGTTGTTGTTCTGTCGAGCACAGAAAACGTTTTGTGACGTGCGCAACAAATGTAGTCTACCGAATTCCCCTGTCTTGCGGCAGTAAATATGTTCGACAGACAGGCAGGTGCCTAAACGATCGACTAAGAGAGCACTGTAACAACGTCTACAGCACAGTACAAGGCCACTTGTGCATCCATTGCCTGGACTGCGGCTGCGTGCCCCTCTTTGAAGATACTGAAGATTTAGCGAGACACAACTCACAGCTCACCCGGGAATTTGTGGAAGCTGATTTTATCTGAAAACTTGGTAGTATTTGCGTTAGTGCCCCCTCTATTGCGCTGACCCCTGGTGAATTCATGTATCTAAACAGATAGAAATCGCAATGTTCTTTATTTTTTATTTTTTAAAATTTTCTGGTGACCATGCTCTAGTTAAGTGACTTTGTGTTAGAACACCCCATGTGACTGCCTTTCATTTTCTGCGCATGCCCTTTCTTGTATATATTCACACGATGTGGCAACGCAATTAAATTTTGTTGCAAGTCAGCGCTGTGTATGTCGTCTTCGCAGTCCTTGTCCTTCGCGCTGTACGTTATTTTTGATCATGAATCACCAACTAGCTGAAGCAACCACCCTAGTTCAGTTCATTTCTAGTACAATGGGCCCTTTCTCTTCGTCTTCTCCCTGTTCCTCAACAAGTCCTAGTGTTTTGGTTAGTTTGATTGTTCTTGCCGTCTGCCGAGCTCGTTCATTCGCTTACTGCATCCGAGTGAAGATCCTACCTCCCGAAGTGGCAGCCTTGGGTGGTGGGTTCAGACCCTCTTGTGGGCAGAGCGTGAGGATCTGCAAGATTATACACTCGGAATGGCAACGCCAGGCCCTCTTTTACCGTGACGTCTTGTTTCTTCTACTTCACAGTTCTGACAGACCGTCTACGGCAAAGAAAAAGTGGCGTGAGTTGTCTGCTATCGTCGACAGAACTGCTGAATGTCTCTGGCAACATGCGCTTCTACAACTACGTCCCATTTCTCCAAAGAAGAAACCTCTACCGAGGAACAATGTGCACTGTGTTGGAGATGTGACGCTTCCAGAAAAGGTGCAGCATGTGTTAGCCCTTGGGCCTAAGTTTGCCGTGCAACCTCGAAAGTCGCCACACGAACTTCTCACCCTTGTTAGGCAAGTTGCTGGACGTGCCCCGGACACCGAATCTGAAAGGTGTGTTGCAGAAGGTGAGGGTGTTTTAACGCGTCGCAAACCTTCGACAAAGGTACTCGCGATCGGATATGTTACATCGTTTCTGAAAGCGAACTCGTTATCACTTTTAGCCTCTGACAAAGAAGGCGCTTTTTCTGTTCTGCCGTCGGGTGACTTCGATGCGAAGGCCACCGTTGCCATTGATTCTGTTTTTAAACGTGATGACAGTGTTTCCCTTGCTAACGTCAAATTGAAAGCAAAAAAACTACGCAAATGCCTTAGCCTTGACACGCTAGCAAAAGTGATTGAAAAAAACTAAAAAGCTCAGCCTAGACATTTTGTTTTCAGCTAAGACGCATAAGGATGACTGCCCTCTGCGGGTTATCGTAACTGAAGCAGCGACTTCGCAGAAAGCTGTTGGCTTGTTCTTGCAAGATAAACTAAACCTTCTAATCATTGACGATCCTTTCCTCGTTAGAGATTCTGGGGAAGTTATTAGTTTTTTAAAAGAGAATGCAAATTGACTCAAGATGTTCTCGATCGACGTTAAAGATCTGTACTACTGTAGATGTACTAAAGATCTGTACTACCGTGTCCGTGATTGCCGACGAGCTTCGCCGTACGCTCCGAAAAGTCGCGACGCCGTTTTCTCTCATTTCGCTACGTACAGCCAGCGCTGAGCCAATTCAGCCCTTAGGAACATGTACCATCCGTGTCGCCATACAAGACAGTTTACACCACATTGAGTTTGTTGTTCTTCACCGCTGCTCTCATGCCATCATTCTAGGATGGGACTTTCTCTCATCTCATCACGCTGTTATTGATTGTGCCCGTGCAGAACTTGCGCTGACTCCATTTTGTGGCAGTCCTTCTGAAGATTTGCCTCCACCTTCTGGTCGGGTTTTCGTCGCCACCGACGCTCATATCGCTTATTTCTCTTCCGCCCTTGTACCCGTTTCCTGTGCTACTTTCTGCGATTCCACAGTTCTTTTCACGCCATCTCAACTTGCTGCACGCCGTCATCCCTTCTTGCTTCCCTTTGCCCTTCTTCCCTTTCGCCAGGGCTCCAGCGCACTTTACGTTTCGAATCCGTTTTCGTGTTCATCAAGCTTACATCGTGGTGAATGCCTCGGTTTTGCTGATGAATTCGACACGAGCTCTGTGTACGATGTGCCTGATGACTCGACTTCTCTGCACGTTGACGCCATGGCTCTCCCTGTCTCAGCGCCTGCGCGTGCATGTGACCAAACGTTTGCTCCATTTATCGATCCTAACCTCACTCCAAGTCAGCGCACGCAGATCGTCGACCTCCTTAACCAATTTCGAACTTCTTTCGACCTCCAAAAATAATGTTTAGGACGTATCTCCTCATTCGTTCATCACATCGATACCGGCAACCACGCGCCTCTACGCCAACATCCATACCGTGTGTCCGCGACGGAGCGCCGTGTCATCGATGAGCACGTAGGAGACATGCTTTGACGCGGCGTGATACAGCCATCACAGAGTCCCTGGGTTTATCCGGTAGTGCTGGTCAAAAAGAAAGATGGGACTATTCGTTTTTGTATGGACTATCGACGTCTAAATAAGATAACCCGGAAAGATGTCTACCCTCTTCCCCGTATCGACGGCGCACTGGACTGCCTCCAAGACGCTGAATTCTTTTCGTCGTTAGACTTACGATCCGGTTATTGGCAGGTCCCCGTGGCTGATGCAGAGCGCCCGAAAACAGCATTTGTTACGCCTGATGGCTTATATTATTTTACCGTGATGCCCTTTGGCCTCTGTAATGCACCTGCAACATTTGAAAGAATGATGGATAACATCCTCCGGGGCCTCAAATGGCAGACATGCCTTTGTTATCTCGATGACATTGTCATCTTTTCCCCGAACTTTTCTTCTCACCTGTTCCTGCTCAAACGCGTGCTCAGTTGCCTTGCGAATGCTGCACTCCAGCTCAACTTAAAGAAGTGTCGCTTCGCCACCCGGCAGCTAGTCATCCTTGGCCACGTTGTTTCAAAAGATGGTGTGCTCCCAGATGCAACCAAACTCCAAGCCATTGCCGAATCCCCCCGACCAAAGACCACAAAAGAACTCCGCAGCTTCATCGCATTATGCTCCTATTTTCATCGTTTCATCCGCAACTTCGCCACCATAATAGCGCCTTTGACGCAGCATCTCGCGGGTAACCACGACCTCTTGGCCTAGCCGCCAGTTTGCGATGCCGCATTCACGACGCGGCGTCATCTTCTAACCTCACCCCCCATACTCCGACATTTTGACCCAAACGCACCGACTAAATACACACGGATGCCAGTGGCGTCGGCAATGGCGCTGTTCTTGCACAACGAAAGACTGGCTTTGATGAATACGTTGTTGCCTTCGCTAGCCTCACACTCACGAAGCGGAAGCAAACTATTCCGTTACAGAAAAAGAATGCCTGGCTATCATTTGGGCCATAACTAAGTTTCGTCCTTACCTCTACGGTCGCCCGTTCGACGTCATCACGGACCACCATGCACTCTGCTGGCTGTCATCCTTGAAAGATCCCTCAGGCCGCCTCGCTCGATGGGCGCTTCACCTCCAAGAGTATGATATTCGAGTGCTGTACCGCTCTGGTCGTAAACATTCGCACGCGGACGCTTTGTCTCGCGCCCTAGTGTCAGGCCAGCCCAATCATCAGAAAGTACAAATATGCGAGTCCTCCCTTACCGCCATGGATATGTTTTCGGAGCAGCAGAAGGATCCACGGATTATGGCTATGCTGGCTTTTCTGTCAGACCCATCAGGGCCTTCTACTGACCGTGCATTCCGTCGCCAAGCACACCACTTTGCTGTTCGTGACTGGCTCCTATACCGCCGTAACTACCTCTCGGATGGGCGCAAATGGTTACTCGTGGTTCCTCGGCACCTACGTTCGGATATATGTGCAGCGTTTCACGATGACCCGCAATGCGCACATGCAGGAGTATTCAAAACATAGGTGCGCCTGCGAATTCGTTATTACTGGCGCGGGATGTACCGATTTGTCCGCCAATATGTTCGTTCCTGCCTCGCTTGCCAACGCCGCAAGAATAACCCTCATGCCTAGCTCACCTCATGCCCCTCCACCCCTAGCTACTCCACTGCAACAATTGCCTTGTCCAGGATGGGCCTATGACAGGGTCGGAGTTGATCTCTATGGACCCCTTCCATGTACTTCAGATGGCAACCGCTGGGTGATAGTGGCGATTGACCATCTGACACGCTACTCCGAAACTTCGCCTCTGCCCAACGCATCTGCGCGGGATGTTGCCTCGTTCCTACTGCGTAACATCGTACTTCGCTATGGAGCCCCCAGAGAGTTGCTGAGCGACAGAGGCTGCGTCTTTCTGTATGATGTTATAGAATCCCTGCTCAAGGAGTGCAGTGTAATTCACATACCTCTACTGCATACCACCGGCAAATCAATGGCATGACTGAGTGCTTTAACCGCACTCTTGGCGATATTTTAGCCATGTACTCATATCTGACCAAACCAATTGGGACCGAATTCTACCCTTCGTGACGTACGCTTATATTACCGCCACACAGACCACTACAGGATGTTCCCCGTTCTTCCTTCTTTACGGACGCGAGCCTTCCCGCACAATAGACACCATCCTTCCGTATCGCCCTGACACAATGGAGGCTACTACCTTGTCCGAGGCTGCTGCACACGCGGAAGAGTGCCGGAAGCTCGCCCGCACATTTATTTCGGAAGATCAGCAGCGACAGAAGCACCTTCGCGATATTCCCTCTTCTCCGGCACCCTATGCCACTGACGCACTAGTCTGGCTTTGGGTTCCCGCTACCAGCCCTGGACTTTCACCCAAGCTTGTGTCCAAGTACCAGGTTCCCTACCGTGTCGTCAGTCAAACGTCTCCTGTGAACTATTTAGTAGAACCCCTTGAGCCGCGTTCCGATAAGCACCGCCGAGGGCGCGAAATCGTGCACGTTCATAGGCTCAAGCCGTAGTTTGACCCACCTGTGCTATCTTGCCCGTAGTTCGCCGAGACGGCTACTCTTCCCCGAGGGTGAACGAGGGTGAACGAGATGGCCAAGAACGATAATTTGACGACGTCTAAACTGGCGCGTTGACGAGTTCAACTGCAGGTCTGCGCTTCGGAACACAACACCAATGGCCGACAGACGCATTAGATGACTAACAAAAGTTGGTGAAACGACTATCACACCGCCTAGGTGACACAGGCATGTAGACCACTTATTGCCGCGAAGTAATGAGTACAGCATTCTTTCGAAGGTTGCCGCCTCATTACGACCAAACAGTATAACTTTGAATTGGTAGAGGCTGTGGGGTGTTATGCAGGCACATTCCTCACGGTCCATGCCTTCTACCGAGATTTGCCTATAGCGGCATCGAAGGTTTATGGTACAAAAGTACTTGGTTCTATGGAAGTTGTCGAAAGCGCCGTGAGTACGCGACAAGGGGTAGAAATTCTTCGACGTGAATTGCACGTGAGAAACTGTTCAGGCGTTATCACCTTGCTAAGTCCATCTGTGACCAAAGACAGTGAATGAGAGGTTCCTGCAGAGGGCGACGGCTTTTTGGGGTCAAAAGCCGCTATCTCGCTACCATTGACAGGCAGGATATTGGCCAATGACCATGCCTCCTGTCCATTTTTTTAATTTCGAATTTCTCATTTCCCATTGTCCGAAAGTCCGTTTTCTAACATTCTGGCGGTGCTAGTGTGTTCACTCATATATAAATAAGACGTACGATAAGAAGCCAACGAACACTGACACCAAGGACAACACAGGGGAAATTACTCGTGCTAAGTACATGAACTAAAGAAACCGTAAATAAATGGAAAGTAAAGGCGATGAAAAATCAGACATCTCTGCTAACCACTGTTCTTCTCTTATATATATATATATATATATATATATATATATATATATATATATATATATATATATATATATATATATATATATACGGGAGTCAGTCAGAACGCTACCACGACCGGAATGTTAGAAAATAACCTGTTCATCCGTACGGCCCAAGCTGACACACTAAACAGGCGAATACAATTTTACGCAAAAGTGCAGATATAGTGGAGTGCAATAAACGAGGGAAGGAAGAGAGCCCAAGTCTATTCCTGGCTTTCAATTATTGCTGAATAAAAATTTGGCCTATAGATAATAGCATATGACCAGCATCTAATATGCCATTGTCGGTGAAACGACATGTTGCTCAAACCAATCAACCACCAAAAACACCACTTTAACGATGCACGACAGCAGAACCGTGCGGACAACAAATGCAGCGGCAAAGAAAAGTTCACCGGTCACTACCATGCTTCTAGATGCAAAATTTGAGGGCAGCTGTATACGTGTTCTGAATTCGCGATATATTGACTGGCATTGCAAGCGGATTGATGTTTCTCTAAATTTCCTCACTGGTCCGAAGGTCGTAAAACGCACCGCGTGTATGACCGGTGCGCAGGATTCACAGAAACTGCCGCAGTCAGACCCCCACGCATGCAGCGATTTGTTTCCATAAAAACGCGCGCTACTCTGACGCCATCTTATAGCCATCGTCACCGCAACGCGCGTCTTGCGGAGCACTACACTTTTTCTTCCCACGCTTTCGTCATGGCGTCCACCTCCGCTTTCCTCCTCGCGCCCTCTTCGCTATTGCTGTCTTTCATCTCCGCAGTAGCGCTCTGCGTTCGCTTTCATCTTTCGCTGTGTTGGTTCGCTGAATGACGAAGGACAATGCCTACGCTTGCCGCGGGATGGGGCGCCTAAAACCTGCACACTAAACATCGGGACTGCGCTCAAGAACCATCTGCAAAAGGCTAGGTAAAACGTCCCCATGCGTTCACCCATCATCCAAAATATGACAAGTAGACGCATGTCCTAAAATATACAGCGCATCCAGAGGAAAAGCTGGGGGAAATACTCCACCATGTGGATTCACCAATGGTTTGCTTTTGCTTACTTTACTTTTTAATCTGCATCTTCTATAATTATTAGTCAGCGCGTGTGCACTCTTTTCCTTATATTAACGTAAATTTCTGAAGGGTTAGTATTGTTACACATTAATATGACTGTTCTTTATCACCCCTCTAAGACATTGTGCACAGTTCTATAGAACCCTAAATCACTACAATGGTGTAAGGTGATGTGGTTCTTTCGCCTACTTCGTTTGTTTCATGAACTATACTATCATAAAGAAAATTTACCAGATGTTTCTGATACGCTTGTGTTCAAATGTGATGTGCTTAGTACGCGCTGCTGGAAGTCAGCACCAGTCCCGAATTTCGTCTTGCCGCCGATCATTTATGCAACGGTTTATCTCCCTTCGTCGTGAACTCGCTCCTTCAAAAATATGCTTTTGAATAAAGCCCGCACGTGTCACCCCAATCACCTTATATGGTGTAAGCCCAGCTGAAGTTTCACGCCTCTCTGCTTGAGCAAATACCAGCGCTGACGCATAAGGCGTTCTCTTACAGAATTTCGCCAGTGTTCGTTCACGCATTGTTTATCACAAACTATTATTTTGCTAATAGTGTGGTGGTGAAGGAGCAAACCACTCCTTGCTGTTTGTACTAGAAGCCTCAAAACTGAATAACAAAGGAAAGTATATGCTTAATGCCTCATCATCACTACCTGCGCCCCGTTCTATACAAGTTTCATTGTCTGTAGGGCGACCTTGAACATGACAGAGTTTGTCATTCGTTAACTCGATGAGAGTCCGGAGTCACTGAACAAGAGAATTCGAGTGAAACCGATCGAGCCTGGTGTTGCCCATTATTCCCTCTAGCGAAACTTTCTTTGCCTACGATGCGTGGTGTCATCTTGGCCGGCCGGTCGATAAGTCGCTATTAGGTTCTCGACCAGTAGATTCCTCCTCAGTCTCGAAAAGAAGGAGCACATCCAAAGGCCGGTATCGCACCTCGGCATGTATTGCTTAAGAATTTAATCATCTTTGCTGATATATGTTGTTAAACTTAAGAGCCGACAATTCGTAGTCTATTAAGAGATGGCTATTTACTAAGCAGTTGAAAATAATATTTTAAATAGATTTTCTACTTTATGGCTGTTTATGGTCATATTATGCTTTGCCTTTCATCTTGTTGCCCTGTCCTTGCACAACCAAAGCAACTCCATGAAGGTCAGAGGCTTTTTATGTACGCACGTAATCGTACTTACCTTACGTCACTTAGTGCAGATGTCGTCATTATCACCAAAAATTCGACAGTTCAATTTACAAAAATGGAAACGATGGTGTTAATGAAAGTTGAAGCATGACGCAATGATTCCGCAGTCTCTTGACATTGCATGCATTACACAAAATTTATAACTCTTGAATCTTCCGATGCACACTCATCCCTCTCTTTCTTCAATGCTCGTTAGTTTCTAAAGTTAGTGTGGTGTTAGTGCTGGCTCCAGTAGATCTTGCTCGGTTTCTATGCGGACAGGAGAACGGTTTTCGGGATTTGTAAAACCATTCGGTCAGTTTCTATTCATATCAAGTCAGCGTTCTTTTTTTTAACAACACGTTTTGCTACCCAAAGCAGCTTCATTACCTGAGTTGTCAAGTTTTCATTGTCATTTAATTGAGTTGTCAAGTTTTCATTGTCGCTTCAAAGAACTCTTTCTTTTGCACCAGTGAGCCTTTCCCGTATTCGGAAAGGCACAAAGATCAGGGAACGAAAGTTGTCGTCTCTTCTTAGCATATGAAATGCTTCAGTGTCGTATTGACTAGACGCAGGAAGTTAACGCTTTCAGCCTATCGCTTTTCCCGAGTCTTTCTGTGTGATATTCGGGGTCTGAGACGTAGCAAGTGAGCAATAGAGGCCAATCTGGCGTATCCGTCGGCGGCATCCTTCTCCGGATGCCTTCTCCGGAGCCCCCTGGTTGTTATGCCACAGAGCCATGTGTATTCTCATACTGACACATTAGTTATAGAGAGTTCATCGGCGAATGTGCTACGAAACAATGTGTTGCGCGAAAGCAGCGCTTGTTCCTCTACAGCGCATATCGGTTTCACAGACGTGTTATGCGCGATGTAAAGAGCACCACATGTGTGGCACAATTATTTGATTCGCAAGCACACATGCATCCGTACGCGAATAGTAAAGAGCTTTTATTTCACGACTGCGTTATCCATGCTACGCAGGGAACGAAAACAATCTGGACGGTGTACAAGGATTGAACAGAATAATATTTATATTGTTATATTGCCACTTCCTCTGATTCCAATCGTAAATAATCCAAGTTGCATACAAGGGTGTTCTACCTTCGTACAAGCCATAGTGTCTATTTTTCGCAGTTTTATTTATTATACGGTTTTTCTTTTTGGGGGGATCTTGATTCACAAAATTATGATCGTCTTCATATCCATTTCGGCCTACAATGCTCAGATACCAATCTTATGGCAAATGGTCCTAATGTAATTCGCGTGGCGATGACGCATTCATAATTGAGTACCAGGAGCCCTGTATAATCGACATTTCTGGCGTTACTATATTTTCAGTTTGGAATCACGTTAAGAACTTGCGCTTTTATAGTATCCATGCATGTGCCTTGTAAGAACCCCGATATCGTTCATCTCAAGAGCAAAATTGCTAGTGTTAAACGAAAATAAGCATCATCTGTAGTAATAGCCGAAGTACAAAGTAGCCTTCCGCGCGCACTTCATCGGTCAAACCACATTACTTTAGACTAACGCTATGAATCTACGCCAAAACGTCCCCGAATAATTTCTGGGGCTACCTCACCTAAAATGTAAGGTAAGTTAGGTTGTTATAGCTGACGGCACCATAATCACATATGAAATAGATATTGCTGCGTACTTTGTTTTATTAGTTTATTTCCCGCGGCCATTCCTGCTGGATAGAGACCGTAGTGCTTGCGATGGGATATTTTTAAACTTTCATAGAACTGCCTTTATCATAGATACACTTAAACACCTTTTGGTTCTCATAAGAGACTGAATGCTTTGGTAAGGGCGTGCGCAAGGTATCTTGCACTGTTTCCAGTATTTATAGTTCGTGCTTCGCTTGTATCTGGAAATCATCCTTAGATCTGAAAGACCGCACGAGTCGAGGCAGTATTCAAAAAGAGCAATGGGATGTCATTACGAAACAAGAGACCACCTTATTGCACATTTAAATGTAATAAACAGACTAAGCACATATATGTTGAAAGGCAATACTTAATTCCTTGAGGAGAGATTGAGTTGAACAAGGTTGCGGCATTTGCATCAGAAAGGAATTTTCTACAGGTACTGAGCTTGTTTCGCTTATTCATTTGCGTAGGTTTGCTTATTGAATTGGTGTAATAATTGTCCGATTAAGTTTTACGTTTTAAACTTAGCAAACCATTTGATAAGGTCCCCCAAAAAACTTAATGATAAAGCTAAGAAAGGTTTGCCTTTATGTGCTGTTTTAATCTTTGATTGCAACACACCTTAATTATCCTGAACAATATAAGATTTTTTTCGAGGGGGAGTGGCAGCACTGCTACGGCCGGCTGATACATCAAGGATTTCTGGTGGGCCTTTTTTCTTTGATTATATGTTACTAAGAAGTTCACTTTAATATTCCCAGATCTATTCTTTCTGGTGCAAGGTATTTTGGTTTGTTTACGCGACGAATTGAAGGCGTCCCACAAGTGCCATCCGGATAGTCAATTTGTAATAGTACTTATGAGGCCCATTATAAAGCAATGTTTGTAAATGCTACCGCAGCTAAATAATTCATCATCATCATCATCATCAGCCTGGTTACGCCCACTGCAGGGCAAAGGCCTCTCCCATACTTCTCCAGCTAAATAATTAGTGTTTGTTAAAAAGTAGTCCTATAAACCCACGTATTTTCGGAACTCAATATATATATGCGTGAAAAGCAATGATACGTCGGTAATAAACAGTAAAGCAAAAACACCGAGCCAGAAAAGCGATCCCAGCGATATCAGGTAAGACAGTACGGGTATGAGCGCTGTCTAGTGCTCGATGTTGAAGTATTCCATCATCCTATGTACACGAGAGACCAGCCTCAGAAAAATGTTTTGTCAATAAATTTTTCTGTCAAGCCGTTCATGAGTGCAATGGACATGTTTGGAGGAATTTTGACGAGGTCGTGGAAATAGGTTAATGGAAATGTCAAGTTTGAAGTGGAATCAAGAGCAAAGTAATCTTTTCTACAATTTTCCAGGGAAAAAATGTGGACCATCTTTATTTCTTTAGTCAAGTAGATTGAGCACGTGATGTCTGAGGGCGGATATATAAACCGGTGGTAAGAATGTTTATCATTCCAGGACTCTCGTCGTCTCCGTCGGATCTGCTTTCTTTGCATCCATTCCATAGGTTAGAGAACCACATATATACAGTTTGATATAGGCCTGAACATAGATGTCCTCAGCCTTGTGTATATTGAAAGAATAATCATACATCCCTGTATTCCAACAAATAGTAAATTTTAATACGTCTAGTATTATTGCACCACAGGGTGTTTAACTTTAAACCTTCAAAACATGCAAATGCTGCGTAGCTAGACATATCAAAAATAATGTTCTTTGCTGTCGCTTCTGGACAATTAGTCCTAAACATAATCAAGTTCTCAGGTATTGAAACGACACGAAAAGTGTCAGTAAGAAAATTGTACAGCAGCACGAGAAACCGCCGATTGTTGCTCAATACGTGCTATATAAAAGTGTTTTTCCGGGCATGAAAAAAGCACACGAATACGCGCAAATTGCGTCGAGCGGCCAGTCGCGCGGCGAATTTGCGTGCAGTTATCCACAACTCCGCGTCCTTTCTCTCCTCTTTGACCTGCCTGGATCCCGCAGAACTACCCCGGACGGCACAATTCTGTTCACTATACGCTCTCTTGCCACTTTCGGCACTGACTTACATTGACTTTGTGTCATCCCCGCCTGTGCCCGACGGACCCATGGAAGACGTCATCCTCGCACGCGCTATCGCCGTACCTCATAAAGTTTTATCTGTTACGCCGAATAGCGTCTGCCTGCCAGGGGTCAACTTTTTACCACAAAAATGCTGCCAAGAGGGATACCTCTTGCCCAGCTTTGTTCATTCGAGAGTCACTCAGTAGCCTCTATTGCAGTATATGAGAATTCAAGTGACTCACCTCTTCCATCGCAGTCCGCACTTTGTACCATCGCTGACTTGCAGAGAATGATTGCGCCCAACATGCTGTCCGACCAGGCCCGTGAGGTCTACCGCGTTCTGTTGTCCTATAACTATAAATTTGACTTGAACGATCGTCATTTGGTCCAAACTACAGCTCCTCAACTTCGCATAAATACCGGCGATGCAACTCCTGTTCAACGCCGCGCGCATCGACTATCAGCGGGCGAGCGTCAAGGTACTGACGCAGATGTTCGCAAAATGCTTCCCAAGAACATTACTGAGCCGTCGTGTAGTCCGCAGGCGTCACCTATTTAACTGCTAAAGAAACATAGCTCATGACAAGTTTGCCTGGATTATTGGCACCTTAGCAGGGTTACAAAAATGGGTGTGTATGTCCCACCTCGCATTGATGAGGCTCTTCACGGCCTCGCTGGTGCGCGCAATATCTCACCTATTGGCCTTCGATCCGGCTTCTGGCACTTTTCCATGGACGGTCCAGACCACGAGGAGACTGCCCTTGTAACAGCCAACGATCTTTTTTAATGCGAAGGGATGCTCTTCGGTCTATGAGACGCCCCTGCCACAATTCAACGCATGATTGCATTCCTTCTTGATGGTTTCAAATAGTCCACATGTGTCAGCTACTTGGAAGACTTTATAGCATTCACCCCAACATTCCTTACGCACCTAGAGCGCCTACCAGCCGTCCTCGACGTTTTTCGTGGAGCCGCTCTGCAACTCAACGCAGCAAAGTGTCAATTTGGACGTCACTAGGTTACCGTCTTTGGACATTTCGTTCGTGTTATCTGAGTGCAACTGGACCCATGCTAAATTCATGCTGTTACGCATGTCTCTGCTGCGAAATGTATCTAGGACGGGCACAGCTTCATCGGTCTTGTTCTTACTTCCGCCGCTTCGTGAGAAATTTCGGGGCCATTGCACGACCACTAACTGAGAGAGAGAGAAAATAATGCAGAGAAAGGCAGGGAGGTTAACCAGAGGTAGTTCCGGTTGGCTACCCTGCGCAGGGGGAAGGGTTAAGAGGGATAAAAAGAGAAACAGAGTAGAAGGGGGAGATAGAAAGAAAGGGAGACAAGCACGAACAAAGCGCGTACACTACAGAGCGGTAGGGGGCGGCATTCTTAGAGTCTGTCGTGAAGCCCCGTAGACCGCAAGAACCTTACTAGCGCGAGTAAGGCCTTCAACGCGGATGTTCTTTCGGAGCATTCGCCTAAAGCTTTAAGTTCTGAAAGTGGACGATTGTCCAACTGGTCCAGTACTCTGCACATCACTTGTCTCTCAGCTTTTGAATACAGTAAGGTGATAACAAGGCATCTAATCGACCTTCCCCCAACGACGCCCGATCTGGCCAATGTCGATCATAGTGCACATACCGAAGTCAGTAATGATGCCAGTGGCCACGGAATCGCCTCAATACTCGCACAACGTCAGCGCGGCAACGACGGCGTTATCGCTTACGCCTGTAGGCTCCTCTCATCCTCGGAGCGCAACTGTTACATCATTGAGTGTGAGTGCCTGGCCCTAGTTTCGGCGGTCGCGAAATTCCGCTCGAACTTTTGTGGCTGACTCTTTTCAGTCGTAAGGCACCATCACGCGCTTGCCTGATTGTGCTCGATCCGATTGGTACCTTCGAAAGTGAGAGGATTTGAAAGTATAGATGATTGGCTTTATTTGCTCATGGAGCTATTTCCTTTATTTACGTGCATGTACGCCGAGCCCGAATTGACCTAGGGTTTGCAGAAATAGTGAGAGAGAGAGAGATAGCACTTTATTTACACCCGTCAGAGAGTATGGGTGATCGGGTGAGACGCAGCTCTCCCTATCACCGTCTACCTCCCCCCTAGACGTCGGCCGGAATCAGTTGGCTTCCGGCGGCGGCCTGGGCTTGACGGATGGCCTGTTTTTGGGCTTGCTCTTCCTGGCTATGGAGGGAGGATTCCCATGACTCTCTGTTTCCATGTAGGCCGTTTAGTGCTGGGCAAGCCCAAAGCATGTGATTTAGCGTTGCTGTGCCTTCACAGTTTTTACATTTTGGAGAGTGCACCTCAGGATGCCATTTGTGCAGAATATACGGGTTTGGGAAGGTACCTGTCTGCAGTTTTCGCCATATTACCTCTTCCTGCTTTGTGAGAGATCTATGGGGGGGAGGCAGAGTTCTCCTCCCCATTCTGTAGTGTTCTAGAATTTCTCTGTATGTGGTTAACTCTCGCTTTTTGGACAGGAAGTAATCTGCCTGCGCTGGGGCCCGGTGTGTGAGTCCTCGGGCGACCTCATTGGCGATCTCGTTCCCTGTGAGTCCACTATGAGCGGGTGCCCATATTATCCTAATTAGGTCGTTAGGTACGTTCTCCTTGCCTGCTTGCAGAATTTTGCCGGCCTCTTTGGAAACCTTACCTTTGTCATAGGCTTTGATTGCAGTTTTAGAATCGGTGATGACTATTCTAGTTGATGGGTGTGTGATTGCCAGGGCAATCGCCGCCATCTCTGCCTCATCTGGTGAAGAGTGTCGTACGCTACAGCTAGAGACTAGCTCGCCTTTGTCGCTCACTACTACTGCAGCATAATGCCCTTCTGGGTATTCTGCCGCATCGGTGTACACTACCCCTTGTGTTTGGAGGAGGGAGCCTTGGAGTCTTTGGACCCTGCTTCTCCTGCGTTCCTTGTTGTGTATGGGGTGCATGTTTCTTGGGATAGGGGTTATTCTTAACTTGTTAGCAATTTCTTTGGGGATGACGGTTATCCTATCACGTGATTCTGGGTTTTGATAGCCCAGGTTTCTGAGGATGGATCGGCCCGTTTTGCTGCCAGTTAGTCTGATATATTGTGCCGTGAGTTTCGCCTCGCACATTTCCTCTAGGGTGTTCGACACTCCTAGGTTCAGAATCATCTCGGTTGATGTGCATGCTGGTAAACCTAGTGCTGTTTTGACACCTTTCCTGATGAGAATGTCTACCTTGTCTCTCTCTGCTTTAGTTGTTTTTAAGTACGGGATAGCGTAGGTGATTCTGCTAATGATGAAAGAATGAACGAGCCTAAGTAGGTTTGCCTCTTTCATCCCCGCGTTTTTGTTTGCTATCCTCCTGAGAAGCGAGGAATACTGTGTAAAAAGAGGTGTGAGCTGTTACGGGCTTGTGTACTGCTTGTTAACATGGATAATTCTGTCTCCTTCGGATTGCTACCGTGGAGTTTTTGAACAGAGAAACGGAGGGGACAAATTTAGCATCCTTGTGGTTCTTTTCGTACGGCATATGCAACTTTGTTTACCTTGCTCAAACGTAAGACCGCTTCTCTTTCTTGTACTAGACCTCGACAGTGATGCCCAACCTCTCCAGCCGTTATCGGACACACGTCTACGGGAAGTACTTTTGCTGATCTGGATATAAATTTAGGCCTAAAATACTTCTGTATCATCCGTAACTCCTTCAGTAAATCTCTGAGATGGGTAGTACGTTTAGAAAGTATTCCAAAATACTTCGTGTGGCCTTGCTTCGTGTTTTAGAGGCTATTTTAGCATTAAAAAAGCAAAGATTTTCTCTTCTTAGCTTGCGGGTTGAATAGGTATACATTTCTTTCTTGGAAACGAAAATGCCAGCTGCAGGCGTGCCAAACACCAATGGCCGCCGAGCCACTTTCACGAGATAGAACGCAAAAATCTATGTGCAGTCAACCTGCGAGAACAGCGTTCGACGCTGCTGTGGTGCGCGGAAAGCACTCACGTTTTCTTTAGGAGTATATACAGCGTACAAAGCGCTATCGACTGAAACGCCTGGAAATTAGCTGCCTTTTCGCGAATTTTGCACTTCATTACATTGCAGCGGCACTTCAAGTAGACGGGTATTCGACATCATTTTTTGTTCCTCTAACCTATATGATACGTGCTAGACACAATGTGAGCAGGCCGGAGCAATGTAATCGGCAGACATGACTTGTACAATGCCATGCCGACCACTTCGGTAACGTTAGCGCCAAGCATTGGAAACGCTGGCGATTGAGAAAACACATTATGTATGTGAAAAACAACAATCGCAAACGGGTTCAGACTACCTTAAAAGCCCTCACGGGTATTGCGACTTTGGGTAGAGCACGGAGAACGGAGTCTTCAGGTAGACGGAGAGGAGACGAATAGCTTTATACACAATGTATAGGTACAGCACGTAACCATGCCGACCACCTCGGTAACGTTAGCGCCAAGCATTGGAAACGCTGGCGATTGAGAAAACACATTATGTATGTGAAAAACAACAATCGCAAACGGGTTCAGACTACCTTAAAAGCCCTCACGGGTATTGCGACTTTGGCTCGAGCACGGAGAACGGAGTCTTCAGGTAGACGGAGAGGAGACGAATAGCTTTATACACAATGTACAGGTACAGCCTGTAATAGCGTACAGGAAGCGGTGCCGAATAGCGCATCAGTCCAATGGGGTGGCTGCTAGCAACTCTCTCTCCTTAGAATGGGCCGCTTTTGCATTAAATCCTTTTGGTCATCCATCGTGGGCAGGAACCACGCTAGGCTGGTGCTGATTTCACCCGCGTCCTATTATGCTTTCGTCGCGGCAGCAGTCTTGGTGCGGGGCGACACTGAATTCCTCAGTTTGACACACGGATAGGTGTATGCAGTTCGCGGAGCATTGCAGGTTGTCAGTCACAAGGCGAACCACTTAAGATGAACGAGGGGGGGCAGGGCGTTAACTCGATGATGCGCACGCTGCGTGGCACAACAGCACTGGCGCCCCCAGAAAATGCATCCAGAAGTAGAGCTGTTCGGCGCAACTCAGACGATTGGATACGCTAGTTGTGCGACATCGTTGATTGACTGGAGGGACAGGCGTTGTGGTTTTTTCCGAGAGTTGCCTTTCCTGATGCTTGGCACTTGGAAGGTACACTGAAACGACTGAGAATCAAAAACGCCAGACCACTCCGAACCAAGCAAGCACCCTCGGAATGCTCTTTAAACCGCCAGACCAATATCACACAACAAACAGCTTTCTAAGATCTAGCTACGCTAAACAAAACAAAGAAAGTGGTTTGCGAACTGCCCTAGACATGTGTCCGAGAGAAAATTTCAGATACGGACCCATCCTTAATTGTCAAGGCATTGAACTAGTACTCAAGTCAGAATAGTTTTTGGAGCGATTATCGACTGTAATGCGGGTAAGTTAGTAAAGACTCGGTTCTCCAAGATGATTTCATTCTGTCCCCGAAAGGCTGGACGCAAAGACCTCGCGTTAATATTCTGCGCGGTTGTTTGTCGCTTCTGAAAAGTAAGGAATGACATGCCACAACTGAACCTCCAAATGAAATAGCCCTCCCCTTGCTGGTGTCTAACAGCACTCAGCATAACGAATGCCACATTTTAAACAGAAAAACGGTTCTAACAAACTAACAAACAAACACGCCAACCCACGCGAACAACATGCATGCAAAGGTGAGTCAAAATTCTCCACTGACAATACTACTGCGTACGATTCACGAATGAAGTTACAATCAAAATGAGGCCTTCAGGCTGTTCCTAGCCTACATACGCGTAAATGCAGCAAACAAACGGAAGCACTGACGCTCTCTTTACTCAAGCGCTCAGCAATCAGGTTTTACTAAAAAACAAACACGAAGAAACAACATTTCTGTTCATCGCGAATAGAAAAGACCAAGAGCCTGAAATTTGGAGGAATGGAACCATCCCATTACATTTTACTCACCCCCAAACCTGGCGAAACACCTTGCGTTGACAACTTGATGCCCATCTCGCTTACATCCTGTGTCGGTAAGGCAGCGGAGCACGCGGTCCTGAATCGACACTCCCGGTTCCTGGAGAATAACGACATTTACCCGCACAGTGGGCTAGGATTCAGGACAGGCCTATCCACACAGGATACCATGAAACTGGTTAAGCATCAAATCATAGACAATCACCCTAGCGACACTCGGGCCGTTTTAGGACTTGATCTTTTGAAGGCCTTCGACAACGTTCTACATTCGCATAGTCTAGCTTCGATGTCTCGGCTCAATTTGGGTGAGAGATTTTACAACTATGTTAGATCGTTCCTCTCGGATAGGAAGGCTACCCTCCGGGTGGCCGATCTCGAATCAGAACTGCTGGAACTTGACGAGAGGGGCACCCCACAGTGGTCAGTAATTTTCCTCTGTTTATTCAATATAGCCATAGTCGTCGACACCTTAGCAGAAATATTTTCGAGATTGAAGGCATCAGATGTATGCAGACGATATAGATATATGATGCACAGGAGGCAATGACGGTCAGGTTGAGAGAGCCATAAAGCAGGCCAAAGACACGATCGAAACCTCTCTCGAACCCACCGGTCTCAGATGCTCCCCCTTGAAGTCGGAACTCTTACTGTATAGTCCCAAGGAACGTGGTTTAAGGCCCAATGGGTGGACATCGTTAGAAGACAGAAACATTAACCTACATACAAGAAACGGTTGCCGCATACGCCGAGTCGATTCAATCAAGGTCTTGGGCATGATCGTTGAGCCAGGGGTGATAAATGGCAAGATTATAGACAAGCTAATTGCTAAAAGTGAAACCGCTGTTCCTTTAGTTCGGAGGGTATAAAATCGGAATCATGGACTCAATGAGGATAACCTCATTCGACTAATGCATGCCTTCGTTCTGTGCCACTTTACATACGTCGCAGCCATGCATCGATGAGAATGGGCAGACGAGGGAAAATTGAATGCACAGCTTAGCAAGATTACTAAGCGGGTTCTGGAGTTACCCGTTCACACTTGTACAGAACGCTTAATGCAGCTTGTCATTCACAATACTCTGGAAGAGATTGCACAGGCCCAGGAGCGCGCACAGCTAACTCGCTTCACTACAACAAGGGCAGGGAGATCGATCTTGCAGGTACTCGGAGATCACCCAGATAGAGTAGCGAAGGACTTCTCTTACGTTTCTTCTTCGATTCGCGAGAACATTATGGTCGCAGCAATACCCAGGAACATTCACCCGCGTATAATCGCGGTTGAAGGAGGCCAAGAGCGGCCAACCTCCTTAGGCAAATACACATTGATCAGCTACAGGTCAGCTTCGTGGATGGCGCTTCCTGTAAAGGATGTTGGGCGTTCACCATCGTACCTGCCGATGGTCGGCAAGGAACCACCAATGCATCCTCGGTTCGTAAGAGGGACTCCGAAATAGCTGAACAAATGGATATTGCACTAGCTCTGCTTGATATCTCACGGGATGCCATCTATAGTGATTCAAGGTGTGCAGTCAGAGCATTTGAAAGAGGCACCGTTTCTAAAAAGGTGCTAAGACTTCTTTCGCGCAAGGCAATCATGCACCACTTCATTTATTGGTTTCCCGCACATCAGGGTCAGCTAAAGGGCGCTCCTCCTAATCTCAACGAGTCGGCTCACGGGGCTGCGCGTTAACATGCTAACCGCGCTACCCTCGTACAATCGGAAGCCGACTCCCCATAGAACATGGACATGCCCTCCACCTACAACGAGATTACTAAACACTACTATCTCAGCCGTAGAAAGTACTTTGTTCCTCATCCGCGGCTCAATAGAGCTCGAACATTAACGCGCCGTCTACTACAAACGAGTACGTATTCCAATCTGCCGCTCTTACACGAAATATATCCGGATACATTCACCAACGCTACCTGCTGCGATTGTGGAGAAATAGCCACGTTAGACCACATTCTCTGGCGGTGTGCCCGGTCACGCTCTATCATCGATAACAGCTCGGCCAGATGGGAGGCAGTTCTTCGCAGCCCTCTTCTGGCATACCAACTCAGGGCTGTCCAGCAGGCCCACGATGACCAAACCTTCCGCTGCTGGCTGCTCGATGGGGCACTGCCGAAGCAGTCAACATGAAGCACGCTCATGATGACTGGACCTTGATATTTTCTAATTTTGCCTTGGCTGCGTTTATCTCATCTTCAAGAGATCCGAGAGCGACAAGCGTCAGAGCGACCTCATCTCTTGCTTCATCGCTAGCGTTTCGCTGAACCATGGGTGCACATGCGCACTTCTGTCACGGGATCAAAATTGGGCGAACAGCCCATTCAATGAAGTGCGTTACGCCTTCACGCACGAAGGAAGGGGCAAGAAGACGTGAAAGAGAACGACAGAAACGGGGCCAGCGCCAGAATAATTGCAGCATGCACAGCTATTGTAGTGCACTGCATCAAAGCTAACCAAATCTAGCCACTATCGCATAGCAAAACACGACTGTACATAGTTTCTAGACCAATTCAAATTGCTGCTAAGATCGAAAATCTAAAATTAAACTAATATGTGCATTCTAAGCCATCAACAATTTAATAATTTTGAAAGGGTTCTCCAGGAGCTAAATTTAATCCAAATACGCAGCTTTTAGAAATATTTTCTCCCTTGCTGCTTTAACACCCAGCGCTTTTTTCTTGCGGCGTTAATCTGAGGAACCACCTATGGAACTTGTGTAGTGCCGTGTATCATTGGCGCAAATCCTTTCTGCAAAGTATCCTTCAGAGTAACAAAAGAGGTTTCGCTGCAAAGCACTTCAGCTTTGCCTGTGTGTCTGGGGTATTACGATGCATTGACACCACTGAGAACAGGCTGAATTTGCGGCGTCTGAATCTCTTTGAGATAATTTATTTGCCGACGAGCGCCACGCCTACTCTAGATTTTCGCAATCGCCTAAGCTTCGGGTTTAGCCCACTCGGGTTTTCAGGCGACAGCTTTACTAACCGTGTCGAGCCCAGTTTCGTCATTCGCCAGCACTTTGACCTCCATGTGACCTTACCTACGCCGTAGCCTTGGCAACGCACCGCGCTGTTCTCCGCCGCCGCCGCCGGCTTGCCGCATGCGTTCTCGGCAGCTGGGTCGCCGCCTGACCAAGTGACGCGCCGCGCACCTGGCAAAGAAGAGCACCGCCTTCACCTAGTCAGTGCGGGCTTGGCCATGGATGAAAGTCATTTAGTCTGTTATAGGAACCGAAAGATGTTTTAGCTTACGTTTATATATATTAGAGAGAACTCTATGAATGTTTACAAATATCCCATTTCAAGCACTATACTCTACGGCACCCGCCGTGGTTGCTCAGTGGCTATGGTGTTGGGCTGCTGAGCACGAGGTCGCGGGATCGAATCCCGGCCACGGCGGCCGCATTTCGATGGGGGCGAAATGCGAAAACACCCGTGTGCTTAGATTTAGGTGCACGTTAAAGAACCCCAGGTGGTCAAAATTTCCGGAGTCCTCCACTACGGCGTGCCTCATAATCAGAAAGTGGTTTTGGCACGTAAAACCCCAAATATTATTATTATACTCTATGGCATTTGCCCTGCAGGAACAGCGGCGTAATATAGAACAATATAACAAAGTACACAGCAATCTCTGTTTGAATTGCGGTTATAGTACCGTCAGTTAAAGCTTCCTGAACCTACCTTTGTTTTGCCGGGATAGACCTCGAACTTATTCGGGGACGCTTTGGCGAAGTTGGGTAGCGTTACACTAAAGTAATGGGCTTTGACCGACGAAGTTCGCGCGCAAGGCTGCTTTGTACTACCGCTATTACTACAGATGATGCTTATTTTCGTTTTAATCACGCGGTTTTTCATTACACATGAACAATTTCGGGGTCCATACAAGGCATATGGTTGCGAAGTTGTTTTTGCTCATTAGATACAAAATTGCCGATAGCACAACAGCGCCATCTTCGTAAGGTGATTTCAAACAGAAAATATACCAACGCAAGAAATGTCGACTTTACAGGGCTCCTAGCGCTAAATTATGGAAGCGTCACGGACAAGATAATAATATGTAGGACAATTTACCGGGATGTTCGGTGTCAAGACATTGTAGGCCCAAATAGATAAGAAAACACAATTTCCCCAATCAAGGTTCTGACATAAACAAAAACCAAATATTCAGTAAAGGTGGAATGAATAATCCCTATAGCTTGGACAAGGATAGAGCAGCCTCGAACGCAAGTTTGATTAGTGACGATTTCAATACGATCAGGTGGAAATATAATATTATAAATATTATTCTTATGGATGCTGGTACACTGTGAAGATTCTTGTCGTTCCCAGTGGAGCCTGAATAAAGCAATTGTAAAATAAGATAACTTTATTATTCGCCCACTGATGCATGTGTGCTAGCAAATCAAATAATGGTGCTACACATGCTGTGGTCTGTACATCGTATATAAAACGTCTTTGACACCGATGTGCGCTTTAGAAGAACAAGCGCTGCTTTGGCACAACACTTGTTGTTTCGTAGCACACTCGTGAATGAACTCTCTAGAAGTAATGTATCATTATTCAACTACACAAGGCTATGTGGAATAACAACCAATGGGTTCCAATCTGGCGAAGGATGCCGCTCATGGATACGCCGAGACTGGCCGCTATTGCACGCTTGATACGTCTCATCTCGCGATAGGTTGAAAAGCCAAATTTCCTGAGTCTGGTCGATACGACATTCAATCATTACATATGTTGGCAGGAGGCCTAACTTTCGCATCGCGATCCCAGTGCCTTTCCGAAAGCGGGACACCCGGGTGCACTGGTACAAAAGAAAGAGTTCTCAGAATTGAGAGAAACCGTTCTTGAACGAAAACTCGGTAACGCATTTAATAAAGCCGCTTTGGCTAAGAAAAGGTGTTACGAAAGAAAACAACGTTCGCTTCAACGTTCACTTCAACACCACACCTAGTCTAGAAACTGGCGAGTATCGAATAAAAAGAGGTAGGAGTCCGCATGGGAAGACTGGACTTATAAATTTTAGTTAATGCACGCAATAAAAAGAGACTGAGTAATCAAAGTGACATGCTAGAAGTTTCATTGAACCATCATTTCTTTGTTGTAAATTCGACGTTCTAATGAAGTGAACATATTGGTTTTAGATTGGTTTCTGTTTGATTGCAGCAGTTGAATAAGCTTCATTTAGGGAAGGCGGACACAGGTTGGGGCGGAGGACGGGAAAGGTTTTTAGACAAACCGTCGAAATTTTCAAAACATCATAGTAACAATACTTACATTATCCTGTGCTGCTACTTCGCATCTCTATTTCATCTCCATCCAAAGAAGGCGCGCCTGATTTTCTTAATCTGTTAACGAGAAAACCTTGCGAACGAAATTGGAGAGTTTGTGTAAGTAGAAATATTCCGTGATAATGTAACAAGCGCATGCACAGACCATATCTGCACTGGTCCGCGTTACCGTAAATGCGATTTGATGCGTAAGTATCTGAAGCTTCTGGCCATTATCTTGTCGCTTTGGCTGTGCAAGGACAGAGCGATAAGTAATATTGAATGTAGAACACCGTATCAAATGATAATAAACGGCCGTAAAGAATAATTTTACCTTATTGCCTAATTACAATTCTTTAGCAAACAAGCATCATTTTAGTAGATTACGAATTGCTTCCTCATGCGCTTTAAGACATATACCTGGAAAAATAAGACAATTCTTTGTCTTTACGTTTGGAGGAGCGACACCCTCCGCCGGATGCGCTCCTCCTTTTTGAGAGTGAGGAGGATTGTATTTGTCGCGAACCTAATAGCGACTGATGGAACGACTGATTCAAGCGACACCACGTGATCGTAGGCATAGAAAGCGTCGCTAGAGAAAATAATTGCCACCATCAGGCTCTGTCGGGTTCAGTCGAATTCCGCATTCACGAACACCGGAATCTCATTGACACACCGAACCACAGAGTCCATCAGACTCATGCTCCGCAGCCGAGACAATGAAACTTGCATAGAACGGGGCGTGGGTAGCGGCGGTGAGCCATTCACCATGCACTCTCTTTTGGCATTCTGTTCTTAGGCTTCTTGGACAAACAGCAAACAGTGCTTTGCTCATTCATCACCATATCGTTAGCTAAATGAATAGCTTGCGATAAACATTGCGTGGGCGTAGATTGGTGTAAGGGCTTTTATTGAGTGACTTATGTGTCAGCGCTCGTAGGTTATCAAGCAGGGATACGTTAAATATCACCTGGGTGTGCATCATAAAGTTTGATTGCGGCGACACCTGCCGGTTTTATTCGAAAGAAAGTTTTTGAAAGAGTGGGTTCATAACGAAGTGATATAAACCGCTGCCTAAAGGAACGGTGGTAAGGCAAGATTACGAGACTAGTGCTGACTTCCAGCTAGGTTGTGCTAAAAATGCATCACATTTGAACACAAGCGCATAACCAATTTATTGTAAAGGATAACCCTAATGAAACAACTAGTTCATAAAACAGATGAAGTAGCCGAAACAGCCGCACGGTAACTCTTCAGCAATGTAGAAATGCGCGTTAGAATAATTCTTAAAACAATAACCCTTCAGAAATTTCCGTTAATATAAAGAAAAAAATCCACAAGCTCTGACCAACCAATATATAGAAGATGCATGATCAAAAAAATAAGAAGTGTAAGCAAACCATTGACATAGCATTAAAAAAAAGAACCACATTATCGTATATTTTCTGCTGGTTTTCCTTTGGACGCAATGTAAATTTAGGACCGGATTTTGCATGTATTATATTGGATGGTGAGGTCAGCGCACGTGAACTTTTGCTAGTATTTTTCAGGCGGTTGTTCAGCGGAATCACGATTGTTCTTAGTGCGTAGATTTTTGGTGACCATTCCTGTGGCTTGCGTCGGTGTTGGCCCTCTCGTTACCGAGAGAACAAAGAAAGTGAAGGATGAGATAGAAGGCGGAGCGCAGCGGGAGATGAAAGACTGGGATGGCGAATGGTGCGCCAGGAGGAAAGCGCAGGAGGAGGATGAGGCGGAATGAAGAGATGTAAAGCGGTGGAGGAGGTCATGCCGAAAGCGTGAGAAGAAAATAATAGGAGAATGCCAGCAAACTTGAAAGCAGAAACAATCGAGTAGTAGACATAGGCAAAGTGACAGGAAGGTCGCTGCAGTGACAACTGAGAGAGTTACAAATGGCTGGCGAGAGTTGTTACTCCAGCCACCTTCCTGTCACTTTGTCGACGTCTGCTTCTCGATTATTTCTACTTTCAAATTTGCTGGCAGTCTCCTATTATATCCATGTACCAACTAGCCCAACTAGCCACTGTCGTGAGAGGAAAAGCGTAGTGCGGTGAAAGACGCGCTTTGCGGCCAGGATGGCCACTGAGATGGCGCCAGTGTGCGCTTGGTCTATATGGAAACAAAGCGCTGCATGAGCGGAGGTCTCTCTGCGCCGGCTGCTGTCAATCGTGCCCACGAGTCACCCACGCGCCAATCGTGGCGATTTTCCGATTAGCTTAGCAACCGCGCCACAAATCGCTTCATTGCACGTGCCGCACGAGAAGTGTTATCGCCGCCAGCCAATATATCGCGAAATGAAAACGCCTAAACAGCTGCGCTCAGATTTCGCATAAGGGAGTATTTATATCGTCGGTGAATTTTTTTGGCCGCTACATTCCTTGTCCGCACGGTTCCGTTGTGTTGTGCTTGCAATGTGGTGTGTTCTGCTGGCTGATCGCCTTGAAGAGGATGCTGTTTCACAAAGAAAGCTATAATAGATGCTGGTCGTATGCTTGTATTTGTATGTCAGGTTTCTACATTAAGCAATTATTGCAAGCCAGAGATAAACTTTCTGTCTCGTCTTTAACTCGTTTGTTGAACTACAGTTTATCTACACCTTGGCATAAGTTTATATTCGCTTATTTTTTGTGTATACCGTTGGTCGTGCGTATGAAAGAGTCTGGCGCCAGTGACAAGACAACTTGATTTGTAGAAGTGGAATCGGTCTCAAAAGCCATTTTATTTATGTATGGGTGTCTCTCGTTAATTTTATAAATCCATCTTCATGTGTGACTTGCACAGTGTAATGGATCGGTGAGAAGTGCGGGGTACGCACGAGAGACAAAGGAGCTCCGAAGTGGTCGGTACCTCGGACTGAACAAGACTCAATGAACAGGGCGCGATATGGCGCGGCCAATATCAATGCCTACAACCGCATCAATTGTCCTGAGTCCGGCGCGGGTTCTAGGAATGTTGTGCAGCACCATCCACCTTGCCTTGATATAGTGGGTCCCCCCGTCCCAGCGGTGTAAATGCCCCCAACCAAGGGGATCCGATGATTATACTGGGTAACTTGGTGTTCTACCTATAAAACAAGGCAAAGGTGTGATATGATGACAGCGAGGAAGAGCATGACAACTGGGACACATTGCGCCAGCAGAGAAAACGTTTTTCTTTAAGCTGCACACCTCAACACTTCCAGTTAAAACGTGGCTTCAGGAAAAAGGACTGTATGTACCCTGGAATACAAATTGTAGACTTTGCAATCAACCCGAGACAATAGAACATTGTTCTTACTTTGTCGTGACGCATTTTATTTTTGGGACATTTTACAAAGAACGATCAAAAAAGACTTTCCTCTCACATATTATGGTATCCGGTTCCTTCCTTTCAAAAAAGATAGCAGGGTATACACCATACGATTTGTTTATGTTATTAGGACTTTATTCATTATGGAGAAGTCGAATGATCGACAGACATGCCGAGCCACCTCGCTCAACAAGGTCTATCTTCCGAGAAGAGACTGTTCAAGTCCGTAGTGTGGTGGCTACATATGATCCCATCCCTGAATGGATTTCGCGTCTGGACGCTTGTGTATAATGTCATTGGACTGCATACTATCTGGGAATTTGTTTCTCATGTATGTTCATATGGAATGTAACTGCATTGGTTTCACAGTACCAATAATTCCATGCAATAACGAAAAAAGAAAGCTGGCGTGGCGTAGCGGTAGAGTGCCGTGCTTCGGATCTGCAGGTCAGGTGTTCGAATCCTGGTCGGAGCAGCTCAATTCTCTATGTTTTTCCCCTTTTTTATAGCACTAAAACGCTCTTTGTTGCTTTCTGTATTAAAAAATATAAACGGTGTCCAGGCACCGCATATTTAACGCGCTAGAGCGGTTTTTCGCACTAGTAGCCAGTGCCTCCCAGTGCGCCGCGCCTGTCTAGTGACCCAGCATCCAGCGCACGGCGCTTGGCCCATAATCTGGCGCACTGGGTTTTGCAATAGGGCTGCTTTCTCTTTTTCGAACGGTGTGTCAGTGGTTTGCTAATGCTTTTTATATTTTCATTATGCATCTTCTATAAGCTGATTGGTCAGCGCATGTGGATTTTTTCTGCCTGTCCACGCAATTTTCTGAAGCGTTAGTGTTGCAATACATTAACCTAACGCACATTTCTACATTGGAGAAGGGTTCCCATGTGGTTATTCCGGCAACTTCATCTGCTTTATGAACTGCTTGTTTCATGAAGGTTAAGCTTTACCAGATATTCGTTATGCGCTTGTGTTCAAATGTGATTTTTTTTGCCACACGTTAGCTGGATTCAGCACCAGTCTCGTAATTTCGTCTTGCCAGCGTTCCTTTAGGCAACGGTTTATGTCACTTCGTCATAAACCCCCCTTTTCGAAAACTGGCTTATGAATAAAGCCTGCACGTGTCACCGCAACCACGCTATATGATGCACACCCAGATGACATTTAACGTCTCCCTGCTTGATAAACTACTACAAATAACGCGTTCAGTCAAAGCCCCTAAACCAATGTACGCCCACGTAATGTTCATTGCTAGCTCTTAATTTTGCTCATTATATGGCGACGAACGAGCAAAGCACTCTTAGCTTTTTGTCAAAGAAGCCTAAAAACAGAATGACAAAGAAAAGTGCATGCTTAATGCTTCACCGCCACCATCGGCGCCCCGTGCTGTGCAAGTTTCATGGTCTGGCCTGCTGAGGATGAGTCTGACGGAGTCTGGGATTCGGTGAGTCTAAAAGAGTTCGAAGTTCATGAATCCGGGAATTCGAGTGAACCCAACAAATTTTGATGATGACCATTATTTTTTCTAGCGACGCTCTCTTCGCCCGCGATCCCATTGTTTGGTCGGCCGACCAGCCACTATTGGGTTCTCGAGAAATACATTCCTCCTCACTCTCGAAAAGAAGGAACGCAACCAGCAGCAGGCATCGCGCGTCCACAAGTAAACCCCAAGAATTTTCTTATTTTTTCAGGTATATGTCCTTAGGCGTATGAGGAAGCAATTCGTAATCTACTAAAATGATGGTTATTTGCTAAAGAATTGTAAGTAGATAATAATATAGGTTTTCTATTTTACATGCTCGTGATAGCTCGAGTAGATC
This sequence comes from Dermacentor variabilis, assembly GCF_050947875.1. NCBI lineage: Eukaryota > Metazoa > Arthropoda > Arachnida > Ixodida > Ixodidae > Dermacentor > Dermacentor variabilis. Next base: position 76,734,951 of record NC_134573.1, on the reverse strand, counting down.
TTGCTTTGTTGCTGTGGAGAGTGGAGAACCCTTTTAGGGTTTTCTAACAACCGTTCGGGCATTTTGTGCTGATATGAAGCGAGCGTTGTTTTCTTTCATAACACCTTTTCCTAACCAAACCAGCTTTATTACATGAGTTCTCATTCAAGAACACTTTCTCTCAATTTAGAAAACTCTCTTGTGTACCAGTGAACCCTGGTGTGCCGCCTTCGTAAAGGCACAAAGATCGGGGAACGAACGTTCAGCCTCCTGTTAGCACATGAAATGTTTGAGTGTCGGATTTACCAGACTCAGCAAGATTATGTTTTTAACATTTCACGAGATGAGGCGTATCAAGCGAGCGAAATAGGCCAATCTCAGCGTATATACGGGCGGCACCTTTTGCCGGAAGGTAACCCCGTTGTTTTTATACCACAGAGTCTTGTGCACTCTAATAATCCCCTATTATTTATAGAGAGCTCATTGTCGAATGGTGCTACGAAAAGACAGGTGGTGCGCCGAAGCCTAGTATTTTCTTCTACAGCGCATGTCGTTGTCAATGACGTGTTATATGTGACGTACAAACCACCACATGTATCGCAAAATTATTTAGTTTGCAAGCACACATGCATCTGCGCGCGAATGGTAAAGTGATTTTATTTCACGATTTTTATACCGAGGCCACACGGAAACGAAAGCAATCTGCACAGTAAACAAGCGTCCATGAAAATTCTATTTGTAATAGTATATTGCCATTTGATCATATTCATGTACTAAACGTTGTTCTATTAGGTTAAAGTCGGTTAAGGTTGCTCTATTTTTGTCAATGCAATAGTGCTTATTCTTTCGACCTTTACTGAATAATTGCTTTTTTATGTTCGAATCGTGATTAGCTAAATAGCTTTTTCTTGTCTATTGGGGCGTACAATGCCCACATACCGAACATCCTGGTAAACTGTCCTACATGTCATTCGCGTGTCCATGACGCTTCGATTATTGAGTACCGGGAGCCATGTACAGGCACCATTTCTGGCCTTTGTATATTTTCTGTTTGAAACCACCTTAAGAAACTTGCGCTGTTGTGCTTACGGTAATTATACATCTTATCAGGAAAAGAAACTCCGCAATCATATGCCTTGCATGAACGCGGGTACTGTTGCTCTCAAGTGCAAAATCGCTAGATTTAAACTCAAATAAGCATGACCTGTAGTAATAGGCGAAGAACAAAGCAGACTTGCGCGCAACCTTCGTCGGTCAAAGCACTTTAGAATAACGCTACCTAACTTCGCCAAAACATCCCCGACTAAGTTCAGGGACAATCTCAGCGAAAAACGAAGGTAGGGGCCCTATAACGTAAAACTATTCCAATATGTTTCTATTCCAATTTCCTGACGTCAAATTTGCGTAACCGCCGACACAAGCACCGGGCGCTCACCCGCAGGATTATCTGAAGAGACCAACCAAACGCTTTCCTCGTTCATAGGAGGTCACTTTCATTTGCTTGAAAAACGAATAACATTGCGTACACTAAGCAGCTTGTATCTAATTGGCTGACAAGAGGCGAGGAGAACGCTCAAGTGGAGAGGGATTCACTGGGGCAGAGCCAGTGCACTGAAAATCGATAACCGAATCAAGAGGGTGGAGCCGGCGTCTGCGATTGGTCCGCTTTCCGTGACTTAGCTTGTGGTGGCTGCTCGAAAATCGCGGCGGCATGCAACGGAAGCTTAGGAATGACGCTAAAAGTTAACCTCAGCAAAGAATAGTTGGCAGAATGAGGTAGTAAACGTGCCGAAAGTGCTTGAAAACTTTCTATGGCCACGCAAGAAGCTTTATTATACGCAAATACACCCATGCTCTTCGGCAGGTGCGAGTAGCCAGCGTCTCAGCGATCGGCGGCAGCCATCTTTTATTCCTTTCGGAACGGGGCGGCCGGCGGCTATTCCGAAAAAAATTCAGTTTTGTTCGGCATATTATTGCATCTTTATCGCGCACACGTTACTTTGACACTGTGAGCTTGTGCGCTTTTGTAACGTCGTGTGACAGGCAGGTGAAGTGGGTGCTGCCCGAAAACTGTTTAGCAATAGCCGAGGGCTACTGGCGAAAAGGGGTCGAATCAGAAATAACTGTTTTTCTTTTTTCTGTCAAATCATGCATAACCAGTGTGTACACATCATATTAGATAGGGAGGTATCGCGGTTTTCGCGTTGTCGCGTGACAGACAGGTGAAGTGGTGGGTGGTCGAAAAAAGTTTTTGACCAATCGCGGAGGGCTCATAGCAGAATTGGAATAGAAAAGTTTGGAATAGTTTTACGTTATAGCGCCCTAGGTTTAGGAAGCTTTAACTTACGGTACCTTAAACCCAACTCAAACAGATATTGCGGTACACATTGTGTTATTATTCTCTTATCCGCTGTCATTCCTGCAGGATATACGCTGTAGAGTGTAGTGCTTGGGAGGGGAGATTTATAAACTTTCATAACGTTGTCTCTATGATACATAGACTTTAACTAAAGCACCTTTTTCTACTTATAAGAGACTTAATGCCTTTCTACGGGGATACGCTAAGTATCTTGCACTGTTTCCAGTATATATAGTTCGTGCGTCACTTGTATCTGCAAATTTGCCTTACAGCTTAAGGGCCGGCCGAGTCGTGGTAAAATTTAAAAGGAACAATAGGATGTCATTAGGAAGAAACAGGCTAATTTATGTCACATTTACAAGTAATAAATAGACTAAGCACATAAATTTCGAAATGCAATACTGAATTCCTTGAGCAGAGTTTGACTAGATGGAGCTTGCGGCATGGCATCAGAAACGCGTTTTCTACATGTACTCAGCTTGTTTTAATCATGAATTTGCGTTGGTTCGCTTATTCATTTGTGGCAATAATGGTAAAATTGATTTTCACACTCTAAAATAAGGTCCTTTAGAAAAAGGTACGGTCCTTTAGGAAAAGGTAACTATAAAACCAACAAAACTTGGCCATTACGTGCTGTTTTATTCTTGGATTGCAACGAACCTGAATCAGCGCGAACAACTTATGTTTGAGGGGGAGGGCAGTACTGGCGCGGTCGTCTAATCACTCCTGGATTTTGATGGGTTTTATTATTTTAATATATGTGATTGACAACTTTATTACACAGTTCCCAAATAAAATATTTCTGGTGCAAGATGTTTGTGCTTTTTACAATCTCGGGCTCAGAAGTAACCGTTTACACGAAGAATTGAAGCCGTCCCTCAAGTGTCAACCGCATAGTCAACTCGTTATAGCACTTGGGTGGCCCATTGTAGATAAATGTCTCGAAGCAACACCGCATCTAAATATATATTGTTTGTTAAATACATAGTCCTCTCAACCTACGCATACTTGGAGCTGAATATGTATGTGCGTGAAAAGCATTCAGATGGTAGTAATGAACAAGAAAACAAAATACCGAGCCAACAAAGCGATTACAGCGGCATGCGATATGACACTGTGATGTATGAGCGCATGCTACTGCTCGACGTCAAAGTATTCCACTAGCTCGTGTACACTACAGAGCAATCTCAGAAGAAAAAACTTCCATAAATATATCTGTCAAGCAGCTCATGAGTGCAATGGACAGCCGTTTAGCGGAATGTTGAAGCGGACGTGGAAATTGCTTTATAGAAATGACAACTTTAAATTGTAATCAACATGGAACTATATTTGGTTCAGTTCTCCAAGAAAAAAAAATGTGCATCATACTTATTTCTTTGGGCCAGTAGATTGAGCACGGTACGTCTGGGAGCGGATATATAAAGCGGTGGTAAAAGCATTGACCACTGCAGGACTCTCACCGTCTTCGTGGCATCTCCTTTCTTTGCATCCATCCTAGAGGTGAGAGAAACATACATGTACAGTTTCCTATATGACTGAGCCTAGATGTCCTCAGTCTTCCGTATATTTAAAGAATAGCCATATATGGCTCACTGTTTCAACAAATATGAAATTTTAATCCGACTGGCATTATTAGTCTATAGGGCGTTTCACTTGAGGTAAAACTTAAAAATGTGCAAATGCTACATAGCCAGACATAACCAAGGTAATGTTGTTGGCCGTGGCTTCGAAATACTCAGATTATTTTGTGCACTCCGCCTAAATAAATAATTATTATCAATATGCTCAAATTCTCAATTCCTAAAATTATATGAAAAGTGTTAATAAGACAATTGCAGAGCAACACGAGAAACTCCCCATACAGCTTTCTGTTGCTCTACACGTGCCATATAAAAGGGTTTTTAAGAGCATGAAAGATGCCTCTGGATACGCACAAAGTGTGTCGAGCTGCCAGTCGCGCTTCAATTTTGCCTGTATGTATCCACATATCCTCGACGCTGTGCCCTACACCACTGAATCAGACATGCAGAGAGGACACTAGAGTAGGGAAGTGGACAACACTTGTGTCATGTGCACTCTTCCTGTCAACTCTTGTCCGTCCTGTCCGCTCTTGTGTCCTGTCTGCACGCCTCACTTCTTTTATGTATAATGAATCCTTACCAACTAGATCAGCGTTATGTCGTTCTAAGCTGGCATCAGATTAGCACGCACGCAGCCCACTAAAGCGTTCTCGCGGATTCCCTAGCCGCCGTGGTGCCTTAGTGGCTTTAGCGCTGCGCTGACAAAACTGAGGGGCCGCTATCAAACCCTGGTTGTTGAGGCACCATTTCAATAGGGGCTAAATGGGTATACACCCGTGCAGGGTGGATTGGGGGCACATTGATTCAGAGTCCCCCATACGGCAAGCTTCATATTCTTATGGTTGTTTGGACCCATAAAACCACAAAACTTAATGTATATATCCTGTGCTTGTCAATTGTGTGCTGGTCGAGCGAAGCTGGTAGAAAACGTGACTGAATCGTAATATGCAGTTTCACTCGACGCTGAATGACGATGAGCGGTGCCGGTCAGTAGCATCTCGTTCACAATGGCGGTGTGAAGCCTGGAGCATTGTGGCCGGCGTTCGTCGTCAGGACAGCATTCCCAGCCATAAGTAGCCGCTATCATGCTGTTTCCTCTGTCGAGCATTGCTGCCTTGGGATCTACGTCGCACCAACTTGTCGCACCTATGTATAGTGCGCCGTCGGATGAGTCCATGTGCAATGCGAAACCTTCCTATCACTGCCAATGTTTTGTCATTAAGGCAAAACCACCACGTGTTGTTTTTCATCAACATTTCCCTGTATTTCAAGAGCAAACTGAGAATGTACTAAGGTGAAACTTAAAAGACAAAAGCTCGCTTCACAAGAAATGAGGTATTATTCGGCAAATATGTGTTCCTAAAAATGCCATCTTTATTCTTATGTGATTTCCTAAATTTATAATTAAACGCACATTGCGGATGTTCTACATTTATATTGCAAAACTTAGTTCAAGAACTGTTGAGGTAAACTAGCTTGTAAGAACCACAAATGGAATGTTCGAAAATATTCAGACTAACGATTTATTTCTAACGTTCGCAAGCGCAAATTAACGATAAGGACAAGTTACAAACTCACTATATCTGATTGTAGAGAAGCATCACATTGGAGTACATATTTGTGAGACAACTCTCCAGGACGCTTCAAAGATATGTTTAAATGATTGGAAACTGAATGGTGAGTGATGCCGTTACGATGACGAAAATGTAGCGGGCTGCAGGGTATTGAGAATTTGTAGGTTGGAATAAGAATGCCTTACTTCTAGACTCCATAACAGTGATCGATATCTACAGTACAGCGTTGTCGCGGTTTGTATGGGGGTGTTCTCCTTAATGAAAAACTCATTTCACGTTGTAAAATCTACAAGACAGAGGAAATATTTTGTGTGGCAAATTTTCACACGGGAAGCTCCAATTGACCCGCTCGCCAGCGTGGGGTTTTTAAAGCATAGGAGATTCGGTTGAATTACAACAGCAGGCGTTACATTCATTTACGTGAATAACACTGGATGAAAATTGGCCGATGTATTACATAAATAGTCACGAATACTGCATAAAAAGTTCGAGCGAGCTTATTATGCCTTGTTATGAGCTCGTGGGCTCCTTCTTTAAAGATAGAATACTGTTTCCTACAAATTGCTACCGCAGATCTCTGGGAAAAAGAAACAGAGTTAACAAAATCAGCATATTTGCGGTTCTTATGTTACACCATATGCCGTTTGCTCACCCTGCTCAGATGTGAGGCTCGTTCTCTATCTCGTTCTAGACCTCGATATTGACGCCCAGTGTCTCTAACATTATCGAACATGCGTCCACGTGAAGAACTGTTCCTGAGCTGGATATAAAATTTAACAAAGAAGACTTCGCTCTCGTTCTTACCTTCTGCAGTAAAGCCTTACCGAGGATCAGCAATCTTCAAAATGATATTTCTAAATGCATTGTTTTGCGTTGTGACGTATTTTCGAGGCTATTTCGGTAGTCAACAAATGGAAATTTCGACTTTTTAGTGTCAGTGATGAGTGGTCAACGAATTTTTTCATTAAGACGCAAATATCAGGAGCAGGCGAGCAAACGCCAGTGAATGCGCAGCCACTTTACCGAGATAGGACGCGAAAATCTACGTGCAATACGTCTTCGAGGAAACCGATCCACGCCGCTGTCGCGCTTGAAAAACATTGGCGTTTTCGTAAGGAGGATGTAAAACGAACAAAGCGCCATCGACTGAAACACCTTCACATAAGCTGCCTTTTCCCGGAAGTTGGTACTTCGTTAGTTTCCAGCGGCACTTCGAGTACACGGATGTTGGGCATCATTTTTTCTTGCTCCAATATGTGCGCCTGATGCCAGAAATAACGCATGTAAGCCGGAGGAGTGTATTGGGTAGACACGGATCGTACAGTGCCGTGTCGACAGTCTCGCTAATGTTAGTGGCGAGTGGTGGAAACTTGGGCGATTGCGAAACACATTACCTATCGGAAAAAGAACTGTCGCGTACGGGTTTAGATTAGCTTAAAAGATCTTACCGGTATTGCTACTCGGAGTCGAGGACTAGAAGCGGACTCTTGGAGCAGAAGGAGAGGAGATGAAGAGCTTTACACAATACGCACAGATAAAGCAGGTAATAGCGTAAAGGTAGCGGTGCGGAAGAGCGCGCCAGCCCGACGGGGCGGCTGGTGACGACTGTCCTTGCAATTTGCCGGTTGCGCCTTAATTCCCTTTGGCGATACGTCATCGGAAGGAACGAGGCGGGGCGGCTGCCGGCGTCACCTGCATCGCATTTTTCTGTCGTAGGGGTGGTGATTGTGGGAATTCGGTGCTGCGGCGCTGCACCGGATTCCACAGTTCGACCCACGGGAAGGTGTGGGAAATTGGTGGAGCATTGAAGGTTGTCAGTCACACGGTCGAATACTTCAGAAGAACAAGGGGGGAGAGGGGAGCGCCTGTTGGCTCGAGATAGGCACGCAGTGTAGCACGACTGCACCCTTGCCTCCAGAAAATGCATCCAAAGGTAGAGCTGTTCGACGCAACTAAGACGATTGAATGCATTAGTTTAGCGACGTCGTTGATTCATTGGAGAGACAGGCATTGCTGATTTTTCCTACAGTGGTCTTCTTTGGCGCTCGGCCCTGAGAAGGTCCACTGGAAGGACCGAGAATGAACAACGCCAGACTTCTGCGGCGAAACCAAGCGCCCTCCGAATCCACGTCAAACCACCATTGCAAAATCACTGGATAAACAGTTTCTTAGATCTGGGTGCGCTTAAAGCCACAAAGAAGAAGGTTTCTGAACAATAGAAGACACGTATCCGATAGAAAATTCTAGATGCGAACTTTTCTGTTATTGGGAACGCGTGAAAGTGTTAAGGAAATCACAATTGTTTCGTAAGCGATTATGGACTGCAATCCAAGTAGTTTTGCAAAGGCCGAGGCAGCCAAAGATGACTTAATTTTGCCTGACGCGAAGCCTTAGGGCTGCTACTATGCTCCCTCGGGCCCCACTTGGGGACAGTACGGAATAACATCCGACAACTGCAGTCACCTACGGAAATAACTCTCGCCTTAGTGCAGTGTAAATACACTCAGCAAAACGAATACAACATTTTTAAAGCACAGAACCGGTTCTATGTAACTAAGAAACAAATACTGAAACCTAAGCAAACAACATAAAACAAAGGCGAATCAAAATTCTGCACTGGCTCTTACTACTGTTGCGTACGACACGTAAATGAAGCCACAATAAAAATGAGGCAATTAGGCGCTTCCTAGCCTACATATGCGTAAGTACAGCTAACAAACGGCAACGCTGGCGCTCTCCTTACTCAAGCGTCCAGAAATCAAGTTTTAGTAGAAAAAGAACAGCGAACAAAGAAAATTACTGTTTATAGTGAACATAAAAGACGAAAAGCCTAAAACAATGCGCTCTTCAAATTGCAACCATTTCAGACGGGCTTGAGTAGGTCGTCCGTTCGTGAGTCTGCGCACTGTCCACTCGCGAGAGAAGAATAAAGCTAAGTTGGCCGACGCGCCTGCGACTTTCGGCCCACGCCCTGCAAGTTCTGGGAGGGAGGCACATTCACGCTGTCCTTTTGTCCGCTAGTCAGTGGCCTTCCTTTCACCCAGGAAGGGAGCGGCCACTGAAGCCGGCTTTCGTACATGCCCGACGCTTGGCTACATTCGCATGCTTGGAATGCCTTGACACCCCTGAGAACAGGCGGCATTTGCGGCGTCTGAAATTCGTGCAATCCTTTACCTGCGGATGTGCGTCACGCACATTCTAGATTTTCACAACCGCCAGAGCTTTGGATTTAGTCCACTCTTTTTTTTCTTAACGTCTTTGCGGTTGGCGTGCTTGACTAGGCTCTCATCGCCGCGCGAGAACCACGTTCTCGGCTTGTGCTTTCATCGCTTGCCTTCGGCGCGGCCGGTCAAGCTTCCGGTCTCGACACTCGTGTTGCAGATACGGTGCCTTCTCGTTCCAACGATGCTACACTGGGTGGTAGAACCAAGCTAGGCTCGTTGTCTTCGCTACATGTCTCTGCTTCTGACATAACGTGAATGCATGTGACGCCATCTCAGCTAGCCGACTCGCCCTGCGGTCTCTCCTCAGCAAGCTAGATTTTATCAACACCATCGAAATTAAAGGACCACTCCGAACCACTCTTTCCAAAGCGACCTATATAGACGACGAAATGACAGTGTGTTTGACAGTGAGAAATGACAGTGACAGTGCGCTCGTCACACAGTCCCTACACCAGCATCAGATCATTTCCTACGCATATTGAGCTAGTAGTTATCTCAATTGGTGGTCTGTCCCCGACAAGCTCGACATTGTCGCTTCGTTGCTTCGTTGATAGGCACGCACTGTGCCAGAACACCGGGTATGAAGCGACCACAACAGGCCATCACACGCAAACCACTATGAAATAGCGTTACGGCCTCAATACGTCAGAACAATGTCCACCAGTTCAACATGCGCCTGAAATCCGGGAGAAGCGGCCGCACTTCCGTGGTTTCCCCTGCGCACGGCACGGCTAGCGTTGAAGAAGCATCCATAAATACACAGTACATGCTTGCGCCGTCTCTATAAGCTTCTGAACTTGGCAAAAAACGTGCCGTGCGTACATAAGTTACTAGTGTCATATACCAACCGCTACCCATAAAGGAGGGCGATATGCTCAGTATAGATATATTCGGAATCACTTGTCATTTACAACCGTATTGGTTTCGCATCCGCACTATGATTAGCTAAGACTGTTGAGTATTAGATTTGGCAACCGCTTCTAAGACGATTAGGATAAAGCAGGAACAGCTGCACGATTACTGAACAGGAATGATAATCATGTTGAAATAAGATGAAACGATAAAAAAAGTAACTTATATTTAGAATAGGCTGAAGCTCGCATGTCGAGGAATCTAGGCAAAAAAGGTCGCCATGTTTCACTGTGATGATTTGGTCAGGTTTCTGTGTTGAATCTTCTTTTTTCTTGTATTGCCATAAGGAAATACGAATGTGTTGTACGCAATCTTTCATAGGCGGGCCTTTACAAGATATTGCCGTGGGATAATTTCATTTGGCCTTCAATAACGATAATATGGCTTTAGCGTTCTATAAACGAGAAGTTGTACGGCAATGACTAACGGTTTAGCCCGATTCTAGTTAGACGCTTAAAAGGTTCGAAGCCTATGGGGCAAAGTGCACAAATAATGCAGATATTCTTTTAGGAATAAATGCCCAACACTCATGTTGTATTTTAGAGATCCACTTGAGTTAATTTATGGGAATGTATTCATCTGATAACGTATATATGTAATTATATCTCTTGTAATACTATAAACACTTGTAACATACTTCGAATACGCGGCCTTATCACTGTCATGGCGTTGTCACATTGCAAGCATAGCATTCTTGCATTCAATTAGGTTTCTTGGTAAAATATGTAGAGCACTTCGTGAAGAGTTATCAATATTCTCTTGGGAATGCACAAATACTAACAAGATTGTTTATTAGCAGCTTCGAAATAATTACAGTTCAACCATACAATTAGCGAATTTAATTCAAATGCGAAAGCAGGGGAGTTGATGAATGTAGTGATGAGACATCAGTCTATTATTGTCGTGCGAATGATACTTGGGAAAATATATATACTTTTTTATGTCCAGCTCTCTAGTCGAAGACATGGACGGCTTGCTGGGGAAATACTTCTTCGTGGTGATTGCTGCCACACTCGGTGAGTTTACGCAGCCAATGGCGGTATTACCTCAACTTGACGTAGGTGGGTACACACTTGAAAGGAGATTGTGACAGCGTTTGCGCAATTTGTTGTAGAAAAGCTCCATTATTTTTGTGTTCGTGGTGATGTAAGAACAAACAGATGAAACATTAGAATCGCGTTAGGTTGCCAACAAGAATGGTGCTTCCCATTGTCATATTCCTTCGATTGAAAGGCACAGGCGAGATCGTCAATATCTTTTTGCTGCAATTTGCCGCCGATTTAATTTGTTTAGAACATTTGATGGGTTCTCAAATAAATACCTCAGCGAATATTACTGTGGCACTTTTAATGAAATCGAAATAAATTTGTTCTTTTGGCAAAGGAATAGGGGAAATTTCTATTCAATCTACTTACTCTACAATCTACAATCTACTTAGCGCTTCGCATGATTGTGTCGCAACAGCCCCAGGTGTTCCTATGTGTATATTTTTTTGCAGTTCAGTAAAGCTGCGTTGCGAGTGTAATGCGAAAATATTCAATTTTAGCTACATTGGGTTGCTACGACGATAAGTAAGCACTATGCAATGTCTAAGCAAACATACGCTATTCAATACGCATTGCATGTATAAACCCATAGTTATGTCTACTGAAAGGTTGTACATGGACACCAGCGCTCTTGATTAGATATTCGTCAGTAGCGCCAAGCAGTACAGATCAGACACACGTAGAGCGTAGACTGTTTTTCTTAGATATCACGAGGTCACGCATAGCCTGCTGCACAACTGTAATATTTTCGTTGAGGCACACAGGCCTTTACTTTTATGCCCTCACTCATGTGGCATGAATGCAGCGACAGCCATGAGGGTCGGCAGCCGAGTGCGCTTGGGGTCCACGAGGGCGCGCTCTCCTTTACATATGCGTATAAAAGATAGTTGTTTCCTTCGAGCAGTCAATATTTAGGGACTGTGTCGATCAGCGCTCGGTTCAGCGCAGCATTTTTATTTCTTCTTATTGACGAGCGTGGAACAAGGGAATCATCATGCGGTAGACAATGCGATCACATAAGAATAAAAGATCGTATGTTTTAATGGCCCCTTTACTAACCTCTTGCGCCTCCTTTCGTGACTACGATTTGTCGATCAGTGTATCTGTCATTCGCAGCCTATGACACCCATGCAAAATTGAAAAGCTGTAAGAGCTGCCTTTACAAGATGTTTTCCTATCTTCGTGCAACTGCAGAATTTAAACTGACACTTAATAAGTTCCTTTCTTCTAATATTTGAGAATAAATGAATCTGCTATATAGTTAACTTGCCACAGTTGAAAATTGATGACTATAAACATCAAGAAATATATATTCCAGTACTTGCTCTCTATTTCTCCTGCCCATTTGGGTCAAACAAATGAACCACCACCTTTGACTTGCCATTTTACAGCTACGCTGATTATGGCCCCGAATGAAGCAGGGGCACTTCCACCGAATGTATGGGACACTATGGTAAAGACCATGGGACGATATGAAGACAACGTCGAGTGACGAAGCATCAGTCTTCGTGACACATTGCCGCTGGCTTGCGTTCCATTGAGGACACCTGCTTCATTATGAATGAAGCAAAAATGCCCTGGAATGAATAAACAACTGCACATTGTTGGAGACACTCTGTTTTCTGCAAGGTACACATTCTTTTTTATTTCCTTTCGTGTAATCACCCTTAAGAGCTTCTCATTCTGTTCCTAAGTCCCATGCTAAATGAGCCTTCCTTAGAATAGTCCGTGTTAAACGAGAAGAAAGGAGGTTAAACGAGGGGCCCGATTCTTATTAGTCATATCATAGGAAGCCCACAAACACTGACACCAAGGACAACGTAGGGAAAATTAGTTGTGGTTAATGAATGAAAATGATGACACAATCGCTTAATGGAAATGAAGGTGGATGGAGAAACGAATTGCGTCAGGCGGGGAACGATCCCACAACCTTCGGATTACGAGTGCGATGCTCTACCAATTGAGCTACCACGGCACCGTTTCCCCATCCACTTTCTAGGTTATTTATGTTCCCTAGTAAAACCATGGCAGTGTTAGCCTGCGCCACCACTCAGAAACCTTGGCGGCGGATGTGGATTGTCCTTCCTACCGCAGGCGTCGTGAGAGCGTGATGTTTTTTGGTGAAGACAACCGGTCAGCAAGCTCACACCTGCTACCTGAAGGCATGAATCTTGCCGGATTTGATCCCCTTGTTATGTAATAAACGACAATAAAGGGTCTTAACTGTAGAGCCCGATTTTATTAGACGTAGGAAGCCAACTAACACTGACAGCAAGGACAATATAGGGAAATTACTTGTGCTTATTAAATGAAAACTAATGAACGATAAATTAATGGAATTGAAGGTGGATGAAAAAAGAACTTCCGCAGGTGAGGAAGCTTTACCAATTAAGCTACCACTCCGCCGTTTCCCCATCCACCTTCTTGGGTATTTATGATTCCTAGAAGGATCCTGGGACTGTTAGCCTGCGCCACCACAAGGAAACCTTGGCGGTGGATACGGAACGTACTTTCTCCCGCAGGAATCAGGAGAAAGCGACATTTTTGGGTAAAGGCAACCGGTCAAAAACGCACAGATGCAGCCTGAAGGCATCAATGTTGCTGCATTTTGTTCCCTTGTTATGTATTAAACAAGAAGAAAGGGGGTAAACCGAGGGTGTCCCCCCTGTCTGGCTGGCTCACTGCCCGATTCCGCCGCTGAACACGCTGCAAGGACAATTCGACCCTGACCGATGAATCATCTGACGCCCCAAGTAATCAGACCCGCTCTCGGGCGAGGCAGCCCGTTAAATCTCAAGTTTTGAAGGCGGGCCGCATGCCACCGCTTCCGATGGAGGATATAAAGATGGTCATCTTCCACAAGGGCGCCTTCATGTAGCCAACATCGGCAGTCCCGTAGTGACCGCAGCCATTCCAAGCAGCCAAAGTCATGGACGAAGAAAGCTTAGAGGACACTGTCTGCCCGAATACGCAACAGAACATCGTTGTCGTCAGCACACCTAATCCGACCATGCAGACCGGCACTCTTGCATCCGATCTGTCGAAGTGAACGGCCTCACCCACCAGGTGATTGATTGCGAAGCTGCAGCGCAGCACATGACGAAGAGTGTCATCCGTCGGATCCTACTCACAGAGACGAAAACAGATCCACAACAAAATTGTCACTGCCCGAAACCCGACAGCCTTCACCGCCAAGATCATCGCGTCTGCAACAACAGTTATCATCGCTTTTGACGGACTGGATGTGCCTTATCAGGTCCGCTACGGCTACACGCTCCTGCCATGTTCGCTATATCGGAAGCAAACTGACATCTGTTACAAGTGTGGCTGCGTCGGACACCGTATGGACGTTTGTCCCTACCCAAATAACAAGATTTGCCGGGGCTGCGCTGTCCGCACCCCCCCCCCCCTCCCCGCCGACCACAACTGTAACCCTAAGTGCTCCCACTGCGGTAGTCCCCATATCAGCGCGGACAAAAGTTGTGCCGCTCGTAATAAAACCGCGTACGTTGCCCGCAAGCGAATCGGGGAACGGCGAGCAACTAGCCAAGCGTCGCCGAGCTGAAAGAAGGTACAGGCGCAGGAAATCAATCCTTGACCTCTTAGAAACTCGACGCATGCAAAAGGAGATAAAACGCCGAGTGGATAAACAAGCGGATCAAAGATAGAAATGCTTTTGCGAGTCACTGGACCCCCGCATGCCATTGTCTCGTGCGTGGCGTACCATACGGGGTCTTTGCTCAAGTTCCCAGTTACGACGCCCGCTTAACGCTCTTACTCTCTATCGAAACCGCTGTGAGATATATGTTGCAGAGCAATTTGGTGCGAAAGTTGGCTGCGGCACAATTTTGGTCCGTGACGTCACTTCAGGAGACATCCCCGGTGACGAGATACGAGTATGGACGCTCCATTCTCTATGGAAGGGTAAGAAGCAGCTATGGCGCTCTATAGGTTTTCGTTTTCACCAGGGCCCGATGGCATAACATGTAGTGCTTTGCGTCACCTAGGTCGAGAAGCACGAGGAGAACTACTCACCCTTTTTAAAAGTTCATGGCAAGATGGTGTCGTCCCACAGGAATGTAACAGCCACTAAAGAATCAGTGAAGATATCTAGTTGCTTGATGGTAGGCAGCTTAGATGTCGCGTCTTGCACAGCGTCGTGGATGGCTTGAAGTTCCATTACTAGAGCGCTGGCTTCCGTTGATAAATAGAGCTGGTGGCCGCTGTCGAAATTATGCGTAGTATTCAGGAATGATGTCCTTCCGCCGTCTGGGAGAATGGCAGCATCCGCATAGACTTTGTAGGTATTAGCGCATGAGCCATCGATGATATTGTGTTCGTCAATAATACCTGTTGTATCGCTGCGTCGTAACTTTGTTGGCTTATTAGTTGTGTTGCTGGTGAATTCCCAGGGAGGCATCGGATAGGGCTGATTGTCAATCCGAGAGCCGCGTTGAAAATGAGCATGCAACGCAGCAACAGCCGGAATAAGTTGCTTTTTTAATTTCACGTGCTTTTTCACGATGCAAAATTAGCTCTGCAATTGTGTTGAGCTGGGCATGTTCCTGTAAGGTTGGTATCGGAGTGATGCGGGGCAGTGCCGTAATTGTGCGGATAGCATCGCGATTAATCGTCTCCAACTGGGCAAGCTTGGCCAAAGTCAGCCATTGAAATTGTGCCTGATATATAATTCATGGCTCCAAGACTGCACGCACCAACCGTCGAGCTACGTCAGTACGAGCTCCAGCTGCTTTTGCTGCAATGCGAAGAATAAGGTGAAGTGTTTTTGTCGAAGGGTTTTTGTCGGTTTTGCGGAGCCAGTGCGCACCACGGACCCAGTATGCTTACGACTACGTTTCCCATCAAACTATAATAGGCACACTTTTGACAGTTGAACTATGAGGGCGAGTATATCGATAGATCAGAAAGTGCTTGACACAAAGCTCCTTGTTCGTACGTTCGGAAATGGTCCTGCTACCGACCATTACACATGCCGAGGCGATCCCCACGGCGGTGTTCTAAACCCTATTCTTTTCAACCTCGCCCTTCTTGGGCTGGCCCAATCCCTACCGGAAACCGTGAGTGTCTCAATCTACGCCGACAACATCTGCACCTGAACATCAGCGGTCACTCGCCTGCAGGTTCGCGCAAGGCTAGAGAAAGCAGCA
Source organism: Dermacentor variabilis (assembly GCF_050947875.1). Taxonomy (NCBI): domain Eukaryota; kingdom Metazoa; phylum Arthropoda; class Arachnida; order Ixodida; family Ixodidae; genus Dermacentor; species Dermacentor variabilis. Next base: position 76,719,109 of record NC_134573.1, on the reverse strand, counting down.
ACACAGGCATCTGACTATCCTCACACACAAGGCTCGATCATTTCAACCTAAATTGTGCGTTAGTCGCTTTTACGCGAAAAGCGATGTCTCGTTATTCAGTACACATCAATGACCAGCGTATCTCCTACAAGAGATATCATCGTTTTTGTGTGTCATTGTTGACCAGGGCCTCTCTTGGAGTACTCAGGTTGCCCACTTGAAGAAGCTAACATCTATTGTTCACGTCTTCAAGTTCATCGACGTCAAAACGTGGGGATCTTCAGTGGGCTCAATGCTACAGTTACATAGAGGACTTTTTATTGGATTCCTACGCTCTAACTCTCCCGTGCTGCAAGTCAAAGTTTCGAGAAATTCAGAGCGTGCTAGCACAGACACTACGTGTATGGCTAAGCCTTCCGCGGAGTGCCTCAACAGCAGGAACTATTATAATTGCTCAAGACTATCCGATCACGATTTCAATTAGCACCGACACGCTTAGAGCCCATGTTCGTCATGTTTCACGGATGCAATGAAGCTCTCTGGCCAGCCTCCCAGAACGACTACCACAGGCGTCCTTCTCCAACGAGGACAGCATCCATTGTGCCTACCCACCATTGCGCTTCACACCCTCAGCACGTTCAACCTCAGCTTTGTGGAGTTTAAAACAACCTCAAGGGCGTTTTGCGGTTTCAGGTTAAGAAAGAAGACGGACCTACCTACCTTGGCTTTGAAGCAAGCAGCTCTGCATTGTTTGCACACTTTCTAGTTTGAGTGAGTCCACATATATACGGATGGCTTTTCCATTCAGACGAGTTCCATCGGCGCAGTGGTTATGCCATCACGATCACGAAGCATCCGATACAAGGTTTCTCACTTGTCAAAATTGAGCGGTTGGGAGCTTGTTGCCCTCCGCGGTGCCGTTGATTATATTAACAACCAACCGGCTAATCGGGGCAATATTCAGCGATTCGAAGGCGGCCTTACAATATCTTCTGTCATCTCTTCGTCGCGGGTGCCACGAAGAACTCGTGTCGGAGATACGAGAAATGCACCATCATATCATGGCGAAAGGACACGAGGTCGTGTTTCGCTGGCTGCCTGAACGTTGTGGTATCTCCGGCAACGACCTCGCTGGCGATGCTGGTAGGAAAGCACTCGAAGGAGCAACCCTTCCTTCTTTACCTTTACGGCGGACTGACGCAGGCCAACGCTTAAGCAAGTTAGCGCTCCGTATGACATTGCAGAAGTGGCACACACCTGAATTCACACAACATCTATTGCATTCCCTCGATCCATCTACGCAACTGCAGCTAGTACCAGGGCTTCTGCGTAATGAGGAAACCATACTGTGCCACTTACGCTTCGGTGTCGCATTCAACAATGCATATTCTTTTTGATTGGAATGGCTGATAGCGCCCAGTGCAATGCCTGCGGTGTCGAGGAAACTATAGAACATCTACTGTGCTACTGCCCATCATTTGAACCTTAAATACGTTTCCTCTGTAGAGCGCTCAATCAGACAGACAGGGCCCCTTTCACCTTAAACAAGATCTTGGGACTATGACCGCGTATATGACAGCTACAAAAGGCCACAAAAGTGCTGCTGCGATATATGAAAGCTACGGGATTTAGTCAGCGTCTCTGATTGGGATAGAGTGACCGAACGATATCTCCAGTGGACCTTCTCTTCTTCTTTTATTCTTTCCATCCTCTTTCCCTTTTCCCCAGTGTAGGGTAGCCAACAAGGCTCAGTCCAGGTTAACCTCACTACCTTTCATTTATCATTTGCCCTCTCTCGTAATCAGAAAACATAGAGGAAGGATCCAGTCATACTTGACGTTGAAGAAGTCATTTCAAAGGGTCGAAACGACTTCGCCGCCTCGTTGGCAGAAGCTGGGCGCGTAAACCCACGCACTTGGGACCAGAGTATGCAAGAGTATGCATGGTTGCTTGCAAGAGTATGCAAGGAACGACTGGCTCGCATCACTACGAAAATGAACGAGATTCTCCGGTGGATTGAAAGAGTAGAAATATGCGGATCAGCTACATTTCTTGTGCACGAATATGTCAGAGCGCAAGAAGTAAATACGAATTTATTTTTAAGACAGTGTTTGCAGGCTCCGTGATTGGCACAAATACACCTATCGTAAGACAAAATCGGGAACCGAGCCTTCGCGTAGCAAACCGGCCTGCTAGGATGCCAACCGTCGTATACTGAGAAAGCATTGAAAGAGGACGGCATAGCAGTAAGAGATATCGATGACATTCAAGAAGCTTTCCGAGCCTGCTTTCCGCACTTGTATGATGCGCATGATGCCTTGCTAAATGGCCAGGTTGCTGACACACACTCAGCTTTCTGTGGCAGTTGCCATCACTGGTCCTCGAATACGGTCCCCGCATTCTGGAATCACTGGTCCCCGAATTCGTTTCGCTTGACCAAGGAAAAACATTTGGCGCAGTAAAGCTTTGGTTCCTTTTCTTAGTTTTGCGCTTATTTAGTGTGCCAGGACAGTATATATATCGGAGATTCACTGAAATAGTTTACAACTGTTTACCATTATTAGTTTACCTAGCTATTTGTCTGTGAACAGCGAAGTCACCAGAAGCTCTCTTGTTAAGAAAGGAATGAGGCAGGGCTGAGCCTTTTAACCACATTTATTCATTTTGTATTTAGGACCACTTGTTAGGAAAATGGCTTGCTGTTGAGCAAGAGAGGTTTTCAAATGCGACGAACCGATATGCCCAAATCAATGCAATCGCAGACAACATTTCGGTACTTCTTTATAACATGTAGAGCTATCGTACGTTCCTTGATGTGCTTAATGTGTACTCAAAACTATCAGGTGACCGAATAAACACCGGCAAAAACACAACATTACCGTTTGGTTCGTTTGAGTAACCTGTTTCCAGGTCATGTCTAGTATGTTGAGGCCGCTATGTTACTGGGCATTCTCTTCGAAAAGGTGGACGTATCAGAAAGTCGTGGCAAGAGGTACATAGGAAATCTACCCTAGTCATACAGAAAGTAACACAGTTTATCCTTTCCCTAACGGGGAGAGCTATTGCGATCAAGACAAAGTGTCTGCTTATGCCTCCCTATAGCACTCATTGCACTGATTCTTCGCCGTGTTGCCGTACACCTCGCTACTGTTCGGGACAGCTTACTTGGGGGAACGAAAGCCGCAAAGGGATAAGTTGTTGCATAGCTTCCTACGAGCCATATTGGGCTTGTTCTCCCAAATGTAGCAATGTTTACTGCAGCAATTACTGCCAAAGCAATACAGAAACTCTTCATCAATCCTTATTACCCTGGTAACCGGCTGTTAAACTATTGGCGTAGCATTCGGAAATTGACTTTCACAGAGACTCGGTGCTCAGCACCTCAAGATGAAACACCGCTGATTAATAGAGCCGTTATAGTGGCCTCAAAAGAACAGTGCAAGGACATTTCGGGCGACAAACTTTTTAGATCGACCGGTGATATTTCCATGTGAGACTTTGAAAGAAAACATGTCTTGCTGTAAAAAACCCAATTTTATTTAACGTCTTTAGCAACAGGGGTCCCGACACATGGTGCACTCTAAGTGCTTGAATAAAATTAACGCTATCATGCGTCTGTGCGACCTTGGTCGACAAGTCATACAGCAGGTCTTTTTAGGAGGCCACCCACGCTGTAGAATTGCTAGCCCTGTTAACGCCGCCGTCAATTACCGCGACGTCTTTTGCGCTTCGGTTTCAGTTCGCCACTCTCACGCCAACTGGAAGGTTTTATATCGATGATAAAAGACGCCGGGGTCATTTGCGCGTCATCTTCCTATTCAAGAGAAATTTTGAGAAATGAAAGAGTTTTTTCCATGGAGCACAGCCGTCCGGTTGCCGAATGTAAACAGTAAAGACGCAATCTAGACGTGGTGTCTCTATGTGCGATTACATCATCGTTACGTAGTAATCGTGCCGTTGTGTTGTGACTGGTGAGTACAAAAATTGCAGTGCGTGACACAACAGTGTCACGCACTGTTGTGACAGCGACGTGAAAAGCATTTGAGCTGAAAAGTACCGACGAAACGGCCAGTTGTTTCTGTGGTAGCGATTCGCCGACTTGCGCTTAAAGCTGCCGATTGTGTCAAGGCGACTGTTGTCGAAAGAGCAGATTGCATGTGGCCGAGTTGTTGAATTGGGCGTAGGTCGGCGGAAGGTAACGCATCATTCACATTTACCATACAGTATGCAATCGTCACTATCTACCCGTGGAAGCAGCTGCAATGCTCGAATTGTCGAATACAGCACGTAGTGGCGTGCTGAGGGTTCGTGCACTGGCGCTCAGTCTCGGAAACTCGTCTTGCTGAAATTGTCACTTTCGCGTAAACACAGTGCACGTAAGTATACTCCCGCAGCACATTGCGTATCTGTTGGATGCCAGAAACGTAGAATTCTTTCTTTCAACCCGCAAACTTTATATTTACGTGTGCAATGTTTCTGTAAAAGGTTATCTACCCTCTACTCTACGTACACAGTGGCCTAAATGCTGTTATACACTGTTCTTGCACTGGCGTTTCAACTTATATGTTTTATCACAGAGATATAGCTGAATTAAGGCTAGCGAAGGCACTTGGATAAGACTAATAGGTGTACCGCGGTGCTTAAAGGATGCGTTGGAAAGTAAATTACATGGCACAACAATTGAGAACGCAGGAGAGTCATTACCTGCGACATGTGTCTTGTCTTTTGTTGTCTGTTTGTCTTTATCGAATGCTAACTTTACAGCACTGCTTTTTTTAAGAACGCACACAAAGGCGCTATACCGTAAATCTTTTCTAAAGATTTTAATTGCAATTCTGGAATGGGCCTTCCCATTACAGTTTGGCTGGTTATCCTGCTTCACAGAGTGGAAGAGCACTAAACGTTTCTCCCGCTCTCGCAGCATGGTGAACTTATCGTGGCGTTCTCCCGCGGCGCACAAGAACACCTTACTGTTGGTATATTTCAGCGCTACGCGAACACTGAGGTCCACGCAAGCGGATCACACTGCACGATGACGTGCAGGAAAATGGTTAAAAATTATATAGCTTTTTTCTGTGTGCGCTTGCCTGCATAGCTTAGGAACAAGCCGACAAAACGAACGTGTCTCCCTCTTTCTACAGTACGAATTAAAACAAAGACAAGGAGGTGTTATGTTTCTACGTTTTAATAGTTTGCAAAACTTTTGTGTCTATTCAAGCACTATATCCAAGAAATAACTGCAGTGGCCTTGAATAATTCTAAAGGTTACGTGTCACAAAGCAAACTGCAAGGCGCACTTGTGCGATTGACGTCGGCTTAAACCCCACTGGTTGGTACCCACTGGTTGGGAGCGTGGTGCCCTCGAGGAGAAGGGCGCAGGGTCTTTGGTTAGAAATTGAACATCTTTTCGGGGCAAGATGTGGTGTATTGTCGTGCAGACGCGATCATTAGTGCGCATTGTATGCACGGCACCCATAGAATTACGCCCGAAACATAGCCAATGTCACTAACGTACAGCGTGAGGCAACATTTGCAACGTAACAGCCAGCTCGCGTCTACCCGAAGATGTCAGCAAAGGTGTTGTTTACGGTATCACGCCTGGGACTTGCAGTGCGGAACTAATAGATGGAATTCGAGTGCCAGCACGCTATACAGTCCTCAACGCCCGCATGCTCGGACAGTCCATGGCGGTGGTAATCTACTTTGAGTGCCCACACGTTCCCTACAGCATCATTTATCAGAGCGGCGACTATCGATGCAAGCCCTACCGCGAATCAGTTCAGTATTGCCGAACCTGTGGCAACCTCGGATATAATCAATACGTTTGCCCCAAACCAACCCAAATTTCTGCTGCAAATGTGGCAAAACAAACCAACCCCCGAACCATGACTGCCATCCCACGTGCAAAATTTGGGGGAGAAGGACAGTAGACGGCTGGGAAAAAAATGCAAGAAAAAGCTCAAACCTAACACAGCATCTTGCCAAGTAAGACAGCAATGGCAAAACAGGATCCAAGAACAAGACAGTCGCTGGAGCTCCAACAGTGATGAGTTCACTGAACTAGGCGCTGTTAATGAATGCACTGCCATCTCAAGTAATGCCTCCAGTAGCACGACAAGAAGTAGCAGACCAATGTCAAGATCACGATCACCATCGCGATCGCGTGTCCGAAAACGCGTGAATTACGCTGGTGTGGCCAGCAGCTCTGGCAGTGCCAGCGTCGGATCAGCAGAAGCGGTAGCAGTAAAAGACCTCGAGAGCAAGCTACAAAATCAGGAATGTCTAATAGACAGGCTGTTCCAAAGATGCAAATAATAGGAACATGGAAGCAAGCAAGCGTATACAGCGTTTACCACGGAGCCAGTTGATTCCGTGATCGAAGCTAGAGTTCAAAAGCACCTTCAGGCTTTCGACGTCGTCTTCACAAAAAACATCCTCGCCCTGATTGAAAACATCACCAAGCCTATCGTCGAGAAGATTGCGACCCTTAACACCCAAGCCACCAGGCTCGCAAATCAAGTCCCCACTCCCACAAGCCAGGTTACCGGCCTAACAGCCCAGGCCAACAATTTCATAGCACACGCAAAGAATAATTATGTCACCAAGTCCTACCTCGACAGCCTTTTCAACATGACCGAGCAGGGTAGAAAGAAGGCTCCGGACCAAAGCACCTACTACTGGACAACAAGAAGGCAATGTACAAGAAGCCGTCGATACTATCCAAAGATATCTCCGAGTCTGTGGTCTCCAATGCGCACCCGAAAAGTTGGAGCTTCTCGTCCTGAGAGCAGGACACGAGGAAGACCACTGAACTATATCGAACCCGATCCTAGCGTCTAGCTCAACGGAACCAAGATCCCTACAGTCGACTCTCTTCGCGTACTCGGACTTCACATCCACAAGCACAGATCAGGGGCGGCCACTCTCCCGAGTCTCCAACGCACACTGTCAGAAGTTGCGCACCTCGTGAATAGGATCACAAACCAAAGAAGCAGACTCAAGGAGCACGACACACTAAGCATAATTCAAGTTCTCCTAACTAGCCGTAACACCTACGGAACTGCCTACTTGACGCTCAAGGCGGCAGAAATAAAAAAGGTCAATTTTGGCATTCAAAAGGCAATCAAAGTAGCCTTGACGCTCCCACCCATGGCATCAACGGAGAAACTGCTGAAGCTCGCCGTCCACAATACGTGGGAAGAGTTTCTCGAGGCTCATACGATCACCCAAATATAGCGGCTCAAGCTCACACTCACCGGACGTCCACTTTTGCGTTACCTCAACTACAGTGAAAGCTTCATTGCAGACACAGACCAGACAGAAAGAATCCCACCTGCAGTCCGGGACTGTATCAGCGTTGAAAGTATACCGTGCAATATGCATCCAGCTTATCATAAGGAGCGTCAGGAAAGCAGGATACGCGCACTCAGCAATAAATACGGGAGAGGCCCTGATACGAGGTACACTGATGCTGCACGCTATATTAAACGAAACGCCTTTGCCCTAAGCGTCACGGATCAACAAGGCAAAGAACTTGCAGCTGTCACCATCCGAGCAAGTGCCCACGAGAGTGCAGAGCAAACGGCAATCGCTCTGGCAATGACAACTTGCCCTGAAGTAGCTGTAATCCTAAGAGACTTCCAAGCAGCGGCTTGCAACTATCAGAAATGACGCATATCAGAAAACGCACTCAAAATACTTTGAAATCACATCGCACGCGACCCGCTCCCCGACACCCACATCAACTGGGTTCTAGGCCATCAGGGCATGACAGGAAATGAGGCGGCTCACGCCGCTGCCCGCGAGCGTACAAGCCAGGCTTTCCTGCCATCCAACACTAGGCCGGACACCAACGTTGATGATATCGCCTTAAAGTACTCGGAGCTTCTGCAACACTACCGACTCAGCAGACGAACGTCCGCTTCACCACGCAACAATCTGAGCAAACAGGAAGAGGTCATCCTGTATATATATATATATATATATATATATATATATATATATATATATATATATATATATATATATATATATATATATATATATCCATTGTAAGGAAGATAACCAACGTGCGTACAGAGTCAGCAGCATCGGCTGCATCAAGTGCGCGGCTGAGGCTCGAGCTCTGGAACTGCTCGGTGCACGATTTAATTCCTAGTTCTTTCATCGTGCTCCCACGCCGTTATTATAGGATGGGATTTTCTCTCACGCCACAATGCCATCATCAATTGCGCTTGGGCTGAACTTTTACGCCTTGGTGACGTGGCCTCCATCGATGCTCATCCTGCCGCTAAAATTGTCGTGAAAGAAGGCACCTGTATTCCCGCGTGCTCTTCAGCATTCGTACCAGTCTTCTGTAGTACCATATCCGACGGGACGGTCTTCTTCATGCCCTCTCATCACTTTGTTACACGAAAAGCGCTTCCGTTGCCCTTTGCAGCTCTTGATTTTGCCGCCGGTGTTAGCACGATGCCCATTTACAATCATCTTTCATCGCCGCTATTACAGCTCCGCCACGAATGCCTTGGTTGCGTCGGGTCAGTCGATTCAACACGGATTGTCTCCGTCCTCGACGAAGTGCCTTCTACTGCCGTCCATGAACTCAGTGCCCTCTCCGTACCCGACTCAACGTGGACTGGTGTGTTCAGCCCATTCATCACCGAAGATCTGACCCATTCGCAGCGATCTCAACTTCTCGCAGCCCTTCAGCACTTCCGCCGTTCTTTCGACGTTGCGCACATCTCTTAGCCGTGCATCGAAGGTCGAGCATTACATCGACACTGGCTCTCACTCACCGCTGCGGCAAAGCGCATATCGCGTGTCCGCTACAGACCGTCAAGTCATTGCAGACCAGGTCGATGACATGCTCCGTCGAGGCGTCATTCAACCTTCCCAAAGCCCATGGGCCTCTCCCGTGGTCCTCGTGAGAAAAAAGGACGGTTCCGTCCGCTTCTGTGTTGATTTTCGACGGTTGAACAAGATCACGCTGAAGGACGTCTACCCATTACCACGCATCAATGATGCTCTGGATTGTTTGCAGGGAGCCGAGTTCCTTTCTTCGCTGGATTTGCGGTCAGGCTACTGGCAGGTTCCGATGGCAGAGACCGATCGCCCAAAAACTGCCTTTGTTACACCAGACGACTTGTATAAATTCACCGTCATGCCTTTCGGACTTTGCAATTCACCTGCTACGTTTGAAAGAATGATGGATAATGTTCTGCGTGGCCTTAAATGGAAAATCTGTCTTTGCTATCTTGACGACACTGTGGTGTTCGCCCCTGATTTTGAAACGCACCTGCTCCGCCTCGAGCCCGTACTCACTTGCTTGACCAACGCCGGGTTGCAACTTCACCTGAAGAAGTGTCGATTTGCTGTTCGTCAGCTCAGAATTTTAGGCCATGTCGTGTCAAAGGAGGGCATTCGCCTGGATCCCGAAGAGCTACGTGCTGTTACTGCGTTCCCAAAACCTACCACTATGAAAGAGCTACGCAGTTTTATCGGCCTCTGCTCTTCTGGCGATTCGTTCGAAACTTTGCTTCAATTATATCGCCTCTCACGCAGCTCCTTGGTGACGCTAGAGATCTCTCATCGTGGTCTCCAGCGTGTGACGCCGCCTTCACAACCTTGCGCCGTCTTCCCACGGCGCCACCCATCCTTCGCCATTTTGACCCTCAAGCGCCAACCGAAATCCATACCGATGCAAGAGGTGTAGGCCTTGGCGCTGTGTTGGCACAGCATCAAGCTGGCCACGCAGAATACGTTGTCGTATACGCGAGTCGCACGTTAACCAAGGCAGGCGGAGACCAATTACAGCGTTACAGAAAAGGAGTGTTTGGCCATTGTATGGGCGCATGGCAAGTTGCGCCCATATTTATACGGCCGATCGTTTGACGTAGTGACCGACCACCACGCACTGTTTTGGCTGTAGACGCTCAAAGATCCATCGGGCCGCCTTGCCCGATGGCGAATCGAAGAATATGACATCCGCGTGGTTTACCGTTCTGGGCGAAAGCACTCCGACGCTGACGCGCTATCCCGATCGCCGCTTCCCCCGAAGGCCAGTCACGACTCCTACTGCGAGTGCACATTATCCTCTCTGGACGTTGACACTATCGCTGCTGCACAGCGTAATGATCCCTGGACTGCATCTCTGCTCGACCTTTTCTCGGATACGTCGAAAGCTCCGGCGTCACGTACGCTTCGGCGTCAAGTTCCTCAATTTGCGATTCGAGACCACTACTCTATCGACGCAGCTGTGCCGCAGAGGGACGCACCTTGCGATCAGAGCTGTGCTCCTCGTTCCACGTCGACCCTCAGTGTGGCCACGCGGGCGTCTGCAAGACCTACAAAAGACTTCGACACCGCTATTACTGGCGGGGAATGCATAATTTCGTTAGAAAGTTCGTCCGCTCTTGTCATGAGTTCCAACGCCACAAAGCGCCACCGCACAACTCCGCCGGTGAACTCCAGCCTTTACAATGCCCATCCCGACCCTTTGATCGCGTGGGCATAGACCTCTACGGGCCACTTCCGTTGACTCCTACCGGCAACAGGTGGATAATCGTTGCGGTAGACCACTTAACCCGTTATGCGGAGGCTGCTGCTCCACCAAATGCTACAGCGCAGAAGGTCGCTAGTTTAATACTTCGCCGTTTTCTCCTTCGTCATGGAAGTCCACGTGAACATTTAAGCGACAGAGGCCGCGCCTTCTTATCTAAAGTCATCGAACAACTGCTTGCTTAATGCGCTATTGTTCATCATAAATGCACTGCTTATCAAACACAGGCTAACGGTACCACGGAACGCTTTAATCGAACTCTTGGTGACATGCTCGCCATGTATGTCTCACCTGATCACTCTAATTGGGACCTAGTTCTTCCGTTGGAAGACGAAGTGCCTTTCAGGCAGAACACCGAGGCTTCCAGCTCTACTTATTTTGTGGATTTTTTTTAGACTTTGACAGTGAACTGCTATCTCCTCCTTAACTGCGATGGAGATGGAGTCTCACGCGCGTCCGCCGGAGTCGGCAGTGCCCGCGGCGGCTGCCTCCAGGAAGCGCAACGGCACCGAGAGCGACACTGACAGCGACGACACCATGCAGTACTATGTCAGCGGTGAAGATTCTTGTGACGAAGCGTTCGAGCTGGTGCGGAGTCGTAAAGCCAAACGAAGGTTTCTCAGCGCATCCTCGAATTCGAGTGAGTCCACCGTGAGATCTTCGCGGGATACCGAGGAGCTCACCATCCTGTTCGCGCCAGTTCTCGCTACTGACAACCTGAGACGCCTCAGCAGGCAAGCCGTCTCTTCACATCTAGAGGCACTGGTTCCGAATGAAATCAAAGCCATCAGAGTGAATGCCCGTAAGAACGTCCTAGCGATCGACGTAGAACACGCGGCTGCGTTGGATTCTTTGCGCAATGTCACGGAACTTGACGGGATGAAAGTCCGCCCTCATATTCCGCTGGGCAAACAAACCAGTAGTGGCGTAATTTACGATGTTGATGAGACCATTGTCGACTCCGATCTGTCGATCTTAATCAAGCCAGCAACAGAGAGCACCATCATCACAAACGCGTTTCGTCTCGGCACGTCACGGTGTGTCAAAATCATATTTAAAGGCGAATCGCTACCTTCGCATGTAAAAGTGGGCCACTTCCGACACGCAGTTCGCCCCTTCATACCAAAACCGCTGCAGTGCTGGAAGTGCATGAAGTTTGGGCATGTGAGTAGTGTGTGCAAGAACACTACCGTCTGTTCTCGCTGCACTGGGCCCCACACCACTAACACGTGCGAAGCCAGTGTGCTGAAGTGCACAAACTGCAGCGGCCCTCACGATGCCTCCTCGAAGGAATGCCCTTTAATTCGCAAGGAAATGGCAATATTGAGGAAAATGGTTAGAGACCACTCGTCTCACCGAGAAGCAGCAATATCTATTAGGGGGCGACGATCGCGTCGCCGATGGCGATCACGAACCTCAAAAGCCTCTGCAGAGCGCCAGCCACTGCCACCCACTCTTCCGCCCAGGCCAAACGCAGTCAGCACAAAGGACAAAGATGCAACGAACAGCCCTGCTGCTGACGCGTGGCCTGCACTCCCGAGGCTACATGCTCCTACTGAGCGAAATCAGACTTCTACAGCAAGGGACACTCGACTGTTCCTGATAGACTGACGGACGAAGATCAGCAAATTGTTGTCATGATCAGCTCTCTGGTGAGTGCTATTCGTGTTCTTCTGGACAAGATACAGACACCAACAGCTCGAAGTGCGTTGCAAGTGCTGGATGCCATCAATCCGGTTCTAGCGAGCCTTCAGAAGTCCAGTGCTTGAGAACTTCTACAGCAGAACCATGGCTCATCGACAGCAACAGCGATCGTTCCGGGATGATGTCAGAAGTTCCTCCATATTCCAATGGAATGCGAGAGGCCTAAGGTCACGTATTTCGGACTTTCGACAGTTCGTGTTTGACTACCACTTTCCTATACTTGTGATCTGTGAACCGAACTTATCAGCCTTCATAAGACTATCAGGATATGAACCTTTTGTTTCAACAACGTGTGTCCGTAGTAGTAAGGTTCTGGTTTACATTCGCAAGGACCTAACGTATTTTTCGCAACCCGTAGCGCCGCACGACGGTAACGAATACATCTGTGTTAGTGTGAAAAAGAAGAGGCTGTCTTTTACTATTATTGGCGTCTACCTATCTCCAACAAGTCAGTTTGACAGCAAAAGACTAGAAGATATTATGGCTACTACTCCCGGTCCTTGGATAATAACTGGGGACTTCAACGCTCACCACCATATATGGGGAAGCTCCATGATAAATTCGAGGGGCAGGTCACTAGTATCCTTTGCATCAGGCCACAACCTGTGTCTTCTAAATGACGGAAGTCCGACATTTCTGCGAGGAACGACGTACAGTAGCTGCCTTGACTTGACTTTGGTGTCACGTTGCCTGACTTCGAGCGTGCAGTGGTTCACTGATATTGAAACCCATGGAAGTGATCATATTCCGACCTATGTGAGAATCAATGGTCTAGACGCCGCATTACCAGATGTATCTCGCCAAATTGATTGGTCAGTCTTTCGTGATCGAGTAGAAGACACCTGCAAGAAACATACCGCACGCAGAGTAGAAGACATCATTGCAGACGCAATGCAAGATTGCACGCGTTGCTTCACATATTCGAAAAAGCGTACAGAGAATGACATTGAATTGGAAAGGCTTCGTACAATACGTCGCCGTGCTGAAAGGAGGTACAGGCGCACAAAGTCAATTCTTGACCTCAGAGAAGCTCGGCGCATACAAAAGAAGATAAGACGCCGAATGGATAAGCTAGCGGTCCAAAGATGGAAATGCTTTTGCGAGTCACTGGACCCCCGCAAGCCATTGTCCTGTGTGTGGCGTACCCTACGGGGTCTTTGCTCAAGACCCCAACAACGACACCCTTTTAACGCCCTTGCTCTCCATCAAACCCGCCGTGAGATAGACGTTGCAGAGGAATTTTGCGCGCTAATCGCCGGCGGCACAGTTTTAGTCCCTGACATGGCTTTAAGCGACGTCCCCGGTCCACGAGATACCAGTATGGAGGCTCCATTCTCTATGGAAGAGTTAGAAGCTGCTATGGCGCTCTGTAGGTGTTCGTCTTCACCAGGGCCCGATGGCATAACATATACTGCTTTGCGCCACCTAGGCCGAGAAGCACGAAGAGAACTCCTCAGTCTTTTTAATAGTTCATGGCAAGATGGTGTCGTCCCACAGGAGTGGAAACGCAGCTGCCTGGTACCGCTACTAAAAGCAGGAAAGTCGCCGCTCGAACTGGCATCGTATCGGCCTATAGCACTTGCCAGCTGCGTCGGGAAACTCATGGAACGCATGATCCTCATGCGTCTCGAATGGTACCTAGAACACCACAAGATTTACCCTGATTCTATGGCGGGATTTCGACGAGGCCGTTCATCGATTGACAGTGTCATCGATTTAGTGTCATCTGTAGAACAGCAAAAATCTTGGAAACGATTATCAGTAGCGCTCTTTCTGGACGTGAAAGGCGCTTACGACAACGTTTCCCATCAACCCATTCTAGACGCACTTTTGACACTTGAACTAGGAGGGCGAGTATATCGATGGATCAGAAACTACTTGACACAAAGGTCCTTGTTCGTACGTACGGAAGATGGTCCGACTACCGTCCCCAAGGTGGGGTTCTAAGCCCTATTCTTTTCAACCTCGCGCTTCTTGGGCTGGCCGAATCCCTACCGGAAACAGTGAGTGTCTCAATCTACGCCGACGATATCTGCATCTGGTCGTCAGCGGTCACTCGTCTGCAGGTTCGCGCAAGGCTGCAGAAAGCAGCAACACAGGCATCTCACTATCTTCACACACAAGGCCTTACCATCTCAACAGAAAAATGTGCGTTAGTCGCTTTTACACGAAAACCATTGTCTCGTTATCCAGTATGCATTAATGGCCAGCCTATCTCCTACAAGAGAAATCATCGCTTTTTGGGTGTCATTGTGGACCGGGACCTCTCTTGGAGCCCTCATGTTGCCCACTTGAAGAAGAAGCTCACATCTATTGTCCATGTCTTCAGGTTTATCGCCGGGAAAACATGGGGATCGTCAGTGGGCTCCATGCTGCAGTTATATCGAGCACTTTTTATCGGATTGCTACGTTATAGTTCTCCCGTACTTGCTAAAACATGCAAGTCAAATCTTCGAGAACTACAGAGCGTGCAAGCACAGGCACTACGAGTTTGCCTAGGACTTCCGCGGAGCGCCTCAACAGCAGGAACCATTATAATGGCTCGAGACCATCCGATCACGACTTACATTAGCATCGACACGCTTAGGGCCCATGTTCGTCATGTTTCACGCATGCAGTCAAGCTCTCTTGCCTGCCTGCCAGAACGACGACCACAGGCGTCGTTATCCAACGAGGTCAGCATCCATCGTGCCTGTCTACCATCGGGCTTCACACCCTCAGCACGTTCAACCTCAGCTTTGTGGTGTTTAGAACAACCTCGAGTGGGTCTCACGGTTCCAGGTATAAGAAAGAAGACCGACCTGCCTACCTTTGCCCTGAAGCATGCAGCTCTGGATTGTTTGAACACTTTCTACTTTGACCGAGTCCACATATATACGGATGGCTCTTCCACTCAGACCAGCTCCACCGGCGCAGTGGTTATACCATCACGATCAATTAGCGTCCAATACAAGATTTCTCACATGACAACATCGACCGGATCGGAGCTTGTTGCCCTCCGAGGTGCCGTTGATTACATTAACCACCAACCCGCTAATCGGTGGGCAATATTCTGCGACTCGAAGGCGGCCTTACTATGTCTTCTGTCATCTCTTCGTCGCGGGTCGTGTGAACAACTAGTGTCGGAGATACGAGAAGTACACCATCATATGATAGCGAAAGGACACGACGTCGTGTTTCAGTGGCTGCCTAGCCATTGCGGTATCTCCGGCAACGACCTCGCTGACGAAGCTGCCAGGAAAGCGCACGAAGGAGCAACCCTTGTTTCTGTACCTTTATCGCGGACCGACGCAGCCCAACACCTAAGCAAGGTAGCGCACCGTATGACATTACCGAAGTGGCACACACCTGAATTCACCCAAGAACGATTGCATTCCCTCGACCCCTCTATGCAACTGCGGCTGTTACCAGGACTTCTGCGAAATGAAGAAACAATGCTGTGCCGCTTACGCTTGGGCGCCGCATTCACCAATGCATATACGTTTTTGATTGGAATGATTGATAGCGCCGACTGCTATGCCTGCGGTGCCGAGGAACCTATAGAACATCTACTGTGCTACTGCCCATCTTTTCAAAACGAAAGACATGACCTCTGCACAGCTCTCAATCAGCTAGATAGAACACCGTTCACCTTGAAGAAGATCTAGGGACCATGGCCTCGCATATCGCAGCTACAAAAGGCCACAAAAGCTCTGCTGCGATATTTGAAGGCTACTGGATTGAATCAGCGACTATGATCCGGACTGAGTGACTGAACGATATCCCCGGTGGACTTTCTCTTCTTCTTTTAATCTTCCCGTCCCCTTTTCTCTTTCCCCAGTGTAGGGTAGCCAACCGGGCTCAGTCCTAGTTAACCTCCCTACCTTTCCTTACCATTTGCTCTCTCTCTCTCTGTCTCCAGTTCTTCCGTTTGTCACCTACGCCTACAACACCGCGACTCAGGCCACTACCGGATTCTCACCCTTTTACCTTCTTTACGGCCGTCATCCTTCGCACACAATTGACACCATTCTGCCCTACCGGCCGGACCCATCTGAATGCCGGCCGATCTCGGAAGCCGCCAGACACGCCGAGGAATGTCGCCAGCTGGCCCGCCGATTCACCTCGGACGACCACAACCGTCAAAAAGCCGTTCACGATGCCCAGAACTTTACTCCCAATTTTCTCCCGGGCGCTTTCGTCTGGTTGTTAGTGCCACTACGCACGCCTGGGCTCGCTTCAAAACTCCTTCCGAAGTAGGACGGGCCATGCCGCGTTCTAGAGAGAACATCACCCGTTAATTACGTGGCTGAGCCGCTAACGCCGCTGTCCGACATTCGACGTCGTAGCCACGAAGTCGTTCACGTTCAGCGTCTCAAGCCGTGTCACCATTCTACCGTCCTTCCAGAAAACTAAGTCGCCAGGATGGCTCCTTTATCTCCGCGGGGTCATTGTAAGGAAGATAACTAAGGTGCGGAAAGAGTCAGCGGCACCGGCAGTATCAAGCGCGCGGCAGAGGCTCGAGCTCGAGAACTGCTAGGTGCATGCTGGAACCGATGGTCGCTACGGACCCCATATAAATCTCCTTTATAATATCTGCTTTTGCATACACTTTAATTTCCATTAATTTATCGTTTCTTCATTTTCATTTATTAAGCACAAGTAATCTCCCCTATGTTGTCATTGGTGTCAGTGTTTTTTGGCTTCTTATGATATAACTAATAAAAATCGGGTGTCTCTGCTAACCCCATTTCTTCTCGTTTATGAGATAACGAGGGTCTCGAATTCGGCTACATTGATGCCTTCAGGTAGCATATGTGGGTTTATTGACCAGTTGCCTTCACCCAAAAAGATCACGTTCTCGTGACGCCTGCGGCAAAAAGGACGTTCCACGTTTTACGCCAAGGTCTGTGAGTGGTGGCGCTGGCTACCACTCCCAGGGTTCTACTAGGACACATAAGTACCCAAGTAAGTGTATGGGGAAACAGTGCCGTGGTAGGTCAATTGGCATAGCATCGCTCGCGAAATGCGAAGGTTGTGGGTTTGGTTCGCTCCTGCGGCACTCTGTTTTTCATCCACTTTAATTTGCATTAATTTATCGTTTCTTGACTTCATTTATTAAACACGCGTAATTTCCCCTATTTTGTCCTTGGTGTCAGTGTTTGTTGGGCTATTATGATATGACTATATATATATATAACCAAACACAGACCAAAGACCAACGGTAGTGATACCGTGGTGGGCTAGGGAAGGAATGCTGAACATAAAAAACCATTACAACTGAGTTCTATGTTTAATCTTGAGGCATGCGTTACACTGGAATGTTGACCTCGTACACAATTAACGCTGGTTTTGTTTGTTCTAATATTTTTCCTTAATTAGAAAATACCTATTATACTTAATGGCACCTGCTCCCGTAGCTCTTCTTAAAAAGTGATAGTTCGTATACTGACCTACACTTCCACCACTACAATTTTTCGAGCACTTTTTTCGACGCAGTGAGCAGCCTGTCACAGATTTTTTGCAGGCGGCTCGCTATGTGAAAGCTCCCTAGAACGTCTGGGTGATATTACACGTAATGTAGAGTCACAGACGCAAAGCCGTGGATAGGTTTAAGCTGTAAGGCCATTTAAAGAACTGCGTCCCTTTTTGCAGTGGCGTGGGCGCCGGTTTCTATCACACATTGCGGTGCCATATGTGGTCATATCCTATTAGAAAGCTTGTTTAGGGCGTTAAATTATTTACTCAAGGCATAACATTCCAAGTTGCACCGCGCAAATGTATCAGTTAAAGTTGTGGAGCCTTGCGCTCCAGCATCGAAAAAGGCTTGAATGAAGGCATGCACAAGTCTAGAAAACTAACACTAGTTTCGTAATCGCGGAGAGAACTTCCAAGATCTTATCTTTGCAGGACAGAACTGCTTGTATTTTTCTTTTTTTGATTGAGCAGCGTACTTAGCATTCTTCAGGCACATTCACTGAGATGACAAGAGGGTGGAAACACACGAACTATAACTTTTTAAAAGGCATTATTATAAAGAAGCACACCTAGTTGCACGTATGCATGCCCCAATAACACGCGAAGTAAAGACTCCGTTAACGCGCTAGATCACTTTGAGAAAATGCATATGCTTTCTTGAGAAAGCAAGCGAAGACATGCCCACACATTTGTTGCTTCAATATTGGGCCTTATAAGTTCATCTGTGTATCTCGGCATTAGGAAGCATTCCTGAAGCGACTGACGGACGTGCCTGTCACCACCCAAAGTCAGCGAAGAGCCATCACATTTTTTTGACAATGGTGGTCTGCTATCCTCATTTTCTTACTACACTGCGTCCCGTCTGACCTCAAAAGGGTGTTTAAATGGGCTATCTGGTTCATTCTTCTAGAATTGTAGCAGCAGGACTTAATGAACAAGGACACAGAAGGAACGGCTGGAAGGGGACGCAGCTGCATGGTCAGCTCATTTTTCCACGTCAGCTGATTTTTCCAACGGCCAAGCGTTTTCCACGCCGGACGGCGGAGAGGGGAGGCTTCGTTCAGGCCGCGAAGCTCTCCACATCTCAGTAAGGTGCCTGGTGGTGGTCTCGTGCTGACGATGCCCTCTCGGTGAGCGCATATTTCCCCCCTCATCTTTTAAGAGATTCAATACATACAAGCATTTGTCTCGCAAACCAGATTTATTTCAAGGGAATTTTCCACGTATCAATAATTTCTCACGTCGTATTCGAGTGCTGATTGCCGTGTTATAGTTTGTTAACGAAGCTTCCCCTCAAGTCTAAATATTATCAGGCAGCTTGTCGTGTACGTACCATCGCCACGCACGCCTATATCGCCTTCCGTTTCTCTACCACGGTTGCGCTTTAAAACCACGGCGCTGCAAGTTTGCTTCAGAGATTTTCCTTTCCTTCCCTCTTCTCCGCCCTTAAACTGGCTCTCTTAACTACTACACGCACAGACAAAGAAACAGCGCGCGCTTTAGATCCTATAGATGAGATGACTATTTACAATTATTATTAGGGTTATAATTATATTTGAGTGCTGATTGCCGTGTTATAGTTTGTTAACGAAACTACCCCTCAAGTCTAAATATTGTAAGGCAGTTTGTCGTGTTCGTATCATGGCCACGCATGCTTATATCGCCTTTCCGTTTCTCTACCACGGTTGCGCTTTAAAACCACGGCGCTGCAAGTTTGCTTCAGAGACTTTCCTTTCCTTCCCTCTTCTCCGCCCTTAAACTGGCTCTCTTAACTACTACACGCAGAGACAAAGAAACAGCGCGCGCTTTAGATCCTATAGATGAGATGAATATTTACAATTATTATTAGGGTTATAATTATATTCGAGTGCCGATTGCCGTGTTATAGTTTGTTAACGAAGCTTCCCCTCAAGTCTAAATATTGTAAGGCAGTTTGTCGTGTGCGCATCATGGACACGCATGCTTATATCGCCTTCCGTTTCCCTTCCACGGTTGCGCGTTAAAACCACGGCGCTGCAATATTGCTTTCCTCTCCTTCCTTCTTCTCCGCCCTTAAACTGGCTCTCTTAACTACTACATGCAGAGACAAAGCAAGAGCGCGCGCATGCGATCCCATAGATGAGATGAATACATATTTATAGAAAAGCATCAGTCATAGCTCTCGAAGTATAGCCTTCTGAGCCGTTTCCTTTTTTTTCTTTTTGTTTTCTTTGAGAGAAGTCCTATTAGGGCTATTATAATTACACGAAGGTATTTCGCCCTCGCCAGCAGCAGTACTTGAGATAGCTATTCCGGCGGCTAGTTTCCCACGCTATGCGTGCCGCCCTCGCACCTGTTTAAGCTTTTCCTAGACGCTAGAGCTACACTATGCCTGCGCAACCTTGAGCGATCGGAAAGCGCGTTTTTCACGCTTGGCCGGCGGAGAGGGGAGGCTTCGTTCCGGCCGCGAAGTTCTCCACATCTCAGTAAGGTGCCTGGTGGTGGTCTCGTGCTGATGATGCCCTCTCGGTAAGCGCATATTTCCCCCCTCATCTTTTAAGAGATTCAATACATACAAGCATTTGTCTCGCAAACCAGATTTATGTCAAGGGAATTTTCCACGTATCAATAATTTCTCTCGTCGTATTCGAGTGCTGATTGCCGTGTTATAGTTTGTTAACGAAGCTTCCCCTCAAGTCTAAATATTATCAGGCAGTTTGTCGTGTACGTACCATGGCCAGGCACGCTTATATCGCCTTCCGTTTCTCTACCACGGTTGCGCTTTAAAACCACGGCGCTGCAAGTTTGCTTCAGAGATTTTCTTTTCCTTCCCTCTTCTCTTCCCTTAAACTGGCTCTCTTAACTACTACACGCAGAGACAAAGAAACAGCGCGCGCGTTAGATCCTATAGATGAGATGAATATTTACAATTATTATTAGGGTTATAATTATATTCGAGTGCTGATCGCCGTGTTATAGTTTGTTGACGAAGCTTCCCCTCAAGTCTAAATATTGTAAGGCAGTTTGTCGTGTGCGTATCATGGACACGCATGCTTATATCGCCTTCCGTTTCCCTCCCACGGTTGCGCGTTAAAACCACGGCGCTGCAATATTGCTTTCCTCTCCTTCCTTCTTCTCCGCCCTTAAACTGACTCTCTTAACTACTACACGCAGAGACAAAGCAAGAGCGCGCGCATGCGATCCCATAGATCAGATGAATACATATATATAGAAAAGCATCAGTCATAGCTCTCGAAGTATAGCCTTCTGAGCCGTTTCCTTTTTTTTCTTTTTGTTTTCTTTGAGAGAAGTCCTATTAGGGCTATTATAATTACACGAAGGTATTTCGCCCTCGCCAGCAGCAGTACTTGAGATAGCTATTCCGGCGGCTAACTTCCCACGCTATGCGTGCTGCCCTCGCACCTGTTTAAGCTTTTCCTAGACGCTAGAGCTACACTATGCCTACGCAACCTTGAGCGATCGGAAAGCGCGTTTTCCACGCTTGGCCGGCGGAGAGGGGAGGCTTCGTTCCGGCCGCGAAGCTCTCCACATCTCAGTAAGGTGCCTGGTGGTTGTCTCGTGCTGACGATGCCCTCTCGGTGAGCGCATATTTCCCCCCTTATCTTTTAAGAGATTCAATACATACAAGCATTTGTCTCGCAAACCAGATTTATTTCAAGGGAATTTTCCACGTATGAATAATTTCTCTCGTTGTATTCGAGTGCTGATTGCCGTGTTATAGTTTGTTAACGAAGCTTCCCCTCAAGTCTAAATATTATCAGGCAGTTTGTCGTGTTCGTACCATGGCCACGCACGCTTATATCACCTTGCGTTTCTCTACCACGGTTGCGCTATAAAACCACGGCGCTGCAAGTTTGCTTGAGAGATTTTCCTTTCCTTCCCTCTTCTCCGCCCTTAAACTGGCTCTCTTAACTACTACACGCAGAGACAAAGAAACAGCGCGCGCTTTAGATCCTATAGATGAGATGACTATTTACAATTATTATTAGGGTTATAACTATATTTGAGTGCTGATTGCCGTGTTATAGTTTGTTAACGAAAGTACCCCTCAAGTCTAAATATTGTAAGGCAGTTTGTCGTGTGCGTATCATGGACACGCATGCTTATATCGCCTTCCGTTTCCCTACGACGGTTGCGCGTTAAAACCACGGCGCTGCAATATTGCTTTCCTCTCCTTCCTTCTTCTCCGCCCTTAAACTGGCTCTCTTAACTACTACATGCAGAGACAAAGCAAGAGCGCGCGCATGCGATCCCATAGATGAGATGAATATTTACAATTATTATTAGGGTTATAATTATATTCGAGTGCCGATTGCCGTGTTATAGTTTGTTAACGAAGCTTCCCCTCAAGTCTAAATATTCTAAGGCAGTTTGTCGTGTGCGTATCATGGACACGCATGCTTATATCGCCTTCCGTTTCCCTACGACGGTTGCGCGTTAAAACCACGGCGCTGCAATATTGCTTTCCTCTCCTTCCTTCTTCTCCGCCCTTAAACTGGCTCTCTTAACTACTACATGCAGAGACAAAGCAAGAGCGCGCGCATGCGATCCCATAGATGAGATGAATACATATATATAGAAAAGCATCAGTCATAGCTCTCGAAGTATAGCCTTCTGAGCCGTTTCCTTTTTTTTCCTTTTGTTTTCATTGAGAGAAGTCCTATTAGGGCTATTATAATTACACGAAGGTATTTCGCCCTCGCCAGCAGCAGTACTTGAGATAGCTATTCCGGCGGCTCGCTTCCCACGCTATGCGTGCCGCCCTCGCACCTGTTTAAGCTTTTCCTAGACGCTAGAGCTACACTATGCCTGCGCAACCTTGAGCGATCGGAAAGCGCGTTTTCCACGCTTGGCCGGCGGAGAGGGGAGGCTTCGTTCCGGCCGCGAAGCTCTCCACATCTCAGTAAGGTGCCTGGTGGTGGTCTCGTGCTGACGATGCCCTCTCGGTGAGCGCCTATTTCCCCCCTTATCTTTTAAGAGATTCAATACATACAAGCATTTGTCTCGCAAACCAGATTTATTTCAAAGGAATTTTCCACGTATCAATAATTTCTCTCGTCGTATTCGAGTGCTGATTGCCGTGTTATAGTTTGTTTACGAAGCTTCCCCACAAGTGTAAATATCTTAAGGCAGTTTTCCTAGTCTCTAAAGCCGCTCGAGTTCACGCTGCTCCTCTGGCGGCCATTTTTCCAAGAAATTATGCCTTCCAAGCACTCAGAAATCGATGTCGCGGACAACATCAGTCCCTTTCCACATAAGTATGAGGCTTGGAGCAGGAGCTATGGCGCTTGAAAGTAACCGCTGGCTTGACGAACCAACCGACTGAGCTACCTTTCCGGACAACATTGAAGGATCACGAGTTCAAATCACAAGTTATGTTCCTTTTTTCCCCTTTTTTTTCTTTCTTTTTAATGTCTTTTCCTTTATTTTATCACTGTACGGAAACCCTCCTAAAAAATTATTTATCCTCAATTATGTGTGGCCACACATGTGCAGGTCATAAATACCAGGTTCTCTAGCCGAGTGCCATCCATGCGGTATAACTGAGCTCAGATTGGCCCTCCTTGACTGATCAAATAGGGCACCACTGTAGTTTAAATTAGGCGTACAACTCCTGCGATACCCGCCGTGGTTGCTCAGTGGTTATGGTGTTAGACTGCTGAGCACGAGGTGGCGGGATCGCACCCCGGCCACGGCGGCCGCATTTCGATGGGGGCGAAATGCGAAAACACCCGTGTACTTAGAATTTGGTGCACGTTAAAGAACCCCAGGTGGTTGAAATTTTCGGAGTCCTCCACTACGGCGTGCATAATCAGAAAGTGGTTTTGTCACGCAAAACCCCATAATTCAATTTTTAATTTAACTCCTGCGGGGACGGTAGAGTATCCGTCTCCAGTGCAAGAGGATCGTGATTCAAATCCCGGTGCCGCGCAATTCTCCACTGGAAAATAGAAAAAGAAACGTGTGTTGAGAAAATTGCACAAACAGGCCTGGAGTGCGGCCTGATCCCGGTGACCAGAACCGGTAACGCACTCTCTCACCAGAGCAGGATTGGCCACCCTGGTGCAATACTTGGCCACAACCTCCTATATGAATACAACAATCAAACCCCGGCCCTCAGTCCCCAGCAGCCGCGAAGCAACTGACCACGGCGGCGGTCAGATCTGTGACGCTGCAGAGGGTGCTAAGAATACCTGGCTCCGGACAGGCCGCCATTGGAATCTGAACCTGGCAACGTTTAACGTTAGAACGCTATCTAGTGAGGCGAGTCTAGCAGTGTTATTGGAGGAATTAGAGTGTAGTAAATGGGATATAATAGGGCTCAGTGAGGTTAGGAGGACAAAAGAAGCATATACAGTGCTAAAAAGCGGGCATGTACTGTGTTACCGGGGCTTAGCAGAGAGACGAGAACTAGGAGTCGGATTCCTGATTAATGAGGAAATAGCTGGTAAAATACAGGAATTCTATAGCATTAACGAGAGGGTGGCAGGTCTTGTTGTGAAACTTAATAAGAGGTACAAATTGAAGGTGGTACAAGTCTATGCCCCTACATGCAGCCATGATGACCAGGAAGTCGAAAGCTTTTATGAAGACGTGGAATCGGCGATGGGTAAAGTCAAAACAAAATACACTATACTGATGGGCGACTTCAATGCCAGGGTAGGCAAGAAGCAGGCTGGAGACAAGTCAGTGGGGGAATATGGCATAGGCTCTAGGAATAGCAGAGGAGAATTATTAGTAGAGTTTGCAGAACAGAATAATATGCGGATAATGAACACCTTTTTCCGCAAGCGGGTTAGTCGAAAGTGGACGTGGAGGAGCCCGAATGGTGTGACTAGAAATGAAATCGACTTCATACTCTGCGCGAACCCTGGCATCATACAAGACGTAGACGTACTCAGCAAGGTACGCTGCAGTGACCATAGGATGGTAAGAACTCGAATTAGCCTAGACTTGAGGAGGGAACGGAAGAAACTGGTACACAAGAAGCCAAACAATGAGCTAGCGGTAAGAGGGAAACTACAGGAATTCCGGATCAAGCTACAGAACAGGTATTCGGCTTTAACTCAGGAAGAGGACCTTAGTGTTGATGCAATGAACGACTATCTCATGGGCATCATTAAGGAGTGCGCAATAGAAGTCGGTGGTAACGCCGTTATACAGGGAACCAGTAATCTATCGCAGGAGACGAAAGATCTGATCAAGAAACGCCAATGTATGAAAGCCTCTAACCCTACAGCTAGAATAGAACTGGCAGAACTTTCTAAGTTAATCAACAAGCGTAAGACAGCGGACATCAGAAACTATAATATGGATAGAATTGAACAGGCTCTCAGGAACGGAGGAAGCCTAAAAACAGTGAAGAAGAAACTAGGAATAGACAAGAATCAGATGTGTGCGTTAAGAGACCAAGCCGGCAATATCGTTACTAATATGGATGAGATAGTTCAAGTGGCTGAGGAGTTCTATAGAGATTTATACAGTACCAGTGGCACCCACGACGATAGTGGAAGAGAGAATAGCCTAGAGGAATTCGAAATCCCACAGGTAACGCCAGAAGAAGTAAAGAAAGCCTTAGGAGCTATGCAAAGGGGGAAGGCAGCTGGGGAGGATCAGGTAACAGCAGATTTGTTGAAGGATGGTCGTCAGATTGTTCTAGAGAAACTGGCCACCCTGTATACGCAATGCCTCATAACCTCGAGCGTACCGGAATCTTGGAAGAACGCTAACATAATCCTAATCCATAAGAAAGGGGACGCCAAAGACTTGAAAAATTATAGACCGACCAGCTTACTGTCCGTTGCCTACAAAGTATTTACTAAGGTAATCGCAAATAGAATCAGGAACACCTTAGACTTCTGTCAACCAAAGGACCAGGCAGGATTCCGTAAAGGCTACTCAACAATAGACCATATTCACACTGTCAATCAAGTGATAGAGAAATGTGCAGAATATAACCAACCCTTATATATAGCTTTCATTGATTACGAGAAAGCGTTTGATTCAGTCGAAACCTCAGCAGTCATGGAGGCATTATGGAATCAGGGTGTAGATGAGCCATATTTAAAAATACTGGAAGATATCTATAGCGGCTCCACAGCCACCGTAGTCCTCCACAAAGAAAGCAACAAAATCCGTATAAAGAAAGGCGTCAGACAGGGAGATACGATATCTCCAATGCTATTCACAGCATGTTTACAGGAGGTATTCAGAGGGCTGGAGTGGGAAAAATTGGGGATAAAAGTTGATGGAGAATACCTTAGCAACTTGCAATTCGCTGATGATATTGCCTTGCTTAGTAACTCAGGAGACCAATTGCAATGTATGCTCACTGACCTGGAGAGGCAAAGCAGAAGGGTGGGTCTGAAAATTAATCTGCAGAAAACTAAAGTATTGTTTAACAGTCTCGGAAGAGAACAGCAGTTTACGATAGGTAGCGAAGCACTGGAAGTGGTAAGGGAATACATCTACTTAGGGCAGGTAGTGACCACGGATCCGGATCATGAGACTGAAATAACCAGAAGAATAAGAATGGGCTGGGGTGCGTTTGGCAGGCATTCTCAAATCATGAACAGCAGGTTGCCACTATCCCTCAAAAGGAAAGTGTATAACAGCTGTGTGTTACCAGTACTCACATATGGGGCAGAAACCTGGAGGCTTACGAAAAGGGTTCTGCTGAAATTGAGGACGACGCAACGAGCTATGGAAAGAAGAATGATGGGTGTAACGTTAAGGGATAAGAAAAGAGCAGATTGGGTGAGGCAACTAACGCGGGTAAACGACATCTTTGTTGAAATCAAGGAAAAGAAATGGGCATGGGCAGGACATGTAATGAGGAGGGAAGATAACCGATGGTCATTAAGGGTTACGGACTGGATTCCAAGGGAAGGGAAGCGTAGCAGGGGGCGGCAGAAAGTTAGGTGGGCGGATGAAATTAAGACGTTTGCAGGGACAACATGGCCACAATTAGTACATGACCGGGGTAGTTGGAGAAGTATGGGAGAGGCCTTTGCCCTGCAGTGGGCGTAACTAGGCTGATGATGATGATTATGATGATGATGATGATGATATTTTATATATTATACAGTGCCATATTCGCTCAAAGAGAATTACAGCGGGGGGAATCATACAAAGGTAAAATAGTGGTAAATAAAGTTACATAACAAAAAACACAATGACGAATAATGCAGTGCAGGCAGCATACATAAATATATAAACGCATATGCGCACATATACACTTTCACAAGTATATATTGTAGGCGGGCAGGCGCAAAAGAAAAAGAAGCGAATGTGAAGACTCTGTGAAGGCATTAAAACTCCCGCTCTTATTTTGTTTTTTCTTTTTCTTTTGCCAACATCAACCTGAACAAAGTTTTAGGCGGCCGTTAAGTAGGCTAAAAAATGTAGGGTACCCCGCGTCGATGGCGTGCAGCAAAACCTGAAGACCTCGTCGCGAAGAATAAAAGAAATCAAGAAAGCAAAAGCGGACCTGAAGCTGCGAATGCATAAGAAACAATTGTGCACAGATTTCATATGTGCATGGACTGACCCACAATCTCATCAAGTTTGGCAAAAGGCACGGTGTCCGAGTAGTGTGCTCAGCGCGGAAGAAGGTAAAACGTATGTGCGCACGAGTGAACCAGGAAGAAAAGAAACCTCAATGCCAGATCGAGCAACTGTACAGATACTGCGATTGCGTCAAAGGAGTAGTGTACAACATCCCCCTGCCCTATGGAAAACAATACATAGGGCAAACAGGGAGATGTCTGAATTATCCCACAAGAGAGCACGCATCATCACTTGAATCGACTCCTAGCAGTAATCTGGTCTTCCACTGCAAATGTTGCGAAAAGAACGAGAAGGTACACGATAGTCAAGTAAGCATGGGCACTCCCAAATTTCATGAAGTCCAAGTCCTGAAAGGAACGACGATTGGCTAACTCGGCAGATTCTTGCGGCAGTTGAGATAAGTAAACCAGGAGTGGCAATGGGTAAGCACACCGTCAATGGCCTTGACAAGAAAGGAAGTTATACCCCTGTCACACGGGAAGATTTAATGTCATTCGAATCAAATGGCATTCGCATGTAATCCCAATAATCGGGATTTACACGGGAAAATGTAATGTCATTCGAATGGAATGACACTTCCCACCGAATTAGTTAGCAGAACTCATACGCATTCGATTTCGAACCGAATGTATACTCTCTACCCCAGATCGACAACAGCGACATGCAATGCGAAAAAGTAATGCGTGCATCAGCAAAGCCAGAAGATATTTATTGAGACTTATAAAAACTGTAGCGAAGATATTGTAGAAGAGACGCTAGTGGGTTCAGCGCTACTGGCTCTAAACGCTAGTGGGTCGAGCGCTCCTGCTCAGCAACGGCTCTCGTGCTTGGAAGCTGTGACTGCCCTGCCCGTCGACGTTGCGCTGCTCCCGAGCTCTGCCGAATAAACACCTTTAGAATTGGTGGAGTGTGCGGGGTAACCTCAGACGATCATCCTGGAACTCCGGTCCCGTACCCTACCATCTACCATGCCCCAAGACGCCTCCCAGCAAACGCCTCCTCCTGCACCCACTGCGTGTTCCGGGGTGCCTCGTCATCGCGACCCTCCTATCTACACTGGAGCGGACGACACTGACGTGGACGAATGGCTCACGGCGTACGACAGGGTAGGCGACCATAACAAGTGGGATGAAGCAGCCAAATTGAGCCATGTTCTGTTCTACCTCGCTGGAGTGGCCAGCCTGTGGTATAACAACCATCAAGCAGAGTTCCAGACATGGTCGGAATTTAAGACTTCCCTCGCCGATGTGTTTGGTCGCCCTGCTGTTCGCAAGCTGCGTGCCGAGCAACGTTTGCGAGAACGAGCTCAACAGCCAGGCGAAACATTCACCAGTTATATCGAAGATGTCCTGGATCTATGCAGGAAAGTCGATTCGACCATGGCGGAGTCTGATCGAATCCGAAACATACTGAAGGGCATAGAAGACGACGCCTTTAACATGTTGCTGGCCAAAAGTCCACGCTCTGTGGCTGAAATTGTCACACTGTGCCAGAGCTATGAAGAACTCCGCAGGCAGCGGTCACTGACCCGTCGATCTCTACCGCGTGACGAACACCTCGCTGGTTTGGCTGCCATGTCCACCCAGGCAGCGTTGCTCGCAGAAATGAAGGCGTTCGTCCGCGAGGAAGTTGCCCGGCAACTCTCGTTGATGGATTTTGCACAGCCGCAGTCGGTACACGCGCCTACGCCAAGTTTTGCGCCTCCGCTTCGCCGCGTCATAGCGCAAGAACTGCACGAGGTTTTGCCTGAGCACCACCAGCGTGTTCCTGCGGCTGCGCCTCACAGCTACGCCGAAGTCATGGCCAGGCCCCAACAGATCCCGACGGCTGTGCCACTCAGCTACGCGGAAGTCGTCACCCAGCCTCAACAACTCCCTCAACGGGGACCTCTCACGTACGCCGAAGTCCTCGCTATGCCCCGACAACAGCCTGCTATGCAATCACTTCACCAGGCGCCACGTCCAACGCGTCCTTCCACATGGATGGGCCCTGCCGCAACGACTCGGTGGCGTACAGCGGACAATCGACCAATATGTTTTGCGTGCGGCTATGCAGGCCACGTCGCACGCTACTGTAGTCGCGTGCAGTCACCTAGCGCTACACCTTATGGGTCAAGTTCTATGGCGGGTTCTCCGCGCCCTTATTACGACGACGAACCTCGGGCTGCGTCACCACCATTCCGCCGGTCCGCCAACATCCGCCGCTCAACTTCTCCACGCCAACGCTCCCCATCACCGATGCGGCCTCGTCCCGAAGCTCGGGATGAGGAAAACTAATTGTCGCAGTCCATGAGGCAAGGGCTGCGACGCCGTCGAAACGCGGAAGTCCTCAACGTAGCCCGACCAATGTGATAGACGTGTTAGTTGACGGTGTGCGCACATATGCCCTCGTGGATACCGGAGCCGCTGTATCAGTTATGGACGCAAAGCTTTGTCGCTTCCTTCGAAAGGTTACGACGCCCATTGCTGGATTCGCCCTCCGCACAGCAGGCGCACAGCGTATTCACCCGATTGCGGCGTGCACCGCTCGTGTTCTCATCGAGGACGTTGTATACGCCGTCGAATTTATTGTGATTTCCTCGTGCTCCCACGAAGTTATCCTGGGGTGGGACTTTCTCGCCCGCCACGATGCCGTCATTCATTGCGCACGGGCCGAACTAGAACTGTCGCCGATCTCAGATATGACGCTTGCCGATAATGCTTCTTTTGCAAACAAACTACTCGTCAGACACGACACCAACGTTCCTCCCAACTCGTCAGTGATTGTATCAATGCATTGCAGCAGCCTCTCTGACGCCATCGCACTACTTTCTCCATCAGGCCGCTTTTACACTCGAAAACGTCTGCTGCTGCCTTTTGCGACTGTGAACGTCAAACAGGGCTCCACAGCTATTTTTGTCTATAACCCCTTCTCATACCCTGTGATGCTGCTTCAAGGCGAATGTCTTGGCCACGTGGAAGTGATCGACGCCGTACAAATTACGGATGTTCCCGAAGACACGTCCTGCGCCTGTTACAACACGCTCGGTTCTCTCGCGACGTCCGACCCTTTGCCCACAGGTGTGTTCGATTCATCTATTGCCGATGGCCTCACCCCACCTCAGCGTTCGCAGCTTCTGCGCATCTTAGAAGAATTTCGTTCTTCTTTTGATGTCGAGCAACCTTCCTTGGGCCGGGCGTCTGCTGTCACGCACCATATTGACACTGGCTCCCAACCGCCATTGCGGCAACGACCATATCGCGTCTCGGCCACGGAACGTCGTGTGATTAATGAGCAAGTGGACGATATGCTTCGCCGCGAAGTGATCCGACCCTCGAACAGTCCATGGGCATCCCCTGTCGTCCTTGTTACGAAAAAAGACGGCTCGGTACGGTTCTGTGTAGACTATCGCCGCCTGAACAAGATCACTCGCAAAGATGTATACCCGCTGCCGCGAATTGATGACGCCATCGATAGCCTACAAGGAGCAGAATTCTTTTCATCTCTAGATTTACGCTCCGGCTATTGGCAAGTACCCATGGCTGACGTCGATAGGCCGAAGACAGCCTTTGTCACACCCGACGGCTTATACGAATTTAACGTCATCCCGTTTGGACTTTGTAATGCGCCAGCAACTTTTGAACGCATGATGGACACAGTCCTCCGCGGTTTGAAGTGGCACACGTGCTTATGTTATCTCGACGACGTTGTTGTTTTTGCCTCTGACTTCACCACGCACCTTCAACGCCTACGGCATGTTTTGACTTGCTTAGCGAACGCTGGCCTTCAACTGAACCTAAAGAAGTGCCGATTTGCAGCGCGGCAGCTCATGATACTAGGTTATGTCGTCTCGAAGGATGGAATCCTCCCCGATCCAGCCAAACTTCGTGCCGTAGCTGAATTTCCTAAACCGACGTCCGTCAAAGAACTGCGCAGTTTTGTAGGTTTGTGTTCCTACTTCAGGCGCTTCATTCGCAATTTCGCCGCCGTCATATCACCCCTGACGAAGCTCCTTGGCAGCAACGGACCTCTCCATTCGTGGTCGTCCGAGTGCGACGAGGCGTTCACTAAGCTCCGTCGTTTGCTGACGTCTCCTCCCATTTTGCGCCACTACGATCCAACGGCACCTATTGAGGTACACACAGATGCCAGCGGTGTTGGCCTCGGCGCTGTCTTAGCACAGCGCAAAGAAGGGTTTCCTGAATATGTTGTGGCATATGCCAGCCGTATGCTTACTAAAGCCGAGACCAATTACACCGTCACGGAAAAAGAATGTCTGGCGATCATCTGGGCGCTTGCCAAGTTCCGGCCCTATTTGTATGGTCGCCAATTTGATGTCGTCACGGACCACCATGCACTATGCTGGCTGTCGTCATTGAAGGATCCCTCAGGCCGTCTCGCCCGCTGGGCGCTTCGCTTACAGGATTACGATATCCGCGTACTGTACCGCAACGGACGCCAGCATGCTGATGCTGACGCCCTCTCACGTTCTCCCTTGCCAGACGACAATGCCTGCTGCGCAATATCCCAGCTTGACGTCTCTTCCGTCGACATTGGGACCATCGCTTCTGAGCAGCGCAAGGACCCCTGGATTGCCTCCATCATAGACTGCCTTGCTGATCCGTCATCGCAGCCAACCACTCGTGCACTGCGCCGTCAAGCTCGCCATTTCGCCATTCGCGACGACCTGCTTCATCGACGCAATTACACCTCTGACGGCCGCCAGTGGTTATTAGTTGTCCCTCGAACCCTGCGTTCTGAAATCTGCGCATCGTTCCACTCTGATCCACAGTGTGCGCATTCGGGACTTTTCAAAACCTACCAGCGTCTCCGACGACGCTACTACTGGCGAGGAATGTACAACTACATTCAAAAGTTTGTTCGTTCATGCCCCGACTGCCAGCGCCGAAAATCTCCGGCCCACCTCTCGCCAGCTGGCCTGCAGCCTCTACCCTGCCCTACCCAACCGTTCGGGCGCGTTGGCATCGATTTGTATGGACCACTTCCCCTGACGTCGGCTGGTAACCGCTGGGCCATTGTGGCAGTAGATCACCTTACCCGATACGCTGAAACCGCCGCTCTCCCAGCAGCTACAGCGCGCGATGTTGCATCATTCCTGCTTCGCCGATTCATCCTGCGGCATGGTCCACCCCAAGAATTGCTCAGCGATCGCGGACGCGTCTTCCTGTCGGAGGTAGTTGAAGCGATTCTCAAAGAGTGCCACGTTGTTCATCGTACGACTACGGCGTACCACCCTCAAACGAATGGCCTCACAGAACGCTTCAACCGTACGCTCGGCGACATGCTTTCCATGTACGTTGCCTCCGACCACACGAACTGGGACGCCATTCTGCCATTCGTCACCTACGCGTATAATACCGCTACGCAGAGCACCACTGGATTTTCCCCCTATTTCTTGCTGTATGGTCGACACCCTTCGCACACCATCGACACCATTCTTCCGTACCGGCCGGATGCATCCGAGTACGTCCCTATTTCTGACACGGTCCGACATGCAGAAGAGTGCCGCGACCTCGCACGGGCCTTTACTTCCGATGATCAAGAGCGCCGGAGGAGCACTCGCGGTGACGCCACTGCCACGGTCACCTTCGATCCGGGAGCGCTCGTGTGGCTCTCAGTCCCTATAACTGCCCCTGGCCTCTCATCAAAACTGGTCCCTAAGTATGAAGGCCCTTATCGTGTTCTCGAACGCGCATCTCCTGTAAACTATGTCATCGAACCAGTTGAGCCATCTGAAGACATGCGCCGCCGTGGACGAGACATTGTCCATGTCGACCGTTTAAAGCCTTACTACGACCCGCTCATAGTGACGAGCTCTTAGGTCGCCGGACGGCTCCCTTCTCGCTCCCGGGGGGTGGTTGTAGCGAAGATATTGTAGCAGAGACGCTAGTGGGTTCAGCGCTACTGGCTCTAAACGCTAGTGGGTCGAGCGCTCCTGCTCAGCAACGGCTCTCGTGCTTGGAAGCTGTGACTGCCCTGCCCGTCGACGTTGCGCTGCTCCCGAGCTCTGCCGAATAAACACCTTTAGAAAACGAATAATTATTTTTACCGCGATGATATTTTCACCACTGGCTCTGCTCAAGCGCTATTACTCTTGGCATCAGGAGCACGGGGATGAGGAGTCTGTCGAGACGGTCGGCCATATTGTATGTTTGTTCAGCAACGGCAGCAGTGGTATGGTGGCTAGCTATGGTTTTGTGTACTCTCGTGGTGGTGGTGGTTCGTCGGTGTTTGACTGCGGTGCCATGGCTACAGCTGCAGCGGACCCGAAAGAAAAAGCGCACTGGACACCCGAGGAGACATTCGCCCTTATAAAAATATGGGAAGACCATCTCCATGACTTAAGAAGGGTGAAGCGCAACGCAAAAGTGTACCAGTTGATTGCTGAAAAGCTGCTCGATGCTGGCATCAGCAAGACTTTGCAAGAGACGAAGACAAAGATCGAAAATCTAGCAAACAAGCACAGGTGAGTGTATTTTGGCAGGAACTCATTTAAGCAGGACTGCGCGCGCCAGGAAGTCGGGGCTCTATCGCATGCGCGTGTCATTGTTTTGTAAGCGCCGCTGTGGGCAACTCGAAGCTGTTGCTCCACTGAGAACAACTTTTGAAACGAATTATAGCTTCTCGTGCATTGTTTGCTAGTTAAAGCGACTGAAGAGAAAACCACGACCCATGCATCGGCGCAGGCGGATTAGGAGGTTACGCTATATAAACTTTACTCTTTCCTTGCCACGGCACTAGGCACCAGTCACAGGCGATTAACGTTATTGAGCGCCTACATAAAAAAAAAAATTACCGACGATTACGTTACTTCCTAATGCGAAATTTGAGCGCAGCAAATAAGCTGTTTCACCTTTTGGATAGATTGAGGCAAAGAAATCGAGCAACACATGTATGCGCTATCACAGAATTCTTTTTTATTTTTCACACGTATTCCTTTAACAAAGACTCCACTAACAGTTCTTGACAGTCATGAAGGAAGCTTTGTGGTCGGAGAAATAGACTGATATATGTTCGACTTGGTACACCAATGCTTGATTCTCAAAGACGAGATCTATACAAGTGCCTCGCGAGGTTGTCACAGCCGTGGGGGAAGCAGAGGCTAAGCGCCGCCGCCGAGAAGACCCTGCCGTTCGCGCCGCCGAAGCGGAGGCTCATTGCCGCCGTCGAGAGCAACCAGCAGTAAGCGAGGCTGAAGCAGAAGCTCATCGCCGCCGCCGAGAAGACCCTGCAGTTCGCGCCGCCGAAGCGGAGGCTCATCGCCGCCGTCGAGAGCAACCAGCAGTAAGCGGAAGCGGAGGGGGGCGGCGTGTACACCCAGCGGCAAACGATGGGGGCAGAAGCGCGCGCAACAAGCGGACAACACGATAAAGGGAGGAGGGAAGAGATAGCAGCGACTGACTGATGCCTTTAACTGATACTCTTTCTGCATGGCGGCGACGGTGTTCTATGCAGTCACGTTATCTTGACTCTCTAGCGGCGTCAGCGGCATCCAGCGGTATCAGTCGGTCGCTGCTAGCGCTGGGGGGATGAAAGGGGGGCGGAGCTGGTTACGAGGCCGACGACGACGCCGACGACGACGCGAAACCCAGGAACGGACGCCAAAGAGCTGCGCTCTAAAAAGACGCTGCGCTTCTGGACTCATAGCGCCATCTCGATGATTGTGTACAAAGTAGCGTTTCCTTTTCTGCATGGTTCACATTTTAACCGCGTGGTGCACTTTAACCGCGTCGAGGTGCACTTGATAGGCATGACGGCGTCGACATCCGGACCCACGCGCGCTCGAAAGAAAGCAGTTTCGCATGATCCCGACGATCGTAGAAGCGATCTTTTTTTTTACTTTTCGAGCAGTGATGACTCGGACATCGATGTCGCGTCGTCGGAGTTCGGCGGGAACATCATCTGTTACCCGCCGCCAAGTTTCGTTTTCGCCTCTCGTTTTGTTTATTGATATCTACAGCCGGTTCAATTGCCCTTTCGGTGTCCAAAGTTATTTTTTGTTTTTGTTTACGGTGTGTCCACTTCACTTGGACAAGACGTGCTACCACCAGGTTTCGACCCCTGAGAGATCCGAAGCGGCTGGCGAGAGCTCTCGTTTTTTTTAGCCTGTCCTGTAGGGCGGAAGTCGTTCATGCCATATGTATAAACACCAACAAATATGCGCGGACGTTTATCCTTGAAAAACCGCCGTAGAGAATTTTCCCCCTGAATATATAAGTCAATCATTCGTAAAGATTGGCATGAATTTAATTAATTGTTTCAGTTTGGAAATTCTTGTTACGTATTTTGTAACAGCTGTTTATTTTCCGAAACATGCCTCATATTTCCTTTGATTCCTGTATTGTTGCAGAGACATCAACAAAAAAAAGGGCACTGGGCAAGGCCGTATCACTTGGCCCTATTACTGGGACATCCACAAATTCCTCAATGCCCTACCAATGAATGACCAGCGGGAAATGGTGGAAAGCCAGTGCAACACTGTGGAGGAGGTAAGATGTGCACATCTTGGGTGCATGTTGCCGCCGATATTTGGTGCTTCTGAACTGCCTGACGAAGTTCGCTGGTCACTGACCATGGTCAAAAAGAAGTAACGTCTCGGCAGCGCTATGGCTTCCTTGTACACAAATCTGCCTGTTATGTAGATATATGTGTTAATGGTGGCAATTTACCATGTGTGGTGCTGCAAGGTTTGCTTACGATGCTTGGAAACCGATAGTCCGAATTCATGGAATAAGTGGTACCGAATATTGTCACTTACAAACGTACCACTTAGCAAGGTTGAGCCTTTACTCAGACAGGCCTTGTTTAACATCAGCGCACAGCAGAGAGAAAGACTACGTGAGGCCATGAGCCAAGTCGTACAGCTCGGCCACATGGTGGCTTTGGCAGAATTATGTTGCATGCACCACTGCACACGTAAGACAAACGCTGGAGCGCGTGGCTTCCATCAACATATTGCCACTAGGTCTGAGATCATATTGCTGCCACCCGCTTTCGACAGCCTTCGCAAGTGC
The DNA here is from genome assembly GCF_050947875.1 of Dermacentor variabilis. NCBI lineage: Eukaryota > Metazoa > Arthropoda > Arachnida > Ixodida > Ixodidae > Dermacentor > Dermacentor variabilis. Next base: position 76,682,827 of record NC_134573.1, on the reverse strand, counting down.
ACCATACAGCGTGGCCTTGGACCCAGCAGTCGGCACTCAGCGGCTCTAATGTCAATGCAAGCCACGTGCTGGAGCATTTGTGTCAAGTGTGCGGGTGGCTGTGCATGCAATAGCCATTTCTTAGTGTGTTGTATTTTGACTTTGTGATAACCTGTGCATTCAGATCGAGTTTGTTTGCGCTGAGAGTACTTCAAAATGGTTTTGGCATTATTAATTGCTCGTCACTTTCCATTTCAGATCATCCACCAAATGGAGAATGACCACAGAAGCCGAGACGACGGGGACGCACCCGCCAACATGAATGAGGATATGGCATATCCTACACAGGATGACGCATCTGAAACATCATCAGAAACTTCGTGTCGTGCGCTTTCATCTCCTGTCGAAGAAGCTGGACCTTCACAAACTGGGACTCCCCAGCAAAATGCTTGTCGCCAGAGCTTACTGGGGCCTCGCGAAAGGAGAATGAGGCAGCCATCAAATGCAAATCTGCTTGCGCAGCTCATTGAGGAGCAACGGCAGCTGCGTCTATGTCTAGAAAAAGGCATGGAGAAAAAAGAAAAGTTCAGAGAGAAGCAGATTCAGCTGCAGGAAGAAAGTGCGCAGCGTGACAATTTATTTTTGTCGTGTTTGCGGGATTTGGGCAAAAAGTAAATGTTCAATGCCTGCATGTCTGTCAAGGAGCATGATTGCTTTCATATTCACACGCTCTTCGAAGTACACACACACACACACACACACACACACACTGCTTCTCTGCTGTGGTGCAATGCTGCTGGTCATGTGGCCTGTTGAGCACGTCTCCAGAAGTATTGCGCAAGAGCAGCTCGAACACTGTGTCCTGTTCCACTTGACTGAGTGGTGGAGCGCGATGGCTGTGGAAACAGTTCATCAAATGCAGGCACATCTTGTTCCCACTGAGGATCCACAGGGTCTCTGAATGTCTCACAGATATTGTGAAGAACACATGAGGCCCTAATGGCTTGTTTAGCACTGGACAACTTGCATTCTAGCCTCTTCATGACAAAACGAAAACGAGCTTTCAGGCGTCCAAATGCGTTTTCAACTATGCGTCTCGTTTTGGAAAGGTTATAATTGTAAGCAGCTTCGGGGGTGCCAGCTGATGCACTTGGGAAGGGCTTAAGCAGTGTTGCAGTCAGTGGAAATGCCTGGTCACACAGAATGAGCGGTGTTATAGCAGCACCTTCGATCATAATCACAGGCGAATCAAGGTGTCCGCTTTCAGTAAGTGTGTGCACCTTCGATCGCCCGTACACGTTGGCATCACGACATCGGCCGGGAGCTCCAACATTGATATACCGGAACCGGTACTGGTGATCAACCAGGGCGAGCAGTATTACACTGTACCTGTATAAAAGAAACAAGCGCCAAATGTTGTCTTGCTCATGCATAACAGTGGGCAGTACTCTTTGCAGTATTTTAACCTGTCATAAACAGCCATGTTGAGAAAAGCACTTCTCAAACAACTGTACGAGTTGCGCAACAGGCGCAGGCCACAGCATGACAGCTCCGGCATGCATGCTTGCCGATAATTTTTTTTGTTGCCACAAAGGAAAACTTCATGCGCGCAGGAATTTTCTAGCTATGGCTCTTGCACGACAAGTCGTGATACCTTCACACTGTTTGTACAGTAAAGGCGTTTTAGGCAAAATTAGCACATGCATGCAACACTTTTTAGCAAATGGCTGTAAGTTGTTTATAAGGAAAGCGTTCATTCAGCAAAACATCACGACTAGTTTGGCCTATGTATACATTTTTATGTATAGACAACGCACACACAGTTGACAGTAGCAGTTATGAAATTCTAGTGCGCGAAATTCCATAAATGCACCATTCTGAATACACTGCAGGTAGAGAAAAGAAAATAAAGGCAACCTGAACTTTGGTGATTGTTATTTGCAGAAACTTATGTATTTAATAGCTACTACTGCTAAAGCTTAATCAGTAACAATCGAAAACAATCGTTTATATTTCACAATATATCACGCAATGAAAAGTGAATTAATTTTTAAACTTCGCACCAGCGTAGAGGTCTCGAAGGTACCTACCAGCCTTTGTAGTTATGGTAATCGATTGCGTTGTCCTTCGGCGGGGATATAGGAAAGTGACAACCATCGAGAGCGCCGATTGCCTGCGGGAAGCCAGTGAAGAAAAAGAACTCCCTCACGTGTTTTTCCAGTTCGTGGCGCCGGACCATTCGAAGCCACTCTGCTTCAAGTTGTTCGGTGACAACCTTACAAAACTCCCGAAATACGACGTTCACCGTTGACTGGCCGATGCCGAACAGATGGGCGATCGTTCGGTCTTCAGCGCTTGAGCACAGCCGATACATCCCGACGGCCACTCTTTTTTCCACAGACAATGGCTTTCTCATGTTGGTCGTTTGGCGCTTCAAGGCGATCCTGCACGACTCCACAAGGTACCGGAATGTCGTCTGCGAGACACGGAAAGCATGTCTGAAGTGATTCTCCCCGAGATGTGGAAGCGTCTCTTCGAACCAACGTTCGTTTCGTTCGAATGCGCACCGCTCACGGTGAACTGTGGCGTCGGTAGCCATCATAGCAGCAATAGCGAATGAATTAGCTACTAATCTCAGTTTCAGGCTTGCGTTGATCTTCGATTGCGCTTCTTTTGCCAGTTCCAGTGCCCCCTCCTTGTTTCTTCGTTGTGCTCGGTAACAAATGTAAGAGGGAACTAGGGCGTTCACTTTTTCAATATCAACTGCGCCAACCTCGCTTCCTCCACAGAGCGCCATATCGGCCATATTGCTTGTTTACACTTACCAGATTTGGGCTTGGCTTTAGTTGGGGCTTGGCTTGTGAAGATCGAAGTGCTTTTAGTTGTGAATAATTGGCTTCAAAATGTTTTCCTCCGTTTTAAAAATACTCGCAAAGGTTCTTAAACGCGTTTAATAGGCACAATATTGTTCCAGATCGTCATTGCTATCATTTGCGAATGCCATTATATTTTACTGTGTAGCACCGCAAGACACCGAATGGCATTCGATGCATCGAATGCCAGTCGATTCGAATGACATTAAATCTTCCCGTGTGGCAGGGGTATTAGTTCTTTAAGACAGTCTCAGATAGATAACAAAGCAGATATGGCGAGGAAATAAATCAGAGCGGGAGTTTCAATAAAGAAATCAGTTGACAGTGCATCCTCATTTAGTCGTTCCTTCTGTGAGCCGTCCGACATAATAGGGCATTCAGGTTGATCACATTTAGGTTTTGCGCAATTTTATAAATATCTTTTAGCAGACAGCATAATTCTTGTTCTGGAGCTAGCTTATTCGACGAGGTGGACATTACTAGCCCCAGAAATCGAAACGCATGTTGAAGGGCTTAGCGAAAATTCCCCTATTACCATCGCCTTTCATTGCATTTGGACCGATGTTGGAATTTATGAAACGCAGCCGGTGCGTTTGCAATACGCATCCCCTTGAAGCACAAATATTATATTGAACCTTTTCGAGATACTATTTCGAAGTGTGTAGGACGAAATGCAATGCATTACAGTTATTTGTGCTTTAATGCATAAAATAGTGTTTTGCAGAAAGTACGGGAACCAACAGTGCATTTTTTACGGCGAGGTTGATGTCGCATATCTACAAACTTGTGCCATTCTGGAAATTAATTCCAAGTGGGTGCGCCTGACAAACTCACCGGCTGCAATCCATTAATTTCAATATAAGCCATAAAGTGAATAATTGAGAAATGAATTAGCAAATATATTGTCAATCATCAGGGTATGTTTCAATATTGTTAATCTACATCGATTTAAGGCTCGTCTCTAAACAATCCAGCTCCCGGAACAGAATTGTGTTATTTGCAATAAGCTATTGCTTAAACACTAGTAAAACTTAAAGATCCTCCCCCCCGTATATCACAGACGAGGTTTGTAGGTTCACAGTTAACATTGTTAATTGTGAACAGTGTTGGTTCTCGATCCGCAGGCAGGCGAGCTGTCGGGCTCCTCCGGCGTGCTGGAGGTAGGTGGCGACGTCAAGATTATCTTCGTCGGTGCGTACAGCAGCATGGCGTCGAGAGTCGTCGTCTGATTTCTACCTTAAACCAGCTTCAAAGGCGTGATTTGTGTTGTTTCTTGCACCATCGAGTTGTAAGCGAAAGCTACATACGGCAGGGTAGCATCCCAGATCTTCAGCTCCACGTCGACGTACATTGCTAGCATGTCGGCGAGGGTCTTGGTCAGGTACTCCGTGGGACCATTCGTCTGCGGGTGGTAGGCAGTTGTCCTCCTGTGGCTTCTCTGGCTGTATTGCAGAATGGCTTCGGTTAGCTCTGCTGGAAAGGCTGTTCCTCTGTCGGTGATGAGTACTTCTGGGGCACCATGTCGCAGCAGGATGTTCTCGACGAAACATTTTGCCACTTCGGCTGCGACCTTTATGTTTCCGCGAAGCGGGTGAGGTAGGCCGTCGCCATGACGATCCACTTGTTTCCGGCTGTTGATGTTGGAAACGGTCCCAACAAATCCATTCCGATCTGCTGAAAAGGTCGGCAAGGAGGCTTGATCAGCTGTAGTAATCCCGCTGGCCTTGTCTGTGGTGTCTTGCGTCGCTAATAGTCTCTGCATATCTTTACGTAATGGGGGCAGTCGGCGGTGAGGCGTGGCCAGTAATACCTTTCCTGTGTCCTCGATAGCGTTCGGTAGAAGCCGAGGAGCACAGCGGTCAGATCTTCATGCAGGGTCTGCAATACTTCTGGACGCAGCGCCGACTGAACAAGGTAGTTGGTGGACACTGGTGAGAAGTTCTTGTTCAAGAGTAGGTTGTTTTGAATAGTGAAGGAATACAATCCGCCCTTATGTGACCCATGGTCATGTGACCCAGGGTCATATGCCCTTCTAAATATTCGACATGGCCTATTAGCTGCGGGTCTACTCGTTGCTGTTCAATGAAGTCTTCGGCGCCTATTATTCCAAGGAGGGCGTCTTAATCCTCGTCGCCCTCCGGTGGTGGGCCCATGGGTGTGTGATTGGCAATCGGGATCACGGTGTTTTTGTCGGACTTGTAGATTTTGCTATAGCCGAAAATATGTCGAGGCATTCCTTTTAAGTCGTAGAATTATAGCCTTCCGCTTTTGAGAATGATGGCTTAGCGTAAGCTATCCAGCGTTCAAACGCGTCTTTCCTTTGGACTAGGATGGCGCCGAGGCCAATGCTACTGGCGTCAGTGTGGATTTCGGTATCGGCGTGCTTTTCGAATAGCGCAACTACCAACGATAACTGCGTGTGTCTTTTAATTTCTCGAAATTCGTCGGCCTGTGGCGTTTCCAACTTGAACTCGACATCACATTTGGTTAGATACGTCAGCGGCTCAGAGATACCTTAAATGTCCTTGACAAAGCGCCTGTAGTAGGAACGCATGCCAAGGAATCTACGCATTGCCTCCTTGTCGATGGGCTGCGGGAACTTTGCGATGGCAGCTGTCTTTTGCGGGTCTGGGCGGACACCCGATTTGCTGATTACGTGGCCTAGGAACAGAAGCTCATCGTAAGCGAAGCGGCACTTTTCGGGCTTCCGAGTGAGCCCTGATGACTGCATAGCGTCTGGTACTGTCACAAGCCGCCTAAGGAGATCGTCAATGTTTACGGCGAAGACGGCGACGTCAAGACAGGTCTGCCACTTCAATGCTGCTAAAACCATGCCCATCACGCGCTGTAACATTGCAGCTCATAGAGGCCGTCTGGCGTGCTGAAGGCACTCTCTTCGCGATATCTTTCGTCGACTTCTATTTGTCAGCAACCAGACTTGATCTCCATTGACTAGAAATATATAGCGCTGACAATCCGATCTAGTGCGTCGTCTATCCGGCGAAGGGGCATACATCCTTCATCGTGACCTTGTTCAGTCGACTATTATCGACGCAGAAATGTAGGGTTCCCTCCTTTTTCTTCACCAACACTACAGGAAATGCCCACGGGCTTTTGCAACGCTGGATTATGTAGTCGTGGAAAATTTCGTCGATATGTTGCTTAACAGTTTCACATTCTCGCGTTGAAACTCGATATGGGCTCTGGCGAAGTGGGCAAGCGCACACTTCAGTTATTATGCGATGCTTTCTTACTGGTGTTGAAAAGCAGTCCTTGAAAAGCAGTCGCATCGTCGGAGAAGACTTCTGAGCTGTTGCTCTTTACTTAGGGGGAGGCTTGGATTTTTGTCGAAGTATGGTTCGAGAACTGTGGTTGTCGGGGTAGATGCGGCAGATTCCGAGGGGACAAACGCATTGCTGTTTTCCACAATTTCCTTGCAGTACGTGATCGTCATGCCCTTGATGATGTGCAAGAACTACTGGCTTAAGTTTCTTAGCAACACTTTCGCTTTCCCTCCGTGCAGTTGACGCAAATGTCACGGTAGAGCAGATGACGTTGGTCGCCCTCCATGACGCCGTATACGTCTGCGGGTGTTTCCCGGTTGACGGAACTGACAACGCTCAAGCGAGGCGCTATGCTGGCTTGGTCCTCAAGTGGATTCAAGGCCCACTCCCTTCAAAGCCCCTCCATCGCTACCGCTTGGCCTGTGGACAGCGTTATCGACTTCGACCTCAGGGCGATGATGGCGCCGTGATGGTTCAGGCAGTCCATGCCGAGAAATACGTCTCGCAGGCGCTGTCGGATGAGAACGAGTGTTGCAGGGTAGGTCCGCTGATGAACTGTAAGTCTTGCCGTGCAGATTCCCGTCGGCGTTATAAGGTGCCCTCCAGCAGCCCGAATTTCAGGGCCCTCTCATGCAGTGTTGACTTTCTTCAATTGGGCAGCGAATAGTTCACTGATGACGGAGTAGTCGGCTCCTGTGTTCACTAACGCGCTGACTGCGTGGCCGTCGAGAAGCACGTCGAGGTGAGTTGTTTTTTGTCTTGCCTTGCCGTTAAATCCTGACGTCGAATCGCGGCTGCGTCGTGTTGACGTGTGGCTGGTACGCCGCGTCGTCTGCTCTTTGGCCGCTGCATTCTTTGCTTCCTGGCTTCGCGGGAATGGCGGCGCGTCGCTGTTATGTGGTCGAGATTGATTCTTCGGCGTATTCGTCGGCGGCGAAGGACCTTCGTCACTTTTGAGGACAGCAACCGCCCGTCCAACGGTTGGTGCTTTCAGTTTTCCGGATATCCGCTGAGGGACCCGACCCGGGTTGGGCCAGTGTATCGACGGTGCTTCGGCGACAGGTAGCGGCCTGGTGACAGCCAACGGGATGGTCGCCGAGGGCTTCACTAAGTAGCGGAGAGGTAGTCGGTGATATCACGAGAGCGTTTACCTTTCTGCGGGTGCGGAAAGTTGAAGGCGAACCCTCGTAGTTCCATTTCACGGTATTGGCATCGGCGGTAGACATGTCCGGCTTCCCCGCTGTGATAGCAGGGCGATCGGTGGTTGAGGGTGCGCCAAATAGCCTTTGTCCTCATGTGGCTGCGCTGGGTGATGGGTGGGTGAGCTGGCGCCAGTGGCGCACGGCGGAGCTCCGTCGTTAAAGCACCCTGGCGCAGGCGCGGAAGGGTAACGTGACGGTGGGCTACAGCGGCGTACGTCATCCTTTCCGGCTAAGGCTGAGGCGATTGAGGTACTCGAAGTAATTGTAGGAGCTCTTCTTGTACGACGTCGGCAATCGAAGCCTCTTGAAGTTGTGATGAAGGGAACAGCTTCTGAAGCTCCAACCGCACGGCCGCTCTGATAGTACCGCGCAGATCGTCAGTGGCCAGTGCTTGAACTCCGGCGTAGTTTGTTGCGTTCTTACGGCTGTTTGAATGCCGCTTCCACATTTCAAATGCCTTCTCATTGCTGGTGGCCTTGCGAAGAAACTCGTCGATGGTCTTAAGTGGGCTTCATATCATGCCGGCAAAAACTTCCTCCTTCACACCACGCATGAGCAGGCGGACTTTCTTCTCCTCAGACATTTCCGGGTCGGCGTGGCGGAGTAGGCGGCTCATCTCCTACGTGAAGATCGCGGTGGTCTCATTAGGCAGCTGAGGTCGGGTTTTTAGTAGCGATTGGACTCGCTGTCTTCGTACTACGCTTGTGAATGTCTGCAGGAAGCTGCTTTGAAACAGGTCACACGTCGTTGTGGTGGTTTCTCGATTCTCGACCGACATCCTGGCGGGGTCTTGCAATGCGAAAAAAAAAACTCTGGCAGTTTGCCGTCGCTGTTCCTAGTGTTAAATGTATCTACCCACTCATACGTCTCCATCCAGCTTTCCGGGTGCTTGAAAGTGGAAGCGCGGAATGTCGGTGGCTCCGCGGGCTGCTGCAGCACGATCGGTGTTGGCGATACTGTGGCTGTCATTGTCGCTGCTGTCGTGGCCGTGCGCTTCGTGGTCTTCTCAGGCAAAAGTGTGCTCCGGCTTGATCGCTGGCCCTTGGCGACGTTGGTGTTGTCCTCGCCACTGGGGCTTCACTGACGGCTCTGCGGGGTCGTTCGGTAGTGGAACAGACCGCGTTCGTTGACAACAGACCGCGGATAGAACCCCCTATGATGGATAACGTTCGAGGAAGTTCTGATGCATGCAGGTGTGTCCAGCGCTGACCCGTAACATTTGTTAGAGGGTGCAAGGTGCTCATCTGAAAGCGATGGACACGCCCACTTGTCTATAGACACACACACACACACACACACACACACACACACACACACACACACACACACACACACACACACACACACACACACACACACACACACACACACGCACACACACACACACACACGCACGCACACACGCGCACGCACACACACACACACACATATTTATTCATAGGAACCTTACAGGCCCTATGGCAGGGCATAAAGTAAGGGGGCATATTAAAAAGTAAAATGTATAAAAAGTACAAATTGCCAACAGCAACAGTGCTATAAAAAGATTACCGTGTTACACAATATTGAAGGCACTAGGAATACAAAGCAATATCTGAAGGCACACGAACACTTGTTACTGTTAACACAGCAAAGGAATACCGTTTATGAAAATGATATACAACATGGCGAAAATGCACGATAACATACACTAGAGTGGTCACTCGTGAACGGTATTAAATGCGGAAAGCATGAGTAACTGAGAGTGGAACGTGTAGGGATTAGATATGGAGGCTATGTTATTAGGGAGGTCATTCCAGAGACGGATGGCACGTGGTAGTGCCGATGAATTAAATGCATTTGTTTTACCGTATATGCGCATGAAGCTGAACTGATTATGTAATCTGCGTGAAAAAGAGTGGGGTATTTGTAGTTGTAACCGGGTTCGTTTATTAGTGTAAATATATTTGTGGAGTAAGCACAGAAGAGCGACGTTGCGGCGGTTATCTAATGATGGCAACAGTAGGTCTAGTTTAATTTGTGTAATGCTCGAGTTTATACTGTAGTTACGGGATATGAACCGGCCTGCTCTGTTTTGTATCATTTCCGTCATATTTATTAGGTGATTTTGATGAGGGGACCAAATTGGCGAGGCGAATTCTAACTGTGGCAAAATGAATGTTTGGAAAGCGAGTTTTCGAATGTTTGGCGGGGCATTTCGCAAATTCCGTCGTAGATAGCCAAGAGAACGTGATGCTTTGGCGCATGTAGAAGTGATGTGTGGGGCCCATGAAAGATTCTCTGTAAGAACAACTCCAATGTACTTATATGATGAAGTGTGGGAAAGCGTAGTGTTATTAAGATGATACGAAAATTTAGAATTCACGCATTTTCGGCTAAAGCACATCACCTCGCACTATATATATATATATATATATATATATATATATATATATATATATATATATATATATATATATATATATATATAATACACAGCGACAGTCAATATGAGACTGTTTGCCGATGACTGTGTACCATACCACATGTTTAAAACTCGCGATGACCAAATACAACTTAAGAATTACCTGAACGTAGACGCTCAGTGCTGCACAAATTGACAAATGGTATTAAAAGTGGAGAAAGTAGTTTGTATGGTCATAGCAATCAAGAAAGAAACCCTTTTCTACCCCTACAGCGTTAATAGCCTCAAATTACAGAATGTTTCACCGTGTAAATACCTGGTAGTATTGGTAAGCCTTCACCTCAGCTGGAGCGCGCATGTTCAACAAATATCTAAAAAAAACTTTAAACAAGTTGTTTTTTCTCAAACCTTCGCTTAAGGGTTGCACATATAAAACACGACCGCTCGCTTACACCAGTCTCATCCGATCGAATTTGGTATATGCCAGCGTTGCGTGGTTTCTGTACACTAAGCACAACATTCTCACACTTGAAAGGGTATAAATGAAAGCCGTGAGATTTATTTTTAGTCGCTAGAGACGAACGGATTCCCCAAGAAAAATGCTGCAACTCGCTGCCATCTCATCTTTGTCTAGCCGAGCCAAAATGCACAGGTTAAAATTGCTTTAATAATTACTGCAGCACAGCTTCAAGCTAAATTCTAATCATTCATTACATACGCTTCCAGGCAAACAAACAACCACAAATTTACCTCTGGGGAATTTACCTGTACTAGTAACATGTCTTTTCTTTTTCTCTTTTGTTTCCACAAGCTATTAAAGACTGCAATTCGTTGGAGGAATTAATTGGTGGTAAGCCAACCCTAGAATTCTTTATTTAATTCGTGGAAGACGTCGTTTGTCACAGAAGGCCATCATGATGTTCCCTGGCTTTTTCTCTGGTTGTCTGCTGCATTGCCTGCTTGTGGAAAATTATCGATGTGCCTTTTTTTCATGCAGTCACTCCCAACCCTTTATTAATTACTGTGATGGATTGGCAGTACTAAAAATGGATAAATAAATTTATAAATAAAAGAATATAGAGAGAGGCGGAGATGGAGAGAGAGTTAAACGCAGAAATACAGGGAAATGGTTTTGAAGTGTTTATCTCTCTCCATAGACATGTGTGTAAGTGTGTGTGTAATGATAAACATTAGGCTTAGGCTAAGGTGTCAGCCATCTTCTTTGTTCTCCACCCTCGTCACTTCGTCGTCTTCGTTAAGACACCCTGCCACTTCTTCACAACGTCCACGCACACTCGCCTTCTTTGAAGACTCATCCCTCCTTGGATGATACGTAAATACGTTACCAGTTGTTGCTAACTTGAGCACGCTGTCACCGTTGACGTAGCCTACTCTCTTGGAAACACCTTTCTTTACTGCACTTTGCACCACGAGATACGGTCCCATGTACACCTGCTTCGTACCCGGAAGAAATTTTCTGACGAGTACTAAATCGTTTTGCTGTATGCAGGGTTTCCGCGTGTTCTGGCGGTGGTCCAGCTGCCTCTTGATATCTTCGCGGTATCGCTGGTAGGCCTCCGCAGTTTTCCGCTTCTCTCACAATTGGAGGTGGTCAGCAATACCAAGCTGTTGATCAGTAGGGAGCACCGATGTCTTTTCAAATGCTGCGAAATGGACACTAGAGACAATACTGGCAGTGTGCGACCGAATGTGATGAGCTACAGCGGCTTCCTAGCAGCACTTCCATTCGCCTCTTAAATTTGAATACACGCAAATAAACTTTTTCAAGTCTCGTATGATTCTTTCAGCCGTGCCAAGAAAGACTACGTTTTTCTTTCTCATGTGGCATGTTTCTTCAACTCTGCAAAATCCACCTGGATGACTTCAAACGGTAGGTCAGAATGTCGAGGCAGGACCATCTCGTCCGTTTTCTGAAGTCACTTTACTTTATGCACTTGACATTGATGGCAAGACTGGACCTACGCTGGACGTTGTTCTTCAATTGTTCAATTTAGTTATTCAATTCCCTCCCACAGTAGAGTTGCGCTGACAGTCTCCTGATCTGGGGTTAACACAAGTCTGGAGAGTGCGTCTGCACCCTTCAGGAGTTCTTCATGTCTGTGACGGACCACAAACTGCTGGAGTTTACTCAACCACCGCGCAATTTTTCCTCTACGCTGTGCGAGGTGAAGGATATACGTTAAGGCTTGGTCATCGGTAAGGAGTTTGAAGCCCCTGTCATTTAGGTAAGGTCTAAAATAGCGTAGGGCCATTAGGATCGCCAAAACTTCTTTCTCCGTAGTCATGTAATTCGGTTTCGCTTTCGGGAATGTATACGAATAATATCCCACGACCCTTTGCTGCTGGCTCCGTGAAGCGTCTGAATCCCTCTGGTAAAGCACTGCGCCTGTGCCATAACGAGAAGCGTCGGTGTTCAGCTCGAAGGGCGACTTGAATTGTGGAAGCGTCACAATTTGGTCAGGCGAAATGATGCTCACAAGGTTTTCTTAAACCGAATCACACTCTGCTGTCCGCCAAAATGGCACATTCTTCTTGGTCATTTCGGTGAGGCACTTTGTTTTCGTGGCAAGAAGAAGTATTTTAATTACTGGAAAATGTAGAGAGGTCGGCCGGATAATGGAGCATCTGGCCTGCTACTCTACGTAACGGAAGGGGAAGAGGGGAAGAAAAAGGGTCACAATGGGGGTTGATAATGGGAGGAACGAGGTGAAGGACACATTACACAACTGGTATCACAGGCGTGAGTCCAGGCCCGTGTAACCTAGGAAACGTGAAAGAACACGCATTGTCTCTGTCGTTTGCCAACTCTGTGGCCATGCGCCTAGCAAGACGTCCTCCGACAGTGGCCCATTGTGTAAATGTCTCAAGGTATCTGCCATTGTCAGTCTTTCGTGCGCTTACTCAGGGCACGCCACGAGCACATGTCCTATAGTCTCTACAGCGCCACACACTGAACAGTCCGGGGAGTCAGTCCGTCCAATGATGTGCAAATATTTGCGCGTGAAGGCGACGCCTAATCGCAGTCTTTGTATCAGGCATGAATGAGGGCATGGAATACCACGCAGAATAGGAAATTTCATATCGGGATCCATCCTCTTAAGGCGGACGTGACGAGCGTCTGGATGGGTCCAGTATCTTCTCCTCGCACTCCTCACTAATTCCGACAGGAGGCATGTGATGTCCGGTCTGGAGAATTGCACTATAGTTCGCAGGCCATTGCTGAGGGTGCGCCTTGCTGCAGCATCGGCCATCTCATTACCGTTGAGTCCACAGTGTGCCGGGATCCATCGGAACACTATGCGGTGGTGTTTTTCTTGAGTGCATGAAAGTAGCTCGGTGATCTGCAGTGCCAGAACCTGATATACGATGTGACGCACGAAGCATACGAAAATTTGCAGGGCGGGTTTTGAGTCCGTGAAAATGCACCACTCTTGAGGTCTTTCCCCGCAGATGTGGCGAATCGCTTCCCGAAGAGCCACAATCTCTGCAGCGGTTCATGTAGAATTATAGTCTAGTATGAAACCTCAAGTCATCTGTTGTGCTGGTATCACCACTGCTGCTGTTGATGCCTTTGGTGACGCGGAGCTGTCTGTGTAAACATGAACAAATTTCTTGTATTCTGACCAGATGTACGCGAGAACAAGTTGTTGTAGTCCACTGACGGGAACCAATGATTTCTTTAGTATGCCGGGGACACGTACGCATACTGAAGGTTGAACCATCGCCCGCGGTGGTTTGAAGGGGTGATATGGAAGGGCATAGCCTGATGTTATGTGGGGTAGATGGCAGCGGAGTGCACTTGTGAAACTGCTGTCCGGCCACTCTTGTAGAACCGATGTCAATGGATGGCAATGGTGTCGTGTCAGTAAGCGTAAGTAGACACGAAGTTGTTCGTGGGACAGGTATATCGATAATGGGCATACGTGGGCTTCCTCAATTGTGCCTTTGTTGGAGGCACGCCGTGGCAACCCGAGCCATATTTTGAGTGCCTGCGCTTGAACGCTCTCTTATGTGCGTAAGCAGGAAATGCTCAAGTTTGAGAGTATCGGAAGGCTGTATCGAATGTAGCGTACGAAAAGAGACTGATAAAGCCTTAGTAATGAGCCTTCCGTGGGGCCCCATTTCATGCCTGCTGCGAAGCGAAGAACATGGCAAAACATATTAAGCTTGCGCTTCAACATATTAATATGCCTCGTCCATGAAAAACCGCGGTCGATGATAATGCCCAAGAGTCTGTGGTGGGAGACATAAGGTATTATGACACCGTTAATGGAGATCAGGTAGCGGCAGACGGATTTGCGCTTGAATGCAACCACAGCACATTTTTCGGCAGCTAAGAACAAACCCTGGCGCCGTATGTATTGTGAAGTAGATGACACAGCCCGTTGTAATTTCGCACGTAGTTGTGGGCGTGTTGTACCAGAAGCCCAGATGCAGATGTCATCTGCATATGCACTGATGTGGATGTGAGGTGGAAGTTCCCTCACCAGGCCAATCAGTGCCACAATAAATAATGTTGGGCTGCGAACTCCTCCCTGAGTAACTCCACGGCATACCTGATGACGGTTAGTCTCTCCGTCAGGCGTGGACATTTAAACGAAACGGCCGCTGAGGCAGCTCACAATCCACAGCTAGAGCCGACCGCCAATACCCAAGTCATCTAGGGCATGGAGAATGACTTCTTGAAGGATGTTGTCGTACGCCTCTTTGATATCTAAGAAAGCAGCAGCGACGAGTCGGCGTTGACGTTCTTCGTGGCAAAATCTCTAAAGAAAGCCTCAAAATGCCTCGCTAAGCCGAGAAATACCCGCAAAGAGTGTTGTAGGTCATATGATTTCTGCATTCTTGACATTAGTTCGACTGATTGCTGCCTTGTTGTCTTGGTTTGGTATGAAATACTCAACCTAGAAACACAATCTTTCTTTGGAGAGACTCCCGTTTCTTCTCATTAATCCTGAGCTCCGCATCACTCAGTGCTTGAAGTACACTAGCAAGATGCTCTGAGTGCTCGTGCTCATTGCGAGTCGAAATAATTATATCGCCAATTCACACGTTACAAAAGGTACCGAGAAATGGTTGCAAGACGTCTTTCATCATCTTCTGGAACCAATAGGTTGAGTTCTTCCCCCCAAAGGGGAGTCGATTATATTGTTAGATGTCAAAAGCCGTTACCCAGGTAGCACAAAAGAGATACGTAACGTTTTCGTAGCGTTTATCCAAGACGATAAAAACGGGTTAAAGAAGACACGAATGAGAGAACTTCGGCGGGAAAACGTCGGATATTTCTGCTAATGTCCGGCTTAATTACTTTCTTGAGACGATCTAGAACAGGTCTGCAAGACGTATTCGAAAAGCTGGTCTAGAAATAGGATTGGGAAAGACACAAGTAATCCCTTTGCCAAAACTATTCGTAACCAATTTCTAAACGTTTTAGGACGTTATCAAAAAGCTGGTCTAGAAGCGGTCTTGAAAGGTTTACGATCATCTGAAGCTAATTTTCGCGGGTGACGGGCACGATCAGACATCATTGTTCAAAACACGCGTTTAGTTTCGCCTCACGCGACTGCCCTATGCCGCGCAGACGTCGTCAGCCGCACCCGCACGGCCTAGGCCGATCGCGTGAGGTGAAACTGATCGGGCGTTTCGAACAATGATCTCCAATCGCGCCCCAGATGAGTAGAAGCGTCGTTGTTGACTGTAAGAGCCATGGCGCAGTGCCAAGCACTGTTCCCCGCATGGCCGGCGCATCGTCTACCAAGTCGCACGAAAATGAGCCTGTTAGGAATAATAAATCCTTAATACCGCCTTTAGTAAGCTACGATGCTTACAACCACAATGGGAATGACATCCTGCAAAGAACAAATGGCCACGTCTTGGCAGGTGGCCAGACCAAGCCCTTCATGCCAAGAGCGCATGAAATGAGAACATTGTGACAAAGCAAGAACACTTTATTAAAATGTAATGCTTATGCAAGGTTCGAACAAACTGTGTGAGAAATGCAAATAGAAATAAAAGTACATCAACAATGACAAAAGTCGCAGAAAGGATTCGTAATGAACTCGAAAGTGAACATTCACTAGCACATAAACAAAATTCCAAGTACACATACAAAAATGAACAGAAAAACCTGGAGTGTACTAAAGTGTCTAATTTATCATAGTAAAGTGCGCGTGCTATTAGATGGACTAGAGTTATGCAGAAGTGACATCGGAGCGAATGGAAGAAGTAGACTGAAAAATGCAAGAGTATGAATCGGATGGTAACTGCCTCCAAGCAATGTTACCAATCATCTAGAAGCTTGAAAAGAGCACAAAAAGAAATACCACCGCATACCATCATAAAACAATCCTGTGACAGAAATAAAAAAAATGGGAACAATGCAAAATTGGAAATATTGCCTTTAGGATATATCAAAGAAGGTAATGGCGAGAAAAATAACCATACAACAAAAAAGCAATAAAGTGAAATTAGTACAGAATACTTAAACGGGGGATTCAGTGTAACAAGTGAACACTACTGTAGTACAGCGAACGATGAGACAGTAATGCTGCATCTTGCCACTCCAGAAGGTGAGAAATGAATATGCAAGCCTCATGTTAGTAACTTACATAAACATGGAAATAAACTGGAATGCACTGGAAGCTGCATTTGTGTGACAAAGGAAGCAATGGTCATAATAAATAGTAAGTGTTTTATCTAAAAAGCCCTTTACAAGAGGCAAAGTTGTACCTCTCTGGCAAAAATAAAGTTGCAACGAATAATTTGCAAACCAGCAAATACATTAATTAGCACACTGACATGTCACACTTTGCGCACATCTCCAGTCTCCTAAAGTAAAAAAAAGCACTCTGAATGAGAAAAACGTTTAACACGTGTAGCCCAGAGCAAATTCTTTGCCAGTTCACTCACACTTTCACATCCAAAAACATTTGCCACAAAGTCCAGGCACAGTTCCACTGATGTTTACCAATTCACCCCCACTTTCACGTCCAAAAATATTTGGCACACAGTCCAAGCAGAGCTTCATAGATAAACAGCTTGAGAGCACCCTACTGATTATTGTGCAGTCCCGCTGCTGGAAATAGAACTGCCGCACATGCTGGTAGTGGTTTCAATCTAGACACACTTGCTGCCCTGGACAGGTATGTTCAGATATCTGCACTGGTGCTCTATTTTGTCGAAGTAGACACATTGATGCACTACGCTGGTAATCGAAATGTTTCGAATGCACAAGTATTGGCTTCACCAGAGAGACTTGCCCACATACCACCACTGGCATATATATGCACTTGCTCTTCACTCAGTAGCATTGAACTTAAAGTGTTCCCTATGTGGGAGCCATGTGTAAAACCGGTGTCACACGACCACTCTCGATCGCGATCAAGCCCGATCCGGATCGAAATTATCGATGCGACTGGCTCACTCTCGTAGCTTGCGCAGAGGAGCCATCACGACCGAGAAATTCGATTTGTAACGGACTGGATAGCGGCTAAAAGAGCCCCGTGTGAAACCGGTATCAAATAATGCACAGACGTACGCTAGGAAAATGTGTTGCACAAGGAAAAAGAACTGCGACATGCCCTGTTGTGCGAAGCGCGCGAACAGAACACATGTATATATATATTAAAAAAGACTGCGAGAGCGCTTCGCGAACTCCATGCGCACACATGGCACCCGCACGAACTCGGCAGGCCGCCGTAAAGCGCGAAGGGCGCACAGCGTACATTCCGACACATGTCCCAAACTGCAAACAATCGTACTACCTAAAGCATACAAGTTATTTTATACCAAGGGCATACTCGACTCACGTATGCAGTATGCACAAGCTAGTTATGCAGCGTACATGCTGTATCCATTCGCCAAATAGTAAAATTGATAACAAGCACAAAGCTACAAGGGACTCAATACATTACTACCATTTGAGGCGTCAAATAAAATCGAATTTGGCCGTTTCATATATTGGACAGAATATATGGACACATGTGGTACCCGGTAAGACCATGAAATACCCATCACGTGGGTAAAGGGGGCGAAAACACAATCGAGAACCTGAAGCGCAAACGATAAAAGCACGGTATGGTGCACGCAAAATTCTGTCAGTGCGCTGTAGCGCGAGGGAAGAAAATAGGGCGAGCACTTGACCTCACCTTTTGGGATACCGCACTAGTAGTGAATCATTAAAAAAAAAGCCTGTTTGAACCAGTTCCCTTGTCTGCAACACTCTTGCTAAACGGGAGACTAAAATACCACGATGATGGCTCTATTGCGGAGATCGGCAAGGTGCGCACAGACAGAAATTTTGCCGCCTTTCTTCGCATTCTGCAAAATGCTTTCTTGTTAGGATCACGCATAGCGGCCGACCCCGACGCTAGGGACACACAGGCACGATTTCGTCCCTCTAACTTTCGTCCTTATACTGCCCTTAACGCCTTAATTACAGCGTCAGTGAAAAGGCGCCTCACATAACATGACAATGAACTTGAAGAGCTGATTAGTGCCCTCCACTCCGCGCCCTCCAATTGAAAACACTACTGATTTCCAAATTAAACTACAGAAACAGATCGCACAACCCAAACTAATCCCAGAACGTCGTTTTCTTGACAGCAAAGCACTGCAACACTTACATGACAAAGGGCAGCGGCAGCACATTCAGAACAGTCGCAAACAGACCATAGTGCCATGCGAGTGCGATAACGTAACTATGCCCGGCTTCACGAATAACGTGGCCGCCTTGATCACATAACAATTGAAAACACTACTGATTTCCAAGTTAAAACCACACAAACATATCGCACAACCCAAATTGATCACAGAATATCGTTTTCTTGACAGCAAAACACTGCAACACTTACATAGCAAAGGGCAGCGGCAGCACGTTCAGAACAGCCGCAAACACACCACAGCGCAATGCGAGTGCGGTGACGCGACGACGCCATGACGACGCGACTACGCCCGGCTCGCCCGGCTGCCCGGCATCACGAATCACGTGGCCGCCTTGGTCACATGATTTGACGACGGTATCGCCACCTTGCGCAAGGTTGGATCGCGTTGATGGGTTGTTGAATATTGTAGAAG
The DNA here is from genome assembly GCF_050947875.1 of Dermacentor variabilis. Taxonomy (NCBI): domain Eukaryota; kingdom Metazoa; phylum Arthropoda; class Arachnida; order Ixodida; family Ixodidae; genus Dermacentor; species Dermacentor variabilis. Next base: position 76,663,992 of record NC_134573.1, on the reverse strand, counting down.
CCGCTAAAGAGGCTGACGTGCCGTGGCGTGTCGGTGGCGTTTTGAGTCGTTTGCAAAACGTATTCACCCCTCGTTTTTAAGCTGTCTGGCTTCCAACGTTATCAAAACGTATTCACCCCTCGTTTTTAAGCTATCTTGTTTGGAACGTCTTTGATGCGTCGATTTTGGTCAAAAATCCGTTTCAGACGTTGAATCCCTTAATACGACGTTTTCATGACTTTGTGTGCTACCTGGGTATGAAGGCAGAGTATTTGTTGCATTCTTCAGAAAGCGGAACTTGCCAAAATGTTTTACATAAATCAATACGCGAAAACAGTCTGCAGCCACCCGTCTCGCCTATGATATAGTCTATTCGGGGCATAGCAAAAGGAAGAAAGCTCTGTCTGCTTAATAATTCACCTGTAATCCGCGCAGAGTCGGAGGCTTCCATCTTGCTTAGGTACAATGGTAATGGGCGATGCGAATGTAGACGTGGATGGACGAATTATCTGTGCATCCAACATCTGTTGAAGCTCGTTCTTCAGCCACATTCTCTTCTCCCGTGACATATTATATGGATTTTTTCTCCCCACTGTAGCATCGCCTAACCTTAATGGTACCTCAAGCTTTGTAGTTGCCTTTGGATATCCTTTCAAGCATAGCGATTTCGGGTAAAGCCTCTTGACATATTCACATGACGATGGCTGCCGCAAGCTCCCCGAAGAAGTTGAAGAAACGCTGAGATTGTGCCGCTTTTCATCCGTAGTTTCTTTTGCAGTCCAGTAGGTGTTAAGGTGAAGTGCACTGATGGCTGCGTGTGACAGGAGTAATTCACAAGGGTACTCCGTCGAGTCCCCTATGACATGGTTAAATCATTAATGCACACTGTAAACATGTCCATTTATCATGAATATCTTGCCTTCCGTCGTATCCATGTACTTCCACACCTCGTGCCTGTTGTACTTTCTCAGTCTTAACAATACGAGCATATATAATTGTGATGCTTGCTCCACTGCGAACTAACGCGCTCTTTTCCTTTCCATCAACAAAAACAGGAATGTACAAGAAGTTTGCATGCGACAAATAAGCAGCTTCTCTTGGTGTATTCAGGCGGAAGCCAAGCCCTCTGTTTTTAGTTTTTTTTCTCACAGGACCTGACTCTTCATGTTTTCTTGAGCCTCTTTGGTCAGTCAGAAAGGACACAGAATAAGCGGTAGACTTCTAGCTTGCGAGCGGGCGTCTTTCATCAGCTGAGTGTGGCAGTTGGGCACCTTGCACCAGGCGTCATGGGCTGCCGCTGGGGTCCAGAATCTTGTAGGTGCCAGATTGCAAATATAGCGAACACACTTCGGTTGCTGACTGTCCAAGTCGCTGTGAGGCCCCCTAGAAAATAGGCACCGGGCCCAGCCTCTGTGCTGCAGAGAATGGGTGCCGTTAGCTAACAAAGTCGCGGTTTGCCGGTGGACGAGGAACGGCAAGTGGTTTGCATAGGGTTGCCATGCTGCTAACGTGGACTGACTATAGACCGTGCCATTTATAAAAGAAGGTGTGGGAACAATCGACGACGATTGAAAACGTAAGCGAATAGCCCGAATGAACGAACGAGCGAGCAAGCGAACGAATAAACGAGCGAGGGACCACACGGCAACACGTCCCCCTCCCCCCCCCTGCTGCACCAGGCGTGTCAGTCCATCTCATGGGCCAAGCCATTTATTGAAACTCGGCTTTGCTAAAGCACCCGCAGTTCCCCACAGCGTCTTCATATCGCAAGTCTAATCAGCGACAATCAACCACTGCCTGCGATAGACCACATACCACGGCGAACGAAATAGCCTAACACCGCTACTCGTTCTAAAATTGTGCTATAGAGCAAGAAGTGAAGTAGTCGGCAACAAAACATTTGTATGGAGAGGAGTGTCCAGAGAACTAAGTGCCACTAGAACGCGCATCGAGTGAGGGCTGTTCACCTACGGTCGAGTGAAGAAGTCTGTTAAGAAAAACAGAAATAGGCTATTCATGATAAATATCATTTGCGCACCGCATGGAACCATGATTGGGGAACGAGAGACAAAACCACAGTGTGTCTTTCATCTCGTGTACATGCAATCCACAGATATTTTTGTTTGTTTATTAATTTCTTTTCGAGTCTAGTGAATTTAGAGGACCCTTTAGTTCGTGTAATAATGTGAGAAAGAAATATCTCATAGGAGTAGAATTGCGAGTCAATTCGAACCATAAAACGAAATATTATACGAAGCCAACAAACATTGACACTAAGGACAACATAGGGAAAATCACATGGGCTTAATAAATGAAAATATGCAAACGATATATTAATGGAAATGAAGGTAGATGAAAAAACCAACTTTGGATGGGGAAGCGGCGGCGCGGTAGAGCAACGCACGTGTAATGCGAAGGCTGTGGGATGGTTCGCCACCTGGGCGTGTTTTCTTTTCATCCACCTTCATTTCCATTAATTTATCGTTTCTTCCGTTTCATTTATTAAGCACAAGTTTTTTCCCATACATTGCCCTTGGTGTCAATATTTGTTGGCTTCCTATGAAATGAATAATAAAAATCGGACCCATCGGTTAACCCCCTTTATTCTCATTTATTACAGAACGAGGGTCTCGAATTCGGCAATATTGATGCCTTCAGGTAGCATGTGTGGGTTTATTGACTGGCTGCCTTCACCCAAAACGATCACGTTCTCGTGTCGCCTTTCGGCAGAAAGGATGCTCCACCTCCGCCGCCAAGGTTTGTGAGGGGTGGCGGTGGCTAACACTCCCACGTTCTACTAAGGAACAAATACCCATGAAAGAGAATGAGGAGACTGCGCCGTGGTAGCTCAATTGGTAGAGCATCACATGCGTAAGGCGAAGTTTGTGGGATCGTTCCGTCACCTGCGGCAAGTTGTTTCTTCAGCCACCTTCATCGCAATTAGTTTGTCGTTTCTTTCTTTTTCATTTATTAAGCAGAATAATTTCTCCTATGTTGTACTTGGTGTCAGTGTTTTTTGGCTTCGTATGATATGTTACCCAGATGTTGCGAGTATATATATATATATATATATATATATATATATATATATATATATATATACATACGGGATGAGTCAGAGTATTTGACTGTGAGTGTTCTCACTCGCTAACAGTCCCAGGGCCCTACTAGGAATCAGAAATGCCCAAGAAAGTGGGTAGGAAAACGGCACAGCGGCAGCTCAATTATTAGAGCTTCGCACGCGTAATGCGAAGGGTGTCAGATCGTTGCCCACCAGCGGAAGCTTCTTCATCCACCTTTAATTCTACTAATTTATCATTTTTCATTTTCAATTATTAATCACAAGAAATTTCCCCTACGTTGTCCTTGGTGTCAGTGTTTGTTAGAATCCTATGACATGACTAATAAAAATAGGGCCCCTCGTTTAACCCCCTTTCCTCTGGTTTAACACGAAATATTGTAAGGAAGGCTTATTTAGCATAGGACCAAGGAACAGAATCAGAAATATATGCATAACAGCGCTTCAACGCGATTAAACCGAAAGGAAATAAAAAAAATGTGGCACTCAGCACAAAAGACAGTTTGTCTTCAATAATGTGCTGTTGTTTATTCACTCCAGGACATTTTTGCTTCAGTGATCTAATTCAGGTGCGAAGCAGGTGTCGTCAATGGAACGCAAGCCAGCCGCATTGTTTCACGAAGACTGATGCTTCGTCACTCCACATTTTCTTCATCTCGTCCCACGGCCTTTATAATAGTGTCCAATAGATTAGGTGGAATTGCCCCTGCTTCATGTGGGGCCATAATCAGCGTAGCTGCAAAATGGAAAATCAAAGGTGGTGGTTCACTTGTATGATCCAAAAGGGGAGGAGAAATACCGAACAAGTACTGGAATATATATTTGATGATGTTTATAGCCATCAATTATTAACTGTGGCAACCTAACTATACTGCAGTCATTTATTCTCAAATATCAGAAGAAAAGGCACCGTTCAGTGTCAGTTTAAATTCTGCATTTGTACGAAGACAGAAAAACTCCTTGTAAAAACAACTTCTAGAGCTCGTTACATATGTCATGGGTGTCATAGGCTGTCATTGACAAAGGGTAGTCAAGAAAGAAGGCGCAAGCGGTTAGTAAAGGGACGAGTAAAGCATATGTTCTTTTATTCCTAAGTGATGGCGTTGTCTCCCACATGAGCATTCCCTTGTTCCACGATCATCAATAACAAGAAAGAAAAATTCTGCGCTGAACCGAGCGCTGACAGACACAGCCACTAAATATTGACTGCTCGAAGGAATGAACATTTATACACATATGTATAGGACGGCGCGACCTCGTGCACATCAAGCGCGCTCGGCTGCCGACCCTCGTCGCTGTCGCTGCATTCAGGCCGCATGAGTGATGGCATAAAACTAAAGGCCTGTGTACCTCAACGGTAATTTTACTGCTGTGCAGCTGGCTATGCGCAAGCTAGTGATATCTAAGCAAAACAGTCTACGTTCTAGGTGTGTCTGATCTGTCCTGCTTGACGCTACTGACGGGTACACAGGAAGCTATAGCAATAATATATAATCAAGAGTGTTAGCGTCCAGGCACTACCTTTCAGTGGCACATAACTAAGCATTTATATATGCAATGCGTATTGAACAGCTTATGTTTGCTTAGACATCGCATAGTGATTACTTATCGTCACTGCAACCCTTTGTAGCTGAAGTTGAATGTTTTCGCAATACACTCACAACGCAGCTTAACTGAAATGCAAAAAATATGCATAGAGGAACACTTCAAGCTGTTACAACTCAGTCATTCCAAACATCTAGCGCGAAGGCTACTGGCAGCTTCAAATGATTGAGTAGAAAACCCCCCTTATTCCGTAGACAAAAACCAAATTTTCTTGATTTCAATAAAAGTGCCACAACAAATTGGTTGAGGTATTTATTTGAGAACCCATCATAGGCTCTATATGCAGTCCATCGATACCAAATTACAGTAAATGATAGTAACGATCTCGTCTGTGCATTCAATTCTAGGGATTGTGACACCGGGAAGCCCCATTTTTCTTGCGATCTAAGGCAATGAATGCAATGAAATGAAGCTTTACACCGCATTGCGGGAACCCAGTCGCAATCTACTTTCCAGTTGGTACCCGCCAACGTGAAGATGAGGCAATACCTCTCATTGGCTGCATAATCTTACCGAGTGTGGCAGCAACCACCACGAAGAGGCATTTTCTAAGCAAGCCGTCCATGTCTTCGACTGCGGAGCTGCATAGAAAAAAGTATGTATATTATGTACTATTTGTGTGACCATAATAGACTCTTGTCTTAACACTACCTTGGCCTACTCCGCTGCTTTCGCATTTGAGTTTAGGAGGTAAAATTTATGGGTGAACTCTAAATATTTCCAAATTCCTAATGAATAATCCTGTTAGTATTTGTGCAATTGCAACAGAAAATTAATAACTCTTCGCGAAGAGTTCTAAATATTTTGCTAAGACAGCTAATTTAATAGAAGAATGATGTGCTTGCAATGTGACAAAGCTGTGGCAGTAATTAGGCCGCATATTCAAAGTATCTGACAAGTGTTTATAATATAACAAGAGATATAATTACATTTATACCTTGTGAGTTGTATACATTCCAGGAGTCTAACGCAACTGGATCTCTAAAGTACAATATCAGTCTTGGGCATTCAGCCATAAAAGGATATCTGTAATATTTGTGCATTTTGCCCTACAGGCTTCGAACGTTTTCAGCCTCTAACTGGAATCGGGCTAAAGAGTTAGTTATTGCCGTAGAACTTCTCGTATGTAGAACGCTAACGCAATTCTATCTTTATTGAAGACGAAATCAAATTATCCAATGGCAATATCTTCCAATGCCGACCTATGAAAAGGTGCGTACAACACATTCATATTTCCTTATGGCAATACAAGAAAAAGGAAGGTTCACCACAGAAACTGACCAAATGATAAGAGTAAAACATGGTGACCTTTCTTTCCTTGGATTACAACCCGATTACCATTCTTGTGCAGGCATCGTCCGACACAAGCTGCGCGTGCGTGGATCCTAACATCTTGGATGCTGTAGCCGAATCTAATACTCAACTGTCGTATCTATTCATACTGCAGGTGCCAAAGAAATACTGTTGTAAATGAGAAGTGATTACGGATATGTCTATACTGAACACATCGTACTTGGTATATGCTACTACAGCGAACTACGAACACAGAGCTTGGTATATGATACTAGTAAATGATGTAATCATGGCACATTTTTGACCGAGTTCTGATGTTTAGAGAGACAGGGCAAGTATTTGATGGTTTATGGATGCGGCTTCAACGCTAGCCGTGCCGTGCGCAGGTGAAGCCACGGAAGTCTGGCGGCTTATCGCGGATTTCAGGCGCATGCTTAACTTACCGACGCACTCTTTTTCTGAAATATTGCGGTCGTAACGCTATTTCTTGGTGGTTTGCGTGTTATGGGCTGTTGTCGCTTCATACCCGGTGTTCTGCTACACTACGTGCCTATAAATGAAGCAATGGGCGCTCCCCCCCTGCCCCCCCCCCCTGGTTCTTCTGAAGTAGTTGCTTTCGTGACTCACAACCTGTACATTTGGGCTAACTACGGACTCCTTCCCATAATCACAACCTGGGAAGCCGGTGGCATGCCGCACCAAGACTGCTGTCCCGACGGAAGGAGAATGGGACATGGGTGACGTCAGCACCCGCCCCGCCTCGCTCCTGCCGATGTCGGATCGCCAAATTGATCTAAGGCGTAACCAGCCCATTGTTAGAAGAGATAGTCGCTACTAGCCGCCTCGTCGCTTCGGCACTTTCTTCAGCACCGCTGCCTCTACGCCATGACCTGCTATATCTGTACATAGTGTATAAAGCGTTTCGTATCTTTTTCGTCTGTTCCAATATATTGTCTTGCATCCTCGATCCCCAGTTGCAGTAGTGGATTGCAGCTAGAGTATTGGCGAACTAGTATGTCAACAGTGCATACAAAGCTGCGATATACTAGGCTCGAACACGCCCGCCACACGGCTTGATTGCCACTACGAGACCGAGCTGTGTCAGATACTTTAGCCGGGTTGGTGCCTGACGTTTACTTTTCATGTCGCCAGGCCTCTCGGGCACAGGCGGATGGTATGAGAGGGTTTATATTTTGGTGGCCTATAACTTACGAATTCATCTTTTTTAAGGAGTCGATTCTATTTTAGGTAAGGGATTATTTAGTGGGCAAGCAACACGAAGATCGAGATTGCCATGGAGGGATTCGAAGTTCAGGACCTCATTCAAATTCTCAAGGAGTTGGGCATTTCCGCCATCTCCGTAAAAACAAGGAAAACGATTCCGGACATAATGCAGGCAGACGACTTGACGGTCGTGGAAGTTGACGAGGCTTGGGAAATCATTGTTGAGCGAAAGCTGGAGGCAAAGCTACGCGAGAGGCCTGAGAGTGGTGAGCGTCATGGAGACGAAAAGTGCCAGGGGCAGGAGAGAGGGAGAGGCAAGAGAGCCAGCATGACAGTACGCTGTTTAGATGAAGGAACTTGAACAGGAAATGCAAATACTTAATTGGGAAAGAGCCCGAGGCTCACTTCAGACCTTCCAGAGCAGCGAAGCTACTGTTATATATTTCTCTGATTTATAACCAGTGCATGAAGAAGTGGCAGCCGAGACCTCTGGTCTGAGAGCATGATCCCGTTTTTCCTTTCTAATGTGGCGTGTATTTTGGAAGTCCTGCTTGGTGAGAAGAATCGGGACTACGATGACGCTAACAAGACTTTGTTGAGGCATGATGGTGCGTTAAGGCAGTACGGCTTCGAAGGCCAAAATGATAGGGACAATGCCGAGCTTGTCGAGGACAGACCACCTATTGTGGATGGCTACCAGCTCAGGATGCGTTGAATATGGTGTGGTGCTGGTGTAGAGACTGTCTCACGAGCCCAAACTATTTAGGCCATTTTCGAAACAGTGTTTCACATTGGGCCTGTCAATTCCGATGGTGTGATAAAATCTAGCGGGCCGAGCAAAGACCGCCGGGGGAGTCGGCTAGCTGAGATGGCGTCGGATGCAGTGGCGTTCTGCCAGAAGCACAGATAACTAGCGATGACAATGTGTCCAGCTTGGTTTTGCCGCCCAGAGTAGTATCGTTGCAACGAGAAGGCAACGTACCTGGAACACGAGTGCCGAGACCGGAAGCCTGGACAGTAGCGCCGAATGCAAGCGACGAAAGCACAAGCCGAGAACGTGGTTCTCGCGCGGCGATGCGAGCCGAGTCAAGCGTGCCAACCGCCCAGAGGTTAAGAAAAACCAGAGTGGGTTAAATACGCAGCTTAGGCGGTTGTAAAAATCTCAAATAAGCGTCATGCACGCATGCTGGAAAGTCTGCTTCAGCGGCCACTTCCCTCGTGATCGAAAGGAAGGCCACTGCCTAGTGGACAAAGGGACAGCGTGAATGAGGCTCCCTCCAGGATCTTGGAGGCGAGGGTCGAAAGTCGGAGGTGCGTCGGGCAACTCAGTTTTGTTCTTCTTTCTCGAGTGGACAGTGCGCAGACTCACGAATGGTCGACCCACTCAAGCCCATCTGAAATTGTTGGGATGTCAAGGTGGGCGCAGTGCTTTAGCCGCTTAGTATTCTCTGTTCGCGATAAGCAGAAATTTTGTTGGTTCGTTCTTCTTTTTCTACTAAAAGCCGATTGCTGAATGCTTGAGTAAAGACAGCGCGAGTATTTCAATTTGTTTGTTGTATTTATGCATACGTGGGCTAGAAAGAGCATTAGTGCCTCATTTTCATTATGACTTCATTTATCTATCGTACGCAATAGTAGTAAGCACCAGGGCAGAATTTTGATGCACCCTTGTTTTTATGTTCCTTGCGTGGGTCTGAGTATCGGCTTCTTAGTTACATAGGACCGTTTCTATGCTTTAAAATGCCGTATTCGTTTTGCTCAGTGCAATTAGACTGCCATAAGGGGAGGGTTATTTCGGTTGCTGATTGCAGTTGTCGGATGTTACACAGTACTGTTCCGAAGTGGCACCCGAGCGAGCGAATTAGCAGCGCTAAGCCTTATGGGTCATGGCTTTCGGAGGCAAAATTAAGTCATCTTTGGCTGCCTCGGCCGTCGCAAAACTACTTGGATTGCAGTCCGTAATCGCTTACGAAACCATTCTGATTTCATTAACACTTTCACGCGTTGACAAATAAGGAAAGGTTTGTATCTCGAATTTTCTCTCGGATACGTGTCTCGTGTTGTTCGCAAACCTTGTTTGTTGGTTTAGCATATCCAGGTCTAAGAAAGGGTTTATGCAGTGAGTTTGCCCTGGCAGTTTGAAGCGCATTCGGTGGGTGCTTGCTTTGGCCGGAGTTGCCTGGCGTTGTTGATTCTCGGTCGTTCCAGTGGATCTTCTCAGTGCCCAGCAGCAGGGAAGGCCACTGTCGGAAAGAGCGACAAAGCCTGTCCCTCTAATCAAGCAACGGCATTGCTCAACAAGCGCATTCAATCGTCATAGATGCGTCGAACAGCTCTACTTTTGGATGCATGTTGTGATGGCGGTGGTGCTGTTGTACCACACTGCGTGCCTATTATCCAGCCAACAGGCGCTACCCCTCCCCCCTTCTACTTCTGGAGTCGTTGTCCATGTGAATTAAAACCTGCAACGCTCGACGAACGGCGGACGCCTTCCCGTTGGACGAACTGTAGAATCCGGTGGAGCACCGCACCAAGACTGCTGTCCCTACGAAAGAAAAATGCGACGCTAGTTCCGCCCCGCCTCGTTCCTGCCGATGTCGGATCGCCAAAGAGATTAAAGGCGGAACCGGACCATTGTTAGCAGAGAGACTCGCCGCCACTAGTGCGCTCTTCGGCACCGCTACCTCTAGGCTATTACCTTCTTTGTCTGTATATGTTTGATAATTCTTTTCATCTCCTCTCGTTCTGCTCCAAGAGTCCGTCTCTCGTCCTCAACTCCCAGTAGGAATACCGGTAAGAGCTGTTAAGCTAATCTAAACACGTGCGGGATAGTTGTTTTTCCGATAGATAATGTGTTTCGCCATCGCCCGCGTTTCCACCACTTGCCACTAAAGTTAGCGAGACTGTCGACACGGCATCGTACAATCAATATCTACCGAATAGACTGCTCTGGCCTACTTGCGCTGTTTCTGGCATCAAGTACATCGATTAAAGGAAGAACAAATGATGCCCGACACCCGTGCAGACGAAGTGTCGCTGGAAACTAAAAAAGTGCACTGGCGCGAAAAGGAAGCTAACTTCAACGCGTTTCAGTCAATGGCGCTTTGTGCGCTATACATCCTCCTAATGAAAACATCGTTTTCCAGGCGCGACAGCAGCGTGGATCTCTTTCCTCAAAGACATATTGCAGATACATTTTCGCGTCCTATCTCGGCAAAGTGCCTGCGCGCCCATAGACGTTTGCTCGTCTGCTGCTGATATTTGCATCCTAATGAAAAAATTCGTTACCCGTTCATCCTTCAAGCTAAGAGGACAAAATTTGTGTTTGTTGACTACCAAAATAGCTTGGAAAAGATGTGACAACGCAAAAGAATGCATTTAGGAATATCATGTTGTCAATTGCCGATCCTTGTCAACGTTTTACTGCAGTTCGTCACGGATCTACTGCCGACATTGTCTATGTTTAATTTTATATCCACCTCAGAAAAGGTTCTTCACGTTGAGGCTTGTCAGAAAAAGCTGGAGAGATTGGGTATCAATGTCGAGGTCAAGAACGAGATAGAGAAAAGGTCTCACATCTGAGCAGGGTGAGCAAACGGCGTATGGTGTAACAGAAGCACCGCAAGGTTGCTTCTTTTTTGTTAACGCTGTTTCATTGTCCCAAAGATCTAAGGTAGCAATTTGTAGGAGATGCAATTCTACATGTAAAGAAGGAGTCCACGAGCTTGTAACAAGGCATAAACATGCTCCTCCTTTTTATGCAATATTTTTCACCATGTCCCCCCCCCCCCCAGCCCGGAGCAGACACGGCAGCCAGCTGCGACGTGCAGCAACGGGACCACGGCAGCACCATTTCCCCACACTCGGTGAAACAGCCGCCACCTCCTCCCCGCCTGCCGCCCAAGGCAGCCCCTCTGGAAACGGCGAGAGCCACCTCTCCACATGCCGCCGAGTTTACAGCCACCTCCTTCTCGCCCCCTCCGAGCGAAGGCGCAGCCGGCACCACCCTCGACGCGTCGACCGCTCCTGATGGCGGCGCGTCCCCTGCAGCGTCTGCTAGCGAACCAGCTACAAACGACGGCAATGCCGACGCGATGGAGCTGACGGACCAAACACCAGCTAGCGTTTCAGGCCACGCAAGTTTCGCATGTGCATCTGCTGTACAACGTAAGCAAAATACACAGAATTTTAGAAGCAGCATGTTAAACCCTAGGCTGGCAACGCTCTTTCGCGTACGTAAGCCGCTTGTGATCGCCATTTTAAAGGAACATTCGCTGGAAAATTTTCGTATGCTGATCCCATTTCGTCATCAATCCCATTTACGATTATGGTTAAAAAAGACGCTTAAATGTTGAATACTTTAATGAACTGGAGAATATTATTTTGGTATCGCACGTGTGAGCTGACGGTGGAGCCATGCCAGCTGATAACGTGGGACAAGTTTTATTCCTCCTGTTCATGCTCCACAGCCTTCACGATAAGATAAGGCTGATTATTCCCCAGTTGCCTTCTAGCTGCACGGAATTCTTATCAATTTTAAGCGTACGCTGTAATTTTTCAGTTGAATTGGGGTCCGTGTTGGCCAAATCATAATCGCGCTACTACTAATAAATTCTTGGCTGTGCTAAATGCGTAGCAGTGCCTGCCCTGCGTTCGTCTGAGCAGCGTCGTCTAACGTGATAGGCTCGTTTCGGTCGTCAGTTCCCGAATACGAGATATGGTCACATAGCGTTAAACTTATTAAAACCCCAAACTTAAAGAAGAAGAGGTTCCTCTCAGTGTTACTCCCAATTTCTGAACGCACCTCTGTTATATGCACTACTAGTACGATGTACCTCGATAACACATCGTTTCTTCATTCGCCGGAATTGTGCACTCGAGCATACTTGCCGCCCGCAAAGACTGCACCATTCACGCGCGTGGTACGGCGGCGTCCCTTCTTTGTCAGCGCGAACGCATTATGAGTCATGCTAATCCTGACGTCAGTTAACGTACGAGGAACGATGTCGACAAAGGGCGCATCAGCGATGGTGAGTTGCTCAGTAGTTAAAATCCAGAAAACCTTACTGCAATAAATTCACAGCTAACACTGAAGCTGGCGCGAAGGAACACAAGTGCAAGCCACATACGCGAAACTTGACAAAACTAAATTATGAAGTAGCATGGAGTATTGCATTCATCAAACTGGAATATACACCATTAACGGGTCAGGTAACTTAAAGGGCACATTTGAAGATTTGCATTCATCACACGCCAGAAGTAACGAAAAGAGCTTCCGCAAATGAAATTTATGTGCGCAGCATGCCCTGACGTCCGGAAACCACGTGCGCGCGACAGCTGCTTAGTAGGTCGCTGCCGCAGTAATGGAAAGGGCCGCGCAGGCAATACGTGACCTCATGGCGAGAACCAATAGTGCGCAAGGGCGTCTGCCGGGAGTTGCGCAGTTCTCCTTGCCTTCATTTTTTTCTCTCTCGCGTGTGGAATAATCCGCGGAAAGCAAAATACGCCTCCAGGGGCTACGGACGACTCGCGGCGCCCTCCCGCTACGCAAGTCACCCCCAGCGTGCCTGAAGCGGCAGTACAGAGAGCGATACCATCCGCCCACGAGCCCACCACGTATGACTTCGCCCTGGTGCAGTCAAAGGGGGACCGGCGGCGTGCACGAGCCTTGGAGACTGCTGCACTCCCAGTGGACCCTGCTGTCGTCGGCACGGTGCTCTGCCGTCCCTCGGCGCCCGGCGGAGCCTTCCGAGGAGTACCGCGTCTCGCACTCGCTGCGACCCTCTCTTCGCGGCCCGGTGTTGCAGAGGTTCGCGTTAACCATAAACGCAACATCCTGGCCACCGATACTACCACTCAGTAGTGCCTGGAGGAGCTGTTGCAGTCACTGAGCAGCACAGAATCCCGGTAACTGCCCGACTGCCAGCCAAGCGCGGAAGAGCACCGGCTTCCTGCACGGGGTTGTCGGGTTGCCCGCGGATGACCTGCTGGGAGCCATCGAGTCGAGTGTTGCCGCGCTGTCGGCAAGGGACTGGAGCAGCATCACCGTCCGATTCGCGGGACGAGTCCCCCCAGAACACGTACGCGTTTTCAAGCGGGGGTTCAGGGTGAGGCCTTGCAGGGCCCGTCTAGTGCAGTGTCGGCAGTGCGGCCGCCTCGGGCACGTGCTGGAGTCCTGCAGCTGGCCGACCGACTGCATATCCTGCGGCAACAGCCACTCTGAGGGCACCTTCTGCCAGACAGTCCGCTTCAGGAACTGCGGGGGCCTCATGGGGCCGACACTTCCGCCTGCCCCAAATGGCAGGAAGAACATGAGGTGACCACCATCATAGCTTCCTCCACCTCGGCATTGTCGAGGCGTGCTGTCAGGGCAGCACTCCGGGACGAGGAGCAGCCGCAGCAGACCTCCTCACCTCTGGCGCGGTCCTGTGCCAGCGCACTGAAGGGCCCCAGCCATTCACCCAGGCCTCCGATACTAGCCCCTCGCGCCTCCCAACGCCAGCAGACACAGGATGCTGCTGCTCCACCTGCCCAGGCTACTATGGATCAGCTGGGAGAAAACCTGCTGCTCACCATGCAAGCAGTCAGCACCATACTGCCGGCTGACCATCCGCTCCGGGCCATCTGCCTGCAGACAGTGGCATGTCAACAGCGATCCATTCGCCATGGATAGTCGCCCAGCGAAATGTCGGCCGCGCATCCTGCAACGTAACGTTCGCTTGTTGCGCCGTCGACAACCTACTCCTGCACGAGTACGACGTGCTCGCGTTGCAAGAGACATAAACGCGCGACGGGGAGTGCAACCTTCCGGGATTTGTGGGATACCACAGTGCGACCACTTGCGAGTTACGTACTTGCCTCAACGTGCCTTGGTTTTATCCGCTCCATCCACCCGGTCGCTCCCGCTCGTCTATTCACGTCCGTTAGCGCCTTGCCCAAGCCGTTGTTCGGGTGGCCGACATCGTTCCCACCTCCGTAGAGTGCGTGGCTGTGACTGTGTGCGTAGGGGGGGCGACACTTGGGTCCCCAGCGTGTACGTGCAACCCGTACGATAATGGGATACGATTTCCATCGAAAGCCTCACCGCGCGCATCGGTGGCGACTGTGTCGTGTGTGGTGATTTGAACTTCCACCATATGGCGTGGGGCAGAGCCCACAGCGAGCCGAACCGCAGGTAGCTGCTGAATTCTATCCATAGTTCGGGTCTGTTAATCAACACCGGTAGTCTCACTTTTGTGCATCGGAGGGTACACGGGAGTGCGATAGATTTGTCGCTCGTGAGTGAGCGATGCCACTACGAGTAAGTTCGCAGCCCCGACTCGCAGGGGTCGGACTCGCTCGACTTGAACCGCACGAGGACATGTACGTTCCGCGTTATGGACTGGTCCCACTTTTGGTCCCTCTGTGCCATACCCCCTCCGGCGAATACAAACTTTCTTATGGATCTTACGAGCTGCGTGTATGCCGCTAGAAAATAATGCACGGTGCCTGCTGGAACGCCAGTCCCCGATACCAAGCTTCTCAGTCTGCGCTGTGTGCGTCGTCACGCCGAACGCTGTGCCATCAAGAGTGACAAGGTGGAGCGTTGCAGTTTATATAACTGCCTTGACGCTGCGTGCCACCGTCACGGCAGGCAGCGCCGCAACCAGCTGACACGCAGCTAGCAAAGTGGCACGACACGCAGCTGGCAAAGTGTCTGCGTGTCGTTGGAAGACACACGCGAAAAATCGCGCCCTTGGCGCATTCTCGCTGCCTTCCTTCGTCCCAAGATTCCTCGCCATCCTGCGCTCTCGATCGCGGTTGCTACGGGCTTCAGCACAGAGCAACTGGCCGAACTCTTCGCCGATGCCTTCGCTCCGCCGTCATAATCTGTGCGCCCCGCCAGTGCAGCGTGCGAACTACTGCCGCACATTAAGGCTTAACTCCTCGCTCCCCTGCGCTACTTTCCTTCGAGTGCAATCTTGGGGCACGTTGACGTGCTGTGCTCGGCCCTGTTTACCCTCAGTGAGTTGCGCATTGTTTTGAACGCGCGTAAACGACGCTCAGCGCCTAGTGCCGACGGACTAACACATCAGGTCCTCAGGAACGCCGATGCAGCACAGCCCTCTTCACTGCTCGAGGCCTTCAACACTGTGTGGCGCAGTGGCATAATCCCAGCTGACTGGAAAGAGGCGATCGTCGTCACTATTCGCGTGCAGGCAAAGCTGCCACGAACATCAGCTCCTATCGCGGAGTGTCGCTTACTTAGGCAAAACTATGGAGGCCATGGCGTTGTACCGCCTTGAGTGGATTGGTTCCGCCCTCGACGCTTTCGCCCCGGAACAGAGTGGTTTCCGGCGACTCCGCTCGGCAGCTGACTCGCTCGCGGACGTCGTGGCTACGCTCGAGCACGCAGCAAGTCGTCAGGAATCCGGATATCCCGTGCTGCTCGATGTGCAACTCGCAATTGATGGCCTCCCTCACACCATCATCATTCAAGCCCTTCGTGAGCTACGTGTCACCGGCCGCCTCTTTGACTACATCGCGGCCTGCCTCAGCGACCGCAAGTTCTGAGTGCGAGTTGGCGACGCGCTCAGTGCCCCTCGCAGCATGACCTCCGGAGTTCTCCAAGGCAGCGTGATCAGCCCATTTCTTTTTAACTTGGTTCTGGCAAGACTACCTGACTAAATCCCGAACATGACAGCCCATGAAGTTCGTGTGGTGATCTACGCCGATGACATTGCACTGTTCGCGTGCGAGGCCACGGACATCGGCTTTCAAGTGCGAGCAACCCTGCAGTCGGCGATCAACGCCGTCGATGAATACCTCGCCAGCATAGGGCTCCAGTGCTCGCTGTCAAAAACTGAGGCATTCTTAGTACACCACCGTACTCGGGCGAGCATCGAAGTGCCCTGTCCAACGCTGCGCGGAAGCGCCCTCTCGTAGCAGAATAAAGCGCGCTATCTTGTACTCGACATCGACTGCCAAGTTAACTTTAACGCCGCCGTCTCACAGCTCTTCAAGAATTCTAAGAAGGTGGCTGGCGCAGCACGTTCTCTGCTCGCCCGTGGTCGTGGTTGTACACCGCAACTTGCGCTTCGAGTTTACAACTCGGACGCAACATCGCGATCACTTTATGCGCTTCCCCTCATCAATGCCAGAGCCGCCAACTGGAAAGCCATTGATATGGAACACTGCATCGTAATGCGCCTTCTCTACGGGCTTCCTCGCAGTTCGCAAGTGGGAGCAAACACTCGCCGAAGCGGGAGGCTAGCCGCCCGGACTACGCGCGCGGAAGAAAGCGCTGCACCACAGCGACCGCCTCAAACGTTCGCCACAGGGTCAGCCTCTCGTGTGCCACCTCCACACCCTCGAGGGCTTGGGCATGGGCCAGCATGGCACAGAGTTCAGCGCACTCATCGCGTCGCTGCCGCAACTTCTCCCGCTGCCGCTTTCGCTACACTACTCCACGCTGTTCGACGTCAACATCATGGTGCCAGGTGTCAAGTCAAAGCGCCGGACACCTCTATGTGCCATGCAGCAGGAGACGGCTTCAGTTCTCTACGAGCGCATAGGGAACCTCTGCTATTTTACACGGACGCTCTGCTCTTTTACCGGCTGCTCTGCTCTTTACACGGCTGCTCTTTTACACGGACGGCTCTGTGTCGAGTGATGGGTCCGGTGTTGCTGCTGCACGGCGCCGGACATTTCCGCTACGCGACAGTGCCGCCTTCGGTTTGCTTCATCGTCGACGGTGGCCGAGCTCGCTGCGTTCGACTTTGCGGCTCACCTACTTCTACAGCGGAGCGGTGTCATTGCCGCTGTTATCTGACTCGCGCGAGGCACTGCGCATGGTTGCGTAGGACTATGTCGGTCTTCCGCTTGTGCAGCGGGTTGGTTCAAAACTCCGCCATCTCGTCAGGCGGGGCGCCGATTTGGCATTGCAGTGGGTCCCGGCACACATCGGCTTACCGCACAACAAGGCGGCCAACGCCCTCGCTAGGGACGCTCACTCCGATCGCTTCTCCCGACGATTCTGCGCACCCTCCGCGCGCAGCACCTGTACCTACGTTGCGGCAAGTACGCTCCCTCGCCTCCTCTCCCGCGCCGGACTCTCGCATCCTCCGTGCGCTGCACCTGTACCTACGTTGCGGCAAGTACGCTCCCTCGCCTCCTCTCCCGCGCCGGACTCTCGCGCGAGGACCGCTCGTTTCTCCTTCTCCTGCGTGTCGGATGCTACATGACGGGCGCCAGACTATACAGGCTGCAGGGAAAAGGCAGCCCCGTGTGCAGCAACTTTGCCGATCTGGAGACGCTCGGCACCTCCTGCTTCACTGTGCTGCTTTCTGTGTGGAGCGCACGCACTTGTGTTCATCGTATCGGCGTTTGGGATTGCTTTGCGACACGACCAACGCACTGCTTTTTCCTATAGCCCACTCGTCTATCGTCAAGAGTGCGCGTGCGGAGCTACTTGAATTTTGCAGTGCGACGCACATAAGAGGGCGGCTGTAAGCCCCGCATTCGCTTCTTATGTTTTGTTTGGCCGCATTCTCCTTTCCTTTCTCTTCATCTATTACTCCCCACATTCCTTTCCCTGTGAAGTGTTGTTGAGGTGTCCTCCTGTGCGAGACAGTTACAGCACTGCACTCATCTTTTCCATTCTGTCTAAATCACTATACATACACGCTAATTTGATGCCAGCCGCGAAAGGCACATCGCTATATTGGTACGACCACCGGTACAATTGACGGGAGTATCAACGGCTGTGTCTACTCCGCTGTTTTACGGCGATAGCGATCATATGGACACTACGAGCGAAGTTATCTGATCGTCGCCGCCGTGAGGTTCCGTATTTTGGTATGTGTATGCTACATGCCTTGCCACGCTTTGAGACATGCGGTACGCGTGGTTCATATTGCCAAATCATTCTATCACTAATGTTGCTTATACCAAGTCTTACATTCTTGACATTTGTTACGTTGGAACACGCACACAAGGAACTATGTACAGGCATATCTACAAACAAATACACCGCACTTGGCCCAGAGGCAACAGCCCTCGTTAGCCTCTTAACGTCGCCATCGTCTTCACAGTACTGACCTCTTCATCATCGTGAACACTGACGGTCTACTACGTAAAACTATTCCAATACGTTTTTTATTCCAATCTCATGACATCAAATTTCCGTAACCGCCGACGCAAGCATCGGGCGGTGACCCGCAGGGTTGTGTGAACATGCCACTCAAACGCACTCCTCGTTCATAGGAGGCCACCTTTTTGTTACTTGAAAAACTAATAGCATTGCCTACACTGAGCGGCTAGTCTTATCTAATTGACTGAGAAGAAGCGATGAGTACGTTCATGTGTAGAGGCATTCTAGAGAGCCGAACAAGTGAAATGAAAATACATAACTAGATGAAGAGAATGGTGCCGGCGTTCGCGGTTGGTCCACTTTCCCTTACTTATGTTGCGGTGGCTGGTCGAAAATCGCGGCGGCATGCAACGGACGCTTAAGAATGACGCTGAAAGGGCTCCTGAGCAATGAACAGTTGGCAGAACCACGTCGTAAACGTGTCGAAAGTGCTTGAAAGCGATACGCGGCCACGCAAAAAGCTTTATTATACGCCAATAAAGCCATGCTCTCCAGCAGGTTCGAATAGCCAATGCCTGAGCGATCGGTGGCAGCCACCTTTTATTCCTTTCGGAACGGGGCAGCTTGCAGCTATTCAGAAGAAACTTTGGCTTTGTTCGGCATATTAATGCATCCTTAACGCGTACAGGTCACATTCACGCTGCGAGTTTTAGCGGTTTTGTCACGTCGCGTGTCAGTGAGATGAAGTGGGTGCAGCCCGAAAACGTTGGACCAATAGTCGGGGTGTAATTATGGCGAAAATGCTTCTAATCCGAAAGAGCCTGTTTTATTTTTCTCGGTCAAATCATGCATAATGAGTGAGCACACGTTATATCAGATGGGGAGCTATCGCGGTATTCGTGACGCCGCGTGACAGGCGAGTGGGGATGGTCTAGAAATGTTTTTGACCAATAGCGGAAGGCTGATTGCAGAGTTGGAATAGAAATGTTTGGATGAGTTTTGCGTTATAGCGTGCCTGGTCCGTAGCATTATCCCCGACCGCAGGGCTCGGAAGCAGTGCAGTAGGGCTTGAGCTTACTGACGTGCGTGGCGTCACTGGATGCCAGAGTAGAGGGGAGTTTAAACTTAGAGCAGCAATTTCATGCGCCACTGGCGTCACTTCACGCATGACGAGGTAGGTTTCTGTGTATTGCGAAATGAACTTCTCTGAATGTCCGACGTGACGAGAGGGCGACCATAGGAGCACGAGCGCACCAGAAGATACTATGCGTCAGGATGGCGGGCGTTGTACTGACGCTGCTAAGTGGTTTGCGAGGCCGTCAGTCGAGTACGGGCAAGCTGAGGTGCGCGGTCGGCGAGGGTGATGGCATCGGGCACATACTCGCTAGTTGAGGCCGCAGCAGGAGGAAGTGCGGTATCAAGGGCACAGGTCAGTTCGCACCCGTACAATAAGTAAAATGGAGAAAATTCGGCAGTGTCGTGCCGAGAAGAATTGCACGCAAATGTGACATCAGGCAGGGCAATGTCTCATTCATGGCGGGTCTTCGCAACGTGCACCCGTAAGGAAAAGTATACGAACCGCGGGCTATGCTAAACAGCCGATTTTCACCTCGGCCTGTGAATGCAACTTGGAATTCAGGATTGCAATCCAAACTTGACATTGGGTGCTTTCATGTGTGCTCGTCAATATGAGTTTACGCGTGTTAATTACAAAAAATTAGTCTTTTCAGCGACCCTGTGGTGTGTACACTTTTGCTCGCGCGTGTACATGGACAGCATACCTGTGAAGGTACGGTTTAACCGTCAGTGTATCGGTTTGGCGATAGTATGGGGTGGTTAGCTTCTGTTGAGTATAGGTGGAGTGTACAATGTCAGCGATAACTTTCGATAATATAGTTACGACCACGGTCAGTACCAGCTGTCTTGGATCTCCATGAAGCAATATAAAATCGTGCGAGAAAGTCTGCGACGTCATTGACTCAGCTGGTCGGCCGCAAACTCGCGTGATGACGTATCGGACGCCGTAATCAGCTAAAACGACTGCCCATTTGTTTTGAGAGGATGATGTATCAAAGGGCGCGAGGAGGTCTCATCCAACACGAAAGAATGGTTCCACAGTTACGATGATCAGCTGCACATGACAGGATGGTAGCACCGGAGGTGTTTTCCAATGCTTCCGTTTTCCTTTCCGTTTTCCGAGCAGCGTATACCGTCGGATCCCGGGCCAATAGAAACGGCGGCTGGCGCGGTCGTACGTCCGAGTTTCCCCAAGGTCCCCGACAGACTGTGCTTCATGGAGCTCAAAGGGCACAGCCCATCGTAGATGTTTGGGCACGACAAGAATACCAGATGCGCCAGTGAGGAAGTTCCTTCGGTACAGAATGCAGCCCTGGAGGGCATATCGGCGAACGGAGGCGTCGGTAGGTGTACAGTTCAAATGGTGGAAGAGTAGTCGAAGCGACAGGTCTCGGTACTCCTCATCGGAGATGTTAGAAAAGGTTCTACACAGAGAAAATGCCGTTGGCCGTACTAATGTCGGTATCTACAGGCTCGTTGACCGGGACCGGGTTTGCCTTCGGGGAAGCGTCGAGGTAAATTGCAAAGGAAGAGACCTCGTCTCCTTTACCTGTGACCGTGAACTTTGCTGTCTAAACGATGGCAGCCCCACGTTTCTGCGCGGCCGGACATACAGTAATTGTTCAGACTTGGCTTTTGTCTCGCAATGCCTCACTCACCGCGTCCTTTGCTTCATGGAAACCGACACCTACGGAAGCGACCACATTCCTTCGTACCTGAAGATTAAAGGCCTAACCAAATCCGTCCCATCCAATTTTAAGCAAACCATAAATTTACATGTGTTTAAATCACTTATGGAAGACGCATGCCACGAAAGCTTTTCGTCCACACTAGAAATCCAAATAGCCAAGGCTATGCAGGATCTTATGCGTTCATTTCGGCCATTTGAGAAATATAAAGATTTTGATGCGGAAATACAGAGCCTCCGTGCAATCCACCGGTGAGCGGAGCGACGGTACTGCCGGACTAAATCGGTTGTCTACCTTAGA
Organism: Dermacentor variabilis; assembly: GCF_050947875.1. NCBI lineage: Eukaryota > Metazoa > Arthropoda > Arachnida > Ixodida > Ixodidae > Dermacentor > Dermacentor variabilis. The sequence goes on along the minus strand of NC_134573.1, from coordinate 76,642,676 downwards.
GAGGCCAGATGCATTCAAAAGAAAATTCAACGTCGTCTTGCTGTGCTGTAAAAGGGACGCTGGAAAGTCTTTTGTGAGTGTCTGGATCCACGTAAACCTCTGTCAGTTGCTTGGAGAACAGTCCGCGGACTTCAACCAGCTACTCAACAACGTCAGCCATTTAAATCTCTAGCGCTCCGTTAAGGACGCCGAGAAGTCGACGTAGCCCAAGATTACTGCGCATAGATCGCGGGTCCGGCGTTCACCTATTCACCTTGCGCACCTATTCCTACTGTCGCCACTTGCTCCCGAGGCCCTCGTATGGACGCATCCTCCTCTATCGAAGAACTGGGTGCCGCACTTGCCGGGTGCAGACGATCTGCGTCACCAGGACCCCATGGCATCACATCCGCTTGCAAACCTTGGTCAAGAGGCAAGAGAGGCGGTTCTTGGCCTATAGAACGAATCATGGCGCGACGGCCTTGTCCCTAACACTTGGAAATCCAGTCGCCTTGTTCCACTCCTGAAGCCTGGCAAATCTCCTCTGGAATTGTCATCTTACCGTCCGATAGCACTGGCCAGTTGTGTCGGCAAGGTAATGGAGAGAATGATCCCTAGACGGTTAGACTGGTACTAAGAATTTTACAATGTCTATCCAGAGGCCATGACTGGCTTTCGACGCGGGTGTTCACTAATAGATAGCGGGATTGACCTCGTAAAATACGTACAGCACGAGGAACACCAGAAACGATTCACTGCGGCTTTATTCCTGGATGGTAAAGGTGGTTACGACAATGTTGATCATGATGCGATTCTAGACGCCTTAGAAGCAATAGGGAGTGGTGGACATGCCTTTCGCTGGATACGCAGCTATTTGGAGGGAAGATCTTTTATTTTTACTGAAGGTGGACCAACGCCATCTTGCAATACTAGTCGTGGTGTACCGCAAGGCGGAGTACTCAGCCTGACCCTTTTGAACCTGCTGATAGTTGGTCTCGCCGATTCGTTACCGCAAACCGTTCAGCTGACCGTGTATGCAGACGACATTTGCATATGGGCTTCAGTAGCGACACGTGTACAAGTTCGCGCACGACTTCAGAAGGTTTCAACGGCCGTGTCAACATACCTAAGATGGCAAGGCCTGGAGTTTTCCCCTCGGAAATGTAGATTCGTTGCTTTTACTCACAAAGCGATGGCTCCGTATGCTTTGCGGATTAATGACCAAACTGTACGATATAGACGAACGCACCGCTTTCTTGGCGTCATCACTGATAGGGACTTAGAGCCCTCACGTTTCGTACATGACAGCGTTTGACCGCCATCGTGGAGATTCTTGCGTTTCTCGGCGGGAAGTCCTGGGACGCTGCAGTGCCATCAATGTTGCAACTATATAAAGCACTGTTTTGGGGCTTCCTACAGTACAGCTTACCTGTACTAACGAATACTTGCACTACAAATACCCGTAAACTCCAGAGTGTGCAAGCAGAAGCATTCAGATCTTGTCTCGGTCTCCCCCAAACAACGTCATTGATTGCGACAGCGGCCATTGCCGGAGACACTACTTTGACAGTGCGCATAGATACAGATGTCTTGAGGGCGCATATCCGACACCTGATTCGGATTCCTTCACACCGCCTTGCTTGCTTGCCAGCAAAGAGGCCACAACCCATTAGGGCCCAAGAAAAATCTTGCAGTGTTCTTGTGTTCCACTGTACCTTTTCCGAAAGTGTTGTAAGACATCCGCCCTACTTGCCATTCGAATTTACGCCTGCTTCTCGATTATCAGACCCATTGTGGCGTCTGCAGCAGCCGACAGTGCAACTGACAATTCTAGGAATCAGAAAGAAAGTTGGAGGGTGGTTGCGAGCTTGAAACTGGCAACTTTGGAACAGACTCACAACGCACACATATGGTTCGGTAAAACTCAACAGCTCAGCTGCTGCAGCCATGACCCAAGCAAAGTCTGCAGAAACCAAATTAAAAACTTCATGTGTGACCACATCGACGGGTGCTGAACTTGCGGCACTCCGTGCTGCACTTCATTCCATTAATCATGAACCACCACAACAATAGACAGTCTTTAGTGACTCCATGGCAGCCTTTCAGTGCATTCAAAGCCCACTGCGCCACGGACCCAATGAACAACTGGCCTCAGAAATTCGACACATCTCTAACTGACCCTATGCAAGGGACACAACATTATCTTTCAATGGCTACCAGGACATTGTGGCATCAGAGGGAATGAGTACGCCCACGAAGCCGCCCGATTTACACATGAAATTGGTCAACGTGTCTTGATTCCGCTTTCGCCAACAGGCGCTTCAGCTAGGCTGCGATTGATGTCCCGTGAATATACTTTGCCCCTCTGGGACTCGACGGCTTTCACCATGTGTAGTTTGCGTTCGTTCTTCCCGGACATATCGATGCACCTACCTCCTGGGTTACCCCAACGTGAACCGATCATGCTGTACCGTCTGTGGCTAGGCGTTGCATTTACGAACTTTTATGCGTTCCTTATCGGTATGGCCAACAGCCCCTCGTGCGCCACATGCAACATCGGTGAGGCGCTCACACATATTGTCTCTGTATACCCTTGATATAGTGCCGAGAGACAAGTGCTGCGCATAGTACAGGACCCGTTGCACAATCCTCCACTATGGGAACTCAAAGCATTTGGTCAGTAATTGCACAGAACCTCCGTGCTGAAGGCCTTACTCGCATTATTAGGGTTCCTGCAGTCTGCGGGGTTTCACGATACCCTTTAATAACGTCGCCCCCAATGCAGCTCTGCAGTTTACACAGTTTGTTCGTGTTCGTTTCTATGTCTCTCTAATTCGCCCTTCCACTATCCTTCTCTTTTTATCCCCTTCACCCTTCCCCGTGCAGGGTAGCCAGGCGGAACTGCCGGTAAATAACCTCCCTGCCTTTCTATACAGCCTTCTCTCTCTCTCTCTCTCTTGCAAGAAGAACCTAACGCTCAGCCAGCGCCCCTCGATAGAGGTGGCGATGAACAGGAGGGGCATTGTCGGTACTTATGCGATCTTTAACAGCTATAGTTTGGGCTAAAAATGATCGTTCAAGTCAAATATATCGCGGAAACAAAACAGAACGCGGTAGGGCTCAAGGCGTGCTCGGACGGCGTGTAGGGCGCAATCACTTTTTGTAAGTCGGCGATGGTACAAGTTGCGGACTGCGATGATAGTGTATGGACGGTTGAATCGTTGCCTACTGTAACAGATGCCACTGAGTGATTCTGCAATCAGCAAAGCTGGGCCACAGACATTCTACGTGGAAGCAGTTCTTTCGTCAAGCCAAAATTGACCATTAGCAGGTGGACGCACTGACAGATAGCACTGTATGAGGTACTGTGATACCGTGTGTAAGGAGGACGTCTTGCAAGCAAGCCACGATGTAGTGACAGTCGGGCACCGGTGGGGATCACAAAGCGAACGAAGTCTATTGAACTGAGTGTCTGGGAATTGGTTCAGCGCGATCCAGAACAGGCAGGCGAAGGCTAAGAGTATTGGCTGAACTGTCTACGAGAGCAGAATGCGCGGAGAGGAAGTCAAGGCCGAGGATGTGTCGATAAACACAGGCAAAATTGCCGCGCGACTGGCCGCTCGATGCACTTTGCGCGTATTCGCAGGCATCTTTCACACTCGGAAAAACACTTGTATATGGCACGTATAGAGCAACAGAAAGCTGTATGGGGAGTTTCTCATGTTGCTATTCAATTGCGCTATTAACGCTTTTCATATAATTTTAACAATTGAGAACATAAGTATATTTAATAATAATTGTCAAGTCAGGCGGAGCGCAAAAATAATCTGAGTATTTCGAAGCCACGGCAAACAACATTATATTGGCTATGTCTGGCTATGTAGAATTTGCATATTTTTAATTTTTACCTCACGTGAAACGCCCTATAGACCAATAATGCCAGTCGGATTAAAATTTCATTTTTGTTGAAACCGTGAGCCATATATGGCTATTCTTTAAATACACTGAAGTCTGAGGACATCTAGGCTCAATCATAGAGAAAAGTGTGTATGTATGCTTCTCTCACCTCTAGGATAGATGCAAAGAACGGAGATGCCACGAAGACGGCGAGAGTCCTGTAGTGGTCAATGCTTTTACCACCGCTTTATATATCCGCTCCCACTGGCCTAAAAAAATAAGTATGATGCACATTTTTTTTTTTCCTGGAGAACTGTGCCAAAAATAATTTATTGTTGATTACAATTTGAAACTGTCATTTCTATAAAGCAATTTCCACGTCCGCTTCAACATTCTTCTAAACGGCTGTCCATTGCACTCATGAATTGCTTGACAGACATATTTATTAATTTTTTTCTGAGATTGGTCTGTAGTGCACATGACCTAGTGTAATACTTTCACATCGAGCAGTAGCATGCGCTCATACACCGTAGTGTCACATCACATGCCGCCGTAATCGCTTTGTTGGCTCGGTTTTTTGTTTTCTTGTTCATTACTACCATTTGAATGCTTTTCACGCTCATACATATTTAGCTCCAAATATGCGCACGTTTAGAGGACTACCTATTTAACAAACAATATATATTAAGATGCGGTGTTAATTCGATACATTTCTCTACCATGGGCCACCCAAGTGCTATAACGAGTTGAGAATGGGGATGACACTTGAGGAACGTCTTCAATTCTTCCCTTAAACGGTTACTTCTGAGTCAGAGATTATAATAAATACAAAACTCTTGCACCAGAAATATTAAATTTGGGAACTGTCGAGCAAAGTTATCAATACCATATATTAAAACAAGAAAGCCCATCGAAAATCCAGGAGTGATCAGATGACCGTACCTGTGCTGTACCCCCCCACCTCCCACCACATACATAAGTTCTTGTGATTATTCAGGCGTGTTGCAATCCAAGAATAAAACAGCGCATAATGGCCCAGTTTTCTTTACTTTATTATTACTTTTTTTCTGAGGGACATTATCGAATGGTTTGCTAAATTTAACAGCGCTAAAATGAATTTTACCGTTATTGCCACAAATGAATAAGCGAACCAACGCACATCCATAAGCTAAACAAAGTGAGTGCCTGCAGAAAATGCACTTCTGATGCTATGTCGAAAGCATGTTCAAATTAAACACTTCTCAAGGAATTTGGTATTGCATTTCAAAATTTATGCGCTCGATTTGTTCATTAGATGTAAATATGAAATATATTGGCCTCTTTCTTAATAACGACGTCTCATTGTTCTTTTCAAATTTTACCTGGTTTTGTGCAATTTGTACATACAAATTTGCAGATAAAAGTGTAGCACGAACTATAGATACCGGAAAATCTGCAAGATACTTGGTGTATCCCCGTAGAACGGAATTATATCGGGTATAAGAAACGAAAGGTGTGTTAGTTTATGTTTATATATATTAAGGACAACTCTATGAAAGTTTAGAAATATCCATTTCAAGCACTACACTCTACGGTATCTGTCCTGCAGGAATGACAGCTTAAATTAGAATAATAAAACAAAGTACACCAATGTTTGTTTGATTTACGATTATGGTACCGTCATTTAAAGCTTCCTAAACCTACCTTCATTTTTCGCGGAGATAGACGCCGAACTTATTCGGGGACGTTTTGGCGAAGTTGGGTGGCAATACTATATGCAGTAATGTGATTTGTCCGACGAAGGTCGCGCGCAAGGCTGCTTTGTACTTCGGCTATTACTCCAGATGATGCTTATTTTACTTTTAACCTCGCGGTTTTGCATTAGAGATTAACAATATTGGGGTCCGTACATGGCATATGGTTGCGAACTTTCTTTTTTTGCTCATTAGAAGCATAAGTGCATATAGCACACCATCGCAAGTTCGTAGGGTGATTTCAAATAGACAATATACCAATGCAAGAAATGTAGACTGTACAGGGCTCCTGGCACTCAATTATGGAAGCGTCACGGAGACGCAAATGATTTGTAGGAGAATTTAACGCGATGTTCGGTACCAGGGCATTGTAGGCCCAAATAGACATGAAAACACAATATTGCGAATGAAGATTCCGACATGAACGAAAACCAAGTATTCAGTAAAGGTGGAGAGAATAACCACTATAGCTTGGACAAGGATAGAGCAGCCTTAAATGCAAGTTAGCCTATTTACGACATGAATATGATCAAGTGGCAATATAATAATGTAAATATTCTCATCGACGCTTGTTTGCAGTGCAGATTGTTTTTGTTCCAGTGGGGCTTGGGAAGTACAATCGTGAAATAAAATCACTTTACTATTCGCCCACACAGGCATGTGTGCTTGCAAATAAAGCAATTGTGCGGCACATGTAGCGGTCTGTACATAGCACATAACACGTCTTTGACACCGATATCAGCTATAGAGGAGCAAGCACTGCTGTCGCGCACCACCTGTTGTTTCGCTGCACGTTCGTCAATGAACTCGCTACAAGTAATGTGTCATTATTCGACTACACAGGGCTCTGTGAAATAACAACCAAGGGGTTCCGTTACGGCGAAGGATGCCGCTCATGGATACACCGAGATTGGCCGCTATTGCTCGCTTGATACGTCTCATCTCACGAAAGGTTGAAAACCTAAACTTCTTGAGTCTGGTTAACATGACATTCAAGCATTACATATGTTATCAGGAGGCCTAACTTTCGTTCCCCGATCCTGTGCCTTTCCGAAGGCGGGACACCAGGGTTCACTGGTATAAAAAAAAGAGTTCTCCGAATTGAGAGAAGCTGATCTTGAATGAAAACTTGACAAGTCATCTAATAAAGCTGGATTGGCTAAGAAAAGGTGTTATGAAAAAAAAAACAACGCTCGCTTCATGTCAACACAAAGTGACCAAATGGTTGTTCGAAATCCCGAAAAGGGTTCTCCACTCTGCATAACAACAAAGCAAGATCTACTCGAGCTATCAGGAGCACCACACTCAATGTAGAAACTGGCATGTATTGAAGAAAAAGAGGGAGGAGTCGGCATGGGAAGCCTGGACTTATCAGTTTTAGTTAATCCGCGAAATATAAAGAGACTGTGAAATTATAACGACATGGTACAAGTTTCATTGAATCATTGTTTCCTTGTTCTGAATTCGACTTTCAAATGAGACGAACATATTCGTTCTAAATTGCTTTCTGTTTTGATTGTAATGGTTAAATAAGCTTCATTTATAGAAGGCGGAAAAAGGGGTTGTGGAAGGAAGGAAGGCCTTTTGGGCAAACTATCGAAATTTTCAAAACATCATAGTAACAATGCGAATGTTATGCTATGCTGCCACTTCATATCTTTATTTCATCTCCATCCATAGAAGGTGAACCTGATTTTCTGATTCTGTTAACGAGTAAACTTGGCGAACAAAATTCGAGAGTTTGCGTAAGCAGAAATCTTCGGTAATAGTGTAACGAGCACATGCATAGACCATATCTGCACTGGGCCATGTTACTGTAAATAGGATTTGATGCGTAAATATATGCAGTCCCAGGCCATTATCTTGTCGCTTTGGCTGTGCAAGGGCAGACCGATAGATTAATTGAACGAAATACACCGTATCAAATCATAATAAACGGCCATAAAGCAGAAAGTTTAAATTATTACCTACTTACAGTTCATTAGCAAATTACCATCATTTTAGTAGATTACGAATTGTTTCCTCATATTCAGAAAGGCATATGCCTGGAAAAATAAGAAAATTGTTGGGCTTTACGTGTGTAGGCGCGATACCCACCGCCGACTCCGTTCCGTCTTTTTGAGAGTGAGGAGGAATACACTCATCGAAAGCCCAATAGTGACTGATCGGCCAACCGAAACACTGGATGGCAGGCAAAGAAAGCGTCGCCAGAGGAAATAATAACCATCTTCAGGATGTGCAACGGTTCACTCGAATTCCACGATTCACGAACTTCGGACTCTATTTGAGTCACCGAACCACAGACTCCGTAGACTCATCCTCAGCAGGCCAGACAATGAAACCTGCGTAGAACAGGGCGTGGTCAGTGGCGGCGAGGGTATAAGCATGCACTTTCCTTTGTTATTATTTTTTAGGTTTCTTGGACAAGCAAAAAGTGCTTTGTTCGTTCATCACCATAGTATTAGCAAAATTAAGAACTTGAAGGTGAACAATGCATGAACACACAGTTACGTAGGGGCGTGTATTGAACGCCTTATGTGCCAGCGCTCATAGGTTATCAAGCAGGGAGACGTTAAATGTCACCTCACTGTGCATCATAGAGGGCGGTAGCGCTGACACGTGTAAGCTTTATCCAAAAGGAAGATGTTCAAAGACTTCGTTCATAACGAAGTGAGATAAACTATTGCCTAAAGACACGGTGGCAAGAGGAGACTACGGGACTAGTGCAGAATTCCAGCGAAGGTGCGCCAAAAAAACATCACATTTGAACACAAGTGCATAACCAATACCTGGTAAAACATAACCTTAATGAAACAGCTAGTTCATAAAACCGATGAAGTAGCCGAAACAGCCACATGGTAACCCTTCAGCAATGTCGAAATGTGCGTTAGGTTAATGCGTAAAACACTAACCCTTCAGAAATTTGTGTCAATATAAAGAAAAATATCCACAAGCGCTTACCAACTAACTTATAGAAAATGCATGACCAAGAAATAAGGAGCTTTAGCAAACCATAGACACAACATTCGAAAAAGAGAACCACATTATCCTCTATTTCTCGCTTTTTTTCGTTTCGAGGCAATGTAAATTTAGGACCGGCTTTTGCATGTCTTATATTGGATGGTGGATCAGCGCATGCGCATTTTTGCTGGTATTTTTCAGATGGTTGCTCAGCGCAATCACGATTGATTCTAGAAAGCAGATTTTAGACGCCCGTTTCATTGGCGAGCGTTGTCCCTCGTCACCGAGAGAACAAAGAAAGTTAATGATGAAAGAGAAGGCGGAGCGCAGCGGGAGATGAAATACTGCAATAGCGAATAGAGCGCCAGGAGTGAAGCGGAGGAGGAGGATGCAGCAGAATCGGGAGATGGAAAGCGGTGGAAGAGGGCATTGCGAAAGCGTGAGAAGAAAAGCGTAGTGCCGTGAAAGACGCGCTTTGCGGCGCTGATGCTAGGCGACGGCGAAAGAGTGCGTGTCGTCTGTATGGAAACAAAGCGCTGCATGAGCAGATGTCTGTCTCTGGCGGCGGCTGTCAGGCGTGCGGACTTATTGCGATCTTCCGATGAGCGCAGCTAATCGGAAGATCGCATTCAAATAGAGCGCCGCGAGTCGCTCCATTTGCAACGTGCCGCACGAGAAGAGTTATCACCGCCAGCTATTATATCGCGAAATGAACACGCATATACAGCTGCACTCAGATTTCGCATAAGGGAGTATTTAAATCGTCGGTGAGCTTTTTTTGCCTCTGTATTCGTCGTCCTCACGGTTTTTCTCTGTTGTGCCTGCAATGTGGTGTTTTCTGGCGAATGACCGGCTTCAAGACGTTGTTTCGCAAAGAATGGCCTAATGGGTGCTGGTCACATGCTCATATTTGTATGTCATGTTTCTGTATTAAGCCATAATTGCAAGCCAGCGTAAACATTTGCTCTCGTCGGTAGCTCCTTTGTTGCACTACAGCTTATCAGCTATGTTGCACTACAGCTTATCTAAAATTAAATTCGCCTATGTATTGTGTTACAGTTGGTCGTGCGTATGAAAAAGTCCATCTCTGGACATTCGGACCGCGCTAGTGTTCTGAATGACTTCCACGAACAGAGAATATATATATATATATATATATATATATATATATATATATATATATATATATATATATATATATACGAATCTTGGCTGCAACGCCTCAAGATGACGAGGAACAAACTCTTCCGGATGCAGTGAGCACTGATGCATTTGTCTCATATATAAGTGCTTGAACAAAGCTCACTTACAATGATTTAGTTGCGAAAGAAAAAGTGAAGCTGTGTTTGCAACCTCGGGATTAGGACAAGTTTGTGCTGACTCCAATTCGACACTGCGCGAAGCCTGCTACCGATGCTGCGTCTGACAGTGGCCTATATATATATATACATATATATATATATATATATATATATATATATATATATATATATATATATACATACCATTTATTATATATATACCATTTAAGTTAAGCGATAGTGAGGCGAATATTGAAATTTACGGATTGCAGCCGGTGAGTTGGTCAGGCGCACCCACTTGGAATGAATTTCCAGAATGGTACAAGTTTGGGGATATGCGCCATGAAACTCGCCGTAAAAAATGCACCTTTGGTCACCATACTATATACAAAGCACCATTTCATGCATTGAAGAACAAATTATTGTAATGCCTTGAATTTCGTCTTGCACTCTTCAATATAGTATCTCGAAAAGGTCACTATAAAATTATATTTGCAATTATATTCGCGTATTGCAAACTCACTGGCTAGATTTCATAAATTACAACAAGGGCCACAATGTAATGAAACGCGATGTTCATACGCGAATTTTCGTTAAACACTTGAGCATGCGCTTCGATTTCAGGGGCTTGTAAAGTCCCCCTCGTCGAATAAACTAGCTCCAGAACAAGAATTATGCTGTCTGCTAACAGAGAGTTTAAAACTGCGTAAAACCTAAAAAGTGATCAACCTGTATGCCCTATGTAGGTCAGACGGCTCACAGAAGAAACGACTAGACGAGGATGCAGCTGCACTGTCAACTGATTTATTTATTGAAATTCCCGCTCTTGAGGCTGTCTCACAAAAGTAACTTCCTTTCTTGACAAGGACATTGACGGTGTGCTTACCCATTGCACTCCTGGTTTAATTATCTCAACTGCCGCAAGGATCGGCCGAGTTAGCCAATCGTCGTTCCTTTCAGGACTTCCACTTCATGAAATTTGGGAGTGCCCATTCTTACTTGACTATCGTGTCCCTTGTTCTTTTCGCGACATTTGCAGTGGAAGACAAGATTACTGCTAGGGGTCCATTAAAGTGATTATGCGCGCTCTCTTGTGGGATAATGAAGACATCTTCCTGCTTGCCCTATGTATTGTTTTCAATAGGACAGGGGGATGTTGTACACTAATCCTTTGACGCAATCGCAGTATCTGTACAGTTGCTCGATCTGGCATTGAGGTTTCTTCTTTTCCTGGTTCACTTGTGCAAAAATACTTTTTACCTTGTTTCCTGCTAAGCACACTACTCGGACGCCCTGTTTTCTTAGCAAGCTTGATGAGATTCTGGATCAGTTCATGCACATATGGAATTTTGCAGAATTATTTTTTGCATTCGCAGCTTCAGGTCCGCTTTTGCTTCCTTGATTTCTTTTATTCTTTTCGACGAGGCCTTCTGCTGTGCTGCACATCATCAACACGGGGTATCCTGCATTTTTCAGCCTACTTAATTGCCACCGAAAACTGTGCTCAGTTTGATGTTGACAAAATAAAAAAAAAACAATTAAAAGCGGAAATTTCAATGTTTTCACAGTCTCCGCTTTCCTTCTTTTTTGCGTTTGTTCGCCTACAATAGATATTTATGAGTGTGTATGTGGGTATATGCGTTTATATATTTAGGCATGCCCATGTGTGTGTATATGTGTATATTGTCTCGTGGTAGTGGCGGTAAACAACACAATAGCAATGCTGTGAAATACAAAACTAGCTTTTATTCGGCGAACCTGTGCGCACAAAACAGGCTACACTTGAAGCACAACGAGAGTGGCGAACACAGTCGGCGATCGTCGAAAATCTGATAAGCGGGTCAAGTGCGTCGGCTTTTGTAGATCAGTCATCGAATGTTCCAGAGTAATCGCTGGGACCAGCATGCCCTCCACAAAGTTCTACGCCATTCGCGTCGCGCATACATGCAATCAGATTACGCAAGGTTCGGCGACAACAGACAGCGGATAGAAGCATCGATAACATTCGAGAAATTTCCGATACATTTAGACGCGTCCTGCGCTGAGCAATAACATTTAGTGGACGGTAAAATCTCTCACCCGTAAAAGATAAACAAGTTTACGTGTCAATATTTGTCGGTATTGTCCTTTTTCTTTGTCTTTCCTTTTTTGTTTTGGAGATAGCTATGCTGCCTGCACTGCATTATTCGTCACCGTGTTTTTTGTCGTGTAACCTTAATTACCACTGTTTTACATTTGTATTATCCCTCTCCCCCATTGTAATGCTCTCCGAACGAATATTGGACTGCATAATAAATAAGTAATAAATAAGTTATAAATAAATAAATAAATCAGTTTAGCGTGCAGCTGCGTCCTCTTCTCTTCGTTCCTTCTGTGTCCAAGTTCCTTAAGGCCTGCTGCTACAATCCTCAAAGAATGAACCAGCTAGCCAGGTTAAACACCCTTTTGAGGTCAGACGGGGTGCAGTGTTGTAAGAAAATGAGGATAGCAGACCATCATTGTAAAAAAAAATTGTGATGACTCTTCGCTGACTTTGTGTGGTGGCACGTGTGTCCGTCAGTCGCTTCAGGAATGCTTCCTCATGCCGAGATGAACAGATGAACTCATAAGGCTGAGCAATGAAGCAACAAATTTGGGGGCATGTGTTCGCTAGCTTTGTCAAAGAAGTATATATATTTTCTGAAATTGATCTAGCCCGTTCACGGAGTCTTTACTTCCCGTGTTAAGTGGTACGCATGCGTGCAAATATGTGTGCCTGATACTAATAGTTCCTTTTGAAGAAGTAAGCGTTCGTGTGTTTCCACTTTGTCATCTCAATGAATGTGCCTAATCAATGCTAAGTACGCTCCTCACTAAAAAAAAAAATAAAAACAATGCTGTCCTGCAAAGATAACATCTTGTAAGTTGTTTCCGCGTTTACGAAAGTAGTGTTAGATTTCGGGACTTCTGCATGTCTTTATAGGCCCCTTTTTCCATGCTCGAAATAAGGCTGCACAACTTCAGCTGGTACATTTTCGCGGTGCAGCTTGGAATGGGGTTATGCCTTGAGCCATTTATTTAACGCTCTAAACAAGCTTTCTATTAGGATATGACCACCTACGGCACCGCAACGTCTGATCGAAAGTGGAGCCCACGCCATTTAAGAAAGAGACGCAGTTCTTTAAATGGCCTTACAGCTTAAACTTATCCACGGCTTTGCGTCTCTGACTCTACATTACGTGTAATATCACCCAGACGTTCTGGGAGCTTTCACATAGCCAGCCGTTTGCAAGAAATCTGTGACAGTTCACTGCTCACTGCATCGAAAAAAAAAGTGCTCGAAAAATTGAGTTGATGGAAGTGCAGGTCAGGTGTACGAACCATCACTTTGCAAGAATAACTTCGGTAACAGGTGTCGTTGAGTACAATGGCCTTTTTCTAATTACGGAGAAATATTAGAACAAATGAAACCTGCGTTCATTGTGTGCGAGGTCAACATTTCGGTGTAACATGCGGCGACATTGAATATGAAACTTCGCCGTAATGATTTTTTATGTTCAGCATTCGTTCCCTAGCCCACCACGGTATCACTACCGTTAGTCTTTGGTCAGAGCTTTGTTGTATAAATATATGATCAAACCTTTTTATATAGCGACATTGATACGTCTGAAGTACACCAACCTCGTAATGAAATCGTGTCTGCCACTAAAGAGTATATTTCATTTTGTTAATTAGAAAGCTTTCATAATAAAATCTTAATGCCCCGTTGCAAGATCCAGCTTATAAATGAGGTAAATTTGGATATTGTAGTGCCTGCGAGCACAACTACATTCTTTGCTGCCAACCGATAAATAACGATAAAACTCGATAATAACGATAAAGTAAAAAATCGGCTCATTGGCACGCCTGTCTGTAAAGCACCATATTCCCTAGCGCTCGATATGCAACAGTTTTCTTTATTATTTTTCTGTAAATATTAGATCAAAATTATTTTTGTGGCCACGGGGTACCTGCGAACGTGATACAAGTGATATACAACCGTGAATGTGTTCACAGAGCTGTAAAATGTCTCTAGCATACGCATCAATACCTGTTTTTCATGTGTTGCAAAATAAAACACAACAGACAAATTTCGTCCTTTTCACGTAAACACACCCCGTAAGCGTGGCTGTAAGTGTAGCGTGAACAGAACGATGAAGGTTTCTCGAGAGTAGGACGAAGACTGGGCGCTGTTTAAGCAGCATTTCTGTCTGCTCTGCCTTTTAATTAGTGGCCAACTTTGTCTGCCTCAATTGGGTTGCTGGTGTAGCGGCATAGGGCTAGCACATTTTGTTTGTAAGCAAGAAATGGTTCATTTGACATCTGAGCACGGCAACCAAACGTCAGTTTTACTGCCAACTAGCGACGGACAGGTCGGTCAAGCAAGTCTCGCAGTTTCTTTTTACTGACGTCCATGCTAGTTAAGTTAACTTCATGCGTCTCATACCATTTCCGCACGGTTCCTCGAAGACAGAATACGAGGACCACTAACATCACCATCTGATCCCACTTGTTGTGGCTGCAGAGTCGCTCTTACATACCAAGCCATTCCTCGATGTCAGACCTATCCATGCCACAAAATTTTCGCGCGCCTTGTGGATGGCCAAGGATGACGGTAGGCGCAGATTGTTGAGAAGCCGTTGCTTTGCCGGCCATCGTGGTGCCAGGTAGGTGACGTGCGCTGCAAAGTTCCTTGCTTTTACCCCGCAGCTCCACGAAAGTGATACGGGAACGAGGCAGATGCAAACAGATAGATAGAAATGGCGCTCAAGTAGCAGCCACAGTCTTCGTCATTTTCTCGTCACGTCTTAATCGTTCCGTTCCCCGGAACAATATGTGTTGGGGCTAAATGAGAGTAAGAAATCTTAAGAACAAAAATTTCTTACTATATACAGTCCAAAAAGAGATAGAAATATAGCTTTGTGGCGAACATCGGATCGCGCCCTGAGTTTCAACATTCTGTTATCAGGCGGAAGCTCAAGGAATTGTGCGATCGACTGTTGATGTTCCCTCTTAACCAAAATATTCCGTGGAGCTTAGCAACTTTGGGTACATCAATCTTTTCTGAGTTGGTTACCCTAAGAAAATGGAGAAGCAGTAAAGACTGCTTCCTGGAGTGTTATGAGGTGCGACTTTGGCGAAGTTTGGAATCTCCGCGAGCTCGGGCGACGCCCCGGATATATTACCTAATGCATTATGAAAACGCATTCGACTAAGTGGAGATACCAATACTCATGGACACACTGAGTAAAGAAAGAGTATTAGAAGCCTATGTGAATATCCCTTGAAATATCTACGAAGATAGCACAGTTACTTTGGGCCTTCACAAGAAAAATTGAAAATTACCTATCCAGAAAGGGGTTAGTCAAGAAAACAGAATATCGCCAGTTATATTAATTGCAGGCTCATAAAAATATTACAGCCATTCAACTCTTAGAAAGAGAATTAACGGCGAATACCTCAACAACTTTAGGTTTGCAGATGACAGTGTCCTGTTCAGCAACACTGTAGATGAAGGGCATGAAGGGACTGAGACCTTAAACAAAAAAGTGCATGAGTGGGTTTGAAGAAACATAGGCAGAAGACAAAGGCAATGTTCAATTGCCTGACAAGAAAACAAGAGTTCTTAATTAGCAACCGGTCGATGCGATATGTGCGCCATTCCTTACGCACCTTGTACCTTAATTGAAATAGAAGAAAAGCAAGCTATCAATAAAAAAAACTTCCAGCCAAGTGACATAGGCGAATTTCAATTGAACTCTGCGGTTTTACGTGCCCAAGCCACAGCTTAATTTTGAGAGACGCCGTAGTGGGGGACTCCGGATTAAATTTGGCCACCAGGGGGACCTGCCCCCAATGCAAGGGACATGGGCTTTCTTCCATATCGCGCCCTCCGAAATGCGGCCGCCACGGCTGAGATTCCATGCCGCTATATTCTTCTAACAGTGCAACACCATGCCCGCTAAGCCACCACTGCGGATGTGACAGTGGCAAACCAAGTCAGTGTCCTCTGAGTTGTTCTTGGACGTTGAAAGCGCCGAAACAGAGACGCTGGTGTGGAAGCATCACAAAGCTTAAGCACTTCAGACTTCACTCCACGTTGTAGCTCCAAATGAGTAATTGGTGATAGGCTGTCAAAGGATGAGGAACAACGGGCCGGAACCATGAGCGAAAGCCGCCAAATGTACTATGACTTCAAGTATCGCTGTACAAATGTCACATGAGTGAATGTACCATAATTGCAAACGGAATAAATAGCTTATGCATATTATGAATATAGAATAAATAAAATAAATAATTCTGGTTGACACCTCTCGTGCGCAAAAAGAACTGCTAGCGCACAGAAACCTCTGAGGAATCGAGAAACAAAACAGATCTCAGAGCTTCTGATGCGGCATAATCCTTGATGAAAAATATTTCGTCTGAAGTCACAAGCACCGTGCATAGAATGCGCGCTAACGATCGCGTATGCACGATAATACACTA
Source organism: Dermacentor variabilis (assembly GCF_050947875.1). Classification (NCBI taxonomy): domain Eukaryota; kingdom Metazoa; phylum Arthropoda; class Arachnida; order Ixodida; family Ixodidae; genus Dermacentor; species Dermacentor variabilis. The sequence goes on along the minus strand of NC_134573.1, from coordinate 76,626,301 downwards.
ATTCGTGCCCCGTAAAGATGTTCAATTCCTAACCAAACGCCCTGCGTCCTTCACCTCGAGGGCGCCGCGCTCCCAGCCAGACGGTCGACGTGAATCGCACAAGTGCGCCTTGCAGTTCGCCCTCTTGTGAGGCTACATACGGCGACACGTGACTTTAAGAATTATTCAAAACCACAGCAGTTATTTCTTGGTATATAGCTTGAATAGACACAAATGTTTAGCAAACTATTAAAACGTGCAAACATAACACCTCATTGTGTTTGTTTTATCTCGTACCGTAGGAAGAGGGAGGCAAGTTCGTTTTGTCTGCTTGTTCATAAGCTGAGGAGTCAAGCGCGCCGAGAACGAAGCTATGTCATTGTTAACCGTATTCCAGCGCGTCATCCTGCTCTATGATTCGCTTGTGTCGGCCTCAGTGTTCGCGTAGCACTGACCTATACCAATAGTAAGGTGTTCGCGTGCACAGCGCAAGACCGCCACCAGAAGTGTACCGCGCTGCGAAAAAGCGGGGACAATTTAGGGGCCTTCCACTCTGTGAAGCCGGACAACCAGCGAAATTGTATTGGTATGACTATGTTGACAACCAAATTTTTTTATTTGGTTATTGCTATATCGTTTCAATAAAGACACATAAACGTAACTTCGTGGTTGTTATCGTCTTTATTTTGTCTCATTCGCTACCACAGTGACCATAGCTTCGTGGTCGCTGTCGTACACCGCGAATGCTTAAACTGCTAGGCCAGACATGTTCTTGCCAAAGCTTAAATTTATGCACCACCGGTGACGCGTGGCCGGCACATGGACGTCCGTTTAGCACTCAATTCAGAAACGTTACAACAGCAAGGATACAGTCCACTTGCTGTCGGCAGGCGCTAGGTCGACGTTAAGCCTCCCACGATGACGATCGACTTGTCTTTGACGGATGAAATGCAACCAGAGGCGTTTATTATAACAGTCTCAATGTCTCCTTTATACGTAGCCGGAAGGACGTAGACCGTCACGACAACGATCTCATCTTCCGCCAGCACGGCACGCACTCGATAATCTCGACCTGTAGGCCACTGGGCATTCGGCGGCAGCGGCTTCTCGTCGCTTTCGTGGCCATTGGCGCTTTTGGTCCCGTTGCCGCACATAGCCAGCCGCACCAAACGGCTGGCTATGTGAAAGCTCCCAGAACGTCTGGGTGATATTACACGTAATGTAGAGTCAGAGACGCAAAGCCGTGGATAAGTTTAAGCTGTAAGGCCATTTAAAGAACTGCGTCTCTTTCTTAAATGGCGTGGGCTCCACTTTCGATCAGACGTTGCGGTGCCGTAGGTGGTCATATCCTAATAGAAAGCTTGTTTAGAGCGTTAAATAAATGGCTCAAGGCATAACCCCATTCCAAGCTGCACCGCGAAAATGTACCAGCTGAAGTTGTGCAGCCTTATTTCGAGCATGGAAAAAGGGGCCTATAAAGACATGCAGAAGTCCCGAAATCTAACACTACTTTCGTAAACGCGGAAACAACTTACAAGATGTTATCTTTGCAGGACAGCATTGTTTTTATTTTTTTTTTTAGTGAGGAGCGTACTTAGCATTGATTAGGCACATTCATTGAGATGACAAAGTGGAAACACACGAACGCTTACTTCTTCAAAAGGAACTATTAGTATCAGGCACACATATTTGCACGCATGCGTACCACTTAACACGGGAAGTAAAGACTCCGTGAACGGGCTAGATCAATTTCAGAAAATATATATACTTCTTTGACAAAGCTAGCGAACACATGCCCCCAAATTTGTTGCTTCATTGCTCAGCCTTATGAGTTCATCTGTTCATCTCGGCATGAGGAAGCATTCCTGAAGCGACTGACGGACACACGTGCCACCACACAAAGTCAGCGAAGAGTCATCACAATTTTTTTTTACAATGATGGTCTGCTATCCTCATTTTCTTACAACACTGCACCCCGTCTGACCTCAAAAGGGTGTTTAACCTGGCTAGCTGGTTCATTCTTTGAGGATTGTAGCAGCAGGCCTTAAGGAACTTGGACACAGAAGGAACGAAGAGAAGAGGACGCAGCTGCACGCTAAACTGATTTATTTATTTATTTATAACTTATTTATTACTTATTTATTATGCAGTCCAATATTCGTTCGGAGAGCATTACAATGGGGGAGAGGGATAATACAAATGTAAAACAGTGGTAATTAAGGTTACACGACAAAAAACACGGTGACGAATAATGCAGTGCAGGCAGCATAGCTATCTCCAAAACAAAAAAGGAAAGACAAAGAAAAAGGACAATACCGACAAATATTGACACGTAAACTTGTTTATCTTTTACGGGTGAGAGATTTTACCGTCCACTAAATGTTATTGCTCAGCGCAGGACGCGTCTAAATGTATCGGAAATTTCTCGAATGTTATCGATGCTTCTATCCGCTGTCTGTTGTCGCCGAACCTTGCGTAATCTGATTGCATGTATGCGCGACGCGAATGGCGTAGAACTTTGTGGAGGGCATGCTGGTCCCAGCGATTACTCTGGAACATTCGATGACTGATCTACAAAAGCCGACGCACTTGACCCGCTTATCAGATTTTCGACGATCGCCGACTGTGTTCGCCACTCTCGTTGTGCTTCAAGTGTAGCCTGTTTTGTGCGCACAGGTTCGCCGAATAAAAGCTAGTTTTGTATTTCACAGCATTGCTATTGTGTTGTTTACCGCCACTACCACGAGACAATATACACATATACACACACATGGGCATGCCTAAATATATAAACGCATATACCCACATACACACTCATAAATATCTATTGTAGGCGAACAAACGCAAAAAAGAAGGAAAGCGGAGACTGTGAAAACATTGAAATTTCCGCTTTTAATTGTTTTTTTTTTATTTTGTCAACATCAAACTGAGCACAGTTTTCGGTGGCAATTAAGTAGGCTGAAAAATGCAGGATACCCCGTGTTGATGATGTGCAGCACAGCAGAAGGCCTCGTCGAAAAGAATAAAAGAAATCAAGGAAGCAAAAGCGGACCTGAAGCTGCGAATGCAAAAAATAATTCTGCAAAATTCCATATGTGCATGAACTGATCCAGAATCTCATCAAGCTTGCTAAGAAAACAGGGCGTCCGAGTAGTGTGCTTAGCAGGAAACAAGGTAAAAAGTATTTTTGCACAAGTGAACCAGGAAAAGAAGAAACCTCAATGCCAGATCGAGCAACTGTACAGATACTGCGATTGCGTCAAAGGATTAGTGTACAACATCCCCCTGTCCTATTGAAAACAATACATAGGGCAAGCAGGAAGATGTCTTCATTATCCCACAAGAGAGCGCGCATAATCACTTTAATGGACCCCTAGCAGTAATCTTGTCTTCCACTGCAAATGTCGCGAAAAGAACAAGGGACACGATAGTCAAGTAAGAATGGGCACTCCCAAATTTCATGAAGTGGAAGTCTTGAAAGGAACGACGATTGGCTAACTCGGCCGATCCTTGCGGCAGTTGAGATAATTAAACCAGGAGTGCAATGGGTACGCACACCGTCAATGTCCTTGTCAAGAAAGGAAGTTACTTTTGTGAGACAGCCTCAAGAGCGGGAATTTCAATAAATAAATCAGTTGACAGTGCAGCTGCATCCTCGTCTAGTCGTTTCTTCTGTGAGCCGTCTAACCTACATAGGGCATACAGGTTGATCACTTTTTAGGTTTTACGCAGTTTTAAACTCTCTGTTAGCAGACAGCATAATTCTTGTTCTGGAGCTAGTTTATTCGACGAGGGGGACTTTACAAGCCCCTGAAATCGAAGCGCATGCTCAAGTGTTTAACGAAAATTCGCGTATGAACTTCGCGTTTCATTACATTGTGGCCCTTGTTGTAATTTATGAAATCTAGCCAGTGAGTTTGCAATACGCGAATATAATTGCAAATATAATTTTATAGTGACCTTTTCGAGATACTATATTGAAGAGTGCAAGACGAAATTCAAGGCATTACAATAATTTGTTCTTCAATGCATGAAATGGTGCTTTGTATATAGTATGGTGACCAAAGGTGCATTTTTTACGGCGAGTTTCATGGCGCATATCCCCAAACTTGTACCATTCTGGAAATTCATTCCAAGTGGGTGCGCCTGACGAACTCACCGGCTGCAATCCGTAAATTTCAATATTCGCATCACTATCGCTTAACTTAAATGGTATATATATAATAAATGGTATATATATATATACATATATATATATATATATATATATATATATATAAATATATATATATATATATATATATATATATATATATATATATATATATATATATATATATATAGGCCACTGTCAGACGCAGCATCGATAGCAGGCTTCGCGCAGTGTCGAATCGGAGTCAGCACAAACTTGTCCTAATCCCGAGGTTGCAAACACAGCTTCACTTTTTCTTTCGCAACTAAATCATTGTAAGTGAGCTTTGTTCTAGCACTTATATATGAGACAAATGCATCAGTGCTCACTGCATCCGGAAGAGTTTGGTCCTCGTCATCTTGAGGCGTTGCAGCCAAGATTCGTATATATATATATATATATATATATATATATATATATATATATATATATATATATATATATATATATATATATATATATATATATATATATATATACATATTTATATATATATATATATATATATATATATATATGCCAATATATTTTCTGTTCGTGGAAGTCATTCAGAACACTAGCGCGGTCCGAATGTCCAGAGGTGGACTTTTTCATACGCACGACCAACTGTAACACAATACATAGGCGAATTTAATTTTAGATAAGCTGTAGTGCAACATAGCTGATAAGCTGTAGTGCAACAAAGGAGCTACCGACGAGAGCACATGTTTACGCTGGCTTGCAATTATGGCTTAATACAGAAACATGACATACAAATATGAGCATGTGACCAGCACCCATTAGGCCATTCTTTGCGAAACAACGTCTTGAAGCCGGTCATTCGCCAGAAAACACCACATTGCAGGCACAACAGAGAAAAACCGTGAGGACGACGAATACAGAGGCAAAAAAAGCTCACCGACGATTTAAATACTCCCTTATGCGAAATCTGAGTGCAGCTGTATATGCGTGTTCATTTCGCGATATAATAGCTGGCGGTGATAACTCTTCTCGTGCGGCACGTTGCAAATGGAGCGACTCGCGGCGCTCTATTTGAATGCGATCTTCCGATTAGCTGCGCTCATCGGAAGATCGCAATAAGTCCGCACGACTGACAGCCGCCGCCAGAGACAGACATCTGCTCATGCAGCGCTTTGTTTCCATTCAGACGACACGCACTCTTTCGCCGTCGCCTAGCATCAGCGCCGCAAAGCGCGTCTTTCACGGCACTACGCTTTTCTTCTCACGCTTTCGCCATGCCCTCTTCCACCGCTTTCCATCTCCCGATTCTGCTGCATCCTCCTCCTCCGCTTCACTCCTGGCGCTCTATTCGCTATTGCAGTATTTCATCTCCCGCTGCGCTCCGCCTTCTCTTTCATCATTAACTTTCTTTGTTCTCTCGGTGACGAGGGACAACGCTCGCCAATGAAACGGGCGTCTAAAATCTGCTTTCTAGAATCAATCGTGATTGCGCTGAGCAACCATCTGAAAAATACCAGCAAAAATGCGCATGCGCTGATCCACCATCCAATATAAGACATGCAAAAGCCGGTCCTAAATTTACATTGCCTCGAAACGAAAAAAAGCGAGAAATAGAGGATAATGTGGTTCTATTTTTCGAATGTTGTGTCTATGGTTTGCTAAAGCTCCTTATTTCTTGGTCATGCATTTTCTATAAGTTAGTTGGTAAGCGCTTGTGGATATTTTTCTTTACATTGACACAAATTTCTGAAGGGTTAGTGTTTTACGCATTAACCTAACGCACATTTCGACATTGCTGAAGGGTTACCATGTGGCTGTTTCGGCTACTTCATCGGTTTTATGAACTAGCTGTTTCATTAAGGTTATGTTTTACCAGGTATTGGTTATGCACTTGTGTTCAAATGGGATGTTTTTTTGGCGCACCTTCGCTGGAATTCTGCACTAGTCCCGTAGTCTCCTCTTGCCACCGTGTCTTTAGGCAATAGTTTATCTCACTTCGTTATGAACGAAGTCTTTGAACATCTTCCTTTTGGATAAAGCTTACACGTGTCAGCGCTACCGCCCTCTATGATGCACAGTGAGGTGACATTTAACGTCTCCCTGCTTGATAACCTATGAGCGCTGGCACATAAGGCGTTCAATACACGCCCCTACGTAACTGTGTGTTCATGCATTGTTCACCGCAAGTTCTTAATTTTGCTAATACTATGGTGATGAACGAACAAAGCACTTTTTGCTTGTCCAAGAAACCTAAAAAATAATGACAAAGGAAAGTGCATGCTTATACCCTCACCGCCACTGACCACGCCCTGTTCTACGCAGGTTTCATTGTCTGGCCTGCTGAGGATGAGTCTACGGAGTCTGTGGTTCGGTGACTCAAATAGAGTCCGAAGTTCGTGAATCGTGGAATTCGAGTGAACCTGGCACATCCTGAAGATGGTTATTATTTCCTCTGGCGACGCTTTCTTTGCCTGCCATCCAGTGTTTCGGTTGGCCGATCAGTCACTATTGGGCTTTCGATGAGTGTATTCCTCCTCACTCTCAAAAAGACGGAACGGAGTCGGCGGTGGGTATCGCGCCTACACACGTAAATCCCAACAATTTTCTTATTTTTCCAGGCATATGTCTTTCTGAATATGAGGAAACAATTCGTAATCTACTAAAATGATGGTAATTTGCTAATGAACTGTAAGTAGGTAATAATGTAAGCTTTCTACTTTATGGCCGTTTATTATGATTTGATACGGTGTATTTCGTTCAATTAATCTATCGGTCTGCCCTTGCACAGCCAAAGCGACAAGATAATGGCCTGGGACTGCATATATTTACGCATCAAATCCTATTTACAGTAACATGGCCCAGTGCAGATATGGTCTATGCATGTGCTCGTTACACTATTACCGAAGATTTCTGCTTACGCAAACTCTCGAATTTTGTTCGCCAAGTTTACTCGTTAACAGAATCAGAAAATCAGGTTCACCTTCTATGGATGGAGATGAAATAAAGATATGAAGTGGCAGCATAGCATAACATTCGCATTGTTACTATGATGTTTTGAAAATTTCGACAGTTTGCCCAAAAAGCCTTCCTTCCTTCCACAACCCCTTTTCCCGCCTTCTATAAATGAAGCTTATTTAACCATTACAATCAAAACAGAAAGCAATTTAGAACGAATATGTTCGTCTCATTTGAAAGTCGAATTTAGAACAAGGAAACAATGGTTCAATGAAACTTGTACCATGTCGTTATAATTTCACAGTCTCTTTATATTTCGCGGATTAACTAAAACTGATAAGTCCAGGCTTCCCATGCCGACTCCTCCCTCTTTTTCTTCAATACATGCCAGTTTCTACATTGAGTGTGGTGCTCCTGATAGCTCGAGTAGATCTTGCTTTGTTGCTATGCAGAGTGGAGAACCCTTTTCGGGATTTCGAACAACCATTTGGTCACTTTGTGTTGACATGAAGCGAGCGTTGTTTTTTTTATCATAACACCTTTTCTTAGCCAATCCAGCTTTATTAGATGACTTGTCAAGTTTTCATTCAAGATCAGCTTCTCCCAATTCAGAGAACTCTTTCTTTTATACCAGTGAACCCTGGTGTCCCGCCTTCGGAAAGGCACAGGATCGGGGAACGAAAGTTAGGCCTCCTGATAACATATGTAATGCTTGAATGTCATGTTAATCAGACTCAAGAAGTTTAGGTTTTCAACCTTTCGTGAGATGAGACGTATCAAGCGAGCAATAGCGGCCAATCTCGGTGTATCCATGAGCGGCATCCTTCGCCGTAACGGAACCCCTTGGTTGTTATTTCACAGAGCCCTGTGTAGTCGAATAATGACACATTACTTGTAGCGAGTTCATTGACGAACGTGCAGCGAAACAACAGGTGGTGCGCGACAGCAGTGCTTGCTCCTCTATAGCTGATATCGGTGTCAAAGACGTGTTATGTGCTATGTACAGACCGCTTCATGTGCCGCACAATTGCTTTATTTGCAAGCACACATGCCTGTGTGGGCGAATAGTAAAGTGATTTTATTTTACGATTGTACTACCCAGGCCCCACTGGAACAAAAACAATCTGCACTGCAAACAAGCGTCGATGAGAATATTTACATTATTATATTGCCACTTGATCATATTCATGTCGTAAATAGGCTAACTTGCATTTAAGGCTGCTCTATCCTTGTCCAAGCTATAGTGGTTATTCTCTCCACCTTTACTGAATACCTGGTTTTCGTTCATGTCGGAATCTTCATTCGCAATATTGTGTTTTCATGTCTATTTGGGCCTACAATGCCCTGGTACCGAACATCGCGTTAAATTCTCCTACAAATCATTTGCGTCTCCGTGACGCTTCCATAATTGAGTGCCAGGAGCCCTGTACAGTCTACATTTCTTGCATTGGTATATTGTCTATTTGAAATCACCCTACGAACTTGCGATAGTGTGCTATATGCACTTATGCTTCTAATGAGCAAAAAAAGAAAGTTCGCAACCATATGCCATGTACGGACCCCAATATTGTTAATCTCTAATGCAAAACCGCGAGGTTAAAAGTAAAATAAGCATCATCTGGAGTAATAGCCGAAGTACAAAGCAGCCTTGCGCGCGACCTTCGTCGGACAAATCACATTACTGCATATAGTATTGCCACCCAACTTCGCCAAAACGTCCCCGAATCAGTTCGGCGTCTATCTCCGCGAAAAATGAAGGTAGGTTTAGGAAGCTTTAAATGACGGTACCATAATCGTAAATCAAACAAACATTGCTGTGTACTTTGTTTTATTATTCTAATTTAAGCTGTCATTCCTGCAGGACAGATACCGTAGAGTGTAGTGCTTGAAATGGATATTTCTAAACTTTCATAGAGTTGTCCTTAATATATATAAACATAAACTAACACACCTTTCGTTTCTTATACCCGATATAATTCCGTTCTACGGGGATACACCAAGTATCTTGCAGATTTTCCGGTATTTATAGGTCGTGCTACACTTTTATCTGCAAATTTGTATGTACAAGTTGCACAAAACCAGGTAAAATTTGAAAAGAACAACGAGACGTCGTTATTAAGAAAGATGCCAATATATTTCATATTTACATCTAATGAACAAATCGAGCGCATAAATTTTGAAATGCAATACCAAATTCCTTGAGAAGTGTTTGATTTGAACATGCTTTCGACATAGCATCAGAAGTGCATTTTCTGCAGGCACTCACTTTGTTTAGCTTATGGATGTGCGTTGGTTCGCTTATTCATTTGTGGCAATAACGGTAAAATTCATTTTAGCGCTTTTAAATTTAGCAAACCATTCGATAATGTCCCTCAGAAAAAAAGTAATAATAAAGCAAAGAAAACTGGGCCATTATGCGCTGTTTTATTCTTGGATTGCAACACGCCTGAATAATCACAAGAACTTATGTATGTGGTGGAAGGTGGGGGGGTACAGCACAGGTACGGTCATCTGATCACTCCTGGATTTTTGATGGGCTTTCTTGTTTTAATATATGGTATTGATAACTTTGCTCGACAGTTCCCAAATTTAATATTTCTGGTGCAAGAGTTTTGTATTTATTATAATCTCTGACTCAGAAGTAACCGTTTAAGGGAAGAATTGAAGACGTTCCTCAAGTGTCATCCCCATTGTCAACTCGTTATAGCACTTGGGTGGCCCATGGTAGAGAAATGTATCGAATTAACACCGCATCTTAATATATATTGTTTGTTAAATAGGTAGTCCTCTAAACGTGCGCATATTTGGAGCTAAATATGTATGAGCGTGAAAAGCATTCAAATGGTAGTAATGAACAAGAAAACAAAAAACCGAGCCAACAAAGCGATTACGGCGGCATGTGATGTGACACTACGGTGTATGAGCGCATGCTACTGCTCGATGTGAAAGTATTACACTAGGTCATGTGCACTTCAGACCAATCTCAGAAAAAAATTAATAAATATGTCTGTCAAGCAATTCATGAGTGGAATGTACAGCCGTTTAGAAGAATGTTGAAGCGGACGTGGAAATTGCTTTATAGAAATGACAGTTTCAAATTGTAATCAACAATAAATTATTTTTGGCACAGTTCTCCAGGAAAAAAAAATGTGCATCTAACTTATTTTTTTAGGCCAGTGGGAGCGGATATATAAAGCGGTGGTAAAAGCATTGACCACTACAGGACTCTCGCCGTCTTCGTGGCATCTCCGTTCTTTGCATCTATCCTAGAGGTGAGAGAAGCATACATACACACTTTTCTCTATGATTGAGCCTAGATGTCCTCAGACTTCAGTGTATTTAAAGAATAGCCATATATGGCTCACGGTTTCAACAAAAATGAAATTTTAATCCGACTGGCATTATTGGTCTATAGGGCGTTTCACGTGAGGTAAAAATTAAAAATATGCAAATTCTACATAGCCAGACATAGCCAATATAATGTTGTTTGCCGTGGCTTCGAAATACTCAGATTATTTTTGCGCTCCGCCTGACTTGACAATTATTATTAAATATACTTATGTTCTCAATTGTTAAAATTATATGAAAAGCGTTAATAGCGCAATTGAATAGCAACATGAGAAACTCCCCATACAGCTTTCTGTTGCTCTATACGTGCCATATACAAGTGTTTTTCCGAGTGTGAAAGATGCCTGCGAATACGCGCAAAGTGCATCGAGCGGCCAGTCGCGCGGCAATTTTGCCTGTGTTTATCGACACATCCTCGGCCTTGACTTCCTCTCCGCGCATTCTGCTCTCGTAGACAGTTCAGCCAATACTCTTAGCCTTCGCCTGCCTGTTCTGGATCGCGCTGAACCAATTCCCAGACACTCAGTTCAATAGACTTCGTTCGCTTTGTGATCCCCACCGGTGCCCGACTGTCACTACATCGTGGCTTGCTTGCAAGACGTCCTCCTTACACACGGTATCACAGTACCTCATACAGTGCTATCTGTCAGTGCGTCCACCTGCTAATGGTCAATTTTGGCTTGACGAAAGAACTGCTTCCACGTAGAATGTCTGTGGCCCAGCTTTGCTGATTGCAGAATCACTCAGTGGCATCTGTTACAGTAGGCAACGATTCAACCGTCCATACACTATCATCGCAGTCCGCAACTTGTACCATCGCCGACTTACAAAAAGTGATTGCGCCCTACACGCCGTCCGAGCGCGCCATCAGCCCTACCGCGTTCTGTTTTGTTTCCGCGATATATTTGACTTGAACGATCATTTTAGCCCAAACTACAGCTGTTAAAGATCGCATAAGTCGCATAAATCGCATGCCCCTCCTGTTCATCGCCACCTCTATCGATAATAATAATAATATATGGGGTTTTACGTGCCAAAACCACTTTCTGATTATGAGGCACGCCGTAGTGGAGGACTCCGGAAATTTTGACCACCTGGGGTTCTTTAACGTGCACCTAAATCTAAGCACACGGGTGTTTTCGCATTTCGCCCCCATCGAAATGCGGCCGCCGTGGCCGGGATTCGATCCCGCGACCTCGTGCTCAGCAGCCCAACACCATAGCCACTGAGCAACCACGGCGGGTACCCCTATCGAGTGGCGCTGGCTGAGCGTTAGGTTTTTCTCGCAAGAGAGAGAGAGAGAGAAAAAAAAAAGGCTGTATAGAAAGGCAGGGCGGTTATTCACCGGCAGTTCCGCTTGGCTACCCTGCACGGGGAAGGGTGAAGGGGATATAAAGAGAAGGAGAGCGGAAGGGCGAAATAGAGAGACATAGAGACAAACACGAACAAACTGTGTAAACTGCAGAGCTGTATAGGGGGCGACGTTATTAAAGGCTCTCGTGACACCCCGCAGACCGCAAGAACCCTAATAATGCGAGTAAGGCCTTCAGCACGGAGGTTCTGTGACGTTACTGACTAAAAGCTTTGAGTTCCCATAGTAGAGGATTGTGCAACGGGTCCAGTACTATGCACAGCACTTGTCTCTCGGCACTATATCGAGGGTATACAGAGACAATATGTGCGAGCGCCTCACCGATGTTGCATGTGGCGCACGAGGGGCTGTTGGCCATACCGATAAGGAACGCATAAAAGTTCGTGAATGCAACGCCTAGCCGCAGACGGTACAGCATGGTCGGTTCACGTCGGGGTAACCCAGGTGGTAGGTGCATCCGTATGTCCGGAGAGAACGAACGCAAACGACACATGGTGAAAGCCGTCGAGTCCCAGAGGGGCAAAGTACATTTACGGGACATCAATCGCAGCCTAGCTGCAGCGTCTGTTGGCGAAAGCTGAATCAAGACACGTTGACCAATTTCATGTGCAAATCGGGTGGCTTCGTGGGCGTACTCATTCCCTCTGATGCCACAAGGTCCTGGTAGCCATTGAAAGATAATGTTGTGTCCCTTGTCATGGCTGCAGTTATGCATATGTCGAATTTCTGAGGCCAGTTGTTCATTGGGTCCGTGGCGCAGTGGGCTTTGAGTGCGCTGAAAGGCTGCCATGGAGTCACTAAAGACTGTCTATTGTTGTGGTGGATCATGATTAATGGAATGAAATGCAGCACGGAGTGCCGCAAGTTCAGCACCCGTCGATGTGGTCACACATGAAGTTTTTAATTTGGCTTCTGCAGATTTTGCTAGGTTCATGGCTGCAGCAGCTGAGCTGTTAGGTTTTACCGAACCATATGTGTGCATTGTGAGTCTGTTCCAAAGTTGCCAGTTTCAAGCTCGCAACCACCCTCCAACTTTCTTTCTGATTCCTAGAATTGTCAGTTGCACTGTCGGCTGGTGCAGACGCCACAATAGGTCTGATAATCGTGAAGCAGGCGTAAATTCGGATGGTAAGTAGGACTGATGTCTTAGAACGCTTTTGGAAAAGGTGCAGTGGAACACAGGAACACTGGAAGATTTTTTTTGGGCCCTAATGGGTTGTGGCCTCTTTGTGGCCTCTTTGCTGGCAATCGAGCAAGACGGTGTGAAGGAATCCGAATCAGGTGTCGGATATGCACCCTCAAGACATCTGTATCTATGCGGACTGTCAAAGTAGTCTCTCCGGCAATGGCCGCTGTCGCAATCAATGACGTTGTTTGGGGGAGACCGAGACAAAATCTGAGTGCTTCTACTTGCACACTCTGGAGTTGACGGGTATTTGTAGTGCAAGTATTTGCTAGTACAGGCAAGCTGTACTGCAGGAAGCGCCAAAACAGTGCTCTATATAGTTGCTACATTGATGGTACTGTAGAGTCCCAGGACTTCCCGCCGAGAAACGCAAGAATCTCCACGATGGCGGTCAAACGCTTTGTCATGTACGAGGCGTGAGGGCTCCAAGTCCCTATCAATGATGACGCCCAGAAAGCGGTGCGTTCGTCTATATCGTACAGTTTGGTCATTAATCCGCAAAGCATACGGAGCCATTGCTTTGTGAGTAAAAGCAACGAATCCACATTTCCGAGGGGAAAACTCCAGGCCTGGCCATCTTAGGTATGTTGACACGCCCGTTGAAACCTTCTGAAGTCGTGGGCGAACTTGTAGACGTGTCGCTACTGAAACCCATATGCAAATGTCGTCTGCATATATGGTCAGCTGACCGGTTTGCGGTAACGAATCGGCGAAACCAACTAGCAGCAGGTTCAAAAGGGTCGGGCTGAGTACTCCGCCTTGCGGTACACCACGACTAGTATTGCTAGATGGCGTTGGTCCACCTTAAGTCAAAATAAAAGAACTTCCCTCGAAATAGCTGCGTATCCAGCGAAAGGCGTGTCCACCACTCCCTATAGCTTCTAAGGCGTCTAGAATCGCATCATGATCAAAATTGTCGAAACCACCTTTACCATCCAGGAATAAGGCCGCAGTGAATCGTTTCTGGTGTTCCTCATGCTGTACGTGTGTTGCGAGGTCAATCCCGCTATCTATTAGTGAACACCCGCGTCGAAAGCCAGTCATGGCCTCTGGATAGACATTGTAAAGTTCTCAGTACCATTCTAACCGTCTATGGATCATTCTCTCCATTACCTTGCCGACACAGCCGGCCAGTGCTATCGGACGGTAAGATGACAATTCCAGTGGAGATTTGCCAGGCTTCAGGAGTAGAACAAGCCGACTGGATTTCCAGGTGGTAGGGACCAGGCCGTCGCGCCATGATTCGTTCTATAGGCCAAGAACCGCCTCTCTCGCCTCTTGACCAAGGTTTGCAAGCGGATGTGATGCCATGGGGTCCTGGTGACGCAGATCGTCTGCAGCCGGCAAGTGCGGCCTCCAGTTCTTCGATAGAGAAGGATGCGTCCATACGACAGCCTCGGGAGCAAGTGGGGACAGTAGGAATAGGAGCGCAAGGTGAATAGGTTAACGCCGGACCCGCGATCTATGCGCAGTAATTTTGGGCTACGTCGACTTCTCGGCGTCTTTCAAGGAGCGCTAGAGATTTAAATGGCCGACGTTGTTGAGTAGCTGGTTGAAGTCCGCGGACTGTTCTCCAAGCAACTGACAGAGGTTTACGTGGATAGAGAGACTCACAAAAGAATTTCCAGCGTCCATTTTACAGCACAGCAAGACGACGTTGAATTTTCTTTTGAATGCATCTGGCCTCTCTAAGGTCGTCAACCGATTTAGTCCGGCAGTACCGTCGCTCCGCTCACCGGTGGATTGCACGGAGCCTCTGTTTTTCCGCATCAAAATCTTTATATTTCTCAAATGACCGAAATGAACGCATAAGATCCTGCATAGCCTTGGCTATTTGGATTTCTAGTGTGGACGAAAAGCCTTCGTGGCATGCGTTTTCCATAAGTGATTTAAACACACGTAAATCTATGGTTTCTTTAAAATTGGATGGGACGGATTTGGTTAGGCCTTTAATCTTCAGGTACGAAGGAATATGGTCGCTTCCGTGGGTGTCGGTATCTATGAAGCAAAGGACGCGGTGAGTGAGGCATTGTGAGACAAAAGCCAAGTCTAAACAATTACTGTACGTCCGGCCGCGCAGAAACGTGGGACTGTCATCGTTTAGACAGCAAAGTTCACGGTCACAGGTAAAGGAGACGAGGTTTCTTCCTTTGCAATTTACCTCGACGCCTCCCCGAAGGCAAACGCGGTCCCGGTCAACGAGCCTGTAGATACCGACATTACTACGGCCAACGGCATTTTCTCTGTGTAGAACCTTTTCTAACATCTCCGATGAGGAGTACCGAGACCTGTCGCTTCGACTACTCTTCCACCATTTGAACTCTACACCTACCGACGCCTCCGTTCGCCGATATGCCCTCCAGGACTGCATTCTGTACCGAAGGAACTTCGTCACTGGCGCATCTGATATTCTTGTCGTGCCCAAACATCAACGATGGGCTGTGCCCTTTGAGGTCCATGAAGCACAGTCTGCCGGGCACCTTGGGGTAACTCGGACGTACGACCGCGCCTGCCACCGTTTCTATTGGCCCGGGATCACTCACTCCGTCCGACGGTATACGCTGCACGGAAAACGGAAAGGAAAACGGAAGCATCGGAAAACACCTCCGGTGCTACCATCCTGTCATGTGCAGCTGATCATCGTAACTGTGGAACCATTCTTTCGTGTTGGATGAGATCTCCTCGCGCCCTTTGATACATCATCCTCTCAAAACAAATGGGTAGTCGTTTTAGCTGATTACGGCGTCCGATACGCCATCACGCGAGTTTGCGCCCGACCAGTTGCGTCAATGACGTCGCAGACTTTCTCGCACGATTTTATATTGCTTCATGGAGATCCAAGACAGCTGGTACTGACCGTGGTCGTAACTTTTTTATCGAAAGTTATCTTTGACATTGTACACTCCTCCTATACTCAACAGAAGCTAACCACGCCATACTATCGTCAAACCGATAGACTGACGGTTAAACCATACCTTCACGAGTATGCTGTCCATGTACACCCGTGAGCGAAAGTGTACAGACCACAGGGTCGCTGAAAAGACAATTTTTTTGTAATTAACACGCGTAAACTCAAATTGACAAGCACACATGGAAGTACCAAATGTCAAGTTTGGATTGCAATCCTGAATTCGAAGTTGCATTCAAAGGCCGAGGTAAAAATACGCTTTTTAGCATAGCCCGTGGTTCGTATACTTTTCCTTACGGGTGCACGTTGCGAAGACGCACCATGAATGAGACATTGCCCTGCCTGATGTCACACTTGCGTACAATTCTTCTCGGCACGACACTGCCGGATTTTCTCCATTTTACATATTGTACGGGTGCGAACTGACCTGTCCCCTTGATACCGCACTTCCTCCTGCTGTGACCTCAACTAGCGAGTATGTGGCCGATGCCATCACCCTCGCCGACCGCGCACGTCAGCTTGCGCGTACTCGACTGACGGCCTCGCGAACCACTTAGCAGCGTCAGTACAACGCCCGCCATCCTGACGCATAGTTTTGTCTGGTGCGCTCGTGCTCCTATGGTCGCCCTCTCGTCACGTCGGACTTTCAGAGAAGCTCATTTCGCAATACACAGAAACCTACCTCGTCATGCGCGAAGTGACGCCAGTGGCGCATGAAATTGCTGCTCTAAGTTTAAACTCCCCTCTACTCTGGCATCCAGTGACGCCACGCACGTCAGTAAGCTCAAGCCCTACTGCACTGCTTCCGAGCCCGGTGGTCGGAGATAATGCTACGGACCAGGCACGCTATAACGCAAAACTCATTCAAACTTTTCTATTCGAATTCTGCAATCAGCCTTCCGCTATTGGTCAAAAACATTTCTAGACCATCCCCACTTGCCTGTCACGTGGCGTCACGAATACCGCGATAGCTCCCCACCTGATATAACGTGTGCACACTCATTATGCATGATTTGACCGAGAAAAATAAAACAGGCTCTTTCTGATTAGAAGCATTTTCGCCATCATTACCCCCCGACTATTGGTCCAACGTATTCGGGCTGCACCCACTTCACCTACCTGACACGCGTCGTGACAAAACCACTAAAACTCGCAGCGTGAAAGTGACCTGCGCGCGTTAAAGATAAATTATTATGCCGAAAAAAACCATAGTTTCTTCTGAATAGCTGCAGGCTGCCCTATTCCGAAAGGAATAAAAGGTGGCTACCACCGATCGCTAAGGTATTGGCTATTCGCACATGCTGGAGAGCTTGGCTTTATTTGCGTATAATAAAGCTTTTTGCGGGGCCGCGTATCACTTTCAAGCGCTTTCGACACGTTGACGACGTTGTTCTGCCAACTGTTCATTGCTCAGGAGCCCTTTTAGCGTCATTCTTAAGCTTCCGTTGCATGCCGCCGCGATTTTCGACCAGCCACCGCAACATAAGTAAGGGAAAGTGGACCAACCGCAGACGCCGGCACCATTCTCTTCATCTAGTCATGTATTTTCATTTCACTTGTTCGGCTCCATAGAATCCCTCTATACATGAAAGTACTCATCGCTTCTTTTCAGTCAATTAGATAAGACTAGCCGCTCAGTGTAGGCAATGCTATTCGTTTTTCAAGTAACAAAAGGTGGCCTCCTATGAACGAGGAGTGTGTTTGAGTGGTCTGTTCACACAACCCTGCGGGTCACCGCCCGATGCTTGCGTCGGCGGTTATGGAAATTTGATGTCAGGAGATTGGAATAAAAAACGTATTGGAATAGCTTAACGTTATAGACCGTCAGTGTTTACGATGATGAAGAGCTCAGTAGTGTGAAGACGACGGCGACGTTTAGAGGCTAACGGGGGCTGTTGCCTCTGGGCCAAGTGCAGCGTCTTTGTAAATATGCCTGTACATAGCTTCTTGTGTGCGTGTTCCAACATAAGATATGTGAAGAATCTAAGACTTGGTATAAGCAACTTTAGTAATAGAATGGTTTGGCAATATTAACCACGTGTACCGTATGTCTGAAAGCGTGGCAAGGCATGTAGCATACACATACCAAAATACGGAACCTCACTGCGGCGACGATCGCATAAGTTCGCCTGTAGTGTCCATCTGATCGCTATCGCCATAAAACAGCGAAGTGGACACAGCCGTTAATACTCCCGTGAATTGTACCGGTGGTCGTGCCAATATAGCGATGTGCCTTTCGCCGCTGGCATCAAATTAGCGTGCCTGTGAAGTGATTTAGAGAGAATGGAAGAGATGAGTGCAGTGCTGTAACTTTCTCTCACAGGAGGACACCTCAACAACACTTCACAGGGAAAGGCGTGTGTAGAGAAAAAGATGAAGAGAGAGGAAAGGAGATGGCGGCAAAAGAAAACATAAGAAGCGAATGCGGGGCTTAGAGCCGCGCTCGTAGGTGCGTCGCACTGCAAAAGTCAGGTAGCTCCGCAAACGCACTCTTGACGATAGACGGGTGGGCTATAGGAAAAAGCAGTGCGTTGGTCGTGCCGCAAGGCAGTCTTAAACGCCGATGCGATGAACGCAAGTGCGTGCGCTCCACATTGAAAGCAGCACAGTTAAGTATGAGGTGCCGAGCGTCTCCAGATCGGCAAAGTTGCTGCACACGGAGCTGCCTTTGCCCTGGAGCCTGTGTAGTCTGGCGACCGTCATGTAGCATCCGACACGCAGGCGAAGGAGGAACGAGCGGTCCTCGCGCGAGAGTCTAGCGCGGGAGAGGAGGCGAGGGGGTGTACCCGCCGCAACGCGTAGGTACGGGTGCTGCGAGCGGGGAGTGCGCAGAATCATCGGGAGAAGCGATCGGAGTGAGTGACCTTAGCAAGGGCGTTGGCCGCCTCGTTGCCCGGTAAACCGATGTGCGCCGGGACCCACTGCAATGCTAAATCGCCGCCCCGCCCGACAAGATGGCGGAGTTTTGAACCGACCCGCTGCACAAGCGGAAGACCGACATATTCCTACGTAAGCATGCACAGTGCCTCGCGCGAGTCAGATCACAGCGGCAATGACACCACTCTGCTGTAGAAGTAGGTGAGCAGCAAGGTCGAACGCAGCGAGCTCGGCCACCGTCGACGACGAAGCAAACCGAAGGCGGCACTGTCGCGTAGCGGAAATGTCCGGCGCCGTGCAGCAGCTGCACGGGAGCCATCACTCGACACAGAGCCGTCCTTGTAAAAGAGCAGCCGTGTAAAGAGCAGAGCAGCCGGTAAAAGAGCAGAGCGTCTGTGTAAAAGAGCAGAGGTTCCCTATGCGCTCGTAGAGAACTGAAGCCGTCTCCTGCTGCATTGCACATAGAGGTGTCCGGCGCTTTGACTTGACACCTGGCACAGTGGTGGTGACGTCGAGCAGCGTGGAGTCGTGCAGCGAGAGTGGCAGAGGGAGAAGTTGCGGCAGCGACGCGATGAGTACGCTGAACTCTGTGCCACGCTGGCCCATGCCCAAGCCCTCGAGGGTGTGGAGGTGGCACACGAGGGGCGGCCCTGTGGCGAACTTTGGAGGCGGTCGCTGTGGTGCAGCGCTTTCTTCCGCGCGCGTAGTCCGGGCGGCTAGCCTCCCGCTTCGGCGAGTGTTGCTCCCACTAGCGAACTGCGAGGAAGCCCGTAGAGAAGGCGGATTACGATGCAGTGTTCCATATCGATGGCTTTCCAGTTGGCCGCTCTGGCGTTGGTGAGGGAAAGCGCATAGAGTGCTCGCGATGTTGCGTACGAGTTGTAAACTCGAAGCACAAGTCGTGGTGTACAACCACGACCACGGACGGGCAGAGAACGTGCGGCGCCAGCCACCTTCTTAGAATTCTTGAAGAGCTATGAGACGGCGGCGTTAAAGTTGACTTGACAGTCGATGTCGAGTACAAGATAGCGCGCTTTATACTGCCACAGGAGGGCGCTTCCGCGCAGCGTTGGACAGGGCACTTCGAAGCGCGCCCGAGCACGGTGGTGTACTAAGAATGCCTCGGTTTTTGACAGCGAGAACTGGAGCCCTATGCTGGCGAGGTTTTCATCGACGGCGTTGATCACCGACTGCAGGGTTGCTCGCACTTGAAAGCCGATGTCCGTAGGCCGCGCACGCGAACAGTGCAATGTCATCGGCGTAGATCACCACACGGACTTCATGGGCTGTCATCTTCGGCATTTAGTCAGGTAGTCTTGCCAGAGCCAAGTTAAAGAGAAATGGGCTGATCAGGCTGCCTTGGAGAACTCCGGAGGTCACGCTGCGAGGGGCACTGAGCGCGTCGCCAACTCGCGCTTTGAACTTGCGGTCGCTGAGGCAGGCCGCGATGTAGTCAAAGAGGCGGCCGGTGACACGTAGCTCACGAAGGGCTCGAATGATGATGGTGTGAGGAAGACCTTCAATTGCGAGTTGCACATCGAGCAGCACGAGATATCCGGATTCCTGGCGACTTGCTGCGTGCTCGAGCGTAGCCACGACGTCCGCAAGCGAGTTAGCTGCTGAGCCGAGTCACCGGAAACCACTCTGTTTCGGGTTGAAAGCGTCGAGGGCGGAACCAATCCACTCAATGCGGTACAACGCCATGGCCTCCATAGTTTTGCCTACGTAAGCGACACTCGGCGATAGGAGTTGATGTTCGTGGCAGCTTTGCCTGCATGCGAATAGGGATGACGATCGCGTCTTTCCAGTCAGCAGGGATTATGCCAGTGCGCCACACAGTGTTGAAGGCCTCGAGCAGTGAAGAGGGCTGCTCTGCATCGGCGTTCCTGAGGACCTGATGTGTTAGTCCGTCGGCAATAGCCGCTGGGCGTCGTTTACGCGCGTTCAAAACAATGCGCAACTCACTAAGGGTAAACAGGGCCGAGCACAGCACCTATACGTGCCCCAAGATTGCACTCGAAGGAAAGTAGCGCAGGGGAGCGAGGAGTTAAGCCTTATTGTGCGGTAGTAGTTCGCAGGCTGCACTGACGGGGCGCACAGATTATGACGGTGGAGCGAAGGCATCGGCGAAGAGTTCGGCCAGTTGCTCTGTGCTCAAGCCCGTAGCAACCGCGATCGAGAGCGCAGGATGGCGAGGGATCTCGGGACGAAGGAAGGCAGCGAGAATGCGCCAAGGGCGCGATTTGTCGTGTGTGTCTTCTAATGACACGCAGACACTTTGCCAGCTAGGGTTGCGGCGCTGCCTGCCGTGACGGCGGCACGCAGCGTCAAGGCAGTTATATAAACTGCAACGCTCCACCTTGTCACTCTTGATGACACAGAGTTCGGCGTGACGACGCACAGAGCACTGACTGAGAAGCTTGATGTCGGGGACTGGCGTTCCAGCAGGTACCGTGCATCATTTTGTAGCGGCATACACGCAGCGTAAGATGCATAAGAAAGTTTGTATTCGCCGGAGGGGGTATGGCACAGAGGGACCGAAAGTGGGACCAGTCCATGAGGCGGAACGTACATGTCCTCGTGCAGTTCAAGTCGAGCGAATCCGACCCCTGCGAGTCGGGGCTGCGAACCCACTCGTAGTGGCATCGCTCATTCACGAGCGACAAATCTATCGCACTCCCGTGTACCCTCCGACGCACAAAAGTGAGACTACCGCTGTTGATTAACAGACCCGAACTATGGATCGAATTCAGCAGTTACTTGCAAGTCGGCTCGCTGTGGGCGCTGCCGCACGCCGTATGGTGGAAGTTCAAATCACGGCACAGGACACAGTAGCCACCGATGCGCGCGGTGAGGCTTTCGATGAAAGTCGTATCCCACCATCGTACGGGTTGCGCGTACACGCTGGGGACCCAAGTGTCGCCCCCCCTCCCCCAACGCGCACAGTCAGAGCCTCAGAGCTACGCACTCTACGGAGGTGAGAACGATGTCGGCCACCCGAACAACGGCTTGGGCAAGGCGCTCACGGACGTAAATAGACGCGCGGGAGCGACGGCGTGGATGGAGCGGATAACACCAAGGCACGTTGAGGCAAGTACGTAACTCGCACGTGGTCGCACTGTGGTATCCCACAAATCCCGGAAGGTTGCACTCCCCGTCGCGCGTTTATGTCTCTTGCAACGCGAGCACGTCGTACTCGTGCAGGAGTAGGTGTTCGGACAGTTCGCGTGTCGACGGCGCAACAAGCGAACGTTACACTGCAGGATGCGCGGCCGACGTTTAGCTGGGCGACCAGCCATGGCGAATGGGTCGCTGTTGACATGCCACTGTCTGCAGGCAGATGGCCCGGAGCGGATGGTCAGCCGGCATTATGGTGCTGACTGTTTGTACGGTGAGCAGCAGGTTTTCTCCCAGCTGATCCATAGTAGCCTGGGCAGGTGGAGCAGCAGTATCCTGTGTCTGCTGGCGTTGGGAGGCGCGAGGGGCTGGTATCGAAGGCCTGGGTGAAGGGCTGAGGCCCTTCAGTGCGCTGCCACAGGACCGCGCCAGAGGTGAGGAGGTCTGCAGCGGCTGCTCCACGTCCCGGAGTGCTGACCTGACAGCACGTCTCGACAATGCCGAGGTGGAGGAAGCTATGATGGTGGCCACCTCCTGTTCTTCCTGCCATTTGGGGCAAGCGGAAGTGTCGGCCCTATGAGGTCCCCGCAGTTCCTGCAGCGGACTGTCCGGCAGAAGGTGCCCTCAGAGTGGCTGTTGCCGCAGGATATGCAGTCGGTCGGCCATCTGCAGGACTCCAGCACGTGCCCGAGGCGGCCGCACTGCCGACACTGCACTAGACGGGCCCTGCAAGGCCTCACCCTGAATCCCCGCTTGAAAACGCGCACGTGTTCTGGGGGGACCCGGCCCGCGAATCGCACGGTGATGCTGCTCCCGTCCCTTGCCGACAGCGCGGCAACACTCGACTCGATGGCTCCCAGCAGGTCATCCGCGGGCAACCCGACAACCCCGTGCAGGAAGCCGGTGCTCTTCCGCGCTCGGCTGGCAGTCGGGCAGTTACCGGGATTCCGTGCAGCTCAGTGACTGCCAGCAGCTCCTCCAGGCACTCCCGAGTGGTAGTATCGGTGGCCACGATGTTGCATTTATGGTTAACGCGAACCTCTGCAACACCGGGCCGCGAAGAGAGAGTCGCAGCGAGTGCGAGACGCGGTACTCCTCGGAAGGCTCCGCCGGGCACCGAGGGACGGGAGAACACCGTGCCGACGACAGCAGGGTCCACTGGGAGTGCAGAAGTCTCCAAGGCTCGTGCACGCCGCCGGTCCTCCTTTGACTGCACCAGGGTGAAGTCGTACGTGGTGGGCTCTGGGGCGGATGGTATCGCTCTCTGTACTGCCGCTGCAGGCACGCTGGGGGTGAGTTGTGTAGCGAGAGGGCGCCGCGAGTCGTCCTTAGTCCCTGGAGGCGTATTTTGCTTTCCGTGTATTATTCCACACGCGAGAGAGAAAAAATGAAGGCAAAGAGAACGGCGGAACTCCCGGCGGACGCCCTTGCGCACTATTGGTTTTCGCCATGAGGTCACGTATTGCCTGCACGGCCCTTTCCATTACTGCGGCAACGACCTACTAAGCAGCTGTCGCGCGCACGTGGTTTCCGGACGTCAGGGCATGCTGCGCACATAAATTTCATTTGCGGAAGCTCTTTTCGCTACTTCTGGCGTGTGATGAATGCAAATCTTCAATTGTGCCCTTTAAGTTACCTGACACGTGATTGGTGTATATTCCAGCTTGATGAATGCAATACTCCATGCTACTTCACAATTTAGTTGTGTCAAGTTTCGCGTATGTTGCTTGCACTTGTGCTCCTTCGCGCCAGCCTGAATGGTAGCTGTGAATTTAATGCAATAAGGTTTTTTGGATTTTAACTACTGAGCAACTCACCAATGCTGATGCGCCCTTCGTCGACATCGTTCCTCGTACATTAACTGACGTCAGGATTAGCATGACTCATAATGCGTTCGCGCTGACGAAGGGACGCCGCCGTACCACGCGCGTGAATGGTGCAGTCTTTGCGGGCGGCAAGTATGCTCGAGTGCACAATTCCGGCGAATGAAGAAACGATGTGTCGTCGAGGTGCATCGTACTAGTAATGCATATAACAGAGGTGCGTTCAGAAACTGGGAGTAACACTGAGAGGAATCTGTTATTGTTTAAGTTTGGGGGTTTAATAAATTTAACGCTGTGTGACCATATCTCGTATTCGGGAACTGACGACCGAAACGAGCCTATCACGTTAGACGACGCTGCTCAGACGAGCACAGGGCAGGCACTGCTACGCATTTAGCACAGCCAAGAATTGATTAGTAGTAGCGCGATTATGATTTGGCCAACACGGACCCAATTCAACTGAAAAATTACAACGTACGCTTAAAATTGATAAGAATTCCGTGCAGCTAGAAGGCCACTGGGGAATAATCAGCCTTATCTTATCGTGAAGAATGTGGATCATGAACAGGAGGAATAAAACTTGTCCCACGTTATCAGCTGGCATGGCTCCACCGTCAGCTCACACGTGCGATACCAAAATAAAATTATCCAGTTCATTAGAGTATTCAACATTTAAGCGTGTTTTTTAACCATAATCGTAAATGGGATTGATAACGAAATGGGATGAGCATACGAAAATTTTCCAGCGAATGTTCCTTTAAAATGGCGATCACAAGCGGCTTACGTACTCGAAAAAGAGCGTTGGTTTACCATGCTGCTTCTAAAATTCTGTGTATTTTGCTTACGTTGTACAGCAGATGCGCATGCGAAACTTGCGTGGCCTGACATGCTAGCTGATGTTTGGTCCGTCAGCTCCATCGCGTCGGCATTGCCGTTGTTTGTGGCTGGTTCGCTAGCAGACGCTGCAGAGGACGCGCCGCCATCAGGAGCGGGCGACGCGTCGAGGGTGGTGCCGGGCGCGCCTTCGTCCGGAGGGGGCGAGGAGGAGGCGGCTGTAAACTCGGCGGCATGTCGAGAGGTGGCGCTCGCCCTTTCCAGAGGGGCTGTCTTAGGCGGCAGGCGGGGAGGAGGTGGCGGCTGTTTCACAGAGTGTGGGGAAATGGTGCTGCCGTGGTCCCGTTGCTGCACGTGGCAGCTGGCTGCCGTGTGCGGCTCTGAGCGGTGGGGACATGGTGAAAAATATTGCATAAAAAGGAGGAGCGTGTTTATGTGTTGTTACAAGCTCGTGGACTCCGTCTTTACATGTAGAATCGCATCTCCGACAAATTGCTACCTTAGATCTTTGGGACAATGATACAGTGTTGACAAAAAGAAGCAACCTTGCGGTGCTTTTGTTACACCATACGCCGTTTGTTCACCCTCCTCAGATGTGAGACCTTTTATCTATCTCGTTCTTGACCTCGACATTCATACCCAATCTCTCCAGCTTTTACTGACAAGCCTCAACGAGAACCTTTTCTGAGGTGGATATAAAATTAAGCATAGACAATTTCGGCAGTAAATCTGTGACGAACTGCAGTAAAACCTGGACAAGGATCGACAATTTACAACATATTATTCCTAAATGCATTCTTTTGCGTTGTCACATCTTTTCCAAGCTATTTTGAACAAACACAAATTTTGTCCTCTTAGCTTGAAGGATGAACGGGTTACAAATTTTTTCATTAAAACGCAAATATCAGCAGCAGACGAGCAAACGTCTATGGTCGCGCAGCCACTTTGCCGAGATAGGACGCAAAAATGTATGTGCAATATGTCCCTGAGGAAAGCGATCCACGCCGCGGTCGCGCCTGGAAAACATTGATGTTTTCATTAGTAGGATGTATAGCGCACAAAGCGCCGTTGACTGAAGCGCGTTGAAGTAAGCTTCCTTTTCGCGCAAGTGCACTTTTTCAGTTTCCAGGGACACATCGTGTACACGGGTGTTGGGATCACTTGGGGTCTTTGGACACTGCGCAAGTAGGCCGGAGCAGTGTATTCGGTAGACATGGATTGTACAATGCCGTGTCGACAGTCTCGCTGACCTTAGTGGCGAGTGGTGGAAACGCGGGCGATGGCGAAACACATTATCTATCGAAAAAACAACTATCCCGCACGTGTCTAGGTTAGCTTAAAAGCTCTTACCAGTATTCCAACTCGGAGTGGAGGACGGGAGACGGACTCTTGGAGCCGAACGAGAGGAGATGAAAAGATTTATCAAACATATACAGACAAAGAAGGTAATAGCGTTGATGTAGCGGCGCCAAAGAGCGCACTAGTGGCGGCGACTCTCTCTCCTAACAATGGTCCGGTTCCACCTTTAATCTCTTTGGCGATCCGACATCGGCAGGAACGAGGCGGGGCGGGAGCCGACGTCACTCGCGTCACACTTTTCTTTCCTAGGGGCAGCAGTCTTGCTGCGGTGATCCACCGGATTCTACAGTTCGACCAACGGGAAGGCGTGCGCCGTTCGTCAAGCGTTGCAGGTTTTAATTTACATGGACAACGACTCCAGAAGTAGAAGGGGGGAGGGAGTAGCGCCTGTTGGCTCGATAATAGGCACGCAGTGTGGCACAACAGCACCACAACCATCACAACATGCATCCAAAAGTAAAGCTATTCGACGCATCTAAGACGATTGGATGCGCTAGTTGAGCAACGTCGTTGCTTGACTGGAGGGACAGGCTTTGTCGCTCTTTCCGACAGTGGTCTTCCCTGCTGCTGGGCACTATGAAGATCCACTGGAACGACCGAGAATCAACAACGCCAGGCAACTCCGGCCAAAGCAAGCACCCACCGAATGCGCTTCAAGCTGCCAGGGCAAAATCACTGCATAAACCCTTTCTTAGATCTGGATATGCTAAAACAACAAACAAGGTTTGCGAACAACACGAGACACGTATCCGAGAGAAAATTCGAGATACAAACCTTTCCTTATTTGTCAACGCGTGAAAGTGTTAATGAAATCAGAATGGTTTCATAAGCAATTACGGACTGCAATCCAAGTAGTTTTGCAACGGCCGAGGCAGCCGAACATGACCTAATTTTGCCTCCGAAACCCATGACGCATAAGGCTTAGCGCTGCTAATTCGCTCACTCGGGTGCCACTTAGGGAAAGTACTGTATAACATCCGACACCTGCAATCACCAACCGAAATAACCCTCCCCTTACTGCAGTCTAATTGCACTGAGCAAAACGAATACGGCATTTTAGAGCACAGAAACGGTCCTATGTAACTAAGAAGCCGATACTCAAACCCACGCAAGGGAAATAAAAACAAGGGTGAATCAAAATTCTGCCCTGACACTTACTACTGTTGCGTACGCTAGATAAATGAAGTCTTAATCAAAATGAGGCACTAATGCTCTTTTAGCCATGTATGCATAAATACAACAAACAAATTTAAATACTGGCGCTGTCTTTACTCAAGCATTCAGCAATCGGCTTTTAGTAGAAAAAGAAGAACGAACAAACAATTTCTGTTTATCGCGAACAGAGAATACTAAGCGGCTAAAACACTGCGCCCACCTTGACATCCCAGCAATTTCAGATGGGCTTGAGTGGGTCGACCATTCATGAGTCTGCGCGCTGTTCACTCGCGAAAGAAGAACAAAACTGAGTTGCCCGACGCACCTCCGACTTTCGACCCTCGCCTCCAAGATCCTGGAGGGAGGCTCATTCACTGTCCCTTTGTCCACTAGGCAGGGGCCTTCCTTTCGATCACGAGGGAAGTGGCCGCTGAAGCAGACTTTCCAGCATGCGTGCATGACGCTTATTTGAGATATTTACTACTGCCTAAGCTGCGTATTTAACCCACTCTGGTTTTTCTTAACCTCTGCGCGGTTGGCACGCTTGACTCGGCTCGCATCGCCGCGCGAGAACCACGTTCTCGGCTTGTGCTTTCGTCGCTTGCATTCGGCGCTGCTGTCCAGGCTTCCGGTCTCGGCACTCGTATTCCAGGTACGTTGCCTTCTCGTTGCAACGATACTACTCTGGGCGGCAAAACCAAGCTGGACACATTGTCATCGCTAGTTATCTGTGCTTCTGGCAGAACGCCACTGCATCCGACGCCATCTCAGCTAGCCGACTCCCCCGGCGGTCTCTGCTCGGCCGGCTAGATTTTATCACACCATCGAAATTAACAGGGCCAATGTGAACCACTGTTTCCAAAATGGCCTAAGTAGTTCGGGCTCGTGATACAGTCTCTACTCAGGCACCACAGCATTTTCTACGCATCCTGAGCTGGTATTCATCCACAATAGGTGGTCTGTCCTCGAAATGCTCGGCATTGTCCCTATCATCTTGGCCTTCGAAGCCGGCCTGTCTTAATGCACCATAATGCCTCAACAAAGTCTTGTTAGCGTCATCGTAGTCCCGATTCTTCTCACCAAACAGGACTTCCAAAATACACGCGACATTAGAAAGGAAAAATGGGATCGTGCTCTCAGACCAGAGGTCTCGGCTGCCACTTCTTCATGCACTGGTTATAAATCAGAGAAATATATAACAGTTGCTTCGCTGCTTTGGAAGGTGTGAAGTGAGCCTCGGGCTCTTTCCCAATTAAGTTTTTGCATTTCCTGTTCAAGTTCCTTCATCTAAACAGCGTACCGTCATGCTGGCTCTCTTCTCTCCCTCTCTCGTGCCCCTGGCACTTTTCGGCTCCTTGACGCTCGCCACTCTCAGGCCTCTCGCGTAGCTTTGCCTCCAGCTTTCGCTCAACAATGATTTCCCAAGCCTCGTCAACTTCCACGACCGCCAAGTCGTCTGCCTGCATTATGTCGAGAATCGTTTTCCTTGTTTTTACGGAGATGGCGGAAATGCCCAACTCCTTGCGAATTTGAATGAGGTCCTGAACTTCGAATCCCTCCATGGCAATCTCGATCTTCGTGTTGCTTTCCCACTAAATAATCCCTTACCGAAAATAGAATCGACTCCTTAAAAAAGATAAATTCGTAAGTTATAGGCCACCAAAATATAAAGCCTCTCATACCATCCGCCTGTGCCCGAGAGGCCTGGCGACATGAAAAGTAAACGTCAGGCACCAATCCGGCTAAAGTATCTGACACAGCTCGGTCTCGTAGTGGCAATCAAGCCGTGTGGCGGGCGTGTTCGAGCCTAGTATATCGCAGCTTTGCATGCACTGTTGACATACTAGTTCGCCAATACTCTAGCTGCAATCCACTACTGCAACTGGGGATCGAGGATGCAAGACAATATATTGGAACAGACGAAAAAGATACGAAACGCTTTATACACTATGTACAGATATAGCAGGTCATGGCGTAGAGGCAGCGGTGCTGAAGAAAGTGCCGAAGCGACGAGGCGGCTAGTAGCGACTATCTCTTCTAACAATGGGCTGGTTACGCCTTAGATCACTTTGGCGATCCGACATCGGCAGGAGCGAGGCGGGGCGGGTGCTGACGTCACCCATGTCCCATTCTCCTTCCGTCGGGACAGCAGTCTTGGTGCGGCATGCCACCTGCTTCCCAGGTTGTGATTATGGGAAGGAGTCCGTAGTTCGCCCAAATGTACAGGTTGTGAGTCACGAAAGCAACTACTTCAGAAGAACCAGGGGGGGGGGGCAGGGGGGGAGCGCCCATTGCTTCATCTATAGGCACGTAGTGTAGCAGAACACCGGGTATGAAGCGACAACAGCCCATAACACGCAAACCACCAAGAAATAGCGTTACGACCGCAATATTTCAGAAAAAGAGTGCGTCGGTAAGTTAAGCATGCGCCTGAAATCCGCGATAAGCCGCCAGACTTCCGTGGCTTCACCTGCGCACGGCACGGCTAGCGTTGAAGCCGCATCCATAAACCATCAAATACTTGCCCTGTCTCTCTAAACATCAGAACTCGGTCAAAAATGTGCCATGATTACATCATTTACTAGTATCATATACCAAGCTCTGTGTTCGTAGTTCGCTGTAGTAGCATATACCAAGTACGATGTGTTCAGTATAGACATATCCGTAATCACTTCTCATTTACAACAGTATTTCTTTGGCACCTGCAGTATGAATAGATACGACAGTTGAGTATTAGATTCGGCTACAGCATCCAAGATGTTAGGATCCACGCACGCGCAGCTTGTGTCGGACGATGCCTGCACAAGAATGGTAATCGGGTTGTAATCCAAGGAAAGAAAGGTCACCATGTTTTACTCTTATCATTTGGTCAATTTCTGTGGTGAATCTTCCTTTTTCTTGTATTGCCATAAGGAAATATGAATGTGTTGTACGCACCTTTTCATAGGTCGGCATTGGAAGATATTGCCATTGGATAATTTGATTTCGTCTTCAATAAAGATAGAATTGCGTTAGCGTTCTACATACGAGAAGTTCTACGGCAATAACTAACTCTTTAGCCCGATTCCAGTTAGAGGCTGAAAACGTTCGAAGCCTGTAGGGCAAAATGCACAAATATTACAGATATCCTTTTATGGCTGAATGCCCAAGACTGATATTGTACTTTAGAGATCCAGTTGCGTTAGACTCCTGGAATGTATACAACTCACAAGGTATAAATGTAATTATATCTCTTGTTATATTATAAACACTTGTCAGATACTTTGAATATGCGGCCTAATTACTGCCACAGCTTTGTCACATTGCAAGCACATCATTCTTCTATTAAATTAGCTGTCTTAGCAAAATATTTAGAACTCTTCGCGAAGAGTTATTAATTTTCTGTTGCAATTGCACAAATACTAACAGGATTATTCATTAGGAATTTGGAAATATTTAGAGTTCACCCATAAATTTTACCTCCTAAACTCAAATGCGAAAGCAGCGGAGTAGACCAAGGTAGTGTTAAGACAAGAGTCTATTATGGTCACACAAATAGTACATAATATACATACTTTTTTCTATGCAGCTCCGCAGTCGAAGACATGGACGGCTTGCTTAGAAAATGCCTCTTCGTGGTGGTTGCTGCCACACTCGGTAAGATTATGCAGCCAATGAGAGGTATTGCCTCATCTTCACGTTGGCGGGTACCAACTGGAAAGTAGATCGCGACTGGGTTCCCGCAATGCGGTGTAAAGCTTCATTTCATTGCATTCATTGCCTTAGATCGCAAGAAAAATGGGGCTTCCCGGTGTCACAATCCCTAGAATTGAATGCACAGACGAGATCGTTGCTATCATTTACTGTAATTTGGTATCGATGGACTGCATATAGAGCCTCTGATGGGTTCTCAAATAAATACCTCAACCAATTTGTTGTGGCACTTTTATTGAAATCAAGAAAATTTGGTTTTTGTCTACGGAATAAGGGGGGTTTTCTACTCAATCATTTGAAGCTGCCAGTAGCCTTCGCGCTAGATGTTTGGAATGACTGAGTTGTAACAGCTTGAAGTGTTCCTCTATGCATATTTTTTGCATTTCAGTTAAGCTGCGTTGTGAGTGTATTGCGAAAACATTCAACTTCAGCTACAAAGGGTTGCAATGACGATAAGTAATCACTATGCGATGTCTAAGCAAACATAAGCTGTTCAATACGCATTGCATATATAAATGCTTAGTTATGTGCCACTGAAAGGTAGTGCCTGGACGCTAACACTCTTGATTATATATTATTGCTATAGCTTCCTGTGTACCCGTCAGTAGCGTCAAGCAGGACAGATCAGACACACCTAGAACGTAGACTGTTTTGCTTAGATATCACTAGCTTGCGCATAGCCAGCTGCACAGCAGTAAAATTACCGTTGAGGTACACAGGCCTTTAGTTTTATGCCATCACTCATGCGGCCTGAATGCAGCGACAGCGACGAGGGTCGGCAGCCGAGCGCGCTTGATGTGCACGAGGTCGCGCCGTCCTATACATATGTGTATAAATGTTCATTCCTTCGAGCAGTCAATATTTAGTGGCTGTGTCTGTCAGCGCTCGGTTCAGCGCAGAATTTTTCTGTCTTGTTATTGATGATCGTAGAACAAGGGAATGCTCATGTGGGAGACAACGCCATCACTTAGGAATAAAAGAACATATGCTTTACTCGTCCCTTTACTAACCGCTTGCGCCTTCTTTCTTGACTACCCTTTGTCAATGACAGCCTATGACACCCATGACAAATGTAACGAGCTGTAGAAGTTGTCTTTACAAGGAGTTTTTCTGTCCTCGTACAAATGCAGAATTTAAACTGACACTGAACGGTGCCTTTTCTTCTAATATTTGAGAATAAATGACTGCAATATAGTTAGGTTGCCACAGTTGAAAATTGATGGCTATAAACATCAACAAATATATATTCCAGTACTTGTTCGGTATTTCTCCTCCCCTTTTGGATCTTACAAGTGAACCACCACCTTTGATTTTCCATTTTGCAGCTACGCTGATTATGGCGCCACATGAAGCAGGGGCAATTCCACCTAATCTATTGGAGACTATTATAAAGGCCGTGGGACGAGATGAAGAAAATGTGGAGTGACGAAGCATCAGTCTTCGTGAAACAATGTGGCTGGCTTGCGTTCCATTGACGACACCTGCTTCGCACCTGAATAAAATCACTGAAGCAAAAATGTCCTGGAGTGAATAAACAACAGCACATTATTGGAGACAAACTCTGTTTAGGTGCTGAGTGCCACATTTTTTTTATTTCCTTTCGGTTTAATCGCGTTTAAGCGCTGCTATGCATATATTTCTGATTCTGTTCCTTAGTCCATGCTAAATAAGCCTTCCTTACAATATTTCGTGTTAAACCAGAGGAAAGGGGGTTAAACGAGGGGCCCTATTTTTATTAGTCATGTCATAGGATTCCAACAAACACTGACACCAAGGACAACGTAGGGGAAATTTCTTGTGATTAATAATTGAAAATGAAAAATGATAAATTAGTAGAATTAAAAGTGGATGAAGAAGCTTCCGCTGGTGGGCAACGATCTGACACCCTTCGCATTACGCGTGCGAAGCTCTAATAATTGAGCTGCCGCTGTGCCGTTTTCCTACCCACTTTCTTGGGCTTTTCTGATTCTTAGTAGGGCCCTGGGACTGTTAGCCAGTGAGAGCACTCACAGTCAAATACTCTGATTCATCCCGTATATATATATATATATATATATATATATATATATATATATATATATTCTTTCTATGCTCGCAACATCTGGGTAACATATCATACGAAGCCAAAAAACACTGACACCAAGTACAACATAGGAGAAATTATTCTGCTTAATAAATGAAAAAGAAAGAAACGACAAACTAATTGAAATGAAGGTGGCTGAAGAAACAACTTGCCGCAGGTGGCGGAACGATCCCATAAACTTCGCATTACGCATGTGATGCTCTACCAATTGAGCTACCACGGCGCAGTCTCCTCATTCTCTTTCATGGGTATTTGTTCCTTAGTAGAACGTGGGAGTGTTAGCCACCGACACCCCTCACAAACCTTGGCGGCGGAGGTGGAGCATCCTTTCTGCCGCAGGCGACACGAGAACGTGATCGTTTTGGGTGAAGGCAGCCAGTCAATAAGCCCACACATGCTACCTGAAGGCATCAATATTGCCGAATTCGAGAGCCTCGTTCTGTAATAAATGAGAATAAAGGGGGTTAACCGATGGGTCCAATTTTTATTATTCATATCATAGGAAGCCAACAAATACTGTCACCAAGGGCAATGTAAGAGAAATTACTTGTGCTTAATAAATGAAAAGGAAGAAACGATAAATAAATGGAAATGAAGGTGGATGAAAAAACAACACGCCGCCGGTGGCGAACCATCCCACAACCTTCGCATTTTACGTGCGTTGCTCTACCCTGCTGCCGCTTCCACATCCAAAGTTGGTTTTTTCATCTACCATCGTTTCCATTAATTTATCGTTTCCTTATTTTCAGTTATTCAGCCAATGTAATTTTTCCTATATTGTCCTTATTGTCAATGTTTGTTGGCTTCCTATAATATTTCGTTTTATGGTTCGAATTTACTCGCAATTCTACTCCTAGGAGATATTTCTTTCTCATATTATTACACGAACTAAAGGGTCCTCGAAATTCATTAGACTCGAAAAAATAATAATAAACAAACAAAAATATCTGTGGATTGCATGTACACGAGATGAAAGACACAATATGGTTTTGTCTCTCGTTCGCCAATCATGGTTCCATGCGGTGCGCAAATGATATTTATCATGAATAGCCTAATTCTGTTTTTCTTAACAGACTTCTTTACTCGACCGCAGGTAAACAGTCCTGACTCGATGCGCGCTCTAGTGGCATTTAGTTCTCTGGACACTCCTCTCCATACAAATGCTTTGTTACCGGCTACTTCACTTCTTGCTCTATAACACAATTTTAGAACGATTAGCTGTGTTGGGCTATTTCGTTCGTGGTGGTATGTGGTCTATCGCAGGCAGTGGTTGATTGTCGCTGATTAGACTTGCGATATGAAGACGCTGTGTGTCAATAAATGGCTTGGCCGATGGGGTGGACTGACATGCCTGGGGCAGCAGGGGGGGGGTGTTGGCGTGTGGTCACTCCCTAGTTGATTGGTTCGCCTGCTCGCTCGTTCGTTCATTCGGGCTATGCGCTTACGTTTTCAATCATCATCGATTGTTCCCACACATTCTTTTATAAATGGCATGGTCTACAGTCAGTCCACGTTAGCAGCATGGCAACCCTATGCAATCCGCTTGCCGTTCCTCGTCTGCCGGCAAACCGCTACTTTGTTAGCAAACGGCGCCCATTCTCTGCTGCACAGAGGCTGGGCCCGGCGCCTATTTTCGAGGTGGCCTCACAGCGACTTGGCCACTCAGTGACCGAAGTGTGTTCGCTATATCTGCAATCTGGCACCTACAAGATGCTGGACCCCAGCGGCAGCCCTTGACGCCTGGTGCAAGGTGCCCAACTGCCACACGAGCTGATGAAAGACGCCTGCTCGCAAGCAAGAAGTCTACCGCTTATCCTGTGTCCTTTCTCACTGACCGAAGAGGCTCAAGAAAACACGAAGAGTCAGATGCTGTGAGAAGAAAAACTAAAAACAGAGGGCTTGGCTTCCGCCTGAGTATACCAAGAGAAGCTGCTTATTTGTCGCATGCAAACTTCTTGTATATTCCTGTTTTTGTTGATGGAAAGGAAAGGAGTGCGTTAGTTGACAGTGGAGCAAGCATTACAATTATAAATGCTCGTATTGTTGAGACTGAGAAAGTACAACAGGGACGAGCTGTGGAAGTACATGGATACGACGGAAGGCAAGATATTCATAATAAATGGACATGTTTACCGTGCGCATTTATGACTTAGCCATGTCATGGGGGACTCGACGGAGTACCCTATGAATTACCCCTATCACGTCCAGCCATCAGTGCACTTCGCCTTAACACCTACTGGACTGGAAAAGAAACTGTTCCACGAATTCAATAAAGAATTCGGGGGTTGGCTTACCACCAAATCATTCATACAACGAATTCTAGCCTTTAATAGCTTGTGGAAAAAAAGAGACACAAAACATGTTACTAGTACACGTAAATTCCCCAGAAGTAAATTTGTGATTGTTGTATGTTTGCCTGGAAGCGTATGTAATGAATGATTTGAATTTAGTTTGAAGCTGTGCTGCAGCAATTGTTAAAGCAATTTTATCCTGTGCACTTTGGCTCGGCTAGACAAAGATTAGACGCCAGCGAGTTGCAGCATTTTTCTTGGGGAATCCGTTCGTCTCTAGCGATTAAAAATAAATCGCACGGATTTCATTTATGTCCTTTCAAGTGTGAGAATGTTGTGCTTAGTGTACTGAAACCACGCAACGCTGGCAAATACCAAAGTTGATCGGATGACACTGGTGTAAGTGAGCGTCCGTGTTTTATATGTGCAACCCTTAAGCGAAGGTTTGAGAAAAAACTACCTGTTTAAAGTTTTTTTGCATATTTGTTGAACATGCGCGTTACAGCTGAGGTGAAGGCTTAAAAATACTACCAGGTATTTACACGGTGAAACATTCTGTAATTTGAGGCCATTAACGCTGTAGGGATAGAAAATGGTTTATTTCTTGATTGTTATGACCATATAAAGTATTTTCTCCGCGTTTAATATCATTTTCCAATTTGTGCAGCACTGAGCTTCTAGGTTTAGGGAATTCTTAAGGTGTATTTGGTCATCGCGAGTTTTAAACGTGTGGTATGGTACACAGTCATCGGCAAACAGTCTCATATTGACTGTCACTCTGTAGTATATATATATATATATATATATATATATATATATATATATATATATATATATATATATGCCTATAGACAAGTGGGCGTGGTCATCGCTTTCGGATGAGCACTTTGCACCCTCTAACAAAGGTTATGGGTCAGCGCTGGACACACCTGCATGTATCAGAACTTCCTCGAACGTTATCCATCATAGGGGGTTCTATCCGCGGTCTCATGTCAACGAACGCGGCCTGTTCAAGTACCGAACGACCCCGCAAAGCCGTCAGTCAACCCCAAGCGGCGAGGACAACACCAACGTGGCCAAGGGCCAGCGATCTAGCCGGAGGCTGCAAGTGCTATCCCTGGAGCACACACTTTTGCCTGAGAAGACCACGAACTGCACGGCCACGACAGCAGCTACAATGACAGCCACAGTATCGCCAACACCGATCGTGCTGCAGCAGCCCGCGGAGCCACCGACATTCCGCGGTTCCACTTTCGAGCACCCGGAAAGCTGGATGGAGACGTATGAGTGGGTAGATGCATTTAACAGCAGGAACAGCGACGTCAAACTGCGAGAGTTTTTTTTTTCGCATTGCAAGACCCCACCAGGATGTCTGTCGAGAATCGAGAAACCACCATAACGACGTGTGACCTGTTTC
Organism: Dermacentor variabilis; assembly: GCF_050947875.1. Classification (NCBI taxonomy): domain Eukaryota; kingdom Metazoa; phylum Arthropoda; class Arachnida; order Ixodida; family Ixodidae; genus Dermacentor; species Dermacentor variabilis. Next base: position 76,589,751 of record NC_134573.1, on the reverse strand, counting down.
AAAGCAGCTTCCTGCAGACATTCACAAGCGTAGTTCGGAGACAGTGAGTCCAATCGCTGCTAAAAACCCGAGCTCAGCTGCTTAATGAGACCACCGCGATCTTCACGTAGAAGATGAGCCGCCTACTCCGCCACGCCGACCCGGAAATGTCTGAGGGGAAGAAAGTCCGCCTGCTCATGCGTGGTGTGAAGGAGGAAGTTTTTGCTTGCTTGATATGAAGCCCACTTAAGACCGTCGACGAGTTTCTTCGCAAGGCCACCAGCAATGAGAAGACATTTGAAATGCGTTAACAGCATTCCAGCAGCCGTGAGAACGCAACAAACTACGCCGGAGTTCAAGCACGGGCCACTGACGATCTGCGTGACACTATCAGGGCGGCCATGCGGTTGGAGCTTCAGAAGCTGTTCCCTTCATCACAACTTCAAGAGGCTTCGATTGCCGACGTCGTACAAGAAGAGCTCCTACAATCACTTCGAGTACCTCAATCGCCTCAGCCTTAGCCGGAAAGGATGACGTATGCTGCTGTAGCCCACCGTCACGTTACCCTTCCGCGCCTGCGCCAGGGCGCTTTAACGACAGAGCTCCGCCGTTCGCCACTGGCGCCAGCTCGCCCACCCATCACCCAGCGCAGCCACATGAGGACGAAGGCTATTTGGTGCACCCTCAACCACCGACCGTTCTGCTATCACAGCGGGGAAGCCGGACATGTCTACTGCGATGCCAATACCGTGAAATGGAACTACGAGGGTTCGCCTTCAACGCTCCGCGCCCGCAGAAAGGTAAACGCTCTCATGATATCACCGACTACCTCTCCGCTACTTAGTGAAGCCCTCGGCGAGCGTCCCGTTCGCTGTCACCAGGCCGCTACCTGTCGCCGAAGCACCGTCGATACACTGGCCCAACCCGGATCGGGTCCCTCAGCGGATATCCGAAAAACTAAAAGCACCAACCGTTGGACGGGCGGTTGCTGTCCTCAAAAGTGACGAAGGTCCTTCGCCGCCGACGAATACGCCGAAGAATCAATCTCGACGACATAACAGCGACGCGCCGCCATTCCCGCGAAGCCAGGAAGCAAAGAATGCAGCGGCCAAAGAGCAGACGACGCGACGTACCAGCCACACGTCAACACGACGCAGCCGCGGTCTGACTTCAGGATTTAACGGCAAGGCAAGACAAAAAATAACTCACCTCGACGTGCTTCTCGATGGTCACGCAGTCAGCACCTTAGTAAACACAGGAGCCGACTACTCCGTCATCAGTGAACTATTCGCTGCCGAATTGAAGAAATTCAACACTGCATGAGAGGGCCCTGAAATTCGGACTGCTGGCGGGCACCTTATAACGCCGACGGGAATCTGCACGACAAGACTAACAGTTCATGAGCGGACCTACCCTGCAACACTCGTTGTCATTCGACAGCGCCTGCGAGACGTATTTCTCGGCATGGACTGCCTGAACCAACACGGCGCCATCATCGCCCTGAGGTCGAAGTCGATAACGCTGTCCACAGGCCAAGCGGTAGCGACGGAGGGGCTTGAAGGGAGCGGGCCTTGAATCTACTTGAGGACCAAGCCAGCATAGCGGCTCGCTTGAGCGTTGTCAGTTCCGTCAACCGGGAAACACCCGCAGACGTATACGGCGTCATGGAGGGCGACCAACGTCATCTGCTCGACCGTGACATGTGCGTCAACTGCACGGAGGGAAAGCGAAAGTGTTGCTAACAAACTTAAACGATCACGTACTGCAAGGAAATTGTGGAAAACAGCAATGCGTTTGTCCCCTCGGAATCTGCCGCATCTGCCCCGACAACCACTGTTCTCGAACCATACTTCGACAAAAATCCAAGTCTCCCCCTGAGTAAACAGCAACAGCTCAGAAGTCTTCTCCGACGATGCGACTGGTTTTCAAGGACTGCTTTTCAACAACAGTTGCAAATCATCGCATAATAACTGAAGGCTGCGCTTGCCCACTTCGCCAGAGCCCTTATCGAGTTTCAACGCGAGAACGTGAAACTGTTCAGCAAGATATCGACGACATTTTCCACGACTACATAATCCAGCGTTGGAAAAGCCCGTGGGCATTTCCTGTAGTGCTGGTGAAGAAAATGAGGGAACCCTACATTTCTGCGTCGATAATAGTCGACTGAACAAGGTCACGATGAAGGATGTACACCCCTTCCCCGGACAGACGACGCACTAGATCAGCTTGTCAGCGCTATATATTTCTAGTCAATGGACATCAAGTCTATTTGCTGACAAATAGAAGTCGACGAAAGAGATCGAGAAGAGACTGCCTTAAACACGCCAGACGGCCTCTATGAGCTGCAATGTTACAGCGCGTGATGGGCATGGTTTTAGCAGCATTGAAGTGACAGACCTGTCTTGACGTCGCCGTCTTCGCCGTAAACTTTGACGATCTCCTTAGGCGGCGTGCGACAGTACCAGAAGCTATGCAGTCATCAGGGCTCACTCGGAAGCCGGAAAAGTGCCGCTTCGCTTACAATGAGCTTCTGTTCCTAGGCGAGGTCATCGGCAAATCTAGTGTCAACATCGACCCGCAGAAAACTGCTGCCATGGCAAAGTTCCCGCAGCCCATCGACAATGCGGCAATGCGTAGATTCCTTGGCATGCATTCCTACTACAGGCGCTTTGTCAAGGACTTTTAAGGTATTTATGAGCCGCTAACATATCTAACCAAATGCGATGTCGAGTTCAAGTTGGAAACGCCACAGGCCGACGCATTTCGAGAAATCAAAAGACACATGCAGTTATCGCTTGTACTTGCGCTATTCGACAAGCACGCCGATACTGAAATCCACACTGACGCCAGTAGCCTTGGCCTCGGCGCCATCCTAGTCCAAAGGAAAGACGCCTTTGAACGCGGGATAGCTTACGCTAGGCCGTGTTTCTCAAAAGCGGAAGGCTATAATTCTACGACCTAAAAGGAATGCCTCGCCATTATTTCGGCTATAGCAAAATTAACAAGTCCGACAAAAACACCATGATGACGATTGCCAATCACGCGCCCATCGGCCCGCCGCCGCAGGACGACGAGGATTAAGGAACCCTCCTTAGAATAATAGGCGCCGAAGACTTCATTGAACAGCAACGAGTAGACCCGCAGCTAAAATGCCGTGTCGAATATTTAGAAGGGCACACGACCCTGGGTCACATGACCATGGGTCACATAAGGGCGGATTGTATTCCTTCACTATTCAAAACAACCTTCTCTTGAACAAGAACTTCTCACCAGTGTCCACCAACTACCTTGTTCAGTCGGCGCTGCGTCCAGAAGTACTGCACGCCCTCCATGAAGATCTGACCGCTGTGCTCCTCGGCTTCTCCCGAACGCTATCGAAGATACAGGAAAGGTATTACTGGCCACGCCTCACCACCGACTTTCCCCGTTACGTAAATACATGCAGAGACTATTACCGACGCAAGACACCACAGACAAGGCCAGCGGGATTACTACAGCCGATCAAGCCTCCTTGCCGACCTTTTCAGCAGATCGGAATGGTTTTGTTGGGAGCGTTTCCAACATCAACAGCCGGAAACAAGTGGATCGTCATGGCGACGGCCTACTTCACCCGCTTCGCGGAAACCTAAAGTTCGCAGCACTAAGTGGCAAAATTTTTCGTCGAGAACATCCTGCAGCGACATGGTGCCCCAGAAGTACTGATCACCGACAGAGGAACAGCCTTTCCAGCCGAGCTAACCGAAGCCATTCTGCAATACAGCCAGAGAAGCCACAGGAGGACAACTGCCTACCGGCAGCAGACGAATGGTCCGACGGAGTACCTGACCAAGACCCTCGCCGACATGCTAGCAATGTACGTCGACGTGGAGCTGAAGGTCTGGGATGCTGTCCTGCCGTATGTAGCCTTCGCTTACAACTCGATGGTGCAAGAAACAACACAAATCACGCCGTTCAAGCTGGTTTAAGGTAGAAATCAGACGACAACTCTCGACGCCATGCTGCTGTACGCACCGACGAAGATAATCTTGACGTCGCCACCTACCTCCAGCACGCCGGAGGAGCCCGACAGCTCGCCTGCCTGCGGATCAAGAACCAACGCTGTTCACAATTAACAATGTTAGCTATGAACCTATAAACCTCGTCTGTGATATACGGGGGGAGGATTTTTAAGTTTTACTAGTGTTTAAGCAATAGCTTATTGCAAATAACACAATTCTGTTCCGGGAGCTGGATTGTTTAGAGAGACGAGCCTTAAATTAGATTATTTGAAAATGTAGATTAACAATATTGAAACATACCCTGATGATTGACAATATATTTGCTAATTCATTTCTCAATTATACACTTTATGGCTTATACTGAAATTAATTGATTGCAGCCGGTGAGTTTGTCAGGCGCACCCACTTGGAATTAATTTCCAGAATGGCACAAGTTTGGAGATATGCGACATCAACCTCGCCGTAAAAAATGCACTGTCGGTCCCCGTACTTTCTGCAAAACACAATTTTATGCATTGAAGCACAAATAACTGTAACGCCTTGCATTTCGTCCTACACTCTTCGAAATAGTATCTCGAAAAGGGTCACTATAATATTTGTATTTCAAGGGGATGCGTATTGCAAACGCACCGGCTGCGTTTCATAAATTCCAACATCGGTCCAAATGCAATGAAACGCGATGGTAATAGGGGAATTTTCGCTAAACACTTCAACATGCGTTTCGATTTCTCGGGCTAGTAATGTCCACCTCGTCGAATAAGCTAGCTCCAGAACAAGAATGTTGGTGTCTGCTAAAAGATATTTATAAAATTGCGCAAAACCTAAAAGTGATAAACCTGAATGTCCTATTATGTCGGACGGCTCACAGAAGGCACGACTAAATGAGGATGCACTGTCAACTGATTTCTTTATTGAAACTCCCGCTCTGATGCATTTCCTCGCCATATCTGCTTTGTTATCCATCTGAGACTGTCTTAAAGAAGTAACTTCCTTTCTTGTCAAGGCCATTGACGATGTGCTTAGCCATTGCCACTCCTGGTTTACTTATCTCAACTGCCGCAAGAATCTGCCGAGTTAGCCAATCGTCGTTCCTTTCAGGACTTGGACTTCATGAAATTTGGGAGTGCCCATGCTTACTTTACTATCGCGACCCTTCTTGTTCTTTTGGCCACATTTGCAGTGGAAGACCAGATTACTGCTAGGGGTCCATTAAAGTGATTATCCGCGCTCTCTTGTGGGATAATTAAGACATCTTCCTGTTTGCCCTATGTATTGTTTTCCATAGGGCAGGGGGATGTTGTACACTACTCCTTTGACGCAATTGCAGTATCTGTACAGTTGCTCGATCTGGCATTGAGGTTTCTTTTCTTCCTGGTTCACTCGTGCGCACATACGTTTTACCTTATTCCGCGCTAAGCACACTACTCGGACACCGTGTCTTTTACCAAACTTGATGAGATTGTGGGTCAGTCCATGCACATATGAAATCTGTGCACAATTGTTTCTTTTGCATTCGCAGCTTCAGGTCCGCTTTTGCTTTCTTGATTTCTTTTATTCTTCGCGACGAGGTCTTCAGCTTTTGCTGCACGGCGTCGACGCGGGGTACCCTGCATTTTTTAGCCTACTTAACGGCCGCCTAAAATTTTGTTCAGGTTGAGGTTGGCAAAAGAAAAAGAAAAGAACTAAATAAGAGCGGGGGTTTTAAGGTCTTCACAGAGTCTTCACATTCGCGTCTTTTTCTTTTGCGCTGGCCGACCTACAATATATACTTGTGACAGTGTATATGTGCGTATATGCGTTTATATATTTATGTATGCCCATGCATGTGTATATATGCGTACATGTACATATAGTCCTTTGTTTTTGCTTTATGCTGTGGAGACAGCTATGCTGCCTGCACTGCAATATTCGTCACTGTGTTTTTTGTTATGTAACTTTAATTACCACTATTTTACCTTTGTATGATTCCCCCCTCTGTAATTCTCTTAGAGCAAATATGGGACTGTATAATATATAACAAGTAAATGAAGAAAAATCAGCTGGCCATGCAGCTGCGTCCTCTTCTAGTCGTTCCTTCTGTGTCCTTGTTTATTAAGTCCTGCTGCTACAATCCTAGAAGAATGAACCAGATAGCCCAGTTAAACACCCTTTTGAGGTCAGACGGGATGCAGTGTAGTAAGAAAATGAGGATAGCAGACCAACATTGTCAAAAAAATGTGATGGCTCTTCGCTGACTTTGGGTGGTGACACGCGCGTCCGTCAGTCGCTTCAGGAATGCTTCCTCATGCCGAGATGCACAGATGAACTTATAAGGCCCAATTTTGAAGCAACAAATGTGTGGGCATGTCTTCGCTTGCTTTCTCAAGAAAGCATATGTATTTTCTCAAAGTGATCTAGCGCGTTCACGGAGTCTTTACTTCGCGTGTTATTGGGGCACGCATGCGTGCAAATATGTCTGCCTCTTTATAAGAATGCCTTTAAAAAAGTTATCGTTCGTGTGTTTCCACCCTCTTGTCATCTCAATGAATGTGCCTGAACAATGCTAACTGCGCTGCTCAATCAAAAAAAAAAATACAAGCAGTTCTGTCCTGCAAAGATAAGATCTTGGAAGTTCTTTCCGCGTTTACCAAACTAGTGTTAGTTTTCTAGATTTGTGCATGCCTTTATTCACGTCTATTTCGATGTTGGAGAGCAAGGCTCCACAACTTTAACTGATACATTTGCACGGTGCAACTTGGAATGTTATGCCTTGAGCAAATAATTTAACGCTCTAAACAAGCTTTCTAATAGGATATGACCACATATGGCACCGCAATGTGTGATAGAAAGCGGAGCCCACGCCACTGCAAAAAGGGAGCAGTTTTTTAAATGGCCTTACAGCTTAAACCTATCCACTGCTTTGCGTCTGAGACTCTACATTACGTGTAATATCACCCACACGTTCTAGGCATATCACCTAGACGTTCTAGACATAGCGAGCCGTCTGCAACAAATCTGTGACAGACTGCTCACTGCGTCGAAAAAAGTGCTCGAAAAATTGTAGTAATGGAAGTGTAGGTCAGTATACGAACTATCACTTTGCAAGAAGAGCTACGGGAACAGGTGCCATTAAGTATAATAGGTCTTTTCTAATTAAGGAGAAATATTAGAACAAACAAAACCTGCGTTAATTGTGTACGAGGTCAACATTCCGGTGTAACATGCCACAAGATTAAACATAGAATTCAGTTGTAATGGTTTTTTATGTTCAGCGCTCTTTCCCTAGCCCACCACAGTATCACTACCGTTAGTCTTTGGTCTGTGTTTGGTTATATATATATACATATATATATATATATATATATATATATATATATATATATATATATATATATATATATATATATATTAGTCACATCATAAGAAGCCAACAAACACTGACACCAAGGACAACATAGGGGAAATTACTTGTGCTTAATAAATGGAATAATGAAACGATAATTTAATTGAAATTAATGTGGATGAAAAAACAACATGCCGCAGGTGGGAAGCGCACCCACAACCTTCGCATTTCGCGTGCGATGCTCTACCAATTGAGCTACCGCGGCGCTGTTTCCCCATCCACTTTCTTGGGTATTTATGTGTTCTAGTAGAACCTTGGGAGTTTCAGCCAGCGCCACCACTCACAGACCTTGGCGGCGGACGTGGAACGTCCTTCTTGCGGCAGGCGTCACGAGAACGTGATCTTTTTGGGTGAAGGCAACTGGTCAATAAACCCGCATATGCTACCAGAAGGCATCAATGTAGCCGGATTCGAGACCGTCGTTATCTCATAAACGAGAAGAAAGGGGGTTAGCAGAGGCACCCGATTTTTATTAGTTATATCATAAGCAGCAAACAAACACTGACACCAATGACAACATAGGGGAGATTATTTGTGCTTAATAAATGAAAATGAAGAAACGATAAATTAATGGAAATTAAAGTGTATGAAAAAGCAGATATTATAAAGGAGATTTATTGGGGTACGTAGCGACCGTCGGTTCCAGCATGCACCTAGCAGTTCTCGAGCTCGAGCCTCTGCCGCGCGCTTGATACTGCCAATGCTGCTGACTCTGTCCGCACGTTAGTTATCTTCCTTACAATGGCCCCGCGGCGATAAAGGAGCCATCATGGCGGCTTAGTTTTCTGGAAGGACGGTAGAATGGTGACACGGCTTGAGACGCTGAACGTGAACGACTTCGCGGTTACGACGTCGAGTGTCGGACGGCGGCGTTAGCGGCTCAACCACGTAATTAACGGATGATGTTCTCTCGAGAACGCGGTATGGCGCGTCGTACTTCGGATGGAGTTTTGAAGCGAGCCCAGGCGTGCGTAGTGGCACTAACAACTAGACGAGAGCGCCCGGGAGAAAAGTGGGAGTAGAGTTCTGGTCATCGTGAAGGGTTTTTTGGCGGTTGTGGTCGTCCGAGGTGAATCGGCGGGCAAGCTAGCGGCATTCCTCGGCGTGTCTGGCGGCTTCCGCGATCGGCAGGCATTCGGATGGGTCCGGCCGGTAGGGCAGAATGGTGTCAATTGTGTGCGAAGGATGACGGCCGTAAAGAAGGTAAAAGGGTGAGAATCCGGTAGTGGCTTAAGTCGCGGTGTTGTAGGCGTAGGTGACAAACGGAAGAACTAGGTCCCAATTAGAGTGATCAGGTAAGACATACATGGCGAGCACGTCACCAAGAGTTCGATTAAAGCGTTCCGTGGTTTGTCTGTGGGTGATAAGCAGTGCATTTACGATTAACAATAGCGCATTAGGCAAGCAGTCGTTCGATGACTTCATATAAGGAGACGCGGCCTCGGTCGCTTAAAAGTTCACGTGGACCTCCATGACGAAGGAGAAAACGGCGAAGTATTAAACTGGCGACCTCCTGCGCTGTAGCATTTGGTAGAGCAGCAGCCTCCGCATAACGGGTTAAGTCGTCCACCGCAACGATTATCCACCTGTTGCCGGTAGGAGCCAACGGAAGTGACCCGTAGAGGTCTATGCCCACGCGATCAAAGGGTCGGGAGGGCATTGTAAAGGCTGGTGTTCCCCGGCAGAGTTGTGCGGTGGCGCTTTGCGGCGTTGGCGCTCATGACAAGAGCGGACGAACTTTCGAACGAAATTATACATTCCCCGCCAGTAATAGCGGTGTCGAAGTCTTTCGTAGGTCTTGAAGACTCCCGCGTGGCCATACTGAGGGTCGACGTCGAACGAGGAGCAGAGCTCTGATCGCAAGGTGCGTCCCTCTGGGGCATAGTTGCGTCGATATGGTAACTGGTCTCGAATCGCAAAATGAGGAACTTGACGCCGAAACGTATGTGACGCCGGAGCTTTCGACGTATCCGAGAGAAGGTCGAGCAGAGATGCAGGCCAGGAATCATTACGCTGTGCAGCAGCGATAGTGTCAGCGTCCAGAGAGGATAATGTGCACTCGCAGTACGAGTCCTGACTGGCCTTCGGGGGAGGCGGCGATCGGGATAGCGCGTTAGCGTCGGAGTGCTTTCACCCGGAACTGTAAACGGTGCGGATGTCATATTCTTGGATTCCATCCATCGGGCCGCCTTGCCCAGCGGGCAAGGCGGCGCGATGGATCTTTGAGCGTCGACAGCGAAAATAGTGCGTGGTGGTCGGTCACTACGTCAAACGATCGGCCGTATAAATATGGGCGAAACTTACCAAGCGCCCACACAATGGCCAACACTCCTTTTCTGTAACGCTGTAATTGGTCTCCGCCTTGGTTAACGTGCGACTCCCGTATACCACGACGTATTCTGTGTGGCCAGCTTGACGCTGTGCCAACACAGCGCCAATGCCTACACCGCTTGCATCAGTATGGATTTCGGTTGGCGCTTGAGTGTCAAAATGGCGAAGGATGGGTGGCGCCGTGAGAAGACGGCGCAAGGTTGTGAAGGCGGCGTCACACGCTGGAGACCATGATGAGAGATCTCTAGCGCCATGAAGGAGCTGCGTGAGAGGCGATAAAATTGAACCAAAGTTTCAAACGAATCGCCAGAAGAGCAGAGGCCGATAGAACGGCGTAGCTCTTTCATAGTGGTAGGTTTTGGGAACGCAGTAACAGCACGTAGCTTCTCGGGATCCGGGCGAATGCCCTCCTTTGACACGACATGGCCTAAAATTGCGAGCTGACGAGCAGCAAATCGACACTACTTCAGGTTAAGTTGCAACCCGGCGTTGGTCAAGCAAGTGAGTATGTGCGCGAGGCGGAGCAGGTGCGCTGCAAAATCAGGGGCGAACACCACAATGTCGTCAAGATAACAAAGACAGATTTTCCATTTGAGGCCACGCAGAACATTATCCATCATTCTTTCGAACGTAGCAGGTGAATTGCAAAGTCCGAAAGGCATGACGGTGAATTCATACAAGCCGTCTGGTGTAACAAAGGCAGTTTTTGGGCGATCGGCCTCTGCCATCGGAACCTGCCAGTAGCCTGACTGCAAATCCAGCGAAGAAAGGAACTAGGCTCCCTGCAAACAATCCAGAGCATCATTGATGCGTGGTAATGGGTAGACGTCCTTCAGCGTGATCTTGTTCAACCGTCTAAAATCAACACAGAAGCGGATGGAACCGTCCTTTTTTGTGACGAGGATCACGGGAGAGGCCCATGGGCTTTGGGAAGGTTGAATGACGTCTCGACGGAGCATGTCATCGATCTGGTCTGCAATGACGCGACGGTCCGTAGCGGACACGCGATATGCTGTTTGTCGCAGCGGTGAGTGAGAGCCAGTGTCGATGTAATGCTCGACCGTCGATGCACGGCCAAGAGATGTTGTGCGCAACGTCGAAAGAACGGCGGAAGTGCTGAAGGACTGCGAGAAGTTGAGATCGCTGCGAATGGGTCAGACCTTCGGCGATGAACGGGCTGAACACACCAGTCCACGTTGAATCGGGTACGGAGAGGGCACTGAGTTCATGGATGGCAGTAAAAGGCACTTCGTCGAGGACGGAGACAATCCGTATTGAATCGACTGACTCGACGTAACCAAGGCATTCGTGGCGGAGCTCTAATAGCGGCGATGAAAGATGATTGTAAATGGGCATCGTGCTAACACCGGCGGCAAAATCAAGAGCTGCAAAGTGCAAAGGAAGCGCCTTTCGGGTAACAAAGTGATGAGAGGGCATGAAGAAGACCGTCCCGTCGGATATGGTACTACAGAAGACTGGTACGAATGCTGAAGAGCACGGGGGAATACAGGTGTCTTCTTTTACGGCAATTTTAACGGCAGGATGAGCATCGACGGAGGCAACGTCACCAAGGCGGAAAAGTTCAATCTCAGCCCGAGCGCAAGTGATGATGGCATTGTGGCGTGCGAGAAAATCCCATCCTAGAATAACGGCGTGGGAGCACGATGAAAGAACTAGGAATTAAATCGTGCACTGAGCAGTTCCCGAGCTCGAGCCTCTGCCGCGCACTTGATGCAGCCGATGCTGCTGACTCTGTCCGCACGTTGGTTATCTTCCTTACAATGGATATATATATATATATATATATATATATATATATATATATATATATATGCGCGGGATGACTTCTTCCTGTGTGCTCAAATTGTTGCGCGGTGTAGCGTACGTTCGTCTGCTGAGACGGTGGTGTTGCAGAAGCTCCGAGTACTTTAGGGCGATGTCATCAACGTTGGTGTCCGGCCTAGTGTGGGCTAGTGTGGGATGGCAGGACAGCCTGGCTGGTATGCTCGCGGGCAGCGGCGTGTGCCGCCTCATTTCCTGTCATGCCCTGATGGCCTGGAACCGAGTTGATGTGGGTGTCAGGGAGCGAGTGGCGTGCGATGTGATTTCAAAGTATTTTGAGTGCAGTTTCTCATATGCGTCATTTCTGATAGTTGCAAGCCGCTGCTTGCGAGTCTCTTAGGATTACAGCTACTTCAGGGCAAGTTGTCATTGCCAGAGCGATTGCCGTTTGCTCTGCACTCTCGTGGGCTCTTGCTCGGATGGTGACAGCTGCAAGTTCTTTGCCTCGGTGATCCGTGACGCTATAGCGGGCCGTATCAGTGTACCCCGTATCAGGGCCGGTCCCGTATTTATTGCTGAGTGCGCGTATTGTGCTTTCCTGACGCTCCTCATGGTAAGTGGATGCATATTGCACGGTATACTTGCAACGCTGATAGAGTCCCGGATTGCAGGTGGGATTCTTGCTTTCTGGTCTGTGTCTGCAATGAAGCTTTCACTGTAGTTGAGGCAACGCAAAAGTGGACGTCTGGTGAGTGTGAGCTTGAGCCGCTATAGTTGGCTTATCTTATGAGCCTCGACAAGCTCTTCCCACGTATTGTGGACGGCGAGCTTGAGGAATTTTTCCATTGATGCCATGGGTGGGAGGGTTCAGGCTACGTTGATTGCCTTCTGAATGACAACATTGACCTTTTTTTATTTCTGCCTACTTGAGCGTCAAGTAGGGAGTTCCGTAGGTGTTACGGCTAGTTAGGAGAACTTGAATTATGCTTAGTGTGTCGTGCTCCTTGAGTCCGCTTCATTGGTTTGTGATCCCATTGACCAGGTGCGTAACTTCTGACAGTGTGCGTTGGAGACTCGGGAGAGTGGCCGCCCCTGATCTGTCCTTGTGGATGTGAATTCCGAGTACGCGAAGAGAGTCGACTGTAGGGATCTAGGTTCCGTTGAGCTAGACGCTAGGATCGGGTTTGATATAGTTCAGTGGTCTTCCTCGTGTGCTGCTCACAGGACGAGAAGCTCCAACTTTTCGGGTGTGCATTGGAGACCACAGACTAGGAAATATCTATATATCGCGTCTACACGACAATACACCACATCTTGCCCCGAAAAGATGTGCAATTTGTAACCAAAGGCCCTGTGCCCTTCACCTCGAGGGCACCACGCTCCCAACCAGTGGGTACCAGCCAGTGGGGTTTAAGCCGACGTCAATCGCACAAGTGCGCCTTGCAGTTTGCTTTGTGACACGTGACTTTTAGAATTATTCAAGGCCACTGCAGTTATTTCTTGGATATAGTTCTTGAATAGACCCAAAGTTTCGGAAACTATTAAAACGTAGAAACATAACACCTCCTTGTCTTTGTTTCAATTCGTACTGTAGAAAGAGGGAGACACGTTCGTTTTGTCGGCTTGTTCCTAAGCTATGTAGTGAAGCGCACACAGAAAAAAGCTATATAATTTTTAACCATTTTCCTGCACGTCATCGTGCTGTGTGATCCGCTTGCGTGGACCTCAGTGTTCGCGTAGCGCAGAAATATACCAACAGTAAGGTGTTCTTGTGCGCCGCGGAAGAACACCACGATAAGCGCACCATGCTGCGAGAACGGGAGAAACGTTTAGTGCCCTTCCACTCTGTGAAGCAGGATAACCAGTGGAACTGTAATGGGAGGGCCCATTCCAGAATTGCAATTAAAATCTTTAGAAAACATTTACGGTCTAGCGCCCTTGTGTCCGTTCTTAAAAAAAGCAGTGCTGTAAAGTTAGCACTCGATAAAGACAAATAGACAACAAAAGACAAGACACATGTCGCAGGTAATAACTCTCCTGCGTTCTCAATTGTTGTGCCATGTAATTTACTTTCCAACGCTTCCTTTCAGCACCGTGGTACACCTATTAGCCTTTTCCAAGTGCCTTCGCTAGCCTTAATTCAGCCATATCTATGTGATAAAACAAATATGTTGAAATGCCAGTGCAAGAACAGTGTATAACAACATTTAGGCCACTGTGTGCGTAGTGTAGAGGGTAGATAATCTCTTACAGAAACATTGCACGAGTAAATATTGAGTTTGCGGGTTGGAAGAAAGAATCCCACGTTTCCGACATCCGACAGATGTGCAATGCGATACTTACGTGCACTGCGTTTACGCGAAAGTGACAATTTCAGCAAGACGAGTTTCCGATACTGAGCGCCAGTGCATGAACCCTCAGCACGCCGCTGCGTGCTGTATTCGACAATTCGAGCATTGCAGCTGCTTCTACGGGCAGATAGTGACGGATGCATACTGTATGGTAAATGTGAATGATGCGTTAACTTACGCCGACCTCAGCCCAATTGAACAGCTCGGCCACATGCAATCTGCTCTGTCGACAACAGTCGCCTTGACACGATCGGCAGCTTTAGGCGCAAGTCGGCGAATCGCTACCACAGAAACAACGGGCCGTTTCGTCGGTACTTTTCAGCTCAAATGCTTTTCACGTCGCTGTCACAGCAGTGCGCAAACATATGGACATATGCACTGCAATTTTCGTACTCACCAGTCACAACACCACGGCACGATTACTACGTAACGATGATGTAATCGCACATAGAGACAACACGTCTAAATTGCGTCTTTGCTGTTTACATTCGGCAACCGGACGGCTGTGCTCCATGGAAAAAACTCTTTCATTTCTCAAAATTTCTCTTGAATAGGAAGATGACGTGCAAATGACCCCGGCGTCTTTTGCCATCGATATAAAACCTTCCAGTTGGCGTGGGAGTGGCGAACGGAAACCGAAGCGCAAAAGACGTCGCGGTAATTGACGGCGGCGTTAACAGGGCTAGCAATTCTACAGCGTGGGTGGCCTCATAAAAAGACTAGCTGTATGACTTGTCGACCAAGGTCGCACAGACGCATGATAGCGTTAATTTTATTCAAGCACTTAGAGTGCACCATGTGTCGGGACCCCTGTTGCTAAAGACGTTAAATAAAATTGGGTTTTTTGCAGCAAGACATGTTTTCGTTCAAAGTCTCACATGGAAATATCACCGGTCGATCTGAGAAGTTTGTCGCCTGAAATGTTCTTGCACTGTTCTTTTGAGGCCACTATAACGACTCTATTAATCAGCGGTCTTTCATCTTGAGGTCCTGAGCACCGAGTCTCTGTGAAAGTCAATTACCGAATGCTACGCCAATACTTTAACAGCCGGTTACGAGGGTAATAAGGATCGATGAAGAGTTTCTGCGTTGCTTTGACAGTAATTGCGGCAGTAAACTTTTATACATTTGGGAGAACAAGCCCAATATGGCTCGTAGGGAGCTATGCAACAACTTATCCCTTTGCGGATTTCATTCCCCCAAATAAGCTGTCCAGAACAGTGGCGAGGTGTACGGCAACACGGCGAAGAATCAGTGCAACGAGTGCTATAGGGAGGTATAAGCAGACACTTTGTCTTGATCGCAATAGCTCTCCCCGTTAGGAAAAGGATAAACTGTGTTACTTTCTGTATGACTAGGGTAGATTTCCTCTGTACCTCTTTCCACGACTTTCTGATACATCCACCTTTTCGAAAAGAATGCCCAGTAACATAGCGGCCTCAACATACTAGATATGACCTGGAAACAGTTTACTCAAACGAACGAAACGGTAATGTTGTGTTTTTGCCGGTGTTTATTTGGTCACCTGATAGTTTTGAGTGCACATTAAGCACATCAAGGAACGTACGATAGCTCTAATTGTTACAAAGAAGTACCGAAATGTTGTCTGCGATTGCGTTGATTTGGGCATATCGGTTCGTCGTATTTGAAAACCTCTCTTGCTCAACAGTAAGCCATTTTCCTAAGAAGTGGTCCTAAATACAAAATTAATAAATCTGGTTAAAAGGCTTAGCCCTGCCTCACTCCTTTCTTAACAAGAAAGCTTCTGGTGAATTCGCTGTTCACAGACAAACAGCTAGGTAAACTAATAATGGTAAAGAATGGTAAACTATTTCAGTGAATCTCCGATATATATGCTGTCCTGGCACACCAAATAAGCGCAAAACTTAATAAAGGAACCCAAGCTTTACTGCGCCAAATGTTTTTTCCTTGGTCAAGCGAAACGAATTCGGGGACCAGTGATTCCAGAATGCGGGGACCGTATTCGAGGACCAGTGATAGCAACTGCCACAGAAAGCTGAGTGTGTGCCAGCAACCTGGCCATTTAGCAAGGCATCATGCGCATCATACAAGTGCGGAAAGCAGGCTCGGAAAGCTTCTTGAATGTCATCGATATCTCTTACTGCTATGCCGTCCTCTTTCAATGCTTTCTCAGTATACGACGGCTGGCATCCTAGCAGGCCGGTTTGCTACGCGAAGGCGAGGTTCCCGATTTTGTCTTACGATAGCTGTATTTGTACCAATCACGGAGCTTGCAAACACTGTCTCAAAAATAAATTCATATTTACTTCTTGCGCTCTGACATATTCGTGCACAAGAAATGTAGCTGATCGGCATATTTCTACTCTTTCAACCCACCGGAGAATCTCGTTCATTTTCGTAGTGATGCGAGCGAGTCGTTCCTTGCATACTCTTGCAAGTAACCCAGCATACTCCTGCATACTCTGGTCCCAAGTGCGTGGGTTTACGCGCCCAGCTTCTGCCAACGAGGCGGCGAAGTCGTTTCGCCCCTTTGAAATGACTTCTTCAACGTCAAGTATGACTGGATCCTTCCTCTATGTTTTCTGATTACGAGAGAGAGCAAATGATAAATGAAAGGTAGTGAGGTTAACCTGGACTCAGCCTTGTTGGCTACCCTACACTGGGGAAAAGGGAAAGAGGATGGAAAGAATAAAAGAAGAAGAGAAGGTCCACTGGAGATATCGTTCGGTCACTCTATCCCAATCACAGACGCTGACTAAATTCCGTAGCTTTCATATATCGCAGCAGCACTTTTAAGGCCTTTTGTAGCTGTAATATACGAGGTCATAGTCCCAAGATCTTGTACAAGGTGAAAGGGGCCCTATCTGTCTGATTGAGCGCTCTACAGAGGAAACGTCTTTAAGGTTCAAATGATGGGCAGTAGCACAGTAGATGTTCTATAGTTTCCTCGACACCGCAGGCTTGCACTGGGCGCTATCAGCCATTCCGGTCAAAAAGTATATGCATTGGTGAATGCGACGCCGAAGCGTAAGTGGCACAGCATGGTTTCCTCATTACGCGGAAGCCCTGGTACCAGCTGCAGTTGCGTAGATGGATAGAGGGAATGCAATCGATGTTGTGTGAATTCAGGTGTGTGCCACTTCTGCAATGTCATACGGAGCGCTAGCTTGCTTAAGCGTTGGCCTGCGTCAGTCCGCCGTAAAGGTACAGAAGGAAGGGTTGCTCCTTCGAGTGCTTTCCTAGGAGCATCGCCAGCGAGGTCGTTGCCGGATATACCCCAACGTTCAGGCAGCCAGTGAAACACCACCTCGTGTCCTTTCGCCATGATACGATGGTGCATTTCTCGTATCTCCGACACGAGTCGTTCGCAGCGCCCGCGACGAACAGATGACAGAAGACATTGTAAGGCCGCCTTCGAATCGCGGAATATCGCCCACCGATTAGCCGGTTGGTTGGTAATATTATCAACGGCACCGCGGAGGGCAACAAGCTCCCAACCGCTCTATTTTGACAAGTGAGCAGCCTTGTATCGGATGCTTCGTGATCGTGATGGCATTACCACTGCGCCATGGAACTCGTCTGAGTGGAAAAGCCATCCGTATATATGTGGACTCACTCAAAGTTGAAAGTGTGCAAACAATGCAGAGCTGCTTGCTTCAAAGCCAAGGTAGGTAGGTCCGTCTTCTTTCTTACCCTGAAGCCGCAAAACGCCCTTGTGGTTGTTTCAAACACCACAAAGCTGAGGTTGAACGTGCTGAGGGTGTGAAGCCCAATGGCGGGGAAGCACAATGGATGCTGTCCTCTTTCGAGAAGGACGCCTGTGGTAGTCGTTCTAGCAGGCTGGCCAGAGAGCTTGATTGCATCCGTGAAACATGACGAACATGGGCTCTAAGCGTGTCGGTGCTAATGGAAGTCGTGATCCGATAGTCTTGAGCAATTATAATAGTTCCTGCTGCTGAGGCGCTCCGCGGAAGGCCTAGCCATACACTTAGTGTCTGTTCTAGCACGCTCTGAATTTCTCGAAACTTTGACTTGCATGTTTTAGCAAGCACGGGAGGGTTATAGCGTGGGAATCTAATAAAAAGTCTTCTATATAACTGTAGCATGGAGCCCACTGAAAATCCCCACATTTTGACGTCGATAAACTTAAAGACGTGAACAATACATGTTAGCTTCTTCAAGTGGGCAACCTGAGTACTCCAAGAGAGGCCCTGGTCAAGAATGACACGCAAAAAAACGATGACTTCTCTTGTAGGAGATACGCTGGTCATTGATGTATACTGAATAACGAGGCATCGCTTTTCGCGTAAAAGCGACTAACGCACATTTTAGGTTGAAATGATCGGGCCTTGCGTGTTAGGATATTCAGATGCCTGTGTTGCTGCTTTCTCTAGCCTTGCGCGAACCTGCAGGCGAGTGACCGCTGATGTTCAGGTGCACGTGCCGTCGGCGTAGATTGAGACACTCGCGGTTTCCGGTAGGGACTGGGCCAGCCCAAGAAGGGCGAGGTTGAAAGGAATAGGGTTTAGAACACCGCCTTGGGGAACGCCTCGGCATGTGTAATGGTCGGTAGTAGGACCATTTCGGAACGTACGAACAAGGAACTTTGTGTCAAGCACTTTCTGATTTATCGACATACTCGCCCTCCTAGTTGAACTGTCAAAAGTGTGTCTAGAATAGTTTGATGGGAAACGTGGTCGTAAGCATACTGGTTCGGTGGTGCACACTGGCTCCGTAAAACCAGACAGAGTTCGACAAAAACACTTCACCTTATTCATATCATTGCAGAAAAAGCTGCTGGAGCTCGTACTGACATAGCTCGACGGTTGGTGCGTGCAGTCTTGCAGCCATGGATTTTATATCAGGCACAATTTCAATGGCTGACTTTGGCCAAGCTCGCACAGTTGGAGACGAATAATCGCGATGCTATCCGCACAATTACGGCACTGCCCCGCATCACTCCGATACCAACCTTACAGGAACATGCCCAGCTGAACACAATTGCAGAGCTAATTTTGCATCGTGAAAAAACACGTGAAATTAAAAAAGCAACTTATTCCGGCTGTCGCTGCGTTTCATGCTCATTTTCAACGCTGTTCTCGGATTGACAATCAGCCCTATCCAATGCCTCCGTGGGAATTCACCAGCAACACAACTAATAAGCCAACGAAGTTACGACGCAGCGATGCAACAGGTATTATTGACGAACACGGTATCGTCGATGCATCATGCGCTAATACCTGCAAAGTCTACACGGATGCTGCCATTCTCCCAAACGGCGGAAGGACCTCATTCCTGAATACTACGCATAATTTCGACAGCGGCCACTAGCGCTATTTATCTACGGAAGCCAGCGCTCTAGTAATGGAACTTCAAGCCATCCACGACGCTGTGCAAGATGCGACATCTAAGCTGCCTACCATCAAGCAACTAGATATCTTCACTGATTATTTAGTGGCTATTCAGAAACTCAAGAAAGTTGATAAGGCGATGGAAATCTGCGAAACAATACACACTATGAATAGTGAAACAGCTACTTGCGTCAAGGTACACAGGATTCAAGGCCGTTCAGCGAACCCTCACAACATTGCTGCTGACAAGCAGGCACACTGCCCTCCTAATCCTGATCTTCCGCATATTCCTCTCTCACCTCAACCCCTTAACTCGCTCGAAGCACGGCAGGCCACCACGCGCTATTATCCCACCGTGTGTCTGCTCCCTCCTCCTTCACCTTACTAGGGCGGAGGAAATTGTGCTTAGGAGGCTTCGGGCCGGGGTGGCCTTTACACCCGCTGTTATCTCCAGGTGGAACTGGTCGCGTTTACCACTGGGTGCTACGTGTCCATACTGTTCCGTTCCTTTGATGGAAGCAGATACATACCACCTGATATGGACATGTACTGATTTAAAATCGGAACGCTCGCGTCTCCTACTGCAAGCCGGCCTCCGCTACAGTGTGACAACCAGCTATGACTGCTGGATACATGACAACAGATTCCACAAAACACTGCTTCAATTCATACACAACACAGGCCTCACAGCCTGGAATATTCAGGATGACAGCCCACAAACAATTATCATGAAACAAGACTCATATAGTGCACGCGCTTTATCTTTATTCTTTTCAGACAGTAACAATAATAGTCACCGACTCAGCACCATGTAACTTCGCCACAATTAACGTTGAAGTTCATGCGTTCGAGTGCCTTGAAATCCGTGGTACGTACCTCTGCATTCATTAACTTCGCCGCGCGTCAACCAGCGAAAATAGAACCTGTGGCCCCGGGGTGTATGAGTGGGTTAATCTCGACGGTGCATTAAACTCGGTATGTTGTTCCTGCTTGCGCTCGGCTGCACTAGCCTGTTATTGTGTGCGACCTGCAGCATTGGCCCGGCGTAGACGAGCTCGTTCCCGATTCTCCTCGCTGCACTTCTGATCGAAAGCTGCCTGCTCCTCAAGAGTACGTTTGACACGTGATCTAACCATTTCGGAGCCGGTAGAACCTGCTGCACGCGTGGTCGGCTGCAACGGAGAGCAACGAAGTCACTGCGCGCACGCGCGTGTGAAACCGCCAGAGAAGTTTCCGCTGTACTTGCGGCAGATTGATGGACGGCGGAACCGGCTAACCGCTTACAACTTCGCTGTTAAAACTCACGAATGCTGCGAAAAACTTACAGGGTTTCCTAAGATCTCTGCGGAGGTGAACGACGAACGCCTACTCTTCTTCCTCTTATTATTCACCTGTTTCACTTTGCCTCTTCTCTTTCTCTACTTTCTGTTCGTCCCTTCTGCTCCCTACTCAGCATATTGAGTAATTTGTAATCAACCGTGGTCATTACATGCCGTGGTTAGGTATGTTGTTCATATCATAGGCAGTAGTAGTTATTACAAGTAATTTCAGTCATTATTATTCAATACTGGGCATTACTAAACGTTTTAGTAATTTCAAATGAATTGCAGTCGTTAGAAGTTGTCGGTAGGCATATTGGTTATTCAGTAGCCATTCGTAGTCATTACAAGTCATTTTGAGTCATCACTAGTCGTTACTGGTAATAACTAAGCATATCTCTTAATCTGTAATCGATCGTGGTCATTAGAAGCATGGTTAGACATTTTGATCTATTCGTAGTGATTAACTTTATTTATTTATTTTACAATACTGTCAATCCCGATAAAGATTATTACAGAAGTGGGCCCATTGTCATCAAAAAGTACAATATGAGCAAAATAACACCGAAAAAACAAGGAGTTAGCATAGAAAAACGTGAACACTTACATTCGTTGAATAAAACATTAGCCTTCACAACATTGCTCTTGGAAAAAAAAACTAAGTTGTGGGGGCGACTCTTTCTTCTAAATAATTTGTAAATGTTTAAAATGTGAGCTGGGCAGTAATAGCAGGGTTTAAGTAGTTCCACTCTCGCATAGCTCACGGAAAGAATGCAATGGAAAAAGTATTATTGTCACAGAGAAATTGTTCTAGCGTGAAAGCGTGCCTATACATAGTCGGTGTGGTGTGTTTGTAGTTTACAAAGGCGGCGGGGTCCAATTTTAGCACATTGTGTAATAGTAAGTATAGGAACATTAATCATTGACCCCTTGCTTGAATTTCTAGGGTAGCGAGGCCGGCGCGATAAAGAAGTTCGGTTGGTGAATCTGTGCGTTTAAAACGGTTATAGATAAATTGGGCAGCTTTTCTTTGTATGCGTTTCAGCGTATGAATGTGGTTTTCGGAATGTGGAAACAACACTATGTTGGACATATGTCCAACGTAGTGTTGGACAGCTTGCTTACGTCAGCCTTATCAGAAGGGCCCTCGAATATTCGAGGGCCGTTCTGATAAGGCTGACGTAAGCAAGCTGCTTTGTCTGGCTGGTGGAATGCGATAAGGTGCTTTGAGGTAGCATGGTTTGTTCAGGGATTTTTTAGCTACATATTGTGTGTGCGCATTGCAGCTGAGGTCAGATGAGATGATTACGGCTAAGTATGTATACTGGGTGAGGCTTTGGAGAACAGTGCCGTCGAAACCGTACGAGATCTTCAGAGTTGATTTTTTGTTTGTGACCAACATGCACACACTTTTGTCGGAATTCATCACCATTTGCCAGTCTGCACACCCCCGCACTACCTTATTTAGAAAATTTTTCAGCTTTACTTCATTTTCGTGGTTACTCATAGCATGATAAAGAATTCCATCGTCTGCAAAGAGGCGAATGGTGACGTCGACTTTGTTTGTTATATCATATATGTAAAATAAGAACAAAAGTGGGGCCTGAACAGAACCCTGGGGAGCGCCAGACAAACAGGGACAGCATCAGAGATGCTGTCCTTGTTTGAGTACAATGATGCATCAGCATCATTGTATTCTGTGTGAATCATCATTGTAGCATCATCATAAGCATCATTGTATTCTGTGTGAATACGATGATGCATCATTATCATTGTATTCTAAGTATTGGGAGCGTTTTGACAGAAAGCCATTGATCCACTGAACAAGAGGCCGTTACCAAGCAGGCGTTTAAGTTTGTGAAGCAATTTAACATGGGAAACGCGATCAAACACTTTAGAAAAGTCCATAAAATATATGTCTACCTGTAGTTGCTCATTAATGTTTTGAGTTAAGTAGAGAAGGGTTTCCACGAGTTGGGTGACTGCTGATAAACCGTTTCGAAAGCCGTGATGGTTTGAATAAATTAAATTGTTTGATTCCGCGAATTCTGTAAAGTGTTTCAAGATTATGTGCTCTAGTATTTTGCAGCACGTACACGTTAAAGAAATTGGCCTGTGGTTTGAAAGGTAGGATGTGTCACCTCATTTTTGTATGGGAATTATATGCGCAACCTTCCATTCTGCAGGAAGGCGACTCTCGCGGGGGAACTTTAAGAACATAAATGAAATAACTTGCTTACGGGTTCTTCGTACCTTTTCAAGAAACTGTTTGGAATTTGATCGGGACCATTGCTTTTCTTTTCATCTAGATACATCAAGAGAGATAATATGCCAGCTTGTGATATTCCTGGGGTACCCAAAACGTTTTAGTAGTCATTGAAGTTGAAGTAGAAGTTTATTCATATGCAAAACATAGGAACATAAATGTAATATACAGACGACGGTGCCAAAGTAACGATACTGAAAACGGGACTCTCGGTTAATAACTGCAACAGAGTTGTAAAATTGTTGGCAGCATAACAGTGGATAGCATAATAACATATTAGTTGCAAGAAAAGCAAGTGATAATGAAAGAAAAAAGAAGAAAAACCCAGCAAACTATGCTCTAATCGATGTAGTGTAACAGAAAAAAAAGCGGAAGTGAAAAAAATAATACAATTGTTAAAGGCAAAGAGGAAAAAAAGAACGAACAAAGAGAAAAAAATGTGGCGCAGTGTAAACACTAAAAAAAAGAACGGGTGATACTAATTAGTTAGGTGACTATGAAAAGATAAATATTTATTAGGAAGAATTATCAGAGGTTAGCAGAAAATATTTTAGCCAAGCCTGAAATGCTGAAATGTAGGTAGTATTTTAAGCGAAGCAGGAAAACGATTCCAAACTGTAATGGTAGCGAATGTAGATGTTATTTACCATAGTTATTGAGAACTCATGGTAACAAAAATTATAATGAGAAGCGAACCTAGTAGGGTTTGTATTTCTAAGGCAGATGCCTTGAATATATTGAAAGGTTAGCTGGGAGTCAAGCAATTGATAAGACATTATAGCTAAATTGTAGTGGAATAATCTTTTCATACATAAAATGTTGTACTGCTCAAGCAGGCCGATAGCATTAGAGCGCGGCAAACTGTGGGTGAAGATACGGATTGCTGGATTTTGTATATGCTGGACTGAAGACAAATAAGATAGATATGCATTACCCCAAACGATTAATCTGTAGTTAATGTGTGAATGAATGAACGCAAAGTAGACTGAAAGCAAAGCATACGGAGAAAAATAGCGTCGTGCCTTGATAGGCGCACGGATACCAGAAGCGTACTTCAGCTTTACATGATTGATCTGCAGGTGAAACTTCAGGTGGCTGTCTAGGATAAACCCTATAAATGAAACGGAGTCGCTAATGGGAATAGAATGATTGTATAAGGTTAAAAATGAGGGATAATTAGTGACTTTTGCTGCGAACGGAATACTAAAAATTTTCTGTTGGATGGAATAATGACAAGATCGTTGTCATTGCACCATTCCATTAGGTTGGTCAACAGTCTTACTTAGTTTGATTACTAGAGAAGAGATACACTTATCAGTTATAGATATAGTTGTATCGTAAGCATATAGAACTTAATGACTTAAGGCAGTGACGTCTGGCATACCATTAATGCAAACAGAAAATAGCAAAGGCCCCAGTATTGAGCCTTGTGGTACCCCTGGGTTAAGTTATTTAGAAGTGCAAAAAATTTCACCCGCATAAACAATAAGTTCCCTATCAGACAAATAACTTTTGAAGAAGGCTAGGGCAGGGCCAGCTATTTCATATGCTTCAAGTTTACGAAATAAAATCATGTGATTAATAGTATCAAATGCCTTAGTAAGGTTTAAGAAAACTAAACCAACGAATTCATTATTGTCAAGACTATTCTTAATAAAATCAGTTAAACAAAGAAAACTAAGCTGGTGGAGCTTCCAGACCGAAAACCGAACTGGCAGGATTTAATTATATGAAATTTTTGCAAATACTTGCTTAATCTGATAAAAAAAATTTTTCAGTTATTTTACTTAGGTATGAAAGAACCGAAATTGGACGGTAACATGAAATTATTTTTTTTGTTTTCTTAAAAGAACAGGAATAACCCTTGCACGCTTTATAAATGGCGGAAATTCACCATATTTAAATATCAGATTAATTACTACGCTCAGGGGTTCGCATATGCCATCAGCTACAAGCTTTACGTGACGCACTGCAATAACATCTAATCCTGGACTTGGCTTACGAAGATTACGCGCAATAGAAAGCACTTTATGCGGCGTGACAGGATGAAGAAAAACGAATGGCTCAGGCGTTCTATTTTAGGCTGAAAATCGGTTCGTTTCTCTCAGGTAATGCGAAATGATCAGAAAAAGCGTTTGCTGTCTGAGCAAGCTGACAAAAAGCAAGATTGTCGCGTACAATTCTAGAGATAAACTTAGGCGGCTCATTGTTCAAAAAGTCATTCAGTAACTGCCATTGCTTTTTAGGGTTGTTTTTATTCTGCAAGAACGCTGTTTCATTGTAAAGCCTTTTGGCTTCTCTGAGAGTCGTGTTAAGAATGTTGCAGTATGTTTTGAACCGATTTCTGAGAGAGCAGTTAAATGGTTGTCTTTTAGTCTTCTTATACAGATTATCTTTTTTCGCCAACCATCTGACATCCAAGGATTATTGGGGCGCCTAAATCGATTTTTACATCGCACGATTCGAGAGCAACTACGGATAGCTTTAGTGAATAAATTGCAGAAGAAATTAACAGCTTCTATAGGGTCTTCAATAAAATTCATATCTGACCTGTCAGTGGAGCTAATCGTAGAAATTAATTTGTCTGTGTCGAGTACTGTAGTGAAGTTTGAGGTGACATTCTTAGCCTAACAGGTTTCGAAGATTGCAAAAATTGGAAAGTGATCGGTGAGGTCAGTGTTAACAACGCGTGCCAAAATGGGTACGTCTAGGTTTGTTGAAACATGATCAATTGGTGAATGAGAGCCCTCACCAACGCATCTTGTAGGCGATGTAATGAGGGATTCAAGGCCGTAGCCACTGAAGCAGTCAGTGTAGGCTGTATACAAGCTGCAATTAACATCCAGCAAGTTGATGTTTACATCTCCCACAATCATTACATTCTTATTTTCCGATAGCAGTTTGTTAAGTACATTATTAATAGCATAGATGTAATCCGAAACGTTAGAACCTGGTGACCTATAAACACGACCGAGAACAAACCTTCTGGTGTTGCATGCTTCAATGGGCTCGCTAGTCTCCACCCATACAGTTTCGCAGCAATCGACATGAAAGTTTAAATAATTTCGGCGAGTGTAACTGATGCTCGGAGAAACAAAAATGGCAGCCCCACCATGCCTACTGTTTAAACGATAACAGTATTCAGGACTGTAAGAATGAAACCCATACATGTTACGATATATATCATCGCTAGAAAGCCACGTTTCGAAAACAGAAATAAAAGAGAAATCATGTTCAAGCGAAGATAGAAAATTATTCATCCCCTCGTGATTCTTTCGCAAACTGCGTGCGTTAAAATGAATCGGTGAAGGATTAGTGTGACAAAGTGAAAAACGAAGTTCACGAGAATACGTAAGGGGACACAGCGATGAAAAAGTGACCAGGCACGTGAAATCAGCACAATAGGCACTCTTACGTGAATATGCGCAGACCCGACTCGGCTGACATTCGGAACACCCTGCTATCACTAGCTTTCCGAGCTTTGATCTGGCTGTTTTCAGTCCAGAGGCACTGCCTCTTTATTGCTTTTTTCAGGGCAAGTGCTTTGCCAAACAACATTTTATTACTGATTGTCAAATGGCCATTCAAATAGTGCTCATTTTAGTCATTACTAGTCTTTACTAATTGTTGTCCTTACAAGCTATCGTTAGACATATTGGTCATTTGTAGCCATTAGCAGTCATTACAAATCATTAGTAGTCATTATTTATTATTCCTAGTTATTATTAACCTCTACCAATCTATATTATAACGTTATATTTTAAAAACTCTCACTATCAATCATTTTTCATTCTTTCATCTGCCTTTAATGTATAATAATATGGCGTGATGACACTTCGACGGACACTCCGGCGGTCAGGTCTGCTGACACAAACTTCACCATGAGCCTAGAAAGCCTTTCGTGTTGAAATATATTAGAAATGTGATGAAGGAATAGCAAGAGTTGACGCAATCTTCATAGACGAATGACCACTATCAATCTCAGGCGTTCGCGTACACGATGCAGTCATTTTCTAGAAGCGCTTTCGGGCTTTGCGGTCTTGAGAATGTATTTGTATTGAGGAAAAGTTCTCAAAACTTTTTCCATCGAGCGCAGTCTACCATCCAAGCAGCCAATAATTCAAATGCATGGAGCAGACCATGGAGCGTCCCGTGTTCGAATTTCGGTGTCCGTAGATCTAACCAGACGCTTCGGCCTAAAAACGACGTGATGGTTGCTAATGGATTGCGTTGTCTTGGATATGTTTGTGACGACATCCAAAGCAGCTTCTAACACCTTAGCCTGTTGGGGTTTCCGTCCAGGAAACTCACTCCTGAAGGGATGCGCACAGTAAGATGATGCGTTTAACGT
This sequence comes from Dermacentor variabilis, assembly GCF_050947875.1. NCBI lineage: Eukaryota > Metazoa > Arthropoda > Arachnida > Ixodida > Ixodidae > Dermacentor > Dermacentor variabilis. The sequence continues at coordinate 76,562,659 of NC_134573.1, read as the reverse complement.
ATGTAAGGCGAGAAACGCCATTCCATACTGTCTGTTTATAAAAGCGCTTTGGTGAAGCCACGTTTCTAGCACTCTCATAATAGTAAGTCACAGGTGTGAGTTGTTCTCTGAGTAGTATTATGTTGTCACGACAACGGAGTTCTAATTTATAGCGCTTGCCACTAAGAAATGTGCAACGGGGTAGGGCTGATGACGAAGTAATTGGGAATAGTGGTGTTCAGGAAGCGTTTCTTACCATGAAGTGCGGGCGCCTACGCCACTGCAAAGGACGGATGCTGGGTTGTGACGGCAATCGTTTGCTTGTTACCTCACACATCTACACTGGAATTAAACTTGCTCCACCAACGCACGCGTGAAGCCGATGCAGACCGAGATCTTAAGCATTATTGCCTGGATCGAGATGGAGTTCTGGAGCGGTAACGCCTCCTCCTTGACGGTGTGGGGGAGCGTGGCCTGGTTCCGGCATTGAGGGTGGAGGGGCTGGCATGTTGATAGGTAGCTTGGCTCGTTGCTCGCCGTTCCCCGATTCGCTTGCGGGTAACGTACGCGGTTTTATTACGAGCGGCACAACTTTTGTCCGCGCTGATATGGGGACTACCGCAGTGGGAGCAATTAGGGTTACAGTTGTGGTCGGCGGGGACGGGGGGGGGGGGGTGCGGACAGCGAAGCCCCGGCAAATCTTGTTATTTGGGTAGGGACAAACATCCATACGGTGTCCGACGCAGCCACACTTGTAATAGATGTCAGTTTGCTTCCGATATAGCGAACATGGCAGGAGCGTGTAGCCGTAGCGGACCTGATAAGGCACATCCAGTCCGTCAAAAGCGATGATAACTGTTGTTGCAGAGGCGATGATCTTGGCGGCGAAGGCTGTCGGGTTTCGGGCAGTGACAATTTTGTTGTGGATCTGTTTTCGTCTCCGTGAGTGGGATCCGACGGATGACACTCTTCGTCATGTGCTGCGCTGCAGCTTCGTAATCATTCACCTGGTGGGTGAGGCCGTTCACTTCGACAGTTCGGATGCAAGAGTGCCGGACTGCATGGTCCTGATTAGGTGTGCTGACGACAACGATGTTCTGTTGCGTATTCGGGCAGACAGTGTCCTCTAAGCTTTCTTCGTCCATGACTTTGGCTGCTTGGAATGGCTGCGGTCACCACGGGACTGCCGATGTTGGCTACATGAAGGCGCCCTTGTGGAGGATGACCATCTTTATATCCTCCATCGGAAGCCGTGGCATGCGGCCCGCCTTCAAAACTTGAGATTTAACGGGCTGCCTCGCCCGAGAGCGGGTCTGATTACTTGGGGCGTCAGATGATTCATCGGTCAGGGTCGAATTGTCCTTGCAGCGTGTTCAGCGGCGGAATCGGGCAGTGAGCCAGCCAGACAGGGGGGACACCCTCGGTTTACCCCCTTTCTTCTTGTTTAATACATAACAAGGGAACAAAATGCGGCAACATTGATGCCTTCAGGCTGCATGTGTGCGTTTTTGACCGGTTGCCTTTACCCAAAAATATCGCCTTCTCCTGATTCCTGCAGGAGAAAGTACGTTCCGTATCCACCGCCAAGGTTTCCTTGTGGTGGCGCAGGCTAACAGTCCCAGGATCCTTCTAGGAATCATAAATACCCAAGAAAGTGGATGGGGAATCGGCGGAGCGGTAGCTTAATTGGTAAAGCTTCCTCACCTGCGGAAGTTCTTTTTTCATCCACCTTCAATTCCATTAATTTATCGTTTATTAGTTTTCATTTAATAAGCACAAGTAATTTCCCTATATTGTCCTTGCTGTCAGTGTTCGTTGGCTTCCTACGTCTAATAAAATCGGGCTCTTCAGTTAAGACCCTTTATTGTCGTTTATTACATAACAAGGGGATCAAATCCGGCAAGATTCATGCCTTCAGGTAGCAGGTGTGAGCTTGCTGACCGGTTGCCTTCACCAAAAAACATCACGCTCTCACGACGCCTGCGGTAGGAAGGACGTTCCACATCCGCCGCCAAGGTTTGTGAGTGGTGGCGCAGGCTAACACTGCCATGGTTTTACTAGGGAACATAAATAACCTAGAAAGTGGATGGGGAAACGGTGCCGTGGTAGCTCAATCGGTAGAGCATCGCACTCGTAATCCGAAGGTTGTAGGATCGTTCCCCGCCTGACGCAATTCGTTTCTTCATCCACCTTCATTTCCATTAAGCGATTGTGTCATCATTTTCATTCATTAACCACAACTAATTTTCCCTACGTTGTCCTTGGTGTCAGTGTTTGTGGGCTTCCTATGATATGACTAATAAGAATCGGGCCCCTCGTTTAACCTCCTTTCTTCTCGTTTAACACGGACTATTGTAAGGAAGGCTCATTTAGCATGGGACTAAGGAACAGAATGAGAAGCTCTTAAGGGTGATTACACGAAAGGAAATAAAAAAGAATGTGTACTTTGCAGAAAACAGAGTGTCTCCAACAATGTGCAGTTGTTTATTCATTCCAGGGCATTTTGCTTCATTCATAATGAAGCAGGTGTCCTCAATGGAACGCAAGCCAGCCGCATTGTGTCACGAAGACTGATGCTTCGTCACTCGACGTTGTCTTCATATCGTCCCGTGGTCTTTATAATAGTGTCCCATACATTCGGTGGAAGTGCCCCTGCTTCATTCGGGGCCATAATCAGCGTAGCTGTAAAATGGCAAGTCAAAGGTGGTGGTTCATTTGTTTGACCCAAATGGGCAGGAGAAATAGAGAGCAAGTACTGGAATATATATTTCTTGATGTTTATAGTCATCAATTTTCAACTGTGGCAAGTTAACTATATAGCAGAGTCATTTATTCTCAAATATTAGAAGAAAGGAACTTATTAAGTGTCAGTTTAAATTGTGCAGTTGCACGAAGATAGGAAAACATCTTGTAAAGGCAGCTCTTACAGCTTTTCAATTTTGTCATGGGTGTCATAGGCTCCGAATGACAGATACGCTGATTGACAAATCGTAGTCAAGAAAGGAGGCGCAAGAGGTTAGTAACGGGGCCATAAAAACATATGATCTTTTATTCTTATGTGATCGCATTGTCTACCGCATGATGATTCCCTTGTTCCACGCTCGTCAATAAGAAGAAATAAAAATGCTGCGCTGAACCGAGCACTGATCGACACAGTCGCTAAATATTGACTGCTCGAAGGAAACAACTATCTTTTATACACATATGTATAGGAGAGCGCGTCCTCGTGGACCCCAAGCGCACTCAGCTGCCGACCCTCATGGCTGTCGCTGCATTCATGCCACATGAGTGAGGGCATAAAAGTAAAGGCCTGTGTGCCTCAACGAAAATATTACAGTTGTGCAGCAGGCTATGCGTGACCTCGTGATATCTAAGAAAAACAGTCTACGCTCTACGTGTGTCTTATCTGTCCTGCTAGGCGCTACTGACGAATTTGTAATCAAGAGCGCCGGTGTCCATGTACAACCTTTCAGTAGCACATAACTAAGGATTTATATATGCAGTGCGTATTGAATAGCGTATGTTTGCTTAGACATTACATAGTGCTTACTTATCGTTGTAGCAACAAATGTAGCTAAAATTGAATATTTTCGCATTACACTCGCAACGCAGCTTTACTGAACTGCAAAACAAAAAAAATATGCACATAGAAACACCTGGGGCGGTTGCGACATAATCATGCGAAACGTCTAGCGCGAAGGCAATTAGCAGCTTCAAATAGATAGAATAGAAATCTCCCCTATTCATTTGCCGAAAGTACAAGTTTATTTCGATTCCATTAAAAGTGCCACAGTAATATTCGCTGAGGTATTTATTTGAGAACCCATTAAATTTTCTAAACGCATTACATCGGTGGCATATTGCAGCAAAAAGATATTAATGATCTCGCCTGTGCATTTGAATCGAAGGAATATGACACTGGGAAGCCCCATTCTTTCTGGCAACCTAACGCGATTCTAATGTTTCATCTGTTTGTTCTTATATCACCGCGAACACAAAAATAATGGAGCTTTTCTACAACAAATTGCGCAAACGCTGTCACGATCTCCTTTCGAGTGTGTACCCACCTACGTCAAGTTGAGGTAATACCGCCATTGGCTGCGTAAACTCACCGAGTGTGGCAGCAATCACCACGAAGAAGTATTTCCCCAGCAAGCCGCCCAAGTCTTCGACTAGAGAGCTGGACATAAAAAAGTATATATATTTTCCAAAATATCATTCGCACGACAATAATAGACTGATGTCTCATCACTACATTCATCAACTCCCCTGCTTTCGCATTTGAATTAAATTCCCTAATTGTATGGTTGAACTGTAATTATTTCGAAGCTGCTAATAAACAATCTTGTTAGTATTTGTGCATTCCCAAGAGACTATTGATAACTCTTCACGAAGTGCTCTACATATTTTACCAAGAAACCTAATTGAATGCAAGAATGCTATGCTTGCAATGTGACAACGCCATGACAGGGATAAGGCCGCGTATTCGAAGTATGTTACAAGTGTTTATAGTATTACAAGAGATATAATTACATATATACGTTATCAGATGAATACATTCCCATAGCTTAACTCAAGTGGATCTCTAAAATACAACATGAGTGTTGGGCATTTATTCCTAAAAGAATATCTGCATTATTTGTGCGCTTTGCCCCATAGGCTTCGAACCTTCTAAGCGTCTAACTAGAATCGGGCTAAACCGTTAGTTATTGCCGTACAACTTCTCGTTTGTAGAACGCTAACGCCATTTTATCGTTATTGAAGGCCAAATCAAATTATCCCACGGCAATATCTTGTAAAGGCCCGTCTATGAAAGATTGCGTACAACACATTCGTATTTCCTTATGGCAATACAAGAAAAAAGAAGATTCAACACAGAAACCTGACCAAATCATCACAGTGAAACATGGCGACCTTTTTTGCCTAGATTCCTCGACATGCGAGCTTCAGCATATTCTAAATATAAGTTACTTTTTTTATCGTTTCATCTTATTTCAACATGATTATCATTCTTTTTAATAATAATAATAATCTTTATTTCACTCATGAAGTGAGGGAGTGCGGGAAAAAAAGCTGACAAGTCAGCTTGACTAGTTCCCAGCTCCCCGGAGAACAAAATAGAAGAAACAGAAACACTTTTTCGCATGGCAACATAAAAATCACAAACAAATAAATACTAATGCAGCAATAACTTGTCGATAACATTGACAATAAGGTACTATAGAAATAAAAAGTTTGTTAACTGCGTGATAGACCAATGTTAAACAAAAACGTACAAACATAAAAACTGCAAGTAAAAAGCGCTACATAATGAAGGAAAAAACAAAAAATAAAACGGCACACATTGGTGTAGTATGAAACAGTACATTGCAATGCGTGTAGCGTACATGCGCAGAGATGAAAGAACCACATGAAATTCTGTCATGGGAAAGGAGCTTTGTCACAGAAGAACAATTTCAGTTTCTGGTTCGATGCTGTTTCGGGAGTGAAACCGTTTTTATGGCAGAAATTTAGCAAATGCGGTAGGGTTCTGTTTACCATTTGTTGTCCGTATCCGGTTCTGCACGTTTTGATTAGCCATGGCTGTGTATTTCGATTCTCATAAGGTGTGGTCCTTTTAGAAAGCGATGCCAACCGTAGTAGGGAATAGCTGTTATTTTTTACTTCAAGCTTATAACGTGAACACAGGCAATGCGGATATAGCTCGTCTATTTTCATTACACAGTACTTCAAGAACAGAGGGTGGGAAGGGTGACTCATGGGGACGTTTTCAATATTTCGTAACATTTTTTTCTGTAATATCATGATTCTTTGCAAATTACCTTTTGTTGTGTTCCCCCAAACTAATTGGCAATATTTCATATGTGAGTGGAATAACGCATTGTACAGCAGAAGCTTAACCTTTGACGGTAGAATGTATCTGTTGGCGTATGTCAATCCAACGATGCGAGACAGTTTTGACACAACGTGGTCGATATGAGTGTCCCAGGTCATATTTTCGCTGAAATACACTCCAAGTATTTTAAATGCGCTTACTAGTTCTACTTTTGAGTTTCGCAGCTTAATGTCTGAGGTAATGTTAATTTTCTTGTTTTTCGCACGGTATATGACAGCCTTCGTTTTACTAACGTTTATTTTCAATTTGTTAAGTTGCGCCCATGTGTCTAATTTCACAAGCGTTCTGTTTGCTCTCAGAATCAACTCATCCGTACTTTCTGCAGAGAATAACAGTGTCACATCATCAGCATATATAACAAATTTCACCATAGGATCGACGTTAACAATGTCATTCAAATATAAGTTAAACAAAAATGGGCCCAGAATACTCCCTTGAGGTACGCCGGCAGAAATTGGTAATATATTAGAAGAGCAGCCATTTAAATACACGTACTGCTTGCGCTCACTAAGGTAGGACGTCAGTAGTGACAGAACCGTCCCCCGGAATCCGTACATATCAAGTTTCTTTAGCAGGATAGAGTGATTTAAATAATCGAAAGCTTTCGTGAAATCTACGTATATTCCAAGGGCTACTTCTTTATCTTCAAGCGATTGCAGGATAAATTCTTTTTGTTCTAACAGTGCCATTTCTGTTGATCGATATTTCCGGAAGCCATACTGCGCGCCATAAATGATATTGCATTGTTCGCTAAAATTTGTCATTCTAGTAAGAACTATTTTTTCAAAGCCTTTTGAGAAAACGGGTAATATAGATACTGGTCGAAAATTTGTAAAATCATTCTTACTACCTTTTTTGTGCAGTACGCTCACTTTGGCGAGTTGCATTTGCCCCGGAAATGTTCCTTGAGATAAGCAAAGGTTATATATGTGAGCTAAGCACTCTGCTATGTCTCCTATCACAAACTTCACCGGTTTTATCACAATTCCGTCTGCGTCACAACATTTGCTATTTTTTAGCCCCATGAAAACAGACATGACCTCTGATACTGATGTTGGTGTTAGGAACATTGACTTCTCGTTTCTTACATGAAGAGTATTTGAACCAACGAATTCACTAGTTATCTCTGTGAAGTATCTGTTGAATGCGTTTGCTAAATCAGTGCCTGTGAGTTCTTTATCTTGAGTATGAATTTTTGTTACTGGGTTTGGGCCTGTAGATCTGTTTAGAAGCTCATTTAATTTCCTCCATAATTCATCCGACTTATTCATCGAGCAGCAGAACTGGTTACAGAGATATTGATCACGTGCTCTGCGTATATCCGCCGTCAGTTTATTTCTGAACATTTTAAAAGCCTTAAGCCTATCCGGGTCTCGAGTTTTTTCAAACTTCTTGTATAGCCTATCCTTTTTGTAAATTTTCTTCAGCAATTCAGGTGTGATCCATGGCTTCCTTATGTTCCCTTGTTCCTGTGCATGTTTATAAGGGAAGCACTCGCTGTATATACACAAAAAAGCCGTTAAAAACAAAACATAAGCCTTTTCGGCACTTGTTTCCTCAAGAACATTTCTCCAGTCATGATTACGAACTTTCTCTTTGAAATTGTTCAGGTTTTTTGTCGACATATCTTGACATAACTTTGGTATCTTTTTTGAATTAGGAAATTTGCTTTTCGGAACGCACATAAAAACGCCGCGGTGGTCACTGATATCAGTATTTATTACGCCTGCTTTCAGAATAGGCATGTGCATATTGGTTATAAGTAGATCAAGTAGTGATTCAGTCTGCAATGTAACACGTGTAGGATCGCATATCACGTTTAAGAGGGCAAAAGAATTTAATAGATTTTGGAATTCTTTTTTTGTGGGGTTATCTGCAAGGAGGTTAATATTGAAATCACCTCCTAAAATGACATCGTATTTGTTTTCACTTATGAAAGACAGAATTCCTGTTCAGTAATCGTGCAGCTATGCCTGCTTTATCCTAATCGTCTTAGAAGCGGTTGCCAAATCTAATACTCAACAGTCTTAGCTAATCATAGTGCGGATGCGAAACCAATACTGTTGTAAATGACAAGTGATTCCGAATATATCTATACTGAGCATATCGCCCTCCTTTATGGGTAGCGGTTGGTATATGACACTAGTAACTTATGTACGCACGGCACGTTTTTTGCCAAGTTCAGAAGCTTATAGAGACGGCGCAAGCATGTACTGTGTATTTATGGATGCTTCTTCAACGCTAGCCGTGCCGTACGCAGGGGAAACCACGGAAGTGCGGCCGCTTCTCCCGGATTTCAGGCGCATGTTGAACTAACTGGTGGACATTGTTCTGACGTATTGAGGCCGTAACGCTATTTCATAGTGGTTTGCGTGTGATGGCCTGTTGTGGTCGCTTCATACCCGGTGTTCTGCCACAGTGCGTGCCTATCAACGAAGCAACGAAGCGACAATGTCGAGCTTGTCGAGGACAGACCACCAATTGAGATAACTACTAGCTCAATATGCGTAGGAAATGATCTGATTCTGGTGTAGGGACTGTGTGACGAGCGCACTGTCACTGTCATTTCTCACTGTCAAACACACTGTCATTTCGTCGTCTATATAAGTCGCTTTGGAAAGAGTGGTTCGGAGTGGTCCTTTAATTTCGATGGTGTTGATAAAATCTAGCTTGCTGAGGAGAGACCGCAGGGCGAGTCGGCTAGCTGAGATGGCGTCACATGCAGTCACGTTATGTCAGAAGCAGAGACATGTAGCGAGCACAACGAGCCTAGCTTGGTTCTACCGCCCAGAGCAGTATCATTGGAACAAGAAGGCACCGTATCTGCAACACGAGTGTCGAGACCGGAAGCTTGACCGGCCGCGACGAAGGCAAGCGACGAAAGCACAAGCCGAGAACGTGGTTCTCGCGCGGCGATGAGAGCCGAGTCAAGCACGCCAACCGCAAAGACGTTAAGAAAAACCAGAGTGGACTAAATCCAAAGCTCTGGTGGTTGTGAAAATCTATAATGTGCGTGACGCACATCCGCAGATAAAAGATTGCACGAATTTCAGACGCCGCAAATGCCGCCTGTTCTCAGTGGTGTCAAGGCATCCCAAGCTTGCGAATGTAGCCAAGCGTCGGGCATGTACGAAAGCCGGCTTCAGTGGCCGCTCCCTTCCTGGGTGAAAGGAAGGCCACTGACTAGCGGACAAAAGGACAGCGTGAATGTGCCTCCCTCCCAGAACTTGCAGGGCGCGGGCCGAAAGTCGTAGGCGCGTCGGCCAACTTAGCTTTATTCTTCTCTCGCGAGTGGACAGTGCGCAGACTCACAAACGGGCGACCTACTCAAGCCCGTCTTAAATGGTTGCAATTTGAAGAGCGCACTGTTTTAGGCTTTTCGTCTTTTATGTTCACTATAAACAGTAATTTTCTTTGTTCGCTGTTCTTTTTCTACTAAAACTTGATTTCTGGACGCTTGACTAAGGAGAGCGCCAGCGTTGCCGTTTGTAAGCTGTACTTAAGCATATGTAGGCTAGGAAGCGCCTAATTGCCTCATTTTTATTGTGGCTTCATTTACGTGTCGTACGCAACAGTAGTAAGAGCCAGCGCAGAATTTTGATTCGCCTTTGTTTTATGTTGTTTGCTTAGGTTTCAGTATTTGTTTCTTAGTTACATAGAACCGGTTCTGTGCTTTAAAAATTTCGTATTAGTTTTGCTGAGTGTATTTACACTGCACCAAGGCGAGAGTTATTTCCGTAGGTGACTGCAGTTGTCGGATGTTGTTCCGTACTGTCCCCAAGTGGTGCCCGAGCGAGCATAGTAGCAGCCCTAAGGCTTCGCGTCAGGCAAAATTAAGTCATCTTTGGCTGCCTCGGCCTTTGCGAAACTACTTGGATTGCAGTCCATAACCGCTTACGAAACAATTGTGATTTCCTTAACACTTTCACGCGTTCACAATAAGAGAAAAGTTCGTATCTAGAATTTTCTATCGAATACGTGTCTTCTATTGTTCAGAAACCTTGTTCTTTGTGGCTTTAAGCGCACCCAGATCTAAGAAACTGTTTATCCAGTGATTTTGCAATGGTAGTTTGACGTGGAATCGGAGGGTGCTTGCTTTGGCCGCAGAAGTCTGGCGTTGTTCATTCTCGGTCCTTCCAGTGGACCTTCTCAGGGCCGAGCGGCAAAGAAGACCACTGTAGGAAAAATCAGCAATGCCTGTCTCTCCAATGAATCAGCGACGTCGCTAAACTAACGCATTCAATCGTCTTAGTTGCGTCGAACAGCTCTACCTTTGGATGCATCTTCTGGGGGCGGGGGTGCTGTCGTGCCACACTGCGTGCCTATCTCGAGCCAACAGGCGCTCCCCTCTCCCCCCTTGTTCTTCTGGAGTATTCGCCCGTGTGACTGACAACCTTCAATGCTCCACCAATTGCCCACACCTTCCCGTGGGTCGAATTGTGGAATCCGGTGCAGCGCCGCAGCACCGGATTCCCACAATCACCACCCCTACGACAGAAAAATGCGATGCAGGTGACGCCGGCAGCCGCCCCGCCTCGTTCCTTCCGATGACGTATCGCCAAAGGGAATTAAGGCGCAACCGGCAAATTGTTAGGACAGTCGTCACCAGCCGCCCCGTCGGGCTGGCGCGCTCTTCCGCGCCGGTACCTTTACTCTATTACCTGCTTTATCTGTGCGTATTGTGTAAAGCTCTTCATCTCCTCTCCTTCTGCTCCAAGAGTCCGTTTCTAGTCCTCGACTCCGAGTAGCAATACCGGTAAGATCTTTTAAGCTAATCTAAACCCGTACGCGATAGTTCTTTTTCCGATAGGTAATGTGTTTCGCAATCGCCCAAGTTTCCACCACTCGCCACTAACATTAGCGAGACTGTCGACACGGCACTGTACGATCCATGTCTACCCGATGCATTCCTCCGGCCTACGTGCGTTATTTCTGGCATCAGGCGCACAGATTAGAGCAAAAAAAATAATGGCCAACTTCCCTGTACTCGAAGTGCCGCTGGAAACTAACGAAGTACCAACTTCCGGGAAAAGGCAGCATATGTGAAGGTGTTTCAGTCGATGGCTCTTTGTTTGTTTTACATCCTCCTAATGAAAACGCCAATGTTTTTCAAGCGCGACAGCGGCGTGGATCGCTTTCCTCGAAGACGTATTGCACATAGATTTTCGCGTCCTATCACGGCAAAGTGGCTGCGCATCCACTGGCGTTTGCTCGCCTGCTCATGATATTTGCGTCTTAGTGAAAATATTCGTTGACCACTCATCATTGACACTAAAAAGTGGAAATTTGCACTTGTTGACTACCGAAATAGCCTCGAAAATACGTGACAACGCAAAACAATGCATTTAGAAATATCATTTTGAAGATTGCCTATCCTCGGTAAGGCTTTACTGCAGAAGGTAAGAACGAGAGCGAAGTCTTCTTTGTTAAATTTTATATCCAGCTCAGGAACAGTTCTTCACGTGGACGCATGTTCGATAAAGTTAGAGACACTGGGCGTCGATATCGAGGTGTAGATCGAGATAGAGAAAGAGCCTCACATCTGAGCAGGGTGAGCAAACGGCATATGGTGTAACAAAAGAACCGCAAATATGCTGATTTTGTTAACTCTGTTTCTTTTTCCCAGAGATCTGCGGTAGCAATTTGTAGGACACAGGATTCTATCTTTAAAGAAGGAGCCTACGAGCTCATAACAAGGCATAAGCTCGCTCGAACTTTTTATGCAGTATTCGTGACTATTTATGTAATACCTCGGCCAATTTCCATCCAGTGTTATTCACGTAAATGAATGTAACGCCTGCTGTTGTAATTCAACCGAATCTCCTATGCTTTAAAAACCCCACGCTGGCGAGCGGGTCAATTGGAGCTTCCCGTGTGAACATTTGCCACACAAAATATTTCCTCTGTCTTGTAGATTTTACAACGTGAAAGGAGTTTTTCATTAAGCAGAACACCCTTATACAAACCGCGACAACGCTGTACTGTAGATATCATTCACTGTTATGGAGTCTAGAAGTAAGGCATTCTTGTTCCAACCTACAAATTATCAATACCCTGCAGCCCGCTACCTTTTCGTCATCGTAACGGCATCACTCACCATTCAGTTTCAAATCATTCAAACATATCTTCGAAGCGTCCTGGAGAGTTGTCTCACAAATATGTACTCCAATGTGATGCTTCTCTACAATCAGATATAGTGAGTTCGTGCGATTTGTAACTTGTCCTTATCGTTAATTTGCGCTTAAGAACGTTAGAAATAAATCGTTAGTGTGAATATTTTCGAACATTAAATTTGTGGTTCTTACAAGCTAGTTTACTTCAACAGTTCTTGAACTAAGGTTTGCAATATAAAAGTAGAATATCCGCAATATGCGTTTAATTATAAATTTAGGAAATCACATAAGAATAAAGAGGGCGTTTTTAGGAACACATATTTGCCGAATAATACCTCATTTCCTGTGAAGCGAGCTTTTGTCTTTTAAGTTCCACCTTAGTCCATTCTCAGTTTGCTCTTGAAATACAGGGAAATGTTGATGAAAAACAACACGTGGTGGTTTTGCCTTAATGACAAATCATTGGCAGTGATAGGAAGGTTTCGCATTGCACATGGACTCATCCGACGGCGCACTATACATAGGTGCGACAAGCTGGTGCGACGTAGATCCCAAGGCAGCAATGCTGGACAGAGGAAACAGCATGATAGCGGCTACTTATGGCTGGGAATGCTGTCCTGACGACGAACGCCGGCCACAACGTTCCAGTCTTCACACAGCCATTGTGAACGAGATGCGACTGACGGGAACCGCTCATCGTCATTCAGCGTCGAGTGAAATTGCATATTACGATTCAGTCACGTTTTCTACCAGCTTCGCTCGACCAGCACACAATTGACAAGCACAGGATATATAAATTAAGTATTGTGGTTTTATGGGTCCAAACAACCATAAGAATATGAAGCATGCCGTATGGGGGACTCTGAATCAATGTGCCCCCAATCCACCCTGCACGGGTGTATACCCATTTAGCCCCTATTGAAATGGTGCCTCCACGACCAGGGTTTGATAGCGGCCCCTCAGTTTTGTCAGCGCAGCGCTAAAGCCACTAAGGCACCATGGCGGCTAGGGAATCCGCGAGAACGCTTTAGTGGGCTGCGTGCTTGCTAATCTGATGCCAGCTTAGAACGACATAACGCTGATCTAGTTGGTAAGGATTCATTATACATAAAAGAAGTGAGGCGTGCAGACAGGACACAAGAGCGGAATGGACGGACAAGAGTTGACAGGAAGAGTGGACAGGACACAAGTGTTGTCCACTTCTCTACTCTTGTGTCCTGTCTCCATGTCTGATTCCAGAGGTGAAACGCACAGCGTGGCGAGCGCACCAACACCGGAACAATTGATAGAAGCATTGACGGCTGTGTCCACTTCGCTGTTTTATAGCAATACCAATCACATCGACACTACAAGCAAATTTGTGCCAGCGTCGCCGCCGTGAGGTTCCTTATATATTTTGGTATGTGTATGCTAAATGCCTTGCGACGCTTTGGGCCCTGCGCTATGCGCGGTTTATTTGCCACACCATTCTATCATTAAAGTTGCTTATACCAAGTCTCGTACTCGTAGCGATAGGTCCGGGTACTGCCCATAGGCGATGTCAGCGATGGTTATACAAAGAGAAAATGTCGTTGGCGGTACTAGTGTCGGCGTCTACACGCTCGTCGTCCCGGTAGCGAGAGAGGCAGGGAGCGTCCTTGTAGGCAATGCCAGACTTGCAGATGACAAATAGAGAATATTATTGGAGGCGTAACACCATGCAACCAAGTCTTCCTGTAGGACCTTTCAGTGTGTGCAACCAGGAAAGTGCGTGATGGTCCATGACGACTGAAGAGGGTGGGCCATATAAGTATGGGTGGAACTTCGCAGCCACCTAAACTGTAGTGAGACACTCCCGCTCCGTGATGGAATAGTTGCACTCAGAGGATGAGAGGCACCTTCCGGCGTTAGCGAGAACACGCTCATTGCCGCGTTCACGTTGTCCTAGTACTTCGCTGATTCCGTGGCCACTGGCATCATTACGGACTTGGATACGCGCAGAGGGATATAAATTGGCGAGAACGGGTTGAGCTGTGAGAATATTGATGAGCTGCGAGGACACGGATGCCTCGTTATCGCCCCTTATTCTTCAAAAGCTCGGTCAGTGGTCGTGCTATTGTCACGAATTTTTTTCACGAGCGGCGGGCGTAAGAGGAAAGACCGATGAAGCTGAGAACTTTCTTGACACATTTCTGAAAAGGGAATTGCCTAAATCCATGAATATTACCTAAGTCTGGTTGCACTCCTTTAGCATCTACGAGACATCCAAGAACGTCCAATTGGACATTTTGATGTGTTGCGGACCGGCTTGTCGAAAAACGTCCGGGACTGGTGAGAGGTTCTCCAGGTGCGTAGCAAATGTTGGGGGGAATAATATAACGCCGTTCGAATAGCGTAGGCATGTGGACTATTTATGACCGTCAAAAAGGGAGTGCATCAACATAGACCGAACGGCATGTCTCTGAATGGAGAAAGAGTGTCGGGTGTTACAAAGGCAGTCTGTTCGCGGTCTAGATCATTCATCACGATCTGCCAGTAGCCGGGTCGAAGATCAACGGATGAGAACTCTAGAGCACCATGGAGGCAGTCAAGGGCGTCACAAATGCGAGGTAGAGGATACACGTCCTTTCTTGTAGCCCGACTAAGATGCCGATCATCCACGCAAAATCGTCGTGAGCCCTCTTTCTAATTCAGCAGCACAACAGGTGACGTACATGTTCTACACGAGGGTTGAATAATGTTCTTGGCAAGCATGTTGCAAACTTTTGCGAGAAGAACTTGACGCTCAACCAGCGACCCTCAATACGGGTGGCGATGAAGAGGAGGGGCATCGTAGGTGCTGATGCGATGTTCAGCAGCTGTAGTGTGAGCTAAAAAACTATCGTTCTAGTGAAATATATCGCGGTAAGAAAACAGAAGGCGGTAAAGCTCATGGCGTGCTTGGGCAGCATGGCCGGTTGAATTGTTGTGTATTGAAACAGATGCCACTGAAGGATTCTGCAATGAGCAAAGCTGGGCCAAGGACATTCTGCGTGGCAGCACTTCTGTCATCATGACAAAGTTGACCACTGGCAGGCAGACGCTATTCGCCGTAACAGACAACACTGTATGAGGTATTGTGATACCGTGTGTAAGGAGGAAGTCTTTCATAGGAGCCGCGATGTTTTGACATTCGGGTACCAGTGGGGATTGAAAGCGTCAACGTAAGTCAGTGCCGAAGGCGACAAGCGAACGAAGTCTACGGAACTGAGTGTCTGGGAGTTGGTTCAGCAGGATCCAGAATAGGCAGGTCAGGGCAAAGAGTATTGGCTGAACAGCATATGAGAGCAGAATGCCCGGTGAGGAAGTCCAGGTCGAGGATGTGTGGATACATACAGGCAAAATTCAAGCGCGACTGGCAGCTCGACACACTTTGTGCGTACCCAGAGGCATCTTTCATGCTCTTAAAAACCCTTTTATATGGCACGTGTAGAGCAACAGAAAGCTGTGTGGGGAGTTTCTCATGTTGCTCTGCAATTGTCTTATTAACACTTTTCATATAAATTTAGGAATTGAGAATTTGAGCATATTGATAGTAATTATCTAATTAGGCGGAGTGCAAAAAATAATCTGAGTATTTTGAAGCCACGGCCAACAACGTTACCTTGGTTATGTCTGGCTATGTAGCATTTGCATATTCTTAAGTTTTACCTCAAGTGAAACGCCCTATAGACTAATAATGCCAGTCGGATTAAAATCTCATATTTGTTGAAACAGTGAGCCATATATGGCTATTCTTTAAATATACGGAAGACTGAGGACATCTAGGCTCGGTCATATATAAGAAACTGTATATGTATGCTTCTCTCACCTCTAGGATGGAAGCAAAGAAAGGAGATGCCACGCAGACGGAGAGAGTCCTGTACTGGTCAACGCTTGTACCACCGCTTTATATATCTGTTCTCAGACGTACCGTGCTCAATCTACTGGCCCAAAGAAATAAGTATGATGCACTTTTTTTTCTTGGAGAACTGAACCAAATATAGTTCCATGTTGATTGCAATTTAAAGTTGTCATTTCTATAAAGCAATTTCCACGTCCGCTTCAACATTCCTCTAAACGGCTGTCCATTGCACTCATGAGCTGCTTGACAGATATATTTATGAAATTTTTTTTTTCTGAGATTGCTCTGTAGTGTACATGAGCTAGTGGAATACTTTGACGTCGAGCAGTAGCATGCGCTCATACATCACAGTGTCATATCGCATGCCGCTGTAATCGCTTTGTTGGCTCGGTATTTTGTTTTCTTGTTCATTACTACCATCTGAATGCTTTTCACGCACATACATATTCAGCTCCAAGTATGCGTAGGTTGAGAGGACTATGTATTTAACAAACAATATATATTTAGAAGCGATGTTGCTTCGAGACATTTCTCTACAATGGGCCACCCAAGGGGTAAAGCGAGTTGACTATGGGGTTGACACTTGAGGAACGGCTTCAATTCTTCGCGTAAACGGTTACTTCTGAGCCAGAGATTGTAAAAAAGACAAACATCTTGCACCAGAAATATTAAATTTGGGAACTGTGGAGCAAAGTTATCAATCACATATATTAAAATAAGAAAACCCATCAAAAATCCAGGAGTGATTAGACGACCGCGCCAGTGCTGCCCTCCGCCTCAAACATAAGTTGTTCGCGCTGATTCAGGTGTGTTGCAATCCAAGAATAAATCAGCACGTAATGGCCAAGTTTTGTTGGTTTTATAAGTACCTTTTTCTAAAGGACCGTACCTTTTTCTGAAGGACCTTATTTTAAAGTGTGAAAATCAATTTTACCATTATTGCCACAAATGAATAAGCGAACCAACGCAAATTCATGATTAAAACAAGCTGAGTACATGTAGAAAACGCCTTTCTGATGCCATGCCGCAAGCTCCTTCTAGTCAAACTCTGCTCAAGGAATTCGGTATTGCATTTCGAAATTTATGTGCTTAGTCTGTTTATTACATGTAAATGTGACATAAATTAGCGTGTTTCTGCCTAATGACATCCTATTGTTCCTTTTGAATTTTACCGCGACTCGGCCGGCCCTTAAGCTGTAAGGCAAATTTGCAGATATAAGTGAAGCACGAACTATATATACTAGAAACAGTGCAAGATACTTAGCGTATCCCCGTACAAAGGCATTAAGTCTCTTATAAGTAGAAAAAGGTGCTGTAGTTAAAGTGTATGTATCATAGAGACAACGTTATGAAAGTTTATAAATCTCTCCTCCCAAGTACTACACTCTACAGCGTATATCCTGCAGGAATGACAGCGGATAAGAGAATAATAACACAATGTGGACCGCAATATCTGTTTGAGTTGGGTTTAAGGTACCGTAAGTTAAAGCTTCCTAAACCTAGGGCGCTATAACGTAAAACTATTCCAAACTTTTCTCTTCCAATTCTGCTACAGCCCTCCGCGATTGGTCAAAAACTTTTTTCGACCACCCACCACTTCACCTGTCTTTCACGCGACATCGCGAAAACCGCGATACCTCCCCATCTAATATGATGTGTACACACTGATTATGCGTGATTTGACAGAAAAAAGAAAAACAGTTATTTCTGATTCGACCCCTTTTCGCGAGTAGCTCTCGGCTATTGGTAAAAAGTTTTCGGGCAGCACACACTTCACCTGCCAGTCACAGGACGTTACAAAAGCGCACAAGCTCACAGCGTCAAAGCGACGTGTGCGCGATAAAGATGCATTAATATGCACAACAAAACTGAATTTTTTTTCGGAATAGCCGCAGGCTGCCCCCTTCCGAAAGGAATAAAAGATGGCTGCCGCCGATCGCTGAGACGCTGGCTACTCGCACCTGCCGGAGAGCATGGGTGTATTTGCGTATAATAAAGCTTCTTGCGTGGCCATATAACGTTTTCAAGCACTTTCGGCATGTTTACTACCTCATTCTGCCAACTATTCTTTGCTGAGGTTAACTTTTAGCGTCATTCCTAAGCTTCCGTTGCATGCCGCCGCGATTTTCGAGCAGCCACCACAAGCTAAGTCACGGAAAGCGGACCAATCGCAAACGCCGGCACCACCCTCTTGATCCGGTTATCGATTTTCAGTGCACTGGCTCTGCCCCAGTGAATCCCTCTCCCCTTGAGCGTTCTGCTCGCCTCTTGTCAGCCAATTAGATACGACAAGCCGCTCAGTGTAGGCAATGTTATTCGTTTTTCAAGCAAATGAAAGTGACCTCCTATGAACGAGGAGAGCGTTTGGTTGGTCTCTTCAGATAATCCTGCGGGTGAGCGCCCGGTGCTTGTGTCGGCGGTTACGCAAATTTGACGTCAGGAAATTGGAATAGAAACATATTGGAATAGTTTTACGTTATAGGGCCCCTACCTTCGTTTTTCGTTGAGATTTCTCTGAACTTAGTCGGGGATGTTTTGGCGAAGTTGGGTAGCGTTATTCTAAAGTGCTTGACCGACGAAGGTTGCGCGCAAGTCTGCTTTGTTCTTCGCCTATTACTAGAGGTCATGCTTATTTGAGTTTAAATCTAGCGATTTTGCACTTGAGAGGAACAGTACCCGCGTTCATGCAAGGCATATGATTGCGGAGTTTCTTTTCCTGATAAGATGTATAATTACCGTAAGCACAACAGCGCAAGTTTCTTAAGGTGGTTTCAAACAGAAAATATACAAAGGCCAGAAATGGTGCCTGTACATGGCTCCCGGTACTCAATAATGGAAGCGTCATGGACACGCGAATGATATGTAGGACAGTTTACCAGAATGTTCGGTATGTGGGCATTGTACGCCCCAACAGACAAGAAACAGCTATTTAGCTAATCACAATTCGAACATAAAAAAGCAATTATTCAGTAAAGGTCGAAAGAATAAGCATTATTGCATGGACAAAAATAGAGCAACCTTAACCTACTTTAACCTAATAGAACAAGGTTTAGTACATGAATATGATCAAATGACAATATACTATTACAAATATAATTTTCATGGACGCTTGTTTACTGTGCAGATTGTTTTCGTTACAGTGTGGCCTCGGTAATAAAATCGTGAAATAAAATCACTTTACCATTCGCGCGCAGATGCATGTGTGCTTGCAAACTAAATAATTTTACGATACATGTGGTGGTGTGTACGTCACATATAACACGTCATTGACAACGACATGCGCTGTAGAAGAAAATACTAGGCTTCGGCGCACCACCTGTCTTTTCGTAGCATCCCCCCCCCCTTTCGACATTGAGCTCTCTATAAATAATAGGGAATTATTAGAGTGCACAAGACTCTGTGGTATAAAAACAACGGGGTTCCCTTCCGGCAAAAGGTGCCGCCCGTATACACGCTGAGATTGGCCTCTTTTGCTCGCTTGATACGCCTCATCTCGTGAAATGTTAAAAACATAATCTTGCTGAGTCTGGTAAATCCGACACTCAAAAATTTCATGCGCTAACAGGAGGCTGAACGTTCGTTCCCCGATCTTTGTGCCTTTGCGAAGGCGGCACACCAGGGTTCACTGGTACACAAGAGAGTTTTCTAAATTGAGAGAGAGTGTTCTTGAATGAGAACTCATGTAATAAAGCTGGTTTGGTTAGGAAAAGGTGTTATGAAAGAAAACAACGCTCGCTTCATATCAGCACAAAATGCCCGAACGGTTGTTAGAAAACCCTAAAAGGGTTCTCCACTCTCCACAGCAACAAAGCAAGATCTACTCGAGCTATCACGAACATGTAAAATAGAAAACCTATATTATTATCTACTTACAATTCTTTAGCAACTAACCATCATTTTAGTAGATTACGAATTGCTTCCTCATACGCCTAAGGACATATACCTGAAAAAATAAGAAAATTCTTGGGGTTTACTTGTGGACACGCGATGCCTGCTGCTGGTTGCGTTCCTTCTTTTCGAGAGTGAGGAGGAATGTATTTCTCGAGAACCCAATAGCGGCTGGTCGGCCGACCAAACAACGGGATCGCGGGCGAAGAGATCGTCGCTAGAAAAAATAATGGTCATCATCAAAATTTATTGGGTTCACTCGAATTCCCGGATTCATGAACTTCGAACTCTTTTAGACTCACCGAATCCCAGACTCCGCCAGACTCATCCTCAGCAGGCCAGACCATGAAACTTGCACAGCACGGGGCGCCGATGGTGGCGGTGAAGCATTAAGCATGCACGTTTCTTTGTCATTCTGTTTTTAGGCTTCTTTGACAAAAAGCTAAGAGTGCTTTGCTCATTTGTCGCCATATAATGAGCAAAATTAAGAGCTAGCAATGAACATTACGTGGGCGTACATTGGTTTAGGGGCTTTGACTGAACGCCTTATTTGTAGTAGTTTATCAAGCAGGGAGACGTTAAATGTCATCTGGGTGTGCATCATATAGCGTGGTTGCGGTGACGCGTGCAGGCTTTATTCATAAGCCAGTTTTTGAAAAGGGGGTTCATGACGAAGTGACATAAACCGTTGCCTAAAGGAACGCTGGCAAGACGAGATTACGAGACTGGTGCTGAATCCAGCTAATGTGTTGTAAAAAAAATCGCATTTGAACAGAAGCGCATAACAAGTAGTTCACAAAACAGATGAAGTTGCCGGAATAACCACATGGGAACCCTTCTCCAATGTAGAAATGTGCGTTAGGTTAATGTATTGCAACACTAACGCTTCAGAAAATTGCGTGGACAGGCAGAAAAAATCCACAAGCGCTGACCAATCAGCTTATAGAAGATGCATAATGAAAACATAAAAAGCATTAGCAAACCACTGAAACAATGTTCGAAAAAGAGAAACCAGCCCTATTGCAAAACCCAGTGCCACTGGGACCCAGTGCGCCAGATTATGGGCCAAGCGCCGCGCGCTGGATGCTGGGTCACTAGACAGGCGCGGCGCACTGGGAGGCACTGGCTACTAGTGCGAAAAACCGCTCTAGCGCGTTAAATATGCGGTGCCTGGACACCGTTTATATTTTTTAATACAGAAAGCAACAAAGAGCGTTTTAGTGCTATAAAAAAAGGGGAAAAACATAGAGAATTGAGCTGCTCCGACCAGGATTCGAACACCTGACCTGCAGATCCGAAGCACGGCACTCTACCGCTACGCCACGCCAGCTTTCTTTTTTCGTTATTGCATGGAATTATTGGTACTGTGAAACCAATGCAGTTACATTCCACATGAACATACATGAGAAACAAATTCACAGATAGTATGCAGTCCAATGACATTATACACAAGCGTCCAGACGCGAAATCCATTCAGGGATGGGATCATATGTAGCCACCACACTACGGACTTGAACAGTCTGTTCTCGGAAGATAGACCTTGTTGAGCGAGGTGGCTCGGCAGGTCTGTCGATCATTCGACTTCTCCATAATGAATAAAGTCCTAATAACATAACCAAATCGTATGGTGTATTCCCTCCTGTCTTTTTTGAAAGGAAGGAACCGGATACCATAATATGTGAGAGGAAAGTCTTTTTTGATAGTTCTTTGTAAAATGTCCCAAAAATAAAATGCGTCACGACAAAGTAAGAACAATGTTCTATTGTCTCGGGTTGATTGCAAAGTCTACAATTTGTATTCCAGGGCACATACAGTCCTTTTTCCTGAAGCCACGTTTTAACTGGAAGTGTTGAGGTGTGCAGCTTAAAGAAAAACGTTTTCTCTGCTGGCGCAATGAATCCCAGTTGTCATGCACTTCCTCGCTGTCATCATATCACACCTCTGCCTTGTTTTATAGGTAGAACATCAAGTTACCCAGCATAATCATCGGATCCCCTTGGTTGGGGGCATTTACACCGCTGGTACGGGGGGACCCACTATAGCAAGGCAAGGTGGATGGTGCTGCACAACATTCCTAGAACCCGCGCCGGACTCAGGACAATTGATGCGGTTGTAGGCATTGATATTGGCCGCGCCATATCGCGCCCTGTTCATTGAGTCTTGTTCAGTCCCAGGTACCGACCACTTCGGAGCTCCTTTGTCTCTCGTGCGTACCCCGCACTTCTCACCGATCCATTACTCTGTGCAAGTCACACATGAAGATGAATTTATAAAATTAACGAGAGACACCCATACATAAATAAAATGGCTTTTGAGACCGATTCCACTTCTACAAATCAAGTTGTCTTGTCACTGGCGCCAGACTCTTTCATACGCACGACCAACGGTAATACACAAAAAATAAGCGAATATAAACTTATGCCAAGGTGTAGATAAACTGTAGTTCAACAAACGAGTTAAAGACGAGACGGAAAGTTTATTTCTGGCTTGCAATAATTGCTTAATGTAGAAACCTGACATACAAATACAAGCATACGACCAGCATCTATTATGCCATTCTTTGTGAAACAACATCCTCTTCAAGGCGATCAGCCAGCAGAACACACCACATTGCAAGCACAACACAACGGAACCGTGCGGACAAGGAATGTAGCGGCCAAAAAAATTCACCGACGATATAAATACTCCCTTATGCGAAATCTGAGCGCAGCTGTTTAGGCGTTTTCATTTCGCGATATATTGGCTGGCGGGGATAACACTTCTCGTGCGGCACGGTGCAATGAAGCGATTTGTGGCGCGGTTGCTAAGCTAATCGGAAAATCGCCACGATTGGCGCGTGGGTGACTCGTGGGCACGATTGACAGCAGCCGGCGCAGAGAGACCTCCGCTCATGCAGCGCTTTGTTTCCATATAGACCAAGCGCACACTGGCGCCATCTCAGTAGCCATCCTCGCCGCAAAGCGCATCTTTCACCGCACTACGCTTTTCCTCTCACGACAGTGGCTAGTTGGGCTAGTTGGTACATGGATATAATAGGAGACTGCCAGCAAATTTGAAACTATAAATAATCGAGAAGCAGACGTAGACAAAGTGACAGGAAGGTGGCTGGAGTAACAACTCTCGCCAGCCATTTGTAACTCTCTCAGTTGTCACTGCAGCGACCTTCCTGTCACTTTGCCTATGTCTACTACTCGATTGTTTCTGCTTTCAAGTTTGCTGGCATTCTCCTATTATTTTCTTCTCACGCTTTCGGCATGACCTCCTCCACCGCTTTACATCTCTTCATTCCGCCTCATCCTCCTCCTGCGCTTTCCTCCTGGCGCACCATTCGCCATCCCAGTCTTTCATCTCCCGCTGCGCTCCCCCTTCTATCTCATCCTTCACTTTCTTTGTTCTCTCGGTAACGAGAGGGCCAACACCGACGCAAGCCACAGGAATGGTCACCAAAAATCTACGCACTAAGAACAATCGTGATTCCGCTGAACAACCGCCTGAAAAATACTAGCAAAAGTTCACGTGCGCTGACCCCACCATCCAATATAATACATGCAAAATCCGGTCCTAAATTTACATTGCGTCCAAAGGAAAACCAGCAAAAAATATACGATAATGTGGTTCTTTTTTTTAATGCTATGTCAATGGTTTGCTTACACTTCTTATTTTTTTGATCATGCATCTTCTATATATGGGTTGGTCAGAGCTTGTGGATTTTTTTCTTTATATTAATGGAAATTTCTGAAGGGTTATTGTTTTAAGAATTATTCTAACGCGCACTTCCACATTGCTGAATAGTTACCGTGCGGCTGTTTCGGCTACTTCATCTGTTTTATGAACTAGTTGTTTCATTAGGGTTATCCTTTACAATAAATTGGTTATGCGCTTGTGTTCAAATGTGATGCATTTTTAGCACAACCTAGCTGGAAGTCAGCACTAGTCTCGTAATCTTGCCTTACCACCGTTCCTTTAGGCAGCGGTTTATATCACTTCGTTATGAACCCACTCTTTCAAAAACTTTCTTCCGAATAAAACCTGCAGGTGTCGCCGCAATCAAACTTTATGATGCAAACCCAGGTGATATTTAACGTATCCCTGCTTGATAACCTACGAGCGCTGACACATAAGTCACTCAATAAAAGCCCTTACACCAATCTACGCCCACGCAATGTTTATCGCAAGCTATTCATTTTGCTAACGATATGGTGATGAATGAGCAAAGCACTGTTTGCTGTTTGTCCGAGAATCCTAAGAACAGAATGCCAAAAGAGAGTGCATGGTGAATGGCTCACCGCCACTACCCACGCCCCGTTCTATGCAAGTTTCATTGTCTCGGCTGCGGAGCATGAGTCTGATGGACTCTGTGGTTCGGTGTGTCAATGAGATTCCGTTGTTCGTGAATGCGGAATTCGACTGAACCCGACAGAGCCTGATGGTGGCAATTATTTTCTCTAGCGACGCTTTCTATGCCTACGATCACGTGGTGTCGCTTGAATCAGTCGTTCCATCAGTCGCTATTAGGTTCGCGACAAATACAATCCTCCTCACTCTCAAAAAGGAGGAGCGCATCCGGCGGAGGGTGTCGCTCCTCCAAACGTAAAGACAAATAACTGTCTTATTTTTCCAGGTATATGTCTTAAAGCGCATGAGGAAGCAATTCGTAATCTACTAAAATGATGCTTGTTTGCTAAAGAATTGTAATTAGGCAATAAGGTAAATTTATTCTTTACGGCCGTTTATTATCATTTGATACGGTGTTTTACATTCAATATTACTTATCGCTCTGTCCTTGTACAGCCAAAGCGACAAGATAATGGCCAGAAGCTTCAGATACTTACGCATCAAATCGCATTTACAGTAACGCGGACCAGTGCAGATATGGTCTGTGCATGCGCTTGTTACATTATCACGGAATATTTCTACTTACACAAACTCTCCAATTTCGTTCGCAAGGTTTTCTCGTTAACAGATTAAGAAAATCAGGCGCGCCTTCTTTGGATGGAGATGAAATAGAGATGCGAAGTAGCAGCACAGGATAATGTAAGTATTGTTATTATGATGTTTTGAAAATTTCGACGGTTTGTCTAAAAACCTTTCCCGTCCTCCGCCCCAACCTGTGTCCGCCTTCCCTAAATGAAGCTTATTCAACCGCTGCAATCAAACAGAATCCAATCTAAAACCAATATGTTCACTTCATTAGAACGTCGAATTTACAACAAAGAAATGATGGTTCAATGAAACTTCTAGCATGTCACTTTGATTACTCAGTCTCTTTTTATTGCGTGCATTAACTAAAATTTATAAGTCCAGTCTTCCCATGCGGACTCCTACCTCTTTTTATTCAATACTCGCCAGGTTCTAGACTAGGTGTGGTGTTGAAGTGAACGTTGAAGCGAACGTTGTTTTCTTTCGTAACACCTTTTCTTAGCCAAAGCGGCTG
The DNA here is from genome assembly GCF_050947875.1 of Dermacentor variabilis. Taxonomy (NCBI): domain Eukaryota; kingdom Metazoa; phylum Arthropoda; class Arachnida; order Ixodida; family Ixodidae; genus Dermacentor; species Dermacentor variabilis. The sequence continues at coordinate 76,537,487 of NC_134573.1, read as the reverse complement.
TATTAAATGCGTTACCAAGTTTTCGTTCAAGAACGGTTTCTCTAAATTCTGAGAACTCTTTCTTTTGTACCAGTGCACCCGGGTGTCCCGCCTTCGGAAAGGCACTGGGATCGCGATGCGAAAGTTAGGCCTCCTGCCAACATATGTAATGCTTGAATGTCGTATCGACCAGACTCAGGAAATTTGGGTTTTCAACCTATCGCGAGATGAGACGTATCAAGCGTGCAATAGCGGCCAGTCTCGGCGTATCCATGAGCGGCATCCTTCGCCAGATTGGAACCCCTTGGTTGTTATTCCACATAGCCTTGTGTAGTTGAATAATGATACATTACTTCTAGAGAGCTCATTCACGAGTGTGCTACGAAACAACAAGTGTTGTGCCAAAGCAGCGCTCGTTCTTCTAAAGCGCACATCGGTGTCAAAGACGTTTTATATACGATGTACAGACCACAGCATGTGTAGCACGATTATTTGATTTGCTAGCACACATGCATCAGTGGGCGAATAATAAAGTTATCTTATTTTACAATTGTTTTATTCAGGCTCCACTGGGAACGACAAGAATCTTCACAGTGTACCAGCATCCATAAGAATAATATTTATAATATTATATTTCCACCTGATCGTATTGAAATCGTCACTAATCAAACTTGCGTTCGAGGCTGCTCTATCCTTGTCCAAGCTATAGGGATTATTCATTCCACCTTTGCTGAATATTTGGTTTTTGTTTATGTCAGAACCTTGATTGGGGAAATTGTGTTTTCTTATCTATTTGGGCCTACAATGTCTTGACACCGAACATCCCGGTAAATTGTCCTACATATTATTATCTTGTCCATGACGCTTCCATAATTTAGCGCTAGGAGCCCTGTAAAGTCGACATTTCTTGCGTTGGTATATTTTCTGTTTGAAATCACCTTACGAAGATGGCGCTGTTGTGCTATCGGCAATTTTGTATCTAATGAGCAAAAACAACTTCGCAACCATATGCCTTGTATGGACCCCGAAATTGTTCATGTGTAATGAAAAAGCGCGTGATTAAAACGAAAATAAGCATCATCTGTAGTAATAGCGGTAGTACAAAGCAGCCTTGCGCGCGAACTTCGTCGGTCAAAGCCCATTACTTTAGTGTAACGCTACCTAACTTCGCCAAAGCGTCCCCGAATAAGTTCGAGGTCTATCCCGGCAAAACAAAGGTAGGTTCAGGAAGCTTTAACTGACGGTACTATAACCGCAATTCAAACAGAGATTGCTGTGTACTTTGTTATATTGTTCTATATTACGCCGCTGTTCCTGCAGGACAAATGCCGTAGAGTATAGTGCTTGAAATGGGATATTTGCAAACATTCATAGAGTTCTCTCTAATATATATAAACGTAAGCTAAAACATCTTTCGGTTCCTATAACAGACTAAATGACTTTCAACGGGGATACACAAAGTATATTGCGGCGTTTCCAGTATTTATAGTTCGTGCTTCACTTGTATCTGCAAATTCGCCTTACAACTGAAGTACCCCACGAGTCGAGGTAAAATTTAAAAGGAACAATGAGACGTCATTAGGAAGAAAGAGGCCAATATATTTCACATTTACTTGTAATAAACAGATCGGGCAAATAAATTTTGAAATGCAATACTGAATTCCTTGAGAAGTGTATGATTTGAAGAAGCTTGCCACATGGCAACACAAATGCATTTTCTTCAGCCGCTCAGTTTGTTTAGCTTGTGCAGTTGCGTCGGTGCGCTTATTCATTTGTGGCAATAATGGTAAAATTGATTTTCGTGCGTTTAAATTTAGCACACCATTCGATAAGGTCCCTCACAAGACAGTAATAATAAGGCAAAGAAAACTTGGCCATTATTTGCTATTTCATTCTTGGATTGCAACACACCTGAGTAATCACGAACAATTTATCTATGTGGAGGTGGGGGGTACAGCTCAGGTACGGTCGTGTGATTGCTCCTGGATTCTGGGTGGGCATTTTTGTTTTAATATATGTTAATAATAACTTCACTCCACAATTCTTTATTTAATATTCCTGGTGCAAGTCTTTTTGTGTTTGTTACAGCATCTGACTTCGAAGCGACCGTTTACGCGAGGAATCGTAGACGTCCCTCAAGTGTCATCCCCATAATCAACTCGTCAAATCATTCAGGAGGCCCATTGTAGAGAAATGTTTCCAAATAAAGCCACATCGAAATATATATTGTTTGTCAAATAGGTAGCCCTATAAATCCACGCATAGTTGGAGCTGAATATGTACGTGCGTGAAAAGCAATCAGATGCTAGTAATGAAGATGAAAGCAAAAATATCGAGCCAACAAAGCAATCACAGCGATATTTCATATGGCAGTATGATGTATGAGCGCACGCTACTGCTTGATGTCAAAGTATTCCACTGGCCAATGTACAATACCGACCTGTCTAAGAAAAATATTCTTTATTAAATATGTCTGTCAAGCAGTTCATGAGTGCAATTGAGCTTCCTTTAATGGAATGTTTAAGCGGACGTGGAAATTGGTTTATAGAAATGACAAGTTTACGATGTAATCAACAGCAAAATATTTTTGGCTCATTTCCCCAGGAAAAAAAATGTGAATCATACTTATTTCTTTGGTCCATTAAATTGAGCACGTGACATCTGAGAGCGGATATATAAAGCGGTGGTAAAAGCATTGACCACTGCAGGACTCTCGCCGTCTTCGTCTCATCTGCTTCTTTTGCATCCACTCTAGAGGTGAGAGAAGCATCCATATATAATTTGCTGTAGTGCTGAGCCTGGACATCTTTAGTCTTCAGTATATTTAAAGAATAATCATATATTGCTCGCTATTTCAACAAATATTAAATTTTATTCCGATTAGCATTATTGGTCTACACGATGTTTCAGTTGAGCTAAACCTTAAAGATATGAAAATGCTACGTAGCTAGAAGGGCAATGTTGTTTGCTCCCACTTCGAAGTGCTCAGATTATATTTCGCACTCCGCCTAATTAGATAATTAATATTAAACATGCTCAAATTCTCAATTCTTAAAATTATATGAAAAATGTTAATAGCACAATTGCATAGCAACACCAGAAACTCCCCATACAGCTTTCTGTTGCTCTATACGTGCCATATAAGGGTGTTTGTTCGAGTGTGAAAGATGCCTGCGAATACGCGCAAAGTGCGTCGAGTGGCCAGGCGAGGGGCAATTTCGCTTGTATTTTATTCACTCATCTTCGGTCTGGACTTTCTCTCCGTGCATTCTACTCTCATAGACTGTTCAGCCAATACTCTTAACCTTGACCTGCCTGTTCTGGATCTCGTTGAACCAACCCCCAGGCCGTTAGTTCTCTAGACTTCGTTCGCTTGCAACCTTGGGCGCTGACTTACGTTGATGTTTTGTAATCCCCATCGGTGCCCGATTGTCACTACATCGTGGCTTGCATGCAAGACGTCCTCCTTACACACGGTATCACAGTACCATAGCAGTACCTCATACAGAGCTACATGTTACGGTGAATAGCGTCTGCCTGCCAATGGTCAATTTTCGCTTGACGACAGAAGTGCTCCCACGCAGAATGTGTCTGGCCCCGATTTGCTGATTGCAATATCACTCAGTGGCATCTGTTGCAATAGACAACAACTCAACCGACCATACTGTATCATCGAAGTCCGCAACTTGTACTATCGCCGACTTACAGAAAATTATTGCTCCCTACATGTTATCCAAGCATGTCATGAGTTTTACCGCGTTTTGTTTGCTTACCGCAATATATTTGAGTTGAAAAATTGTTTTTAGCCCAAACAACTGCTGTTGAACATCGCATAAGTACCGATGATGCCTCTCCTGTTCATCGCCACCCGTATCGATTGTCGCTGGTTGATCGTTAAGTTCTGATCTCAAGAGAGAGAAAAAAATGCATAGAAAGGCAGGGAGGTTAACCAGAGGAAGTTCTCTTCCGCTACCCTGCACGGGGGAAGGGTGAAGGGGGTAAAAAGAGAAGGAGAGTGGAAGGGCTTGACAACGAGAAATGGAGACCAACATGAACAAACCGCGTGCACTGCAAAGTGGTAGGGGGCGGCTTTCTTAAAGGCTATTGTGAAGCCCCACAGACCACGGGAACCTTAATAACGCGAGTAAGGCCTTCAGCGCGGAGGTTCTGCAACCTAATGCTTTAAGTTCTGATAGTGGATGATTGCCCAACTGACCCAGTACTCTGTACAGCGCTTGTCTATCTCCACTATATCGCGGGTAGACACAGATAATATGTGCGAGTGTCTCATCGATGTTGCATGTGGCGCACGTGGGGCGGTTGGCCATACCGATAAGGAAAGCATATGAGTTCGTAAATGCAACGCCTATCCACAGACGGTACAGCATGGTCTGTTCACGTCGTGGTAGCCCATGTGGTAGGTGCATCCGTACGTCCGGATACAACGAACGCAAACGACACATAGTGAAACCGGTCGAGTCCCACAGAGGCAAAGTACATTCACGGGACATGGATCGCAGCCCAGCTGCAGCGTCTGTTGGCGAAAGCGGAGTCAAGACACGTTGACCACTTCCATGTGCAGATCGGGCGGCTTCGGCGGCGTAGTCGTTGCCGCTGATGACGCATTATCCTGGAAGCTATTGGACTATTATGTTGTGTCCCTTGTCATGACTGCTATTATACTTGTGGCGCATTTTGGAGGCCATTTGTTCATTGTGTCCGTGGTGCATTGGGCTTTGTATGCACTGAAATTCTGCCTTGGAATCACTAAAGACTGTCCATTGTTCAAAATTGGTTTTACGTCCCAAAACAACTTCCTGATTATGGGGCACGCCGCAGTGGAGGACTCCGAAAATTTTGACCACGTGAGGTTCTTTAACGTGCACCTAAATATAAGTACATGGGTATTTTCGCTCTTCGCTCCCATCAAAATGCGGCCGCCGTTGCCGCGATTCTATCCCGCGACCTCGCGCTAAGCAGTCCAACACCACAGCCACTGAGCAACCACGGCGGTTGACTGTCCATGTGGTTCATGATTAATGAAATGAAGTGCAGAACGGGGTGTGGCAAGTTCAGCACCCGTCGATGTGGTCACAAATGAAGTTTTTAATTTGATTACTTCATTTTCAGCCGCGATGATGACTGCAGCAGCTAAGCTGTTGAGCTTTACCGAACCGTCTGTGTAGACATGTTGCCGGAATCAGTGTGCGTTGTGCATGTGTTGCAAAGTTGCTTGTTTCAAAGCTTTCAATGACGCTCGAGCTTTTTTTCTGATTCCTAGAATTGTAAATTGCACTGTGGCACGGTGCAGACACCACAGTAGGTCTGATAATCGTGTAGCAGACGTAAATTCTGATGGCAAGTAGGACTCATGTCTTACAACACTTTTGGAAAAAGCTTAAGGTGGCCTCTTTACTGGCAAGCAAGCAAGATGGTGTGAAGGAATCGGAGTCAGGTGTGAGATATATGCTCTCAGGACCACTGTATCTATGTGGACTGTCAAACGAGTGTCACTGGTAATGTCCAATGTCGCAATCGATCACGTAGTTTTGGGGAGACCAAGACAAGTTCTGAATGCTTCTGCTTGCACACTCTGTAGTGTAGGGATATTTGTAGCGCAAGTATTTCCTAGTACTACTAAGCTGTACTGCAGGAAACCCAGAAGCAGTGCTTTATATAGTTGCAACATTGATGGTACTGCAACGACCCAGGACTTCGTGCCGAGAAATGCAATAAGGTCAAGGATGCTGGCCAAACGCATTCTCGTGTACGGAACGTCAGGGCTCCAAGACAAATCCCTATGAATAATAAAGCCAAAAAAGTGGTGCGTGCGTCTGTATCCTACAGATTGGTCATTAATCTGAAAAGCATATGGGCCATCGCTTAGTGAGTATGAGCAACGAACGCACATTGCACACGGGAAGGGTCCGGACCTTGCCTTCTTAGGTTTGTTGACACGGCCTTCGAAGCCTTCTGAAGTCTTGCGCAGGGTTGTACACGTGTCACTCCTAAAGCCCATATGCGAATGTTGTGTGCATATACGGTCCGCTGAACGGTTCGCGGTAACGAATCGGTGGGACCAACGAGCACCAGGTTCAACAGGGTCGGGTTAAGGGCTCCGCCTAGCGGTACGCCACGACTGTTATAGCTAGACGGCGTTGGTCAGTATTCAGTCAAAATAAAGAAACATCTTCCATTCAAATAGCTGCGTATCCAGCGAAAGGCGTGTGCACCTATCCCTATAGCTTCTAAGGCATCTAGAATCGCATCATGATCGACATTGTCTTAAGCAACTTTAACGTCAAGGAATAGGGCCGCAGTGATTCGCTTCAGATGCTTCTGAGGCTTAACGTATGTTACAAGATCAATAACGCTATCTATCTATTGTCGAACGCCCACGTCGAAAGCCAGTCATGACCTATGATTAGACGTTCTAAAATTCTAAGTACCATTCGAACTAGGTAAGGATCACCCTTGCCGACACAGCTACCAGTGCTATCGAACGGTAAAATGACAATTCCAGTGGAGATTTGCCAGGCTTTGGGAGTGGAACAAGGGGACTGGATTTTCACGTGGTAAGGACCAGGCCGTCACGCCATAATGCGTCGTATAGGCTAAGAACTGCATCTCTGGCCACTTGACAAACGTTTGCAAGAGCAAAGTATGTGATGCCATCTGGTCCTTGTGACGCAAATCGTCTGCACCCAGCAAGTGCGTCCTCCAGTTCTCCGATAGAGAAGGCGGCGTGCATACGAGTATATCGGGAGCAAGAAGGCATATTAGGAATAAGTGCGCAAGGTGAATAAGTGAACGCGAACCCGCGATTCTTCCCGCGATAATTTCATTACAAGCCGATGACACAGAAGGTTCATTGCCTGAGATCAGGACGGGTTTCTGTGCGTTCGGTTCACATACGACAATAATGGGGAATCTACTGGTGAAAACGTAACGGCGCAAATCAGCAATACGACATTTCAGTCCACATGCATTCCATTGCATAACAGACGCTTCCATGACGTGTATAAAGAACAGTTGACGCGGTAGGGTCATTGTGCTTGCTATTCGAGGCTCGCAAGAATCGGATTCAGACTCTCCAGCATTTGCAGTGCACCCCGAGCAGATCGCGTCTGCATGTCATTTATGAATACGCGAAAGACTTTCATTAGATATTGGATTATACCGATTACTTGCTTGTCTTGTTCTCACACGAGATCTGTGCCGTCATTAGTGCGTTGGTAATTCACCGTCGATCTTTGTTCTACTGGAGGAGTTAATGTCGGAAGTGCAGACCAGGCGTTTGCAGAAGACGTATTAAATGCGTCACCATACGCCGTGTTGCGAGTGTGGCTGAGCGCCTTCGGAGCACCAGCTTTTGCAAGTAGCGTCTTTCTTACGACAGTCTCAGTATTTCTAGTAGACCCAGATCGCCTGCGGCGGGCACAACGCCGTCACACTTTGGCGGCGGCCTCTCTGTGCGTTGAGTTGCCTCTCACCGTTGGTATTAGGACTTCGAGCTCTGTCTTGGGCCTCGGGCAGTCTTTCCACGATGCTTCATGGCGACCAGAGCAATTCATCATCATCATCAGCCTGGTTACGCCCACTGCAGGGCAAAGGCCTCTCCCATACTTCTCCAACAACATTGGTCATGTACTAATTGTGGCCATGCCGTGCCTGCAAACTTCTTAATCTCATCCGACCACCTAACTTTCTGCCGCCCGCTGCTACGCTTCCCTTCCCTTGGGATCCAGTCCGTAACCCTTAATGACCATCGGTTATCTTCCCTCCTCACTACATGTCCTGCCCATGCCCATTTCTTTTTCTTGATTTCAACTAAGATGTCATTACCTCGCGTTTCTTCCCTCACCCAACCTGCTCTTTTCTTGTCCCTTAACGTTACACCTATCATTCTTCTTTCCATAGCTCGTTGCGTCGTCCTCAATTTGAGTAGAACCCTTTTCGTAAGCCTCCAGGTTTCTGCCCCGTAGGTGAGTACTGGTAAGACACAGCTGTTATATACTTTTTTCTTGAGGGATAATGGCAACCTGCTGTTCATGATCTGAGGATGCCTGCCAAACGCTCCCCAGCCCATTCTTATTCTTCTGATTATTTCCGTCTCATGATCCGGATCCGCCGTCACTACCTGCCCTAAGTAGATGTATTCCCTTACGACTTCCAGTGCCTCACTGCCTATTGTAAATTGCTGTTCTCTTCCGAGACTGTTAAGCATTACTTTAGTTTTCTGCAGATTAATTTTTAGACCCACTCTTCTGCTTTGTCTCTCCAGGTCAGTGAGCATGCATTGCAGTTGGTCCCCTGAGTTACTGAGCAAGGCAATATCATCAGCGAATCGCAAGTTACCAAGGTATTCTCCATTAACTTTTATCCCCAATTCTTCCCAATCTAGGTCTCTGAATACCTCCGGTAAACACGTGGTGAATAGCATTGGGGAAATCGTACCTCCCTGCCTGACGCCTTTCTTTATTCGGATTTTGTTGCTTGCTTTACGGAGGACTACGGTGACTGTGGAGCCGCTATATATATCTTTCAGTATTTTTACATACGGCTCGTCTACACTCTGATTCCGCAATGCCTCCATGACTGCTGAGGTTTCGACAGAATCAAACGCTTTCTCGTAATCAATGAAAGCTATATATAAGGGTTGGTTATATTCCGCACATTTCTCTATCACCTGATTGATAGTGTGAATATGATCTATTGTTGAGTAGCCTTTACGGAATCCTGCCTGGTCCTTTGTTTGACAGAAGTCTAGGGTGCTCCTGATTCTATTTGCGATTACCTTAGTAAATAGTTTGTAGGCAACGGACAGTAAGCTGATCGGTCTATCATTTTTCAAGTCTTTGGCGTCCCCTTTCTTATGGATTAGGATTACGTTAGCGTTCTTCCAAGATTCCGGTACGCTCGAGGTCATGAGGCATTGCGTATACAGGGTGGCCAGTTTCTCTAGAACAATCTGTTCACCATCCTTCAACAAATCTGCTGTTACCTGATCCTCCCCAGCTGCCTTCCCCCTTTGCATATCTCCAAAGGCTTTCTTTACTTCTTCCGGCGTTACCTTTGGGATTTCGAATTCCTCTAGACTATTTTCTCTTCCATTCGCGCACTTAAAATCAGTCGCACGGCAAGCATCAGCGCTGTGCTGCTCAGAGAATTCTGGGCACACGATCGAATTTTCGCATATGCCGTTGATGTGCCCTATCTAAAACTATTACGGCACTGAGCTAGTCGTGGAATGAACGGTCGCACTGGATGACGAGAAAATCCAACGAACGCGTGTGACGGCAAGCTTCCTTCCTTGAAGGTTATCCTCACAACGTGATACTCATAGGTGACGGATTTCAATAATAATGACATCTGCTGTGGCTCCAGTGTGACAGATATCGCTTGCCTGTTTAGCCGATTCAGGTCGTCTCGGGCAAGAAGAGTCTGCTATGAGCCGTGCCATTGTTCTTTGCCATCACCGTCGTTTTTGTTGGAGACGAGGAAGCAGTGACGATTCTCCTCTTTCCATTTTGCCTCACAACTGTCAAGTAATCACCGTCCTCCAATAGATCCTCGCCTTAAGCAGAGTAGCGCAGCATGGTGTCCTCGCTGACTGTGTCGCTCATGTGGTGGTTGCTCTTCCTCGGAGCACTTGACGCTCTGATGTCTGTCTCCTACGGACGTCTAGCGGATCCTGCTTCCATCCCTGAAGCTCTTGGGAGCGGCGACTCACGAAAGCATGCAGAAATACTTGTAAATTGAGAGTAGTGGAAAGCGGGGATCCGCATAAGAGCCACTTCTTCCTCTTCTCGCACAAGCTCGCAAGATGCTAGCAACGAACATTATTGAACCCTCCTGTAGTACATGGGCATCGCCTGTTGTACTGCTGAAAAAAAAGACGGCTCAGGACGATTTTGCGTGAATTATTGGCATCTTCATCATCATCAGCCTGGCTATGCCCACTGCAGGGAAAAGGCCTCTTCCATACTTCTCCAACTACCCAGTTCATGTGCTAAATGTTGCCATATTTTCCCTGCAAGTGCAGTGATGGCGTATATGTAGAGCATTCGTCTCGCGTGCAAAAAGACAGTGGTTCGAATCCCGGCGACGCGCAATTTTCCACCTAAAAAATCTGCGCGTTGATAAAATTACATAAACAGGCCTGTAGGGCATCGTTATTCCGGTGACCAGAACTGGTAATGCACTCCCTCACCAGAGCAGGATTCACCACAAGTTCCTATATGAATACAACTATTGGCATCTTAACGGTGTTACTGAGAACGACGTGTATCCTCCACGTCGCATTTGTGACACCCTTGACTGCCTCCATGGTGCTCGCTATTTCTCATCCGTTAACCATCGGTCCGGCTACTGGCAGGTCGCAATGAACGATCTAGACCGGGAACAGACCTCCTTTGTAAAACACGACGCTTTCTTTCAATTCAGAGTGATGCCGTTTGATGTATGTAACGCTCCTTCCACATTAGAACGCATGATGCAATTCCTTATTCACGGCTTCAAATGGTACACATGTCCGTACTATTTCAACGACGTTATAGAATAGAAATTATGTGTCTGCACTGCAGTGACCCCCATCGCGTTGCGATGAAAAAACACCACAGGAGGACTATCAGCAGGTGCTACGTGCTTTCTTCAAGGCCTTGCGATCACACATAGAGAAGATGTCGGCGAGCTCGATGAAGGAAATGCTCGTAGTCCTGGCTCTCGAGTCAGTGATTCTAAGCTCTGCCTCTTTTTAAAGCACCTAGCAATATGGATGCGGTCAGGACACAATGTTCACCATCTCGTCCACAGGTGCCAGTTATTATGCAATGGAACTGTGCGGGTCTTGCGTGCCATTTACCTGAACTGTCGCGATTCTTACGCAACATGCCTGTGCCAATATTGGCCCTGTCCAAGGCTGGTCTTCCAAGTTCCAGATCAATTGCTGGTTATGTCGCGCATGGAAACCAAAGTATTCCGACATTTCCGAGCGGAAGCGCCATGCTATATGTGAGACGTGAAATACCACATTACGTTCTGCCAGTTCAAGACCTTTGCAGCAGTGCTTTGGAAGTCACTGCTCTACAAGTGCGGCTGGGAAACTGAAGCCTCAGCGTGGCATCCGTGTATGTGAGCTCTCGCCTGAACGTCTCGATGGGAGAAATTATAAGAGACCTCTGCAGCCGCTGCCTAGCTCCGAGGATTATATGTGGGGACTTCAACGCGCACCATACTCTCTGGGGCGACAAGGCGATTGATGCACGTGGAAAGCAAATTGTTAGTGCTTTAAACACCGAGAAACTATGCGTGGCAAATGACAAACAGTCAACTTTTTTTCGACCACCGGCCTCTTACAGTGTCATTAACTTGACGTTACACTCAACGGACATCCTCGCATTGTCAACGACTAGTAAAGATAGAATAGGCAGTGGTCATTTTCCTGTCTTCGTTAACATTGCTGGATATAGAACCAACGGCCGAAGATACTGTCCTGTGACGCATTGGGATACGTACAGGAACGGCCTCATCGAATCATCTGGAGACCTGTTCACGGACATCCTACGTAGCAAGAGATTGGCTACCGCTGAGCTGAAGCTACCCGACCACCTCCCCGCTCCGGATCCAAAGCTCAAAAATCTATGCGCTGCCCGTAGAAGAGCGGAACGGAGGGTGATGAGGACGAAGGGCGACCCACCAATGAAGTCTATATATAACAGGATTAACGCAGTGATTCGACTTTATACAAGGAAACAAAAAGAGATCAATGGGCATCATTTTGTGCAAGCGTATCGGTCTTCACGCCAGTTCCAAGGATATGATAGGTCGTTATTAACCTTGCTGAAAACTTTCTACCAAACAAGCCATTTTGAGCCCCAGCATTGAAGTTAACCAAGACACTTGCTTGTCTTGCGAATGCCTTCGCAGAAATATACTCTTCCGGCAGGTCAGCCGGCACAACCAACCCGCCTCCGCCGCTATCTTCGTCTCTAACGGATGCTTCTTTCACACTCAGAGAGCTGGAACTAGCTATGAGCAGCCTCCGACGTCGCTGTGCGCTGGCACCTGACCTTATCAGTAATCAGATGCTCACTAACCTACCGGTTGAGAGACGGCGTGATTTACTGGCATTTTTAACCAAGTCTGGGCCAGTGGGGATATCCCACATTTATGGAAGGTAGCATGGGTGGTATCGGTTCTGAAGCCTGGAAAGAATCCTGCAGCTCTGGACTCATACAGACCGGTATCACTGACCTCGTGTGCAGCGAAGCTAATGGAGAAGGTGGCGTGCACAAGACTCACTTGGTATGTCGAGCATGGTCGAAAACTACCATTGTACATGACTGGGTTTCGGCAGCGTCTAAGCGGTCAAGACAATGTGCTGGACCTGCTAAGCCACATAGAACATTACAGTGCGGGTGGCCTGTCGGCACTTGCTGTTTTCATGGAAGTTTATAAGGCTTACGACTACGTGTCTCAAAGAGCCATCATCAGACAGTTACAAGTTATAGGCGTCATGAGTCATCTCTTGCACTTCATACATACGTTCCTCAATGATCATCGCGTCAGAGTTCGTCTTGGCGACACTTTGAGCGATGAAATACGTGTATTTCGCGGTGTGCCACAGGGGAGTGTTTTATCTCCCTTATTATTTAACATTGGCATGAGTAGCCTCCCAAGAATACTAAACCATCGAACACCAGCGAAGATATCTATGTATGCCGATGATATTTGCATACGGGTCTCCGGCTACCAGCATCGCCGCCTCGCACGAATAGCCCAGGGAGCAGTAAAAGCCATTCAGGGCCACTTGGTAATGATTGGATTATCACTATCAGAAGAGAAATCATCATTCGTACTATTTCCTAGAGTGAAAAGAAAATCTACACTCTTCACGCTAAATTTGGAAGGATACCACCCAGGCAGCACACCAGCATTGGTCCAACCATGGCGCAATGCTGGCAGAAATTGGTACCAATGTTGGACCAATGTTGGCATATTGGCAAATTCCAACCCAATCCAATGCTGGCCCAGCGTTGAAGCCAAGATTAGACCAATGTTATGCCAATGCAGCAGCCATTGTGCTGCCAGCGTAGGACCAGCGTTAAAGCCAAGATTGGACCAATGTTATGCCAATGTAGCAGCCATCGTAGGACCAGCGTTAAAGCCAAGATTGGACCAATGTTATGCCAATGCAGCAGCCATCGTGCTGCCAGCGTAGGACCAGTGTTGAGCCATATTATAGAGGCCAGAAGGTTTTCTAGCCATATCCTTGCCATTATTATAGCCAGCTTTGAGCCAATGCCCTTTGCATGACGAATATTATAGATACGCTGGCTTTAGAGCACGCACACATTCTTACCGCAAACCTTCTGCTAGCGGCATTTTTTGTAGCAATTGTCCTCTTACCGTCTTCCTCAATAGTAGCTAGGAAAGCTCGATAAAAAGATGTCAAGAAGCAGAAGTCATATATGCTTGCAAATAATAATAATAGAATACTGAAATTGACGTTTATGACAGTTTATTTGCGAATAAATTTTCACCGACAGGCATTTTTCGTGGACCTCGATGGGTGACGCTCGGTTATCTTCAAACAGTTTATTTACAAGCACTGCCCTCAGGATAGGAATTGGGCAAGGTGCCGAGGACGGTGGGCTGGCCAGGGGTTTCAGGGCAGGGAGCGGACGTTGGTAGGCAGGTTGGTCAGTGCTTGGATGACGGCGGGCTGATCAGGCCCCCGAGGACCACGATAACGCGGTGGTTTCGTTGATATTGCTACCATATCCCATAGCGACTCCACCATTACTTGGAGGAAATGCTCACAGTGTAAAATAAAAAGAAACATTCTCAGAGATGTTGGTATGACAAATGTATGTGGCAGCGTTTTCATTTGAAAAATCGCCATACTGCAACAATATTATGAGTCTGAGCAGAGAGTTCGAAGGGGTGAATCAAGAAACTTTCTTGCAAGAGATTTGTCAGGTAACACTTCTTAATATTTCGACATATATGGCATATCTTGTACAAGGTGTAAGGTAATATTTAGAACAGACATAAAATGCGCAGGATCTGTCCGCCTTGTTTACAGCCCACACCTAGTCAGCGTAGCACTTTATAAGTAAAAAATTGCAGCAAAACCTGCTACAGCACAAAAAGCCTACTTTCAGACTGTGTAGACACAATGCGGCCTTCGTGCGAAATTTTTAATGTGGAAACCGAGAAGTTCCGTTAGGAAACACTAGTAAAAGAGGCATTTATTATACGAAAAGAAAGAAATACTGTCGGCTGGAAATGATGCTTGACCTATAACAGTGAGAAGAAGCGTGGTTCCTCGGTATCACTAGCAGGATCAGGCCGCGCGCGTGGCTTGATAAAATCATAGCCCTAGAATTTCGGTGAAATTCACAGATTTACACGTGGTTCTACTCCGGGCACTATTCAAAGGCTGCAAATAAAAAGAGCTATGTAATTACAGGCACTCTACATTAGCCAGGCCTGTTTCAGTAATATATATACCGCGTGATATTGCTTGGGTGATACTGCTCCTTATAAACATGCGCAAAACAAATGCACTCACCATTGTAAGATCCATGCTTCTGTGTATCCGAGTTCATCCCACATCGAAGACGGTGGCCACGAGCGCCGACTTTTTTTCTAATTGTTGTTTCGCCTATATTAATTCTAACCCTCACAAAAATTCGTGGCCACATTGCTGCGTATTTCAAGATGTAGGCTTCTCTGTAGGAATGACGACCGCAAGCGAGCATTTTTCACGAGAGGAGTGCGCTGGCAAGAACGGACAAGACGATAAGCATTCAGGCGGTGTTGCACCCAGTCGGCGTGCTAGCGACGCTTAGAAGGAAAGAGCGAAAGGAAAGGGTGAACGAAGAATATGGCGTAAACGCCACTTTCCGCCGCTGGATCTAGCCCGACCGCGTTTTGGGGTGGCAGCGACGGAGGGTGACAAGGAGGACAATAGTGACCCCGCCGCTTTCCCCCATGCTTCCGAGAGCACCCAATTCGACACAGCAGCTTATGGCTGTCTGAACGCTTGACTGATAGCATTGACCAGGCTCACGTGGGTGCGTGGGGGAGAGGCAAGTGGGGGATGAAGGACGGAAAGCTAGGCCGAAAAAAAAATCCGGAATGCGCCGTGCCTACTAAACGCAAAGACAAGAGGTTGTTGACACGCAAATGCCAAAACGTGCAATTAATTTTTTTTTCTGTCAGGGGCATTCATACAAGGAGCTTACTACACATGCACGAACAAACAAATATATTAGAATAGAAGCATGATGATTATGTCGCCGCAACCTGCCATGCATGCTAAACAAACAAACAAAAGTTTCACTAATACATATGCGCTCCATCTCGATGCAATATAAAACGGTTGCATCAGCTCTGAGGCATTGTAATTCTCGATTCTCCTCAGAATCCTGACCCACCAAAGCCGCGGAGCGTACATGCAAAATATACAATGCGCAGGCAAATTCGCAATAAGGTTGCTTCTTATGGAAAGCTCATGTTCTTATTCACGATCAATAAAGCAGCGGCTAAATTTATGCGACTTCCCCTGCTTACTACGTGGTTCACTGGCTTTTCTCTTTAGGGGACGCATTTCGGTAAAGGAGAAGTCAAAATTGGCGGTGTACCATGCATGGAGTTGACATGGGAGAACATATTTCTGGTTCCTGCGCAGTGTGCCTGTGATCAGTGCGTTAGTTTTCAAAACACGTTGCTCAATCTCAGCAAGTCGTAGAGCACTAAAAGCCGACAAGGCGAAAATTGGCTTATTACGGGCCAATATCCTCCAAAGAAAGCAAAGTAGTAACCCATATTGGCAAATCCATACGAAAGTCGGTTCAATAATTCCCGCCTTGTTGAACGGCAGTGCCAATATTGTTTACTGACTGTGTAATGTGGGCCAGCATTGGATCTCTGTCAGAATGGCACAGCCAATATTGTTTACTGACTGTGTAATGTGGGCCAACGTTGGATCGCTTTCAGAATGGCACAGCCAATATTCGCGCCACGCTGTTAACCTTAGGCCATCATTGGGCCAGGAATCAGAATGGCACTGCCAATATTGGAACCACGCTGTTAACCTTCGGCCGTCATTGGGCCAAGAAGTGCCAATATGTTTCCAACGTTGGCCCAACCTGACGTGCCGCCTGGGCAGATTCGACAAGTCACCAACGTCCGATTTCTGGGCGTTACCTTAGAGCCCAGGCTACACTGGCGCCGCGGCGTTGACCACGTTTTGGCGTCATCGTCACCTAGGCTACAAGTGCTCAAGCGAGTCGCAGGCATACGCTGGGGCAACCACCCCACGTCGATGCTACGGCTACATACAGCGTTGGTTACCACTCGAATCCTGTATCAGCTACCTCTGATGTCACCTTCAGACAGCCAATACGAGCGCTTAGAAGCCTCCACAGAAAGGGTATACGACTTTGCCTTGGAGTCCCTCAGCCAGCGTCAAACAAGAAAGTGCTCTACGAAGCTGAGTCACGCCCTCTACGACTGCAGGCTTCCCAGGCTCTGATGATCCAGCTACTACGATTGAGTGAGTCTACGCCCGGTAGAGCCCTCTTACGACGTATAGGTAACAGGCCGCGCTCACATTTTTATGCAGCATTGAACACGCTTCGCGTATTAGGATTGCGCTGCTCGAGACAGAGGGGAAGGGTAGAACCACCGTGGACATTCGAGGACATCACATGCAACTTAAGTGTACCATGATTGCAATCAAATAGCTGCATTCCATCTCCAGAAGCCAAGTATTTAGTCCTGGGACACCTGAACACGACTTACCCGAATCACCTACAAGCATACACAGATGGCTCGGTCAAGGCAGACGAAGACCGCTGCGCAGCTGCATTCTATATTCCCTCTCTAAGATATACGTGGTCTGGCCGTCTGGACTGTATAGCCTCGGCGACAGTTGTGACAGGCGTACCAATAGCTTCTCCTCTGGGCAAATTAAAGACTTTGCCTCCGCAGAATGTGGTTGTCCTTACGGACTCAAAGGCCGCATTACAACAAGTATATAATGGTTTGCCATCCCTCAAGTTCCCACGCAAATCACTAGCCATCGTGAAAGAACTCAGCAACAAAGGCTTCAGAGTAAAGTTTCAGTGGATTCCCTCCCACTTTGGTATCTCAGGAAACGAAAAAGCTGATGCGCTTGCATACGCAGCACACTATCATCCGCTCAAAATCAAGGCTCCAAAGAGTCATCATCATCAGCCTGGTTACGCCCACTGCAGGGCAAAGGCCTCTCCCATACTTCTCCAACAACCCCGTTCATGTACTAATTGTGGCCATGCCGTCCCTGCAAACTTCTTAATCTCATCCGCCCACCTAACTTTCTGCCGCCCCCTGCTACGCTTCCCTTCCTTTGGGATCCAGTCCGTAACCCTTAATGACCGTCGGTTATCTTCCCTCCTCATTACATGTCCTGCCCATGCCCATTTCTTTTTCTTGATTTCAACTAAGATGTCATTAACTCGCGTTTGTTCCCTCACCCAATCTGCTCTTTTCTTATCCCTTAACGTTACACCTATCATTCTTCTTTCCATAGCTCGTTGTGTCGTCCTCAATTTGAGTAGAACCCTTTTCGTAAGCCTCCAGGTTTCTGCCCCGCAGGTGAGTACTGGTAAGACACAGCTATTATATACTTTTCTCTTGAGGGATAACGGCAACCTACTGTTCATGATTTGGGAATGCCTGCCAAACGCACTCCAGCCCATTCTTATTCTTCTGATTATTTCCGTCTCATGATCCGGATCCGCCGGCACTACCTGCCCTAAGTAGATGTATTCCCTTACGACTTCCAGTGCCTCGCTGCCTATTGTAAATTGCTGTTCTCTCCCGAGACTGTTAGGCATTACTTTAGTTTTCTGCATATTAATTTTTAGACCCACTCTTCTGCTTTGCCTCTCCAGGTCAGGGAGCATGCATTGCAATTGGTCCCCTGAGTTACTAAGCAAGGCAATATCATCAGCGAATCGCAAGTTACTAAGGTATTCTCCATTAACTTTTATCCCCAATTCTTCCCAATCCAGGTCTCTGAATACCTCCTGTAAACACGCTATGAATAGCATTGGAGATATCGTATCTCCCTGCCTGACGCCTTTCTTTATTGAGATTTTGTTGCTTGCTTTATGGAGGACTACGGTGGCTGTGGAGCCGCTATAGATATCTTCCAGTATTTTTACATATGGCTCATCTACACCCTGATTCCGTAATGCCTCCATGACTGCTGAGGTTTCGACTGAATCAAACGCTTTCTCGTAATCAATGAAAGCTATATATAAGGGTTGGTTATATTCTGCACATTTCTCTATCACTTGATTGATAGTGTGAATATGGTCTATTGTTGAGTAGCCTTTACGGAATCCTGCCTGGTCCTTTGGTTGACAGAAGTCTAAGGTGTTCCTGATTCTATTTACAATTACCTTAGTAAATACTTTGTAGGCAACGGACAGTAAGCTGATCGGTCTATAATTTTTCAAATCTTTGGCGTCCCCTTTCTTATGGATTAGGATTATGTTAGCGTTCTTCCAAGATTCCGGTACGCTCGAGGTCATGAGGCATTGCGTATACAGGTTGGCCAGTTTCTCTAGAACAATCTGTGCACCATCCTTCAACAAATCTGCTGTTATCTGATCCTCCCCGGCTGCCTTCCCCCTTTGCATATCTCCTAAGGCTTTCTTTACTTCTTCCGGCGTTACCTTCGGGATTTCGAATTCCTCTAGACTATTTTCTCTTCCATTATCGTTGTGGGTGCCACTGGTACTGTATAAATCTCTATAGAACTCCTCAGCCACTTGAACTATCTCATCCATATTAGTAATGATATTGCCGGCTTTGTCTCTTAACGCATACATCTGATTCTTGCCAATTCCTAGTTTCTTCTTCACTGTTTTTAGGCTTCCTCCGCTCCTGAGAGCATGTTCAATTCTATCCATATTATACTTCCTTATGCCAGCTGTCTTACGCTTGTTGATTAACTTGGAAAGTTCTGCCAGTTCTATTCTAGCTGTAGGGTTAGATGCTTTCATACATTGGCATACATACATCTTTCGTCTCCATCTTTCGTCTCATACATCTTTCGTCTCCTGCGATAGTTTGCTGGTATCCTGCCTAACGGAGTTACCACCGACTTCCATTGCACACTCCTTAATGATGCCCACAAGATTGTCATTCATTGCTTCAACACTAAGGTCCTCTTCCTGAGTTAAAGCTGAATACGTGTTCTGTAGCTTGATCTGGAATTCCTCTATTTTCCCTCCTACCGCTAACTCATTGATCGGCTTCTTATGTACCAGTTTCTTCCGTTCCCTCCTCAGGTCTAGGCTAATTCGAGTTCTTACCATCCTGTGGTCACTGCAGCGCACCTTGCCGAGCACGTCCACATCTTGTATGATGCCAGGGTTAGCGCAGAGTATGAAGTCTATTTCACTTCTAGTCTCGCCGTTCGGGCTCCTCCACGTCCACTTTCGGCTATCCCGCTTGCGGAAGAAGGTATTCATTATCCTCATATTATTCTGTTCCGCAAACTCTACTAATAACTCTCCCCTGCTATTCCTAGTGCCTATGCCATATTCCCCCACTGCCTTGTCTCCAGCCTGCTTCTTGCCTACCTTGGCATTATAGTCGCCCATTAGTATAGTGTATTTAGTTCTCACTCTCCCCACCGCCGATTCCACGTCTTCATAGAAGCTTTCGACTTCCTGGTCATCATGACTGGATGTAGGGGCGTAGACCTGTACAATCTTCATTTTGTACCTCTTATTAAGTTTCACAACAAGACCTGCGACCCTCTCGTTAATGCTATAGAATTCTTGGATGTTACCAGCTATATTCTTATTAATCAGGAATCCGACTCCTAGTTCTCTTCTATCCGCTAAGCCCCGGTAGCACAGGACGTGCCCGCTATTTAGCACTGTATACGCTTCTTTCGGCCTCCTAACTTCACTGAGCCCTATTATATACCATTTACTGCCCTCTAATTCCTCCAATAGCACTGCTAGACTCGCCTCACTAGATAACGTTCTAGCGTTAAACGTTGCCAGGTTCATATTCCAATGGCGGCCTGTCCGGAGCCAGTGATTCTTAGCACCCTCTGCTGCGTCGCAGGTCTGACCGCCGCCGTGGTCAGTTGCTTCGCAGCTGCTGGGGACTGAGGGCCGGGGTTTGATTGTTGTGTTCATAGGAGGTTGTGGCCAAGTACTGCACCAGGGTGGCCAATCCTGCTCTGGTGAGGGAGTGCGTTACCGGTTCTGGTCACCGGGATCAGGCCACACTTCAGGCCTGTTTGTGCAATTTTATCAACACGCGGATTTTTTTTTTACTCCGGTGGAAAATTGCCGGCACCGGGATTCGAACCACGGACCTCTTGCACGCGAGGCGGGTGTTCTACCTCTACGCCACCGCTGCTGTCCTCCAAAGAGTAATCAAGTGCAAAAATCTGACATTCGAAATCACTTTGCGTCGCTTTGGGTTCCACCGCATATGCCCTGCGTAACCAAGAGATTGCACCGAGAGGAAGCCTCACTTCTATATCGAATAAGGACAGGGTCTGCTAATACACCGGCCTGGTTATTTAAAACGGGGAGGATCAATTCTTTGAACTGTACGGCATGCAACGAGACAGGAGACATTGAGCACTTCTTGTGGTCCTGCCAGCAATTCCAGGATGAAAGAGACACTCTCCTGCAGAATCTGCAAAACAAGGACCTTCCCCATGGGCGCCTGCAACACCTTATATTTCCCGAGGGATCAGTTATAGCCCGCAAAGATACTTCACGTCTCCTCATCAAATTCTTAAGAGAGACTGGTTTGATGGACATAAGGTGAAACCCTTCAGCGGTATTGTGCGAGACGCTCGGGCGGCGCAGTTTCCGGCCTTGTTCGCCAGGCTAAACCCTCGTGTTGCTACAATTCACCACCACCACCACCACATCTCCCACACATTCGCTACACACCACGAGCGCTTCTCGGTAATCCTGGACGCTTTTGGTCGAGCCGGTCCGCATCTCAACACATCAAAGTGCTAATTTCGACGTCCTTGGACCTCTCGTATATGCTAACGGAGTGCAACCGGACCCAGGCAAAATTCGTGCATTTAGGCACTTCCCTGTTCAGAACTATGTTCCAAGAATGTTCTAAGCTTCATCGGTCTTTCCTCTCACTTCCGCCGCTTCGTGAAAAATAGTCGTGAAAATAGCACGACCAGTGACCGAGCTTCTGAAGAAAAAGAGACGATAACTAGGCCTCCATGTTCTCGCAGTTAATCAATCTTCTCACAACACAACACAAAGCAACCGTTCTCGCCAATATATATCCTTCTGCGCATATCGAAGTCCGTGCTGATGCCAGTGGACACGGAATCGGTGAGTGCTAGCATAACGTCAGCGTGGCAACGAGCGTGTAATCGCTTACGCCAAAGGCTCCTTTCATCTTTTGAGCGCAACTATTTCATCACGGAGCGTGAGTGTCTGTCCTCAATTTGGGTGGCTGCGAAGTTCCGCCTTAAATGGCCCACCCTTTTCAGTCGTCATGGACCATCACGCGCTTTCCTGGTTGCGCTTACTGAAAGACCCTACAGGAAGACTTGGTCACTTGGTGCTACTCCTCCAATAATATTCGTCTTTTTTCATCTACATATCTCTCCGTCCATAAAAGACGCTGATTGCCTCTTTCGCTACCCGGTCGTCGAGCCTATAGACGCCGACACTAGCACCGCCAACGGCATTTTCTCTGTGTCTAACCTTCGCTAACATCTCCGACAAGCAGTACCAAGACCTATCGCTACGTGTACTCATCCATCGTTGGTACTCTACCCCTACAGACGCCTCCGTTCGCCGATACGTCCTCCAGGGCGGCATTCTGTGCCGAAGGAACTGCCTCACTCGCGGACCTGATCATCATGTCGTGCACAAACAGTTACGGCGGACTGTGCCCTTTGAGCTCTATGACGCACACAATGCCGGGCACATTGGGTTAACGCGGACGTACGACCGCGTCCGCCGCCGTTTCTATTAGCCCGGGATCACTCACTCCGTCCGATGGCATACGCTGCTGCCTGTGATTCCTGCCAGCATAGGAAAACGCCTCAGGTGCTATCATCATGTCATCTGCAGCCGATCACTGTCCCTGTGGAACCATTCTTTCGTGTTTGATTAGACGTCCTCGCCCCCTTGCCACATCATCCTTACTAAATAAATGGCTAGCCGCTGTAGCTGATTACGCCAGCCGATACGCCATCACGCGGGTTTGCCCGACCAGTTGCGCCACTGACGTCGCAGACTTTCTCTGAAGATTTTAAATTTCTTCATGGAGACCCGAGACAGCTGCTACTGACCATGGTCGTAACTTTTTATCGAACGTTATCGCCGACATTGTGCACTCCTGCTCCATTCAACAGAAGCTGGCCATCTCATACCATTCTCAAACTGATAGACCGGTGGTTAAACCGTACCCTCAAAGGTATGCTGTCCATGTACACCCGTGAGTGAAAGTGTACGGACCACAGGGTCGCCGAAAAGAAAATTTCTTTGTAATTAACACGCATAAACTCACGTTGACGAGCACACAGGAAATTACCCAATGCCAAGTTTGGATTGCTGTCCTGAATTCCAAGTTGCATTCACAGGCAGAGGTAAAAATCCGCTTTATCGGGCAATTCCTGGTCCGTGTACTTTTGCTCACGGGTGTGCGTTCCGAAGATCCACCATGACTGAGACATTGCCCTGCCTTACGTCACATTTGCGTACAATTCTTCTCGGCACGAAAGTGCCGGATTTTCTCCATTTTAGCTATTGTACGGTCGCGAACCGATCTCTCCCCTTGATACTGCACTTCCTCCTGCAGCGACAACAACTAGTGGGTGCGCACGTGACGCCAGCACCCTCGCCGACCTTGCACGTCAGCTTGTCCGTACTCGAGTGACGGCCTCGAAAACCACTTAGCAGCGTCTGTACAACCCCCGCCATTGTGACGCACAGTTTTCCTCTGGTGCGCTCATGCTCCTGTGGTCCTCGTCACGTCAGACTTTCACAGAAGCTCATTTCGCAATACACACAACGATATCGCCTGATGCGCCATGTGACATCAGTGGCGTAGGAAATTGCTGCTCTAAGTCTTACCTCGCCTCTACACTGGCCTTCAGTGATGTCGTGCAGGTCAGTAAGCTCAAGCCCTACTGCACTGCTTCCGAGCCCGGCCTTTAAGTTCTCCGGGACTGCGCTTTTACCGCAGGGAATACAGCTACAGACCAGGGTCACTATAACGCAAAACTCACCCAAACTTTTCTATTGCAATACTGCAATCAGCCTTTCGCGATTGGTCAAAAACTTTTCTAGGCCATCCCCACTTCACTCATCTGTCCCGCAACGTCTCGAATACCGCGAAAGCTCCCCGTCTGACATAACGTGGACACACTGATTGTGCATGATTTTACCGAACAAAATAAAACATGTTTCTAATTTGAAGCATTTTCGCCGTTATTAGCCCTATACTATTGGTCAAACGTTTTCGGGCTGCAGCCACTTCAACTGCCTGTCAAGGGACGTCACAAAACCACGAAAACTCGCCCCGTCAAAGTGAAGTGTATACATTAAAGATGCATTAATAAGCCGAACAAAATTGAAGTTTCTTCTGAATAGCTACAAGCTGTCTCGTTCCGAAAGGAATAAAAGGTGGCTGGCTGCCCCAGATCGCTCAGGCATTGGCTATTCGCATCTGCCGGACAGCATGGGTTTATTTGCGTATAATAAAGATTTTTGCGTGGCCGTGTATAGCTTTCGGGCACTTTCGGCACGTCTACGACCTCGTTCTCTCAACTCTTCAATGCTGAGGATCGCTTTTTGTGCCATTCTGAACCTTCCGTTGCATGCCGCCGCGATAATGGAAGGGAAAGCGGACCAACCGCTGGCGCCGCCACCACTTTCTTGATCTAGTTATGGATTTTCATTTGAATGGCTCGGCTTCATAGAATCGCTCTCCACTTGAGCGTACTCCTTGCCTCTTGTTAGTCAATTAGATAAGACTAGCCGCTCGGTGTACGCAATGCTATTCGTTGTTCAAGCAAAGAGATGTGACCTCCTTTGAACGAGGAGTGCGTTTGATTGGTCTGTTCAGACAACCCTGCGGGTCACCGCCCGCTGCTTGCTTCGGCGTTTACCAAATTTGATGTCAGGAGACTGTAACTAAAACATATAGGAATAGTTTTACGTTATAGGCCCTCAGTGTTTACGAAGATGAAGAGGTTAGTAGTGTGAAGACGACGGCGACGCTTAGAGGCTAACGGGGGCTGTTTCCTCTGGGCCAAGTGCAGCGTGTTTGTAAATATGCCTGTACATAGCTTCTTGTGTGCGTGTTCCAACATAATATATGTGAAGAGTCTAAGTGGTGTAAGTAACTTTAGTGATAGAATGGTGTAGCAATATAATCTGCGCGTATCGCAGCTAGGTCTCAAAGAGTGGCAAGCCATGAAGCATAGACATACCAAAATACGGAACCTCATGGAGGCGACGATGGCACAAATTCGCTCTTGTGTCCATGTGATTGCTGTCGCTATATTATAGCGAAGTGGACACAGCAGTCAATGCTTCCGTCAATTGTACCGGTGGTTGTACCAACATAGCGATGTGGCTTTCGCAGCTGGCATCAGATTAGCACGCACGCAGACCACTAAAGTGTCCTCATGGATTTCCTAGCCGCCATGGTGCCGTAGTGACTTTAGCATTGCGCTGGCTAAATTGAGGGGCCGCTATCAAACCCTGGTTGTGGAGGCGGCATTTCAAGGGAGGCTAAATGGGTATACTCGCATGGGGAGTGGATTTAGAGGACGTTGAATTACAGTCTCCCATTACAGCATGCTTCATATTCGTATGGATGTTTGGGCCCATGAAACCACGAAATTTAATTCATATCTTTTGTGCTGCTCCGTTGTGCAGTGGTCGAGCGAAGCTGGCAGTAAACGTGACTCAAGCGTTATCTGGAATTTTACTCGACCCTGAATGATGATGAGCGGTTCCCGTCAGTCGCATCTAGCTCACAATCGCGGTGTGACCCCGGAACATTGAATCCGGCGCTTGTCATCAGGACAGAGTTCTCAGCTGTAGGTGCCCGGTATCATGCTGTTTCATCTGTCCGGCATTGCTGGTATGGGAAGTACGTCGTGCCAACTTGTCGCACCCATGTATAGTTAGTTCGCTGTCTGATGAGTTCATGCACAATGCATAACCGTGCTATCATTGCCAATGTTTCGTCATTAAAGCAAAGCTACCCTATATTTTTCTTCAGCAACCTTTCCCTGTGTCTCAAAAAAAAGTGAGAATGGACAAAGGTGAAACTTAAAAGACAAAAGCACGCTTCGCAGTAAGTCAGATGTTATTCGGCAAGGATGTGTGCCTAAAAGTACCATAGTTTATTCCTAATTGACTTCCTAAATTTGCAATTAAGCGCATATTGCAGGTGTTCTACATTTATATTGCAAAGCTTAGTTCGGGAACTTTTGAAATGAACACGTTTCTATGAGGATCAAATCGAATGTTTGAAAACATTCAGACACACGATTTATTTCTACTGATTCCGAGTGCAATCAAAAGACAAGGACAAATTACGTATTGCAAGAACTCACTACATCTGATTGTAGAGAACCACCACATTGGAGTACGTATTTGTGAGGGAACTCTCAAAAACGCTTCAAAGATATGCTTGAATTATTGGAAAGTTTGAGTGGTCAGCAATGCCCTTGCTATGACGAACAGGTAACTCGGTGCAGGTTATTGTGCATTTATAGGTTGGAATATAAATGCCTTACTTCAAGACTGCATAACAGTGATCGATATCTACAGGACAGCGTTATCGGGAATCGTATAGGGGTGTACTGCATAATAAAAAAACTTCTTTCGCGGTGTAAAATGTACAGGACAGAAGAAATAATTTGTGTGGCAAATGTTCACGCAGGAAGCTCCAACTGGCCCGTTCGCTAGGGTGAGGTTTTCAAAAAATCGGAGATTCGGTGGAATTGCTACAGCAGGCGTTACGTTTATTTACGTGCATAAACACCGAACAGAAAGGACGAGCGTGCTTATGCCTAGTTACAAGATCGTGGACTCCTTCTTTACATGTAGAATCCTGTCTCCTACAGACTGCTGTCATAGATCCTACAAACTGCTGTCCAAGATCTATGGTGCTGTGAACCTTAGATATTTGGGACAAGGAAAACGATTAACATAAAAATAGCATCCTTGCGGTTCTTTTGTTACATCATATGCCCTTTGCTCACCCTGCTTAGACGTGAGACCCTTTCTCTATCTCGTTGTTGACCTCGACATTGATTTCCTATCGTTTAAGCTTTTTCTGACATGTGTCTATGTAAAGAACGTTTTCTGAGCTGGATATAAAATTAAACATAGAGAACTTCGGCAGTAAATCCTCGACGAGGATCGACAATTTACAACATAAAAGGACGTCTTGTTGGGCGAGTTGGTCACAATTCATGAGGTTCATGAAGTGCAACGAAGGCGTTGTGTACGATATCTCCCTCTCATGCGGGCGCTCCTACATAGGGCAAACGGGGCACTGCGTTAACGACCGAATTAAGGAACATGAGAGAACTGTAGAACAAGATAAAGAAGGGCCAAACATTCCGAAGCACATTAAGTCCTGCCCATCACGCTCTTGTGAGCCATGTTTTGCAGGGGCGCGAATTCTGGCAAAATGTAAAGATCAAGAAGCTCGGGAAGTGATTGAAGCTTTCTTTATCGGAAAGAAAGGAAGCATGTGCGTCAGCGACCCGTCAATATCTTTATATATGGCTGAAAAGAAATATTTAACCAGTGTGGTTCCATATCAATTTTGATGTGATTGTGTCCTTGCGTCTAAGACGGGTATATAAGTGTGTGGTGTGCCTCCGAATAAAAGCAGTTGTATGTGGTGCTCTGTCCCGTCTCCTTCCTGGTGTCGTGTGTGTTTTCGCGCCTAGTAGCCAAGATGAATTTACAACATGATATTCCAATATGCATTGCCTTCCTTTGTCACATCTTTTCCGGGCGATTTTGGCATTCAACACATACAAATTTCACCTTCTTAGTTTAAAGGATGAATCGGTAACGAAGTTTTTCAATAAAACGCTAATACCAGCCGCTGGCGAGCAAACGCCAATGGGCGCGCCGCCACTTTGCCGAGATAGGACGCGAAAATGCATCAATGCATGGAAAGCGATCAATGCCGCAGTCACGCCCCGAAAACAGTGATGTTTTCATTAGGACGATATATAGCGTACAAAGCGCCATCGACTGAATTTCCTTGAAGTAAGCTGCGTTTTTGCGGAAGTGCACTTTGTTAGTTTCCAGCGACACCTCGTGTACACGGGTGTTGGGCATCGCTTGTTCTTCCTGTAATCTATGTGATTGATGCCAGAAACAACGCATGCATGCACTGCAGGTAGGCAGGAGCAGTGTACTCGGTAGACATGAATTGTACAATGCCGTGTCGACAGTCTCGCTAACCTTAGTGGCGTGTGGTGGAAACACCGGCCGCTGTGAAACACATTATCTCTTGGAAAAATAAATATCGCATACATGTTTAGATTAGCTTAAACGCTGTTGACGGCATTGCTACTCGGAGTCGAGGACGAGAGATGGACTCCTTGAGCATAATGAGAGGAGATGAAAAGCTTTATAAAATATATACAGACAAAGCATGCAATAGCGTACAGGTAGCAGTGCCGAAGAGCGCACCAGTGGCTGCGACTCTCTCGTCTAACAATGGGCCTGTTCCGCCTTAAATCTCTTTGGCGATCCGACATCGGCAGGAACGAGGAGGGGCGGGTGCCAACGTCACCTCCGTCGCATTTTCTTTCGTAGGGGCAGCAGTCTTAGCGCGGCGCTCCACTGGATTCCCCAGTTCGACCGACAGGAAGGTGTCGGCTGTCGGTGGAGCGTCGTAGGTTGTGATTCACGAGGGCAACGACTCCAGAAGTACAAGAGCGGGGCAGCGCCTGTTGGCTCGATAATAGGCAGGCAGTGTGGCACAACAGGAAGCCGCCAGCACGAAATGTATCCGATAGTAGAGCTGTTCGACGGAGCTTAGACGATTGGATGCGCCAGTTGAGCGACGTTGTTGATTGATTGGAGGGACAGGCTTTGCCGCCGTTTCCGACAGTGGTCTTCGCTGTTGCTGGGCAATAAGAACAAACCACTGGAACGACCAAGAATCAGCGACGCCAGACAACTCTCGCCAAAACAAGCACGCTCAGGATGCATTTCAAGTTTCCTGGGCAAAATCACTGCATAAACCCTTTCTTAGATCTGTCTATGCTAAAACAACAAAGAACGAGGTTACCGAACGACACGAGACATGTATTCGAGAGAAAATTCGAGATACGGACCTTTCCTTACTTGTCAACGCCTGAAAGTGTTAATGAAATCGGAATTGTTTCGTAAGCGATTATCGACTGTAATCCAAGTAGTTTGGCAACGGCAGAGGCTGCCAAAGATGGTTTAGTTTTGCTTCCGAAAGCCATGACGGAAAAGGCCTCACGCTGCCAATTTGCTCACTCGGACAATACGAATTAACGTCTTATAACTGCAATCACCAACCGAAATAAACTTCCCCTTAGTGCAGTCTAAATGCACTCAGTAAAACGAATATCGCATTTTAAAGCACAAAAACGGTTCTATGTAACTAAGAAGCAAATACTGAAACCCACGCAAGCGACATAAAAGTAAAGATGAATCAGAATTCTGCACTGACACTTACTGCTGTGGCGAACGCTAGATAAATGAAGTCATAATCAAAATGAGGCACTTTGGCTCTTCCTAGCCTACGTATGCGTAAATACGACAAACCAACGGAAAAGCTGGCGCTCTCTTTACTAAAGCATTCAGCAATCAGCTTTAGCACAAAAAGAACAACGAACAAACAAAATTTCTGTTTATCGCGAACAGGGAATACTAAGAGCCTAAAACAATGCGCTCATCTTATCATCTCAATAACTTCAGATGGGCTCGAGTGGGTCGATCATTCGTGAGTCTGCGCACTGTTCACTCGCGAAAGAAGAACAAAACTGAGTTGCCCGACGTACCTCCGACTTTCGACCCTCGCCTCCAAGATCCTGGAGGGAGGCTCATTCACGCTGTCCCTTTGTACACTAGGCAGTGGCCTTCCTTTCACTCACGAGGGAAGCGGCCGCTGAAGCAGACTTTCCAGCATGCGTGCATGACGCTTATTTTAGATTTTTGCAACTGCCTAAGCTGCGTATTTAACCCACTCTGGTTTTTCTTAGCCTCTGGGCGGTTGGCACGCTTGACTCGGCTCGCATCGCCGCGCGAGAACAACGTTCTCGGCTTGTGCTTTCGTCGCTTGCATTCGGCGCTGCTGTCCAAGCTTCCGGTCTCGGCACTCGTATTCCAGGTACGTTGCCTTCTCGTTGCAACGATACTACTCTGGGCGGCAAAACCAAGCTAGGCACGTTGTCATCGCTAGTTATCTGTGCTTCTGGCAGAACGCCACTGCATCCGACGCCATCTCAGCTAGCCGACTCCCCCGGCGGCCTCTGCTCGGCCGGCTAGATTTTATCACACCATCGAAATTAACAGGGCCAATGTGAACCACTGTTTCCAAAATGGCCTAAGTAGTTTGGGCTCGTGAGACAGTCCCTACACCAGCACCACACCATATTCAACGCTTCCTGAGCTCGTAGCCATCCAAAATAGGTGGTTTGTCCTCAAAATGCTCGGCATTGTCCCTATCATCTTGGCCTTCGAAGCCGGCCTGTCTTAACGCACCATAATGCCTCAACAAGTCTTGTTAGCGTGATCGTAGTCCCGATTCTTCTCACCAAACAGGACTTCCGAAATAGACGCGACATTAGAAAGGAACAACGGGATCATGCTCTCAGACCAGAGGTCTCGCCTGACACTTCTTCATGCACTCGTTATACATGAGAGAAATATATAACAGTATCTTCGCTGCTCTGGAAGGTGTGAAGTTAGCCTCGGGCTCTTTCCCAAATCACTTTTTGCATTTCCTGTTCAAGTTCGTTCATCTAAACAGCGTACTGTTATGCTGGCTCTCTTGCCTCTTTCTCTCGTGCCCCTGGCACTTTTCGGCTCCTTGACGCTCACCACTCTCAGGCGTCTCGCGTAGCTTTGCCTCCAGCTTTCGCTCAACAATGATTTTCCAAGCCTCGTCAACTTCCACGACCGTCACGTCGTCTCCCTGCATTATGTCCGGAATCGCTCTCCTTGTTTTTACGGAGATGGCGGAAATGCCCAACTCCTTGCGAAATTGAATGAGGTCCTGAACTTGGAATCCCTCCATCGCAATCTCGTTCCTCGTGTCGCTTGCCCACTAAATAATCCCTTACTTAAAATAGAATCGACAGTTTAAAAAGGGTAAATTTGTAAGTGATAGGCCACCAAAATATCAAACCCTCTCATGCCATCCGCCTGTGCTAGAAAAGTCTGACGACATGAAAAGTAAACGTCAGGCACTAACCCAGCTAAAGTATCTGACACAGCTCGGTCTCGTAATGGCAATCAAGCCTTGTAGCGGGGGTCTTCGAAGCTCATATATCGCAGCTTTGCATACACTGTTGAGATACTGGTTCGCCAATACTATAGCTGCAATCCACTATTGCGTCTCGTAGTCGAAGATGCTAGTCAATCCCTTGGAGCAGAAGAAAAGGAGACGAAACGCTTTATTCACTATGTACAGACATAGCAGGTAATGGCGAGGGGTAGCGGTGCAGAAGAAAGTGCCAAATTGACGAGGCGGCTGGTCGCCACTATATCTTCTAACAATAGCCTCGTTGCGCCTTAAATCTCTTTGGCGATCCAACATCTGCAGGAACGTGGTGGGTTGGGTGCTGACGTCACCCACAACGCATTCCCCTTCCTTCGGGACCGCAGTCTTGGTGTGACGTGACAACTAGTTCCTCGGTTTCGATCATGGGAAAGGGAAGGGGTCCGTAGTTGGCGCAACTTTGCAGGTTGTGAGTCACAAAAGTAACTACTTCAGAAGAACGACAGGGGAGGGAGGCCGGGGGAGCGCCCGTTGCTTCATTGATAGGCACGCAGTGTTGCAGCACATCGGGTATGAAGCGACAACAGCCCATAACACGGAAACCACTAAGAATGGGGGTTACGACCGCAATATTTCAGAAAGAACTGCTCCGGTGAGTATAGCATGCGCCTGAAATCCGCAATAAGCCGCCGCACTTCCGTGGCTTCACCTGCGCCCGGCACTGCTAGCGTTGAAGCAGCATTCATAAAAACCCAACACATGCTTGTCCTGTATCTCTAAGCTTCAGAACTCGGCCGAAAATGTGCCATGACTGCATCATTTACTAGTATAATATTGACACGTGTAGTTGTCTTTATCGGGGGGCTCGTTTCGCCGCCTAACAAATGTTAACGCACAGCGCGTAACGCGCCAGGATGTATCCGAAGTTTCTGGAAAGTTATCGATGCTTTTATCCGCTGTCTGTTGTCGCCAAACCTCATGTTATCTGATTTCAACGCGTGATGCGAATGGTGTAGAACTTTGTGGAAGACACGCGGGTCCAAGTGATTCGACGACTGCTGCGTAAAAGTTGACGCGCTCGACCCTCTGATCAGATTTTCGACGATCGCCGACCGTGTTCGCCGCTATCGTTGTGCTATAAGTGTAGCCTGTTTTGTGGGCACAGGTTCGCCCAATAAAATTTATTTTTGTCGTTCACAGTATTGCTACTGTGTTATTCAACGTCACCACTGCGTTACAATATACCAAGCGCTACCCACAAGGAGTACGATGTGTTCAGTATAGATATATGCATAATCACTTGTCATTTACGGCAGTATGTCTTTCGCACCCGCAGTATGATTAGATAAGACAGTTGAGTATTAGATTCGGCAACAGCATCCAAGATGCTTAGGATAAAGCAGGCACAGCTTGTATCGAACGATGACTGCAGAAGAATGGTAACGGGGTTCAAAAAAGATAAAAGTACAAAAAAAGGTAACTTACTTTTCGTATAGGCTGAAGCTCACATGGAGGGGAATCTAAGAAAAAAAAGGTCGCCATGTTCCACTGTTACTCATTTGGTCAGTTTCTTTGGTGAATCTTGCATTTTCTTGTACTGCCATAAGGAAATATGAATGTGTTGTATGCACTCGTTCATAGGTCGGCATTGCAAGATATTGCCATGGGATAATTTGATTTCGTCTTCAATAAAGGTAGAATAGCGTTAGCGTTCTACATACGAGAGGTTCTACGGCAATAACTAACTCTTTAGCCCGATTCCACTTAGAGGCTGAAATCGTTCGGAGCCTGTAGGGCAAAACGCACAAATATTGCAGATATCCTTTTATGGCTGAATGCCAAGACTCATATGGGCCTTTAGATAGCCAGTTGCGTTAGACTCCTGGAATGTATACACCTCATAACGTATAAATGTAGTTATATCTCTTGTTATATTATAAACACTTGTCAGATACTTTGAATATGCGGCCTAATAACTGCCACAGCTTTGTCACATTGTAAGCACATCATTCTTGTATTCAATTAGCTTTCTAAGCAAAATGTTTAGAACTCTTCGCGAACAGTTATTAATTTTCTGTTGCAAATGCACAAATACTAACAGGATTATTCATTTAGGACTTGGAAATAATTAGAGTTCACCCATAAATTTTACCACCTAAACTCAAATGCGAAAGCAGAGGGGTAGACCAAGGTAGTGTTAAGACAAGAGTCTATTATGGTCACACCAATAGTATTTAATATATATACTTTCTTTCTGTGCAGCTCCCCAGTCGAAGACATGGACGGCTTGCTTGGAAAATGCCTCTTCGTGGCGGTTGCTGTAACAGTCGGTAAGATTATGCAGCCAATGAGAGGTATTGCCATAACTTTACGTTGTCGGGTACCAACTGGAAAGGAGATCGCGAGAGCCTTTCCGCAATGTGTTGTAAAGCTCCATTTCGTATGCGATCCTGGTGAAATCGGAACAACATGCAGAAAAATCAGAATCACATTAAATTGCAAGAAGAATGGGGCTTCCCGGTGTCACAATCCCTCGAATATAATGCGCAGACGAGATGTTTACTATCATTTACTGTAATTTGGTATCGATGGAATGCATATAGAGCCTGTGATGAGTTCTCAAATGAATACCTCAACGGATATTATTAAGGCACCTTTATTGAAATCAGACACACCAAGAACGTAGACTGTTTTGCTTAGATATCACGAGCTCGTGCATAGCCAGCTGCACAACAGTAAAATTCCCTTTGAGGCACAAAAGCCATTACTTTTATGCTCTCACTCTTGCGGACTCAATGCAGCAACAACGACGAGGGTCAGCAGCCGAGCGCGCTTAGTGTCCACGAGGGCGCGCCCTCCTATACATATGTGTATAAAAGTTCATTCCTTCGAGCAGTCAATATTTAGTGGCTGTGTCTGTCAGCGCTTAGTTCAGCGCAGCATTTTTATTTCTTGTTATATACGATCGTGGAACAAGCGAATCCTCATGCGGGAGACAACGCCATCACATAAGAATAAAAGAATATATGCTTTAATCGTCCCTTTACTAACCGCTTGCGCCTTCTTTGTTGACTACGATTTGTCACTCAGTGTATCCGTCTTTGGGAGCCTATGACACCCATAACAAAAGTGACGAGCTGTAGGGGCTGTATTTACAAGTAGTTTTTCTGTCTTCGTACAAATGCAGAATTTAAACTAACACTGAATAGGTGCCTTTTCTTTTAATATTTGAGAATAAATGACTGCAATATAGTCAGGTTGGCAGACTTGAAAATTGATGGCTATAAACATCAACAAATATATATTCCAGTACTTGCTCTTTATTTCTGCTCCCCTTTTGGATTATACAAGCAAACCACCTTTGACTTGTCATTTTGCAGCTATGCTGATTACGGCCCCAAATGAAGCTGGGGCATTTCCACCTATGCTATGGGGCCCTATTCTAAAGGGCCTTGGACGAAATGAAGACAATGTGAAGTGACGAAGCATCAGTCTTCGTGACACAATGCGGCTGGCTTCCGTTCCATTGACGACACCTGCTTCATAACTGAGTGAAATGAGTGAACAAAAACGCCCTGGAATTAGTAAATAACTGCCCATTATTGGAGATAAATTCTCTTTTGTGTCGAGTGTTACATTTCCTTCTTATTTCCTTTCGTGCATTCACCCTTAAGCGCTGCTATGGATATATTTGTCATTTCTCTCCAGGGGGCCGATTTTAATTAGTCATATCATGGGAATCAAACAAACACTGACACCAAGGACAACGTACGGTAAATTACTTGTGCTTCACAAATATAAAGAAACGAGAAAATAATAGAAATGAAGGTAAATCTAAAAACAACTTCCGCAGGTGGGGAATGCTCCCACAA
Source organism: Dermacentor variabilis (assembly GCF_050947875.1). NCBI lineage: Eukaryota > Metazoa > Arthropoda > Arachnida > Ixodida > Ixodidae > Dermacentor > Dermacentor variabilis. Next base: position 76,503,087 of record NC_134573.1, on the reverse strand, counting down.
CCTTCGCATTACGCGTGCGACGCTCTACCGGTTGAACTACCGCGGCGCCATTTCCCCATTCACTTTCTTGGGTATTTATGTCTCCTAGTAGAACCCTCGGACTGTTAGCCAGCGCTACCACTCACAAAACTTGGCGACGGATGTGGAACATTCCTTCTGCCACAGGAGTCAAGGGAACGGAATGTTTTTGGGTGAAGGCAAGCGGTCAATAAACACACATATGTCACCTGACTGCACCATTGTTGCCGGAACCGAGAGCAACGTTATGTAATGAACGTAAAGGGGGTTAACAGAGGGGCCAATATTTATTTTTCATATCATAGGAAGGGAACAAACACTGACAGCAAGCACAACATACTGGAAATTCTGCTTAATCAATGAAAATAAGGAAGCTATAAATTAATGGAAATGTAGGTGGATGAAGAAACAATTCGCTGCAGGTGGGGAACGATTCCACAACCTTCGCATAACGCGTGCGATGCTCTACCGATTGAGCTACCGCGGCGCGGTTTCCTCATCCAAAGTTGTTTTTTCATCCACCTTCATTTCTATTAATGTATCGTTTCTTTTTTTTTCATTTATTAAGCAAGTGTTCGGCACCACACGTTCGCTACTGGATTGTCATTTCAACTTTTAACGGCTTGCCTTCGGAAAAAATAATGTGAATAAATATCGAAATTCGTCTGGCAGCAACAAACATGCTCCCCGAGCCGTACCGTTGATGGCACTTTCACATAAGGCAGGAAAGGGTCAGGGAAATGTTGCCGACGATCTTTTTTCCAAGTCAGCTACGGTATCAGAAAACGTTTAATTCCAAATTTTTGTTAGTAGCTTATACAGGAGCATGTTTAATAAACATATATTCATTCAGATACACTATCTTGAAGACGGGCTTCAAACTACTTATTTTCGTTATCCACCGAAGATCAATTTTACATGGTTGGTTAATTAGCGAAGCTTCGTGAATTACGCACACAACTATTCAGCTTGCTCCATATCTGGAGGTCACCATCAGAACACTCGAATGATAACAATAATGTTACGAGGATTTAAATTGCCCTAGTTCTTAAAATTTGTCACGCGCTTCTGATGAAGCAGGTGCAATAGCTTGGATAGGTTTTCTTGACGCAGTTCAAGTTCATGAAAATGGAACACATGTGTTCAACTGTGTACCTCAAACTTTACAATGTACTCTCTTACTTTACACAAGAAACACCTCAGCGCCGCGTTACATCACAAACGTTGTGCGGCGACATTTTCTGGACTAATGATTAAATTCGAGGAGCGTGGCACCAGTGCCACCAGCAGGTTGGCAACTTTGGCCACTGGGTGGCCGTAATATTATAGATAGATAGATAGATAGATAGATAGATAGATAGATAGATAGATAGATAGATAGATAGATAGATAGATAGATAGATAGATAGATAGATAGATAGATAGATAGATAGATAGATAGATAGGCCGGCAGGCAGGCAGCTGGAATTCGTTGAAGCAGAGGGATATAATGGTACTCGCCTTAGTACCAACTGCCTGGGGAAAAGCATTCGATAATTTTTTTCAATAAATCTTAATAGATGGAGCACTGTGGACCCGCTTACATTGGGGTTGGGACAGAAAATACCGAAATATTAGAGAATTGCGAAACACAGGTTGATTGTATGAGGCTAATTATTATAAATAATTTGGTTTTACGACAAAAAACACAGTATGATTAGGAGGCCCATAGAAGTAAATTCTGGCCACCTGAAGGTTCGTTCGAGTTTCAAACAATGTACGGTACACGAGCTTTCTTGCATTTCGCCTCATGAAAATGCGCCGGCGGCGGCCGGCATTCAGGCCCGCGCCCTCGGTCGTCTCAGCGCATCGCTAAATGCACTGGTTTGGGGTGGCTGAAACTGGGAGGTATGAAAACCGGCTTCTACATGATTGTCGGAATGCGCGCTCTTTTTGCGTTGACACTGTTCTCGAGGTTGCTGGGCGACTGGAAAACAGTGAATTTGGTTTATCTTGCATGACGCGACTGAAGACCCCGGACGGATATACGAACATGCGGACACATAAGGCGAACATGATATGCGGACAATGCAAGAGACACTTGCGAATATTTGTGGCAATGTAGTTACAGATCTAGCTCGTAAGTTTAGCACCGTGAAATCGGCAAATAGGATCTTGAACGAAAATAGGAGTAATTGCAGGCGGTCAAATTCAACAGCAAGTCATACCTATAGGCAAACAAAGCAAATTCCTGTGCGTATGTACAAACGAAGTAAAAACTTACTCAAGCACCCACGAAGATAATCTGAATATAAAGGGGAAGTGGAATACAGCAATAAACAGATATCGGACACTTTGGAGACACAACAATTATACGGTAGTGCGCGGAATCAGTATGGGAGGCCAGCACTAACGCTCGTAAATGCCATTCTGTACATAAAAGCAAATATCTTGTCGGGGTTGGATGTTAACGAAGGACAGCAGGCCGGTTGACATTGGGGTCCACGGATAAAACCACAAATGAGGCCGTGCAGGGTTATGTGGGTGAGGGTTCGTTTGAAGTTATTGAAGCAATTAACAAGATTATCTTGAAGAAAGACACTTTAACTTGAATCAATATAAGTGGTCGGTTGAAGTAAACACAATTATCTGCTCGTGAAAAGATGGGAAACAAATGGAGGAAGAAGTCAAGAATGATAGAAACCAAGTGCAGGGTAACTGAAAATTTATATAGACAACCAGGTGTCCTTACAAAGGAAGTGAGAGAAACAGTGACAGCGAGTTGCATAAAAAGAATGCAAAGTAGGCTATCGGGAATTACGAGAACGGGACGAAAGAAATTAGAAGGGAAAATCTGTGGGATAACGCAAATGGCAGTGCCTTGTTATTTCAGGCTCGAGCTGGTTGCTTAAGGAAAAAAATCAAATCGTAGCAAATATTCGCAACAAGATGAGGCGTGTCTAGGCTCCAGCCAACATACCAAGACCCTCAGGACACCTTTATAGAATGCGAAGCGATTCGCCCAGTGAAACATCTGCTGACGTACACTCATCAGAAGCATTGGATTTGAAGTGGGCGGAAACATCAACCGGTCAGCCGTCGAGTTAAGCAAGTGAGGTTTCAGTATTGGTTAAAAAAAAAACAGGGAGGGAACTGACACGACCAGCTCCAATAAAGGCCAAGGTAGTAATACGAGATTCATAGAGAAGGTATGGGGAAAAAAGGTGAAGCAGATGTATACAAAAATGTTCAAATGAAAACCATGTGTAGCATACCTGATTTCTTCGAGCAGCCTATTTCACCATTTGCCACCGCCCCGTTTCAAACGGGATGCCAATAAATCATCATCATCAAGAAGCGCCAAATTTAAGCCGTAAAGCGATTTATTGCTGGCATTGGAACGGTAATAGCAGAGCGAATGTCCTTCAAACCTTGCATGCGCAAGGTTTTGAGCGGCAGGCACTAAAGAGAGTGTATATGCGTGTGTACGTTTTCATCGTGCTTCCTTTTACGTGCGTGAGTACAAATCCGTGTTTCTGTCTCGGTATTTGAAGCTACCTGCACAGGAGTGCGTCGATACGTGTGGGACCAAAGGCGCGTTTGTACGTGCCGGCATAATCCATGCGCTTGCTCACTTTTTCCTCCGTGAGTGCATGCATTGGATTCTGTAAATGTGCAGAGGCGCGAACGAGTATGGTATCTGTGTGTGTGCGTGTGCGTGTGTGCGTGTGTGCGTGTGTGTGTGTGTGTGTGTGTGTGTGTGTGTGTGTGTGTGTGTGTGTGTGTGTGTGTGTGTGTGTGTGTGTGTGTGTGTGTGTGTGTGTGTGTGTGTGTGCGCGAGAGAGAGAGAGCATTTCTCTGCTTTTCCTACTCTCGGAGACACGTGGGATAGGTTTTTTAAACGCATATTTAGTTCTACAGAACGGGGGGGGGGGGCGAGGAATGCATCACACTTCACCTGTAGTGATATTTCATGCCAAAAGGTAAACGGACACAAAACAATGCGCCTCAGACGTCATGATGGCCGCCCCAAGAGTTCATTCGAATGGCATCACCACCAAGGACATGGCTCACCGAGTTGTTCACTTTCTTTATCTTCCTTACCTCGGTGCCAGTGCTATGTCTTCAGGGTAATGACGCGCTATATCTCCACCACCATTGCGTCGTTTCTGCGACCAGGCAAGCTTGAAATAACTGCTTGTTTAAAAAAAAACAACGTAAAGAAAAATTGCGAAGGACTGGCCCCCAGGAACATGATAGGGAGCAACGCTATCGACGACATTATCACAAATGGCTAGATGCGGGAAGATCGACCTAACACATGTTCTTTTTCTGCATCAGTTACCCTTTGAGAGACCGTTTAATGGCAGCATATTTGTTCGCATAGTCATTACAGAAGTACGTTCGATAAAAAATTATTCGCTTTGTTTAATATTCTAGAGGTCGGGCTTCAAACTACTCAATTCCTATAGCAGCCTCAGATAAAATTTCAAAAGGTAGTTAACGTTGCTTCGTTAATTACCCACACAACTTCGCAACATACTCCATATCTACAGGTTACACATCTGGATACTCGAATAATAAAATGATGATACCAGGACGTATAGTGATTTCATGTTTTCATTTCTTGCCTGACTGGCCTTCATTTATTTCAAATATGCTGAATGCTGTTGACGATTCAATAACAAAAACATGTTATCTAATGAAAATGTGCGTAAAAGAGAATACTGACATATATTCTCGATCACATCTGAGAGGCCGCGACTGCGCTGCAGTGAAATGTACAAGCATTCAAATCTGATGAGCCAACGCGCAGCCATCGTTGTCCTTACAGTGATTTTCAGCGCAAGTTCGCCTAATAATAAATCGTATTCTAGACACGTTTTTGGAACTGCATTGTTCTTCATATCACTACAACGTAACAATAAGATGTGCTACAACTTCAATGATGGTATACTGGGAAATTGATTGGGGCATTCGTTCCGTGTGCGTTAACCCTTTTAACAAAATAATGCACCATTAGCAACTGTCGTTTTAATCTAAGACCTTGTAAGAGGCAGCAGCCCGAGCATGAACAGGTGTTTTCAAGAATAAAGAAAGAGAGACAGAAGGTAAAGGAAAGACAAGGAGGTTAGCCACTGTGAATACCGGCTGGCTACCCTCTGTTGGGGAAAGGGGTAAAGGGAATAAAAGGAGAAGGAAGAGAGAAAAAAAACAAGAAAAATTCATGCAGTAACGCTATATTACGCGCAACAAAAGTCAAAGGCAGTTGGACAATTCACAGGCCCTTAAAAACTTCAACAAAGCGCTTAAGGCCTTGCGTACCGAAACCAGTCTGGACCAGTGCCCTAGAACTTTCCCTTCTGTGAAGGGGCGATTGTCCAGTTTTTCGCGCGCGGTCACGAGCACTTTTCTTGGCGCATTGTAACGTGGGCAGTCACAGAGGAGGTGCGCTATCGTCTCATCGCAGCCACAGGCGGCACTTACAAAGGCCTAATCGTTCCGCATTGCAATGGGGACAACCCCCATGCGCGACTATTGCGAATTAATTGAAATGATTCAGCGCGCCTTACGTTATGTGCCCGCTACGGCGTCGAGTGTGAAGCTATTCGGACAGCATGGAAACGGCTGGGCACTAGACCATTTCAGGAAATGAAGATCCGTGGACTATGACCGTATGCATCGATGGCATAGAAATCGACGTAAGCGTTGTTGCAGTACCTTTATTCAACAGGTTTTCGCGACCGATTGTCTACTCGGTGCGGTCGTTCTAATGCGCATAAAACTTTACCCCCTCTATCCCCTCCTTCTCTCTTTCCATCCCCGTACCCCTTCCCCCGCTGCAGGGCCGCTGCAGGGTAGTAAATTGGATGTGCATCTGTTTAGCCCCCCTGCCTTTCGTATCTTGTATTTCGCTCTCTATCTGCATGAAAACGTTTCATCTGAGTTGCTCCATGCAAGCTGATACCAACAAGAGGAGGTTCGTATCGTAGGCCGTTTACAAATGTCTAACCATCGATCAGTGGGTTAATCCGAATGTTTCCTACTTCAGGAAGGCGTGGTACCTTCCTGCCTTTCAGTACGGTTCACAACCACGCAGAAGACGAAAGTGCTACGTGAAGAGCACCGTTGGTTCGAACCGACGAGCTACTGTAACTCAGGTCGCCTGTGTCGCTGCAATTAAGGATTACATAGGAAATGTGGATTTTATTTGACGTATCACGAATCAGAATGCAGCTGCTCACGACTAGCCCACGTAGGTTTCTTTCACTTCGTACTTCGCCCTAGAGAGATGGGGCAGGTCACCGACATACGAAAAAAGAACTCGACAGCATAGAGGAAAGCATAGAGGATTGAAGAGAAAAAAGCCAGGGGGTGATCATGGACATGTACATGTCCGGTTGGCTACCCTACACATGAAGGGGAGGAAAGATTTAGTAGCAGTTTAGCAGTAAAAAAGAGAGAAATGCAGTAGCCTTTAGTCGTACCTCGTTGAGATCGCGAAACCAACAATAAAATCACGTTAACAAAATTACAATGTGTTGTTCAGGAGCTCACTCGAAACACACACACACACTCATGCACAGAAAATGTTCAACTGCCTCGTCGCTCGTTGTACACCACCCTGTTCGCCATACCTAAGAAATTTTAAATGCGAAGCCCAGCCATGTGCAATGCAGCAACTTCGCTGTGCGATAGGAAAGTCGAGCTGTTAGAGAGTGTGGTTATCGAGATGAAGGGGCACTATTTTTCTCAGCAGTAAAGGAATGAATGAAAAAAATGAATAAATTAATGATTGAATTTTTCTATTTATTTACTTATTTATTTATTTATTTATTTATAATGAAAAGGGAGTACGTAACAGCGCTAGAAGCACGACTCAGCACATCGAGTGAGGGGAGGCGGAGATAAAGAGAAAAATTCAGAGCGCTTCGAGTATGCGAAGACGGAAGACGAGCGAACTTGTATTGTTAAATAGCCATATTAGGTTCTATATTGTGGTTGTGCTACATTGGCTGAATAAAGGCATGAACACATAACTTGGTTGTTTGTTTCCACTCATCATTTTTTAACGTTTTTCTTTAAATTACTCGTTCTTATATTCTTTTTTGTAGTTTAAATTTTTTTTTAATACATACACTATGACGTTTTGATATGCATCGTCATAGACTAGCGCATGGGCACCAGCTTTCATCGCTCCAGCGCATTGTTTTTGTCAACCTCTCGGACACATTTTTCCAGATCCTAACAATAGGCAGCTTAGGTGTACAAAGAGTGCAGGCGGCAGGCGAAGTCGCAATTAAAGGTCCAGAGGGTACAAGCGCGCGTCGAAGATACCAGTTGAATGCCAGTGTAGATATGGGAGGTGGCAAGCAAACGATTGGAGTCACCACATAGCATCCGTCTTTGCAGTGGCGTAGGCGCCCGCAGTTCCTGGTAAGAAACGCTTCCTGAAAACCACTGTTCCCAATTACTTCGTCATCAGCCCTAGCCGTTGCACATTTATTAGTGGCAAGCGCTGTGAATTACAGCACCGTAGTTGTGACAACAAAATACAACTTAGCGAACGAGTGATGCCTTTGACTTAAGATTGTGAGAGCAGTAGAACCGTGGGTTCAGCAAAGTGCTATTGTAAACAGACAGTTTGGAATAGCGTTTCTCGCCATACATACGTTAAACGTAAGCAACTCCGCAGCATCTTACGGTGCACGTCCCTTCAGGGCAGAGTTTATTGGACGGGAACCCCAACATAATAAGGCGTTATAAGCTGTTTTGAGAGTCGTGACAAACATATTCAAGCCAACATAGTGGATTAGCAACCATCATGTCGTTTCTAGGGCAAAGCGTCTGGTTACACCTATGGAGGCCGGATTTCGAACGCCGGACGCTCCATGCTCTGCTCCATGCAGTTGGGTTATTAGCCTGCGCTCGATGGAAAATGTCCTCGGAACTTGTCCTCAGTACTAATAGATGCTCAAGGCCGCAAAGACCAAAAGCGCTTCTTAAAAACTACTGCACCGTGTACACGAACGCTTGCGACTGGTAGCGGTCAATGCTCTTAGAATGCGTCCACTCTTGCTATCCCCTCCCCCTTTTCCTTATAGATATTTAAGGCGAAAGCCTTTCTAGGCTCACGGTGCAGATTGTGTCAGCAGACCTGACCGCCGCAGTGTCCGCCGAACCGTCATCACGCCATATGAAGACAGATTAAAGGCATATTAAAGAATGGAATATGATTGACAGTGGCAGTTTGTGAATGATAACGTTATTATAGAGATTGGTAGTTGTTAATGTTGACTAGTAATGACTACGGAATTATGAAGGCGTTGAACAACGGCTTGTAATGACCACAGCTGATTACAGATGACTAAATATGCTTACTAGTGAGCAGTAATGACTAACAATGACTGAAATGACTTGTAATGACTATGAAATGACCAATATGTCTAACGACAACTTGTAACAACTACATTTGATTAGAAATGACTACAAATGCGTTGTAATGACCAGTAATGACCAATAATTACGGAAATGACTTGTAATAACTACTAATGACTACGAAATGACCGATATTTCTAACGAGGAATTGTAACGACTACGGTTGAATAGAAATGACTAAAGATGCTTAGTAATGACCAGTAATGACTGATAATGAATTAAATGACGTGTAATGACTACTTATGACTAGGATATGACCAACATGTCTAACGGTGGCTTGTAATGACCACAATTCATTGCAAATGACTAAAAATGCTTAGTAGTGAGCAATAATGACTAATAATGACTGAAATGACTTCTAATGTCTAGTCATGACTTATAAATGACCAATACGTCTAACAGCAACTTGTTACGACTGCAATTCCCTAGAAATGACTAAAAATGCTTAGCAATGCCCAGTAATGACTAATAATGACTGAAATGACTTGCAATGACTACCAATGACTATGATATGAGCAAAATGTTTAACGACGGCGCGTAATGACTTCACTTGATTACAAATGACTAAAGATGCTTAGTAGGGAGCGGTAATGGCTAAACGAAAGCAGAGCAAGAGAAGAGGTAAAGAAAATGAAGCGAATGATAAGAGGAGGAAAAGTAGGCGTTCACCGTTCACCTCTTAAGAGAGATCTTAAGAAACACTTTAAATATTTCGTACCATTAGTCAATTTTTACAGCGAAGTTGTAAACGGCTAGCCGATTCCTCCATCCATCAGTCTTTCGCAAGTACAGCGAACACTCCTCTGGCGGTTCCACATGGGCATGTGCGAAGTGGCGTCGTTTCTCTCCGCTGCAGCCGATCACGAATGCAGCATGTTCTACCGGCTCCAAAATGGGCAGATCACGTGTCAAAGATACTCTTGAGGAGCACACAGTTTTCAATAAGCAAATCCGCGAGCAGAATCGTGAACGGAGCTCGTATACGCCGTGCTGATGCTGTAAGCCGAGCACAATAACATACTCGTGCAGCCGAGCGCAAGCAGGAACAACGTACTGAAGACCAGGCTGCCTACCAAACCGTTGTTTAATACACCATCGAGATTAACGCATTCATACACACTGGGGCCACGCATTCCATCTTCGCTGGTTGACGCCGGGCGAAGTTACTGAACGCAGAGGTACGTATCATGCATTTCAAGGCACTCGAACGCATTAACCACGGCGTGAATTGCGGCCAAGGTAACTGGGGCTTGGGCAGTGGCTTTTATTGTTACAATCTGAGAAGAATAAATCTTAAACACATGCACTATTGGAGTCTCGTTTCATGACAATTGTTTGTGGGCTGCAATCTGAGGAATAATATTGTCAGGCATGCAAGACTTGGTAAGAGCAACGGTGTGGGACAGAACGGCATGGCAATATAGCCCGCGTCTACTGTATTTCTCAAATCATGGCAAGGCATAGAGTATACATATACCTAATATATATGGAATCTCAAGCTGGCGTCGACGGCACCAATTCTCTTTCAGTGCCCATGTAATTGCTACCGCATTAACACAGCAAAGTGGATACAGCCGTCCATGCTTACATCAATTGCTATTGCGGTGGTGCCAACACAGCGCTGTGACTTTAACCACTGGCATGAAATTAACGTGCACTCAGCCCATTAAAGCATTCTCACTGATTTCCTAGCCGCCGTGGTGCCGTAGTTGCTTTGGCTTTGCGCGGGCGAGACTGAAGGGCCGCTGTCGAACCCTGGTGGCGGCGGTGCCATTTCAATGGGGGCTAAATGGGGATACGCCCGCGTAGCTTGAATTGGAAGCACTTTGATTCGCAGTCCCCCACTATGGTGTGCTTCATACTCGTATGGTTGTTGGCGCCCATAAAACCACAGAATTTAATTTTTATTTACTGCACTGCTCCTTTGTGCGCAGGTATGAGCGAAGCCGGCCGTAAAAGTGACTGAAACGTTAAGTAGGATTTCACTGGACGCTGAATGACGCCGACAGGTTCTCGTCAGTCGCATCTCGTTCACAAACGCAGTGAACGCCTGGAACATTGCTAGTGGCACTCATTACCACGGCAACGTTCTAATACGTAGGGAGCCGCTATCATGCTGTTTCCTTTGTCCAGCATTGTTGCCCTGGCAACCACGACGCTCCAACTTGTCGCCGTCGGGTGAGTTCGTGGGCAATGCGAAGCCTCGCTATTACTGCCAATGTTTCTCCATTCAGGTAAAACCAGAAATTATTTTTCTTCAGTAACCATTCATGGTGTTTCAAGTAGAAACTGAGAATGGACTTAATTATACTTAAATGACTAGAGCTCGCTTCGCAGGAAATCAGGTATAATCCGGTAAATATGTGTGCCTGAGAATGCCAAAGCTTATTCTTAATTGATTTTCTAAATTTATAAATATGCATTTCGAGTATTCTCTATTTATAATTCAAAACTTTGGGAGTTCCAAAATAAAGAGGTTTGTATGAGTAATGAATGGAATTTTCGAAAGCATTCAAAGCAAAGATTTATTTCTACTGTTCCCAAGCGCACGCTTCAAGGACAAATTAAATATTAAGAAAACTACCTACACCTGTTTGTAGAAAAGCACCATTTTGGAGGGCGTATTTGGGGGAAAACAGCCGAGGAGGCTTTGAAGGTATGCTTCAATGATTGGAAGGCTTGAACAGACAGCGGTGCAGCTGCGATGACGGAGTTAACTCTGTACAGGGTATTGAACACTCTTGCGTTAAAATTTAAATTCATTACTTCTAGGCGGCAGGGTCCTGGGCCTGCCCTCCGTGCCCCCGAGTTTGACCACTCCATGTGGCGGTTCGAAACAAACGACCGAGTAACCAGTTATCGCGAATTTACCAAGTGTTACCGCTTAGCTCGATGGACAATGCCGCCTGCCCAACCGGTGCTCAATCGGGAGGAGTCTGTCAGCCTAAGGCAGGTACAGACCGGTTAAGTCCTCGTCCCGGCACTGATACAGGTGCTTCACCCGGAACTCTATCCGAGTGGTGTGTGCGGTGTGTGTGCGGTGTGTGTGCAGTGGGTCCGGCGAGCCAATGGCACATCATGTGGGGCTGTGTCAAGTCCCTGACCGAAGCTACCTCCAGGACATACCCATCCGTTCTTCATTGTGCAATGCAGTCTGCAGACAAGGACTTTCAATTACGGGCTGTCCAGCAGGCCCGGGTTGCGCTCGAAAAGCAGAAACCTCACGACCGTCCTCAAACGGGCCGAACTGGGGTAGTTCAGAGTAGGGCATTCCCTTGGTCGAAGCTTGGCCAAGCTCACGACGCGTTAAACCGTCGGGTGTAGGCATTTTGTATAGATATTCCTATCCTATCCTAGACGGCAAAACAGTGATGGATGTCTACACGACAGCCTTGTCGGTGTATGTATAGGGGTCTTTTGTATAATGTAAAAGTTGTTTCGTGCTGTAAAACATAGAAGACACAAGAAATATTTCATGTGGGAAATTTTCACTCCCGAATGGCCACTTGATATGCTCGCCAGTGTGAAGTGATAGACGTATAAGCGATTTACTTGAATTGTTGCTGGAGATATTACTTCCATTTTCGTGCGTGGACGCCGAGCAGAAATTGCCAAGGCTTTGAAGCACTAGTGACGAACAACGCACAATAGGGGGGAGTGAGCGTATGCCTTGTTACGGCCTCGGGGACTGCTTGTTTACATGTAGAATCCTGTCTCCTTCAAATTGCTACCGCAGAGCTCGGTAAAATGAAAAGCAGTGGACAAACTTCGCATGCTTGCCGTTCTTTTTTTTTCACGATACGCTGCTTTGCTTACCTTGCTCAAGTGTAAGACCTTTTCTTTTTCTCGTTCTAGACCTCAACAGCCATGCTGAAACTCTCTAGACTTTTTCTTACGTTCTTCTACGGGAAGAACGTTTTCTTAGCTGGATACAATATTAAGCCTAATGAACATACCAGCAATTGAAATATGGAATTTTACGCGCCAAAAACACTATCTCAATATGAGGCACGCAGTAGTGGCGTACACCAGAAACTTGGACCAGGTGGCGTTATTCAATGTGTACGAGTGGTCTCGCACTTCACCCCCATCGAAATACGGAAGCCGACGCCAGGATTCGATCCCGCTACCTCGTCATTAGCAGCCCAACACCATGGCCACTAAGCAACCATGGCGGGTCCTAAAGAACTTTTGTTTCATCCTTATCTCCTGCCGTAGATCCTTGACAAGGATAATCAATTTACAAAATCATATTTCTAAATGCTTTGTGTCGCATTGTTTCAAATTTTGGTCGTTATTTTAGCCGTCAACACACTTAAGTTTTGTCTTTGCAGCTTGCGAGATGAACAGGCAACAATTCTTTTCAGTGAAGCTCAAATAGCAACAGCAGGTGCGCCAATGTAAATGGGTGCAAAGCCGCTTTGGCGAGATAGGACGCGAAATCTCTGTGAAGACTGTGAGGAAACCAATGGACACTGCTGTTGGCCTTGTAAAACACTCTCTTTTTCATCAGTAGGATGTACACTGCACAAATCCCCATCGACTGGAACACCTGGTCGTAAGCTACCTTGTGGCGTATGTTGGCACTTTCTTACTTTGCAGCGGCACTTCGGGTGCACGGGTGTTCGGCATTGCTCGTTCTTCATATTATCTACCTGCCCGATGTCAGACACTACGCAAGCAGGCAGGTGCAGTGTGTGCGGTAGACATAAATTGTACATGGTCGTTCACTCAGTACGAACACGGCGAAGTATGGCCGAGCTCAACTGAGCGCCAGCGCACATGGCGCTGCCGTGCATCGAAGCTAAGCGGCGCAGGCGTACCGAGGCTTGAAGGTGGGGATTCGTGTCATCTCCTAAAGCGCGGGAGCACGCCCTGCTTACTTTTCTGTCAAGCACACCTACCTCTAAGCATGCTTGTAATGCCAGAGCGCGCGGTGACAGCGTTGCGAGAAAGCGCAGTTCACTCCCTGCGGCGTCTTGTGTAGTTTCCACGGACGACAACTGGGCGATTCATGTGTCAGTGCCACGATCCCAGTTAAACGCGTGTATTGTGGCAAACATCTCAGGAATGATTTGGTTTGGTTTACAGGGTTTAACACCGCAAAGTCCCATTCCCTCTGAGGGGCTTCGGATAATTTCGATTACCCGGTGCTCTTTAATCTGCTGTGCCATCACGCAGCACACGAGTGTTCTTCTATTTTGCTTTCATTGAAATGCGGCACGTGCTGCAGGTATGGAACTTGGTTGTCCCGGCTCAGTATGGTCCAGCGCTCTAAGCACTGAGCCACCGCGGTGGAGTATTCGCAGGTCTTGAGCGCACTCTGGTAGTAACAAGAGTTGATGGAGAAAAGCCTTATGTTCTGCGTATGCTCCCTAAAACATGTTTCAAAGCGGCAGCTGCCAACACCATATACCCGGATAGGACGTCTGTCTCGCTGTTCTTGGTTGAAGTCGTCCAGCGCTCAATCATGGTCGAAGTCGCTCGTGGATCGCTTGATGTGACTTCGATGTTCACCGACGACCTAGTTAAATTCACAACACATGCCGTAAATATGAACGAAAAAAATCAGAATGCATTCGATCCACAATGCAAGTGTTTATTTTTATATGAGTCATTGCTTGCATTATTAGGCAGGCTGAACGACGATGTGTTTGGTCGGAAGCTGATTCTCTCAGTTATAGAAACTTAATCCCAGTGCCGACACGCCTTATATGGGGTCTGTCACTCTGCTGGACTCCAATGAAGGCTTTCCGCCGCCACACTTATTACTTGGGACAGGCAGAGTGTTGGGCGAAGCATAGGCAGCAGGAGTAAAGAACAAGGAGAGCTGCTAACTAGCAAGAAAAATTGTATTGTTGATGAGGCCACTGAAGATTTACTCGTGCGAAGTCTCTTACTTTCGTGTGCGTGGTGCGCTTCCGAAAGCTCCCTCAGTTGACTAGTGGGTGGTTCGCCTCCAGCACCTATCACAGCCTGAATTCTGTTCTGCAGGAAATTCTATAGGAATCGACAAATGTTCGTGTTTGATATAAGCTGCTCCAACTCCTCGTGGACATTAGCCCACAACGCATCCGCTTACCAGGATATGGAGGTACTGGTAGTCCAGAGCAAGCTCCATGTTGCCGCAGATGTCTTTAATGATATTGAGGTCAGGGCACCGGAAGGGCATTCAAAGACTACCACGTCAAAATAGCAACTTTCTTGGACTTGCGATGAGCGAGTTACCATGCTACACAACGAAATCATATTCCGGAAATGGCACCCAACAAGGTATGGGAGTAGCACATCGTCGAGCAGGGCACAATACGAATCTCCCTTGAAGCGATGCTGGATTCTCACGAGAGGTGGCAGGCCTTCGGCTTGGGCCCCTCTGACTTCGGCTGAGACCCCAAATGCCTGGCACAGGCGTCCCAGGTATTTGAGGTCCGCCGTGTACAGGTGATGCTTCACGGTTGCATTTGACACATCTGACAGCCCTGCACTATTCCTAATTTCGTCAACACTTGCAGTTGCACTATCCACAGCTGCTGCAGCAGTGGCCACGTCCTCATCTTCAGTAGTCAATTCTGCATGGTCTCGACGTGGAGCACCTTTAATTCTCTATTCTTTCCTGTGTACTTGGACGATTGGGTTCACTGTTGAAAGCGGCAAACTTGTCATTTCAGATATCAGCCTTTGAGGGTAGCTTTGCGGGTTAGACCTACAATGTTCCGTCTTTTCCCTTCTGAACACATGGCATCACTGTCTTCCCGAACGCTCGTCGAAAAGTAGCGTACCACTGCTAGGTTTCAGCCGTTCTATTACCGAGCGAGTGTGAGAAAGAACCAAGACGATAGAAAAAGCATCATTCGCAACTGCACTGCTCAAAGCGTGACGCTGTATCAGCAGATAAAAATACGTTTAATAAAACGACGTCCGGTTGGTTGAGTATTCACAAATAATCCGATAATTTTTTGTTGGACAGTAAATTCATTTAGCAGGGAAATCATTTGCAGACCCGTAACAGCGTCCCCAGCAGGTAAGAGATTGCCATGCCCATGTCAGCATGGATTGGCATAGTGCGATTTCGAACAATCTTGGGCGGCGATAGCGTGAAGGCGGGTGAGGCGACAGGCTTCTTCAGGAGGGGCCATTAGAAAATTGGAGGATAGTGTCCATGGTATCGCTCGTGGGTTGGGCATACAAAAGAATACATCTAAAATGCTCTGGATGTGCCCGTACATCGCGGGCTCCGCCCTTCAATGCAAGTCCAAGTGGGACGCCTTGAAGAAGAGCTCGGATTTCACGAACCAACTACAGGCCGTCCAGAGGGCCCGCGATGTCGTGGAAAGTCACTACCTCCCTGTCCTATCGTGGGGGGAGCCACCCACTTGATTGGGGAGCCTTCGGTTCCCCCCAATCAAGTTCCTCAGGACACTCTAATAAAGTTCTTGTCACTGTCACTGCGGACCGAAAGACGGATCAAGAACAGAGAAGCTGCTCCACAATGGTGAGGCATGGACTAGTGAACACTCTCCTATTACTCGCGTAGGTTCATTGCAGGGCAGTACGGGTCGGAACAGAAAGAAGGATTCGTAGCAGGTGGCAAGAAAAAGCAGGACAGTTGCCTCCGGATAACTAGCCAGGTAGGCGGCGCAAACGGCGGTGTACATGTTTCAGTGCAGCAGACTAGAGTGGGGGGGGGACCAGTCCAGGCCTCTTCAAGTGAGTAGGACGATCAAGCTGGGTGGGTGAATACCCCTTGCTCGGCGTCTGCTTGAACCGTCGCGATCATGCGTGATATACATACATATGAAGACAGGCCATGGCAGCGCGTCAGGCAAGCATCAACTAACAGTTATGACTGTGCAGGGCGCTCTCCTCTGTGCAGTCATTTGCTGGCCCGCTGCCCACCGTGAAGCTTGATCGCGAAACGCCGATGCTACCCATCTTGAATCACGGCCGCTCCCGCTGATTCCCGTTGCCACCGATTCATTTATCTGGCAACGTGGCTCGCTAACGATGGTCGATGTCACATCCAGCCTGGAATAGAAAAGTGACCGAGCAGCCGTTGGATTTGGGCATGGTACCGCGTCTGGCATGCATCAAGTAACAGCTCTGATTGTGCACGTTAGTTACCTCGACGGTGGTACTTGTCCTAAGAGTGACGATTACTGTCTATTCGCGGTTTCGTGCCCAACTAAGTTCCGCGCCAAGACGAACAGCTTTTTTTTTGCGAATGTCGCGTTGTTGTTCCTCTGCCCAGTCTTTGTTGCTCTTAGTTCCCGGTGATATATAGTCCAACTCTGGTCGTTCCCCTGCGCGAACAACTCAAGAGCAATTGCTTTCTTCTTTGCTGGGAACCCATGCGTAGGCTTGAGTCAGGCCAGGCAGCAATACTGCGTGAACTGAAGGGCGTCAAGGAAAAATAAAATGCGACAGATATGACAATTAGCCAGCTATCCGACAGAGTTACAATGCGGGAGGCCCAGGTAGAATCACGTAGCCAAACCGATAACTGTGGCCTTGACCCTACGCTGTGGGTAGTCACTGTAAACCTAGAAGAGGTTAAGGTGAAATGTGACTACTCCGAGAACAGGCAGCGTTGGTGAAACCTGCTGTTCTTTGGTCTTCAGGATGACGCGAAAAAGAACAGGGATGGCTCAGAGCAGGAAATAATTACATTTTCCTCTAATCATCTAGGAATCACTAAAACTGAATACGAGTTTGAACGTGTACATTGTTTGGGTAAGTTCGCTGTTAACAAGCAAAGGCCCATCATTGCAAACTGACGTTTTTTTAAGGACACACTGCGAATTATGACACCCGCGCACAAGTTTAAATACTCCAATTGTTCTATTCGCGAACATTTTTCTTTGCCGACCAGGTTAGCTAGGCAGAAACTACTACAATTCACCAGAAACCAAAATAAGAAGAGCGAACTGGGCGCTGATAAATTGCGCATTGAGAAGAAACACATGTCTTTGATACCACGACTATGTCAGTTGTGCTATCAGCAAGATAGGAAGACAAGAGCAAATGCACTAAGGAGCAGCCTAGGCCATGTAGCACTAGTCCTCGGCTATCATTATTATTTACTAACATCCGAAGCCTGCTTCCTAAACGTGATGAAGTGTGTTCTCTTTTGGATGATACTAACAGCGATATTGTGGCACTGACCTGGCTTCATTGGCTTCATACATTGTAATGAACAATGAAATTTTCCATAACCAAAATAGCTATAACGTGCACAACCGTGATCGTTCCGTTAAGGGAAGTGGTGCTGTCCTTATCGCCATCACGAAAGCGCTTGCTTCATACCAAGTACATAGTGATTCTTCTATGGACATAGTGTGCGCCGCCGGTGCAGCGGCATCTTTCAAGGTATTGGTTGGCGTCTGCTCCCGACCGCCAGATTCTGATCTCTCTTGCATTACTAAACTTCATGCCAGTATTACTTCTGCCATCCAAGCACGCTCAGCTGAATTCATTTACTTGGTTGACTACTTTAACTGCCCGAACATTGACTAGAAGAATCTGTCATCCTCGTGCCGCACCTAATCGGGGCTTATCAGCCTTACTTTAGACTTCAATTTTTTTTTCAAGTGATAAATCAACCAATTTGCGGTTCTACCGCTTTAGATCTTGTATTCTGCAGTGCACCTGAAATGATTGGCGAGGTTCTGTACATCGATGGTTTTAGTGATCACAAGTTTATTCATTTAGAGCTTAATGGCCCATTAGCATTTCAAGGTACTACAACCAGGCAAATTCGTCATTATAATAGAGCCGATTATAAAGAAATTTATATAGGACTTAACGACTTTTTCATTCAAACGTTCTTGCCCCGAGTTTCGGATAGGTCTGTTGAACAAAACTGGGTGCTTTTTAAGACCAAGATAATTAATGGAGCATACAAATATGTTCCCTTGATTGCTATCTCAAACGAAAAATCTAAACCATGGTTGCGAAAAGCTCTCCATCGTCACTGAAATCAAAAGAAAGGTCTCTACAAGAAGGCCAAGCTCGTGTCTACACCATTTCAAGTGATAAATCAACCATCTCGTGGTTGTAACGTTTTAGATCTTGTATTCTGCAGTGCACCTGAAATGATTGGCGAGGTTCTGTACTTAGATGGGTTTAGTCATCACAAGCTTATTCATTTAGAGCTTAATGTCCCATTAGCATTACAAGGTACTTCAACCAGGCAAATTCGTGATTATAATAGAGCCGATTATAAAGAAATGAATAATAGACTTAATGACTTTTTCATTCAAACGTTCTTGCCCTGATTTTCGGATACATCTGTTGAACACAACTGGGTGCTTTTCAAGACCAAGATAATTAGTGTAGCATACAAGTATGTTCCCTTGATTTCTATCTCAAAAGACAAATCTAAACCATGCTTCCCAAAAGCTCTCCAACGTCATTGAAATCGAAAGAAAGGTCTCTAGAAAAAGGCCAAGCTAGTGTCCACACCATTGGCTTGAGAAAAATACAGTGTATGTTTAAATTCTCATTCTTCTGGTGTTCGTGTTTCCAAGGATAAATATTTTTCTCACGACCTCCCCTCCCTTTTAAAACCCAATCCCAAAAAGTTTCGGCGTGTGATATCTCCCGGCAGTACTAGCCATAATATTTCACTGAGCAATGATGACTATCTGCCACTTTCAGATCGCGTATGTCCTCGTGCATTTAACAGGTTACTTTGCATCAGTATTCACAAGGGATGATCATTTCAACGTACCCGTTGTACCTTATCATGATCGGCAATATATGACCCCCCATTATTGTAACCGTTGAAGGTATCGCTCAACTCATTGATAACCTAAAGATTTCTACAAGTGCTGGTGTTGACAACATTAACGCTAAAACATTAAAAAGCTCTGTATCAATTTCCAGTCAAATTCTTTGCCTCCTCTTCCAACAATCACTACAATCTTGATTGCTCCCTACCGACAGGACAATTACCAAGATGACCCCTGTGTTTAAAAGCGGAAACATAAATTCACCCGAAAACTACCGTCCAATTTCACTGGCATGCATTTGCTATAAATTACTCGAGCACATTATCGCTTCTCAGTTTTACAGTCACCTGGCACATAATTCCTTCCCTTTTCCGGAACAGCACGGCTTCCCAAAAGGATTTTCTTGGGATACTCAACTGCTAGAATTCGCGACTTATTTGCATATTAACATGGACGCTAACCTACAAACTGACTGCACCTTTTTCGATTTTCCTAAAGCTTTTGACCACGTTGCACTTTCTGTTTACTTTCGAAATTATCTGCTATTTGCCTAGATACTTTTACACGGTCATGGATTAGTAGTTTTCTTTCTTTCCGCCAATAATTTACAACACTTAGCAACTTCATCACTCTGAGACATAACTTCAGATATACCTCAATGCAGCGTTCTTGACCCTTTATTGTTTCTCACATACAATAACGACCGGCCCGCTAATATATCTTCTCGTCTACGACTCTTTGCTGATGACTGCATCATTTACCACTCAATTAATTCCATGCATGGCCATCTCGTCCTCGAAAGTGACTTTACCTAATTTCCAATTGGTGTAATAAATGGAAAATTACACTTCACGCGAATAAATGCAAGGTTATCTCTTTCAGCCGCATGTGTGCGAATTCTAACTTCTCGTATCTCATAGATAGCACGATATTGACTCAGACATCATCAGACATGTATATAGGTATTCATCGCACGCATTATCTATCATGGGCGATGCATGTCAACACCATTTGTGCGTAAATTTCAAGGACACTAGGGGGTATCTGCGCCGGAACCTGCGGAATTCCCCTAACAGTGTTCGAAAACTGGCCTATATAGCAGTTGTGCGGCTACAGCTCGAATAAGCGCATCCACATGGTCCCCATATCAAAACTACTTAATAAACCTGCTAGAAAGCATAAAAAAATGGAGCCGCTCGCTTTATTACAGGTAGCTACAATACCCGTTCCAGCGTAACACAGATCATACTTGATATCTCTCTTCAAGCATTATATGTTCGTCATTCAATCGCTCTTTTATGCCTATTTCATAAATATCGCCGCTGCGCCAGGCAATCTGCGTTACCTCTCGAAGCGCCGTCACGCATTTCGAGCCGTTTACATAATCAGTACAGCATCAAGCGCATATACGCAAGAACGCAAGCGTTCAATTCATCAGCCCTTCCAGATGCCATCGTTCTTTGGAATGATCTTCTCGATAATATTGCATCCATATGCAACCGTCAATCATTGCACGATCAACTGCGCGAATACTTTAAAGTGACATCGTGACGTTAAACCTTCACTTGTATGTAATATCGCGCTTTTTGGCTATTCTTTTTTGTAAACTCCTGCTTTATTTTTTTTTCTTTAGTCATGTGTCAGACATTTGTGCTATATTTATATACTTCAATTATTTTGTGTACTTTGCTCTTATGTTGGTTGCTGCTCTTTAGTACTAGCCCTGCGCAATGCTTTCCCTTCTTTTAACCTGTATATCTTGCATTACTTATAATATCCTTGTTTGTCTCCCTTACTCAATGGCCTCTGGGCCGCTGTAAGGTATTGTAAATAAATAATAATAATAATAAATAAAACCATGAAACATTGAGGCCAAGGTGGCGGCATCCAAACCAAGCCACTGTGGCCGAATTTTTATGGAGGCGAAGTTCAAGGACACCCGTGTGCTGCTTAACTTCATCGCACGTTAAAAAACCCGCTGGGTCGAAATTATTCGTAGCCTTCCTCCACAGCTTCTATCAAAGTCAGAGTCGCTTTGCGGCGTTGAACTCCTTAAATGAAATCAAACCAATCCTCAGAAGCGTGGAACAATACATGCATTTAACTCGGATCGTGGCAGTGAGAAGTTGGGACCACGCAGTTATTGTGGGAGAAAACGACACAACACGCTGCATTGAGTGAAGTACACTTTCCCGCAACGCCGAAGCGGCACGCCCAAGTTCTACAAGCATGCACACAATTAGATGTGCTTGTTCGTATGGGTGGGCGGCGCAACCAGGACGAAAGAAAAGAGGAGTACACGAGACGAGCGCAGAGAGGAACAGATAGGAACACGTTGAATCACCAACTCGCCCAGCTTCCCGTGTTATTTCAGTTTAGATGTGCTTCACAGCAAATCTGGTACAGCGTGCTCCCGCGCTTTAGCCGGCGAGAAGAAGCCCCGTCTCCGAGCGCATGTGCGCCTGCGTCGCATAGCTTCGCTGCACGGCCACACTGCACCGTGTTCGTACTGAGAGTGGATGACCCTATACATTGTCGTGCCAATAACCTCTCTAACAGTGGCGAGCGGTGGAAACCACTCGCGATTGAGCAAACACTTTATCTATGAAAAAAAAAGGCTATTGCGTGCAGATTCAGATTACCTTATAAGTCCTTACCGGACATGAAGAGACAACACCGAATAAGACGCAAACTACTAAGAAAAAGCGTTGCGAACGCGATATTTCAGGAGCAAGTGCGTCAGTGAGTGCCGCATCCGCCCGAAATTTGGTACAAGCTGCCGCACGACGCTGCCTGACTCCATACTTCCCTAGCTTCACTTGTGCCCGGCACGGCTACCGGTAAAGCGGCATCCATAAAAAAAAGTTAGTGCAAGCTTGTCCTGTCTATCTAAGCTTTACAACTCGGCAAAGAATGTGCCATGAGCAGAGAGAGAGAGAGAGAGGTTTAATGATGTGAAATGCTGAGAGGTCGGCCTGAGGTATATTCCTCTAGCCAGCTACTCGGCATTGGGGGAAGGGGAAGAGGGAAAGAAAGAGGGAAGAGGTGCATGATGGGTGACGATGACGATAGAAGGAAGGAGTAGAACATATCGCAAGCGATTTGGCATGCTCACAGTCTGCAATCCAAGCCCGTTGTTTTTAAAAAGTTCAGTAATGCCTGAATGGCCTTGAAACTCGATTGAGGATCTGGCCAAGGGCCTAAAATAACGTCCTCCGACAACGGTGCGCTGTCGAGACACGTAAGGACGTTGTCCAACCTTTCACGCTCTTCCACGTACTTAGGGCAGTCACAAAGCACATGACCTATAGTCTCAGTCACATTGCACACCTCACAGTGTGGAGACTCGGTGCGTCGCATGAGGTGCACGTATCCGCGCGTAAACGCTACCCCCAGCCTTAGTCTGTGCAGAAGACTGGCACTGCTTCGTTGAAGTTTCGGTGGTAGCCTAAAAGTCATGGCAGGGTCCAATCTCTGGAGTCGTCTGTGGCGATTATCCGGATTGTCCCAGTGCTGTGCTGTCAATTTTCGGATGACACTGGAGAGGAGACAGTTGGCGTCCGCTCTTGAAAAAGGAATTGAAAGCAGTGACTCTCGTTCTTCGAGCGCTTTCTTTGCTTCGGCGTCGGCCAGTTCGTTGCCCTGTATACCACAGTGACTGGGAATCCACTGAAATGTGATGTGGTGGCCGTTTTCTTCTGCTAAAGTGTAGAGCTCGGCAGTTTGAAGAGCCAACACTCTGTAAGCGCTTTCTTTCAACACCACTCTAAGTAGTTGAAGAGCCGATTTTGCGTCGCTGAAGACTGTCCATATTTGAGGAGGCTGTCGCGAAATATATTGAACGGCCTCTCTGATTGCCACTAGTTCCGTAGATGTTGAAGTCGTCTTGGTATGGAGACGAAACCGTCGAATGACTTGATGCGCAGGCACGACGAAAGCCGCACCAGACGCATACGACGATACCGATCCGTCTGTATACACGCTCACCGAGGAGTCATATTCTTTCGATATATATTCAAGTGTTAAATGTCTGAGGCCGACGGTAGGTATTCGCGATTTTTTAGAAATTCCCGGAATAGATAGACGCACCGGCATTTTGGACATTACCCACGGGGGCATATGTGGAAGGTCAGCCGGGGCAAAGTATGGTGGTATGGCAGATTCTTGCCATTTAACGGCTCTTGAAAAAGTGGAGTCCGGCCGTATATCGGGTAATGTCGATAAGGGATGGTGTCCATGACGACAAAGCAGTCGCAGGAATACTCGTAGAGGTTCGCATCGTAGATAGACAGGTAAAGGGGTGACGCGAGCCTCCTCAATTGTTCCGTGGTTTGAAGTGCAACGTGGAACACCGAGACATGTTTTCAGTATCTGTGCCTGGGCACTTTCCAGCGTGCGTAAACATGACGGGCTCATACCTGATAAAACTGGCAGGCTATACCTAATGTATCCGACGTAGAGAGTCTGGTACAGCCGGAGGAGCGAACGCCCAGATGGACCCCACTTCATACCGGCCAGAAAGCGAAAAACTTGAGCAAGCCCAGTTAATTTTTTCTTTAACATTGCCACATGTTTCGACCATGAAACACCGCGGTCAATGACAACGCCGAGGTACTTGTGGTGGGTGACATATGGGATGGCATTTCCATTGATCATAATTGGATACCAACACATAAGCTTCCGTGTGAACGCTATCGCAGCGCACTTGTCTGGGGCCAGTTGCAGTCCTTGGCACTGCAGGTACTGAGACGTTAAAGAAACAGCACGCTGCAGTCTGGCACGAATTTGCGGTCGCGTGACTGCGGATGCCCATATGCATATGTCGTCTGCGTATGTACTGATGTGTATTGTATCAGGAATTATTTCCGCAAGGCCAATAAGGGCAACATTGAAAAGAGTCGGGCTGAGAACTCCTCCTTGAGGCACTCCACGGACCACAGCGTGTCTTGTCGTTTCGCCATCATTCGTGGACATCAAGACTGTACGACCATTTAGGTAATTATCAATCCACATGTAGAGACGGCCGCCGATGTCTAAATTACTGAGGGCATCAAGAATGGCTTCGTGCAGTACATTGTCATAGGCTCCTTTTATGTCTAAGAAAACTGCTCCTACAAGGCGGTGTCGCTTCTTTTCGTGTTCGATCGTGGACACGAGATCAATGACCCCATCTATTGCAGACCGGCCACGTCTAAATCCGGTCATCATTTCAGGATAAAGCTCATTCTTTTCCATGAACCATTCTAATCTAGTGAGCACCATCCGTTCCATCACCTTACCGACACAGCTAGCTAAAGCTACTGGCCGGTAAGATGACATTTCGTAAGGCGATTTTCCTGGCTTGAGGAGGGCGACCAAACGGCTGGTTTTCCACTGCTTCGGGACTGTACTGGATGACCACGTGGCGTTATAGTATGACAGCAGGACTTTCCGACCTTCCATCCCAAGGTGGCACAAAGCAGTATACGAAATACCGTCAGGTCCAGGGGCAGAAGATCGTCGCGACGCAGCGAGTGCAGCTTCCAATTCCGGCATCGTGAAAGGAAGGTCAAGACGATCATCTTTAGGAGGTAGCACGGGTCGATCCAATGTTGGACATGCTGAAGCATCGGTACGGGTGACTCTTTTACAGAATTCTTCGGCAACCTGCACTTCCGTCAGAGATTGGTGAAGTGCTAGAGCACGGAAAGGATGTTTTTGCTGAGGAGGGGCACGAAGGCTTCGTACTATCTGCCAGATCCTAGAAAGTGGCTTTCGAGGATCTAGAGACGAACCGAAGGTCCTCCACCGTTGTTTTCCCATTTTTTGAAGGTGCCGCAGTATTTTTCGTTGAGCTCGTCGACATAAAGCAAGGTCTACTGACGATTGAGTTCTCCTAACCTTCCTTTCCGCTCTCCGACGGATCGCTCGGAGCCGTTCATATTCAATATCAATCGCCGTTCTGGATGTAGGTGCACTGATGAACTTAGTTGTCTTCTGCACTGATGATACAATAATGTCTTCTATATCAGATGGTGAAGTGATGTCTCCACAGTACTCTTCGACAGATGTAGTGAATGTGGACCAATCAGTGCAGCGTACAGCAGATGCAGTTGATTGCACAAACCACTTCATCTGCACATATGTTGGTATATGATCGCTCCCATGCGTTTCTATGTCCAAGCACCAGTTGACTAAGGGCAGGAGGCTCTGAGATACAATAGTGAGGTCTAAGCAACTTCCGTAGGTAGTGCCGCGGATGTAAGTTGGAGATCCATCGTTGATGACAGCCAGACCTTCAGTGTCTATGAAGTCCATCAAGTGCCTACCCCGACAGTTCATTGCGGCACTTCCCCAGTAAGGATGATGAGCGTTGAAGTCTCCAATAACAACATGAGGGCCTGGGGAACGTTGTAATACAGTGGATAGATAAGAGAGTTCAAGTCTTTGTCTAGGAGGTATGTAGGCGCCGATGA
Source organism: Dermacentor variabilis (assembly GCF_050947875.1). Lineage (NCBI taxonomy): Eukaryota > Metazoa > Arthropoda > Arachnida > Ixodida > Ixodidae > Dermacentor > Dermacentor variabilis. The sequence continues at coordinate 76,477,466 of NC_134573.1, read as the reverse complement.
TCGAAAACACATGCAGTTTATGTTTTAGTGTCACACACACATATTCATTGCTGTCATGTGGAGCGATCGTGGTCCGCACAAACGTCATGTCACTGCGTATACACATTAACACTTTGCTCTTGTGTCGATCTTCACGTGACCAGAGCTTAACGTATCCGGAAAGGCGAAATTCCGACGTCAGATTTGGCTCGCATATCACGATCACTGGAAAGCGGTAGTTGAAGACTCGTTGCCTAAAGTCAGACATGCGGCCGCATAAACCTCGAGCATTCCATTGCATTATAACAGAATGATGCATCTTTTGTTCCAATGTCCAGTGTTTTATCGTGAGAGCCATGAGTAACACCCTTATTTTAGAGCCGCTAATAGCGGTTCCATAGCATCTAACGCCTTCACGACCGATAGTGCAGTTGGCGTTGCCATTTCGGAGAGTAATATACGCATAGTGTTCACTAGCTGTTTGAGAATGTATCACCTTTTCATTTCCAAGCCTTTCATTACCCTCCCGGCACTTGAGGAGAGCCGAAGGAGTATCTCCTCCGGAAGCCCTTAGTGGTAGCGAAGGCCATCAATAGCCGAAGAGGTTGGACGCACGTAGGATGACGCCTCATTCCTTGACGGGCACGGTGGTACTGGGGAAGGCGCATCTTGTGTGTCCCGGCCGTGCACTCTCTGTGGCACGTTTTGCATCCAAGTACTCAAAGGAAGTGCATCTTTCCCTCCGGGCTTGCTCTGGGAGCGGCGACGCCTTTGCCGCAACCGGCGCCTTTTCTTGCGGACGGAATCGGCAGCCTCCTTGTGCGTGGAGTTCTCTCTCACCATTTTTCTCAGGATTTGCCTCTCCTCTGCCATTTTGGGGCAGTCCTTGGATGTCGCTTCATGGGCTCCGGAGCAATTTGCACATTTCATGGCGTCAGTCTCACAGGAGTCTACATGATGTGCACCACCACATCTTCGGCACGACGTAGGATTCTTACACACCGCACTCACGTGGCCCAGTTTGAAGCACTTGTAACACTGTAACGGTCGTGGTACATATGGACGCACTGAGTGCCTCACATAACCTACTTTGACCGATGCTGGCAAAGAGTCTGACTCGAAGACCAACTTGATGCACCGCGAATGGCCGAATCGGTGGATGTCGAGGATTCGCACTGTCGACGATAAAAGAGATCGCAGGTCTTCATCCTTTATGTCAATGTCCACATCTGATATCACACCAGAGCAGGTATCCTTGCCGTACGCTAGGAATGAGCGAACTGGGATGTTACCAACCACTTGAATGCCTTTCAAAGCCTCCAATACTGCCTGAGAATTAACGTCCACTGTCAGAATGTTCTTCCGAGCATTAATGCGGATCTCTCTCACATGTCCTGAGGCTATTCGATCGAAGTATTTGGTCAGTGATTGTCTATTCAACGAATTCATATTCGTACCTTCCGTTGTTGGGGTGTAGCCCACGGAGAAGACCCGTTCGTCACATCTGCTTTTATGAGTAGAATCACTGCCTGCTGACGTCCGGCGAAGCTTGCGCTTCAAGTGGCGCGATTGGACTAGCGTGTAATCACTGTCCGATTCCATCTCTGCCGCTGTTGAGCTGTCAGATGAATCGGGAAGCCTATAGTCGGTGATGTCGCGGTTTCCCACGGACAGGGCCACCGCCGCGGGAGTCGCCTTGCCATGAGGGCGCGGAGGTCCTCCGTCCTCCATCACGGAGGATGACGTCTTCGAGGAAGCTCCTGATATGCAGAAGTCGCACAATTTTGAAGAACCACAGAACAAGGTCTACCGTTCCGCACTTCTTCGTCGTCGTCTTCGCCATGAGCAGATAAGTCATGGGTAGCGCTTGGTTTATGCCATGAGCAGATAAGTCACCAGTGGCATAAACCAAGCGCTACCCATAAATGCGTTCGATGTTTACAGCATAGATATAGTAGTAATCACTTGTATAGACAACAGCATTCGCGTTGCGCGCGCAGTGTGATTAGTTAAAACGGTTTAGTATTAGATTTGGTGACAGCATCCAAGACGCTTAGCCTACACAACGCAAAGCTTGCGTCAAACGTTGACTGCATAACAATAATAATCCGGTGAAAAAATAGGATAGATTAAAAAGGCGGCTCATCTTTAGAAGAGGCTGAAGCTCACATAGAGAGGGGTCTAGGGGAAAAAGTTTCGATATTTCACTGTTACCATTTGTTGGGTTTTCTGTTGTGAATATTCTTTTTTGTTGTACTGCCACAAGGAAATAGAAATAGACACGCATGCTTACGTGGGGTTGTCTTTCGATGATATTGCGATGCGATCAATTGATTTCTTTTTAAATAAAGATAGAATGGCGTGAGCCTTCCGGAAACGAGGAGTTCAACAACAAGTGAGTGAGTGAATAAACCGTGTTTCGGAGAGCAAGCTGTTGATGCCTGAAGGTGGGTGGCCACCCTATTTCACGCAGCCGTGGCCGTGTGCCGCTAGCCTGGCACCTCCTCACCAGCCGAAGTTGGTCCCTAGACTTTGGGCGTGTCAGATGTGCCTCCCCCTGGTTTTCTGAGGCTGCTTGGATAAGCATGTTCTACGGGTTCCTTCACTGCAGGTTTACTGCAGAATCGGCAGTCTCTTGTAAATATTGACGGGTACATTACGTGTAGTGGAGTGCCGTGGAAGTAATGCAGATATTCTTTCAGGACTAAATGACCAATGCTCATGTTACATGTTGGTGTCAGTGTTTGTTGGCTTCTTATGATATGACTAATAAAAATCGGGCCCCTAGGTTAATCCCCTTTCTTCTCGTTTAGTACAAAACGGGGGTCTCGAATCCGCCAACACTGATGCCTTCAGGTAGCATCTGTGGGTTTATTGACTGGTTGCCTTCACCCAAAAAGATCACGTTCTGGTGACGTTTTCGGCAGAAAGGATGTTCCACATACACCGGCAAGGTTTGTGAGTGGTGGCGCTGGATAAGACTCCCTGAGTTCTACTAGGAAAACATATATAGCCTGAAAGTGGACGGGGAAACGGCGCCGTGGTAGCTCAATTGTTAGAGCAGCGCACGCGTCATGCGAACGTTGTGGGATCGTTCCGCCCCTACGGCAAGTTGTTTTTTCATCCACTTTAATTTCGATTAACTTATCGTTTCTTTATTTCATTTATTAAGCACAAGTAATTTCCCCTACGTTGTCCTTCGTGTCAGTGTTTGTTGGCTTCTTATGATATGAGTAATAAAATTGGGCCCCTCGGTTTACCCCTTTTTTTCTCGCTCAGTGCTGATGTTCCATATTAGAGAACGACTTTAGTTAAGCTCTTGCAGCCTGTTCACCTGATAACTTGTAATTGTAACACTTGTAATTTTATAAACACTTGTGAGATATCTCGAATATACAGCGTAATCATTCTCACAGTGTCGTCACATTAGAAGCACATAATGACCGTATTCAATTATGCTTCTTGACAAAATGGTACAAGGAGTTCAAAATTTGCTGTTGGAATGCATCAATACTTACAAAAATATTCACCAGGAACTTCAATTTTCTTAGAGCACGGACAAAAAGTTCACGACCTAAATTCAAATGCGAATACAGAGGAGTAAATATAAGTAGTGGTAATACATGAATCTATTATTCTCGCACGAATAACGTTTAAGAAAATACATATAATGTTTTCTCTCCAGTTCTTTAGCCGAAGACGTGGACGGCTTTCTTGGAGAGTGCCTTCTCGTGCTGGTTGCTGCTACACTCTGCAGGATTACGTTGCTAAAGGAAGTATTACCTCAACTTCACATCTGCGGGCGCCCACTCGAAAGGAGATCGCGACAAGGTTTGTGCAATTCGTCGTCGCAAAGCGCCACCTCGTATGCGTAACAGATGAAAATTAGAGTTGCCTAAGATTTCGAAGGAGAATGAGGCTTCTCGGTGTAGCATTCCTTCAATTGCAATGCACAGCCGAGTTCTCGACTATGTTTAGCTATTTAGTGTCGATGTAATGCATTTGAAACCTCTCGTGGGTTCACAAATATATTCGTCAGCGAATATTATTCTGGCATTATTTGTGAAATGCAAATCAATTTGCTTTTTTGGCTTCCAAATAAGGGGGTTTAAAAGAAGCTATTTGAGGCTGCCCGAAGCCTTTTCGCTAGGTGCCTTGAACGATTGAGTTGCAATAGCTTGGGGTGTGCATTTTGGCGGTGGCTGTATGCATTTACTTTTTGCATTAGTGATTCTGTAGCTTTCTTTCAGTACTGCAGAAGTAGAAGCAGGCATGTTATTTTTCTTTGTGTATGTAGTTCTCTTCACATAACTAACGATTCCATTTTGGGCCGCATTATGTTCCACTATTGTACATTTCTCATCAAAACAAAAATGTTAGTTTCCTTTAGACTTTTTGGACAAGTTGGTAGGTTTTACTAAAGTATGTTTTCGGGTGCTAGATGACACATTTCTGTCCTTATGTCCTGTCAATATGTACTTCGTCCCTTCACCATGCCCGATCCTCCCCTTTGTATGTCTCTTATAGCGCCCAAAACCAATGGAGGTTATTGTGTAGTTTTTGATACACGGTACCGTTAAAGGCATTCCGTTGAGCGCATTAGATAAGGCAGGGGTGTGCATATATAAAAGATATTACAATGTAATTATGACAATAAATAATAGGACAAAGTACAGAACAAAAGTATACCAACAGTGGTTAGCTATAAAGAAGCAGAATTTAGGAAATCATATAATTTGCAAAACGAAAGTTAGGCTCGAAGCACAACCCAATTCTGAAGATTTGCGTTCTCACATCGACTACGGTATTATTACCGGTATGTAACTCGCAACAACAACTAAACGAAAATGTAATAAAAAGGCAACTAATTAACAGTGCCTGGTACGTCCTGAAATCTTATAGGGCCAGATTCTGTGGCAATATCAGAGGGCAAGCAGTTCCAATCAGTTATGGCGCAGGCTATAAAAGAGCATACATATTATAGCTTATGACATGGTATGCACTTGAATTTGAGAAGGTGATCCCGGCATGAAAAGACGACAGGCGGTACCCGAAAGAAATCATTGAGAAGAAAAGTATGGTTATAAAGTTTGTCAAGCAGGCAAAGACGCACTGATTTGTGGTGAATGGATAGTGCTTGTAAATCAATACGTGCTTTTAATGATGACACGCTAGTGTGAGATGAATAATCGGAAAAGATGAAGCGAGCAGCCCAGTTTCGAAGAAATTCAATTTCGTCCACAATGTATGGCTGCCGGAGTCCTATATTACCGATGCGTATTCAGCTTTGTGTGGATTAGTGTAGTGTAAGCAAGTTTATGTATGTTAAGAGGAGCATGCTTTAGGTGCCGTTTGATGATGCCGAGAGAGTGATGAGCTGCAGCAAAGTAGGAGTAAATGTGATGCTTTCATGTTTCGTCGTAATGTAAATGAAAGCATTCATACTTATAGGTAGGAAGAGTTCCACAATACTCTGTTCTAAATCATATGAAGTGGATACTCGAGCAGCTCAGCTAGTCAAACATATAAATTTCGTTTTCGCATAATTTGAGGGCAACAATCATCACTTGCACTATGTGGGAATTGCATCTAAATTATTTAGGAGAGTTGTAAGATTTTTATCACAGTGTATGTTACGATAACGTACACAATCATTGACAAAAAATCTAATGCGGCTAGAAACACCGTTGGACAATTCTTTAATATGCACAATTAAGGAAGACTAATGACTCAAGCACACTCTTCTGAGGCACTCCAAATGTGACGGAATTATGGTGGAGCAAAAGTTGCTAGCAGAGGTGTAGTGCAGTTTAGACGCTTAGAAATCATACGTACACTTTATAATAATGGCATGAATATTAGGTCTTGAAGGTTTAGCCAGAGGTCTGTAATTAGGCACACTGTCGAACACTTTCAAGAAGTCTAGGAATATGACGTCAACCTGGAATCCAGCATCAGTAGATTCATACAAGTTGCAAAGAAATCCAGCGAGCTGTGTGTCTCAAAAATAGTGATTTCGAAAGCTCTGTTGGTAGTTAAATGTTAAACTTTGATCCTCGAAATAGTTGATTACTTTTTTTATCAGTCAATTAAATGTTTATTCCATCCACAAATCTGTTCTTTTGTGGAAGACGAGGGCTCGCAAAAAAGCGGATCTATCCACTTTTAAGTATTAAGGTGTTCCAAAAATTTCCAAATTGTACTGGTTAATGATATTCAAGGGTAGTCAAGGGGCGAAAGACAATCGCCAGATTTGTAGAATGGGATGACTTTAACCACTCGCCAGTCTTGAAGAATGGAACAATGTGGGTATGTCATAGATACGCCGTGACACATTCTTGAGTAGCTTGTATTAAATTTGTTGTGATGTGATGTACATGAAGTTTTTAATCTGATTAGTAAGATAAAAATGCCCGACTCATTCATAACAACTTCAGACATGTCAGATCGCGTGGGGAAATTAGGGCATGTAGTGATGTCTTCCCAGGTAGACATTCAACAAAGCATGTCATTTAGACACTATACACACTATAACGTCGGAACTGCGTCACCACCAGGATTAGGATTCTCTCAAGCTGAGAATAGTTATTACGCGGCATAATCACTATTATTCATGATAAATCATAGCCGTAAATGTGCCGACGTGTGGAATTTAGTAGCATCTGGTATTTGTCACATAATATGTGTTTGCATGTCTTGGAATTGTTTCTTTTATTCACCAATCTATAAAGGCAGGCAGTTCATTTTGTTATTGAGCTGCTACAGGCATTTATTGAATGTTTTATTTTATCTAATGCTGAGAACAAGGACGAACATTTTGATAATAATTGCAAGGGTGCCTCTAAACATAACCAATAGCTCCAGTAAGCCTGCATTATTATCATCATCATCATCAGTCTGGTTACGCCCACTGCAGGGCAAAGCCTCTCACATACTTCCCCAACTACCACGGTGATGTACTAATTGGGGCCATGTTGTCCCTGCAAACTTCTTAATCTCTTCCGCCCACCTAACTTTCGGCCGCCCCCTGTTACGCTTCCCTTCCCTTGAAATCCAGTCCGTAACCCTTAACGACCATCGGTTATCTTCCCTGTTCATTACACGTCCTGCCCATGCCCCCCCCCCCCCCCGCCATTTTTCTTTCCTGATTTCAACTAAGCTATCATTGCCTCCCGTTTGTTCCTTCCATCACCCAATCTGCTCTTTTCTTACCCCTTAACGTTACACCTATCATTCTTCTTTCCATAACTCGTTGCGTCGTCCCCAATTTAAGTAGAACCCTTTTCGTAAGCCTCCAGGTTTCTGCCCCGTACGTGAGTACTGGTAAGACACAGCTGTTATGTACTTTTCTCGTGAGTGATAATGGCAACCTGCGTTCATAATCTGAGAATGTCTGCCAAACGCACCCCACCCCATTCTTATTCTTCTGATTATTTCAGTCTCATGATCTGGATCCGCAGTCACTAGCCGTCCTAACTAGATGTATTCCCTTACCACTTCCAATACCTCGCTACCTATCGTATACTGCTGTTCTCTTCCGAGACTGTTAAACATTACTTTAGTTTTCTGCAGATTAATTTTTAGAACCACCCTTCGGCTTCGCCTCTCCAGGTCAGTGAGCATGCATTGCAGTTGGTCCCCTATGTTACTAAGCAAGGCAATATCATCAGCGAATCTCAAGTTACTAAGGTATTCTCCATTAACTCTTATCCCTAATTCTTGCCAATCCAGGTCTCTGAATACTTCCTGCAAACACGCTGTGAATAGTGACACGTGTACATGTTTATCTTTCTCGAGCGACCACGCTTCACCGCTTAACAAATGTTATCACGCAGCGCAGGACGCGCCTGCATGTATAGGAAGTTTCTGGAATGTTATCGATCGTTCCATCTGCTGTCTGTCACCGAACCTTGTGTAATCTGTTTGCATGTATGCGCGACGCGAATAGGGTAGAACTTTGTGGAAGGCACGCGGGTCCCAGCGATTAGTCTGGAACATTCGACGATTGTTGTATAAAAGCCGACGCGCTTGACCGGCAGATCAGATTTTCGACGATCGCTGACCGCGTTCGCCGCTATCGTTGAGCTATAAGTGTAGCCTGTTCCTGTGGGCACGGGTTCGCCAAATTAAATTCACTTTTGTCTTTCACAGTACTGCTACTGTGTTGTTCCACGTCACCACCACGTGACAATAGCATTGGAGAGATTGTACCTCCCTGTCTGACGCCTTTCTTTATTGGGATTTTGTTGCTTTCTTTATGGAGGACTACGGTGGCTGTGGAGCCGCTATAGATATCTTTCAGTATTTTTACATTCGGCTCGTCTGCACCCTGATTCCGCAATGCCTCCATGACTGCTGAGGTTTCGACTGAATCAAACCCTTTCTCATAATCAATGAAAGCTATATATAAGGGTTGGTTATATTCCGCACATTTCTCTATCACCGGATTGATAGTGTCAATATGGTCTATTGTTGAGTAGCCTTTACGGAATCCTGCCTGGTCCTTTGGTAGACGGAAGTCTAAGGTGTTCCTGGTTCTATTTGCGTATATACTGGCATTATTGTGGAGGCATACTAACACGACAATGCCAGTATGCCTGCAAAGGTGACTAATTCAGCATTAAGCCGAGTAAAGTTGTTGTTATGCCGAGTAGAGTAAATTTTCCAAGTAAAGTTTTTTTTATTGTTTTTTAATCAGAAGTTCAGCAGACCTACTATAAAAGCGTGATCCGACAGCCTGTCCCGGTGAGTATTGCTAAAACAGATTAGAGGATCGGTCGTCTAGATGAGGTCTAGAATATTGACCAATGTACATGACAAACAAGCTGGGAGAGTAATGAGTTGAGATAACGGGAAGTGTAGACAGGGAGGAAGGAAAATATACTCTTGACTTTGAGCAGCTACGAAAGATTCTGTTGTCGCTTTAATAACGGAGAATTTAAAATTGTCATAAATGTTCAGAGTAGAACGCCGAAATAGCATGCGGACTTCATTTAAAGTGCTTTCAAGTTCGCTTGAAATTGCATCATCTACATCTGGAGGGCAGTAGTATGCACCTATGATAAAATTTCTGCTTGAACATTGAAGTGAATTGTAAATGTGATCTAGGAATCAACTAATGTCACTTGGAACTGCAAGGGAGAGAGAAATAACTTTTATTTATGTAGTTGGCCGATTGTTCGGGCCAACCCCACCTAGATGGCGGCCAGAAGCCCTTGGGCTCTGGCGGCATCCTCGGCCTGCTGAACGGCCAAAAGTTGGTTTTCGGAGGCCGAGCTGCGCAGCACTTTCTCCAACTGCTTCCAATACTAAACTTTTTGGCCCTGTCAGGGCACCCATGGGAAGGCCCAAATAATGTAATCCAGGTCCACCCTTTCTTGACAAAATTTATATTTGTCTGAATATTGTTCTGGATTATAATGACTGTAAGCCACCGGATTTGGATACGCATTAGTTTGAAGGAGGCGCCATGCCACTTTCTGCTGCTTATTAAGCGATGAGTGTGCGGAAGGAAAACGCACCCTCCCCAATCTCTCATGGTCAGTTATCCCCCTGTAACCAACAATCCGGTCCCCTGTCAGCCCCAGCCGCGGCACCCCGGTGGCTCGGCTTGTGAGTCTTCGAGCCACCGTGCTGGCCGCCTCGTAGCCGGAGGGGAAGGAGTGCGCAGGCGCCCAGATGATATGAACAACCAGCTGACTGTGGAAGTTTGGCGGGATTCGCTGTGATTCGTGTGAAATGCGCCCCATTGGGTAATTTGAAATTGCGGATTTAGAATCTGAATATTATCGTGGCCAGTGTGGGAGCAATTGCGAGAGCAATGGCCGATTTCTCAGCCACCTCTGCTCGGTGGGTTTTAATAGATCCGCTGACATTAAGATCACCCTCCAAGTTACTGCAATGATAGACATGTTTTGATTGGTCGTGGACTCTGCTGCGACGACATACACCACGCCCAGAGGGCATTGGAACCTCCTCTGTGTAGCCTTTGCCCTTTCTTCCCGCCTTTCCCTGTGGTGTTCTGGATGAAAGTTTTTGGCTAGCGGTGGGATAATAAGCTGTTTCCTTATGTCATGGGGAATATCTACTTTAGTGTCATGCTGTGATGTGTGTGCTATTGTAAGCTGGTTACATATTTGTCTGCCAGCAGGGGTTTGTGTGAGTCTCATATGGCGCTATCGTATGGGCTTCTATGATTCTTCGAACGCGTTGCAGACACCTAAGCCTAGGACTAACCTGTCATTCTTTGTGTTTATCGGAAATCCTGCGTTATTTGAATGACCGTATAATGATACCTTCGATCTTTGTCTTTTCTGCTACTTGGAGATTTAGGTAGGAGGTTGCATATAATATACGGCTAATGACAATAGCCTGGCCTAGTCGCAGCAGATTGTTCTCTTTCATGTCATAAGGTCCATTAGCAGAAATTGTTTTTTTAAAGCTATGAGCATGCCACCTTCTTTGCAGTTGCACCATTCACAACGAAAAGTGTTGTAAGCAGATGTGGAAAAAACGCTTATTGGATATGGTATCGTTTAGCCACGACTTGGTTAGTACACGAAGAGATGTCGAGCATGGATAAATACGCGATGAAAGTGACACAAATTTTGACATAACACTTGAAATGCTGGTGAAATAAGAATTACAGGTTTGTAGAAGTGTTATAGGTGTGTGGTTGCATACGCTGTCAGTTTCCACACACTTGCAGAAGGTGCGGGTTCGGGTTGTCATTCGGAAGCACGCTGAGATACACTTGCTTCACAGTTTGCTTCCGAGTCCCAAACATACGTGTCGCTGTTGACCACGAGCTTGCTAAAAGCCAACCGAACTAAGTGTTAGTTGTCTCATACTGAATACAAACTTTAAAACATTAAGAAAATAAAATAACCTGATTTGCTGTTCTCAAGTGATGGAGTAGTGCAGAAATAACATATATTTTATTTGTATATCTTGTACGTACCGCACAGCAAAAAAAGGAAAAAGAAAGAAAGTAAAATGTAATTCTGTGAAAATATACAGATGGAGCATCGCTGTTTATTTTTCATGCTGAAGTATAAGCAAAAGATGCGCATGTGAATAACATATGTGCATGTATTAGAATAATTTTCACATCAGTCATATTATGTCAGCAGAACAGCAAAGTGGGCGAATTGGTTAGTATCTGTCGCGCATTTGGTAACAGCTAGCGCTCTTACCAAGTGTTACCAAGTACGATGAGGAGAAAATGGTAATAAATACACAAGCAGGGCTGGTATTGGTTCGTGAATACGTTTCTATAATGCTACATGTCTTATCCGCGACAACGGCCACCAGGCCGGCACGGATAAGCGTAGATTCTGATCGAGCTCTTCCTTGTCATTTCACGCGCTGATAACCACGACTTATTAAAATACGGCAGTTTCTTGCCGTTTGGTAATCCGGCCTGGGCAAAGCTCCCGTCGATGTGTGCCGCCTCACGTTCGCGCTACGCTCGGATTACAGCCGGTTGTTGTGCTCGCTGCGTGAGGGAACCCCGCAGATGAAGGGCATGAGAAAATAGCCCGTACTTACGGCGCGGGGTTCGATATACGACTTGTGATTAGCCCGAGCAGAGATTGCTTGGCAAGTTGCGCGGCCCAGCGCTTCGCACTGCCCTATTGTAGTTTTAAATTTGTCGTCGAAATCAACATATTTGAAAGGCGCTTGCGTTTCCCTCACGCAAAACTTTCAGAAACTCGCTGACATCCGGGCTGTCGGCAATGAATGTTCCCCAGACACTCGTAGGTCGAAGCCCGGCCCCAGCCCGAGTCAACAATTGCTTGCTCACCCCGACAGACCTCCGACCGAGTTTGGCATGTGCGGCCGACAACGCTTTCTGTGTGGCCAGCGCTAGTCGTAAAATAACGTTTTCACAACATTTTAACGTGTTCACGGTACGTGAAATGTTGGTTACTTCCTTATCGTGGCGGCTCTATTGGCATTCGCTTTTTATTTATTGCGTGACACAGTAGGTTCTAGGCGCGATTGCGATCACCTTATTCTGACGGTTCCGCTATACACACACACACACACACACATATATATGTATATATATATATATATATTCCTGTGACGGGGCGTCGGCGATAGAGCAGGCAAGCTGGATCAAGGTGCCATACTCGCAAGGGCTTCTCCTTGCCATGCTGCGCGTACGCTGTCACCGATAGGTCGTATATACGGACGGTAGATATTAATAACGAAAGTAAATTTAACCACCACAAAGGAATTGATGCGACATATTGGCCCCGTAAATAGGTGCATGCTTGTTGAATCGCACCGTATGCCTGTATGACTCGGTCGAATTGGCACGTACAATTGAGAGGCTCATATGAGATATGCTCGCCAGACGTAATGCAGTTGAAATGGTGTTTAGTATTTTTCTCGCACATAACTATAAACAAACTTCCTATTAGCGTGTAGACAAATGATGAGCGTGGTGTATATGCACAGTGCCGTACATATTCGCCTGATGATAAACAATAAAAATATAATTGTGTGCACATGGTATTCACGTTTTGTTAATTTAATGATATATCTGGGCTGTATGGACCTATATCGTGCAATATAATATTGACACGTGTACTTGTTTACCTTGATCGGGTGACCGCGTTTCACCACCTCGGAAATATCGCACAGTGCAGGAGGCGCCGGCATATATAGCAAGTTTCTCGGAAGGTATGGATGGTTCTATCTACTGTCTGTTTTCACCGAACCTTGTGTAATCTGATTTCATCGCGCGACGCGAATGGTGTAGAACTTTCCGGCAGACGCGCGGGCCTCAGCGATTACTCGGGAGCCTTCGATGACTGATGTACAAAAGTCGACGCACTTGACCTGCTGATTAGATTTTCGACGATCGCCGAGTGTGTTCACCGCTATCGCCGTTTTTTAGTGTAACTTAGTTTTGAGGGGATAAGTTCGCCCAATAACGATTTAGTTTCGCCATTTACAGTCTCGCTACTGTGTTCGTCACAGTCACTACCACGTGACATCTGGTGGAGGTGTGGGAAGCGAGAATGAAGACACTCTTCGCTTAAATGCCCTAGGGAGAGCGTCAGTGTTCCTTTTTCGCGCGACGCTTCTTTCGAGCTTGGGTGTCCTTGACGCTTAGTGCTCATTTTGGAGTCACTGTGCTGCCGCGCGATTCCATGCCACTCCTGTATACGTGGCCAGCACTTCCTTGATACCCCGTCTTCAAGTGCTCTCTTCAGGCTATGGACGATTGTAATGTTACGCTATCACGGCCCAGCACGTGACCGCCACAGCCCAGCACCTGTATTTTTGCCGCATATAAAAGAAAGCTCAACTTTGTTTTCTATGCGGCAAAGAGACATGGGCGTACCTGTTGGCTGTTTCTGACCTGGACGCTACATCAAACAGATGCGACTCACTTCACGTGCATGCCCATACTACAACAGCTTGCCCTCGGAGGCTATCACGATGACGGAACATGGCTCTAGTAGCGCAGCCATTGGGAGCCATCCTCCCGTAGCTGCGTGTTCTAACAGTGTTTTGTCACCCATGAGAAGCGGGTTCCCGACTCATGCGCACCACCAGTTAGTTAGCCAACGTCGAAAACGACGTCTAATAAACGCCTTCTTTTTACTCGGAGCGTTCTCCTTGGTGCGCTCTGTCACGCTCTTAGTGGCTACCAAATAGGCGTCCACTTCGGGCGCAAAGAACACACGCGGCTAAGTTGATCGTCTCCCTCGAAAGCTCGGAACACCGCAAGATGTGACCCCAATGGAAGAGCCGTTAACAGCCAGTTTTCTTGAAATATCTTTTAGGAAGACATCAGTACTTTGCAGGTATTTTCTCGAAAAATATGGGTCGAACCCAAAGGCATGTCAAAGGCATGTCCTCTCTAACGCATGTTCTTAAAATAATAGCTGTTCTCAGGGAAGAATACGAGAAGCTGGCCCTTCACGCACGTGCCAGACATTTGAAAGAGCGACTTTGGAGCAAGAGGTCGCGTGTGCGATCGCGGCTTAGTGTTTAAAGCAATAAGCTTCGTTGTATCAATACATAGGTTTGATCCCATCCACATATTTCTCCGTAGTATTATAAGTTGCCTTCACGCACTCTGGAGGTGCCTTACATAAAACCCATTGTTCTGACTATACGTCAGCTTTTAAGAGTATGCCCTAAATCACAACTTTGGAAGAAATAGGGGTATAGAAACGTCGTTTTGATAAATTAGACTGCGCAAGGTCGCGAGTGACGCACGCACACGCAGTTGTCGAGACGTTAAAATCATCTCATTTACAGTATTCTGTTGCATACTTAGATAGGGATGCATCGTTCTGTCGCAGCTGCTTCCTGTTATGCGTTATTGATGGCTGCAAGACAATGATTTATTACATAATGATGCTATCTTGTTAGAATTTCACCGATAAATTGTGGAAACAGGCGCTGCTTGAAGTCATGTTAAATGTTATCACAACTTCGGCATTTTGACTAGCTTTGTATGACTAGGCTGCTTGCTTACTGTATGAGAAATATGCAATTTCGGCAGCAACGAATCTGTATTTTACGAAAAGCTGCTTAGGCAAGTTCTAATTCTCCCGCGCAGTTACTTGTGAACCAGCATCCTTCTACCACATTCCTAAATCGGTTGCGTTCCGACCTTGCTTCTCCGAATTGTAAATCTATTTTGCTCTTCCATTTTTAGGTGTTATGCATTCTATATCCATATCTACTTTTTCTGGGACATTTGGGGATCTTCTACATACACGACTGAAATTGTCCTACCGTATCGCATATATATATATATATATATATATATATATGTATATATATATATATATATACGGAACCGAACCTTAGTGTATAGCGGCTATGACGCTATATATATATATATATATATATATATATATATATATATATATATATATATATATATATATATATATATATATATATATATTGGCACGTGTACTTCTTTATCTTGATCGGGCGACCACATCTCACCGCCTAACAAATGTTATCGCACAGCGCAGGACGCGCCTGCATGTAAAAGCGGTTTCTGGAATGTTATCGACGGTTCTGTCCACTGTCTTTCACCGCAACTTGTGTAACCTGATTGCATGTGTGCGTTACGCGAATAATCTAGAACTTTGTGGAAGGCACGCGGGTCCCAACGATTACTGTGGAACATTCGACGACTGATGTATAAAAGACGACGCGCTTGACCCACTGATCAGATTTTCGACGATTGCCGACCGTGTTCGCCGCTATCGTTGTGCGATAATTGTAGCCTGTTGTTGTGGGCACAGGTTCACCCAATAAACGTTCTGTCTTTCACAGTATTGCTACTGTGTTCTTCAACGTAACCACCACGTGACAATATATATATATACACTTTTTCTACAGTGTCCGCACTTTCAAAATTCGTTCCTGACATATATGAATTAGTATCCGCCGTTCATGGGATTTCCTCAGTTCCGGAAGCGACGGAGTTTTCTTAATGAAAGTGTAACAGGAACTAGTACCAAAATATACAAGCTCTTCACACGGCTATCTCTGGAGACCTGGAATGATTGCCGCAATTAGCACTGGACAACAACTTCAGGTACGACACTCCACACCTCACGGTGAGGCTCAGTAGGAAGGCAAAACACAATGGTTGAGGCCGGTTTTTCAGTGTATCTTATATTAGAAATTTCTCTATCTTTGTAGTTTTCTCTTTCTGTGTCTTTTCAATCGCTCCACAGAAGTCATCTGGTGCCTCCCAAGTTCAGAACGGCATTCTGCTGGACCCACTGCAGACATTTAAGCTGACTCTGGCAAAACCGCTTGATGTCCAGACGCGTCATAGGCAGCACAGCCTGCACCATGCTCCCTTATGGGCTACATAAAATAGCTCCTCTTCACTTCCAAAATCACTCCTTCTCACTGGAAGAGGCATAAAATGGTACGTAGCTCCATAAGGACGCCAATGATAACAGCATAACGACGACAGCGACGTCACGATGGCGATGGCACAATGGAGGTAACGGCCGAACATGGCGACGCTAAGACTTCATTGGCCTGACGAGGGCGACACCAAGCCGATGGCGGAAAATATTAGCGACCGCTTAGAAGAGAGCGCGACGTCTAACACGTCACGCTGCTCCAGCGGTCTTACCGTATCTGCTCGGTACTCGCTGCTACTAACTTTGGGTTGCGCCACCGTTTTGGGGTACATCACAGGTACACACAGGCGCTACATAGCCCGGAACTAGCCAGACAGTCGCTCCTCTAAAGCATTACGTTACCAATTGTCCATGGTGCAATGTTATTAGCATCACAATAGGAAATGCCGATAAAATTTAGCTGCGCTCATAAACCACGGCGGCGTTTGCGACATGTCTTTGAAACGTAAGCTGTGGAAAGACCAAGGCGAGCACATCTATCGCCTAGCCCTTGGGTTTTCAAATTCTTCCGAAACGAAACGAAAAAGTTCTATTTTTATGCTGTGGCAATCTTTAAACCATCATACGGTGTTTTGGCATAGATATTATGCGTAAGGGTTGTCATTGTTCTTAAGTGCTTGTTCTCAAGTTCCTAAGTGCTTGGCGAGCGCGGTTCCTGGGTGCGAAATCAAAAGAAAATCTTTTGCTGCTTATACATAAAGGACTCTTGAGCGGAAGACACCAGCGCAAACTTCAAAGACCAGCGCACCTCGGACATTAAGCAATGAAAGGCTAAATAATGCAGTCCGCTGCCTCATACAAAACGGAAATGAAACACAGCTTTCCGGGTCGATTGCTCTTGTCGGATGCATCCTTTTACAGAATGGATTCAAACAAACGAAAAATCAATTACTAGCGAACTGTCTGATCCTGCTTACGCACTTCTGTTCGCGAGCGTCCAGATACTTCAGAAACCGCACGGCTGTGCACAATGGGACGAAGAGAGTGGAGCTTCTTTGACGTCACATTGTTGTGAGCCGTATAGATTGCAAGCTTCGAATCTTTTATGTGTCTATTTATTTTTATTTTTGCTTTTTTGAAATTAGGTACAACGCGTCTTCGATGTACGTGTGCTCCGCGTAGAAGCTTGCGATGTGACCCGAAACAGCAGAATCCGCAGACGGTGCTCCTTTTGTTTTCATGTTGTCGCTTAGCCGCTCGCCTCGAAAGTGCTATGACGTACGACCTGCACATGATAGCACGCGCTCGCAGCTCGCACTCTTGCTACAGACGCGGCGAGGACACTGAAGCGATGAAAAGGCAGTGCGGCGCTGGCGGTATCCCGTGCAAACTCAACGTTCCTTAAGAGCGCTCCACGGCTGGAGACGATATTATACGAGCTCCTGAAAGGCGAGCTTAGAGAAAAAAAAAGCGGCTACTGAAGCGGCGAGAACAAAGCAGACTCGGCTCTTACGCGAGCGAAACAGATTTCAAGGGCAGCATGAAACTGAAAGCTCCAGCTGTCACCGTGTTCTTCGTTCAGGTGAGTCACTTAGAAGGTAGGCTTGGAAGCTGTACTGAGACGCCGCACCTATAGAAGACGGGTATCATCTGTCGGCAAAGAACGTGCTCGTCTGCGTATAACGTGCTCGTCGACCCTCTGTCAGAATGCATTACGTTGCAGTTAATTCATTCGAATTTTCATTATTGCGAAGCAGGTACAGTGCAACGTTAGCTGCATTATTACTATTGGAAAACATTGCGTATGTCTTGATAAGGTTGGAAACCCTTGTCATCTGTGTTCTCGGGGCCCGCAAAGGTAACATCAATTTTATCATTTAATTTTATTATGCAAGATTTTTCGCCAAAATCTGATTGGAAAAATCAAGGTAGAATACTTGCGGTTCTACAAATATTCAAACATGCAAAAATCGGCGCAAAACCCTCCTCCGAAAGTGAATTAGAGTCCGAAACAAATTTTGGTAGTCAAATCCAGGCAATAAAGTCTGAATTCCGCTGGAAAATTCGAGACACTAGGAGCGCACCAACGTGAACACATAATTATGCAGATTGAGAGCATGATATATTGTCCAATTAACACGCCTGTTAAGACAATCCCTCGCTTACCTTGAACTGCGTATGGACGAGCGAGTTATGTTTGTCGCTGTACTTTTACAACTCCAATTACAAAAATTATCAGATATCAATTCAAAAGCTATATAGGAATTCGAAACAGTCTTCATGTCTATCATGTCTTCAATGTGTAAACCATGTTCGGTTTTAACGATTCAACAGGTATGTTTGTTCTGGACAGACCTTTACAAATAATTTAGTGTCGCCACGCCTCCACAAAATGCAGTCAACAAACCTGCTGAAACGATAAACACATCGCAACCACTTGTATTATAAAAACGTAGGCAGAAGCCGGAAAAATATTTATAGCACTCGCCTATTGATTATCACAGCCGGACTGTACATGACTTAGCGCATTACTTTTTTGTACTTTGCCACACACACTACAACAAATGGTGAGGTGCAATGTAAGCAAATGTGAATGCCCGCGGTGCAGCGATTTTCTTTTGTTTTTCAGCATGGCTTCAAAACTTTCTCATCTTCATTTACATTTTCGCTCATGTTATCCTACCGAAACCGAGGGCTACCTCATAAAACTATGTGTTAATCGGTTATTACTGTGTAATAGCAGCGAGTAACATTTACTAAAGAATCATAGTAGTAAAACGTGCAAACTGCTTAACGTAGCAACTACTGCCAAAGAAGCTTCATTCTCAAGGTTAGCTGTCGGCCATTTTTGTCCATAATATTTGCCACATGTCAGCAGAAAGGTTGTTTTTGTTTATGAGGCCATTCAGCGTGAAAAAGCTTAAAAACACGAAAAAAACACTGTAGGCTTGTTTAAGGTTATTTTGTAGCATTATTATGTTTGCAATCACTCGAACAAAGTATTGCTTCAACAGTACTTAGTTGAATTTGATGAATGTAAGAAATGGCAAGCCATTTAACAGTGTGTAATTGCCTGTAATTCCAGTCTGTAAATTCTTTAACTCCTGTAATGCCATGTCTGAAAAATTATGTAGTCGCGCTATACCATTCTGTTCAATTGACACTCCGTTTGTTCAACTTGGTTTAGTGATCACGTCTTAAATAGTACTGAGTGACTGCAGTTCAGTCTGCTTAACCTGTACAGCACCATATTAACAACACTTAACCATCAATAACTTGATCTGCAGTGTATGTCTGGTCTTTCCTACTATTCATGTTAGTACATGAAGGACGTTTAAGCAATGAGTAAAAACCTAACATATAGTACGAAGCATTTGCGCAGCGCCACTGACAGATGCTAGATGTGTAAACTGTCCGTTGCGTCTTCGTTAGGTTATTTGAAAGTATCCTTTCAGACCTGCACCTAATTTGCGGTGTGTCTATATGTATGTATGTATGTATGTATGTATGTATGTATGTATGTATGTATGTATGTATGTATGTATGTATGTATGTATGTATGTATGTATGTATGTATGTATGTATGTATGTATGTATGTAAGTATGTATGTAAGTATGTATGTAAGTATGTATGTATGTATGTATGTATGTATGTATGTATGTATGTATGTATGTATGTATGTATGTATGTGTGTATGTGTGTATGTATGTATGTGTGTATGTGTGTATGTGTGTATGTATGTATGTATGTATGTATGTATGTACCTCTTTATATTCATCATATAAAACCGATGCTTACGAATTACGAAACAATCATAACAGTGATTGCTAATCGCGTGACAGTCAGCAATCCTCGCTGAAGAATGGATGCACCGGCCATTTTATTTGTATAGCATTTTAATACGTTAACATTCTTAATGCACTTCACGCACTTTCCTGGGGCTAAGTACGCTTATACGTACGTATCTAACCGTTCTCCCTCCAACCAGAGTCAATGTCTAGTCGATGGTCAAATAATTAGATGAAGAAGCTGCTTTGCTGAGAGTACATGGTTCGAAACCAACCCTAAGACCAACTTCAGCCACTGAGTACGTGGAAATCAGTACATATATGGGCCACTCTTCAATCAGCCTCTTTCAGGCCAACATAAGCCGCTGGGTATGTAACGCTCTTAAGAGAAACTTTTTAACGCCGACTTGGAGCATGTGCCGATCGGCCTGTGGTGGTCTTCAATGAACCCCGTTCATGCCAAGTTTTGTCACTACAAACGTGCATGCGTACACATACTACTACATACTTACATACATACATACGGACGTACATACATACATACATACATACATACATACATACATACATACATACATACATACATACATACATACATACATACATACATACATACATACATACATACATACATACATACATACATACATACATAGCCAGATCCATAGTGTGATACCGCAAGATTGGTAGAGTTCCCAAATAATGACATCGCACTGAAAAGAGAGTGGAAATATTGTTAGGTCCAAGCGCGTAAAAGGAACACGGGGATCAAGAAGAGAAGAGAAGAGGAAAACGAAGACTGTGCAGCGGTCATTCCTATTTTTCGTAGCCTGCCGTTCCTGCTCTCGCATGCAAAATAAACCCCTTTTCCACGTCCTTGTAGCAAATTGGTGGAGGTGCGGGGTACACCTCGTAACCACGGAGCCTACGCTGCTACAACTTCGTCGAAGCCGTCGACTTGCCGGACTTCCGCCACCTTCACCTGACATGCTTGAATACGCCTGCCAGATTCCCGAAGGATCTAACGTGGCTTCAAGGCCAGCACCTGGTGTTCCGTGGCAATACTACCGGGTGCCACTCACTTTCGGATGAAAAGCCGGAGAAGATGTCGACGAGTGGCTCACGAACTACCGAAGGGTCAGCCGGTCTAACGGTTGGAACTCGACCGCACAGTTGTCCAATGTTGCGTTTTCCCTTACCGACACTGCGCTCGTCTGGTATGAGAATCATGAAGACATGCTCACTTCATGGGAGCTTTTCGTTCAGGAGCTCAGAGCGTGTTTTGGAGACTCTAGCGCAAAAAAAAAGAAACACGCTGAACAGACGCTTTCGCAAAGAGCTCAGATTCCCGGCGAGACCTGTACGACTTATATCGAAGAAGTGCTTAAACTGTGTAAAATAGTCAAATCTCAAATGTCTGAAGAAGGCAAAGTTGGACATTTGTTGAAAGGAATAGCCGAAGACGTCTAAAATTTTTGATTGGCAAGGAAAGCTTGGATTCCGTGTCTGACGTCATTCGCCACTGCAGGACCTTTGAGACGCTGAAAATGTGACGAATAATACCGAAGTTTGGCATACCATGAATGTGACCCACCTGCTGGCTATGCAGTCGACAGCAACATGCGTGACTACGTGGAAGAACATCGAAATTTGCGGCATCTGCCGGTGTGCTTCCAATGCGGTGTCGCAGGCCACATAGCGAGGTTTTGCAATCGTCGCCCAACAACGTGGAATGGTCGATCGGGCTCTTCAACAAGGACCACAACTCCTATGAGGACAACTCAACAGCCGTACACTACCTCTTGGTCAGCTGGCATCCCTCCCGGCAAATGATTACTGGCAGAGAAGCTCTCGGAGCCGCTCGCCGGCATCTGACAGAAGTTTGACGCCACCGCAACTTCTCGTGCACCGCGTTTACGTCAATCTCCATCGCCAGTGCGCCGCTCCTCCTCGCCTTCACAACCGCAAAACCAGCTAGCGCGGCCAATAGGGGTGAGGTCGCTCGACACGTGCTATCGACAGAAATGCCCCCTGCAGTTGCTATGATTAAGAACAAATTGCATGTACTTGTTGATGGTGTTCCTACAATGGCTTTAGTAGATACCGGAGCAACTGTATCCGTAGTGGGTCTCGGTTTTAAATGTCGGTTAGGGCGCAAAGTTGTATTTCCGTGGGACCAGGCTGCAACGTTTTGTGGAGTGAGTGGCGAGTCGTTACACCCTGTTTGTGTGTGCACTGCTGAAGTATCGTTGGCTGGTGGAGTTTTCGCGACGGAGTTTTTAGCTACAGCCCGATTGACGCACGAAGTGATTTTGGGCACCGACTTTTTGCGACAGTGTGGTGCGACCGTTGAGTGTCGCACGGGGGTAGTTTGCGTCGGTGGCCATGTTTCGTCCGGTCTCTTAGAGGAGACTTGCACTCAAGGTGAACTTTGCGTGTCTGCAGATGCTGTTGTGCCTGCGTCCACCTATGTGTGCGTGCCGGATGTATGTCGCGGTGAAGTTCCAGGCAGTTGCGATGCCTCCGTAGAGCCAATGCATCTAAATTGTGTGAAGAAGAACGTTTTTGTCCCTCATTGTGTGGTATCCGTCGGCATCGGGCTTGCTGGCTTGTGGACGGCCAACTGCTCGGCAGAACCCTTCCTACTTCCAGACGGCTTGAAACTCGCCTACTTTACAGAATACACGTCTTCGTCCGTAGCCGTACTAACAACTGACCCGTCGTGTGAACCAGCTGACCTTCGCCACGTCTCAGACAAAAAGCTTCTGTCGATGATAAACAAGTCGCTCATCACAAGGCAGCGCCATACCTTGGTGGAAATGCTGTCTAAGCATCTGTCAGTGTTTGACTTTGCGCAGCCGGACAAAGCGTTCTCGATTCCGGAGTCACGAACGCGCCATATTATCGATACGGGATCTGCGCGCTCGATCAGGCAAAAGCCTTATCGCGTGTCGCCTAACGAGCGCAAGATAATCGGGGAACAAGTGAGTGACATGATGAAAAATGGGATAATACAAGAGTCCTCGAGTCCTTGGGCAGCTCCGGTCATACTCGTCAGAAAGAAAGACGGTAACTGGAGATTTGGCGTCGATTATCGAAGATTAAACGCCGTGACTAAAAAGGATCTCTACCCGCTGCCCCGGATTGATTATGCAATTGATTACCTTCATTCGACCTCCTATTTTTCTTCAGTGGACCTACGCTCAGGATATTGGCAAATCCCGATGCACCCGGCAGACAAGGAGCACACAGCCTTCATAACCCCGGATGGATTATTCGAAGTCAATGTGAGGCCATTTGGGTTGTGCAAAGCTCCAGCAACCTTTGAAAGGTTCATGGACACCATTCTGCGTGGGTTAAAATGGAACATCTGTATGTGCTATCTTGACGACGTTGTTACATTCGGGCGCACATACAATGAGCACAATACGCACCTGGATATTGTCCTCGACTACATCAAAAACGCTGGCCTGGTTCTGAACTCCAAGAAATGTAACTTTGGTGACCGTCGAACCCTTGTGCTGGGTCATCTTGTTGACAAAGACGGTAACCGGGCTGATCCCCTCACGACGGCAGCTGTTGAGGCATTCAGTGCACCGCAGTCAGTGAAGCAACTTCGTAGTTTTCTGGGTCTTTGCTCTTATTTTCCTCGATTTATTCCTGGTTTTGCTGACGTCGCGTATCCTCTGACAAATCTGCTACATACAGACGCACGGCTTGAGTGGACACCCGAGTGCGAGTCTGCATTTCGTCAGTTGAAGTTACTGCTGACCTCCCGACCTATCCTTCGCCACTTCAATCCTACTGCGCCGACAGAAATCCACACACATGCTGGTGGCATCGGTCTGGGTGCCGTCTTGGTCCAACGTTATGACGACCGTCAGCACGTGATTGCTTATGCAAGCCGCTCATTAAGCAGACCTGAACGAAATTACACGGTGACAGAACAAGAATGCCTCGCTGTAATTTTTGCAGTTCAGCGAGTTCGCTCGTACTTGTACGGACAACCATTCCTAGTCGTCACAGGCCACCATTCCCTGTGCTGGCTCGTGAACCTTCGCGACCCTTGTGGTCGCCTTGCGCGCTGGGCTTTGAGGTTGCAGGAATATAACTTCACTGTTTCCTACAAGAGTGGCTGAAAACATGCTGACGCAGACTGCCTTTCGGCAACGACGGACTGCAACGCAGACGATTTTGATCATCTCGTCGCTTCTGTGACATCCGCTTTTCCAGATATCGATGCGTTCAAAGCAGAACAACGGACAGAAACCAAATTGGAGCCATTCTTCTGCCCATTCAAATGCAACAAGCAGCTACTGTCTACGTGACGGCCTCCTGTACAAAAGGAACTACTCAAACACGGGTGCACGCTTCCTTCTAGTGGTGCCAGAGCGTCTCCGGCCAGCAATCCTTCAGGCTATGCACGATGACCCTACCTCCGGTCACTTAGGCACTGTGCGCACCCTTTATCGCATTCAAGAACGCTTTTCTGGCCTCGGATGCTACATTCGGTTGAGTTGTATGTCGCCAGCTGCATACAGTGCCAACGCCGGAAACGCCCAACCACTGCCCCATCTGGTATCCCTCAACCTGTGCCGCCTCCCAGCTCACCCTTTTGGCAAGTTGGAATTGATGTGTTAGGCACTTTTCGAAAGTCATCTAAGGGGAACCGCTGGATAATTGTCTGTGCCGAATATTTCACACGCTATTGCGAGACGGCGTCTATACCATCAGCCACTGCCACCGAAGTGTCGCTCTTCTCACTTAATGCTATTGTTCTGCGACATGGACCGCCTGGTGTTATCATAAGCGACCGGGGATGTCAATTCACGGCGGATATCGCGGAAGAGCTTGTGCGTTTATATAACTTGTACCTCAGGCACTCGACGCCGTATCATCCGCCAACGAACGGCCTCACTGAGCGCACTAATCAAACAATCACGAATATGCTGTCCATGTATGTTGCGTCAGATCACAGTAATTGGGATGAAGTTCTACCGTTTATTACTTACGCCTACAACACCGCCAAGCACGAGACAACCTGCTACAGCCCTTCTTCCTTCTATATGCTCGGCCGCCCCCGTATACGCTCGACACTGTCCTCCCTTTTTACCACCAAGACAATCCTACGGTGGCCTATACGCTATGCCTCGCTGAAGAGGCTCGGAGATTTGCGTGTCTGCGGACTTTGGCATCACAAGAAAACTCCAAAGCCCGCTACGACGCACGACATCGGCCTGTTACATATCACCCTGGTGATCTCGTTTGGCTTTGGACTCCCACAAGGAAGCGGGGTTTGTGCCAAAAGCTTCTGGCAAATTACGATGAACCGTATATTGTCATCGACAAAGTCAGCTAAGTTAACTATACTCTCGCACGCCTCACGAACACTGGTAGACGTTCTGCTAGGACACAACTCGCGCATGTCTCACGGCTGAAATCATGCACGGCACGACAAGCTAGTTGATTCGCCCAGTGGGTTTTGTCTGCGAGGAGAGGTATATGTTACGTCCAAGCGCGCAAAAGGGACGTGGGGATCAAGAAGAGAAGGTAAGAGGAAAACGAAGACTGTGCGGCGGCCATTTCAGTTGTTCGTAGCCTGCCGTTCCTGTTCTCGCACGCCTAAATAAACCCATTTTCCCCGTGCTTGTAACAATATCATTCACATTTCCATATCGGAAGCTGCGGATAATTTTACGCACAAGAAATGCAGGAATAAACCAAGTCGATGTGGCACTCAGATTTAAAAAATAAGACGTAAATCAACAATACCTAACTGGGCAGAAAAACTTTCGATTTTCATAAATAAAATCAGCAAGAACTTGCAGTATCCTGGATAAAATAGAAAAGTTGACCTTAGCAGCAACGGGCAGCGGAACTTTAATTTCAGTTTTGGACAGCACGAAGAAAAGTGTGCAGACTTTTTGCGTTGAACATCATTCTTTGTTTCCAGTTTCAAGAGAAGAAAATTCGTTCTGCAGCTGTCCTCTCCTGTTTCAGCATGGCGAACTTTCGATGGGGCAAGCAGCGTTCTGTGAAAGATCGGTTGTCACCATTTGTGAAATATCAACACCCTTGGGGGTAAAAGCCGCTCGCTGACATTTCGCTTGATTGACATAGCTGACTGGGCTCAATGACTACATATATCGAAAAAATATGACGATCCGCAGCCTGGAGGAGCTGGCAAGCACTGATTTGCCACATTAACATACCGATAGCCCGAAGTAATTCGGACTTCACAGCTAGATTTGAGGGCGGTAGTGCCTACAGTATATTTATATAGCAGGGTCTCTTCTGTTTGTTTCATTCATTCTTTAAACTGTTTATTTCGGGACCTTCCGGCCAGAAAACCAAGCCACACTCAAATAACCATTATAGCGGCGAACACAGTCATCGGTCATGAAATCTGATCTTACTTCTCCTAGTGACGACATATTCTCATGAGACGTGGCACGGGCACAATCTGTTCAAACACGCCTCTCATGCTATAGACAGCGTTCAACAAATTTCAGATACTATAGGCATGTCCTCGCATATCCCACGCTGAGCTACAACTCAAGAATAGTGCGGTGAAAACAGAGAGCAGCAAGAAGTAAAATAACGACGCGCGGGAATATACGCGATTTCTTGTTAATCTTGAGCTGTTTTTCTTCTTATACACAGAGACATGATTTATTTAAGCATTCTTTTATAGAGTAGGGTAGCATGAAATTACCGAACTTCATTTATTAAGTCATAACCTAATAGAACGTATCCAAATCTAACACACACCTTTGAATCTACGCGAAGCAAACCTTTAGCAAAGCGGTTAACTTGCCAATTTGATTTCTGTGTCCTTGGCCTAATCAATATTGGCACGCGCGCTTGTGCCCTCGCGCACCAGTGCTACGCAATATATGATACATTTATATTCATCTCCACGAGCCAGTTGGCGATGACGCGATAGAAGCATACGTGCGCGGGGAGCTGAGTTCAATCCACCATCGGTGAGTAATTGATAATGTTTAAAATCGAAGCGTTTATTTGCAAACTTCACCGGATTTTGTAACGGTGCCTGCGGTCTGGCTGTTTCCTTGCCGGATAGGACAACCAAGAACAGCGGAGCACGGAAGCCGTTGGGTTACTTGCAGCGCGACCTGATGGCGCTCTCGTCCGCTTATGCACGTAGGCGACGGCGCCGGCCGTGCCGGGGGAAGAAATGAAAGAACCAGAAAGCTCGCCTTAGCGCATCCGCGGCTGCACGCTATTGAGAAAGTAAGCGCTTCTTGCAGATAGAGTGGATTCTAATTGCGCGACGTGCATATGCGCATGCTGCCTCTGAAACCATGAGCCGATGAAGGCGTACGTCGTACTCGATAGTGCTCAGCAACTCCGCTTAACTACGCTCCGTATAATTTGTGTGCGCCCGCCCTTCTGTGGGTGTGTGTGCGTGCGTATGTGCGTATACTCGTGTTTCGACTCTTTAGGCACCCACACAAAGCTTCCCCGTATATAGATTCCAACTCGTTGAATGAGATGCAACTGTTTTTTTTTCATCTGTGACCTATTCAGCAAGACAGAAGCAAAATCCAGAAACCATGGTCACAAATGACTTGCGTGGTTCGTAAACAAGCACCATTTTATTTCGCAGTTAAGCTCGAACGCAATACACTGGAAACGATATCAAGATTTAGCGTTGCGGTAGATTTACACGCACAGCGTTCTAAAAATGTGCAGGGCTGATACGTTCAGATGCAGCTCATGACACAACCACTACTACGGAGCGGTAACATCGCCCTCGCAGTCACCGGGTGTGGTACAACGCTCAAGTGAAGGGAAATAAATTCCAACTGCATTATTTGCGTCGTGTCTTCTGGGCGCACGGTAAAGTAACGATGAAGAAACCGTCGGCATTTGTCAACGCCATATGAAAGGATTAGACAGACTTAGCCCGGCGTTTACGACCTGTTCCGCTTAGCCAAGTACATGCTCTGTATACACACAGCTCCCTTTAACGTTCAATGTGAGTGCGTAAAATACCAGCAGTGGATGCTAGCCCGATTTTCAGGCTCCGGAAAAGCTGATTGAGCGGTGGGTAACGGCGAGTGCGTTTGTCTCGGTCGTACCTGCAGCCAGATGCACAGCGCGTCTCTCGAAGGCTCCTAGCCTTCCGTGCGTAGGGCCGCGAATGCGCCGTCGGTTCAAAGACAGCACGATGGAGTGCCGGCGGAATTGCTATCGCAACAATAAAGCTCACAGATAGCGCCAATCATTCCCCGTTGGTAAAGCGTCGAGTTGTATTCGTTTTGCCATAGCTGTTAGGGCACGTCCTTAGACAGAAGGCAGCAGAAGTGAAAGAGGTGTAGACTGTGGGCGCACTGCTACCGTGACTGAGCTCTTGTATGTCACAGGTCGCCAGAGCCGTCAGATGCACGAATCACTTGAAAGTTGCTTCAGAGAAGGGCAAGACAATTGTCACTTGTTTTAGGGCGCCAAGCTTCACTCCTGGTCCCTATAGAAGCTTCGTGGCCGTGAGTGCAGAGTAACCTTTAACGAGCGTCGCACTGACGTTAACCACACAGCCGGCGCCCTTTTGCCCACAGCAGAAGCACGCTCAAGTTGACAGCTCTCGCCGACACAATCGCTCTTTCAATTCTCGGCTGCGCGCTATATGCACAGCCTGCCGTATAGACTAGTCAACATTGGCAATTTCAGGAGACCGTGCAACATTCAATGAAATGCCACCTGCTCCACATGCTCGTTTTCTGCGTCGAGTCGCGCAGTAATTCATTTGTAGCTGTCAGCTAGCGTTCATGTCTCCATGAGTTAAGCTGAGATTGAGAACTGTAGTTTTTCTCAGACGGATGGTTTCTTGTACAACTGCGTACGAATTAGGAGGCGTCGTTTTATGAAGTGTATCCGGACTAAGCGCTGGAAAATATAGAAGCAAAACAAAATAGTACCACCACCTGAAGCACGCTTCTCAAGTGAACAGCTGCCCTTATCGAACTTACCGAACGCATTTTGAAAACCATAGGAAAGCTTTATGCTCGATAACTACTTTTCAAGGTGAAAACGAATTGCGTATGTCGTCATTGCTTCGGTTAATTACGAAAGCAAGGTGGGGTGAAGATTTATGGGCCCTTATGGCGCAATATCTACAAGGTGACAAAACGCCAAAGCCTAGGCAATACGCAGCGAATAGGACGGTGTTCAAGAGCGAGTGAAGCGTTTTACGGCGGGCCTCAGACAACGCACATGTGAATGAAAACGCTTCAAAGAAAGCCGCAATATTCTCCATGAAGGAAATGGCATCAATAATGAAAGCTTAATTGAATGAAGAGAGATGGCTCAGATGGCTTTATTATGAATGGTTTGGTTTTCACTTTTGTATTAGTTTGGAGCATCGGGACGATGCTTTTTAAGTGGGGACGTTGACACGCGTACTCATTTATCCTTTTTGCATGAACTGCACTTCAACCACCAACAACCTAAAGTGATCGCTAAGCGCAGGACGCGTCCGCATGAGTGAAACTTGCTGGAATGTTAACGATGGCTCTATCCCTTGTCTCTTGTCACCAGAACCTGTGTAATCTGATTGCGTGTACAACGCGAATTGTGTAGTAGTTTCTGGAAGACACGTGGGCACAAGCGAATAATTTGGAACCATTGATCACTCATGTTTAAAAGCCGATGCGCTTAACCGGCCGATCCGATTTCGACGATCGCTGACGCTATCGATTCGACGCTATCGTTGTACTTTGAGAGTAACTTGTTTCTGTGGGCACAGCTTTGCCCAATAACAAGTTAGGTAAATTATTCACAGTTTTAATGCTCTGTTTCCACCACCTCTACTCCGTGACAATTTAAGCACTTGCAGGTACAATGGTTGTGATGCATCACATTAGCTACATCAGTACTGTATACACATCTCGAAACTAAGATGCAGACCTGCTATGGAGAGCAATATCTTATCTGCTGTATCAATCCATCTTTACGCAGTTAAATAACAGTGCTTTGAACGTAAACATTGCGTCGGTGGATGAGAATGTCCAGGGGTGACGGTATCTGAGTATGTGAATGTCTTTGCCTCTTCATGTCACTTTTCGTGGACTAGATTACGTCGTAGATTACTTATAGTTGTGCTGTCCATAATCTGCGTGTAATGGTGCTTATCTGCCTTAAAAAAGCTATACAGTCGTTCACTTAGTGACAAACTCGCCTGTCCTTCCCAGTACGTCTCATCACGTGCTGACAACAAACGGGGTTATGGTCCCATTCTGCATCACTTATACCTTCTGTTACTCCTTCCTTCCTAGAAAATCTAAACAAATAAATCGTTTTTGTATGCTCTCAACCTATGTAGCAAAACACCTTCGTTTCATGGGGACTTAAGCTGATTGGGGCCAATCGATTAATTTCAATGCAAATAGCAAATTTAAGGTCCAATCACTGGCGCATGTCGCTTTGCATCGGTTAGAGGAAAACAGCACCCAGCCAATGAAGCTATTATGCATGCCGGCGCTCGCTCCTCTGCCGAGAGGCACTATTCCTTGAACATTTTGTCTTCAACCGTCCCAGTCCGGCCTAAAACATCGTGCTGAAAACTTAGCCTGAAAGAGTAAGTTAGTGATCTGTATGCTCTTCTAGATATAAAAGCAAGTTTGAATAATGAATGTGCTCCTGCCGCAACAGTTTCCTTTTACCTTTGAAGCAACAGTCGTGCGCAACACATCGAGATCAGCGCTTGCGGTCACTGCCCGCATCGTCGTCTGCCTGCAAGATCGTTTTGCTAACAGCTGCACGGCCATGCCATATATGAAAAGCTGTCGTATGATCTCCTTTTTGGTAGCTCGTTGCACCGCCAACTATGTAAGAATTACATGTGCAAAGTGTCATTAAATTTCTTTGTTAGAAATACAATTATGCTTATTGGTGTATAAAACGAACGCGAAAAGTTGGGTTCTGAGAATATCTGCTAAACAGAATTCAAGCCCCTGTAGGACTCAGAAAGAAACACATAGAACAGCTAAAATTTACCATATTTGTAGCTTGTCTCCTCCCGCTCCTTAGTTTTGTCTAATCTTGCCAATGGAGCACCTCAATTATTTTTCTAGCTTGTTCTGAAGCATCAGCACCCAATCGGGAGCCCGGCCTTCACATTGAGCGTCATTCAGTGCATAGCTAGATGCATTGCCACTGTGTAAAGGTCATGTTCTTTAGTAGCATGTTCCAACAAGTCAAGTCTGTCTTTCTACACATTAATAAAATAGCATACCATCAGACAGTGGAAACTTGAGAGATATATAACTTTATTAAGTTCTTGATGGGGTCCAGGGGTGGCGGGGTTCGGGAGACTAACCGCCAGTCCTCCCCCCCCTTCAGACGGCGGCCAGTCCTTGCTTTCTGGCGGCGTCTTCGGCCATCCAGACGGCCCAGAGCTGCTCATCTGGGTCAAACCGGAGCAGCAAAGTCTCCCACTGCTCGGCCGTAGTTATGACGCCTGTGTTAGTGCGGTAGGTGTTGGTTGGTGAGGCTTAGGGGCATTGCTAGATGATGTAATCGTGGTCAGTGAGGGTCTCGCACGCTTTGCAGAGTGGGGAGTATGCATCGGGGTAAATGCGGTTGTAAAGCACGGGGTTCAGGAAAGTTCGCGTCTGAAGGAGTCGCCAAGTCGTGGATTGATATTTATTCAGTGTATTCTGTGCTGAGGGGTAGCGTAACCGCTCTCTGCAGTCAGATAATTTGTGGTTCACATAATTTCTCTGAATAAAGGGAAAATGAGACATCCACCCGTTCGTAGCAATTGCTACAAAGGAAACCCATACGGGTTCCTCGAAAGAAAAGCCTCAAGGTTGAAGAAAAATTCGTCCTGTTCCGGGACTCGAACCCGGGACCACCGCCTTTCCGGGGCAGCCGCTCTACCATCTGAGCTAACCAGGCGGCTAGCAGATGGCAGAGCGAAGTCGAATTTGTCGACAACACGAAGACGTGTTCGTGTTGTCGACAAATTCGACTTCGCATTTTCCCTTTATTCATTACTTCTCTCCACCTTGCGGGTTTCCGCAGAACTACTACGTCAGATAATTTCTCTGAATGTGACCGTTTGGTCCGGCGCGTGACCGCGATGCAGAGCAGAGGGCTGGTCGGGATCGGAATACTCAGGAGAAGGATTATGCGCCCTTGTATGCGAGAGCTCGGGCGGCTTCGTTTCCTGCCAGACCCGAGTGACCAGGGGCCCAGATGATCTGGACGCGGCGTTGCCTTGAGGGAGGAGTACCAGAGAGTATCTTCTGCGCTTGGGGCGTTATCAGTCCTCTGGTGTAGTTGCGAATAGCCGTTTTTGAGTCGCTGATGATGCAGTTTGCATTGGTAGCCGCTTAGGCCAAAGCGATGGCCGTTTCTTTTCCTTCTTCGGGTTGCGTGGTGAGTATTGATGCGGCTGCAGCGAGGCGGTACTGCAAGCCCGCGACTGCGTCTACCGCCATGGCGTCGTGGCAAACTTGAGGATTGGAGGGTTTTAATAGATGTTTTTCGTTTCCTCTTGCCAAACTGTACTACTGAAGCACTTATTCAAATATATAGGAGCAGCTAATTTGCATAATATAAATTTGTATATAAACTGCCTATTTTCCCAGTTTATACACTTCAAGTCACCACTGGAAATGTAAAAAATTCCACTTTGTTTCCAGCCTAATATGATTTTTTTTTCATGACAAAGACATTCAAGTTCTGTGAGGCACGCAATAATTGCTCTGCCAAATTAATTTATTTCACAACACTGGACATGGTAGCCAACCGTTGTTAAACCTGAGACGAAATAAATAGCACAATATATATTGCCAGGCACATAGCTTTGATTGCGCTTTCTTAATTGACGCTTTAAAAGATGCTTGCACTATAACAATATTGCACAAGAAAGCTAGTGCCCCGAAATAGTATGCTACTACACGCTTACAATATGTAATCTTATGCTATAACAATAAACATCTAAAATATGTCGATACAGGCATAATTCGTATTACATGTCTTTGGAGTCAAGCCATACCAAGGACACTCCTAAATGCAACAAGGCCCGACATAAAATGAGGAATGTTGCATGGTATACTTTTGAGGCACGAAAAATTGCACATGATCAAGAAGCTTTGGGGAATATATAATGGCATGCGCCACCTTATATAGGAACAAAAGGTCTGATTTAATAAGTCTTGAGTTCACAGGTGTGAGTTTGAGATATATGTGAGAGGCCTTGACTATGGTTGCCACATTGACAAAAGGGTAAATTGAAGATAGGTATCAATTTATTCTGGAGGCGGTCAGAGAGGTTAGAGTGAGTGAAAAACATTATCAGCTCTAGTTTCGCTGGTATTCTGCGGTCTTCAGATGGCTTCGTCCCTCTTCTAGCAAAACGGTCAGTTGCCCTTAGTCCAGGGCTCCGCTGGATGCTGCTGCCAGTTGTGCTCGCCGAATCAGACCTTATTGGTCGACCTGGCGATCGTTGGAGAGCACTCCCTCCCATTGCTCCGCACTCGGGTTCGGTATAACGGGTACCCCGTCTATCTTCTGGCATGCCCACGTTATGTGATACAGCGGGGGTGTTTCGTGGCACCAGGGGCATTTGTCATTGTATTGTGTGGGATAAATTTTGCTGAGTACATTCAGGTTCGGGTACGAGCCCGTTTGTAGCTGCATCCACGCGACAGAGTCCTCTCTGCTAAGGGAGTTGTGTGGTGGTGGATACCGCTTTCTGCAGT
Organism: Dermacentor variabilis; assembly: GCF_050947875.1. Lineage (NCBI taxonomy): Eukaryota > Metazoa > Arthropoda > Arachnida > Ixodida > Ixodidae > Dermacentor > Dermacentor variabilis. The sequence continues at coordinate 76,444,093 of NC_134573.1, read as the reverse complement.
CCTTGTAGTAATTCAGTATCGCCGAATAGTCTTGAGGTACAGGTTCGGTCTTCTCGAGGTCGCCTACGTTGGATGCTCGGTAATAAGTGTAACCTCGAGCTATCCTGTCCGCCTCTTGGTTCCCTGCCACTTCCGTGTGTCCCGGCGTCCATACTATCATATGCCTAATTGGTTCTTCTTTTGTTTGTCGTTGGGTTATGTGGTCCCTGGAGGGGAGTATGCGGAGCGCTCCGTGCCCTATTCTGCCGCGTAGGTAGTTGCGGCACGCCGTTTGTGAGTCGGTAAGGATTGTTGCAGACCTTTTAGACCGATACATAAACTGGCCCCGACAACCACCGGCAGCAACGCAAATTATGTTTCCACGTTGCACCCCAATCTACAGAAGCATACTCTAGTAGTGGAAGGCACGCAGCAGAATACAACTGCAGAAAGAGAACAGGTGAGTGGAACTCATCCACTGTACGAGATACAATTCTAGGAGCGTGAACGGCACGTTGTGTATATTTAACGTGTGAAAAGAAACTTGGCATTTTGTCGAAGCACCTGCTAAGATATTTCATTCCATCGACCCTAGGCAGTGCAGCATCGTGAAGGGGGTGTCAGTGTGTAACTTAATACCCTAGTTCTGGACGCATTTCAGAGTACCTAATTGTTCCTGCACCAATTTTCGAAAGAAGAAATGTCTGTGTGGAAGTCAGTCCTGTCGGCAACACTGTTTACAGTCAAATAGCTTTAAGTCGTTGGCATACAGAGCCATGGGTATAATCTATTAAAATGTTCTTAGAACCAAGAGAAAGCCGGGAGTGTAAAACTGATTCAAACACTTTTGATGCAGTGTAAAGAATAGATATGAGCTGGTAGTTAGTAACCACACTTCTAGCACCCGATTTGTGCACGGGCAAAATCCATGCAACTTTCGAAGTGCTAGAAAACATATTAACCGTTAGGAAACTATTGAAGAAGCTTGTGAAAACAGGGACAAGTACGCTTTCATACCTCTTAAGTACTACGGGAGGAATATCATCAGCACGTCAAGAAAGGGAAGGTTTGAGGTGTTTTGTACACTTGAAAACAAGGTCTTCACTGATTTATAGCGTACACATCGTGCCAGACTTAGAAGGAAGGTTCCTTGAAGGAATTTTACACCATATACAAAACAGACATGTTCTGCGAAGGCTTCAGCAAAATTCGAGACGTCACCATTTTCATGAGGAAAGCATACAGCTTCGGCGCTCTCTTTAGAAGAGTGAGATCGCATGAAACTCCACAATTATTTTGAATTACGTTTCCTGCTGGCTTCCGCGCATTCAACGTGGTAGTAGTCATCATTCTATTAATAATAATAATAATAATAATAATAATAATAATAATAATAATAATAATAATAATAATAATAATAATAATAATAATAATAATCATAATAATAATAATAATAATAATAATAGTAATACCGGTAAACATAGCACTCTAGACAGCTCGCAAGGCTGAAGAAACGGTGAGGCACGTACGCTAGATCGTGTGATAGGAAATCCTAAGGAGCATAAATTTGCATTGTGCAAAGATCTGCGTTCAAACACACACGCACACAAGCACACACACACACACACCACATACGCATGCGCGCGCGTACCTTGCCAACTCGCAGAGCACGTCATCCCCATATACAGGGCAAGAATAGAGCAGTCGATGGGTGGACAACACGCAGGAGGGCAAATTTAGTCTTTTCGCAATGAAGGGGAGTTCGACTGGCCAGGGGCATGGAAAGGTAGCTCTGTATGCTAGATATAAGCATGAAGTTGCGGTGTCGAACTGTACAGGCGCGATGGGGCTCAGGTTTTGCTGGGCGCTTGTTCAGATGGAGTGAAAAAAAATCGAGGATGCTTAAGCTGCACCTTTAAATGTAGAACCCGGTAGCATTGAAAGATCCTTGACTGCTTCTCACGCTTCCCGGCAACTGGAGCGCATGTAACCATAATGCTTACCAGGAAACACGGCCCGCGAACGCTATCTACGAAAGCGGGCTTTCTGGTAGAGACGCGGCCTCTTGTGTGGGCTGCGATGCGGTGGAGGCGAGCGACGTGTGGAGGTATTGCAAAGTCCTACGCGCGCCGCTCTGTGGCCCCCTAGATGCTCAAGCGCCGTCGCGCACAAATGGCGGACGCCGTGGCCGGTCTGTGAATGGTAGAAACGCAAGAGAAGAGATTTCTTTGGGTTTTCTCGTAATTATGTTTTCTCGTCTATTCAATTTATAATCCGACGCTTTCATGTCTGTAGCTTGTGCGTAAGTCGTATATAACGATTTTTCTGTGTATTTTAGGTTGAACATTTCACTTAGTTCAGTAGCTTTCTCACGTCACGTGGGGGCACTGGGTATGAGTGGTTCCAAAATATTTTTGCCGAAACGATGCCCGACGCCGTATTTTCTGCGACACGTCGCCATTAACGCTATAGCGCTAAAGGAAAGAAGAGTCCTGTTAAGAGAGCCTTCAAGCACCTTGCGAAATTGACGGACTAGTGCAGTGTTGTTCAGGCATTGCAGGCTGTGCCACTTAAGGGCCTTACTGAGGTGTTTTGGCATGAGCTTGTGACGACCGCAAAGACGGTACTGTAGGGTGCGTGTTGCCCAGCACTAAGGAACCTCGAGTTTGTCAGCGTGGTGAGATTGGTACGGGGACAGTACTCAAGCCTTGCCAGAATGAGAAAGTGCAGTGTTCTGAAAACCTCAGGTACACAAGGAAGGGAGACACGAGACACAAACACCAGAATGCGACGAGCCTTAGATACAGTGTTGGTGACATGTGCGGCAAAGTTGTAAAATGGACTGAATGTTACACCCATAATGGGAAGGGGCCGAACGGTCTTCTAGAGTTGCCGCCGAGGATGTAGATTGGGCACGCAGCAGGTTTGTTGTGGCTGATACGCATGGTCATATCTTGTTCAGGGCTAATATAAAGTTTGTTATTGCGAGCCCAGTCACTCACTTTTACAGAACTTATTTACTTAAAGCGCATGCGCTGTGGTATCGACATGATGTCGCAGTGGAACTGTTATGTTGTTAATTAAAGTCATTCTGCGAATATGCGTTAGGAACTTGGTTTTGAGTTCATCTTTTTTGTGCCCACAAGTTATGACATCTAAGCAGCAAGATCTTAAAGGCAGCTGAAGAGATTCAGGCAGACGAAGCATACCGAATGCACAAAGCGCTGATCACACTTTTACCCCTTCCCAGCATACACTCACTCAGCATACATACACTCAGAGAAAGAGATATGGGCACAAACAAACCGTGTACACTATAGTGTAGTACAGGGCGGCTTTCTTAAATTTTATTGTGAATGCCCGTAGAATGCAGGAATCTCAGTAGCCAGAATGAAGCCTTCGGCCCGGAGGTCATTTGGAAGCACTGGCCTAGAGGTGTTTGTTCTGATAGTGGACGACTGTCCAATTGGCCCAGCACTTTGCACATGACTTGCCTCTCCACACTATACAGCTCGGGCAGCTGCTAGACGCAGGTACCCAACACAAATCTAAATTTACAGTCTAGAATTTAGCGCCCGTAAAGTGCACCATGGATAATGAGGTGCACAATTGATTATGAGTGACAGGCGGCGCATTAATTTTGACTACCAGGCACTCTCTAATGTGCACTTAATCCAGGTATATGAGCGTTTTTGCATTTAACCCTGGTACAAATTCCACCAGCGCGGCCAGAAGTAGAACTCAGGACCTCGTGTTCACAAGCAAAATACCATACTCACAGAGTCGGAGTGACCACGGGAATGTTTCTTAAAAAAACGTCACACTAGACTTGCCTTTTGTTCTTCAGGAAGTCGAGTCAGAGGGTTCGCCAATTAAGCGTATAGAAACATATCTGCTGATGAAAGAACGGTACTCGGCAATTTTAAAAAGACCTGGTGGTATCCACTAGTCAATAGCCTTTATACCTCATCACGTTACCGGTGAAACGACGCGATTGGATCTGCATACGTATGTGTAGCCTGGGGGCAAGTAGCCACTGGTATCGTATGAGTGACACAATATATTGAAGTAGCCTTATACTTACAATTATTACTCCGAGCTGGATGGCCTCACAAGCGGTAAAAGAAAAGTTAAAGGTACAGCCCGTGGTAAAAGTAGCTGTGACTGGTGTGGACGGCTGATAAAGAACATTCGCACTTTCTACAGCAACGCTGATGTTTCGAGCGTAACCTGAGCGAATACTAAAACTACATTATTTCTGAACCACGTCCATCTGTTCTCATCAGTTTCCTTCGCTCTTTTTACATCACAGGTAGCGCTGGACTTGTGGATATTCTCAGGTAGGCATACAAATTTTGCGATTACACATTTTACCCGCCAATCTGTTTAAGGCACAGCAAACTGAACGATTGCCGCCATTGTAACTTTACGAGCCGAGTTGAGGTTGCGCTAAAAGGAGAATGAGAAAAATTAATTCTATTTAGTAGAACAAAATTGCTAATTATACAATGTGTCCACAGGCACTGTTATTATTTATGGAAGAAAAAAAATATTTTGGAACATTTAACGTATGGATTATACGCCATCTACTGCACCGCTGAAAAGAAAGGCGTTTCTCAGTGAAGGTGGGCAAGAATGGCAGCCCACTTCAACAATGTGCGAGTGCTTAAGTGCACGCAATAGAGATTTGCACTAAGTAACGTCTAGAACAATATTCTCGTCCAAAAACATTTTGAGGTTTGACACCTTAAAAACAACTAGTAAGTTCGGCACAAGCAAATGATGTGCCTTTAACAATCGCTAGTTGTCTTGCCGCAATTCAATAACCAAAATAAGCAGCATCTTGTCAGAAGACATAATTGTATGATGCACCAAAAGCAGCACAAGACTGATAGTCACGAAAAATGTAGAAATGCGTTCGGAACACACCAGGTGCAAATGACGGGCAGAAATTTGGAGCCTCATTTGCCAGCGCACTATCAGAAAAGTATCCCATCAATGTTCGTTAGGCTCGTTTAGTAGGCCCACTAAACGTGAGTTGACAACAGTCAGTGTCTCCTAAAGACCTGAGTTTTTGCAGCGCCAAGGGACCGGTCATAAAGGCACTCAAATAGTCCTCGACTCAAAGCTCTTTCTACACCACGCAGTTGCGTACAGCGCCATTTTTAGCTGAAGAACATGCGGCCATTCTCAAGAATCATCCTGAATTGTGAACGAATCCATGGTATGTATTCTGGGACGGTCACTTTCCGCGATACTATCGCCACGGTCATCTGATGTGTCGTGATTCGCTGTTTTAGCACCACGTCATGCGAAGGCAACAGTTTCACTGAAAGTGACTGTCCAAAAATTATCATCATCATCAGCCTGGCTACGCCCACTGCAGGGCCAAGGCCTCTCCCATACTCCTCCAACTACCCCGGTCATGTGCTGTCATGTCCGAGAATATGTCCCCTTAGCCTCCAAGTCACCCAATCACATCGCACCCAGTTCAGTGCACGAATAATTGTCAATGAAGTGCTGCTACCGCTTCTGCCGAAAGGCGGCACTGCTACGCACTTTATTGAGCCGAGGTGAAGTGCTGAATAGAGTTCTGTAATACGGGGATTAATGTCCTGTCCATTTGCGCTCTCAAACTCAGTTTTTTTAGGGAAATGTGACAACTCGGCGTCGGTATGAATTCATCTCGAGGTTTCCCCGTCGGGCCCCTTGAGCAATTTTTGTATGCCGAAAGTTGCAAAACTTGGTTGAGGGAGCATTCTATCGCGAGAATATTTCCAGCGATCAAGCGCTGTCCAGCATTTTTGTCCTTCCTTGTGTGTTAGTCGCTTGCGCTGCCCCATCAAGATATTTACAGAGAGTTTAATAATGGCCAATGTATACACAAGCGTTTTGACGCTATGGTAGTGCAAGCAAGCGCTTCACCGCAGTCCTCAAGTTGTTCGCGCTGCTGCTGGCTGTTTTTGAGCAGCAGGCGGGATGCGTGACGTTGAGGCGAAAGTGGGGTCGTCATGTCTGCTGGGCAGGAAACTAGATAATATGAGGAAGTGGACATGACATCTAAAAAGGTAACTTATAGAAGGCGGGCAATTTCAAACAAACGTAGTACCATTAGCGAGGGACACGAGTACAGTCCCGTCACCTGCAGTTAGCTAGCTGATTGCTGTCTCCGTCACGAGGAAGAAGCCGATGTACAATAATCGTCGAGGTACAAAATACTGAAAGAGGTGCATGCGCAAAAAAGTACACGACACGTATGTAAAGTTACTGAAGGCTTCGTGCCGCTTGTGTCAAAGCGACACACTCATTTGGGGAGATTGGTAAAGAATGGATACAATCTGGGGAACGCACCCACTTGCACATATCCTGTGCAGAGGATGTCATGGCACATACTAAGCTGCACCACGCCCTGTGACCCAACTTGTCTACTAGGCCAGACAGCAGCCGGCAGTGAGATAGTTATTCGGGTGCATACACAGAGGCTGCAGTTCTCTACTAGACAAGCAGAAGCTAGAAATTACCAGTGGCCCAAGCTTTCGTACATATCTACAAATATATCCACGAGTAGATGACGAGCGCCAAACACTAAGGAGGAGGCAAAGAAAACCTTAAAATCACCGCAAGCTGTCGTTCAGGCAGATGTCACTAAAAATCTCATAATAATTTGGGACTTTGACGGCGCTGCAGCGGCAATGCTGCAGTTAGAATGCTGTAATGAAAGTGAAATATAATGATTGATTGATTGATTGATTGATTGATTGATTGATTGATTGATTGATTGATTGAAAAATAAATCATGCGTTCAGAATCTCGAGTACCCTTGCATATACTGTCTGTAGGTGCTGTTCCTCACTTTAGTCACACTTACACAGAAAGTCAGCGCAAAGTTACAGTGCAAACTGGCAACAAACTCGGACATTTTCAGTGGCCGTAAATGTTCTACCCAGCAAGCTGATCACATTGACGAAGGATCACACAGAAGACTACATCGAAAGTCCAAACTATCCCGATGACTATTACCCACAAGACACACAAATTCAATACAAAGTTGAGGTGAGTAGCCCTAAGAATGTACCATAATATATATTTGAGAAACAGGAGATAGTAGCTGCAGCTTAGTGATTCGTGATTTCCGTTAAAAAAGAAAACCTAAACAGTAGACTTGAGTACGTCTTAGATATATCAGCAGCCTATTTTGACTTGTCGGCAAATGACACGCCATACCACATTGCGGGGTGCGCGTAAGACGCCACTTCAGCTATGAACTAAATTGTTCTGACAGCGAGAGGATTTGGTATACTCGCCCGTGTCTGAGAAAACTAACCTGCTGTCAGTGTGGCGTCTTTCGAAAATGGGTCGCAATCCTTTATAAATAACAAACTTGAGAAGTTACGAATCGCTCTGCACATTGAGAGCGTGAAGTTTCTGCCATAGTTAGAGGAAGTAACTCCAGCCTTTCAGACGCGGAGCTCAATTTTTTTCTGTCACAATACTGGTGAGTTTTGACAGAGTTCTTGTTTTGGTTCAGATTGCGCTGTCCCCCTGTATAACCCTCCTAGCAGGCGTGAGCATAAAATGCCTGAGAGTTTTGGTGCATGTAGATAATGTCTACAAAACAGGTAGCCACAGTAGTGTATTTGATACAGGAATTACATATAAAGAAGCTTAATTTCCTTGTCGAATGATCCCTTTCGATATGTGAGATACGTCGATATATTTTTGTAAATCCCATTACACATGTAACGCTGAGGGGCGTGCACAATATTATAAGAATTGGCTTGTACAATACATGAATTACAACAGCACGATATACCCACTTTGACATCTCAGCGAATGACACACAATAACAATTTTTAGGTTTCGAATGATTACGAAAGTATCGCGTAATGTAAAAGCGTATACGAGGTGATCCTCGTGATTTAACTAGCTTCACCCTGTTGCAGCCCGCGTCAGCAGACTTTGCTAAGCTTACTGTTCTTTTTTCTTCTCATAATTGTCTAGGGTGAGCAATGTGTAATTGCTAATGAAAATATCTGTTTCAGCGTTCTAGTGCTAATGGGACGTGAAACACGAAAACTCGAGATGCGGCAGGGAACAGGGAAAGCTGTTTTGTCTGTACTCTATTTCATTCTAAGCAAACAACACTGGTGAAGCTACGCAAATATAGTTGTCTCACTACGCCCGTTTCATAGTGAAGATGTGTTTGATTGGCGACGATTTCTATGAAATAGCCATTTCAGACATTACGAATACACTTTGTGGATATAAGGCTCTGTCAATCACTTATTATTTGTTGACATTTATGCTTTCCGTATACACCCAATGTGCTTAGGTCACCGGCACAAGCGGTAAATTGTGGCCACTGGCCTCAGCAACGTTTCATTCAACTCAGTGGGTGGAAGATAGGCTCACATCTGCGACGCCTTCCTATTATGTCATATAGTCCAACATAAACGCATTAAATTTAGTATTACATGCTAATTACACGACGCTTACCTATACATTTTATTTTTCACAAGTGCGAACAGTAAGAAGTCTAGCGCTACCTGCTATGTATGAATAATAATATTATTCCGGAACCTTATTTAGAGATGGTATTAGCTAGCGAAATCAAGGTGCTTCTGTAATCCAAGCCATTGCAATCACGTGAAAAAGCAGAACGCACCAGTCGCTAACTGAAGGCAAGAGAAAACGCTATTATGGCCAAGATACGGATAATAATTTACAGCCCAGCCAGCTATTGTGCAAATATTAAGGTTGAGTATTTATTTATTTGTTTATTTACCCTCAGGGCCGTTCGGCATTAGAGAGAGAAGTGGGCTATAGAAGACATAAGCATGAAATACATTACGAGCTTACACACAATATTTCCTAATTATGCAATGTTAGCTGAAAGTACGATAAATACTTTATTAGAACGTGACATATATAAGTAACATTAAAAAGGAAACAGCCAACAGTAGTTAGTAGAAATGTTTGCTACTCTACAGTGTTAGCTAGGGCATTTCGAAAATTATCATTGTTATTAATGGAAACCATATCATACGGAAGTGCATTCCTATCTTTTGCAATACGTCGTAAAAATTCATGTAAAAATAATTCGTGTTACATGCACCAATAAATAAAACGCGACATAGGCGGTTATTCTTTGTAAAAATTTATCTTCCCCAGACGGAATGGCCCACACATTTTGGAAGTTTAAGATTCACGGTAACGAGTCTATAGCAAGCCAGGATTTTTATTTGAAACAAAAAAATAATCGGTTCTTACGGGCAGCTTTCTGGTTTAGACAGTGTTATTTCGATTTACGTGTTGTACGTTATGGGCTTTGGCTGTAGAATGACAATAAAAGAAAGCATTGATTTAGTCCAGTCATTATACCTTAAAGCCAAGAAACAATGACCATATAAACTCAAGAAGCTATGTTCGAAATTAAGACTACCAATAACAATATAACACTCCCATCCTTCATTGAAGTGAGCGAAATCTCACTCACGTAACAGTTTTCTGAGAATCCATAACCGGTGAAGACTATCAGCAATTATCTTTAAAACACGCTAGCTGGTCCTCGCAATAAAGAGGAAAATTACAAAGTTACGCTGTTCGCAGCTTTCAACTCTTCAGCGTCACTGCAACCTGAAATCTTCTGAGGGTGTTTAGTAACAGATTAGTGATAGCCAAAAGATATATTTTACGTGAAAACAAAATAAGCATACCTTCGATATCACCGAGCCTTTATCGATCCCAGGTAATACCACATTCGCATGTGCTTGCGACGTCCAGGTGAAGATGGGCAACAACGTGCTCCAGGAGATGGCGCGGATCCAGGTGACCTTCGAGGTGTTCTTGATGGAGCGTAGTGCCTTCTGCCACAAGGATGGCCTCGACATCGTCGACAGAACCGGAGAAGTGAGAGCGTAAGCGGTCCAGGCCGACCTCAGCACGCCTTGCACGTTGATGGTTCAAAGATGGATTGATTGCCACGATATTGATGAGGTTTTCATAAGGATTGATGTGTATTGATGGGCATTCATGAACCTGAATGTAGTTTTGAGGCTATGTCGTTGAGTCGTCATAACAGACGCCTATCACCTCGCATACCCTCTGAGAACGCAGCCTAGCATTAAATTTCTCAGTACGTACAAAGATGAGTGAACAATGCAGTCGTCTACGTTTTTACTGTCTACGGCAACACAATGCTTTCTCAGAGACTGCGATTCTTGTACTTTCGATGTGGGCTGTACCTATCAGTCAAGAAGCACGCAAAATTAATGTTTGGATAATAAGCTGCAGCCTAATTTACATGGGCATTGACAGAGGGGCTACAGACGCCAAATGGTAGCGAGAAGAAAAACTGTCGACATCAACACTTGCACAAGTCAACAGAAAAGCTCATTGAAAAAGATTCATAAAGATATTTAAGCACTTATATTACCCAAACAAGCTATTGATGGCTTCAGATAATCTCATGATCATATTGAGGTAAGGTTCGTGCTATGTTCATGCAATTTCAACGTTTTGTGAGAGCCTCCTTGCTGAAATGTTAAAAGTGATTGACGTCACGAAAATAAGGAATATTTACAGTCATGGCATTTGAGAAAAAAGCGGCGCCAGTAAACAACTGTTTAAAACTGTGTACGCAAAACAAAAGTTCTTATTATTAGGAACCATATGTACGCTGTCACCTCTTCCTAAAAATATGGTCAGTAAATTCGATTATTCACTAGGGCAGGAAAAAAATTCATACTAAACTATAGAGTGCCTATCACTTAACGAAGGCCACTTATTAGTATAAAATAAATATTAAAGTTCAGTAAATTCATATTCATAAACTTATTATGGTTTTGCAAGGTAAGAAAAAATGCGGCAGGTGGCTATATGAGAGTCCATCTCACAAAATATAGCTGTAATATTTTACTCGAAATGCTTGCTACCCTTTATAACTAATACCATGACTTCAAGTCTACTAAATATTTGGGGATAGTGCGAAAGTCATACTGTCTGGGGAGGGAAAGCGAGAGAAGTCCACTGGCAGCGAAAGGCGCCTTTACTGAAACGGCCACAACAACCAAAGTCGTTCACGTCTTCTACCCACCACCAGTTCAAAAAATTTGCGCCGAATCAGATGATGATGATTATGAAATGAACCCGTAAAACACGCGTAGTAATGGGCGCTCTATCTGATGATGATTATGATTATGGAATGGACATGTAAAACAAGCGTGGCAATATTAATCCATAAGAAAGGAGACGAGCGAGAAGTGTTGAATTGCAGGCCCATTAGTTGGGCTTGCATTTGTCAATGTACAAAGTATCGGAAATTGTAAATCCAAATATAATCAGGCCAACACTCGACTTTCGTCGGCCCCGAAAACATGCTGAATTTCGAAAATATTACTAAACAGGTGATCCCATTCGTACCTTCACTAAGGTGACTCCGAAGTCCGCAGAATATAAAGGATGCGGCCATCATGCATTACATATAACCGTGCATGCAGATAACTGCAGTTATGGAGGTAGTCTTCGTCTCAACAAAATCGAAAAAGCCTTTCAAATGGGGAGGTTTCAGGCAGCGAGACACTTCTCCTCAATGCTCTTCACTGCTTGCTTAGAAAAAGCATTCAACCTGTTCAGCGGATAATCAATAGGGCATTGACTCAGCAACTTCTCATTTGAAGATCTATTTGTTTATATTAAGGTACTGGCAGGTCTGTTGGCCCTTCAGCAGGAAAGCACTGTTTCCAGTATTGAGGGGCGGGGAGGGGGGGCGGCGAAACTCACAAACTCGCGTGCACAGGGTAAACAGCCTGCGGGAAAACAAAAAGAAACACGCAATGTAATTACTAATGAAAGTTAGTATACAACTGTCGTCGTGACTGTGAAATTCAACAGAGCAGTCAAATATATGAAGGGGGCAAGAACACACTCAGGCAAAACTAGAAATCGAAATACGCGCTTCACCAGTTTAGTTGTAGTAGAGCTAATAGTCACTCATGCATCGTTAAAACTGTTTCCTTGAATGGCGAAATCTGGTGGAGAGTTACATTCATGATATTTTTTGTTCATAACAATTCATGACATTCCCACCACCATGGCTGAAGACCTTAAAAGCTGACGTCTAAGTGCAATTTTACGAATAATATGGGGAAGACTGATTACTGTTCAGCCTTCGCGTGAGAACGGAAGAGTTCCTGATTGGTAGTCAGTCTCTTTGAGATGTGGAAGTGTATGTTTATCTAATGCGCGAATTAGTTACACATGGTGCGGATCATCAGAAACTTGCAAATGAATAAAGCTGCCAGGTACTCGCAAGCGTCAGTTTAGCGGTATCCTTAAAAGCAGAAGTACAATACGGAAGTATTGAAGTACGGAAGTACAGTATAGTACAATGCGTTGTACTATAAATAATCTATGCTGCTGAAACTTTAAAGATAACAAGAAATTTGAAATTTAAGTGAAGAACGTAACGAACGATGGCGTGAAAAATTATAAGCGTAAGTTCAAGAGACAAGAAGACAATGGTATGAATAAGAGAAGACACGATGCTCGGTTATGTTATTGTTAAGACTAAGACATGGAGCTGAGAATATCATGAAATGCGTAAAACATGTAACCGATGGTTTACTAGAGTTGTGTATTTTTCGCCGAGGTAAGCAAAACGCAGTTGAGAGCGACAGAAGTTTAGGTAATGCGATAAAGTTATGAAATTTCTAGGCTTATAATCAAGTCATTTTACAAAATATGGGTAACTGGAAATTATTAGGACACGCTCTCTTCTTGCAGGGTACATGGCATAGCACAATGCCAGTGATGATAATTACAACCCATTGCTGCAGAGTGATTAGGTTGGTGTGGCCAGTTGAGGTGCATTATGGCAGTTTTTCTTCGTTTTCAAACTACAGTTTGTGCAATGTACATTTCCTTGCGAACTGCACTCAAACAATTGAGCTTTGTTCATAGTGAACGCTGATTTGTTGTGTCAACCAATACATGCCTCTCTAGACGTCATTGATTGCTGCCATCGGCAACCTTTAGATACAACACTACCTCACAACGGCAAGGCATATCCATCAATTTAGAAAGTAGTGTTTGGAGAAAGAAGCAATTCATATTCATTGTAGTTGATTCAAGGCTTCAATGTCGATAGATCCAGACAGAGGGACGAAAATGTTTGTTAGGCAAAACGAAATCGTGAAATAAAGGCTGCCCCCGCGATGCTTTCGACAGCATACTGAACAAAAAATGAGACTCTCAAGAAGTCCAACAATATATGGAAATAGTTTTGAACCCATTTTTCTTGCGTGGACATGACTAAGTCATAATTCATTACACTCTCCTGGAGCTGCGCCGTCCCCCACAATCACCACTATAGACCTAATCTACCTTTTGCTTTTCAGGTGAGGTGGCGCCACAAGTACATGCAAGCTAAAACCCCTTGATAATTTGAAAATAGCGACACTCTCCTCCCCACGGCGCTTTCCTCCTGGATTCTCCCCTTTTTCCCCGCTCTTTCTCCTTGGCTCCCGCGGAGGGGTTGCGGTATTCGATGGCGGCGTATGATTTCGGGCCAGTTGCGCGCCCCACTGGAGAACAATTTTTTGTAATGGTAATAACACCATCGAGAATGCTGAAGGTGACATTTACGAGTAGGTTGGTTTCCTCTTAAAGCCGTATAAATGGGGCAAAATGATGTAAAAGGAGCTTTCAGGCGAGTTCTATACTCCAGTCAATTTTTGTCTCGCACATATTGAAATGTTTTACTTTATGAATCTGTACAAGTATTGTTTGTGGCACATCCCGCTGTGTTTGGATTTCTTTTTCTTGCCGGTTCGCGCATGCGCACCGCATGTATTATAAATAGCGTGCCTTCTCATAAAGAATAAGTCGCGAGTGCATCGTCCGTTCATGTGTTTGTCTTCTAAATGTGGAAGTAGCTTATGCTCTGCGGTCTTTAAATCGAATAGGACGGTTGGGCCATTTCGGTGCGAGCAAGCGTGCGCGATCATTTAAACACATCCTACCTGTATTCGTGAGGAAACCGAACATTCGTCACCTACTTATGTGTGCGTGGTAGCTCAATGCAAAACAAATTCAAGAAGTGAAAAATAATCCAGAAACTCCACTGGAGTTGTTTAAGCATGCGTAAGCATATCCCGTAATTTCAGTTAACGCCTCCCAAATTTAAGTTGGTCCAGCCTAAAATTTAGGTTGGCCCAACCCGAAATTTGATGTTGGCGCACCTTTAAAATTCAAGTTTCTCATGCCCAAATTTAAGTTGTATGATGTCCAAATTTCAGTTGGCCCACCCCGAAATTTCAAGTCGGCCCGCTTCCAAATTTCAGCAGGCCGACGTCCAAATTTAATGTTGGCGCGCCCGCAAGATTAAATTGGCCCACGATCGGATTTGAACTCCGTTTATCCCGATATTTAAGTTCACCAACCTCCTAAAATATAAGTTGGCCCACCCCCAGATTTCAAGTTGGTCCAGCCCCAATGTCATGTTGGCCCACCCCCAAACTTAAATTGCCGTACTCTTGAATTCAAGTTGGCGCACCCCCAAATTTCATCTGGCAGACCCCCAGATTTAAACTTGGCAAACCAAAATTTCAAGCTGGCCAACCCCCATATTTGAAGTTGGCTCACCCCTACTATAAGCTTCCCCGTGAATTTTCTCAGCAGTCCTTTGGTACTCTAGGAGCATTCTCTTTTTTTTAGGGAGGGGGGTAGGTCATACTGTTCCTTATCGCTTATAAAGCTAACAATTATTTGCATTAGCACTATTATAACGACGAAATGTGTTAAGTTTACAAACTGCGTATTTTTATGCAGATACAAGAAATTACACTTTTTGCGTGACGGGGCTGGGGTTCTCACCAAAGAATACTTACGCATTAAAGACGTAAATTAGACTAGCTAGCGCTGATCACCTGCAACGCCACCCATTTACTTGCCATTATTTTTTTCAGGGCCTCCATTTATTGTACCTAAGTGACTGACGCACTCATCTAAGTAAACAGGAAAGAAAGTTCTTGTACAAGCCGCTAGTTCTATTTTCAGTAAAACAGGCAAAGGATCTTAACAATCATGAAAAGTGCGATAGTGAGGCGGTATCTTCGCACATGTATCTTCGCAACTAAAAGCAGAACCTATAGTGCTGCATACGGCTGACTTACAGTTGACAATGTGCGAGGTGATGAATCTCAGCAGACTCTTCGGCATATTGAGGACTTCCCATTTTTATGCTAGGTACGAATTTTAGCAGCGAAAACGCTGATTAGCAGGCCTGAAGGATTAAAAAAAAATGAGGCATTAAGATATGCTTTCATATGAGCAATAAGACGGTAACCTACCTCTCAAACAGCGCTGTTCTTTGTCCGAAGAAAGTTCTTTTGACCAATTTAATGCTGCCACTGCTTTTTGCGCAAGCCGTGGTTCTTTCCTTAACTTTGTCGTATCATAAAAAACTGCATAATAACATTCAGACTTTTTTCTGAAGAGACATGCGCCACAGCAAGGCATAGCGCTAGCACAACACCGCAGGGAAGACCGCATGCGACGTTCGCTGCGCCAACCCACTCGAGCTAAGGAGAAAAATGGCACCATCCAAAAAGTAAAATACAACGAAAACTCAAGATCCGCGCGTTTCCAAGGGCGACGGCAATGATACCAATCGTCGTGCAGGGAGATGGGGGCAAAACTAGTTCCCGCAAGGGGCACGCGCGAGGGGCGAGGAAGAGGCGAGGAAGTCGCGCAGTGGTGGCAGAGTTCAAAGAGAGGCGGTACTTTCAAATTATCAAAGGACCTTTAATGCAAGCAAAGCCTGTGCTCATGAATTGTTCCAGAAATGAATGCAAGATTTCTAACGCAAGGAACAGTTGCTTCCTATCTCGGTGAACGCTCACGGAGAAAGCAGAGTGTGATAGGTGTACAAACAAAAGGAATGGCATCAGGCCCACAGACGTAGATGTATTTATAGAAATGTCTAGTTCGCTCATTCACAATATCAAAGGGCAGTTTCGACAATTCGAAGTTTTGTTTCAAGGAGGCACGACTGGACAACGTCATTATGCGTCCCGATATGCCACCACTATCAAGCAAAAGCAGAGCTGTGCTAATAAAGCAGTTGAGAAGGCACCTGCGACGCAATCCTTTCTTGGGACACCTGACGTGCCGCTTGGCGTTAAAAGGTTAACGTCGGTAATTCGTGGCAAAAAAGAGCCCATTGTCGGAAACGGAGACACAGAAGGAAAGAAAGTTTCGTATCTATGTAGGCGAATAATTAACGCTGGACGTGGATCTTAAGAAACGCCTAGGCAGCGCTCTGTGTCTATGTCTTCCTGTATCCCCTTCTGGGCTTCAGTGCAATTGCTATGGAGCTTCCTCCTCTTCATACAGGTACTGCGGTCCCCAGAGCGGCCGCAACTTTTTGATGGAGGACAGCGTCATCATCATGCGGATGTACACGGACGCAAAAGGGCGCGATCGTGGCTTCCGGATCCGCGTTCGCCTTCATCAGTCACCCTGCGGTGGAGTGTTGCGGTCTGCCCGGTCGGGATATATCACCACGCCCGACTATCCGTACAGTTACGGGGCGCACAGGTTGTGTGTATGGAGGATACAGGTAAGAATATGACAATTAACGGTCCACTTCACTGCGTATAACCTGCATATCCGCGGCATCGTAACAATACCTCCGCTGCTCCAAAGGAAAGTGGTTCAACAGCAATTACCACTTTCTTTAAGTCAGTGCTATAATTACGAAGCAGTTTAAAACAACAACAAAGCGAAAGCTGCAAATGCGTCCAAACATGAAGAAATTTGTTATTTCAGTTCCTGCGCAGTACGTTCTGTCACAATAAGTACATGTCATAAACAAGACCAGCAAGTAGTTCAGGCTTTACACCGGTGTATTTCTACTCATCAGGCTTCGTAAGTGCCTAAAGGAACACTAAGTTGAAAAGTTTGAGCTTTGTTAATGAAAATACTCCAGTGCAAGAAAACTAAATCGATTGAGGTTTGGTGAGCCGCAAAAGACTCAAAAGCAAGAGACAGGTGGCGACGCGGCCTTCAAGTTCCCGCACCAGGGCGCCGTGAAGTGACGGATTTTACGGCGCCCACTGGTGCCGCGGTAATTTTTGTCGGTAAACATTCACCACATTGTGCTCTAAAAGAGCCAAGGGCTGAACTTAAGAAGTTTCAGAAAATCTACCTGGTCATTACAGAGACAAATATGCACACGCAAAAAGAATATCTTCAAATTGTTGACGTCGCAATGACGATCAGCGCTGAGGTTCTCAAAATTGATGACATAAAACAGTGACCCTAGTTATTTTTATTCTAATAATGAAAGCATCGCCGCAACACTTATGCGAATAGACTCCTGAAATAATACTTTATCCGTATAGACTGAAATAGTTTCTCAAAGTATCCTTTGAAGTCGCGAGGACATTTCCTCCAAGGCACTTGAGTTCTCAGGGGTCTCCAATCCAACGTCACTCAGCTACGTAGTCTCTCCCTAGTTCGTGCCTGTGTTAGACCTCAGTAACTTGATCCATCGATCGATCCAATTATCAATCTATGAATCTTTGTTGGACACATTTGTTTATCTTTACGGTATGACAACATACCACCAATACACATCGTATATTCGCGAGTAAAAAGGCCGAAGGCTTGATTTTATATCAAAGTTTTATTGGGAAACTGCGCTGGTTTACTTTTCTGCTTTTGGCGTAGCATTCTTTGTACTCAATATTAGGAACGCTGAAATAGTGAGTACTAAAAAAGCAAAGGACGGCTTTGACCAATCTGTCATGGCTCGTAAACAGGAAGAAATAGTAAAAAAGGAACATAAAATAAAATTTAAATCAAAGTACATGGTTGTATGGTATAACGCGCTGCGAATTCTTTTGCCGATGTAAAAAGCAACGCCACAAAGGCAGTTACCTCAAAGCTACCTTTCAAGCCTGAACTTATTCTGGAGATTGTCCAGTTCCGCAAACCTGGGAGGAAAAAGTGTTCGGAAATAAACAAGTATAGTTTGTGAAATATCATTAGTTGGATAATAAAATGTGTGACATGGTGAACAGGCGCCGCGTAACAGATGTGTACTTTCGATACATTTTTTGCAGGCCACCTTTGGCATGCGCATCAAGCTGAGCTTCGATGGCTACTTTGATATTAGAAGCGACGACCATGACACCTGCTTCATGGATTATCTCGAGATTAGCAGGTCGGGCAAGTTCGAAGCTGACTCGCAGCGGTAAGTTGGTTGGCCACTGATTGCATTCCGAGAGGCATGTATATACAAAGCGTACCAACACATAACAATGGCGCGCAAACAGACCTGTGGTAAGCTTCTTGATAGATCTCATCTCGCCCTCGTGGTTGTTGTCAGCATAGGTTCCAAATGGGTCGCCAAGCTTTGGGCGAAAAGCGGTCGAGTACCAATGGTCGCCGACATCAGCAAGGATCGCTTATTGGGAGCTGCGATTCAAGCGCGGCTATGTGAGGAGAGAACCAACGTTAAGAAAAAAAATCATTTTATTCTAAAGAGAGACACACCTGGATGTCCTTCAACAAAAAGAAAATTTCATATCCATGTTGTATATTTGCGCCGCGGAAAGGAAAGAGAACTCTCTTTTACATTAGCATTCACAATAAGTGTCTCCTTTTTAGCAGCCGCTATAAAAGGTGGCACTCACGCTGTTAACAAATGTAATGCAATGCAGCCATTGAAAGCACGCACCTAATGCACACTGAATTCTACATGCCCCCATGACAGGTTCTGTTGCTTTGTTTGTAACCGCTAATGTGATTTCTCCTGGCGCGGAGTATACGAGGTGTATGTCATCGTTGTTCCACGGTCTCAGTTAGAATACGTGCGTTACAACCGCTAGATAATTATTTACTTAAGCTGCCTTCGTTCGAGTGCACTGGCGGTGAAGCTTGACGTCCGACGATGCGACCAGTACACAACACCCAAAGCTTTTTCGGCCTGCAAAGAAACGATGTTCTGCGAATGGGTTACTCTCTGAATTAGGATGACCGTACAGCTGGCATTTTGCTGCATCGCTCTCTGCGCTAAAACATCGAAACGCCCACAAAGTAGAATTGCGGGTCAATTGAAAATAGCGCTCCAGTGGCAGGCCACGGAAAGAATGTTGGTGCATTTGATCAGAAAAATAGCGTCACTTTTGTTTTAAACGTAAATAGTGTGACATTATTTTTTCGCCGGAGGTGATCCCTCGTCAAAGAGATAGCACTAAACCCCATGAACCCCCGATGTGCCGCCATGCTTGGAACGTGTGGCCTTTTACGAAATCTTGGCTGCCAGATGCATTTTGCTTCAAGCTATCGTTGAGACTCCAGAATTTTCAATTCGATAATGAGGTTTTACGTGCCAAAACCATTTTCTGATTATGAGGCACACAGTAGTGAAGGACGCAGTAGTGAAGGAAATTTCGACCACCTGGGGTTCTTTAACGTGCACCTAAACCTAAGTACAACGGGTGTTTTTGCATTTCGCCCCCGTCGAAGTGCGGCCGCCGTGGCCGGGATTCAACTTAGCGATCACGTGCTCAGCAGCCCATCACCATAGCCACTGAGTAACCACGGCGGGTTCGAGAATTTTGAACAAATACCATACGTAATCTGTGCACAACAGATAGTTCTCAGTACATCTTGACCTCATCATTCAGTCATCCGGTACCCTACATGGATAACTGAAAATAAGATTTCTGACGCCACTATAGTGGCGTGTGGCTAAAGGCCGAAGTACATGTACGGTTGCCGGCGCGCGATAGTTCGCGCCCACGTACCTACGCAGCGCGCGTACCTGCGTACCTGCGCGTACCTACGCATGCGCAGATAGTTGGGAACACATCCTACGCGTCGAAAGGCAAAATGTGATGCTGAAGGTGTCCAGCATCAACCTAGAACATACGCATAAGCTCTTGGAGTTTCTTTTTAAATGTGTTAGTGAAGGGGTCCTTGCATTATGGAATAACGCAATAACAGTTGTACTCACTGTAATAAATATAATCTTTGAAGCGCATCGTTCCTTTCATAAGGCGACTATGATCATGGGGCTATTGCCATACATTGACAATTATCATCGATAATTTCTGCGCAAGCCCCTCGCCTATTTCGCCCGTTATGGGGCCGTCGATCAGTGCTGTAATTGCAAGGAAATTTTTCTAGGTATTGAGATATTAGGTATTGTGAAGGGAAATAGGGCAGTTAGTTGAAACCTTGGGCAGCACCTAAATGATATGAGGCAACATCTAGGCGCCTTCCAGGTCATCATTCTTTTGAAAATGGCCAAAATTTTTCTTGAAGATTTCAGCTATTTGACTACATCGGCAATGAACATCAGTGGCTTCTGCTCAATTTTCTTGAGCTTGGCTCATCTAACTTTTGGGCCGCTGGATACTGCCACTGTGAGACAATTGGGTAGGCTGGGCAGACCCACTGAGACGCAGTGACACACAACACTACAACAAAACATTCTATAAAATTGATTGAAACATAGAGGGAGAAACGAACTCTACACACAAACATTATTTCAGGCAAGAAGCCAACAAGAGACAGCTCGAAACTAGGAGCACCAGACGGTGCTGATTTCTCCACAGAATTAAACCAGTCTAATGTTGTAGACATTTCATATACATTAAGCAGGGATGAAACAGGTCTGCTTAGAAGGGCGTAAACTTTTGTCCCACGAACAACACATAAATTCGAGCTTCACAAGGACCTCACAGAATTTTCCTGACGAATGCATACCAAATTTTTGGCAGGCAACAATGCACCATACAGTGAGACGACACCACTTAGAGCACAGTTGACTTGGACTTCAGAAGCAGAAGAAATCGTTGTATTTGAGATATTCATATATTTCAGCAACGCTGCTAGCCTGGAAAGGCTGGGAGTAGGAGTGGGGCACAAGGTGCATAAATACATAACACAGACAATACAATACATGTTTTGCATAACGTCGCTTCCGCGTAATATATATATATATATATATATATATATATATATATATATATATATATATATACACATATATTTGAGACGGTAATAGTTCCGCGGAAACGTGCAAGGTGGGGAGGAGTAATTAATAAAGAGAAAATTAGGCAACCACCCAAACGTAGCCAAGTGCTACAAAGGAAAACCATACGGGTTCCTCGAAAGCAAGAGCTTCGCAGTTGAGGAAAAATTCGTCCTGGCCCGAGACTCGAACACTGGACCACCACCTTTCCGGTGGAGCCACTCTACCATCTAAGCTAACCAGGCAGCTAGCAGATGGTAAGCGAAGTCGAATTTATGAAGTCCGAACAAAAGGCGAGAGTCTGACGCAATAGTGCTGCGGAAACCAGCAGGGTGGAGAGGAGGGTGGACCTCCCCTGCACATATATATATTCGGTAGAACTGTCACTACAGAAATCATAAGCCAATCGCAGATAACCAAGTGAAAAAATACCTGTCTCAGAGAGTCTCATCATCTCAAATCTTAGTTCCTGGGACGACATTGTAACTTAGAAAGCAGGTAAGGATGGAAGAACAGTCATTTTGTCACTAAATAAGGAAAAGCACAGGCTTGCAGACAGCAAAAGAACCCTGAACACTACCGTTAGCTAGAAAACAATCCGACATTACTGTACGCATTGCGAATTACCAACAGGCAGAAACCACTTTTTTTCTGATGGATTCAAAACACTGTCAGAATTCAAATTTTCTAAACCGAGCAATAAAACTACAGGGCGCTTTTATCTCTTTACCAAAATTCATAAAATCCTAGCCACTGAACTATATATCGCAAATATCCCAAGGCATCTGATACTATTAAAAGCCAACACACCGATGGAGCCTCGTAACATTTTGCAACCGCTGCCTTCGTATTTTACCCAAAGCAACCTCTATAATTTGTACAAGGTATCCTACACCTACTGACAATTATGGAAGACATTACTACTAAAGGCATACTACCGCAAAACATAATTCTTATAATACTAGGTGTCACGGCCTTATACACAAATATTCCAGTAGTAATGGTTTAACTTCGATAAAAGAAACTCTATCTAAACGAAACACAATTTGCAACAGTCTATTCAAGTCTGTTTATCTCTTCTTGAATTAGGTGTCACATAAAATACTTCGAACATGAGGACAATAACAACCTATATATATAATGTTTATACGTGCAGGTACTGCGGACAGACGCGACCCAAGACGATCATGTCTACTACAAACAAGGTTGAGCTGAAGTTTGTCAGTGACTGCTGCGAGGAAGGACGTGGTTTTAAACTGCGCTACGACATTATTCCTTCTTGTAAGTACTGACTCAACCTTCAAATTGTTGAAAAGGGAGGAGTTACAGAGCTGCTGCTTGCAGATACCTTGCTGCAACTCCTTAGATAGCGTTATTCTTTTACTATCCAAGCATCCATCAGAGTTTCTATAGAATTTCTATTAAAGTGGCGATTATTTTGAACTAATATGAAATAAAAAAATAATATGCGACAAACGACTTATATATACAAGGGCTCCAAGTTGGCTTAAGGTGAACATTATCAGGCGGAAAGAAAATTATTGAGACAAGAATTATGAGCCACACGGTCAAAGGACAACAACGGCCAAGCGACCAGACAAGGGAGCCTGTCTCTGGCGTTCCAGCACACATTGCTGTAAAACCAAAAGGAAAAAAAACGTAGGTGGACGACTAACGGTGTTAAAATAATACGGGCAAGGAATCTCACGTTTCGTTTCTTTTTTGTACGTGCACACAATGATAGGTAACTCTGCGTCTTTGCATTCCACTTTCAACAGAGTGCTGCCGCCATGCCAGGCATTGAAACATGCAACATTATGTTGAATACATTTGTAAATTCTGATTTTACATGCTGAAACGATACTGTCATGTTGAAGGACGCTTTAGCTTGGGATGTCTGTACTATTTGGTTTTGGATTTCTGTAACCTGCTGCCAAGTCCAAGCGCACGATAGTTATTTTGCCTTTGGCACTCATGGAAATGTGGCCACCGCGGCGGGGATCGAACGCCCGACCTCGTAGACAACAGAGCAACGTCAAAGTCACTAAGCTGTCGCGGCGGGAAGGGAATTGATGTACAAGACCTCGTTTTAGCGTGCGATGTTGGGTGCGAAAGATGAAAATGAGTAAATATCCGCTAGTGTGATTATAGCAAAGCGAACACCGATTGGCGAAGCGATTGTGTCTAGAAAACAGACAGAAAAAAGTTTCATTTGTAGCTAATTCGTTCACTTAAAAACATCCCAGCTAGCTTTCTTGGACAGTGCTGTTATAGAGTTAGGAGGTGCGTGACTTATTTTGTGCTTATAGTCGTTAGTGCAGCTACAGAATAGGCCATAAAGGAGCTGAAGTGATTGCTCCTTTAGCAGCGCTTAAGCTAAATTCCACCTGCACACACTGCATCTGGAGCTTCTGATGTCCGCATCTTTCCTTTTCCATCTGTGTTTGTTTTCTTGAGACTGGAAATATTATGTTTCACTGTTTACCCGAGTTTTTACTTAGCGTTCGATCTTCGCGGTTTATTTGTTGTCAGGTATATTTCACATTTATTTTGTGGAAATTGGCCGACGTTGCTTCATTTCTCTTGGAAGTAGTAGTGGCCTCATTTCACCAATGTTTCTTCGACGTTGTTTGACGCTGTTTCTTTTTCACGCTGTACCTATTTCACTGTTGATTTCCTTTGGCCCTTAGCTAGTGCACTGGTGTGATCCACTACAGTGTGCTATGTGCGAGAAGTGTTTTTGAGCCACGCATTGAGGCTCTCTTCCAATGGCCTTTGCAACTTTTCCCCCGTAACTTGTTTCTTCTTGTTGTTGTTGTTGTTGATGATACTGCTTTTGTAGTTGTTGGTGAAAATGCAGTTGTTGCTGTTGTTTTCGGATTTCGATGTGTGGTATTTACAATAAATATGTTCTGTTTTATGGTTGCAATCTTTCGCTTTATTTTCTAATCACATGTTGCCCTTACCTGTGGGTGCAACCTTACTTGTACTCGCGACCGTACTGTCTGGGGATCGGAGATCGGTCAAGAGGCAATGCGCCACTTTTGATTCGTAACCCAATGTTTGTCTTGTTTAGACATTAAAACATCGTCTCATTCAAAGGTCAGGTTTGTTTAGGACTGTCTGCTGTTGGATTTGTTAGTGCTCCTTATTCATCATTTCGGTGAGCGGAAAAATTGCCAAAAAAAAATTTCCCATCCGAGGCCGCTGTGCGTACTTCCGCTGCGCTTGCTTGATTCTGTCGCGCATAGCAAGGTTTGAAAAAATCCTCATTTCCTAGTGAGTGTGTGCCCTGTCCGCCTGGCCTCTTTTTTTCCGCAAAGTTTTTCCGCTCGGCGCAGTGATCAATATATGTTGGCTTCAAAAAATAAAACTCGTTATGCGTCAAGGAGTAGCAATAACCAGCGACATCATTTGTGTTTCTGAAGGTAACGCAAATTGGAACAACATCATCACATGCGCTGTATGAAGAATGGTCAAAGACGACCACATTAGGCCACACTTTCTGTACAGAGAGTGTACCAATACATTGCCGGGTAAGCCAAGCGTCATTCGTCGCAGTCACTGTGCCGAGAAACGACTCGCAAACGCAACATGATTGTTTCGAAACAACTTCTCCAGAGTAGTCATAATGATTGTGAAAAAGTAATTCCTTGCTATGAATTTGTAATTCCAGGGTCCGTGGTGCCTACACCAGCCACTGATAGGTACAAGCCAGTACCATGCCGTAAGTGAGTGCGCTCGTTCGTGAATTGAAGTCAGCTTCAAGTAGCCATTGTTGCCACCTATTTTCTGCGACTACTTGTTATAAAGAAATATTTTCTTCTTTTAAATAGAAAACCAATATGCACATTGCATCCTTCCAGTGACAACAAAAGAAGAAAGACAAAGATAAGGAGCGAGTGCAGTGTTAAGTAAACAATGCAGCCCTTTAGCATCTGCCAACACGTCTAGTCAACACAAGTTCAAAAAGGTTAAATACGCTTGTTGCCTGGGTGAGGAAATGAAAGCGAAAAGTGCACTAGGGCATTCGCGCTTTGCAATAAGGACAGGAGCCTTAATTGCAGGTCATTTTTTCTTGCACGTGTGGTATTACATTGTTGAGCAGCGCACACAAAAACCGACCACGAGAAACAATACAAGACAGGTGCTAGTCTAAGATTTAAAGTTTTTAGTGGAAGAAAAGATTGTATAGACAGTGATTTTAAAGTGATGCGGATTACGCAAAAAATAACAGCATATTCACAAGCAGTCAGTCGACGTGATGTCCTGGTCTCATAGAGCAACTGACGGCTCAAATATATAAATAAATTATGGGGTTTTACGTGCCAAGACCACTTTCTGATTATGAGGCACGCCGTAGTGGACTCCGTAAATTTCAACCACCTGGGATTCTTTGACGTGCACCTAAATCTAAGTACACAGGTGTTTTGATTTAGGTACACGGGTACACCTAAATTTAAGTACACGCCCCCATCGAAATGCCACCGCCGTGACCGGGATTCGATCCCGCGACCTCGTGCTCAGAAGCCCAACACCATAGCCACTGAGCAACCCCGGCGGGTCCAACTTTTCGAATGAAAGTAATGCTACATCACAGTAAGTGATTAGAGGTTCGTAGTGGGTAGCTCTAACAGCATTTTTTCACTATTGCAGACATGGCAGATTGCGGCAAACCCCAGGAGCTGCTTCCCAGGATTGTCGGTGGTCAAGAGTACACTGAGCACAAACACCCGTGGCTGGTAAGTCTACTTGTATGCGATACGAAAGCGCTGTAGGCTCGCGGCAAAAATAACCCGCATTCCTCTTAGAGGTCGCAGTCCAATCTTCCATTAAAAGTTCCCTCACCAGAAATGAACATTGCAGACAGACAACCTCGGTGCACAGATCACGTGGGGATGATCACGTCGGCAAAGTACTACACCAATGTATAAGCTGCGAAAACCGCTCAATATTCTAACTGAAGCCTTTGCGGAGGCTCCTTTTTACAATGAAGGAGGGTTCAAAGAGGGTTTCGACGAAGGAAGCTGACGCCACGATCAAGCAGACATCACGAGCATTGCGACTACAGCGCACAAGCAATCATTTAGCAGCCTAAAATCTCAGCTGTCGAAGTTACAAGCAGGCCCCGTAAAACGGCCATTAGCAATGCGCCAAGCACAAGTAAATAAACAGGTAAGTAAAGAAATACCTGAAGCACGGATGAGGTGATTGCGAGAGTGCGGTATCCGTAGACATAGAAGGTCGGTCCTCGTCTTATACATAGAAAAAGGACAGGAAAATCGCTTGTGAGGGCTGGTCGACGCAACGGGAGAGCAGCTCGGGTATAGTGCAGTGTAGATTCAATCGCGGCACCACCGTCTCGTAGCATGTCATTAGTTTGCATCTCAGCTACTACTCAATCAGGCGTTCCTTATTTAGTAGTAGTAACGATTTTCCTGTCCTTTTTCTTCGTCTGCATTCGCATTAAATTACACATTGAGCACGGGGAGTGCTATAGGAGGTTACTGCAGAAAAATAACAAAGACAGATAAATACGATATACTGAAACATTAGATTTGACTCATATTCATGCTAACCTGAAGTTATGTGCTATGCATTGCTGACTTCTTCATTCGTGGCTTTAACGATATAAAAACAGCACCGCGCTAATGAGGACCGCCGTAGCCGAGGTCTCCCGATAACTTTTATGGTCCGCCCAAAATGGTACGTGAACGTTTTCACATTCATCTCCCATTTGAATGTGCGGCAATTGAGCCTCTGACCCCAAGCACAAGATTGTCATGCCACTCCGATTAGCTTATATGAGACTGGGGGATGCAGCATCAAAGCAACACCAATTCCAACAAACATATATATAGTTGCAATATTTTGCGCCCTCTTGGGTCTCGAGTGGTGCGCTCCGATTCCATACAGCTTTAAAACGAACAACTACTCTTTGAAAGAGGAACTTTATTCTCTCAAGTAAGACAGTGTTCGATGCGCGGCGTCGGCGAAGAGCTTGAGGGTGAGATTCGCAAGCATGGCAGAAACCATGTGAACTAGGAGTGGCCGCACACGGTAGGCATGAACACACCTTCATTTTGTTAGTCGGCACATATACTGCGTTCATGATACGTCCTCGATCAACTTGCCACCATAACGTTGGTTGCCAACCATGGTAGTCCCAGAATACACGTGAACAGGATAACGTCAATGTACGTGCTTGAAGGAATAGTTGACTTTGTTCATTCGCAATAGGTTAACCGCCTGGGATATACGGCTTTCGTTCACATCTCAGTTTGATCACTGCTGCCGAGCTGTGTGGTGCCATTGTTGTTTTAACCTTTGCAGTTTAAATTCAGGTGACCTGACGTGGTGGTGTGGTGACTTTGACGTTGCGCTGCTAAGCCCTAAGATTGTGGGATCAAATCCTAGCCGTGGCTACCACGTGTCGACTGGGGTGAGGTGTAAAAACGGCCACATATCATCCAATATGCGCACGTTAAAGAGCCCCTGGTGATCAACATTGATCAGGAGTCCCCAACTAGGGCGCGTTTCATAATCATATTGTAGTTTTGGCACGTAGAACATCATATATTTTTTTTCGATGCAGGTGGCTATCTTCGACAAGTACAGTGATTTCATCTGCGTCGGTAGCCTGGTCTCTCCACGCCATGTCCTGACCGCTGCTCATTGTTGCGATGGGTAAGAGGCGTCCTTTTGTCAGCAAGAAAGGTGACGAAAATTAATTTAACTGTGGTGTTTATTGTTATAATATTGCACAAAGGCAACATACACAATAGTAAAAAGAAGTAATGTGGTTAATATCACTCTGGTGCTTCATTCCTGTAAATTGCACAAAGGGTAACTCACGCGTCGTCTGGCAGCAAGTTAGCACGGCACCTTTGGTTGCATGCACCTGAAAACACTTTTAGTCTTGTCTAAAGCTTGCGGACATTCACAGACGCAAACGTGCCGCAGCCACCGCCAATACTATGATCGCACGGTTACTATACTGTGAAGCATATTCCTTTAGACAGTTCAGGAAGTGTTGTAGTAGCAGTTGTTGGCATGCAGTATAAGACATCTGCATCCAATAAAAACAATGAACAAAAAAAAATGAAAAGTGGAACGAGAGCTCTGTTTGCAAACAATCAGAGCAAATTTTGAGGTGCGCACTATCACCTTGATGCACTGGGGCCCATGGCGCGACTCCGGGCATGCTCGGGGAGCTGCGCTAGCAAGCTGGGCAATACATGGGCAATACATAATTATAGTATTGTTGTACGCTTGCCGGTCCGATGGGAGCTTCAGCTAGCTGTCTCGCCCAGAAGCCACGACTCTGGGCTCACGTATTGGCACCCAACGTTAGGCTTGAGTTCACGACACTAAGAATAAGATCCTAGTGCTCTACCTACTGAGCAACAAAGGCATAGAATATGTGCGCGTAGAGGCTAGGTGCCGTAAATAGGAGAAGAGAGGGCACGCAAGTGAATTATTGTCCATTCGGACTCGGGCCAGGAAGCCGCACGAAAGTAAGTGGTAAGGCATGTCAACGTAAAGGTGTCTGCTTTGTGTGCCTTCCGTGTCGAAGCTTACTATAGTACTTCAGGGAAATCTAGCTACAATGAAAACTACCACTTTGATGGCTCCTTGAAAAGTAATAGTACAAGCGGCGTTCCGAGTATCATTACCAGTTCAGCGAGGTATTGTTCAGCGCACAAGCTGAAGGAGTTTTGAATCTCTTGCCTTCTCCCAATTTCTGGTACCAGTCAAGAGAGCCTGAGCGTCAAGACGGGTGTGCATCGTCTCACTGATGGCCTACACCAAGCTGTCCGACGCTGTCACATGCACCCGCACTACAGGAAGCGCAACCTGGCTAACGACATCGCTCTTCTGGAACTCGTCGTGAGTGTCGACTACAACGAGTTTCAGAGGCCCATCTGTCTTCCTCTGGACGCCAAAGACCTTGTGGGAAAGGACGGTGTCATCGCCGGATGGGGTCGAGAGTCTTACGGTGAGAACCAACTTAAAGTCCACCATTGCTGATGCTGAGGCATCCATTGTGGTCCTGTACTGTAGCTTTTCGCTGCTCGAGCACGGCCTTGAAACACCTGGAAACACCCCGGAGCAAATATACTTCACGTTGCCGCGTTTGAATTATGTGATAGCAATCAGACCTTTCTGACACAGTGCCATGTAGGACTAATTCTTGTAAAATGTTTGATTGCGAAGGTAATAACTGCTTAGTATGAAAACTACGCCCCTTGCCAATATTATACTAAGCACATAGCAATGTAAGAAAACCACATTTGCCGATGTTCAGCAAGTGTAAACGCGACGAAAGTGGTAACACTTCGTCATGGCACTCCCATCATCCAACGAGGTTGTCACCTCACCGTGCTGTGTTGTGTTGAGACTTCTGGCTGCGTTTAGTCAAGGTATCTTTCGTGCCATATGGATGAGTACGTCCGGGAGTAGGCGGGAAAGAGTAGGGGGGCTTATTTTACATTGCTTATATATTGAAACAAGTGGTCAGATTCCAGTCAGAGCTCACACATGTCTGCAGACATCTGGGCACCTCAGCACGCTTTCTCAGCACACAACTGCGAAAAACTCATTGTCAACTCATTGAAACTGAGAAACACTTTGCCAGAAAACAATCTTGATCTCCTTATTTTATTAGGTACAGCTCCTTCGTGAACAAAATAATTAAATAAATAAAGAGGAAAAATTCATCAGCCCTTTCACTGTGTTAAGAAGGACGAGCAGCGAAACTGGTTCCTTTCACCTTATTGACGCATCTATGCAATTATTATTATTAATACTATTATTATTTTATATTATTATTATTATTATTATTATTATTATTATTATTATTATTATTATTATTATTATTATTATTATTATTATTATTACTGGAAGCATGGGACTATCTGTTTCTCTCCCACAGAAGCCCACGTATTGACAGCAGGCGGGAATTCCAGAATATTTACAACTTCACTTGGAACTGCGTAATTACGAAAAGTAGATGAAACTCGGTGAAATGTTACAAGCATCATAGTCGCTAGTTGTCATATAATTTTTTTCGGTGCAGTTTGGTAAAACAAAACGTACAGCCGTTTTCTGTAATGCTACAGTAACAAAGGACCTAATAAAGAAACGACAAAGAATGAAAGTGTCCAATTCAAGAGATCAGATAGAATTCGCGGAACTTTCAAAGCTAATCAAGATGAAAATAAGGTATATTCGAAATGATAACGTGAGAAAGACTGAGGAAGCAGTAAAAAAGAGGGACGCTGCCTGAAATTAGTAAGAACTTGGCATCGGACAAACCAAGATCTATGCGCTGAAGTATCAGCAGGGTAATATAATCAGCAATCCCGTACTTATCCTAAAAGCAGCGGAATAATTCTACACTGACACCTACAGTACCCAAAGCCGCCACGATACGTTCATTCTAAGTTTTAATGAACAGGTTACAAGGGCTACTTCTATAACTAGCGATGATGTTAGAAGGGCCTTGCAAGACATGAAACCGGGAAAAGTGGCAGGAGAAGATGGAATATGAATTGATTTAATCAAAGCTGGAGGAGACACAGTGCTCGAAAAACTAGCGACCCTTTATACGAACTGTCTATCAAGTTCAAGGGTCCGAGAGAACTGGAAGAATGCCAGCATTACACTAATCCACAAATGGGGAGACGTTAAAGAATTGAAAAATTCTGGGCCCATTAGCTTAGTTTTCGTATTATATAAAACTTTCATCAAGATAACATCCAACAGAATAAGGCCAACACTGGACTTTAGTCAACCAAAGGAAGAGGCAGGTTTCAGGAGGGCAGACTCTGCAATAGATCACATCCATGTCATAAATCAGGTAATCAAGGTATCCACAGAGTACAAAAAGCCTCTCTTTATGGATTTCATAGATTACGAAAAGGCATTTGATTCAGTAGAGATACCAGCAGTCATAGAGGCATTACGCAATCAACGAGTACAGACCGCTTCCTTAAATACCTTTGACAATATCTACCGAGGTCCCACAGCCACTTTAATTCTACACAAGAAAATAGGAAGACACCCATAAAAAAGCGGTCAGGCAAGGAGACATAAATCTCTACAATGCTATTCACTGCGTGCTTGGAAGAAGTTGTCAAGCTAATAAACTGAGAAAGCTTAGGAGAAAGGATCAACGGCGACTATCTCAGCATCCTTCTATTTTCAGATGATACTGTCCTGTTCCGCAACAGTGAAGATGAGTTGCAACGAATGATTGAGGACAGTAACAGAGAGAGCATAAGAGTGGGGTTGAATATTAATTTGCAGAACACAAAGATAATGCTCAATAGCCGAGCAAGTGAACAAGGATTACCAGTCAGCCTCTAGAGTCTGTGAAGGAGTACCTTTACTTAGGTCACTTACTCACAGGAAACCCTAATCATGGGAAGAAATTTTCCAGAATAAAAATGGGTTAGAGCGCATTCGGTAGAGATTGTCAGATCTTTGCTGGAAGCTTACCCTTATCATTAAAAAGAAAAATATAAAATCAGTGCATTCTACTGGTGCTGACATATTGGGCAGAAGTTTGGAGATTGACAAAGAAGCTTGCAAACAGGTTAAGGACTGCACAAAGAGCCATGGAACGAAGAATGTTAGGTGTTACGTTAAGAGACAGGAAGATAGCGGTGTGTGTGTGGGCGGGGGATGAGACAGCAAAAAGGAGTAGGTGATATTCGAATTCCAGATTCATTACATCTCCGAGCGTACTTAACAACACTCAAGATCCCCTGTTTAAGCAACCGTTTTCCCTCGTTCACTCGACGAGATAATTAAATGTTTTTGTCTTCGTTCAATTGTCTCTGTCGCACAGTCTTCATTATCCCACCCATGATGTCGCACCACCACGCCGGACTCTGCCTCAGGTGTCCAACCTTCGGCCCGCCATCGATGGAATAGAAATGCGATTTCATGTGATCACTGGGTCAACGCGGTTCCCCCGACCTCGTTACCGTAGGCTCTTTGCAGCAACTGCAATTGCACATGACCGATGGCCCCTTTACATATAGACCTCAGACTCTGCCCAGGTGGCCCTGCGGAAAAACCCGTCACCAGCGACCCCACCGCAGCCTTGGCGCTAACTGAGTAGTGCAAGGAGAGCTATCCGCCAGCGAAGATGTATAGGCCACAATGCACCCTTCTCCTTCGTTTGTATTGAGGCACGGTTTCGGAAAAATCAAGGACCTGGAAAGCGTCTTCCGCCCATCCACGCTTCGGAAAGGAAGCTCAGCGGGGCGAAGTACGTGCACAATATAAAGTCTCAGGTGTTATTTCGGCGTGCTGCAACTCGCAAGTACAGAGAGCATCGGGTTTGTCTATATGCATACCAGCATAAAAATCTAATCATTTCAAATTGGTTCATAATGAATATGTCCTGAACACAAGACTTAAGTATCTCCTATATCTTCATATATTTTATCGCAATGCTTTGTCTAGCAATTATTTACAGAGAGTAAATCCTTTCATGGCTTTTTCCAGGGCAGCAAAACAGAAAACGTTTTCCAACGCAGAAAACAGCGTGCGATCGTAACGAAAGTAGGCTTCCTACAATGCCTACGCACTGCAACTTTCTCACAGGAGCTACAGCATCGCTCAATACCTTAACTTGAACTTTTCGCAGACGCTTCGAGCAACAAGCGCACACAAATATATGTAAATAAACGCGAAATTTTTTTCTCTACACACGGGCGTTACTTCGCAATTACTCATCCAGCGCTCCTACAGAACTTTATTGCTCACATTTGAAAAACGCAGTCGAGCAGGCTCAGCACACTGCGAAGCGTGCTTGTTGTATCGGCGCAGGACATACAAAATACCGAAAGTAGAAATGCGCTCGCGATACAACGATGCTCTAGAAGAGGATTTTGAATTCATAAACGAACCAAAATGTTTGGTTAAACTGACCTGCCAAATCTCTCCGTTCCACTTGTCCAGTCAAGCGGAGGCGGACGTCTGTTAAAAGGTGGAGATATCGATGGCAGATAAGCAGGATGGTTCGCAACGTTGTTTTTTCTGTTACCAACGAAGTGGCGGCTGCAGATTCTTGAGTTTTCGCTTGGTTACCATGGTCCTCCGTCAGGGCTACGCAACACAATTACAGAAAAACAAAATTGTCGCACTTTCTCATGCGAGCCGCTGTGTTGTGCGGAATGCAAGTAATCTGATTAATCAAAAGGTTGAAAGGCCCGTATCCTGCGCTCTCGCCCTTCCCCTTAATACGATCGCGATGGAATCGGTAAAACTGAGCGCTGTTATTCCGTCCTTCAGGTTTATGGCAATTTACAACACAACAATAGCGTCGATTGCGGCGTTTCTTCGTAGCGCGTGGAGCTATCGCGGTTGCCGTCGTTTTTTCCATCAGTCTTAAGGACTGAGCCAGCAAGCGCTTTATGGCAGTTCGGCGGCGCGTCCCACTAGCGTAGAAATTCATAGCTCTCTGTCTGGGTGTTAAATGCGCAAAACACTCGCAATATGGACGAAAATCTAGTTAAATCGTTGTTTCGCAGTCGCTAGCTGCATTGGCAACTTAGCAAGGGAGTCGGGCTTCGCACTACGCAGTTACTGCCTCTTCGCACCGGCAGGTGGCGCTACGCGTCTTGCAAAACTCCAGAGTCTGACGTCCATTGCAGTCCCAGAACTCGTCTCGTTCTCCAGCCCTGGGTCGTTGAACAGACCGAGACACGACACAATATCGCTTGTAAATTATCTTGGCGTGACGCTGGCCCGCGTCGAAAAGACGGTGAAGCGTGTATGGTACCCCATAGATGCACGTTTGCCGGTGCGCTTGCTTTGCCCAGAAGGACCACCAGACACAACAAACAAGGAGGAGCAAAATCGTTAACCAACCCTGCACCTTTCCTCTACCTTTCGAAAGGAACGACGTGGTTCTGATGGCGCTATTAATTCACCACTGAAACGAAATCCACCGTGGACGACCTCGTGAACTGGTTTAGGTAGTTCAGGCGAATCTAACGTATCAAGGGTGTTTGCAACATGCTACATGTTCAAATGAATGGTTTCACGTCACCGACACGCGAAACAAACTCTACTTCTCTGCTTTTCTATTATAATGAAAATGGCGCTACCTTGTTTAGGAAGCACCCTATTCTTCATTTCATCTGTAAATTTTTCTAATACCTGCAAACAGCAGCATAAGCAGCATATTTGGCACGCTCCTCTAACTGGTCCAGGTGGTCGAGACAGACAGACGCCGAAGGAGGCCTCTGTCCCTTTCGTCTCGCAGTCAGAGTGCACGTCGAAATACGGTGCCATCATTCTCGAGTCAAACGTCTGTGCCGGCGGCGACGTGGAAGATGCTTGTCAGGTAAGCCTCCGTGTATCGTCTCTGTACGGATAGGTAGGAAAGCAGTGATTCCTTGTAACTTGGGACGCTGGCTATTAAGACAGCATGCATTTTTTTCTTATGTTCAGATGTTTAATTTGGAATGAAATTGCCTACGATATTATAATTATGTCGCCACAGTTGTCACCGTGATTTCTCAGATGACTTAGCAATCAGGCGCACTTGGTCTAATTCACGCGTATATTCGCTGTTTACGATGCTCTAAAGTTTGGCGAAAGGTTCTGGGAACAAATCAAAGTTTCGTCCAGGAAACACAATTAGGAACGACGATGGTAACAAAGACAGCAAGAAAACAACAATTTAGTTTTGTTCGTTCAAAGTAATCAGATTCTTTCAATGAACTTTGGCCTCACTCGCCAAAGAAATGTAGCCTATGTGAGCTGTATACGCGACACTTCTGCCTCAAAGTTGAGTTGGCTCGCAAGGACATTATTTGCGAACACTTCATACAGCACCGTTTTATTTTATGTAGAAGTGGAGAGCAATAAAAGCGGAATGCACGTCACATTCTTCACGTACGAGATGATCCTAGGAAGCAGGTATTGCCGTGCAACATAACTTTCTTTTTTGCTTCAAGATTAAAGAAATAAATTTAAAGCGTTAGAATAAAGCTAAAACGCAACCTATAGGTCGAACACCTATACAGGAGTCCTGTGCGCATTTGCTAGAACAATATTTTAACGAATTTCAATTAATGGAATGCGAGCGTCGGCGCGTGACATAAAACGGCGGTAAAACACCGCGGCCTAGTCTACATTCTGGTGCATGCAACGCGACAACACTGCACATGCTCTTCGTTTGGGCAACAATTCACCAGCATAACGACCACTGCACAACTTGTCCGAATATTGATTGAAAACAATTTGAAAGATAAGCGTTTTAACGGATTTCCAGGCACCCTTTCGCTCGTATGGGGCCTCCAACGTCGAACGCTATTAATGGTATGGCGCTGTATTGGAACGGTGCTGACAAGTAGTTTACGAATTTACCGTTTCAAGAATAGGGTTTCTTACAATGATCACTAGAGGGAACTGTGGCGCGTGTTGCTATGGGAGCTGCATGATTCAGCCAGCATGAAATTGATGGTTTCCACGTGACTTTGCTTAAACTTCGTCATTCGGGCTTCCAACTGCACTGTGACTTTGGAAGCTCACGATTTTCAAGAGGCATGTACGATGTTTTAAATAATTAAATAAACAATAATGAAATTGTCCTAAGGCAGCATTCAAACGCACAATCTCTAGCGCACGAGTCTCATATTGAAGCCATTACGCCACGGTCGCATGCGTGGACAAGCGAAACAGAACACGCTTTATCGCCGGCATACCAGCGCGTTGGGACGCTTGGCCCGTTTCGATCCTCATTTGCACTAGAAGAAACCGACTAAATAGGACGAACTGCATATAAGTATGTGGATATAATATCCAGCCTGCCCATAATTCGCTGCAAACAAGATAATTTCTTCGTATAACATGCTGCTCTTTAATGCTGATAATAATGCATCGAAAGTATTTCATACATACACCCACACACACGTTTCCTGAGCCAATCACACCAAAATGCTTCGCTTTACGTCGATGTCAGTTGAAGTTCAGTCTGCCTGCTTTTAAGGCGAAAGTCTTAAATGACTCTTTGCAATGGCCCATACACCTTAAGATGGCGTCTAGTCGAGTGGTGAGTGAGTGAGTGAGTGAGTGAGTGAGTGAGTGAGTGAGTGAGTGAGTGAGTGAGTGAGTGAGTGAGTGAGTGAGTGAGTGAGTGAGTGAGTGAAACAACTTTATTCGGTCTACAATGGAGGCGAGTAAACTCAGCGTCACCTGGCTAGGCCCACTCGGGGACCATCAGGTAAAACTTGACGGCCCTCTCCCGGGCCCTCTGGACTGCCAAGATTTGAGAGGTCTAGTCCTGCGCCTTTGTAAGCTTCATCCTTTCCTCTTAGGTGAAAGGGAGACCGGCAGAGGCACAGTCCCACAGGACATGCTCGAAGTCCGAATAACGACCACACAGGGGGCAGTCCGGGCTTGGAAATCTTTCCGGGTACATTGTGTGCAGTGCCATGGGGTTCGAGTAAGTGCTTGTTTGTAGAAATCTGAGAGTGACTGCCTAGGCCCTGCACAGCGAGGAGTGCGCCAAAGGCAGGAGTCTTCTCGAAAGATAATTATATTTGCAGATCTCGTTGTACGAGCAGAGAGGCTCGCGTTGCCCAGGAGAGGACGTGATACTCAACGCGTGGTCAGTCAAACCTCGTGCAGCTAAGTGCGGCTCCTCGTTGGGGCTGAGGGAGGCACCCTGAATGGTTCCAAGGTGCGCAGGGAACCAGGCCAATGAGTGATGCTTGAGGTCTTTAGCATTTTGGATGGTACGTAGGGCTTGAGGAGCCCACATTCCCCTCCGAAAGGCCCTGATAGCGGTCTTGGAGTCTGAATAAACTGTGTCATGTACACTGTCCGTCAATGCAAGAACAATTGCAACCTGCTCTGCAACGCTGGAACTAGAAGTGCGAATGGTAGCGCCGCTGAGGACTTCGAATTCACAGTCGCTGACCTTTGAGGAGAACGCTTCTTCCTGAGCGCATGAAGCAGCGTCTGCGAAGCATGTTCGATCCTTGTCCAAGCGGGCACTGGCGAGCGCAGCTTTATCCCTCGCATGTCTTCATCCTTCGTTGTAGGCCGGGTGCATATTGCGTGGCATCTAGTGTACCAAAATCTGGGATCTTACGCCGTTGGACAGCTTTACAGCGTCGGGAGTTACGACCGTGAGGTTACGTCCCAGCATGTCAAGTATGGCTCGGCCCGCTAGAGTACCAGAGAGTCTGACAAACTCTCTGGTACCCCAGCGGGCCGAACTATACTTGCCATCCAGGGACGTAACCCCACGGTTCAAAAGTTATCGTCATCAGGAATCGCGTGCATTGCCCATAAACAGGAAAAAATGCAATGGTTCACGCATTCATTGAAATCA
Source organism: Dermacentor variabilis (assembly GCF_050947875.1). Classification (NCBI taxonomy): domain Eukaryota; kingdom Metazoa; phylum Arthropoda; class Arachnida; order Ixodida; family Ixodidae; genus Dermacentor; species Dermacentor variabilis. The sequence goes on along the minus strand of NC_134573.1, from coordinate 76,406,699 downwards.
CCCACACAACACGCCCAGCAGCATACGCTTCACTAAAGAACAAGCTCAAAACAGGCATCCAAACCATCACTAAAGCATTGCATACTCCCCTCGGAAGTACGCTATGGCCGAGGATGTTCGCCAAGTGAGAAACGGGGTGCGGCGTACGAAGCGGCAGAAGCAAGGTGTTCAACCGCGAGTGCTGCTTCCCCCTGTCGAGAGGATGCAACGTAAAGCCGAAGAGAAACGTCATTGGCGCGAGTCTGGCCGCGCTATACGAGCGTCGGAAGCTGCAGCAAAGCGTCGAGAACCGAAGCCGAAGGAGCCGAACTCTGAAAGAAGCAGAGCGTGTGAGACGGCGACGTTGAGAGGAGGCCGACGTTTGCAGAAAACGGCTTGCTACACGTCTACTTCACAATGCGGCTCTTTATGTCTTTCAAGAAGTGTGACCCCTCCGATCGTATGACTTGACGCATTACCAAATTTGTAGCAGGCCTTCGCCTTCACGTTTTACAGGAGTGTAACATGCTGCCGAACTTTTATTGTCCCTTTTGCAGAGGTACGCTACGGCTGATAAAGGGGAAAGCTAAATGTGATTATTGGTTCTGTTCCTCAATTATCGACGACCCTTCAAAGGTGGCAATGTGAGAGGCGTTGGTGCTGTCATTGGGGTTTGGCTTGTATTCGCAGCTCTGAACGCCTGCCAGTGGAGCTTCTGGGTGTTGTATAAAGTCGATGAGCGGTAGCCAAAGCCCCGTGACAGCCACCAGTGTAGAGGAGCGCTTTACACAGCCTCACTCTTGCAGTGAGGTAGGACTGATACCTCGTCTCAAGTATGGCGACGGCTCAACTCCGAGGTTCAGAATATAGCGGACAGTCCCATAGCAGATGCTTCTACATGTATTTACGTGGCACAACCTACAAGCGCTATAAATTCAGACCTGTAGCTGCTCGGCACCACTGCTTGTTCTTCTTCGACGGTTGCTGTGTTGGAAACGCTGCAGAAGATATGACGTCACTATCATCCGGGATTGGATTTACCCCAATGTTACGCTTTGTCGGCGAGTGAAGTTGTGCGAGTGTGCAAGTGGGATGCGCAGAGGATTTACCGTTGCAAACAGGTAGGCGCGTAAAAAATTTCTGCTGCACAAGTGCATTTTCCCAAGCTCTATTGAACGCATCCGTTTCAAGAAAACGACGTCATTGCCCGACACGGCTGAACAAAAGACAGCACGCACATAACGAGTCAGCGTATACGTATGATCATCTGTACTACCACTGGAGATACACTGGTCCCTAGCTCTTCTTGTACGGAATTACGCAACGACACAACAAACGCTGTCTAAACTTCCTCAAACGAATTAAATTGTTGAATTTTCCTTCTATTTTTATCGCGTAACGGCCGTCGGCCACTTCGCCCGTTTTCGTACTTCGAATTTCAATGCTAAGGGCACGTGATCTTGCAGAGTCGAGTTACCTAGCCCTTGCTTCGGTGAGGACAAATTGCTCTTCGACAAGTACGTGCTCGCGCGTGATCAGCTTTGTGGCCTCTGAAGGTTTGCACGCCGTTGTCGGTGGTGGGGCTGTGTCCCTCTTTTCCACCGCCTGTGCTGACCGTTTCGGGGCGCGTTTGTTGCCTAAAACCGCTTCGCATCTCTTTTTAATGTGCTCTGAAATGTAATCTAACACCGTTTCACCAAATTAAATGTTACTCCTGCCCTCGACTGAAAGAGACACTGCGTTTTGACAATGCCCCTTGGTGACTATTACGATGGTGACTCGCGTGAGAAAGATGATCACTGAAATGTCTTCGTGCGAACGCAGAAATTACCGCAATATTCGCTCAAGAATCGCCATGGAATTGCTATAAAGTGCAAAGAGTATTCCTGTCGATGAGCGGTGCCCCAATTCAGAATTTGCTAGGAAGCCTCCATACGCAGACCAGGCAAAGCGCTGCGTTAGTTTGGTGACGTCTCCAAACGTTCTTTCGCTGTTGGCCTTCAAATTTGGAAGACCGCCATTTTGGTTGTCGATTCGGCTAGAAGACGCATCCCGTTGACAATTCTATTGTTAAGTGCTGAAATGTTCTGATCATTTCAGGACATTTCTGGATCAGGACATTGAGAAGTTTCTCTCCATTTCATTAGTTTCCTACACTTCTACAATAATACGTAAGCACTCTTTGGCGAGTACCTTAGTAAAATATGTCCATTCCGGAATGCCTTATGTCTGCAAAATAAATGCATAATTGGTCAAGTTAGCATATGTAACCATTATAATATTGCAATAGCACAGATTGGTAGCGTTTAAAAAGAGACAAAAATAAAATAAAACTGGGTACGTCTGCGCGACCTCCGTATGGGCCTGGCAAAAAGGAAACTGAAGAAGTTAACACATGTAATGCTTATAATAGTCTAATAGTAGATTATTGGTAGTGTTAGATAAAAAAAACAGGTGGGGTCGCCGTCGCAACGTCAAGGTCTTAAGAGGAAAGGACAATAAAAAATGACATAGGATAAGGTGGGGTGTGGCAAAAAAAAATGGTTCTGACAGCGTTTTGGCTCATTATATACGATATGTCTCCAAAATTGATGCATAAATAGTCAAGTTAGTGCATGTAATGGTTATGATAATGTAATATTATATGATCAGTAGCGATCAGTAGACATCCATATGCTAGCTAAATAAGTAACCAAAAGAAAAGTAGCAGCCAAGACGAAGAATGCTGAGGCATTATTAGACAGCTCTCCGAATTCCTGTAGCATTTTCCGGCTCTCACGCTAGCACACAGAATGAACTTTTTCTCACACTTCTTCATAAAAAAAGTCCTAGTTGTCTGTTCATCCATACGGTGGACGTGTGGTTTGTTGGTCTCACATACGCTGTAAAAATAGAATACGATACATATATCGTCACGGGCACCACACGTAGGTAGGAAGGATAGAGAATGTATTTACAACAAAGTGCAAGACTGTCAAAATGACCAACGCTTCGTTGCATGTCTTCGTATCTCTTTTTCTACGCGCTGCCAGTTACCGCCACTGCAATATATATATATATATATATATATATATATATATATATATATATATATATATATATATATATATATATATATATATATATATATATATATATATATATATATATATATATATATATATATATATATATTCAGAGCTGCTCAAATGAACCTAAGGGTGCTTTTTAGGCAGGTCATCCAATGCATATATGGTACGTAACTGGCGTACAGCTAGAGTTACAGAATCGGCGACATGGAACGGGAGACGGAGACCAGGACTGCAAGGCTTGCACTCACAATATGTTAATAATCTGCAATTGTTCGTAAGCAGTAATTTCAGCCAATCCTGATGTTGCACATACTATTAGCGTAAATGGCTGACTCATAGCAAAAATATCTTACGAACCAAAAATTCCCAGCCATTCCCCTCGCTGAATGTGGCATACAAGTGTAAAGGTTTACTTTTGGGGGGCTTTACCCTTACGCGTCTCTGGAATACTCTGCTAACACGCACAATCACTACTGATAGCGGCTCAACGTTTCCAGGTGTCCAAATTGAAACGTGCTAAGCGTCTCAAGACGCTGGCTTGCCCACATGAAATTCATAAGCGCGGCACATGGCCACTTGACGACGCGTACGTCCATGGCGTAATGGCTACGATGGCGGGCTCCTGTGCTGCAGGTCGTGAGCTCGAATCCCCGCCGACAGATAGTCCTAGTAATGTTTATTTAATTCTTTTTATTATGGAGTACTCTGATGAAAATGGCGAATTTACAAAGTTGGAGAGACGCTTAAAGCCAGGAAGACGACGTTTAGGCGAATTTATGTACTTCCCATAATTCCCATGCTTGCTTAGCTGCCTCAGTTGCAGCTTCCGTAGACGCTAGCGCCAAACAGTCATCTGTAATTATTGTACGAAACTACGTGTTAGGTGGTTCCCGAGCTTTTGTCTTGCTCCGCCAGGTATCAGCACATGCCTTACTGTTTTGCTTTGCCTCCTCATAGAGGGCGCGGGAACTTTGATGCTGGGACACTGAAAAATGCATGCGTGGGTAGACATACAGCTCCACTCTAAAACACTTCTGAATGCTATCCTAGATGATTGGGAGGTGTGATGAGATTAGCATATAGAAAATGTAAAGATGCGCCTAGGCGACGCAAGATTGAAGAACTTGAGGTCGGTGGGAGATGCTTTCCTCCCGAAGTACAGACGTGGATAGCTGAATTCAACAGCTTGATGTGAGTCACTTGGTTCACTTGAATTATGACAACCATGACAATAAACATGATAATCATGATGATGATGTTCACTCGCAGGGTGACAGCGGAGGTCCTCTGATGTCGTCTGCGCACGCTCGCAACCGGGTTGTCCAGATGGGCATTGTCTCGACAGGAATCGGATGCGGCCGCAAGGGACACCCTGGAATCTACACCCGGCTGACCTCGTACCACGACTTCGTCTACAACTTAACTCGTCAGCAGTGGTGCACAGTGCAGTCGAGGCAGTGAGGAACAGTCGACGGGTGTCGAAGCACAAGTGAACGCATCGTGGAGAGAAAGAAGCTATAGCTGCACTTAATTCTACTCCACTCATGATTTTAGTAACGCGGCACACAGACATCATTTGTGAAAAAAAAACTCAGATTCCGTTGCACATGGAACACCATCAGAAAATTGCACATTTTTCATCAGATCAACCTTGCCACAGTTTGTCACTATTCGACTTTCGTACACTACGTCTCTATTATATGAGCAGTGAATTCGGCACGGAGCGAGGATGCCATCTATCATGGGCGCCCTCGCTTATCTGTGCAATTTTCACTGCACATCAATCAGATGTACAAAGAGTCCACTTCTTCAAGTAATAAATAATAAATATACTAAACAAAATCACAACAACAGGAGTTAATAACTGAAGGACTAAGTAAAATGTGATGTTTGGAATTATACTTGGCACTTAACATCCTTCCCGTTACAGAAAATAACCGAGGCACACTACAACCGAATCCAAGTTAACATCACGGTGGCGCTTCATAGTAAAGATTTTTAGGGTGAAGCTTTGAAGCCCCAACTCCCAAAAAATAAACAAAGAACGCCGTGACAGTCTAGACACGGGGGCGTCAACATGCCTTGCTCGTGCTGCGATAACAACTTGAGTAAAACAGACGCGTGCACTGTTGGCGGAGGGTTGCAGGCGCGGTGAGGAGCAGGAGCGTAATACGAACGGTCGGCCACATATACAGGGTGTCCCAGCTAACTTTAGCCGGAATTGAAAAATGTGCGAATGCTGCGTAGCTGGACAGAGCCAGGGTGTTTGCCGTCGCTTGGAGATACTTAGATTATTTTTTTTCATTCCGCCTAATTAGATAATTAGTCCTGAATAATTATTTTCTCAAATATATTAACTAGATAAAGAGTGTCAACGAGAAAATTATATAGCGACAGGAAAAGCTCCCGGTAAAGCTTTATCTTGCGCAATACGTGCTACATAAAAGTGTCTGTCCGAGCGTGAAAGAAGCCCGCGAATACACGCAAAATTTCCGCGCGAATGGCCGCTCGAGGCACTTTGCGTGTACTCGCGGGATTCGAGGCTAAAGTAAGCTGGTACACCCTGTGTAGATAGTCTTTACCTGTGGCCACGGACGCCCCGTGTGACCGTGTTCTCACCCTGCTAGTACCCGAACATCGCAGTTACGATGATGTCACGCGCACATTGTTTTGCTTTCTGCCTCAGACCTTTTTTTCACTCGATTATCAGTGTTACCGATTGATTGGTCGGCGCAAGAGCGCAGTCCTGCGGTCGTATTGACACGTTCCTTGTTTACGGAACTTCTCCACTTACCAGTACACCAAGATGGTGGTTGCGATGATGTCAATGCGAACGATCTATTCCCGAGCTCAATTAGTTTTTTATGAACTTGTGTGATGTGCGCCACGCGCCGGCATCGTGTGACTCCGCCGCCATGTCTTTAGGGATATTTTATTTTACGTCGGCAAAATTAACAGATCACACTGAGACTTGCCCATTGAGAACTCGCGCGTAAGAGGTTGCGCTCTAAGTATAGAAAAGCGTTCATTTCTATATGAAATAGGTATCTAGTTGGACAGGAGACCACGAAAGCAAACATTGTAGAAATCTTTCAACGTTTCAAGAAATATGAATCGTAGAAACATCGGCTTGAGATACAACATATTACTTTCTCAGAGCTACGGCCAAATTTGTTTTCGGCTTCTCATCAATGTCGGCGTGTAATCGCTATCGCGCTCACCCATCCATTTTTACACCATATTCTTTTTTTCATTGTACGACTACATCATCAATTCACATGGAAAATTTCCAAAAAAAATTTTCCGTGGCGTTTTTTGCTTTACCACTGTAAGATTGCACGCTCTTAACGGTAAGCTTTCCGTTAAACTAGAAAAAAAATATTGGCACCGCAAAAATTACTTGTCAATCTGGTTGCCTTCTGAGAGTCCTTGTACATTTTCAGCGCACCTCAACCCCTTGAAGAAATGCCCATGGAAGCTTTCACGTAAACTGACCATCCCAGAAAAAAAAAAACACTAGTTGCACCCGGAACTACATGGACGAAATTTAATTATTGCGGTTAGCTTTCGAGAAAATTCACCGAATTGGATCGGGAACGTGGTGCCATCCCAGACGCTGAATGACAATTGCGAAGTTCATTTCCGACAAAGCGATATGACATAAAAATCGAGGATGCAACGTCAACATGCCTATTCACCACATGATCTTAGATCTTCATATGACAACAAAGGCAAAACTCTTCAAAAAGACGCAGCACCCAACACCAGTGCTACTGTGGTCTCCGGTGTTGTGTGGCTCTCATGTTGCATCCCACATCTTTGTCGCTGTGTTTTTCGAGCGCTTTACACTTGTTACTGTGCTATAGCAACAAGGCCGAACATGATGCCTTGTTAGATATTCAGCTCTGTGTTTTGCCCCAAGAAACGCAAACTCGACTGCGCATATATAATTATCAGAAAAGCTTGTTCATATTTATATTTTCTATGGAGAATAGATTCCTACTAATAAAGAAAACGCGAAATGTTCGTCCATCAGAAAATAATTAATCATATAGATTGCTTAATCACTAATTCGCTTTCTGAATCAAGAACTGGGAGTTCGCTGCAGCTGCAAGAAACGCTATGAGCCCTGTGTTCTTTCACATGCTATAAGCAGAATTTTGTTATATCAAATTAGGCACAGAAAGATGAATACTTTCCGCTACGTGGGTTAATCAAGAAATGCTGTATGTCTTTCATCAAGTATAAGGAAACGTTACCTAGTCCACGCACACGGCGAGGTTACTTTAGGAATCTTGCTGTAGCAATTGCAGCAGATATTTTTTGTATTCCTAATCTAGACGTAAATAATAAAACCTAACTTGTTAGGTGACTAGCGCCGCGTATATATGCCTATAAAAATATAGAATTCTTTGTGGTGATTTGCTGGTTCCGCCGGTAAATTGGAGATCACTCGAGACCAGCCACCTCACTAATGTCACATTTGACTGGCGCCTTTCGAGTACTGTAGCCAAACTAGCTTAGCTCGTCAACGGGATGCTTGTAAACTTTGCTTTTAACGAGCTCAGCTCATCCACAGCAATATTTCCGTTTACAAAGTGACGTGGACGAATGGAGTACATCCACTTCATAAGTGGCAGAATTTGCTCAGCGCTCAAATACCGCTTTTATGAAATCGCGCTTTTCAGAAGCCCCCTTGGCAGGAGGTTTTGAACGAGGGCGTCTCCCGCTGACAACTCGCTTGTCGGTGCGAGCTGTGTGGCAAATCTCCGTACGCCATTCCGTGCTTCATGAAAAGTTTACTCATTTCGTGACCTGCCTTATCAGAAGGAGAATGGATGAAGAAAACTTTATCTGGCGCAGAACTTTGCTTCGCCTAATACTGGATTATGAAGGCCTGTAATGTAAAGCATTTACCTCGTTTTTGACTTCACCGTTTTAGAGAATGGCAAATACGTTTATGTATATATTGCTTAGAGTTGAGAAAAAATCTCACTGTCCTTTTACTCTGTGAAGAAACTTGACCAGCGAAGCTGTGTAGGTGGGCCACTTAATGGCGAACGGCATCTCCGCTGCGGGTCGGCCCGGCATTGCCCTACCTTCGGGATCGGCCCACGTATGGGGAGTGCTTAACGCCTGCTCCATCTCCGCCATGGGTGGGCGCGGCGTTGCATTATCTCCGGGATCGGCCTAGGTTCTTGCTTACGACACGAAAATTTCCTTGGATCGTGGAGGTAAACAGCTTCGCTGTAAAAATTAGATTTGTGCGCTGGAAGTATAAAAGAAATTGCTTTAAATCTTTCAAAAAGGTATTGAAAAAAGTGATTTTCAAAACATGCCCTATAAGAGGAGCAAATTAAGGTCATGTTTTGTCTGAATAGTAATGCCTTTAGGAGATATAGCGCGCTGTTGGTGGTGCAACGCATTTGCTGAAGGCCGGTTTATTCAGAGCATCGTGCTCTAGCTCAAACCGTTCGGAAGCACTCCCACCTTCAACATGCGATCGCGACCGAGATTCGACAGAACATAGATAATGTGGTTACTGCGGTTGCTCTATGAGCACCCGCCACGTTCGGTAGAAACCAGTCCATTGTACCTCAAGTCAGTGTTCCCATGTACCTCGTGAGACAACTGAACCCGTCTGGAACTACACCCAAACACGTATCGAAACGCATCACATGCACTTGTTTCGAGCTCACATACAGCCAACCCTGATCCTTCTGTGCCTATTCAAAGTGTGGTACACAAGTGTGCGCGTGCGTGTGTGTGCGTGTGCATGTGCGTGAGCAGGTGCGCGTGCAGGTGTCTGCGTGTGCATGCGTGGGCCTGCGCGTGTTCGCGTGCGCGCGTGTGTTTGTGCGGGTGCGCATGTGTAATAATAATAATATTTGGGGTTTTACGTGCCAAAACCACTTTCTGATTATGAGGCACGCCGTAGTGGAGGACTCCGGAAATTTTGACCACCTGGGGTTCTTTAACGTGCACCTAAATCTAAGCACACGGGTGTTTTCGCATTTCGCCCCCATCGAAATGCGGCCGCATTTCGATGGGGCATGTGTGTGTGCGCGTGCGTGCGTGCGTGCTTGTGTGCGTGTGTGTGTGTGTGTGTGTGTGCGTGCGTGCGTGCGTGCGTGCGTGTGTGTGTGTGTGTGTGTGTGTGTGTGTGTGTGTGTGTGTGTGTGTGTGTGTGTGTGTGTGTGTGTGTGTGTGTGTGTGTGTGTGTGTGTGTGTGTGTGTGTGTTTGTGTGTGTGTGTGTTTGTGTGTTGTTTACTATCCCACAAGGCAAAACAGCCAAGCTGCGAACTTGCACTAAGCAGCACATGAAAGTGGGCCAGCAGATCGAGTTTAGCAACACCTTTGAGTGTGTAGTGCACAACTTTTAGAAAATAACCATGCTGAATCAAATTATGCGAGTTCCGGGAGTGAAAAGAAAGGGGGCCAGCTTTAGAGTTAGCAGCGGTAATTTCTGTAGTGAGAAATGAAGCCGATCATATGAGGAATCCTCAACGTATTTCTAGGAGCTTTGTATTTTCCAATTTTTCGCCGCCGCTACAAAGCTGTTCTGTAGTTGCAAGAGTCAATTTTATGTGAGAACGAAAATTGTCACCTCATTTCAGTGCAAGATTGGCCGTCTCTTCCAGCGACTGCAGCTTCACAGTATATTGGAATGGGCCTATATTGACGGATTTGCCAATGCTCAAATGGTTACCACAAACGAAAAAAAACACGAAGTGAACTAACAGATTGGACGTTGCCACATTCACTGTATTGCTTTAGAGAGGAGGGTAAGGCCTTGCGAAGATCCTCAGCGAACGATTGCACTTACATTGGCGGGGCTAGATTGTCCCCCGGCGTTATGCTGCCAACAACTTTTGGTGGTAGATAAGGGGTTATGGCGTTGCGCTTCGGAGCACGAGGTCCAGAGTTCAATCTCTTCTTCGGCGGTTGCATATAGATGGGGGCGAAAGGCAATAATTTTAGATTACGGTGCATTGGGAGCATATTGAACAACCCCGGGTGGTCAAAATTTATCTGGAGTTCCCCAACTACGACGTCCCTATTAGCCCACTCTGCAGATGCGGAACGTTAAAGCCCACTCTTGACATTAATAATAATAATAATATTTGGGGTTTTACGTGCCACAACCACTTTCTGATTATGAGGCACGCCGTAGTGGAGGACTCCGGAAATTTTGACCACCTGGGGTTCTTTAACGTGCACCTAAATCTAAGCACACGGGTGTTTTCGCATTTCGCCCCCATCGAAATGCGGCCGCCGTGGCCGGGAACTCTTGACATTCCCGGAGTGTCTAGTCATTAGAGTCATGTGCCAGAGGAAGGCATAGGTACACAAGACGCAGGAAACATGTATTCTAAAAAAAGCAGTAAGCAATTACAAACGATAAACACAAGAGACTATTGCTGGTAAAAGCGTGCAAGGCAAGTCCAATGAATATTAAGTTTTCAAGTCGAAATGCAGTACGTGACCAAGGTGTACAAGATCCAGCCCTGTCCGGTGTTGAAAGTGGCACCTTTTGCGGCCGGACGACTTGAAGAAACCGGCTATCATGTAGATGGGCCTCGGACGTTGGCCTCCGACTGGAGACCACTGATCTCGTTGCCAGGGTCTCAACACGATAGAGCCGGGCAGTAGAAATTGAGCACGCAAACTTTGCCTGGTTCGGAGAACTCTACGCAGGAGAATAGCAAGCTTCGGTGCAGGGGAACGTCTCGTGTCCCGACTTGGAGCCTTTCGACGCCCATTCCCGGTCGACCTTCCGTCTCTTGACGTGGAGTTCGGTAAATAAATTGTAGTTATATTCTGTGGTGTTACGTGCGAAAACCACATGCTTTCCGCAGCACACCGTATTGGAGGGCTACGGAATAATATTTACCATCTGAATTGCTTGGACATTCACAACATGTACGCTACACCGGCCTTTTTGCGTCGCCCCTCTCCCCCGCCCCAGCGAATGCGGACGCTGCTGCAGGGATTCGATACCACACCATCGGTCTTAGCAGTAGAACGGCCAAGCCACTACGCCGTCTTTGCGGGTAGCGTTAGGCGATGATGACAATAATTATTCATTTTATAACGACACAACTTCACTGTTGGGGATAGGCCACAAGCCGAGCGGTAATATGATAAATAAAAGAATTTGTGATCGACGATGCGGTAGATACCGATAATAAATCCAATCGTGCGTAATAGCTAGTCAGCCTGGCAAAAACATGTAGAATTAAGAAGAACGCGAAAATAGTAATAATACTCAAAATATTATAAATGGTAGAGGTGGGTTAAATTGTGAATATCAATGATGAAATTAATAATGCGAATATGCCATATTGTTATTTGAATTTTATATTTCATAAAAGGAAAAATAAATCAAGTTTGAAAACCAAGAAATACTACTACACGAATGGTTCTGTGTCACAGAAGTAATTATAAATGACTCGGCAAAAGTTACTGCGAGTATATCCTAAAAACAATGCTGCAAGCGGGAGCAGATCAGTACTGCATAAAGTCAGCCCGATATTAGGAAGCGGAATTGCCAAACACCCTTTTCGTTGAGTGGAAAACCGCCGGCTGCATAGAAAAAAAAAGCGATCGAATAATAAGGATCTTTGCAGAGGTAGCGTAAAGGGAATCCGACCAGAGTAGATTTCTGCAAGTAAAAATTAGGCGGTGGGATTCGGCAACACAGCCTTTTAATTGACACTTATAATCGTAGGGTAGGACATCACTGCCGGTTCCTTGAATAACGTAGATGCATAAATGGCACGGTATTTGCAAATGAGAGGCTTCCTCAGTTTACGGTCAAAGAAAACTTTGTCTAGCCGCAGTGGTCCGAGCAGAAGCCGGCAGTGCAACGACCACCGAACCGTTTTAAAGAGACGCATGGAAGGTAATCAGCTATTTTTTTTCATTATGATGAATTTATAGATGACCTGGTACCCATAGTAATTGAACTAATCTTAAGTATGGTGGAGCTAATGAATAATGTGTTCAAATATGCCAGATTCGAAGATGCATCAAGTGCGCTGCATACAGAAAGGAAGGGAGTGAATAAACTTTATTTGGGAGACTAAGCTGGTCGATGCCCGAAAGGAGGCGGCCACCCTTTTACAGGTAGCCTTGGCCTTGTGCTGATAGCCCTTGGCCTGTTCACCAGCCGTAGTTGGTTCTCATGCTTTGGGCGTGTCAGCTATGCCTCCCACTGGCCTTCCGTTACTGCTTGGATACGCGTTCTCCGCGGGTACTTTTTGCATGCCCAGACCATGCAGTAAAGGGTGTTTGGTGCATTGCAGAACCGGCAGTCTCTTGTAAATCTTGAGGGGCACAGTGCGTGTAGTAGAGTGCCGTGGAGGTAACTGCCCATCTGAAGCCAGCGTAGTATGACGGCTTCTTTTATGTTCAGCTTGATGTGTGATGGCAGATATTCCCTCCTGTTGTTCGTCTAATGTTCTAGTATGTTGCAGTATTTTCTTTGTATCAGGTCGTCTTGTTCTGACGGTAAACAATTTCGTGGTATGGTTGCCCGACGTACATGTTCTCGGGCAGAAGCGTGAGCCGCTTGGTTTCCACCAAGGATTCGTGTCCCGAGGTCCAGATAATGTAGGTTTCAGGGATTTCTTGGTTGTTGATGATGTTGAATGTGTTCTTACTAACTCTTTCTGCTAAAAAATGGCAAAAGGATGCCTGCGAGTCTGTGACGACGATGACCGGCACGGCACATTGCCAGGTCCGTATGGCCATTGCTATGGCGACCTGTAGGCTACCTCAATGTTCCAAGCAACTACTGGTGCAGCTGATATCTCTTGGTTCTGCTTGTGGGTTACGCAGGCGACATACCTCCCTGCCTTGTTTCTGGCGGCGTCCGTGTGCCTTATTTGTTCTTTGCTCCTTTCTTTGTTTAGCATCTTTTGTAGCGCAGTGGCTCTTGCTTGTCTTCTCTGTTGTATTCTGGGTGCATGTTTTTTGGTATGGGTGCTACGTATACATTTGCTCTGGGGAGTTGGAGATAGATGTTGTCGACTTTTGTGTTCTTCTTCGATAAGGTATCCAAGTCTTCTGAGGAGAGCTCTACTGGCAGTGGTAAGTTTTACAATTTCGATTTGGCTCGCCTTCTGAGCAACCGGCAATTCTTTGCAGGAATGATGTACTCCCAGTGTGAGCAGTTTTTCTGTTGACGTGGTGGGTGGGAATCCTACTGCCAATTTGTATGTCTTTTTATCAGTATGTTCAACTTGTGCCTTTCACTATTCTTTATATCTAAGTAGGTTGTACCGTAGGTGGTTCTGCTGACGGCCAATGATTGTATGAGTTTGAGGGTGTCTTGTTCCTTTAATCCGTGTATTCTAGTTGTTACTCTCTTCACCAGGTGTGTAACTTGCGCGATTATTTCTTCAAGTCCGTGTACTGTGGCAAGCCCCACTCCACCCTTCTCGAAGACTAATCCAAAGATACGAAGTGTATTAACCTTCAGGATGTGGATTAATTTAGTGTTACTTCGGGATCTAGTGTCTCTTGAGGTGGCAGCCATCTTGCTCTCGTTCGCAGAATCAGGAATCCCCATTTCTCAGGAGCACATGATAGTCCACAAGCACCAAGTTACCTTTCAGTTCTCTCTATGACCTCCTGTAGCGTTTCTTGCTGTCTTCCCGTCGATCGCTCAAGCGTCTATAAGGTTATGTCATTCACATACAGGGCACGTCGAATTCCCTCCGTTTCACCGAGTATGTTCGGTAAGTTGCTCAATGCCAAGTTGATTAGCAGATGTGAAATTACTGAGCCCTGAGGCGTGCGTTTGGCCGGCACCTTGATTTTGTCAAATCTCAGATTTTCTATACCCTCTGTTGTCGTGCGGTCGGATAGGGAGTCCTTGATGTAATTGTATACTTTGTCCCCATATTTGAAGCGGCTGACGTGCACAAGTATCGCTTCATGTGAGACGCCATGCAAAGCCCCTTTTACGTCGAACATTTCGATGCCTCTCTTGTTGCTTGTGCCTAACTTATCAATTACCTCCTCCTTGATCAAAAGGAAGATATCCTGTATTGACAGCTACGGCCGAAAGACCCAACCCGTTATCTTCCAGGTATGATGAAAGCTTGCTGAGCCCCATATGTTCATACAATTTTCTCGCGCATGAGATCAGCGAAATCACCCTCAAGTTCCATATAAATAATGACTTTTCAGGCATAAGAATCACGGTGACATGAGCGTATTTCCACACAGCCGGCATCTTGCTCATTTCCCAACAATCATTCATAAATTCTATCAAGGTGGCTTCTAGGTTGCGTAGTGTCTTATTGTTAATTTGGTCTTTGCCTGGTGTAGTGTTGCTGGTCAGATTGCCTAGGGCCTCTACCATCTGTGCTTTTGTTAAAGCCCGGTCCAATTCTTGATTTGGGTTATCCCTTGTATTCTAGGAACAATTTCGTGCTGAATGCCTCCTGCCTTGCCGTCTCCCAGGAACTTGCTTCTGACTTCCTTTACGATATCTTCCCCCGTGCATTGGAAGTTGTGGATGAGTCTTCTGAAGTGTTGGCGTGTGACTGTCTTCGTTTCCGCCTATAGCCAGCTGCGATCGGAGTATGGTCCATGCCTTCTTGTTGCTTAAGGTACCTCTCACAATAACAATTATTGCAGCACAGTGGGGTAACTTTCGCAAAGTTAAAGTAATTGCCAAGAATTCGGCCTGGAAAATTGGTGTATAATCTGGATGATTACAGTTAATTACATTACAAACCCTCTGCGCAGTTTTGCACTTTTCACTAATGGGTTGACATTTTAATCAACACAGTGACGTTTCATCCACGGCGGCCACATTTCTATGAGCGCGAAATGCGAAAACACCCGTGTACTTAGATTTAGGTGCGTGTTAAAGAATCCCTTGTGGTTCAAATCACCCGGAGTTAATCACTACGGCGTGCGTCATAATCAGATCGTGCTTTTGACGCGTAAATCCCCATAATTTATTTTATGACTTTACACATCATGAGAGGTTATGCCAACGGAGTCTTTCTAATTTATAAAAAAAAATTGCGCGCTCATCAATACATGATCGGTCATGCATACTGTCTCAAGGTAGAGAACAATTGCTTTACGTTTCTCGCAGACACGCATCCTGACGAATGAAGGAGACGATTGCTAGTGTGCAGCATACGACAGAAACGAGGGTGTTTTCGACGGAATAACCGTATGCTTTGAGTTAGCTGCTTTTTCTTTATCATGGACGTTAGGTACAGTGCCTACATCGCAGTGTCTTATGCGAAACGCCAAATTTGCGTCTCGTTACGAAAACAATCAGGGCCATCAGTGCCATTTTTTACACGACGCGCTAACGTCATGCCCCGAGAAATGTGGCGGAATGTCTAGAATAGCATAGAGTTTCCTGCAATTCCTAAGTGGAACTCTGGCGCTGCGATTGTTCGGTCGCAATAAGAACCATGGGTCTTCCGGCTTGGTGCTTCAGAAGTTCTTGTGGCTTCCTTTATTATGCTTTGGTTGGGCCTAAATTGGACTAAACTCAAAGAAATTAACCTTATTTATAGCAGACCGTAATAAGGCTATGCAAGCACTCATAATTGCTGGTAATTGTAGTGGGTCCGCTTGTCCATGCGTCAGTGGCGTAATGATTTATATATCGAGCTTCTCTGCTACAGATCATGTGCACGAATCCTGACGTCAGACATATTTCACAATGTTCATTGAAATATCTAAAACGCAGCAAATTCTTTAAAATGATCCCTTGATGCCCCTCGTTAGGAGGCACAGATCAAGCGACCAGTCAAGATGGAATACCTCACTGCAAAACCCCGACTACGGTGACCAAATCTGGGCCGTCCAATGAACCAGCAGCCAGCAGGGCAGGCCAAACTCGGCCTGCCCGTCCCAATGGGGGAGCGGCCTGCTGCGCGATAATCGCATATCTGAGGACTCGCAATGAAGTTTTTCCGCCCATCCATCCATCCCTTGACAAGGTCACGAAGCCATTTAAAGACAGAAGGACGAAGTTTAGGCAAATTCTTGTACTACCCATCATTCCTAAAATATTAACTTCAAATTTCAAAATAATATAGCCTGAAAGTTGATATTATTACTTAGTATTCATTTATTATCATTTTTAAATTACAAAATTCTAGTTAAGCATTCTTCCCTTCTTACCTACTGCCGCCCGATTAATGGCCGAACTTCGTAGTGGGTTGAGCCATTTCGGTAGGCACCAAACCAAACGAAACCAATCCTGACTGAACTGCCCTGCTTGCAGCTCCCGTAGACACTAGACCACCAGATCACTCTAGTTATTGTGTGGAATGCCATGCAGAATAGAGCGCCATTTAAGCCAGCTCCTTCGGCTCATACCTAAGTTGCCTGTAGTCAATGCCTCCTTTACTAGATGCCAGCCGCGTTGTCCGTAAACTCGGTTCCTGGGCCTCTCCCTTTTCTCTCCTCCGCGAAAAGGCAACGAGCGCCACTTGTGGCGGACGTCTGCAACCTAGATCACGTGCTTTGGCCTCTGAGATTACCATGGCATCTGTTGCCATCTCGGAGGCCCGCGATAACGCTCGCTAACAGACGCTCGCGCATATAAAGCGCCGGCGGAGCATTCAGCCGCCGCTGCCACATCCGCCGGAAGTTGAAAAGGCAACGAGCGCCGCCTCACGGAATTTATGCTGAACTAACTTCAACTAAGGGAACCGCCGCCGCAATGGGAAAGTGAGCAACGCGGCTGGCATCTAGTAAAGGAGGAATTGCTGTAGTCCGCAATAGACACGTCGCGTTTGGTGGCATATGACGACGCATTCAAGCACATGGCAGTCGTGTATCTCGAGAAACGCGGTAAGCGAGCAGTCGGACTCAACTTCGGCGTCGACAAAAAGTGCGTACGTCGGTGGCTGAAATAGAAAGAGGAGCTCGCCGCATCGAACAAATCCCGGAAGGTGTGTTCCCTGGGAAACTGTGCAAGCTCCCGGGACACGTAGCCCCAAAAATTTGACCGAATAGCCCAGTCACGTGTGAGGACTGAACCTCGACAAAATGGCCCAAATTAGATTTAGGGGCCTTATCGAGATTATATCGTTTATAGACGCCTCATCGGTGGTGGAAATATGGTGCGTCGCTGTAGCTGCGCTTCAATGCTAATCGCAACAACATCGCCCAAACACCGTATCCAGGAATCTCATTCGGGATGCCCTCTCAGCTGTTCTGTCATTATAAATGTGTGTCTCTCGGTGACTTGATAATGATGATGATAACCCTAAAGAAAGCGGTATACCTTGTCTTGTCTTGTCTTCTATCCTAAACAGAGGCGCGTAACCACTATGGGGGATTGGCCAAGAAGCAGGCGGTTTTCCGTATGCTTAGGAGTAAAGCGAAACTAGATTTGAATAGTGGAGCGTGGACGATAGAGCTGTAATTTAGATGTGCAATGAAAATATTGTTAAGAATTTCTATAAATTAATCACACACTCACTGGGTTGGCCAAAACTTCCTCTCTTTCATTTAATGTTTGGCGCATGCCCACGAGGATAGGATGGGCAATGGTTCGCAACAGAAACAGAACATGAAGTTCTTTCTTTTTGTTAGCCTATTGATCAGTACTACCTATATTTAATTAATAGCGATTTTAAATTATTTTTCTTCTGTTATCGTTTTTTTTAAACGTTGTCATCCCAATTTTACGAAGATGATAGATAATGAAAATAATGTGATATAGTGTTAACAACGATGAAACTGTGTTTCACATGAGAGTAACCCTGTAGCAATGATGTACTCATCCACAATCCTTTTCTTGTTCCCTAGTGAAATGGCGCAACCCACTCAGGGGGATCGGCCATGAATCGGGCGCTGAAGGAACTATTGGGATTTTTTTCTGGTGGTGGTGGTGATAAACTTTATTGAAAGGGAAAAGGGTAAAGGGGGACGTGCCTGAGGGTTTGGGCTCAAGTAAGGCCCTGGGCATGCTTGGCCTTTTCCGCCCAGTCCACCAGTTCAAGCTGTCGGTCGACGCCCCCGGAACTGAGCCAGGCTGTCCAGTCACTCTCGCTGCTGAAGGGGGGATCAGAGAACGGGAGCGAGGTGCATTCCCACATTATGTGTGTGAGTGTTCCTGTTTCCGAACAGAGCCTACATTGGTCGCTTTCCTAGCCCCCTGTGATTTTGTTTATGTATTTTGGGTGTGGGTATGTGTTTCTCTGAAGTCGCCGAAACGCAACAGCTTGCGTTTTATCGAGTTGCTTGGCCGGTGGTGGGAGCGCGCGATGCCTCCAGCGATACCGATGGGCTATTTCATAATAAGTCTCGCAGGGTTCCTCGTGTCTCTGCTCCTCATTTACGCCGTCCGCATCCGCGGACGAGGCTCGGCGCGCGAGATCTCGAGCCAAACTGTGAGCCGACGCGTTGCCGGGCACAGCCGCGTGAGCGGAGGTCCACACGAGGGTTTTCAAGCTGCTTAGGGGGCGTCGTGTGGGGACATGGTACGCTTGTTTGGAAATTCTACCATGGACGAAATTGCCGATGGCCTGCTTCCTGTCGCTGATGACGGTATTCGCTTCCGCATGCATGGCGATGGCAATCGCGGTTTCCACCGCTTCCACCACTCGGCCAGCCGTGATTGTTGTATGTTCTATCAATCTATTATTATTACTTCAACGTCTTCGTTTGCCTTCACCGTGCTTATTCAGCTGCATACACTATACATAGCTAAAATTTTCACTTTTTAAGTGAGAAAGAGGGAAATGGTTAAATATGTGAAATTGGAAAATTTCTACCACCTCACGCAAATACCACTGCCCAACCACTGTCCTATTCTCCGTAGTGGGTTGTGCCCCTTGTCTCGCAACCAACCAACCACAAACCCACACAGCACGAGACAGAAGAAGAGAAAGAAGGAAAACGGCACTCGGCGTTCTACGGCCGCTGCAGAGACGTACGCCGCGAAACGCGGTGAGTACTGCGCTATCATTTCTTTCTCCATAGAGATCTCTACGACGTCAATCAATCGCACCATGAGGACAGTAATTTCGCACCGCACATATGGAAGTAGGGGGCAGTCTCTGCCTGGTCAATCGTTTTCATGTGTTAGCTGGTTATCACTCACCTGCACAAATAGGCGCTTAAAAAGAGCCTGCAGAGAAACATTTCTTAGCAGGGTGCTTTTGGAGGCTCACTCGGAGCGGTGCAGGAGCCGGGGACACTGTACGAGCGCCATTTAGCTGGTGTAAAATTTACCACGCACATAGCATTGATGCCAGAGCGGTATTTACCTCACGCTACCGGCAATTAAATGCAAAATACAACGAAATTATTTTACTGTTGTTGCGGTGATTCGAATGTTCTGTGCACTCATCGTAGCTGGAATGTGTTTTCAGGGGAGGGCGGTGTAGTCGCCGCAGAGTAAGGAATTTTTCGATACCGAGGAGAAAAGTGCGAAAACGGCATTAAGAGCGTTAGTTATACTTTGGCTTTGAACTGCTTATCTGATTTCCCGACACTTGGTGACAATGACCACCCTGTGTCGGTGTCGTGATAGCATTATGTTACGGGCGACACCGCTCGTGATTTCATGCGGCACATTTCAATTGACAGGAGAAGGAAATGAGTGAGCGCTGTAGTCAGCACATGGCGATAACTGCCCAGCGAAAAGATTTTCTACTTTCGGTAGTTCAAACGCGAGGAAACACCATACAATACGACGTTCACTCTAGTGGTAAATTGCGCACCGTTTCTACGTATGATTCACAGATATGTGAAAGTTCCATTACAGTCAGTGGCAATAATCACGCAAACGAACCAAGTGTTCGTAATAGGCAAATGGTTTTGTCTTTCGTACTTGCAGCTGCTGTATTGTAACGCGCCCGACCCTACCGCTTCCCACCAATCCCCTAAAAAAAAATGCTTGACCTCATCATATATTGTGCTACCGGGAGTCTTACACTTTAGATTGATATGACATGTACGGGCATTCAATCTCGCGTTCTAGACGCCGTTTCCAAAAAAAAAATTATTATAAAATAAAAAAATTAGGAGTGCTTTTTTGTGTGTATTTGCGCGTGTGTTTGTTCTCACGTTTTTTTTTTTAAATAGAAGTGCAACATAGGTTATCTCCAGCTAATATGTGCAGCGTTGCCGGCGTATATTAGCTAAAAACTTCCAAAAATATTCGTATGGTTGAAAGACTCTAATTGTTTAGAACTCAGTTGGCGTTAACAACTGCTTTGAGCATCCGTCTCCGCCATACGTTTAGAGAAAATTACGCGATCTTCAGGGGTACGCCATGCTACCCTTGACACACCGAGATTTGCGGTGCCAACTGGCAGCAGAAGCGTAAACACTGTTCGCTTCCTACGACACGACAGCTGTAGTGGCAACGATGGCGGTGTTATGATTACGATCACGGCGATGGTGGCCCGACAATAGCATGCTGTGGGCAAGAACGAATCGCCTTTGATATATCGCCCTCGTGATTTTTGTCTTGCTCCTTTAGCACTGCTTGTCATTTGCCGTCATACTCGTCGTCGTGCTGGTATCGTTAGCATTGCGCCTCCTTTCTCTGTGCGTACCGTCATCGCTATGATGTTGTCATTTTCCGCCGGTCGTCGTTATACCGCAGATGATAATGCTGACGCGTTGCTTTCAACTATACTGCGCATGTAATAATTTAATTATGCCAAAGATATATAAGGCTCTTTCTTTGCTTTTCCCGAACTAAGATTGATGAAACATCGATCTAACAGCAGCGGTAATCCTTAGGTATGAGCGGCCTTGATCGCGGTTGACGCGACAGCGACGCTGCAGTGGAGAGCATAAAGAGTCTACGGGCACTCAGTGTGCAGCCTGTAGTGGTCGCAGGAAATTCGCCGACTGATTTCAAAAACTCAGAGCTCGACAACAATTCAAGCCGTGATGGAAGGAATGCAGCAGCTAGTAGCTCTGCGCTACGACACACACTCTACCGCTGTGATAGAATATACCTCCCGAGCACGTTGACTAGTGTACAATAAGGTTCAGCATGTACACTCAAGCTACGGCCGCTGCATTTGTTTTAGCGTGGACCATCTCAAATCTTATTGCGGAAGCAGATGAAAAAAAAATGCGCCAGTTTTGCTCGAACGGCCAAGCAATGACTGCTATAGCGAGATATTTTGATATCGCTGGAATCGAGGCTCCTAAATATATCAGCAGTATAAATGGTGAAGTTTGCTAATCAAGCACCAGGGGTGTCACGCGACCCAAGACTAAACGTGAGCAGAGTTCATAATTGTAACAGCGCGATCAAAACGACGACGGAGTGAAAGGACACAGCTCGAGCGCTGACTCATTACTAAAACACGCATCAGTAATGTACACAGGCGGTTTTGATCGCGCTATTACCATTATGAATGTATACCAACTCGCCCAACTTTCCCACTTGAATAGTGAGGAGAGTTCACTGGAGGACCACAAGCGCTCAGGGTCTCAACACCGGCGTGATGACAAGCACTGGCAGCGGACAGGGTTGGCGCTTCTCCCGCAGTGAACATTCCTTGATGCCACTTCCTTCACCGCCTCAAGGCAGCTTCCGTCTCAGAAACTCAGCATATTACACGAGCTCAAGACCTGCCACCCCGAAAAGACCTCCTAATGGAGGAAGGCTAGTCATGGCGCTACTATCGGTGGCATTCCAGCTGAAAGGAAACATTGTATTGAGAAGGAGTGGAAAAAGCAAACATTTAGCTTTTTATATCTTCGTCACGAGATTTTTTTTCAGAAACTTCCGCGTCAATATCTTTAATAAAAAAGTGCCTCATTTGTTGCCGTCTGTCAATATTGAATAAAACGTGTTGCAGTGCCCGTTTAGGGAAAAAAAATTGGCGCGATGAGGCCAATTCACGGGGACAGGAACTTGGAATTTAACAGCGAAGTTTAAACAGTTAAGTACCCATGTACCCCGTAGCGAGCGATGGAAAGAAAAATTTTACGCGTAACATTCCGACATATGAAGCAGCGGTGGGGATTAGAGTGCAAACGTTGAGAGCGGATATTCCAGTTGACAGTTGTGAGGAAAATGCGGCTGAGTAGGCCATTTAGTGTGTAGGGCAGATAACCTGTTGTCTATGAGAGTTACAAAAGTTGTACCATGGAAGGCAAGTGCAAATGAGAACACCGGAAAACTATTCATGGTATGATGAAGTTAGGAAGTTTGAAGACACAACATGAAATCAGCTAGCTCCAGACAGGGGTAATTGGAGATAGCTGCATGAGGCCTTTGTCCTGCAGTTAAGACGAAAATAAACTGATGAGCAAATATCAGTCGTAGAACGTGGGTACACACAGACATACGCTCGCCAACTAAGTGTGGCTGCCTCAAAAGAGACTACAGCTGATCGCACTCAACGCTCGGCAGGAACACAGGGAAGGACTTTTCTTCAGCGGCAGGTAAAGATAGGGGGATTCTAAAAAGCTTATCGTCACATAGCATAATTAAGGAAAATTCATGCACTTAAATAAAAAAGCTAGGACCCAATGTGGGGACAACTTGCTGCTCGCGTTGCTAATGCATACTTGTCAACTATTAAAGTAGATATTCACAGGCAAATACAGCAACGTCAGCACGAGACCAGCATTTCAAAACAGGCGCTGCCAAACGCACGCCCCGTATTCTTTCTTGTGCCCGAAATTCTAGCTACACGATATTTTTTTTCAGCAACCAGTTTTGTCTTAGCCTGCTTCAAATACTATTTTTTGTCGTATAATGAGACCTTGTCAATCATGTGGCAAGAATGGTGCTTGGCGCAACTCTCGGTTATTGTCTTCGTTGCAGATCATGGCCGAA
The DNA here is from genome assembly GCF_050947875.1 of Dermacentor variabilis. Lineage (NCBI taxonomy): Eukaryota > Metazoa > Arthropoda > Arachnida > Ixodida > Ixodidae > Dermacentor > Dermacentor variabilis. Next base: position 76,383,829 of record NC_134573.1, on the reverse strand, counting down.
GAATCGGCAATGTCCACGGCAGAAAGCGGAGTGGAACCGCCACCCGGAGCTGCAGGGTGAGTGCAGGCGCACAAGAAGGCTGCGGCCATTATTGAATATGATGCGATAGTTTGCACAAAAGTCGTACATCACAGTATACCTATCGCAATTTTACTGCCTCGACGGGAACAATGTTGTTGTTGTGACAGTCAGTTGTGATAGCCACTACGAAAACAATTTCTGACGCTGACACCTACATTCCATGCAGTCTTATGAGAACGTGAGTTATCGATAATGCATGTTTCCCTTTTCGTTTTTTTTTCTTTTCGAAACATGTGCTGCTTCTCGCAACCTCTTTCTGACTATATGATAGTGTACCACGGGAAGCAGTATGCCCGTAAGTTCTGCGGCTTGGCCTAGTTGGTAGAATATTTTTTTTTATTTTCTTACACTGTGCTGTTTTGGAGCACGAAACGGCGTGGTAAGTAGCGAAGAACGCACGGCAAATGAGGCAGCAGCGCCTAATGTCGCTTCAGTCTGTGTGCTGTTGTGTGTTTTGTGTTGAAAATTGACGTAGTAAGAAAACTAAGAGGGATATGACTGACTTGCACAAGATGGCTACGTGCTTGACATTGCGTAGGAGCCACCGATACCAGCCATTCTCTGCAAGTTACAGTGCCATGAAGACGATGTAGTGCCAGTGGCTTGAAGGTTTTGCCGCCACCTGTCATTAAAGCGTGACCACGACTTTCAAATGGATCTGCAGGTCATGAAAGAAAGTAGAATATGGTTAAGTAATTTGTCTGCGAGTTACAAGGAGCAGCAACCATCACACTCGGGCAAACTAGCTAAACGATGTCCCCTCGAGCCCTTAGACAGTCTCGGTAATCAGTTTCCGGTCCACCATCCCCTTCATATCAGCCACTGTTTGCCTACCGATGCCATCAAAGGGGAGAGTGACGGGCGAAATATGTGCGTAGGTCATAACCATGCAGGCATCGTGCGACGTGGCACTTGCAATGAAAAAACAGGTCGTCCACCAAGTTACCGATAGCGGGCCCCTACATCGGAAATAGTTATGTAGGTTGCGGTTGACCCTCCATGGGCAAAGTATACGAGTTCCCTTTGCGGGAAAACACGGCGAAAGAAGTAATGCATGAGAAAAAGACAGGACAGGTGCCTTGCGAGCACAAATGCATCCGCATACCGCAGGAGAGCGAGATAAAACACGCGCATGCTCCCTGCTCTATCTAGGACGGTGAGTCCTTTGCTGTGGACATTGTCGGTTAATGCAGCACATGGTGGACTGAAACATGCAGGGCCTGGGGGACGCATAAATCGGGAAGACGAGCCGTCATATAAACGATCATTTGTGTGAGCATGCTAATTACTTCTGTACGAAGGCCGGCAGCAATTTGGCGATCTATTGTACCGGGTGAAGTCTAGGGTTATTTTTTCAGTTGGCGAGTGTACGTTTATTCAGCCATTGTACCGGGTGCGACTATAGTTTCCTCACTTAGACCAGACGCCTATCACTCCCGGCTATCACAGTACACACCGTCGCGACGTCTTTGAAGCGTTTGCTACGCACTCCATAGCATTCCTGCAAGTTTTAGTCCATCATTAGTTGCATTAACCGACAATCTTCGCCGCTGAACGGTTTACTGTCCAAGATAGACTATGACGCATGCGCCTGTTCAGTCCCCCTTTCGTGGTGCGCGTATATAGTTTAAGCTCGCTATAATGAACGTTAATGTTGGTAGGAAACGCCTGTCTTGTCTCTGTTGTCGTCTTTCTTTCTTTCTTTTCGCACTGTTTTTCTCGCAATGAAGCCATAACAAGAAGCTCAAATTTACGCTCTTTCAAAGGATACGAGAATGTGAAGGGTCCGAGGATTGACGAATATCACCGTTATTTCCCGTGGCAGTCCATTGGCCCGTGACCTCTCTCCCCTCTTCTCTTTGCCCACCCTTCTCACGAATAGTGCTCAGTACGCTGAGCTTTAAGCAGCGACGTCACTTTATGGCCATAGTGTACCCTGCGCAAGGTGCACTGATGCGCACGTCCGAGATGTGCTTCAGCGTGCTTCTTTTGCAATCGCGGAATTGTATTTTCTTTAGTACAACGTACCATAACATTCCTATTCAGTGGCCGTTTATTTTTCTTAACTATGGTCACAAATTTCTCGGCGCTAAGAGTGGGGAGGCTCTAGTAGACAGTTTTACGCGAATGCTGCATTTCACGTTGCCCTCGAGCCAAATCCGCACGGGAGCAGACAGACTCGAGCGCATTCCCACGAGCCGAATCGGCGTGCAAGTGAAGCAAGGACGAAGGTGCTTTCATTGCAATCTTGTTATTTGAGCGATTGTAGCAGCTTACCCTAGAAATTTCAGCTGCAGATTTAATTGTTCAACTCATAGATGCGAACGTTGGAGCTAACATCGCCTTTTTTCTCCATACTGTACAAATGCTCAAGGTATCTGACGTAGCTTAGCTTTCCAACACAGCACAGAATTTGATAAAAACCGTTTAGTCGGAGATGATTTCACGCGAGGTACGACCAGATGGCATACAAAATAAGAACCCTCGACTATAGAACAGTGGCTTGTACATATGCCAGATGCCCAACGCGCCGTACCAGAGCTCATCGCGATGATTAGCCGCGAGGCTCACTCCCTTCCTTTGCCCCAATGTTCCACCGTACGAGCATAAACTGATGCCTTCAGGAGTAATTATCTCCCTGTCTGCGAGCCCCTATGCTTCTCTAACGGGTACCTAGTGTGCTGTATACGAGCTTCTTTGCATTCCGCATTCGGCGGAACGCAACCACCGCGGATAGCAGTCCAACCCGCGCCATCGTGTTTAGCGGTAAAACCAATCAACCGCTTCTCCCAGACTAAGCCACCGGCGGCGGTAGAATGCTGAAGTTACAACGCTTTCTGCTAGGTTCAGGTTTGGGAGAACAGCGCTCAGCTTAAAACGTTCAAGATCACCGATGTTAATGTCCGGTATTTTGAACTTCCTTCTCGCCTTCCACTTGCAGGGCCGGAATACAGGCGGAGATGATCACAAAAAAGCTCGCCAATTACTGGTGTTTAATCGGGTCAATTCCATTGATCATGTTCCTGCTTGTCGCCATCCCCACCATCCTCTACGTGAAAAAGTTTTCGGGTAAGCGCTGGCTGCCTCTGTGTGCTTGTTATTGGGCCGCCTCTCGATCATAGAAGAAACGGGACGTAAGAGCTCGCACGAAACTGAAACGTTTCTATGCTGATCAATATGTATAACAGTGAACAAATCTTTCACTTATCGGTAAAGCAAGGAAGAAAGAAGCCCTGACATTTAGCCCTAAATGCAAATTAGATTGAGACGTTGATGGATCGAACCGCCGTTGAAATTGGTCATTGCAACTGGAACCTTCTTCAGCCGTTCTATACAACGCAATGTTTGCGAGTGGATTAGCCTGTGATCTATGTTGATTGAACAGCGTACAAGCAGAAGAAGGAAGGATAGAAAAACGAAGACACGCGCTTGTATGCGTTTTTCGGTCCGTCGTTCGGCTGCTTCTGCGCTGTTGAAACAACATGGTTCTATGCAAGCCGTGCACCCTTTAGTAGGCACGGAATTTTCTCGCATGCTGCGTGCAATAACTTGTATGAGAAGCTTAAGCCCTCATGGCTTCTCTTTACCAACACCGCTGAAATACCGGCCCGGTATACAGGGACTAGCGATTCTATAGAATATATATATATATATATATATATATATATATATATATAACTTGTTCTTGTCTTTGTCTTGGCCCTACTAAAATTTTCCGAAAAGGTCGCATTTCATGGTAAGCATCGTTTCATATCACATTTGACCCTGTTACTTCCCCAACTAGTCAGTAAAAAAATTCATTTTCCTTCCTTTTTGCCTCTTGGAGTGAGTTACGTTCAAGAAACACGCCAGATACGCCACTTCCACTTTCTGGAGTAGGCAATAAGTAGCCTTCAATATTAGACTGCATTGATTCCTCGGCCGCGCATCGAGCAGACCAGACGTAGGAAACCTTTAAACTTTTTCCTAAAAATTAGGAAAATCACATTAGTAGTAGTAGTAGTAGTAGTAGTAGTAGTAGTAGTAGTAGTAGTAGTAGTAGTAGTAGTAGTAGTAGTAGTGGTGGTGGTGGTGGTGGTGGTGGTGGTGGTGGTGGTGGCGGTGGCGGTGGCGGTGGCGGTGGCGGCGGCGGCGGCGGCGGCGGCGGCGGCGGCGGCGGCGGCGGTGGTGGTGGTGGTGGTGGTGGTGGTGGAATATCAGGTTATTATTATGTATACGCTTAGACGTGACGAAACGTAGGGGGGCGGTGACATCGACGACGCAGACGCTCCTCTTTTTCCAGCCTGTTTCGATTTCAAGGACGCTGTCAAGAGATATCAATTGTTCGCGTAGCTTCCACATGAACTACGCTATTCAAAATTTGATCACTGGGATAGGTGGTGCAGAGGACGGGCCCCAAAGTACTCATTTGCTGTATACACGTATTATTGATGATTAGAAAGTTAATTAGTGTAACATCGCTAATTCCCCGCGTAATTGCGGAAATTGCTCTATATCTGGAAGCTGCCAATCCGTACATTCCAATGGTAAGCATAACGCTGCCGCGATGTACTTTCTAATTTAAAAAAAATTGTTGCGGCTAGAAAAAAACACCGTGAATATGGACCGGCCACACAGTTGCCGCTCCCGGGCAACTGCATCTTATGCAGCTGCAATATTTACCAGGAAATGCTTGTGGCGAACGCTATGGGCAAAGGCAGGCTTTCTGGTTCTGTTTTTTTTCTTTCCACAAAATGGCCGATGCCGTGCATGCGCGGAGGCGAGAACCATCCGGTGGTGCTTCAAATTGGCTTCCTCCGCTTTCCTCTTCATGCTTCCGCTGCACCCTCCTCCTCTTCGCCCTCTCTTTGTTCTCGCAGTATTTCATCCGCGTTCGCTCTTTCATCCTTCGCTGTGCTCGTTCACTCGGTTACACCTAGGAAGAACTCCCAAGCACACCTACGCTCAGAGCAGCAGTTCGCGCCTATGTTATCCCGCGTAAAAGAAATGGCTTCGGTAACAATTGAATCCGCTAAATGTTGTTACTGCAAATAGAAATCTGAGTCTGACCGTGAGTATCTAGGGTCACCCGTCTGTTCTTCGAAACCCATCTTTAAAGCCGCAACAAACTCTGACATCGTAGCCCTTGGGCGGCGGGTATGCTGCAGCATCCTCCAACTGTAATTTGGTGACTTCGGTAAGCTAAGTAACTCTGAGAGCCCCCCGCGTCTGCTGCCAGTCCGTTTCTTCGTTCTAGCATACTCCGTCGTGATACCAGGTCTCTGAGAGATAGCTCAGCTCCTGAGTTCGGCGCAGCGTTCCACATTACAGACACAAGACAGACCTAAACGCAAACTCCTGAGTCAAAACTTGATCCACGAGGTTTTTTTCCCTTTTATAATCCAAGAGGCATATGTTTGAAGCAGAAAAACTAAATTGCATTCTTTTTCCATAAATGGTCTTCTCTTTACGGGCTCTGTTAGGACGAACCCCTCCATTTCTACCTTGTGTGTCTGTCTAACTAATTCTTCTTATTCTTTTTTGCTTTATGAAGAGTTGTCGTTTCTGCGGAATATCTTTAGTACTTCGGTGTGACGTTAGCGGACAGTGCTGACTGCAATTTTTGCTCTTTTATTTTCTTGTTACTTTCCTTGCAGAGTACGTGAACGCCGAATACTGTGCCACGAAGTCGTGCAAGGATCTGGGTACGGAAATTATCTTACGCTTCTCGTTCTTTCCGCACGAACATTTCGAATGCGCAACGTACATCGGTGAATCGATTTCGATGGCCTAAAGCTGTCGATTAAAAATTGTCGTTACTAGTCACAGACATGTCAAAATACGAATGAAAAGATTCTTCATATAAACCCGAATTTGGTAGAAACATCAATAACGATTGCCAAGGTCAGCGTTATCTTATAAAAATCAGCGAGCATTTTGGCGCAGGGGGGCTTCTACGCGGAACTTTCATTCGCATGTACGTGTACGTGTCGGAACGTGCATATGTCGCGATAAAGCGGGTTAAGCGTTATCCATAAAAAAAAAAGAAACAGCACGTACCGTACGTGTGAATTAAAAATAATTCATGTTTACCTTGCTCAGCGGGCGATTACGAACCAAGAAAAGAGGAACGTGGGTTAATCGGGTTAGGAAAGCGAGCGCTCGCTTTCAGAGCCCTCCTGCATCGCTATACTTCCCGCCGCTCTGCAGAGATTGAAGATGCGAGCTACTTTTTTTTTAGTGATTGACTTAGGGAATTCAAAGGGAGGCTCAAGAGAGAAAGAAAGATATTTTGTTATTTTAGTAAACAACTATTCTTCAGTAGTAATCATAAACATCACTTTCGCTCTCACAAGACGCTTGGCAAACCAGAAAAGGCGCAGCAACAAAAGACGAGTGGCGTGGCCAACTTGAATTTTACGCATCAACCCGTCGTGAGGTCACGAATTTGCACAGCATCTGCTCGCGCCTAGTTATTGTTTAATTAGTAAAGACGGAGTGCATTGTGTTCTCAGAGAGCCGAAGACTCAACTAGGACACTTTCAAGAACTTTCGCTTAGCCGCAACTGCCGAAGTGCGTGAAACTAGTTTTGAAATATCTTAAGTGAGAAGAACGTGGCAAAACTATGGTCTCGGTCAGTAGTTCAAAAAAAACGCAGCTCTCATTATCAATTCTATTTCAAATAATCAACCTCTTACGGCGAAGTTAACGAATAGAAGGTTTCGAAAAAATGCTTCATTCGTGTTGAAACTAATTTAATGTTTCTATTACGTGGATGTCGTAGGTTTGTGGCTGTATTTCTCTTAAGCGCCTAAGTCTCATTTTAATAGTTATTAGTAAGTACAAGGAATTCTCCCCATGTTTTCCTTAATGTCTCTGTTGGCTTCTTATAACATATATAGGTATATATGTGTACATGACATAGTGTCCAACTATCGAGACATTTTTGAAGATGCTTTAAATCAATTATTTTTTTTTCAAACTTTGTTACTTTTCACTCACCTATGCCTTTTATTATTTACGTTTTTATCTCACATTATGTATTATTCATTATCTTACGAAGGAAGTACCACTATTTTTCTTTCCGTTTCTATGAGCGCACGACCGTATTCATGGTTCTTGAAATGGTGCTACGCTTCCTGCCACCGGCGAATTTGCACTACACGCCTTTCCGTTTTAATGTTGCATGAAAGCGAAGTATGACAGCGAGTGTATGGTAGCGATGTTTTCATCTTCAATGCGAACATTGGGCCTATCACTGGTGCATAAGGCTTGGCCCTGTATAAAGTACCCAGAATCGTTCGTTGGTGATGCCTTGAGCTTGACGTTGTGCTTAAGTATGGTGTTTGCTGGTGTTACACAATCATTTTGGTCATTATTGCCTTGTACCTTTTTGTGCGTCATGTAACACGCACTCCTGCCTGCCAAGGGCCTTCAAACGACGGCTGGCACTATTACTGAAATAATATATATATCTCTATATATATATATATATATGTATAGATATATATATATATATATATATTGCTACGGCATGAGCCGGGCGAGCAGAAGAGGAAGAAGACGTTAGCGTGTGCAGCCTCGGGACGCCATCTTAACTTCACCATCAATCTCGTCCCTTAAATAAAGCCGGTTTAACATTAACCGTAACAGTTTTGTGGTGGAGGTGCGGGGTACTTCGACCAAGACGACGGAGCTGCTGCAGCAAGCACCACGCCGGAGCCGACGCCTCGCTCAACTGCCCCCAATACCACTTGAGATCCCGATGTCCCACAGCGGTGACCAACAGCCTTCTCTGGCAGCTCCAGTTCGAACAACCGGCGCCTGGGTGCATCAGATGGAGCCCCGCCCTTTCTCAGGCAAATTCGGCGAGGACGTGGAGGAATGGCTCACCCACTACAAGCGTGTGAGCAAGTACAACGGCTGGAACTCCACGGCTCAGCTCGACAATGTGGTTCTGTTCCTCACAGACACTGCGCTAGTGTGGTTCGAGAACCATGAAGATATCTGCACAACGTGGGACAGCTTCGTTACTCACCTTACTGAGTGCTTCGGCGATTCCACCACGAAAAGGAAGCGGGCGGAGCAGACATTGCTTCAGCGCGCTCAAGTCCCAGGTGAGACCTGTACTACGTACATTGAGGCAATCCTGAAGCTTTGCAGAACGGTCAATCCTCGAATGTCCGAAGAGGACAAGGTTGGACACCTTCTTAAAGGCATAGCCGAGGATGTGTACAATTATTTAATCGGAAAGGAGAGTCTCGCCTCGGTCGCCGACCTCATCAAGCATTGCCGCACATTTGAGGCCTTGAAGCTGCGCCGTATCACGCCTAAGTTCGGCAGGTTAGCAAATGTGACAACGGTGGCAAGCGTTGAAGACAATGACAACTACAGTTTTCAACTAGACCTTGCGGCAACTATAAGGCAAATTGTTCGCGAAGAACTTGAAAGACACACCAAAGGGGCGGATGTCGACCAGCTTGGGTGGGTTCCCAACCAACCTCAAGAACATGCATCTGCTGTGTCCGCATTGTCCGCCATGCCAGGCGTTGCAGAGTGTCTAGTAGATCAGCTGCGACAGCACCGACGTACCTTTCCCGACGACGTGACGCACGATCAACGAACTCGTGCAGCTACCACCACTAATCGGAATTCGGAAGGTCGCATTTATTATTCGCAGCGTCCCAGGATTGACCCCGAGGTTTACAACGTCGGTCGCGCATCGCCTGTGTGTTACAGCTGTGGCGCCTCGGGACACATTGCTCGTTTTTGTCGCCGGCGCCGACAGACAAGATATGGCCCACCACCAACTTGGCCTACTTTTGAACGTGACAGTTATGACGACCGTTGGCCGACAGACCCTGATAGTGCAACCACCACAGGCGCGCCACCCCGGAATACCTTCCGTCAATATAGTAGAAGGAGTGGCTCGCCAGCTTCAGACCGTAGCCTGACGCCCCCAACCAGTCGCCAACGCCGTTCACCGTCACCACGGCGACGTGCTGCGTCACCACCGCCGTCGGGAAACTAGCCGGCGCGACCGATGGAGGTAAGGTCGCCGGACAGTCTGCGTCTCTGCGAAATACTCCTCTGCCTATTATGATGGTGAAGAACAAAGTGCGTGTGTTAATTGATAGTATACCTGCAACAGCATTAGTTGATACTGGTGCTACCGTTTCCGTCATGAGTGTGACATTCAAAGAGAGGCTGGGTCGGAAAGTTATGTTCCCGTGGAATGGTGGTGTGACGTTTCGTGGTGTCAGTGGAGAGTGCCTAGTTCCCCTTGGTATTTGTGTTGCAAGTGTTTTGTTCGGAGCAGAAGATCTTATAACAGAATTTCTCGTACTACCGCGGTGCACTCACGACGTGATTCTCGGGATTGACTTTCTTCAGGATTGTGGTGCATCCGTTAACTGTGGCACAGGCGAAATTACTTTGAATAGCGCGCTTCTCGCCACCCTTGCCGACACATCCTTACCAGTGAAAAACTATTGTGTTGTTTCGAAAGATTTGCTGGTACCACCTTGGTCGCTGTCACGTATCCCTGTCAACTTCGCTGCTGCCGACCTTTCATCGTTTGACGCGCAAGTCCAGCCACTTACGTCGAGCTGCGCAAAGAAAGATATACTCGTACCACGCTCTGTCGTGAGAGTAGTGAATGGCGTCTCAAATTTGTGGGCTTTCAATTGTTCTTGCGTCCCTGCTGTTCTTCCGCGTGATATGAAGCTCGCTGAATTTGACGAGATTACTTACAGCTCCATTACAGTTCTAAGCGAGGAGGAGCAGTCTCGTACTAGCGATCCTCACCAAAGCACTTCTGAAGAGCAGATCCTATGGATGATCAACAAGGCGCTGCCCTCACATGAGCGCCGCGTTCTCGCGGAAGTTTTGTGGGCACATCTTTCTGTATTCGATTTCGCACAAGGCGACAAGCAGGCTGCACTCCCTCGTTCTCGTGCTCGCCACAGAATTGACACCGGATCTGCGCATCCCATTCGGCAAAAGCCTTACCGCGTTTCTGCAACAGAGAGGACAGTTATTGCTGAACAGGTGAAAGACATGCTGCGGAAATGTGTTGTTCAAGAGTCCTCTAGTCCGTGGGCAGCACCAGTAATCTTAGTAAAGAAGAAGGATGGATCGTGGCGGTTTTGCGTTGATTACAGGAAACTGAATGCAGTCACCAAAAAGGATGTGTATCCACTTCCTAGAATTGATGATGTCATCGATTGTTTACATTCCGCTGCCTACTTTTCATCACTGGATTTGCGATCAGGGTATTGGCAGATACCCATGCACCCAGACGATAAGGAGAAAACGGCCTTCGTGACACCAGATGGTCTTTATGAATTTAACGTTATGTCGTTCGGCCTTTGTAACGCGCCAGCAACATTCGAACGATTCATGGATACTATCCTCCGAGGACTTAAATGGGAAATTTGTTTGTGCTAGCTCGATGATGTGGTGATTTTTGGCAGCACATTGAGTGAACATAACAGCCGTCTCAGTCTTGTTCTGGATTGTGTCAAACAAGCCGGCTTGATCCTAAATTCCAAGAAATGTCGTTTCGGGGAAACGGAGACGTTAGTACTTGGGCATCTGGTCGACAAAAACGGTGTGAGGCCAGATCCACGGAAGATTGAGGCAGTCAGCTCCTTCGAAGCACCGAAGTCAGTGCGGGAGTTGAGGAGTTTCTTGGGCCTGTGCTCGTATTTTCGGCGCTTCATCCCAAGGTTCGCCGACGTGGTGTACCCCCTAACATGTCTTCTCCAAAAAGCCGTCCCCTTCAACTGGACATCGGCTTGCGACGACGCGTTCCGCCAGCTAAAATTTCTACTAACGTCAGGGCCCGTATTGCGTCACTTCGATGCATCCGCACCTACGGAAGTGCACGCTGATGCCAGTGGCATCGGCATCGGTGCCGTACTAGTGCAACGTCAAGACGGAGCTGAACACGTTGTGGCTTATGCTAGTCGCTCTTTGACTAAGGCGGAACGCAATTACACTGTGACCGAGCAAGAATGCTTGGCAGCTGTTTTCGCTGTCCACAAATTTCGGCCCTATATCTACGGACGCCCGTTCACTATCGTTACTGACCACCACGCGTTATGCTGGTTTGTGAATCTCCGTGACCCGAGTGGACGACTGGCACGTTGGGCTCTTCGACTGCAGGAGTACGACTTCGTTATTTTCTACAAGTCCGGGCGTCGCCACGCAGATGCGGACTGTCTCTCCCGCCTTCCTCTGACGACGACGGAGTGTGACGCCGACAATTTTGATAACTGTTTTGCTCCCATTTCTTCTACATTCCCAGACTCGACGACTTTCAAAGCAGAGCAGGAAAATGATATTAGTTTGGAACCTCTATTTGTAGCCGCATCGCGTCCTGGAGCCACTGGCCGATTTTGTGTCCGCGACGGCCTGCTTTACAAGACCAATTATTCAGCTAAAGGCGCACGCTTCCTTCTGGTGGTGCCGCAGAGTCTGCGAACGGACATACTGAGAGCCATGCACGACGATGTGACCTCTGGCCATCTAGGATTCATCAGAACTTTGAACCGGACTCAGGAGCGTTTTTACTGGCCCAAAATGCGGGACACAGTCAAGCACTACGTCGCCAGTTGTGAACAATGTCAACGCTACAAACGCCCTACGACCGCTCCGCCAGGTCTTCTCCAACCTCTGCCGCCGCCTCGCCTGCCATTTGAACAAGTGGGTATCGATCTTCTGGGCCCATTTCCCCGATCATCAAACGACAACCGATGGGTGATCGTATGTGTCGACCATCTGACCCGTTACGCGGAAACGGCGGCCGTACCATCTTCAACAGCTGTGTCCGTTGCAACGTTTTTGCTTCGATTCATTATTCTTCGACATGGTCCCCCCCGTGTCATCATTAGCGATCGCGGTCGTCAGTTTGTTGCGGACGCCGTAGAAGAACTGCTTCGTCTCTGCAGTTCACAGTTCCGTCATTCAACGCCTTATCACCCTCAGACAAATGGGCTTGTAGAACGTACGAACAGAACTCTAACTAACATGCTGGCCATGTACGTATCTTCCGATCACAAGGACTGGGATGACGTACTCCCCTTCATCACCTATGCTTATAATACTGCAAAGCATGAGACGACCGATTACAGTCCTTTTTATCTCCTTTACGCACGTTCACCGCTAAGCTGCATTGACACTATACTACCGTTTGACTTTCACAGCGAGTACTCTGTTGCCAAGACGCTTTGTCTTGCCGAAGAAGCCCGGCGTATCGCTCGCCTTCGTACTGTGGCATCGCAACACCGATCGAAAGAGCGCTATGACAGCCGACACCAGTCTGTCTCGTACGCTAAAGGAGACTTTGTGTGGTTGTGGACTCCGGAACGTAAACGCGGCTTATGCGAAAAGTTTTTACCCCAGTACACGGGCCCATTCGTCATTGTAGATCGCTTGAGTGACTTGACGTACGTGGTGGCACGCTTGACGTCCGCTGGTCGTCGGTCTAGCCGGACCCAGTTAGTACATGTTGCCCGTCTTAAGCGGTTTCACCCTGCGCTTTCCGAGTGATTTGGACTTGCCCAGCGGGCTTCGTCTGGCAACCGGGGATTGCTACGGCATGAGCCGGGCGAGCAGAAGAGGAAGAAGACGTTAGCGTGTGCAGCCTCGGGACGCCATCTTAACTTCACCATCAATCTCGTCCCTTAAATAAAGCCGGTTTAACATTAACCGTAACAATATATATATATATATATATATATATATATATATATTTACACTCTGTACACTCTATTAGCAATCTATACAGGTATATTATTTATGCTAGCGGGACATACCTAGTGGCCCATATACAGTGACTCAACCTGACGTCAACGAAGTTCATTCAAGGATTGCAAATACCATGTGGCTCATACCAGTAAACCCAAGTTGGCGTCAAAATAGGTCTTTGAAGATTTGCACGTATACCCAGTTGCAGACAGCCCAGTTGGTTTTCGGTTGGATTTCTAGATATCTTGATAGCAGCCTGCCCTACAACTGCATGAAAAGAAAAACAGAAAGCTGGTCCGACAAAGCCAGGAGCACCGTTTGCCTTAGTAAATAAATAAACTACATTCAGGGCTTTGTTATGGGCAGCTGTTACTGGTGCATGAAATCCTCTTCGGTGCCTCTTCTGCTTTCAGCGGACGTCATTGTGAAGATGGGCAGCACGCAGGACGCCTGCACCAGTTTCAGCAAGCACGTGTGCACAGCGAAGGCCGACTATGGCTTGGAAACTCTGAACAAGATTTACTCCGACATTGACAAGTTTACACGTGAGAGCATTTTCGTTGTGTGCGCCTCATTTTCCGCAGCCTGGCTCCAACTAATTCTCCGAGGAGCTACAGTTGCCTTGAATAACTGCAGCTGTGAAGTCGGATCCAGAAATAGACATTATCTTTGTCTGTAAAATCATAATATTGTTCGTTGCGCTATCCTCAGCCTGAGTACGCAAAGTTTGTTTCGAATTTTCTTTACGGCGTTTCACGCTCCATCGAGGAAGCAAATACAATGGAATTACCCTTTATGAAAGGAACCGATTGCATCTGGCCCGCTGAATTACGCGAGAAATATAACATACTCCGTTCCTGATCTATAGACTCAAAACAGGGAAGAGAATCCATGTAAAGATAATCACTTTCAAAGGACAGCCACAGCTATGGTTTGTTTGTCAACAGCAAGAGCTTTTTTTTATTTTTTCTGGATAATTTTATTGCCTTCAGTGCCTTAAGGACACCAAAGTGAATAACTACTTTTCCTATGTAAAATAGTACTGCTGTAAAATAATACTAAAATCTCCTTTATCGCTAGAAGATGCTTCGTAAGCAAGGAAAACGCTCACGAACAAAACCTGTGTATCGACGTCACATTGAAATTCTGGCTATAGCGGGCCGTTACGTCGCAGATCTAGAAGCTGTCCGCTCAGGCCTAGTTGAATTTTTATCAGTAGAAATGCACTAAAATTGTAGTCTTGTAGTATATGAGTGCCAAAGACTAAACTTAGGAAGTTTTAAGAACGTTTACTGAAGCACAAAGCCCGAACTGCGGAATAATACTTTTTTAATATGTGTGACGTGGCACTTAGGCCATCATTTTCTTTGTGTAGTAATAAACCTATTACCGAGAAATTAATGAAAGTAGAGTTCTTCTAGAACACTTTGTCCACATAAGCTCGTTAAGCTGCTTCGCTTTAGTAGACTGTTGTACTTTAGTGTACGCTATACCATTGCGTACGCTATAATATTGCGGGTAGTTACTGCCTATGCAAAGAACGCCAAACGACCCATAGCGTGTAGCGTACGCAGGCTATTTCTCAGATTTAGCGTTAGCGTCATTGCGTGGTTTGCGTAGTAAGCGGAAAACATGACAGAGGTCCTGGCTGCCGCTTCGAATTGAATTTGGCATTGCTTTTGTAAAATTCACTTCATTCGAAGCAAATGACTGTGTAAATGGCTTTCGCGTATCCTCAGGCAGCTTCGACGATGGAGTATTATCGATAACCTTGTGCAGTCTTCGAGATCGCTTCTCGTTTCGAACGAGTAGAGGCCTAGCGAAATGGATGGACGGAATGAGCGTCACCTATGGAACGGGGCGGTGGGTTGAGCTACCAAACACTTGCTATTATACTACCTATTGTTATACCTAGGTAACAAAAAGAAAAAGAGAAAAACCACGATGAACTCCCACAACCAAATTTTCTGACCCCCTACTGTGAACTTTCCTTTTGTACGTCTCCGTTTCTTGTCGTTCCCCTAGTATTCTTCCACCAATCTTCCAATCGACTCTTACTAATCTCTATTGTAAGCATGTTTACTTTTCCCCTGTTCTCGCTGAACCCAAGGGCTTCAAGGAGGCCAGTGGTGCATAAATCGACCGCTGCACAGATGTCTTCACATTCTAATAAAATATGCTCCTTCATTTCCCTAGCTTTACCACAGCAAGCACATGCCTCTTCTTCTTTCTTATATCTCGCTCTATAGGTGCGTGTTCTAAGGCATCCTGCTCTCGCTTCGAAAAGTAATGAGCTTCTCTTTGAGTTATCCTATATTGTTTCTTTCCTGATTTTGTTCGTTCCCCTTAAGTAGTTACTCACGGCAGGTTTCTTTTCCACTGCCGCCGCCCATGAGATTATTTCAGCCTCAGTGACTTTCCGCTTGATGTTCTTTGTTGCTCTGTTACTCACCCTACAGGCCGCATACTTGCTGGTAAGCTTCCTAGTTCTTTTCCTCCACTGTGAATAAATGTATTTCCTGTAAAGATACCTCGACACTCTCCCAGCCCATTTACTTTCTTCCCTATTCCTCAGTCGTTCTTCATAATCAATTTTACTATGAGCTTCACTCACTTCAAAACAAGTCGAGCTCATATCACCCTGCGTAGCTTCATTTGTAGTCTTCCTGTGAGCGACCAAAGCGAGGCGTCCCACTTACTTTTGGTTCCCATCGGGTTCTGATTGTACCCCTCATTTAAAGCAAACAGCCGCATTTCTAAACGTAAGTCCATGCATTATAATACCTTTCTACATACCCTGGAGCACCTCGTATCTATCGTATCGCCATAGCGCTCTGCGCTTCATTGTGGCTGCATTTCTCTTCACTTCTACTGTTATTGTTTTTTCCTGTGTTTCCATATATCTATTGTCTTCGTTTATCCATATACAAAGGTATAAATATTATTTTACCCGACGTATTTCCTGGCCCTGTATTGCCACTATCTGTTCACTGTTTTTATTGAATACCATAACACCTGGTTTCTTAACACCAAACTTCAAACCTAATTCACGCCTTCCTATGCACATGTATTAGCCAGACGTTACAAATCAATTTGCTTGTTAGCTAGCAACACAATGTCGTTCGCGTAAAATAAACAGGGAAGCTGCTGCTCTACTACTGCACCAGCCTGTTTGTATAAGAGGTTAAACCCGATATTACTTCCCTATAGCGCCCTTTACATACTTTCGATGTGCATCACAAACAGAAGTGGGGATAAAGGACACCTCTGCCTCAGTCCCTTGTTGATATCCAAGTTCTCCACGCTCAAAAGCTGCAGACAATCGTCTCCTAAGCCTTGCCCTTCCAGAAAATCCCACAATATGTTGTGGTCTACGTTGTCGTATGCTCCTTCTATGTCTAAAAAGGCCAAATATAACGGTCTGCTTTCCACTCTTCTTATTTCCATACACTGAGTAAAAACAAATAAGTTATTATCCAAACGCCTACCTATTCTAAAGCCATTCTGACGTACTAAAATGCCATTATCCTCGACCCATGCTTGCAGCTTTAATTTGATTGCCTGCATTGATAGCCTGTACTATATCGATGTGATCGTCAACGGTCATTACGAGTGAATTCTATCTTTCTCCCGCTCACCTTTATAAGTTAAATAATTCTACTTTGTAGCCAACTGTATACACAAACCCTTCGGCGAAATGAAAGCACGTGCAGAGCTGGGCTCAAATTTCCCGTTAGGGTGTATCGTTATCGTCGGTGTAAAATTTTGTATGCATCTCGTTAATTTTTTTTTTCTGCTCTGCCTCAACACTTCTCATCCTGCCTTGTTTAAAGTTTTTTCCACTGCTTTCACCAGAACGACCTTACTTTTTGGTCCTAGTTCATTAATCAGCCTAACGGGAACCTCGTCTAGCCCTGTGGCGGCGCGCTGAGCAATTTTCTCCTCGATTTTCTTCTAGTTGAAATTTGTCAGCACCAGCTCCTTTTCCATCTAGCTCTCTTTCATGCTCTTTTACTCATCAAATACAACCTTGTCATTGCCTTGGAAAGATTCGGCTCTTATTCTTTGGATGTAATTTAACGCTGCTTCATCTATCAGTTTGTTTCCTTCTTTGTCTAGGATATGTTGTTGCATTGTTGTTGACTTCCTGCCTAATAGTTTTATTTGGTTCTAAAATATTCTAGGTGCGGCCTTCTTTCTCACACGTATTTTTGACACCCAACGTTCATTTTCACCTTTTATCTTTGCTTGCACCAGTACTTGAACCATACACTTTTTCTCCCGGTATATTTCCCATTTACTGGCTTGTTCATCCTGCGGCAACTGCGCCTTCTTTGCTTGCCTGTGCTCTCGGGAATCTTTCTGTCGTTCGTCGATCGCTTCTCGTATCTCCCTGTTCTACCAGCTTTTCGGTTTCTTTTTTCCTTTCCAGCGAATATGTTGTTTCTCTTTCCGTATTTGTGCCGTTCTTACACTTAGAAGCTCACTATATTCCCAGTTTTTACTTCTCCATTTGCCAAGTCCTTCCTGGTCTCTAGTGGCTGCATTTCTTATTTGTTCAGCGTTCAAATTCGGACTATCCATTTTGCACTCCTTGCTCTGTTTCCCAACTACATATCTGATTTTCAAAATGATGCGTTTATGGTCACTCCCCATGTTGCTATATCCTTCCCCGTCAATAACCATTTCTCTCAACTTGTCATAAATTCCGGCCGTCATCAGACAGTAATCAATGGTCAATTACCGGTTTGCCACTTCCCTCGTGATTTGCCCTTCACACTTAAGCCCTGTATTCACAATAACAAGGTCATGTTGCTCACAAAGGTCTAGCATTCACTTCCCGTCGTTGTAGGTATAGCTATCTAAATCCTGTATGTGGGCATTCATGTCATCTAGTAGGGTAATTTCGGCATCATTTCCGAAACCCTTAATATCAGCACTTGTGCATTCCCCTAAGTCTTTATTCATCTATGTGCAACTATTTCCGGTCTGCAAATACCTAATGCCCAGCCAAGTTTTCTTTTCCACTCAGTGTACCTGATAACCGAAGATGCTCTTGACATTTTGAATTTACTCTTTTACATTTGGTTCCCTGATGGATGAGCATACCGACTCCCCCTTCCTTTCTTTCCGACTTAGTTCTGTTGCACCCTTCGCAAACATAATTCTCAATTACTGGCGGTTCTTCCAAGTCTCTAAGGTGCGTTTCTGTAAACGCGTACATCCCTATTATTTCTTTCTTTAAATGCTCCTCAATCTCTGCCCAATTTTCTTTCTTCTGTCGCCTTGCTTGTTTATGTAGCTTACTGCATGGCGAGCCCTCCTTCTTGCTTTTCTCTTTTTTATGTTATTGACGTCGATGCTATCCCGAAGTTCCCTTAGGGGGCCTTCTTCATTACTACCTACTCTGACCTCCCGAGCGCCCGTGGGCACCCTAAAGAAGCAACAGTGCGACCACCAAGTCGCCAGTCCACTTCTCGTGCCAGCCTGTAATTGAAGTGGATCCCGTCTCGTTTAAAACCACCGCGCCTTCTCACTTTACTTCGACAACATCAAAGCCTTTCTCTCCGCTCATTTTCCATATCGCCTCATTAGCAGCAAGTACGACTCTTTGTACATTACTGTCACGTACAGGCACCTCGGCACCGTGCACACCACGATCTGCACCTGAGGGGATAGTTCGTGCAAGTCATCCACCCCCTTCACCAAGCACTAGGCTAGTCCTCTCCCTTTCCTGTCTAGCACGTCATTTAGCTCCCCTGCTACTACGACATGGCTGTGCGCGTGGGCTTTTTGCGCGAGCTTTGCTTTTGCTCGCTCGATGACAGAACCCAGTGTCCGGCCTGAAAATGGCCCTACCGCCACTCTTTTATCGTCTGTCACAGTCTCCACAATTGCTTCTGAGCACCTAGCCAGGTTTGAGTCACAGGCGACAATAACCATTTCACTCTTTCCTACCTCTCCCTGCTTCCCTTTGCCCTTTTCTGCATGATTCGGACTCAACAAGGGGCACTGACCCCTGAACTCCTGCTTTTTGTGCGTGGTGGCCTCAAGGTAGGTGCCACTCTTCTCACCTAACTCTTTCAGCTTGCCCTCGTTGCACGAATTCCATGGATGGATGGTTGTTATGAGCGTCCCCTTTGGAACGGAACGGTGGGTTGTGCCACCAAGCTCTTGCTACGATACTGTGTAATGTCTTACCTAGGTTGAAAACGAAAAAAGAAAAAGAAAAAAAACCATCAACTCCCACAACCAAACTTTTTGACCACCTATTGTGCACTTTGCTTTTGTACATCTCTGTTTTCTGTCGTTTCCCTACATTTCTTCCACCGCTATTCCAATCGCCCCTTAGCAATCTCTATTGAGGACATGTTTACTTTTCCACTGCTCTCGCTGAACCTGCTCGCGCGAGATGCCGAGGTGTCAGCGCCACCTATCGCTGCAGTCGAGAAATAGCCCCAACGACGGCATTATGCCTCTGAGGGTTTTCATAAAAAAAGCGCTACAGACGAAGACGAAGTCACAGGAACACATACGTCTTCCTCTTTAGCGCTTTATTTTCATGTAAACCGTAAAGTTGAACCAACTCGCCCAAATCAAGTTATTGTAGGTCTCTGAGATCTGAAGATATCGCAGGGCAACTAAAACAAACCTGCGCTGCTTAGCATACGCTATGCCATAGCGTATAGCGTACCCTATAGTTGCGTAGGCTATGCTGTAACTGTCTAGTGTCTTACTCAAGTTTGCATGCACGGAGTGAAGTAAACAAGCGAGCCAGCTGCGCTACTTGTTTTCTAGGATCATTTCTTTTTTTCACATGCTAAAATGTATTCACTCCACTTCTTCTGCACAAACAAATTTTGAAGTCGTATCGCCTGGAATACCTGTGTGGGGGTTTTCCCCGTTCGAGCACGTACAACACGAGATGAATAGTGGTATCATGTATGGATAGTTGTCTGCGCCGTTCGAAATTATGAGCGAACGAAAATTCATTCGGTTTGTAATCCCCACCATCCTTTCCCCTAATAGTGAAATCTAGGGCACACTTGAATCTACTCACAAAGAGAATACCAGTGCATGGAGCAGTTACGAAGCTGACTCCATGGCAAGTCTGAAAGCATAGCTTCCGAGACCTCGCGGAACAGCACGCGTGCGCCTTGGGAGGTCGATGTGGAAGCATCCAGCTTTGGGGCAAATTAACCGAATTAGGAGGCGCCGTCACCACGCTACGAAAGCCAGAGGAATACTTCTTTCACTCTGGCTCTGGTGAACAAACCCTAGAGCCTCTCATTTTAAACGTAAATGTATGGGCCAAGTAGTTCTATGTAAGACTGTGTCTCTCTTGTTGTGTCGCAATATACGACGCATTTATTACATGGCAGGAATACAGATCTCTTCTTATCCGCTTCAACAGGAGCGGAGTGGCAGGTTACCGTGACCAGCAGCCACAGTGCAACGCTTGTGCTCGCAACGAAAAAAATTTAGTACTTCGGAGACTGCACAAGCATGCACGTATAGCAACTAATTTCGACGAAGTCGAACGTCTGCAACTTGTAGCTGTGTTATTTGAAGTAGTTATCTCCTAGAAAGCTTCCAAGATAAAAATGCTGTACTGCCAAACGAATGCAGTGCGAGTTCAATTACCGCGCTATACTTGCGAAGCTTCCGTAGCGTTACCGGCTAAACGCGAAACGGAGTATAGCGTAAAACTACCATTTCAGATGGCAGTAACGGGAGCGTCGCACTTATGTCACGAGCAGAGTGCCGAACCGAAACTTTATTTTGTTCCGGTTCTCGATTCGGTTCACTGAAAACTGCTCAGTTCCAGTTCAATTGCAGAGCGAAAACATGACGGTTGAATCCAGTTTAAACCGGTTCGAGTTCACTTGCTTAACAGAACGATAATTACCGGAAAACAGTACAAACTCGTTTTGTGCAAGACTTCGACGCTGTTGCTTCTAAGCTGCACTGCTGGTTTACGCCTGTTGTTTGTTCTCCAGGCTGCATATAGTAACGAAAGAACTATGCAGATCTCGCGCGAATGCTTCAATGTTTTTGAGCGAAGCGTAAATGACGAAGAGAGAGGGTCGGAATACACTGACGAAACGGTGACAGTCCTTCTGCCTGCTACCAAAGAGGGAAAAAATAGGGGACTAAATAGTAATTCTATGGACTGGCAGTATGATGCAATTATACACGTGTCCGTGCTCGAAGGGCCCGTTAAGAGCCTTGAATCTAGGCCTGTGTTAACTATTTATTCTAGTGAGCCTTCATGGCTGGCTTCCTTGATATGTCCTGCCAATGGCACAGTAACTTTTTGCTGAACGGACTGTTGTTAATTGGCGATAACAAAGTGATCAGCACCTGCCGTTCACGGTCGTACTGGGGATAAACAAGTACGTGTGCGCCACAGTCTCATGTAGCTTGCAGTCATGACAGTCTGGCGAGTTTGCGTGCCAGATGCGATGAAAATATCGTCTGATTATCACACCTAAAGCCCTATAACGTAGAACTATTTCAATCTGTTTTTATTTCACTCTTCTGACGTTGAATTTACGTAAAGCATACCCAAGCATCGGGTGGTAACCCACAATGGACGTATTCTACGGCGATCGCTTCGGTGATGCCATCGCCTTCACGTAACGCAAGATGGAACCCAACTAGCCAATCAGCTCATCCGATTTTCCTCGACTAGCCAATTAGCGCGCCTGACCACGTAACTATCGCGTCGGCAAAAGTATCCCCGTAAGTGATGGTCACAGAATACGTCCACAGTGTTGTTTGAACAGCCCAATCAAACGCTCTTGTCGTTTATATGAGGTTGCTTTTGTTTGCTTTCAGTTCAAGGAGCATTGTATACTCCTACAAGTTTTCTTACCTAATTGGCTGACCAGGCGCGAGGAGCGTGCAGAAGTGGAGTAGCTTTCGGTGCGACCTAGCTGGCGCTGCGATAGTAGATAACCGGATGAAGGGAGTGGAGCCGTCATGTGCGATTGGCCAGCTTCGCCTTGCTTAGACTGCGTTGGCTGGTCGAAAATCTAGGAGGCGAGCAACGGGCATCCTGAATATATTAATATTAACGCTAAAACGGATTCTCAGCAAAGAAGAGTTGGCAAGGGGATGTCGTACACGTGACGAAAGCGCTCCACAACGTTATACAGCTATGCAAAGTATTTTTATAAGCAAATAAAGGCATTCTCATGGCAGCTCCGATTAGCCAATGACAGAGCAATCAGCGAACAGCCATATTATATTCCCTCCGTAATGGAGCACTTCTCGGCTATTCAGAAAAAGGTCAGTTTCCTTTTTTTGTGCATATTAATGCATCTTTTAGGCGCACACGTCATTTAGACGTGGTGAGGTTTCGCGGTTTTCTGACGTCGCGTTAAAGAAAAAATAAGTAGGTGTTCGCCAATAATGGTGCACTATCGCAGAAAAAAGGTAGACAATCGGCAACATCTTTTTTATTAATCAGTCGAGTTATTCACCATCAGTGTGCACATGTCATATCAGATGGGGCGTTTTCGCTGTTTTCGTGCCGTCGCGTGACATACAGGTGAAATGGGGGTGGCCCGAAACAATCGAGGAGGGGCGACTGCAGAGTTGGAATGGACACGCTTTGGAATAGCTTTACGTTATAGGTCCCCTAGTCTGCCGTCTTATGCAATAGGCTGAAAAGCGTACTAATGGTGCTGCTACCTTTAATATCTTGAGGTGATGGTGAGAATTTAAAAACAGGGTAGCGCAGTTGAGCCACAACAGCAGACAATGCATTGAGGAAAAGCGCTAGAGAAGGTGGCGAACCTGAACTAAAACGGTTAATTTTCGTTTTCTTTCGCTTTCGCACCGGAATTAATTAGTAACGGGAAAATTAGCAACGTTCAGGTTTTGTATCGGCTCGAGCAAAAATGTTCTTTATTCCGTCTTTTTTTTTAAAGTTGCGGTTCGATACGATATAGTCACGAGCATCATATTCGGGTGTACGTTTCAACATCTTTCTTACAGCCGCCTGTAAAACAAAGTGCTTGCGAAAGATCTCTTACAAGTCTGTTCAGTCACAATTTCTCCTTGCTGCACGTAGCCAACTATCTGACAGTTATTTTTATCGGTGATTTCACTCACTTTTCTTCCAGCCAAGGACGGCGACCCTGGGCTTGGAACATTTGCCAAAGCAAAGGCCTTCCTCCTCTCTTGCCCGGGTAGGTTTCCAGCGATACCTGCTATAGTGCTCCTTCCGTCGTTGGCATGTTTGCCTCAAAAGCGCCGCGACAGCATTCCGTACGTTGAGCAAGGACGAGAGAGAGCGAGAGACAGATGGGTGATAATCCAACTAGCTAGCTTTCCGTATTTGTAAAAAAAATCGTATAGATAGATAGATAGATAGATAGATAGATAGATAGATAGATAGATAGATAGATAGATAGATAGATAGATAGATAGATAGATAGATAGATAGATAGATAGATAGATAGATAGATAGATAGATAGATAGATAGATAGATAGATAGATAGATAGATAGATAGATAGATAGATAGATAGATAGATAGATAGATGGAAATAGTTAGGGAGACAAAATTACCTGGTCAGCAGCTGTACCTTTCACCGTGTTCCCGCAGAAACGTTTTCATGATCACACGAGCAAGAGCGATCATTAAGCTTGTTAGCAACTAGTAAACAAGCAAGTATCTGCGGTTGAGTTACGGCATGCTTGCCAAGGCTGTGAACTTATCGAGACTCTAAACGTTGTTGGGGCTTCCAAAGCTCGACTTAACAAGAAATCCGGAGGAAGTCTGGTCGGCTGGCTGTTGTCGGTTCACTGCACGCGGTTTTTAACGCACCGCATCGCTCGCAGGGCAAAACACAACTGTTGCTTCACGCGCGGACGCTTACAATCAACACACTGATTTAGAATAAAAAAAAAAACGAAAGGGTCAATGAACTGTCGACGTACGTGGTGGTTGAAATGAGTCGATTAAATGTTGAATGGACATCTCCATCGTCAAATTAGTTCTGCGGAAGCCCGCAAGGTGGGGAAAAGTATGTAAGCGGGAAAAATTGGCGAGCAGTCGAATTGTAGCAGGAAGCTAAAAGGGGAGCGACCTCCCCAGAAAGGAGCTGGTCCGGGTTCGAGTCCTGGACCAGGATGAATTTTTCTTCAACTGCGAGGCTTTCTTTCTGAGAAACCATGTTACAATTCCGGTGGATGCCAATTGTTTTCTCTTTCATATAAGCACCTCCATCCTGTAATTATTTTTACTCTTTTTCATGTTGGAGTATCCCCTCAGTTGGCATCTTACTCGCATAGTAATTCCCTCGCAATTACTTGTCTTGTTTAGCGAGTCATATGCCGTGGTGGCATAGTGCTTCGGTGTAACGTTGCTAAGCCAGCTAGCGCGGGATCGAATCCCGGCCGCGGCGACCGCATTTGTATGGAGAGAAATGCAAAAAGAGTGTTATCACATTTGGTGCCCGTTAAAGAATACCCAGGTTGTCAAAATTAATCCGGAGTAACACTATACAGCGTGCCTCGTAATGATATCGTGGATTGACACGTGAGACTGCGGATTTTTTGTTCTTTGGCGTCCACCTTTGGCTGGCCCTGTGTTCATTTTTTTAATCGTTTGACACTCTGGATTGCGTCCATCGCCTTGGTTTTGTTGTTGCTCCTTCACGCTACCGCGAGGCACAGTGCCTATGAGCCCCGATCGTTTACGGCTTTTTTCTAAACGCACGCCCAAGGTCCGAGCGATTACCTCGCACGGCCAGCGTGTCTCCGTCCGCCCTGCTTCTCCAACGCAGATCTACTTCGTCCTGATGATGACGATTTATTGGCATCCCCTTTGAATGCGGTGACAAACAGTGAGCTTGCCGACTTGAGCTAACAAGTCAACCTGTACACGCCCGTCGGTCGAGCATTTTGCCTACTCCTCCTTAATATTTTCTCTCTTTCGTAAGATATCTTTGTAAACAATTCTACGGTTTTGAGTGCGAAAGCAACGATTTCATTGATGCTCGCTGCAGTGAGGGATTCCGCAATAATTTTGACCACCTGGAGTTCTTAAAGGTGCATCCCCTGTAGGGTACACGGGTGTTTTCGCATTTCTTGCACCTATGCCTGTAATGGATCCGGTCCTATTGATCTCTTATCAGCTTCTTTTTCTTTTTTGGAAATTATCTAAGCTTCTCTTACTTACCTATACTACGGAGCTGTTCATGCTTCCATTCGTTAAATCCCTGTATTTCGGGATGGCGGATGTTACCTATGGGTTCCGCTTGGTGGAATGCCTTCGCATACAGTAGGTTATGCTGAGTTGTTTCGGGTTTTTACTGGAATGGACAATGCCTCAGTCTGTTGCGAATACTTGCTCTGGTATGTCCTTTCCCATTGACAAGCGCGTCAAGCTTCAAATAGCAAGGCTTTGCCCTCTGTGTTATCGTACAATTATTTATTTCTGGCTTTTTTTTTCTTGACATACTTGTAAATCCCCATACTCTTTCTTGCATCTAATTTACTGTCGCGGTTCGTCACTTTTTTTGATGACTTCGAATTGTGTATTTACACTTTATACCACCCTGGGGCCCTATAACGTAAAACTATTCCAATGTGTTTTTATTCCAATCTCCTGACGTCAAATTTGCGTAACCGCCGACGCAAGCATGGGGCGGTCAGCAACACGGTTGTCTGAACCGACCAATCAAACGCTCTCCTCGTTCATAGGAGGTCACTTTTGTTTGCTTGAAAAACGAATAACATTGCCTACACTGAGCGGGTTGTCTTATCTAATTGGCTCACAAGAGGCGAGGAGCAACTTTAAGTGGAGAGGGATTCGATAGGGCCGAGCCACTGGACTGAAAATTGATAACCGGATTAAGAGGGTGGCGCCAGCGTCTGCGATTGGTCCGCTTTCCCTTACTTTGCTTGCGGTGGCTCGTCGACAATCGCGGGGGCATGCAACGGAAACTTAAGAATGACGCTAAAACGGATCCTCAGCAAAGAAGAGTTGGCAGAACGAGGTCGTAAACGTGCCGAAAGTGCTCGAAAACTTTGCACAGCCACGAAAATGTCTTATTACACGCAAATAAGGTCATGCTCACCGATAGAAGCAAGTAGCCAGTGCGTGAGCGATCGGCGGCATCTATCTTTTATTCCATTCGGAATGGGGCAGCCTGCGGCTATTCAGAAGATAATTCAGTTTTGTTCGGCATATTAATGCAGCTTTATCGCGTACACGTCACTTTGACGCGGTGAGCTTTTGCGGTTTTGTGACGACGCGTGAGAGACAGGTGAAGTGAACGCAGCCCGAGAACTTTTGACCAATAGTCGAGGATTAACGGCGAAGAGGTGTCGAAACAGAAATAGCTATTTTTCTTTTGTTCGGTCAAATCATGCATAATCCGTGTGGACACGTTATATCAGATGGGGAGCTATCGCGGTTTTCGGGACGTCGCGTGACAGACAGGTGAAATGGGGGTGGTCCAACAAAGTTTTTGACCAATCGCGAAGGGCTGATTGCAGAATTGGAATAGAAAAGTTTGGAATAGTTTTATGTTATAGCGCCCCTGTGCTTGGTTGTCAACTTTCTTCACTTCTTCCTCCTTTACCTCGTAGGACAAACAAACATAATAACTACAACCCCAATTTCTCAAAACGATACGAAGCCTATAAAGTAGGCACAAATTATCCACCAAGTCCTACAAACTCTGCGAAAAGGGTGCTATATGTTTGCGAGTGTCCGCCGCACTACACCAAAGCAAAGTCATAAATCACTTTTTGAAAGGACAAAATTATGCTGTTTAGAGAAGTGATTTTACATAACATGGAAAAAACTTCATATCGGTATGTTTCAACCTGGCTATAAAGCTGCTCTTGCACGGGGAAAGTTCGCGGCTAGGAATTATTTCTGGTTTCTATTGTCCTAAACAGTGCGTCCCTGAGTGCGGTATCAACCATCCCGCAACGAAGTCGGAGCGATGTATATTGAGAGTGGCTGCTATGTATATGTAGACTTGTTTGTTTATATGCACTTTCACTTCTTAAACCTTCCCAAGTGGACATTGAACCCATAGATGCAAAATGATTTCCCGGAAATGGTTTATTTCTATGAATATAAGTGACCAACACCCATACTATTGTTATGTGTGGAAAGACAGAGACGAAAGCGGCTATTTACAGGCTATTTACACTGCAGCCAGGCGACACTCGCCAATCGCTCGCACCAAGGGCATAGACCCACTTCATCGTCGTTCTCGCGGTGTCTCGTCTCTTGAGCATCTCTCGATGATATCGTAATACTACTCCGCCCCGGCGGCAAAAGCGCCGTCATGGTGCTGTTAAACATCCAAGGCGCGTGGAGAGTTGTAGGGCTTGAGTCGGGCGACGTGGAAGAGGTCACTGGTTGTTACAGCAGAGGACGTAGTGGGCATCGCTAGAACGATTTCATAGGTGACATCGGTCACTTGCCGGAGCACGCGATATGCGCCTGTGTAACAGGAAAACAGTTTTTCACAAAGGCCGACTTTATGCGATGGTGACCAAAGCAACACGAGGGCGCCGGGCACAAAATAGATATCACGGTGACGGAGGTCGTACCATTGCTTCTGTTTGTCTTGAGACACTTGTAGACGAGCGCGCGCAAGTTGGCAAGCATGGTCAGCATGGGCGATTTCATCAAGGACATCATCGCTAGTAGAAGCTGCGGTGGACGGAAGCACAGTGTCCAGTGGTAGCGATGGTTCACGGCCTTACAAGAGGTAAAACGGGGCAAAGCCAGCAGTTTCGAGACCGCAAGAGTTGTACGCAAAGATAGTGTAAGGTAGAGCCAGGTCCCAGTCACGGTGGCCGTCTGAAACGTATTTGGATAGCATGTCCGTAAGGGTGCGGCTCAAACCCTCAGTGATGCCCAACTTTTAAGCATGGTAGGAGGTGGCAAATTTATCCTGTATTGAGCAGGCACGCATGATGTCGTCAGTGACCTTGGCCAAAAACCTACGGCCACGGTCTGTTAGCAATTACCGCGGAGCACCAAGCATCAAAATGATATCGTGTAGGAGGAAGCCCGCAACATCAGTTGCGCAACTGGTCGGAAGAGCGCGGGTTACGGCGTAGCGGGTCGCGCAGTCCGCCGCGACTGCAACCCACTTGTTTCCTGATGTAGATTCAGGAAATATGCCGAGAAGGTCTAAGCCGACACGATGGAAGGGCTCGGTAGGGATGTCGAGCGGCTGCAGGTTACCAGCGGGAAGCTGGGAAGGCTCTTGAGTCGTTGGCAAAGTTCACTAGCGGCGACGTAACGTCGTATGGAACGGGCAAGTCCCGGCCGGGAAGAAACGGCGACGTATACGGTCATAGGTTCGAGATACGCCGAGGTGTCCGGCCGCTGGCTCGTCGTGAAGCTCTTCTAGAACGGTTGAGCGGAGGTATTTAGGTATTACAAGTAGTAACTCAGAGCTGTCCGGATGTAGGTTACGACCGTACAGAGTACCGTCGCGGAGGGCGAAGAGGCGTAGAGTATCACCGGCCAGAAAACGGTCGATGAGTACTCTGATGTAGGCGTCACGACGTTGGTCGTCGGCGAAATGAAGCAGCTGGGATATAGAGAATACTCAAGCAGCACTGGCAATATTGGAGGAGTCAGAGTCGTCAAAAGGGTAACGCGACAAGCTTTCACCGTCTTGGTGCAGGCGGCCAGAACTGTACACCACGGAATATGAAAATCTTGTAGCCTCATGGTCCATCGACCAAGCCAGCCTGAAGGACCTTTTAGCGATGAGAAGCAGCAGATAGCATGATGGTGAGCGACTACAGAAAAAGGGCGACCGTAAAGGTAAGCACGAAACTGCGCAACGCCCAGACAACAGCAAGGCATTCTCGGTTCGTAATTCAATTGTTGCGCTCCGAGGGTGCTAGGAGGCGGCTCGCATAAGCAATAACGCGATCCTGGCCACGCTGACGCTGGGCTAAGACGGCACCTACGCCATGACAGCTGGCAACTGTACACAATTCTGTAGGGGTATCAGGGTCGAAGTGGGCGAGTATGGGTGATGAGGTGAGAAGATTGAAGAAACGAGAGAAGGCGGCGTCTTCTGCAGTACCCCACGAGAATTTTACGCCTTTCTTCAAAAGATTAGTGAGGGGTCTAACAATTGCCGCAAGATCTTGAACAGAACGACGAAAGTACGAGCATAGCCCTACAAAGCTTCGAACGTCTGCGGCTTTCCTTAGAACCGGAAAGTCGCGGACAGCGCGAGTTTTGTCGGGATCAGGCTTTACTCCGGAAGCGTCAACGAGGTGGCCCAGAACAGTTAGTTGGCGGCAGTCAAAACGACATTTCGACGAGTTAAGTTGCAGCTTCGACTTTTTAACTACATCAAATATAGTTGCTAGACGCTCAAGGTGAGTGTCGAACGTTGGCGAGAAACGATGACGTCGTCAGCGTAGCAGAGACATGTGGACCATTTGAAACCTTGGAGCAAGGAGTCCATCATACACTCAAAAGTGACAGGGGCGTTGCATTATCCCAGCGGTATTACGTTAAATTGGTATAGGCCATCAGGTGTGGTGAATGCGGTTTTTTCTCTGTCCATATCGTCAACAGCAATCGGCCAGTATACAGAACGAAAATCAATAGAAGTGAAATAGCTGGCACCGTGAAGGCTGTCAAGCGCGTCGTCTATACTTGGAAGCGGGAAAACGTCTTTCTTAGTAATGTTGTTCAGACGACGGTAGTCTATATAAAAACGCCATTTGCCGTCCTACCTAACCAACATTACAGATGACGGTCAAGGACTCGAAGATGGCTTAATTATGCGTTTATCTAGCATTTTGTTCACTTTTATTTACTCGGCGTTCGATGCGGTCGTCAGTGAATAGGCGTAGCATCGCCAGTAAGAATACGATGCTTTACCCCGAGCGTCTGGCCTAAAGGGCCATCGTTGAAGTCGAGAATATATCGGTAGGAGGATAATACTTGGCAAAGGTCTTCAGCCTGCGCAGAGAACAGGTCCGTCGCAATCATTTTTTTTTATGTTGGGACCGGCACCCGAGGCTAGCGCGTGAGGCCTGCTAAGCTCGCAAGAAGCATCGGTCAATAAAGCTGCCACGGGATGGTCGCCGAGACAATCAACGTTGGCAAGGCAAATACCTTTCGGTAGAATTTGCTTTGGCGATCCAAAGTTAAAAATAGGCATGCGAGTGCGGTTCGCAGTAATAGAAAGTATACTGTGAGGCACGCGGTGATGTCGTGCTGTAGTGGATTGTCGGGGAAAGGAGTGAGGAGGCACTCGCCATCAGGAACTGGTGGTGAAGACAACGATTCAATATAGGCTATGGACTTTGGCGGCAGGTGAAGAAAGCTGGTGGGGCGTAAGCGGCACTGGGGTGCGTCAGAAGGTTCTGCGAGAATCAGCAACTCAAGGCGAAGGGTACTGGCAGAGCAGTCAATAAGAGCAGAGTGCACGGAGAGAAAATCGATGCCGAGAATCAGGTCGTGGGGCAATGAGCAATCACGGTGAAGGGGATAGCAGTGTGGCGGCTGGCGATGCTGACACGTGCCGTACACATGCCAACGATAGGCACAGTACCGCCATCTGCAACGCGGACGAAGCGTGCCGACGCTGCGGTGAGGAGCTTGTTCAGTAATCGTCGGAAGGCAGCACTCATAATAGAAATATGTGCTCCTGTATCGTTAAGTGCCGTGACAGGATAGCCGTCAACATCAACGTCAAGAAGGTTTCCATTCGTAGGTAATGTGAGCAGAGGATTTGAGGGCAGGGTCGACAGCGCAGCTTCACCTCCAGAAGCTGCAATGCCTAGTTTTCCGGCTGGATCCGGGAGGCGATAGACGGCGAAGAGAAGCGACGGGGTTGGGGCGAACGAGACTGATGGCGTCGAGGTGAGTACGAGCGGCTGTAGCGAAGGTTCGGAGCAGGAGCATCAGCGGCAGTGGGTTCATGGCGGGTGGTATTGGGAACAGAAGGTCCAAAGGTGCAGGAATAAGAGGCGGCGTATGTCCCAGGAGGTGGTGGCCATCGGTTGCGGCAGTCACGAGTGACGTGGACGATGCAGCAGCAGTGGAAGCAAATCAGCCTATCATCAGGGGTACGCCGTTCGGACGGCTCGGGGCGAAATGTGGCAGAAAAGGATTTCCGAGGACAAGGAGGGCCGCTGGAGAACTGTGGAACGCTGGCTCGAGATGTGGAACACACGGAGTTGAAACCCATGATCTCAAATGCCTGTCTGACGACGGCCTGAATCATCGCAATCGTGGTTGCTGGCGGATCGGGAGGCGTCGCGGACAAAGCTGACGAACAGGCAGCCTCGAGCTCGCGGCCAACAATACCGGTTATGTCGTCACAGGTGGTGGTCTTATGCGGTCGACCCTCACATGTGGTATGTGGTTGCAAGCCAATCTCCTTTGAAAGCGCCATGCTAAGGCTGGTCGTACGTCACAATGCGGGCGAGCGTAAAACGTATACTTCTGTGTCCGCGCCCAGTACTGCCGTGGAGAAACTCGTCTGACGACTATGACAACTTGCATCGTCCGTCAGGTTCTCATCACGACACACAGATATGTCCAAGAAGTCGCCACCGTGATGTGGTGTGTGATACAGCGGCTCTTAGCTTGCTCAAAGCGGCGGCATTCTTATATGTTGGCGTCGATAGTCGAGACGTTGCCGAAAACAAGCAAATTGGCAGCGTCGTCGGCGATGGCTTTTAGCATATGTGCCACTTTATCTGCTTCAGAATTATTATCGTCAGCTTTGCGGCATAGAGCCAAAACGTCGAGATGTATGAAACGTACGGCTCTGTAGATGTCTGAACACGAGACGCAAGAGCCTTTCTCGCGGCAACCTTGCGCCCAATGGGGTCGTCGAACAGTTCCCGTAGCTGTTCTTTGAAACTGTCCCAACTGGTTGTCTCGTCCTCATGCGTTTGGTGCCACACGCTTGGGGTGCCGCTGAGATAAAAGATGGCATTCACGAGCGTAATTTCAAATTCAAATTCAAATTATAAAATCAGTTTATTCAAATGACTAATAAGAAATACATGTGAATCACCTGGGCCCTTAGCCTCCTCGGCTAGACTTGGGCCCATGCAGGAAGTGCGAAAAAATAATTATAGCGAGACAACTCAGTATTTTACACAGGATTCATGTAACAGCAGTTATACTACAGTTATACACAAAGGCAGACGAAATGCTCAAGAAATTATACAATAGTTCGGAGGACGACATAAAAAAATATATATAAAAATTTAAAAAAAATAAAAAAATAAAAAATGGTAGATTGCATCAAAGAAAAAACACAGACTTATAGTGGAATCGAATATTGCTGGCTTCGGGAAAATTTTTTTATATCGGTGACTGAGAATTGACCTACTTTTAAGTTAGCAGGCAGTTGGTTCCAAATTTTAGCAGTGGCATAGGCGATAGTTCTTTTACCGTACACATTATTTCCAGCTGGAAGGTTAAAACAACAACTGAAAAAATTTCTAGCTGGACGGGATGGATATACAAAAACAGATGATGATAGTGGGATGTTATGGTTTAGTATATGTATAACCACACAAGCTAGTTTGAAATCCCGCATAGCAAAGAAAGGTGTAATATCTAAGTGACGAAAGAGCTGAGCGGATCTATCTGTGTGTTTGCTATGTGTTATTATTCGAAGTGCAAGTCATATTTTTTTTAAAAAAAGGCAATAATACAAAATTTTTAATGTGCGAAGCGAGAACTTTCTAGCTTTATTAGGACAAAGCAAGCCCGTCTCAATTTGCTGCTTACTCGAATTATGTGAGGATTAAAATTGAAAGCTGAATCTAGAGTTATACCAAGATATACCTGTTGATCGACTCGTTCCAGGGGGTTTGCGCCTATTCCTAACTCATTTAAGCTATATGAATTTTTATATGGACTAGAGAACACAATGTATTTAGTCTTTGAGGTGTGTATTGTTAATTTGTTTTGTAAAAACCACTGGAACATCTGAGAAAGATCACTATTAGCGTGCGTTTCGAGCATATTAGGGTCATGACTAGAGAAGAGAAGGGCTGTGTCATCAGCATACATAATAGTTTGGGCATAATGCAAAGCATTTGGCAGACCATTTATGTACAAGGAAAAGAGTAATGGTCCCAATACCGAGCCCTGAGGCACGCCACAAAGGATGGAATGAACGCTTGATACGGATTTGTCGATTTTAACACA
This sequence comes from Dermacentor variabilis, assembly GCF_050947875.1. NCBI lineage: Eukaryota > Metazoa > Arthropoda > Arachnida > Ixodida > Ixodidae > Dermacentor > Dermacentor variabilis. The sequence continues at coordinate 76,350,810 of NC_134573.1, read as the reverse complement.
TTGCTTGCGACCATAAAGATTGCTTTCGAAAAACTGCTTCGGTTGACCTCTTAATCCATACCGATGCAGTTTTGATAGTAGTATATCACGGTTCACAGTGTCAAACGCTTTTTTAATATCAAGAAAAATGCCAACTACATACTCTTTGTTATTTAATGCTTTGTTAATAAATTCACTTAAACATTGTACAGCCGTAATCGTTGGGTCTCACCTATTATTAGCACTGGCGTGTTCATAGAGCTTGATCCGTTCGTCAACGTCATGTCGCTCCAGGCCAGAGAATACACCAGAGTCGCGATGTTGGGCAACCGTGACGATTGGAGCAGTCGGACAAGCCGAAGCCGTTGCAGAGCCGGTCTCGTCACCGGGAGGCATGATGACAAGCTCGATGTACCGTCCACTTCGTAGTTCCGTGGCGAGGACGGGGATCGCTAACCTCCACCAGAACGTTACGTGTTACAGACACAGACAAAAGAGTTTTTTCGCAGGCTATTTACGCTGGAGACAAACAGCCAGGCCGACACTCGCTCGCGCCAAGGGCACAGACCCATTCATCGTCGTTCTCGCGGCGGCTCGTCTCTTGAGCATCTCTCGATGATATCGTAACAATATGTTTTGCGTCATAAACAACTGATGCATTGAAGGCAGGTTTGTGAATCTATTCAACACGTTATTTCGTGAGGAAATCTTTGAAGAAAGTACACTGCAAGCGACAAGTACACCGTCAGAGTTTTGCGATTACCAGTGCTAACCATCTAAATTTGTCTTTTGTGGACCGTGCCTAAATGTGATATGCCGTAAACGTAGTGCAAGGCAGCTGAGGACAAGAACCCAGAATGAAACGGCTAACTGTGCCAATGATTTTGATATTATTTAAACTATTGGTTTTTAATACGGAAAATTTATTTCTTTGGCAATGAAGCTGAAAAGTATTGCCGCGCGATTGGTTGCTCGAGGCACTTCGCAAATATTTCCGGTCTTCTTTCACGCTGATAAAAACACTTTTATGTAGCACGTATTGAGCAACAAAAAGCTTTATCGGGGCTTTTTTATGTTGCTCTACAATTTTCTGATTGATATTATGATAATATTTGAGAAGTTGAGTAAGTAATTGATACTAGTTATGTAATTAGGCGGAATGTAAACAATAATATCAGTGTCTACAAGCGACGGCAAACAACTTTACCTTGGTTCTTTCGAGCTACGTGGAATTTGCATATGTTTAAAGTTTAGCTAACGTGTCGTCGGGCGCCCTGTTTAAGGCTCACTTCTGTTGTAGTAGAACGGCAAGTTAATCTTGTAATACCGAGGTTACCGCGCTTTAAACACACGGACAACAGAGGTAGAAATTGACAGGGTGCGCGCCTCCTGTCCATTTGCACGTCTGTTGTCCGTGTTTCACTCAAAGATCGTTTCTCTTCCCCTCTTTAGGGCTACAATCATCCTCGTTCTTCAGACCTTCACGAAATTTCTCGTGGACAACCGGTCTCGAAAAATGAGCGGTGCTTTATCGCTCAAAATTTGCCAGCTGCATGGTATAAGAGAAAGCGGTAATCTACGTCGTCATTTTTATCTTACGAGCTTAGCAGTTACAAAGAAATCAGGGGTGCGATCTTGTGCGCGTTACAAAATAGGACGGAGGAGGTCCGTTCCTCCGAGCCGCACACGATTGGTCAATTTGAACCGTGACGAATGCCATGACGTCAATTGTGACGTGATATCTGCTGTCAATCATTCCGAGTCGTCTGCTATGGGATGAACGCAACGGAACGGACCGCCTATTTCGACACGTAAAGAACGGACCGCTTCCGCTTGATTTTGGAACGCGTATAAGATCGCACACCAGGTCAGATATGATTCCAGCCAACAGCCCTCATATTTCACTCACCATGTTTGTTCCCGCAAGGTTTAATTACGCCGACGTTACCGAGGAAATCCCCGTTATAAAAGATTAATTTTTACGAACTCTCGCTTTTTGAGAAGTCGTCGGGAGTTCCGACCACAGTGCGCTCATTTTAGAGCAGGTAATTCTCAAGGGCAGTGCCCCCCCCCCCAAATAGCCCCAGATTATGCTTAAGCAGAAAGTCGGAATCAGGAAGACCACGCAGAACTGCACAGATCGACAAATGTGGTGACTTCCTGCTTTCTTCTTAGCATGAAAAGGCAAAGCAGGACGCGAAGACAACTGAATTACACCGTGGCGGCTTCTTGGATGTAACTGTGTGTCGTGATGACAACCGACGGAAGATGCAAGTTGTCATAGGCGTCAGACGAGTTTCTCCACGCCACTACTGGGCGCGGATACCTAAGTATACGTTTTACGCTCGCCCACATTGTTGTAATGTACGTCAAGCCTTAGTATCGCGCTTTCAAGGCATACTGGCTTTCAACCAAATACCACCTATAAAAAATTATCGCTTCTTTCTGTATGAGTTGCCTATATAAATATAGTTTAGTGTGTTTCAAGTTGCAAGAAAGAAACAAAGAAACAAGAGTGCGAGCCCAAGAAAGCAGACGAATAGCGCACGCGCACTAAAGGGATGCGTGTTCGAATCCCTACGTTTGGTATCCCCCTATTCAAAGGCTGTCTTTTTAATTCTAAGAGTAGAAGGCCTTCTGTGTACACCTGAAAAGTTGAAGCAGGAAGAATTGGCTGGTTTTGTTCAAGTCACAGGTCTATAACGCGATGTTTAATGTCCGATTAAATCTCCGGTGCCATTAGGGAAATGTTCAGTGATTCCAACGTATCCTGGATAACCCACCGCAGACGTTCTTTTTGCTACGCGGACGCATCGTAAGGCGTCGAGCTGTTAGCAAAATACCAATGCTATAGTTCGACTACCATGTCCTCGGCTAGCAGAGAAGGACCTCATCGCAGATATTGGATTATTTTGTACGTTGTGCCCAAAGTGTTCATAAATAATAAGCATTTAGTAAAGCCATATGCCGAAATGGCTAATAAATTCTAAATAGTTCAGATTTATTTTAGCTAGATTTGCCGTGAGACATCAAATATATAGGACAAATATAGGCCATAGGACAAATGTAAACTCATCCAGCGTGAATTGCCTCCGCCTCCAACCCCCCCCCCCCTCAAAGAAAGGAGGTTTCGCTCGGTAAACGTGGGTGGACGTCAGGTGACAGCGGTAAGCGTCACAAACTTGGACGGTTGGCACGTGGGACCCATCTTGCCCTGCTCATTCTTGAACCATTCGGTGGCAGAGGCATTGGCCGACCGCAAATATCGATGGTTCCTAACACAAGCTGAAACAATGGTGAGGGTCCCGTTGCAGTCTTTGACTTTGGGACACTCGTCTCAATATTGTCTCTTACAAATTCATTGTATTTAAATAATAACAAACTGAAACTGAAAAGAATCGCCATAGGAATCCACGTCCGTTGTCACCGTGGCCGAACAAAGGGAAAATGGGTTTGATTAGAGAGCCCTCATACGCGCTCAAGCGCTCATTTTGGGACTGCTACATCTTCAAGTTTCAAGCTTATTAAAGTACTGCTCCATTGTTAGTACAAAGTAACTGTAGTACAAACGCAGGTACCAAAGTTAAAAGAAAGCTGCGTTGGGCACTTCTTTTACCACATGTAGAAGATGTGTTGCTATTCGATATGAAAACCCACAGACATTGCGCAGAGAAACGGGGAGGAGCAAGCTGGCAACTGCCACTGAGAGGCGCACAATGCCAGTAAAATATGTAGGATGACACTGGTAGCAACTAAGGAATTAAACGGCAGAAAAACACAAATCGGCATGCTAGACGAAAATAAGAACACCTCAGGCAGTTGAGGATTACCCAGACAGGAGCGAGAGTTATATCTATTGTGGATTATGCATTTATGTAGCAAGGTAAACCATAATTAATTAGTAACACAAAGGGTGTATAAAATCTAGGTGCACGAAACAATGCAGCAAAAAAGAAACTTTCTGGCAAATAATAAATTATGAACCATATTTGCGAGTAAAAGTGAAACAGAAGTACACATTACTGTTAAAGAAATCTGTTGACGTTAGCTATAAGCATGAATTCTTTTAGAAACCGTCGGAAACAGTGTCATGATCATGATGGAGTGTCATGATGGAGATCGATGGCAGAGAATTTTAAAGTGAACTGGCTGAAAAGAGAATGTCACTTTACCGTAATTTCGTTCAGTTTTGGCGGTAAAATACGTTTGCGTTCTTAAAAGCGTGTGTTATGCGTATTCTGAAGCCGCATTGGGATAAGTAGCTCGGTGAGATTATCACTTGAAAGAGCGCGTGTTAGGGCTCATTGGTAATCCCTCGTTGTTGAGAATGTCACCGTTGCGACTTCTGACTGATAAGAGACCTAGCCTAAGTTGATCTGATGAAGTTCTGGTTTGGCTAGAATTCGATTGGAAGGCGCATCGCATCACTTGTATTTTTGTTACGCTCTGATGTGTACCAATAATGGCGCGCGAATAATTTGTGTAGATTTATTATAATACGCTCAAGATACCCAAAACCACTTTTAGTAGGTGTGTTGTGTTTTTCTTATTTTTATTTAACACGTGCGATGTATTTGCTTGCAATAGGATTTATTGCGAGACTCAACGAAACAAATTGTGAAGCATGGTGGCGTGCGCTTGGTCCCAATATGCGAGGGACGTTCCAAAAGTAAGTTTCGTCATTTTATTTGGAAGACAAGATGGCACACAAGGTAAAACAAACAAACGCATAAGAATCCGCGCTCGTTGCTGGTTCAACGACGGAAGGAGCGTAAGCGGAGGAGACATATGACGCATACGCAGAGCGCCGAAGAAGAGAGAGTAGCAGCAGGCCGGCGTGACCGAGGCTATTCGAGTACAAATCACGATCGCCCACAGACGCATGCTGATAATGTCGTCTCCAATAGAAGTGCGTGCGGTTATCTGGTATGAATGAGCACGTGGGACTAGTGTGTCCGTCATCCATGAATGAGACCGTGAGTGATGATCATGTCTCAGGCCTTGCATCGCAGGGCAGCTAGTTTTACCACAGTGGTTTCTTCAAACTGATTGTAGCAATGTCGGTTGGGACTATTTGGGAAAATAGTGCGATCTGTATAGCTTAATGCTGCTTATTTATTAATGCTGATTATTAAGAAGCTTTATTTACAGTACGCATACTTATGTCCTACCTTTTTTTCTTGAGCAAGGTTATCCGTAGACAGATACACAGAAACAGTTGCTTGCACTCCGGTCTTTCTCACTGGCAACACAGCACCGTAAAGAATTTGGAATATGCCATTTATGTTCGACTAGCACGGACGTCGTGGTTCGAACAGTGGCTGCTGTTGCCATTGCTGTGCGGTCCTTTCAAACATTACACCGAACGTTGTCAGCACGTACCCACAAGAACATAAAAGTCGCATTTGACGTAGCCATGCCATGGTCACGCCGAGCCACAACTTAGTCAGAAACCTGTGCCGACATCACGAGTCAATGAGAAACTTCGGTGTATGTATACCTAAGCCTTTTTCCCCACTTGGAACTGTTCCCCTTGCATTCATCGTTGTCAGTAAAGCGATCACATCCAACGTACATGAAGCTGAGATACACTTACTGGAAGGAAACACGGGAAATAAATTGACGAAAAGCTGTCACGGAACGCCACCCTTACAAAAATTTTTATAGAAAGTCCATAGACAGTCTATAGACATTTGTCTATGAAGTCTATAGACTGTCTATAGACATTTCTTTAGACTAGTCTATAGACTTATGGCCATACACTTTTTATAGACTAGTCTATAAAAAGTCTGAGTCTATAGACTGTCTATACACTGCCTATAGACAGTCGAGAGACTTATGGCCATACACTTTTTATAGACTAGTCTATAAGAAGTCTGAGTCTATAGACTGTCTGTAGACTGTCTATGGACATGTGTATAGGCTTACAGTTCTACTTTTGTAGACTGAACTCTATAGAATGTCTACAGATGAGATTTGTCCGTAGACATTTTATACACTTCAGTCTACAAAAGTAGAACTATATATACAGTTCTACTTTTGTAGACGGAAGTCTAAGGAATGTCTATATACAAATGTATATAGATAGTCTATAGACATTCTATAGACTTCAGTCTACAAAAACATAACTTTATAGTCCGATACACTTTTTTTCTATGACATTCTGCAGACATTTGTTAACAAATATGATTTTTTTAATCTATAGGCACTCTATATACACAGACATCTTATAGACAAGTCTACAAAGAGTATAAGGCCATAACTCCATAGCGGCTATCTACAAGTTAGTTTACATTTTTGTTTACATGCGGTAGCAAAAAGTTTTGAATGTATTTATGCATGTGCACCTGTTCCTTTTCATCTGCACTTATGCATTACCGTTAGTAGATTAATAATGCTTCTGAACCAGCTTACTTTCATATATGTTGCACAAACAGAAAGAATTTATATAGTGCTGAATAATGCAGTGCGAAAAATAAAACAAATGCACCAGCAATGCATTCACCGTTTTTATTGCTCGATATAATAGATGAATTCCTTAAATTCATGTCGTATGCTATTATGGAAACAGATTAAATATTTACACTACTCCTTGGCAAGCATGGTCGCCAGGCTGGCCTTGACCTTTGTGTCATTAGTCCCAAAGGTGCTGCAGGTGTATGCTGCAAATAAGTAGATGCAGCAATATGAGGCAAAAATAAGTGTATATTCTTTGTGTGTTCATTAAGCAGCTTAATATATTTGCTCAAACCATCTAAGTCAATACTTAATGCGGTTTAACTATGACTAATGGCTGCCTGTCAATACAAATCAGCACCTTTATACAATGTTTTATTGCATGGTATGGTGAACAATTAAACAGTCACAACTGCTGCTCGTGCCAGCAACAGTATGTTCCCTTTTATGACAAGCTCATATATGATGCATTATTGTACTTCTGCCAAATGGTCTCTATATTTATTGCTGAAACGCTACCCAGTTGGGCTGTCTGTACATTTTTTTTTGGCTGGTAGTTAAGTATGCCCGTGCAGAGGGATATTTTCAGAAGACGTGACTGGAATATTCACAGTATCATGCCTAAGATTGTAATTTATTTTGCTTAATACACATTTAAATGTCTTTCTCATACTTTTAAATGAATGGGTGATTGGCCATAACTTCAACGGAAGGCAGATGGGCTGATTGTATCGATATGGTCACTTAATTTGTTACAGGTAATGAGGCCTCTTGGGCGTGCTAACAGGTTTCCAAGTTAGGTATACCACATGAGCACCCGAAATACCACACGAGCACTTTGTGTCATGGCACGACAGATATGCACCTCCTAGGAAACAGAACTGATAGTATAGTTCGAATGAATTCAATTACAGTAAATTATTTAAGGTGCTTTGAAAGATGAAAATTTTTTTTGGCTATCGAGGTTCAGGACGTTTAGTTAACGCAAAAAAAAAACACATATTGAGTAAGAAATGCCTTGTCAGTATGCTTGACTTTCTTTTATTTTTCAATAAATGGAACCAATTTCCTTCAATTTTTATCAGGTGAAACGTTTTAAAAATATATTTAACTCAGAGATTCTCTGGAAACTTTGTATGACATATAACAAGACAGCATACCTATGTGGCCATTTTAAAATTTCCCGATCTTTTTCCAAACCTTCCCTGGCTGTTTTCGTGAAAATTTTCTGGCAATCTATGACGCCTGCAGCTTAAGTGTAATAAAAAAAATATTGTGGTTTAATGCTTGCCAAGTACTGCCAGTCCATAATATTTAGATAAAACGAATAACACGTCAGTCACTTGACATGCAGTATTAGATTCAACTGACTTGAATCCCTTGATTAATAAAGCTGACAAGGGCTTCGGCAAGTTCGTAATTGATGGCCACACGAGTACAGCACGGAAGACACAGAGACACACGTAAAGCAAATGCAACAATGTGAGGAAAAACTATACAATGAGTTATACAATTAGTTATTTTTACGGTTCAATAGTAGTTTTCAATATAATTTGCTCTCATCGCTTATGCCTCTAGTTAACCTTGTTTACCTCTGACTAAAGACTACATGGCAATAATAATCATTACCATTATGATGTTTCGTTATACTACAGTATGATAAGCAGTTAGACAACCGTAATGGTCGCCGGTGCCAGCAACGGTACGTTTCGTTTTAAGACAGGTTCATGTGACACACAGTGTACTTATGAAAATAAAAGAAATGCGAGAATCCCAAACGATTCCTATAATAATACTTGTTGAAACAAAGATACCCGGCTGGACTGTGCACATTTTTCAGGTGTTAAAGCAATATGCCCGTGCCGAATGAACATGCTCAGCATACTGACTGCAGTTTTGAACAATCACGTTAAGATTTGCAATTTATTTCCGCTTAGAACAGTCTGCATAGTCTCTTTTCTCATACTTCGAGATGAATACATTTGCCACACTTTCAGTAGAATGCATATGAATGGGGGCGTACTGATCAGGTTACTTATCAACGAAAACATGTTACGATCTCTTAGGTGTGTTGATAAGGGTAGAACAAATGCAATGCCCACTGAATTATTTGAATAATCTGTGCGTTATCTACTTAGAAAAGACCACCAAATTGATAATCTGGCTCTTTTTTCTTTTGTACAGCGCATATTGTATGCAGTCTGTCCAAGACGACGGCACTTCATGCAACAGTAATGAAAACCGGAACACTTATTACGCACGACAATGGCTTCATACCATGCACGATTAGCACAATGCGAATCTGCGCCAGCAGCTGCCTTGTGATTAAGAGCACGTAAACTGCAGAACGCCGAAGCATCGGAAGCCGCTTAACGTTTTTCATATAGCTCGAAAGATAACTTCTGCTGCTAAATTGTTTAAAAAAAGAGACAAAAAACAAATCTTCCAACTACCGTCAAACGCAATGCCTTCAGTTTGAAACGTGTAAGCGTGTTCCCGGAGCGACTAATTTATTGTTCTCTAATTTTTTCGGCTAAGTTGCGAAGCTGCAAGTGACTCAGCTTATCGCAGGTTTCATGCTCCAAAAGCGTTTGTGGTTGCATATAAATAGATTGGGTGAATCTAGAGATTTCTACTAGATATTTCTTCAAGTCTCGTGTTTTGCTTGCTGTAACTTCCGAAAATTATTTAGATTGGTTGCCAGGAACCTTAAAAGTACTGCTACTTTTAAACTATGCGATGCCTGCTCTGCTGATGCCTGCCCCGCAAACACGGCCTTTCATCCGAGTACGCTAGCAGTTATTCAACTATGCCTGTCTGTTTGAAAATTCTTGATGCTAACACAATTTTGAGATATATACGTAAAGCGTGTCACGAGAATTTCACTACACATACGGTACAGCATTCATCGCGGCCGGATCAAGTGCCACTAAATGAGATCTACCACACTGGCTGCCCAACACACACAATCCGCTTAGTGGTAGCTCAGTATCAAGTTAAAACATGGTGTACTTCCTTTTTTACGCACCTAAGCTATAATGATAAAATCAACAAGCACGAGCGATCGCTCGCCGTAAAACATTCCGTATAGTAGAAGCAAGAACAAGAGCGCGTTATCAAACCATGTCAACGACAAACCGACACTATACCCGAGTCGCCTGCGCTACATGCAGCCGGTTCGCGCTACGAAATGCGCTCACATAATCATGAGGTATTGACGCGAAACGTCTTTGATAAATAAAGCTTACCATTCAGTGTAGTTGACGTGTGATGCCACAAAGAAGACACGCATACACAGACACCAACGTTCAGGGAGACACCGCACACCGGCACAACCGTTTACGTGCCTGGCGCACTCGTTGAGACGGCGCACCGCCGCGCATGCGCAAGAGCTCCGAGCATGCGCAGGAGCTCCGCGCGGGAGGGCGTGCGCGCTCGGAGGAGTGTGAGCGCCTTTTCCTCCTTAATTTTTTTCTTTGTCTCTTTCTCTCTCTCTCTGCGCGCCAGGTGCGCCGGAACGGGTGGCTTTTCTTTTCCGTTATGCATTTTTTTCGTGGACGAAGGATATGCGCTGGCAGGTTTTATGACAAACGCTGTGGGCTATCGTATCAGACTGGAACGCTAACATGAATGCGCTGTTTGTAAAAGCCGTTACGGGGCCCTTCAGACGTTTTAGACGCATTATTGCCAGCGTCGATGAGTAATACAGCGTATTTGTAGCATATCTTCCAGCGTACCGCCAAATGTGATGCCCGCACGTATGTTAGTGCTAATTTTCTGTTCCGATGATAGGTCAAAGCAATCAGTACAGCATTGAGGTACTCATATGCGTGGCTGCGCAGGCATACCGCCGGTGAAATACTGGGTGGGCTCAGAGAATTTGGCACCTATTTTAAGTGAATGAGAAACGTTGATGAGTTTATAGTGCAGGATATTAGGCAACAAAAGTCGCCCGATGTTAGTGACGCAGCCGAGATATGAAGACAATGTGAAACGTATCCGAGAATCGGACGACACACAACGCGAACACCACATGCGCGACATCGGTTCATGGCACATTCACAAAGTCCGCGTTGTCAGCTACAAACATTACGAGTGTCTTTGCTGTTAGCTTGATGCCTGTTTCGAATCCACTTGTATCTGAAGCTGGCGTTCATAACATATATTTTAACAATTGGATCGGCGTTTAGATTCCGTTATTCTACTGCCGCAAAAGTGATGCGACAACTCTGAAGACTGTCTTGGGATTGCCGAGAGCGACTACGTAGATCATATGTGGTCAACAAATGGGGAGGTATACACTATGTGTATACTGAAGTCTACAAACAGTCTCTACAGCAATCTCAGCAGTATACAACTTTAGTGGCTTATATCAAATGCAGCTATGTATTATCCACCGGTACCTGCGCTTGGTTACAGCGTACACGGGTTGGGCCCAGATTAACGATGTTTGTCTATTGTTAATCTATAGACATGCAAGACCACGACAACTCAGAGGTGGTGAATTCACCACCTGGTCTGCGGGCTTTCGCCACTTATTTACCCCCTTTGCCACACCTTCACCATCTGACCTTCACCACCTGGTCTTCGCGAAGTGTACGTCCGGGAAGCAGCCAGGTTTAGGGCCTTCGGGTGCCTGGAAGACCTTGGTGACTCGGACGGTGCCTGCTCCGCCGCGATCCTCGTTCGGTGCAGCTGCACCGAACGCAGACTAGCAGTCTGCACGGTTTGCCCGCCGCGCCAGAGTTGCGGTGCCGTCGTGCATGAACCAGTGCCATATCATCGCGTTCGCAGAGGGCGGGGGGTATGGGAACTCGGAATTACATATTATCGACTTTCTTCTATAGACATTCAATACACCAGGAGTAGAGAAAAAAATAGAAACCTTGTCGACTATTGTCCATAACATAGAGAGTCAACAGACAAAGTATGGACAAAAATAAATAGAAACTATCGGCTTTCGTCTACAGGAAGTCCATATAGAGGGGAAGTAGACAAAGAAGAAACAAACTCCTTATCGAATTTTTTCTATAGACCGTCTATAGACTGCGAGTAGACAAAAAGAAATAGAAATCTTATCGACTTTCGTCTACAGAAAGTCTATATACAAAGTATATGGACAAAAATAAATAGAAACTGTATCGACGTTCGTCTAAAAGTAGTCCATAGAGGGAAAATAGACAAAAAGAAACAAACACCTTATCGACTTTTTCTATAGACCGTCTATAGACAGCGAGTAGACAAAAAGAAATAGAAACCTTATCGACTTTCGTCTATAGAAAGTCTATAGACAAAGTATGGACAAAAATAGATAGAGACTGTATCCACTTTCGTCTATAGGTAGTCCATAGAGGGGAAGTAGGCAGAAAAGACACAAACACCTTATCGACTTTTTTCTATAGACCGTCTATAGACTGAGAGTAGACAAGAAGAAATAGAAACCCTATCGACTTTTGTCTATAGAAAGTCTATAGACAAAGTATGGACAAAAATAGATAGAGACTGTATCCACTTTCGTCTGTAGGTATTCTATAGAGGGGAAGCAGATAAAAATGAAACAAACACCTTATCGACTTTTTTTCTATAGACCGTCTATAGACTGCGAATAGACAAAAATAAATAGAAACCCTATCGACTTTCGTCTATAGAAAGTCTATAGACAAAGTATGGACAAAAATAGATAGAGACTGTGTCGACTTTCGTCTGTAGGTATTCTATAGAGGGGAAGCAGACAAAAAAGAAACAAACACCTTATCGACTTTGTTCTATAGACCGTCTATAGACTGCGAGTAGACAAAAAGAAATAGAAACCCTATCGACTTTCGTCTATAGAAAGTCTATAGACAAAGTATGGACAAAAATAGATAGAGACTGTATCCACTTTCGTCTGTAGGTATTCTATAGAGGGGATGCAGATAAAAAGGAAACAAACACCTTATCGACTTTTTTCTATAGACCGTCTATAGACTGCGAATAGACAAAAAGAAATAGAAACCCTATCGACTTTCGTCTATAGAAAGTCTAAAGACAAAGTATGGACAAAAATAGATAGAGACTGTGTCGACTTGCGTCTGTAGGTATTCTATAGAGGGGAAGCAGACAAAAAGGAAACAAACACCTTATCGACTTTTTTCTATGGACCGTGTATAGACTGCGAATAGACAAAAAGAAATAGTAACTTTATCGACTTTCGTCTAAAGACAGTCTATAGACTTTATATCAACAAAAGTCCAAATCTATAGAAAGGAAAGGTCGTCTATGAAAAGTCTATAGACTTTCTATGGACAGTCTAAAGTCATTTTTGTAAGGGCACTTCACAAATGTAAACAAACCGTCAGCCATGAGCACTGCCGATTCGGCCGAACGCGGCCGGTCGCTGGCGCGGGGCACAGCCTCACGGGAAGCGTGACATTACCCACCTGTTTCGGTGGAGGGGAGTTTTTTAAAACTCCGTGTCGGCGGTTCCAAAGGAGAACAAGATTTTGAAGCATAGTAAAATCGCACCATGTCGCCTCAATCCTCCCGCAGCTAGCCAACGGAGTGGAACGAGGGAATGACGATGTAATGCTTCCATACATCGGAGTAAATATTCGAGGATCGGGTAGTAATAAGGAGTTTCTTTATTACTTCCTTGTTATTCTTTTCAACTACGCAGTAAATGTGTGCTGCGAAAAAAGGACTTGTGCTATACTACATATTTACTTGCTGCCGGCAAAACTCACAGAAGGATTGCGAGCCCTGTTCTATTTATCCCTGCAACTGCCAATGGTGCGAATTATCGTAGAGAACCTCACCGTGACGTGTTTTGGTCATGGTGGCAACGGTCGTGGAGTCCTATGGCGATTCATTTCAGTTTCTGTTTAGTTTATTATACCCTAAATAAAATGAATTGGCAAGAGACAATATACAGATGAGTGTCCCACAGTCAAAGACTGCAACGGGACCCTCAACATCTTCTTTCAACAAGATAGCCTCGTGGCGGAACATCATATTGATTCTCACGTTGCTAAGCTTAGACGAAAATTTCATCCAGCAGGCAGAGTGTACCGTTTAGAAGTCTGACACCGTCGTAACACAAGGCGTAGGCGCGGGTATATACATTAAGCCTTCCGGAGATGGCCGAGACACTCTTGCCTTCGTGTGAGCCCACTGCAACTTCGGGCCTATAATAGGGCCTTTGGGATTGCACGCAACGCCCCGACCTGCAAGGCTTCTCCCAGGAATCAGTGGGCCACTGCGACAGCGCTCTGGATGCGACAGACGCCCACAGTTGTATGCCCTAGAGTTACAGCACATTCTCCCTGCAGGGAGGAGCCAATACAATAGCTGCAGCCTCACCGAATGACCTGTTTCCGGTCCGGTTTCCTAGCAACAGGTACTTCTCGTACGGCCATGCGCACACTTCAATGCCGGCTCCTACCGACGTGAAGTCGTGGCTCATCTTTCAGTTGGTCGTCGTCGTTATCCTTTTGCTACACAACAAAAACGAATGACGAGTTGCACCCCGAGAAATCAAGCAAATAATGTGGCCGCGTTTAACTTATAACAGAGCTGATACAATCGGAACACATTTCTTCCACCTTCATAGAGATATTCATTCTCCGAATAAAAAGTTTTACTTGTGCACTCATTGGAAATGAGCGTCGGGAATGGCACACTACGCAGACGCCTGCGCCTACATACAATTGCGTTTATGCTCCATTCAGCTACAATCGACATCGAAGTATTACGTAGGCTCTCTCTTAACAGTACGAATGTGCTGTATATTAATGCCGTGCGGCAAGTTGCAAACAAAGCCCGACTCCAGCTCCTTCACAGCCATGACGGCTTGAAAGCATGATTCATAAAAGTACTCGGATAACTACGAGACCAAGTACTGCTAGCGCTCACAGAAAATATTTCGTCCCCTTTTGCGCAATCTTTTCAGATGCTTCGAAAGAGTTTCCGCAGGGAAATGACGGCCTTCCCGTGGCCCCTATCCCCGACTTTCCTGAAGGGCTGGACTATCAAGGTCAACACAATGCTGCGGAATTGGCCGCCAATGCAACCTTCTTTGGTGTAGACACCCTGGTGCGAGGCCTTGTCTGCGTGGTTAATTACACCGACGGCACACCGGACACAGCCGACGGCGGCAACCCCCTTATTGAGGTGAGAGACGCGTGAAAAAACATTGACGCACTGTGTGCTTCTTGTATTCGTCGAGTATGCGATGCCTCCAGCATTTGTAGAATTTCTACTGAATCAAATGTCTTTTTGTAATTTCTGAAAATGATAGAGTGTGCAGACAGGCTGTGTTAAAGTGTTCATTTTTGCATGAGTGAACAGGCTCGTCATACGCCTTGTATACCGAACCGCATAATATATAGAAACCTTTCCGAAGTTACAAATAATAACGAATGCCAAAGGTATCCAGACTGCGAAGTTGGGCGTCTGCGGGTGTATATGGGAGTGGTTAAATAGTGTCTTCTGGTAAGCTTTGACGAAAACTGATAACAATTTACCCTGCACTATGGTGTCCTCGCGAGCGAAAGAAGTGCGAAATCCGCTTTGAACAGCGCGAGGGAAGAGATTCAACATGCCAGCTTATAAGACGACGTTACATCATAAGCAAATTGGATTTTACTTTATCATACAGAGGGAGCCGGTTATTTCGTCTACTTACATATGGAGATGCTCATTTCAGTAAGTAGACGCAGTATTTTGAATGAAAAGAAACTGTGCTCTTCAAATTTGTAACGTACTACTAGGTAATAAAGGCAAAATTGAAAAGCGAATATGCCCTTAATCTTATTTCGTTTCTTAGGAGGATATATACAAAGTGCTTCCTGTCCGCAGAATAGGCGCACAAACGTTACTGAATACAATACTAAGAGTACCTGACAAGAACGCCGCAAACTACGAGAAGATGTCTCCGGAAATCTTTGCTCCCTATCGCTACTTCACAGTTTCCAGAAGCGCCTGCGAGAGGCATGATCTAGATATGTGCCATTTGCACTACTAAAACCGACGAGTGGAGCCCCATGAAAGCAGGAACAGCAACTTACAATTGTATTCTGCTTCCAGGCCGTGAATAATAAGGCGGCAAGTCCCAGGTATATCGCACGAGGTTCTGATAGCACATTCGACCTTTTTTTTTTCTCTCTGAACGCTCATGCGAAACCTTAAGTAACAATGTAGCTAAGCTCAATCGTCAGCATTGCCACTCTCACGCATTGTTGAACAAAGCGCGAATAAGGCTTAGTGCGTACTTTACTTGTCTGTGTTTAAACACCGTCATTGTATCAGAACGCTTTGACGGTACTCTTAAACGACCACACCAATTTGCCATAAGTAGGATTATATTGTAACGTGAGAGCGTCGGTGAAGAAAACAGCAAAACTGTCAGCGACGAAACTTAGCGTTTTAATGGGCCAGTCTCTGCCCTCAAAAACAGGCTACACTCAAGGAACAAGGACAGCGGCGAACACAGTCGGGGCTCGTCGAAAATCACATCTGCCGGTGCAGCACGCCGGTTTTTTATACAAGACTCATCGAAGGTTTCAGAGTAACCGGTGGTGCCCGCGTGCCTTCCGGAAATTTGTACGCAATTCGCGTCGCACATGCAATCGGATTACGCAAGCTTCAGTGACAACGGACCCGCCGTGGTTGCTCAGTGGCTATAGTGTTGGGATGCTGAGCACGAGGTGGCGGGATAAACTCCCGGCGACGGCAGCCGCATTTCAATGGGGGCGGAATGCGAAAACACCCGTGTGCTTAGATTTAGGTACACGTTAAAGAACCCCAGGTGGTCGAAATTTCCGGAGTCCTCCACTACGGCGTGCCTCATATTCAGAAAGTTGTTTTGGCACGTAGAACCCCATAACTTGATTTCATTTTTTCGGTGACAACAGAACCATCGATAGCATTCGAGAAGCTTCCGATACATGCGGCCGCGTGCGTCCCGCACGGAGCGAAAGCATTCGTTAGACGGTGTAAAGGGCTCACCCGCAAAAGACAAACAAGTACATGTGTCAATATTGCAATCGAGCAGAGTAGCCGACGTTTCACTGGTTGTGGCACTTCTTTTCTTTAACGGTGTACATTAACAGTAGGCCGCGTGCACTTAATTATTATTTATTTTTGTTTTGTCCCAAACCTTCGCTTCTGCAATACGCGCGCTCGCGCACGCACGCACCCTGTGTACTATCTCGACAACGGCCTAAATTCAGCGCCGCTCGTAAAACACAATCCTAACGCGTTCGAGCGCTTGCGTACGTAATTTCCAGCAAATGTCCCAACAAAGCTACCCACACTGACTTTTGTCTAAAAAGGACCTGTACTGTAGCCTCTGACCAAAGCGACAAAACGTACTTGAAACCTCGTATAACCCATGACGAATTCTGAAAAAAAAACAACAGGCTTCAATATTTACTACCAAACTCCTACTGAAACTGGTAACGCCAAACTCGCTAAACATAACACTGGATGTGGCCTCTTTTTTCACTGATTTATTGAATTAAAGATTACACACTGTATTATGTAAATTCTTCAGCTACGCGTTGTGATATCTTCTTGAAGTAATTCCCGCCTCATCGAGCGGTTTTGCTGAAGTGTTATAATGGTACTTTCTGGCACCAGCAATTTTAATAAATTTAGCGCAACTTAAAAAATCCTATATAATGCTTTCGAGCACTTCTTAAAAATAAATTTGATAATTAGTGTCTTTTTCCACACATTTCATTTCGCAGAATAATTTCTTTTATGGAGGACCTCATTGTTGCTAATAGGGGTCGCCATTAGAGAGGTCCCTATCTTGTCTAAATATTAATCCGCTCGATAAATACACTAATTACACTCCGTAGTAGTTGGATACATAATTTAATGCAAAGCTTGCAATATGTTTTGAATCATGTTCCGGAAATTCACATTGCAAGCTAATGTGAGTCAGCACCTGTGTGGTGTTCTTCTTTTCCTTCGACCTTGTTTATTTTTCACTATTGATTTCCGAAACTTGATTCACCACCAATTGTCCCAAGCTCATCTTGCGGTATATGCTTCGAACTTGGCCTTCCCGTAAGATATGCGCCTCATTTTCGCCCAATGAATTCAAGGTGTCTTGTTTGGTTTACCAAGGGCACCGGGGAAAGCAGCTGAAGATCCCCTACGCTCGTGAAAGAAAAAAACAAAGTCGTTTGAATAATTCTTTTCGAAGCTCCTCATTAGGCTGAGAACGCTAGTTTCCACAGACATAGCACTTAACATACCCCTCCCCCCCATTTCCGCTGATTGTGGGCAAGGTGTCATGCCAGGCGCGTACCCAGAAGGGGGGGGGGGTCCCGCTCCCTTCCCCCTCCCCGAAATTAAGCGGCGTACAACCGCCCCCCGCCCGCCCACGCCGCCACTCCTCACACACTTTCCTAAAGCGCCGCCAAATCAATTTTCAGACTTGACAGATATTTCGCGGTCAACATTTTGCTGCCATTTTCGCTCCTTTTGGATGGCGGTAGTTATCGGCATCTCCTGGGGTGTGTAGGTTAGTTTCCTCGTAGATTCGGTGCCTGCGCGTATAACTCAACATGTGTTCAGTTGCCACTACCTAGTTAACGGTCACGCGCATTGCTGTTGCTTCATTAGCTCAACCTTCTTTGTTTACACTGATCCAAAGACCAGGAAAGGGATTCCGCTCGTAGTCAGCTGGTCTGTATGCACGAGAAACGAGTTGAGGCTCGACAAAACGCCAGTTCCGTTTAATTTGTCCTTTTGCTTCATTATTTCCTCGAGTGACGGCTCGCCGCGATGGTGGCAGATCCTCGGAACCATATACCCACGATATGGGTTAGACAAGGTGGAAAATAAAATAATGCGACGCAGCGTCCATCATCAGACCCTGCAATAACCCTAAGAAGGACGCTTTAGCTCGGGCCCAACTCCAACGCAGCTTATTCAAATACATGTAAAATGCAAAAACACTTTTCTGAGATAACCCCTGGACCGAGTTTAATGAAATTGGTTGTATTTGAGAGAGAAAGTCAAATGCTAGTGACTCTTAGAAGCGGAATTTCGATCTATGGTCTGAATTTTCTGAAACAGATTTTCAAAAATTCCATACTTCGAAAAGAATAGACGCACGAAATTTATAAATGAATAGCTCTGCATCAAAAAACAGGTACCGCGGTTCTGTAAACGGCATCAAGTAGATCATTCAAAGAGGACAAATTCTATACGACAATATATGTATTACGTTGATTTGTTACGTTGTGTATAAGGTTTCTGCAAAAGCTGTACTTCCATATTACTGAATTTTTTCAGATTCATGTGTGACATATCAATGATGTCCCTTTTAAGTGTAACATTAGATGCAATTCACAGAATTGTGATATTATTTCTCCTTCCTGAGATAGAGTTGTAAACTTGACACTTTTGTTTTCTCAAAATTTTCAATTTTTTCCTAATTTTTCAATAAAAAGTTCACGATCTAAATCAAGAATTTGAAACCAACAGTCACAATCATTTAAGTTTCTGTTTTGAATGCAACAAACCTCGAAAAATTTGGTGCAATGGCTGCCGAGAAAAACGGATTCTCCTTTTACAAGTGTTTAGATAGGAGCATCCGAGCAAAAGCTACCTCTTAAACCCAGAAGCAATATGACTGTCACCCGTTACCTCGTCTGGTTTTTCCCTAATTATACAGCACTTTTGGTGCAAGATTGGCAACTGGAAGCAAGAGTCGCAAGGCGTTGAGAAGTTAAGCCATCTACTAAGCGAGAGAGCCAAGCCAACAGCCAAACAGGAAAAAAAAGCGATTAACAAAATTTAGCCGTAGTTTATGAAAATATTTGCGGATCAAGATGTTTTTATTTAAAAAAGAAGTAGAGAAAACGCCGCCGGAAGTGGAGAACAATTCCGTTTGTTTTGAATGACGCTTCTGCGTCTACAGTTATCAGTCGAACCGCCTGACGTAGCCACTTCTCTGCTGTGCTTATGTACAGGTGTTTTTGTAACCTTCCGCATGGCTCAGAATGTCCAGAAGGGCAGCGTCCTGCGCTCTACACGGTTGTACGGGACTGGCGGCCACGCATCGTTACGCAACTTCTCAAATAACAATACAAGTCGATTGTCGCACATAACTTGGTAGAGTAGTAAACGAGGGACCCAGAAGAACTGACATTGTTCCGCAGATGTATATTCCTATTTAATTCTTCCATAGCTAATTCAAAATACGCTGCTATAATCGGATAAAACTCAAGTCTGCAGTGAAGCCCTGCACACACCCTCAGAACCGCCAGCCACTGTTCATCCGCGAGGCTACAAATAATTCGTACTTCAAACTATTGCTATTACCTAAATCAGGCGGTAACCACAAAAATAAAATTATTAGCGCGTAAATTTATACGTTTTCCCTCCCCTATTATAGTGGAATGGTGAATGCCTAATTTTTTATTGAACTGAAATGAAGAGTTTGCTTCGCTGAAACTGTTTATTGTCAAGTTTCACTTCAGTTGGCAGCGAAATCAACTGTACCGCAGGTGTTTCAAGATTTAATGAATTGTGGAGTTTTACGTGTCGAAACAATGAGGCATGCCGTAGTGAGAGACTACGGGAATTCGGACCGCCTGGGGTTCGTTAACGCGCACCTAAATCTAAGTACGGGGGTGTTTTCTCATTTCGCCCCCATCGAAAATGCGGCAGCCGTGGCCAGAATAGGGATTCGATCCCGTGACCTCACGCACTTCGCAGCCCAACATTATCACCACTACGCAACCATATCGGGTAGACTTTTGAAGAGTGAAATGCTCAGACTCCATACACTTTGTTAATGTCTGTTGCACACGTCATTGCTACCATCGATCAAAAGACTCTTCAAGAACAGCCGGTGCTCCGGAGGTATCAAGTACGATGTCATTTTGGAAAGGCAGTATGACAACGATTTCCTTTGCTTCTGTGATTGGCAGGCACAGTAACTTAACCCCTCGTGGTCCGCGGGCCTTGGTTGTCAACTGCTTTTTTTTATTTGTATGCTACCATCATCATCATCATCATCAGCCTAGTTACGCCCACTGCAGGGCAAAGGCCTCTCCCATACTTCTCCAACTACCCCGGTCATGTACTAATTGTGGCCATGTTGTCCCTGCAAACGTCTTAATGTCATCCGCCCACCTAACTTTCTGCCGCCCCCTGCTACGCATCCCTTCCCTTGGAATCCAGTCCGCAACCCTTAGTGACCATCGGTTATCTTCCCTCCTCATGACATGTCCGGCCCATGCCCATTTCTTTTTCTTGATTTCAACTAAGATGTCGTTTACCCGCGTTTGTTGCCTCACCCAATCTGCTCTTTTCTTATCCCTTAACGTCACACCCATCATTCTTCTTTCCATAGCTCGTTGCGTCGTCCTCAATTTCAGCAGAACCCTTTTCGTAAGCCTCCAGGTTTCTGCCCCATATGTGAGTACTGGTAATACACAGCTGTTATACACTCTCCTTTTGAGGGATAGTGGCAACCTGGTGTTCATGATTTGAGAATGCCTGCCAAACGCACCCCAGCCCATTCTTATTCTTCTGGTTATTTCAGTCTCATGATCCGGATCCGTGGTCACTACCTGCCCTAAGTAGATGTATTCCCTTACCCCTTCCAGTGCTTCGCTACCTACCGTAAACTGCTGTTCTCTTCCGAGCCTGTTAAACATTACTTTAGTTTTCTGCAGATTAATTTTCAGACCCACCCTTCTGCTTTGCCTCTCCAGGTCAGTGATCATGCATTGCAATTGGTCTCCTGAGTTACTAAGCAAGGCAATATCATCAGCGAATCGCAAGTTGCTAAGGTATTCTCCATCAACTTTTATCCCCAATTCTTCCCACTCCAGACCTCTGAATACCTCCTGTAAACATGCTGTGAATAGCATTGGAGATATCGTATCTCCCTGTTTGACGCCTTTCTTTAGAGGGATTTTGTTGCTTTCTTTGTGGAGGACTACGGTGGCTGTGGAGCCGCTATAGATATCTTCCAGTATCTTTACATATGGCTCATCTACACCCTGATTCCGTAATGCCTCCATGACTGCTGAGGTTTCGACTGAATCAAACGCTTTCTCGTAATCAATGAAAGCTATATATAAGGGTTGGTTATATTCTGCACATTTCTCTATCACTTGATTGATAGTGTGAATATGGTCTATTGTTGAGTAGCCTTTACGGAATCCTGCCTGGTCCTTTGGTTGACAGAAGTCTAAGGTGTTCCTGATTCTATTTGCGATTACCTTAGTAAATACTTTGTAGGCAACGGACAGTAAGCTGATCGGTCTGTAATTTTTCAAGTCTTTGGCGTCCCCTTTCTTATGGATTAGGATTATGTTAGCGTTCTTCCAAGATTCCGGTACGCTCGAGGTTATGAGGCATTGCGTATACGGGTGGCCAGTTTCTCTAGAACAATCTGACCACCATCCTTCAACAAATCTTCTGTTACCTGATCCTCCCCAGCTGCCTTCCCCCTTTGCATAGCTCCTAAGGCTTTCTTTACTTCTTCTGGCGTTACCTGTGGGATTTCGAATTCCTCTAGGCTATTCTCTCTTCCACTATCGTCGTGGGTGCCACTGGTACTGTATAAATCTCTATAGAACTCCTCAGCCACTTGAACTATCTCATCCATATTAGTAACGATATTGCCGGCTTTGTCTCTTAACGCACACATCTGACTCTTGCCTATTCCTAGTTCCTTCTTCACTGTTTTTAGGCTTCCTCCGTTCCTGAGAGCCTGTTCAATTCTATCCATATTATAGTTCCTGATGTCCGCTGTCTTACGCTTGTTGATTAACTTAGAAAGTTCTGCCAGTTCTATTCTAGCTGTAGAGTTAGAGGCTTTCATACATTGGCGTTTCTTGATCAGATCTTTCTTCTCCTGTGATAGCTTACTGGTTTCCTGTCTAACGGAGTTACCACCGACTTCTATTGCGCACTCCTTAATGGTTTCCATGAGATAGTCGTTCATTGCTTCAACACTAAGGTCCTCTTCCTGAGTTAAAGCCGAATACCTGTTCTGTAGCTTGATCCGGAATTTCTCTAGTTTCCCTCTTACCGCTAACTCATTGATTGGCTTCTTGTGTACCAGTTTCTTCCGTTCCCTCCTCAAGTCTAGGCTAATTCGAGTTCTTACCATCCTATGGTCACTGCAGCGTACCTTGCCGAGCACGTCTACATCTTGTATGATGCCAGGGTTTGCGCAGAGTATGAAGTCGATTTCATTTCTAGTCTCACCATTCGGGCTCCTCCATGTCCACTTTCGACTAACCCGCTTGCTGAAAAAGGTGTTCATTATCCGCATATTATTCTGTTCTGCAAACTCTACTAATAATTCTCCTCTGCTATTCCTAGAGCCTATGCCATATTCCCCCACTGACTTGTCTCCAGCCTGCTTCTTGCCTACCCTGGCATTGAAGTCGCCCATCAGTATAGTGTATTTTGTTTTGACTTTACCCATCGCCGATTCCACGTCTTCATAAAAGCTTTCGACTTCCTGGTCATCATGACTGCATGTAGGGGCATAGACTTGTACCACCTTCAATTTGTACCTCTTATTAAGTTTCACAACAAGACCTGCCACCCTCTCGTTAATGCTATAGAATTCCTGTATGTTACCAGCTATTTCCTTATTAACCAGGAATCCGACTCCTAGATCTCGTCTCTCCGCTAAGCCCCGGTAACACAGTACATGCCCGATTTTTAGCACTGTATATGCTTCTTTTGTCCTCCTAACCTCACTGAGCCCTATTATATCCCATTTACTACCCTCTAATTCATCCAATAACACTGCTAGACTCGCCTCACTAGATAGCGTTCTAACGTTAAACGTTGCCAGGTTCAGATTCCAATGGCGGCCTGTCCGGAGCCAGGTATTCTTAGCACCCTCTGCAGCGTTACAGATCTGACCGCCGCCGTGGTCAGTTGCTTCGCGGCTGCTGGGGACTGAGGGCCGGGGTTTGATTGTTGTTAGACCTCTACCATAGACCTCTCTATTTTGCACTTTCGCTTTCTTTAATTGTTCTTGGCATTGTTCCTCCTGCGCTTGTTTCCTGAGCGAGTCCATTTGATGTGGTTCCTTCTTTGCCTAGTAAAGGAAAGGTGCATCTCAGAGGTGTACCTGTGAGATCCACCTTATTTCATTTCTCTTTTGCGGGTTTACGCGTCATTATAGCGAATGGCAGGCGTCATTAACATTTGTACTAGTAAATATCCTGGGTACATGCCTGTGTCATGCACACTTATTTTAGGTCTGACAAAGAATGCGGTTAACGGCCGTATGTCACCCTCTAACACTTCAGTAAGCAATTTGAGACACTCACATAAAATTAACCCACACTGATTACATAAATACCGCACACAATACCCGCAACATGCTTCTTACTTCAACGAAGCACAGACAACGGGCTTCGCAGAATTTTCTCAGAGAACCCGGAAAACAAACAAAACACCTTATATAATACACCAAATTGGAAGAAAGCAAGTTGTCAGTAAATATTCTTAAACCCCCATATAACCTACACGCTTAAGAATTTTCGTACGTTTCGTAATTTTCGTACACGCATAATGTCACTATCCATTTTTTTTCCAAACATCCCATCCCTGCTTTTTGTGGTCCCCGAAGGAGAGCGCGAAACTTTGCTCGCGTTTCATGTAAAACCTCAAGACAGACCAAAACCGAAAAATAAAGTGCGTCAATGTAGATATTTGGGCTTGCTGGTGTAACATTTTGCACATTGCTGTTGTAGCGCAAATAGCACAAGCAGGTTGCAGAAGAACAGAAACACACACAGGGTGCTAACTTCCCAAAACAGTACTATTTCCTGGACGGACGCCACTTTTATGCGGAAACGTTTTTACCCCCCAGCACGTGCACTCTCACAAGCTCAGGCACATGATAGTATAACACACTTGCGGGCTAAGCAGAAACTATTATGCTTAGCGCATCCGCAGGCACTACAACGCTTTGGATAGTGAGTCCTTGGACGATTTTCTAACGCAGGCACCGTGAAACTCATAAATGACAGCACTTTCGATGATAAGACGAGTTCATGAGCATTTGCTTATCCCGATAATAGCTGCATCTTTAAAGCGAGCAACATATCGCGCACTTGTCAAACTTGATTGCGAGAAAGCCATCCGGGAAAGGCTTGCCAACGTTATTGGAGTGCTCCCTAAGCTTCTCATTGATGCACCTGCCGGTTTGAACGATATAACTCTTTCGATAGGGCAAGCGAAATTCTACAAATGACGCAGGTCCCACAGCTGGCGTACTCGTGTGGGTGCTTGTTATGGCGCACGTCCCTTGTTGTATCATATGGTCTTGTGTTCGAACATAAGCTGATAAGCTTGTTTGCAGCTGAGAATACTGTGTCGACCTTGCCCTGATTTTGAAGCAGCGCACTTAAAAGTGACACGTTCCCGTACACATGAAAAAAGGACGTACACAGGTGCTGGTCTGCAACTACTGCTTTATTGATCAAAGTCCACTCTTTTAGTGTGTTGAGAAGCGCACGCGCTCTGACGGCAGTCAGGCGTGAACAAGACCTACAGTAAAAAAAAAAGGATTACATTTTCTTAATGACGTCTTTGTTTTTGTTTCGTTTTTATTCGATGCGCTGCTTCAACATCATGGCACACCAACTTGCGCATCAGTATCTATTAACATTTTCCCGTAATCCAATCTTCTTCAGATTAGGGGATAGCTGATGGATGTACGAAATTACGGCGAATATTTTTTTTAAGTGACTCTGCGCTAGCTGCGACGTCGAGAAACCAGCCTCTCCTGACTGCGTTGCTCTCGGCAGTGCTTCAGAAATTAATGCCATAAAAGAGTTTGGAAATCCCGCGTCATTATAGCCATTTGGCATTTTGTCAATGCACGCTGACAAAAGGTTAAACGCCATTCTCTGCTGACATAAAATACCTATATTATTCCATTCCTCAGACTGACCTGTTACCCTGTGTTGAAGAAAGCATTGACGAATTTGGTGCTGTTTTGCAATGAAGCTGCACGTTCTGTTGAAAATTTTTTAGCATTATTAAAGCAATGCCTCACCTCAACGTCGGTCCAGTGGGGTAATGTTCCGTTTATGCAGAAACAGAGCGTACGTATCGGGTCTTGTTTGGCTGTTTGGCATCTCCCCTCCGCAACCTGTATGTTGCAAAATTAGACAGTCTTTGCAGAAAGGTCCAAGAGAACGTCAACCTGCAGAGCATTCCCATATGTTGATTTCCTTTTTCTTTTCTGACTGCATCCCTCATAGTGCCGAAAGAGGATGTGAAGGTGTTAATAGCATAATCTGTGAATGTCTTAGTCCCGTTAATGTGACCTTCGAAATGTCAATAGATAGAAGCATCCTCTTTCTCAATCCAAAAATAATGTTGTGTGACGATCACGTCTGCTGGTATTACCAACCTACAGCTAATAAGCTTCTTTTCTCGTACAGTTCTGCTCATTCCAAGCTTATGAAATGGAGTACAGCGGAAATATGTTTGATCAATGCACTTAAGAAGTCCCGCTCTTATTTAATGTTTTCTAGTTTTCAAAAGCAGTCAGTGCGCCTTAGTGAGGCTGGATTTCCAAACTTTTTTATTCTTTCAGGTGCAGAAGCACTGCGAAAAGCAACGCACTCAGGAGAGGCTCATCAACTAGAGCATTCTCGGCTCAAAAAGAAAATCTCGCCGCAATTCCTTGCATTCACCGCCTATCGCATAACTTGAAGAAGCTAGGATGACGGGGAAAGGCTGGCATAATGTTTCTAGCTCCAAACAAGCTTATCAGCTTACGTTCAAAAACAAGACCATATGGTACGATAAAGGGCATGAGCAAAAAGAAGCACACAAATGAGTATGTCAACTGTAGCACCTCCGTTTTCTACAGAATTCCGCTGCCCTGTAGGAAGATTTATATGATACAAACTGGCAGGGGCATTAATGAGAGACGTAGGGAGCACTCCAATAATGTTAGCGAGTCTTTCCCGGATGCCTTTCTCGCAACTCATTTTGAGAAGTGCGCATGAGTTCAAGGCTTCAAAGATACAGTTATCTTCAGGAGAAGTAAATGCGAATAAACTCGTCTTATTATCGAAGGTGCTCGCTTTGATGAGTTGGACGATGCCTGTGTTAGCAAATCATCCCTGTCACTGTCAAAGAAGGAGTTCGAATTCTTCTTATGGGTTAAACATAATAGGTTTTGCTCAGTCCGCGAGTGCGTTATACTATACACACACACACACACACACACACACACACACACACATATATATATATATATATATATATATATATATATATATATATATATATATATATATATATATATATTTGAAGGGAATTTTCCTCGTCTCAATAATTTCTCTCGTCGTATTCGAGTGCTGATTGCCGTGTTATAGTTTGTTAACGGAGCTTTCCCTCAAGTCTAAATATTTTAAGGCAGTTTGTCGTGTGCGTATCATGGCCACGTACGCTTATATCGCCTTTCTGTTTCTCTACCACGGTTGCGCTTTACAACCACGGCGCTGCAAGTTTGCTTCAAAGACTTTCCTTTCCTTCCCTCTTCTCCGCCCTTAAACTGGTTCTCTTAACTACTACACGCAGAGACAAAGAAACAGCGCGCACTTTAGATCCTATAGATGAGATGAATATTTACAATTAATATTAGGGTTATAATTATATTCGAGTGCTGATTGCCGTGTTATAGTTTGTTAACGAAGCTTCCACTGAAGTCTAAATATTGTAAGGCAGTTTGTCGTGTGCGTATCATGGACACGCATGCTTATATCGCCTTCCGTTTCCCTACCACGGCTGCGCTTTAAAATCACGGCGCTGCAATATTGCTTTCCTCTCCTTCCTTCTTCACCGCCCTTAAACTGGCTCTATTAGTGTTATTAGGGTTATTATAATTACACGAAGGTATTTCGCCCTCGCCAGCAGCAGTACTTGAGATAGCTATTCCGGCGGCTAGCTTCCCACGCTATGCGTGCCGCCCTCGCACCTGTTTAAGCTTTTTCCTAGACGCTAGAGCTATACAATGTACGCACAACCTTGAGCGATCGGAAAGCGCGTTTTCCACCCTTGGCCGGCGGAGAGGGGAGGCTTCGTTCCGGCCGCGAAGCTCTCCACATCTCAGCAAGGTGCCTGGTGGTGGTCTCGTGCTGACGATGCCCTCTCGGTGAGCGCATATTTCCCCCCTCATCTTTTAAGAGATTCAATACATACAAGCATTTGTCTCGCAAACCAGATTTATTTGAAGGGAATTTTCCTCGTCTCAATAATTTCTCTCGTCGTATTCGAGTGCTGATTGCCGTGTTATAGTTTGTTAACGGAGCTTTCCCTCAAGTCTAAATATTTTAAGGCAGTTTGTCGTGTGCGTATCATGGCCACGCACGCTTATATCGCCTTTCCGTTTCTCTACCGCGGTTGCGCTTTAAAACCACGGCGCAGCAAGTTTGCTTCAAAGACTTTCCTTCCCTCTTCTCCGCCCTTAAACTGGCTCTCTTAACTACTACACGCAGAGACAAAGAAACAGCGCGCACTTTAGATCCTATAGATGAGATGAATATTTACAAATATTATTAGGGTTATAATTATATTCGAGTGCTGATTGCCGTGTTATAGTTTGTTAACGAAGCTTCCACTGAAGTCTAAATATTGTAAGGCAGTTTGTCGTGTGCGTATCATGGACACGCATGCTTATATCGCCTTCCGTTTCCCTACCACGGCTGCGCTTTAAAACCACGGCGCTGCAATATTGCTTTCCTCTCCTTCCTTCTTCTCCGCCCTTAAACTGGCTCTATTAGTCCTATTAGGGTTATTATAATTACACGAAGGTATTTCGCCCTCGCCAGCAGCAGTACTTGAGATAGCTATTCCGGCGGCTAGCTTCCCACGCTATGCGTGCCATCTCAGTAAGGTGCCTGGTGGTGGTCTCGTGCTGACGATGCCCTCTCGGTGAGCGCATATTTCTCCCCTCATCTTTTAAGAGATTCAATACATACAAGCATTTGTCTCGCAAACCAGATTTATTTCAAGGGAATTTTCCACGTGCCTAGTGCTGATTGCCGTGTTATAGTTTGTTAACGAAGCTTCCCCTCAAGTCTAAATATTTTAAGGCAGTTTTCCTAGTCTCTAAAGCCGCTCGAGTTCACGCTGATGCTCTGGCGGCCATTCTTCCAAGAAATTATGCCTTCCAACCACTCAGAATCGACCGTCGCGGACATCATCAGTCCCTTTCCACATAAGTATGAGGCTCGGAGCAGGAGCTATGGCGCTTGAAAGTAACCGTTGGCTTGAGGAACCAACCGACTGAGCTACCTTTCCGGGCAACATTGAAGGATCACGAGTTCAAATCACATGTTATGTTCCTCTTTTTCCCCCTTTTTTTTCTTTCTTTTTATTGTCTTTTCCTTCATTTTATCACTGTACGGAAACCCTCCTAAAAAAATTATATATCCTCAATTATGTGTGGCCACACATGTGCAGGTCATAAATACCAGGTTCTCTAGCCGAGTGCCATCCATGCGGTATAACCGAGCTCAGATTGGTCCACCTTGACTGATCAAATAGGGCACCACTGTAGGTTAAATGAGGCGTACAACTCCTGCGGGACCCGCCGTGGTTGCTCAGTGGTTATGGTGTTAGACTGCTGAGCACGAGGTCGCGGGATCGGACCCCGGCCACGGCGGCCGCATTTCGATGTGGGCGAAATGCAAAAACACCCGTGTACTTAGAATTAGGTGCACGTTAAAAAACCCCAGGTGGTCGAAATTTTCGGAGTCCTCCACTACGGCGTGCATAATCAGAAAGTGGTTTTGTCACGCAAAACCCCATTATTCAATTTTTAATTTAACTCCTGCGGGGACGGTAGAGTATCCTCTCCAGTGCAAGAGGACCGTGATTCAAATCCCGGTGCCGCGCAATTCTCCACCGGAAAATACAAAAAAAAAACCGTGTGTTGAGAAAATTGCAGAAACAGGCCTGGAGTGCGGCCTGATCCCGGTGACCAGAACCGGTAACGCACTCTCTCCCCAGAGCAGGATTGGCCACCCTGGTGCAGTACTTGGCCACAACCTCCTATATGAATACAACAATCAAACCCCGGCCCTCAGTCCCCAGCAGCCGCGAAGCAACTGACCACGGCGGCGGTCAGATCTGTGACGCTGCAGAGGGTGCTAAGAATACCTGGCTCCGGACAGGCCGCCATTGGAATCTGAACCTGGCAACGTTTAACGTTAGAACGCTATCTAGTGAGGCGAGTCTAGCAGTGTTATTGGAGGAATTAGAGGGTAGTAAATGGGATATAATAGGGCTCAGTGAGGTTAGGAGGACAAAAGAAGCATATACAGTGCTAAAAAGCGGGCATGTACTGTGTTACCGGGGCTTAGCGGAGAGACGAGAACTAGGAGTCGGATTCCTGATTAATAAGGAAATAGCTGGTAACATACAGGAATTCTATAGCATTAACGAGAGGGTGGCAGGTCTTGTTGTGAAACTTAATAAGAGGTACAAATTGAACGTGGTACAAGTCTATGCCCCTACATGCAGTCATGATGACCAGGAAGTCGAAAGCTTTTATGAAGACGTCGAATCGGCGATGGGTAAAGTCAAAACAAAATACACTATACTGATGGGCGACTTCAATGCCAGGGTAGGCAAGAAGCAGGCTGGAGACAAGTCAGTGGGGGAATATGGCATAGGCTCTAGGAATAGCAGAGGAGAATTATTAGTAGAGTTTGCAGAACAGAATAATATGCGGATAATGAACACCTTTTTCCGCAAGCGGGTAAGCCGAAAGTGGACGTGGAGGAGTCCGAATGGTGAGACTAGAAATGAAATAGACTTCATACTCTGCGCGAACCCTGGCATCATACAAGATGTAGACGTACTCGGCAAGGTACGCTGCAGTGACCATAGGATGGTAAGAACTTGAATTAGCCTAGACTGGAGGAGGGAACGGAAGAAACTGGTACACAAGAAGCCAATCAATGAGTTAGCGGTAATAGGGAAACTAGAGGAATTCCGGATCAAGCTACAGAACAGATATTCGGCTTTAACTCAGGAAGAGGACCTTAGTGTTGAAGCAATGAACGACAATTTCATGGGCATCATTAAGGAGTGCGCAATAGAAGTCGGTGGTAACGCCGTTAGACAGGAAACCAGTAAGCTATCGCGGGAAACGAAGGATCTGATCAAGAAACGCCAATGTATGAAAGCCTCTAACCCTACAGCTACAATAGAACTGGCAGAACTTTCGAAGTTAATCAACAAACGTAAGACAGCGGACATCAGGAACTATAATATGGATAGAATTGAACAGGCTCTCAGGAACGGAGGAAGCCTAAAAACAGTGAAGAAGAAACTAGGAATAGGCAAGGATCAGATGTGTGCGTTAAGAGACAAAGCCGGCAATATCGTTACTAATATGGATGAGATAGTTCAAGTGGCTGAGGAGTTCTATAGAGATTTATACAGTACCAGTGGCACCCACGACGATAGTGGAAGAGAGAATAGCCTAGAGGAATTCGAAATCCCACAGGTAACGCCGGAAGAAGTAAAGAAAGCCTTGGGAGCTATGCAAAGGGGGAAGGCAGCTGGGGAGGATCAGGTAACAGCAGATCTGTTGAAGGATGGTGGTCAGATTGTTCTAGAGAAACTGGCCACCCTGTATACGCAATTCCTCATAACCTCGAGCGTACCAGAGTCTTGGAAGAACGCTAACATAATCCTAATCCATAAGAAAGGGGACGCCAAAGACTTGAAAAACTATAGACCGATCAGCTTACTGTCCATTGCCTACAAAGTATTTACTAAGGTAATCGCAAATTGGATCACGAACGCCTTAGACTTCTGTCAACCAAAGGACCAGGCAGGATTCCGTAAAGGCTACTCAACAATAGACCCTATTCACACTATCAATCAAGTGATAGAGAAAAGTGCAGAATATAACCAACCCTTATATATAGCTTTCATTGATTACGAGAAAGCGTTTGATGCAGTCGAAACCTCAGAAGTCATAGAGGCATTACGGAATCAGGGTGTAGATAAGCCATATGTAAAGATACTGGAAGATATCTATAGCGGCTCCACAGCCACCGTAGTCCTCCACAAAGAAAGCAACGAAATCCCTATAAAGAAAGGCGTCAGACAGGGAGATACGATATCTCCAATGCTATTCACAGCATGTTTACAGGAGGTATTCAGAGGCCTGGAGTGGGAAGAATTGGGGATAAAAGTTGATGGAGAATACCTTAGCAACTTGCGATTCGCTGACGATATTGCCTTGCTTAGTAACTCAGGAGACCAATTGCAATGCATGCTCACTGACCTGGAGAGGCAAAGCAGAGGGGTGG
Source organism: Dermacentor variabilis (assembly GCF_050947875.1). Taxonomy (NCBI): domain Eukaryota; kingdom Metazoa; phylum Arthropoda; class Arachnida; order Ixodida; family Ixodidae; genus Dermacentor; species Dermacentor variabilis. The sequence continues at coordinate 76,319,035 of NC_134573.1, read as the reverse complement.
GTCTGAAAATTAATCTGCAGAAAACTAAAGTATTGTTTAACAGTCTCGGAAGAGAACAGCAGTTTACAATAGGTAGCGAAGCACTGGAAGTGGTAAGGGAATACATCTACTTAGGGCAGGTAGTGACCACGGATCCGGATCATGAGACTGAAATAACCAGAAGAATAAGAGTGGGCTGGGGTGCGTTTGGCAGGCATTCTCAAATCATGAACAGCAGGTTGCCACTATCCCTCAAAAGGAAAGTGTATAACTGCTGTGTGTTACCAGTACTCACATATGGGGCAGAAACCTGGAGGCTTACGAAAAGGGTTCTGCTGAAATTGAGGACGACGCAACGAGCTATGGAAAGAAGAATGATGTGTGTAACGTTAAGGGATAAGAAAAGAGCAGATTGGGTGAGGCAACAAACGCGGGTAAACGACATCTTAGTTGAAATCAAGAAAAAGAAATGGGCATGGGCCGGACATGTAATGAGGACGGAAGATAACCGATGGTCACTAAGGGTTACGGACTGGATTCCAAGGGAAGGGATGCGTAGCAGGGGGCGGCAGGAAGTTAGGGGGGCGGATGACATTAAGACGTTTGCAGGGAAAACATGGCCACAATTAGTACATGACCGGGGTAGTTGGAGAAATATGGGAGAGGCCTTTGCCCTGCAGTGGGCGTAACTAGGCTGATGATGATGATGATATATATATATATATATATATATATATATATATATATATATATATATATATATGCGCCTCTATTAGCTTGTCAGTAGACATGTGCTGTAAAAATGTGACTGCATGAAAGTGGCGTCTGGCCCGGAAATAGAATTGTTGCCAGAAGTTAGCGCTTATGTATGCCTCTGTTCTTGAAACTGCATGTGCTATTTGCACTACACGCAAAATCTGCAATAACGAGAGCTTACAAATTTTTCTTTATCCTTTATTTATCCCACCAAGTTAACAATGTCCTACTTATCAACCATCAGATTTGTCACACTTTGTGGGCGACATAGTTTATAGCTGGGCTACTATCGCCTCCAAAGCAATCGTAGAAGATGATCGGCTGACTTGCGGTTAGCGCGAGGAGAGAACACGCTAGCGCGTGCGACCTGAACTGTTGCGGTGTCGGCCGCACCCGAGATCCTGTAGCAGCATGGGCTGGCCGACTTAAATTCGCGCCACCTCCCACAAATTGGTGACCAGGACATCCCTGAGCCCTGGACGACCCGGACGACCGAAAGCAGCCTTCCCACCGGACGACCAAGCCCCGCTTCACGTGACCTCGCGCGGTCCGGCAGGCGTCACGCGCTTATAGGATGTCCGCGAATTCTACATCAACATTCCGGATAGCTGGTTCATCCAGCTGGAAAGCCAATTCCGCATCAGCAAGATCCAGGCACCGGCTGCATTCTAGGCTGTGGTTGCAACCCCACGGCTTCGACTTCTACGACGGCTTCAGGGCAGCCGTCCTTGCTTACTACACCACCTCGACTGCTCACTCCCAACAACTTTCGCCATATTAACAGTTGCCTCATTCCACGTCTTGTCGGCCCACACCGCCTGCACCAACTTTTGCCGATCGTCAGCAGGCGCCGGCCCCTGTTTCAAACCTCTACTCGGTCCGCCAGCGTCTTCCCTTTTTCAAGGGCATCTGTGTCAACACTCTTTCCAAGGTAGTCACTGGGCCCAACGCGGGAGTTTTCTGCTACTCTACGAACTCTAAGGCCCGCCGCTCTCCTTCCTTGGACGTTCCCGCAAGCTATCCGCTTTCCGTTCGGGGGCACGTCACTCGTCACGCATGCAGAGGCTCTCCCACCGGCTGCACCAGGCGCAAATTTCACTCTCGCAGGCACGGCGACGCCACAAGCAGAACTTTCGCGACGCCTTCAGCGTCCGCCGCAACCTTGACGCTACCGGTATTCGAGTTTTCGCCGCAAGCAGCAGCAGGCGAAGCTTCCAATGTTCTGTGCTCGCACCTTTCGCGGATTTGTACCCTACCGATCTTTTTCAGGAGCAGCTCTGCCAACCGGTTCCTTCGGCTCGGCAATCACTTCTACGTCAACAACGTGAGTGTGACGGCACTTGCGCTTTCCGTACGCATGTCGCAAGCGACCGGAGGGTCTTCTTTCGGAGATCCGACTTCTACCAGGCCCGGGCATGGACGAGAACCTGCGGAAGGCGGAGATTTCGTACTAAGACATGACTGTGGCGGCGTCTCGCTCACAACCTACGCTGCCGGTGCTGCCTGGTACATCTGTGTCGGGTTGCATGAACTCGACGCTGCCAATGACAACGCCATCTGCAAACTTTACCGGGACTTTACCATTGCGCTTTATTTCAGTCGCGCTTGGCACTAAGAGGGGGGCTATATTTCGGCGCGGCTATCGCCTCCAAAGCAGGCGAAGAAGATGGACTCAGGTGCATGTGGCTCCAGAACAGAACCCGCTAGCGCGCGCGTGATCTGAGCAGCCGCTGTCGGACGGCCACCCCCGAGATTCCCCGGGACCATGGCCGGCCAACCTAAATAAACCGTGGCCACGGTGAATACCTGTTCGCGCCGCCTGCCACAGTTCCTTTGAAAAGAAAAAGCTACTCGAAAAACAGGCACTTGACATTTGAGACCTCTCCTTTGTAGTCGCATTAACAACTTCGCTATGAATGTACTTGAAGGAACACGGGCACTGGTGCGTGCGGCAGCTAAATGTGTGGCAGCTCAGCCAGCATGAGAATGAAGGCTAGCGCACAAATTATACTAGAAGTCGACCTGCCGACTGCACACGGACTTTTCCTTTAAAATTGGTCATTCACGACATCATATCCCACAACGAATACAGAAGTTATCAATTAGGGTTCAGGGTCTCCCAGCCTTATTGCCGTAGTGCTTGTAAAACATATAAACGTTTGCAAAAGGCCGAAGCTAAAACATAATGAATGAGGCCGCAAGAGCATACGAACATAGAAGCACGACACGTACGCTTATCTCGTATTACCCATGATTGCTATGGCAGCTCAGGAATCGTAGTGATTCACTGCAGTGGTTCCAGCTGGAAACCAGTATAATCGGGACAACTACCATTTGTTGTATCTGCTAAGTTTGCATATTTTGCTTTTTTTGCGTTTCAACTTGTGAAGAGTTAGTCTTGTGGCGAATGCTACATCAAGGCAACAGTGTTCATTTCTGTTCATGCTCAAATAACAAATTACTAAATGAATATTAGTTTGAAAAATGTTGTCATTGCACACTGATAACGCGGCTAAAAAATTAAACCGCGAGGAAACAATAAGTACTTAGATCTGTACCCGTTACTCAACGGTTTCTTTATGCACCTAAACCTTTCTTCGATCCCGTCTTTCAGTTGAGTGCTCCCACTCAAGACTTCTACCCCCGCATGCTATTGAACATGGCCGGCAAGACATACAAGGATGTGGCCAAGTTTCTCCAGCAGCCCGAAGATGAAGACATCCTTCCTAAAATTGACCCATTTCGAAAAAAGCTAGATGCGGTAAGCGTTGTTTTCGATAAGCAGCATTCAATAAGTCGTTCGCTCATGATTATTATCGCACGTTCTGCTGCTATCACAATTCATGTGCCAGATCACGGGTTATCAGCATATATGTCTCACTCTTTAATATATATATATATATATATATATATATATATATATATATATATATATATATATATATATATATATATATATATATATACATAGGAAAGTTCTGTAGTTCCGGTGCATAGGTAGTTGCAAAACCGAAGGAGCACACTTACGAAAATTGCATTTTTAATTGTTTTAACGTTTCGCCCGTGCCACGGCCTTCATCAGAATAAACACAACTACAAGCGATCAACCGCTTTTATGGGCATGCGCACGTGGGCGTAATCAGCAGTGCATGCACGTGTACACTTGAAAATAATAACAGAAAAACTGCAGCAGTATGTATAACTGAATCACGATAAATGATATGTAGGAAATATCATTATGGTATCGCGATGATTATACATGAAGTTACAGAATGATATCAAATGCGACATGGCAAAACAAGCAATAAATTGATTTGGCATGATTCGTCAAAGCTGTACAAGAACAAACACATCAACATATGGGTCTCGAATATGGCATCAAAGCTGCCATATTCAAGACCCTCGTTATGTCATAAACGACAAGAAAGGAAAACCTTCCCTAATAAGAATCGGTGGCATCTAACGCCATGCCGCGAAGCCTGCGCGTGTCCTCCATAATGCATGGCGCACCGAAGCGGGCGAATGGTCAGGAACGCAGCATGCGGCAACCGAGCTCCTCTGTCACGCTTCCTTTCGGACAAGCTGCGCCATCTAGTGGCACTACCTAGAACTTCACGCGTGACCTCAGAGGCAAGGAGCATGGCGCGCCATTGCCTGCGAACGCTGAGAATTGTTCCCTCGCTCACCGGAAACTCAGTGACACTCAGTGACCCAAATTGGCGGTAGGTTCATTGAAGTGCTGCGTATACCCTGGGCATTTGTGGCGAAGTGACGCTGTCCTTGAAGAACCCTTATAACGTGTGTTTGAATCGGATCAGCATCGGATAAACTTAAGCGATATATTTCGTCATTCTAGAGCGGCACGTGCCAAGTGGTGCACACCTAGTTACCCAAGTGTGCGTCAAAGAAAGTCATTAGAAAGTTTTAGCAGTGCCGTATTACCGAACGGTAAGTGCGGTGTGCGGTACGGGATTGCCGTTCCGCACTGACCTGCCGCGATGACTGAATACGTTCTAGCTGCGCGTGTGGCCTCGATGCATACGATAACTTGTTAAGGATGATTGTGGCTAACATTCAGGCCTTGCGGAATACAATAACTATGTGCTGAACACGAAATATTTATTATTGCGAATACTAGAAAACTTTAGCTTGTTCATACACATATTATTCGGTAAACGCAGACGCCAGTCACAAGGCTGGTAGCGACACCTTGTAGCACGTTGTCCTACAGCACATGAAACATATTTTTGTTAGATATGTGTTTTTGTCAAAGAAATATGTAAAAATAGGGCTGTTTGTTGTCAATTGCACCGCTGCCGACACTGTACACTTGTAGATAGGTATAATAAAGTCAGTTACTGCAATAAAAACTATTCGTATCCTCTAAGTAAACTCTGCGTCACTAGATAGTGCCACCAACCCAAAGTGCTTTTTTTTCATAGCCACGTTTTATTTTATTTTTGCCTAATTGATGATTGTCGCTTTTTTAATTTTCTTTTTTTTCATTCGGCGTGAGTATCGTCTGTTATGAAGGATGTGGCCACAAGTTCAGCTCAATTCAGCTCAAGTGTGCCTTCCGGTCAGGAGGCCTGTCATACTTGCCACTTTGTCGCGTTGCAGAAGGCGAACTTAAAGTTAACTGTTGGCTTGGTCCTACCATGGCGAAAAACAAACGCGAGACGCGGACATGCACTGCGTGGACTAAGTGGCAGACGCCACTTTGCCCCTATGTTTTGGCTTGATGCGGCTAGACTCGACCGACTCCTTACCATACATCAGGTGCAACGCTGTGGAAGCTAGAGATAACTATTTGCAGTGGCTGCGTTCGCACTTAGAAATAGCTCGGTGTTTCTTGATCCGATTTTCGTGAAAATTTTCTTTATATGAGCAGCTTTTGAATTACCAAAGAAAAGTTGGCTCTTAAAACAAGCAAACCATGTACTCATACGGCTGATAACATGTCGTTTTGCATCAATTTGAACTTCGTCGTTTCTTTTCGCTAGCCGTCGCGGCAGCCTCACGTGCATGCTCGCGCGAGCAAACGCCTCCTGGCGCGCAGCGAAGCATAGAGGGCATCGCGCGGAGTGATAAATTTTGGTGACTGGACTTCTTGCGTAGCTTCTACAGCGTTGCAACTTATATATGAAACGGAGTACAGTATGCCGTACGGAAAGCCCTTCCATACGGTAAAGTGCGTGCATTCGCAGTCCTCGGCCGGTATGGTGTTACCGCACTTACCGTACGGTAACTTCGCGCTGCTCAAACTCTTTATTGAAGAGCGGCACACACATACTGGCATCAAAGAGGTTCATTGAAACACAGACCTATTGGCATATTCCCAATGCTCCAAGTCAGAGTTTCTTCAAATAGCAGTGGCTACTAGTGCAGCAACATCAAACAGGTTTTGCGGAAGAACCGGTCATCCGCTCATTTAATTTACAGGTTATTCGAATTTGAAAACCGGATAACCGGAGTGATCGACTATTCGGTTGGTTATTCGGTTATTAACAACGGAATATTCGGATAGCCGGATATTGGGATACCCTGGTATTTCTTCATCTGTGCGTGTGCCCAAATTACCTTTCCCTCTCTCTTCTATTACATTTGCAGTTACTTTTGCAACCGCTCGTGCGAGCCATATCTACTGTCTCGTAACCTCCTTAGCTTTCGTTCTTTCAATTTATCTTTCCAAGTTGCTGTGCTCTCTAATATAATACCAAAGGCTTTCCCCCTCAAATTATTCCAAGCACCAGTTATTTTAGCCGAATAACCAGTCGACTTAATCCCAGAGCCAAATAATTTATTCCACAAGCCACGTATTTCGTTCCTAAGGCCCGTGAATATAACCCAAAGTAAAGATGCGTTTGCGGAGGTGCTATAGCAGTTCAAAACAATGACGAAACGTTATAATTTTTCGCAGACAAAACATAACTGAAGAGCTTTCTTGAAGAGCATTGTTATGGGACTACAGAAATGCCTTTCTCGCACAATTTGTCATTGAAATATTGCACTGATATGGAGATTATATTACTGCGGTGAAGAGGTCATGCAGAAGGTAGCTATTTGATGGATTTGCGGACATGCATTGAAACAAAGAGGCAAGCAGCAACAAACAGTTGATTCGTTAGCCGATAAAAACAGGCTGAAAAGGGTGTCACGTGACCTCTCATGATTCTGTTTTCTACAACGCCCGTTGCATGTATATCAAATGAACAAGTTTTGAAGAATCTCTGTGATTATAACCACGTAACGCATCTGAGATCATGTAGAAGTGGGTGTTACGGGATATCACGTAGCTTTCGCCGGCACACTGCTGATTCGCATCCATATTGATATGGATATGAAACGATTCGAGGGAGATCTGCGAATAGTACCCACGAAAGATACGCTAGACCACGTGGTGAAGGATGTCACATGACCTTGAGTAACATTGGGAAGCCCACATGTTATTCGCGAACACTGTGAGATGGATGTCAAACGAACGGTAATCGCAAGAGCTGTACGATGGCGCACACGTAGCGAACGTCAAATCACATGACAGACGCTGTCCCGTGACCTCACGTATATTTCGCTGGACCATGCGTGATTTCCAATCATACTGACGTGGATATAAAACGATCGGTCTGCGAACAATGTCTGCGATGCCACGCACTTCACGTACTTAATGTCATGTGAAAAAGAGTCGCGTCACATAATGTAACTTTAGCTAGACCACGCGTAATCACCAACCATGCGGACATGGATATCAAACGAACGGGATAATCAAACGCTATGCGACGGTACACACGTCGTCAACGTTAAACCACGTGGAAAAGGGTGTCACGTGACCTCACGAATATTTCGCTAGCCCATGCATGATTCCCACCATACTGACAGCGATATCAAACGATCGGGATTCTAGCAAGGTCTGCAGTGGTACGCGCTCCGCATACTTCAGACGACGTGAAGAGTCACTTGACGTCATGTAACTTTAGCAAGATCATAGGGAATTACCAACCATGCCGACATGGATATCAAACTAACCGCCTGAAGCGCCTGAAGACAGAAAGACGTACCGCAAGAGACTTGGACGCTTTGCTTACTAAAATTTCCGAACTCTCCTCCGAGCTAAAAATGAAAGTTTCTTCAGATAAGCAACGCTACTTTGGGGAGAAACTTCCTAAATTTATTTCAACATCCCCTGAAAAGTTCTGGAGGCTAATTTCTCCCAGTAGGCAAATTAATGATGCTTTCGTCGTAAATGGTGTTTTGAGTAATGATAGTGCAGTAATAGCAGATGCATTTAACTTATATTTTAAATCTGTGTTTTCGCAAGACAATGGTTCATTGCCATACTTTCATGCTTCATATCCCCCTATGTCTGACGTTACTATTAATGAGAATGGAATACTTAACAGGCTCCTTAACCTTGATATTAGGAAATCACCTGGTCCTGATGGTTTGCCGAATGAATTCTTAAAGCGTTATGCGCCATGGGTCTCTAAATATCTGAGTGTGCTCTTTTCTAAATCACTAACTGAAGGCGAGATTCCAATCGACTGGAGAACGGCAGCAGTCAAACCTATCTTCAAAATTGTAATAAGCAGCACGTCTTGAACTATCGTCTTATTTCTTTGATTTCAACATAATGCAAACTGCTGGAGCATATAATGCATGAACATCTTACTAAGTTCCTTTCAAAGAATAAAATATTATCATGCCATCAGCATGGCTTCAGAAAGGGTTTCTCTACATGCACACAATTAGTAACTACTGTACACAATTTTGCTAAGGTAATAAAATCAGGTAAGCAGGTCGATGCAGTCTTCATGGACTTTGCGAAAGCCTTTGACAAGGTTTCTCAAAAGCTACTCCACAAACTTGATGTTACTCTGGGTAATGCCAAAATTGCTACTTGGCTTTCTGCATATCTTTCAAATCGATATCAATGTGTTTCATTCAAAAACCATGCCTCTCGGAGGCTTCCCATTGAGTCTGGTGTTCCACGGGGTTCGGTGCTCGGACCACTGTTGTTTATAGTTTTCATTAATCATATCGTTAATGACATTCCCGTAAAAATTAGATTATATGCGGATGTTTGTGTAATGTATTCAGAAATACATAGCGTCAGTGAGCAACTACGACTAAATGAAGCCTTTGAAAAAATTGTAAAATGGTGTAGGGACTGGCAAATGGCTATCAATTTTGACAAAACTGTAATTATGAAAATTTCGCGCAAACTTAGAAATCTGGACTTCCAGTACTCGGCGTGTAATGTCTTGCTATCTGAGGTTGAGCACATACAATATCTTGGTGTTTGGATTTCTAAAGATCTTAGATGGAACAAACATATCAACACTGTATACAATTCCGCCAATCAAAGGCTTTTCTTTCTCGGGAGGGCCTTGAGACTGACAACACCTGAAGTTCGCCTTCTTGCATTTAACGCAATTGTGCTGCCACTTTTAGATTACGGATCCATAATGTGGTATCCTTTCACTAAAAAAGATATTAATAAAGTAGAAGGTCTTCAAAAGCGGGCCGTTCGTTATATATATAACAGCTTTGGGCGCACGTCGATGACAGCCTTGCTAAGCAGAGCCAATCTGCCAACTCTAACCCAAAGGAATCGTGTTCTCAGATTAAAATTTTTGTTTCAGCTAATTAAAGGATACTACAGCATAGATATTTCTGAGATTATTTCCTTTTCAACAGGTTATGCTACAAGGCAACGGCATGCTCTAACAATTACCCCATTCACTAGCCGCAAAAATTGCTTTAAATACTCATTTTTCCCTAGGGTCGTAACTGAATGGAATCAGCTGTCCAACGATGTGGTGCTGCAGCGATCCCTGAATTTGTTTATGTCCCATATTGTGTAATTTTCTTATTTTCGTTCTGTTACATTTGCACTTGCAGTAGATGCATTGATTCAGTTGTACTCGAAGCGTATCTTTTATTTCATGATATCTGTATTGTCTTTTTACTAGTCCATGTAATTTTCCTTTCATTTGCCCTGATAATCATGTCATAACGATGTATCCCCATCCTGCAAAAATCCCGTAACGGGATTGCAGTATTTGTAAATAAATAAATAAATAAAACCGGAAAAGGAAAAACTATGCGATGGTACACACGTAGTGAACGTCAAACCTTGTCGGAATGGGTGTCACGTGACCTGACGTATCTTTCAACAGGCTCATGGGGCATTCCCAACTATACTGACATGTATATCAAACCAACCGGCTTCGAAGAACCTGTGCAACGGTACGTACGTCGCGTACTTCAGACCACGTGAAAAAGAGTTGTGTAACCTGACGTAACTTTCGGAAGCCCATGGTTAATTTAGAACCATGCCGGCATGAATATCAGACGAAAGGGAAAATTAAAATCTATGTGGTGGTACCCACGTAGCAAACCTCAGACCAGCGGGCGAAGGGTATCACGTGACCCCATAAAACTCTCGCGTGCCCATGCATGCCTCCCAGTCCTATTTTTTCATTTATTTTAACCTTCTGAGACATGGATATTATATGAACTGGCTTCGAAGACGCTCGCAATGGTACCCACGAAGGGCACGGCAGACCACGCGATAAACAGTGTCATGTTCCTTCATGGGACTGGCGATTTACAAACATAAAGACGCCACGTGGACAGGGTTTTGGCGACCTTCAACAGCGTCTACTTGGAGTTCGAACCAGAGTGATCATCGCAGAGGGTCTAGCAGGAAAGAGGATATGATGTAAAAGCAAATATCACAAGTCCTATGCATAATTACGGGTGGGTGAACGTTCTGCGTGCATACTCCTGCACGCATGGACAGAGAAGATCTGTTCATGGCGTCTCGCTCATCTTCTTGTACGCTACACCATGCCGGCAACTTCACTCTCTACTCTCTAACACTTTCTGGTAGAGGGCCTTGTCAGCATACTGGTCAGCTCACACATTATTAATATTAGTATTATTAGGTATGGAAACATACAAACACACAAAAGAAACAGGGCGGCAAAGCTGATAACTGCGACTGAGAGGGGCACGACACCTGCCTACTCTTTCGGGAGGAGATAATGAAAAGAGAAGAGGAGAAGATAGGAAATGAAGAAATAAAAAGGAAAATACGAAATAAACAAATGGCAGAGACACGGAAAACACAGAGGAATGCGGAGAAAAACCACTCACTAGCAATCCACACAGAGTAATACGTAGAAATACCACTCACTGGCTTAGTAATGGAGAGCTAATTAATAAAAGGAAAATCAGAGCGTAGGTCACGTCTCGTCAACACGCTGGGCAGCCCACTGGCCAACCTGCATAGAGGAATTCGAAGCGATACCACTCTCTGGCGTAGAGGGAGAGGACATAAGACAAAGGAGAGTGGGATTTGCACTGGTGCATAATCCCGTCGCACAAACCCAACGGACAAGTATTTTCATATCGAGGAGCGTTACGATAAGGCCCGTCGTCTCAGGCGCTTGACATCCGTTCCATCCATGGCCGCACACAGTCAACCGTAAAATGCGTACCAAACACACGGAATTTTAAAAAGCCAGTGCGCCTCTTGTTACGCAACACCACGGAAACAGGTTTCTCCCCTCTGTTTAACGTAACGTGACTTCACGTAACTCTGCATTGAATTAACAGCTGAACCGATTGACGTCGATTTCACGGCGACAGGAATATACCTTGAAAGCCATGTGGCACTGGTAGAATAAACGAATTGGTAAAGCTTGGCATATTTTTTTTCTCGCACACACACAGGAAGCTTGAAATACTTGAAAATTCTTGCTTCGGAAGTTCCTCTCCGCACATTAAAGATGCTATCGAATTATTCTTATGGACTCGTCTCTGGGAACGCTGGGCTTCTTTGTGCCTTATCACTGCACAAAATTCCTCACTATGTGAATAGAGGTGCACACCTTTCCGAACCTTGGGTGAGCAGAAGCACGACTAGGCGTAATAGACAAAAACGACCATTTCTATATATTTTTCTTAACTATTCGCCATGTGGCTTTGGCTCGAACAAGTTCAGTGCCAGTTGTCACCGGAATTCATCACTCGACGGAACGGAATATGTAAACAGAATGAAATCGGCGAGAATTATCTTCGTATTATTTCTCTACTACAAACAACGAAGTGCTTGAACTTGTGCCGCGTTGTACTATATCGTTCCTAATTTTTGCTAATATTTCAGACCACTTTAATCTATATGCGTGCTTCGCGATGCATTGAGGTACGCAAATAGCAAGAGAGTGTCATATCATAGTACACTATGCACATGAAAAGGATACGAGTCAGAGAATCTTCTCATCTGCATAGCTGCGCTTTCTCGTGACAACTTTTTCGCGATTTCTTATAATATAATATAATATTTGGGGTTTTACGTGCCAAAACCACTTTCTGATTATGAGGCACGCCGTAGTGGAGGACTCTGGAAATTTTGACCACCTGGGGTTCTTCAACGTGCACCTAAATCTAAGCACACGGGTGTTTTCGCATTTCGCCCCCATCGAAATGCGGCCGCCGTGGCCGGGATTCGATCCCGCGACCTCGTGCTCAGCAGCCCAACACTATAGCCACTGAGCAACCACGGCGGGTGCGCGATTTCTTCAACGCACATGCGGATCATTGGGGGCAACTTGCACAGTTAACCAACGTGCACGAAAAAAAAAATCGATAGAGTGCCGGTTATGCAATGATCAACCTGGCAGGCACCACCGAGCTTTAGAACACATGATTACCAAACATGTCTATATAAAATTATTATCGCTTACCACGTCTACCTGAGCTTCCTAACAGCTTTATTTCCCAACAACGAGAGCCTATTCCCGGAGTGAGGGTGACTTTTTTGAATGGAAGAAAACGATAAAATTAATGGCTTTTATTAGCACGCAATGCATTCGCCATGTTTGCAAACATTTCCGCTTAAGAGCCTGACTCAGTGCCGAGTAATTACGCACAATGTAGCACAGCATCCAGATGAAGGAGACCATTACAACAATTCGATAGCATCGTTAATGTGTGAACAGCAACTAACGAAACCAGAATTTGCAAATATTTCAAACCATTCTGTGCGTGTGCGAGAAAAGAAAAAAAAATTATGGCAAGCATTACCAATTCATGTCTTCTATCAGTAACAGCTCATTTTCAAGGTAAACTCAGCTCGCCGTGATATGCACGGCAATCGATTCGTTGAATGCAGATTTACGTGAAGTCACGTGACGCGCGTTTCTCCTCCGTTTTCGTGGTGTTGCGTGGCAACAGTCACATTGGCTGTTCGATTCCCATTTGTTTAGTATACATGTCAGTACCTCTGTGAATCACCCAATGGCTTGAGAAAGCCCCGTGAAAGCACATAACACTCTTTTTGACGTAGTCTGACGTGCCCTTCGTGGGCACCATCGCAGAGCCTCTTGGAAGCCAGTTTCTATGCTATCCATGTCAATATGGTTGAGAAGTCATAGTAAAATATTTTTGCGCGCACAATTGGCAAGGACACAGTGAAGGGGGGACACACGAGCGCTTACTCACAACTATTTTATTTTCGGAACGATATAGAACATATATACTGTGTCCTTCACTTCCCTGCCCTTCCCTGCACTTCCCTCCCCTTCACTGTGTCCTTGTCAATTGTGCGCGCAAAAATATTTTACTATGAATTCGTACCAACTCGCCCAACTATCAGTTCTGCTGATGGTTGAGAAGCATCTATTGGCCTGCGAAAGTTACGTGAGGTCACGTGATGCCCTTCGCCACCTGCTCTGAGGTTCGCTACGCGGGCACCACCGCACAGCTTTTTCGATTGCACTTCGCTTGATATCCATGTCGGAGTAGTTGTAAATGACCCATGGTCTGCCTAAGGTTACGTGATGTTACGTGACTCTTTTCCACGTGGTCTCCAGTACGCGAAGTGCGTGCCATCGCAGACCTTGTTCGAAAACCAATCGTTTGATGTACATGTCAGTATGGCTGGAGATCACGCATGGGCTAGCGAAACATACGTGAGGTCAGGTGACACCATTTCACACATGATTTGATTTTAGCTAGCTGTGCACCACCGCATGGCTTTTGCGATTCCCATTCATTCGACATCCATGTCGGCACGATTGGTAATTATCCATGGTCCGGATAAAGTTACGTGACGGCACATCATTCTTTTTCACGTCGTATTACGTACGCGAAGTGCGTGCCATCGCCGACCTTGTTCGAAGTCCGATCGTTTTATATCCCCGTCAGTATGATTGGGAATCACGTATGGGCCAGCGAAATATAGGTGAGGTTACGGGACAGCATCTCCCAAGTGTAGCGTAGATTGTCAAGAAATCATGACAAGAAAGTGTGGCCCTTATACAAGTCTGTATGTTAGTTATATCAGCCACAGAAATTGCAAACATTCCCTTGCTAACTAAAATAACGAGCATGATAGGATGCACTGATCATCTAACCTGTATATATCTCGCTGGATGACTACAAGCACTCGCTGTCACAACGCCGGCACGACGATGGACGCCGGCAGCGGGGCCGGAGGGTTCGTACAGCAACGATATTGACCGCGACTCCGCAGATCAGATTACTCATAATCTTCCCATTTTTATGTTCACTGCAGGATGGCCTCTGTCAAACCTCTCTTAACTTAGACTACGTTAGGTGCAACAGTAGCGACGCGGAAAGACAGCCCGGGAAGGAAGACAGCAACGTCGCCGACCCACTGTAAACACACAACGACGGCTCCTGTCGTCCTGAGATGTAACAATACGTAGGCGCAGCAAGTACGTAAAGTGCCCTAAGAACGCTAACGCTGTAAAAGCGCGAGAGAGGACCCCGGCTGCCGGATGATGCGTTTCTCAGCGTTCTCAGCGCCGTGCCTTACGTGGGCCCCCGCACAGACCTCGTGGCAGTGCCACTAGATGGCGCGGAGTCTTCATGGGAGAAAGGCGAGGGAGGAATCCCGCTGCAGTACACGCCTCATACATAAGGCATTTCGAAGGTGGCAATACGTTGTGTCACTATATTGCTTGAATGCTAAACGTGTTACGGTCGGCAGTGAGCTCTGCCAAAATTTTTTTAGACCAAAAGCAATTTTTAAAAATGCCCGTGACAGATAGCATTACACAAAGAGGAACACGTGATATTGCACGATAAATCGATATTCAAATTTGACAAATCTTGTTGAATACAATGTAGACTAATTCACCTTCTATTTATTCACGGCACATACCGTCGCTTACGAGCTGCAGCCTGTGACTTCGCGAGGCGTGTCTACATGGAACGAATCTTAACATTGATGCCTGTCTCGAGATATTCATTCGCAACGTGAGGTTCGCAATACATGAGCGTTCCGGTGACTTTTATACTCTAATGCACAAAACGGCGGCTTGGTAAACAAAATAAGTAGAACTATTGCGCATTATTAGCCTAAGTCTCACTGAGGCGCATATGTGGAAGCCCTGCGTTCGTTCGACATAGTTTTGAGTGGATATGTCTTGCAAACTCACCTGCTGCAAGTAAGAAATGCCAATTTGTGCCATAAAGTAAATAATTAGGAAAGTAGTTAGCGAATTGTAGTGCATTAGTAGAATATGTGCATCGATTTCTCTTGCTACTGATGTCCGCCGCTTCGAATGATCCATCTGAACAAATATAATAATTATATATATATATATTTTAAATTTCGTGTGTTCTTGAAAACTGCATAGCGTGGTGTCAAACGTTTCAAGACTGCCTCTGTATTCAAGGAAGTATTTACGTAAATTCAAACCCTGTCACGTTTTAAGTGATCCCCATGCACAGCACTATTGGGCTCCCAGCGTTCTTGCTCTTTTGGGAGTATGTCTTAAAAGTCCTTCTTTTTAAGGATTTTTCCCTTCTGTGAATCGACATTGCTCGAAGCAGTCAAGTCAAATGACGACCTTTGAGCTGAGGTGTTACTTTGAGATGTTATTTTGTGAAATCGCAAAACAATTCTCCGTTTCTAGGCACTGAATTGCATTAGGGTATCTGAGCACTGGCAGCATTCTCCTTTCCAGACTCCTCGCACCATCTAATATTTATCGCAGCGCCCAAGTGCTCTGCTTCAATATTGCTACCTTCCAATTCCTTTTGGGTCTTAGACTATCCACGTGGACGCTTGAGTAGCTGTTTTCATTGTTGATGTATACACCTAGGTATTTGTATTTCTTGACCGGGGATATGACTCTCTGCTGAACTGCCACCACGTACTTACACAACTCTTCATTAACGATCGTAAATTCTGATTTCTCTGTGCTAAACTTAAGTCCAAGATTTGTCGCTGCGCTGCCACACACATTCGCAAGTCTCTGTAAACCTCTTTCGTTGTCCGCTTGTACCACTATGTCATCCGCATGCATCGATTCGGGGACTTTCTGTTGCACATTTGCCTGTTATAGATTGAAGACAAATCAAAACCTAATTCATTGCTTGACACTCGTTGCTCTATGCCCTCAAGATGTCACCGCGTCCGCACGGCACTCGAGCAGCCCTGTGTAGGCCTTTACAAAGTCCTCCGGCGCAAGCCACAGTGCATCACGGTTGGCCTGAACGGTGGGGCAGAAGTGATTGCGTTAGACCATGTCAAATCCGCTCACATTGGTACCGTCTGTCGTTAGCCATCATTCACGTCACCTTCCTGGACCTATACCACCGCGCATATTCAGGGCGTACCCTGGGGTGCCCGTTGTACGCCTCAGCGTGTCCGCTGGGCGCGTGCGTTAGCACAGCGCTTGAACCACCAAATGTGCGTTAGTAGCCGTGGGGAACATATGCAGTGCATCGCAACGCGATGGGCCGCAATATGTGAGCGCGCATGATGAAGACGATATATAGGCGAGAGAGCGATCGAAGAGTGTGATAATAGACAGTTTTAGCATAGCGTAAAGCAGCAAACGTAATGAGTTAGCGTTAGCGTTGGGTGCACTAGACAGCGCATGCGCTGTATGTAAACGGTGCTGGGGCTCTTACGTAAGTGCGCTATTTTCGAGATTTAGCGGTGAACGCTAACGCACGCAAGGGGAGCCTTACGTACGGCAACATGGCGGCGCCATTCCAAGTGAGGGCTGCCCGCTTTGGATCTGTCGAGTAGTCGGCCTGCACTGTTCGGCTCTTTCGTTCCCCACTAGTGCTCGTGTTTGCCTTAGATTTGTGTGATGATGCTTCGATAGTGACGCACATGTGACAAATGGGCGTTTTAGCGGCGCAGCAGGCTTAACGAGAAGGTTTGCTTACGTTTGCTCATGTTTGCTGTATCCTCCTCGAGATGGTGCCCAAGTGTATGCCCAAGTGCACGTGAAATAAAAAAGCAACTTATTCCGGCTGTCGCTGCGTTGCATGCTCATTTTCACCGCGGCTCTCGGATTGACAATCAGCCCTATCCAATGCCTCCCTGGGAATTCACCAGCATCACAACTAATAAGCCAACGAGGTTGCGACGCCGCGATACAACAGGTATTATTGACGAACACAACATCGTCGATGCATCATGCGTTAACACCTGCCAAGTCTATACGGATGCTGCCATTCTCCCAGACGGCGGAAGGACATCATTCCTGAGTACTACGCATAATTTAATCAGCGGCCACCAGCGCTATTTATCTACAGAAGCCAGCGCTCTAGTAATGGAACTTCAAGCCATCCACGACGCTGTGCAAGATGCGACATCTAAGCTGCCTACCATCAAGCAACTAGATATCTTCACTGATTCTTTAGCGGCTATCCAGGAACTCAAGAAGGTTGATAAGGCGATGGAAATCTGCGAGACAATACACACTATGAATAGTAGGACATCTACTTGCGTCAAGGTACACTGGATTCAAGGCCATTCAGCGAACCCTCACAACATTGCTGCTGACCAGCAGGCACACTGCCCTCCTAATCCTGATCCTCCACCTATTCCCCTCCCACCCCAACCCCGTAACTCGCTGCGAGCCCGTAAAAATGTTCTCCGGCAGGACACACGCGCTCTTATCCCACCGTGTGTCTGCTCCCTCCCCCTTCACCTTACTAGGGCGGAGGAAGTTGTGCTTAGGAGGCTTCGGGCCGGGGTGGCCCTTACACCGGCTGTTGTCTCAAGGTGGAACTGGTCGCATTTACCACTGGGTGCTACGTGTCCATACTGCTCCGTTCCTGTGGTGGAATCAGATGCATACCACCTAATATGGACATGTACGGGTTTACAATCGGAATGCTCGCGTCTCCTACTGGAAGCCGGCCTCCGCTACAGTGTGACAACCAGCTATGACCGCTGGATACATGACAACAGATTCCACAAAACAATGCTCCAATTCATACACAACACAGGCCTCACAGCACACATATAATACACATATACAGTCCAAGAATTATGCCTTAAGGGCAAGCCTTATCGGAATAAAAAAAAAGAAGTGTATTTCGCTCGTTCGCTTGGGGTGAAGCCGCATGTCAAGCCGATGCATGTCACGTTTTCCGCTGCAAAACAAAGAAGTGCGGTCGCTGCTGTGGTCACAATGCGTGTGCGCTTTACTAACGACGACGTCATGAACCTCCTGAAGGAGGTTCTCGCCTTGAACCCATTCGGACAGACGTCAAGATGGGCGTCGGTTGCAAAAAAAAGTAGAAATAAGTGGGAAATGCGCTTTCTGGAAGCGAAATTGCCGGCGAAACGTCCCCTCTGGAATAGCGTCGATGTTTAACAGGCCGCTTCTTGAGGACACGTACAACCTGCGCGGTCGCTCCCGTTCCCGAAGCATGAGGGTGTCTGTCATCCCAACTTAAATACGACAGGTAATATGGGTCCAATAGAACAATCGATCGCGGCATGCTAAGAATAATCGGTGTGTTTCGCGACTGTCGACAAAACAACACTGAAAGCAAACACCTGCATGCGTAATTAACGCATCGACTGTTGCTTTGGAGAAGCTTGACTTAGGGACACACTTGCGGATTCGGCATTGGATCAGCTTGACATTTTGTGTGGATTTGGCTTTCCAGTACTTTGTGTTTTTACATCTAGATGTCACCATATATGTTTCCGTTAACGTAAGCTCATTTCCCCTTCCGCTATTCGAAAACACTACCTTGTGCCACGCAGTGCAGCCGTTCTTTGCGTTAGCGTCGCACGCTAAGGCTAACGCAAGCGTTTTACGCTATACTAAAACTGTCTAATAACAAGAGCTTTCAGCGAACGTCGGTACGGCTCGTCTCTGCCTCGCCCCTATCTACGCTACCAGTTAATTGAGGAAAGTACTTGCAGTGAAATTTTACGCAAATATTATAGACGTACTTCACTGTACATAGACGGCCAAAGATAACAACGGGACTGAACCGAACAATGCTATACAGGTGTGCACGCACGTTCTCCTCAAGAAAGCAAAAAAAAATAAGGTAATAAATCCCCAGCATCTAAGGCATGAATCACTGTATATGCTCAAGCTAATTAAACGCTTCAAATTTACGAGATATGTCGTTGTGCCAGGAGCATGACCGGTGTCATTAATCTCATTTGTGAATGGAACTTGTTATTCCGTACAGATATGTGCGTGTCTGAAACATTGCCACCAGAACTTAACAATTCGGCTCCTGTAGAAGCTAGCTTGCTTTCTACAGGTGTTCTTAGATTGCAGCTTTTAGGCGCCCGCTCCTGCGGCTAGCGTCTGCGTCGGCTTAACCGAGCGAACGAGCACAGCGAAGGATGAAAGAGCGAACGCGGAGGGCAGCGGCGGATGAAAGACGCGATGAGGAAAGCCAAGGAGGAGGGCATGGCGAAAGTCTGAGTAGAAAAGCGTAGTGCGGCGACGATGGTTAAGAGATGGCGCCAGAGTAGGGCACGTCGTCTGGGAGGTCTTTCTGCGGCTCTGCTGTGAATCGCGCGCACGTGTTATTCGCGCGCTGCTTCTCGCGATCTTACGATTAGCGAGGCAGTCGTGCCACACTTCGCTCCGTACGCAACGTACTGAACGAGACATATTGTCCGCGCCAGCCAATATATCGCGATAAGAAAACATGTATCGAGCTGTGCTCAAATTTCACTTTAGGGAGTTTGGTAATCGTCGGAGAATTTTTTTATTAGCTGCACCAAATTTTCCAAAATTGCCCATCGCAGTTAGAACAATTCTGATCGCTCATCCAATTTACTCGACGGGGTGGCCATTACTTCCACAGACAATCAATGTTTCATTATTTATTTAACATAACTACACGAACTTTTGAATTCGCCTACATTGCGGTACATATCTCAATCTATGAGTTGTAGCCAGGGGACATCGCAAGGCATATACAATGGGAACAAAATCTAAGGACTCCACTAGTTTTGAGACATTATTTCTTATTGTCAGACGAAATGCATTCGCCTTTCAGTCAATTTTGTGTTTCAAGGCATGAAAAAAGCGAATACCTAAACATGTAAATAGAACAACAGTGCAGTTTACCGTAACTTTGATGGCACATATCTCAGAACCAGTGCTATCCGAAGAATTTCTTCTAACTTGATATACCTTGCAAGCTCACCACCTGCAATTGGAAAATTGAGATATATGCGGCAAAGTAAATAATTAAAGATGTAATTACCGTAAATATGTCACTATACAATTAAGCATACTGATTTCTCATAAATGTAAGGGTCACCTCACCGAGTAATTTGGATCAAAGGTTACAATTGTGCTAGATCAATTAGGTCAATTGGGCTATTTGCCACAGGCAATTCTCTTTTTGCTTTGGTGCAGGTAAAACCAACTCCTGTGATTCTGCGATAGCCCGTAAAGCAAACTCTGTCCGTGTCTATCTGTTTTATTTGTTTCTTTTGACCGTGCGGATGTTGTTCTACGCGGAATAACTGCGTAACAGATTAGTTTGACTGCACAAAGTAAGCTCTGAGCAGAGATGACTCGGATGGTTGTTTCGGCCTTTCGAAGCCAGCAGTGCCACAGGTCCGCTCACCTGGGCAATTTTTGTACTGCTTACACATAAGCCATATATAAAACAATTATGTACGGCTCGTGAGTCATCGACCATTTGTGCCCGGAAGAAAACAGAAGCTGAGAAACAGAAAGCAGAGCGGCAGTAGTGCCCGGAGTGAGATTGTTTACAATCTCCAGAAAAAAAAATGTTGAACAGTAAGATTACTATGATGGCCGTGAGCTTGTACTTCTTACAAGCGCTTCTTTATTTAAGTAAAGAAAAATTCGCGCACGCGTTCGCTATACCGAAATGTGTCATTTTTTCTACTCCACAGTTCATTCTGTCCAAGACTAGGACCGCGAAGCAGAACACGCCAATGCTGATAGATGTGTTTGATATGGAAAACCTGGTTGGCCCAAACGTAAGTGTTTTTTCTGGCAGCATTACCGCATTCTCCTTCATGATGAGACCATTTACTGTATGTACATACAATTTGTCACTGCTTCGCTCAACGTAAGGTTAGCAACAGTTGTTTTGGCAGAGTACTCGCTTTTCTTATTTGTTTTTATTACAATAGCAATTATATGGACGCTCCAAGCGCATTTATGCCGTAGCCATCGCTGCACTGTAAAAGAAAATAAACCCACCTGGGAGTTTTCAACAGGTGATGTGCCCTAATACCTCTCCTTCTCAAATATTTGCTCCGATGTATGGGAGCAAAACAGCGCCATTCCCTTGTTTCACTCCGGTGGCAAGCTGCCGGAGTATTAGGGCGACCATGACGCGTTCTTACTCTGCTTCAAAATCTTGTTCTCCAGTGAAATCTCTGACATTGAGTTCTAAAAAACTTCCCTCCGCCGGAACAGGTTGGTCACGTGGCGCTTCACATGAGGCTGTGAGCCTCGCCACCGACCGGGCGCATTCGGCGGAGTCGGCAGTGTTCATGGCTGACGGTTTGCTTACATGTGAAATGTCGTTCCGTGATAGCGTTTGGTTAATTTGTTTCCCGAATTTCCTTCCAGAAAGTGTTATAGGCATGACTGAAGCTCACTCTATCTCAGCTTCAAGTACGTTAGCTTTGATCACTTTGCTGACAACTATGAATGCAAGAGCAACGGTTTCAAGTGCGGAAAAAGGCTTCGGCATACCCCGAAGCTACTCACTGGCTCGTGATGTCGGCTCAGGTTCTCACTGTGTTTTCTTGCTGCGTGATCGTGGCTTGTGTTCTTCAGTACGTGAAATGCGACTTCTATGTCCTTTTGTGTACTTAGTGCCAGGATTGGGGGCTCAATCCCATCGCTCGTGATCCGTTGTCAAGATTGGAGTCCGGCATGAATTCGAAGGTAGCTGGCCCATGCCGTCGTCCAACTTATCCACGCTGAGGACATTGATGAAGGGAAGGACTGCTCCTCATTGAGAACGAGGAATATGGGTTTATTTACAGTATTTATATCAGTCTAACATGACTGTTTGAGAAAGTACATCAGTCTTACATGACTGCTCAAAAAAAGTGTCTCAGTCCAACATGACTGCTTAAGAGAAGTGTGTCGAGCATGTGCACAACAGCAGTTTATAAACACTCGGTCCTCCCGCGATACAAGGTGACGCGAACGCTCGTTTAGTCATCGCAAACTAGCCGCATCTCCGCAGGACGGTTTACACACACACATGCACACACACACGTGTTCACGGTCCGAAACCGACACCGCACGAATTTCATAGAACTCGGAGCCGTTCTGGGTGGCGCGTTGTCTTGCGTCTTGGTCGGTGCGTGGGAAGGAGCCTCCGACGGCGTTCCCACGGCAACTCCCCCGCCCGTAGGAGATCAGGTCCGCGTTGTCGTGTTGCGCACAAAGCCTGCTTCGTCGAACTCCTTCAGTCACAACGCATCCCAGCTGAAGCGACGCAGAGTGGAGGATGCGCGTATTGTTATCGAAACAAAGTCGGCTTAGTCACGCCGTGGCTAGAGGTTGGCGGCGACGCTCCCGGAATGTTGCCTCCACGGTCGCAACTGGTTGGCAAAACTTTCACTGCAGCTGGCCGTTCTTAACAATAGTGACAACGTCCGGTGTAATGTTTGAAAGGACGGCGTAGCAATGGCAACAGCAGCCACTGTTCGAGCGACGAGGTCCGTGCTAGTCGCACATGAATGGCGTACCCCAAGTTCGTTGCGGTGCTGTGTTGCCAGTGAGAAAGGCCAGAGTGCAAGCAGCTGTTTTTTTATATCTGTGTACGGATATCCTCGCCCAAAGAAAAACGGTAGGACATAAGTATGTGTAAATAAAGCTTCTTACTGAGCGGTGCGAATCGAATTGCTATCGCGCATATAGGTTTTGGCCGCGTCGGTGCTTCCAATATTGCATTAACATTATGCTCCATCCCAGACACTGATTTAGAAGCATGCCTGCTGGCTCCGAGTTGAACGATTCACTCGGCAGGTCGGCTATGTAGCTCCTTTTTACAACCGAGAGAAATTGCTTAGACGCTGAGCAAGTAGTGCGCTTTAGAAAATGTATGACTGCGCACTTTTGGGTGTTACGTCGGATGCTTCGGGTCATGCCCCCATGTAATAATTTCTTGCTACGCTACCACTATATCGCAAAAATTTAATTTTGCTATGAAGAACAGGCACTTACATTTTTCTTTCTTACTGTGACTAACGCACTACTTTTTGGCCGCGAACGCGGGCAGTGTGCAGTCAGCACTCACAGAATGGCACGCTAATTTTGAAAAATTGCGCCATTGCGTTTTTCTCTCTCTATTCTGAATTAACACGTTTGTGTTAAGGTATTGTGTTAATTTCAGAGAGGCAGATCTCGTATGAACGAGCATGTGAGTCGTAATTCTGAAAATAGCACAGCTGCTCCCTAGGCGGTTTCGAGTTGCTTCTTTAGTATCGCGTATACGTGGGATGTCTTTCAAAGTTCTGCATTAGGCGTTTCTGAAATGTGTGTGTATGTCATGGTATATGTGGTTTCATTGTCTTCTTTCGTTGAATTTGACGCGGTCTTGTGTGTATACTTCGAAACTTGACCAGCAGCCTCTGCATATAAAGATCTTCGCGCAAACTCACGCGATGCCTCGTTTTATACTCCTGTTGCACCTCGAAATAACTCCGTCCATTGCAAAGCAAAAATAAAGGAAAGGCAGAAAAAAAACTCTCATAGTTCCACGCAAAAATTCCGCTCGCACGGAGTAAAAATTCTACTGCGATCATACGGATCATAATAGACTCCCAACCATGGGGTCGCTAGAGGACAACGATGCTCAAATTGTACTTTTTTGATGACCATATGCCCACTCCTGTAATAATCCCAATCGCGATTGACAGTATTGTGAAATAAATAAAAATAAATAAAATAAAATATACTCCCACCTGGGAGTTATTTCTGTTTACAGTGTGCCGTCGCCATGGGGTTCCGCATAAAGTCCAAGGGCCATAAAATCGTCGCCGCGCGCCGTATGCTTATGTGCGAGTGAAGGCTTGTGTGGGTGAGCTGGCGAACGCAGCTAAATCTCGCGTGTGCGAGCAACGCGGTTGAGAAGCATGCCCTCTCCTGTCGCGCGCGAGGCACAGGGGTGAGGAGAGGGACGTTCTTCTCCGGTGGCTGCTGCTTATAGTGGATCCACACGACGAACGGCTCCGCGAAACTCTGTTCCGCGGACACTTATTCCGCCGCCCGTCCGGCTGCGAAGCGCATCCAGACGACGGACGGAGCGAGTTGACGACTGCGCCGGAAAAATAAAGATGGCCCCACCGCCCGAAGCATGGAGGAAGGAAAGTCAGGAAGGGCCCTGACGTCCCTCCTTCTGAAGCTAGGTGAAGCCGGAAATTGGCGTTACTCATGGCGTTGCTCCGCTTATCGGACCAGTTCTCCTCTCTTCTTTACGTTTCTCGCGAAACCACGCCGCGCTGCGCTAAACCAGTCTGCTCGGACGCGCGCGCTCCGCAGCAATAATAAACAATCGCGATGGCTCATTGCATTACCGTTGCCGAAGTCATGTTGAAGGAAGTTTATAATGAACTTCGCAAATTGGGCCGTGAGGTCAAACCGGCTGCTTTTACCGGCTTTTATGAAAATGAACATGCCTTATAAGGTGCAGCGAACTGAACTGTTTCCAACAGCCGCAGGTACCGGCCGCTGCCCAGTTCTTGCGTGTTTTTAAAAAGAAGGTCACCATTATCACTGCCTTCTACTTGCTTTTCTCCACTTGGGCTTCCTGGGACTTCAGACGGTCTCGCGAGAGAGAGTAAAACATCTCTATTAATAATATTTGAATCGCAAAAGCAGTGTGGGAGGAACCCTCAGTCCAGAGTCCCTAAGATGATTCCAGCGATGTTTCGAGCCCGTTGTATCACTGCTCGGAGGACCTCGGGAGGTCCATCGCGGAGGGCATCGTCCCACAGCTCTTTGTTGCGTAGGGGGTAAAGGAGAGTTGACAAGGGAGGAAAGAGGTTTGCAGTGCACTCAATCGTGACGTGGAAGATTGTGGGCGAGCTGCCACAGCCAGGGACACGATCTGCATAACAGTGTGGGTAGAATTTATTGAGAGAGACAAGATTAGGGAAAGTTGCGGTTTGTAACTGGTGTAATGCCACTGCTTCCTCCCGCGAGAAGGAAGGCGGTGGTGCGGCGTGGGTGCGACGAATGCGTGTATAATGACGGAGTATGTCTTTGTAACGGAGCAAGGGATCCCCGCACTCTGAACTAGTCGCCTCACCACGCCGACTCGCACGGAGGGAAATTTCTCGGGCAACCGCATGTGCGCGTTCGTTACCCGGCAGCGAGGTATGGCCAGGGGTCCAGAGTAAGTGGAAGCGGGGAGGTGTGGTTAGTGTATTTTGCGGGATCTGTTTGAGAATTTGGTGCGCCGCTCTTGGCATGCCATGGCCTGATAGGAACGCACGGCATGCCTGTTGCGAGTCCGTCAATATATACACTTCCTCAGGAACACGGATGGCGTATCGACTTGCAAGAGCAACACCGAGAATTTCTCCGTAAGCGGCATTTGTTCCGCGCATTGCAGCAGAGTCTCTCAGGGATTCGGTGCCATCCAAAACTACCGAGGTATAGCCCTCTTGAGTGCGTGATGTATCCGTGTATAAAGTGTGTGTTTCCGGGATGTTTGCATGCATGCGGCCAATGTATCGTACACGGGCTTTGCGCCGCCCTTTGTCATGCTCGGGGTGCATATTAGGTGGCAATGGATGAATACTTAGTGCTTGGCGTATCGCTGACGACAACATCGTTGGACGGGTTTCAGTCTCAATAGGTTGGACAGAGTATCCTAGACGTGTGAGAAGATGGCGGCCAGTAGGAGTGAGTAGGAGGCGCTGGCGATGGCTGACCCAATATGCCTCTAGCAGCTCACCTAGTGTGTGTTATGTGTCCCTGAGTAAAGGAGACGGTGTGGGGAAGTATAGTTCGAGAGGTCATGGGCCAGCTTCGTCGCTTTGCGAATCATTGCGTCTATGCGAAGTTGTTGCGCTTGGGTCAATCGCTGAAATGGGAGATGGTATGTAAGGCGGCTGATCGCGCATGCCTCCTCCAAGCGCAGCAGGTCCTCTTCTCGAAGGCCCGAGCGCCTGTTGGAGACCCTCCGGATCATGGCCACAATTTGCTCAATCTGTCTAAATAGAAGGGAAACAGTGCAGTTTGACCTGCCATCCGCTTGGACGTGTAGGCTGAGGATACGAGCACGATTAACCTGTGGTATCGGTGTGCCATCCACGTGCACAGTGATATGGGGAGTAGAGGACCGGCTCAGGGGGCGAATGATTATGAGCTCCGACTTTTCCGGAGCACATCTTAAGCCGCATTTTCTCGCGCACTCGGAAACTGTATCGACTGCTTGCTGCAGTCGGTCCTGGATGGCTCCGTCGGAACCCCGTGTCGACCGGATAGTAATGTAGTCCGTATAAATAGCGTGGGCGACATCAGGGATTTGGTCGAGTAGTCGGGGGAGCCCTGAGAGCGCGATATTGAATAAAGTAGGGGAAAGAACTGAGCCCTGGGGTGTCCCACGTCCTACAAGGCGAATCGTACCGAATCGATGCGGTCCCATTCCTACGGTGGCTGTGCGACCTCGAAGAAATGCGCGGATATAGTTGTACATACGAATTCCACAGTGTGAATGTGCAACATTGCGAAGGATGAGGTCATGTTCAACATTATCGAATGCCCCTTTTTAAGTCTAAGGCTATGAGTGCTCTCGTTTGGGCGGACGACGGAGGTCCTATGACTTCCTCCCGCAATTGTAAAAGCAAATCTTTGGCAGACAGATGAGCCCGATATCCGAATTGAGAGTTAGAAAAGAATGATTTTTCTTCGAGCAAGGGCTGCAGACGGCCGCAAGAGTACATGCTCCATGAGCTTACCAATGCAGGATGTTAGGCAGATGGGTCGTAAGTTTTCGACCTTAACAGGTTTGCCCGGTTCGGGGATCAGTGTGATGTCGGCGTGTCGCCATGCTTGGGGAAGCATGCCCTTGCGCCAGCAATCATTGAAGATGTGGGTGAGGTGGTTAATATCCGCGTTACTGAGGTTACGAAGGGTGGCGAATCGAATGTGGTCGGCTCCCGGTGTCGTGTAGCTGCGTAGGTCTTGTAGGACCACCCGCACCTCGTCAGATGTGACGACCGCATCTAGCAATTCGGTCGCCTCGCCTACATAAGGATAGTCAGGGTACTGCGGCGGCGGGCCTGTGGGTATGAAATGCTTCTCTAACTCTCTGAGGAGTGTCGAAACATCGTCCATGTACTCGTGCATTACGATGTGCAGCTGTCGAAATATTTTTCCCTTTGTTGTGGTGGGATCTGTAAGTGAGCGAAGAATCGTCCACGTTTTTGCTGTGCTCAATGTGCCTGAGAGGTGATGACAAAATCCTCGCCAGTTATTCCTCGTAAGGATCTCTGCATACTCCTGAGATTTCCGTGTAATTTGATCTATACGTTTATTAAGTTTGCGGTTGAGGCGTTGTCGTTTCCATCGTCGTGTCAACCCTCTGCGGGCGTTCCAAAGATGAAGTAAATGCGGGTCTATGTCTGGTGCCTCGGTTGTGGTGCGCAGTGTGCTCGTGGTGGCCTCTAGATCTTGTGAGAGAGAGTCAAGCCAGCGTTCGTACCCTTGGCGCTCAGGTGGGTCCTGGCGACGCTCCCTGAATTTCGCCCAATCCGTTATACGCACATTTCGCTCGGGCCTGCGCGCACCCCGTAATGACAAGGTGGTCGCCACAATGTAGTGGTCAATACCAAGGTGCTCCTCTAAAGGCCCGTGCACAACGACTGGGCCAGTATTGCGCACGAAGGTAAGGTCAGGGCGGGTGTCACGAGATACGCTGTTGCCCATCCGAGTGGGGTGCTCTGGGTCAGTAAGGAGTGTATATCTATGTTACAGATGGCATTCCATAAGCGGGTCCCTTTAGCCTGCGATTTAACGTCCCCCCTTGCAGTATGCGGAGCGTTAAAGTCGCCGGCCACCACACAAACCCGTCCAAACCTACCAAATTCTGTTAGTAGGTGCTGAAAACAGTGCGTTCGCGAACGGGGGGAACTGTATGCATTGATTATAAACAGACTCTCGCTGCGTTTACCTTGCGTAATTATTTCCAATATTTGGTGAGGAATGTCAGTGTTAGTGGTATGCATGCGACATGTAACATGTTTCAAAACTAAGGCCCCCACAAGAGGAGAGACACCCTAGAGCGTGCTGTAGCCGGATAAAGAAGGGGTGCAATTGACTTCCTGTATGAGGATGGCATCGGGAGGGTTCGTGGATGTGGCGATATACTGCTGTAGGGAACCTCGTTTTCGGCGGAATTCCCTACAATTCCACTGCCACACCACTAGTTGTTCCGCGTTACGCGGCGCCATCATCATGGCGAGAGGAAGCAGGCGGTCGTGCATAGGGATGCGGACGCCGGGTGCTCCCATTTGAAGGTTGCGGCCGAGAGCCTTGGTCGGAAAGCGCGCTTTCGTTGTTACCGCAAAGCTCAGGAACTTGCATGCGTGCGAAAGTGCACTCTATACATGATTTTACTTGCTCCGTAATCCCTCTTTGAAGGGCCTCCATTTGGCGTTCAATCCTGTCCAGAGCCGCCTGCATACTAGTGCTCATGTCTGCCATTAGCGCGTCCATTTGTTTTTGTAGGCGCTCACAGCGCGCCTCCATGTCACGACGTAGGCGGGCTGTTTCTATTAGAGGATCGGGATTTGGTAACGAATTGGTAATAGGGGAAGGGGTAGCGAGAGATTTACTGGGCGGAGCGAGCTTTGGGGTACCCTTCGCCCGACCTACCTGCCGAGGCGCCTCCATTGCTGTTTTCTTCTCCGGGGTCAGCTGCACCCCTGAAGGGACCAGGGTCACCTTGGCTGGGGCGTTGGTCTGCAGGGCCTTCTTGTAGGGTTGTCGGGAAGATGGGGAAGGAGGGCGCTTCTCTGGGAGGCGCACCGATGCCTCGCGGGATCGGGACCGAGACTTGGAGCGGGTCCGGAACTTGCGACAGGAGCTCGAACGGGTCTCCGACCGGACTTTTCTGGTCTCCTTCGTTGGGGCGGGCGACGTTGGGGTCTCCACCGTACCTGTGGTAGTGGTCGGGTCGCTGGAGGTTTGGAGTTCACGCTGCTCTTTCTCAAGAGCTTTCCGCACCCAAGCTTTGTTCAGTGTCTACCTAGCACGCCGCGGGCAGTTTGGATCAGCTGTAGGATGGGTGCCGTCACAGGATCTGCAGTGTGGGGTGCACGGATGTGACGGGGTGGGGTGTTCAGTGCCGCACGTCGCGCAAATGACCACGTGCGGCGTAGGACAGTAATCAGCCCAATGGCCGAGCTTGTCACATATCTTGCAAACCAGTTGGCGGGGTCGATGGGGGTAGCAGCGGAGTTCGGCACCATAGAAACGCACGTAGCGAGGCACTTTAAGTCCTTCAAATGTTACCAACGCAACGTTGGTTTGACCCGTCATTCGTGCTTGAAGTATTTGAGCTCCAGGAGCCACAAGCTCATCCACTAGCTTGGATGACGATGTACCGGGCAAAAGGCCAGGAACAATTCCCTTGCATGAGTTGTTTGGGGCCGCAAAATATGTCGTGATGGGATAGACCCGCTGACCAAGGTTCAGCTCCCTCACCTTGTACAATGCGTCGGCTACGTGTGACTGGGGTGTGCTGATGATTGCCTGGGAAAAAATGAACGGGCGTTCAAGTCGTTTCTTCTGCTTCGAACAAGTTTACGCATACCTGTAGGATGACATGTACAGTGAAAAAAGAAGACACAAATTGCAATATTAAGCACAAAACTTGGTGAGTAGATTGTTGCAAAAAGGCTGTATATCGAATTCCCTTCTGATGTGGTAACAAGTACATTGGGCAAACCAGCAGCTGCCTTAACGTGTGTATCCAAGAACACAAACGAAACGTGTTAAAAGGTAGGGACGGTTCTTTAGCGCTCTATTCTTCGGATTGAGAATGCACCCGTCGGTTTGAAGACACCGCTGTAATCGGATGGCACACGGACAAGCAAACAAGAATTGTTACGGAAGCCACGGCCATTTCTAAAGGTGATGCTGTCAGCAAGCGTTCCACCACGATTTCGGTAAAAGTATTGTCATATGTAGGATGCGCGCAAAGCAGAGCGGGGTGCTTCACAGTCGGCACACCGTACCACACGGGTAGTCATTAGAAAAAAAGCAGTAGGAAGCCAGTGCTCGTTCTCGGCTTTCATGTCCTTGCCTAGTGTGCGCCGCAATGAGAAGTAACATGGAACACCAACTATACCCGTCTCAAATATTGTTGCAACTCGCAACCGAGGGCTTTTCATGCGTCGGAGAGGGTTTCTGACGCTCCAGTACTGCCACGTCATTTTGGTAAACATGCTTCCAGTACTTTCCCTTTGGTATGTAGAAGTGGAATATAGCTGCAAAAGTCCGAGTACTGGACACGCAGTATTTTCAATTTGCGGGTTGCATGTATGCTTCTAATTTTCCGAGGTGGTTTCAAGCAGTAACCAGTGGGCTAACGGACTAGGCGGCCCACCCACGAGTTCTACGAATATCCTGCAAATAAAGATGTTTTCAATGAATCAATCAATCAAGCTATGAACGAAGGAGCAGCCCGCTGCAGTCGGCGCTTGCTTTCGTCTGTGCATTGAGCCGTCGTGATAGGGTATCAAGCAATACATATCATGATACGCCAACACAGTGGTGGCTGCGTTTCGCATGGTCGCGCGGGCTCTATCTTGAAAGCGATATGCTGAAGCCGACATCCAACACCTGCTGTGGGTTTGCCCTGCACTGAAACCGACGAGGCTCCAGCATCTCGCAGCAGCAGAACTTTCACCGCATATTCCGAGCGATTACACTGCGTGGACGCAGGGAACACATTATCAATCCCTCTTGGACTTCATTAAATCAGCAATTTTTTTATTCATTTAATAATCCTTATTCACCCCCATCCCATACCCCTGTATGCCTTGAGGCATTTACCCTCGCATTTAAAAAAAAGTGGTCTGTGATGGGGACAGATTGCGCAGAGTGCTGATAGCTTCCTGTGCGCTGGGCTCTCGCCGCTTCGTTCGCGTTGACGCGAGAGGCAATTCGACCGAAGCTACATTTCCCACTACAGCGTTTTGACAGCGAGTGTGCGTGGTCATCGAGTGAGATGCGTTCATGTTTGCTTGTGCATGTGTGACACCATGCTTAATAATTTAGTTAGTGAGGGAATGCTCACAAGATTATACGGCTTAAAAAACCACAATGCTTACTTTATATAGCTGTCTAATAATTTGCTATTGCAATCAATACTTCGCCTTTCGGGCGAAGCTGCAGTTTTTTCATTGCTTTCTATAGGCCTGTGCTGCAGCGGTTGTCAGGCTAGGGAGCACGTAACATCCTCCTAAACTTGATTATTGTGTTCGATCAGCTTGCCCGTCCAAGAAGGCCGGTCTAGTCATCTAAGTCTTGTCAACTGGCGCTGGAGCTTCAACGTGATTTGTATAGCTAGTACATGTACAGTACCGTACTGCACAGTAATGTGCACTGTTGCACAATATTGTACAGTAATGAATACGTTATTTGCAGATGCGGTGCTAGAAAAACAATAGATTAGTCTGCGAGTCAAATTTCGGAAGGGCGTCGTGCTGAAATAGACTGCGTGCTCTTGTGTGAGCCGAAACCCCACGCTGATGGAAAAAAGCAACCCACGGGAGAAAAATTTAGAGAACGCTTAAGCTTTGCCTTTAAGAGCGGAACGCGTTACCATTCAAACATCCCTTACTGCTTCTAACGTTTTCTGTCAAATGCAGTTTGTGTAAGTATATTGTTTCCCGGGAAACGCTGGCAGCGACCGCTATGCACTAAGGCCAGCTTTCTGGCAGAAACGCAGCCTCCTGCATGGGCCGCGGAAGCAAGCGTCATCTATATGATGTTGAAAAAGCAGGCGCGGCGCTCTATTAATGGTAGAAACGCTGGAAGCGGAGATTGTTTGTGAGTTTGCGCTTAACAAAATTGTGTTTTTTCGTATATTGAAATTACAATCCGAGGCTATCCTGTCTGTAGGTTGTGTGTAAGTTGTAGTTTACGGTTTCTGGGACGCATTTTCTTTAGCACTTCAGTTAGTTCAGTAACGTCTTTGCTCTACACGAAGGGCCTGACGTAGTGGGTATGCGAGGTTCGGAATGATTTTTCGTTGACTAGGTTACCGACGTTGGATGCAGGTGGCCGACGCCGGATTTTGTGCGACACGAGGGCTTTTAATCTATCGCGTTAAAATGATATGGCACTTGGTATTAGCCGAACACAATTTTTAAAATATCACGCACTCATGAGCAGCTTCCGTGGTTTGAGACATCGTTAAATCAGCCCATACATCGGATGAAAAACTAAGACAACATGACCGAAGCTTCCGTATCTTCCCTACTGCTGTCATTGAAAGATGGTTGCCGGGTGGACCAGAGCGCAAATTTTGCGTCGTTTGATTGAATAATTGCTATGATGACTGAAGGGTAGTTTTGACGGTACTTACCGTCAATATCTTATTTTTTAAGCTCCCCAATCTGCCAAATAGCGCAAATAGGACCAATAGTCAAGAGGTCTTAAACCACATTTTATAGAAGCCGAGAAACGCATTGGAAGTTTTGGAAGCATTGGAATGTTTTGGCAGCAGAACTACTTCACTGCGTTCGGCAGAAGCGAATCTATTGGCAACCAAAGATTGCCTGTGATGCCCTGTCATCTCCTGCTGTAATGTTAAGCATCGCGAAGGCAAGGCGCAGCTGGGCTGTACCCACAGCTCCGCCTACATACTGAAGGTCGCCGTGCCGCTATTATAAAATTCGCTTTTGGACGTTCACACAGACGGCTCAATTTCCGATTCTTGGGCCTACGACGCGCCTAACGCGGGGGCTATCCCTCAGCTTACGGTTGAGTTCGCGATGTCGCAACAGGTGTCACATCCGTTCGCTTTGCTACAGTGTACTAGCCAGCTACACACAGCTGTATTTTCTCAGACCAAATTGCATGAGTAGCAAATTTCCTTTCAAGCCTCTCTGTACAGCAATAACACAATTTCCGCTGGTCGAATTACACTAAAGGCAGTTGAGCGCAGGGGAACGTGAGGACGTAAGAACGCACAGTGGATGCACAGGCGCTACTCTTCGCCGAGCCGAACAAAAGTGCCTTTAGTGGACGACGAAATCATTTTTCAATCAAAAACGGAGAAGCAATCTTCACTCTCATCGTGTCTTACGCTCAGACAAAGGGATGGCTTCACTCTTTTCACGCGATTGCTTTAAAGAAAAAGCTAACAAAGCTTTTCAGCAGTTTTAAATGAGCGTAGAGAAGAAGTTTCTGAGATTCATTATAGGCAACTGAAAATATTACTGCAACTGTACAAAAGAAACAGCCTCGCTGGGAATTGGGTGGTGATTCTGGAAGGCCTAACAAGTCCGCAAAATTTTTTGCAGGGGAATTGCTGCCTTGCTTGCTCTCTGTAGAACTCTGTCATCTCCTAATTATGGCATGAGTGAACTATCTATGCTACTGGTCTTAGTGGTAGCCTTTTTCGCATTCAATAAAAATGTAAAAGGTTATGTCACTGCAGTCTTAACGAGGTGTCTTTCCAGCAGTACGAATTAATATATGGTTTCATATATACAGACAGTGTGCTCTTGAAAACACCTGATAATGATATCTGCATAGGCAAACTATTATACTCATATATTGTTTTTGTGTCTGTTCTAATGATTTGTACTCTTGCCCTTTGTAGTGACGGCCTAAGCCACTCTTGAAAAGTGGGAAACATGAAAGTCAAGACAAGGAAGGAAGTCTAGTTTTATAGAATAACGCGCACGTATATATAGGTAACTTTAACCCCGTGGCGGCATTCAGATTGAAACAGAAACAAGAACGAAATATACAACATATTCCCTCCCCTTATTTTGAGATTAGTTAATTAGTCAATGAGTACGTATTGCGTAATCTCAAAATAGCTACAATGCAAAAATATACACGAATACGTAAAACAATAAAGTTTGGGCAGCGGAACACGTGACAGGACATTTATGCAATGTTCAGTCTATTAGGCACACTACATGTAGGGATATCGATCAGGCGGTTGCCTGTTACAACGTGGCAGCACACGACGCGGATGCTCAGGCGTTGGAGACAACGTCCCAGATATGTCTTGAGGTGGGGTGTCGAGGCAGGGTGTGGCGGGGGCTGAAGAACTCGAGCAGTCGTGGACTGGCGTCGGAGACCCGATACCATTTGTGTCCTGAGACTCTGGGCTGGTAGCGGTGAATGAAGAGCCCAAAATATCGACGACTGGTCGTAGTTCTTGAGGGCCATCAGCAAGAGACCCATGTTGAACATGAACACTCTAATTGCGGTTCCATGATTGAAGCGCAGATGAACTTACCACGGAAGCCTTCGACAGCTTGGAGGCATTCCATATCTTCCCATCGTCGAAACGAATAGATGAGTGTTCATAATTTTCGCTACCTTGAGGTGACCCATGAAAGAAAAGTAGTTCTTAAAATAAACGGCTGGCTTCTTCACTCGAACCATGTCACCAACTATCACAGTAGTCTCTTTCGCGGACCTACGACTGCCCGTATATTTCTGGCTGTACTGCTGCATCCTCTTCACCCATTGGCACAGGCACTCAAGTTCCGAGTCTGGTTAGCTGAAGAAGGCAGTCGACGGGTATCCTACGACATCAAGTCTTGTTTTTGGTGTGCGTCCATGCAGCAGTAATGCAGGGGCGGCCCCAGTAGCAGCATGCGGAGTGCAGCGGTAAACACCCAGATACCCGATTACTGCTGGACAAAGTGGGACTACTTTCAAGCTACGACTTGAGCATGCGACTTTAAAACTCGGTTGAAACATTCAATTTGCCCATTTGTTTGCGGATAACAAAAAAGGCATGCCGCATCCGGATTGCACGGTTCTTTAGAAACTTCTTAAACCCTCTAGAAGTGAATGTGGGCCATTGTCACAAAAAAAACTCACTCGGGTAACCTTCGCGGGAACATACAGAGAGCAATAACTTGGTGCATGTAGCTTTCGAGACTTCGCTACTAAAGTACACTTCCGTCCGCACCAGTGTAATCGCATATTGAAAGTCGTGCGGGGCTCGCTCCAGGGGACCAACGATGCCGAGCCCTATCTTTTGCCATGGGTTCTCTGGGAATGGTACAGGCTGCAATGCAGTAGCAGTTACCTCGGCGCTCTTGTCTGCTGCGTGGTAAATGCGGCAGGTATAAATCGCGAGCTCAACTTGCCGATCCCTGCTTCGCCACCAAAACCGTTCTCGTAGACGTGCCTTAAACCTGACAATTCTGGGATGGGCGTGTGCACTGCGGCGAGCACTGGCAGACGTCAGTGATCCTGGAACAATAAGATGCTTCCTGATGAGAAACACGTTCTCGACAACGAACCATCCTTGACGCACCTTACAATATGGCTTAAGTTCAACCGGAAGTGATTTGTGCGAAGGTCACGAAGACTGAACCTGGGAAATGGCTTGCTTTAACGTGTTGTCATGAGTTCAAAAACTGCTGGAATTGATCTTTCGTGATGCACGATGGCGCTGAAACGAAGGCTATAACTTCGACTGTCGAAATTTCCTCCCGTGGTAATTAAGTTGCAAGGCGGGACAGAGATTCTCCTACTTGATTTTCCAATCCCTTCCTGTATTGTACAGTGTAGTTATGCTGGAGAAGTCGCTCGGCTTAGCGTGCTACACGAAGTGGTCGCATAACAGAGCCTTGACTTGAAATAAGGGATACGAGAGCCTGATGGACTGTACACAATGCAAAATGGTGCCCCCAAAGGTATATATACCTGTGCTTCAACACCCAGACCCGTGCGAGTGCTGAGCGTTCTCAAACCGCGTACCTTCTTTCTGTGGGAGACAGCGTCCTTGAAGCAAACGCTACAGTGCTCAATTCGTTTCCGTGGATTTCTGAAGAACAGCTCCATGTCATCAGTCTGATGCACCTGTGGCGACAACGCCTCGAAGTGACGCTTCCAACATCGGAAGTACTGTACGGAAATCTAGCATATACTTGACCTTTCGGAAACTGGCATTAACATTATCAGACCCAACATAGGGCAGATTCTTGCGAAGAACATCCCGCATAGACTCGACGACATCGGCTGAATTGGGAATGAACTCGGCAAAATATTGCACTAACCTAAGAAAGGATCGAAGACCAGCAGCACCTGTGGAAGCAGAGATGTTGTTGATGGATTCTACCTTCTCCGGTTAGAAAATGGTGCCGTCCAGCATCATTGAAAAATTTGCGACATCATTCGTTGGAAAGCGGAGGGCGCGAAAGACAATTCAAAGCGCCAACAAACACTTTAGTTTGTTACAAAGGCTGCCAAACTGCGACTATCTGCATGATGCAGCAACACCTGATGACAACCGGACGTCAGATCTAACTTAGAGACGTGTGTTGCTCATACAAGGCAGTGCATAGATTCTTCAGTGTGGGAAAGCAGGAAATTTTCCGCTACAGCGGCCTTGTTCGCTGCTCGAAGGCAGACAAATACGTGAATACCCCATCCTTTTTTTCTTTTACAATGACGATAGGGGAAACCCATCCTCACGCACTGACACATTCGATCGCACCTGTCTCTTCCAGCCTACGAAATTCTTCAGAGACCAAGGGTTGTAAATACAGTGATAGGACGCGAAGCGCAGGCGCAACAGGTTGGATAGATGGACGTGTTTTAAGATGGTGGAAAAAGTTCTTAGCTAGATCAAGGCCACTTCAAAACACGCAGTGGAACTTTTCCT
The DNA here is from genome assembly GCF_050947875.1 of Dermacentor variabilis. Lineage (NCBI taxonomy): Eukaryota > Metazoa > Arthropoda > Arachnida > Ixodida > Ixodidae > Dermacentor > Dermacentor variabilis. Next base: position 76,282,138 of record NC_134573.1, on the reverse strand, counting down.
TTAAGTTGCTGGGAAGTCCAGTATAATATGGAAGGCTCTTGGCCGAACACTGTTCTTTGCTGCTTGTCTGTAGACAGCAGAGAGATGAGCCATCAGCTTGTGGATTAAAAATTTTAATTTCATCGAGATCGAGAAGCGATGTGCCTTGAATTACGACATAAAAAAGTGAATGCTGTTCTAGCCATGTGCGTAATCTCTGAGACAAAGCAGCCATGTGCATGTATGGGCTTTGGGTAGTCCAAAAATTTCACCCGAGGTAAGGCGCATTGTGCCTTATTGGCGAAATGGTGATTGAAGAGGTTATGCGACATATGAAAACTGCGGATACCGAGTCAACTAAGAAAGCTGGCCTTTCCTACTGTAATTTTTACGTGAATACCAGGCTGAGTTCACGCGCGCACAACCAAAATATTTGCAATGTCGTTGCCTGCTTCACTGCTTAGTTTACAAACAGAAGCAAGGCATAGGTTCTTGTTACACACTGACTTGAAAAGGCCAACCAGACCACATCAGTGACAACGTGTCCCTTTAGCCTGACAATCGAATGAAGCAGCAGAGTTTGCTCAGAGCCGCTTCGAAAGCAATGGAAGGGGGCGTTGCTTTTAGTACCAACATGTTGTACGCTTGCAGAAGCGAATACTTCGACTTATTGAGTCGTCTGTTCTAGCTGAGCAACCAAAAGCACAGCGCGTGAAAAAGAAACACTCGAGCTCTCGAGCAGCAGAAGCTCGCGGCAATGTTGCGAAGAAATGCCTGTAACGCGTTCATCACGGAGTGCATCTTCAGGGCAGCGAACGAACAAGCGGCTGCGAGCTCACGTAATGCAACAACGTATTCGTGGATAGATTCTCCTGGCCGCTTGATGCGCCTATGAGAGCGGTGACGTCGGGCGACTATAATAGTTTGCGAAGTAAACTGGTTTGTCAATGCTGCGACACTATTGTCACACGACAAAAGCGCGGCCTTTGCTGTTATGAGAATCGTCCACTGCTTGCGCCCTGACTATCTTCAGAAATATCTTTAATGGCAGCGGTCTCATCTTCTCCGGCGTACTCGGTTAACAGAGCAAGCGCAAAACGATAAGATAGCTCTCGACGCTCAAAGTGTTAAAAATAAGGGCCTTGCGACGCTCTGCTGAGAATTCAGATGCTCCCGAAGCCAGCATGAAGTTCTCGAACAGCCGAACAGCCGCAGCCATTGTGACCAAGGAACAGCAGGGCGGCCGGGTGCAGCCAGAAATGGAGGCGGTGGTGCGAGACCGGAAAAGCTGATGGCGGGAATGCACTTTACGCCATTTCTTCTGTTGAGCCTCGTCGCCAATGTAGTGAAGGCGTAAGCTGCTCTTCAATAGTGGGAAATATGAAAGTCAAGGCAGGGAACAAACTCTGCTTTTATTGAATAACGGACACGTATTGATGGATGTATCTATGCTATGAGCGTCCCCTTTGGAACGCGGTGGCGGATTGAGCCACCAAGCCCTCCTTATTATATTGCCTAATGCCCTAACTATATTAAAAAAGAAAGAAAAGAAACGAAAAGGAGAAAGACGCAAAATTCCCATCACCAAACTTTCTGAACCCCTGTTGGGAACTTTCTACGTGTCCGTTGCTTGTCGTTTGCCAACTTTTCTTCCACCAATATTCCGATCACCTATTACCAATCTATGTTGCGGAAATGTCCTTTATCTCTACACTAGCTAAACCCAAGGGCTTATTATCTAAATTAACAAGCATGGAGTGACTACGCACAGGCAAACATGAACACATCACACTCGATGACCGCGTGCGCTCGTTGTCAATACGCTGGCGTCGGCAAGCATGGCAGCAGCTGCGAGTGATGTGACCTTCGTGCTGTCTATCGCTTAACGCAAACTGAGCGGAGAGAACACAGCACGCACAAAGCTATGAGCAGCCGGCGCACTTAGATTCCACCCCCAACGCAGATCTCTTTCAAGACAGGGCCCGCGCAAGCGCACGAGGCCGTGCAAATAGTTTGTTGCTGCCAGAGTACAACGCCGACGCCGCCTTCCTTCTCTCCTCCCGGTACCTCGCGCGTGACGGAAAAAGGCGCGCTTCCTCCTGGCTTTCCTCCCTCGTGCGTGCGAGATTGAGCCACGATTGTCGCTTCGGCTCGCATGCTTTCACTCGCACATACAGCATACGGCGCACGGAGGCGCTGTTATTGCCCTTGGACTTTATACGGAACATCATGGCGACAGCGACGATAAAATTTGCGGGGGTGTAGAAATAATTACTATCGCAATACTAAATGAAATAAGGTGATGCCGTCGCGGCCTTTTTTGTGTGTGTGGCGAGACATGCGTGTATGACATGACAGGAATGACATATGTCGTGCAACCTATAGCACTCATGTCACGATACGCATGTCATTCGTGTGATGACATTTATGCCATGTCATTCATGTCACGTCATGCACACAAGTCATGTCCTTCATATGCAGATGTGAGTTAAAGAAAGGAACACGACAGCATCATTTCATTTATACCATTTATGTCACGACATACATATGCCATGGGAAGCTTCTGATGTCATTGTTGTCATGACAAGATGTGTACTTGTATGTCTTCTGATTCATGATATGACACAGGTGTCATAAATCCAAGTAATTTATGTCGTGATATTTGCCGTATCATCCACGTTAGGTTCTAGATGCAGTTCATTCATACACATAACGTATTGAGTAGATGACCACGACAGCCCCATGTCATTAACTCCATTTATGTCATTACATACATGCCATGACAACTATGAGATGTCACTTATATCAGGGCACATACGATGCGACACAAGGTTCTCCGGGGCCCGAGCCTCACCGATGATTTCCAGGGAGAAGCACGGCGATGCCAAAGCCTACCCTCGCTTTCCCTGAAGTGTCATTTCAATGTTCTGTCACTCACGTCGATTAAGATTTCTTTATAGTTGCTTCTATATATTCATTAAAATATTATGCGGCTATAAGCCTACTGCATCATTGTGCATGCGGAAATGAACGGCTTTTGATTAATGCTTTCGCTTTATTCCTGCAAATCCCGACAATACGAGAGAAAATAACTTTAGAAGTACAAGTGGCAGCTACCTCATCAGTATTTTCTCGCTTCAAAAATTTTTTTATTTCCACTATAAAAACCATGCACAGCCACAATATATTTTATGCACAAAATAATGTTTTTATATGTTTTAGAGAGAAAGAGGTAGCCAACAAACAATTATTATTAATGGTATGCATAACCTATGCCTAGAGAATGAATATGTTGCTGTTATGCTGCTACCGGGAAAATGCGGCATCCGGCTGGGCGGCCAGGAGCATAGTAACGCTCACACAAGAATGGAAACAGTGCACCCGTTTATTCAGTGACAGCCCTTTTTCAAGACGTTCTGAAGCAGCTCTGGCACTGCGATGACGTCGTGGCGAACGTGGTTTTCATCTTATTCGTTGTCTCCTTCGCTTTGCAGCAGTATGTTCATCATCATCATCATCATAACCATCATTATCAGCCTGGTTACACCCACTGCAGGGCAAAGGCCTTTTCCATACTTCTCCAACAACCCCTGCCATGTATTAACTGTGACCATGTTGTCCCTGCAAACTTATTAATCTCATCCACCCACCTAACTTTCTGCCACCCCCTGCTACGCTTCCCTTCCCTTGAAATCCAGTCTGTAACCCTTAACGACCATCGGGTGATGTCCCTCCTCATTAAATGTCCTACGCATGCCCCCCATTTCTTTTTCTTGATTTCAACTGTGATGTCATTTACTCGCGTTTGTTCCCTCACCCAATCTGCTCTTTTCTGATCCCTTAACGTTACACCCATCATTCTTCTTTTCATAGCCCGTTGCATCGTCCTCACTTTAAGTAGATCCCTTTTCGTAAGCCTCTAGGTTTCTGCCGCGTACGTGAGTACTGGTAAGACACAGCTGTTATGCACTTTTCTCTTGAGGGATAATGGCAGCCTGCTATTCACGATCTCAGAATGCCTACCAAACGCACCCCAGGCCATTCTTATTCTTCTGATTATTTCCGTCTCATGATCCAGATCCGCAGTCACTGCCTGTCCTAAGTAGATGTATTCCCTTACCACTTACAGTGCATCGCTACCTATCGCAAACTGCTCTTCTCTTCCGAGACTGTTAAACATTACTTTAGTTTTCTGCAGATTAATTTTTAGACCCACCCTTCTGCCCCCGCAGGGGCGTCTGCGTCAGCAGGCGTTTCGTGTGTTGCGGCACCACGTACCCGAGCACACGAGGGTTGGCCTCTCCCGCGTCTAACCGTGCGCGGCTTAGCCGTGTCCGGGGAAAGGGGGATCCTGGAGGTTGAGCCGATGCCGGGTGTTTGGACCTTTACGGTGCCTCGGCGGCGGCAACACACCCCGTTGGCCTCGGCTTCACGTAGACGGCACCCCCGGACTGACCCACCCGGGGGAAATCGGTAGTTGCCTTTTCCTGTCTCTCTCGGCCTATAGCCTTCGTCTTTCTCTGACTTTTCATCTTTCCTGTCTTCTCCTAGCTTCCGCTTACTTCCAATTTTTCCAGGCAGCAAGGGTTAACCTTGTGTGAATAGCCAACCTAGGTTATTTCGTAATCGGTTATAGTAATTACGTACAGCTGGCGTTTGCAGGACCTGTTTTTACAGTTCCTGTAGCGTCCCCTTGTAGGGCTCTGCGGTGGGTGGCTGGCGTTATTGCCGAAAACTACGGATTCATCTATGGATAATTCCTTCCCTCAACTGCCTCATCGCTCTGAGAAAGGAGGGCGCACCGATGAAGTTTTCCAGTTTTTTGGCCGCCAAGAAGAATCCTTCCCGCGTTTTCATGTCATTCATTCGGCAAAATCAGATAAACCAGTACGAACAATCTCACCCTTCCTTCGTGTTCGTATGGCCGAACTTCGTGTTCGGCCATACGTGCCCAATCCCCTCAGATGCCTTATGTGCCAACGTTTCGCCCACAGTTCACAGAACTGTCAAGGCCAGCTTGCTTGTGCCAAGTGCAATGACAATGAACATTCCTCCGAAACGTGCCAGAACACTCCACGTTGTGTCAACTGTGATGGCGAGCATGCCGCATACTCGCGGTCGTGCCCGTTTCTGGCCTCCTGTAACAAAATCATGCCGCCCAGATGTCCTATTCTGTCGTCTAAGAATAGGACAAACATTTGCCACACATAACACTTTTGCTCACCGGAAACGCGCCTCCAACCTGTGGTAGATGCGTGGAGAGGCTGACCGTCCTCCACGTCCTCCACATGTTATTAGCCTCATTAGTTCGTAGCGCCTCCTCTCTTCAGAGGATGCCTCTGTGATAATTATTTTGAATAGCACACGCCACTAGGCCCTTGTGTTTCAAGGGCTCTGGCGAGGCAGTATTGCTCTAAGCAATTTATCATCTCGCATATTTTATATAGTACTTCACTTTTTCTTAATGCATGTTAGTGATAACTGTACAGGTCATTATTCATTGTCATAATTTTATTACCTATACATTTTATGCCATTTACACCAACAGTTTTAGGCCTCTTTACAGCCACGTAACATTAAACTCACAGAACCCATAAGACCAATACATATTCATTACCACTAGCGTGGCACTCTTTGGCCATACCTGGCCCTTGAGCCATTAAACTTCAAACATCATCACCATCGTCACCCTTCTGCTTTGCCTCTCTAGGTGAGTGAGCATGCATTGCAATTGATCCCCTGAGTTACTAAGCAAGGTAATATCGTCAGCGAATCGCGAGTTACTAAAGTATTTTTCATTAACTCTTATCCCCAATTCTTTCCACTCCAGGTCTCTGAATACCTCCTGTAAATACGCTGTGAATAGCATTGGACAGATCGTATCTCCCTGCCTGACGCCTTTCTTTATTGGGATTTTGTTGCTTTCGTTATGGAGGACTACGGTGGCTGTGGAGCCGCTATAGATATCTTTCAGTATTTTTGCATATGGCTCGTCTACCCCCTGATTCCGTAATGCCTCCATGAGTGCTGAGGTTTCGACTGAATCAAACGCTTTTTCGTAATCAATGAAAGCTATATATCAGGGTTGGTTATATACCGCACATTTCTATATTACCTGATTCTTAATGTGAATATGGTATGTTTTGAGTAGCCTTTACGGAATCCTGCCTGGTTCTTTGGTTGACAGAATTCTAAGGTGTTCCTGATTCTATTTGCGAGAACCTTAGTAAATACTTTGTAGGCAACGAACAGTAAGCTGATCGGTCTATAATTTTTCAGGTCTTCGGCGTCCCCTTTCTTATGGATTAGGATTATGTTAGCGTTCTTCCTAGATTCCAGGACGCTCGAGGTCATTAGGCATTGTGTATACAGGGTGGCCAGTTTTTCTAGAAGAATGTGCCCACCATCTTTCAACAAATCTGCTGTTACCTGATCCTCCCCAGCTTCCTTCCCCCTTTGCATAGCGCCCAAGGCGTTCTTTACTTCTTCCCGCGTTACTTGTGGGATTTCCATTTCCTCTAGACTATTCTCTCTTCCATTATCGTCGTGGGTGCCACTGGTGCTGTATAAAGTTCTTTAGAACTCCTGAGCCACTTGAACTATCTCATCCATATTAATGATATTACCGGCTTTGTCTCTTAACGCATACATCTGATTCTTGCCTATTCCTAGCTTCTTCTTCACTGCTTTTAGGCTTCCTCCGTTCCTGAGAGCATGTTCAATTCTATCCATATTATAGTTCCTTATGTCAGCTGTCTTACGCTTGCCGAATAATTTCAGTGCAGTTCAATTCAGTTTATTTGGACATACATAGGTGGTACAGGATGTCCACGAGGTGCGGCAAAAGGACGCAACAATGCCTCCTGACAGGGCCTTCACCTCGGGATCACACATTATGACAGCAGGTCGGCATGACAAAATACTGCACTACTTTGTGAGATCAATGAAAGCAGTGGAAATTCAGAAATACAATGCGGCGTCACATATGACAAATTATCCTATTATTTGATATTATACATTGATTACATCATTCTAATTCACGGAAACGATGATGTAGATATTCATTCAGGTTGCACTTGCGCAAGATAAAAGAAAGGTACAATTCTAAGCAAAGGGGGCAGGAAAAGAAAGCAGCATTTTCATTTTTTTCTTAAACTGAGAGAGGGTTTTGCAATCATTTATACAGTTGATCATTAAAGGATAAGTGTTACAGAGGGTAACTATTTGATTGTCTATGATCTGAGTACCATAATTTGTGCGTGACTTCTACCAAACTATAGATACAGTGCGCAAGTTATGGGTAAGGTTCCTGTTTAAGTACTTAGTGCAGAAGGATGTAAAATCATGCTTAATGTTATGAAAAATAGGTACAGCCAATGAGAAACTGTAAAGTTGATAGTATGGCAGTACCTTAACTGCGTCGTACAGGGATTCTTTGGTAATAGGTGCGGAACAGAATACCGCCTTCAACGCCCTGAACTGAAGCGAGAAAAGGCGGTCTGAATATGATTTGTTACATGTACCGCAAACTAGCTGACAGTACATAAAATAGGAGTGAACTATGGAAAAATAAATCTGCTTTCTCAAACGCAGAGGTAAAAGATATTTTACGCGTTGCAACAAACCGATCGACCTAGATGCTTTCAAACCAGCCTGATCCACATGATCTGTCCATGTTAAGTCATATGTGAAACAGACGCCCAGGAAGCGGCAAGAATTTGTTGGCAATAGATTGGTATTATACATCTGTAGTTGGACGTCATGATTCAAGGGCTTGTTCTTGGGACGGAAAATATTATATTGTGTTTTCTTTATATTTAAGTCAAGTTCGTTCTTATTTAACCAGATCTGTAGCTGACTCAGCCACTGATTTGCATGTTCTTCAAGTGAGGCTAGATTTGGACCAGAAAAGAAGACATTAGTGTCATCCGCGTAAAGGATAATATCAAGTGTCAGGGGGATGTTAACAAGGTCATTTATTTATTTTCATTTATTTTCAATACCCTAAAGGCCCCGAGAGGCATTACATAGGGGGGGATAGAATTCACACATGATATTGTAATAAAAATGACTGAAGGCAACAAGCACAGATTTCGGTAGAAGAAACACTTTGTAAAAGAAAGATGAAAAAAAAGAAAAAAAGAGGGGAAAAAACGAAAAGTAATTTGGGCGAGAGTACATGGTACAATTCATATTTGCTGTACATGGCACTTTTCAACAAGGCACAAGTGGCAGGTGGGTGCGGGTAAATGGAAATTTAGAAATTATACATATATGTAACACAGGCCAGTCAAGAAGTAGCAGCTGAACATTTTATACATTTAAAAATGTGCGCAGGGCTGATTGGAAGGCAGACGGGTCAGTGATTGTTACAATATCTTCAGGTAGGGCGTTCCATTCGTTCACTGATAACACGAAAGGGGGATTTTTGAATTTTTTGGTCCTAGCAAATATGGGAGCCACTTTGCATACATGGTCATTGCGGGTGGACAGATAATGGGCGGGTAAGATGGGAGCAGATGAAAAAGATGAACCAATATAGTAAAGGGAGTGAAATAAAGACAGACGGAAATATTTCCGTCGTGTGTCAAGATCCGGAAGATTAAGGGTCTGTTTTAATGCTGACACACTTTGATATGGAGAGTAGGAGCGCAAAATAAAGCGGGCGGCCTTATTTTGAATTGATTCGATGCAATCAGAAAGGTTAGCTGTGTGAGGGTTCCAAATAATTGAGGCGTAATCGAGGGTTGTTCTGACAAGGGAGATGTATGCACGAAGTCTTGTGTCACTATTTGCAAGGTACAGACGGCGTTTTAAAAAGCCAAGTTTTTTTATTGCCTTGTTAGTAATATGATCAACATGCATGGCCCAGCTTAAGTCAGATGTAAGAATAACGCCCAGATATTTAAAGGAAGAGGTTCGTTCGAGTATGCAATTGCATAGAGTGTATACGTTAGATGGAAAGGTTAGCTTGGAAGAAAATGTCATGACCTTAGTTTTCTCTGCATTAATTTCCATCTTCCATACGCGACACCATTCAGCTAATGTGGTTAAATCTTTTTGTAATATGGCAACGTCATCAGGGGTGGTTATCTGTCTATAAAGTACGCAATCATCAGCAAACAGCCGTATTGTTGTAGTTATATTCGTAGCTATGTCATTAATATATATTAGGAATAATAATGGGCCTAACACTGACCCTTGAGGTACCCCTGACCTAACGAGGCAGAAAGTAGATTGGTTGTTATTAATAGTTACCGACTGAGAGCGACCAGATAAAAACTCGTTAATCCACTGGGTAGTTTTCTCATCTAACTTAAGGCTGTTTATTTTCATGATTAGCCGTTTATGGGGAACACGATCGAAGGCTTTCGAGAAGTCAATGAATATTGCGTCAGTATAAAGCAAATTGTGCAAAGAGTCATGTAGGTCAGTGGTTAGTTCGAACAACTGTGTTTGGCAAGACCGTTTGTATCTGAAGCCATGCTGATTTTTGAATAACAGATTATTTGCATTAAGATGACTCATAATGTGGGAGTAAATTATATGCTCAAGGAGTTTACAGCAAACTGATGTCAGTGAAATCGGGCGGTAATTGCTTGGCCATGAGGGATCACCAGATTTGAATATAGGTATGATATGGCCAGACTTCCAATCACCTGGAACACAGCCGGTATCCAGTGATTGTTGGAAAATTAAACACAGTATAAATGCTGATACGTGGGAAGTTAGTTTTATTAGTTTAGAACTGGTGCCATCCGGTCCAGGACTGGAGCTAAGCGGCAGCCTGTCGATAGCCCGTGATACACCTGTTGCAGTAACGGTGATGGGCTCGCTTGGATGAGTTATTGTAGAAAGAGAGACGGTACAAAACTGGTCGAGTGGCGGTTCGTCGGTAAAAGCTTGACTGAAAGTGTAGTTCAAGAGGTCACCACATGCTTCATTGGGCACCATTCAGCCATCTACGTCCTTTAGGGTTATTGCAGTGTCCATATCTTTAGGGTTAATTACACGCCAAAACTTTTTTGGATCAGACGTTAACAAAGTGGGCAGGGTATAATTGAAATAATGATCCTTAGCTTCTTCAATTGTTTTTTGTGATTCACGAGCTAATTCTTTATATTTTTTCCACGCATAATCAGTTTTGGTTCGCGAGGCTTTATTATACGCTCTTTTCTTTTTATTCAGGCAATGTTTGACTTTTTTTGTAAACCAGGGAGCATTTGTTCTTGACGTGAATGAAATCTAAGGAATGCACGTATTTTCGATTTTCTTAAGGAAGTCACGGAACACTATCCAATTGTCATTAGTTGAACGATTAATGAATTCGTTTGAAAAGGAGCTTGCAAACTCGGTTAGCATGCTATTCATTTTTCCAAAATCTGCTTTTCTGTAATTAAGTATGCGTTTTAGCTTTGTTGGTTTATTAGGAAGTGGGAGTGGGTGCGAACAATGTACTACTCTATCTATGGTCACTAATTTCATCAAGGACGTGAACTACAGCATTAGTCGGATTGTTAGTTAGGACTAAATCGAGGGTGCGTTCGCCTCGTGTCGGCTCCTTTACCAACTGAGTTAAATGAAGCAAGTGTAATGTTTGAAGGAAGCGAGACACCTCGAGCCGGGCGGGTGTTAATGGCGATGATGGCATTGACCAGTTAATAGCAGGGTAGTTAAAGTCGCCGCAAAGCAACAAAATACACTGTGTATATTTATTATAAATAAATTTGAAGCACACTGGTCATGTGGTCAACGAAATCGGGTTTGCTATCAGGAGGCCGATAACATACGCCGATGATGCATGTGCGACCTTCAAATCGGGTTTTTACAAAGATCATCTCAAGAGGGGTATCAATAACTACAAGAGAAGGTTGATACGCAGTCCTTATTGCTATCAAGACACCACCTCCTCTAGACAAAGTTCTATCTTTACGAAATATTGAAAAGTAGTCAGGAAGTGACAACTCGCTATTGCGTATGTCACCCCGGAGCCAAGTTTCTGTGCATAGTATAATATCTGCAGAGCACGTGTGAACTATTGAAAGTAAAGAATCAACCTTATTTATAATGCTGCGAAAGTTAGCCAGAAGAATAGATAAGTTATGTGCCTTTCTACTGACAGGCTCGATTCGTAGAGTTTGTCATTCTGAGGCCCGTGGTTGTGGTGTGTCTGCCTGAATTACACGGGCAGAAACCGCATCATAGCAGTAGATGTGCCCTTTGCTTCAGTTTGTTGTACCGCATCGTGTAGCGGTCATCCTTCCCTTTATTTTGTTTAGCAAAGTAACGCAGCATTTCCCTTGCAAACTGTATTTTTGGGGAAAAATCTTCCTCAAGCCAGATCTTAGGTTCAACATCTCTGAGTTTATGCGCATTGCGAAGAAGTGTGTCTTTCGTCTTGAAGTTTAGGAACTTGATAATCAACGGACGCGTAACATCAGGTCGAGGCTGCCCGATTCGATGCGCGCGTTCAATGTCTTCAGTGTGCAAGGTTATATTTAGGTGAGTGGAACAGAAATCTCTTACTAACTTCTCGCTAGCGTCATAGTCTTCCTTCGCAACTTCAGCTAAACCTTTGATAATTAGATTGTTTCTTCGTGAACGATTATTCAGGTCATCTACAACATCTTCTAAGTCGCCATTCGTACGTGAGAAAGTCATTTTTACTTCTTCAAGCGAGTCATTAACAGCTTTAACACCAGTGCCGATTTCGGGTACAATAGGTAGATTTTTTTCAACTGCGCAGACACGGGACCTAATATCGGCAACATCTCGCTGGATTTCTTTCAGAATAGTTGCAGTGGTGTCAAAATTCTTTTTGTTAGTATCCATGAATTCTTTGAGTAGCGCATATACATCATCTACTTTGGGGCCAGGGTTGGCTTCAGTGTCCCCAGCACAGAGCAACAGCAGCGCTAAGCAAATTGACAGGGCAAGCGAGGGCTTCGGGCAGACGACACAGACTAAGCTGACTACGGCATGTGAGCGCTCAGTTAAATCAATCTTATTCCGGTGACGGGTACTGAAGGCACCGATACGGACCCTGTAGGTAACTATGTCAATTCCCATCACTCAAAGAGGTACAGGAATGTTGGGCAAAAACAGCAATAAGGGGATAAGCAGCCAGGGTACTTGTTAAAGAAGAAAAAAATAAGGGGTGAGGGGTGTTAAGTGCTACTACATACCTAGAACACAGCAGTGAAATGTTAAGACGATGTCGTGCGTGACCGCATATCCCGGAGGGCCAGAGCGAAGCAGTGCCTTTTATGCGGTGCGGTGGCGTTGGACCGAGGAGTCGCAGCGCAGGCGCAGTTGCTTGCCCTACCAGGACACCGACGTCAGTCGGTCGCACGTGGGCCAGGCCGTATCTTCAAAGTCTGGTAGGTCGACGCACGAGCAGCAGGCAGTGGCGATGGCAGAAATCTTTTATGCGGTGCGGTGGCACTGGACCGAGGAGTCGCAGCGCAGGCGCAGTAGCTTGCCCTACCAGGACAGCGACGTCAGTCGGTCGACACGTGGGCCAGGCCGTATCTTCAAAGTCTGGTAGGTCGACGCACGAGCAGCAGGCAGTGGCGATGGCAGAAATCTTTTATGCGGTGCGGTGGCACTGGACCGAGGAGTCGCAGCGCAGGCGCAGTAGCTTGCCCTACCAGGACAGCGACGTCAGTCGGTCGACACGTGGGCCAGGCCGTATCTTCAAAGTCTGGTAGGTCCACGCACGAGCAGCAGGCGGTGGCGATGGCAGAAATCTAGAACACAGCAGTGAAATGTTAAGACGATGTCGTGCGTGACCGCATATCCCGCATATCATTGATGTATAAAATAAATAACAAAGGCCCAAGAATAGATCCTTGCGGCACACCGTACTTAATTATTCCTATGTCTGACAGAAATTGATTCATACTAGTGTATTGTTTTCTTCCTTTGAGATAACTGTCTATCAGCTCATGTGCAATTCCCCTGATACCATATTTTCCCAATTTTTCCATCAGAATTTCATGTTTAATTGAATCAAAGGCGTTTCAGAAGTCAAGAAAAATGCCCAGTGTATATAGTTTTTGTTCAAAGTTTTCCAAAATACGGTCCTTTATGAATAGCAGTGCTGTCTCCGTTGATTTTCCAGCCTGAAATCCATATTGTTGTTTACATATTATATTATGAGCATTTAAAACTTGTTTAACTTCGTGTATATTATGCGTCGGGGATCTTAGAAAAGAGCGGCAAAACAGAAATAGGTCTATAATTATTCAGATCATTTTTTCCTCCTCCTTTGAATATTAAGGTTACGCGTGCAACTTTCATGTTATCAGGGAATATACCGGTCTCTAATATGAGATTACAAATATATACTACCGGACCCACAAGTAATGGAAGTATGGCCTTGATGGGGCGTGCACTAATATCGTCATTTCCTGGCGAGCATCCATCCTTCATTGCCTTTACAACACTTACAACTTCTTCCTCCGATGTAGGTATCAGAAACAGTGAATTGCTATTAGTGGAAGGGACATTTGCAGTGATAGGCGTTAACGCTTGGCTCATGCATAAGCAATTTGGCGAACCTGCATTGAGAAAATGTTCGTTAAACTTGTTTGCAAGTGGTACAGCTGAAAATCTTTTACCATCGATGTAAAAATCCAGCGGAATGCGTGCTTTGCCACCTTTTAAGATGTTGTTAGCTGTTTGCCACAATAATTTAGGACAGTTCGTAACTGTGGAAAATTTGTTGTCGTAGTAACCTGATTTTGCTTTCTTAAGATCTGAAGTTAAGTTGTTACGACATTTTTTAAACTCCGTGAAATGAACCGGATCTTTCGTTTTTATGAAACGAGCAAACAGCCAGTTTTTTCTGTTTATACGTCTGTATAATACCGGAGTAATCCACTCTTTTCTTATCCTCCTGTGCTTTTTTATAGGCACGACTGGGAAAGCACTGTTATAGTGGTGAAGCACTTTCTCTAAAAAAATGTCATATGCCTTACACGGGCTGCTTTCACTATATATATCATCCCAGACTACGTCATCCATCAGTGAATGGAACTGCGCAATGTTATTTTCATTGATTATTCGTCGGAGGAATTTAGTTCTATCCATTTTTTTTTCACCAAGGAAAAGAAGGCATAAAAAGGAAGGTGATCACTTAAGCCCGTGAAAATTACACCGGATGTTATTTTATTTAAAGGTAAATTAGTAAAGCACAAGTCTATGAGCGTTTCAGAGTGTTGACCGATTCGTGTCGGCTTATCTACAATATTTTCACAACCATATGATAACATCAGCTCGAGGAGTTGCACCTGGTTAGCATTGTTTCTTAATAAATCAATATTCATGTCACCAAATATAATAACGTGTCGTTTAGTGAGGGTAGCATATTCAAGAAAGGACTCAACGTAAGTAAGAAAGGTGCTAACTAATCCATTAAGGGGTCGGTACGTGAGAAGTATAATCGTATTATGATTGGTCACGCCAACTGTCTCAAAATCATCACACACTACGGTGAATTTCGGAAGAACCCCATAATCAAGTTGTTGTTTTATATACAATAATACGCCACCGCCACGTCTTCCTTTCCTAAATACAGAGACGTTGTCATAACCTGTTAACTGTGTAACATCGCTTTTTGATGTATACCATGTTTCTGTAAATTTAATTATGTCAAAGTGACATTTTTTGAGCTCGAGATCAGCCTCAATTTCATCAATCGTATTTCTGAGGCTTTGTGCATTTAAATGATACAAGGAGAATTATTTGCAATAGCTATTTTCATTTATGAACGTGTTAAGGGAGTCGTAAGTACAATAGATCGTGAAGGTTAACAATAACAGCAGCAATAAAAAAGAAACCAACTTAAGCAATTAGCTCAAGGTCTTCTTCAGAGGCAATCCTTATTGCCCTTGCGCAAGGTTCTTTCCTTACGAAGACCTTTCCATCGGAACACCACGAAAATTGGTAGCCTTGTTCGCGTGATCTTGATTTTACAAGCCATCCAAGCCTCCGTTCCTGAGAGCATGTTCAATACGATCCATACTATAGTTCCTTATGTCAGCTGTCTTACGCTTGTTGATTAATTTCGAAAGTTCTGCCAATTCTATTCTAGCTGCGGGGTTAGAGGCTTTCATACATTGGCGTTTCTTGATCAGGTCTTTCGTCTCCTGCGATTGCTTACTGGTATCCTGTCAAACGGAGTCACCACCAACTTCTATTGCACACTCTTTAATGATGCCCAAAAGAATGTCGTTCATTGCTTCAACGCTCAGGTCCTCTTCCTGAGTTAAAGCCGAATACCTGTTCTGTAGCTTGATACGGAATTCCTCTAGTTTCCCTCTTACCACTAACTCATTCATAGGCTTCTTGCGTACCAGTTTCTTCCGTTCCCTCCTCAAGTCTAGGCTAATTCGAGGTCTTACCATCCTATGGTGACTGTAGCGCACCTTGCCGAGCAAATCCACATATTGTATGATGCCAGGGTCAGCGCAGATTGTGATGGCTATTTCATTTCTAGTCTCGCTATTTGGGCTCCTCCACGTCCACTTTCGGCTATCCCGCTTGCCGAAGAAGGTATTCATTATATTCTGTTCCGCAAACACTACTAATAATTCTCCCCTGCTATTCCTAGAGCCTATGCCATATTCACCTACTGACTTGTCTCCAGCTTGCTTCTTGCCTACCTTGTCATTGAAGTCGCCCATCAGTATAGTGTATTTTGTTTTGACTTTACCCATCACTGATTCCACGTCCTTATAGAAGCTTTTGACTTCCTGGTCATCATGACTGATGTAGGGGCGTAGACCTGTACGACCTTCAATTTTTACCTCTTAATAAGTTTCACAACAAGACCTTCTACTCTCTCGTTAATGCTATAGAATTCCTGGATGTTACCAGCTATATCCTTATTAATCAGGAATCCGACTCCTAGTTCTCGTCTCTCCGCTAAGCCCCGGTAGCACAGCACGCGCCCGCTTTTTAGCACTGTATATGCTCCTTTTGTCCTCCTAACCTCACTGAGCCCTAATATATCCCATTTGCTACCCTCTAATTCTTCCAATAACACTGCTAGACTCGCCTCACTAGATAACGTTCTAACGTTAAACGTTGCCAGGTTCAGATTCCAATGCTGGCCTGTCAGGAGCCAGGGATTCTTAGCACCCTCTGCTTCGTCACAGGTCTGACCGCCGCCGTGGTCAGTTGCTTCGCAGCTGCTGGGGACTGAGGGCCGGGGTTTGATTGTTTTATTCATATAGGAGGTTGTGGCCAAATACTGCACAGGGTGGCCAATCCTGCTCTGGTGAGAGAGTGCGTTACCGGTTCTGGTCACCGGGATCAGGCCGCACTCCTGGCCTCTTTGTGCCAATCTGAGCACGGTTAAACCGCACACATGGCACTCAACTGGTGAAACCTGGTAGTTTACGACCGAGAGGATGGCATCCATTTCATCTCGCTTCAAATGTCACCTCGCTTTAAATCATCTCGCTTCAAATACCTGTGCACGCTTTTTGGACCCTTAAAAATAGCTGCAAATTTCAGTGGCCTTTCCGGCAGAATTTTTAATCAACGGCGTATGAAATGCACGTGAATGATATCTGTCTCAGCATTGCTTCTCTATCCATGGAAACAGAAGCACTGTAGTCAGCAATGTTAAGGACCCATGGAAAAACTGGGCAGTTCCGCCAAGAAGACGAAGCACCGATTGCGATAGCGAATTAGTATATAGCTGTACGAAGTAACGATGGCAGTTTTATCGGCTGTATAAAATTCTAAAGGTTCGCTTACTAACTAAATTAAGAATGACAGAATATGTAAGCGTAACTCAACGAGAAAGTAGAAAGAAACGGACACAGGGAGACAGCGCTGTGTTGGCGTGTCTGCTTCTTTCAGCTTCCTTGTTCAGTCGCGCTGACACATTCTATCATGGACTCAAACCAGCTAGCCCGTCAACGTGTTTTAACTAAACTAACCAGCACGGCGTCACCGGCTCACAGGTGAACATGAACACACATCGCTTGATGACAGCGGAAACTGTCTGTGAAAACGCTGGAGATACAAATCGCAGCCGAAGCCGCGAGCCAACTGACCTCCGTGCAGCTGTCCCTTCAAGGCATACGAAACGTCGAAAGCACAGTGCGTATGAAGCTACCGGCACTACGCGCATTCTGCCCACATCGCAGGTCACGTTGAAGATGAGGCCCGCGCGGGCGCGCACATTAGCCACGTCGCAGACCGCTTTAAAGACACACGAGCGCCGGCAACGCGTCCCTACGGCGTCTGCCAAAGCGCATACTACGGCGTCCGCGACTCGCGTGGCTTACGCCGTAGTAGACGCCGCGGTTGTGTCCACTCTATACATAGTGGCGGGCGAGGAGGACCTTGAGGCATTGTAGCCGCCACCGGAGAAGAACGCCCCTCGTCCATCGCCTCACCCCCTGTATCGCTCGCCACAGCAGAGGCCACGCATCCGGGCCGCGTTCCTCACTCGCGCACGCGAGATTGAACCGCGTTCCCCAGCTCACGCTCACACGCTTTCACTCATACGCAGCTCCACGGCGATGGCGACGCCGATGACAGAAATGTTCCTGGCGCGTCCATGCAATTTTTTATTGCTATTGCGATAAACAACTCATCTGATAACTTACATCTATTAGCGATCGAAACGTCGCTGCTTGCATGCAGAGTTTATAAAATAGCCAGATTATCTCGAAATCTGAATCAATAGCACTCATGCACAGCAGCGTTTATACTCAGACCATTAAAAAAGATAAGGTGAAACGTGAGAGAGGCTACAGTTTCGACGGAAAGGCGCAGCAGTATTAGTGATAGCAAAGAATAAGAGTAGAAGTACTCGAAGGGAGAGTGGACCACTGAGATGCCAGATCCTTGGTGGCACGAGAGTAACCGATCAGGCTGTGAAATTGAGCTGTCTCTTAGCATGAAGTGTTGTAAATACTCATATAAGGTAGGCATTATATATATGTATATGTGTATATATATAACAACTTGCCGAAGGTGGGTTCCCACCTGCGGCAAGTTGTTTGTTCGTCCACTTTTATTTCCAGGAAGTTATCGTTTCTGTATTTCATGTATTAAGCAAAAGAAATTTCCGCTATGTTATGACTATGTGTGTGTGTATATATATATGCGGGGTTTGGAAAGCTGATCGTGCCCCTCCGTCCCCTCCTCCCGGGAATATGAAGACACAGATTCAAAGTGCACAAGTGTGCGAAAAATACGCTTCGCGTTAAAAATACCGTGGTAAGCGAGGAAAGACTTCAACGCATTTAGGTCTCGGACACCATTGCCTGGTGATGAGCGGCATGAGGTGCCACGGAGAATGATATGCGCTTCGCGTGCCTCCAACTTTCATGTCTTTGCTTGATTGTGTCTATTCTGGAGCTGCTGTCACCTATGAAATGCTGAGTGGAGGGAGAGTGCATGTTTTGAAATCCCGCGCGATGGTTGTGCCATGGTTCGGGCACAAAGACCAGCAGAAGTGCAATCGCGCCTCTATAAGTTATGGCAATAAATATGGTATTCTTGCGCTATCGTGGCCGCAATACTGGAGGGCCAGCACGGTTAGAAACGGCGCCGGTGACGTCACGTCCAAGTTACTATAGGGCGCGTAGAAAGGCACGCCACCGCACTTCGTTGTTTATTGTTGAAGGCCGCACCATTTCGCATCGAGACTGTTCACCAGTGTGTCTTCTTTCCCACCTCTGTATTGGCAGTGGAGATGGAGCCAATACCTCCTTGAGCTGAAATTGGTTGTGAAAGAAAAAAAGTTGATTCGTCTGATGCATCCCGAGTACCTTATGGGACTGGGCCCATTCATCGAGGAAGAAACCACAAAGTAAGTGACGAATGCGTTTTTTATTGATATCTCGTCGCAACGTGTTTTGTCCCAAATTAGGGTTTTTTTATGTGTTAGCATTCTTAAGATATTACGCGCAGTTTCCGGCGGCTATGTATTTTTTCATATATCTGTTTATGTTTTTATCCAACCTCTTGCCACCTACCTAGATCACTGGGTAGTCCGAGTGCTCTTTGCAAGTTATGTCAGGCAACTAGAGCGACGCTCTCGCACATTTTGTGGGAGTGCTCTATTATAGCAGCTGAAATGGCAGTAGCTCCGGAGGCGCTTACGTCGAAGTCGGCCGCCGCTCTGCGCAGCTCCATCCTCAAGACACGAGAGTGGGCAGTCCAGCGGGCCCGAGAGGCGGCGACGAGGCGAGACCTCGAAGTACCCTCATGGAAGACTTGAGTGTGGGTCGTTAAACTTTGCCGGATTTTCAATAAAATTGTTTCCATTACACCTCTCACTCCTTCAGTAGTAGGTATAAATGTGTACAGGCCAGATACGTCCAAACTTTTAAGAATGACATCGTAAGGAAGTGTTTGAATTGTGTTACAGGAATCTGTCATTCAAAAGAAGTAAGGTACATGCGCTATGAATGACATAATATTAGAGGTTATGTCTGACTGGAGCTGACTGAAGAATTTTGATAGTGACTCAGTAGGCGCCTTTCCATAATAGGCCTGCCTGGAATTTTGACGCTAGACAGTTCTGCTGTGATTTTTTTAACGAAGGTTGAAATGGTTAACGTATTCATTATTAGGCTTCATGAAGCGTCACTCGGAATGCCTTGTAAATTCCTGCGTTTAGAAAATTATTTCTTGTCTGGTGTGTTACTTGCTTTATTCTCATGCTGGGACCCATTCTAATAGTCGGTAATGAATATTTATTTTATGTCAAAGTGCCCAAAGGCTCCAAAGGGAGCATTGAGTAGGGGGGGTAAGGCGTTGAATAAATGGCAACAGAAAACCGACAGTTGAGAGCTAAAAATGTTAGAGCTGAAAATGTTTACAATGCTACGTGCTTGCAAAACAGTGTTATAAATAAAAATAGCGAAGTAATACAAATAGTTGTCAGGAACGGAATGAAAAGCGCAGTTCACAGTAACATAGAAAGCGGCGCATCAATCGCACAAAACAACGCACAAAGCGCGAACTTGAAACAACGATTAAAAACATAGCAAAGAATAACAATTCCAAGAGAAAGAGCCATTCCACCCCGCATGACGAACGGTGCATTGAAGAAAAAAAAGAACAGACATGGCCCACATGTGACACGTATTATTGTTGTAGCGGGTGGCAGAGTGACGGAGACGATCCAAGAGCACGTACCGCACTGTTTTATTTCAGTGACTGCGAACTAGATATATAGGCTGCTTGCCTATGACGTAACATAAAAAGAACGAATCATGTTTGACACGTGTGGCACAGCACTTCATATCAATTATCTGGCACGGCATATGTACAGATGAATATATTTGTTATAATAAAAAATACGGGTTCAGTAGTTGTCCGAATTTACCTTTACTCATTGGCGCAACAGTGCCGTTAGGAAGCGAATTCCATAATGGAATTGCGCGTGGTAAAGCCGAGAAGTTAAATGCGTTAGTGTTCCCATAAATGTTAGTAAAGCTTAAATCATTGTAGAGTCATCGTAATGTGCAAGACGCCCGTTCTAGTGACATGGTTGATGGCTTAATTTGGTGAACGTATCTCTGGAGCAAGGACAGGAGTGCTATGTAACATCGGCTGCCTATAGTTTCAAGGGAGAGGCGAATTTTATTTGAGCAATGCTTTACTGGTGGTTCTGAATCAATTACTGAATTGCCGGAGAGCTTCAGCCTTCTTTTTCTATTGCCCAATTGCAATTCTACCACCTCTGTCTGCTGGATTGATTATGATGTTCTCCCTATCCACGAGTTGTTTTAAAGTTTCGCGCTGTGCAAGAGATAACTTTTTACAGCTGTGACCTGACTCATTTTCTCTATAGTCTTTCTGTTGAAACTAGTTTTGTGTTTTCACCTAGTTGTTGACTCTATTCGGTGTCTGGTGCCCACATGCGTGGCGGTCGTGGAGTCTCGATGTTGAGTTTTTTTCCCTCTTTATCAAAAAGCAATTCATAATGCGCATGCGCCTTGCGTAAAATAACACAAACGAAGGTAAGAGATGTGTGGACACAAAAGAAACAACAATAACAGCAAAGGGGAAGAGAGATATGGACATAATGGAACACAGAGCACTATGGGGATACAATAGGTACAAGGTGATCTGGGCTATGTGGTAAAGTGTAATGGCTCCAGGACTAACATTCGCGAATGTGGTTATTTGCTTGAAGTCAGCGGTGCAATCAGGACTCGACGGGAAACAAAGGTCAGTGGGACGCCTCCCGTTGGGCACTCTGAAGAGGACTACAAATGAAGCTGTGTAGGGTGATATGGGCTGGAGAAGTTTCGAATTGGGGGAAGCTCAGAGTAATATTGATTACGAAGAACGACGGAACAATATGGAAGCAAGTAAATATGCTGGGAAAGTGTTCAAATATTTGTGCCGGAAAAAAGGTTGATTCACAGTGGAATAAAAGAAATAGGAAGCTCACCACCAAGTATGCGACTGGTAGGTGAGCAACATGGCAAAAAAGAACGTCAAACGGAAAGGCAGAGAGAGCAAGACAATCTCATGGGTGGCGGAAAGGGAAAAGAAACCTGCTATGAGTGACTGCTTAAGAGGAAACAAAATGAGGAAAGAAACAATTGATGATAACTCAAAGGGAAGCTCATTACTTTTCGAAGCGAGATCAGGATGCTTTAGAACACGCACCTATAAAGCACGATATAAGAAGGAAGAAGAAGCATGTGCTTGCTGCGCTAAGGCCGGGGAGACGGTGGAGCATGTTTTATTAGAATGCGAAGATATCTGCCCAGCTGTCAATTTAGGCACCTCTGGCCTCCTCGAATCCCTTGGATTCTGCTAGAGCAGAGGAAATGCAGGCATGTTCGCGATAGAAATTAGTAAGAGGCGATTGGAAGAGTGGTGGAGGTAAGGAAACGACAAACAATGGAGGCGTACAAAAACAAAGTTCCCAATATGGATTTAGAATGTCTGGCGATGGGAATACATCGCGTTTTTTTTCTTACATAGGTAGGACATTAGGCAATATACTAGCAAGAGTTTGGTGGCGCCACCCACCGCGCCGTTCCAAAGGGGGCGCTCATAGTATCCATCCATTCATCCGGCGCACGTGGAGGCGGCCGTAGAACGCAGACAGCGCGAGGTTTCAACCGGCACATTGCACACTTTTCACATGTTACGGGAGAATTTCACAGGATATATGTGTAACCGTCTAGTTCTCTAGTGCATTTACTTTTTCCAGCATCTTTGTACAGGGGGTTCCAGTCATCATGCATCGCGTTCTTAAATAAGACGGCATAACCAAGATAACCAAGCTACACGAAGGCAACCAAGTGCATATTGTTCGCAGCCGAATACAGCAGCGGCAAGTAATTTTTTCTTGATGTCAGTCAATTTGTTTATATATTTGTAACTAGCTATTTCTGACCACTGCTCTGAATGGCGTGCTGTCAATGAACAATTTGTTCAGTGAAATTCACACCTTTCGATCTTACTGTTTCTAAATATCATAATGCCTGCTTTGGCGGCTACTATAATATAGTGATAAAGGAATAAATAACTGCATAATATATCACGTCGCGCTTCGCGCACAAGATCCCCATCCATAACAACTTGAGACTGCGACAAGCCGCAGGCAATGGCACGCAAAGCCACGCAGCAAGACACGCATATTGCTTTAATGCGTAATCAGTCAATCAATCAATAAACTCTATTAAGGTCCTAAAGAAATACTAAGTGATAGTTGCGGGCTGCTCCCACGTTGGGGCCGGAAGGCCATGGTCCTCCGCCCATTCGCGTGCCCTTTGGACGGCCCTTAGTTGTTCCTGGGGATCGCCGCTTTTAAGGGCCTCTTCCTAGTCCTCTTGTTTATTCAAAGACGCGTTTTGTAACGCAGAGCATCGCCATTGCATGTGTGCTAACGAGCAGCACTCTTCATTGCACTCGGGGCAGTGTGCGTTGATGTCCGGAGCAAAGCGGCTAAACTTTTCTCTCGAAGAGAAAGATCCCGTTTGTAACATCCGGAATGTGGGAGATTGAGGTCTAGTTAGCTGTGGGTGTGGAAGCGGAGATTGCCTGTGTCCAAGCTGATAGTTTGACTGATGTTTGACTGTTGATAGTTTGATAGCTGATATTTGACTATTTCATGAAAAGAGAGTAACAGGTCAGAGTTATGCTCGCAATACCCACTGCTTATCGTATCAGGACCATAGCGGAATGTTAGACCTCACGCTTGGTCGTGAACTAGCTTATTCGGGTTGGGTTTGCTGGGATGTACATTGGTTCCCATGTGCGCCAGATACCATGCGATAGTGTGCAATGGAAACATTTCTGAACACTTACTGCGCTTTACATGAAACATTCTCTTTGGGTTGTCGCTTTCAGTTATGCTTTCCCTGGAAAATCTGCCGTGAATGAACACATTTTTTCCTGCAAGCTAGGTTTGTTGGTTCGCTAACAAAGCCAACACTACCTGGGTAGTTTGAAAGCTCGATGAAAGGGACTAGTTGGTAGCTGTTCATACTCTGTAACCCGTCTTATTACGGCTCATTTTATTACTTTTGCACATGTCGGTGAGTCCGTATTCTTTGGCGACTACCCCTGCATCGTCAGTTGAAAAGTTCAGTGCCTTGCATCTTCACAAAAACTGAGTAATTTGCGAAGACATTAGTCGTTATAATAGTGAAAATGTCGATGGTGGGTAGATTTATAAGTGATTAGGAAGAAGGTAAACCACAAAATAAATAAAAAAGGGAATAGCCATGAGCTACATAGGCCTCCTCAGAAAATGCATGGGGAAGCTTATGGTAGGGGTATGCCAACTGAAGTTTGGAGGTGTGTCAACTTGTAATTTGGGGTTGGGCCAATCGAAATATGGAGTTGGGCCAAATGACATTTGGGTGGGGGCCAAGTTAAACTTATGGGTAGGGCAACTTCAACTTTGCACGGGGGCCAAGTTGAAATGTGGGGTCCGCCAATTCAAATTTTTGGGTAGGCCAACCTAAATTACCAGATTGACCAACTTAAAATTGGGACATGGGCCAAAATAAAATGGTGGTGAGCCAACTTGAAATGTGAGGGTGGACCCGCCTAAATTTGGGGCCGGGCCAACATTGAAATTTGGATGTAGGCCAAATTGAAATTTAGGGGTGGGCCAACTTAAATTTGAGGGTGATCGAACAGGAAATCTGGGGGCCGACAAAGATAAGTTTTGAGCTCGGCAAACTTGAAATGTTGGTATTTGCTTGCGCAATCTTAGACGACTCCAGTGGAGTTTCTGCATGCATTTATTCAAATTTGCGGGACATGTTTTATAGAAGTGTCCGAACTCGTATACGACACGTTTCCATCCGCTTGTTTGGCTTTTAAACAGCTCTTCTCGCGTTCAAAATTGTGCATACAGCGTTTCAAAAGATTAGGAATAGACAACGGATACCTTTCGTTAATGTATCCCTGTGAATCAATCATGAACACAAAGCACAGTAGTGACGACGGGCTGTCTCTCGCAGGGAGCCTTTCACCCGAGCGCTGGTGAACTTGGTGCAGCAAATAGACGTGTACCTTGCCATTTTCGGTCACCTGGCCATCCCGGATTTTCCGGCAGCCAAAAAGAAGGCCGCGTGCGTCATGCTGACCGAACGCACGTTTCCAGGAGCGCTCGGCCATGGACTGCTCTACCAACGCGCCACACAATTCGGGGCGCCTAATGGCATCAATCCTGGAGGCACCAGCATCCCGGCGGTACGCAACTTTTGCGATTTCCGCCAATAAAAGGCTGCTGTGCCGCTGCGGTGGTGGCTAACACGACAACAAATTTCGAAAAAGAGGCCCTTGGGGTCAACATTCTAATCCCTCGTACGAGCAGTCCCCCGGAGGGCAAGGGATCGGGGGCGGCTTGCACGAACATTTATTAACAAAATAATAACAAATTTAAGAACGCGTTCTGGTGCGGACTATGCGTTACCTATCGAACATTTAAGAAGGCGTCCTGAAATTAGTTACTGTTTTCGATAATTATTGTTCGTGAGAGCCGCCCCAGGAATGGCCTGAAAAGAATTAAAAGTATCATCGCTAAACAAGAACGCTCGCCAATTCATTTCTTTAAAGGGATAATCGGGTAATACTGCAAGCATTATGTCATGCGTTTGTGCATGTTAGAAACAGACCGGGACTTCTTTTAATGCCAGATCGAGGTTTCTAAAGTTTTATTTAGCTGTTTCTTTTTTCGACTGCATGAAAGTCCAACACATCTCCCGATGGACGGCTGCTATTGTAGTATGACATCACATGGGACTCTCGAAGATGTCAGCGTTGTACCAGGGCCCCTCAGAGACAGAGACAAAGCTCAGAGACAGGAAGAGCGTAAATGTTCGACTATTTCTGACTGTCTCGTCAGTATAAGCACATTATCGCACAAGTTCAATAAGGCAGTACACATACGAGGAAAAGAAATGCGCAATATTTCTGTTTGCACATTATTTACCACATGCCTGTTTTGTGCGTGATGCCATTATGTCTTAATGCTATTTTGCCATTCTTAGCGTTATGAAGCACTGGTTCAGCAACTAGCTCACTTTTACTAAACACAATGTCACATTCAGGCTGTATCTATTATTTCGCTTTAGTGAGGCAGTACTTGTTTCTTCAGCTTATCGGGAGGCATGTGTTCAACATGCAAGCGCTCAAAGTCCATCACATAAACTGTAGTCAAGTTCATTCATACAATCATAAATACTTAGGCACATAGAGAAAGAAAGTAAAAAAAAACTAGTTTTTAACTGTCAAATTTACGAATGCGAAGTCACACGACCTGCTCTACTTAAGCTTTCACTACTCTACCTGGTAAGTACTAGCGAATGTATTAAGTGTATAATAATAAACAAAATATTTTGTTATTTAACCCAAAGCACTGCTATATATGCAAGTTCTCCTAGAGCTACTGCACTGTTAGAGTAGTTCACAGGCTCAAATGTTATTTTTTTTCGGATGATTATGTAATGACGGAAATATGAAGAGAAATACATAATAACAGTACTCATGGGTAGCGGCAGTGCTTACACAAGAATATATTAGCTATTCTGTCTTATGAAAAAGCATCAACGACTTCCCAGCTCCGATGCGGCCTATTTAAATACATGTCAAAAGCAGAAACTCTTATCTTAAATAACCCCTCGGTCGACTTTATTTAAGTGTGCGGCATTCGAGATAGAAAGCCAAATTGTCATGTCTTTTGAAAGCGCAACTTTGATTTATGGCTTGAGCGTTCAAAAACAAACTTTTCAAAATTTGCAAGTTGAAAAATGGAAGCACGAAGTTAACAAATCCGTAGCTATGCACCAAGAAAAGATTTTCTAGTTCTGTAAGTTGCATCCGTTATGTCATCCAGCGTGGACAAATGTAATTTATCAATTACATCTGACATGAATTCGTTACATTCTTTACAAGGGTTTTCCAAAGCTTTCACTCACACATTATTGGTTTAATTGGGAACCATGTATAATACAAAGATTTGTACACTTTAGACGCACTATGAGGTGGAGTTCACATATATGCAATGTTGTTTTTATTTGCTGAGTTACAGACTAAATTTTACAGTGTTGTTTGCTGGAAATTAGCAATTTTCTTCAATTTTTATTAAGAGATTGACAGACAACATATAAAATTTGCTTCAAGGTGAGACTATAACTCCTTTTCATTTTAAATTCAATAAACCTCAACAAATTTGGCACAATCTTTAACGAGAAGAACTATTAACCTTTCCCGTATATTTAGGTAGGGGCCCCCGAGCTATAGCTTTCTCTTAACACGGGACCGATGCTGTGCCAGTGCAGCTTCCAGGTCTGGCCGGGGTGCTAGCGCAACTGAGTGTAGGCTCGCCTTTACAGTATGCGCTTCTCTAGCGATAATAAAAGTCGTATTTTTCAACATGACAAAGTGTTTCCATGAGTCTCCTAACATATTCTGAAAGGAACAAAGACGATATTAACCTTCAATAGTTTAAAAGAAACAGCCATAACGAACAGTCGGCGCGGTAGAAACATGCCACAGATGTCAGCAAAACACCCAGACTGTGTCCGTGACTCATGCAGAGCTGGTGGTGGTGGTGCAGCATGCGGCCTAAGAATTTCCTTTTGTGTGGCAGGAAAACGTGCATGGCAGGAAAACTTGAGTGACTTTGCGTAGTAGGCTTAAGATCCCCCTCGTGGCCACGGACCTCTGCCGTAGCACTCGCTACGTCGAGCTCGCTACCATACCACCCTGAGATGAGACACCATAAAAGACACCAATGGAAAGAGCGAAGGGGAGGGGGGGGTGCAATGGCAAATAATTATGCGTCGAAAAAGCGAAAAGGCGCCGGGCGCTTACGCTGAGTGGAACACTGGCGCTATGTGCTCAATGCAGGAAACAACGAAAGAGTGAAAATTTGGAGGACGGTGCCCTTAGCAATTCATATTGACTTACGGTGCTTTAGAACATCAACTTCAAAATGACATTTGATTTAGGGATGCCACCACTGAGAAGTACATAAAATGAGTCGCAGATGCACCCACGAGACGCGCTCCCTAACTGCTCACGGAATACCTCGCTACTGGGGACGAAAGCACTAGGGAATAGTGCGAGGTTAGAAGAAAGTTGTGCTTTATTTTTGTAAGAAAGAAAGAGAGAAAGAAAGAAAGGATGACCCGCCTAACCAAGTTATTTGAATGAAAGTTTCTCCGAAGTACGGCACGTTCTACTCAGACTTTATTGTTCGCCTAATGGCCTGCCTTTCCTGACTTGTCATCATTTTCCTCTCCTTTCAAATTTGCTGAATAGGAGGAGCTTGTTTGAACTTCACTAAAAATGCGGATAACCTAATTTTGCATATTTACTTAACCGAATACGCATGAAATGCGCACTGCACCTAGCTATCTATACGAAGTTTAATGCACATGCAACACATTATGTGTTTGTTCATTGTTTGCATTTCTTGTGTTTTTGTGCACGTCTGTTCTACAGTGTTAATCTGGGGGTTCATCTGGCGAAAACTATTTACACCGTTTAGTTTTTTATAAGTGTCCTTTTTTACACATATACATTGTACCCACCTGCTTTTCTGCTTATTATTACAAAATCAACACATAAATATGCGTGTTATCGATGATGTCATGCTGAATAGGTACTTCTGCGATGCACTCAATACTTAGAACATTTCAAAAAATGCATAATTATCAGTTACGAAGCTAACTCGATGCTGAAGCAAACTATGATGCTACATTTGTGCATCGTTGCTTGTAGCGAGAGAGCGGGGGGTGTCTCGGCCTGCCGTCCCAGGAGCCGCTAACCCTAGTGACACCACTGCTCGTGATACAAAATTGCCAGTCGATTAAGCCCCACCATCTTCGTTCGAACGCCACCGAAATTAATATCAAATAACGAACTTTCGTCTACCCCGCCCGTTCTTGATGAAGATCACCTCATCACTCCGCTGCCCGACATTCGATGGCAATATGACGCGGCCGCACGTTACGCACTTCTATCACGACCAACCGGACTTGCATCCCTGTCGTCAACGTTGATTAGACCAAGCAAAATGTAACCCGGGAAATTTGACTAGCCCAACTTGAGCCTTTATATTACCATCACGTGGCGGCTTTCTGACCCGACGATTCCCTTGCTACGAGTTCTCCAAAGTCTGCATCGTGTGCTGATTTCAAGATTAACAAAATCATAGTGGTCGAGCTCAGGTCGAAGACCTCTACCGTACTTTCTTTTTCTACCGGGATATTTTCAAATTTGGCAGTCGCCGTTTTGAACAGATGCTTGCTGTCAAGCGTCATCACAATCCTGGCGATACTGCTGCTATTTACCGTAGATTATATTGCCACGACCTCGACACAGCTGACAGCCACTCAGTGCAATTCGGTGCCACGTGCTAGGCATGTCGCGTGGCCCCCAGAAGACGACAACGACGAAAGGTGCCAGGACAGCGATATATAAAAGATCTATAGCATCGACCGAAGTCTTTTGTGGCTTTGTCTGTGACAAACTAGTGGAAGTGCGGGGTACGCGTCTATGTACTCTGACCCCAGGAACTGGAAGCGGACAACCTACGCAAAAGCCGACGGCTCGAAAGACTGCCTCCGGAATGCCGCCTGCAAGATCTGCCGAGGATGTCCACCACAACCGCAAGCCAGACACAGGAGACATACTGTACGGGACAGCCTCCTGCATCGCTGGTTCTCCACACCCCACGCTGGTCGCGGCCGTTCCATTGTGAGCCTTTCGAGGACGTGGAAGACTGGCTCGACGACTTCGATCGTGTGGCTGACGTCAATTATTGGGACGAGCAGAAAAAGTTGAGCAACGTGTACTTCGCCCTAGATGACTGCGCCCGAACATAGTTCGCTAACCACGAGCCATCCATCACCACCTCGCAATAATTTGAGCGGCAGATACGCGATACGTACAGTAGCCCCGCAAGGAAAGAGCGAGCAGAGCAAGCCCTTCAGAATAGGGTTCAAAGGCCGAACGAAAGCGTAGCCATGTTCGTAGATGACATGTCGCGGATTTTCAAGCGTTCTGGCCCTGGCATGACAGAAGCGAAGAATGTACGCCTGCTGATGCGTGCAGTGAAAGAGCAGCTGTTTGCTGAACTGATGCGAAGGCCTCCAGCTACAGTAGCTGAGTTCGTCAGTGAGGCGACAACAATGGAGTGAGCCCTTCGGCAACGCTCCTCGGTCTACGATCGTCAAATCAGCCTGCTATCAGCACCTTCTCTCTTGTTGCCCTGTGACACCGATGCGCTTTGAGAGCTTGTGCGTAGTGTGGTGCGTGAGGAGCTCTATCGACTACAGGGAGTGCGATTTCAACCGACCGTAACATCCCTCACATATATCGTCTGCGAAGAAGTCCGCCATGCGGCACAGCCATTCGTGCAAACGAGACCTGAAGCCGCCCCGTAGTGACTTATGCGCAAGCAGTGAGGCTACCTGCGCAACTCGGGAACCGCCGTAGCCCGCCTTCTTCTGAAGAACCGCTGTGCCACTTCCAGGGCCAAGCTTCAAGTACAAATATGTACGGGTCCACGGGCCCCCGAATCAATACGCGAAAGTCAGACGTGTGGCGCACACCTAACTCTCAGCCACTCTGCTTCCACTGTGGCGAAGTGGGCCACAGTGGAAGCAGTAGCAGTGGAAGCCGCGTAGTAGCAGGCACGCGTTGTACTGTGCCTGCTACTACCGAAGAATAGAACTGCGGGGCTGTCACCCCGGCGCTCGTCGCCCACGTGAGGGAGAGCGCCCGAGAGAAATCCAGCAATATCTGGCCAGTCAACCTTCGTCGCCCTAAGCGGAGTTCCCACCGGTTGAACAGTCCCTGTCAACGACCCGATCTCCGTCGCCGCATAGGCGCCTGTCACGATCACCACCTCCTCGACGATCGACGTCACCTAGCCGCTACACTACGTTATCCGCTTCCGTGGGCAACCGGCCCACGAGCCCAAGTCGGGGAAACTAAGAAAAGCGACCTCCGGGAGTGGGGCCGCTGTCCAACGCACTTCGAAATATCCTCCGCTGCGACACCCCGATGACGGCCTCGACGACGACGACAACGACGACTGCGTACCTTCAACACTTTCCTTCGAAAACCGAGAACCTGTTTCAGCCGACATACTCGTTTCTGTAGATAAGCACCCGGTAACCGCTCTTGTCGATACTGGTGCCAATTATTCTATCATGAGCGGACAACTGGTTACTGCACTTCGCAAGGTGACGACACCGTCTCAGATTTTAGTACCAATTTCAGTCGTGAATACCAGCACTTGGCGCCCACGAACTGCCATCGCCTATTTGGAGCCAGTCAGTGACTTTCCCACTTGTTTACCTGTAGGACACAATGATGGAGGTTCTAACTGTGACCTACCAGCCAACAGCAAGAGTTATGTGAATTCTAAATTATCAGGTGAACAACAGGCTAGCATTCGAAGCCTATTACAGTCTTTTGCGGACTGTTTCGCTTCAACATCGAAGGTCAACGAAACGCCTATTGCGAAACAAAGATTTATTACAAATCCCAATGAAAGACCCGCGCGCCAGCGTGCCTACCGTGTTTCTCATAAAGAGCAAGACGCCTTCCTAAATCAAGTCCAACAAATGCTTACCGACATCATACAGCCCTCCACTAGTCCATGGGCGTCACCTGTGGTTCTGGTGAAAAAAAAAGACGTCACACTGCGTTTTCATTGACTATCGCAAGCTTAACAACGTCACGAAGAAGGACGTTTATCCGCTTCCCCGATTCGACCACTCTTTGAACCGCCTTCGACATGCTCGATACTTCTCATCGATGGACCTTCGCAGTGGCTACTGGCAAATAGAGGTTGATGAGCATGACCGTGAGAAAACCGCGTTTGTTATTCCTGACGGACTCTACGAATTCAAGGTCCTTCCTTTCTGATTGTGATCTGCTCCTGCTACTTTTCAGCGCAAGATGAACACGGTTCTATCAGGTCTCAAGTGGCAGTCATGTCTTGTCTATTTAGATGATATCGTTGTGTTTTCAGAAACTTTTGAGCACCACCTTCAGCGCTTACAAGCAGTTCTTGACGCAATTCGTACTGCTGGCCTGCCTTTAAAGCCTGAAAAATGCCATTTCGGGTATGACGACCTCAAATTTTTAGGCCATGTCGTCAGCTACGAGGGCATTCGACCAGACCCCGACAAAACCATTGCTGTTGCTTCGTTTCCAACACCTTCGAACAAACACGAACTCCGCCGTTTTCCAGGGCTTTGCGCATATTATCGACGCTTTGTGGCTAACTTTTCACGGATAGCCGAGCCTTTCCAACGGTTGACGAAGGGTAATGTTCCGTTTGTCTGGGAGCAGCACAAAGAATAGGCCTTCTGTGAACTCCAGAAACGTCTGCACACACTTCCTGTTCTAGGACACTTTGACGAAGACAGTGACACCGAGTTGCACACGGATGCCAGACAAAACCATTGCTGTTGCTTCGTTTCCAACACCTTCGAACAAACACGAACTCCGCCGTTTTCCAGGGCTTTGCGCATATTATCGACGCTTCGTGGCTAACTTTTCACGGATAGCCGAACCTTTCCAACGGTTGACTAAGGGTAATGTTCCGTTTGTCTGGGAGCAGCACAAACAAGAGGCCTTCTGTGAACTGCAGAAACGTCTGCAGACACTTCCTGTTCTAGGACACTTTGACGAAGACAGTGACACCGAGTTGCACACGGATGCCAGAAACGTTGGCCTTGGTGCCGTCTTTTACAGTGGCAAGATGGAGCCCAGCGTGTCATTGCGTACTCAAGCCGCACTTTGTCTCCAGCTGAAAGGAACAATCCCACTACGGAGAAAGAATGCTTGGTCGTTGTGTGGGCAATTCCTAAGTTCCGACCATGTTTGTACGGCCAATCGTTTCGAGTTGTGACAGATCACCATTCATTGTGCTGGCTCGCCAATCTGAAGGATCCATCTGGCCGTCTTGCACGCTGGAGTCTTCGCTTGCAAGAATACGATATGACAATAGTCTTCAAGTCCGGGCGTAAACACACCGACGCCGACTGCCTGTCACGTGCTCCACTTCAACCGTCGCCATACAACTTTAATGAAGAGGACGCATTTCTGTACATTATCACAGTATCAGACATCAGCAAGCAACAGCGCGATGATTCAGAACTCCGGCTCCTCATCGACTACCTTGAGAACCGTCTACCAGAGCCTCCTCGTATGTTCATGCGCAAGTTATCGTTTTTTCTCCGCGATGGCGTTCTCTACAAATTGGGCTTTCACTCGACCGCAACCTCCTGCCTCCTTGTAGTGCCGTATTCACTACGTGACGACATCCTGTGGGCCTCTCACAACGAGCCATCTTCGGGCCACTTGGGATTCGCACGGACGTTTTCACGCATACACCAAAAGTTCTTCTGTCCTAACCTTCGCTGTGACGTAAAGCAATACATGGAGACGTGCCTCGACTGCCAGAGACTCAAGACACCACCCGTACGTCCTGCTGGGCTTCTCCATCCCGTGGATCCTCCGCGGATCCCTTTTCAACAGGTTGGCATAGATTTGCTTGGACCATTCCCCACGTCGAGGGCGGGTAACCGTTGGATTGCTGTTGCCTCAGACTACCTTACACGTTACATTGAAACCAGAGCTCTCCCACGAGGCACTGCTAATAATATTGCGACATTCTTTGTACATTGTATCATACTTCGCACGGTGCTCCAACAGTGGTTATGACCGGCCGGGGCACAGCATTTAGAGCGCAGCTCACAGAAGATATCATACTTCTCAGTGGTATAGTTCACCGTGAAGCCACTGCTTACCATCCCCAGACTAATGGGCTCACAGAAAGGCTAAACAAAACGATCGCTGATATGATTTCCATGTATGTTGCCGTCGACCACAACAACTGGGACGACGTTCTCCCATATGTTACGTTTGCATATAATACTGACGTTCAAGAAACTACCGGCTTCACCCCTTTTCGCTTTGTGCACGGCCGGGAAGCTGTCACAACGTTGGACGCAGTGCTTTTACCCACCTTGTGTTCTAATGTTTTCACTGATGCTGCCGAATTCGCTCGATGCGCCGAAGAGGCGCGCCAGCTCGCACGAATGCGTATCCGCTACCAACAACAGAACAACGCCGACCGATACAATCTTCGTCACCGCGACGTCACTTATCAACCCGGTGTAGACACCGATCCGCCAGCGTGGTCGGTCTAAGAAACTTTTGCGCCGCTACTTTGGACCTTATGGGATCGTTCAACTACCCGGCGACGTCACATACGAAGTGATTCCTGAAGGAGACGGCACCACTCGCCATCCCCGATGCCCATGCGTGTCCGATGTCGTTCACGTCTCTAGACTGAAGTTATACCACTCACGCTGAACGCGAAGCTCCGCACCTCTCTCACCATCTGCGTCTCCCTTAACTTTATCACCGTGGTAATCTCCAGTGCATGAATGTTCCGCATCGAGACGATGCTTCTAGAGAGAGAGGTAATGCCACGACCTAGACACAGCTGACAGCCACTCCGTGCAATTTGGTGCCACATGCTAGGCATGTTGGGTAGCTCCCAGAAGAAGACAACGACGAAGGTGCCAGGACAGCGATATATAAAAATCGATAGCGTCGTCCGAAGTCTTTTGTGGCTTTGTCTGTGACAATATTGAGCATCACTGAGCATCATTATTGAGCATTATATTGAGCATATTGACTTGAAAAATTATAGACCGATCAGCTTACTGTCCGTTGCCTACAAAGTATTTACTCAGGTAATCGCAAATAGAATCAGGAACACCTTATACTTCAGTAAACCAAATGACCAGGCAGGATTCCGTAAACGCTACTCAACAATAGACCATATTCACACTATCAATCGAAATTCCATATCACACCATCGACCACATATCACAATGGACCATATTCACACTATCGGAATGTTCTTTCGGGCTCCGCTAAATTGTCGCCGTGGTTCATCTCCTGGAGGCTTCTGGCGTTCAACGTGACATAAACAAAAATCGTGCGGTCCGAGACTTTTCAATTCCGAACTCAGCCACAAACCTTCGCAATTGTGTTCGGCTATGAACTAACTTCCGCGGCTTTGTTCGAGATTTTTCCGGTATTGCTCGACCTCTCACTCACCTTTTGAAGAAAGGCGTACCTTTCTCCCAGAGACCTCCGCAATCAGCCACTTTCTCTTACACATCTTACCTCACCACTGATCCCCGCCCATTTCGACGCTAATGCCTCAGCAAAATTCCGTATGCAGGCCAGCGGTCATGATGTATGCTGTTACGTTTCGCTTACGACGCGCGGTATAGCCGGCGCGGATGCAACGGACGCCGGGGCTTCGTTCAAAGCGACGGACATTGTGGCCCGTTCGGCGCCGCCGCTACGCCTCCCCGCCAAGCGCGTCCAGGCATGTTCCAATGCCACGTGTCTTCGTGTGCGCGCGTGTGTGTGTGTGCATGTTGGTGCCCACGCTTGTCAAAGCGCGGCAGCCGGGGAGAGGAGCTCCCCCAACTGTGAAGCGAGGAGGTCTGACCGGCGCCGGCCCGGCGGATGCGTCAGCTACTCGTCTCAACGTGACCGTGCGGCGCCGTCACGTGCGCGTCTATCGAGGCGTTCCTTCTTCCCCTCGACTCCGAGAGTATAAGAGCAGCTGCTCCCGGACGCCGAGGGAGGCTCCGATTTCTTCTGTTGAGTAACGTGCTCTCCC
Organism: Dermacentor variabilis; assembly: GCF_050947875.1. NCBI lineage: Eukaryota > Metazoa > Arthropoda > Arachnida > Ixodida > Ixodidae > Dermacentor > Dermacentor variabilis. The sequence goes on along the minus strand of NC_134573.1, from coordinate 76,246,959 downwards.
GTCTCTCCACTTCGGTCGACCTGACCGCCCGCTCTTTTGCGATGCTAGAATAAACAAGTTGTTCTGTTACCAGTCGACTCATGCTTTGCCGGGACCTTCGGATGCTTCCAGTTGTGCCCCAGGCCGCCAGGCCAACGCTACCCTTGGGGCTTGCGACCCAGGTGCAACAACGGGTGTCAGCGCTGAGATTCCAACAACTGTCTGCCAGCGGTGAGATCGCGACAACGGAGGCCAGCAGCGAAGATATGCAGTTGACTGTATGCTGAGCAGCACAAGGACCATCCGGGAGCAGTGCAACGAGCCCTGTGTGATGACTGGTTGCCTGCAGCGGAACGACTGCGCTGAATTCTTGGCTGCGAGGTTTGGTGAGTGCGGGACTTTCTTCTTCTGAGTTTTGCCAGGCTTTTGTTAGTGTCAGATACAGAGCTGGTAATTGTGGTTGTCGTTGCTGCCGGGTTAGTTTGCGGCAAGACAATAGTAGGCAGTAGAGAAAGCAGCATTCAGAGCAGCCATGGATTTGAAGTCGTTGCGCAAACCGAAATTGCTGGAGCTTGCAAGAGAGTTGGGTCTGGATGTCTCAGACAAATTCAGAAAACCAGAACTGCTAAGGGCTATTTTTGAGTTAGAGGCTGAGGATGACGAGCTGTCGGAATGCCTTGAGACTATTGAGGAGAGGGCAAAAAGACAGGAGCGCGAACTTAAAGAGCAAAAAGAGAAACAGGAGCGCGAACTTAAAGAACAGAAAGAGAAACAGGAGCGCGAACTTAAAGAACAGAAAGAAGAGCGCGAACTTAAACAACAGAAACAGGAGCGCGAACTTAAAGAACAGAAAGAGCGAGAGCAACAAGAGAAAGAAAAAGAGCGCGACCGTCAACACGCTTTGGAAATGAAGCGTCTCGAGATAGAGATGGAACGCGCTCGTAGTGTAAGTCAGGCACACGGTGCAGGAGAACGAGCATTGTTCAAAATGACTGACCTGATGCGGCCGTTTAAGCTTGGAGAGGACATTGGTTCGTTCCTGGTTAACTTCGAGCGAACGTGCGAGAAGCAGGGGTTCTCTCGGGAAACGTGGCCACAGCGCTTGCTCACTTTGTTACCCGGCGAGGCGGCCGACGTAGTCGCTCGCTTGAAGAGAGAGGAGGCAGAGGATTTCGACAAAGTGAAATCGAGTCTGCTAAAGAAGTACAGGCTGTCAGCGGAGGCGTTCCGTCGGAAGTTTCGGGAAAATGAGAAAGGCAAAAGTGAGTGATATACAGAGTTTGCCTACACGCTTATGTCAAACATGCAGGAGTGGCTCAAAGAAGAAAAAGCGTTTGGTGACCACGAGAAAGTTCTGCAGTGTTTCGGGCTGGAACAGTTTTATAGTCGGTTACCTGAGAACGTGCGGTACTGGGTCTTGGATAGGCCAGACGTTTGTACGGTGGCTAAAGCCGCCGAGCTAGCCGAGGAGTTTGTGACGCGTCGGGCTCGCGGAGCTAAGGACGGTCAAAAGGGTGAATTTGGCTCCAAGTTTGAGAGGCCAAAGTTCACACCCATGAGAGCAAGGGGCGACACACGTAGTGCGGATGCGAGTGAAAGCAGTCCGACCGAACGTAAGGAGACGGCGGCAGCCGAAGCCGAACGCAGAAAGCGGTTCGAGACGAGGCAAGCGCGCGTTTGTTATACGTGCCAGAAGCCGGGTCACTTTTCGGCGCAGTGTCCGGAAACAAAAACAAAAGTCGTGTTTTTGTCATTATGCAGCACTGACGAGAACATGAAGCTTCTCGAGCCTTACATGCGAGACCTCCTCGTGAACGGGAAAGAATGCCGAGTGCTTCGCGATTCCGCAGCTACGATGGATGTAGTTCACCCGTCTTACGTAGAACCCGATATGTTCACGGGCGATTGCGCATGGATCAAGCAAGCCGTGGAAGCTCATAGCGTGTGTCTGCCCGTAGCAAAAGTGCTTATTGAAGGACCTTTCGGAGCACTTGACACGGAGGCCGCAGTGTCATCTATGCTGCCTCCCCAGTACCCGTACCTATTTTCGAACAGGTCCGATCACCTCCTGCGCGAGAAGGGGCTTTTGTTTGGTGAGGCTAGCGTTCAGGCCTTAACCAGATCGAAGGTTCGGGAGCTCGCTGCAAAGGCGGTAGTTGCGGGGCCGACGTTGTCAAACAATGAAAAAGGGTCAGAGGCGCAGCAAGCGGATATTCAGAGCACGCCCGAACTGAGTAAAATTGAGCCTGTAGCGTTGAAGGCACCAGATACTGGAGAGGGAATGCCCGACACGGGAAAGTTAGAAGAGCTATCTGCAGATTTGCTCATCGCGCCTACGTCAGACGGACTTGATAGGTTGCTAAAAGTCAGCCGGTCGGCTTTGATAGCCGAGCAAAAGAAGGATGGCAGCCTAGAAAACATACGCTGCATTGTCAAGGAAGGTATCACCAAGAAAAATGCTCGCTTTGTGGAAAGAGGTGGGGTCCTGTACCGGAAGTATCTAGACCGCAGGGGAGTGGAGTTCGATCAGCTGATCGTTCCTCAGTGCTACCGTCAGGATCTGTTGCGCTTGTCGCATGGGGGTTCGTGGTCCGGACACCTAGGAGTTAAGAAAACTAAGGACCGTCTCTTGCAAGAGTACTATTGGCCAGGGTGTTTTCGGGACGCAGACCAGTTCGTGAGGACATGTGACACCTGTCAGCGGGTGGGCAAACCAGGGGACAAATCGAGGGCACCGTTGAAATTGGTACCTATCATTACGGAGCCTTTTAGACGGCTCGTTATTGATACAGTGGGACCTCTGCCGGCAACAACCACGGGGTACAGACACATTTTGACTGTGATCTGCCCAGCGACAAAGTTCCCTGAAGCAGTGCCGCTTAAAGAACTCAGCTCAGTTGAGATAGTCAATGCACTACTGTCCATATTTGCGCGAGTTGGTTTTCCTGCGGAAATCCAATCAGATCAGGGCACAGTGTTTACTAGCGCTTTGACGACGCCTTTTCTCGAAAGGTGTGGGGTAAAGCTGATACACAGCTCAGTGTACCACCCACAGTCGAATTCCGTTGAGAAGCTCCACTCCGTCATGAAGCGCGTGTTGAGAGCATTGTGTTTTGAACAACAAACTGACTGGGAGCTGTGTCTGCCTGGGGTGATGTTTGCATTAAGGACCGCGCCGCATGCGGCTACGGGGTTTTCGCCAGCTGAGCTGGCGTACGGTCGCCCGCTGCGGTCTCCGCTTCGCATGCTTCGAGAATCGTGGGAAGGCAGGGGCGACGACCCAGTCGTGGTGGAGTACGTGCTTAGGCTCCTCGAACGCTTAAGAAGGGCACAGGAGTTGTCAGGTGAACCAATGGCAAAGGCCCAGCAGAGGGCCAAGGTTTATTACGATCGGACAGCCAGGGCCCGTAGTTTCGAGGTGGGCGATGAGGTCATGATATTGCGCACATCGCTAAAAAACAAACTCGACGTGCAGTGGGAGGGCCCAGCACGGATTGTTCAAAAACTGTCGGACGTTAACTACGTGGTGAGTCTGCCAGGAAAGCGGAAAGCACAGCAAGTTTACCACTGTAAACTTCTCAAACCCTATAGACAAAGGGAAGCAGTGGTGTGCATGATGGTAAACGTTCCTGAAGAGCTTCCGGTCGAGCTTCCGGGACTAGGCTCAGTGACGAACAGGGAAGACACCGATCAAGTCATTAGTGACTTAATCAGTAAAGCACCGCTGTCGCCTGAGCAGAAAACCGAACTACACCAGCTCTTACAAGAGTTTCAAGGTCAGTTCTCTGAGAGGCCTGGTAGGACTTCTGTCCTTACTCATGATATAGAACTTACCTCCCCAGAGCCAGTACAATCCAAGGCGTATCGGGTGTCACCCCGCCAGCACGATATTATGGAGGCTGAGGTAAAGAAAATGCTACAGCTCGGTGTTATTGAGGCGGGTGAGAGTGATTATACCTCCCCTTTGATTTTAGTTGAGGTACCGGGCAAGGAACCTCGTCCTTGCGTCGACTACCGCAGGCTTAATTCCATCACTAAGGATCAAATTTATCCGATCCCTCACATCGAGGAGCGCCTTGAGAAAGTGAGTAGCGCTCAGTTTATTTCCACCCTAGATCTTGTCAGGGGTTATTGGCAGGTTCCACTTACAGAAGAGGCTAGTAGGTATGCGGCGTTCATTTCACCAATGGGAACATTCCGTCCTAAAGTGTTGAGTTTTGGTTTGAAGAACGCGCCATACTGCTTTTCAAGCCTCATGGATAAAGTGTTGCGGGGACAGCAAGAATTCGCTTTACCGTATCTAGACGACGTAGCGATATTCTCCGCATCCTGGTCTGAGCATATGGCACACTTGCGGGCAGTGCTAACCCGCCTGCGCGAAGCGGGCTTGACAGTCAAGGCTCCCAAGTGCCAGTTAGCACAGGCCGAGGTTGTCTACCTCGGTCACGTGATTGGACGGGGTCGTCGCCGCCCCTCTGAAATAAAGGTGGCCGCTGTGCGAGACTTCCCGCAACCGCGCACGAAGACCGATATTCGGTCGTTCTTAGGTGTCGCCGGCTACTATCAGCGGTACATCCCCCGGTACTCTGATATCGCGGCTCCCCTGACGGATGCTCTAAGAAAAACAGAGCCCCAAACAGTCGTCTGGGACGAGACAAAGGAAAGAGCTTTTAGCGCCCTAAAGAGCACCCTAACAAGCCAGCCTGTGCTACGATCGCCAGACTACACAAAAGGGTTCGTTGTTCAGTGCGATGCTAGTGAGCGAGGCATGGGCGTTGTACTGTGCCAACGGGAAAATGGAGAAGTGGAACACCCCGTCCTGTATGCTAGTCGTAAGCTGACCAGTCGTGAGCAGGCGTACAGCGCCACCGAGAAAGAGTATGCTTGTCTCGTGTGGGCCGTTCAGAAATTGTCATGCTACCTAGCCGGCTCGAGGTTTATCATTGAGACGGATCACTGCCCTCTCCAATGGCTGCAGACCATCTCTCCCAAAAATTGCCGCCTCCTGCGCTGGAGCCTCGCTTTGCAACAATATTCCTTTGAGGTGCGTTACAAAAAGGGGAGTCTCAACGGTAACGCCGATGGCTTAAGTCGAAGCCCCTAACGTAGGAATCAGCCTCAGAGCTGTTTGTTACTGATGTTTTTCTTCCTGAGGCAGCATTTTTAACATATTGCTTTTGTTTAGTGTTTCAAAGTGATGACGTGTTTTGTAGTGCAATTTTCCAATTTGTGGACGCGTTCTGAGTGCTGCTAGACTACCGTAAGGAACTAGGCAGTGGTATAAAAGGGGAAAGAGCCTGGCAGGACTTGGTGAGGGTTGTTTCGTGCTTGCTGACTGAGCGGTTGAGTTTCGGCGTAGTTCTACCGCTTGCTGGGAACGAGAACAAAAATGTCAACTCTCCCGAAGCCACTTTGCAGTGTCCTGTGTGAACCTGAACGAGAGAACGAGGCCTTCTCTGTGCGCTGCGCTCAAGAAACGCCGAAGAACGCCCGACTTCGGTTATGAGCATCATCGAGCGACATCCCTCCGGACAGCGGATGCAGTCCGCTGACCATCGGGATCTCCTTCCCCCGGCGGGGCGGTCTGTTACGTTTCGCCTACGACGCGCGGTATAGCCGGCGCGGATGCAACGGACGCCGGGGCTTCGTTCAAAGCGACGGACATTTTGGCCCGTTCGGCGCCGCCGCTACGCCTCCCAGCCAAGCGCGTCCAGGCATGTTCCAATGCCACGTGTCTTCGTGTGCGTGTGTGTGTGTGTGTGCATGTTGGTGCCCACGCTTGTCAAAGCGCGGCAGCCGGGGAGAGGAGCTCCCCCAACTGTGAAGCGAGGAGGTCTGAGCGGCGCCGGCCCGGCGGATGCGTCACCTACTCGTCTCAACGTGCCCGAGCGGCGCCGTCACGTGCGCGTCTATCGAGGCGTTCCTTCTTCCCCTCGACTCCGAGAGTATAAGAGCAGCTGCTCCCGGACGCCGAGGGAGGCTCCGATTTCTTCTGTTGAGTAACGTGCTCTCCCGTCTCTCCACTTCGGTCGACCTGACCGCCCGCTCTTTTGCGATGCTAGAATAAACAAGTTGTTCTGTTACCAGTCGACTCATGCTTTGCCGGGACCTTCGGATGCTTCCAGTTGTGCCCCAGGCCGGCAGGCCAACGCTACCCTTGGGGCTTGCGACCCAGGTGCAACAACGGGTGTCAGCGCTGAGATTCCAACAATGCGCTGCTCTAGACTAGCGTCAGCGTGTCCATGATTGTGCTATCGCGAATGCCAGCCGCCTCAACTCACCATCAAAGCGTAATTGTTTACGGAACCGGAATGCCTCGGTGTTGTCCAGGTGGTTGCCAAGCTCCGTCCTTAGCTTTACAGCCGTCCTTGTTCTGTAATAACTTAGCATCATGCTCTCTGCTGGCTTTCGTCCCTTAACGATACAAGCGGCAGGTTTGGTCGCTGGACTTTGAGGCGCCAAGAATTTTGATACTATATGATTCGCGAGTGCGGACGCCAGCATCATGACGCGCACTGTTTGTCGCGTGACCCCGTTGAAAACTCCGACGTGGGTGACATAGAGAACACCGCTTATGTTTTCTCCGTGTCACAGCTTTCCGCATTGCGGAACTAGTAACTTTGCGATGCCTTACTCAAATCGCTCGTCAATAATTCCGAATCCACCCCGACGATGCTTCCTTACGCCTATTTGTTCTAGGTGGTTATACTTTATATCATCGTAATGTTCATCTCGAAGGCCCAACCTCCTTCTCGTCCTTCCAAAGTAGCTCTGTTCGACCGTTCAAAACAAACTTCACGACGCGCCCACCGCCAGGCATCTCGGCATGTCTCGCACTTACGAAAGAGAACGCCGCCGCTTTTTCTGGCCCAGTCACGCACGTTCTGTAGGACTTTAGGTCACTGCTTGTGAGCCATGTCAATGCCGCAAGAGTCATTTCTACTTAGAGCTGGTTATCTGCACTCACTTGATATGCCGGTATAGCCATTCGGTCATTTCGGTTTAGATCTCCTGGCTCCTTTTCCCGTATCTCACTCGAGGAACAACTGGGTTGCTATCGCAACTGACTACGTGATCAGAAATTCCATTACACGCGCTCTCAATACCAGCTGCGCAACTTACGTGGCTGACTTCCTACTACACGACGTCATTTTTATGCGACGAGCTCCACGTCAAACAGATGGAAGCGGTATCGTCTTGTCCAAGGCCAATAATAGCATTATATACATCTGCTCTATCCTGCATTACCTTACCAACCCCTACCGACCACCCACAAGCCAATGGCCTGACCACGCGATTGTACTAGATTCATACAGATATGTTCGCTCAATGCGTTTCAGACGCTCACCATGATCCGAACCTTACTGTACCTTACATTACGTTCGTCTATGATTATTCTCGCCTTGACACTGCCGCCTGTTTCCCTATCTACCTACTGCGTAGTCGTGAAACCATGCTGCTAGTCGACGCCTTGTTACCATCGATTATGACGTCGACAAGTGAGTATGTTCGTGATTCCTTCGCTCGCGCTTGCCACTCTCGACGATTTTCACGCACTCTCCTTAGCCTTGTTTCAGGAAAGCGCCATAAGCACCGTCAGGACCTTTGTCACCGTGAAGCCCACATTTAGTCGTGAGTCCTCGTGCTACCTTGGTTCCCTTCCCGTCCAGTAAGCCTTTGCGAGAAATTCCTGTCTTGTTACAAGGCTCATATTGCATGCTACGCCAAGTCAATGATGTCACCTGCGAACTCGTTCCAGCCAACCCCGAAACGTACTCCGCTACGACAACCAGGGAGGTTGTCCATATCCCCAACCTCAAGTACTTCAACTCTCGCTTTACTACATATATCTAGCGGTACCGGGATGGCTCTTTTTCGCCCGGGGTGGTCCTATGGTACAACAGACGCTTAAGACACATTTATTTCCAGAATCACAACACTGCGAAACTCTTGAGGAGACCGCAATAAAATTTCAAGTTAAAGACAATAAGGGCGTGCCTAAATACACGTAAAGACTGAACGCACTTGTATAGAGTGGTTGAGTGGCCGACTGACGATTGCACCAGCATTCCTAGCTGTTATGTCCCACGTATGTTTCTCTTAAGCTGCATAGACCCGGCAAGTGGCATGATCGTGCGTGATTTCATGCAGCATCGGCCGGTGCACTCTTTTTTAAAAAATCACGGCCGAACTGCGGTTCCGTCTGTACGTGTATCTAACAGTCGTGTGCGTATTATTATGCACATGTGTTTGTATGATGTTCTGACTGTTGCACTTGGGTGATATAAGAATTTTTCGGTATATTGCACCACATTAATTTACTAAAGCTCAGTTAAAATTTGCAAAATGGGGTCACTCTGCAATGCCCAAGATAGCCAGACATACTGGTAAATAATACGATGCAGATCCAATAAACTTGTTGGAATCGATATGGGTGGGACGCTTTCATGCTACGGTAACAAAAGTACTATAAAACTGACTACAACGTGAACAATGGCGGTTATTTTCATCCGATGCAGCATAGACACCTATGCAATGCTCGCTTATACACCACACAGGGAGGTTGTCCATGCATACATAGGTCAGCCAGCTCCCTGAAGAGTTAGCTCACTAAGACTTGGACCAACCCGTGAGGCTCAGTTCGTGTGAACCTGGCTGAGCAGAATTTAGGTGGATGCCAGCCTGAGAAACCTCTGCTGAGTACGATATTGGCTTATTCTGAGTCTGTGTCAGCTAGGCTGAGTAGGATTTTGGGGAGTCCGCACGCACGTGCCAATTATTCACATCGTGGAATAAACCAGTAAGCAGCTACATCGCCCAATCTAACAAAAAGAGCATTCAGACGCACAAATGTCACGCTTTGTATAGTTTCCAAGTGGTATGATATTTTAATTATGCAGGCACGACATCCTATGGTTATGGGTTTACGCAAGAATAATTGTTTCTGCGAAACAATGAGCTATTTTGCTGCTCTCGTTGAGCATGCCTTATGCCTTGTGATACGTCTGCACATTGGATTTGCTGTGGAGGCGCAGCAACTGTGAAATCATACTATTATTCGCGGGAATTAGTACAACAGGCTGATTTCACGGCACGATTTTGATTCGCTTTGGAGTAATGTGTTATCGACAGCTTATTAAAATCAGGTGCAAGCCTGCTTTCCACGTTGTTGCACTGGTTTTACAGGAGGTAGAGCGAGAGAAGGAAGAAAAGGCAAGGATATCTACAGCGCGGTATAGCTTTTGAGAATATGGTGATACGTTACGGCAGGCATAAATAAAAACCTCACTGCACTTAAGTAAGCTGAATGTGCATTTATCTTTTAAAGTGAGGCTTAATGCAGGTGCAGTAGGGACAAAGTCGGCAATATGTTTAAGCTAAATTAGTTTCCGTGCATGAAAAAATACTACATCAGAAAAAAAAAGATAAAATTGCTTAAATGATGCTTATCAAATACTAACTTCGAAAACACTATTTACGAAGCTATTTATTCCTACTCTGTTGCACAATCCGGCGTCTTCCAGCGCGTTTATTTTTTTGTAACACTAGATGGCACTAGGGACGCTGGCCCTCGCTCGAAGTCACTAGGACACCGATGGGATCGCTAGATGATAGCTGGATCACACTGCACGGGAGGCTGGTTTCACTGCCATGACGCTGGGGTGCACTGGTATGGCCTTTAAATGCGATGGTTCTCGCTGGAGTTGGCTGGCTCGTACTGGAAACAGGACTGGTTGCGTCCTTGCCGCACTGGTTCGAGAGTGCTATGAGTATAGGCGTTGTTGATTATTGAATGTTCAATAACAAGTTTATTGGGAAATATTGGTCTCTTGTTATATATAACGCTTTATTTTTAGGTCATAAATATGTGTTTCGCATAGAAACTTGCAATAAAAGTGCCTGAGCTGCTCCGTTTGTGGATGGTTATTTCACACTGAACAATACTTTTGCTTTCCATTTGTCTTTTGCGTGTGCGTTTCGCTATGTTCCTCTACGACAATACGCGAACGCAGACCAGATTTCATTATTTAGTGGTTTATATTTATTCTTTTATTAACATTGCCTTAATTCGAGGGCTAATTGTGCAGTAGCAGTGCATGTTTACATTTCGTGCACGTTCACCGCACTTTTAATGTCAGTGCCAGTGGCGTGCTCGCGTAAAAGCTTTATATTTGTCTATAGGCGTCGACTCAGCCGATGACTGGGAGTTGTCGCAGTGTCTTGGAGTCGACACGAAACAAGCAAAACAAGGAGTACGATGATTCGTATTCGTTCCAACGCGTTCGATAACAGACCGCCCCCAGCAAGCCTGCCGCTGATTGTTATCATGGCATAGATAACAGAGCAGAGGCGATTCGTGCGCTTCCAGTTTCCCTAGCGGAATCAAATATAATAGTAAATCGTGCTGAGGTTCAAACACGCACCTTTTAGCATTCGCGTGGTACGCGCGCGCCGAGACCGTTCCCTTCCACCGAAGTTTAGGCCTAGAGTGCCGGTCGAATCTTTCTACACGCCAGCGGCCCTCCTGGGCGCACGAATAAGCAAGTCCAGCGAAGGAAAATCGCTCTCTATTTCAGCTTCGCATGAGTGCTTTTAAATAAACAATTTTTTCGCGCGTACTGTGTCACCAAAAGAAGCGATCAGCGCCGATTTGACGAGTCCTTTGAGTCGTATGACGAGTCCCCCTTTGAGTCGTATCTTGCCACACAACAATAAACGTCGTCTGTCTTGTCCGCGTTTCCTTTAACGGTGCGAACCCGGTACTTCCCAGTGACGACTAGCATGCGCGTTATCAGCATGACATAGCATTGCCGACAGGAAAATAGCGGGCGCGGCGTTTTCAAGAAACGAAACTCAAGCAAGGCAGGTTGTGTGGCAGACATTCACCCCAAACTGCGTAAACTGTTTTTAGAGTGTACGTATATATGCCGTTGCTAAACTCATTTCCCGATGGGTGGGGTATGCTGTAGGATGTATGAAGATATATTTCATAGGGATGTATTCGGGCATCGTCACCTTACGACTCCCCTATGGAAGGGAGGCCCGGCTCGTGTGATCTCGGGCGAGAGTGTGTGCCCCTTTATCTTTGGCCCAGAGTTCATGACCCGGGCTCCAGACGACGTAAGTCTCGGGAAGGCGCTTCTGGCTTGAGTAGTTTTTTTTCAGTATTTCAAGCGCCATCGTCCATTTGCGACCTTCGTAATAGTCGCGGTATGCCGATTGGGAGTCGCTTAGTATGATGCCGTTGTTGGTGCACGTTGATACGCTTACCGAGACTATTCGATTTGCGGTGAGTGCATGTACAACTCGTAGTTTCTTTTTCCTTGAGACCACGTTGTCGCTGATTCGCAGTGCTCTTTATGAGATGCGTCATTTGGTTAAGCGATGTTTGCAGCTGGGGAGTGCCGCAGCTTCTGATCCATCGTTGTGTATGACGAGACCGAAAATACGTATGCAGTTCGCTTTCGGGGTTTCAGCTACGTCGAGAGTCACGTGGGGGTCAGGCTCATCACAGGCTGGTAGTTTACCTTGGGGCGCGCTCTGAGTACAATGAATTCGGTATGTCAGGTTAGGGAACAAACAGCCTAGTAGCGCAAAAATTAAAAAAAGAATCATGTAAGAAATCCGTCTGGGAGTTACCTGGGTATGCGTAAGCATTGTTCTGGTGGTTGTAACAACTTTATTGAGATTCTGCTCAGTTATAAGCATTGTTCTACTTCCCTATATCCACGTAGCCCGGTGTCATTACCAATGTTATGAAACTTGATCCGGCCAGTACACACGAAAGAGCTGCGACGACAAGAACTGCGAACGGCGGCGCAAGGTGCTCTGATGACGCAAGCAAAGTGCTGCAAGTGGTGGCGCCAGGTGTGCTGATGAAATTCCGGTCATTATAACCCGTTGTCGCTCTTTAGCTCCTAATCAATCCTTATCATTTGCACGAAACTTGAATTTGCGCCTGCAATATGGGATCCGAGTCGCTTAAATCGTATTACTTCCCTTAACAAGTAAAAAATAAATCCTCTCGTTTCGTTATTTCTAATTATAACCGTACGGCTAGCATATCTTCCATGAAAACTAGCCTAGCACCTATTCCGCTAGCTAACCTCCGTAATGTCACCCGTGTTTCACTATTTCACAAACATTTTCCATCACACGACACTTCACGACGACTCATATTGCGGCCTCATTACAGTTCCAATCGCGTTCATCCTCGCAGAAAGGTAGGAATTGATTCATGTTACATGAACTCTTTATTCCAATCTTTGATTCCCTGTACATCTCAGTAACGGAACTACCTTTGCTTAAGTATCGTAGGCGTCACCAATAACCAACTTTTCGCAAAATATTATCTAAAATTGTGTAATCAGAATAATTATCATATTACCAGAACTCATTGCACTTGTTGGTTTGTTTGTTTTCTTTACTACTTTGTAACCACTCCCTACTTTAATGCCACATCGCCCGGTGGGTATTTTAAATAAAAGATAAATGACTAATGTTGACGGTGACTGCCAGAGTTTCAGTCAACATGAAATATAATTTCCTCAAAATTGCATTGAGTGTGTTTGATCTTCTAAATTTTTTTGCATCTTCATGTAACAAATTATTGTTGTGAGGGAGCATATCGTAGCTGGTGGAAATGCCCGTCAAGCTGTTGTGCAAAGCGCAGACGACATAGGTTGTGAATTAGTAGGTAGGAGCTTGCTGCATTGTTTCTCTTCTGGTCGTCATGGCTATAACGGCTATAAAAGGAACTTGGCATTCAACAGAATACTTCTGCGTTTGTTTTGAAATACCATCAAATACAAGTAGGCTTGTAAGTAAAATTTTTGTACTCCCGCTTGGCACGATACAAAAACTGTAGACTGTTGCTTTTCTGATACGGCTCACACCCCTCTATGCGGTAAACTTGCAAACTTGCAAGAGGACCTGTTGTCATTATGGTGAACGCTGAGCTTCTTATGGTTTGGCGTGGGCAGCTTGCAGGCCAGTAATTTCTCTCTTGTCCGTCTTCTTTAAAATAGAAATTGCGCAACAAAAATGGTGAAGCAAGAATTAGTACACTAAATAGACAAATCTGGGTTCTAGTTGAAGTGTTCAGAAACATACCTTGTGTTGATTTTGGTCCCCTTTATGTTATTTCCAGTGGTGATACATTCATGAGCAGAGTCTTGGCTGGAGTCGCGGAAAAAAAGAGTAGAAAATAGAGCAGAACCAAGAGCGGGAAAGTAAGCACGCACGCACGCGTGCGCGCGCGCGCACGCACACCCACACAAACTGTTTTGCCTGTGCATTTCTTTCAGTGGTGTGCTTAGTGAAGCCTCGATTAGATGACAATTTTCTCTCTCAGATACTAGGCAATAACACAGTCATTTTATTGTGTCTCAAGCACACAACTACATTTGCCACTAGTGTGCAGTGATATTATCGCAGTGCATCATTTATGCAGAAATAGAAAAAATAACTATTTATTATTTATGATGTACTCTGTGTTAAGAATGTGTGGAAAAATAACAGGAGCCTCGTTTGAGTTGAATTTGAAGAGCAAGAACTTTAAATTTATTCTTATTTCCTGCTTTTAAGAAATGGCTGCAGGAATCCGTTTTATCTGCCTCGCGCGCAACGAGAACACCACCCAGCAGGCGGCCGAGTATGCGGCCCAGCTCGCAGACCCCAACTGGGTGGATCGTTGCAACACGGCGGGCGGCAGATGTCCAGCAGGAATACCTGGCGGCTCTTCCGCGCCCTTCTCGACACAACGCAGACGCGCACAGAAACTCATAAACATCTACAACGTGCCATACACAGTTTTCACGGCAACACAACTCAGCTAGCGCACAAGTTGCGGGACCAGTACTTGTGCACTACCCAGGACCCGAGCGGATCGGCGTTCTCTTATGCAGGTTCGGAGAACGCTGAGCTGGATCAGCCATTCCAGCTCCACAATCTGCGGGCAGCCCTGGCGAAAATGAAACGTGGCACAGCCCCAGGTGGGGACAGAATTAGTCAAATTACTCGCTAACTTAACCGACCCGGCCTACCAGTCCTTATTGGATTACTTCAATTCAATCTGGCTCGGGGACGCGCCACTTCTCAACGACTGCAAAACTGCTCTGGTCACTTTCATTCCCAAAGCAGGCAAGGCCATCAACACGGACAACCCTCGCCCCATCTCTCTCACCTCGTGTGTGGGCAAACTAATGGAGACGTTGGTGCGTGACAGGTTATCCGAGTTCATGGAAAATCAACACATCTTTGCAGACTCCATGTTCGGATTTCGCCCGCACAGGTCCGCACAGGATGTTCTGCTACAACTCAATCGGGACATCCTTGACCCGGTCGAATGCCCCCACAACGATAAGGTCGTACTCGCCTTAGATTTCAAGGGGGCCTTCGACAACATTACTCACGAGGTAATACTGACTCATCTTTCACAAACCGGCTGCGGACGCAAAGCGTTCAGATACATTCGGCAATTTTTGACAGATCGTGACTCCTACATTAAAATCCAGGACACCGAACACGGCCCCTTCCGACTAGGAACCAGAAGAACAGCACAGGGGGCAGTGCTGTCTCCTCTCCTATTCAATCTGGCTATGATGCACCTGCCTGCCCAATCGGGTGCTGTCGCTGGTGTGCAGCATGCGCTGTATGCCGACGACATCACCCTGTGGGCCACGCAGGGCTCACTTGGAGACATTGAGGCCAATCTGCAACAAGCGGCGACCATAGTACACCGTTATGCTCGCCACTGTGCTCTGCAATGTTCCCCTCAAAAATCTGAATTTGTACACATACGCGCCTCACCAAAGTGTACCGCCAAAATTGACCTCTTTCTGGAAACAGGACCAATTCTTCCTGAACACACAGAAGTCCGGGTAGTGGGGCTTTTTATTGATCAACATAGACAGTCGAACACAACCCTGGCCAAGCTCCGTAAGGTGGAGAACCAGGTGGGCCGCATGGTCCGTCGGATTTCCAACAAACGCGGGGGGTTGCGGAGCAAAGACGCCTTGCGGCTGGCGCATGCATTCGTCACCAGTCGAATTTTACATTCGACTCCTTACCTCCACCTTCGGAAACAAGACGAGGATGCACACGAAGTCATCCTCCGCAAAATTATTAAGAGAGCCCTCGATCTCCCCGTGACCACCTCTAACCAGCGTCTCCTGGGTCTAGGCATGGTGAACACGTTCCGGGAGCTCCGATAGGCTCACTTAACTGACCAATACACACGCCTCTCTAAGACGCTGTCGGGTCGCCGCGTCCTTGCCCGACTACACATCCAACACACCACCCTTATGGAAGAGCGTGTACGACTCCCTTTCGAGTGTAGATGCGCCCTCCATGTACGCCCTCTTCCTAACATGACACGTGAGGACCATAATGGTCGGCGCCTGGCGCGGGCGGAAGCCCTGTGCCACCATTATGGGTCGAAACCCGGCACTTATTACGTGGATACCTCCGGCCCCCACTATGGGGGATGGTACACGGCCGCAGTCGTCCACCAGTCCAAAACAGTTAACGGGCTTACATGTCGCGCCCGCGACATAACTCATGCGGAGGAGGTCGTCATTTCACTGGCTGCTACCCACTCTGATTCCAAGACAATTATCTCCTACTCGCGAGGGGCCTGTCGGAACGTCGAGCAAGGCTGGGCTCCATACTTAGCGCACCGACTACTTCAAAGTTGCACCTACACCGGGGACCCCGCTCACCGGAACATAGTATGGGCTCCTGCTCATATGGGTCTCGAGGGGAATGAGGCAGCCGATGCCGCCGCCCGCGCGCTCTCTCTCCGGGCTTCCTTTCTCGACCCCCTAGATCAGGATCTCGAATTCAATCCCGCGTATTCTTTTAAAGACATTGTCCTACATTATCAATCTGGTCATAGCCTTTATCCTCGCCCGAGTAAAGGACTATCTAAGACGGAGGAGCGGCTTCTACTCCGTCTGTATACCAACACTCTGCTGTGCCCGGCAGCACTCAAACATTTTGATCGTTCTTTCACGGGCAGTTGTC
Organism: Dermacentor variabilis; assembly: GCF_050947875.1. Classification (NCBI taxonomy): domain Eukaryota; kingdom Metazoa; phylum Arthropoda; class Arachnida; order Ixodida; family Ixodidae; genus Dermacentor; species Dermacentor variabilis. The sequence goes on along the minus strand of NC_134573.1, from coordinate 76,230,954 downwards.
CGCACTGTGCGGAGAAGTCTTCGGAAATTTACCACATGGTGTGGGCCTGCCCATCTAACCCAGCTATTGCCCCTCACCCCTATCCCACTCGGGAGGACTGGGAGGCGACCCTGCTCGGCTGATATGACCTGCAGGCCCAAAGGGCCTTGGTCGAGCGCGCCCGAGCAGCGGCCGACGCGACTGGGGTCCCGTACTAGGGATTCCACCTAGTATTTTAAGGGTCGGACCCTTAAGGACCGGTCCATATGCGAACCTCGATGTGCTTCTCTTGTGAGAGCAATAAAAGTTTTTCACCACCACCACCAACGAGAACACGTCATTGCAAGGCCACACGCGGCAGATCACTAACGACGGAAGCCTTGCTAGCCGTTATACCAGTGAAACGCCGCACTTTGTAAAATTCACTGTCTTTAAGCATTCAATCAATCAAGTTTTATTTTCGCCGCAGACAGTACATTGTTACTGCGAAAATAGGGGGCCAGAGAAAAAAGCTGCATCTGTGCAGCTTGACTAAGCTCTAGCCTCTCGCTTGGGGGCGGCAATGGAATGCTGGACGCATAAACAGGCTGAAATATTATTGTTGTCTAATTAAAACAAACCTGAGTGACGTTCCTGGCTAGAAACGACCACCCCGTCCGCAAATCTTACCGCCAAACAATTCGACTCGATAAACGGCACGGACTGCAATCGACACCAGTGGAGTGCTGCTTAACACAAGTGAAAACCATTATTCAAGTATGAAGCACAGACGCTAATACGTTTAATGAAACAATGGTCTATCTATTTTGTAAAACAATGGCGTATTAACTGTGTCGGTCCGTTACTATATGTACATATATAGACCAAATATGTTGCGGCGTTGAGGGCCCCAAACAGAAAAACTGCGCTTTAATGTACACGACCAAATTACAGTAGCTTCACTTACGCGCTTCCTGTTGGGACGCGGCAGGGGTAATTTTTTGCCCACTGCGGCGATCGCTGGAACTTGAAAGTGTGCGGGGCCTGAAACGACGTGCGACGCTGCAAGCCAACGCCGGATTTTCTGCGACACGTGGCCCTTAACCCTGTCGCGTTGAAATTACTAGCAGGAGCTGTAGCGCTAGTGTCTACGCGGGAGCTCCACGTATGACGGCTCGGCCAGTTTGCCAATGATGATCGTACATCGACTTGCCTAGGCATCGTCATTCTGGCTTCAAAGGACTTACCTTTTTTTGCTTTACTAGTCCTTTATTTTTTACAACGTATCGCGGAATAACTGGAATAATTAGTAGTGATATTGCACGTGCGCAGAAACTCGGAATGCCATTCGAAAAATACCAGGGCTTGGAAATTAAGCAAGCTAAAGCGCTATAAAAAACGACTCAAAGTGTCATACCACAAGCGCCAAAAATCTTAAGATAGTAAAGTAAGCCCCCCAATGCCTCCCACGAAATAAGCACTACGCCTTCCATAATGTCTATAATTTCCGTCTCACTTCTTTTAGGCTATATTCTACTAAAATGTAGCAGCAATACCTCCTTCTTAGTATGCCATTTGTTTACTTTTATTCTTACGTGGCATTATGTAGCGGATATTTTCTTTGTTCCCGAATTTTTCATGTCCCATCTTGTGTCCCTCACAGTTCAAAAGTTATTTGGTACTTGCATTCTGACATACAGCCTGCGTGCCCTCTCCGCGTGATATATGCTTGTACTCGTTTTCTAGCCTCCAGATGTTCTCATTTTCCTTTTTATAGCTTTTCTTGGGGAGTCCATTAACTCACTGGGATAATAAAGCACTAATTCATTCCGCGTACTTTTAATTTTTTGCTTGGTACCGGAACAATCGCAGTGCCAGTGATCCCTCTATGGAATTGAGGAACTTATCCTTTGTTGCACTGACGTTCGCAGATGGGTGCTTTCTTGGACTCTGAGGTGCGCCAGATGCTCGACTCAATGACTTTTTCGTATGCACTGTCCACCAGCGCTACCGAAGAGAACAGGGTTGGCTTCTATCGTCAGGTGAGAAGCATTTTCAAAAGTTACATCATGTCTTCATGGTATACCAAAAACGATCAGATATACCACGTCGTTAAAACAGGTGGTGGAACCGAACGCGAATTGAACCAAGAACCAGAGCTTGATCGTTGTTTTCAGCTTAAGCGTAGCCGAACCAAACCAATCTTTTTTTTCGCTACCTCAGAACCAAACGCGAACCTGAAGTGTTTTGGAGGAACCGTTCCGAACCGCTTCAAGCACAGCTTCAGCCTAGGCAACTTGTTGCTGAAATTCTGTGAGAGCAGACGATGCCGCGTGTGTGTATATATATATATATATATATATATATATATATATATATATATATATATATATATATATATATATATATATATATATATATATATATATGTATATATTTCACCCACTGTGTTCGCCGCTGTTGCCGTTTTTTGAGTGTAGCCAGTTTTGGAGGGCACAAGTTCGCCCAATAAAACGCTAGTTTCGACTTTCCAAGTTTGGCTGCTTCCTTCGACGTCACTACCACGTGACAATATATATATAGATATGTATATATATATATATATATATATATATATATATTTATATATATATATATATATATATATATACATACATATATATATATATATTGTCACGTGGTAGTGACGGCGAAGGAAGCAGCCAAACTTGGAAAGACGCAACTAGCGTTTTATTGGGCGAACTTGTGCCCTCAAAAACAGGCTACACTCAAAAAACGGCAACAGCGGCGAACACAGTCGGTGATCGTCGAAAATCTGCTCAGTGGGTCAAGCGCGTCGGCTTTTATAGATCATTCGTCTAATGTTCCAGAGTAATCGCTGGGACCCGCATGCCTTCCACAAAGTGCTGCGCTATTCGCGTGGCGCATACATGCAATCAGATTACACAAGGTTCGGCGACAACAGACAGTGGATAGAAGCATCGATAACATTCTATAAACTTCCGATACATGTAGACGCGTCCTTCGCTGAGCGATAACATTTCGTGGACGGTAAAAGCGCTCACCGTAAAAGATAAACGAGTTCACGTGTCAATTCCCCCTCTCAAAGACATCGTCCCGATGCTGCAAACATAACAGGAGAGTAAAACACAAAAGGTCCCTATCTTGTTAAACAAAGTAACAACGAAGAAACAAAGTCCAAGGTGACACAGTCCACAAAAAAAATGAAAGTTCAGCTATGCGACGTCCTCAAAGTTCATTGTCGCTGGGATACGGCTTAAGACGCACAACATGAACTACTTCAGGTCGTGAGCGGCGCCGCTGTCAATTCGAAATGCCGCCTGACACGACCTCATAGTCCAGTTCGCCAACACGTCGGATGACCTTGTAGGGTCTGAAATAGCGTCGCAATGGTTTCTCACTGAGTCCTCGTCGACGTATTTGCGTCCCAACCCAAACATGGTCGCCAGGCTGGTACAGGACGTAGCCTCGTCGGAGGTTGTAGTGTCGGCTTTCGGTACGCTGCTGGTTATTGATCCATAGGCGGGCGAGCTGTCGTGCTTCTTCGGCGCGCTGGAGATAGGTAGCGACGTGAAGATTCTCTTCGTTGGTCCCGTGCGGTAGCATGGCGTCGAGAGTAATCGTCGGGTTCCTGCCATAAACCAGCTTTAACGGCGTGTTCTGTGTTGTTTCTTGCACCGCCGTGTTGTAAGCGAAGGTTACGTACGGCAGGACGGCGTCCCACGTCTTGTGCTCGACGTCGACGTACATTGCTAGCATGTCGGCGAGGGCCTTGTTCAGGCGCCCTGTGAGACCATTCGTCTGCGGGTGGTAGGCAGTTGTCCTGTGTTTTGAGACGGAGGTGAGACGGAGACGCTACTACTGAGCCACGAGTACGATGCTTCAAAGCGGTACAAAAGCGCCTCTAGTGAATGCGGTGTTGCCTTAGAAACGAGCTGTTTCTAAGGCTCAGGCGTGCGTCGCTTGCTCAGGCGCACATTTCGTTGCCGCGCCGAACGCTGCGTTGCTCGACGCTGACCGCGTCCAATGCGGGGCGCGTAGTTGCTGCGCCGTAGCCCATTGTGTTACACCCCTTGGCGGATCGACGGGAACGCTGTTGCGTTCCATTCTTGAAGGCGAAGCAGAGTAACGCATGAGTTGTTTCTTCGTCTAGCCGAACCAAATATAGCCAAGCAACAGCAGTTCACCAGGCTAAACAGTGGTTCAACAACTAAAATAAAGGCTAGTATGCCTCGCATCCTGGGCTTAACCTTAGCTAAGCCACAGCCATTTTTTTTCTTTTGTTTTTTTATACTAAGGAGTCAACAAGCTAGGGTAATTGTCGGAAACACCCCGCAGCAGTCTTCCTTCAGTCGGCACGTTAGTTTTCATCGCGGAACCGTAATTTTAGTTTTCATCGCGGAACCGTAAGTGCAGGGAGCGCCGCGCGTACACCGCAGCCACATATATGCTGGAGTCGCGCTCTTTTTCTTATAGCAATATGGCCGGCGGCGGCTTCACGAACTCCCGTACGCGGCAGCTGGGACTGGCACTCCAGAAGTTTAAGTATATAACCTCCTTGCATCATAGAGTTTCTCACTATTACCTAGAGGGAAATCTGGCGCTGCTGCGCTGTGGTATGCATGGGAATGCCGGTATATTGTGACTTCGGATCGGCATCGTCCTTGGAGAGACAGGACACCTTGAAGATGCGCTTGGCAAGCACCGTTCCGTCGGTCACAATGATCCATTTTCTACTAAAACTGCACGTCAAAAGCTGTTTTAGCTTTATTATTACGCGAAAACGTGTTTTGTTTAACTATGAAAACTTGTTATTGCGTGTACGGCTATATGTTACGTAAAAAATATCAGCGGGCCGCTAAAGTTGGAGGACAGACGACAAGGTTCGCGCTCGCTCTGAAACAGTTGGTCGTCTGTTCTTGCTTTTCTTCGCTTGGTCATGCAGTGTGGGTGAGTAAAGATGTAATATGCGTGAGTGGAAACATTTCATTAAGATTTTACTTTGAGAGCGCGTTATTTATGTAGCCATATCCACGTTTTAGACGAAGCCTCTTACAACACCAGCCAACACGAGCCTCGCAAACACATATACCGTCATTCCCATGACGGCACGGTGCCCCCTTAAGAAACTCCCATAGACGGTGGCGCCAGATTTCCCTCTAGGTATTATAGTGAGAAACTCTATGCCTTGCATAGAAACGCCAGCATGGTTGCTAATAGACTTGGCTTGGATATGTTTGGCATCAGGCCCAAGACGGCACGCTATCTTCTAACGCACTCTTATGTTTGCGTTCGAGTCTTTGAGCCACCGGGCACAAAGGACAAGCGTAGACGCCACTGCGCATCTTGTACCGCGCATGCGCACTGGCGTCTACGCTTTCCCAGTGGGCCCGCTAGCCTGCTGGCTCACTGAGCTATAACTCTCTTTTGTCTTGAAGGGACGCCCAACGTAACATACTGCAAAGGTGCTTGCGTTGAGCGTATGTAAGGGGAGAAACGCTGTTCAAAACTGCCTTTTCTCTAACCTGTGCAGTAAACCCATGTTTATAATATTCCCGCAAACGCAACGGTCACGAGTTGGGCAACCGTAACCGTTAGAGTCACAGTATGGTCGCGAGTTGTCGCGACAGCGGAGCTGCAGTTCACAGAGCCTGTCACTAAGGGATACGCGGCGAGGTATGGCCGATGAATAGGTAATGGCCAAGATTAGTATTTGGTAAACGTTAATTACCGAGAGCAGCGTGTGCTTAAACTACCCCAAAGGACGCATGCTGGGCGGTGACTCCAATCATTTACTCGCTACGTCACACATCTACACTGAAATTAAACTGATTTCAGAAATACCCGCTTTTATTCTCTCAACCCTTAACTGCAACTTCGCATGCCACCTCGACTCTTTCTTTTTTCTCTTTTTGTACCTCGCTCCTTGCCCAGTGTACGGGGACGTGCTTCCACCCACGTTCATTTCTCCCTTTTTTTTATGAATTAATTCACTGATTCATTTAATCCTAAATTGTTGCAGAAGATAACGTCTCATCTCCATAATGATCCTCTTTCCCCTCCTGGATTGTGCCACCGCAAAAAAATGCTTCTATGTTGCATATGGCTGGGCGTAGCATATACGATTCCCTAGGAACGTCGAGCAGCGCTCGTGCTATTTGCGGTGGGTGACGAGACAGTATAGAACCCCTTCTCTGCTACTTCCACACTCAACACTCTGCTCCCTGAGCAACTATTACCCGGTTCGAAGGCAGACCACTATCGGAGAAAAATATCCTGGGAACTTGGTCTAAGCATTATTCGATTCACAAGGCTACAAAAAACCAACTGTGCTTCTTGAAAGTGCCTGCACTGTGTGTACTGCAGGGTTCACTTTCGCTACCTCTTCATTCTTTTTCGTTATCTCTCTGTTTGTATTTTAATGCGTGGCATTAGGATTTAGGCATTAGGCCTTCACAAAGACGTCCCTACATTAACGGGAGTGACCGACGGTGCAGCATGCGAGGTCCCCGGCACCGAAGAAAATATCGAGCACCTGCTGCGCCACTGTCCACGATATGCCCCAGAAAGACAAGAGCTTGCTAACGCTCTCCAAAAAGTGCACAATCGGCCGCTTTCCCTGCAGGTGCTGCTGCAACACCACCCCATCGGTCGTCGGCCCATAAAGCATTGAAGGCACTTTTGTGCTTCTTGAGGGCGACGGGCTTGTGGCGACCTCTGTGACTATTAGTGCAACTGCTGTGAGAATACACGCATCAGTGAACTCACCGCTAAATTTCTTCTTTCCTTCCCTCCTATCTCGCCCTCTCATCCTTGTTTTCCCCTTTCCGATTCTCCCGGTTTAGGGTGGCCAACCGGACATTATACTGGTGAACCTCCCTGCCCGCGGCTTCTCTCTTTCCTTCTCTCCTTCCTTCTTTCTCCTATAACTAAATTTTAAAAGTACGAAACAACGTTTAAAACCTGAAAATAATTAAATTTTCTTGGTGCGGCTGTGAACTACCTCCGGGATCGCCCCACGCAAGAAGCCGCGTCTCTGCCAGAATGCTTGCCTTCGCTCATAGCGTTTGCCGCCAGCGTTTCCCGGTAAACATTACAGTTACATAAGTAGCAGTTGCCGGGAAGCGTGAGAAGCAGTCGGGGATCTTTGAATGCTATCGCGTTCCACTCTTTAAGGTAAAGCTTAAGCGTTCCCCGACTTTTTATTCTTAATGACACCAGGAAATCGCGCCTGATGCCAGCAACGCCCAGAAATGTAATAGGGAGCGCACACAATGTTCTCGCATACCTTCTGTGATGTACCGTAGCGCTGCGGTGCTTCTTGTATAATGTAGAAGAATCCATTGCAGAGGCAGATGTGCACGGCTCGGCACGTGCGTTTAAGCTCATGAACTTGATTTGCGTCAAGAAAACCTGTCCATGCTTTCACACTTGCTTCATAGGAAGCCTACTGCACTATCAATATGGCGGCTGTTTTTAACTGCACCAAATAAAAATACTAACCAATATAAGTCTTGGTGAGATCATTTATTATTCGAGTGTTCATATTGGTAACCTCTAGATACGGATAAGTTGAGACGTTGTGTGTGTAATTAACGAAGCTACGTTAATTATATTTACAAGTTGTGATCTTAAATGGCTAAAAAAATGAGTAGTTTGGAGCCCGTCCTCAAGATTATCTAGCTGAGCGAAGACGTTTTGTTTAAACATGTATCTGTCAGAGCTATGCGAACAAATATTTTACAATTAAACGGCCTCGGAAAGCGTAACTGACGCAGAAAAAGAAAGTCTCTAAAGTCAACCTGACCACACGTAGATTTTTGTGACGTCATCAATATGGCTCCGTAAGCGTGTTCCCGGCGGCCGGTCCACTTTCGATTTTGATTACGAGGAAGCTTTAGCTCGGGCCCAACTCCGACGCGGCCTATTCAAATACCTGTACAATGCAACAACATTTTTCTGAGATAACCCCTGACCAATTTTAATAAAATTTGTCGCATTTGAGAGAGAAAGTTAAATTCTAGTGACTGTTGGAAGCGGAACTTCAATTTAGGGTCTCAATTTTGGTAAAAAGATTTTCGAAAATTCAGAAATTTGAAAATATAGAAGCACCAAATTTACAAATTAATATCTCTAAATCAAGAATACATATCGCGCTTCTGTCAATGGCATCCACTAGATGATTGAAAGCGGACAAATATGATAAGTCATTTGATATGTTACGTGAATTTCTTACGTTGTGTACAAGGGTTCCGCAAAAGCTGTATATACATAATATTAAATTTCTTGAGATTCATGTGTAACATATCAATTTTGTCCGCTGTATATTTATTATTAGATTCAATTCACATATTTGGTACATCATTTATCTATGCTGAGTTACAGCATTGTAAACTTGATAGTTTCGTTTTCTGAAAATTTCCGATTTTTGTCAATCTTTAATAAAAAATTGACAAACGAAATTGAAAATTCGAAAGCAACAGTCACTAGATTTCAAATGTTTCTTTTAAATTCAAGAAACCTCGCCAAATTTGGTGTGGTGGTTGCCCAGAAAAAGGAATTCTCCTTTTACATGAATTTATATATGAACACCGGAGTTAATGCTTCCTCTTAACGCTGTTTATTCGAAGGCAAGTAGTTCACAGTTTTAATATCAATATACAGCGAACGTGTGCCGCCGAAAGCTTGCTTTGTCGTAGAAGCGACGCATGACGCAATGATGGTGCAGGTTTAGCGCGTCGCTGGCTTGAAGGCAGTGAGCTGCCGGTAGCGGTTCACGGAGCCGTGCCGATGGTGACGGTGCCATCGTGACGAAATCCGGGGCGGCGATATTGGCGGCTTAGGCGTCTTTCCTTTATTTTTGCCTTGATTTCGCTTTCAGAAAGAGATGGTGCTATAAATGCAGAGTCATTCGTTCTTGTCCCGTAGATTTCAATGCGGGTTTAAATAAACTCTGTACCCCATTCAACCGGGAGAGTAGGCGTAAGCGGTAAAGTGCTCACACACACACACACACACACACACACACACACACACACACACACGCGCGCGCGCGCGCCCGCGCGCACGCACACAGACAGACAGACACGCACGCACGCACACACACACACACACACACACAGAGAGAGAGAAAGAGAGAGAGACAGAGAGGGAAAGAGAGATACGACACCTATTTGTCGGCATTCACATTTATACGCCTCCACGCGTGCACACAAGCACAAAAATGTACGCACGCAGAACACGGAACTGCATGCACACACAAACGCGCTTATGCTCGCACACGCGTACTCGCAAATCAACTGCACACGCACGCACGCTCAACGCGTGTACACGCATATACACTCCCTCTCCTTCCCTCCTGCCTCGCAAAAACATGCGCGTGCAAACAGACTGAATGGCACTCGTTCTGCAATCACCGTTCGAACTCCAGCTGCAATAAATAGTTTTACGGTATAAATTTGGCGCTTCTTCAAGTCAATGCGCCCTCTGGCCATAGGGTACAAAACCATTTGCTCCTGTCGTAGCATAACCGCCCATCCCCGACAAAAACATTGCTTTACCGCACGCCCTGTGTTCCGACGACTAAGTGCCATAAATGCATACGTTGTTACAAAAGACTACCCTCTTGGCGCAGACAGTTGACACTTGTTGATACTCGGCTATTAAAATAAAACTCTTTAAAATCTTCCCATTCGGTTACGCATGTTCATTACACACATAATGGCCAAGGTGCAATGTCCAGAATTCCTGAGTATCTCCATGCTACAAGGCACGACTGTATATTTCTTTAACCTAATACAAGGACATGCGCATGCTTGTTATGTTGTCCAAGGAATAAGATGTGGTCATGAAAGCAATGACTTAACAAATAAGCAACCCATTACTACGTTTTAGGAAGTAAAAATAGAAAATGTAGTATTTGAAGAGCCCTCGTGAAGAAACCAAAACTGAAAGCAAATCGTGAGTTTTGAGTTTCGGCCATCTGTTGGAAGACTGCCGAACTCAGCCCAAGGCGGCGTTAAAAAAAGAATTCCTATCACGGCATCCAACCGCCGCCAGCATGACGCGGTACGATATATGCTAGCGGTTAAACGACTCGGCCACGGCTTCCAAAGCTGACGCGAGTGATACGCTCTGGTTTTTATAGATGCGACGTGAACTTTCAGGACTGTGTGTCAAATATCGCTTTTGGGAACAATATTACGCCATGTGTAGGGAGTCATGATAGACATCAATCGAAAGCTGAGTCTGCGGACTACATACGCTGCAGTGACTTTTACGATAGATGCCGTAACTTTTTCACAGCTACCGTTTGTCTCAAAAATCGAGTTCAATTTTCGTCGTTTCCATAGGCTTCTATTGCTGAATCTTTAACCGCTCTGGGAACAGAATTCTTGCTTGCCACAGCGTAATCACTGCATTTGGCTCGTCTGGATTGTCTCCCAGAACATGTTTGTCCAATTTTTCAATAATCGACCCGCAGCTTTTGTTATTCGCGAAAAACCCACGCGGCCCATTGAAAACGCGCTAGCTTCGTGCCGGGGCCGCTTGGGGCGCTAGTTGGAACATGTCCAGAAATGCTCGATATGCGACAGAGCGCAGAAATCTTGTCACGGTCAAGATGAATGCTATCTTTGCTCCTCGACAAGGACATCATTTGTCTTGCTGGCGAAACGGCATTTTGTTTGGTATTGAGCTAACGCCAACTGTTGGCAAGTCAAGTGAGAATTTTGACCATGCATCGCAGGTGCTGAAGGAATGTGGATAGAGTTTTGCCCGCAAGGCAAAGCCCTGATAGCGATAGCAATGTATTAGACCACTATACGAAGCAAGGTTACTGGTTTTGTCGGCTGCATAAATTGCAGCAAGCATTCGCTTCCTAAAAATTTTCAAGAATGGCGTCCCGCGTGCCCTGGGAATCATGGACAGATCTTGCTCGATGGCGGTAAACACCCGCTGTAACAACGCTGACGTGATAAACAGCGGCAGTAGCGGCGAGCGGATTTACCTTCGTACTCCCTCTCGCTTCAATGCGAACTAAGCGCGCGTTAACACGCCGCCCCCAAAGGAAAGCACCACAGATCCAGGCTCTCCAGCCTTCACCCCCGCCACAGATTACCTTCAGGATAAGGCGCACGCTCACAGTTGCGCCATGCGCAGCCGCGGCCGGCCTAGACAAGGAGACGCACGCTAAACTGCCGTAGTATCTAGCTACCCAGCACATGGTCACCAGACCGACACTGGCCCTCAAATTTTCCCTAATGGCTTCGGCGCCACAGGTGGCAGTGACATTTCTGAAGGCCTCTATGCAAAATATTAATGCGACCATGCGATTGGATTGCAAAACTTGATTTGTCCAACAGATGTAGGGAAAGCTTTAACACTTCCCACCTAGACGACGGCCAGGAGTCCTTGGACCCTAGCGGCGGTTTCGGCCAGTCGGACGGTCTTCAGTTGAATCGCCGAACCGCAGATGAGTAATAAGGTCTCCCATTGCTCTAAAGACTTTATTCTTCCCTCAGAGGGAGCCTGTGGGCATTCCCACAGAATGTGATTAAGATTAGCCCTGGCTTTACATAGCTTACACTGGCTGGAGTACTGACCCGGGTAGTAGAGGCTGCACGACACCGGCCTTGGAAACGAGTTGTTTTGCAGGTGACGCCAAGTGGAGGCCTGTCTCTTGTTTAAGGATATATCAGCCGGAGGATGTTTAACCCGCCCTAGTATGTAGTCTTGTGTGATCTCTCTGTAACACACTAAGCGGTCCCGCCCCGTGAAGCCTTCGGCTAGCCCACCAGCTCGGAATGTAAGTCCTCGAGCTAATTCGTGGGCCGCCTCGTTCCCAACGAGGGTGGCGTGCGCACGTGCCCAGATTATTTCAATTTTCCTGTTATCTCTGCAGGTCTGCAGATTATTTCAATTTTCCTGTTATCTCTGCAGGTCTGCCACTCGAAAAGTTCATCACCGCAACCTTAGAGTCGCTGACTATAATTTTGGCTGAAGTACTTGCAATTGCAAGTGCTATGGCAGATTCTTCTCCAATCTGAGAGCAATCCGTTGGAACTGTGCCACTGGCTATCAATCTAGTTTCAGCGGTCGCCTCAGATAGGGCCATGCGGCCGTTGCCATAGTCTGCAGCATCAACGTAGAGCACGTCCTTCGAGTTTTTTAAACGCTTCTCAAGAGCCTCGGCACCTTTCTCTCTGCGTTCCTTGTGATGGATTGGGTGCATGTTTTGAGGTAGTGGTGGGATTATTAGTCGGTTCCGCACGCTTCGCGGCAGGTCGACTTTGATGCCTTCCTGCCCCTCATAGTTTATGCCTAGCCTAGCTAGGATTTTCCTGCCCGTTGGGCTTCCCGCGAGTCTCTCATACTGCGAGATCCTCACTGCTTCAATAATCCCCTCAAGAGTGTTGTGGAGCCCTAGAGCTAAAATCTTTTCATTTGCAGTGCGGATGGGAAGCCCCAGCGCCTGTTTTATACTTTTACGTATGACGTCCTCAATCTTCTTCTCGAATGACCTAAAACTGAGGAAAGGAGCAACATAAGCTATTCTAGCTATAACAAAGGCCTGGACTAGCCTAACTAGATTTGCTTCTCTCATCCCGGATCGCCTGTTGGCAATCCTGCGGATCAGCCTCATGGTCTGCACTGCACAGCCGTCTAGTTTCCTTATTGTTTCGCCATTAAAGCTGTTGGCCTGAATCAAAAGTCCCAGAAATCTGATTTTGTCCACTTTTGGAATGGGGATCCCTCCAGCTGTGAGGGAGATGTACGGTTCCTCCTCACTGGCCCTGCCTTTCGGCTGGTATAGAAGCAGTTCCGATTTTTGCGGTGAACATTTAAGTCCCCTAGGTCCGACGTAACCTTCAACTGCCTGGATAGCCCTTTGGAGGGTTTTGTCTATTTGGGCATCGCTGCCCTAGCTATCCACAACGTGATGTCATCAGCGTACATACTGTGGTTTAGTCCTTCAATAGCCTCCAGTCTTTCAGGGGGTTTGATCATGGCCACATTGAAAAGAAAGAGCGAGAGCACAGAGCCCTATGGGGTCCCTTTGCTGCCTAATTTAATGTCATCCGATTGGCATTCTCCAATCTGGATTTTTGCTTCTCGGTCTGACAAGAAGTCCCTAATGTAATTGTAGGTTCGTACGCCTACTCCGAAGTCCTGAAGGTTCTCAAGAATGGCTTTATGTGTGACGTTATCAAATGCCTTCGCTAGGTCAAGCCCTAGGATTGCCTTTGCGTCCCCTGTTTCCGCATCGATGATTTGGTGTTTTAGTTGCAGCATCACGTCCTGGGTGGAGAGCCTGGGCCTAAAGCCCACCATCGAATGCGGATAGAGGTCATTATCCTCCATGTAGTTATTGAGCCGCGTTTGAATAACGTGCTCCAAAAGCTTGCCTGCACGAGAGGTTAGAGAGATAGGTCTTAAGTTCTCTATCTGGAGTTTCTTGCCTGGTTTTGGGAACATCACCACCTTAGCGGTTTTCCACTGATTTGGTAGTTTATCCTCTTCCCAGCACTTCTGCATAAAGTTAGTTAATGCAGTTATAGAGTTATAGTCTAGATTGCGAAGCATCTTATTGCTAACGCCATCCGGGCCTGAAGCGGATTTGGTTTTGAGCTTGGCAATCTCCGCCCGGACCTCCGCCTCGCTGAAGGGTTCATCTAGGCTGGAGTTGCCTACGCCTTCATAGTTAGGTAGCGGTTCCTTGCTAGTGTCCTCTATGTATCTCTCCTGTATGTCCTTCATTAGATCTACCTCCGTACCATCGTACAAGGAAGAATTTTTTGAAGGTTCTGTCGCTGCGCTGATTTACAGCCCTGTGGATCCAGCAGGTAGCGGACTAGATTCCATGCCCTAGCTAGGCCTATATTTCCGTCCATCCTATCACAGGTGGACTCCCAGTTCTGCCTGGTTAGTTTGAGCGCGTAATCTTCTATATATTTATTGAGCCTAGCGATCCCTCTCCTGAGATTTGTACTCATCTGGTTTATATTTAAATTATGTATCTGAAGATTCCTAGGCGCACCGAAATTGCTTTGTCCCTAAAGGGACGATAACATGCGATGCGACTAAGATAACACTGTCGAAGTTTCTAATGTTGATGGCACTTTATGCAACCGCTGAGTTTTTCTTGTACGGCTTTCGAGACGTTTGCAAGTCGTCAATGCGACTCAATAATTAAAGCCTTTTTCCACATGCGTGGCTTCATTTCGCAGGTGAAAAAGATGAATGTGGCTCCTGGCTTCTTCAACACAAGCAACGGGCTCTATGACGATGCGATGAAATCATACGCAGGGGTAAGTAGACTTCCCGCACTCCCATAGAGAGGTTTTCAATACAACACTTGATAAATATCGCGTCCCGTCGCAAAAATGGGGCAAGCTGACGCAATGACCACAGCTGCGCGACAACGTTGCGATACACCGTAAAAATTACGTTACTTTTAGGGCTTTTATCATGGCTAGCAGGTTTTCCCTTGAAGAGTCCCTCACCAGCTTTGGGCACTGCTGAACAGAAACTTACGGTGCGTAGACCGCGCGATGAGATCTTGCCTGCATTTTATCGAATCGCTGCACAGTGGGAAAAGAGATGAAATCTCAAGCGAGAAGCTCGTACATGTGCCCTTCCCCTTTAGGTATCCCCGTTTCCTGTCCAGGAATTAAGGTCATATGCATAAACGCTGCTACGCAAGACGCACTGCCTACAACGTCAACAATCGTGGTGCGTGACGTCGGTGAATCATTCAATGGTGGACGCGCAAAAACCGCCACTGGAAGTGCACCGCGCTGCAGTAAAGAACACAAAGAAGTGTAGGTTGGTTTCGTTACATAAACGCGATGCTGCTCTTCACTCCGGTTTTCGGAGGAGGAGGGAGAGATGCTGCTTGCGGACTCTTCACGAGGCAAACGCAAAGTTTCTCTGTTGGCAGTTAAGTTTATCTCATAATTTTTCGCGTAGTTTGCAAATTCAACCCGAGAGCAACTCGCCGGCATGACGAACCAACTCGGTGGATGAGCAACAAGCTCACAAAATAAAGAGGGTCTGTGATAAAAGAAGCTGTCAGTGGGTGTCAACACGTGTGTGCTGCGTGATTTTTCGGTACGAAAGACTCCCACATCTACCAGCAGATCACGTGTCCATATCATCGTGGACACGTGACCAGCAGAGGTCTGACGTTAAACATTATTGTATCAGCAGTTTCTTGAGTGTCGTCTCTGGTTCTGCCTGTTGAGTGCGCTTTTGCCGAGCCTTGTGTATCAGACTGCGCGCATGACGTGAATAGTGGTATGTATACATTGGGAAACTTACGCGTGCACCTGCGATTAAGCCGCAAGGTTCACTGAGCCAAGTACAGTCTCGTCCACTCTTAAGGCCCGTTCACACTACCACGGAAATTCGGCGAGCGCAGCGGATTCGCTCGCCGGAAAAAAGAGAGCGTGTTCTCATCTGTTGACGAGCGCATCGGTGGATCCGCCACCGCTTCTCGCCTTTCCTCGACAACAGCGAGATCTCGCGGCAGTTTCGTTTTTGGTTTCGCGACTTCGCGAACGAGACGAGAGTTCACGTGAGAGCCTCTCGTTCGCGGGCTTTTGTTGCGTCTGCTTCTATTGCGCCGCTGCTGGGCTTCCAGCGGCGAGATACTGAGCACAGCACGATGGCGAGCTTTTCAGAAGACGAGGAAATGTCGGAAGATGAAATTGTCAGGATTCTCCTCTGGAACTCAATGATGGCTATGCTTCAAGACAGGCACGTACGCAGGATGTTTTTTCGGGGGGGGGGGGGGGGGAACCGAAGTTAATTTTTCTATGCAAATGAGGTGGAGGGTACTTTTACTAGTACAAATGGGAATAATGCCCATCATTTGCCATAAAGACGAATAACGCCGCAATAGAGAATTGAAATAACGTGTATCTCACAGGTACGCATGTGAGATAGACCTATTCTTTACTTGCCAAACAAAGTACCACATCAAATGGACTCGCGTAAGAAAGATGCGCAGGAAGAACCTTGCCACGAACAAGTTAACAAGCGAAAGTGCAGAATAAAGATTTATAGTTAGGTTTTTTGAATTAGCTCTGGAAGAATTTTAGAGAAATGTATATTTGCGGAACAATCACAGTTCTTTTGCATCCCTCGTTTACTACCCTACCAAGTAGCAAAACCGACTCGTGTTGCAATTTGGGAAGTTGCGTAACGATGCGTGGTCACCCGTCCGTACAACCACGTAGAGCGCAGGACGCTGCGGTTCTAGACGTGCAGCATCCACCGCGGAAGGTTAGAAAAGCACCCACATTAGCACATGAGGGAAGTGGCTACGTCAGACGGCTAACTACAGTGATATCAGTGTCGCGCGTTCATGCCTGCACAGCCATTCGAACGGCGCACGAGCTGAGCATGCACGGCATAGGAGCAATCAGTGGCGCTGGCAAAATGTTTGCTTACGTTTGACGGAGAATATGCATAAAAGCAAAGTACTGGCAATGAGAAAGTCTTGTCGCTCCGGCATCGGCGCGAGTAAGCGTGAATAGCAGTTGTTGTTGCTCATAGCAGTTGTTGTTGTTGTTGAATGGTGCCATGGGCGAAAGGGGGGGAGGTGGTATGCCGCTTAATATCAGGGGGGGGGGGCGAGCCCCTCCGTGCCCGCCCTTGGGTACGTGCCTGCTTCAAGAGCTGCGACGGGCTGAGCAACCAAGATCGCGGCGGCGGCGACGACGGTGGTGAGGCCGCCCGTCCTTGCAGGAGCGGGATAGGTTGGGAAAGGCCAAAAATCTCCTGCCACTGCATGGTTCGTTAGAAAACATTACGCTCACCGTTGTAGCACAGAAAAGTTTCTATTGTAACACTGCTCTACTCTCGCGGTGTTATCAGTGTCGCGCGTTCATGCCTGCACAGCCATTCGAACGGCGCACGAGCTGAGCATGCACGGCATAGGAGCAATCAGTGGCGCTGGCAAAATGTTTGCTTACGTTTGACGGAGAATATGCATAAAAGCAAAGTACTGGCAATGAGAAAGTCTTGTCGCTCCGGCATCGGCGCGAGTAAGCGTGAATAGCAGTTGTACTTACCGCTCACTCCCATTTCTTTCCCGATCCTGTCCCATAGCTGCTCTTTGTAGGCAATGTCCTCGAAATTCAAGTGCCTTTTGTCATACAGTATGGGGTGCTGCTTAATTGCATCGATGAGCATTTCCACCGAGAAGGCCGGTCACTCAAACATGCTGGCTGCCATGTTGAGATTAGACGGGTTGTAACGTCAAGAACGCAACTTCCGGCGGCGGTGAAAGCGGAAAAAGTGGGTCCTGAACCGATTGCCTTCACCGCGCTGCCTTCCACCCTCCTCGGCGTCAAAAGCGGCCGAATCCGCTTCGCTCGCCGGATATTTTGTGTAGTGTGAACGAGCCATTAAGGGGGAACCCGGCCCACCGTCGCCGCGCTCCGCGGGGCGCCAGTGCGTCCGGCGCGGCGGCGCATCGAAGCGAAGCGGCGCAGGCGCACACGGACCCAGGGGAGGTGCTTCGCATCGTCTGCTACAGCGCTGGAGCGCGCCGCCTCTTGCTTTGCTGCAAAGTACACTTCGCTAGACCCAGTTGACTGAGTGTTCGAGGCGGCATTGTGGGTAGGCGTGCTTCAATAACTGGAGCATTTTCCAGCTGGTTCCGTCTACAGCTTGTGAACAGCCTGCTTAATCAATATACACAAACAGAAACAAGCTTCTCACCACATAAATCACTTAGCATGTTTTTATAAGTGATGAGGGTAAAAATACAGTCATTTTTTCGCGCTCTTTATTAGGTTGGGGCCATGTTATTTCACTCTCACAGCACAGTTCACACCGAGAAATCAGTTAGGCGCACTCTTGGTTGGAGTCATCATGTGATGAGCCTAGCGCGCCGTTTCGCGCATGTAATGAAGCTAGAACGAATGTGCTTAACTGACTTAAGAAAGCGACCGAAACCCGCTATAAATTTCGCAGAAGCTTAGAGAGCGATTGTTAAATCACACATCATCATGTTTCCCATTGATTTTGCCATTAAGGAGGGCAATACTATTACTTCCACAGCAACTAAGAAGTAATATCCGCTGCTTCGCACTCTCTTATTGACGCGTTAATGTCGCTGGTAGGAGAGCATGGAGCGCTTTACGTGATGTAGGAAAGTGCTCTCTGCGGCATAGCAACTGATTTGGCGGCCATTTTACTCCCCCGTTTCATCTTTCTACATCCTATAAAAAAACTGAATTCATTTTTGTTTTCCCTGTTTGGGTAAAATCACCGAAGCGGTACCGGTCCTCTGAGGGCTACCTGACGCGAGAAGTCGCATTATCATTCAGAGGAATCGTCGGTCAATTTTTTGATTACATTGATTAGGTGAAGCAAAACCTGTGGCGCCGACGTTTTTTTGGTTGGTAGTTTTTTTCTCCTTGGAGTCAATGCACGCCACATGCGAATGCTGCTTCCGTCCGTTTCGAATAGGTAATTGGAGTGGAAAATCTATAATCTACATGTCTGTTTTCTAGCGTAAATTACGTGTTGCCGGGTAATTAAGTAGTTGTTCGCTTCCATTTCATTTCAGTACTTCCTCGGAATAGGTCATATGCATATTCTCACTAGCATATAATAATTTGGTAATTGTGCGGTATACGTCCCGAAGCGACACATGGCCTCTGAGTTACGCCATAGAGGCGGGCATCGGATAAACTTGGAGATTAGGAATAATTTATTTCTCTTTTTAGGGGGTAGGCGGGGGTGGGCGGGGGTGGGCTGGGCTGAGTGGGTAAAACCCAAATATGAATGCGGCACAGGAACCCTTGCCTCGTACAAGCGATGCTGTTGCCGTCGTCAGGAAGTGGCCGGTCCGTGTGTTGGACGAACGCGGCCACGCTATTTAAACCGGCGGTCACGAGGCTGGCCCGGCCCGGTGCGTTTGCCCACAGCATGCCGGTGGTCGGCAAACGGCTCGCCATTTGTAAAAGCTAAGCCCGGCACAAGCCAGAGTGTTGTGGTCGGGCCAGTCTACTTTTTAACTGACCATGGGCGTCAGCCCGATCAACCGCCGAGCCCCCCCCCCTTTTTTTTTTGCTTAGGTCATGCTACCTCATCTTAGTTTAATATGATGATGCGGTGCAGCCAGCGATTACTCAACTGAGTGACTGGCCGCTCAGGAGTTAAAGATTCTGTGATGACTCGCCAAATCGAAAGGCACCAGAGGTGTTTCCATTAAACGCATTTCCGTCGACTTGCATGATGAATTGCATTTTCTTCGGTTGCTGGTTGTCATCGCACTTCGGCGATAAAAACGCTGTAACAGTGCAGGGGCGCTATAACGTAAAGCTATTCCAAACTTTTCTATTCCAATTCTGCAATCAGCCCTCCGCGATTGGTCAAAAACTTTTTTGGACCACCCCCATTTCACCTGTCTGTCACGCGACGTCACGAAAACCGCGATAGCTCCCCATCTGATATAACGGGTACACATGGATTATGCAGGATTTGACCGAACAAAAGAAAAAGAGTTATTTCTGATTCGACGTCTCCTCGCCATTAGCCCTCGGCTATTGGTCAAAAGTTCTCGGGCTGCGCCCACTTCACCTGCCTTTCACGTGACGTCACAATATCGCAAAAACTCACGCGTCAAAGTTACGTGTACGCGATAAAGATGCATTAATATGCCGAACAAAACTGAATTTTCTTCTGAATAGCCGCAGGCTGCCCCGTTCCGAATGGAATAAAAGATGGCTGCCACCGATCGCTCAGGCACTGGCTACTCGCTGCTGTCGGAGAGCATGGGTTTATTTGAGTGTATTAAACTTTTTGCGTGGCCGTGTATCGTTTTCGAGCACTTTCGGCACGTTTGCGACCTCGTTCTGCCAACTCTTCTTTGCTGAGGATCCGTTTTAGCGTCATTCTTAAGTTTCCGTTGCATGCCGCCGCGATTGTCTACGAGTCACCGCAAGCAAAGTAAGGGAAAGCGGACCAATCGCAGACGCCGGCGCCACCCTCGTCATCCGGTTATCGGTCGTCAGTGCAGGGGCTCGGCCCTATCGAATCCCTCTCCACTTGGGCGTGCTCCTCGCCTCTTGTCAGCCAATAAGAGAAGACAAGCCGCTCAGTGTAGAAAATGTTATTCGTTTTTCAAGCAAACAAAAGTGGCCTCCTATGAACGAGAACAGCGTTTGATTGGTCTGTTCAGACAACCCTGCGGGTGACCTCCCGATGCTTGCGTCGGCGGTTACGCAAATTTGACGTCAGGAAATTGGAATAAAAACATATTGGAATAGTTTTACGTTATAGGGCTCCAGGATAACTTAATTTTCCCGGTGCACTTTGGAAACTAGCAACGTCGCGGGTACTGGAAAATGAAAGACGACGCATTGTAGATCTATGCCTACCAAACTATTCTCAACGCGTGATATCGAAGATGACAAGAAGGCCAGTTAAAACTGTAAATAGAATCATCCAGCCTTACAATAACAATAGAGGAATTGCGGATGCTCCCCGTAAAGCCCGGCAAAGAGTTACCATAGTTGTGGCTGCTGCTACAAACCCGACCTTCAACATTCGAGAAATTAAGAACAGCCTCAACTGGGTGACGTCCCTGACACGACTATCAAGCGCTGCCTCTACGCCCCAGCCTAACAAAGAGCGCGAAAAATGACTGTATTTTTGCCCTCATCACTTATAAAAACATGCTAAGTGATTTATGTGCTGAGAAGCTCGTTTCTGTTTATGTATATTGATTAAGCAGGCAGTTCACAAGCTGTAGACGGAACCAGCTGAAAAATGCTCCAGTTGGTGAAGTGCGCCTTCCCACAATGCCGTCTCGGGCACTCAGTCATCTGGGTCTAGCGAAGTGTACTCTACAGTAAAGCAAGAGGCGGCGCGCTCCAGCGCTCTAGCAGACGGCGCGAAGCACCTCCCTTGGGTCCGTGTGCGCCTGCGCCGCTTCACTTCGATGCGCCGCCGCGCCGGACGCACTGGCGCCACGCGGAGCGCGGCCACGGTGAGCCGTGTTCACCCTAAGAGTGGACGAGACTGTACAATCAGATGCGTCTGATCAGCAGATTAGATTTTGAGGATCACACGCATGTGCCCGTCGCTATCGTCCTGCACGAGTGTCACGTGTTTTCTAGGGCGGAGGATCATCAAATAAAGAGTCAGTTTTGTGACTCATTGCTGTGCCAGTCCACTTCATCGTCGTCACGATAATGTGACACTCGGTGGAGGTGATTTTGCGTTAATGTGCCGGCCACCTCCGTCAAGCCGGGAAAGAAGCCCGAATCCTGTAGGTAACACCAACGCCCCTGACCATCCAGTTAGCTGAAGGCTAAATAATCTGTACTCAGAGCTCAGACTTCTATCTAAGACAATCAAGAAGGTTATGCTCAAGTCAACCACCACAGTGACGAACCGAGCACCGTCACGTTCTTCCTCCGCGACAAACTCAGACCAAAATGCCGCCATCCAGACGACACCTCGAAACCCACAAAAGGCGCATAAAAGAACAGCTAACGACGCGACGAAGCAGCAGCGAGACAACGCCACACAGCCGTGAGTCGACGCTATGACCTAACTGCAATGCGGTACTACGCAACACCGACCTCGAAGCGCTCCTCGAGGGCCCCGATGCCACAGCTGTTTAGACACATAAGCCCACTCTTATATCATGAACGAATCCTTGGTTGCAAATTTTAATAAAATCAAGACTGTGCGCGGCGGCGCGAAGTAGCCGCCGTGGCCACGTTTATTTATAAGCCAGCCAGCCATAGGGGGGGGGGGGGAGGGTGCTGCAGGGTTTAGGGAGCGGCCGATACCGCGGGCGCTAAGGTCGAGCGCACCAGCGTATTCAATTATCGCGCTACATGAGCGTGAGCTATCTTCACTAGCTCTGGAGGCGATACATACACCGCTGCAGCGTCCCCTTCTAGTGCTAGGCGCGATTTAAATATGTGCGAAACGGCGCGCGTACAGAAAGAAGAGAGACTGCAATCCTCTATACATGAGTGGCAATTTGCAGCGTCCCTTAAGAAGTCCAGGTGAAGTCCGTGTTGCGGCAAAGGGTACATAGCTCTCTGGTAGTCGTGGCTAAGAGTGTCCGGAAACAAGACGCAGGAAAACAGCATGTCGTAATAACAATAATATTTGGGGTTTTTTACGTGCGAAAACCACTTTCTGATTAGGAGGCACGCCGTAGTGGAGGACTCCGGAAATTTTGACCACCTGGGGTTCTTTAACGTGCACCTAAATCTAAGCACACGGGTGTTTTCGCATTTCGCCCCCATCGCATTTCGCCCCGATCGAAATGCGGCCGCCGTGGCCGGGATTCGATCCCGCGACCTCGAAACAGCATGTCATCCTTCGTTGTCGAAGTCTGTGCGCCCAGTGCGGTGCAAGCAGAGTTGAGGCATGTTGTCTGGTTATTGGTGCGTGCCTAGAGTTTAGGCCGTTGACTGGAACAAGACTTAAGACGGTGTCGTCGAACGGCGTGCAACGCTGGCAGAAGGGGAGAATTGCAAGTGTCGCTGTGCCTTGCCCTTGCTGATTCATGCTGCGTCGCCATTTCAGTTGCGGGCGGTGTATTGTGACGACCAGCGAGACCTTGGTTTCGTCAGAGGGACCGCGAAAGCAGATATTTGCATTCCATAGTTGAAGCATATGCTGTAGTCCTTGTGAGTGCCGGGTTCACACAATCCGAAAGAGTTGTACTAGGCAGCACCGGCAGCGTAGGTTGTGAGCGAGGCATGGACACAGTGATGTCGTAGTGTGAAATAAGGACGTGCCGAAGGTTCTTGCAGATCTCCGGGCCTGGTAGATATCGGAGCGCCGAAAGACGACCGTCTGGCAGCTCGTAAATAGCATGGAGACAGCGCAAGTGTTAATCACTCACGTTGTTGACGTGGAAGTTATTCTCGAGCTGAAGAAACCAGACAGCAGAGCAGTTCCTGCGAGATTTCGGTAGGCCATGAATCCGCGAAAGGTGTCAGCACAGAACGTCGGAAGGGTCACCTTCCACTGCTAGCGGCCAAATGTCGAATGTCGTTAGCATCGCGGTTGCGGTTGTCGCCTAAGGCATCGTGAAGGTTGTGCTCTTGGCGTCGCCATGCCTCAGGGAGTGAAATTTGCGCCTTGTGGAGCCTGAATCGGTGGTGGGTGAGGTGCCCTCGAACGGAAACCAGATAGATTGCGGGAACCTCGAAGGCAAGATAACGAGGGGACGCAGAGTAGGTGAAAGCGCTTGCCTTTGGCCCAGTTATTTCCTTGAAAAAAGACGTCACGGAACTGCGCTTGAGAAGGGAGGAGGCTCACAAACAGTGTAGAAGGCTGGTGCTGGGGCTAGTGTGTGTTGACAATCGGCACGGGTAGACGCAGATGATTTGGGACGATACGACACGGAATGACGCAATGGTCAAAATAGCAAAAGCTGCTTTGACTGAGCGCTCAAGGTGGCGTATAGTGAGCAAGGATAGCTGCCTGCAAGTCTCGAAGCCTGGAACACAGCTGAAGCTTTGGGCTTGTTGATACGAAGCTTGCTGGTACGGAAGTGGTTGTCAAGCTCGGTAAACCACATATCCACCATGTAGAAGCAGAATTCCTGACATCAACCACAGGACCTCTTCCGGACCGCGCGAGGCCTCGTCACTCTCGCCTTGATGGAGTCGCTGTGTTCACGCTGGCATGGCTCAGCTCGGTTGTGCGGTGTCACAAATTTGTGATAGGGTGCGCGAAGAGGTAGCCGTCGTGGGCACAGTTAACTTAGGCGGGTCAGACATGGTGCCACGAGGTCTCAGGAGCGGCCTATTCCACGGCCGCTCAGGTTTATCGCGGCGTGCTCTATTCTCGCGCTACATGCGCGTAAGCCGTCTTGTTCTTCACCGGCGTTGGAGGCGATAGTCACGTCGCCACAACTTCATGAGACGGCACCTAAGTCCGAACATCTGGCGGACCCTTATGAAATTACGGAGGCACCTAAGCAATGCTTATGTTGTGTAAATGCGAAAACATTGCTTGTCGCTGAGTGCGTCGCTTAGTTGGGTCGCTAAGTTTAGTGTAGCAGCGAAATATTGCCGAATTTAGTGCTGCTACGCTATATTTCCGAATGTAGTGTTGCTGCTTATGAAGTCCCAACCACTTAAGAAAACAAACCAGCTATGTTGTGATCTTTCAATTAGCTTTATTTGCGCTGTTCGCATTAAAGCAGTGTCCCACGCATATTACGTTGAGCGTTTTGTGTCGATGACACCATTTTTCGGCACGATGACAGCACTTTGTCAAGCGATGACACCACTTTTCTGAGTGGCACTATCGGCTCGACACCACACTGCTTCATCGTCTTCGTAGACAAACTCCACTTCATGCTGTGGGGGAAGACGGGGGTGGGAATATTGTGTTCATCATCCTACAGGTAGCTGAAGCGCGTTGCATCATTTCTCGTCGGCCATGGGCTCGGACGACGGCGTCTGCGGGCCCCCGACAACGCTAAAGCCAAAACAAGCGGCTGCAGCTCGCCGTGCTCACTCCATAGCCGCTAGAATAGTAAATCACCCGCGAGGCAGAGCCCAACCACGTGCAGAGGTTCGAGCATATAATCATCAGTGTCGCCTGTTGCAATGGGGTCGCAATGCAACGCTGGCGCAGTGGAGAGCGCGCTCGGCTATGAAGCGGTAGCCGTAGCGGTGGGGCAGAGAATCGAATATTTATCATGAACACGTTCTTTTCTTTAGTAAGACGAAGATGACGTAATATGTGTGCCATTTCTCTGCCACGGCTTTCTTCCACTAAAAAAAAAAGAAATTCTAGGGTTCCGCGTACCAAAATCACGATCTGATTATGAGGCACGTCATAGAGGGAGATTCTGAAAATGTGGACCGCCTGGGGTTCTTTAAGGCGCACGTACATCTAAGTACACAGACGGTTTCGCGCTTCGCCCCCATCGAAATGCGGCTGCCGCAGCCGTGATTGGATCTTGCGACCTCGTGTTCAGCAGCCCAGCACCACAGCCACTAAACAACCTCGGCGGGTCTTTCGGCCGGCGCTATAATGACGGCGTGGTCGCACAATGAGCCATTAATAACGCCCGCTGGAATTTGCACAGTAAAAGTCACTTAGAACAACAGAAAGATGAGCTAGTTGGTAAGGATTAATTATGCAAAAAGTTGAGGCGTGCAGACAGGACACAAGAGAAGGGAAGTGGACAACACGAACGCCGACTATCAACTGAAGGGAGCACTGAGGCGAAAAGAAGAAAGAAGACAAAACTCATCTGCGCAAGGTCTTGTATAGTATCACCACGTGTCAGTCGGATACTTGTGCCGGCCTACGTGAGAGATAGCTGTTAAGGCACTTAATCTCTTCCTTAAGTAAAGTTCGTTGTGTAAGGTTCCCTCCTTATGTCATTTTTGTTTTCGCTTCAGTGCTCCCTCCACTTGATAATCAGCATTCGTGTTGTTCACTTCTCTTGTGTCCTGTCTGCATGCCTCACCTCTTTGCATAGTTAAAGTCACTGTTGCCAAACATAATTACCCCGCGAGCTTCATAATCCTGCAATCATCCCCACAGTACATAATACATGGACTTAGTATGGCAACACGGTGTCAGCATAGACTTGGAACAGCGTTATCAAATTAGTGGACGACGATAACGCTATCAACGGACGAAGCGATGCCACAGTACAGAAGTCTCGGATTCCGTGCTTTGAATGTGCCAGTCAGCGACCCACCTCGCTCCAGCATAATCCTTTCCGTTAACACCTAAACATCCGCAGACGTGGAAGGCGTCGTCGAGGGCTCCCAGCTTTTTCTGCTCCGCCGTCAAATTTGGGTCGCAAGAGGAATCGCTCGACTGCACTGACCAAGAGCGAAACAGTTGCTGACAAAATTCAGCCAAGAGTGCAGACACCTCCGCAGCGACACGATAAACGCATACATCGAGTAAATTGTCGAAGCCAACTATGTCTTGGTGCTTGAGGATCCTGCCGTCTACCTCGATGGCCGTGGTCCCAGAACCAATTTTCGACATCAGTGGAAGTCTCCATACATGTAAATAGCAAGAGCTCTACAATCCTCTCCTCGAATACAAGGAATTCTTTTCGACATCATCGAAAATTTGACGAACAACAATTGCAAGGTATCGCACAATAACCAAGGAAGGCACTCTACCCTACCGTCGAAACCCCTACCAAGTTTCAGCAAGAAAACGCCGCGCAATAAAGCAACAATTTGATGAAATGCTGCACTAAGAAATCAACCAGATGTCCAAGAGCCTGTTAACGTCTGCTGTAGGTTTAGTGAAGGAGGATCGCACCTTGAGTTTTCGCATGGATTATCATCATCTGAAAAAGGTCACAAAGGATATATACACCCTCCAATGGATAGATGATGCACTGGACCGACGATACAAGGCTAAGTATTTTTGCTAGTAGCCATCTATTTGCTTGTAGCCATTCTTAAAATCTGGCGACGAAAGAATCGCGAGATGATGCCTTTCATAATCAGAACGCCCTCTACAGTTCAAACTCATTTCATTCGGGCTGTGCTCGGCACCTGCAACATTCTAGTGTGTGATGAACATGGTCTTATTGGGATTGAAGTGCCGCACTTGTGTCTTCTACTTGGAATTTGCATTCACCAGGAGTTTAGATGATTACCTTAGGCGGCTTGGGGCAGTACTAGAGGCTATCAAGCTATCAGAGCTCACTCTGAAGCCACAAAGATGTCGCTTCGGTTAAGGTGAGCTTCTGTTTCTCTGCCACGTCATCAGCAAATCTGGAATCAGTCACATGCAGAAGACAGCTGCCGTCGCTAACTTTTTGCAGCGCACCGAGAAGAAGAGAATGCGTAGATTACTTGGCTTGTGTGCCTATTACAGGCGCTTTGTCAAGGAGTTTTCACGCATCGCCGAGCCATTGGCTCATCTCAGAAAATGTGGCGTCGAGTTCAAGTGGGAATGGCCGCAGATCGAAGCTTCTCATGAACTGAAACGACACCTGTAGTTACCACCAATACACACTTGCCCAGACGAATACTCCAACATTGAAGTCCATACCGACGCAAGCAGCCCACGGCTTGGCGTCATGATTGCTCAGAAAAAAGGCAGACTAGAAAATGTCGTTTATGCCAGCTGGTCGATATCAAAAGCGGAAGTAAATCGTTCTACGACGGAAAAAGAGCGGCTTGTCTCTATTTGTGCTGCGGCAAAACGTCACACTCACCTAGATGCAGGCTGTTCAAAGTCGTAAGCGACCACCAAGCAAGGGGTTGGCTGGCAAACTTAAAGGATCCTTCCAGGCGGCTAATACGATGGCTAGCACCATGTGTGACGGCTCGTACCATGAAAAACGGTCTTCAGGCCGCCTTGCATGGTGGACTCTCAGACTGGGAGAACTTGAGATGCTACGAATTACAAGTCCGGACGTAAACACTCCGATGCTGACTGCCAACCTCGCGACCCCATCGACCTGCTCTAGACGGACAAGACAACAACGTTCCTGGGAAAAATGGGCGCTGACGACTTCGCTGAACTGCAACGAGGCGACACCGAACTAAGAAGCCTTTTCCAGTACTTGGAAGATCACACTGATTTGGTCCCGGTGGTGTTTAAGCGTGCATTGTCATCCTTTGCACCACAGAACCAGGTCCTCATAAATGACTACCCCCGCGTAAGCACTAATTACCTTCTCGTCGTGCTCTCAGCAATGAGGCCAAATACCTGCACGTACTGAATGAAGACCCGTCAGCCACGCACATAAGCTTTCCAGGTGCATTCGCGAGGGTCCCAGAGAAATAATAATAGCCGAGGTTGGCCGTCAATGTCGCCCATTACGTCAAGACATATGTATAGTTCAAGTGACCCAAGACATCACCAAGAAAGCTAGCGGGATTGCTGCAACCTACTCAAGCCTCCCTGCCAACCATTTTAGCAAATCGGAATGGATGTTTTTGACGTCAACATCTTGTAATCACTTGATCAACGTGGCTACCGACTACTCTACCTGCTACGTCAAAACGAAAGCCGTGCCAACGGGTATAGCGGCCGCAGTGGCGAAGTTGTTTGTTATGAATGTCCCCGGAAGCACCCATCAGCGAAAGAGGTACGGCTTTTCCAGCGCAGCTTATGCAAGTGATTGCGCAGTACAGCATGGCAAGCCATAGTACGACAACCACTTACCATCCCCAGACGAATGGCCTTGCGGAAAGCACAAATAAGACTCTCACTGATATGTCGGCAATGCATCGCGACACTGAGCGCAAGAACGTGGAATGCCGTCCTTCCGTACATAACGTACAAGACGGCAACGCAAGAAACAACCTAGATGTCGCCGTTCAAGCTAGTTTGCGGAAATAGCATGGCAAGAACACTTGACGTCCTGTTATTGAACCTCAGCGACGAAGACAACCTCGGCGTCGCCGCCTATGTCCAGCATGCCGAAGAAGCTCAGCAGCTCGACCGCCTTCGCATCAAGAACCAGCTGAGGACTGACAGCCGAAGCTGCAATCTTCGATGACACTGTGTGGAATACCAGCCCGGCTATAGCGTTTTGGTTTGAACTGCGATACGCCGATTAGGACTCACTGAAAAGGTACTACGCCGTTATTTGGGATCATGGAAGATCATCCGTCGTATTGGCGCATTGGACTATGAGGTACCGTTGGACGTCATTACGCAATGACAGTCGGGTTGTGCACGGCTTGAAACAGTCCACGAAGAGTGCCCTAGGCCATTCTACACGTGCTAGTGAGCTACTGGACTTTATCTCTACGTTGATATGTTTAGTTGTGTAGGAAATATAATTTTACGCTGTCGGATCTTCCCTTTTGGCTTCGTGATCGTCATGATGTACGTATAAAGCCCAAGTGCGATGAGCATGCGGCTGTGCGCCGTATGCGAGGGAGAACCGAGAGGACGGTGGCTTGGTGTGGCGGCGTCTTCTAGTACCCGCGAGGGAGGAAGGCTGTGAGGCTGCGTATCGGAGCGGAGGGATGTGCGCGCGCAAGGAGGAAGGGAGGAAGGGGGTAGGATGCGCGCGTCGCAGCTTGTACTCGGACTGCGACTGTGTGTGTCCTATATTTAAGTTAATCTGCGATGGGGTCGAAGGCTAGACGAACTGATAAAGCTGGTGGCTTCTTGTGCGCCGTACTCTCGCGCGTCTAGTTAGCCTTGAAGTTAGAGGAATTCGCTCACCGCTGCTGCCGCTTTTCATCATACGGGCGTTCTAGCAGCCAGTTTCGCGGTCATCGAATGAGATCTATTCATGTTTGTTTGCACGCGCGCGTCACTCTGGTTGCTTCGAGTTAGTAATGGAATGTTTACAGCAGTCTATAGAGCTGATTAATCCACTAACCTTTCTCAGTATCGCCATCTAATTTGCTATCGCAATCAGCCGCACACCTTCCGGGTGTAACTGCTACTTTTTTCCTTTACTTTTTGTTATTCCATAGTCTGTATACAACATCGGGACGATGTTTGTCAGTAGGGGAGGTTATCACCACACGTACTTATTTTTATTTACCGGTGACCGTCTTTCACTGGCTAACAAGTCATAAAGTTATCGCTTCCCACAAGACGCGCCTGTCTGTTTCTCGAGTGTTATCACTGGTTATATCTTCAGTGTTATTGCTACGTAACAATGTAGACAAGAACATATGTCAGAGATGTTGTTAAACGTTGGGTAAACAGACCTACACGCGACTCGAACAGTAATTCACATTCTAGAACTTGTGCGAGCACCACCGATTACGCAGGAACTCCTATTACGCCATCTAGGAATAGCCAACGCGGCATAGCCGCACATCAGACTTCGATGGTCGACGTATGGGATCATCACTATCTGGAGCCTGAATGTGGCTTCTTTATTTTTCCTGGGGATAAGGGGGGGGGGGGGGTTGCATGGAGCACAGGTGTGCCCAACAAAGAATTAGTTTTGTGACTCTCCGCTGCGCCACACTTTTCTTCTGCTCCATAACGATAACATGACAATATATCTCCTAGAGTATGTTACAGCAAATGCTTTACTCCACGCAGAAAGTGCCCGACAACCTGGACGAAGTGGATACATATGATTTCGTCTCTAAAGCGAGGCAGGATTTTATGTTACTCTACTGGAAGATTTTGGGAAAAAACCTTCAAACCATAAATTTCAGGTGAGTGATGATGACCCGCGTGCAGTCATAACTCTTGTACGCCGTTCATAACGGCAAAAAGCGGACACTGGCGTACTTCCATATTGCCCGATGCATCTGGCTGCCTGAAACAAACGAGTAAATAGACAAACCACTAAACAGAGAGATAACGCAAACTTGTCTGTCGTAGCCGCGAGATGAAGAAAGAAAGGAGTCATACCCATGTACGCCGTTCAGGTAAGTTATTACGACACTATTGCAAAAATTGGGCTTTACGTCCCAAAATGACGATTTGATAATAAAGCACGTAGTGAGGGAATCGGGATATTCACGGGTGTTATCGCATTTCGCACCCATCGAAAAGAGGCCACTGTGGCCGGCATTCGATCCCACGACTTTGTGCGCACCAGCACAACACCGTAGCCACTTAACAACCACGGCGGGTGCGACAGCATTACACACAGAGAGGCAAACACACGCACTTTATTCAATCTGCAATCTCGTTTTGGAGCTGTTTTCTCTGTGACTCGGCTTTATGGCTCTCGCTCGTCTTGTGTCGGTGTTGGCGGCACAACGGTGGTAGAGTTCAGGCGGAACATTGAAGACGTTCTACTGCAGCACGTCATCTCTTCCTATCATCATCTATCTCTTCATATGAGGGGGGTCTTCTGTAAGGAGCCAGCTTCCCTGCTTCGACACGCGGTGCATGGCTCACAGTGTCACACACACTCGTGGCTCACATCGTCGCGCTTGTGACGCTTATGAAGGCCAGAAATCCAGGCATACACGGGAAAGTTTACAGACGTGCGCTAAGCCTTGTTGCCGCGTTTAAACAACATCACAATGTGAAACGGCAGACAAATAGAACAGATCGCATACAAAAAAAAAGCGCCGCGCCTAACACACAATACAAACAGTAAAGGCAACTATTCGCTAGAAGCTCTCACGCTAGAATTGTGAGCGAAGGAACATTCCAGGCAATTATGATGCTGGACATTTCATTAGCGAAAGCGGCCAGAGAATGCCAAAGAACACTTATGAACAACAAAATTTGCCGACGATTACGATATTCGCTAACGCAAAATTTGAGCTCAGCTCTGCATCTGGTTTCTTTTCGCGATATTGGCTAGCGCAGGCAATCTGTCTCATGCAGCGCGTTTCAATCGGAGCGAAGTGTACCGCGATGCGCGCGCGGCCCCGCGAACGAAGCAGAGGCGAGCGAGCGCATAAAGGCCCCCTAACAACACGCGCTATTCTTGCGCCATCTCGAAGTCTGTCTTGCGCGGTGCTACACTTTTAAAGGAGCTTTCTTTGCCTCATCCTTCGTCTTTCCCACTTCTGCTACTGCTACTGCTGCTGTCTGGCATGCCACTAACGCGGGTGGCCTCGGGATGTGGTCAAGACGTGACCATGTCAAGAAAACATAAAACGCGTGCGCTATCGGGGTTTTGTTTCATGACATTTGTTTATCAGTTGTCATTCTCAAAATTCCCAGGAATAAACTTGTAAACAACGTAAGGCAATGTATGCGTGGTCGAGGTTCAGAATGATTATTCGCCAACGACGCCCGCGGCGTCGACACCAGCTTTTCTGCGACACTCGGCCCTTAGCGATATCGCGACAGGAGTGTGGCAAAAATGATAGACGGCCAGAGAACCTCGTGTAGAGATTTACGCCGCGTCGCATCTACACAATGCCCTCTGGACGCCTAACTAGGCGTGACCCCTCATAAGCGCTGTACAGGAGCTGCCGTGCTTGTCTTGGTGCTCACCCGCAACAGCAACGGCAGTAGAGGAAGGAGGTGGGGAGAACGTTAGTGAGGGAATAGAGAGAGAATCTGCGACACCACAACCTAGAATGGCGCCGAAGCGCGCACTTAGTGCCGACGAGATTAAGGTTCGAATAAAGCGTCGAGCGGAGCAGGAACAACAAACACAAGCGCACCAGGCAAGGTAACCATTCACATTATGTCACGGCTGGCGTATGCCGTCAATATATCACCACCAAAGAACGCCAATGAACCCGAACAGCAGACAAAGCTTCGCTTACATCGATTCCCACAGTGCGTGGGATCTGCATATTTTTCATTCTCACGCGTTCGCCATACCCTGCTCCTCCGCTTTCGGCCCCGAGGTTCTGCTGCACCCTCCTCCTGCGCTTTGCTCCTCACGCTGCCTTCGCACTCCACGTTTGCTCCCACCTTTCGCTGCGCTCGTTCGCTGGGTTGCAAGGTACGACGCCGACGCTCATCGCAGGAATGGGCGCTTAAGCTGCGCTCTAAGATGTTTCTGAATTTGCCCAAATTGGGCCGTACGTAAGCTCAATACGAGTAATTTGCCTAATGCCTGCGCGTCATTACAAGAACTTTATGGCACGCTCCTGAGGCCAAGTAGAAAGGGGAGACATCTCGAGCAGCGCAGTGGGAGCACCACGTCTTGTTTCGCCATTCCAACATTCCTCGTACTGCGGGAACATGTGCGAGCGTAAGGGACACGCATACAACCTGACCGAGGTTGTTTCGCTCCCCAGCCTCTGCTAGGTTCGATAGCTGGCTTTCAAGTTTCTTACTTTTCACGGTGCATACAGATTCCTTGTTAGAGCACATTAGTATTGCTAATGGGGTTTTGGGGCGCAAAAGCTACGGCGGCGAAAAAGCGTAAGTAGCGATGTTTACGATGCCGATTCAACATGAATGAATGCCCGCATAGTTGTCAACTTGCGATTCCTGTAACTTGCCCAGATATGGAAGACGGACATTACATTGCTTTTAAGAATTATTAGCGGTGGTGTGTATTTACAGTGCAATATTATTAGCCCCGAGAACGAACTAGAGCGGCGCTGGGAGCGGGACTCGCGTAACGCCAGGGCACGGACTCGCGCCTGTCGTCTGCGGCAAGTTCGGGTTGTGTCAGGGCGCCTTCTGCAGTGTTTCCGTTTGTTCGCTCTCGTTCCCCCTGCTTGTATACTTATGGCGGTCGTCTCATACATGTTTAAGACGTCTTTTTCGCGAAAATTTATTCAAAGAGCTTAACGCTTAGACGACAATACAGTTCTCAAAGGCAACGCTACAGCGCCAGCCGAAGGAGCGCAAACCAGCGCATTGCGGCTTTTTTTGTGAGCGGATTGACGACAGCAAGAAGATGGCTTATAAGGATCCAGTTATGATACCATACCTGCGCGATGTGATAAGTATGTGACAAACTCTGGCTATATGTGACTTCTACAACAGTTACCTTGATTTTAACCCGCTAAAACAGGTTTGCTGACGACGAGTAGTTCATTATATAATATCGAACTTTTGCATTTCTTCACAGAAACGCTCGGCAGTAACACGAGCACTTAACACTGCAGTTTATATTCTACCAGCGCCACTTGCTTTTTTAACTGCTTCTCAAAATTAGACAGTTCTTCATGTGTTTAAGTAACGGTAATTTGAAGTTAAGCTAATTGATTCTTACAGCTGTTTGCAGAATGCAAGAAGGAATGTACCAATATATACTCCCTTTCCCGTGCTACACGTTGAACTCACATAAGCAACTTACTGGTGTTTGTTGCTCGAGGAATATACATGACGAATCTGTTTGGCGAATTGACAGAGGCTGCTTGGCCTAGTTTTAGTGAAGTATGCCTTATGGTCTGTATGGCTACAGCCACAAAAGGAGTCGAAGCGTCATTCATTAGTAGTATGGGACATATTGAAGATATCATTATTCGCTGCTGGAGGGTCAAATAGCAAGTGAAATATGTAATACTTGTGGTGTCTTCCTAATGAAGGTTTCCGGGGTTCTCCTTATATACTGACGAAGCGAATAGTTCTTCGTTTATAACAAACCAGGCTGCATCGAGACATGGTGAGGAAGAAGATGCTTGAAATTTCCTTTTTTAGGCACCCTAGACTGCACTGTAATACCTCGAGTATACTTAGCCATTGCAATTGGCACTGTAAGAAACTGCTTCATGGTTTCAATTCAAAGTTGTAGTGAACTGATGCGTTTTTCGAACAATGCGTACCTTGCCATAACGACAGTCACCTCCTACCGTTGCGTGAGGGGTGTGCCATATTTTACATAAAGCCTACTAAGGGCCACCATGAAAGATTTCATCGCTTGCAATTGATTGGCTCTCCACCTTAACCACGAAACCGTTCTCATTGATGATTGCTACTATGGTATTTGTGAATTAACTATATGTACACACTTTATATATGACGCGCCGTTTTGTTAGCAGCCATGAGCAATTCGTTTTATGGGGGCCTGTTTTAGAAAGCGGTGAAAGTAGCAGCTAACTTTTTGATATGAAAGCGCGCCTGACTATTTTTACGCATTAATAAAGTGGCCATATTTGACTAGAACAAATCACCAGAGTACTAAGAATAATAATGACAGCTTCGCTGGGCAGTGTCTTTCTAACACGGATAACGTGTTGACACCAAATACCAATACTTTTCTTCCGTGTGAAATGCAATGTTTCTCATAGCTATGCACTAAGGGCATTTTAATTCTTTATCAAAGCATCATACAAAACTTCGCGTGTTGACTTTGCAGGCATTCTTTTTACGCAAAATTTTATGGACAGACACAGCGCATATATGCATTGCAAAATCAGCAGACCACTTCAACGCTACATAGCTTGCGATATCCAAGCCGCAAATTTTCTCGACTCACGCGCTTTTGAAGAAGGAACTCTGGTTCAGGCATGGCAGCAGAAAGAAGCTTACATATCCTTCAAGTACGGCTCGAGCCACCTATACCCCAAGCATACACGAGCGCGCGCGGCAGCCGAGCGAGCCGGAGCGAGCTGCGTCCTAGGCGTGACGTCACTCGCGAGAGGGCGCCACTCCAAATTCCCGCCGCTAATACCTTCCGGCAACCTCTTCACCAATGTTGTCGTACC
Organism: Dermacentor variabilis; assembly: GCF_050947875.1. Lineage (NCBI taxonomy): Eukaryota > Metazoa > Arthropoda > Arachnida > Ixodida > Ixodidae > Dermacentor > Dermacentor variabilis. The sequence goes on along the minus strand of NC_134573.1, from coordinate 76,195,960 downwards.
AAGGAAGTCATTCGAGTCTTTCTTGGCGTCGATAAGGAATTGATATAGTGTTCGTGCCCCGCATTTTCATCTCTATTCTGGCATATGTCACGAATTAAGGTGCTCGAGGAACATACAAGAGAAAGGTATACCTGATAGGAAAACATAACAGAAAAAATGAGTCAGCCAATAAATGACAAAGAAATACTACGAAAAATTGCAGGGTCTCTTAAGGTCTCTTTTAAAGGGCCCCTCGCCAGGTCTGGCCTTTTTGAGCTGACAAGCGCAGAGCATACAATGCGTGCTAACGACCGTGTTTGCACAGAATTACATCGCTACACGCCGCGGAAAGGTTTGAAATTTCAATTCCAGCGCCGTTTTCCCTTTCCTTCGCGGCGACTGCGCTCCATACCGGACGGTGACGTAGTCGCGTCCCTACGCCTACATAGTCAGGTCCGCATTATGACGTCGCTCGTGGTGACACGCGACTTCGAGAAATATTCAAGGCAATATCTTTTATTTGTGTGATCTGTTCATTGAATTAACGAATTGAACTTTCGAGAAATAATAAAACACACAAAATGAATGTCTGCATGCTTTATCTTTTACTTCACAATGAAGCAAGGCATATGTACGTCCGCTTCGTCTGCTTGTTCCCACGGTCGTGCAGTCACGTGCGCAGCTACCGAAACTGTGCCATTTTCTACCGTGTTCCAGCGCGTGATCAAGCTCTGCGATCCGCTTGTTCTGCCTCAGTATTCGAGTAGCACTAAATTATACCGCTAGTCATGTGTCCTTGCGCACAGCGCGCGAAATTGTGCGCTGAGCGACACGAGACATCACAACAACTCGCGCGTAGCTCCGTCAGTGGAAGTGTGGAGCGCCACAAAAGGAAAAGCGAGGAGAAAAAGAAAACGCAGGGCCCGTGACGTATGCGTCACGCGATCCACGAGATCCGGTATGGGTAAACACAGGGAAGCAATTTCGCATGCGGACGCCAGACGGAGCGAGTGGAGAGAGTGTCTAGCTATGCAGTGGTGCTCGCTTTGTGAAATCATGAGCTCGGGGCACTGAAATATGTATATCTCGGCTAATAATGAGCCGAGTTCAAAAATTTTTTACTGCACAACACACCCTAGAAGACGCGTAAAACCTTCCAGCGTATAACCAAAATTTGCTATGGGGCCTGGCGAGAGGTCCTTTAGAAGTGAACGGTGAAATCCTACTCTTCTACCTCATGTCATTCTTTTCTCTTTCTCTTCTTTATTTTAGTCATTACTGCTCACTCCTAAGCATATTTAGTCATTTGTAACCATTTGGGGTCATTACAAGCCGTCGTTAGATATGTTGGTCACATCCTAGTCATTAGTAGTCATTACAAGTCATTTCAGTCATTATTAATCATTACTGGTCATAACTAAGTATTTCATTCATTTCTAATGAATTATGGTCGTCACAAGTTGTCGTTAGACATATTGGTAATTCCTAGTCATTACTAGTCATTACAAGTCATTTCAGTCATTATTAGTCCTTACTAATCACTATTAGGCATTTACTCATTTGTAACTGTGTAATCAATTATGGCCAATACAGGTCCTCATTAGACATGTTGCTCAAATCCTAGTCATCAGTAGTCGCTACAAGTCATTGCAGTAATTATTACTCATTACTGCTCACTAGTAAGCATATTGAGTCATTTGTAATCAATTGTGGTATCTACAAGTTGTCGTTGGACATACTGGTAATTTCGTAGTCATTAGTAGTCATTTTGGTCATTACTACTAATTAGTACACATTTCTAGTCATTTCTAATCAATTGTGGTGATTACAAGCCGTCGTTAGACATATTGGTCATTTCGGAGTCATTAGCAGTCATTACAGGTCAGAATACGTGATTACTAGTCGTTCTTAGTCTTTATTAAACCCTAACACCATCTATTACAGTGTTATCATTCACTAACTGTCACTATCAATCATTTATCATTCCATAATCTGTCTTTAATATGTCTTCATATGGCGTCATGGCGCTTCAGCGGACACTCCGGCGGAAAGGTCTGCTGACACACTTCACCGTGACCTCTGAAGGCTTTCGCCTTAACTCTATAAACCCCCACTAAACCAATATCCAGCCAAGCTATAGTGTGTCACTTAACAATAGGCTAAAGAACCAAAGCTTTCTAACTGTCACAACATGGCGATAGCCCGTCCGACGTGTCACCAGACACGGGCGCCCCAATACCGACGGGCCGCAGGCGTCGGCCGACATCACTGTTGCCTGATGGGGCCAAGAAGCCAAACGGGCGAGCACAGACGGCAGTGGAACGCCGCACGAATGGAAAAGTTTCAGCTGAGAGATCCCTCGCTCGGAGTAGAACCCCTTAAACTTCGCAAGGTAGCGCCACACTTTGAAGAATGCCGCCTCCTCCACGCGTGCTCTGGCCGAGGCCGACGCCGTGTCGCTATTGGCCTAATAGCATCACGTGGGCCCTCGCGCCATGCTTCAGAGCCATTTTCGCTCAAGAAGCGTCTACGGAGCGGGGAGGAGCGCATGCTGGCGCTGTTGATACGCTCAATCGTTGTAAGCGGCGCCATGGTCGAGGAGGGAGCCGGAAAAAGAGGAGAAACGGGGAGGAGTGAAGGCGGAGGAGGAGTGTGTCGCTACTTCACGAAGTTTAAGGCGTTTTAGCACGGAGCGCTTTGCTGCTCCCTCCGCCAAACAACGCTGAACTTGCTGTGAAAAGATCGGTTCACTCGCTTCAGGTTCTCGATTGCGATTATCCACTTCGAATCGTAGCCAAAAGGCCCCGTTGTTGGAACCTCTCGCAGGACACAGAGATCCTCTTCAGTGATGGAACACTTCCGACGCATTTTCGCCTGCCGGCGCCACGTTTGAAGACGACGCTGACGACAAGCCGCTGTTCGTGCGGGTGGTCACCATGTTTGTTTTGTAAAAACACTGGTCCGCTGCGCGCCCTCCGCTGGAGAGACGACACCAGCGACCGAACACAATGGCCGCCCCAGAGTATCCCACATGCACAGTGGCGTCTTCGCTGGCCCGTAAACCCGCTGAGCTATAACTTTCTAATATGAACTGGAGTATCGGAAAGGACACCTAAACACTAATGCCGTTTCGTTGAGCTACTTACCTTTGCCTAATCTAGAAAACGCATGAGAATGTACGTCCGTGGCATATATGCAGCACGCACAAGGATTGAACAACTTTCCTCTGTGTCCTCAGAAGCTAGCAGCCAACACTGCCGTGGACTGACGGCTTCGTCAGGTAAACACGTGGATCCTGCATGGCTGGCCAAGATCACTGAGTGCAGAACAACAGTGTTTTTCAACCTTTTTTCACTCGTAGCCGCGAACTGACAGTGATTGACGAATTAGTTTATTGGGAGCGCCGCATTATTTAGCCTGAGAAGGCACGTTCCTTCATACCGCAAGAATTCCACGTATCCCATCCCGGCATGACAGCAATGAAGAGCGTCGCTCGCACGTCCTTTTCGAATCCTGGTCTGAACCACGTTATAGAGAGCCTGGTAAAAAGTTGCCCGCAATGTCTGTAGTGTTGACCACTACCTGCGGGTCTAGTTCCTTCAAGTTGTTCGGAAACTAACAAGCTCCGGTCTCGGCTGCACGTCGACTTTGCTGGTCTGGTGGAAGGGCATATGATCTTTGTCTTTGGTGGACGCAGGGACGAAATAGAGAGAGGCGGGGGCGCTCAAAACTTCGACTGCTGATACCACAGTGGAAGTGCTTCGGAGCACTTTCGACTATTTCGGCTTGCCTCACGCAGTCGCGTCCGATAAAAGTGTCCCGATTTACCAGCGTGGGGACAACGATATTCTTCGGAGATTACCATGTGCGCCACGCTACAACTGCACCTTATTATCTGCAGTCAAACGGGGGCAGCAGAGCGCGCCGTGCACTACAGAAGAAGCACTACAGAAAAATACGTCAGACTCGCAGCAAATTCGACCTGCTAAATTCTTGATTCGCTACAGAATAACGCCGACGAAGGACAGCAAATCGCTGGCAGAGATGTTGCTTTGCGCCCACCCAAGGACGAGACTAAGTGCTCTCTTCCCAGATCAATAGGGCACAATTGTTCCAGTCAGGAGTCAGTTCTCGGCACCACTTACCCCATTGTTTCCTCCCGGAACACGAGTCTGGTCGCGACAGTATAACCGAGTGGGACAGAGATGGCTGGCTGGCACAGGGACTGCCACCAGTGGTGGACGCTTGATCATGGTTGATACGGAAGGCGGAGAATAGCGACAAAGTGCGGATGAAGTGCGGCTTCAGGAAGTTCAACAGGACACCGCGGTAATACAATAAAGGGAGAGTGAAATAGCGGCGGAGGTTTGCAACCAAGTCCATCATCGATGGATGAAGTCTGCGAGCAAACCGACTTGGTCGAGAATAGGTCAAGCTGCAAGTTCTGGGGAAGGCTCGAGCCTACTAACACGATCAGCTCGGAAAAAAATCCCTCTACAGATTTTAGGATAAGGAAGTACTGTATCACGCCCGCTGTTTAACTCTGCATACGCACACCATCGGCATTACGCGTGAATGCGGACGCGCACATTCCTGAGCTCTCTTAGTGAAGGGGACGACGACCAGATGTCTCTGGAATAAAACCAATTCTTTACTTGTAGTCCTGGCGTGCGTCGGTTTCTGGACGATACTTCAGATACCCCGATTGCTTTTCGACGATTCCACCGTCCTAAACTCGTAATAACGCCCGTCGCCGACAAAATGTGGCAACACGACAACTCAAGCCGCGAGCTTACATTAATTGACATCTCCACTGATGCAACTCTCTCTGATGACCAGGCCTATATGACATAGGTTTGCACGCAGACTACCGCCTACACAGAAGCCTATAGCGGGCCCCTACCGTCCGGTACCCCAGTGCATGCTCAACTCCTTTCTATTTGGGGAGCGACTGTAAGCCTCCCCCATACCATACAGACATCGGTCCGCATATTCACTCACTCGCACACAGCGTACTTTGAAGAACTTCGCCCAGCGTCGGAGGATGCTACAGCTTCCGGTATTCGACGCATCCTTCCTCGGCCTGAAAAACCAAACACTCCAATAGAAATCATCAGAATGCTAGGGCATGCGGGTGTGACCGGGGCCAATACGGCTGCACGTGGGGCTGCCGCCTCCTTAGATGGATCGACCAATCATTCTCTGCCCCCCCCCCCCCTCAGAGTGAACCCGTATAAGCTCCTAAGCCAAATGGCTCCATCTGTAGCCATCATGAACTATGTGCGTACGCCCCTGCATACTTCAAGCAAACAGCGTCTTCAGCAGGCTACCCCGCCTGTCCACTTCTCGAGTCCCCTTTCAGGCTTTCAAGATGTCTTCGCCAGTAAGGGTTTCGCAGATTCAGCCTACTCATGGTGCTTTATAGCAAAGTGGCGACAACACGGCAATGCGACAGTGACATGTACCCACTTCGCGCTGCGCTGCCGCGCAGACCTTCGTACTTTAACATGGCAATGTTCTGCATTCCATGGAAGGAAGATGACCATACAGGCTTTAGACTGCGCGAGCTACCGTTAAGCGCTGGTCGCTGATCATAATACGCAGATAATATTGGCCAAACTATTCAGAGTAGTCTGATCAAAGTGGTTTAGGGGGACTAATATACCCTGGTCCTGACCCCACACAGCCTCCGCACAAGTAACTATCACTCAAATAACTGGAAACCCTAACTATCTGAATGACATTGTAGCCTTTCAACGCCCCATTCATCCCGCGGAGGACCTGTAAGTCAGCATTCTCTAAAAAGAAATTTGAATAAATCAATAAAGTGTACCACCTAATTCCCATTCGCAATCCTCCTCCTTCATCTGTGTGTGTACCCTCTTGGCAGCGTTTCAAAACAGAGCTTCAATGAAATGTCAAAAAAGATACATGCTAATAACAACGTATCGAAGGAGGCGTGTGAATCCTGTGTACACGGCCACTCATAACCATGGCTTGCTTTGTCCAGGAACCCGTTCGACCCTCTGTACGCCACCTATCTTCCAAGTGAAAATTTCCTGTGTAAGTACTCAGAGCCGTAATACGTAGAAAGGCTGACATTGATTTCTGCTTTAATGAGAGCTGCCATATATTTCATAATCGCTATTACTGGTACGTCTCTTTCACGCTGTACTTTTTCATAGGGAACTTATTTCTCCTTCCCCGCACCCGTTTTTTTTCTTAGTGATCCTACAAACACTGTTTGACTCAGGGTTATTTATTGTTGTCCGTATTATTATTATTAGTTATATTATTATTAATTACAGCTATAATCATCATCCCCTGGAAGCTGCAAGGAAAGCTCTAGAGATTAATGCCGAGTCCCCGGCTGAAAGCAATTCTATTACGTCTTTATTGGGCTCCTTCCGACTTGAAGGTCGACGTTTCTTTCTTTTTTCTGTTTTAGTAAAAATAACTGAGAGAACTGAGTCGATGAATAACCTAACCTAACACTCAACAATGAGGCTAAGCTTCGAGATTCACTACTATTGCCTTTGTAGATTTAAAGTGATCTTGGCGATTTTCGAGAAAGCTAATTCGAGGGTTTACTGCAAAAGTCAACAACTTGTTCAGCAATGCACCGCTACAGTGAGCCGGGTCCAACCGTCGGATATCTTGCGCACTGTTCATCTTGCACTGCCACTTGAGCTTCTTTATTTTTGCGCACTGGTCCAACAGCTGATTAAAGAATCACACGACGACACGGCATGCGGCAGGCGGGGCAAATCCCATAGCCCACTGCTATATCGTCCACCCAGCAAGCTTGAGGACATGAAATGTAAGGAGAGTATCAGCAGTTATTTTTTTATATTGTCCACATGTCAAGCGTGAGAAAGCCGAAATAGGAAGATGGGAGCACCTTCTTTCAAATCAGAACTGCATCAACCGGCATCAAGGGTAAATTATCACAATATGGCTGCTCCTAATTTCGTTTGAGCCATTTCTTGAAAGTCCGGGCCGGCAAACTCTCTACTAAAGGTTAACGCGCTGAGGCTGAACCATCATAATAAATTTTAATCAAATAAACTCTTGAATATTCGAACTCTTTAAAGTATGATAATTTAGGAGGCTTTTGTTAGCGCTGGGTCTAACCTAAACATTTTTGTAGAGACGCAGAGGCATCGCAGTAGCGTGCTTGTCTCGCTCCCCCGAGGCCCAGGTTCGATTCCCATCATTTGTTGCGACGCGACATCATCAGTCATGATTTTAATAACGTATGCTTTCTTCTTCGTATCCGTGATAGTAACACGTACGATAGCGCGGCTGCGTATTGAAGAAGGTATTTTCGTTCTTCAGTAAACTTAGTTGTGAGTCTGCAATATCTGCTATCTTTATCATCTTGTGACGCCTTTTATGGGGCAGCTTGTACCAGCGCATCCGTACCTACTCTCCCGGCTTTGAAATATATTCACTACGAGGTCAGGTTGCATTCGCAAGGCGTTAAAGAGTGATTGAAAAAAAAAACAAATCATGCACTAGACGAGGAAAAGCTCAGGATCAGCGCTCTAATTTTTCACATTTTGTTCAAGAAAACCTGTCATGCCTTCTCCTTCCCCAAATACCGCTCTTAGCTCCCTGCGCTCTTACGTTATTTGCTGTCTTTCAGCGCTTTGGTACTTGTTGCTATCAACTAACTGTCCGTGCAAACATGGTAACATGAGCGCACAGTTTGTTCTCGTGCTCGCGCTAGTGCTTTAGTATTTTTAACATTCTTTATGGACATCTTACGTGCGCTCACTAATGCCTAACAGGCATGCGTTACTTGTGCGCCACTACGTTTCGCAACCGAGGTGGTACACAACCACTGGCGTTATCTTTTCAGATGTTCCCATGGGTGTGTTTACGAAGCCCGCATTCCGTAACAGCCAGAAAAAGTGAGTATTTCTATCTCCTCGTTCGCCGCATCGGTTTGTCCCATTCCAAGACACGCGACACGACCACGATATATAGATGTCCGCCCGAATATAAATAACCACAACCGCGATACGCTGCTGGTCGGCAGTGCACGCGCGTGGGGCTCTCCAATACCGACATATGCCTGAAGCCAGTATTTATACCTCAACGCCTTGTGTTCATGCTGAAAAGTAGTGTGTCATGGGCACTCCTCGCTCCCGAAATTATGCGCATTTCAAAAGTGCAGAAAAAAATATTTCCCTTCCGTCCAAATAATGAAACAGCGAAAGTGATACCAAGGCTTAGCGTTGGACTTGAAGTCCTCGGTAGGTGTTCTAACTATATGCGAGTGCGACATGTTGGCGAGGTGCTGCGCGCAACTCAATTGGTGCTAAGCAGAAGGAACTGGCAGATACCTGGTAGCTACCAGGCATCTCACGATGCTGTCGAGGTGAGTAGCGCCGCCAAGTGGCGTTCCAGGGATCACACCTCCGTGACGAAGGAGATGATACCAACAGGAAGACCTCTTCTTTATATACTCAGCACCCAGCGAACTATTCGCTAACGTTAGCATGACGTTTTGCTGTACGTCCAGCCCCGACCAGCGCATCCACCCAGAAGCGCAGCTCGGACGCTAAAGATGGGCCCGTAGTCGGTGACAACCTGAGAATTACAACAAAGCTCCTCAGAAAAAAAAAGAAAAAAAAAACACAATGCACCTCCCCCTCACTTCAACCACCTGGAGTATGCTTGCACTTTAGGGACTTTGTTCTGCTATTGTAATTCGTAGGCTTATTGAAAAGTAAGAACTACCTATTTCAATCTAAGATGTCAGCTATGGCTGAGCAGTGATAGAAAGATGTCCCTTAATATTTGCCCTGGACGTTCAAGTTTCTGTCACTGAAAACAGTGACAGAAGTGCCGCTCGGTACGGGCAGTGCCATTGATTTGCACTGTGTTTTGCTGGATGCAGTTGCACCACTAGCTGAGCCGGGCGCAGGCGTTGTCACCAGAAGTGCGTTGTCGGGCGCCGGATCGTTTCCGTAGTAGGACGTATGCTGTGCTTACGAGTAGTCGCAGAATATGGCGGTCGTGGAACTTTTTAAATCGGAGCTTTCTGTGCCTCTTCTCCCAACTTTCCGGGCGCTGCTGCTCCGGTCGTACCACACCTCCGGAGGGCGGACGCCTCGGCGAATCGCGGTGAACAGGCAGTGTCAATACCGGGCCAGGAAATACTTCGGGTAAAAGAACATAAATATATTGGTATACGGATAAACACTGGACATAGATATGTGTAAATACACGAAGAAATTTAGTGCCCTTCCACTCTGGGAAAAAGGGTGACCAACGAACCTTTGTATGTGGGCCCCTTAATGGCGAACATGCACCTCCGCCGCGGGTAGGTCCGCTATTGCACAGTCTTCGGGATCGGCCCAAGTATAGGGAGTGCTCAAGTCAGCTTCACCTCGGCCGCGGGTCGTCCGTTGCATTTCGCTATCTTCGTGATTGGCCCACGTATGGGCATTTTTGTGTCTACATACGGACCCGATCCTGGGAGAACTAGCCCTTACCAGCCTCGCTGTAAAAATGTTTACGTCTTTGTGTTTCATAATTAATTAATTAATTATGACCAACACGGCAGCACTGGCACGAGCGCGTTCGCGTGGAAGCGCCGAGGGGCTCCAACGAGCCCGTTGTCGTAGAAGACGCCGAGGCTGAAGCCAATTTTGATGATGATAGTTTTCTGTTAATACACTGACACGATCCTGATAAGAGTAGCTCTTAACAGCTTTGCTGTGAAACAATGCCATCAAAGGGGAAGGGAAATGCGACCATAATAAAACAGAGCGCTATGGGGATACGATAGGTACGAGGTGCTCCTGGGTATGTGAAAAGATGTAATGGTACGAGAAATATGGTAAAAAACTAAATGGGCTGGGAAAATGTTTAGATATTTGTACAGGAAAAACATTCACAGTGGAGGAAAAGAACGAGAAGGCTTACCAGCAAGTATGCGATCTGTGTTGTAAGCAACGTGGCAACAAACAACTTCAAGCGGAAAGTCAGAGAAGCTGAGATACTCTCATAGGCGGCGGTAGTGGACAAGAAACCGCTTATGAGTAACTGGTTAAGAGGAAGAAACTAAATCAGAAAGAAACAATCTATGATAAATCAAAGGGAAGCTCATTACCTTTCGCAGCCAGATCAGGATGCCTTAGAACACGCATTTATAAAGCGAGATATAAGAAGGCAGAAGGAATGCTTGCTGCAGTAAACCTAGGGAAACGAACGAGCATGTTATGTGAAAGAGGCCCGCAAATGCACGCGAAATTGCCGCGGGACTGGCATCTCGAGGCACTTTGCGTGTATTCGCGGGCTTCTTGCACGTTGGGAAAACACTTTTAACGCAATGGTGTTAAGGTCCCCATGTCGCAGAAAAATCCTGTGCCGGACGTCGCTTTGGCAAAACGATTTTCGAACCGCCCATACCCAGACCCTCCATGTTGTGCAAGGAAACTAGCGAACTAATTCAATTTCTCGAGTTAAAATCCATAGAAAAATCTTAAATTACGACTAACACAGAACCTCCAGAATTGACAGCGTCTGCTTGTAATTTGACAATGCAAGAAAACAAAATTGTGTTATGCGACAACTCGAAGAACCCCATTTTCCAGCGTTTCCACCGTTCTAGACCGGCCACGGTATCCGCCGCTTGCGCGCGCCGGCGCGTGTGTTTCTCGCAGGACACAGCGTGGCGCGCCCTGTTCCTTTCAATACCTCCAGATGGCGCTCGCCTCAGCCGCATCGCGGCCCACGCAAGAGGCCGCGTTTCTGCCGGAAAGCCCGCCTTCGTACATAGTGTTGGCGATCATTGTTTCCCGAGACACATACCGTTACCTACGCTCCAGTTGCCAGGAAGCGTGAAAGGCAATCAGAGATCTTTCAAAGCTATCGCTTTGCACTCTTCAAGGCGATGCTTAGGCGTACTTTCTCTTATGTAACATGTATTGAGCAACAGAAAGGTGTATCGGGAGTTTTTCATGTAGCTCTGCAATTCTCTCATTTACACTATTCATACCCTTAAGATATTTGAGAAGCTGAATAATTAAGACGAATTATGTTATTGGACGTAAATAGGTAAACAGCATTACCTTGGTTCTGTCCAGCAAGGTGACATCGATAAATTAATGCAAATGAAAGTGGTTGAAAAAACAACTTGCCGCAGGTAGGAAACGATCCCGCAAGCTTCGCATTAAGCGTGCGATGCTCTACCAATTGATGCCTTCAAGTAGCATGTGTGGGTATATTGACCAGTTGCCTTCCCCCAAAAAGATCACGTTCTCGTGACGCCTGCGGCAGAAAGGATGGTCCACATCCGCCACAATGATTTGTGGGTGGTGGGGCTGGCTGACACTCCCAGGGTACTAGTAGGGAACATAAATACCCAAGAATGTCGATGGGGAAACGTCGCCGCGGTAGCTCAATCGGTAGAGCATAGCACGCGTAATGTGAAGGTTGTGTGATCGAAGGTGTGTGATTTCATTTATTGGAACAAGTAATTTCCCCTGTACTGTCCTTGGCGTAAGTGTTTGTTGGCTTGTTTTGATATGACTACTAAAATTAGGTCCCATCACTTTAGTTTTCGTATATATATATATATATATATATATATATATATATATATATATATATATATATACATGGTGTCCCACATAACGTGAGCCAACAATTTAAACATGAAAGGCGCGTCGGCAGCGCATTAAACATAGTAACTCAGACATTTTTTGTTTTCCACATAACACACTAATTCCTTAAATTTAATTGCCCAACTTTTTAAACATTCGCTGAGGAAGCCAAGTATGATAGGCATATTTGTAGAGCACCTTCCGGAACCACCGATAGACTTTCGTTTACGCCTCACGCAGTTCTTTCTTTCCGCGATGCAAAGAAAGCCAGAAAATCTGAAGAAAGCCACGTGACGGAGCGGTTGCGCAGTGGTACCATGCTGCTCTCAAGCGTGCGTTCGGTGAACAAGGTTGGCTCCCGCGAGATGACGGCGAAAATACATGCGGCTGGCCGAGCACTGCTGATGTGATAAAAAGAACGCCCTGTCGCTTACTCGTCGCCAGTCACGATGCAGCTGAACTTGTTCACCGAACGCACCCTTGAGAGCAGAACAACAGCACGGCGCAAATGCTCCGTCACATTGATTTTTACAGCGAAGCTGTATACCTCTGCCGCCCAAGGAAATTTTCCTCTCGTAAGAAAAAAACTCCTTATACGTGGGCCGATCCCGGAGACAGTGAAATACCGGCCCGACACGCGGCGTAGGTGGAGCAGGCGTTAAGCACTCCCCATACTTGGGGCGACTCCGAAGTTAGTGCAATGCCGGGCCGACCCGTGGCAGAGGTGAAGTAGGCGTTAAACACTCCCTATACGTGGGTCGATTCCGAAGATAGTGCAATGTCGAACTGACCCGCTGCAGAGGTGAAGCAGGCGTTAAACACCCGCTATACGTGGGTCAATACCGAAGATAGTGCAATGCCGTGCCGACGCGATGCAGAAGTGAAGCAGGCATCAAGCACTCCCCGTACGTGGGCCGATTCCGAAAATAGTGCAATGCCTGGCCGACCCACGGCAGAGGTAAAGCAGGCGTTAAGCACTCCCCAGACGTGGGCCTTTCCCGAACATAGTGCAATACCGGGCCGACCTGCGGCGCAGGTGAAGCATTCGTTACGCGCTCCCCATACGTCGGCCGATCCCGAAGATGGTGCAATTTCTGGCCGACCCACGGCGGAGGTGAAGCAAGCGTTAAGCACTCCCCATACGTGGGCCGATCCCGAACGTAGTGAAATACCAGGCCGACCCACGGCAGAGGTGAAGCAGGCGTTAAGAGGAAGCTTTAGCTCGGGCCCAACTCCGACGCAGCCTATTCAAATACGTGTAAAATGCAAAAACGTTTTTATGAGATAACCCCTGGACCAATCTTAATGAAATTTGCTGCATTTGAAAGAGAAAGTATAATAATAATATTTGGGGTTTTACGTGCCAAAACGACTTTCTGATTATGAGGCACGCCGTAGTGGAGGACTCCGGAAATTTTGACCACCTGGGGTTCTTTAACGTGCACCTAAATCTAAGCACACGGCCCCCATTGAAATGCGGCCGCCGTGGCCGGGATTCAATCCCGCGACCTCTTGCTCAGCAGCCCAACAGCATAGCCACTGAGCAACCACGGCGGGTGAAAGAGAAAGTCAAATTCTTGTGACTGTTGGTAGCGGAATTTCTATTTAGGGCTTGAATTTTCTTAAAACGATTTTCAAATATTGGACAGTTTGAAAAAAAATAGAAGCACGAAGTTTACAAATGCATAGCTCTGCGTCAGAACAGATATCGCGGTTCTGTAAACGGCATCCATTAGACCTTTCAAAGCGGATATATTTTATGTCATTTTACATCTTACGTGAATTTGTTACGTTGGTTACAAGGGTTCTGCAAAAGCTGTATTTCCATATTACTACATTTTTTTTACACTAATGTGTAACATATCAATTTTGTCCGCTTTAGATGTACTATTAGATGCAGTTTACAAAATTGTGATATCCTTTTTTGTTGTGGAGCTACAGACTTGTAAACTTGATAGTTCCGCATTTTGAAAATTTCCGATCTTTGCCAGTCTTTAATAAAAAATTCACGACCTATCTCAAAAATTCATAACCAAGAGTCACTAGATTTTAAGTTTTTCTTTTAAATGCAACAAACCTCGTCAAATTTCGTGCAGTGGTTGCCGAGAAAAACGAATTCTCCTTTTACATGTATTGAGATAGGAGCATCCGAGCTAAAGCTTCCTCTTAAGCACTCCCCATACGTGGGCCGATCCCGAACATAGTGCAATACCGGGCCGACCCGCGGCGCAGGTGAAGCGTTCGTTCAGCCCTCCCCATACGTGGGCCACACATTTGTATTGTAACGTGGAAGAAACAGCGTTGCCTCCTTGATGTAGCTTCGTAGCAATTATACTTAATGACGCGCTCACAATATGCGCCAAGAATGCTGGCATATTTCGTCGTTAAACTACGAAAAAAAAACTATTTTTTTTGTTGATTTGGGTGCTGTTTTCTCTTAAGTGTCAGGTCAAATACTAACTTATGGCCGTATATTTTAAAGAGATTTTGCACGGCCCCTAACTTTTGTCTATAGGTATTGATGCCCTTAGGAGTAGCTTCGTGTACTTGAATCTGAAAGTTAGGCTCTTCAGTTTATCAAATCGTGCGCTACGATTTCCACTGCTGAAAACAAAGATTAAAGAAGCCCTTCGTACACATGCACAACAAACATAAAAATTTTATTTACGGGACAGCTACATAGTAATAAGTAATAGATAGAAAGTGCAGCTTGTGGGTCAGCGTCTTCACTGTCTTATTTCATCCGTGCATTTTTACTGTTTACTGTTGCAAATTGCGATTCATTAGTGTTCAATGCATTTTTTGATTGACAGGATCGCGCCTTTTCAATGTGTTGCTTTTAAACCTGAAATTCGCATTACTCTTACCACACCGCAGTCGGATATTCGCTGCGACGTCAGGCTACCTGGTGATGACCGGAGTTATGAGAGCTTTGACAATGACCGGTAAGTATGCTCTTACAAAATCGGGCTAGTGAGTCCAGCCTAAGGGTATGCTTAACAGGTCCGTCCGAAGCTCCGCGAGTCATAAGATAGCGCAACTGTGTAAACTAGATAATTTCTTGGGGGCTTTAATTCTGGCGGAGCGTTAGTCAAGGTTACAGGCGGTGGACCTCAAATAAAGTTAACTATATTGATAAAAATAAATAAGAAATGACTAGCAGCAGTGGTCTGCACTGCATCTGTAGGGCAGAGGCTAAACGCAACGCTGCCACGTCGTCTGAGCGTCCCTGGCAACTGCCGAAAACTGCCAACTACGGCCCATGCCACCTAGCTGGACAGAACCAAGGTAATGTTGTTTGCCGTCGCTTGGAGATATTCCGATTATCTTGTGCATTCTTCCGAATTATGTAATTAGTATTAATAAACCAACTTCTCAAATAATGATGGTTAGAGGAAAAGTGCAAATCAGAAAATTGTAGAGCAACATGCAAACCTCCCGACACAGCTTTCTGTGGCTCTATACCTGCTGCATAAAAGTGTTTATTCCGAGCTTGTAAGAAGCTCGCAAATATATGCGAAGTGTCTCAGCCATTTTGCATGTATTTGTGCGCTTCTTTCACAATCGGAAAAACAGTTTCATGCTGCGAGTATTGGGCAACACGAACCTGTATGGGGAGATCTTAATGCTGTTCTACAACTTTGTGATTGGTATTTGTAATCTAAATATAATATATCAGAAGTTGAGTAATTAATTAAAGCTAATTACGCAATTAGGCGGAACTGGAAAAAGTAATGAGTATCTCCAAGTGACGTTAAACGGCGTTACTTTGGTTCTGTCCAGGGCTACGTGATATTGGCATAATTTTAAATATGGTGCATGAAAGCTGGGATACTGCCAAGAGGCTATGCGTTTCTTGTTTAGAATGCATCTTAAAACAAAGCAGTTGAAAACAATTAAAGAAGCCCTTCGTACACATGTACAACAAACACGAAAAATAAATTTTCGCGACAGCTCAATACAAGGTATAGAAAACGAAGTTGGCGTCAAGACGAAGCTTTAGCTCGGGCCCAACTGCGACGCGGTCAATTCAAATACATGTAAAAACAAAAACGCTTTTCTGAGATAACCTCCTGGAGTGATTTTAATGAAATTTGTGGCATTTGAGAGAGCAAGGTAAATTCCAGTGAATGTTGGAAGCTGAATTTCTTATAGGGCCTGAATTTTGTGAAAAGCTTCTCAAAATACGAAAGTTCGAAAAAAAATAGAAGCACGAAGTTTACAAATTATTGTCGCTGCATCAAGAAGAGATATTACTTTTCTGTAAACAGCATCCATTATATCATTGAAAGCGGACGAATTTGCTATGTAAATTTCTATGTTATGTAAATTTCTCACGTTGTGTACATGGGTTTCGCAAAGGCTGTATTTCCATGTTACAAAATTTTTTTCCTTTCATGTGTAACATACTGATTTTGTCCGCTTGAAATGTACTATTATTTTGCGATTCACAAGATATTGTCATATGATTTTTCACTGCTGTTTTACAGAGTTGTAAGCTTGACAAATTTTTTTTCTGAAAACATTCGATGTTTCTAAATTTTTAATGAAAAATTTGCAACCTAAATTCAAAATTCGCAACCAACCACCACAAAACTGTAAGTGTTTCTTTAAATGCATCAAACTTTGTCATATTTAGTGCAGTGATCCCCGAGAAAAACTAATTCTCCTTCGATGTATATTAGGATAGAAGCACCCGAACTAAAGCTTCCACTTAACACCATTGCTCAGACGTTACTCTATCGGGTAATGAAAAACTGTCACCGTGTGGCCAACGCTAAAGTTGTACCACCACACGGTGGGCACCTGTTGGCCTTGCGGAGAGGCTGGCAGCGAGGTTCGACGCTGCTGCCGGCCTGACGAAGCAGCGGCAGTTGATAGCGCTGTAGCATCGGGCTTGGAAAGAAAAAGTAACAGTAAAGTAGAAGAGAAAGCGGCCCTAATGAGACACAGAGCGCTATGGGAATACAATAGGTGCGAGGTGCTCCGGGATATGTGGAAAGTTTAATGGCTCCAGGACTTACATTTTGAAATGCCGTTGTTTGCTTGAAATCAGGGGTACAATCACGATTTGATGGCAACCAAAGGTCAGTGGGGCGCCTCGCATTGGGTGCTCACGGGAAGACTACAAATGAAGCTGTGTAGGGTGAGATGGGCTGCACAAGTGTTGAAGTTAGGGAAGCTCACAGTAAATTTAATAATGAAGAATGACTGAGGAATATGGACGATATTAAATGGGCTGGGAGATTATTCAGGCATTTGTAGAGGGATAATTCTGATTCACATTAAAGGAAAAAGACCTAGGAAGATTACCAGCAAGTATGCGGTCTGTATGGTGAGCAACACAGAAACTTTTCTTTCTTATATACAATAAGGATTTACCTACTAATATTTCATCAAATATATGTTTATTCGCAGACGATTGTGTAATATACCGCAAAATTTTCAATGACTGTGATGTAACAGCTCTGCAAACTCTCCTAAATATAATAACTGATTGGTGCAGCACGTGGAAAATGCAACTTAACATTAAGTAGTGCAAAACTATGAGGGTTTCTCGTACTAACTCTAGTTCTCCTAATTACTCTTTCACTAATATAACACTCGATTGTGTGACCTCATATCGTTATTTAGGAGTGAACATAACTAACAATTTGTCTTTGAAACCGCTTATAGATATTATAGTGTCCAAAGCTAACCGCACTTTAGGGTTAAAATTTTTCTCACGCCGAAATTTTTCTCATGCACCATCATCGTTAAAACAATTACTGTATACCACTTACGTTCACTCGCTACTTCAGTATGCTTCATCAATATGGGATCCCTGGCTTTCAACACTAATACATACGCTGGAAGCTATACAAAACAGCTCAGCCCGTTTCATTTTGAATAACTTCAATCGGACAGCAAGCGTAATACACATGAAATGCTTATTAAACCTGCCTCTCTTATCCGACCGCCGAAAACACTCACGCATTTCTCTTATTCACAAAATCTATTGTCATAACACCTTTTCACACTCTTTGGATCAGGCCAGCACCTTTCATTTCTTCTCGTCGTGATCATATTCAGAAAGTAAGCGTATCGCATTTCAATACTATCATGGGCGCGAATTCATTCTTACCAAAGACTAGCAAAGACTGGAACAAGTTATAGCCTTCATTAACAGGTATAATTATTCCACTTATGTTTAGAAACGCACTTGAAAACGAACTTTCCTAATATACTCACCATTTGTCTTGGCTATGTATATGTACCTTTTTTATTCCAGCGTTTTCATCAGCATCATGATCGAAAAGTTAACAATGCATTTTGTAAATCTACTATAAATAATATGTTTTTCGAACCTCTTTAGCATTGTATGCATCACATTTGTGTTATTAGTGCCGTTATTTATTTTGTTTGAGTTACTCTTACCGATGTTTACTTTGTATTCTCTTAGCCCTTCCCCTCTATAATGTACTATGTACCTTGAGGGTAAAATAAATGAATAAATGAAATGAAAGAACGTCAAGCAGAAAGTCAGAGAGGCTGAGATAATCTCATGAATGGCGGCAATGGAAAAGAAACCTGCCATGAGCAAAAATTTAAGAGTAAAAAACGAAATCAGGAAAGAAACAATTGATGATTACTCCAAGGGAAGCTCATTACTTTTCGAAGCGAGATGAGGGCGCCTTAAACACGCACTTATAAAGCGAGATATCAGACGAAAGAAGAAGCATGTGCTTGCTGCGGTAAAGCTGAAGAAACGTTCGAGCATGTTGTATTGGAATGTGTAGATATTTGCCCAGTGGTCGATTTAGTAAGCATTGGTCTCCTTTAATCACTCCGGTTTAGCGAGAGCCGGGGAAACTAAACATGTTCCGTATAGAGGTTAATAAGAGGCGATTGGAAGTTTGGTGGAAGAAAACAAGTGAAAACAGAAACAACGGAGGCGTACAGAAACAAACTTCACAATAGGGACAGAAGCTTTGGAATTCATCATTGGTATTTTATTGTTTATTTTTCTTTTTTAGCATAAGTAGGGCATTAGGAAATAATATAACGAAAGCTTGGTGGCGCAACCCTCCACATCGCTCCAAAGGGGACACTTATAACATCCATCCTTGGATGTGAAGGGGGCAACGGCCGGACGCCCTTTCGGCGTTCGCCAGCCGAAGCTTGGGCACGGTGCTTGAGCATGGCGACAGAGACGCTGGCTGTGTGCATGGGTTGGACGCCCTTGAGATGTTCGCCAACCCGCGGGCTGCGGGAAGGCGCTTGATGATGAGCGTGCGCCCAGTTCGGAGCCCCGCAGCGATCTTTGGTCAGGAACTCGGCAGGCCGCTGCTCCCGCGCCCTAAACACCCATCTTCTAGGTCACGCCACGTCTGCTGCCACGCTCGCCGTCTCCCTCCGAACCCTCGAACGCGCCCTTCCGCCTGCTTCTTTTTAACGCGACAGCGTTAAGGAGCTCGTATCGCAAAAAAGCCGGTGTCATCGGCGTCGTTTGCCACGAGCAAAAGATCCCGTAAGGCAATCCATAAATAAAAACAACTTGCAAGATGGACTGAGTGGGAATCGAACCAGGGTCTGCGGAGTGTGAGACGAAGACTCAGCCACTGAGCCATGAGTTTTTTTTCTTTATTACCTTGATTTAAACACCACTCAAACGCGTACAAAGTAGGTCACTTGGTGCAGAAAAGTAATATTACATCCCTTTGAGAGACTGTACATATTCAAAAGGTACTCAAAGAGGACATCACAGACACCAAAGTTGCAAGCTCCTGAAACCACTCTGGCGGTTCAATCATGTGCTTGAGGGCATCACGCGTGTACCTAAGACTTTCACTTAGGTGTTCCCTCGCAGACCTTTCATCTACGCGGGCATTCCTGACATCCATGCGCGTTTTCCACACGCTGCTCATACACAAAAGCATTATCAAGTCAGCCGGCACTCCTCCTGTGTCTACACACGGTAAGAACCGAATACCGAAAGGACTTAACGGCAGTTATTTCTTCAGAGTTCGTTTGAGAACATCCCACAAGAAAACTGAGTCATGGCAATCCAAGAAGATGTGTTCAATAGTTCAAGTTTCTTACATATGATGCAGTTAACAGACCATGGAACAAAGAAGCCCTTGCTTTGCAGCCATGGCTTCACAAGGAGAGTGCCCGAATGCAATTGAAAAAAGAAGGTTTTCGCTGAAGATCTAACTGGCATGTTTCTAATGCGTTTCAGCACATTGCGTTCAGGTCCTAAGTTATACATCATACGGTAAATAGGATGCGGCAAGAAAACATCAATCAGATTACTATAAAGTTTCTTACGCGTCACTGAAGTCAAAAATTCATTCGAAAAAAGCGCTTTCAGTAAAGAAAAGGCCATAACAACTTCCCTCAGAAAGCCAATTGGTGTTCCAGTACGTTCATTTGCTGATAAGACAACCCACTCAGGCAAGGAAGAACTCAATCTCACTTGAATAACAGTACGCAGAAATATATCACTTTGGTCGCTTAAGAAAAAGAACCTATTAACGATCTCTTTCAAAAACAAATGTGTTAATCCTAGTTCTCCATTCTTCACCGAATGAAACAAGTTACACCGGCTAGTTCTCTCCCAAGTGGATCCCCATATATATACCGCAAACACTCTGTGATTTTTCTGCACCGAAATCCTTGCCATGCATAACACTTGTAGTACATAATACACCTTTGTAACTAAAAACAAATTGCAAACACTAGCTCTTGAAAACATCGAAAAATTATGCCCCCCCCCCCACTTTTCTGTCAGATCTTTAACTCTCTTTACTTCTTCGATCCAATACGCGGCACTGTCACGATAATGTTGTAATGGCACCCCAAGATATTTTCCAGCGGTAACGCTCCAGTTCATATTGCAAAAAAACTCGGGTACCTGTGGCCAGCTGCCGTGCCATAAACCTAGGCACTTAGTCCAGCTGACAACACTTCCAGTTGCGGCGCAAAAGGAAACAACCTCTTTCATAGTGTTATTAACACTTTCTGTATGACGGCAAAAAATTGCCACGTCATCTGCATAAGCCAGAGCTCTAGTCTCAATTCCTGCGTAGATAAACCACTAATAGATTGGCTTTTAATTATTTTCAAACAGAAAGGCTCTAAATACAAGGCAAATAAAAAAGGCGACAAGCAGCATCCTTGTTGTACTGATGATTCCCCTTTTATACTGGCGCCTAATTCCCTATTAATTACTAACTTTGCAGTGCAATCTTTGTACACCATTCTTACTCCATCTGTTATCACTGCACCGGCTTTAACATGTTTTAAGAGCAAAAATATGACATCATGGACGACTCTGTCAAAAGCCTTTTCAAGATCTATTTGTATCATAGCGACTCTGCCCTCTCTTTCATCGCAGCATTCCAGTATGGTATTTGCAGTATGTATATTCGAAAAGATCGATCTGCCTTTGATACCGCATGTCTGATGGGGGCCCACAAGTTCTTTTATAACGGTCTGCAATCGTCGCACTAGTACTTTAGTGTAAACTTTATAGTCCGTATTTGTCAAGCTTATTGGTCTGTAGGCTTCAACCGCCAAAAGTCGCGCACGATCTTTTACTTTAGGAATTAAAATAACGTGCGATGTCCGAAAAGAAGGAGGTGCTTCCTTCTTCTCGTACATCTCCCTTATCACGCGATGTAATGCTACAGCTATTCCACTTTTAAAGCTCTTATAGAAAGCCCCTCCCAGACCATCAGGCCCCGGCGACTTGCCGGGACTAAGTTCGTCAATCGCATCCTCAACTTCTGAAAGGCTTATTGGTCTGTCGAGCGCTTCACAGACGATGATGGCATTAATGGCAAGAAGTCAGTTCTAAACCTTTCGGTATAACATGTCTTTTTCCCCATCAAACTTTCATAATAAGACTCAAATGCGTGCTCAATCATTCCAACATCACGTGTGACTTCCCCTTGATAACTAATTTCTGTTATTTCTTTGGAAACCGCGTGTTTCTTCTCTAACTTATTGCTCGATTGGTAGGCGTCTCCCCCATCCATAAACTCTCCGCTCTTGCCCTTAATA
This sequence comes from Dermacentor variabilis, assembly GCF_050947875.1. Lineage (NCBI taxonomy): Eukaryota > Metazoa > Arthropoda > Arachnida > Ixodida > Ixodidae > Dermacentor > Dermacentor variabilis. The sequence goes on along the minus strand of NC_134573.1, from coordinate 76,174,313 downwards.
CCGCACCCCTGTACTTTTCTTCATCCATTACTTCAAGTTCAGACTTAACTTCTTTGATTTCTTTCGAAAATAAGCTAGGCGAAGAGCTTTCTGCGCTGAGCATATATTTTAGCATAAGGTGTAATTCCTTCTCACGCTATTTTTCATTGTGATAGACTACGCATTCTCTTTCAATCTCGGTGAATTTAACGTCTCTTTTGGAGAGTTCCCATTCTGCAATGAAGAACGCTGACGTAGTTATGCTGAGCAAATTTTCAAGCTTTTCTTGAAGTGCCTTTTGAAAAACGTCGTCTTGCAAAAGCTTATCATTTAGCTTCCATAAGCCCCAGCTGAATTTAGATGGTTTTTGTTTCTTTCCTACGGTTGACATAACGAGGCAATGATTGCTAAAACTAGCATGTAACACTTGATAACTTGAAAATAACGGTACAAAGGCTAACGGAGCATAAATTTGGTCTAGCCTGCCATGAAACTGACCTTGATAGTGCGTATACATGGTATGGTTTTCACTTGACAACACATAGCCAATGTCTTCAAACTCTTGTTGCCTTACAATCGAACTTAAAAGCAACGCACTTTTATCACAAACACTAGTCAACTTAGATTTATCTTCTGGAAAGCAAACACAATTAAAATCACCCAGTAGTATGACATGTCTTTCACAATTCAAGTACTGCTGAATATCACCAAAAAAGACTTCCCGCTCCCGTGCTACATTCGGAGCATGAACACATAAAGCCCTCCATGGCACCTCTGAAAAAGTAAAATCGCAGAGGACCATTCTACTATCCTCGGATGACGTGACGGCTTCACCTACAGCAATACGGCTACGCAAAAGAATAAGGCAGCCCCCAGACCTACCCGCCGCATGACATACACTTATGGTATACCTGGGGCGGGAAACGTTAACCATTTGCTCCGTGTATTCATCAGTCGCAATTTTTGTTTCTTGAATGGCCAATAAGTCAATATTATTTTCAATAAGAATACGGTTAACTTGGCATTGCCTTCTACGCCCGCTAAGTCCACGCACGTTCAACGTCGCGACACAAAGACCAGTCGAAAAATTAGCTGCCATTCAACGGCAGGAGAATCTAAACCAATTACCGCACATCGTCCGTCTCACATCTGCTACGATGACTCGACGGTCTAGGGAGGCGGACCATGGTTTTCTGGACTTCAAAGCCCAAATGACGACGGCCGACGCACATCCTGCTCACAAACCGCAGTCCCCAGACCCCAACAACAATTTTGCTAACTCAGGAACGCCTCCGCTAACGCGGAGGCGTCTGCGTTGTAGAACGGCGTTTGGCTGGAACGCCGGGCTTGGGCTTGAATGCCGGTCGGCGTCCCGGGGTAGCTTTCTGAGGAGGCTCGTCATTCCCAGTCTCTTGATCCTTTTCCTCTTGCTCATCCGCCTCTTCGCGAAGCCTCTTAGCAGGTGCACTACTTGAGTTGGGCATCACGGTGTCGTCAGTGTCGTGCTGTTCGCCGGTCGTCACTTCTGCTGATGTGCACGTTTGTTTGGCCTCTTTTACCTCGACCTCTATTGAGTTAGTTGGTTCCACCGCGTCATCCCATGGGTCTTTCCAGCCGCCCGATGACTTGTCTTCATTAACAGTCATTGCCTTCTTCAGAGGCGTTAACACCGAGGGCTGGGTCTCTTTCCCTTCGCCTGCGGCTTCCACTGTGTCGACCACATCCATCAAGTGATCTGTGACATCTTCCTTCAATGCCGGGCCTCTCACTGTGGCATAGGTTCGGACGCACTGGGTCTCGTCATCGCAGAAACGACGACAAAGCCCACAGCGTGGTACACGGCACTCGCGTCGGATGTGCCCGATGCCGCGGCATCGGAGGCAGAGGGAAGCTCTGCCAGGGACGTGCACGAGCGCAACATCTTCCGCCACTCGCAGCTGGTGGGGCAAGTCTTCAGCGGTGACGCCTACCTTCAGCTTAATAGTGACAGTATGGGTGGTTGAGTTGACCCTTCGTCAACGCATCCTTGTACCCGCCACCTGTCCCTGGTGATCTCAGTCACCTTTCCAAAAGGCGACAAGGCAGTGCGACCGTCGTCGTCAGGTACACCGTGAAGGAGCCAGTAGAGCTTGATACGGACGCCTCTGTCACACGGGTCAACCACTACACCGCGGTGGTCCTTGACATCAAACGCGTCTGCAGCGATAATCCTGTTTTTCCCTTCTTCGTCCTTGAAAGTCTCCGCCCACAGATGGTTCATTTGATGTGCACGCAGCGCAACCACTTCCGGCATGAGAGACAGCCGTGTAAGAGCGTCTCGAAAATGTTCCACTCTGTAAGGCTTCGCCTTAACGTCACCATGTACAAAAACCGTATGCAGAACGGACACACCTGTTGGCAGCGTTGGTAAAATCATTTGGTAGTCCTGGGGTGCTATGCAGGATGCGCCGAGTTTCTCGTTCACCCGAGTTTTACCCGAGTTTGCTCGACGGCAGTCAGTGAACGGAGATAGCGCGGAACGCGCAAAAGCTACAGGCAAAAAAATATGTAAACAAAAAGCCGCGTCTGACAACATGAGCGCACCCTGCGCGGCACGCTGATTCCACGTTTCAAGCGCAGAAGGCTGCACAACGAAACGTGCCAGCGCCGCGTATTGTTATCAACGGATTATCGCAACTTAGCAATATTGTGACTGTCCCGCTGTCTGTCTGCACACTTGCCGTGAGCCGCTTGCCACGCCTTTCCCGGGCGCGTCAAGGGCGTGCCTCCTCTTTCGGCAACTATCTTTCTATCCTCCATCGAATGCGAACAGGGTACATGCGGCGCATTCTTGCACCTACGCTTTCGCTCAACGAATACGTTAATATACAGCAAATAAAATAACGAACATTTTTATTTCTTTAAGTGTCTGTTTTTCGTTTTGAATGCTAGAAATTTGTGATGACAAACGGAGATTGAGCAAATTATTAAATTTTGCACTTCTTGCCGCGAGTGGCGACAGTGAGGCGAAAGCTTAGAAGCGGATACATTGAAGCGGGTCGCACGCAAGAGGCAGTTCATACGGTGAGAAGTCGCCTAGGGGCGCTACAGTGCTATTCTCAATAATTGCAGCGATCACCACTCTTTCTCTATTAGGGGAATAGAAACGCAGCGCCGTGGTACGGCTGTTCATCGCAGGCGCCTTAAGGCCTCCACTTTACCAACTAAAAAGGACACACTAGTCATAAATACGGGAGCAACGGCTGTCAATGCAAAATGGCGGTCCGTAGTGCCCGTAGTGACGCAGTTTAGTGAAAATGTACCAGTTTATCTTTGTGCGCGAAGCCTCGGCGATGCATTGCGAAGAAGTGCGTGCTTCCCATCGACACAATTCATCGCTTGTCATCGCTTGCCCAGTGAAAGTGCCTCTGAGCGTATGTACGTCGTATTTGAGTGTTTTGTGCGCACCAAGGTGCTTGCGGATTACTTATGCTGGAGCCAGCAGCGATCGCAGAAGGATATCGTAACGACACCGCAGCAATCGCATTTTGGCAGGTGAGGGCTCTTGTGTGCGGTTATGAAATGAGACTTCAAACTGAGGAAGGTGTTGGAACTGTTGAGTGCGCAGTGCTTGTGATGAAGAAATGCCATTGCACTGGTTCTAGATGAGCGAGCGATTCTCGGACGCTGATCATGTTTACGACGTTGTGGCTCCGATACATCACCGATGACAGAGCAGCCATCTCAAACGACTGCTGCGATACGCACTCCTCAGCATCGTCGTCACCCTCGGCACATCGACGCCTTGCAAGCAGCCACAGTGACGTGCCGATAATTATTTACTGTGCGCTACGTCGCCGCAATGCAGGCAATGAAACCGTGCTGTGGGGCCCTCTCAGCCCAAGAAGATATATGCATAAGCCAGCGACAGTCAACGCTTTGTTTTTCATAGTAGTGCGCAGTACATCACCGATGACAGTGTGTTGTGCGTGTTTTATGTCGGTGGTGAATATTGTTGATGCCTCTCCGCTCGGCACCACGTCGCTGTTGCCGGAAGATAAGTTGGGCGTGGCCCAACCGTGGTGGGTGCGCGCACAAGAGTTACGTGCCTCGCGCGGGGCGTAACCTCTGGCTTTGATTGACAGGCGAACTCGTGCTAAACTCGTACATCGCGAAACCCCCTCCGAGTTCAACTCGGGAACATGGCGGCGGCAGCAGCAGCCTGTGTTATTGCAGCCAGCGGCAGCAAGCGTCAGTATGACCGTCTGGACCCGTTCGCGTACATGACCGCCATGGAGTTTCAGCGTAATTTTGGCCTGTCGAAGACATCAGTGCGCTGACTGTGTGACGAGCTAGGCGAAGACTCTCGTCTGTGGAGACAGCGTGGCGGGCTTCATTCGCTCACCGTTGAAGAGCAAGTCCTCTGCGCCCTCCGTTTCTACGGGACTGGGAGTTTTCAGGGAAGCATCGGTGCCGAGCGTTACATTGGACGTCATCAAATTACTGTGAGCCTCTGTGTCAGAGATGTCTGATGCGCTTATTGATGCGGCAGTGCGGAAGCGGTGGCTGGCTTTCCCGAAGACTGCGGCTGAGCGGGCATTTATAAAAGAACGCTTCTTACTTCGCGGAAACATTACGAACGTAGTCTGGTATGTCGACGGAACGTACGTAGGAATTAAGGTGACCTCAATGTCAGCGTTACTGTGATTAGCATTGAAGCAATGTCTAGACGCACCATATTGCCAAATTTGTCACTTCTGTGTAGCCGACTCAAATTTTGTGTTACCGACGTCACACATGCGGCAGCCTATGATACTGACTTTTTCGCTGGTTGCTGACTTTTTACCGATTGTTCTACTTGTCTATCAGGGTGCCTTCCGTATGGCTCACTTTTTGGGGAAGGAGGTTAATGAAATATAAATAGATAAATGGATATCATAAATTGTGTGAAGTACCCTGTGAATGCTAATCTCACAAAGAACTTGGGCTTTTTTATGAGATTACTTAGTACGTAGCACAAATTACTTAGTATGCATAATTCTGAATTTTGGTCATGCGTCATGCATCGGCCGCACTATGAAACAGCAAGGCATTGCCCAATTCGTTGCAGTGCGAGATGCGGATGTCGCGCCAAGCCTGTTGCGCCTATGCATTTATGGCAAAATGAAAATGAATTGAGAATCTTAGTGTGATGGCTTGCATGAAAAAAATACTGCAGAGTGTTTGCTGTGTTCACTGTTGGTGCATGTGCCAGTGGTTCAGTGTATATTCTTTTCTTTTCGGGGGGGGGGGGGGGGGGTCAGCGTTATTCTTTATGGACAAATCGTATATTTTCGTCTCATAATGGGGCTCTAATTCTTCAGCAGTAGAACAATGCAGATCCAATGCTCTGCAGAACTCAGTGTGCGTGAAGATGTCGTGAACCACCAACGCAAAATTACATATCGGGAGAAATGTGGTGCAGATGCCAATGAAAAGTGGGTATTTAACCCACCATGATAAAAATAAATATTTCAGAGCGAATAGACCTTTTGTACAGCTTTAGAGCAATGATTACACAAACTGTGACATGCTCAAACGTGTAAAAGCTTGCCGCAATGCCAAAGTAGGATGAGCGATATGCAGCATATTTTGGCATTGAACATGTCTTGTAAATGCTATTTTTATTGTAAGCCTCAAGCCTCGCTATCACGCCTTTCCCTCCGGCACTGCCTTTACTGAAACGCAGCACTGTCTTTCTATTGGTGTCATGATGATGATGGTAACGGCAGCAGTAAGGCTGGTTAATGCTTGCCCCTTTGATTCTTGCGAGTTTAGTGGTACAGAATATGGCACCTTTGCAGCAAAATTTTATGCTTGTGGTGATTTGTTGGAGAGCTAATTCGTGTTTGGACATTTCAAAGATGTGCGCCATTGTGGCTTAATAACTAGATCATTGGTGAGGTTGAAGACTCGTTGTATAGGTATAGAAGCTTGAAGCTGAATTGCACCACAATTCGACGGGACACAAAGAAGAGAAATACACACAGCAGAAAGCTCTGCTGTGCGTCTTACTCTTCTTTGTGTGCCGTCGAATTGTTGCGCGATCCCACTTCAAATAGAGCATTGGCCCTCTTTGGTGCAGGACCGAGGAAGTGTGAGCTATTCGACAACATGCCAGTGCCTTGCCACACAATTATGGAAGTCTGAAGGTTTGCAAACAAAGCTTTCCTTTCAAATCCACCTGCTCATGTAATACAAGCACTAATTGATAGAACCAACATACAAAAATAATGGTGAAATGAATGGCCTTTAAAAATTTCTATGTTGACACTAATTACATAATAGGTGCTACAGCGAACTCGACAATTGTACTGGACAGAGCACTTTGTTTCCTATGTGAAGCACATGCTTTCATTACATGCTGTGCAGATAACCAAGCTCAGTTTGTTTTAATGGGGTACACAACATTCACTGTAATCTGTTTTTGATTCTAAAGTGCCAAACACCACCTCGTTTTCAAGGATGTCATGGGAATATTTGGCGAGAACTGTTTACAGCCCCTCATAATGGAAGTGTGGCCAGCCAGCTTTGCTTGGGTGCCTTTATAGATTTCTGTTCCTCATCATTGTGTGCTATCAAGTTGCTAAAGTCTATGCAACCAGTGCAAGGCATTACGTGATTCTATAGTCGGATACAACTTTAGGAGGCCGCAGAATCTGCACTTCAACGGCAGGTGAACACAAGCCTGCACCAATGGGCACACACTCTACACTGACGTCGTGCCGCTGGACGCACTAATACCCGCTCATTAGAGAGGGACTTTCTTTAGACGTGGAGGCAATCGGCTGCTGCGCTTTGGTCATCTGGGTGGGGCCTCTCCTGTCTTGTGAAGTAGTATCCCACTAGAGGATGCCGCTTTTCATACAACACCAAAGGACAAAGTGTACAATTATTTGGCCTATGAAATCGATACATCACAAGTGAGCTATGCATGGACTTAAGCTGTGTGAAAATTAGTACATTCAAATATATGACATTTTAAAGCATATGTAGTATCGAACATGCATGTAATGGCACGTTTAAATCGGGGAGTGTTGCATTCATGTACACAGTCTACAGGTGATAGCATTATTAAGGTCATGCCGTTTCCTGTCGTTTCATTTCGAAATACACACACCGTTCATCTTGTGGCTAATCAACACCCACTGTATTCTTGCACATAGAAAGAACAAACAGCACAATGACGTATATGCTGCATTAGTGTCTTTTTCATTTACACGGTCCAGGTTCTTACGTGTTTGCCCCTTTTGAAGAGACATCAAGTGCATGTTACAAGTGTCCCAATATGCACAGCACAATGTTTACTGCAATAATTTTATTCATGTTCTTAAATAATAAACAAAATAATAAACTGCAAGCTCCTTTATAAGGTGTGTTCTGGGGGCTCGACTGGAAAGCAGTGAGTGCACTGATCCTACTGTTGCAGAGCAGCCCTCTGGACCTTGCCACACTCAAGAGCACGTGCCTGGCGCTCGCCTACTACCACCAGGCGGTTGAGTGCCTCCAGCAGCAGAATGTTTTGCTGCAAAAAAAGTGGATTGTTGGAATGAATCAACCGCATATAAACCATTATTTACAAATAAAAATGCTCATTGCACTATTGGTACTAACTGCCCTTAACTGTGGAGGCCTTTAGTGTAAGCATAATAAAACAATTTGTCGGGACAACATTGCTTTATTTTTCATAACGGGTTGTTTTTTTCAGAGCCAATTGTAATGTTTATTAGTGTGCCAACAGCTGAGGTGTCCTCGAACCTTCATGAGTCTCTACTGTCAGCACCACAAACCTATTTTTTTCGCAGCAAAATCAATGGCGCTCCCTACAATCCCGTCTTATGCGAGCTGATTGCATCCTAGGCATACAAACATCATATTTTTGTCCCATTACGTAATTTCCTACCATCCTCAGCTGCAGTTGTCTCTCCTTGACATCCATTCTGTCACGCTTATGTAATCACCTGTTATAAATTGGCAACAAGTGATTGAAGACGTGCATGGCTTGCCCACCGATTCCATTTTTTTTCTTAATCTTAACTAGCATATCAGTTACCGCGGTTTACTACGCCACTGTCTTCCTGCCTTAATGCTATCTCCAACAATTTTTGTTATTTCGCTTTCTGCACAGTCCTCGACTTCTCAAGTTTCTTTGTTAACCTCCAGGTTTATGTCCCGTATTGCATAACCGGTAGAATGCAACGATTCTAAACATTCTTCAAGGATATCGGTAACGTGGCGATCACGATTCGGGAATGCATCCCATGTGCTGTTCAACCCATGAAATTTTTGTATAAGTTTCCTGCTTTATATCAGTACCTGCTATTGATATTTTACCTGGATAAAGATACTCTTCCATAGATTCTGCGGGCTGAATGTCACTGATGAATTCCTTTTATATCACTAAGTTAGTGAAGGTTACCTTTATCTTTTCCACATTTTCCCGGGCCCACGTACATGTAAAAGCACAAACACTCATTGGCTCTCAATGCCTTTTTTAAACTGCTGGACTAGGCTTTCGTTACTACGAAAGTGACTTAATCCGTGCACTATTATTATGCTAAATATGAAACAGTATAAATATACTTATCTGCAGTTTGTCGATGCCTCCGTCACTGTGTTGGTTGCGAGATCCATCGTCGGCACCACCTCCTTCTCGCATCGTAGCTATATCGGCTGTCTTCCTTTTGCACACACTGTGCAATATTCGTGACGCTCGCAGTCACGCAGAGGGGAGGAACTCGGCGCACTCACAGAAGCAGCACCGGATAAGTTGTTTGTTCAGGATTGTGCCGTGAACAGTAGGTACGCGTTGCGATCTGTAAAATCGCCTAAGCTATTCGCAGTCTTTCGGGGTGCACGGAAAGATTGCTCACGGAGGAACAGAACTATCCAAGAAATAGTGGTCATTGTCGAGCCTGATCACTACGTCGCGCGCACTGCAAGCTCGTTGTAAGAGTTTGTTTACACTGGGCCTCTTCGATGTTTAGCCGCCATGCTCGCCCGATAAATGTATGTGATGACGCCACCACAGCGTTCCCTCGTGGTATAATACGAAGCGTACTAAATTACAAATTAGTCGAATACACATTCAGTGTACATCTTGTAAGCTTTAAAATGCTTTTAAACCACGTCAAACTAACTAATAATATTGTATTAAATGCATTTGTTTTATAACTCGCTTGTGCGTCTAATGCACTTGGTGGAACGACAAACAAGTAAAAGAAGGCGCGACCCTGCACCGACGGTATGATCACGTGAGCCCCAGTTTGTCGACCGCCCAGAAGGCAACGCCCAAGGAATGATAGCCACCCAGAGTGAATCTAGATAAACCAATGAAACTGGAGGCTTGTCGAAAGATGAACTGTGTCTCGGTGCCATTTGTGCTTTCATCTTGGGGTGTCGCCAGAGCTCGTGAAGATCCCGAGTTTCGCCAAACTCGGCGCATCCTGCATAGCACCCCTGACCTGGTTTTTCAGTTGACCTGATACCACGGCCCAAAAGGGCCGCAGGAGCCGCTCGTGAAGAGCCCGACATTCCGCGTCCGCTCACCTCGGTGGCTGAAGAGGAAGTCACTCAGCCATGAGTTCCATGGTTCAAAGCGCGACGAAAGCGCCTCTAGTGAATGTGGTGTTGCCTTAGAAACGTGCCGTAGAAAGTTATACTGCGGTGTATATCGGTAGTTATGAGCATGTAAATTACAGAAGTCGCAGTTAAACGAGTAGCGAAGTACGTTTCAGCTACATTTCTTCTGCGCTTGGCGCGCACGCAGAGTCATCTTGCGGCAAACACAGAAGACCCCCTCCTCGCGATGTATGGCACTGCCCCGACAGGTGGCGCGCCACACGCCCGCTTCTCCCCTTCGTCTCGTTTGAGCGCATTGGGGCCGTGCGGGGACCGGTGCGTGGATGCCCCAATACCCTTGCGTTTAATAAGTTTTCTCATTCTCTCCCCTTCCAACTTCCAGCCTGCGTCCCTCGAACCGTCGTGTTCAGGAGACGCGGCTCCTCTTTCCCCTCACAGCGCTATTCCTAGGTGCAGCGCCCGATGCGGGACACCTCTGACGTGATCGCTGCACCGTAGCTCGTCTAGTGGGAAAGCGTCCTCTGCGATGTGTGCCGTGTTGCTGGCGAGGAGTCATGCGTCTGCGTGGTGCTTCCAAGCGAGATAGAGGACGATCCCATCGAGACGTCAACCCCATGATCGAGTCCTCCTTCACGGCCCGTGGCGGCGCGGCTGTCCATGCCGATCACGACGTTTTGCTCGCGTAGATCGTTTGTCCCTCCGAAACACCGAGTTCGTTGGTTCGTTCCACTTGCTGAGGCGCACGTTTCGTCTTCGTGTGACTCAAGAGCATGCCGAGCGAATGAGTGGGCGGTGCGAACGGTGCGCGGTAACGCTATCACATTCCACTCTTGAAGGCGAAGCTTAAGCGTCCTCCCATTTTTTTTTCTCTCTCATTTGGGCACGCAAGCGTGATGCCGATGCGCTGTCGCCGCACTTCTTCGCATGTCGTCGCCTTCGTCTTCCGTTTATTCACCCCGCGCACACCGTGAAAGACATCTTGTGTAACTAAACAAGCTTATCTAATGGGACTGCACACGCGCATTCGCCGAGCAGTCCACTGCATTTTGAGATGTACTCAGGCACAGCCAACTGAATAGGAATGTACCGTGATTTACGTATAACAGATTACGCGGAAGCTGCGTGCTATCATTGCGAATTTAAGTGAATAGCCAGAGCTAACAAGCGAGCGGCAGCCTGCCCCCTCCCACCTTTTATGCTTGCCGCTCATCCCCGCATCTCGGTTCACTGAGACCACGCTCGCTGTTCCTTGGCGCCTTCCCTGGCCTTCCCGGAGTTCCTTCGGTGCAGCCGCGGAGAGAGAACGCACCCACTTCGGTGTACGAATAAAAGTTGTGTACGCATAAAACCAGATATTATTACGCAATAAAACGACACTGGGATGTCTGTGGATGCACAACATAGAGATAATGATTTTTGTCTCGTAAATTTTCTTGTTGTTCCAGCAATTTTAGTCTGTTTTGCATTATGCGATGTGTTCAAACTGTAATGTCCACGATTGGGCTGCTTGATTCTGCTTGATTCAAAGCATAATAGTGCGACTACTCGAACATGAACAGAACCGAAGATCAGATAAGTACAAGCTCGGGTTTTTAGCCGGGAATCTTTATTGCAAATGAGAGATACGCACATTTGGCGAAGTGCAAACAAAGAAGGAATAAGCAAGTGCAGCACGGATGTGTTGCATGCCGTAAGATGTATGTACATTTTCTTTGCAAAAGAAAAGCGATTCCATATGAAAGCATTAGCCGGTCCTGGTGTGTTGTTCGGCTTAGTGCTCGTTCAAGAAGGGCGCGGCGCCTTTAGCATAGGCTTTGGTTCGGACTGTGTATTGCCAGTAACAATGAGCATCGAGGTCATTCGCAGGATCCATGGTAGTCAAGAACCAGCTAAGCCCCGAGAACTGGCTCGGCTACTCGTGGACGAGGAAAATGGAGAAGTACACTGACTGTCTCCAGGCTGACCGCAAGGACAACGTAAGTACCAAAATTATCGCCCGCACTAACGTGCTCAACGCACTAATCGCATTCAAACGGGTGTTACGTGACACATGGCGCGGCTATTGGTTTTACTGCACGTGCTATTTTTCTGATTTAATAATGACACAGTCGACACAGTCGCATTCACTCGTAGACACTGCTAACAACTGAAGTCTTACACCGCCCGAATGGGACGCACCGTTTACAATTTGTTACCGAGTACCACAAACATCGAATTCACGTGTAGTAATGCTTATTCAATCATTTTTATTGGTAGTGGATCGATGTATTCAATGTAATGAAAGTGATAGGTAAACGAAATTGCGTCTAGCGAAAGAAAACAGTGATGAGGTTTATATGTCGGCGCTGCGACCGCTACTTTTGCCCGTCACTTCACGTTCGAAATTTATCGCTCGCACAACCCTAACTCATGGTCAATGTCATTATATTGCCAACAAGTAAATTCACCTAAACTCATCCATTTCTTTTGTCGACTATTTTGTGCCGTGCAAATCATCGCACGAACCCAATGGACATCACTGCTATTGCGGTGTCATTACAGAGCTTTAAGCGTTCTTTTACTTCCATTCTGCGTCGGAACTGCGAACTTTTTCCGGTGTGCTACAATGACCCGCACGTGGTCAATTATTGGTGGAGCTGTTTGATAATGTACATTGGTGAATATGCTTTCTGGTGACTATTGGCTGCGTGCATTTACGCAGTGTACCGCTGTTACACAGAAATGAGACATAACCAAATAAATCCAGTGGTAGTTTAAACTCAAATCCATTCAATATCGTCCTACGACGTTCACAGCATTCTAGCATACATGGCTCGTTACATACCTCAGAGGACACTCGGAGCTATGCACTTGCTGCATTAGACTTCTTCAGAAATCTCTTAAGGGAGAGGTGATTTCTCTGCCGTTTTTTTGTAATGAATACGTAATTAGGCATAGTTTCGCTATGTAAATTGTGCTGCCTCTTCCCTAATAAACATTGTCGAACATCGCTTCTTTCCACCGGCGTGTGCGCCAAAATCCGCAACTCCGCCATATTATTTCAGAATCTGCTTTACCAGGCCGTCCTTACTTTCTTCTCTCATGACAGTCATTCAGTATCAAAGCCTCAACTGGTTGCGAAAGCACGCATTCCACCACTTCACGTATTGAGAAACTGTACTCCGTGCTTGCACTGGGTTTCAAGCACTGGAGTGCTACAGCGGTGCCACTGCATGGTGGAGGCTTGGCGCCGAACACGCAGTAAGGCAAAATAACGGTAGAAGCGCATGGGCGCTCCCAACTATAGTTAGCTCACTAAAGTAACTGCACTTGTATGCAGACAAAAACTGACAACTGTATAAACGCTCGTATAGGTATACAAGTCTTCTCGCTCATTGCTTTCGCTCGGTGCTTCCTGCGCTGTAGTTGTGAGCGTTCATGCTTGTCCCCTCGCTTTTCTCTATCTGGGTGTTCTGAAGGGAGACTCTCAGACTCCACTGGCTGTCAGTGATATGCATTTTCGAGCTTGGAGACTGAGTGTCGCAATGTTGGAAGTATTCGAAAACTTTTGTGTGATCTGAATCGTGGCACATTAGATAGGTTCGGCCGTTATCACGTGCGCCGACTTTTCGCTAAACCCTGGCAATGCCGAGAGACCAATTCTTTAGCATATTTAGCATATTCTACTTTTAAAGCGTTGCGCGTAGCCAATGCCCAGACAACACTGATTCGGTGACGCCGCCTGCTAGCTTGAAAAGCTACAACTTAACCGCATCAGTGCCACCTCTAAAGGCCTGGCGGCGTCAATACAAGCATCTCATCTCAACGATAACTATGAAGTGCCACTAGTACTTAGTCCTCAACGTATTATTTGACAAAGAGAAGGCTAATTTCACCAAGACATCGTTTCTGTTGCGACGGAGAGCAAGTGGCAAGTGCAAGTTCATATCAGAGCGAGCTTTTGCGGGCTTCACCACCGCCATGTTGTTACGCAGTCATGGAAAGCTGCGCAATAGTCAGCGGCATAAGGTGCAGCTGGCCAAGGGTATCACGTACCGTGTTAACATACCGACTATCAACCAAACCTAAACGCTGACGTTGTCGCAGAGATAATGAAATCCGCCACGTTACGCGAATTCTATACGCAACGACGCCCTTGGGTAGTGATGCTCATTCGCATTGCATGTTTTTTCACCTTTTCTTCCATTTGCCTCGCTAGCCCGGTAGAAACATATTCGGTTCGAAACAACTGGGGCAGTGGCTCAACCGAACTCCCCCCCCCCCCCCCCCCCTTACTTTTGGCTGTCTTTACATTCTCTCTCATGTCAGGCATGCACTGATACTTTCATGCCATATTTTATACGACTTTTTCTTCATATTGTAATACATGGAACGCTTTTTGGTAAACTTGTGCTACCGTTTCGGGTGGATCATATCTAATGATATGCTTTGGTTGCTTCTTCAATAAGCATTTTTACCAGACTGCTAGGTTTGCAAATGTACGGCCCGGCCCGAGAGTCTGGTGAGCGGTGCCGCTTCTTCTTATTGTGATTATTGTCCTTTTCCGTATGGTTATGGACAGTGTTTTCAATTTGCATGCGACAGATAGCAAAATACTATTAATAGATCTGGACTGTTCGCAGAGGCGGACATTACATGCAAAACAAATTGAAATGCATGATTCAATAACTAACAAACTTTCACTAATTTGGTTTCTAACTGATCACATTGTATGGCACATTGCAACTTACGATTTGTAGCCCGGCAGTGTTCTAGACATATCCACTTGGAAATTAATTTTTGTAACATCAGTTTTTAAATATAACGTCAAACTTGAAAAAGTTATCTTTTATTCAACTTAGCTTTCTTTTAGTGAAATGCCGTTTCGTGCATTTAAACAAGAAAACAACTGGAACGTCAATGCCTTTCGTTGCCCGCATAGTAAATTACTATCTCGAAACTGGCGTCATATGGAGCCTTCGTTGCAACTGGACACGCGGGCAAACTCGCCTAATACAATCCCTAAATTAGGATATGTGCTATAAAGTTATTGGTTAAAACCACTATGTGAAGTGCTTGATTACACATTTTTTCTTCACTTGCATACGATGTCCGCCTCTTCGAGCACACCACCTAAAAAAAGAGCAGTGCTTTGTGCAATATAGGAAATTAAACAAAAAACAATATTGAATAGTCCAAAAAGCACCTTTTCTGCTACGGACGCTTCATTGTATAAAATAAGTAGGTTATATATATATATATATATATATATATATATATATATATATATATATATATATATATAAAGAGAGAGAGAGAGAGAGAATTTGAGCGGTGCTACAAGGTAAACAGGACAACTATTTAATTTCAACATTTTCGATCAGTGGACCGAACTTCATCAGGGTTTACAAAAAAATGGCAGTTCGGCCCCGATAGTGAAGACACCAGACCGGGTGCCCGGTCGTTCTCAGATACATCAAACCTGGAGGGACAGTTGTGACAGTGATTGACTTTCTCTCGACGCTTTGGCAGATTTACAGCTGCCTTATTGGCAACTATGCAGGGCAAGAGGAAAGCAGAGTCCCATGTATGTAGAGCAAGGAGATCAGTGAAAAAAAAAGAACAAAAGAAAAGAAAGAAAAAAGAGAAAAAGAAAGAAAGCACGCAGGAGGAGGGAGACATAAGTTGGAGAGTGAAAGGGGCGGGAAGTAGCGGCCGCTAGGTTCCCGTTGACACGAGGCAAGGAGGGAGAAAACGCTCGCTGCGCAGCACCAGTGCGCGTGCTGCCGTTGTAGCGGGAGAGAGGGCAAATTGAATCGGGCAGCGGGGGGCACAATAGATCTATATATATATATATATATATATATATATATATATATATATATATATATATATATATATATATATATATATATATATGTGTGTGTGTGTGTGTGTGACTTTCACTGTTTGCCGCTTCATGCTCGTGTGCGCACACCTCGTCGCATTCACAACACACTTAGTTTCAGGAGCATTCATGGTCAAATGCAGGCATTTCATTCATCAGCACTACTAATAGCTAATGCACATTGCAACGGTCTCCCGGATCACATCGCAGCCATCTCCAGTCGTGAAACATCAGTGATAACCTGAATTCGTGGTGTCTTAATAGTATATAACGAAGTTGCACGTAGCTATTTTTGTCATGTAATTACTGTTGCCCCCCTTACTCACTGCCCTTCCGTGGGTCTGTAAGGTAATGTGAATAAATAAATAAATAAATAAATAAATAAATAAATAAATAAATATGCCAAGTACATGTACACATATCAGATATATGTATTAATGTATACTATAATGTATATAATATTCTAAATCAAAACGCACGGACACCCCATGTTGCATAGTGGCATTAACGTTTAAATCCGAGCTGCGGAATCAAATTTGGACCACGGGGGCCGCTTTTGGATGGGAGCAAAATGCGGAAATGCCCGCGTAGCGTGCATTGGGGGCTCATTAAAGAGCTCTATGTGGTCGAAATTAATACAGTCGCCAACTAATGCGCGCGTGCCTCAGAATCATGTTGTGATTTTAGGCAGCCTCAAAATTGTTTTTCACCACTCCATGTACTATTCCGTATCTCTAAAGCATCAGTACTGCAACAAGGACACTTGGCATTTGTTAATCAACAATGGTCTCCTTCGTTTTTCCCAGGATACCATCGAGAACACCGCGGACGTGTACATGGTCGGGGCTGTTACACCGGCGCTACGGGTGAGCCATACAACGAATCTGCTCCGAGTGTTCGGGAGGGTGTCATGCTTTGCCCTTGCTTGGCGCTAGACTAAATTTGTGCTGAAAACAGCCAGACTGCGACCTCCCTGACGCAGAAGAAGAAGAAACTTTATTAAAGAACAGTCCGGCAGTTCTTGCTGTGGTGGCCTCAGGTGACGGCTCGAAGTCCTTGGACTCGAGCGGCATCTTCGGCTTGCCGGACGGCCTAGAGCTGGTCTGCCAGCTCTGAACTTTTCATAGCCACCTCCCAGCGGCGGCGACGCCTACGGAGAAGGTCCCCGGCGACTCCCGCATCCGGGGCGGCGTCGGGAAGAAGCGAGCTCGCGCCTTCTCCAACTCTGGCGACGGCCGCGATTATGGACGCGTCGCGAACGGAGCTGGTTAGATTACCTTTGTTGCCGGCACATTCCCAGAGCATGTGTCGCAGCGTTGCTCTCTGTCCGCATGTGTTACACGCGTCTGTTGGATATAAACGCGGATAGCAGTGGTGTAAGATAGCGGGGCTAGGGTAGGTGTGTGTCTGGAGCAAGCGTAAAGTTACGGCCTCGTTCCTGTTCAATTTATCGTGCGGTGGCGGGAATGTGCGTCTTTCGAGTCTGTAGTGTTGGGTGAGGTCTCTGAACGTGGTTAGGCAATCGCCCCACGCCCATTGTGTTTCTTGTTGCTGTGTTTTTGTTGTAGTGTCCCGATCCGGCAGATCCGATGCCCCGCTCTCGGGGGCGGAGGCGGCCACATAATCAGCGGCGGCTCGGCGTGTGAGACCTCGAGCCGTGGCGTGGGCCGCCTCGTTGCCTGCGAGCGGAACATCGGTGTGTGCCGGGGTCCAGAGGAGGAAGACCGTAGAAATTTGGGATTGCGAGGGCGATGACGAGTCGCCGTCGTCAGAAATTTGGAGTATGCGGGCCGCTTCCCGCGAGCCGCGGATTACCGCCTGGAAGTCGCTGATCACGATCGCAGCGTTCGGCACCGCGACGAGTGCTAGGGCTATCGCGGCTTCTTCGGCCGCCTCCGTGTGTCCCGTGGTCACCGTGGCGCTCGCGAGGCACTTACCCGAGCGGTCTACAGCCGCTATCGCGTGTGCGCTTCTCCCTTCTCCATATCGCGCCGCGTCTACGTACACCGCCTCGTTGCTGTTACCAAACTTCATCTGAAGGTCGCTTGCTCGCTTGTTGCGTCTCCCGGCGTGGTGCGTCGGGTGCATGTTCTTGGGAAGCGGCGAGATGATCAGGCGGTCGCGAACAGAGGCGGGAACCGCCGTCTTTTCTCCAGGCTGAGCGTGGTACGCGATGCTGAGCGACTCGAGGATGCATCGACCTGCCTTTGACCTCGATAATCGTTCGTATATTGCTCAACGTCGTGCGCCTCGATTAACTCACTAAGTGAGTTGTGAACTCCGAGCTCTAGAAACTTGTCGGTGCTCGCGTTGACTGGAACGCTGACCGATGATCCGAAGCCTTTTGGATCATGCATTCGACTTTGTTCTTTTCGGACCCGATCCACCTGAGGTAGGGGGCAACATACGTTGTGCGGTGATCGCGTACGCCTGCACGAGATGGATCGCGCACTGTTCACGCATACCATTGCGTCTATTCGTGATGCGATGCAAGAGTCGGATCGTGTCATCTACCGAACGACGAAGTATTCACACCGTCTCTCCGTTATGGCCGTTTGCCTGCAGGTGTAACCCTAGGATTCTAATTTTCTCTACGTGCGGTACAGGAGTACCATCTGCCAATGTAATGCATGTTTTGGAATATTCCCGTTCCTCTTCGCGCAGGGCATTACGACCTCTCTTTTTGGGTATGTAGAGTAAGAGTTCGGACTTAATAGCCGAGCACTCGAGGCCCGTTCCACGCAAGTAATTCTGAACCGCATCTACTCCTGCCTGTAGCGTTCGCTCGACGAGACCGTCACATCCTCCCCCGGGAACCCAGAGGGTGATGTCATCCGAATAGAGACTGTGATGTAATCCTTCTATTTCTGTTAATTTCTCGGGTAGGCCAAGTAGAATTGAATTAAAGAGTAATGGTGATATGACGGATCCTTGCGGGGTGCCGCACGGAGCCGTCTCAAATTCCGGCGATTCCTCGTCGCCGACGACGACGCATGTGCGCCTGCCCGCGAGGAAATCTCTAACGTAATTATACATTCTTTGGCCTAGTCATAAGGTTCTAATTGTTTTTAAGATCGCTTCGTGCTTAACGTTGTCACAGGTCTTTTTAATATCTAAGCCTAGAATTTCCTTAGTGGAGCTGGTAGTGTCGTCCAGGATCTGGCGTTTAAGCTGAAGCAATACGTCCTGTGCGGAGAGGTTGCGGTGGAATCCTAGCATGGTGTGCGGCAAGGCGTCATGATCTTTGAGAAAGTCGGTCACGCGGGTGAGAACTGCGTGTTCCATGACTTTGCCGACGCAAGACCTAAGCGAAATCGGTCTTAGATTATCGAGCGCAACTTGCGTGCCAGGTTTAGGCATCATGATAACGCGGGCCCGTTTCCACGCTTCAGGAAGGGAACTCCCTCGCCAGGACTCATTGACGTAGGCCGCGAGTCGGGAGATTGACTCGTCGTCTAGGTTGCGGAGAGTCTTGTTGGTAACCCGGTCCGGGTCGGGCGCCGATCGGGTGTTTAGGTCGAACAGGACTATCCGAATTTCCGATTCACTAAATTCCGCGTCCAGTTTCTCGTTTCCGACGCCGTCGTACTCGGCGTGCTGGATGCTTTCGGCCTTCTTAATGTAACAGGTGCACGTATTGCGTCGAGGAAGTTATCGCCTTGATAATCTCGTACTAGTCTACGAGTCTTGTGGCTTTGAGCGGCCCGAGTCTCCTGCGGATCTAATAGGTGTCTAAAAAGGCACCAAGCGCTCGCCCCGGTCATCTGCCTCTCGAGGCCGTTGCACGTGTCTTCCCACTGTGCCCTGCATACCTGGAGTTCGTGTTCTTCGATACCTCTGTCTAACTGTGCTATGCGTTTGCGCAATGCCTTATTCTGTCTTTGGCATTTCCACCTCTTTAGGAGGGCTCGCTTTGCTTCCCACATGTGTAGGAGCCTGCTGTCAATTATTTCGAGGTCCGCCTCGGGCGGTACGTCGCTCGTTGCTGCGCCTACGTCCCTTCTGAGCGTCTCGGTCCACTCGTCTATGTCCGTAATCGGGTCGTCGCCTCGCCCCGCTTCTTCTCGCTTCTTGCGGAACGTTTCCCGCTTCACGAGTTTGAGCTTACGACGTTTGTCCTCAGGGTTAGTACCACGACCGCTCGGGCCCGTGCCTATCGTGATCTCGATCAGCGCATGGTCGCTCCCCAAATCTTCCTGCGTATTTTGCCAGTGCGCTGTTGTTACATTCGAAACAAACGCAAGGTCTGGTAACGTATCGGCACTCACGCTGTTCCCTCTGCGTGTAGGATTCGCGGGATTCGCGATCAGTGCAAGCCTTTAGTCTTACGAGTCTTCCCAAAGGTGTTTGCCCTTGGGTGTTTCTCCGGTGTAGCCCCAGGCTCCGTGGGGCGCGTTAAAGTCACCCGCAACAAGTAGAGGCTCGCCGCCGGAAGCCGCGCGCGCGCGCCTCGCAGTAGGTCCCCGAATCTGTGCTGCAGCGTGGGTTTACTATACACGTTGAAGACGAAGAGTCCTCGGCCGCTCTATGGTTTTGTAGCCAGCTAGTTTAACCGGATGGTTGGTCTCCTGTAAAAGGATCACGTCCGGTTTCGTCTCGCGGCTGCGTAAGAATTGCTGGAGATTACCCCGCTTCCTCCTGTAGCACCGGCAGTTCCACTGCCAGATTGTGTATTGTTGTTTCCCAGTGTTAGTGTGCTTCGTTGTGTGTGTAGCCATGGTGATGCCTGCGTTTAATTTAACCCGTCGCCATCCAGGCGAGTTGGTTGCTGCTGCGGTTGCAGCTGCGGTTGCGTCTACACGTCTGTGAGCGTGTTTTGCTGCTGCTGATTGTGTTGTTGCTGTGTAGCGTACGGCTTGTTCATCGTTCTGATTGGTCTGCCTGCAGCTGGCGACAGCCTCGCTTCTATGTCGTCTATGCGCGCCAAGTGCACGGCGAACATTTGTGTCATGTACTCAGAGAGCTTACCTACAGCGTTATTGAACATTTCGTTGAAATGAGCAGTATGTTTTGTAAAACGTTCCTCGAGGCTCTTCTCGATGCTGCCTACTCGTTTCTGTAGGATCTCATAACGGCCGCATCCCTGTTTGCTGTCGGCTCTTGCGGGATCTAGTGCGATCCTTTTCGCGGTAACTGGACGATCATCGCGTTCATCTGCCGTCTCCCCCGAGCTGCCCTCGTTGTGCGTGTCCATCCCGGCCGGCTCAGGCCGTGATGGAGTCGGTGATCGAGGCGCCGAGGACGGCGGCGTCGTCGTTTGACGTTGCGATGGTTGCTGCGGTTGTGGAGCCTCGCTGTTGAATTTGATATTTTCCTCTCTAAGGAGCGCATTTTCGCGTTTAAGCTCGGCAATTATTGATTGTAATGGTTCTAAACGTCTTTTTAGGACTCGCTCTATCGCTCGCTCGAGCTCGTTCCCACCACTGACGCAGGAGGCACACTTTATTGTAGATTTACCGGAATAAACAACCGCCTACGACTGGTGTCATTACGGTGAATTATTGCAGAGCGTTCCAGAGTTTTTTTTCCTTTTCATTCTAGCGATCTGGCTAAAAAATAAATTTTGTCCCTCCTTTTTCTTTATGTTTTATTACGACACTCCCTTCACCTGCATGTTGACAGGACGCCTCGGTAGCATGTGGCGTAACAATGACGTAGACCTACCGAACAGGCGCATTTTTGCGGACTCAAAACTCACTGTTACAAGTATTTGCGTGCAGGTCTTCTTAGCACCGGTGTGGGCGACAGCACCACTTGCTAGGGGAATTTCCGTAAGGTGGAGTCGTTACACTTGCTTCGTATAATAGCATGTCTGTGGAATGGAGATATGCTTTCATTTGGCAATCGCCTAACTCTTGTTGCATTGAAAGGGTTGACATCTGTAACACCGCTGTCAATAACTTTTTTTAACGACAAGATACCGGTAGTTGTAAAACATGAAGACACGCATTACTTTAAATCTGCCGTAAAGACGCTTAGCCGAATTAGTTTAGCTGCATATGTTGCGACATTTAACACGGGCGAAAGTTTTACTTACTGTCACCCCTCGAATGCAAAGTAACGTTTCGAAACGAAGTATCCAGACATAACGTACAATAAATGGTCATTTTATAATTTAAAATTTTTATAACAACATTTGTCTGCATTTAACTACGCCAGCATGAATGGAGTCATCTGCAATACAGTAAGCAAATGTATTGCAATAAACAATCTGTAATTGCAGTGAGTGTTCTCGGCGCGCTGTTACAGGTTTACAAATATTCTGCTTTATTTTTTTTCAATTATTGACGTACCTTAATTTCCTGTATACAAAAGCTGGAGTGATAAATAATCCTGCTGCAAAAGCGGCGATAATTTCTTTTTTTGCACTTAGAGGCAGTATCTTTGTTTCCATAGGTCAAATGGCTGCTTACCAACATCATTTATGTCATGCTTTTTTCCATGAATAGAGCAATCGACGATGGGTTCGCACTTCCACTATATTTCAAGGGCTGCGGCTGCAGTTGCATCTTTTTTTTCTTCCTTTAGGTGGCGTGAATACGGAACTCTGAGACAGTTCTGCCAAAAGCGTTCCCGTTTTGTTAGTTTAAATAGGGGGCACTTCGTTGCTGCCGTCGTGCAACATAACTGTCGGTCCCTCCGATTCTCTCCTTTCCTAGTACTTCAAGAAGCTGGTATTACAGAAGGCCTTCCCGCGCCCTGAGTTCCGCATCGACTGGGTCAGCGACCTCAGCTCCACTCAACTTTTCTTCTACAACTGGGCCCTGGTAAGCAGAATGCCCCCCAAAGTACTTCTCTCGCAGGGGAACTTTTAAAGTGATTTGTTGTTGCCGCCATGGCGACATCGGCGTATATTGTTGACTACGTCTTGTGATTCCACAATGGACCCCTAGGTATCGCCACTTAGTGCTTCGTAAATTTACGCGCGTTGTCATATTTTTTTTTTCTAAAAGAGAATATATTTTTCATTGCTTCTCTGGGATGTCCATAATTCCTTCTCCTACTACTTCGGAGTCTGCAGAGGACTTTTACTTGAGACGTTATGCCCTATCTGTGTGATAAAGCAATTATCTCCTCCAGTACAGGCTCCAGTAGCTGAGCCGCAATTTCTCTGCGTACAGTTATTACGCAAGGTCTTCATCTGAAAGAAACCATTAAAGCTAACCTAAGCACCATGTCTTGCAATTTACTTGCTTCAAATTAGGTCAAGCTTCCCCTTATAGACACGGGGAAAAATCACGAATGTTTAAAAATGCTCGAATATTTTTCATCGACGTTTTAATGTTGCTGTTCAAAAGAAGAAACAGGGAAAACTTTGGTTTGCCCATTTTGGAAAGCGCAAGCCGGCCACGTGAAGTTTATGGAAGTGTCATCATTTGCAAGCCTTGCCTTCCATTTACTGTGCTTTATATCAAACGACATTGAAACGAGCTTCATTACCACACCGTGTTATGCTTACATGACGTGTACTGTAATTAAGACAATCTATGGCAGGATTTATTCGTGCAGATGAGGTAAACAGAAACTCACTTATCTTTCATCATGTGCACGTAGAAGTTACTTTATTATTATCTACTTCCGAGAAATGACAATGAATGCATCCGGTCGACAAAGAGAGAGAGCGCTGTGTTGAATAAATGACGATCGTTCATGCCTGGAATAGGAGACCATCTCTACGACTTGTAAGCGAGACAGGAATGCTTCTATAATGAACTACATGCTTCAGACTATTCAAAAACATCGTGCTGAAACTCAGCATTGCGTTGGCAACTGCCACACTGTCTTTCAAATGTAGTCCGTAGGGCACTGGGCTTTCGCAGACCGCTATAGAGAACGTTTTTAAATGTAGAAGTGCTATCTTTCAACGGCGCATTGTAGTGTCATGCACCACCTCACCTATACGTCGTACAAAAACGGACGACCTCTTTCGGCATCAAAGCTGCGGCTTTTGCCTCTCGTTCAGGAGGCCGCCCTGCTGGTATGCGGCAACACACGCGCATCAAGAAAGCGTTCATGGCTATACTCATCACTATAGCCCCCGTAGCAGCATTACTAAGGAAGTAATCAGAGCGGAGGACCAACCTATGACACTTATAACACAACAGCGTTAAGGGCCCCATGTCGCAAAAAAAAATCTGGTGGCTGCATCGGACGTCACTTGGCGAAATGTCATCGTAGTACGACCTAAACACAACCTACAGACATGATAGCGTCGGAATTTATTTTAAATTACAAGAAAACATAATACTGTTACGCAGAAACTCAAACACAAACCAGTTTTCGAGCGGCACGGGCAGCTCGGTTCCTTGCAAACAAGACCATCGCGCTCGCCTTCGCGCAAGCACAAGGGGGTTGCGGTTGCTGGGAAGCGTCACAAGTAATCAGGGATCTTTTACGTCGGTCGTGTTCCACTCTTAAAGGCGAAGCTTAAGCGTCCTCCAAATTTTATAACCGACGACAACGGCAAGTATGACCGCATATAATGGAAATTAAAGCCGGTTCCAAGATGATTTTAAAATCGCATCTAGGGTTAAGGTTCAGTCCTATTGTGGCTCAAAGAACACGGGTTCAGTCGAAGATTGAGACTAGAAGAGGGTTATGGCGCCGAAAAAACACAACACACAGCAAGCGAGACGGGACAGGCGCCTGTCCCGTCTCGCTTGCTGTGTGTTGTGTTTTTTCGGCGCTATAACCCTCTTCTGGAAACATGCACCAACTAGCCCCCCAACAAGTATTACGAAGATTGAGACTCGACGTGATCAATGGTTCTCTACTCAGCAATGTGTAAGCAAACAGAGGGGTTTTATGCAATATCTGAAACGACAACCATAAGCAGTAAGGCTACATTCACATCGGCGAATGGCAGAGGTTGCGTGACCGACCGCGACCGGCGACCAAGGAACGACTCAAGAGCGACTCTACCAAGCTTGACATGCCCGTTGTCACACCGAAACTTATAGAGGCTAATGCCACTCGCGTCTCCTCGCACTACCATAGTCAACTAAAATGAGCGTCAGCGTATACAGACGTCCTGCGGCTGCGCCACTGACGGGTTCAGCAATGTTGCGATTGCAGTCGTGCAACCTAAAAAATCTAGCAGCGAGCATCTTACGCAAAACAGGCGCTTTTCGTATAAGCAGGCGAATCGCGACCGCATAGGATGCGCGACCTCTGCTCGTCAGCCGTGTGAAGGGTGCCTAGGTTTACCAACAAGTAAACTCCTGGTTTGCGTAAACCGAACGATGATGAACATATAAGGTGGCCTATTGTAGGTGGGAACTTAAGAATGAAAAGGGTAAATGTGCGCTGTCCAACTCAAACATAATCTGCATAGATTCGCAAGCGAACTACGTTCTCTAATTTTTCCCGGCATTCAGACGTTTCGACAGTTTACAATGGCTGCTTTTTTCAGTACAGAACTGTGTTTGCGTCACTGGTTTTAGTATCGTAACCTTAACGTCTTGGGAAATGGCATGGCTTATCGTGATGTCAGTGCTCAGCGAAAATTATATTATACTGTAAAACAACGATATGTTATTTTTCACTTGAGCTAGCAATTCCATTAGCAGAGAAATGTCTTCCAGCTGTGAGCGGTGTCTAGATGTATCCGCTCTCTTTCAGCAGAGACGGGCAGGTACACTGCGTTTTTATGAGTAGAGCTTGTACTGAGTTTCCTTAGGTCGCCATTGGCTACACAGCAACCGGCATTGCGATTCACCTTGAGGCGTCGTACTGCCTCTTTCGATAACGACCAGAATCGAACGCCGCAAGCGTACTCTCCGCCCTAATGCGTGTGCGTCACTCCGTGGAGAATAAGTTTTGCGAAGACGATCTTACCATCCTTGATTAGGGCTTGATTATGTCGACGGATTGACCTGATGGGCAAGGACTTTGTCTTCTTCAGTAAGGAAAACAAGTCCTCCTTGTCAAAACGTTCAGTTTAACTAGGGGCATCTATTGTTCTACAACGACTGATTATCTTCTGCCTCAGGGTGTTCGCCCAAACATGTTAGCATAGCCATGTTCAGTGTTCCAGAATGGCCATTCGCGCATTTATTGTTGATTAGCATTCTTACCTTACTTCAGCAAAGTTCTACTATCTATCTATCTATCTATCTATCTATCTATCTATCTATCTATCTATCTATCTATCTATCTATCTATCTATCTATCTATCTATCTATCTATCTATCTATCTATCTATCTATCTATCTATCTATCTATCTATCTATCTATCTATTCCTGCATGCATGCATGCACTTGACGCTGCTCTTCCCAGTTGCACAATTGTCTTACCAGCTTGGGCCACTAGGTAAGTATTTGCTGCCTGCTGCCTTGCCAACAGAGAACATGGGACACTGCGTACGTGCCCTAATAAACAATTTGCTGCTTTGTGATGTGCGACCAAGCAGCCAACATGGGTCTCTGGGTAGGTAGGTACCCGAAAAGAAAACGTCAGCACCATAATTACGTAGGGTAAACAATCTTCAAAAACCTTTACCAATATCAAATTTCCCTTCACTAAATTACAGTAGCACCACCCCTGAATGCGAATCGCATTACCATTGAAAACCATCAGCTAAGGGTGCGTTTTGCTGATCAGTTCACACTTTTTCGATTCATTCGCTATCTCCCACATGTGTCAATTATGCGCTTCCTATTTCAGCTCCACTGCGGTTCCCCGGCAGGCCAAGAACTGTAAGTGCACATGCAAGATGTTTTAGACGTGAGAGTAATTCATGTGAAAAAATAACACTTCTTTTGAAGATTGACCACTTGAAGAATGCCTTGTAGATATCTCATAATCACATGCTGACGTGCTTCTTATAGGCTGGTGTGATTGTTATACGCCTTACACATGCCCCTTCTCTGACTAAGTATAAAAGATAATCGGTGAGTTAGCGCAACGTGATCATTTTACATTATTTCCAACGCAGTTTTACTTCCTTATTCAGATCTATAAGGCCGAAGAGCGACAAAGCTCCAAAGAAGCAATTCACAATTGGAGAACACTCTTTTGCAATTTTTTGCTTGATATTTTTTTTCTAAATGCGAAAGCGTAACACAGCTGAGGAAACTGTATAACGTGCCCAGTTTTATCTCTACCGCTGTTCTTCAAAACGTGTCAAATAGGAGGTTCGACACCAGTTCTTTTGCGTGCTTATTTTGAGCTGACGTTTGAAGTGCGGTTTCCTGTGAGGCTTTGTTTTTACCCTTGCAATGGCTACCCTAATAAAGTATTGCACTAAGCAAAATATCTAGTTCCTGATAGCTAGATGTACAGCAGCATTCGTGCAAATTGGTACGGTGGAAGTATGCATGGACGCTTCAGTAAATGCTGGGTAAAATAAGCGTATGCTTTTGAAATATGAACTGGAATTACCAAATCCGGCCGTACGCGATGCCACGTACTCATCTGTACGTTGCTCAAATTTACACGATATTTTTGTTTCTCTCTTCCTTTATAATTGTTCACATTCGCAGAGATTCGTAGACGTGTTATGGTTCGTTCATACATATTTTTGGTAAATTAAATATTTTCAGTTATCGCGATAATGTGTGTTGGAAGAACGTAATTGAGCGGACATTTCTTGTGCCGCTGCTTCAATCAGAGCCTGGCCGGTGCTTCATAAAAGTAGTCTATACTTAGGGTGTTATGTTTTAACTATCATGCTGCCTTATATCAGGCTCGGTGAGTGCATGCACAACATTTCGCCAAATCCAAATTCATTATTTTGGACGCTCTGATAGTTTTTCTTTATTTAGATTCTCGGTTCTGTAGCTATTCGGTTGAGGGATGCTTTATTGTTTCTCTTATAGAAGGAACAATAGCACTATCATGTCTTTCACTTGTGTTTGCATTGTGGGGAGTGATGGCTGCAGTCCAGCTTCTTGAAGTCCTTTTTCATTCCATAAACCGCTATACGTGTTACTTCCTAATGAAGAGAACGCTGCGATTATGGCGGAAATGTCGCATGACACAGAACGCGCAGCTTCTCGGCATGACCTCCCTGATTGCGCAGCACACGCAGTGCACTGCAAGATCTCAGAGGCTACATGTTGGAGTTTACGTCATACCTCCCAACTACTACGCCAAAAAGCTGCACGCGTCGTCTACATTCACACTCTTAAAAAAGAGGCGAATAAAGATATGCAGTTGCCAGCCTTCTTGCTTTGTCAAAATTACTTCAAACGTATGCACTACTAATTTGTAACCAATTTAGCGAGTTCTATGCGGTTAGCCATTAATCGACGTGTTGCTGGAAGCATTTGACGGATAGCCAGCGTAGATAGTTTTCCTTGCCTTGTGGGTGCGTTTCTCACCGCCGCGAAGTGCAGTCCGCAAGCAACGTGAGTGGAAATGTAGGGCCCCTCATTTCAATCTCCGGACGTCAAATTTATGAAACCGCCTACACAAGCATTGAACACTGACCCGCAGCATTGTTGGAACAGCCCAATCAATGTTCTCTTCGTTTACAACAGGTTACGTTTGTGTGCTGTCAAAGCGAATTTCTTTGCCTACCCTCACAGGTTTTTTCTTGCCTAACTGGCTGACAATAAGTGAGGAATGTGCATAAAAATATGACTCCGGTGGGGCCAAACTAGCGTAGTGAAAGTAGATAACCAAGTGAGTAGAGTAGTGCCAGCGTCTGCGATTGGTCCACTTCCCCTTGCTTAACGTGCGGTGGTTGGCCTAAAATTGCGCCAGTGCGGTTAGCACCCGTCCACACTCAAGAAGAGTTGACAGAGCGATGCCGAATACTTGTCAAAAGCGGCCGACAACGTCACACTGTCACGCAACCTTTTTTTAACTCGCAAATATATTTATACTTGCCGGCAACTCCTCGCAGGCAGTGCCAGAGCGATCGGCGGATATTGGTTTAGGAATCGGGCGAATTTCCGAATATGCCGAACAGGAAATAGTTTTTTTTTCATTTTTGTACGGCATATTATGCATCTTTAGTGCGTACACGTCATTGGACGAAGTGAGTTTTTGTGGTTTTGCGACGTCGCGGAAAGGTCGAAGTGGTCGCAGCCCCAGAATTTTTACTAAAGCGCAGGAATAATGACGAATAATACGTTGCATGGGAAATGTTTTTTTTTGTTTAGTTTGTACGGCTTCATCATGCACAGTCAATATGTTCACGTCATGTCAAATGGAGAATTACGCAGTTTTCTTAACGCCACGTTAGAGAGCGGCGAAGTGGGTGTGACGCGAAATTTTTTTGCTAGTTGTGTAATGTTAATGGCAGAAATGGAACAGAAATATATTAAAATAGCTTTATTCATACTGTTCATGGACTCCTGGGTAAGGGGAGGGGCTATTTAGGAAAGTGCTCCGAAATTATCTTTTCCTCGTTGTCCTTATTCGCAGGATAGACATAGCTGCGAGGAACACCCCCTACTTCGCCGAGAGCTTCGGATGCGAGAAAGGCAGCAAAATGATCAAGCTGGACCCCTGCTTTCTCTGGAATTCAACTCGGAGACACTACTGAGCTACTACATTTGAAAATAAAAGCCTATCTTTTTCTACATTATTCGCCGTCCTTCGATCAATCAAATAGGTACACTGCCCAAAGCAAATGAAGAACTATGGAAGACGCCGTTCTGGGTAAATTTTGATCACCTGGGATTCTCTAAAAACAAATATTCTGTTTGTTATATTGGTATTCCTTCTTTAAGAGCGTTAGCTCTTACTCTTCATGTTTCTCGGTTTCTTTGGGGTCTATCACCACCTGCCTTCGGCGTGAAATTTTCAGTCAGAGGAATTCAAGATGGCGGCCCCCAAAGTAAATCGATATAGCAACCCAATTGCTGATTGACTGGAGACGTCATTAGTATATCGAATGAGTGTTTGATTGGAGCTGTCACTGATACATCCAAGATGGCCGCCAATTGATAATGTCACCAATAAATCAAAGATGGCAGCCCACATAGTAAATCTGTAGCAACCTAATTGGCGATTGTTGACGTCACGTTACTGTGATGTCATAATCCAAGATGGCGGCCAAATTCTGGTGCGAATAATGACTTCGTAATCCAATATGACGAATAAATGGGAATCCACGTGATTATGACGTCATAACCAGAGATGGCGGCATAGTTTAGGACATGGAGTTTCTCACTATATCCCCTAGAGGAAAATCTGGTGCCAACGTCTATAGAGTTTGTTAAGGGGCGATGTGGGCGCCATGGCAATGAAGGTATATGGGTCTGCGAGGCTTGTGTTGACTGGTGTTGTAAGATGCTTCGTGTAAAACATGGATATGGCTACACCAACAACGCGTTCTTAAAGTAAAATCTTCATTATTTGTTTACATTCACGTATATTACATCTTTACTCACCTACAATGCATAACCAAAAGAAGAAAAGCAAGAACAGAGGAAAAACTGTTGCAAAGCGAGTGCCACTGTTGCCTGTCGTCCAGTTTTAGGAGCGCACTGTTACTTTTTACGTTCCACATATTTGTAAATGCAACAATAAGTTCTCATAGTAAAGAAAATGTTTTTATAATAATAAAGCTAAAACAGCTTTTTATGTGCATTTTACCATACTTAATGCTCGTTACTTGAACGTCTTCCAGACGGTGGCGTCAATTTTTTTTTCGACGACCGTCCTCGCCTCTTTAGTGGAAAATGAATCATTGTGACAGATGGAACGGTGCTTCCCAGGCGGGTCTTCAAGGTGTCCTGGCTCTCCGAGAACGATGCTAATCCGAAGTCACAATATACTGGCATTCCTATGCTTACCACAGTGTAGCATCACAAGATTTCCCTCTGGTAAGAGAGTGAGAAATTGTATGGCTTAGGAATCTCATATCCAAGATGGTGGCCGAATTCGGGTGCCAATGATGGCGTCATAAACGAATAGGCCAGCTAGAAGTGAAAACACATGATTACGACGGTATAATCAAAGATGGCGGTATAGTTTCGAAATCTGAAATCGAAGATGGCGGCCAAAAACAGGTGCCAATGATGACGTAACGGTGCAATATGGCGGATAGAGGTGGGATCACGTGATTATGATACCATAGGGCGAAATAGCGCCATAGTTTCGGTTTTCCAAATCTAATACGGCAGCGCTCACTGTGTCGTCATAGCCGAAATGGCGGCCACTAAAATTTGTTGCGGCCGTACACCCACCTACCCCCCCCCCAGGCATACATCCTAAAACGGGGCAGTAAAACCATCCTGTTACGCGATTGCTATACATACGTGCACCTGCTCCGCTTTATAAACTCCGACAAGGGGTACCTTTCCGGGGACAGTTGTATACCGAATTTGGTATGTCAATAAAACCCTACGGGTGGCGGTATATAAAAAAGTCACGACTAATAGTACATAAACATTGTACATACATGTAAACATACACAGATCGCACAGCAAGCCGAATTCTAGGCCAACCTTGACCACCCAAACGAAGCGATTTCTGATTTCGGACGTATCTTGAGGGGTTTGTAACTCGACATGGGGTAGACGATTACAAATGGGACCGGTACTAAACGATTTGTCTTGACAAGATCTATCGGAAAAGACGGGGAGGTTAAGGTAATCATGCGAGCATATTCTCTCCGATAGATGGCTCTAGGCGTCGACCGCTCGCTATGCGGCGTGCGTGCAGGCCTATGCATATAGCCGTCTGCCTCGGGATCTCCGCTCAGATGCGCTCGTTTCGCCGTTACGTTCACTACCAGAGTGCGTTTGAAGAAGGACATGGATGATACCAAGCCATCGACGTCTTACGCCATGGCCGAAGAAGATCCGGAAATATGTCCGAGATCAAACATAATGGGACACTTCTTACAACGCAGGAAAGCCGAAACCCAAGCGGAACGAAAGACGAGACTGCAGAGCGACCGAGAACGCAAGCGAGCTCGCATTGCGGAAGAAACCGAAGATGAACGCGCCGCTGTCACTTTAATCTCATTCATATCAATTCTAGTAAATGAAACACTTAACGCGCGTTACTTCAACGCCTTCCGGACGATGGCGGCATTTTTTTTTCTTTGACGACCATCCTCGCCGCTTCAAAGACGAGCGCTTGCCCTCCAGGCTGCCTATATTTACATATTTCCCCTGAATGCAGTCAAAATGAATACCAACACGAGTAAAACATCTCCTCATCCTTTTCGCCGCAGTTCTACTTATATCGACCGTATAAAAATATGTTAAGATTGATATAAAAAGTAAGAGCATGACTCATGGAACAGAGAAGTCATATTTTACCTTGTTAGGAATGGCCTGCCGAGGTAGCAAGATGCAAGATTTCTCAACCAGGTGCGGCAGTGGTGTCGACATTTCCTGGAAAGCCACCGTCATCCTCTAGCCAAACGGCGTCACTAATTCTACTGTGTAGGGAGGACAATGCGACGCGTCCGCGACTTTGCGTAGCGGGATTGCCGAGATGAGTTCGACGAACCAGGCTTTGTGACTGAACACGCCACCGTCTACGTGGTCAGCCGCGAACGGGTGAGTTCCCAAGAGAACGTATTTGGCGGTAGCGTCCCACGCGCCTTACAAGACGCAAGACAATGGACGACCGGCGGCCACGCTGGGGAATAATATGCGCCTTTCCTGACCTAAGCCCCGAGTTTTGCGAAGACCACGTCTGACCTCGGGTGGACTGTGAACCTGTGCGGAAGTGTGTGTGTGTAAGCCCTCACGCAAAAAGGCGGCTCGTCTAGGATAAGTGGTCGAACGTTTCCCTCAACTAGGGATCTATGGAGCACGGAGTGTTTATAAGCAGCTGTCTGTCGCTCTTAGGGTGAGCTCGTCAGTGTGCTCTATGATCGTGCTCGTGAGCTGTGTGCTCGTGCTCGAGAAGCAGTGTGTTTGGAGCTTCGTGATCGTATGCTGTAGGCTTCGTCTTGCGTGCTCCATTCGGAATGTCACGCTAGACTGTCGAAGGTATCGCTTGTTCTAATGTAATTATGTAAATAAATCCTGCTCGCCTAGTCCTGTCCTCCCAAGTTCCTCCTTACGAGCCGACTCCAACTCTGACAACTGAATGGCAGCGGTGAGATCGGCCTACGGCTCGTAGACAGTAACGGCAGCTCACGGACTTTGGCACACGGTGACCGACCGGTATACCGATCAAGTTGGAGGCGACTTGTGATTGACCGCCTCTTGCAATTGAATAGATAAGGCGGAGAAGGACTGGTGATGTGGTGCTGCTTGAGTGGGTAAGCGTTTGGTTTTGGCTGTAAGATTTACCAGGCTTCAATTTCTCAGTATGTGTAGATTTCATTCGCTGGGATCTTTTACATGTATTCTAATTTGCGTGTGTGTCGCAGCAAGTATTTTGGGACAGCAGAGCCAAAGCTTAAAGTAGCGACCACGGTGCTATTGTGTTTGACGAGACCTGACCTGTTGTGGTTGTGTGAAGAGGTCGAGGTAGATGTAGAGGAGCACTTGATGGAATCAGAAATTCGTAAGACCGTTCTTCAAAGTGACAATGACATCAAATTAATCGAACATCTAGGTAACCGAATTCAAAGCAAAAAGCGGGAACAGGAAGCAATTAGGCAAGAACAGTAAGAAATGAAGCAAAAACAAGAAAACACCAGGCAGGAACTAAAAGAAATTTCGCAGGAAGAAGGCCTAACGGAAGTAACGAGGCAGTGCATTGCTGCATTGAACAAAGAGATTCAAGGTTTGGAGCAGTCAATCGAATGAAGTCAATAGCCGCTTGAGAAATCTGTAGGCTGGATGGAGCGAAAGTGGCAGGAAGTAGATAGCAGATTTTGGTCGAAAGCCGAGAGAAGTAGTAGCACCTGCGAGATTAGCAGCACGTTCATAGGTGAACTCAAAGTGCTAGCAGTTAACGATGCATTAGGGAAACAGAGGTCGTTGAAGGCCGTAATGAGAGCGACGAGGTGCTGTGCCAACAGAGCACTGTAGGGACAGCTGGGCCAGCTGTGAATGAATTGGCACAGTCACCGCGCGTGTACGTCGCAGGTTATGTTAGCGAGGTCGTTAGCGAGGTACAGAGTACTGCTGAACTAGCAGACACGAGCGCCCGTGTCGAGTTAAATGTGCGTGCCGAAGTGAAGTGCCAGCTGGACGATGTAGTTGAGAGCAGTTCGCAGGATTACGAGCTCCGTAGCTCAAGGGAAGACAACTGCATTGTTCAGGGATTGGTGCAGCTCTCCGCCAGTCTAGGTAGCCAAGAGAGGGATGATTTAGTTAAGAATCATTCGGACTGTGGGTGAGACAGCGATCGAGACCAACGAGCTGTGTGCCGATGCACAGCGTGAGCTGGGAAATGCTGTAGAGGGCAGTTCGCAAGAGCGCGAGTTGCATAGCTCGAGTAAAGACTGCTGCATTGTTCCAGAGTCGGTTGAGCTGTCCACCGGTCGAGGCAGAGAGAGAGTTAATTTAAGTGATAATACGTCAGACTGTGCGGGTAGGAGACCGATCCGGGCCGACGAGATGTGTACCGGCCAGCACGAGGCGCGAGAAGGTGGCATGAAAGGGAATTCAAAGAGAAAGCACCGTAGAAAGAAACGCCGTAAAGATCGGAAAGAGATAATTAATGTAGCGCCGCCAAAGAAAGCGATAGACTCAAAAAAGCCGGGCACGAGGAAAAGAAAGATGCGGTCGTCGTTGACGACGTGGGCGCATCAATCACATTCGAGTCACAGGTCAAAAGAGACCGAGAAGCATGTTCTGCACGGACGCGGACAAAGGGCACGGGGCAGTTGTGTTCCTCGTCGTTCCGTCGTTCTTTTCGAAGTACAGCATGTAGTGCGAAGGAGCGCAAGGTGGAAAGTCCATACGAGGTGGTAGGGAGTCGCGACGCAGTCAGTCGAGTTCGTGGTGGAAGCCTGACGCCAGGAAGCAAATTGGAAGGAGACTGCAACGTCTTGAAGGAACTGATAGTGTGTCAGCTCTTTTGTTTTTCCTGGGGAGCCAGAATAGCGTTCGAACCGTGACCACCTTGAGTGCGGCTCAAAAGCACGAGTCCGTCGTAAACGTTCGGAACGGGAGGCCAAGAGAGCTTCCGTAGAAATGAAACGTGATGTTTTGTTTTATTTTTGAGCATTTCAAAATTTCGCGATTTAAGATTGGAATTTCTTTCTATATATAAAGTATGAGCTTTGTTTATGTTTTGTTTGAGAAGCTCCGAGATTTGAAAGATGCGTTCTAGGTAAAGCTTTAGATTGGCGAGGTGTCTATAAGGAGTAGATAGGCTTTCTTTCTTTCTTTTAGAGCGCAGCTCTTTGGCGTCCGTTCCTGGGTTTCGCGTCGTCGTCGGCGTCGTCGTCGGCCTCGTAACCAGCTCCGCCCCCCTTTCATCCCCCCAGCGCTAGCAGCGACCGACTGATACCGCTGGATGCCGCTGACGCCGCTAGAGAGTCAAGATAACGTGACTGCATAGAACACCGTCGCCGCCATGCAGAAAGAGGAGGAAAGGGTCCCCCCCCCCTGTTCTTGTGTGGCGGATAGCTGGGGTGGACTCACTATCACCGTCAGTGGCATCAGTCAGTCGCTGCTATCTCTTCCCTCCTCCCTTTATCGTGTTGTCCGCTTGCTGCGCGCGCTTCTGCCCCCATCGTTTGCCGCTGGGTGTACACGCCGCCCCCCTCCGCTTCCGCTTACTGCTGGTTGCTCTCGACGGCGGCGATGAGCCTCCGCTTCGGCGGCGCGAACTGCAGGGTCTTCTCGGCGGCGGCGATGAGCTTCTGCTTCAGCCTCGCTTACTGCTGGTTGCTCTCGACGGCGGCGATGAGCCTCCGCTTCGGCGGCGCGAACGGCAGGGTCTTCTCGGCGGCGGCGCTTAGCCTCTGCTTCCCCCACGGCTGTGACAACCTCGCGAGGCACTTGTATAGATCTCGTCTTTGAGAATCAAGCATTGGTGTACCAAGTCGAACATATATCAGTCTATTTCTCCGACCACAAAGCTTCCTTCATGACTGTCAAGAACTGTTAGTGGAGTCTTTGTTAAAGGAATACGTGTGAAAAATAAAAAAAAAATTATGTGATAGCGCATACATGTGTTGCTCGATTTCTTTGCCTCAATCTATCCAAAAGGTGAAACAGCTTATTTGCTGCGCTCACATTTCGCATTAGGAAGTAACGTAATCGTCGGTAATATTTTTTGTGTGTGTGTGAGTAATCTGAAGGTGATGGTTATCGCTGAGAGGCCTATGGTAACGCGCGTTTGTATTAGTTCACCTTCTTTTTCTTATAAGTGCTTTTGAATTTTATAAGGTTAGTCGCGTAGATTTTCAGTTAGTGCATCATTTGCACTGGGAAGAGCTCTTAGGTCCATTGTGTCATGTGCGGACGGGAGAGAGCAGAAGGTTTATGACTGGGTTGCTCGTGTGTGTTGAGGGCGGCCGTATTCTGACCTCTGTAATAAGCGTGCGTGGAACGACTTATTAGCAGACGCATTTTTAAGGGTTCTGCGGTGTGCGTGAGTTACGCAAGTTCAGTTGCTCTGTTAAGTTACGAGTCCTGTATAGACTAGAGAAAGAAACGAAAGTTAGCGTGATGAAATACTTACGTACGACGCAAGTGCGCGTACTGAATAGAGACCACAAAGCTAGCGCGATTGTGATTACGTACCTGTGGAGTTGGCCAGACTGTTCAGTGGCAACAGTACGTGCGATAAGGTAAGAACAGGCTGTTCGTGAAGTTAGGCTGCTTAAGTTATGTTAGGATATTGGTGGCTGAGAGCCTTCGGTTTAGTTCTGCGCAAACCTTTACTCTTGTGCAGCGCGGCGGTCAGGTTTGGTCGAACTCAGGGGCAACGTGAACGCTCGCTTTGGCGGCACGAAATTTTGGGGCAACATTTGGCATTCCCTGTTGAGTGGCTTGGATTGAAATTTTGATAGGAAGCCTGGTGGGTTAACAGCTGATTTCGGGCGTTTCCGCGCTGAGTGGTATTGCGTTGCCGGGATCCACTCTTCTGTACCGGTTGTTGTAAGACGGTTTAAGGCATTCCAAGTGCGCAGGAATTGCAGAGAGTAAAGCCATCTTCTTGCTCGCCAGCCGTCCTCTTCCTGCCGAGCGGTTGTCAACACTGGCCAGTCGAGATTTCCCGGGCCATGGAGGCGCTGTTAGGAATGGCCTGCCGAGGTAGCAACATGCATGGTTTCTCACCCAGGTGCGACAGCGGCGTCGACATTTCCTGGAAAGCCACCGTCATCCTCTAGCCAAACGGCGTCACTAATTCTACTGTGTAGGAAGGACAATGCACCGCGTCCGCGACTTTGCGTCGCGGGATTGCCGAGATGAGTTCGACGAACCACGCTTTGGGACTGAACACGCCACCGCCGGCCTGGTCTGCCGCGAGCGAGGGAGTTCCCGACGGAACCTCATCATCATCAGCCTAGTTACGCCCACTGCAGGGCAAAGGCCTCTCCCATACTTCTCCAACTACCCCGGTCATGTACTAATTGTGGCCATGTTTTCCCTGCAAACGTCCTAATGTCATCCGCCCACCTAACTTTCTGCCGCCCCCTGCTACGCATCCCTTCCCTTGGAATCCAGTCCGTAACCCTTAGTGACCATCGGTTATCTTCCCTCCTCATTACATGTCCGGCCCATGCCCATTTCTTTTTCTTGATTTCAACTAAGATGTCGTTTACCCGCGTTTGTTGCCTCACCCAATCTGCTCTTTTCTTATCCCTTAACGTTACACCCATCATTCTTCTTTCCATAGCTCGTTGCGTCGTCCTCAATTTCAGCAGAACCCTTTTCATAAGCCTCCAGGTTTCTGCCCCATATGTGAGTACTGGTAACACACAGCTGTTATACACTTTTCTTTTGAGGGATAGTGGCAACCTGCTGTTCATGATTTGAGAATGCCTGCCAAACGCACCCCAGCCCATTCTTATTCTTCTGGTTATTTCAGTCTCATGATCCGGATCCGTGGTCACTACCTGCCCTAAGTAGATGTATTCCCTTGCCACTCCCAGTGCTTCGCTACCTATTGTAAACTGCTGTTCTCTTCCGAGACTGTTAAACAATACTTTAGTTTTCTGCAGATTAATTTTCAGACCCACCCCTCTGCTTTGCCTCTCCAGGTGCATGCATTGCAATTGGTCTCCTGAGTTACTAAACAAGGCAATATCATCAGCGGATCGCAAGTTGCTAAGGTATTCTCCATCAACTTTTATCCCCAATTCTTCCCACTCCAGGCCTCTGAATACCTCCTGTAAACATGATGTGAATAGCATTGGAGATATCGTATCTCCCTGTCTGACGCCTTTCTTTATAGGGATTTTGTTGCTTTCTTTGTGGAGGACTACGGTGGCTGTGGAGCCGCTATAGATATCTTCCAGTATCTTTACATATGGCTCATCTATACCCTGATTCCGTAATGCCTCCATGACTGCTGAGGTTTCGACTGAATCAAACGCTTTCTCGTAATCAATGAAAGCTATATATAAGGGTTGGTTATATTCTGCACATTTCCCTATCACTTGATTGATAGTGTGAATATGGTCTATTGTTGAGTAGCCTTTACGGAATCCTGCCTGGTCCTTTGGTTGACAAAAGTCTAAGGCGTTCCTGATCCTATTTGCGATTACCTTAGTAAATACTTTGTAGGCAACGGACAGTAAGCTGATCGGTCTATAGTTTTTCAAGTCATTCGCGTCCCCTTTCTTATGGATTAGGATTATGTTAGCGTTCTTCCAAGACTCCGGTACGCTCGAGGTTATGAGGCATTGCGTATACAGGGTGGCCAGTATCTCTAGAACAATCTGACCACCACCCTTCAGGAGATCTGCTGTTACCTGATCCTCCC
Source organism: Dermacentor variabilis (assembly GCF_050947875.1). Taxonomy (NCBI): domain Eukaryota; kingdom Metazoa; phylum Arthropoda; class Arachnida; order Ixodida; family Ixodidae; genus Dermacentor; species Dermacentor variabilis. The sequence goes on along the minus strand of NC_134573.1, from coordinate 76,136,109 downwards.
CAGCTGCCTTCCCCCTTTGCATAGCTCCCAAGGCTTTCTTTACTTCTTCCGGCGTTACATGTGGGATTTCGAATTCCTCTGGGCTATTCTCTCTTCCACTATCGTCGTGGGTGCCACTGGTACTGTATAAATCTCTATAGAACTCCTCAGCCACTTGAACTATCTCATCCATATTAGTAACGATATTGCCGGCTTTGTCTGTTAACGCACACATCTGATTCTTGCCTATTCCTAGTTTCTTCTTCACTGTCTTTAGGCTTCCTCCGTTCCTGAGAGCCTGTTCAATTCTATTCATATTATAGTTCCTGATATACCTATTGCCGCCAAATAGCCATTGCCGCCAAGTAACCATTGCCGCCAAATAGGTTCCCGACGGAACCTATTTGGCGGCAATGTCTCACGCGCCTTTCAAGACGCAAGACAAGGAGAACCGGCGGCCACGCTGCGGGGGTCAGCTCGCGGAATAATATGCGCCTTTAGCCCCAAGTTAGCCCACGTAAGTCCCGAGTTCTGCGAAGACCACGTCTGCCCTCGGTGGGGACGGTGAACCTGTGCGGAAGTGTGTGTGTAAGCCCTCCCGCAAAAAGGCGGCTCGTCTACGTTGACTGGTCGAACGTTTCTCTCACCTAGGGATCTAGGGAGCACGGAGTGTTTATAAGCAGCTGTTTGGCGCGGTTAGGGTGTGCTGGTCAGTGTGCTCGCCAGCGTGCTGGTGAGCTGTGTGCTCGTGCTCGAGAAGTAATGGGTTTGCAGCTTCGTGCTCGCATGCTGTATGCTTGGTCTTTCGCGCTCCATTTGGGAGCCACGCCAGACTGTCGAATGTATCTCTTGTTCTAATGTAAAAATATGTAAATAAATCCTGCTCGCCTAGCCCTGTCCTCCAAGTTCCTCCCTACGACCTATAACCCTTACAACTGGTGGCAGCAGCGAGATCGACCGACAACTCCGACAACCTCCTCTAGCTCGAACGTCATTTAAATCGTGGAGTGGTGGTTCTCCAAAAAAAAGTACGTCACCAAAACAAGGCCGCCAGCGAACGTCAGATGAAGCAAGTAGCTGCCGACACAGCCAAGAGACTTTTCAAAGCAGTTGCTAAACACCAGACACGTCATAACTTGAGTACAAAAAAATCAATGTACTTGTAGGCGTTCAACTTAACACATAAAACAGTCATACACATAAAACATTGTCATATCCTGTCCACTAATACAATTAGTTGCAACCAACTGGCATAAATGTTCCAAGGCGAGTTCTCCAATTCATGCGTTGAACTAATAGCAAGAGGGTAAACAGCAGAGCGTTCGCTGTCTTTCATGCAGTTACAACAGAACGAAGCCTATGTCACGTGCCAATTATTTTCACACAAACCGCTTTCAAATCCAAGCATTCTTTTGTGTCTTCCTCCCACTATTTGGGTGGTTACTGATGGCTGATACCCTGCAGAATTGTTCCGCACGGGAAACACTGCAAATACTAGCACTTTATTTAGTGCAAACCCAAGTGACCCGGTGCAACCGATGAGGTAAGCAAGCGTTAACAGCGTGTTGATTAGGGCTAGTATAGAAAGTTACGCTGTCTCCTGTATCCCGCTGTTTAAAACTGCTGTTTACTTAAAGGGAAGCTGCAACGGTTTTCAATTTCCATGAATTGCTGGGATTGGGAAGAACAGACCTAATAATTTACGGTTCCGAATATTTTTCTTCGTTATGTTAATATAAGGGGCGGAAATCGCTTTCTAAATCACCCCCGCGGACACGCCCCCATCGCTTCCCGGAGCGCCGGGTGAGGTGGTTGCCAGAGGAGAGAACCGGCGAGAGTGACGTCATTCGCGGCGACCGAGCTGCCGGACCGGCGTGCTGGCATATACTGGCATGCCTCTTTCCGTCCTACGCTTTACTAAACGACGCTACGAGAGATCTTCCGCCGCCACCGCTCACGTTTGTTTTCTTTTGCTATTTTCGTAAAATGTTCTTTCGTGAAGCTGCCCGTCGCGGCAGGTTCACGTGCATGCTCGCGCGAGCAAACGCCGCTGGCACGCTGCGAAGCATAGACGGAAACGCGCGCAGTAATAAAATTTGGTGACCGGACTTCGTGCGTAGCTCCCACAGCGTTGCACCTGAGGTATGAAATGGAGTATAGGCTTGCCTAGTGACATTCGACGTACGATTGCAGTTATCGTGTTTACCACGCGGCGGTGCTAAAACAGCCTAATATCTTTATTTCAACACTAGCATGGAGCACGCATACCGATTCTTGATCGAGCCACAATCGCAAAGTCGTCGAACCAAAGTATGAATATTGCACATATAATACCTCTGGCCATCCCTGGATGTGTATGATAAGCAACTTCCGTGACTGTACCTCGCAGCACTCCAAGTGCGCGGTTTGAAACGCGGCACTTATGTTCGCGATCGCGTATGAACACTAAAAAAACCACAGGACTTTAGACAAGCAGCGGCAAGGTGCTTGACATCGCGGAATTGCACCCGTGTTTACAATCTAATGAGAAGTTAGTGCTTCGGCATTCTTCCAGCAGCAAGTTCCCAGTGACACTTTAGCGCATTTTTTCTCCCGCCATTGGAACGTGCAGCTACATGAAAAAAAAACATACGTACCAGCTAAGATTTCCAACGCGCGAGAAGGTGCACAAATAGCTCTCTCTGTTGGCACGCTCAACATCGTCGTTGCCGCCGTTACCGCCATTGCCGCCATCGTTTTCCGTATCGGCTGTCGGTTCGAACATGTACGGCGAAAATACAAGCTGTCCGAGACAGCGAGAACGTTCCATGATGTTTACAACTCAGCTATGAAGAACAGAACAGCGTGCTACGCTCTGAAACGGCGGCATGCGGCGGCGCCGACCGGCGACTGCCGCGATTGACGTCACAGCGACCTCGACCAATCACGGGCAACAGCGGCGTTTGCGCGATGCCCTGAGGCGCTGGCGCGCGTTTTCTTGAAAAAAAAAAAACAGCCGCTTCCGCTTGTTTCCGCCCTTTTTGAACCAGATATTCGTGTTCAGGGGACTCAAAACTGTAGAATGCTGCGGAGAAATCATTTTTTTCGAAAAGTGTTTCAGCTTCCCTTTAAGTCTGGACGTAAGGTTCAGCATAAGCATGTCATTGTCGATAATAAATTCTGGGGTTCTTGCGCGGCAGAAACCACGATCTGGTGGCGAAGCACGCCTTGCAGAGATACTCCGGACTAATTTTTAGCAGCTGGGGTTGCTTGTCTTCTACAGAATGCACGGTGCACAAGCGTTTCTGTATTTTGCTTTGATCGGAGCACAACTTCCAAAGCCTGGCTCGCACTCATGACCATGTGCTCAACAGGTCAACGCCATTACCACTGTTTGACGGGTGCCTGTTCCGTTGAGGTTATTTGAGTGGCCTCCTTTTATTGTGATAGTTTTCGTGAGGCAGTGCTGCTATCGGTGGCGCAATCTTCATTCTATCGTCATTACTGAGCTATCATTTTGTCCTCACCGCGCCTTCGTCGTCAGTCCGTGGTTGTCACGCCTTCTTCGTTTCATGTGTTTGAGTACTATTGTAGAAGTAGATGTAGAGACTAAACTTTAATAACAGTGTCCGTATTGACATATAATTCACGTTCAAATTTCTCTCGCACTCCATCCAAACGCCAACCTTGCGTAACACACGAGAGTTCTATGTGAGCATTGCGCTTTACAGAATGCGGGTACGCCAGAGACGGGCGTGGCAGAAGATGATGGTACAACTAATCTTTGTTTCCGCCGTCTCGGCTATAACGTGACACTGAGAGCCGCCAGCTTGGATTTCGAAAGCAAAACAATGGCGCCATTTCGTCCCATGACGTCATAATCACGTAGTTCCTGAATCTTGCCATGGCGGGACTTCCTGAGAAACTCGGACAGATCGATGGGCTCGAGCACACCACATACGCATAAGACGTGACCATGTGGGTCTCCAAAGGAACCTCGGGCATTGTACAGGACATCTTGCAAGAAGCAGTTAACACCGTAGAAGAATTTCTAATTCTCACAGGACTCATTCATGCTCGCTTACAAAGTCGGAGCTGCTCGTACGCAGGCCCACGCAGAAGGGCCGCAGGCCATACTCGTCATATTTCGATTATAATGAGGAAATTACCGTACGAACCAATTCGGGACACGCCATCCCGTGCGTTGACAAAACAGAGTCCTCGGTATGAGCGTAGAGACTAAAGACGTCAATGCCTCTACGCTTCAGAAGCTCATCACCAAGACCAACAATGCCATCGGGCTCATCAGAAGAACTCCCAATAGACACAGGGGCTTCAAGGAACATACTCTCATCAAACTCACACGCGCGTTCGTTACGTGTCACTTCGCACACATTGCGGCTGTGCTCAATTGGTCAAGATCCGAAAGAGACAAACTCAATGCGCGAATCAGAAATGTCACCAAGCAAGCCCTCGGCATTCCGACCAGCACTAGCAATGAGAAGCGCTGGCACCTGGGAGTGCACAACACCCTGGAAGAAATTGCCGCAGCCCAGCCGCGCGCCCAGCTTGCTAGGCTTTCGACGATGCCTTTGGTGCACACGATCCTAGGGAAGCTAAGCTTTGCTCAAGGAAATGTATAAAAAGATTTTGCGGATCTCCCAAGGGACATCCGCACCAAGATCACTGCCCGACCTATACACACCCCGAAAACAATAAGGACAGACTACAAGCGAGAGGACAATTCCTCCTTAACCAACCCTTGGCGAACTGCGAACGCTCAGCGTTTGTGGACGCGGCGGCATACACTAGAAACAAAGCTTTCACAGTGGCGGTTGTGGACGGCCGCGGATCCACAAGACATGCAGCCACCGTAATTGCAAGGAAGCCCGAAAAGGCCGAACCGGTTGCGATCGCCCTTGCGCTCACCGACAACAATCTTTCACACATCTACAGCGACTCCATAGCCGCTATCGGAGCTTTTCGAAAGTGCACGGTCAGCGCATAGGCTCTCAGAATCGTCCCAGAGAAAGAGATTTGGAACCACGTCATATACTGGTTCCTGGCACACTTAGGACCAAAGATCGGCGACGTCCCCAACCTTAACGTGGCAGCACATGAAGCTGCACGTACGCTTACAGACCGCGCGCCTTCATCCGACCACCCGGAGAACAAGGACGCCCCCACTACATACAATGAAATCACAAAACACTACTACCTACAACGTAGAGAGTATAGGACGCCACACCGCACGCTCACAGGAGCTCAAGCGGTTACACTCAGAATGCTACAAACAGACACATACTCCACGCAAAACAAACTACACCACTACATGCCTGAGCTCTACGACAAGTCTTATTGCACCAATTGCAATACATCCCTTAAAGTCTATCATTTACTCTGGCCGTGCTCGCAAGCTCACATCAACTCCGAACCGGACAAGCGCAAAATTCAAGAAGCAATCCGGAGCGAAGATCTCGCTCCCCAACTCTGAGGCGTCCAGCAGATCCATGACGCCGCCAGGAAACTCAACCTCCCGATTCCGTCGTGGGAGACTTCATGAGAACCCCAAAGCTCTCGTGGCCTGCAGGACCTTAAATAAAGTTGATTTCCTTTCTGCCTTCCTTCCTCCTCTATCTACAATATTGTTGCGTGTGGAAAGACACAGACGAAAGAGGCTATTTACAGGCTATTTACACGGGAGCCAGGCTGACACTCGCTCGCGCCAAGGGCACCGACCAACTTCACCATCGTTCTCGCGGTGGCTCGTCTCTTGAGCATCGCTCGATGATATCATAATACTACCCCCTCCTCCCCGGCGGCAAAAGCACCGTCACGGTGCTGTTAAATATCCAAGGTGCGTAAAGAGTTGTAGGGCTTCAGCCGGGCAACATGGACAATGTCACTGGTTGTCACAGCGGAAGGCGTAGTGGGCATGGCTAGAATGATTTCATAGGTGACATCGGTCACTCTGCGGAGCCCACAATATGGGCATGTAAAACTCCTACTTGGGCTAGTTGATTCATGCTTGACGTAGTAAAGGCGAGGCGCAGAAGACCAGGACTGTCGTTGTTTGAAGACCAGGACTGTCCTGTCATTTGTGTTCTTCTTACTGAGTCCTGCTCTTCTGCGCCTTGCCTTTACTGCGTCAAGATATGGGCATGTGTAACAGGAAAGCAGTTTTTCACAGACTGACTTCATGCGATGGTGACCAAAGCAACACGAGGGCGCCGAGCACACAATGGACATCACGGAGACGGAGGTGGTATCGTCGCTTCTGTTTGTCTTGAGACACTTGTAGACGAGCACGCGCAAGTTGGCGAGTGTGGTCAGTATGGGCGATTGCTTGACCGGCATAATCGCTAGTTGAAGGTGCGGCGGACGCAAAAACAGTGTCCAGTGGTAGCGTCGGTTCGCGGTCATACAAGACGTAAAACAGGGAAAAAACCAGCAGTTTCGAGACGGCAAGAGTCGTATGCAAAGGTAATGTAAGATAGAGCCAGGTCCTAGTCGCGGTGGTCGTCTGAAACGTATTTGGATAGCATGTCCGTAGGGGGCGGTTCAAACGCTCACTGAGGCCGTTCGTTTTAGGGGGGTAGGAGGTGGTAACTTCATGCTGTATTGAGCAGGCAGGCATGATGTCGTCAGTGACTTGGGCCAAAAACCTACGGCTACGGTCTGTTAGCAATTGACGTGGAGCACCATGCATCAAAATGATATCATGTAGGAGGAAGTCCGCAACATCAGTTGCGCAACTGTTCGAAAGAGCAAAGGTTACGGCGTAGCGGGTCGCGTAGTCCGCCGCGACTGCAACCGACTTGTTTCCTGATGTAGATTCCCGAAATGGGCCGAGAAGATCCAAGCCGACACGATGGAAGGGTTCGGCAGGGATGTCTAGCAGCAGCAGGTAACCAGCTGAGAGCTGGGAAGGCTTCTTGCGTCGTTGGCAAAGTTCACAACGGCGACGTAACGTCGTACGGAACGGGCATGGCCCGGCCAGGAAAAACGGCGACGTACACGGTCATAGGTTCGAGATACGCCAAGGTGTCCTGCCGTTGGTGCGTCCTGAAGCTCTTCTAGAACGGTAGAGCGGAGGTGTTTAGGTATTAAAAGTAGGAACTCAGAGCCGTCCGGATGAAGGTTACGACGGTACAGAGTACCGTCGCGGAGGACGAAGAGGCGTAGAGCAGCATCGGCCGGAGAGTGTTCAAAACGGTCAATGAGTGCTCTGATGTAGGCGCCACAGCGCTTCTCGCCGGCGAAATCAATTAGGGGGTTATACGTGCAAAACCACTTTCTAATTGTGAGGCACGCCGTAGTGGAAGACTCCGGAAATTTTGACCACCTGGGTTTCTTTAACGTGAACCTAAATCTAGCACACCGGTGTTTTCGCATTTCGCCCCCCCCCCGAAATGCGGCCGCCGTGACCGGGATTAGATCCCGCGACCTGGTGCTCAGCAGCCCAACACCATAGCCACCGAATAACCACGGCGTGTATCTCGTCGGCGAAATGAAGCAGCTGGGATACAGAGAATACGCAAGACGCACTGGCAATATTGGAGGAGTCAGAGTCGTCAATAGGGTAACGCGACAAGCTGGCAGCATCTTGGTGCAGGCGGCCAGACTTGTACACCACGGAATATGAAAATTCTTGTAGCCTCAAAGCCCATCGACCAAGCCGGCCTGTAGAATCTTTTAGCGATGAGAGCCAGCAGAGAGCATGATGGTCAGTGACTACGGAAAAAGGGCCACCGCAAAAGGTAAGGACGGAACTTCCCAACCGCCCAGACTACAGCAAGGCATTCTCGTTCCGTAATGGAATAGTTGCGCTCCGATGGTGCTAGGAGGCGGTTCGCATAAGCAATAACGCGATCCTGGCCACGCTGACGCTGGGCTAAGACGGCACCTACGCCATGACCGCTGGCATCTGTAGGTAATTCTGTAGGGGCATCAGGGTCGAAGTGGGCGAGAATGGGTGGTGAGGTTAGAAGAGTGACGTGACAAGAGAAGGCGGCGGCTTCTGCAGTACCCCATGAGGATTGTAAGCCTTTCTTCCGAAGATTAGTTAGCTTTTCTTTAAACTGTCCCAACTGGTTATCTCGTCGTCATGCGTTGGGTGCCACATGCGTGGGCTGCCGCCGAGATAAAAGATGATATTGGCGAGCATAATCGTTGGGTCCCACCTGTTATTAGCACTGGCGTTTTCATAGAGCTTGATACAGTCGTCGACATTCTGTCCCTCCAGGCCAGATAACACACCTGGGGCACGACGTGGGGCAGCCGTGACGATTAGAGCAGTCGGACAAGCCGAAGCCGTTGCAGAGGCAGGCTAGTCACCGGGAAGCACGGTGACAAGCTCGGTGTGCCGACCGCTTTGGAGTTCCGTGGGGAGGACGGGGATCGCTGACCTCCACCAGAATGTTACGTGTTGAAAGACACAGACGAAAGAGGCTATTTACAGGCCATTTACACTGAAGCCAGGCAGCCAGGCTGACAATCGCTCGCGCCACGGGCACCGACCAACTTCATCGTCGTTCTCGCGGCAGCTCGCCTCTTGAGTATCGCTCGACAATATTGTAATAATATTGGACCGTTACGTCATCATTGGCGCCCGAATTTCATCGCCATCTTCGATTTAATATTCCGAAACTATGCCGCCATCTTTGATTATTACGTCATAATCATGTGGATTCCCTTCTATCCGCAATATTGGATTGCGTCGCACTAGAATTTGGCCGCTATTATGGATTGTGACGTCACAGGCATGCGACGTCCCCAATCAGCAGTAGGGTTGCTATTGATTTACTGTGGGGGCCACCATCTTCGATCTATCGGTGACGTCATCAATTGGTTGCCATATTAGATTTATCGGTGACGTCATCAATTGGCGGCCATCTTTGATATATCACTGACGTCACCAATCAATCACCAATTTGGTATACTAATTACATCATCAACCGATAGCTAATGGGGTTGCTATTATTATATTATATAATTGGATTACTATTGGATTGCTATTCCTCAAACTTTGAAAATTTGACGCCGAAGGGAGGTGGAAGCAGACCCCAAGATATCGAGAAACGTGATGAGTAAGAGCTAATGCTCGTAAAACCTTCTTTTGCGACGACATGGGTCACTGTAGATACAGAAGCCGGTAGGTACAATTGTAAATGAAACTCTTTCACGCTCACTTGGATGACTAGGTATGTCCCAGCCGGTCTATGCTGGTCTCCGTGGAACGTCTTTGCTGTCAACTTGGTTCACTAGGCATGTGTCAGTACGTTTGTGACGTTATTCAATGAACGCCTTCCACGTTATCTTGGGTATCTAGCCATCTGCCACAGGTAATCTGCCGTTCTACAGTGAGGAATTGATCCCTTAATTTTCTCCTATGCTGAGCGGAATCCAACCGTTCAGCACAAATCCACTGGGTGTGTACCGCGTCTAAAAGAATGTCTTTCACGCCAACGCTTTAGTTAGCTGCATTATAAATGCACGAGCTGTGTGCCACCCTTCAATGAACTTCTCGCCAATTTTGGCCATTGGCTATGTTCCACAGGGTCTACGGCAAGTCAAGGAAAAGTTCGCCGCGCTCGCACGGGCCCGAACTCCACGCTTCTCGTGACCGAAAACACAGGCAGCACTCTCGGCAGTGCCACTAGATGACGCAGCATGACCATATAGAAGTGTCAAGGGAGCCCACGGTTGGCCGCATTGTGCGTTTTTCTGCGTTCGCTCGCAGTGGTATGCCACGCATTTCGGAGGCCACGCGCCGACTTGGCGGCTGCGGCGCTAGATGGTGTCGAGAGTTCTCAGGGAAGCTCGAAATCACATTCCAACTACGCTACAGACCTCATACATAACTGGTTTCGTTGTGTCCCTGTATTAATTCGATGCCAAACGCATTGCCGTCCGCATTGGATTCGATTGGAGCCAACTTTATTTGTGCCTGAAGTTGGGCGTTCGCGCGCCCCGACGATGGCCTACATCATCTACGAAGTCGCCGTTACTCAGCGCGGGTCTCCGCTCGCCGTTGCCGGCTCGCTAGGTGCCTGCCTTTCGAGCACGCCGACAGTCATCGTGAGATGTTATGCTGCTTTTTTGCTCCTGTAAGCTTTCGTCAGGCATCCAGCTCGAGCCCCAAATAGCAATGTGCTGCTTTGTTATCGTACAGGTTTTCTATCGTTATTACGTTCTTGCGATCGTTGTAAAACTCTAGCGCGTCTTTTTTCGTTTCTCTCCACTAATATGCCGTCCCTATTATTCTCAAATTCATTTAATGACTCGAGGTTATTTCTTTACACCTCCAATTGCCCTGCACTTGTTTCCGACATTCCTCACCTCTTCCTGCACTCCGTATCCATTCTTCGAAGGCACAAATATTTGCGCAGAATAACTAGCCATTCTTTAGTTGCGGTAGTAAAGGCACAGGCAGAAACGATTATTGCCTTAGGAGGGCTCCTTCCCTTCGCGGAGTACGTTCATTCTATTCAAAAGCCTTTCTAACACGTTCTACTTTAAAGAAAAGGGCTCAATACGTCGGCGCCTCCTCCGCTGCTACCATGGACTTCATCGGATCCGCTGCATTTTCTACATGGTAGGAGTACACGCACAGATTTAAAGCAAAGGCTTAATTGCGTTCTAAAGCATTACACTTTACGGAATACCGCAATGCTGAAATGGTACACGACAGCTTTGTTAGTGCAACCATGTGGCACCCACTTAAAGCGGAACAAATCAAATCAGACGAAATCAGAGTTTATTTCAAATACATTTTTTGATAGATCTTGTTTGCTGGCCAATCTAAGCACATCGCGCTTAGATTGACCAGAAACACGTTGAATTACGGGGTTTACGGGCCAAACTCACGATCTGATTATGAGGCACGCCGTAGTGAGGGACTCCGGTATGATCTGCACCTCCAGGGTTTCTTTAACGTGAGCCTAAATCGAAACTCACGGGTGTTTTTCCCATTTCGCCGCCATCGAAATACGGCCGCGGTAGCCGGGATTTCATTTCGCGACCTCGTGCTTAGTAGCCCAACACCACAGTCGCTAAGCAAGCGCGGCGGCTCCACGTAACACTTTACAAAGTTTAGTTAATGTTGCTCTTTCGCCTAAATGTTCACACAAAAAAAACAAAAGAGGAAAAAGTTTTATATGCTCACAATCGTTGTTGACGCGTTTAAATCATGTGTATATGGTAGAACATGATACATCTGCAACCATAGATTACAAATGCTCCAACACATGTTGTCAACAAACACTATACAATTTATAGATGAGCCAATTAAAGCATTTTTTTCTCACTACGTTTCCATGGCTTTCTTTGTTTCTCACTTATATACAAGGTGTTTGTTTCTTCCCTCTCTCTATGCATATGGTTGGTATGTTTTGCTTGACTGCACTTTTTTTCGTTTTTCTCAACCTTTTCCTGCACAAGCATATACGTCGTTTTTTTTTTTCGTCACAGATAAAGATGCAGAAATTCTTCTGCGACTCAACTAGCTTTGCGGATAATGTAGCAGGTTTCTGTGAAGAAAAATTTAAATTAAATTATCGTGTTTTTACGAGACAAAACAACTTTCCGATTATGAGCCACGGCGAAGCGGGGGACTCCGGAAATTTCGACTACCTGGGGTTCTTTAACGTGCACGTAAGTCTAGGTACACGGGTGTTCTTGCATTCTGCCCCCCATCGAAATGCGGCCACCGTGACCGAGATTCCATCCCGTGACCTCGTGATTAGCAGCCCAACACCATAACCACCAAGCAACCGCGGAGGTTCATTCTGTGAATCACACTGTTCCACATCATTCGGTGTTTAAAGAGCAACTCCGGCGGTTTTTTCGAGCTCTCGTTGAAATTTCTCTTGGCGCGTTGCTCTACGCACTGCCGTAATTTTTTTTCAAAACACAGGCTTCAGATTTTTGCAGATTTCCTACAAATAAATTTTGTTCATTCGCTCGAACTACCTCTCTTGCATGCTCCAAAGCTACTGGCCACATTGTCTTATGACGTAAACGATGGCTTACGAGGAGTATGCTGGGAATTCATGGCAAACGAGAGCGTCGATGATCCGCGATCGTCAGCCACTGTTTTGGCGTGAGAACTGTCGCGAGAAGTTACGTTCCGTGTGTAAGGGCCAGTAACAAGTGGCAAGTGTTGTTGCCTTGCTGGCTGCACAACCGTCAGCTCTGGCCAGCCGCATTCACACTTCGAGGTGATGTCGATCGCGTTGAGTCGAGGTTAGGCCACAGCCACTGAATCGTTGCGTCTGCTATACTGCTGGGCCTGATCGACTGACCTATAGTTAATTAGGCCAATAGGACAAAGGAAACTGCCTTTGTAATTAGGTTTTGTGCATACCTACTTGAAGTAAAACGTTGTTAATTATCTCCAGTGCACACGTGCCATAGGCGTACACTGTAAATAAATTTCCTGATTTTGCGGCAAATCTGCTGGTAATGTGGGATCGAACGCTTTTCCATAAATAAAGAACGGTTCTTTCTCTAGAACGGAGAGCTGTAAGAAAGGGACCGTAATAGAAAATACGAGTGCTTTCGTATCTAGAAAATGGAAGACTGTGTGCTGAATCTTTACTATAATCTTTAAGTACTGGTGCTTCTCGTGTTCAGAAAATGAACACGCTGTATTCTGAGTCTGTACTGTAACCGTTAAAATATAGGTGTTTCCTGTATTCAGAAAACGAAAGACGGTATGCTGAATCTGTACTATATCCGTTAAAGTGCAGGTACTTCCCGTATTACGGCTTAGCGACTACATCCATTTTTTGTAGAATGTACCATCGGGGGCAAAATTGCCCAGGAAGCCCGAGCGTCGACCAAATTTTATTAGTGCGCGATCTGCTTGGATCAGCCACACTTACATCTGCGTTAGGAATGTGCATACGCGATGAACTGTTGCCAGAGGTCTTGAACGCAGAGATGCAGTGTGGTCGACGCCCGCACATCCAGAGTACTTTTCTCCACGATAGTACATCTCCTTTAATGCAAATGTCATGAAGGCAGCTTATAGCCAAAGCAGCAGGTCACCATCGAGAAAATTGTCTTGCCAACCCACTGACATAGCTGAAAAGATAGAATACTCTGCAATTTGTGATATGAATTCAGTGCATGACATTTAAAAAAGGTGCAAAATTTCAGTCCTCAAGTTCTTTAGATCACAGAAGCAACTTTATTTTCTTCAGTCACTCGTCTTGCACTTTCTCCTGGTGAAAGTTGCTCTTGACTCCGAACGCCTCGCAAGAATAAACTTCCTTCTGTTAGGAGAAACAAATAGTATTCGTGAATTTCCATTCTAAGGAAAGCGGCGAAAAAGGATAATCACAGAACGCAACACAGCAGCAACTTCTGTGTTAAAAAAACATGTAGGTGCCCCATTGTTGAAACAAGGGACGTGGCTGTACCCGACATTTCAACAAAGGTGCTTGTCATCAGGGTAGCAAATGTTTTCCTCGGCAGCGTTTTTTGTGCGTAGCTCACTGGCCCCTACCCTCATTGCGGGAGAAGCTGGTGCATATAATAAGTCAAGGGAATCCAAAGTGGTAAAATAAGGGCAGGAAGGGTGTGCTTAGCAGTGGTCATCGTGATGGAGGAGGTAGGGGCACTGCTGCCAGTTCTTGCAAAGAGTAGGGATGACTAAAACAGAAAACGACGTAAACATGTAAGCAATCAGTAATCCAGTAGGCTCAGTCTTCCGAGAAGCCAAAATGGGAATTAGGATAAACTGTTTGCCTATTTGAAACAAAGCAACGAAGAATTAAGGAAAAGTAATTTTGTATCAAGATCCATCTGGTTAAAACCACTGTAAATAGTAAATGAAGGCAACATTATGAATACACATTTGGTTAAAAGCTGGTGAAGGCAAAAATATATTAACCAAATAATAAAAAATAAGGAAATAAAAATTAAACTGGGTATGACCATGAAACCGTAAAGAACAGCCTGTGAAAGAAATGGAACGGGCAATATGATAACCACGTGCAAGAGTGCGAAACATTGAGCGCTGTTTATATTCATGTCCCTGTTGATGGCTTCAAGTTTCTGTCTTCCTGTGGAAATATTGTCTTACTTGAACATGGGTCATTTTTTTTCAACAAGACTAAGTTCAAATGCTGTTCAAAGCTTTACCGTTATTATAATGGAACGAAAAGTTATGGGCAGTTCTCCGGGGTGGCCATTCATTTACAAGTACTAGCCACAGCCGTAAGCTCAAAATTCCATGGTATAAATGCACCTTAGTTCATGACAAACCATTAGCTGGTCCTTTTTTTAAAGAAAGATGCCTACACATTATATATGTTGGCAGGAATGCCAGCAAACTACATTATACTTGCTGCCACAACCAACGTGAAGTTAGGTAACAACGAGTGAATGACACAAACATCATTCCAAAATACTGATTCAACTCATCCAGAAAAGTTACGCAAATTATTGAACCCCCCCCCCCCCCACCTTACCACATAAGAAATTATAAACCACACTGTCTCTGATGGTGTCGATTATGCTATTATAACACTAGGCACCAGTGAGGAGAATTAGGGGGTCAGAGGGCACAATTTTTTTTGTTAGAACATCAAATGTGCTTTACATTAATATTACATTCCAACTAAAAGAAGAGCAGACGGTTTGTGAGATGGTGGCAGATGCATGCAAAAGCTCATGACAATGTGTGCAGTAGAACGTTGCCGATAAATCGTTATGCGCACAAGTGCACTTTTTCATGCAAAATGACATCCTGCAGTCAAACATCGTGCTCATTTGAAAACCTGAGAGTTCGATAAACACCACAGTGGAATGCAAAGAGTGCTAAATTTGTAGAAAATTAATAAAAATTATTCGATTATTCGTTATGTTTACTGCTCATTAAAGATTAACGAACTGTTCTCAACGGATGCTGTAAACAGGCACCCTTTACAGTGCCAGCAAGAATGATCTCTGACGCCGACAAAAAGAAATGCTTATGAAGTTTATGCAATAGTATGCCCCACAAATTACACCCCGCTTCACATTCCAATCTGGTAGAGAAGGAGGAAGAAAAAACATGATTTTGGGGTGGAGGATGCATACTCCAGTGTAGGAGAAACTGTGTACCATAACTATTCCTGTTTCCGATGTCTGTGCACTAGCAGTTACATAGAACATAGCAGTTACAGTTGTTTTTCCACAAGCTATAGTTACCGCAAGCTGCTGCCAGTCTACTGGTACACAACTGTAATACATTTAGGGCAGGTTAAAACTCTGTATTGAATTTATCTCATATGACACAACTGAAATACAATTTTCTGCAAATAACTGAAGCGATATGTGTCATTTCATATAATAAAATACCTTTGAAGAACCTGAATTACCACCTGGGCTAAAACGAGGTGAAGAGTGTATTCTGTATCAACTAGTGCCATCTGTATAGCCTAAAGCTGTGGAGAGTGCATTTCGCGTCATTTGTGAAGGTTTTTAATTAAAACCGCCCGCAGTAATAAACTCCATACCGTTTTGCAAAATGCAAAACAGCACTTTTTGTTGTTTAAAGCAAATGACAGGTAGGGCCATAACACGTACACTATTATCTTCATTCCCAAACAATCAAAGCGCATAGTACCACCCTAAGTGTTATGTGCATTCTGTCTCACATTTGCTGTCAAAAATTGTTAGTGTGGGATGCTGTGGTCGGCAGAGAAACTGATTTCTGGAGCAATATAAAGTATCAAGTACTGTGATCTCAGTTGTTTCACTGCATCATCGGGTGTTATAGCAAAAAAGTGAGCAATAAATTCAACCTGCACATGTCACGTCGGAACCCTCATGAGGTATTTAGCACTCTGAATTATAAAGAATTTGAGATTTAAATCGGAAGACAGGTTTTATTCCAATGAAAAAATGGCATCATGCCAATGATTTTTCTATTTGGAGCTATATTTATTTTTATTTATTTCAGTTGGAATGTGTACGCATTGTCAGTGATATCGCTTGACATGTTTTAGATTGACTGTTTTCCCAACTTAGGCAAATTCGTATTGGCCAATAACCTTGTGGATGATATCAAGAACTTGCTTAGCAGGAGCATTTCTTTAGCATTTGCAAGATACGACGCTCTTGAATGCTTATCTAAGCCTGGGGTACATACCGACCTCAAATCTCATCGGCAAGTTTCCAGAAATCATCTACAAGGTTTCTTATGATGAACGTAATTAGCTTGAATGGGCTAAACATGGAATTTAAACAAGTGCATGCAGGATAATAATCATGTCAGCAAGAAGCAAGTATCAAGAAGCACTGTATCAGGAAGCACTGTCGCTCGACACACAAACTATCAAACAGGAATTATTGGGATGATATAAAACTGTGGTAGTGGAATGAAATCATTCTTCTAATCTACATTTAAACTCTTTGATTATTCAGTATACTACCACTATCTTCACCAGAAACCTTCATAATCATTATCCTATCTACGTGAAATCATCCTGGTCGATATTCAAGTCTTCTGAAGCTGCTTTTGCAATGCTGATTCTCTGCGGAAAAGAGGTGTTCATATCAAGACCATACCATCTACTTTTTTCCAGTATTTTTATAAATGGTAAGGGAAGAATTTCCCACTCAAACGGCATTGAGCTTGAGCAAGTTCTATGTTGGAAGCTGTTGATACTTTTTCCCTTTGCCATATGTGGCCCACCTGGTTGGCTGAGTAGCTGGAAAAGGTGCAGGAGAAAGCTAGTGGCACCGAATTAGACTTGTGCCCCAGGGGACCTTAACACGGTCACTGGAGGAACTGCTTGTGGTCTTGGCTTCTGCAGTCAACTGCTGTGGCTTCGGCATCTTTCTTGAGTGCCATGGCCATGTCTAAGAAACCTTGCCTCCACAGGCTACATGAAAAAGGGTAATTTTCCGAGCGGAGTCTTTTTCTTAAAAAAACTCATTTAGGTTTTATCCACAGCTTTGCGACACAAAATTGCTATGTAACTGGCCACTCAAGGCACTTTACGTGTATTCGCGGGCTTCTTTCACAGAAAAACACTTTTATGTAGCACACAATGAGCAACAGAAAGCCGTATCAGGAGGCATTCATGTTGCTCTACAATTTTCTTATTGGCACTTTTGATCTCATTTTTTTACAAGTTTATTAACTAATTAGGAGTGATTATGTAATTAGCTTGAATACAAAAAATTTTATGAGTCTCTCCAAGCGGCGGCAAACAACACTACCTTGGTTCTGTCTAGTTACATGGCATTTACTTATTTCTAAATCTTGGTGCATGATACTTGGGACACCCTATAGATCAAAAAACAATATTACAATCTTCACAGTCCGGTCATGCGTGTTACTGGTGACTATGGCTGTTTCAAAATGATTCTTTCAGCAGGGTGCAGTAGTTCTGATGTTAGTCTGTTTTGTAGCAAGGACATGCAATTTAGAAAATCAAGTAAAAGGTGAAGTTGTGTTCACTATTCGGATGTGTATCTAAGAAGCTGTAGAAAAAGAAAACAGGACACAACACCTAATAAACAATGCAAAATATGAGAATCTCAACTTTACAAGAAACCAGTTTTTTAAAATGCAGCAGAAAGCCACGAGCTTATGCGGATTACACGATTGCTATGTACTGCAAGTGAACTGGTTCTTACCGCAATGCTTCGGCAGCATATGAGCCTAACAATCAGCAGCTTTCAGCAGATTATTAACAGCAACTAAATGAATTGGGCTTTGAAGCATCTGGATCTGAAATTCTCCACAACTTTTTCTGCCGTTTAACG
The DNA here is from genome assembly GCF_050947875.1 of Dermacentor variabilis. Lineage (NCBI taxonomy): Eukaryota > Metazoa > Arthropoda > Arachnida > Ixodida > Ixodidae > Dermacentor > Dermacentor variabilis. The sequence goes on along the minus strand of NC_134573.1, from coordinate 76,118,382 downwards.
TGCTGCGCTCATTCTCTATTCTCAAAAGCCAGCTCCCAGAAAGCAAGCTCGCAGCTACAGTTTCTCTAAAGGCAACGTCAGCTTAAGTGTGAAGATAGGATTGACCAGCAGATAAAGTGGATAATGCATGGCAAACATCGTGAACACTTTTACATGTTAACCATTGGGGTCACTCACGCAGCCATGAAGTTAAGTGATGCAGACCCATGATATATTAAACCTCGTTTCGTGAAGTGTTTCATCCTTCCAAGGCTTCTCCAGTTGTGAAAGCTGTCTCCACTGTACAAATAAGCGATAAGAACAAAAATACTTCAACATACAAGCAACATACTTTTATAATGACTTTCCTTTCTGGTTGGCACCTTGGCAACAGCTGACACCTCACTTTTTTGAACCTGCAACAAATAGAAAGTCACATCACTGTGCGTTGAAACTGTGGCTTTTTTTTGTAAGCGAACTGCCCACATGTTCTATCAAATGATTACAAAAATAAAGTTGACACTGTTTTACTGCTGTTTCTACACATGTGAAACATGTTCACAGCCCTCTGACAGAATGCAATAGAAGCATACACTGGAAAGCTACAGTACGATTTAAATTTACCTGACATTAAGATTATACAATATAGTTAATGCATGCATTAGCCCTGTGTCAATTAAAAGTTAATGATCAATTGTTCATGGTGTATATCTACTTATTTAGAGTAATCAAACTGCACAATCAATGTTACCAGTTACCACATTTTTGGTTTTTGATTGCCTATGTGATTCTTTTCCTACTTACACATGCAGTAACGTCACTGCTACAAGAAAAATGGATTAGAAAAAGAAATGCCGTGATAATCTTCCATGTTTGCTGAAGGCAGAAGCAATATAGAAAAGCACGTGGTTGAACTCCATAAATATACAGTTTTCAACCAGCTCAATTGTCCAGCAAGTAACAAAGAGGTACACTGTACAGCTCTGCGTGACAATTCAATGTCAACTTTGGACTGCACTGAGGCTGATACTTGGTACTGTTCGGCAGTTCGGCTTTGGTGTTCTGCTATACAGAATTCTTTAAGTACTACTAGCTTACTTTGCAATAAAATGGAACTTCGAGCACTGGTCATCAGCACATAAATAATGAGACTGCAAATATAACAGAAGAGGAGGACTATGGACATCTTATAAAAATACCATATATATTGCAAATATAATGCCATGTCAGCCACAATGAAACCAAAAGCAACGCATAGAAGTGGACGGCGCTTCCATGCCACGAAGGTTATTGGACTGGCTGTACTTCAGAAGAGCCCGTGACAGCGTCAAACAAGGCAAAACCGTGTTTCCGCGTGTGTTTTAACACAGCTCCACACGTGGTAGGGATTCCGGTATTGCAGCCCAGTTGTCTTGCTGACGGCAATTTGAAGTGCCGGAAACTATAAAGAGAGGAAACTGCCTTAAAGTCTTGTCGCGAACAACAATATAACGTGAAGTGCAATTCCGAGGCCAGAAGCTATAAAAAAAAATCTGGCATTATGTCCCTGGAAATTTGTAAGTGGCATGACATGTTAAACATGATGAATTTTCATGATGCACCAGTGTGCACGGTTTATAGACAAAGTCAAATAAATTTAGTGCAAATACCACTCTATGATGGTACGCAAACAAGTAATTTTTCACAATAAAAAAGGCGTACCTTAACGTTACAACAAAAGTTCACATTACTCAATCAGCGCCCTGTAAACAATAGCAATCTGATGTCGATGTATACAAGTATTACATATGCATTTCTGCCATTGTACAAGAGAAATAAATTTTCCCATCATGTCTGCCTCATGCAAGATTACAACTAAAGCATAAATTTTATAGTCACCCTAACAGGAACACCTCATTTTAATTTCACAGCAAATGGACCTCTGTTTATCCCAGCCTCCTACAATGCTGAACCTTGCTGCGTGCTTTACAGAGAAATCATAGTGGTATCACTGAACTCTAAAGCTATTCAGGACTGCAGCATTGTAGAACATATACACAAGCGTCCCATTTCATGTGTAACGGCTTAATTGATTTGCTTGCAGAACTTGACATGCGCAAATTAAAGTTGTTTCTCCTTGTTTAGCATTTTTGCATGCTAGACCACAATCGAATGGTACCAATATATTAACATATTAACTCAAAGAACATAATTTGGCTTATGTATTAAAACCTTCGCATACTGCCACAACTGCACTCTGCCATGTGTTGCAATAATGAAGGAGTGCTTGTCCACCAGCACTCCAATATCAGTAACAGCGCTAACCTGCACAGCTAAGTAGAATGTCATGATTCAGGTAGCGAAATGCTGAGAGAAAAAAATCCACTCACTTAGAGAGCCACAATACTGCGATAACATGAAAGAAATGCACCCATCACAGGCAGCGGATGTCTTCTCAGCTCCAGCTGGGCAACAGCAACTTGCCTTTCAGTAAAAGAAAATGATTCATTAGTAATGATAACACACCTTCTTCCTGCTGTGTATCAATACAATCTGATTTCCATACATATCTACTCTCCGATTTAGTATTACAACTGAATCATTCGTAAAATAAAAGTCTGTGATGATTGCATCCGCTTCTTTTGTATGTCCAAAATTTTCCAACTGATACAACATTTACAGCTTGCTTACTGCCACGAACGCCTTGACTGCCCAGGCATCATTCGAAGCAAAAGGTCTTGCTGCATCGCAAGCAGTTCCACCGAGGAAACACAGCAGAACAGCCAGAGCGAAGAACTTTTTTTTTGTCATTACAATGAAAACGGGCATGCATACCAGAAAGTAACGATTCCACGAAATAAGTCACTGCTATTATCTCGAACGTTTACTCCCTTATTCTAACAGAAGTTCCTGCCGTCGCGGATACATTCTGCTCTCAAGCCGGTACAAGTGTCAATACAAGTGCGCAATTGAATGCAGTTTTATCCTACGCTTTTGAAGAAAGTTAGCAAAGGTTAGAAATGTTACACGGAAAATTGCCATCTTGATCGCTTGATCGCGCTACCATTGCAATCGATCTAAAATGTAGTGACTGGTGAAGCCAAATTTTTAATTCAGTCGTCAATATTTTTGTAAAAATTGTTGAAAACAAAAAGTTTTCTCAAAACGCAACTGTGGAGCCACTCAGAAATGAAAAACGATATAAATTCCGTCAATTTTATCTAATAGTGCACCTAAAGCGAAAAATTTGATATAGTATACGTTACTCTCAAATAAACTACTAAAATTTCAGCAGGACTGTTCCAGGACCCTTGCAAACATGTAAGAAATTCACGTGAGATGTAAATAAATCAAATTTGTCCGCTTTGGATAATCTAACTGATGCAGTTTACAGACCTACATCTGTTTTTTAGTGCAGAGCTACGAATTGGGAAACTTCCTGCTTCCATTTATTTCGAACTTACCGATTTTTGCAAGTTTCTCCTTAAAAATTCACGCTCAAAATTAAAATTTCACTTCCAACAGTCACTGGAATCTAACATTCTCTTAACTGCAACAAATTTCATTAAGATTGGTCTGGTGGTTTCTTCCTTCTACATGTATTTGAATAGGTGTCACCTGAGTTGAGCCCCAGCCAAAGCTTCCTCTTAAGCGCACGCAAAAAGCATAAATGTGCTTAAAACACATGGCCCGATGGTACGATGGATGTCGCTTTCCCGCAGCAGTGAGGGTACACTGCTTGTTGTCATCTTGACCTGTGACACCTCAGCGGCAAAAATGCTCTCGCTAGGTTAGGCAAACAGCTACCCTCACAGAAAACAAAACAAAAGCGACGGAAAAAATATTTTCCGAACTCGTATGAAACCTACGTACTCAGCGCAGCAAAGAAACATTTTACCGTAGCACTAACAAAACGGCAAATTCACGATTGTTTAGTTATTGTAGTTATGAACCACTGACCGCAAACTGCACGTTTCTGCCGCATCCTTCGTGTTGAATTCAGCGTTTCTTAAACCAGTTCTGTACTGTACGTGTATTCTACTCGAGCCTTTTATCCCTTCTAAACGTCTGTTTCTTTAAAAAAAGGAGCCTTCAGACCGAAAAGCTCCAGCTTCAGACAGGCTGGCCTTGATTGCCATGTAAGTCAGTAAATGGCGTAAATCTTCCATCACGTTTGCACAGAAACACACATATGCAGCATACACTACTTCACCTACGCGAAGCATGATAAATGCATAAATGTGTACAAACACGTACGAAAATAAGTATGCAGAACCACGACGCCTCATATGACGCCGTAACTAGCGCTGCCAATTTCCAAATCTGCAGAGCGGTGTGATTGAAGCAGTCACCCGAAAAGGACTCGGTAAATGCTTGCTTAACAGTGACAACGCAAACGGTAGACCAGAGCCGCTCGTGCCTGTTTACGAAAAAAAAACTGAATGAAACTTCAAGAGCGGTCAGCGGAGCGAACTGTTTCGAGAAGACTTGCGCTCCTGAGCTTTGGCTAGCTAATATTTGCTTGTGTTTCTAAGTGCCATAGTGATTATCAAATACGCTAGGCGCCTTCGCGCCACCACACTGTCCGGGTATCGCCGGTGCGGGTGCAGTCTGTTTAAGGCTCCCGAGATCAGTGCCCTTGGCTTCAAAGAAAGAAGGAAAAAACGAAGCGACGAGTAGGTACAGTCACGCAATCTCCGCAAAATCGTTCCACTAGGTTAAATCGTCTGTGCAGTGAATCCAGAGCGGCGTTCTACCTTCTGCAACTTCTATGTCCATTGCCTGCACACACTAGCGTAGCTGCTGCGCAGATATTTGCGTACTGTGGTTCCCGCGGAGCAATAACTCCCCCGGTCTCGTCCCATACATTCGACGCACGACATCTGCAGAACCGCTGGCAGCCTGCCTCATAGGGCTTTCTTCTGTGCAGGAGCAGTACCCTCGCGTGCTGCCCCTAGCCAACACATCGCCCTCGTGTATTGTTAAGACATCCTTCGAGTAGCCTCGGCGTGACGCTAAACCATGCTGGAACTTTGAATTCATTGCAATTCAAGAGAAACTCCCTCTGCATTTTTTTTTAATGCGCGGTATTGTTTACCAGCTCAACCCAGATTTCTGCACCGACATATCTGGCCGCATTCCTGAACCGATTCCGAAAATTGCGCAGCCTCACAATGTCGGCCCACGGCGAAGGTACCGCTGCCTAGAAATGTGGGAAATTCTCGTATGTACGTATCAGTCGGTATGCACCACTGGCTATGCGCCGCACTTCAATGAACAAAGCAGATGGCCACGTTCGTCACTGGTTATCACAACAAAACAAGCATCTACGTTTTTTTTTTAGTACATGTCAAGTGGAGCTAACTCTGCCGAATTTTTTCCGCATCTCAATGGGCGCGAAGAGAGAAAGTTTTCCCACTAAAATATAGGCTGTTTTAAAAGAAAACAAACAAACAACAAGCTTTATTTTTCAGCAGCTCAGTAGTTTATCCTGGTGGTGTTCCAGAGTGTGCATGGTTTGGCTTTGTACATCGCGGCTCCTGGTTCGCACTGGAATGCTTTGTGGAAGTAAGGGTTGTTCCTGGCGGTGAGGTCAATCCTGCAAATGAAAAGAGAGGTGCCCAAGAAAAGTTTAAGATTGCTGTTAGTGCTTAGATGCTTTTTGAAATAATCAGAATAATAATGTTGTTTTAAATGCTGGAACAATATGTGCTGTAGTCCATATGATCAGTTTATGCACCATCCGACATAACGGCGACCCTCATATGCGCCCCTAGCATCATCATCATCAGCGACAGCTGACTATTTTCACCCCCAATGCAGAACGAAGGCTGTCCCACCGATAAGCAATTACACCTGACCTGCACTAGGTGAGTCTCAACTGCAACGGAGTGCGAACTGCAACTGAAATGTTCTCAGTTCATCTCACAACCTAATTTTCTACCCATAGCACCCATCTACAGCTATAATTGCCCATTGCTTATCTACTATGCGCATTACGTGGCTGGCCCCGCTGCATTTTGTTTTTCTTATAACGCCAACCGGAATATGGGCCACGCCCGGTTGCTGTCTGATCCACACCGCTCTCTTTCTGTCGCTTAACATTACGCCTAACGCTTTTCGTTCCATCGCCCTTTGCGGCGTCATTAACCTGCTCTCAATCTTCTTTAACCTCCTGTACTGATTCTGCTGATCATGAATTCTTGTTCCCTTGCAAGGATACTGAACATTACCTTTATGTCTCCCCAATAATATTCAGCCCTACCCTTGCCTTTTGTTGGTCGGGGCCCACAATTATTTGTTGCAATTCGTCCTCAGCGTTGCTGAACAGGGCACTGTTGGGGGAAAACGAAGGTTGTCGAAAGATTCGCCATTGATCCTCACTCTTATACTTCCCAGTGCTCGAATACTTGATCTAAGCGTGCTGTAAATAGCGTAGCAGAAATTCTGCATACTTGCCTGACCCCTTTCTTGATAGGCAATTCTCCGCTTTTCTTGTGGAAAATTAGAATATCTGAGAATTCTGTAGATATTTGCCATGATATGTATGCGTTTTTTACGTCTTCATTACGCAAGGCCTCCATGACTAGTGGTGACTCCACTGAATATCTACACTTATATCTCTGCTCATATAGGAAGGTATCTTTCAAGAAAACACATTTACGGGCATTCCTGTATGCCACGCACTTCTGCTTCAGTAGCGCCAAGGGCCGCATTAGATTGAATATCTTGTTTTTGATTAGGTGTGACATAATCACCTGTATTAAAATAAGCAGCGTTCATACACTGTGACGAGGTTTTAGAGTTGAACTTAAACATGAGGCAGAGCGAGACTGACGAGGGCGTCGCTTACATCTCTCTACGTTTGTCCCGTGCTTCGGTACACCTGTTCAAACTCATCTTAGTCATCAACCAACTAGCTCAGTTCACTATTATTCCATGAAGTATACTGTCATGTCTTCCGGCAGTACATTCTTCGATTTGTTGCGTCTTGCGTCGAGCGACAAGTCGATAACGGTAACAACCCGGTTGAAAACGATCGCCGCCAAAAAGTAATGCAATGCAGCGCATGGTAACGGAGTCAATATTACTTTATGCTGCCGTGCTGTGCACGATGTAACGTGACACCTGGCGCTGCGTGCATAGAATATTGTAACCTCTACCAGCTAAAATCACGGAAATGAGTGCAGCCTGCCAGCACCCTTCCTTCATCCGCATTGACGTCCCCAAGATACTATTGTAACACGTCCTCGTGGACATTTCTAGCCCCGATTCAGGGTTGTGTTCCTTGTTATCACGCGAGCTTACGTTACAGACGCCGCAGGCTTCTTGCATCACGGTGTGGCATATTTTGCCATGGAGTGGCCCCGCGACTGCCCACGTACCATAACCGATGCTTCTTGATGCAAGCTGTAAAACTTTGAATATAAATTCTGGCATTTTACCTGACAAAACTGACATCTCATACGAGGCACGCCACTGTGCGAGGAAGTCTGGATCAATTTCGTCCAAATGGAGTTCTCTAACGTGCGCGCAATTCTAAGCACACAAGTGTTTTTTGCAACTCGCTCCCATCCAAACGCGGCGACCAAAGTCAGGATCGAACCCGTGACCTCAAGCTCAGCAATGCAACGCCATAATCACTAATGGCGTTTTTCACTGGTCGATTTGAAGCGGCCGCCGCAGTCCTCGAGCGAGCCCTCAAGTTTCACAAATCCGAATCGGCCAGCGGAGCGCAAGAACGCTCCGCCGGGGATCACACAGGAAGTCTGCGTACACGCCGCACAAACTGGTTCCGGAAACCATGCCCGACTTTTGCTCTGTACGTTTCCACGGCAACCAAACTCGCTGTCCCGCGTGCGTAATTTGACCGCGGCAGTCGCAGAGTCCGTCATTTCCACGACGCGCCCACAAGCATTGTGCATGGACAACGTGCATAAAAGGCTTTGTACAGCACCTGCGTCACCTCATAATCGCTGTCGTCCGAGCTCTCATCGCTAAACGCGAGCTCTGCAGCAGCACCAAACGCAGTCATGTTGCGAAGCAACTCAATGTTGTGCGTACCAACCGGGTACCGATTTCGCTTGAAGACGGATGTGACGCGAGCTATTTCCGCCCGAATCCGCGCCTCGGCGGCGGAGCAGGTGAGAGCGATCCGGCGCGGAGCGAGTTGATCCGAAACGACCAGTGGAACGCGCGAACCCGCTCCAGATCGACCAGTACCAGACAGATAAAAGCTACTGTCAAGCGCACCGTATCGCAATACAGCAAGCGAAAAATTACATTTGCTTCTTCATTTGTAATCAGTATTGCAAGTTCACTACACTTCACTTTATTACCTTAAAGGCCCCCAGTATTGGGCATATTACATAAGGGGCGGGTAGCTAATAAAATAAATTAATACACATAGAAAATACGGTTAGGTACAGGTTTGCTCGCGAGTAAACATGTTAATTATGCAGTTCAGTAACGTGGATGGGCAGGTGATTGCAGCGATGTCGTGTGGAAGGCCGTTAGCACTGCAGTCAACACCGATGTTAGCACTGCCCTCAATACAGCACTGCAGTCGCTTCTTCGCTAAAGGGTACACGAGTGGTTACAAACAAGAGGCGTCGCGCAAGCACGCCAGAGAAAAGTGTCTTTTGCTGACAACACCTTTATGCACAGTAAGCAAAACCCCGTCCCCGTAAAACTATGCAACATGGCTACCGTAATATGAGTGCTAGGCTAAAAAATCACAATGACGCGTTCAATTAAGTTGTGTAATTCTTCCAGTCTGACGCGTGCTAGGACACATTAACCTATCTTACAAAATATGCCACAATATATAGCCTCTAACATGTACGGTCGCGATCAATTTGAAGGTGATCGTGCGAGCATCGACCGGCGGGCCTTCCAAGCAGCATAGCGGCCGATTTAGGAACTGCGAAGATAAAAAATTCGCTGCCTTCTTCCCCTTTTATGCTCTTCCAGGCTGCAACTGTCACCCCCATGACGCACTCGCCACATTTCTGGGTTTGTTTCGCTTTCATGGCAATGATGTGAGTGCGTCGATGTCTCATGCATATCTTGGCTAACTATGACGCCTCTGTGCGAAAGCTGATAAGGCAATCGAAATAAATTCTCTGGTTATCTCGTGGACGGTGACGGGAGTGACAGCTGCTCAGGGAACAGCAAAAGAGAGAGAGGGGAGTTATCTGATGTTCCCCTCTCGACTGACGGTGATGACGTAACGTGGCGCTGCTCCTAGATTCGCTTGCCGCTCGAGCGATCGCCTTCAGATTGATTGCGACTGTACTATTATGAGCAATATGAAAGGGAACACAGGAACGCGTACAAAACACCCTCAGACCCAGCTATGTGGGTGCTACGCAGCAGCCGCCGTCGGAAACAAAGTAGAAAGGGGGACGCTGTTCTAACAACTGTTCGCACTCCCGCCGTGCGTGTCTGCAAAGTGCGGAACTTCGCATCGCCAGCAGGCGGCGATAACACTGTTAGATATTGCGTCACTGATAACAATTTGCGCCGAATCGTTACAAAAGGTAGCAGTGTTCCTGACTTCGGTATTGATTCATGGTAGATCTTGTAAATCAGGAAAAAATGGTCTTTAAGGATGAGTTCAAAATAAGTTTATTGGCGCTTGCCGAATATCAAAAAGATATTGAAGCAAATGAAATAAACCAATAGCGTCATCGCAGCTTATGCTCGTCCTTTGTTTTGTTCGTTGGTGGCCTAATAACGCATCATGCCTCTGTCGACTTAAAAAAACTAAATTATGGGGTTTTACGTGCCAAAACCACTTTCTGATTATGAGGCACGCGGTAGTGGAGAACTCCGGAAATTTCAACCACCTGGGGTTCTTTAACGTGCACCTAAATCTAAGCACACGTGTGTTTTCGCATTTCGGCCCCATCGAAATGCGGCCGCCGTGACCGGGATTCGATCCCGCGACCGTCGACTTGAACGACGGCCTCCATTCCTTGGGGCTGAGACGCGTAGAGAGCCTCGATGAATGCGGTATCACGCTGAGGCACTTCCACTCCATTCTATTGCTTCCCATAGTTGGTCGGAGTTCGCCAATTCTAGTGACCTCTTCGAAAGGTTCACTTTCATACGGCCCCAAACGTGCTCTATAATGTTCATGTCGGCACCCTTCGCGCACCACCGCAGTTGCAGTACCCCTCGCTCTTCCAAATGCGCGCCACGTCCTTCGATGTGTGAACGGCTGACAAGTCCTGTTGGAAAAAATAACACCTATCCGGGTGCGGCCCGTTTAACACATAGGGGATCATCTGGTGCTCGAGCAGAGTGCAATACGCAGCACTGCTGAACCTCCCATCAATTCTCACAAGTGGGCCTAGGGCCTTCGTGTGAAATCGCCCCCCAGATGTTCACTGACACACGTCCACTGGAGGCCACCGCCTGGATATTCTGCGGACTAAAGCGTGTGTTTGCGGTCCGCCACACTCTCTTTCGTTGGTCCCAGCGGCTCGAGAGCGTGGACTCATCAGAGAAAACTACATACTTTCATTCGCTCTCGCTCCAGCTGCGGTGTTCAGTAGCGAACCTCAGGAGAGCTGCTTTGTTGGCTGCGGTGAGCAGAGGTTTCTGCGCTGCGATGCGACTTCGCAGTCCTGCTTCTCTAAGCCTTCGTCGTACCGTGCTGTCGATCACGTTGTCCAAGCCAAGAGCACCTCGAACGTCCTTCGCACTAAGAAGTTGTTTGTCGCTGACGGCAGCCACGATGCAAAGGTCTTGGTCGTTCATTGTTGGTCGGAGTCGTCTGCGGTGCGGCGCATCGTTTATGCGTCCTTCGTCTCGGTAAGCCTGGATAATCCGGTTGACCCTTTTCAATGGGCGGCCTGTCACGAGGGCAATATTGCGCTGCATATAACCTCTTTTAGACATTTCTATCATATCTTCCCGCTGGTTAAGAGGCACTCGAGGCATCTTGAGGCTAGAAAACCAGAGTTGACTGCTCTGTGTGGACCACTACAGTATGCTACCTAAATTTTTCTGAACGAACTTCGTGCAACAAAGTCGCGCGAGAGACAGTTTATCAATGTTCTTTTTTTTAATTTTCTTTATTCTTTTCCTCTGTCGTCATTGGTTCGTGCACCGCCGCTGTTCGAAGTGCCACTGGCGACCGGGTGCGTCGATTCAAATAAAGAATCGGTTTGAAATACAGGGCAAACTTGGTCTAATAGTACTATCAAGCGGTTGCGCGAAGAAAAAAAAGGATGAAAGAAAAGAAAATGAATCGGTGTAAGTCACTGGCGACAATTACCGTCTTATCGGCTGTCAAGCGATCCATGACGTAAGCTGCTCCTTTGTAGAAATGCCAGAGTGGTGGGAGTGCCAACAGGTAGTGGAAGAGCACCCTATTTTCCTCTTTGTTTTTCACAGCGCCATCCGCGTATCGCTCCGAGTCTGTTTCGAGGCTGTTTGCCACTCGTTCCTGTGTTCCCTTTCATATTGCTCATGATAGTACGTGCGTTCAGTTATATGATAGCCATGCCTCCAACCTCACCGGCGCCGCGACGAATCACTAGATGACAGCAAACGAAATCTAATAAAAGTACCACCAAAAAAGCGGCACGAAGGTTTCATTTGCGTAAACTATATCTTATGCCTTCCAAAGGAAATCTGCACAAATGTCTGACATCAGGGAATGGTTTGACTTCAATATCATTAACTGAAGTTATCCTTCATGTAGTGACAATCGAACGTTCAGCACATGTGCGGCTGTCACAACAAAAGTAATGACCAACTGATTTTTTAAGAAAGCTGATGAATAACAACGATTCAGAAATAACAACGATTCACAACAGTGTGTGGACTGCTCGCCAATGGTTGCGTTCATTGTGTGCATTGAGTAAGATTGGAAATAATAAATGAATGCGAAGATTATAGCTTGCCTAAGCTAATAAAAACCACCCAGATTTATTAAAACTATATCACGCATCCATATACATATAACGACGCCCTCATGCAAACATCCTAAGACGGAGTAAGCAGTTCAACATGAATAGACGTAACAAAACCGCAGGTAAGATAAAAAAGGGAAAGGGAATTGCAGGACAGAGAAGTCATCGAGCCAAACGCTCAGCTGTTTCCTTCACGTCTTGGTATAATGAATTACATTTTGCTATCGTTGTGATGATGACGGATTGGCATCCCCTTCGGAACAGTGATAAATAATCACCTAGCCTGTTCGAGCTGCTTGCATACATGCGTCCGGTAAGTTATACATTTTGTATACTTAAGAAGCTTCTCCATTTACATTGTATCGCTACCTATGCCTGTAATGGATCCGGTCTTATCACTCTTTTGCATGCTTTTTTTTTCGAAAATTCCTCCAAACGTTTCTTGTTTATCTCGGCTTCTGACCCATTGATGCTTTAGACGACGTTAAGTCCAAGCCCTTCTGGAAGGTGCACGTTGACTACGGGTCTCGCTGGATCAATCTCTTCACATTTCAGTAGGATGTGCTGAGTTTTTTTCTGGATTTTTGGCTCAACATACACATTTCTCATCTAGTAGCAAATATTTGCTCCGGTATGTTTTTGTTCTTAGACAATCGGCTCGAGCCTCAAATAGCAAGGCACTGCCATTTGTGTTATGGTACAGATTTTTCCTTCTAATTTCTTTTTTCTTATTCTTGTAAATCTCCACGTCCCTTTTTGTTTCTATTCTTTGCATCAAATTGACTATCTGCGTTTCTATCACTTTCTTTATGAAGTCTCCCTGTCGTCTATTTAGACTTTCAGTAACCTTGTACTTGGTTACCAAATTTCTTGACCTCTTGCTTCATTCTATGTCCATGCTTTTCAGGTATAGATGCTTGTACACTTTAGCCGCCCATTTTTTATCCAAGCTCTTGTGTCTATCTTCAAAACTAATTTTGCTCAGCGCTTCTCTGACTTCAAAAGTGGCCCAGGCCATTTTACCTTGCACTGTCTCATTTGTGGTTTTACCGTGGGCTCTCAAAGACTACCGGCCTACCGACCTCTGGTTAACTTCCGGCCCCAACAAGATATCTGATTTTATGCACAGAATGATATTTGCGAACGTTAGCGCTTGCACCATTACTCCTTTCCAGACTGCACGTGCCACCTCATATTTATTGAGGCCCCCTAGTAATGAATGCTTAAGTACAATGCGTCTCGAAGCGACATATTTTGGGGCACATAATTAATTGATACTAAATGTTATCTCGAGCTCGCATAAAAAGTGGTATTTCATATGGTAAATAAATGATAATCATTTTCACATTTTCTCGCCTGTACACTCACATTGACCTTGCTAAATATAAATAAATAGTTTTATAAGAAAACAATAGAAAAATTACAGCTTTGTGACCTGTGGAACATGTCCAGTAAATTAGTGCAACCTCTTTTCTATGCCGAGACTTTAAACGCATTTAGTCCCGACCTAACAAGCCCTTTAGTTTTTTTCAGCTGTTGATAGCATTGCATTGTTTCGGCGCTTCTCTCCGAGAGAAGAAGACCGCGTGTGAAGGATGAACTCCGAATGGGCTCCGGCTCTTGGAACACCTCACAGCTGATCTTTTGTTTCTACAACGTACTTACCACCACCAGTCGACGGATGTTAACGGGTGAAATCTTTTGAGACCAAGATCTCCCAGATCCGGTGAGACCTCGGCCCTTGCACATTTCCAGGCGAGCAGGCCGCAGCGCTAGGCCTAACGTAGGCCCCGAGATTACGGCGTGACAGGATCACGTGCCGCCCATGCCCACTGCACTGCTACCGTGACGATGGCTGCCCGAGACCCCCTGCCTGCTACAGCATTGGACGAAACCACACAAGCCGCTGCTATGGATCAAGAACCGACTCAAGACAACGAAGACGGGTCTTGGTTTCTCGGGGCCCGAAAGCGCAAGAAACAGGTCCAAGCTACGTCGAGCTTGCCACCCAACACCGAACCCGCACAGCAGGACCACCCACATCTGACATTGCGCAATAAGAGCTCGCAGCTACCCCCGCTACCGATCAACGACTTGAAAGTGGTCTTCCGACCGAGAGATGGACTGAATCTCGGTGAGTGGCCGCAGCTCTCTATAGCCAGAGCTATAGGCACAGCGGCTCAATTAAACGAGAGCACGCTCCACCAGCTAACCATCCGCAAACGCCGAGAGCAGAACGTCGCTGTGGTCAGCACACCGGATGGAGAACTAGCGGCAAGACTGCAGCTGATCAAGTCTATATGCCTGGAAAACAAGCAGTACGAGGTTCAGGCCTATGTGGCTGCTCCGGATGCTTCCTGCACAGGAGTAATCTCCGGCATAGAAAAGAACACCATGCCGACCACGCTGATGACAAATATCCAATCACCGATGGCTCAGGTCCTGCATGCAAGAATGATGGGAAATTCAGCCACGGCCATCATCACGTTCTCTGGCATTAGCGTTCCCCGGTACATCTACTATTACGGAGCAGAATACCGGTGCTACATTCATAAACCCCGACAGCAGCTGTGCAGCGTGTGCCTCTCCTCGGGTCATCGAGCGGATGTTTGCCCAACCCCGGATAAACCCCGGTGTGCTGCGTGCGGAACTTCCAACCCCTCCGAAGGACATGATTACACGCTGAAATATTTTCATTGTGGTGGTGAGCACCCGGCCACTGACTCTCGATGTCCTGTAAGGCAACGCAAACCCTTTAACAAGAGCCACGTGTTCCGAGAGCGGCAGAAAATGGCGGAGCAACCACTCCAGCACGACAAGAAGTCCAGCAAGGTAACGACATTCAACGGTGCGGCACCTGCGACTACTGATGCAACACGTGGTCGTCCTCGCTACCGATCCCGGCGACACAGCCAGTCCCAAAGTCGCAGTAGGTCCAGGGTCCGCAGGCCGTCTAAGGACCAGAAGCAACCACGTGGTCGAAGCCGATCTGGGAGCCGCAGCCTGACGCAGCAGAAACAGCCACCGAAGGAACCTTAGGCCGCGTGGACGAAAATGCCCGACCATCACACCAGGAAGGCGACCACGGTGAGTTTGTCAGCGCAGTTTCCCCCTCTTTCCTGCTCTCTTCCTGCACCTCCTTCCGCACAGCAAACAAACAAACAAAACAAACTGTCTCCCACAGCGACGCTTTCACTCACCCAGACACGCACACTCGCACCTGAGAAACTCCCTCACAATTCTTGCACCAAACAAGAAGTGTACGAAATGATAGAGGAAATGGCGACTGTTTTAAGAGGGGAGATGCAAAAAATGAAGAAAGAGATCATGGCTGATGTCAAGCACATGCTACAACAGGTCATACAACAAGCCATGATTGACATGAAACAGTTCATCAGTGCCACTTTTAGCTCAACTTTCAGCCATCAAAACGATCCACTTCCACATGACACTAACGCCACCAGAGAACCAAGAACGTCACACCCTTATACCCGTCCGGCTCGTACAACAACACCAGCCCTCACCAGCGAGGCAGTATCAACCAATCATGGGCAGCAAACCTAAGAGGCGCACTACCACCACTTTCCGGGTGTGGCAATGGAATTGTAGAGGGTACCGAAGGAAGAAGGGTTCCCTCACACAGTTCCTAGCAACACGTCCTCACCCACCAGACGTTATAGCACTTCAAGAAGCACATTGCACTCCCACACTCACTGGATACAATGCATACACCGACAAGCATGACACCACCAAACAACCACTAGCTGCAACCCTTGTGTCCAAACAAATCACAGTGATCGAGCACAAGCTCGACAGCTCCCACATTCCGCACGTGCTCTTAGAAATTGTACCTAGGAATCAATATGAAGCCAGCTTCTTTTTACTTAATATCTACAGTGCACCCAAATCGCGACGAGACGACTTCGGACAACTTTTTCGGCCGCCAGTAAACAAGCCAAAAAATTTATTATTCTGGGAGATTTCAATGCGTCCCACCCAGCCTGGGGGTACCAAACAGAAACTCCAAAAGGCCGCCGTCTAGCCCCGGCCATGAACCTTCATCAATTCACTCTGCTGACAGAACCTGACACACCAACCAGAACGGGCAACAGCGTAAGCAGGGATACCTGCGCTGACCTAACAATGGTCAAGGGGTTGACTCAATGCTCCTGGAACAACCTAATGGAGAATCTGGGCAGTCACCACAGCATTCTAGCCACAGAAGTTCAACTTGTGGCCATACGCACCCCAGAACGTTCAATTAAAATAACGAACTGGGACACTTTCCGGCGCAACAGAACCAAATCTGAACAACACGACCCGCCATCTGTACGCGAGTGGACACAACAGCTACAAGCAGATTTTAAAGCAGCCACTAAGCAACTTACTGCAACCACGGAGACACCGGATGTGGACAGACATCTGCTCCATCTCTGGGAAGCTCGAAGAGGCCTGACCAAACGATGGAAGAGGCAGAGGCACGACCGTAGGCTGAAACAAAGAATCGCCCGGATCACAGCAGAAGCTGAAGAATACGCCACGAGCCTCACTAATAGCAATTGGCGCAACCTCTGCGACCGCCTTAATGGCACACTAAGCAGTTCCAAAACGTGGTCCCTCCTCAGAGCACTACTGAAACCAACGCACACAAGAACGCACACAACGAACACAGTCCGCACTATCATCCACAAAGAACAAATGGATGATGACACTCTCCTCCAAACACTGCAACAAAGGTACATTGCTACAGGCCACCGACCGGAGTACAAAGATTATCCACACGAGGAAGAAACCCAATTGGACGGCGATATTACAGAGACAGAAGTGAGGGCAGCCCTACACGGCATAAGACGAAACACGGCGCCCGGAGCAGACGGCATTCACTGTGCACTGCTACGCAACCTCGACGACCAGGCGATACGGCAACTCTCTGCATACTACAACGGCAATTGGAAAAACGGAACGCTTCCACAGGAATGGCGACACACCGATATCAACTTAATTCCGAAACCCGGGAAACCGCTGTCCCTCCAAAATCTCAGACCCATTTCCCTGATATCAAGTATTGGCAAGCTCTTCCAGCACGTCGTTCTAAATCGCCTCCAGCCTCACCTCGAAGCGAACGAATTCTTCCCCAATACCTTATTCGGCTATAGATCAGGTCTGTCTGCGCAGGACATACTCCTAGAATTTAAGGAGGATGTTGTGGATAGTCCAAGTAAAGCTCAAACAAGAGCCATTCTGGCGTTGGGCCTCAAAGGAACCTTCCATAACGTCTCACATGACCTCATTCTAAACAACCTTGCATTCTCCCGATGCGGAAAGCGCATCTATGATTATGTCCAAGCCTTTTTATCTGACCGAACAGCCACCATTGGCCTAGGTGATATTCGGTCGGATATCATAAAACTTTCCGGTAGAGGGACTCCCCAGGGTTCGGTTCTGTCCCCCACCCTGTTCAACGTTGCGATGGCAAAGCTACCACCGCTCCTCGACAAACTTCCGAACGTGCAGCACGCCCTGTACGCCGATGATATTACAATCTGGGTGACCACAAGGTCAGACGGCGCCATTCAAGACGCACTACAACAAGCCGTAAATATAGTTCAAGAGTATGCAACAGCCGGAGGACTCACATGCGCAGCTGAGAAGTCGGATCTCCTGCTTGTATTAAAAAACACGGAAAAACGCCGATATTCCACCAGCCATCACATTGCATCTCAGTGGCAACGTTATTCCAAGGATAGACAGACTCAAGTTACCCAAATAACGCACATGATAATGCACATTACAAACCGCCGAAAGGAGTGAAAGAAAAAGACGTACTCCGAATTGTTCAAGCGCTCATAATTAGCTGATTAACCTACCTCCTCCCCTATCATAATCTTACTCATACTGAGATGCACCAGATGGACACCCTCCTCCGTACGGCACTGAAGGCAGCGCTGGAACTACCCCAACATGCGTCTACGCCGCTCCTACTACGACTGGGGGTGCACAACACCATCCGTGAACTAGTTGAAGGTCATCTTAACAGCCAATTGCAACGTCTGCTACGAACAATGCAAGGGTGCCACATTCTATCCCGGCTACACTCTTAGGCAAAGTTACACCCTTTGGCTTGCCCCTTCTGCCACACAACAATAATCTTTATCTGCCTTGATGCGTTTCCTTTCTTTAACGCTGCGAGGCCGGAACTTTCCAGTAACGAACGGCACGCGCGTTATTAGAAGAGGCACTCCAAAGGGTGGAAACTGTTCGTTACTGGAAAGTACCGGGTTCGCAGCGTTAAAGAAAGGAAACGCATCAAGGCCGATAACGATTATTGTTGTGTGGCAGAAGGGGCAAGCGAAAGGGTGTAACTTTGCCTAAGAGTGTAGGATACCAAATACCAAGAAAACCACAACAGGAAGACCGCACAGTTCTTCCGCTTAGCATTCGCAATAAAATTCACATGGCCCCGATTCCCCGGAATATACACCCTGACCATCATAAAGATTGACGAAAGGCAAGAACACAAGCCCTGGCTCGCCTATTTGGCGATGACACATCAAAGGCTCCAGTCCTATACACCGACGTGTCCCGCTACCCACAGAAACGTGCCCTATGTCTAGTCGTACTAGATAGTGCAGACATTCTGAGAGCTTCGGCCACGCTCAGCACTGTGGACAATGGCACGGCGAAAGAGGCTGCTATTGCCCTAGCCATCGTACACGCTTCAACCATGCCGGCGCCGGATGGACCTATCACAGTGGTCACTGATTCTCAGACCGCCTGCAGGACTTTGGCACGAGGGAGGGTGACACCCTACACACATCGCATCCTTACATCATTACACCCCACTGCGTTACACAGGGTGTGTATTGTCTGGACGACTGGACACGCCTCTTTCCATGGTAATGAACGCGCTAATGCGGTAGCCCGAGAGTTCGCTAACCGGGCGCCATTGGAAGAGCTGTCCAACCCAGACGACGCACCGACAGAACCACTGAACTACACTGAAACTCTACAATATTACAGAGATACCAAGAGACACTTTTCTTCACCACATAATTCCCTTAATCGAGAAGATACCGTCACGTGGCGACAGCTTCAAACTAATTCATTTCCCTGCCTCTTTTATCTTCACCTCTTCCACCCCACACAATATCCCTCATACTGTCCCTATTGTGGAGAAAAGCCCACAGCAGATCATTGCACCCGGGAGTCTCCACACCCTCCGGGCTACTCCCCTATTCCTTCACCTTCACCTTCCTCCTGGGAGACTGCGCTAACCAGCTCAGACCCGCAAGAGCAGCGACGGCTGATCCGGCGGCCACGCGGAGTGGCGTGAGCCAATGGGGCCATGAACTAAGGGCTCCACCCTGCGAGGAAGACGCCCAATCTGATGACAAATAAATGCTCTCCCTCTCTCTCTCTCTCTTCTCTCCGAAATTAACGAAAAAAATTCCAGCCAGTCGCTCGATCTACAAAGGAATAAAAACTTGGATTCTTCAAGTGACTTCACAGTAACAAAGGACGCTTCTACCCAACCCCATATTTATTTATTCATTTATTTATCTATTTGTTTATTTACTTATTTATTGATTTATTTATTTATTAGCACACCTATCTACTAAGGTGATTTATCATGCATGCGGGACATCTTACAGCTTGACTTCATTTGTGCTGCAGAAAAAGATTTTCATTTCCCCTGGTAACTCTTGTATACGAGGCTAGGTCACGTACAATTAGTTTCACTGCTTTTTCTAAGTCTGTATGAAATTTATAGACTCTTTAAGAAAAACTGCAATTTTTGAGCGCAAAGATCACGCAAACAGAAAGAAAAATCAAGGAAAAGCGCTAATGGTTACTGTAATGGGTAGTGAATAAGTGGCTGACAGTAGCGCTTGTCCTTGTCTTTTGTTCCTGTGTGCGTTGCGGTGCCTTTTTGTTGTGCTAACTTTGCGGATGGGCAATGAATGAACAAGGCAAACGATTCATTGCTCTGGAATGAATGCAGCCGCGGGAGTGCCCGGAGCATTTATATTCGTTCGAAACTCTGTTTAAAATATTGTACTTGGGCTTAGATGGGAAACACCGGAATGCATATTGTCACAGTCCAGCAGGAGACGGCAAACCCGGTGTCGAGGACGTGTAAAAGCCCTTTATCAGCGCAGTCAACGCGACGTCGTTGTCGTCTCTGTTTTTCTACTCGCGCGCTACTTCAGCGTCGTTTTCATCGCCTGGCACATACCCCCTCCTTTGAAAAGGAGGCATCGTCCCGATGCACCAGCGTCCGAAGGCTATGCCCAGACGGTGCAAAGTTGAGGTCATGAAGTATGGCTTCATACGAAGCACGTGCACAACTTCGGGCAGATGCCGCCGGCGTTTAGAGCAGTTATGGCTGTGGGGGACCACTTCATAATTCACATCGCTGATGTGGCGCAGAACTGTGTACGGGCCGAATTATCTCCGCAGGAGCTTCTCAGACAGTCCCGGCCGACGAATCGGAGTCCAGACCCACACCTGGTCACCGACGTTGTATGTGACGGGTCTGTGCCGAATATTGTAGTGTCGGGCATCGTATTCCTGTTGTTCTTTGATTGGGAAACGCGCAAGCTGCCTGGCTTCCTCTGCGCGTTGCGTAAACTCCTCGGCACCAGTCTCGTCATCACCGCACTCGTGTGGCTGCATTGCGTCCAACATTGCTGTCACTTCCCGGCCGTAAACGAGGTTTAAAGGCGTCACGCGTGTTGTCTTTTGGCGCGCCGTATTATACGGCTTATTATAGCCTTATTATATTATAGCCGTATTATAGCTTTAGGAGCTATGCAAAGGGGGAAGGCAGCTGGGGACGATCAGGTAACAGCAGATTTGTTGAAGGATGGTGGTCAGATTGTTCTAGAGAAACTGGCCACCCTGTATAAGCAATTCCTCGTAACCTCGAGCGTACCGGAATCTTGGAAGAACGCTAACATAATCCTAATCCATAAGAAAGGGGACGCCAAAGACTTGAAAAATTATAGACAGATCAGCTTACTGTCCGTTGCCTACAAAGTATTTACTAAGGTAATCGCAAATAGAATCAGGAACACCTTAGACTTCTGTCAACCAAAGGACTAGGCAGGATTCCGTAAAGGCTACTCAACAATAGACGATAATCACACTGTCAATCAAGTGATAGAGAAATGTGCAGAATATAACCAACCCTTATATGTAGCTATTATTGATTACGAGAAAGCGTTTGATTCAGTCGAAACCTCAGCAGTCATGGAGGCATTACGGAATCAGGGTGTAGATGAGCCATATTTAAAAATACTGGAAGATATCTATAGCGGCTCCACAGCCACCGTAGTCCTCCACAAAGAAAGCAACAAAATCCCTATAAAGAAAGGCGCCAGACAGGGAGATACGATATCTCCAATGCTATTCACAGCATGTTTACAGGAGGTATTCAGAGGCCTGGAGTGGGAAGAATTGGGGATAAAAGTTGATGGAGAATACCTTAGCAACTTGCGATTCGCTGATGATATTGCCTTGCTTAGTAACTCAGGAGACCAATTGCAATGCATGCTCACTGACCTGGAGAGGCAAAGCAGAAGGGTGGGTCTGAAAATTAATCTGCAGAAAACTAAAGTATTGTTTAACAGTTTCGGAAGAGAAAAGCAGTTTACGATAGGTAGCGAAGCACTGGAAGTGGTAAGGGAATACATCCACTTAGGGCAGATAGTGACCACGGATCCGGATCATGAGACTGAACTAACCAGAAGAATAAGAATGGGCTGGGGTGCGTTTGGCAGGCATTCTCAAATCATGAACAGCAGGTTGCCACTATCCCTCAAAAGGAAAGTGTATAACAGCTGTGTGTTACCAGTACTCTCATATGGGGCAGAAACCTGGAGGCTTACGAAAAGGGTTCTGCTGAAATTGAGGACGACGCAACGAGCTATGGAAAGAAGAATGATGGGTGTAACGTTAAGGGATAAGAAAAGAGCAGATTGGGTGAGGCAACAAACGCGGGTAAACGACATCTTAGTTGAAATCAAGAAAAAGAAATGGGCATGGGCAGGACATGTAATGAGGAGGGAAGATAACCGATGGTCATTATGGGTTACGGACTGGATTCCAAGGGAAGGGAAGCGTAGCAGGGGGCGGCAGAAAGTTAGGTGGGCGGATGAAATTAAGACGTTTGCAGGGACAACATGGCCACAATTAGTACATGACCGGGGTAGTTGGAGAAGTATGGGAGAGGCCTTTGCCCTGCAGTGGGCGTAACTAGGCTGATGATGATGATGATGAATATACGCAAATGTAAAATATGGTAAAATCTCGTCCCAGTTCTTGCGGTCGACTTCGATGTACATACTCATCATGTCTGCCAGAGTCTTATTCAAACGTTCTGTCAACCCATTGGTTTGGGGATGATAAGCCGTGGCCTTTCGGTGGGTAGTACCACTTAATCGCAAAACGGTGTCTAGAAGCGCAGCCGTGAACGCAGATCCTCTGCCTGTTATGACCACTACGGGAGCGCCGTGCCTTAGGACGACGGCTTCGATTAAAAATCGCGCTGCTTCGGCTGCTGTTCCACGTTGGATAGCACCTGTTTCGACGTATCGAGTAAGGCAATATGTGACGAAGATTATCCATCTACACACCAGGCGTAAAAATCACGCTTCCTCTCACTCCAGTGTCCCGGTTACACTAATGCTCAACGGCCTTCGAGTTTAGCCCAAGTGACACGCAGCACCTTCTGTGTGATTGTTGGCGCGACTTCTCATAAAAAAAAAAAATCTTTGAAGCCAGCACTATGCTTGCAGCGCCACTGGTGCTGCGAGATATTCTCGGCCCTCCGGAAAGCACCAACTGCGAGTTACGTGCTATGAAAGCACTGTTCATGCTTTCAAGGATCACAAGTATTGGCGAAAGATCTCGAACAGCCCTATTGTGTATATGTGCCTCTGAGAGCAATGTTCTCTGTGCGTTTTTGTTGCCACTGTGTACACCATAATTAAAACTCAACACCTGGAGTAGCTGATCTCCAGCTTATCGCTGATGTTTATATATATACACAAAAGAATTTCAGGAACCCTATCGGAGTGAAATGGTTAATGCGAGGGTATCGAACATTGAATGCAGCCATTTTCTACTTGTGTTTCTGACCACATTTACAGTGGTTGTCTCTAAGATGCTCTATTAACGCCGCTCATCACTCACATTTGTGGTGCGCCCATTAAACCGAACGCCAAAACTCGAACGTGTTACTTCAGTCAGAAAACGAACTAAGGGGTTTGATAACTGACTAAGCAGAAACTGCATTTTTCATATTCCCCGTGATTCTCTTTTTCACAATGCCACAATCTGAACAACGTAGCCGCCTGAGTTCCGTAACGTCGGTTAATTTCTCCATTGGTAACTAACGAAAAGCATTTACGAGCTTTCTTTATTTTTAAAATTCTACCTAATTGAACAAGATTTCGTTGGACGCTGACTATACAACGGTTCACAGCATTTGCCTTTCTTGAAAGCGCTGACTTTTTGGAGGTATTTACTCCATAACAGAAATCAGTGCTGCATTTGGGCCTCACAATATGCACGTAAAAATGATACTTACAATTCCTTGCTCATATCAGTGCCGCAGTGCAACTGTAACAGAAAAACCCATGTAAAGGTCTAGAAGAAATCATGAATGAGTATACTTATCTAGAACAATTATTCAGGTGGGAACAAGATCACCAGAATCAAGTCTACAAGGCGAGCAAAAATGAACCATGCGCGTACGGCACACATATTCGTGTCCTCATGGGCGGCCAACTTTTGAAAACTAGGCGCAAAATATCCGCATTCCACACATACTACCTTAGGGTGGTGAAACTTCGCTAATTATAAAGAAGCTTGCGATAGAGCTAAGGGCAGCGCAGCGAGCGTTAGATAACAGGCGTAGCATTGCCAGATAGGAGCACGACAGTGTAGATTAGAGAGCGAACTAGGGTGGCTGATAATGTGGTTTAGACTAAACGGAAGTGTTGTACGAGGCATGCAGTGCCGAGAAGATAAACCGCGGCATGTGTTACTAGAATCATCAGCAAAGCAAGTTGAACGCGTTCGAGTATTGCAGCTGACTAGGAGATGAGATGAGATCGAGGAAATTGAGGGAATATTACAAAATCATCTGACGCAAGAGAAGATCATTATATATTGCTGGTGTGAACGTGACTCTGCCGTTAGAAGCTACTGCGTAACAGAAAGAGAAAGGATAAGAATGAAGTACCATGAAGCATGCATAAACAAGAACCGAAACAACAACTATAACAATGCATAAAACAAGCTGGCTACTAAAACCGATCGCGGCTTGTCCCATCAGATCGACCTTCTTCACCTACCCTTGGTTCTCCGCACCAGTAAGATGATCACAACAACAATAGCTGTTGTAATGATGATGCATAATTATGATGAAAAATACAAAGAAAACAGGGGCATTACAAATCGCTGGATAGTACTTGACACTACCACCGCCATAATGGTGATGAATACGACTATGAAAGTGGTGGTAGGAGTGTGGTGGCGAAGATTGATGATTGTCATGAAGACATGGTTGGTTATGAATTGAGAGCGCGATTTCGCACTGCTGTGCATAATGGCGATGAGGGTAGTGCTGATTGATAGTGATAATTATGAAGACAGGATTATATTGCAGTATAGAATTTGGTACTACCGCTGGTAAAACGATTATGAGGACGATTCCCAATAAGTTAAAGGCAATGCCAAAAGTGGAAGCCCGTTTGGCGAAAATTCCATCACCCTAGCCCTTTTATTGCGATTACCGTTCATAGGGCACTTGATGCACTTGATGCACTTTCAGGGGTTCCGTCTGCCTGTGTCTGACTGTTTTTCCGCCAACTAGGGTCACTAAGAGTGGGTAGTTAGTCCGTGGGTGTAATGTGTAGCCCATGGGGCAGCTGTGCTGAAGGAACAGGGTGGCGCCAACTTCGCTCACTGGGTATCTGCCGCTGTTTAACGAACCGCCATGATGCTATATTGAAGCACTGGATGTGTACCACTTGATGTGTGCCACTTTGCAGTGGACGTGACAGCAACTGGTGACAGAGTCACTGGTTACGTGCCACTAGGTATGTGTCGCTCATCACTGAATCTCTTTGCAACCAACCAGGCATGTCTAGCAACTAGCTACGTATGTGCCACGTTTTTATGACAAAAAGATCAAACCGACCGGTGCCACGCGCCGACTTTGAGGCAGCACCGCTACATGGCGCAACTTGTGCAGTCGGGAGCGCGAGGGAAGAACCCGGTTGCGAGCACGTCTCTGCGATGGCAATACGGCGTGTCGCCAGATTGCTTCAATGCTGGGTAATCGCATTAAGTTCAGCATTCATTGCGAGATAGGCGCTGCGAGATTCCTAGACAACACTAAGTAGCATATCTCAAATGCTGAAAAATAGATACTGTATACGATTGCGATGCAAGATTTACCCGGATAAATTAGAAGGAGCTGGAACCTGTGACCTAGCTGGACCACAGGTCCCATGTCCTCTCGTTTTTCAATGTGACGAAGCGAACTTACACACCGCGCATTCTACAAAATGACCAAAACAACAGCTCCTGTTTAACTCTAAAACCTAACACTCCGTCATACAGCGATTTGAATTTTTTCAGAGCTTCCACAGGCCACACGGCGTTTTTCTTCATTTCGAGCAAGAGCACGCGACGACTGATACATCGCAGTGGGAATAAAATGATATCCATTTATAGGAAGTATAGCGCTCTCAAAGAGCATGTGTACGCCATTGACTCACCAAGGCCCAGTTGTAGAAGAAGAGCTGCGTGGAGCTGAGGTCGCTGACCCAGTCTATACGGAACTCAGGACGTGGGAATGCCTTTTCGAGGACCATGCGCTTGTAGTACTATAAAGCCAGAGAAAAAGAAAGAAACAACGAAAATAGACGTTGTCCAAAACACAGTGGTCACAACGTGTTTTTGCTTCCAATCATTCGCGATCCGACCATTCACAGCACATGCAGCCCACAAAAGCACAGCATTCAAGATCTGTTTTTGTTACTTAGAGGCATCTTTGACTTAGTCGCGAGGACGTGGATTAAGATACTGCCTATTAAGAAGGGTACGTATCTTCGACACCGCCGCCTTGGCTACTTGGGCACTTTTCTTTCTTTCACCCTTCTTACATAGGAGTGCTGTGATCTGCTCAGACTCCTACTGCACGGCTGAAAGTGCATTATCCAGTTCACATTCTTCCCATACAAGCCACTCTTAGTGATGACATCGGCCGAGTGCAGCTCGGATGATCATGATTTGAACACAATGTAGGCTGATGATTACTTTAGGAAAGGGCGCAGATCTACACAAAGATATTGTATACTGACCAGATTCTACTCGTTCTCCACTATGCACCGTCTGTACAGTACGCTGCGCATCTGCAGTCTTGAATGTCCGAAAACATTTGAACTCCACCATCTCTCGTAATATTTTCTCAAACAATGTAAAAAATGTATAAAATTCGCATAAGCAGCCTCTGCGCCTTTACCCTCCAACTTCTTGGCAAATAATAATAATGACAATAGCTCGTTCGTAAGCAAATGCTTGCTCACTGCGGCGGCTAACCTGCATACTCCTAAGGCATATTTGTTAGGCTGGCCAGCCTTAAGAGAAAACGTTCATGCGCATAATCAAATCCAGCACCAGCATTAAGTAATAAGGCACATAATCACAAGCTAAGAACAAATCACGAAGCAGTAATAAAACAATTCTACTGGCGAAGTTAAAGCAATTCGCAACAGAGGTGCGCACTTGTGTACTGAAAAATAAGACGTAGGAATTGGAACAACACGATTTACTACATCTAACAAATATTCTATGTGTCTAGCACACAATTACCTCGCCTAAGCAAGATAGGCAGTGTCTTGTATCGTTACTTGCCATTTGGGCAAACAAACGAGGAAAAATTACGGCGCGTGCTTTTCTTGTAGTCAGCAATACACGGAAAGCAACATGTTCTACTTGTCGCCCACACATCATTTTCGCATTCAGCACTTTAATGGACTACATAATAAGAATATCGTACATGACATCAAAGATAAAAAGTCATAAAGCACGTCAGAATTCATCCTGCGTGCTTCCTTTATGACATTGTGCACCGCAAGCAACGCAGCGTTCAATATGCTGTGCACTATTAGTTGAGTTTATCTTATATTAAAATTGTATGGCGTAAGTAGTCGCATTTTAATATTAACACAGTGGGTCCTTCGTGTGCCCTCATCTTCAATGAACAACCACAGACTGACCTCATTGAGAACAAATCTTGAAGAACTGCTTTCAAGTACTGCGCGAGACGCTAACATCCAGGCGTAAGCCTAGGTACTTCTCATTATCCACACGTTCAACAGAAAGATAAAAACAATATGCGCAACTGTTTTCATGCAAGAAGACAGGGTGATGTGCCTCGATTCATGTGTGCGAGCTGCGTAAGCGCAATCTGTTTGTTTTAGACAGGTTCCAATAAATATTATTTTTACTTAGCCTGGTTACCAATAGAAATATGTTACATAGGGCACCTGCATTATGTTCTACAGGCCGAAACAACAGTCATATCAGTCGCGCACGTGCATATATTTGGACAAATATTGAGTACTAGAACGACATTAATATAAATATTAAGTAAAAGCAAATCCATAAGCAACCAGGGGAGAACAACAGGCTCGGCACTTAAGTGGTCCTAGAATTAAAGTAAATAAAGTGTTGCAAAGTCTGGGGTGCCCAGTAGACCAAAGTATTTCACCAATTGTCTATGCACTTTGACGTCACATTGCACAAAGTGGTCCTCGCACCATCTTCCGTTGCTTACGTACTCGAGAACCCGCGTGAACAGGAGCGCCGCCCTTCCACTTACTCTGTATGCTGGCACCACAGATGCGAGGAGATGTATGTCCATCAGTGCTTCCAACGTGTCCTGCCGGAGAAAAACGTGCACAAGATGTCCCTAAGCGGAAAAAAGGGCCGGAGATGTTCGCTGGGCCTTGCGCGCAAGGCGGGCAGAGTGAGAAATAAACAGTCTAAAAGCTCTTCGTTATTTCGCTCTCCTAATGCCAAACGAAACAATAGCGACTTACTCCACGCGTTATTGGCCTTACAATCGACGATGACAGCTGAGGTGGCGGCAGCGCCACAACATTCTACTGACTGTCTCCATCCACCGATGCACGTTCCCCACAAATTTTGCACCGTGTTACAGACGATCCGCAACACTGCATCAAGTGTCGTTCGGTAAAGCGTGTACCTTGCACAAAGATGCAGAAGGAGCGGCTGTGTCATCAGAGCGCCCCGTACCGTCTGTGATCAATGCCAGCTGCCCGTCTGATCGGGAACATCAGCTTCAGCAAGCTATATAACCTAGGATCATCGCGGAACTATTCATTTTGCAGCGCAGGTGACGGCGGCGCAAAATTCTACTGATTATCTCGTGCCGCCAGCGCAGGTTGGTTAAATCCGCACCGGCGTGTAGCACGTTTTTGATATTTGCTTGCCGCACCCATTGCTGTCAAGGGAAATGCCAAATCGGGCTGAGCTGCGATGAAATTTAGAGCCCCTTTTCAAAGAACTTAGGGGATTGTGTAAGAACCTCTTCCTACTTATTGCATTATATCATTCATTACACAAAGGACATTGAGCGGGAAGATTTTGGTTAAGAAAATAAGGAAGCCGCGTGAACGAACGGGCAGCTGACAACATAGCTTGCTGAATTTAAAAAAATATTCACGAATGTACGATATTAAAATCAAGGGAGTGGTCGAAAATGAAGGGCGAAAGCTGCGACCCAATTCTTCAACTGCGTTTTAACGCGATAGCGTTAAGGAGCTCGTGTAGCAGAAAAGCCGGTGTCGTCGGCGTCGGCGTCCGCGGCGTTGGCCGTGAGCGATAAATCAAGGCAGGCACTTCATAAATAAAAAGCAACTTCCAAGATGGGCTGGGTGGGAATCGAACCAGGGTCTCCGGAGTGTGAGACGGAGACGTTACCACTGAGCCATGAGTTCGATGCTTCAAAGCGGTACAAAAGCGCCTCTAGTGAACGCGGTGTTGCCTTAGAAACGAGCTGTTTCTAAGGCTCAGGCGTGCGTCGCTTGCTCAGGCGCACATTTCGTTGTCGCGCCGAACGCTGCGTTGCTCGACGCTCACCGCGTCCGATGCGGGGCGCGTAGTCGCTGCGCCGTAGCCCATTGTCTTACACCCCTTGGCGGGTCGACGGGAACGCTGTCGCGTTCCACTCTTGAAGGCGAAGCTTAAGCGTCCTCCAATTTTTCAATGCAGCAGCAGGTGGGGGAAAATCGCGGTGCCGCCCGAAAGGCGTAGTTCCGATTGCGACAGCAAATTAGTGTATTGATGTACACAGTAAGATAGTAAAACTGAGGTTGAACAGCGCCAATAACAGAAGGACACCAGGAAACAAGTACCACCGACAAGCGCTGTCTGCGGTATTTGTTTCCTCGTGTCCTTGTTTTATTCGCGCTGTTCAACCTCATTTCTAAATATGAACCAACTAGCCCTCATCAAGATCTCACTAAGGACAGTAGTTTTGTCGGCCGTATAAACTTGTAAACATTCGTTACTGACTAAATTAACAACGACAATGTGTAAGCGTGGCTGAACGAGGACGTAGAAAGTAACAGACACACCGAGACAGCGCTGTTTTGTATGTCTGCTTCGTTCTACATCCTCGTTCAGTCGCGCTTACACATTCTTTCATGGATTCAATCAAACTATCCCGTCAACGTGTTTTAAGAAAATTACCAAGCACGGTGTTACGCGTGCACTGCAAATATGAATACATCTCGCTCGATGAGCGTGGGAAATTGCTGTCAAAATTCTGAAGTGAGGAATCGCGGCAGCAGCAAGCGAATTAACTTTCATGCATTTCTCGCTTCAACGTGAACGAAATGTCGAAAGCACAGCGCACACGAACCTACCGGCACTACGCTCGCTCTGCAAAGATCGCAGATCGCTTTAAAGATGAGGCCCGCACGGGCGCGCACTTCGGACGCTTAGGCGACCGCTTTCGAGACAGCGAGCGCCGCAACGCGTCCCGACGGTGTCTGTCAAAGGCGTCTACTATGGCGTCCGCGATTCGCGTGGCCAACGCCATACGAGACGCAGCGCTTGTCTCCATTCTATGAAACTGCCGGCCAGGAGGACATCGAGGCACCCTACCACCCGCTGGAGAAGAACGCCCATCCACCCTCGCCTGACTCCACTGCCTCGCGCTCGTCAGTATAGGGCACGTATCCAGGCCGCGTTCCTCGCTTGCGCACCTCCCGCTCTTTCACTCGCACACACAGCGTACGGCGTGCGGCAACGGTTTTATCCCCCTTGGACATCATACGAAACCTGACGGCGACACCGACGGCAGAAATGCACCTGGAGTGTTTATATATTGCTATCTATACCTATTGATAACTATACCTGTCAATGTTCCCTCATAGACACCTTTAGAATACGGGCCCCAAACGTTTTGGGCCCAAAAAAATAGCGTCAGAGACACTACGTACGCGCGAGAAGAAAAGAGAATATGGGTTTTGCATCGGGCACGCTATTCCACTCATTTAGCGCGATCCCCAAAAGCTTCCACAAAAGATTTGCGTCAGCAAACATGGCGGCACCCATCGAGGCGACAGCTGTAACCTAGCACCAAACTAGGCTCGAATCATGGTAACGTGTGAAATTCGCAAGCTAGGAGAACTGACTACGGTTATCATTTTTACAGCGAAGCTGTATACCTCTACCGTCAAAGGAAATTTCCGTGTCGTAAGCAAAAAGTGGGCCGATACCGAAGATGGTGCAATGCCGGCTCGACCCGCGGCAGACGTGAAGCAGGCGTCCAGCACTCCCCATACGTGTGCCAATCCAGAAGAACGTGCAATGCCGGCTCGACCCGCGGTGGAGGTGAAGCAGGCGTCAAGCACTCCAGATGCATGGGCCGATCCCGAAGATAGCGCAATGCCGGCTCGACCCGTGGCGGAGGTGAAGCAGGCGTCAAGCACTCCCCATACGTGGGCCGATCCCGAAGATAGTGCAATGCCGGTTCAGCCCGCGGTGGACGTGAAGCAGGCGTCAAGCACTCCCCATACGTGCACCAATCCAGAGGAACGTGCAATGCCGGTTCGACCCGCGGTGGAGATGGAGCTGGCTTTAAGCACTCCCCATACATGGGGCGATACCGAAGATAGTGCAATGACGGGCCGACCCGCGGCGGAGGTGCAGTTCGCCATTAAGAGGCCCACATACACAGCTTCTCTGGTCATCCTTCTTCAGAGAGTGGAAGGGCACTGATACTTTTTATCAACTAGCGTGTGTTATGGAAATTGATTGATCAGACGCCGCTTATGCCGAATTAGATTGTCAGTTTGATTGCTCATAACCCTAATACGGCTCAGCTTGGCTGGTAAAAGCATGTAAAGTTGGTTGCTCAAAACTAAGTGCAACTTATTGCTTGCTGCTAATAAAATAACCTCCTAATAAAGAGAAAATCAGACATCCACCCGGCTGCCCCGGAAAAGCCGTGGTCCCGAGTTAGAGTCGCGGACCAGGACGAATTTTTCTTCATCTGCGACGTTTTTCTTTCGAGGAAACCGTATGGGTTTCATTTGCAGCATTTCTGCTAACGGGAGGATGTCTGATTTTCTCTTTATTAATTATTTCTCTCCACCGTGGGGGTTTCCGCAGAACTATTACGTCAAACTCTTGCGTTTGCTTCGAGTTGTTGACAAGTTGGACTTCGCCCCGCCATGTGATAGCCGCCTGGTTAGCTGATATGGTAGAGCGGCTGCCCCGGAAAGGCGGTGGTCCCGGGTTCGAGTCCCGGACCGGGACGAATTTTTGTTCAACTATGAGGCTTTTCTTTCGAGGAACCCGTATTTGTTTCCTTTGTAGCATTGGCTTCGAACACGTGGATGTCTGATTCTCCCTTTATTAATTATTTCTCTTCACCTTGCGGGTTTCTGCAGGACTATTACGTCAGAATAACCTCTAAATTGTAATTAAACGCGAAAACACGAAAGTATAAGTTACTGTTCTTATGATAAAATGTTAAATCTTATTTAATTATTTCTAATAGCTGTTCTTTGACGTGGTAGTGGCGCTGTCAGCGCAAAACGCTAACCACAAACGCAAATCCCTGTCCTAATACTCTTCAGTGACTCCTGCGTGCCCCAACGCTAACCACCGCAAAGCTCTCCGGAGTCCCAAGCCTTTGAGGCCCCTATTCTAAAGCTATTCACTCACGCTGCATCACATATTAGACGGCGGTGAGAGACGGTGCCACAAGACGCTTGAGATACGACGGTGCTTGAAGGTGCCTACCTATGCGCTCAAGCGCCTGGTCGTGCCTATGAAAGCTACGTACGCGAGCCGTTGTCCTGAAATAAGTGCGGTGCTGCCGTCCAAGCATTGCTGGACACGTATATTTCTTTAGGCCCGACCATTAATCAGACACCTTTAGTACTGCGCCATGACGATACGTACGCAGCACGCAAGGGCTTTGCGGCACGTAGAAGCGCGTGTCGAGGTCCGGGCTTTTAGTAAAGGGCAATGCCTACTTACGTAAGCAAGCATTCACTTTCTGAGGCTGGCACGGACATATGCGACGAACTGCGCCAACAGGTAGTCAAGCCTTTCGCGCAAACAACGCACGCTGAACACTTTGTCAAAAACGAAGTTCACATTTTTTTTTGTTATGGATTCCCACCGTGCTGGATCTTGGATTGGGTTCTGCGCGTTCACTTCCCGCAGTAAAGCCAAGTCGCAGGCCATTGAAAAGTACAGCATTTCGCTGGCCGCCTATGATGGGGCCATTTTGCGAAACTCTCATCTCGCGCTCTCCCGAACAAACGAGAACCACAAGAGCAGCACGAAAGGCTTCCCACGTACACGCGCAAGAACAAGATGCATGCGTACACGGCGGCCGCGTATGCATCAGGTACAGTTCGTGTTGCGTTCCGCACATGCGCACATTGCAGAAGGTAGCGACCTCACGTACGCAACGCCGTTGCGTACGGAACCTACGCAGTAATTAACACTTTCTCGCAGATGGTGTAACGCGTCTTCAGGGTGTTGCTGCTTAGACAAAGTAAACACAGTTAAGGTCGGTGTGCTGCTATTAATCGCATTGCCATTTAAACTGGATTTGCGCATATTGTATTGCAAAGCTGTCGCACACTTTTACCCGACATTATCCGATTACCCGAGTAACATTAGATACCTTTAGTACTGCGCCATTACGATACGTACGCAGCATGTAAGCACTTTGCGAAACGTAGCAGTGCGTGTCCCGGCAGGGCTTTTAGGACGAAAGCCTTTTTTCTAGGATCATGGTGAAGTTTGTGTCAGCCGGCCTGACCGCCGAAGTATCCGCCGAAGCGTCATCACGCCTTGTGAAGACAGATTAAATACAGAATAAAGAAAAAAGAAAATAATTGATAGTGACAGTTAGTGAAAGATAACGTTGCAATAGAGGTTGGTAGGAGTTAATCAAGACTCGTAATGACTACTAATGACTCCGAAATGACCAATATGTCTAACGACTGTTTGTAATGACCACAACTAGTGGTCACTAATGACTTATAATGACTTATTTTCTTATTCAATTACGTCACAGACTCCTGAATAAGGATTGCGTGAAGGGAGGATGCAGGGAATTAGAAAGGAGCCCAAACAAATTATACATTGTTAGCGAGTAAACATGAAATAACAAATATCTAACAATATAAATAACGCGATAAATGAAACAAAACAACTGTGTGAAGTAGCAAGAAAGGAGTACCAAGAAATTGTACAAATGGTAGCTAGTGAAGATGAAATACAAAAGAAAGAAACAAAAGCTATACAACTTCGCTAAAGGTATTTACTTATTAGGTGTGCAGTAAGGTTTAGTTATGATGAATTATGGAAACAATATGCCTAAGCGTGCTTTGAAGGATACAGGGTCAATAATGCCAACTAATTTCTACGATACGACCAACATCTCTAACGACGGCTTGTAATGACCATAATTGATCACAAATGAGTGAAAATGCTTCGCAGTGAACAGTAATGACAAAAAGAAAGAAGAAAAAGAGAAGAGGCAAAGATAAAGACACGAATGATAACAGGAGGAAGAGAAGGCTTTCGCCGTTCACTTCCTAAGGGAGATCTTAAAAGACCCTGGAATTTTAGTACCGGGAAACGCCTACGTATGTAAGCGCGGACGAGCGTCGTGAGACGCCGGGTGCGTCTGAGCACGTTGGCTGCGTACGGCAGTGCGTCGAACCATCGTTCGAGCTATAGACGCTGTTGTTCTCGCCAAGGTGACGTGTTGTGTGCGCGCCAACAGCGCACACTGAACACTTCCTGCGAAACAAAATTCATATTCTTTTGCTAAGCATTCCCACCGTGCAGGATCCTGGAATGGTTTCTGCGCGTTAACATCACGCTGCAAAGCGCAATCGTACGCCATGGAAAAGGACAGCCTTACGCTGGTCGCCTTCGACGTCGCCATGTTGCGAAACTCCTTTGTCTCGCGCTCTCCCGAACAAACGAGAACCACGAGAGCAGCCCGCGAGGCTCCCCACGTACGCGCTCAAGAATCATGCGTGCGCACGCGGCGGCCGCATGCGCATCACGTGCCGTTCGTGTTGCGTTCTGAACATGCGCACTTTGCAGAATGATCTTACGCATGCAATGTACGCAGTACTAAAAGGTTCTATTATCAGCTCGGCTCTGTATGAGCTCTGTCCACGTGGTTACACCAATTTCGATGGTCAAAGCCACAAAAACAAAAACGTGAGGTGTTTCTAAATCAAAAAGACGCAATTTCGCCCGAAATGCAAAGCACCGATCGCGATAGCATATTTGTAGATAGCTATACTAAGTAAGGATAGTTGTGTTATGGGCCGCATAAACTTGTGAACATTCGCTTACTTACTAAATAATTATATACTGTATAGGTGCGACTGAACGAAGGCGTAGAAAGAAACATACACACAGAGACAGCGCTCTATCTGTGCACCGACGAGCGCGACGACGTGTTTTAAGTAAACTAACAAGCACGGTATCACCCACGCAACAGGTAAAAATGAACAAATTTCGCTCGATAAGAGCGGAAGCTCGCTGTAAAAATGCTGAAGTGAGGAATCGCGGTAGCAGCAGTGATAGAATGGACCTTTCTGTATTTTTCGTTTCAACGCGAAAGAAACGTCGAAAGCACAGCGAATACGAAGCAACCGGCACCGCGCAAACTCTGCAAACATCGCCGATCACTTTGAAGATGAGGCCCGCGCGGGCGCGCACTTTGGCCCCGTCGCAGATTATTTTCAAGGTACCGCATCCGCATGGCCGCGCCGCAAGTAGCAGCGGTCGGAGAAGAACACCCTTCCCCCTCTCCCTCGCCTTAGCCCCGTTCCTCACGCGCGACAGAAGAGGGCGCGCTACTTGCTCACCGTCTACCTAAAACTCCTTAAACTTCGTAATGTAGCGACACTCTGCTCCTCCGTCTTCACACCTCGTCGTTTCTCTTCTCTTTCGCGCTTCCTTCTCGACCGTGGCGTCGCCTACGCTGCTAGAACGTAGCAACGGCGCCAACTTGCGCTCCTCGCCACTCCGTAGGCGCTTCTCGAGCAAAAATGGCACTGATGCACGGCGCGATGGCCCACGTGATGCTATTAGGCTAATAGCGACGCAGCGTTGGCCTCGGCCAGAGCGCGCGAGGAGGAGGTGGCATTCTTCAAAGCGTGGCAGTACTTTACGAATTTTCAGGGGATTTACATCTACCGCCGCCCTCACTCGCGCAAGCGAGATTGAACCGCGTCCGCCGGCTCACCCTCGCACGCTTTCACTTGCACATACAGGGTACAGCGCAATCCGGAGTTGTTATCGCCCTTAGACTTTATACGAAACTTCACGGCGACGGCGAAAGCAACGGCAGAAATGCGCCTGGACTGCTTGTATAATTGCTATCGCAATATTAATAAAAGCAAGCGCGATTAGCACACACTCTCGCCCATATGTTCAAGCTTCTGCCCTCATAGGCAAGCCAACCAACAAAACGAACGGCACGTACTCACGATATACGCTGCGCTCACTCACGTTTTTCTTGCGGTCTGCCAGCATGCAGGTGGCGTACCTCTCCATCTTCCTCGACCACGAGTAGCCGACCCAGTTCTCAGGCATCAATATGCCGTCAGAGACCATGGCTCCTGCAAATGCATTCAAATGTACACAGGAAACCACCTCCCTTTCTCTAGCCTTGAGTCTTCTACTCTAAACTACCTTTCTTCTTTCCTTTTTTTTCTGGGAGCTGAACTTTTTTTTTCCCAAGCTTTTCCAGAGCTTACGATAATTTTTTTTCGGGAGCATTTAGCGCCCGCTTGTACTATAGAAAAAAGCTGAATCCTGTCAACATCGGCCTACCTGTTTGAAAGATGACCATTGCGTAACTTGAACGACAACTAGCTATGTAGCATGATGTGATTAAAAACAACTTGAACTTTTTCACGTTGGGCTCAATGACTACACGGCACACGTCATATTTTGAAAAGTGGCATCCAAGCAGTGATGCAACCATATTTATTTAAGCAGTATTGATAAATTGGTGTGAAGTATTAGTTTCAAAATGCATCAACATTCAAGTTCACATTTGTCGGCCCTTCACATGTCCACAGTGCTGGCAAACGTCAATATAATTTTCGCGCGTTAGTTAGCCTTTTGCTTATAACTTGTACATTTCAAATTAAAACACTAAGCGAGTTTACCTCTGGAGGTCCCAACATAAACTAACATAAACGTTAACAGTATCTCTAGCATTGAACTTGATACGGCTGATGTTAAGGTCTACCGACGGCAGGGAGTAGATTGCTTTAGTTATTTTAATTAATTGTGCATAAACATTTTGAATAAATTTTTAAAACTTAGAAAGGCTCAGGTATGAAATTAAGAACTTTGTAACTGAGCCATAGGAATATGTTTTGACGCCGTAAACACAACAAGCTGGGAAATCTGCAGCAAAAAGAAATTTGTCAGCAGAACATTGCGAAAAGAGCAGAACTATGACAATTCTGCATAAGCTGCCGACTAATACATCCAATTTGTGGGCTTCAGACGCTAAACGGATGCGCTTAATAGAGCTGAGACGTGTATTTTTCATGCAGAGTTGCAGATTTGTAATTTTGGCGCCTGATTTGGGCGCCGGCGTTGCAAGATTGGTAGAACACACAGCTCAGAATGTGGTGGTAACGGGTTTGACTAAGTTGTATAATGTCCTCTTTCGTTTTTCTTTTCTATAAGTACGCTTCTACCAATAATTCGGTGAGAATATAAGTCGCAATGTGTGTCGACGTTAATGCAATTGGCATTGAAGCAACATTGCCACATATCATATTGCCAAGGCCAATACACGTCCTGCATGAGGCGTCTACTGGAGCCGGGCTCCTCTATCGCACTTCGCACTGAGCACGTTGCGCCATTTAGCGGAACCACCGTGAAATCCTCGCGTGGCTCCTGAGAGAATGGATACGCAGGCGAGAACGTTGTCTCGATATACATGCCATGGGTTCGATCATGCCCAGCACGGGAGAAATCTTTAACGATTCATGTGTCACTGAAGAGCGGAACACACCCAGTGGAACCTGCCAAGTGACCGACGTTGGCGTCAATTATGTTAATTGCAGAGCGACACATACCCAGTGGAGCCTACCCAACGTCTCAAGTTGGTCCGACGGTTGGTTTCGAACGGTGTTCCCTCGGCAAAACAGCCCGATGCTTCTGACCATGGACGACCGAGTGACCCAACGTGGCAGGAAAAACCTAAAATGTAGTCTCCTGAAATTTCAGGGAACTCCCGAAGAATGCTAATAACATTACAAAACACCCACGTCCAACACAATGCTGGAA
This sequence comes from Dermacentor variabilis, assembly GCF_050947875.1. Classification (NCBI taxonomy): domain Eukaryota; kingdom Metazoa; phylum Arthropoda; class Arachnida; order Ixodida; family Ixodidae; genus Dermacentor; species Dermacentor variabilis. The sequence continues at coordinate 76,080,574 of NC_134573.1, read as the reverse complement.
TCGAAATGGCGCGTTTCATGTCAGCGAAGTAGCCGCAGAAGCGGATGCCGCGAGCATAGCCACGACGATTGTGGCTGTTCGCTACCTTCATCCCGAGAACGCAGGTGCTGCTTGATGTGTGATGCTTGTTTTGGGAACAGTGCGCACTTACCCAGTTGCATGCACCCTGTGTTGAAGTTGTGTGTTCAGATTCCTGCCAAATGTCAGATACCCTGTGACAATTTCAGGACAACATTCATTTGGGCTAGATGGTGCATACTTCAATTACGAAGGAACAGCGCCAACTAAGACGATCACAAGTGGGGAGAACGACACAGGACAAGCACAAACTTCAACTATCTTTATTCACCGAAAAATTAGCAAATATAAGGACAGACACAGACATGCGCACAATGACCATCATGCGTCGTCCGCTTAACCATTCTAGATAGGACATTTCGCTTTTGAAGAGGGTCACGGAAGTATCACTAACAGAGTTTCTTCCTCTTTTCTTTATATGGAATGCTTCCCAAACCTCACGTGCTGGCAGGGAAACAAAGGCAAATACGACTCGAATTTGAGCAGGCTTCTGGGGGTGGTGAACGCCGAATATGGGCAGATACGAACACTCTCTGTCCACGTGAAGTGGAGGAGCTTCCTCTGCATGACCCTTGATGAAGAGCTCGTTCATGAAGTTCACGAAACGTTCCCTTGTTTCAGGATTTTTTCGCAGGGTACGCCGCAGCGAGAGCACACGAGACAGAGCTTGTTCTCTTGTTTGGAAGCCGACTTCTCGGTGCGCGAAAGGGGAGAGGGGCAACCCAATTGTTTAATTTGTCTTGGGTGAATTCCCTATTCTTTATCTTGAGGAATGTATTGTCTTCCATGGAGAGAGCACGCTGGTTGTCAAGCTCTGTTTCGAAAAGGTGCGGGGCGAGGGTGTCATCCAATGTTGTTGCCAAGTGTAAATCTTCTGGGACCTTATCCGCAGCGTAGAGAATGGGCGCCTCCTTTAGAAAGAAATGCCTTGGGCATGGCTCAAAAAGAGTTGGTCGCCCACTGTCCAGCACATGGGTCTTGAACACAATGACGCTGCCCGTTTTCCGCGTACGACCAACGCAAACGTCGCCGACAATGACCAATCCGAGGTCGAGCTTCTGAGCATACGGCGCGTCATAGGGTCCTTTGATTGTCTGACGAACCTTGTGAGCTCTTAGGATGTCTCGGCCAAGGAGCAGCAGTATTCCAGCCTCCTCAAGAGGCGGAATGTGATTTGCTACAGACCTCAAGTGTGGGTAGTGCCTTGCGGCGTCAGGTGTTGGAATTTCATCTCTGCTTTCTGGAATCGCCTTGCACTTGAGGAGAGGCGGAAGAGGGAACTTGACTGCGCCTGACATGCTCTGCACGAAAAAACCATGAGCGACCCCTTCAACCAGTTCAGAACTGCCGGAGCAAGTGCGGAGGGTGTATTGCGTAGGCGTCCCCTTCACTCTGAAATCATTGAGGAGTTCTGGGGTAACGCAACGAGCGATTACTCTGGTCGTCAAGAATCGCGTATGCTCTTACTCTCTTGTCAGGCTGAGTCTCATGGGTCACCTCTACGAGGCAGATTTTAGCACACGACTTTGTGCTGTAGCCAGCGTTTGCCACTTCAGTACGTCTAGATGTGACTCTTCTTTCTGAGTCATCTGTGATACTGTCATCAGACCTACTAGCCCTTGACGGCTCTGAGGTTGGCGATGCTGGGTGAAGCGCTGTGGCGTGGTCAGCGCTGTCGCATATGAGGCATATCACAACTGCCTGACATTGCCACTGCATGTGGTTCTTGGATGAGCAGCATCGTAGGCAGATCCCTTGCTTCTTTATGAAAGATTGCCGCTCTTCCAAGGTTTTCTCATGGAAAGCGCAGCACCTTTCCAAAGGGTGAGGTTTCTTGTGATATGGACACCACGTTTTCAAGTCCTTCGATTCCAGTTGCTGTTCGTTAGCAGTGGCAGCTTGATTAATTTTGGGAGAAGCAGGATCCACTTCTGTTTTTCTCGCTGACACAGATGATCTTTGCCGCGTGGTCTTTGTAGCATTGTCTTCCTTGCTTTGATTGAATTCAGACAAGGCATCTCGTTGATGCAAGATGAAACTCGGGTCGTTCCTCCATGCTGGCCTGATCTCTAACAAATTTGCAAAAGAAAGAAAAGGGTGGAAATGCAGTGTCGTGATCTTGCTTGTATTTCGCCCCAACCGACATCCAATTTTCTTGAAGTCCAGATGACAACTTCGAGACAATTTTCTTCACCCCTCTTGCGGTATCCAAATACCTAAGACGGGCAAGATACGGGTCAATTTTCGCAGCCTCGAGTTCTAGGAGGAGGTCGCCAAGTTCTTGGAGTCTGGTATTTTCCCGGTAAGACATCTTCGGGAAGTCTTCCAGCCGCTTCACTAATGCATTCTCAATTGCCTCAGGGCGCCCGAAGACGTCTCTAGCTGTTTCCACACGACGTTCAAGCCCGTTGAAAAGTCATCCCCGTGCACCGATTTTAACCTCCGAGCCTAATTTGATGATTCAGAGCCAAGCCATTTGATGAGAAGGTCGAGCTCTTCCTGGGCAGAAAGACCTAGATCTCTGACGACACCTTTGAACGATGACTTCCAAGCGCGAAAGTCCTCAGGTCGATCATCAAACTTGATAATACCGCTTGAAATAAGATCTTTGCGGCACAGGAATTTAAGGGCACCGGCTAGCTCTGAGCTTGAACAGTTGTGTGCCAGGGCGTACACAAGCGGCTGCGGATCAACTCGTAAGTCCATAGGTCGACTCGTAGCTCCAGCATGTTATAACTTGGGTTGTTAGGGGCAGCATGGTAGTCAGGTGGACGTTCATCAGCTCGAGACACATAGAATTATTCGCAGCTGTGTTGGCCCTCGGCGACGTGTGAGCATTGTTTACGTCGTCGCTAGAGTTGGTAACAGCCTCCTCAGTAAACACGAGCGCATAGTTGCGTAGGGCTTGCTGCTCATCGATGTCTCTCCTAGTCTGCAGCGTTCGGTCCAGAGAAGGGAGCGTGCGCATGCGCTCCCCGCCATCCTGCTCCACGGCTGCCTCGAGCGCATTCGCCTGTGCGCTTGCAGCTGCCGCTTCTTTTTCATACTGCAAAATATCCAATTCAGCCTCAATCCTTGCCTTCTCGATACGCATCGCAGCCTCTCTGCGACCAAACTCTGCTCTGGCCCGGACGGCTTCAGCTTGTGCGCGTGCTTATACGGAGGCTAGGCTGATTGTTGACGAGCCCGATCGTCATGACCTCGAAGGAACGCTTGATTGGGCCGATAGAGAGTGCAGCGACGTTACCTCCTGTAAGCGGTCGTGTTCTCGTTCTGTAGCCTCACGTAATTTGTCACTTACAGTCACATAACGGTCTGCGTCGATTTCTTTCTGAAGTTCTAATTCCTGCTGGGTTTCAGATCTGCTCATTTTGGCGAGGAAGGTAGCGTATCTGGCGGCGACGTGCTCGTAGCGCTCACACCTTGCGCGAAGCTGCGTTGCGGCGCTGTTAACGTCTTCCTCTTTCGCGCATGACATTTTGAAAATAGCTGTCTCCACGTTCTTCCAGGCAGCGTCTATTCTGCGGCAGTGCTCTTCGCGGCTTGTTTCATACGTTTCCTAAGCTTTCATGGAAAACGTAGTTGCTGTGTAAGCTTCATGCTCTGCTGTCATAATTTGAGACGTTTCAGGAGTCAGCTTGTCCTGATCCATTTTGGCGTGCGTGCTTCACGACGTATCTCACTCAAAGCGCACGTATGTGGGGAAGCCTGCTAAGCTGTGCGATGGAATTTGAAACGAGCCCACCTTGTCGTTGCCCTGTGTGCCATCAGCTGCTCAACTTGTAGGCGATGCCGTTTCGTTGCAGTAGGCAGATGTCATGGTCAAACCGGAGGTCTCGCCAAGTGACGTATTCCACTCCAGCGGATGTTGAGTTGGCGGCCGATGGCTGTCGACTTCACTTTTTTACTATGCGGGATCAAAGCGTCCGCTGTCCAGCTAGATAACGGGTCGAACGCAGTTGAACATTTAAAACAAACTTTAATTACACTAAGAAGGTCAAAAAAGCAAGTCAAAAATACCCAAAATGTTCAATTTCAGCCCGTAAAAAAGTGGTCCTGTCTCTAGGGCCGGTGAGGCGAGTCTGCCCATCTCGCGTTTTTTTCCAGCCGCGGTTTCAATCCCCGTCGTCGTCCCCCAGGCCCGGGAAACATCACCCGACACCTCGAAGCGTCGTCACTGCGTCACTTCCGGGAACCGAACGGAGTGAGCGGGTCCTTTCACTCGCGCACAGCTCGGAGTCCGCGGAGGGTCAGTGAAAAAGAAAGCAATAAAAGTAAGGAAGGCTCGCTTCCCTCTTCCGAGAAAAGTCCGGCCGTGCATTCGCGATGCCCACAGAACACGTCCCAACTACACCAAGATTTCTGATTTCAAGCATACCTCCGGCCCTACTACTTCGGCACCATTTCTGATCTAAAGCGCAACTCTGGCTCAATCCACGCAAGATTTCTCATTTAACGCCCAAGTTCACCTAACTTCTGCAAGATTTCCGATGTAAAGTATACCTGCGACCCAACTGCAGCAACATCTCTGATATAAAGCACACCTCCGGCCCAACTCCAGCAACATTTGTAATATAAAGCATAACTCCTGCCCAGTTCGGGCTAGATCTCTGATTTGAAGCAATACTCCGACTCAACTCTGCAAGATTTCTGATTTAATGCACTGCTACGGCTCAACTTCCGCATGATTTCTTATTTAATGCACTACTATGGTTCAAGTACGGCTCAACTCCGGCAAGATTTCTGATTTTAAGCGCAACTCCGCCCAGCTCCGCCAAAATTTTGTTTTTCAAGTACACCGCCGGCCCAACACCGGCAACATTTGACTTAAAGCGGAACTCCGACCAAAATTCGGCAAGATATGTTATTTAAAGCTAAACTGCACCAAACACTGGCAAGATTTCTAATATAAAGCATACGTCCAGCCAAACCCCAGCAAGATTTCTCATTTCAACCCCAACTCCGGCGCGATTTCTCATTTGAAGCAATACTCCGGCTCTACATCAGCAACATTTCTGATTTAAGTCACAACTACGACTAAACTCGACCATGATTTCTGATTTAATGCACCACTAACGCTGAACATCGGCAAGATTTACGATCTAAAGAACAACTCCACCCAATTCCGGCAAGATTTCTAATTGAAAGGAGAACTCCGACCCAATTTCGGTTAGATTTCTGACTTAATGCGCTACTGCTATTAAACTTTGGCATGATTTCTGATTTAATGCACTACTAAGCCTGAACTATGGCAAGATTCCAGGTATAAAGTAAAGTTGTGGGACAACTACGGCAACAGCTTTGATTTAAAGCATACCTCCGGCCTATCTCCGGCAAGGATCTTTATTTAAATCATGACGCCTAACTGAAGGCAACATTTGCGAATCAGTGCGCAACCCGAGTCCGGCCCCGGCAAGGCTTCTCATATAAAACATACCTGCAGCCCAACTACGGCACTAATCTTTATTCAAAGCACAACACCCAACTCTAGGCAAATAATCTGATTCATCACGCAACTCCAGCTCAACTCCGGCAAGATTTCTTATTTAACGCCTAGCTCCACCCTGCTCCGGCAATATTTATTACATAAAGTACAACTGTGCCCCAACTACGGCAACAACTCTTGTTTAAAGCATACTTCGGGCCCAACTCGGGCAACATTTCTAATTTAAAGCACAAATACGACCCCATTTTGGCAAGATTTCTGAGTTGGAGCATTAGTTTGGATCAGCGCCGACATGATTTCTGGTTTAAAACATAAGTGCGTCCAACTCCGGCAGGGTTTCTTGATTAAAGCATAACTGTTCCCAACCGCGAGCTATGGAAAGAACAACGATAGGTGTAACTTTAAGGGATAAAAAAGGAGCAGATTGGGTGAGGAAACAAACGCGAGTTAATGACATCTTATTTGAAATCAAGAAAAAGAAATGGGCATGGTCAGCACATGTAATGAGGAGGGAAGATAACCGATGGTCATTAAGGGTTACGTACTGGATTCCAAGAGAAGGGAAGCGTAGAAGGGGGCGGCAGAAAGTTAGGTGGGTGGATGAGATTAAGAAGTTTGCAGGGACAACATGGCCACAATTAGTACATGACCGGGTTTTTGGAGAAATATGGGAGAGGCCTTTGCCCTGCAGTGGGCGTAACCAGGCTGATGATGATGATGAATTTCGCAACCGGAGTAGGCGCCACCTGTTCCAGTCAGTGCCTCTCGTTTTCCGCTCGAAGCACACAAGGCCTTCAGTTCTCGTTGGCCTCGGTAGCTCGAAATGTTGCCGCCGTTAGAAAGGCAACACTCACTTCAAGAGATGCATATTAGTGGAACGGTAAATCGAATTGTTAAGAAGGATTAAATAAACTAAATGGAGGGCAGGCGCTAAGTTTCAGAACGAGAAGTACAAGAAAACACCAGATGTAAAAAAAATCACAGTTACAAGTCAAAGATGAAGTAGTTAGCAAAAAATATAGCGGAAGAGAAACACGAACTGCATTACTGACACTTTAATTTCTTCTCTTCGAGTCGCCATCCAATCTGCCGAGCAATAGGGTTCGCATAGTTAGTCACGCGTTCCAGCTTCCAAGCGGCGAAGCAGACAAGCTGATGAAGCGAGCGCAGCGGACTGTTTGCTTAACCACTATATTGTTCCGTGTGGAACTTAGCAAAGGGAATTCTGGCACTTGAATCCACGAAAGCTACAAGTATAGCGGTTCAGCCAGCATAATAATAATGGTCGGTACGTAGATGTGCTTAAGCTTTTGTCCTTAAAATTGATTAGCAATTTTGCAAGCTGATCATATTCAGGAGCATATCGCGGTTTGAATGCAAGAATTTGGCACTAATTACGCATAGCGAATCATTACGAACTGATAGCGTTTGCATTGTTTAAAATGTTTTGCTACTAACTATTGCCTAATGGCCCTGTAGGTTATCTCAAATAATAAAGAAAAATAATGCGCGCTGACACTAATTTCCTCGCTCTATTAAGGAACCTGCGAGTGCTCGAACATTTCGAAACAAAAAGGGGAATGAATAACATCACCAGAACGCTTGAAGCCACGAGCACACAGAACAGAACGCGAAGGATCCTGCCTTGGTGCTCTTCCCGTGATTACGCCCTTTACAGCAAAGCCTTTCATTGAAATTCTAAAGTGGTTTTCTTGGGTGGTGGCGAAGGCCTGCGGCATGCTCAATCGCTAATGCAAGGAAAGGCATCTACAAGGTCTGTATGCATCGGAGCCTCGACACAACCGCACGACCAGGCCGGTGAAACGTGCAGCCGGTATCAATAGAACCGGTGTAGAATACGGGTGCGTGCGCGTTGAAATTTGAGGATTGATAGAATTCCGTCTGGTCTGAAGGCAATATGATGCAAAAAGGAAACACCAATCAAGAAGTAAAACAACATTTAGCTGCTAAATTCACGCAGCAACCCCGCTGGGAGGTGTCTAGGTATGCGTGCATTTTGCCACTTGCTCATTTCCCCAGAGCCCGGTGTCATTATCAATGTTATGAAACTTTATCCTACCAGTATGAACCCTCATCAACTTTTGTGGGTCGTTATCAACCTCATCAGACTAAATCCGATCCTTATCAACCCTTATCGGTAGGCATTGTCCTTAACGCAATCGATTCGATCCTTATCAACCCTTATCTGTCCTTACCAGCCTTGGTGTCAGACCAGGCTACGTAGTATTCCATGATGATGTAACCAGCGCAAAAGGGGATGCAGAACCCAAGAAACGCGACAATATCAACTAGCCAGTCTCACACTTTGCCTCAGTTCATTTCTAATTCGACGGGCTTTGTCGACTGTGGTCGACTGTGGCCTTTCTTGTGTTCTTCATCCCCTATTGCGCTGGTTCATCATTATCAACCTTATCGAACATGATACGACTCTTATCTACTTCTATAGGCCCTTGCGAAGTCTATCGCACTTGATCCCACGCTTACTATATTTATAGGTGCTTATTATCCTTACTAGAATTGCTGCAACCACTAAAACCCCTTATCGCTTTTAAACACCTTATCGGTCATCTCCAACCATTATTAACCATGTTCAGACCCATATAACCCCTCAGCACTCCTTATCATATTTATCAACTCACTAACTGCTTATGTGTTTCTCTTGCGCGACGTGCAAAGTATGAGGCCTCCGAGATCGGCGGCATTTCCGGCAGTGAAGGAACGCCACAGCGGAAGGCGCACCCCGCGACCAGCGAAACGCATTGCGATGCAGCATTTCGCATTAAACTCGCAAAATCGGAATTTTTCTAATGTCTACTATGCTCCAAGAGAGCTCAAGATGTGGTCCTAGAGATGGCTTTTATTCCACCGTCACCAAATCCTTCAACAAAGACTTCACAGGAACTGTTCACCTTTGAAATTTGTTTTGCACCGCCGGTACAACACATTCATATCATCATCAACATCATCATCATCATCATCATCATCAGCCTGGCAACGCCCACTGTTGGCCAAATGCCTCTGTCATATATCTCCAACTACCCCGGTCATGTACTAATTGTGGCCATGTTGTCCCTGCAAACTTCTTAATCTAATCCACCCACCTAACTTTCTGATGCCCCCTGCTACGCTTGCCTTCCCTTGGAATCTAGTCCGTAGCCCTTAATGAACATCTGTTATCTTCATTCATCATTACATGTCCTGCCCATACCCATTTCTTTTTCTTGATTTCAATTAAATTGTCATGAACTCGCGTTTGTTCCCGCACCCAATCTCCTTTTTTCTTATCCCTTAACGTTACACCTATCATTCTTCTTTCTATAGATCGTTGCGTCGTCCTCAGTTTAAGTAGAAACTTTTTCGTAAGCCTCCAGGTTTCTGCCCCATACGTGAGTACTGGTAAGACACAGCTGTTATACACTTTTCTCTTGAGGGATAATGGCAACCTGCTGTTCATAATCTGAGAATGCCTGCTGAAGGCTTTCTGCCCATTCTTAATCCTGATTATTTCAGTCTCATGATTCGGATCCGCGGTCCCTACTGTTCCTAAGTAGATGTATTCTCTTACCAGTTCCAGTGCCTCACTACCTATCGTAAACTGCTGTTCTCTTCCGAGACTGTTAAACAATACTTTAGTTTTCTGCAGATTAATTTTCAGACCCACCCTTCTGCTTTGCCTCTCCAGGTCAGTGAGCATGCATTGCAATTGGTCTCCTGAGTTACTAGGCAATGCAATATCAACAGGGAATCGCAAGTTACTAAGGTATTCTCCATTAACTCTTATCCTCAATTCTTCCCAATCCTGGTCTCTGTATACCTTCTGTAAACTCGTTGTGCATAGCATTGGAGAGATCGTATCTCCCTGCCTGACGCCTTTCTTTTTTGCGATTTTGGTGCTTTCTTACGGTGGCTGCGGTGGCTGTTAAGCCGCTGTACATATATTTCAGTATTTTTACATACGGCTCATCTGCCCCCCGTTTCCGTAATGCTTCCATGACTGCTGAGGTTTCGACTGAATCAAAGGCTTTCTCGTAATCAATGAAAGCTATATATAAGGGTTGATTATATTCCGCACATTTCTCTATCACCTGATTGATAGTGTGAATGTGGTCTATTGTGGAGCAGTCTTTACGGAATCCTGCCTGGTCCTTTGGTTGACGGAAGTCTAAGGTGTTCCTAATTCTATTTGCAATTACCTTAGTAAATACTTTGTAGGCAACGGACAGTGAGCTGATTGGTCTATAATTTTTCAAGTCTCTGGCGTCCCCTTTCTTATGGATTAGAATTATGCTAGCGTTCTTCCAAGATTCCGGTAGCTCGAAGTCATGAGGCATTGCGTATACAGGGTGGCCAGTTTTTCTATAACAATCTGCCTACCATCCTTCAACAATCTGCCGTTACCTGATACTACCCAGCTGCCTTCCGCTTTGCATAGCTCCCAAGGCTTTTTTTTTTACTTCTTCCGGTGTTCGTAGTGGGATTTCAAATTCCTCTAGACTATTCTCTCGTATTGTTGAGGTATATTTAACTTCTTCAAGCGTGGGTGTTTATCCCAGTGACTGAGGAACTCAGCTTCAGGCTTTCGGGCCGTATGTTCGACACTCGCTAACATCCGTAACGTCTTTCCTTTTTAATTTACACATTAATTTCATTGCAATGTTTTACCAATTCTGAAGCTACCAATCAGCTTCAGTTACAGTAGGATAGCGATGAAATGTCTCAACTTCACCAATTACGCATTTATTTCCCAGTTACAAGGCGTCACGGGAAAGAGACGGTTTTCCCAGGGTATTCGCCAAAGAATGCCTACACATTAAACTTGAAAGATGTTTCCTCCCACACGGACGCCATGTTCGCAAGATACTCCAGTGTGGGAGCCTTAGCGTCTTATTTTTTCACTAGGTGTTTATTTCCTTGTCGGCGTTCGTTTTTTTTTTTTTTCATCAAGTACGTATGTGCGTCGGTTGCAACGGAAACTACCAGTATATGGACCTCTCCATCGGGCGAGGAGGAAAAGGCGCGCGGTGAGCCTTTCCTTCTCTCCGGCATGTGCCATCCTGCGCGGCCCTGCTTGAAGGTATTGCTGTCGCGCACTGCGCAATGATCTTGAGACGTTTTAGATCTTTGTGAAATTTAAGCATGTCCGTTCATATAAAGTCGTCAGGGTCGGTAACTACAGTATGCGGAACGATGTCTTTCTATCAGCCGCGGTGTGCGTATGTTGTGGCCGATTTTGCGTATTTAGGTTTTAATTCAACGAAGACCACCGGCTGCTTTCTATTAGTAGCATGAAATACTAAATCTGCTCATTATCTCATAGCTCGGCATTGCGACAAAAACATAAAACATGCTCGTGTATGGCCAACCTAAGGCAACCACGAAACATCTAAGCGGCAGGCGCTATCAAATAATTCTGATACGCCGGCATCGTTCTCACGCATTCAAGCCTAGTAGGTATTGTGATCTTTGGAGTCGGGCATGAAATAGATGGCAGCTGGCCCATGCCATCGTTCAACTTATCCACGCTGCGGACTTTGTTGAAGGGAGAGACTTGTTCTCATCGAGAACGAAGAATAGGGGTTTATTTACAGTATTTACATGAAAACATTACAGTTAATCAGTCTAACATGACTGCAAGAGGAATGCATTCTCAGCAGCCGCACGACTGCTTATAAACAGTCTGTCCTACCTAGATGCCTTGGTGAGGGAAAAGCGGCCGTTCAATCTGTTACAAACTCGGAGCATTCAAAGTCATCGTAGCCGACGCGCCTTTAAGCGGGAGCGTTACACGCACTGCCGAGCAGGTTTCACTGACCACGCCGAGGTGAGTGGGTTCTCGGAGACATGGTGCTTGCCCCGAGCAGGCGCATCTTCATCCCAGTGTTGACCCTGCAGACAATGGCCGCTGTGCCTGTCCATGAATTCTAAGCAACGTGAGACGGCTGCCAGACATCTTCTCCCAGGTTTTCCACCACTTCTATCAAGCCGTGGCGGCCACGGCGAATCCACTAACAATACTTGGTCCGCCGACCGCGTTTAGTCATAGCGGCGGCGCTCGCTTGGGGACGCGGCGCATTCTTGTTTTCCTAGAAACAGTCATCGCAGGGGCTGGGCGCGTTCCAAGGTCTGGTTCTCCGAATATCGCCACGCGCACCGCTGCGGCTGGCTGGGAATATCTTGCAGATCGATACCCTTTCAGGCCGTTCGTAACAGCTCCTTCATAGCCCGGAAGATCTCGACTGGCCAGTGCTGACAATCGCTGGGGAGGAAAAGAATGGCTAGTGGCAAGGGGGGCCAAGGGGAGCCTTGGCTTGGAGCGACCAGCTGTGAAGTGATGACACCGCCACAAAACATTCAACAAGGACAGGCAACTGCAAAACGAACCCCACCACACAGCTCTGCACCGAGATGAGGTATCTTGGATCTCACTTTAGACCCGCTAGGCTTCAAAGAAGACATACGTGCAAAAACAAAAAATGCTGCATGTCGCTGCTACAATTTGGAAGGAATATCGTGCTGACAAATTTGGCGATCATGGAGGGAGTCCTGCTAAATGAGAGGGGATCTGTTTGGCTTAACAAAATTAACAAGAACCACCCCAAAATTTAGGCGGGATCTCTATACGCCTAAAGCAAAGCATCCGAATTCCTATGCAACTTTCCCTTCTTATATCTAACGGAGAAGTTGTACTCTTGGAGAGTGAGGCTCCATCGGAGCAAGCGGCCATTTTTGTGTGACATTTAATTGAGCCACGTCAGAAGACAGTGGTCGGTATTGAAGATGAACCTCGCTCCATACAAGTAACACGACAACGTCTGGGCTGCCCAAACTAAACAAGCACATTCCTTCTCAGAAGCGCTCTAGGATTCCTCTCTTAGTTTACGGCTGGCATAGAGGTTAGGATGTTAGTCGTTACCGTCGCCGACCTATGTACCACGCCCATATTTCTGTCGCTTGCGTCACAATGAACTATGAAATCTTTTGCGTAGTCTGGCGCGTGAAGCACAGGACAAGAAATCAATAGCGTTTTCAAATTTTGGAAAACGTTCTCTTTGTCCTTATCCCAGTGCACGCTATGCGGTGCTCCCTTTCGGAGGGCATCCGTTAAAGGATTTGCCATTTGCGAGTAATTCCAAATGTACCACTGATAGTACCCCACAAATCACAAATATTAACGAACGTCTGCTTTCGTGCGCAGCTGTAAAAATTCTCCAATCGTAGCTATATTTAGCTCGGCCGGCGGTCTCCTGCCTTAGCCGACAACATGGCCCAGATAAGTAACCTTCGAGCAGCTAAACCTACACTTTTCCGCCTTCATCGTTAAGCCCGCTTCCCTCAACCGTGAGAACACCTGTTTTAGGTGCGATACGCGCTGTTCTCAGCCGTCCGAAAAAAAATGCTCCACCATCAAGATATGGTAAGGCGAACTCCTTCAAGGCTTTTGGGACAATATCCATTAACTTAGAGAAGCTAAACGGTGCGTTCTTCAGCCCGAAGCTGAGGGCGACAGGGCGAAAAGTGCGTACAGGTGAGATAAATGCGGCATAACGGCTTCTACTTTCTTGAAGGGAAACTTGCCAGTATCCTCGCACAAGATATATAGTTGAAATGTATTTAGCAGCTCCAACTCTTTCAATTCCTTCCTCAATGTTGCGTATCGGATACAGCTGATCCCTAGTGATGGAACTTAAATTACTGTAATCAATACACGGACAAGGCTCCTTATTAGGCGTTTATACAACTATTAGTGGTGACGTGTAGTCACCCTCAGCGGGCTCAATGGCTCCCAACTCTAGCATGCCCTGTATCTCGGCCTTCATAATTTCTTTCTGTCCTGGAGACACCCTGTAAGGCTGTGATCTTACGGGTTCGGTTAATGTCAGGTATATTTCATGCGTTATTAGTTCGATTCTACCTGGCCGATTGCTGAATCTGTCGAGATATTCCTCTAACACCCCTTTTAGCTCATCTAGCTGCTCGGATATAAGAGCGTGCGAGCTTACCGAATCTTTAATACTGCTTCTAGGTTGATTTCAGAGTTGGAGCTCGCCTTATACTCCTTAAACTAGGTACTAGTCTCACCCTGCTTTTTCAAGGAACAGTTAACACCTCCGCTCCGCTCTACGTACGGCTTCATCGAATTGCAGTAGTATATCCTCACCTTCCTGCGACCGGGTTTTCAGAGCATAGTTAGTATTTGCAAGTTTGTGCAACACTTTAACGGGCCCGTCCCCGTGAACGGCGAGCTTCTTCTTTCTTGAAGGTTTGAGGATCGTTACCTGGTCTCTTGCGTTAAGCGTACGAAGCCTCGCATTCTTGTCGTAATGGAAATCGGCCTTCTTCTGAGCTACTCCCATGTTCTTTTCGATTAGTTCTTGGGTTGCACTTAGCCGTTCCAGTAGATTTAGCAGGTATTCTGCCACTGTTGGACTCTCTCCTCTGTCCTCTCACATCTCTGTTAACATTCTCAGTGGAGAACGGAATGTCCTCCCATACACCAGTTCTGCTGGCGAAAACCCTGTAGTCTAATGAGGAACCGTTCGCAAAGCAAACAAAGTGGCCTGAAGGGAATTCTCCCAGTCCTTCGTGCGCTCGTAACAGAGCACCCGCAAAACTCGCTTATGCACTGAATGCCACCTCTCTACACTATTTGATTGAGGGTGATAGACGGAACTGTGTATCAGCCTTACCCCGCACTTTCGCAAGAATGTGCAAGTCAGTGCGCTGGTGAATACTGACCCTTGATCGCGCCTGAATTTCGGCGGAAAACCCAACTCGTGCGGATACTGTCAAAAGCGCGTCTACTACTTCGGTGGAGCTGAGCTCTTTCAGAGGATTTCCTTCCGGAAACTTTGTAGCCGGACACAGCATGGTAAACAAGTACGGGTAAACCGACTTTGTCTTTGGTAGAGGCCCCACCATGTCTATCACAAGTCGTGTGAAAGGTTCTGTTATTAAGGGCGCAACCTTTAGTGAAGCTTTCTATGTTTCTCCTAGTTAACCCGAGGGCTGGCAGGCGTCGCATGATCTTACAAAGTTTTCTACGTCTTTGAAGCAGCCAGGCCAGTAGTATTCCTGAAGCAATCTTTCCTTTGAATTTTTATGCCTAGGTGGCCAGACCACCCATTTCTATGACAGAGACTCAAAAGGTCCTCAATGTACTTAGTAGGTATGACTAACTGATCAAGAATCCTACCCTTTCGGTCTCTGTAGTACCGATAAACAACCGTCCTCTCTCTTGTACCGTCACGTTGCGCCTAGCAATGCCTTCTTTAGCTGTATGATGCAATTTAGTTAAGCTGTCATCATTCTTTTCCTCGGCGGACAGTGACACTCTGTCCACACGTAAGAGCTGATCAAAGTTCTTTGAGTCCGGTGATAGTAACGACCCTGTCTCGCTTGCGAGTGCGTCAGCGGGCTCGTCCTGTAGGCGTGAATTTTGAGACCCTATAGTGATATGCCCTCATTGAGCCGGTCAGCTGGCAGGGTTTCCTCAACTGTTTTGTCGTCCGTCGAGCCTAGCTCGGATTCGGTTACTGAAGTTGCCTTTTTTGCTGCTTCCGCGGGAGCAGCTTTTGCACTTTCAGCCGAAAGCGACGCGATTTTACGAGCTTGGCCTCGCGTCGACGCCTGTACTACGCCCTCTCCCTGTTTAAGCCCTTTGTCACGCAGTAACTCATCCGACCGATTCGAAAAGTGTAAGGTACTGCAGCGACAAGAATTTGGAAATTGCATCCTCGGATATGACCTCCCTGAACGGTCCACTGATTTTCACTTTTCCCACGGGCAGACACATGCTGTGTTCTTCTGCAACCTGTTTGATCCATGCTACTTCTCCGGTGAAGTCATCTACCGTCTCATAAAACAGATGGACAATGTCCATAGTGGCGGCACTGTCTCGCTGCACCCGACATGGTTTATCATGAACTTGCAGGTCATGAAGATATGGGCTTAAACTCCCATATTCTCGTCTTTTTCATCCACGTAGGAGAAAACTACGCTAGCCTTCACGCAGTTTAAAGCGATATGTCCCAGTTTGTGGCACTTATAGCAGCGGATCGGTTTGAAAGATTCGGCCTTTCTTTTCTGTTCTTTTTGTAAGGTTTCCTCGTTTGATTTTACCTCGCTCTTTTCTGGGGGCTCTTCCTCCACGTCTACAGGCTCCGGTCGTCCGGTCTGCGAACCCTTCTTGAACAGAAATGGATTCCGCGCTCCATTCCGACCGCCCCAATTTCCGTCCTCGGCGTTCAGCTTTCTACGCATTGCTTACTCTTCGGTTAATTCAGCCACCCTTTCCACAGTGTTTACATTTCCTCTGTCTTGCACCCGCAGCTTCACAGATTGGGGGATACTTTTGCAAAACTGCCCTAGACACATGCATTCAACAAGCATGTCTCTGCTCTCGTACGCTTCCGCACTTTTCAGCCACTTGACTAGGTTTGACTTTAAGCCATATGCAAACTCCTGATATGCCTCCCTATCCTTCTTGCCTGTACCGAAAAGCTTCGGCTGAAAGGCGGTACTTTTTGCAAAGACTAGCTTTAACCTTTGAATAATCATATGCATCCTGCGCACTGATTCTGGCGATTACTTCCGCAGCCTCACTCGGCAACATAGGCAACAACCGCTGTGGCCATGTACTCGGACCGAAGTTCATCTTCTCGCAAGTCCCTTCAAAATTTCCAAGGAATAAGCCCATGTCGTTCCCGACCTCAAATGGCTTTAACAGCCTGTCCATGCGGTATGATTCTGCCTCACTTGATCGTCCCAGAGCCCCTTCACTCCCTTAAGACCACTCCAAACGTTTGCTTTCAAGCTCAAGCTCCATTTTTCTTAACTCGCGATATTTCTCGCATTCCTCTCCGTCCCGTTCTTCTCTTTTCCTAAAAAGTCCTAACCCAATTTCAATGTCGCCCTCACTGACCTGTTCGGAAATCAGCTTCATTAATTCCCATTTGAGGATTGCCTTGCGTACCTCCAGGCGCAGTTCCTCACCAACAATCAACAATTCATCTCTCAGCAGTGTCCTTAACTCCATGATTGCCGCTTTACTGCCTTGGTCCTGCTCGCTAAACCTACCTGGGAAAACACAACCAAGCTAACAACAATCCAGCTTCCCTATTGTTCGAAACAAAACAAACATAAAATGAAGCCTAGAGAATCAAAGCAAGAACCAAGCACTCACAGCAGACACAGCACCACGTCGCAAAGTCCATCTCACCGCTGCCAGCCAGTTGTAATATTTGGAGTGGGGAATTAAATACATGGTATCTGGCCCATGCCGTCGTCCAACTTATCCACGCTGAGGACATTGTTGAAGTGAGAGACTTCTTGTCATCGAGAACGAGGAATATCGGTTTATTTAAAGTATTTACATCAGAACGTTGTAGTTCATCAGTCTAACATGAATGC
Source organism: Dermacentor variabilis (assembly GCF_050947875.1). Classification (NCBI taxonomy): domain Eukaryota; kingdom Metazoa; phylum Arthropoda; class Arachnida; order Ixodida; family Ixodidae; genus Dermacentor; species Dermacentor variabilis. The sequence continues at coordinate 76,063,620 of NC_134573.1, read as the reverse complement.
AAGAGGAATGCATTCTCAGCAGCCGCACAACAGCTGCTTATAAACAGTCTGTCCTCCCTAGATCCCTAGGTGAGGCAAAAACGGCCGTTCAGTCTGTTACAAACTCGGAGCATTCAAAGTCATCATAGTCGACCCCCCTTTAAGTGGGAGGGTTACACACACTGCCGCACAGGTTTCACTGACCCCGCCGAGGTGAGTGGGTTGTCGGAGACATGGTGCTTGCCCCGAGCAGGCGCCTCTTCAGCCCAGTGTTGACCCTGCAGACAATGGCCGCCGTGTCTGTCCATGACATTTAAGCCCCGTGAGACGGCTGCCAGGCATCTTCTGCCAGGTTTTCCACCGCTTCTAACTAGCCATGGCGGCCACGGCGAATCCAGTAACAATACTTGGTTCGGCGACCGCGTTTAGTCATAGCGGCGGCGGTCGGTTGGGGACGCGGCGCATTCTTGTTTTCCCAGAAAGGGTCATCGCAGCGGGCCGGGCGCGTTCTAAGGTCTGGTTCTCCGAATATCGCCACCCCCACCTGGCTGGCTGGTAATATTTTGTACGTCGGTACCCTTGCGGGCCGTTCGAAATAGCTTGAAATCCCTATGTGTCTACGCTAGCCTTCCTGCGTGAGGCTGATGGCACTGCTCGACACAGCGATCACTGCGGTTGATGAACCAGCATGGTACATCTATCAACAAGCTATCTGCGTCAGCACTGCCGTTTTGCTCCGTAAAGCCATAATATATGAGTACAATCGTATAATAAGGAAGCGTTGGCTATTGTTGAGGACAACATTTCCGTAATACGTGTGAGTAGAGAATGGAACGAACACAACCGAAAAAAAATTCCGCTATCATCCTCTTTCTCGAAGAAGAAAGAAAAACGGTCTAACGCCACAGTACGAGCTCGCATAGTCACGCCGCACAAAGTTTATAGATCTATAAACATTGATGCCGCATGCTTCGAACATACGCTATATAGAACAAAGATATCCGTAATCCAGCACCTACCACTTCTTCGGATGCTCGCACAGTTCGTAACGGTCGCTTTGCTGGACAAGTTTAGCTCACACTGTAAGGTATGCTGTTAGTACTAATCAAAACTATTTTGTTCATCGGTGGAAACCTCATACACAGAACCAACTAGTCACGCAATCTAATCTGCAGCTAACAGTTTGAACGCTTGTCAAAGTATAACAGCACAGCTCAGGACTATCGTAGCAGAACGGCTCCCACGCTGTTACGATCGTCGCGTATGTTTCATCCCTCCTAAACCGCAGCTAAGAACTAGAGGATAATATTACAATAAGGTCACATTAGTGAATGGAACTATCAGAAATGCACAATTGATCTGCGAGGCTGATTGTAGGCTCAAACATACGCGCGCACATCGCGTTACGTGCTCCCTCCGCCTCAACGCCAGCAGAAAGTCCGGCGGCCAAACCGACTTAAACCACTTCAGTACATCTCACAGAACCATTTTGCACGTATATACGCCACGTCATAAACCCAGAAACTACTGGCGAGCATATACCTGCCATGCAAAACGGTGCGCTCGCCCAAACTAGTATGCCGACTGCCTATAGATGGCGCCACTGCGTAGCAATATGGTGGCGCCCATGAAAAAACGCTGTATAGAAGCGCATTGAAATTACGCCCGTATGCTTCGAAGGAACTCCACCGGATACAGCTCAAAGTCTTGTGTAGGTTTGAGGTGGCGGCAAAAATTAATGTTATATGACTCCTTGTATGATGCGAAAAATGACTGCTACAACTTCGCGGTCTTTACGTGTCCAAGTTGCTCGCATTTTTATACATCTGCGGCAATAGTTTGCGCATGTGCCTGTCTGTCGCATGTTGCTACCATGTTCAATTATTTTGATCCCCAATAGAAGGCAGAGAGCGCGGAATTCCTTGTGCAAGCTGGCGTATGTGCACTGGAATCTCCCGGCTCCTAAAGAGCTGTTCATTCAGGGGAGTTACCACCTGTGGTAGAGGGCACGCAATGACTGCGCGAATAAATAGTGCGCCCTCTCACCGCTCAATGTCAAGGCCTTCATGAACCCGCTCATCACCAGGTAGCCGGCGGCTGCAGTAAATATGCGGCTGCGACAGTATGCAAGAGAAACAGAAATTAGTTCAATTAGTCAATCCATAACTAGCGTAACAATAACAGTATCTTAACCGATAGCTGAAGAAGGCTGGTTTGCGTTCGAGTTAAAAGAATAAGTACGCAGGTCCGCTGTTAAAATAACCGCGGGGCATATTGAAATGATCGAATGATTTGCGCTGACGGTAAAAAAATGAGAGCACTAAAGTTAAGAAAATAATTCAGTTACAGATTCTTCCTCTCTAGAAAGACAATATTGAACTTCGCATGGAGTTTTTGGTTGTCTTAAGCCCGACGAGTAACGTGTTCCTCATTTTTGAGTCACAGTCACAGTCACAATCTTTGAAGGAAAATAAAATAAGAATTTAGCTGCTGCTTCAGCGCGCGTAATGTTTTTTTTTTCTATTTAGTCCTAGCAGCTTGAAAAGAATATTTTGTGCTTGCCGCTTTTCTGTTTCATGCATTCTTTTGTACGCATCGTTCAGCAACGTAGTTCACCTCTCTCTCTATCTCTCTCTCTTTCCTTTTGATATCTACTCCGTGCACTATTGTTCAGCAGCTTCCTGCTCCTACGGCGGAATGTGCGTGCAGTGTTCGCTTTTACAGAGAAGCTGTTATGCGGCTACACAAGCGCGGAAAAACATTATACGCCAGTTCTCGCGGTATTCTGAAAAAAAAAAAAGAACGATCACTCACCTAGTCTATACGTTTGAACAAATATGGCAAATTCTAAAGGCAGCATAATTTTATTTATTTATTTTATTAATACTGTAAGCCTTTACAGGCGCTTACAGGAGTGGGAACAACAAAAAGAATACGCCAACTGAAAGTACAGATTGCCAGCAATAGAAAAAAAAAGATCCGAAAATAAGAAATGAAAGAAACAAAAGTCCTAAAACAGTACAGACTGTTCCTGTACTAAACAGTACAGGAAAGGGTGCGCGTTATGCACTGATTTCGGAATAACTGCAAGCGGCATACACAGTAAAAGCATACTCTACAAGAACTGCGATCAGCATACACATGAAACATACACTCCGTGCGCAGCCCCCTTTCTTTTTATACAACAGCGCAACCTGCTGATCAAAAAAAATTTTCAATCTTGGCAGAATATGTGATGACAGATTCCGAGGACGCAATGTCGTGTGGCAGTTTATTCCATAATTCTATGACGGACGGAAAGAAGGAATACTTGAATGGATTACAGCGGGAGGTATATGGCCTGATACTCTTGTCATGGTTTGTTCCGGCTGAGCGCTGGTATGGTGGTTTTAGGTACTCGTGTTTGCTTATATTAATGCTGTCATAAAAAAGAAGGTAGAGAAACTTTAAAGCAGCAACGCGTCGGCCAATTGCCAATGTTTGAATGTTGTACTCCAACATCAAGGCCGATGTTGGAGTATGCGGTTTTATTTAACGGTATAGATGAAATTGTTACACCATCGTTTTTTTGGCTTGTTTAGAGTTGTTGCACGAAGCGCTTAGATTTCCCCTATTCTCTCGAAGGACCAGAAACTCCCGGATTTCGTATATTTATAAAGGACGAGGGGGCGACTTTATGAGTGAAGTGAAAGTTCGAAGCTTATATGTTGTTCTTCCCAAGTAATTATTGAATAACTCGTCTTCTCCCAATTCCTATGCGTTATAGGAGGAGTTCCTGGTGATGTGGTAATCGCGTTCTTTATATCTCATTAAACGAGGAAGCGTGTTGTAGTTGATACACGACGAATGCTTAATCTGTGTAGGGCAATTGCAGCCCCAGCAGAAAATTATCTACGCAAGCGTCGCTGAGTGTCGTCGTGCCGCTATCCGCAATGTTTGCCACAGTCGTGAAACAACTGTGCGAGAAAACAACTTCAGATATGATGAAAAGGGAGGCGGGCAAAGTGAACATTGTGCGCCAAAGTTTTAGCGTTCATGGCTTAGTTAGAAGCGTTGCACATAACTACTAAATTTTCGTCTTTTCTATACTTTTATGCTCCATACAAGATTTGTAGTAGGTTTCCCTAGTGTCATCGCTGAACGAAACGAAGCATCTTCTTCATATTAGGTGAAAATTAGGTGCAGGTTACATGTAGACGAAATCATAAGCGTGCGGACTAATTTTGCCCTAACGAGTACGTTATACACAGGCAAGCGATGGCGAGCGTTGGTTACAAGTGCGCATTACGAACTATACCGCATTTATCCCGCTGCCTTGGGAACTGTGAACGCCACCGAGATCACATTTAGCGAAAATGGGGGAACATTATGGACAATGTTTTCAAGAGTAAAATGTGAAGCCATAGTTACTTCCCTGGTAAATAAAGCTCCCCGAGTGCCTAAAAGCTTTAGATGCGGGCAAGATTTCGAACTGGCTAATACCTTGCACCAAACGTTTTTATAGTGTGTTGTTTAACTACAAACCACTAAAGTTCACGATTCAACTGCTCTATAGAAGCAGCTTGGCTGAAACTTCAGTTCCGATTCTGCAAGAGTCGAGAAAGGATTTTCATTAAATATACATAATTCTTCTTTTCAGGCAAATAGTGCGAATTAAGCTGCCGCCTGCTCCGGCGGATCACACGGGCCAACAAATACGATCATATTGCCAAGCCCCAGTGAATATAAGGCATCGGTAGACTAAATAACCTGTAGTAAAGTTAGAACAACAACTTGGATCATAGTAGGCGAGCACTCATTCTGCTTGAGCCTCTCTTAACCAAGTAGCCCCTTCACTGTGCCCAACAGCTTATCGGCATCCCTCGACGGTCATACCGAGGCCATGAATAGTAAGAGCTTTATCCAATGATATTAACAACTTGCATAGTGCGAGCACTACCTTAGACCGCGAGCTGGGACCCTTAACTTTATTTGGAAGAAATTGTGCCCGAGCGAATGAGAATGCTCAGATAACAACAATGGTGAAAAGCACAGTCCTCGCTCGTTGGATCTGCTATCGCGGGTCAAGTTTTTCAATTAATTATATGTATATCACAGTACATTAAAAAGCAATCGCGGCTGCTCGGGCGTATCTTAGACGAAGAACACTGTTCGTGTCACGCGCTAAATCTCGATTGACAAAACTCCCTCGCTATACGATCGGTGACAAACTGAAGACTTGTCAGATATTAGGCGAGCTTCGCGCCGATCGATAAATTCACAAAAAGTTACAATACAGTGAAACTAAAAGCCACAATCTGGTGAAACAGTAGGTGGTTTTGAATTAGATAGTTTTAGCCAAATTCATCTACAAGTAGCCGAGCAGCCAAGTATACGGCACTCCAGAAGAGCATCACTTCGCTATATAGCTTCGCTGCGCGGAATTCGCATCACGTGATACGGTACCCTGGTTATATGTTAGCAACACTCTAATGATTTTTAGTTTCCTTCAAGAGCGTGGAGACGCCATCGTTAGCGTCACAAACACGGCCTAGCTGATGAACTTCTTTCACAGACTAACTCATGCTGACATGGATCAAAGGTTCCGTGTGGGTGCATCCTTAACGAAGCTCCTATATTACCAAGCTGTGCACTCGGTTGCCATAGGCGCTATAATAGCCGCACTAATCACAGCCGTGACGGCATCCACTGTACTGCGTGCACCGTGCATGATATGCCGATTCTAATGCTGCTTTTTACTCGCAGGGCTTCGTTCTGTGAATTCCATCTTGCTGGGCACTCACTTCTTTTGGCTGTTGCGGAAGACTGGCTTGGTGAACACACCCATGGGCACGTCTGGAATTCAATTTCAGTGAAATTGATTGAAATTTGCTTGGAAAATGCCCATATGTTTGTTTGGAAGGCTAGCAAACAAAGCTATCCCGGGTTCAACAACAATATCGAATGTAAGTACGCATGTAGCACACGAAGACATATCACTCGATTACTGAGTACCTCTATATTGCAATATATATATATATATATATATATATATATATATATATATATATATATATATATAGAATGCTCCTCATCCTCATGTGTATGTATCGTCATTACGTGCATCGCCTTCATATTTCGGCAAAGTGCTGGAATTAAAGGGCTTCCTCAGCAGTTGGCGCTGTGAATATCAAGAAGAACGGTGCTAATGAGGCATTAATCTCATGATCGTTCATAACTCAGTGTGCGTGCTTGTGAGTGCGCACGCGGGTGCATCTGTGCACGCATGCGCTTGCTTCTTGTCCTACTGTTGTCAATATAACGGCTGTTCCAAACATTGTGTGCACCAGCATTGTTGCTATCACTCTTGTTCAATTGTTGCTACGTAATCTGTGCACTCTGTTCTATGGCAAAGCAAGCAAGTGTGCTGGCTTTAAACCATTTATAAATGTTTATTTACGTTACTTACATGCAGGCACTGTACTGATTGAGATTATTTGTTGTAAGGTACGCATTTGGGCTGGGTGGTTCATGACTACGAGCAGAAAATAGCGTTAAGCGACAGGCCGAAGGGACCACAGTGACCCCAGACCACAGCGCTCAACGTGCTATGGATTGTGTTCCTCTCTTCGTCCTGTCGTTTAGTGTTGTTTTCACCTTCCATTTGTTGCTTGTACTTCAGGCCCTACATACAATATTTCGTATCGGAACTGGCATAAGGTTCTAAAACAATAATTACCGAGGAAGCATTTTCTTCGAAGCAATGAGTAGACACACACAGATGTAATATTTGCCCATACACACAACATGTATTGCGCGGCAACGCCTCGCAATTTCAACTGCTATGAAAGCATTTGATTGCAATCTGCCATGAAAATTATCCGGAAACTTAATTTCTTTAGGTCATACTCTCCAGCTTTTAAGGGCAATGTGTCCTATGAACTTCAATTCTCCCGAATAGAAGAAAACTTCTTCCTTCGTTTCAGTGGCTGATTCACGGAAGCAAACTTGCAATATTCACTGCACTTGATGCACATTGTCAAAGTGGACGCTGCAATTGAAAAAACAAATTAAGTTGCGTGGGTAAAGTTAGGTTCGATTAGGTTAGGTTAGGTTGGGCTAAGTCATGTTGGGCAGTATGCACTTGTAGAAGACAGAAGAGGTAAAGTCTGGTCCCCAGCTTCGTAAGGCTGGAAGCAAAGTACAGTTATTGCTGGTCCTGAAGTTACACTGTAATTTGCAAACTGTCTGCCAGTGGTCTCTTAGAACTTGGCCTAATCTGCATGTAAGTAAGAGAAGAATTAATCGCGTTCAAAGGAAGATAAGGATGGCTCTCACTACTTCCGAAACTCCTGCGCTAGTAGAACAGTAGAAATAGGCGAAAGTAGCACGAGATCTGCAATATCATGATGTGATTGGTTGTGCTTCTGCAGCATAAGTATTGCAACATATAAATTGTGCCTTTTTTCAAATACCTTGAAATGAATCGTATTCCAACCAAAATACACATAATATTCTCCAAAGTATTTTCAATTCAATTCAATTCAATTCAATTTATTTCCAGAATTACAAGTGTTCTGGTGGATACCAAAGGCTAAAAGCTGTTGGAAAACAGCTTGACTAGGCCGATGGTACTACTTCGACGAGTCTGAACTCTAGTTTTTTAAAGCATAACTTTGTACTACGTAATTACTAGCGTTAATCGCCTGCACGGTCGGTAACGCTTACCATTTACTACTTATTTTAGTGGAAACATTACATTTCCGCGGCTGGACTACTTACACAGGTGGTTTATACTCGGTGTGTAGGTGGCGTACAAGGGGCTGTACTGGTTCCTGGAACAAAGCACAACGAATGTTTAAACAAACTTGCGCAGAAATTAATTGTATTTGCCCAATACTTGTTTCCTTACCGCAAATGTGCATCTTTATCACTACCTTCATTTAGGCACGACGACCTCGTTGATGGGCACCATCTCTGATCCGAAATCCACTGATATTACTTACATTACTTGCATTATAAGCTACTAGCTTGAGCTAACAAGTTGTCCTAATGCATCAGGCTTCGCATGCACAGCAGCAAACCCCTGACGACCACGACGGGAAATGTAACGGAAGTGAGCGAAGCCGTCGTTGCGCATAAATATTGCAGTTCTAAAGAATGCACGTATAATTTGCCTGTGGCATCTTGTTGCTATTTTTGCAGGCCAAGTCTCTCTTGCACGCTTCCCCATTTAAGTGACTTTCTCTTCGTACTCTCCTTGCTCGCGCAGCTCGTTTGCATGCTCCCGCGCAGTTCGTACGTAAGCATTCCTGTGCCCCAACACCCTAGCAAACCTGCGCAAGCTGCCGTCTGGAGCACCATTCTTGCATGACTCACTGCCTTACCACTAACACAATTTGTAAAAAAAAAAGTATGAGCACCCCATGCCATGCTGCACCACTCAAGATACACAAGTGAACAAAAAAGTTTTGTAGTTTGCACATTCTATACCACAAGATAAACTGCTGATAGTGTTGCTGTTGCGTTAGGCCAGACCGCTAGCACACCACAGTAGTTTCTTGAACACGCGCTATCATGTTACGTTATTCACACCACGTACCCAACCGAAAGTGCATGAAAATTGTGTAGTCCAAGAAGTATCACAAAGAAACCATGTGCATCAACTAGTGTTTCAAAGTAAGTGTGTACTGGCGAGATAATTTTTAATGACAAGGGGAAAAGTTAGCCGGGCAAAAGATTTGGCACGCTACTGCGTGTTTATTATATAACATGAGATCAAAGTAAGATATAAAAGAAAAAGAAGCACGCGCCTCCACTGGCACACAGACTTGGAAATGAGCAGAAGTGAGCACCATGACATGAACAAAGTGGAACAACATAGGTAAAAAAAATATGTGTTCCATCTCTGATCTTTTCGCTCCACACCAGAGGTGAACACCCTTTTGTTCAACCGCGTTGCTACGGAACCCTTCTTCCGACTTCGTTCGTTTTCTGTAGCTCACTGTTGCCAATTTTCGAGTTTGTGTGCGAGCGAATGCGTGCGCATATTTTATTTTTTCTTCTCGTTCGTTGATATTACATATTAAATTTCTTAAATATTGACCTTAAATATCTTAAAAGCAACACTATGAAGTGAGAAAACAGTGCAGGCCAGTTCTGGGAAGATTCGGCGTGAATCTCGTCTTCTCTTCTAACTGTGCAAAATTTTGTAGTTCTCCAGATGCGGCATATTGCATGTGGCATTCGGTGCCCTCTAGAGAGAGAGCATGCTCCTGGTGCTTATGAAACGGCAGGAAGATGTCATCGAAAACGAGGTACGCATACTTCCATTCGAACAATAGGACAAATAGGGCAACAGGCGCACAATGTTGTACGACTTTTGGTGGACGCTGGCATTCGCAGCAGAAAGGATGGCTATCAGGGATGATCTCCTAGTTGACGTCGCTGAGGCGCCGTGCAACCTTGTACGGACCAGAGTGCCTCCCGAGTAGCTTTTTTGAAAGTCCCCGTGAGCGTACGTTACTCCAAATGCACATTTTTTGGTCTGGCTCATAGGTGACGTATCGGTGCCGCACATTGTAACGTCGTGCGTCGTAGTCCGGTTGTCGGGTGAGTCAGATGTGGGCGAGCTGTCTCGCTTCTTCCGCTACTTGCGCGAAAGATTCAACGTCCGTGTTTGTATCTTCCCACACATGTGCTAACATTGCATTGATCATGGCCATCCCTTAGCGGCCATGAAGTAGGGATAAACACGCGCACCGACCTAGTAAACATCTCACTGCCTTGTCCGTCGACGTCGTTGTCGCAGCCGGGGTGAGCAATTTGATGACTTACAACATGACCTAAAAAATGGAGTTCCTCGAAACTGAAGTGTAATTTTTCGGTTCCAGTCTTATGCCGGCGGAGCGCATCGCTTGTAAAACCGACGACTGCCATCTTAGGTGTTCGTCGAACGTTTCTGAAGAAACAATAACTTTGTTCAGGTACGCCAGGCATGTATGCCACGTCAGGCCTGAAAGAACTGTTTCCATGAGTCGCTGAAAAGTTGCCCAAGCTGAGTTGAAATTGAAAAGTAGGATCTTGCATTCGCAAAGCCCGCCAAGCGTTACGAAAGCACTCTTTTCTCTGTATCTCACGTCGGGCTCGATTCTCTAATATCTTCTCGTTAGGTTCATTGATGACAAGTAGCCTGTCGAGAGAACGGTCCGTATGAGGTAAACCCTGTACGTCTTTCTTTATGGTCAAGTAAACTTGTGGTAGTTGACAGAAAAGCGTAGACTGCCATTTTTCTTTTAGAGCATCACTACTAACCATGCAGAAGAGCTTTTTGACGGCTGCATAACGTCTGTCGCAGAAACGAGACGAGAAAGCTGCGTTCGATGCGTACGGAATCAAGATTCTTCTTTTTTTATTGCTTTTCTTTAGCGCGCGCGCCTCTCCGCCGTCTTCTTCCTCTTCTTCTCGACTCCCATGAGTTTCAACAGCTTCCGACCGCGAAAAGCTTTCTTCTCATCATTGGAATCAGCCTTCAAGTGTGTAAAGATGTTGTACTGGTCTCCGAACGTGTCTTCTTTTCGTTTTTAAGAAACAGAAGCGCGGCTTTGCGTCGACTTCAGAATATACTTCAATGACCTTAGCCAGGTTCCAGAAGGATCTAGGAGTGCGTGCGCCTATCAAAACGATATTTTCTTGGTTCACCGTCATTACTTGCTTTCTTGCGTTACAGTGCTATCTCAGTTCTTTCATATATTCCCTGTTCCATCTTTTCCAGCGATCTTTCGTGATTTTTGCTTATTTCTCCACATTTCATCTATGCAAATTTTTTTTACCTTCAGCTATGTCTTTATTCCTATGCTTTCCAGCTATTATATCAGCCGGCACAAAAGGTAGAGGCTTATCCGGTTCGCTGTGTACATATGTCACCGGTCTGTTAGTAAGGATAGCTTCAACTTTCGTTGTTATTGTTTGCATCTCTTCTCTTGACAACAGTCCTTTTTCGAATAACATTCCTCATTGCTTGTTTCATGCTTCGTACCATTCTTTCATGAAAGCCTCCCCACCAAGGAGCTTGTTCTGCGATGTACTTCCATTTCATTTGATCTCCTTGGCTTGCTCTTTTCGAGACTTCTTCCTGTAGTTCTTTAATCATGCGATTGCTGTCTCTGTTGGCCTTCTTGAACGTCCTTGCCTTGTCACTGTAAATGATGCAACAAAGCTGACTCTGTCAGCAGAATGTGGGGCTGTTTCTTGGTGTAGCGGTCTGGCGTCAAATCCTTGGCACTTGAGACACCCACCAATTATCTTCTTCACCAGCTCTCTTCCTTGTATTAACCAGTACTTAATTCGAAGCTGCGATTATGTGTCACTTATTCCTCCATGCAGTGGGAGTTGGTGAATATGGCTTACCAGCAGCTCTCGTTGCATACTCTCTCTCAGCACCTCAGTGTTTTCGTCGTGTACTGACTTGAGTGACTCGATCCCGGCAGCATGCTTGGCCTCCAGACTCCGCTCGATGTTTTCCCGCTCCTGGTCATACTCCAGCCTTTGCGAGCTAAGCGTGTCAGCGTACTGCTCCACTTCGTGCTTCAGTAGAAGTGGCTCTACGTCTTTCAACTTCACTTCTCCCTGGTACTGCTTCTGTCTTGCAAGCAGTTCCTTCACATGTCTCCTGTGGTCGACCTTGGTCCCTCGGAGCTTCTCCTCAAGATTCTGCAGTGTAAACTCGTGCTCGGCACGAACAGTCTCCACTTCATCTTTCAGCCTAGACTTCTCTTCAGAGAGCATAGACTCTTATCCGGTGCGTGCCGCTTCCGCTTCTCGTCGCAACGTCGCATTCTCTTCTGCAAGTCGTCTAATTGCAGTGATAGGGTCAGCCTCCGAGTTCAACCTGGCCCTTGTGATTCTCTCGGCAAGCTCTACGATTTTGTCCCTTTCTTTCTTGAATGAATCAAGTGCACTGCAGAGTGCAGAGTGACTCTGTCTTTTTCTGCTCTTCCTCGAGGGCAGAGAACAGTTTTTGGACTTCTTCACCGCGTTTGTCGATAAGCTCTGCCATTTCGGCAGAAGCCTTCGCCTGCTGTTCGTTGGCAGACCTGCTAAGAGCCTCTCTCTTTTCCCTGAGGCTGCAACGGAGGACGTGCAGCTCATCCGTCAGGCGGCGCCTCACGTCAGCTAGCCTTCCTCCGCCGTTTTCTCCAGCTGCTACACTTCTTCCCGATGCTTGCTCAGCAGATCCTTGGTACGTGCCACCTGCTCAGATAGGAGTGCCGCTTTCTCCTGAGAATGCTGCTCCTCGAGGCTTTGCTTGACGTCCAGCAGAACACGACAATAACATGACTGCCTTCTACCTTCTGCTAATGCAACTGCAGTCTGCAGAAAAAAACTTTATGAGAGTTTCTAGACTGGCAAGTAGATGTTTTCTCTTCCTGAATTTCACCAGGAGTAGATGCTGTGCACTGTGCTTTCAGTTCTTGGCTTCGGCACATAGACGTCGCATGCCATTTTTGACGTATCTTGCACCTAATGTTTGCTTTACATATTTTAGAAGTATGGCGAAGCCTGGTACAGCGGAAACATCTGCCTCTTTTAGCTTCATTTTCTTGTCTTCATAAGGCATCGCTTTCCTGCAATCATCAGTACAATTAGTAGTATTCTCGCAAAATAGGCAAAACTTTGCAGCTGTACTTTGAAAATTAACAGTTCTTGTCTGCTGCTTACTCTCCGTTCTGTTGCAGTAGCTTTCTCTCCTTTCTATTGACAATTCCTCGCTGCACTCTACCTGATCTTCTATGTATTTCATCAAGCGCCTAAGAATATCTTCTTGATGTAAAGCCACGTTCTGATCTTATGCTGAAGATCTACTGATCCCTTCTCTTTGTTTTAACTGGAATGCAATGTACACATCCACTGGCAGAGCTCTTCTCAGGATCGGAAGCAACATCGATGCATAGGACTCTCATGGTCATTGCAGCTTGCTACTGCACTCAAGTTGATTCTTTCATATGCATTTCTACCAGCACGTCATCTTTTCCGTACTTTTGCTTGAGTAGATCAATGGCATTCCCATAGTTACTGTCGGAAAACTGCAGTCCCTCAACGGCAGCTGCCGCTTTTCCGGTTAGTGAGGACAGAAGGTACGTAAATTTCTGATTTTCGTTCAAGTCGGTTCTTTCATGTACAGCTGTTTCAAGTTGCCGCCAAAATCTCAGCCATTTCATTTTATCGGCGTCAAACTTCATTATTTCTAGCTTTGGTAACTTCACTATCGTTGCTTGCTTCGATTGTGTAGCTTCGGTATTAAATTTGGGTTGTTCCCTCGCTATTTCCCGTATTCCTTGTCGAGAAAACTACGCGTGGATGCCGTGCAGAGCACTTATTATCTTTAACTCGTACTCAGTGGTTTTCGCAAACTCCGAGTCAGCTGTTACGGGTGTTACGAACTGCTCCAACTGCTCGTCTGCTTTCTTCAGCGAGTCTGCAATACCTTTTATCTGGCTGGCTATCAGCGACATCACTGTAGGATCCTGATTTTCCTCCACTTTCTTTTCAGCATCGCTTACTAAGTTGGTTATTTGTGTCCTCAGCGTTTTTCGTTTTTTCAAAATCACTTCTCTGTTCATCTTGAATGACTAAGGACACTGCTGGTCGCTTACAGATTCTAGCGGCGAAACGTCATCTAAGTCTTGGTCGTCCTCTGTGTCCGTGCCGGTCCTTGCTGTCGATGTCTCGCCTCACTGCCGTTGGTTCGCCAGCGGGCCTCCTCTTCGTCCCTCTTCTGTGGTCAGTCCGTCGTTCTGGTAGTCCATGGCCAGTCGGAAGAGGAGTAGCCGCAATCCTGGTCACGGTACCATGTCGCAGAAACGAGACGAGAAAGCTGCGTTCGATGGGAACGGAATCAAGATTCTTCTGTTTTTATCACTTCTCCTTAGCGCGCGCGCCTCTGGAGTCCGCCATCTTCTTTCTCTTCTCCTCCGCTCCCATGAGTTTCAACAACGTCGTCAAGTGCTTTCTGCACATGCTCTTGGGTCGCTTCGCACTCTCGGCGCTATATGGTACGGGTTCTGTCAGATTGGTGGTAATCCACCAATCCAGTGCTTAATCCAGTGCTTCGATAGTGGCGTCCATCCGACTCTCTATGTCGACAAGAAGCAATCGGGAAACTGGTGTAGTAGGTCTTTACCGCGCTATTTTTTCATTGGTAATAGGCTTGCGCTCACGCCAAGGGCAGGTGGTGGAGCAAATGTCTGTCTCTGTTGTGATGCGAATCATTCGCGGAATTCTGCTATCTCTTCCGGGTAAGCTGGTAATCTCTAGGCTTTCCTTGCTTAAGTTTGTCAAGAGTACTTTTCCTAGACTTTGATGACACTTCTTGTTGTGGAAACACCGTGACTCAGCAAAATCGCAATTACCTGCTCAGCAACACTTTGTCCATCGTACTCCGTGTCGCGGGCGATGGAAACAAGACGGCAAGCTAGCGGTGGTATTGTTATGTCATTTATTGCATGCAGAGACTTGCATTATAGTTTTGTGCTTGGGTTCGTGGCAAAGGTTGGTATGCCACACCTTATCTTTTAAATTTCTCCTAACCTAGACGGAATCAAACCCATGTTAGAAAGGTTTCTCAAGGACATCAATCTGACGCTTTAGCAGGCTGCACCAACATGCCTGGATATGTGTCGTTCTTCAATGAACTTTCTGTCACCCCAAAGCTTTAGCCAGCTGTGCCATGGATGTACTGGGTATGCTGCCCTCTTCAATGAGCCTCTCGCCAACTTGGGTCATAAAGTGTGTCACGAATGCGCAGCAATCAACGGAAGAAGTCGCAACGCTATACAGCCCTGGCGCGCCACGCTACTCGTCTCGGAGGCGACACGCGGACTATTCAACAGCGTCACTGGAGGGCGCAGCGTGTCGAGAAAGAAGCGCGAGAGAGGAGCGTGGTGGCCGCATAACGCGTTACACAGCGTTTCGAAGCACTAATTATGATGATGTATGTAGTTTTGTGGCGCAAGAACCAATGATGGCAAAGCGCGCCGAGAAGTGGTGTGGTGTGGACGATGGCTCGATCAATCGAAAGCGGTATTTGTGACATGGCTGTATAATGGCCCAAAAATGTTCATTGAAAAGAGCGGAAATTTTGCTATATCTGTAAAAAGTATTACTATGAGATATGACGTGCGCTATGAGCATAAAGGTAATGTATGCAAGGTGGTACACTAAATGATGAGCGTGAGTAGCACTACTGCCTAACTGTCGCCCTTAAACGCAAGGGCATGGATGCACGTGTTATATCAAGTAGTATTATTTATTTTTGATTATTTTTGATTATTTGATTTTGATTAAACTGTTTATTTTTTTCCAAAGCTTACAGAGGCAGCTCGTAAGCGCTAGAGTCCGGTAACTAGTCACCGATGAAGATTCCTTACTGTGCTTCAAAACCGACCAGGATAACAACAAGCTCCTTCCATTTGGATGGCAAATACTCAGCAGCCCAGATACTGTTTCAAAGGGTCAATTGCGTAATTTCTGTGCTTGGGTGAACGTGTTCAATCATATCCCGTATGATTCTTTCAGACCCTAGTGCAGAGCTCTGACATGTGGTCAAGAAAGCTTTAAGCTTGGCTATGCTCAACAGACCATTATAAGGATCGTTTGGGCTGCATCTACGCTTCAGTGGCTTCTGTTCTGCTATTTTATTTTATTTATGAAGACTCCGAATAGTGTGTCGATCTAGACGCATGCTCGAAGTGTTCACCCAGAGTGTCGGTCTGGCCTTTCAACTTCTTCTTGATCCACCAGGAGCAATTGGTGGATTTCCTGCCGTTTAAGACTTCGTAGTCCGTCCCATATTTTTGCCCATTTGTATAGGAATTAATGCCTCAAAGGAACCTCTCCCAGCTTACACTCCTAGCTTGCTGTGGCGTCCACTTTCATTGTGATTGAATGTGTTTGAACTCGGTCAGATTTTCAGCAGGTGGCGATCGACGGAGCATGCCCCATGCTTTATTTAGTTTCTTGCGCGCTTGGTTGCAGCCTTCATTCCACGGAGGCACTCGTCTTTTCTACGAGCTACCGCTTGTTTGTCGAATTCATTTTTCTGCTGCGTCAATAACTAAAGCGGTAAAATACGTTACGACATCCTCTATAGTAAATTCGCTGATGAATCTCGCGGTAAAAAAGCCGATTATGTAAAAGGTTTCCGATCGGCGCAGGCTAGCTTCCACCTAAGCACATGGGGAGGGAAGTCATGTTGTGTTAGTAGGTTTAGCATTACTGGAAGGTGGGCACTACCGAATGGATTTCAGATTACATTCCCTTCAAAGTCGCAAAAAAGGAAGCCGAGCCAATCACATGTCTACTGATAAATATGAGTTATGATAAAATTTATCATAGGTTGGCTCCTTTTTACTATAAGTACGCACCGGTGTTTGCAAGAAAGTTCGCAATAAATCGACTTCTCGCGCCACACTGCGAGTCTCTCCACATCGTGGGGAGACTACGCAGTAGTACGGCATGCATTTGGAGGCGGCTTCGCGGTGATGACACAAGATGGTGCCACGTGTCTCAGGGAAGAACAAAAGAGGAGCCGCGATGCAGCAGACGCCTCATGCATAACTCGTTTCGACGGTGACAATACATCGTGTCGCTATATTGGTTCAATGTTAAACGCTTCACCATCGACAGTGATCGTGAGGTGGGTTGTGCCGAAATTTCTTTCATCCTGAAATGCACGCGATAGGACGCTGTCTCACGAAACACTACGCAATCCCGACTGATTGCAGCAGCCCATCCGATAAAGTTAACAAGCCTTTCGGGCGTTTCATAGACCACTACTTGGACGTTTCTTACAGACAGGTGGCTGAATCGGCCAGTGTAACCTAATAGCACATGAAAAAAAAAACAGACCCTACACATTTTGCGCACATAGTGGTATCGAGCGCACATGGCGCCACACAGTGCGTGAGCGTCGAAGCACGGCGAGAGCTCGGGCTCGCTCGCGTCGCCACTCCCATCCTCCTAGACCTACGTCACCAACACAGACCAATCAGAGCAAGCAGTTGCGCAAGCGTTCAAATGGCAAGAGGACTCGTCGTGGTTCTGCGCGCAGTTGTTTACCTAATTCTATATTTCACGCAAACTTTTTTATGTAAGGCTAGGGTGAGATCACAAAGGTGCGTTGAACGGTCACGTTTTAGACCAGTGCTGAGCGGTTATTTTGCACTGCCACTTATAGCACGTGCTCAAATGGTCACCGTCTGAAGCAATACAGCACTTGCTTTTTTCCAACACTTCTGCTGTCGCAGCTTTGACCGAGGACGTTGGAATCTCGCGGAAGGCTCTGCTTATTTTTGCCTTTAGGGCGTCCGGTGTGGTAGTTTCGCTGCTATACACGCGATCTTTCACGTAGACCTCCCCCCCCCCCACAAAAAAAAAAAAAAGAAGTCCAGCGGTGTTGTGCTCGGCAACCTTGCAGGCCAGGGTACGGGTCCGTGCCGGCCAATCCACTGTCCAGGAAAAAGCTTGTCGAGCCACGCTGGAGAGTAACTACTACTGCGCGCGAGAGCTCCATCGTGTCGAAACCAAATGTTCCGAAGGTGCGCACGTGGAGGGTTGCAACAGACGTCACTGACGGGGCCATCGACGATGTCGTTGACGTAGCGTTGCGTCCTTAATGTGTTCTCACAAAAGCTGGGTTGAATGCTATTGCCATAAAAAATACCGCACCACACATTAAACGAACGCTGGTATTGGTGTCGCGTTTGCGCCAGCCAGTAGGGATTCCTATCACTCCAGTAGTGCCCGTTGCGAAGATTAACTTCTGCGTTGCTTGAGAAATTAGCCTCATCCGTTCAAAGCACGCGAGTGAGAAACTCCGGTTCTTTTACACAATTCGTGAAAATCCAATCCGCAAAGTCCAGTCTGTTTTCAGGATCTTGGTCTTCAAATTTTTGATGGAGATGTGCATGGTACGGGTGCATATGACCATTTTTTTTAATCCTCCTCGCTGAGGACCTTGCGATTCCGGCCCCCGCACTGGCGTCGCGCGCACTACCGTGAGAGTTAACGGCAAAGAATGCAAAAACATCCGTTTCCGCTTCTTTAGCTACCGTCGCAGTCCTGTGTCGCTTTCTTTTGATGCTACCCGTCTCGCAAAAGACTTCGTAAGTGCTAAGTATTGTTGATCGACTAGGCCGTTCTCCACAGTGCCACATCGGGAATAGCTTGCCGCCTTCCTCTTGTCGCCGGCGCCACCCACAGAGCCGGAACCGTTTTAGCCTTCTGATCAATCGTGAAGGGCACGACTGTCTTCTTGAAGAACAGGCCAATGGCGCGGTGCCGTTGAGATCTCCCATTATTATGCATGCACTTTCATGTCAAGCAAAAATACTTTACTTAATCAACAGCAGCATATGCTGGCTGTACAGATCCTCCAAATCGCATTAGAGGTACAAAACCTGGGCAAGGTTTGCTTTTATCGCTAAAGCGACCAAAAGGAACATGTGTTCCCGGTGCGCCTGTCTACAGAACAAGGTGAGGGTGCAAAATTACAGTTCCAATTGCCCCGTCGGCGTTACCCGGCTTCGAAATTCCCCCTCCCGCCATTATCACTGGCTTATCATTGCGTCAGCGGCATGTTCTCATGATGCCGCGACCATCACATAGCGTGGAGCCCTGTATGGAGCTGCCGCCGCTAGGAAATCCGTGTAACCGTGGCTTTTCGCTTGAGAGCGCTTGAGTAGCGGTGCGCGAACGCGCATCTATTTCCTACTTTGGATTTTTCACGGGCTTTTGTTATTGCTCGAAAAAACGAACGAGGCAAACCTGAGAACGAAACAAATGCTCGATATGGAGGCTATTTGAGGTGCCCTACAACTTTGCAATTTATATGTTTTGGATTCGAGCAATAATTCAAAAGCTCGCTAATTAAAATCGATTAAATGATACTTATGATGAGAAAAAACTGCCTGTAAGTACACACGACTACGGCTACTATGCAGTCGGTACACTTTCTCTAGAGCTCTAGGGTTTTTCTTTTTAATCTCGGTCCAAGTTAACTGGGACACCTCACCTGAACATGTGGTATGAACTGTTCTTTTTCCAGTAGAGAGCTGGAAATGTTTGCCTAGACGTTGCGACGGCGTCCGCCACCGCAAGGTCGTCTCCCACTGGAATATTCTGGAAGTGAGAAATGCAATAATATATTACGAATATAGTCTGACACAACATTTTATAGAGAAAAGATAAGGGTAAAGCGCGGGCGGACTACCAGGCAACTTCAACGAAATTTCACTCTAGCTAAACCAGTTACAAATAATTAGTATGCGGGGTGTCCCGAGTATCACGCACGAAACTTTTTGTCAGGCAATTTGTCGCTTCTGTCGCTGATTGCTTGCACCAAATTTTTGCAACCGCGGAGAGTCAGTAAAAAAAGGACGCCCAAGATTTCTGGCTATTGAGTTTCTGCAGGCACATGTATCTTAGTCCTATGCTCTGCGATGCAACAAGGCGTATCACTGGTTTCTGCTTTCTTTTTTCAAAGCCTGTCACGAGCTTCGGCCATTTAGGCAGGCAAGTGCAGCACATACGTCGCGCGCTGACGACGGCCTCTGCAAGATATTACAGCGTTGCGCGCCTCTAGCGAAAGCACCTGAAATATTAAAATCAAACGCCGCGCCTCATCCCTCTCGGGAAGTTGCCACACTGACACGGCCGCAGACACAAAAATCGCTCTACGTAAAACGCACTGCTAACAACGTCCCCCCCCCCCGAACACATGTAAATTTGGTGAATCACCTATGCGGAACGTACAATGCCACCATAGTAAGTGTGCGGCAGCGAAAAAGAAAAGGAGAGAGAAAATTGCGCCGATTTTTCGCACTGTCGGAATCAATGTTATCAATGGGTAATCAAAGCAATTTCCATGGTATGCCATGTAATAATAAATCGTAATAAGTTTTCTACGATAGCATATTTAACTCGGTTGCCCGAATAAACCGCATCGTGAGATTGTTTTCGAATATTTCATGCACGTGAATTTGCATCTCTTTTCTCACGGAGAATACTTCTTTTTCGTGCCCAGAAATCAATAAACCTTGAATATGTAACGGACGTTGCATCATTACTGCAACTGCATTAACACTTGCTTTCAACAGTAATAAACGTATTACACAGTTACAGGACATTATTCGCATGCTATAGTGTCACAGTGACAGGAACCCCTCACTGACCGTCATGTAAAACTCGTTCAACAATTTTAAAAGCAGGCAAAAGTCTTGTTCGTGTGTGGATAAAACAGTAGAATATGACATGTTAAAGAAAATCAAATCATAACTGTGCAGTTAACTCAGCCAGTTGCAACTCGTCCTGTGAAGGAGCGAATCATTTATGTATAAATGATTTTTGCACGTACACATCTAATCAATTGTGCAGAGATATCAGTGTTCATAATAACAGTTTCTAATACTTTTGTGTTTGAATTTATTAGTGTGTAAGCCCACATAACACTATCTGCCATTACTACCTTTATAACTAATTAAAAACCATGCTACTTGCAAGAACATTTCACCCGGGCATCTTAAAAACAATCAGAATTTTGAAGAAACACAATATACAGATAATTCAATACAGGGCCAGAAACAGCTTTTTTTTAATGGCACACTCATTTATTGCAGTTTAAGAGCGCGTTACAGGTCCCTGAGGCTACAGGAGCACGTGTCGTTGAGATTGGATCCTTTCTGTACTCTCACCAGGACGGTCCCACATATTCATTTGTTTTCGTCAGCATCTCGGACACATTTTATTCTAGATCCTAGCCACAGATGGCTTCGCTGCAAAAACTGGCAGAAGCGTAAGTGAAGTAGCTTACCTTCTTGCGCTCAGGAGTACCAACCAGATTCGAATCACAACAAAGTAGCGTTTCAGAAATTCCGGACTGAGTAGGCACTTCGCTCGTGCTGTTGTGAATACTGTGAGCGCAACATATGCCTGACTTTCATCTTCATCATCTCTGCATAGTGTAACGGTAACGAAGAACGCCGCAAGTGAAGGAAGAGGAAGGGAAGAGCAATCAGAAGGATACAATACCTGCGAGTCAGGGGAATACTCGGTTTTTTAACGGCTGAGATTTGGATGTGTCGTGTTGACTTAGAAGGGTTTGGGTGAGGGCTAGTTGTTACAGGTCATTCATTTTAAAAAGCGCCAACAGACACACGGACAAGGACGAGCACAGGACCAGCGCTGTCCCAGCAATTCTCTTCCTTGTCCATGTGTTCGTGGCGCTGTTTAGTATGAGTGTTTCGTGTACCACTTGGAAACTATTCAAGGCGTCGGATGTGCGTTACATTTTGGTGGCAGCGGTCTTCTTAACCCAAAGCAAGACGTACCCCAGTACGATGCCTTTGCTCGTGTCGCCACTGCTATCTATGCTGACACCGTCATCGTGACAATACGCATCCGCCGCCGCCATCTGAGGCTTCAGGTTCTGCAACAATCTTTTCAAACATTCACCCTGCCGATTAGAATTCCACTCCCCGTTAGTCTTCGCCCGACCTAGCGGCTCTCCTGGGCTCTTTTGAAGTACTCTTTGTCCCCCAACTGCTCTCTGTTGACAAGTGCTTCGATCAGCGTATGTATTCCGCGTCGAGTCGCATCGCCGACCTCATCACACGTGTTTGAAGGCGCCGGGCTCCCTTTACAGTATCATCATCCACTGTACATCTTCTTCGTCTGTATACATGTATATCACCATCAGCTGCTCAACTTGATCTTCGTGTGTGGCAGCGCGAGCTCGGCTGGAATAAAGCTGTTCCTTATAAGTGGCGGGAGGTGCCTTTCGTTCCCCAAGACTTTTCGCACGCTCTCACTGGAACTTCACTCGGGTCAGCGCATAACACCACCGGCAACGCTCGATCCAGCAAATCCAGGAACGTCCGATGCCGCCGCTCCCCTGCAGTCTTCACCATTTGTCATAACCATCAAGAGCAGCCAGCGCGGCCCACAAGTCTATGCTCGTCTACGAGGGGATGACGTCTAGGACTGGCTCCGAAACTACCGAAATTGTAAGCAAATTCGACAAGTTCGACAGCTCGCAGATGTTGCGGAACGTCCCGATCTACCTGTCCGGTGTCGCGAAAACCTGGTTTTGGAACTATGAGCTAGATCTTCTTTACTAGGCGACGTTCACGCAAAAGCTTCAGTAGATTTTTGGCGCTCCCGCTGTTCGCGCTAAGGTCGTAAAAAAGAAGTTGGGTTAACACATTTAATTTCCTGCAAAATCATCAACTGTATACATTGAGGATGTGCTCGCATTGTGCAAGCGTGTGAACACCACCTTCTCCCAGAGCGACCGAATACGCCTTATTATTAGATGCAGAAACACCATCGCTTTCAGCGCCCTTGCTAATCAAAATCGTGCTACCATCCAGCTTGTGATCATTACTTGACAGCGACTTCAACTACGGTCCCTCAGGCTATACACCGATACCCCGGACATTCGTCTCCCTTTGGCTATGTACTTGCGCACCCTGATCCGTGACATTGTCCGTGAAGAGCTTCACGAACGGTGCAGACGTGCTGGCGTGTGTCTGGCAGGACGCCCTGGTGGAGGTCCTGCCAGACAGATTTGCTATTACTGTGGCTATTGAGGGCCCATCTCCCGATTTTGCCGAAATATTTAACAGCACGAGCCATGTGTCTATGCTTCTGAGGAACGTACAGGCGTGCATCCAGCAGTCGACTATGAACGCATCTCCTACCGCTTTTCATAACACAGGTCATCTTCTCCTCCCGACTCTATTGATCTTCTTACGCGAACGAACGAATAAGAACGGGAGACTATTTACGAACTGTATTTACAAAGGATAATGCACCGCTGGCCAGTCTAACCGACAGCTCGAGAGCCAGAGAGCGTTCATCGTCTTCGTCGGGGCGCCCGCGTGCATCAGCCACAAGAAAACATGCCATATGCATGTATCATCATTCCCGGCGGCGGAAGCACCGTACCGGTGCGTCTAAATATCCGTGATAACAGGAGACTAGTATAGTTTGAGGCGTGCGACATGCACAACGTCAGTGGCAATCGAGGTTGATGAGGCACTGGTACTGACTGGGGCGATTTCATGTTTAACTGAAGTCACGGCACGCAGCACTCGATATGGGCCTGTGTACAGAGGCTGACTTTTTCCGAAAGGCCAACGTGACCAGTCGGGGACCACAGGAGTACCAGAGATCCAGGCAATGAGTGGACGTCTCTGTGTTGGCGGTCGTACAAACGCCGTTGCTTCTCTTTTTTTTTAAATTGCGATAAAGACTTGCCTTTAAGGCATAATTCTTGGAGCGTATATGTGTATTATATGTGTGCTGCACATATGTGCTTCTCTTGCGAGGTAAGGAAGCGAGTGCGGGCAATTTCGCGTGCTGGGGCTGCCCTGGTGTTGGCGTCAAGTCCGTATTCGCTGGTCTCTGCTGCGGCGGATGGGAGGGATGAGTCCAGTGGCAATGTAGGTTCCCGGCCGAACAGAAAGAACGGGAAATAACCGGTAGTGTCATGACGCGAAGAATTATAAGCAAAAGTGACATAGAGTAAGGCAAGGTCCCAATCAGCATGGTCGGACGAGACATACTTTGCTGTTAGGGTACGATTCAGACGCTCCGTAAGACCATTAGTTTGTGGGTGATAAGACGTAGTCAGCTTGTGCTTGGTTTAGCAGGACTGCAGGATGTCGGCGATGACTTTAGAAAGAAATGTCCGACTACGGTCAGTGATCATTTGGTGTGGAGCGCCATGCTGCTGAATCACGTCGCGTAAAAGAAAATCGACGACATCTGTGGCGCAGCTTATTGGAAGTGCCCTGGTGATAGCGTAGCGCGTGGCATAATCTGTCACCACAGCAACACACATGTTGCCAGACGTGGATATCGGGAAAGGGTCACGTACGTCCAAGCCACCGCGAAAGAACGGCTCCGTAGTAATGTCGAGCGGTTGAAGTCACCCGGCAGGGAGCGTCGATCGTGCTTTTCGGCGCTGGCATTTCTCACACGCCGCGACGAATTTCCAGACGGAGCGGGCAAGGCCTGTTCCAAAAGAAGCGTCGGCGAATGCGGTCGTAGGTGCGGGAGACGGCAAGGCGACCTGCCGTTGGTAAGTCATGAAGTTCTTAGAGAACAGCTGAGCGGAGGTGCTTAGGAATGACGAGGAGTAGGGCAGGACCGTCGGGGCGTAAATTATGACGACATAATACACCATCCCGGAGAACAAACAGGTGAAGGGACTAATCACAAGACGAATATTCCAAGCCATCAATGATGGTGCGCAAAGCGGCATCACCGCGTTGTCCGTTGGCAACGTGTAGCAGCTGAGAAACGGAGAAAACCCAAGCCTCGGCATCGCGGTCAGGGTCGGCGGGTGGTTCGTCCACTGCATAGCGTGATAAACATTCTGCGTCTTGATGTAATCGGCCCGAGTTGCACACTGCTGCATAGAAATATTATTGCAGCCACAGAGCCCAGCGACCAAGCCGGCCGGTAGGATCCTTGAGTGAGGAAAGCCAGCAAAGCGCGTGGTGATGGTCCGTGATTGCAAAGAAGTGCGTGCCATGCAAGTACCGGCAGCATTCGGAAACAGCCCAGACGAGAGCCAGGCGTTCACAGTCAGCGATCGAATAGTGGCGCTCCGCTGCTGTGAGCAGGTGGATAGCGTCAGTGATAACGCGATCTTGACCCTGTTGGCGCTGGGCTAAGACGGCTCCGATACCGCGACCATTGGCGTCGGTACGTACCTCTGTAAGATAGGACAGGTGAAAAGGGGCCAGTATACGTGGCGTGGTGAGAATGTTGGCGAGTAAGGCAAACGCGGCAGTTTTAACGGGGCCCCACGTAAACGGCACGTCCTTCTTCAGAAGTTCAGTAAGTGGTCGGGCAATCGCTGCGAAGTCTTTAACGAAGTGTCGGAAGTAGGAGCAGAGTCCCACAAAACTTCGGACGTCTTTGAAAGATTGAGGTACAGGAAAAGACGTGACCGCACGAATTTTCTCCTGGTCTGGTTAAATACCGGAAGCATCGACGCAGTAGCCCAGCACTGTAATCTCCCGATGACCGAAGTAACACTTCGATGAATTTAGATGCAGCCCAGCCTCGCGGAAGATTTGAACTGCTGATAGACGCTCAAGGTGTTTCTCAAATGTCGATGAAAATACGAGAACGTCGTCTAGGTAGCAGGGGCAGGTTGACCATTTGAACGCTTGAAGTAAAGAATAAGCATACGTTCGAATGTTGCTGGGGCGTTGCATAGGCCAGATCGCATCACACTGAATTGATATAGGCCACCAGGTGTGACGTACGCGGTCTTCTCTTGGTCGTTTTCATCCACAGAAATTTGGCTATCACCAGACCGAAAGTCAATTGATGAAAAGTATTTGACACCGTGGAGACAATCGAGGGCCTCGTCAATGCGAGGCAAAGGGTAGACGTCTTTCTTCATAATGCGGTTTAAATGACGATATTCAACGCAGAAACGTCATGTGCCATCTTTCTTTTTAACAAGGACCACGGGGGACGCCCAAGGGCTCGACAAAGGTTGAGCAATACCTTTCATCTTGAATAACCTTACACTCTGAAGCAGAAACTTGATATGGCCGGCGTTGAATAGGACTGGCATCACCAGTATTGATGTGATGCTTAACAACTGAAGTTTGGCCCAATTAGCGATCGTTGAGGTCGGAGAAGTCGTGGTAGGAACGCAAACGGCGGCATATAGCTGCCGCTTGTTCCGACAATAGGTTCGCATCAATCATGGGATGAAATGTTGCGTCAGGGCAAATGGCATCCTGTGGACATGGTGAAGAACCTGAGCAGACGTCAGCTGATTGATGGGACTTCCATTGAGGTCGGTGAGCTTCTCCTTGAAAGCATCCCAGCTAGAAATCTCGTCCTCTTGTGTCCGGAACCGGACACAAGGAATGCCGTCCAAGTAGAATAGGACATTCGCTAGCATAATGGTAGGGTCACAGTGGTTGTTTTGGCTAACACACTCGTACCGGATGAGCGAGTCCTCAACGTTGACATTATGTTGACCGGAAAATATGCCAGGATAGCGGGGGTTGGTAACTGTAACGTACGTGGCTGGTGGGGTCGCAGGAGTAGAAGCAGACGAGGGGTCGTCACCGGTAGCCATTGCGGAAAGCAGGACGGTGCGCCGCTACGGAGCTCCACGGCGAGGACGGGCAACAGCACCCTCCGAAAAAATGTTACGTGAACGAAGGAATAATAACTGGAGACTATTTACAAAGTGTAATTACAAAGGACAATGCCGCGCTGGCCAATCCAACCTACAGCTCGAAAGTCAGAAAGCGTTCGTCGTCTTCGTCGGGGTGCCCGCATGCATCGGCCACAAGCAAACACGCACTATGCATGTATCAATATGGCTGCAAACTCCCCTTCTCAGTCATGCAGGTCACCATCTCCATGTCTTCGTTCCATGTCACTTTTCGGGCCCGCTCCTCTGTCACAAGCGCACACCCGGAAAACTCGCCTATGCAGTTTTAGAATGCAAATTGCATCCAATGGACAGCCTACAATGCCTCCAGAGCAGTCGTCGAACTGGCTGCCAGTGTTTGTAGTAGGCTTACCCGTCAAAGCTCGGTATGACACAGGCGCTGCCATTTTGGTTATTTGTGCCGACTTTAGTTCCCGTCTCCAAAAAGTGATCGCGCCCTACTGCCGCCCTTTTCTTCGTACAATGACCAACGCTATTATTCGTCCAATTGCGCAGCGTACTTTTCGCGTGTCCAAAGACAGAATTTGTGACCGCATTGTTTTGCGGTATTTCATGAAAGTACTAACGAACCCATCTTGGAGTGGGACTTCTTAAATTCTATATCCGCTTCTATCTTTTCTCGTCAGCGCCTCATACATCAAAACTGTGAGCTGGGCGAGTTGGTGCTCTTCCATTTTAGTAAAAAACTCGGCGAAACAGACGCAGACGTATACTTAGATAACTTTCAAAGCCATAGTTTCCGAGAGTAACACTTGGCAGCACGAAGTTTTGAACAGACCTCAGCGTCATTTGTCGCCTCTAAAAACTGATGCATGGTTTTACAGCGAAGCTGTTTATGGCTAGGTTTGGTTCTGGCGATCTCGTCTCCGTAGACATAGAGCAACAATTTTCCATACGTGCGCCGATTCCGAAGTTAGTGCAATACCGTTGCGACCCGCGGCGGAGGTGCAGTTCGCCGTTAACGGACCTTCATCCAGAGCTTCGCTAGTCATCCTTCTTTACCGAGTTGAAGGCCACTGAACATTTTCTTCGTAATTCTAGTACATTTGTCTCATTTGTGAATGGGCCTGCCACTGTTATTAGCATTGATGGACTGGACTTGTACTACTCCCTACCTTATAATAAGTTGATGCAGTGTGTCAAGCAATTTATAGCAGAAGCTAATGCTGAATAATCGTTTCTTAGTAACTGCATCATTTCTGGTGAATGTTTCATCGAGATTCTATCATATATATTTTTAAAAAGCTTTATTTAGAGCTTTTTTACAGAAATCAGGAGTGCGTATTGGTTCTAGCGCTGCGCCTGTTCTCAGCAACATTTTTTTTTTGCTTTTTGGACGGAAGAATACAAAAATACATGGGTGACTTCGTTGTTAAGGGTCTGCAATATGTTGATTTTCTTATTATTGTGAAACCCTTAGACGTACAAAGAGTCGATGTGTTAAAGGTGTTCAGGGAATGTGGTGAAAGCCTTAGTTTCACGTGGGAACTGTCTCTTGAAAAGAGCAACAATTTTTGGACTTAACGGCAGTATTTTCTGCAGCAGACCACGTTTGCTGGGAGTATTCCCCTTAGGTAGCGTAGAGGTTACTTACATTTACCTCTGATCACTTGAAAGTAGTCAAAAGTGGTATTTGTGCTTGTTGCATACACTCTTCATTGTTTACCTCATATACCACCACAGGGTGCATCATAGTTTGGAGAAGCAAGTACCAAGACTAAAAGAAGCAGGGCACCCTACTGGTGCTAGCTCAAGAGCTTCTGAAAAAGCGGCAAAATCGGTGTAAGGCATTCCGAGAAGAGAAACAGTTGACGATGATCCTATGATGAGAAAGAATGTAGTTTCACTTCCTTATATGCCTAAGTTAGCATAAGGGTTAAGAAAGACAGCAAGCAGGTATAAGGTTGATGTTGTTAGTATAGGCCTATAGCTTGGTCATAGTTGTGTAGCCATGCACAAAAAAACTGAATGCAGTGACGAGTGACAACGGTGCAGGATGCTTTCTCAATCATAAGAAGACGTTCGTCGATTGCAAAATTCAAGTTGTTCAAAGAATACTCTGCTCGTGTGTAAAGGTTTACGTAGGGCAAACCAAGCGATGTTTAAATATAAGGATCCAGGTTCATGCGCTCAATGTAAACAATGGCACTGGTTCACATTTGGCGGTTCATTGCCGCCTAAGGTTGCGTAAACCCGGTTTTGAAAAAAAAACTGATTTTGTACAGGCACAGAGCACAAAACACGAAAGAAATAATGGATGCCTTTTACATCTTTTTGGAAGGTGACACATGCAGCAGTCAACCTCCTATAGCTTTGTCACATGCAGAAGCATCAAACCTTCGGCAGTGTAGGTGAACCAGTTCTTGATTAGCCAGCTTTGGTATTGCCACGTGTATATTACTGTCGTCTTTCCATGCACACGTGAGAGGGTGTCTGTTCCCTTTTCCATGTAGTCTTCGACTTATTCTGTTTCTTTAAAAATGAATTCTTAGTTGCGAGTAGCGCTCGTGTTTGTAATTTCACTCTAGTTCGTCAACCTCTTTTTCACGTAGTTCTTTTGTTAAAAAGCGCCTCATACAAATGGATGCCACCGGTTATCTGCCTAACTATGAATAAGGCATTCGCCTCACCTCCTCGCCTTACGTTCTTTAGTCATCTAGAGAAGAGATTATCAGTGTAAACTCCAACATAACGGTTGGCGACGTGCTCATTCTACACTACTACCATGCCCTATCTCGAAGGATTCTGATTGCCCCTGGCCTTGTTCGCTTCTATAAGGGGTCTGCATTGCTTACAGACTTAAAACCCTTTGAGCGTCGAATTATTTTGAAAAAACTTTCCCAGGTGGTCAAGTTACTATATCGCGGACCTTGAATGTACGAGTTGTATAAAGTCGGGAATAAATACTAAAAAAAATTAGAAACAGTACTTTCGTGTCCGCATCACTCAGAACTCCAAAGTGTTTAATACCATTTCAGAGTGTGGTGGTACTTGAAACACGGGTCTCCGCACAGCACCTCATTGCAGTCTGCAAAACCTAAATTGCGTGTATGTTCTTATCTTGGCGCGACGAGTTCTGTTGGCGCACACATAACATCTTCTCTGCGTGCGGCTGCATTGGGCAGAGGTCTGAGGCACCTTCTCGCGTAAGCGCGTTGCCGCAGAGAGCGAGAATGCCTCGTGAGCGGCGGTGATAAACAAGCTAAGAGCAGCGCCAATCAAGATAGAAATCAACTTCCGCCGCCCCTGAGATAGCGTGCCGACTAAGAGAAAAATCACGTTTCGCGCGCCTCCGTTATGATCGAGCGGCGGCACCGAAACCGCGAAATTGCGCTGCCGCTGAGAGCGAGAATAACTCGCGAGCGGCGGTTATATACAAGCTACGAGCAGCGCCAATCAAGATAGAAATCAACTGCCACCACCTCTGAAAGAGAGGGCCGACAAAGAGAACAATGACGTTTCGAGCGCCTCCTTTGCGATCACGGGGCGAAACCGCAACCGCAAAAGGTGTGTTGCCGCAGTCGGCGCGACGCGCTGAAGCTAGAAATCAGTTCTGTATCTCCCCAAGAAGATAGCACAAATTTCAAGCGCTTCTTGTAAGTCCTACGAGGCGACCGCACCTCCCAGTGAGCACGCATCGTCATTATGGCGCTAAATTTCAAACGGAGGGTCGAAACCGTACCTCTACGGCTAAGACCTTGCCGGACAGAAAACCGCCGCCGAACATGTACGGGCAAAATCTTCAGGGTTTTAAATCAAACTCTCAAACCCCAACTATTGCCTTGTGGATCAACTGTCACTTGCGTCGTTGACGTTCTCCCCGCTGAAATTGTCGCCCTTTCAACAGTGCCACCAGAGTCAAGATCGTTGCCAAGTAATGCCTTTTGCACGCCATTGTCACCAACCGTACGCCCCGGCCTGATGCCTGCCCAGAGTAAAAATCTCCTCACTCTACTGAACAAACACGCTTCTTGTTCGACATCAATTCGCCAGTCATCAGTACGACTACCACCGCTACTAAGTGCATACAGACTGACGGCTCTCACATTGTTCACTGGCGCCCATATCACGTGTCTCTTACAGAGCGCAAAATCATGGAGGGAAACGCGTCAGATGTGCTTCAATGAAATATCACACGCCCTTCCTCGAGTCCCTAGTCATCCCCAGTTCTATATAGCGCAGAAGAAGGACTGCTCAGTGTGATTTTGCCTCCATTACCGTGCACTGAACAAAATCGCGCGCAAAGGTGTTTACCTCTTGCCAGGGATCAACGACGCGCTAGATTCCCCACACGGGGCCGAATATCTCTCTAGCCTTCACCTTAGATCAGGCTACTGGCAAATACCGATGTCCGAATCCGACAAAGAAAAGGTGCCGTTGCCACCCCAGATGGGCTGTACGAGATTAATATGGTGCCTTTTCGACTCTTCAACGCGCCTGCCACCTTTGAAAGGACGATCGATAATGTCTTGCGTGGCTTGAAATGGAAAACCTCTGTGCGCTATCTCGACGACACGTAGTCTTTTCAATAGCGTTCTCACAACATTTGCAACGTCATGATGAAGTCCTTCTCTGTCTAGAAAACGCTGGCCTGCAGCTCAATACAAATGCAATTTTCCCAGCAAGATCAAAGTTATGGAGCAGTTAGTCAGCACAGAATGTATTCGGCCATACCCTGAGAAGCTTGCCACGCTCCTCGAATTCCGCCATGCGCTGCGTCGAAAAGACCGGCTTAGTTTTCTCTGACTTGCATCTCACTTCCGGCACTTCATAGGCAACATTGCGGCGCTTTCGTCCCCACTCCATCAACTCCTCGTAATGAACGTGCCCTTCGTTTGGCCCGATGCATATGAACTGGCTTTTCTGGCTTTTAAACATGTCCTGAAGTCAAACCCGGTGCTGCGCCACTTCAATGCGAGCGCCCCCACCATCCTTCACAATGACGCTAGCAGTCGGTCTCGGTGTCATTCAACTGCAATGGGGCAGCACTTTCCGCGAACGAGTAATTAGTTACACTAGTCATACTCTAACCGCTTCACAGAAGAATTACACCCTAACGTAGCAGGAATACCTTGCTGTTGGTTGGGCAGTGAAAACATTTGGCCAATATCTTCACAGCCGCCATTTTAGACTCGTTGCAGACTATAGCGCACTGTGTGCTGGCTTTCAGCCCATAAGAACATATCAGCTCACCTTGGTCACTGGGTGCTTCGCTTACAGAAATACGATTTCGATGTTATCTACACGGCTGCCAGAAAGCATCGAGACGCCGATACTCTGTCTCGCTACACTCTGCCGAAACATGATTCATCATCGACTCTCTCTACTAGCGTACATCATCGACGTTACTCATCGCCTTGCACGATTGGCTCAGATTGACGGTCAATCTGTCTTACTGTCCCACCAACGTGTCGACCCATACTCCCCAACTATTCTCTAAAGCATGGAAGGTTTTCCTTCACCTCCAAACGCCCGACTTATCCGACAACTTAAATTCCAGCTGAAAGTAGGGCTTTACATCACTACATTTATCACATCCATGGCAACAATTGGGTCCCAATGTTACCACGTTCTGTGCAACGTCAGGTGCTTGAAGCCTTTCACGATCACCCGATGGCGGGTCGTCTAGGCTGCCACAAGACTTACGACAGAATACGCAGTCCCTGCTCCTGGCCAGGCCTCACTTCAGTAGTTCCGAAGAACACCGCATCCCGCGCTCATTGTCAAAGCCGCAAACAACCGACGACAGCTCCTTCTGGCTTTTTGGAACCTCTTCTTTGTCGCACTTTGCCTTTCGAAGTCGTTGTGAAAGCCTTGTCTTCCCACAACCTCAAATGACGACCATTGGATTGTAACGGCCGTTGACCATCGAAAACAGTGTGCGTAGACAGCCTCTTCATAATCGGCGCTGCCGCTGAAATGCCCGATTTCTTTCTACGCAACCTTTTTTTACGCTATAGGGCTCTGCGCGTTCTCTTCAATTACCGCAGCAAAGTCTTCCACTCTTGTATCCTTGCCGAAGTTCTGCGCTCCTCAAACACCATTAACAAGACGACTTCTAGTTACACATCGGGAGACTAAGGGCTTGACAGAGCATTTCCATCGTACCTTCGCAGACCTAATTGCAATGTGCATCTGCCCCGGCCACACTAACTGCAAACCTGCCGTTTGTGACGTTCGCTTATAACACGGGTACGCAACCTATACCACAGGCTTTTCTCGATTTTTCCTGGTCTATGGTGGGCCCCATAGTTTTGCTCTGGATCTATCGTTCCTTTCGGCTCCTACACCACCAGCACCTCCTTTCTCCGAGTTCCTTTCTCCTTAACATCGGCATCTCCCAGGACGCTAGCAAGTCTTGTTACAACTCGACTCACCGTGCTGTGACTTTTTCTCCGGTGATGAAGTTCTTTGGACTTCTGTGCGCGTTCCCGGCTTATGCAAAAAATGCTTCGCTGGATTTGCTGGACCTTACACGGTGGTTGATCAGACATACCCTGTTAAGTACCGGGTCTCGCCACTTAGAACAACGTCCGATCCCCGTTGCCGTCTCCCCAGACACTCGATGGATTTTCATAACACTCCCGCGCGGCCAGGCGGCCGCGCACACACCGAGAGAGCATTAGTGTGAGCGCAACACATGCCTGAGTGTCACCACCAACATCTCTACATATCATCATCCTCTGTAGATTTTCACCTGTAAAAGTCATCATCATCTGCACAGCTTCATCCTCGTGGTGGCAGAACGACCTCGGCTGGAATAAAGCGGTTCCTTATAATAGCAGTTACACGCCGGTGAAAACCAGCAAAACTGCAAAAAATGGAGGCATGAGAATATGCTGTCAGCGCCATAACGGATTTCAATTGAAACGCTCAGTTTGAAAAAGAAAATCCGGGATTTCAGCTGCCAACACAACGATATCATTACGAGGCACGCCGTAAGGGGGAGGGGGGTACCCCGAATTAATTTTGGCCACCTGAGCTTCTTTAATGTGTACCGAATTCAGAGTACAAGAACGTTAACACATTTTGTGCCGTTTGAAGTGTGGCCGCCAATGCTGAGATTCGAAGCCACGCTCTCGTTCTTAGCAGCGCTCCGCCATCGCCGCAAGCCATAGGCCACTCGCCTTTATACCGACCGCTGCGAATGCAATGACATATGTACCTATTTGTGTCAAAAACGTACTTACTACTGCCAATTCTTTTAGAGCAGTGTCTGTTAACTTGCCGTCGGTGTCGTTCAGGAACCCTGGCGACACCATCAGACGCGAAACCTGCATGAGAAACAGGCGCATTGAATTTGGCGTAACGAAAGCGTCAACAACGAGCCGGAAACATTTCCTCCTGGTGTGTTTTGCAACGTCTACAACATAGGCGAGATGGTGCACATTGACTTTTCATTGATACGCACGCACTTTCTAAGAGTTCGTGAGCTATTATTTCTTTGCGAACGTTCTGTGACATTGCTCATCGTGCCTGCTTATGACGTCTCGCCGAATAGCTCCGGTACAGCATGTATATAACAAATTGGATTATACCCGCTTCTTTTTTTCTTGTGTTCTTTTAGGTCTTACAGATTGTTTGAACACCGCTTGTGACAGGATAATCGTAGTTGTTGAACTAATTTACTCAAAAAGGCGGAGCTTAGTCGCACAAGAAAACTAGATGCATAACAGACTTCACAACAAATACTCACTAAAGTATTTTTTCATTGATTACCTTACGGCACATATTTCAATTTACAAATTGTAGCCTGTGAGTTTTCAGGGCGTGTCTATAAGGAACAAATTTTCAGGATGACACCACTCTTTAGATATTTATTTCCAAAACACGTAACGAAATACATGGGTGTTGCAGTTACGGCTCGAATGCATGAAACAGCGGTTTGTTAAAAAGAAAATAAGAAGGGCAATTGCGCATGCTATCCATGCAGTTTCACAGCTCATATATTGAGATCCATGCCATCCTTAGAAGTAGTCCGAAATGGATACGCCGAACAAACCCACAGCGTACAAATGGTGTCCCTCCGAACCCACTGTGAGGCGCTTTCGGGAGGTATCTAAAGCGCCAGTGACCCGGCATGCTCGCTGAGCCGAGAGCATCCTGGCCGAGCCACGGGCGCTAGGAGCACTCGAGCTCGCGCCCCCAGGACGGGCTCACGAACTAAAGAAGGCCTACAGGCTACTGAGTAGGAGCTGCAGCGCAAGCCCGCTGCCGCTGTTAATCACTGCTCGCAAAATGTGGTAGACGGCCGTATCAACAAGCTGCCTGAATTTTTACGTCTGGACATCTAAATCCGTCCTCAGCTTGTGCTAGGTATTAACACGCATTCGAATAATGACGTGAAGACATGCCTCACACCGAAAGCGAATGCCCACCAGCCCCTACCCCGGAAACCGCTGCGGTCGTTTTCACCTCTGCAGTTCTTTCTAACATCGCCCGCTCGCCAGAGTTCTGAAAACGTAGCCCCGAGACGTGGTCACTGCTCCTGAAAGTCGAGGCCCACTTCAAACCCTTGCGGATTACCCTTGCGGTCAAAGCACTTCCGGTGACCGTCATCGACAAGATTGTTGACCTTTTCGTCTTGTTCGCGAACAACATTCAGGCGTCGTCTTACGTAAAAATGAAGGCGGCTATTCTGGAAAACATCACCACGTATGATTGTTAACAGATTCAGCAGCCGTTCGCAGTCGAGGAGCTCGGCAATCAGCACGCCAGCCATTCGCTGCACTTAGATGCTGGTTCTTCCAGGCTCACACAATCTACAATGTTGCTTTTGCCCTGACCGTTGCTTTTACCCTGACGCTCACGAGATTGCTCCTCAAGGTGATGGAAAATATGCACTGTGGTACCGGCGGTAGGAGTCACCCACTGCGCGTCCTCCCCGCCCTCCCAACCCGAAAAAGCGTCGACAGCATTCTGGCGTCGCTAAACACAGTGATCGACTGAACGAGCGCCTGCTGGCGACACTCGTTGGTACGCTTTTCCAAGACTACTTCAGCATCACTCTAGTTTTTCACGTCGCCGCAACGCACCCTGCCAGCGTGAGCGCCACTACAGCACTCTGGTGCCACCCAGACGAAGATCAGTCCGCCATTTGCTTGTACCACCATCGCTTCGGCACCCGGGCACATCGCTGCCTTCTGCCTTGCGCCTGGTTGAGAAACAGACTGGCTGACTGCTAACGGCAATGAGTAGTCGTGGCCCCCGCTGCAGGTCAGCTCTTCTACGTAACTGACAAGGTCACTGGCTCACACTTTCTGATCGACACAGGTGCCCAGATCAGCATTCTACCTGTTACACGTGCGGATTGTGCAAGTGCTTCCGCCCGGCACTTGCAAGCAGTGAATGGAACCCGCATCCGCGTCTTTCAACAGCGGTCCCTCACGCAAAACTTGGGCCTCCAGAGAACCTTCCGGTTACTATCCATAGTTGTCGAAATCGGTCCCGCCATAATCTTTGCCAATTTTATTGCTTACTAAAGCTTCCTTGTCGATGCCAAACGACTGGCGTCTCCTGCATGCAACAGCTCTTCTCTCCGTCCAAAGAATTGCTGCATCGCAAATCATAGATGCAGCGCGCTCCTGTGCCACGGTTTCCGAAATCGCTATTTGCAGCCTTGATGCGAGTTTTCCCTGATCTCCCCGCATCACAGAGCTCAAAAGGTTTGTCACGACATGCACCGCTAGGTCGTCGCTAAATGACGCACTCTTCCGGCCCCACGCCGTTTCTCCGGAAAATCTCAGTGGTGTATGTGCGCAGTTCGAGCGTGTATGTTAGATTGCCTAGGACCAATACGTCAAGCATCGCCTGTGGGAGCCGTTCTCCAGCAATATCTCGCCGATTATTGTCAGCCACTAGCATTCTTATCGCAGACACCCACTCCGAACCAAGCCACCGACAGCACTTTCAGTCTAGAGTTGCTTAGCATTTACCTTGCCATCGGTGATTTTCTCCATATTGTATAAGGCCAATAATTTACTGCGCTCAGTAATGACTGACAACAGGCGCCAATTGTACTTCCTGAGTGCTCGCTCGGGTGAATGACCCGGCTCTCGCTCTCCACCAGCCGATCAAGTCCAAAGTTTGTCGCCGGGCACTGAACTCTTTATTCCGTTGTGCTACTGGAAGGAGAACGAACGGCAACCCTGACTGCACGCTCCGTTCAAATGGCACTCGCCGCAGTGTCCGATGGCTTCGACATCTACGGACAACTATAGAAGTGAAACAAGAAGAGATGGGGCCAGAGCACCTAAGTATCCACATGGAAGTGTCGGAATGCGAGAGCCGCGAGCTAAGAAAGGGGAAGGCCAGTTAGACAACAAGCGCTAGCAGCGAGAAAGGGCCCATTGCCATCCATGTCGCCCTTTGCTGTTCTAAATTTGTCATAAACCTAAGTTTATAACGAACATGGATTTCTTGATCCTGAACTGTTTTGATGTGAACATTTCATTTGTGAAGGTAATGTACTCCGTCTCTTGTAATATCCCCCTACTGTGCTGCTCGGCGCATTCGAGGCTGGTGAAGCGAGCGAACGCCAAATCTTGTTTAGGGGCTACTGTTGTGGTCGTGCCTGCACCCAATGCGTCGGAGTTTTGACTCGCAGGTACTCGTACTACGAATGGCAGGCTACCCGGACAGTTTACTGTCTAGCATTGCCGAATGTATTTCTGCAGCCTTACAACAGCCAAAATGTGACAAATGAAACAACCGAAAAGAGAAGAGTTTGGATTCAAGAACAGCGTTCATTCGTTAATACCATCGAAGGTCTCATTGCGCTAAAAATAATAATATAGACTGCATAAAAGGCAGGCATCAGAGTTGCCTTTTTAGCAAAAAAAGCTAGCCTGTATGCACCAGAAAGAATAAGGAAGTCAAGGGGCTTCTCACGTGTGATATGAAACACACAAAAGAGATAGTTGATTGCTCCCACGGCGCCGTATTTAGGGCTCCCCTGTCCTGCGGTAGATGCTACTTCGGCAAAGCTGGACGCTGTGTAAATGACCGCCTCAAAGAACATTCCACTTTAATGAAGGGGTGTGCTCGCAGCCACCTAGCTGCGCAATGCTTCCGCTGTGGCTGTCGTGCATTGTTTTATCAAGGCAAAGTACTAAGGTGCTATGGTGACCGGCGTGCACGTGACAAACAGGAGGCCTTTTGCACGAACAAAAAAAATTCGATTTGTGAGTGACTGTGCCTTCGATATTGCTTCTCACCAAGGAGCTCCCGTATCTTGCACGTGGATGATGGCGACCATTTGGTTTGGGTTATAGTTATAGTCA
Organism: Dermacentor variabilis; assembly: GCF_050947875.1. Lineage (NCBI taxonomy): Eukaryota > Metazoa > Arthropoda > Arachnida > Ixodida > Ixodidae > Dermacentor > Dermacentor variabilis. The sequence continues at coordinate 76,026,105 of NC_134573.1, read as the reverse complement.
GCATCATGGCTGTCTTGCTGGCGTTGTATTTCTACTTTGGTATGTTCTCCTCTCCCTCCTGCCTATTCAAGCTCATGCATATAGTTCTGTGTGCGCAGTGAGATATTTGTTGTTAGTCAGCGCATCGTCCGTCTCAGTCTGCACGTCCCGTTCTTTGAGTTATCACTCGTTCTTATTTCAGACATATACATAAAGATCATAAAGATTGCATGACATTTTACAAAGTTAAAAAAAATTACGGATCATCATCAGTCGTAAACTGCCAAATTGACTGCGTCGCTAAACCATCGCTTCACATAGATCCTAACACGTGCATTCGATATGCGTATATTTATTATATTTTTTGAGCGTCGCTTCTACCTCACCAAGCATTTTCTTCAACATGTTTCTGGTATAGATGTGCCTAACTGGTATCGCAAGAGCAATCTACTCAACTTGATTTAATGTTTTTCGTTGGCGTTTTTACACATTCTGGCCGAAAGTTTTGTTTAGTTGCCATAAAATATGGTACGTTTATTAGCATTTAAATGAGAAACAAACAAACAACGACTTCCGGTGCCGTTTTTCTAATGAAATCACATCTCGTAATCTCAATCCCTGCATATTTTAGGGAAGCTTGTGTTATCTCAACATTTCAAATTGCCAGCTCAGTTTTCAGGTTATGGTCACAAATTACCCGAAGGCTGTCTTCATAGCCCTAATGTAGCAAATCCGCGGCCTTTGGAGTTAGGTTGATTCCAGACGTCAAGCACATTTCTGAGGCCTACCTTAAGCATAATGGGACATGTGAACTTCTTTCTGAACTTGAGAGACCACCAATCAGTGCAGCATTAATAAACACATTGGGTAACTTGGTTGATAGCGCTTATACTTCTCAGGTTATCATTAGATTTTGTTCTTTGCTGTGTCTATACTTGATGTGCAACATGAGCGGCCCTATAACGTAAAACAACTCTGGCCTCCTCTTATTGCAATTTCCTGACCTCAAAATTACGTAACTACCGATACAAGGATCAGGCGGTGACCCGCAGCGTTGTTTGAAAAGCCAGTCAAATTCTCTACCCGTTTGAAGGAGCTCAGTTTTATTTGTTTTCAAAGCGACTAGCATTGCCTACCGTGACAGGTTATTACTTAGTTCGCTGACAAGAGACGTAGAACACGCAGTAGTGGGGACGGCTTCAATGGGTTCGAGCTAGCTCAGTGAAGCTAGATACCAGGTCAAGAGTGTGGTGCTGGCGTCTGCGATACGCGCGCTTCTCCTGGCTTATCTTGCCGTGGCTAGTCGAAAATTGTGGCGATGCGCAATTGAAGGTTTAAAATGCTGCTCAAGCGGATTCTAGGCAAAAATTTGCTCGCAGAGCGATGTCGTATACGCGTCGCAAGGGATTGAGAACGCTATACTGCAAGGCACATTTTTCTATTGTATAAAGATAAATCAATTCTGTCCGCCAGCACCGAACAGCCCATAGTGCGAGAGTGATCGGCAGGCAGCGACACTTTCGGGACGGGACAACGTTCCGCTATACCAATAAAACGTTCAGTTGTGTTCGGAATATCAATGCATTTTTAATGCGTAGTCACTCTGACGAGGCGAAATTTCGCGGTTTTGTGACGTGGCATAACAGGCCGGCAAAGTGAGCGCAGACCGAAAAAATTCTTCCCGAATAACGGATGGCTAACCGCGAAAAGGGAGTAGAATTGAAAATAATTAGTTTTCTTTCGCTTGATACAATCAGGCATAGTCAGTGTGTACACGTCATAGCAAATGGCGAGTTCTCGCGGTTTCGTGACATCGCGTCACAGACAGTCAAGTGAAGGTAGCCCGAAAATTGTTTGGCGGATCGTGGAGGGCTTTTTGCAGGCACAAAATAGAAACAGGTTGGAACAGTTTTACGTTATAGTGCGCTAAGATTCCCATAGGAACCATTAGACCGGCAACGGTGAAGCTCGTCATGCTCGAATGGTAGTCCGGAAGTCGTAGCTTAGTTGTTATTGTGGGACATAGGTGTGTTCCAATTCTGCAGGGCGTTGAAGACAGCCTACGTTGAGTGCAAAGAAGACAGTTGTAAGCCTGAGTAGTAGCATAAACGGGGAAAACATCTCTGCAACTTAACACCACTTGGCCTGGACAAAAGCTAGCTAAGAAAGGCACATATTAGAGCTGTAGTTGAACAATTTCCATCTGCCAACCATCAAAGAAAAAGAAACAACATAGTTTACAGTAATCACATCCGAATGCCAAGTTATGTTTTCTTGTGCGCAAGCGACCTTCCCGTTAATTTACCAAGCCATCTGCTCAGCTGCCATTTCATATCGACAACAAGGTATCCTGAACTGTTTTTCACTTCGAGGCCCTTTTTACTGAGTTGTCTCCTTTTCCAGCTTTGCCAGAATTGGAACGACGCGGCTCTCTTAAGAGCCGCTGTCTGCTTAGCTATCTATCCAGCCGTCTACGGTGAGTATTGGAACAGAGCCATGGCTGTCAAGTTCCACGAGCTTCACCACGACCCGAAGGGGGTTATCAGACCAAGCCAGGCCACTCACCCTGCGGTAGACGTGAACCCTATTTTCTTCGGTCACGCTCTGGGACAAGGAGTAAGAGAAGGTGAAGGAGTCGAGCATCCCTTGTACTTGACTGCGTAGAAACTTCATCGTCTGCAAAACAAGGTGCGCAACTGTCAAAGACGTAGCGCCCACGTTGTTTCCGCGAAACGCCTCCAAAGCGACAGAAAGCATGCATCATTCAATCACTATATATTCATTCAATGCTAAAAAAATAGATACATTTGCCCTGACTATTGCAAGCCAGCACTTTCCAGAGGGCGCTAATGAAAACTGCCCTCAGCGCCGCAAGTGAGAAAGCGCCGCAACGTTTAGCCTCCTTATCGAACGCGGGCCTGCAGGAAGCACGTTGTGTTTACGGTCTACGAAAGCGCAACCTAAGTGACGTTGGCCAGCATTTCCTTTTCGTTTCTCTCGGTGTGAATATTGATAACAGCGAAGAGGTTACTGTGATCGAGGACGAATTCACTTGCGGAAAACGCCCAAAACAAGCCGATATTTGCGGGTTCGCCAGCTGCAATGCGAGCACGGTCGAGCCGCTTAGCTGTGCGCCTTCTGCGGCGACGCACTGCAGCTGAAATTGGCTTGTATCGGTACTGTCGCTGGTGCTAAACGTTTGGGCGTCGACATGTCTTTTAACAAAATAGACGTTACGCGTCACTTTACTCTTGCGGGCATCATTTCGCCTCAATGTTGCATATCAATGCGGCGTGGATGACCTGTTTCTGCAGTAAACACGAAGTGTTAAACGTTTATGTTAGCTGTGAGATTGTACGATTAGTATTGTCATTTGCTCCCTTTTCATTTTGCATCAGGCACCGCTGGAAACCCAGGGAGCATTTATGCTCCTGCTGCCACTAATGTTACTCTTAGTACCATCGAAAAAATGCTTACTGTATACATTATTGTACTAGAAACACGTATATATATTTTGTTCACTATAGAATCAGAATCTGTATCGGTTTTTACTGAGATGATTAGAAAGATTACAAGTTGTTAGTATACAGAAGGAGGTCCTGAAGTCAAATACTGCAATGGACCTCCTAGAAGCATTGCCATTTTAACGTTCAATAAAATAATATGCCCAGGGACATTTTGCCGGAGAAGCTGTAAAAATTGGCGTAACGGGGTGCAATCGCACCTGCCCGGATTCTGCGTCCTGCCGTCGCTCATACTGGTAGTTTGCACGAAAAATGATAGAATGACAGAGCTACATAGTACGGCTTTTCTAGTAGTAGCAATAAACCAAGCAGATACAACGACGGCCTCAAAGCTTTTTTGTTTTCGCGGCTTTTGCGGGTCCCCCACCGTACCGCTGTTGGTCATGTTACTTTGTTATGTAAGTCCACACAATGAACGCTATGTCCGCAAGGGGGCGCTGCGTGTCAGCTCGAAACTCGATCGCTGGTTTCCCAAGAAGCTGAGAAAAGGCACCAATGCCTGACAGAGCCACACACTGGTTTCAAATACACATATCACTCAGTCAACAGAACAGTCCAACATGAGCTTGGAACAGGACTATAGGCGACGTGCATGCCGACGGACGCGCCACTGGTGGCGGTCTTGCGCAAAACACGCGGGAGAGGAGCCTGGCGCGTGCCGTAGTTTGTTGTGTCGATGATCGTGCTTCTCTGCCTTATTCACGTTTTCAGAGCAAGATAGGCAACACCATTCGCACGTGTGGGCAGTGGCGTAGCAACAGGGGGGGCCGGGGGGCCGTGGGCCACGGGTGCAAGGGGCCAACGTGGGGGGGGGGAGGTGTCATATACGCCTGAAGACACCTCTCTTTCCATCGGCTTGACTGGGCGCAAATTGCAAAGAAGGCTCCGGTATCCAGTAGCCCGAGCTCATGCACCCGATGCGTTGCACCGCAAAATTGTCGGCTGCAGCTCTATAACACCCCACGAAATAATTGTGCGAATGTGCGGGCTAAAAAATTTAATTCGCGAAATGGTCGCTAAACTACTCGCCTTAGCGGAACATTTCATGTGGGGTGCGCTCGTGCTGTGCGTTCATGCTGGGAGCAGGAGTCGCTAAACATACAGTGAGGCGTTCTAGGGCGTTGGGACTCTTGGGTCCCTCTTCCGTTCAGAACGCGCAGCGAAGACGAACAAAGACAGCAGCAAGAGGACGTTCAACCAGTGCGCCCGGCGCTCGTGTTTACGGCGAAGCGTTCGTTGAGAGCGACGTTGCATAAGTCGCGAATGAAATTCTCTGGATCGTCTTCAGACTCGGTTCGGCCGAAGAGTTTGGCGGCGTATGACTCGACAGGCTGTAGTCGTGGGCCCGCCGCGATGTCCGGCTCGCTTTTACTTCTCCTCTCCCGCTCGCTCCGAGAAGCCGCTGCGAAACCTGCCGTTATGTTTCACGCTTTCCCTCTTACCCTCGAAGGTTTCAGAAAACTGTTGCTGTTGTGTGACTCCATGTCACAAGTACAGTGTCTGTATCAGCTGCACAGAAATTTATTTTAAAAAAGGTGAATTTTGTAAGGATATTTCCCGATCGAGATTCTATGAAGTTTTTTTCTTTTTGAGTTTACTAGGAACTCGGTAGCGCAAAAAATATGGCAGATAAGTAATAACCATATCCTTAATAATCCCGTAATTAGTACTTATAGAGGAAGCACTTCAATTCGAGAATTGAGGACTCAAAGTCATATTATTAACTCAACAAAAACTTCTTAAACAACATCGTTTTGGGTGCTACAACCTACAGTACTTTGGCACTGCGGGCGGCGCCCAGTATATGGCAGCAGCGAAAGAAATATGAAATAGTGGACCAGTGACGTCGATCCCTTAATCCTCTCCATTGCGAGTGCAGGCCAATAATAGTGCAAGCTTTCACTGGCAGGGGCTTCATTGCGGCCTTTTCTTTCTTTTTTTATGGTGACGCCAAGAATCGACGTGAAGCGTGCTCTATTCTGTTCCTAATCTTGCGGTGGTACCACAGCTCGGATAATCACGTTTGTCCGTATAGGAGCAAATGAAAACAAGACTTTATTGATCAGAATGAAGAGAACTCGTAATGGTCATAGCATTGGCGCCCGCGTAGTGGGGAGGCAGGTAGCGTTTTCTAATAGGGCGGGGAGATCAGCGTCTCTGACATACAATTTAGTTTTCGTTTTCGTTCAGGGATGCCCACAGAAAAATACTGCGTACCATAGTACCTACGACAATTTTTGTGAAATTGTTGTTGGGCTAGATATGAATCTCGGGCTTCAATTTTGCAAATGCAATATTGCCGCTAAAATTGGTAATTAAAACTCTATTATAAAGATACTTTTGTTACTTGTACGTGAGTCATATTTTCCACGATGCCGCATTTGTATTGACAGCCAAGCCTTACAGTCTGACAGAAGATGTGCACATGGGCTTATCACACGTTATCAGTGCAGCACCCTGTGTTTTTTGGCGCAGGAAAAACAGCGTGTATATTTGCTGCATTCGCGATCTCTGGGAAAGAAAGCGAAGGAGAGGGGGACCCGGGGAACGCTCGCGGTATCCAAGGCGGCTGTACTGGTGCTGAAACCCGGAAATTGTCGATATCCTCGCCTTCCTCGGCTAAACCGGGGGGGAGGGGGGGGGGTGACAGGAGACCTATGGGCCCCGGGTGCCAGACGACCTAGCTACGCCACTGCGTGTGGGGTGGCCAAAATTTCAGGGAATGTCGAAGAAGAATTGTTGCAGGGTGGGGGGCTCAAATACCGGTGAAAACTTGCCAGAGACACGGTTCGAATCATTCCCGGTAAAGCCTCATCAGCGGGAGCAACTGTAGCAAAAATGGATCGTCGCTTCGAAGGGAAATTTGTTGTTCTCATCCTTTCCTTTGTCTCGTCGGTGTTCTTTCCCCTCGATCATAGTTAGATGCGTGAGCAACGAAGTTCGTCTGCAGCACAGCATGAGGTTCAAAGGCATTACGCTAAACTTCGGAATGCTGTTTGCCGCTTATATTGTCTTCCGGCTTTTTACCGCGTTGCGCTAGCTAGGCAGCACGACTGCACGAGCGCATTGTGTTGAATGTTAAAGCTACTGAAGTTTGCAAGAACTGAAATGGTTAAGTTTCATGTGGCGCGGTAAATCCTCGCACCAGCTGTCGCGCACTACATGTTTTTACATCTATTTTATGCGTGGTTTTCACATGTTTAATTGTTGCTAGTTTCTCCATGCATAACTCTTGTCGATTCTTTTGAGCTGCGAAGTTTTCACCCTGCCTTGCTTGTAAAGGGTATAAATCACGCTGGGTCTTATCGGAATGGTACCAAGGAAGTGCTTCTTTAACAGCTTTATTCTTTTCGCCCGAGGGCATCTTAGATATTGTTTGCGCGTTTTTGAAATGTGTTTATAAAATAGGTAGTTCAGGGAGAGAATTTCTAATAGCTGCTGCATGTGGTATTTTTGTTCCATTGCTCGCCGAAAATTTCGCGTCCCGTTTGGGAAGTCATCACACCTCGATGCTGCCGAGTGATTTTTTTGTTTCACAACATAGTCCCTTCTTGCATGCGAGTTTTGTACTCAACTGGATTCTTTCTTATACTTACGCTGCAGACGACTAAACCTGCTTTGCCGCCAGCGCTCATCTACTTTGACTGGCGCTGCTCTACCTTTAAATACATCATGCGGCACCTTCATCTAGTAATATAAAAAGTACTGAAAGTTATTCTTTAGCTTTGTACGTTTCCAAGCAGCTCCCTTGGGGAATTTAAAATTGCACAAGCTGCAGCGGAAACGGTAGTTCATCGGCGTATGCAGCAGAATTGCATGGGTGGTACAGCACTAACACGCGCTTTTATTAACCAGTGTGTTTGGTGACTTCGTTGGCTAGTGTACGCGTTTCCACAAATAAATTGGCAATTACTCTTATTGAGGAGACTTCGGCTGCCATTATTCGGCGATGTCACATGTATTCATCGGCAGAAAAATCACAACGGCATATGCAGAGATTGCACCGTGCGGATTTGTTTGATATAAGCCTGCACTAACGACGCGTGCTTATTATTCAGGTACAGAAGCAGCATTGCGGCAAGGGTAGAATAAAAAAAACCATCGAGAGATCGCATCACTCAAAAAATTTATCGGCTAGTGAACGTGAGCTCCACGTCATGTAAATGGAGTTCATGGCGTTTGTCTGCGGGACACACCTTGCACGTATGTGGACCATGTTGTCCCAAACACCGGTAACATCGTGTTCATACCCGCTCGCACAGAGGGCAGCATCTTCTCTACAGCTGTCACAGCGGAAGCAGTAGCCTGGCACCCGAACAAAGGAGAAACTGCAGCCGCGAACTTCAGCCATCCTTGCTGCAAAGGGTTGTCGTCTGCTACTGCTCCCGCGTGTACTGTTGGAAGCGTCCGATAGGTGGCTTTCAGTGGCGCCTCTATAGGCGGTGCACGAGGCGTATATCCATTCATTGGAGATAGCATACCCATAGTATGCACCTAAATATATCATTTGCCTAGCTACAAGAAGAGAAAATACATGCACATATATGCGCTTATGCATACAGCGCTGCATAAAAATTATACAGCAATAACACTACAATAAAAAAAACAACAGGCAGAGGTGAGGCTGAACAAACAGCAGCAGACATAATTTAAACGGGAAATTTTCCCAGGGAAAAAAATACATTCACTCTTCAAGGTGATGAAAGGAAGGCGTCTACCTTTGTGCTAAGACATTCGAAACGTGTCGATTCTTTTCATTAACCGTCGTCAGTCACGATGAAGCCGACGTTATTGACTGAACGCACCCTTGGGAGCAGCACGATGCCACTGCGCAAGCGCTCCGTCCCATGGCTTTCTTTTTTTTCATATTTCGCGGACTTTCTTTGCAACCCGGAAAAAACGACAAAGTGGGACACATCGTACTGGAAACAACTCTATTGGTGGTTTCTGAGAGTACTCTACAAGTTTACTTATACTTCGGTAGCCCAGGCAACAATGAAAAAGTTGGGTAATTAAACTTAGAGAGTTATGGCGAAAACAAGAAATTGCCTGAGTTACCGTAGGCTACTGCGAATACTATGCGTCCCGTTTAATTCGCTTCCGACGCGTCTTTGATTTTTAAAGTATTGGCTCAATTTCCGTGGAACACCCTGTAAATAATGCCTTGTATGTAAATGTTATGTTAACAGATTATTATTCACTAATTATTTTTGCGCGTGCCGCTGTTTTGCTACAATTTTCCCACCCATTAACAGCAAAAAAAGAGCTCACAGTATGGACAAATAAGAAAGAGAAGAAAATAAAAAACCTCGATATAAAAAGAACTTCAGCAATTACACTCTAAGAAAAGTTTGCACCCTTTGGAGTGTATCTCTGCCACACAACGATAATTGTCGTCTGCCTTGATGCGTTTCCTTTCTTGAAAACGCCGCGCTCGCTACTTTCCTGTCGGGAATGCTATGTCATGATGATAACGCGCATGCCGTTCGTTACTGGAAAGTACCGGGCTCGCAGCGTTAAAGAACGGAAACGCGTCAAGGCAGATGACGATCATCGTTGTGTGGCAGATATACACCCCAAAGGGTGCAAACGTTTTTTAGAGTTTAACAAGAGCTGCGATATATGTATGAGTTGTCCGACCACATCACTTTTGAAATGCGAAATCTCGTTCCTTGGCAGCACGGGCAAACGCAACATGCTGCGCCTCGGTTCTCGCAACCGCGACCAGTTTGGACCGGATAACATCACCGGCAGCCCCGGATCGTAATGGTGCAACGAGATTTCAAGCACAGGACTCTGTTGAGAGCAACTTTGAACCCGTAGTACCATTTTGACCTCTGCTACCGTCCACGAAAGTTGCGAAGCGGTCAATCCCCCCTCCCCCCCAGCTCCCTAAACCCACCTACCAGCCTGGGTCTACGACCGTCGACTATAGGCCGCTAAGCCTAACGCTTGGGTGTGGACACACGATAACCATGGAAAACCCCTCAGAAGCTACTTTCGCAGTCCTACGGGCCCCGGAACAGCGACAGATTGTTGCTACTGAATATTCACAGGATATGGAGGAACGATTGACAAGCATAACCTTGTCGAACGATCCCAGCTCTGCGAGCGGTGACGACATGGAAACACGAACGCAACTGACTGGCCGGACCGAAAAGGAAACAGATAAACCCAGTTGGAAACTGGCTCTGCCAAGCAGCCAGAAGAGGAAGCAAAGCAGGGCAATACTCGCAGGGCGGCTAACGGCCGGGAAGGCGACTCGAACGGTCCGGCGCGCCGCCGCGGCAACGCAGCAGAGGTGAGAAGGCAGGAAGTCGACGACAGCAGCCAGCGAGACTGCAAAGACAACCGTCACCACAAGACGGCCAGCGCAGAGGGTGCCCAGGCGCAAGCTCCAATGCCACCCGACGAAGACAAAGATTATAATGAGACCCAAAAAAGGATTGGCGGCCAAGAACCTCAGCATGCATGAGGTTGCACGAGCAATCGTAGAGTCCTACCGAAGATCACATCAGTGCCAGGATAGAGAGTTAATCGTACGACTTCGTAACGGCTCGAAGTCGATTCAAAGCGGTACCGGCAACCGTGGGAGCTAGCTCGGCTAAACCGCTGTTTTCGCTCGTTGCAGGCACCCGATAGTAAATGGTCGACACCACGAGGACTCACCAGAAGCTACGCGCATGGGGATCGAACGCCGTCATGAGGACACGGACCTTCCTGCTTCAGTGGACCAGCGGCTGCAGGCGTCCGCTCCACCTATATGAAGCAAAGGAGCACCGTCCAAGGTGCGCGCAGAGTGGTGCCGGCAGCCGTGGGAGCCACCACGGTTTCGCTTGTTGTATGAAAGAAACCAAATCTATTAGCTGATACACTTCTGCTGTCTATGGATGCTGGCCTGTTCTGAAGCATGCAGAATTACTGTTGTTCGGGCTTACACAGGTTGTGAGCAATACACCCTGGCTCAATGGGAAGCAAAGTCAGCGATGCCTTAACCATATTTGCACAGATACTCGCGGAAAAAGTGCCTAGCAGTATAAAAATATTGTCAGAGTTTTGACCGACATGACTTACCAATTTGCAGAAGTGAGGAATGAACCAAAGAGCGAGGTAAAAGAACTGCAGTCATCGAAAACATCTATACCGGTGGAACTTAGGTCAGTCATAAAAGGAATGGGCTTCGTGAACGAGAATTCAAAACCGAAGACCCTCGGTAAAGAACTTGAAGATGTAAAACAGCGGGACCTTGCATGCCAGAGAGAGAACCGGATTCTAATCGGTGAACTTGGTGAGACTAAAAGAAACTAATTGAACTGAAACAGTATAGTTGTCAGACCAACCTTGAACGGAAGAGCATACGCGTTGCTGACGGCGAGGACCTTAACAAGGTTGTTAAGGCAGTCGCTTTGTGTTTGCCGACAGAACTGTTCAGCCATGACGTCGAAATTGCACATCGAATAGCTACAAAGTCTACAGGACCACGAAATGTTGTTGTGCGGTTTGTCTCCTGGGCTAACCGAGACATATTTTCGCTGGCGGCACAAAAAAAGAAGCGACTGATCGCATGGATGCTTGGATTCGAAGGAACTGATCCTATATTCGTCAACAACCATTTATGCCTGGAAAATAAGATACCGCTGCGGAACTCAATTAAAACCAAGCGCGCTAAATGTTCGAAGTTTGCTTGGGACACAGGCGGCAAGATACTGATGAGGAAAGCTGATAAACCGAAAGCAGTCCACGTGACCTGCGAAGCAAATTTCAAAAGAATAACTAGTAACTAGTAGCCACAAAGCGAAACAAGCTACACCGATTCTACGTCATGATGGCTCCCAGAAAAAAAAACATATCTGTACTTCACACTAAAGTTCCTAGCATAAACAACAAAAAAATAACACTCAAGCACTCCGTACAAACGGTTAACCAGAGAAGCTGAAACGTGCGGCCCCGGTCATTATCACTGGGTTATACCGGACGGTTCATTAAACGACGGCTCTGTACGCTGCTGGATCCTCGGTACACAGGTAATACTTGCGCTCGGCTGCACGAGCCTGTTCTTGTACCCGGGCTGCAGCATTGACACGCAGCAGACTAGCTCGTTCCCGGTTCTGCTCGCGGCGTTGCTGATCAAACGCTGCCTGCTCCTAACGAGTACGTAGACGCGTGGCCTACCTATTTCTGAGCCGGAGAGAAACTGCTGCGCGCGCGGTCGTTTGCGACGTAGAACAACGTCACTACTGGCGCAGCTTATACAACACCATCTAGATAGCACAAGGAGTTTTCCCTCCTATCCATGACATCACGATAGCTGGTCCGGCTGCCATTGGATCTAATGGGAATGCTCCCGGCTAGGCAACACTGACGTCACCACTTTCATCACGCCTGCCTTGTCAATGAAATTTCTGGCCAAGTCCTGTAACGTCGCGGATCGGAGCAAACAGGCCTTCTGTAGGTGGCGTTGGCTAATCACGCGGCTCCCCCCTTTCTCTATTTTCTCGAGCATACGCATGAGGTTGCGCAGGAGGAGTTTTCTGCGTACAGGCGACTGACAGACGGACAGCCAGACGGGTGGACGAATCGGCTGGCCATATACGGCTTCCCTGTAAAAACCTGAACATCCTACTTTCGTTTATTGTCGAACAAGGTGAGCCGTTTGAAATCATAGAAACCACTGAAATGTGGCTCAGAAAACATGAAAATATAACAATTCCTGGCTACGTGACAATATCGCCGCCACGGGACTCGCATTTTCGCCGTAGCGGGGACAGATAACCGACAATGCAGTATCTTGTGATCAGTTTGTTGTTGTTCAACGGAACTTGAAGCATTATGTTTGAACCATGAATGCGGGCTTATAGTGGGGCTTGTCTACCGACCTAGGAGTTCAAGCCTGCCCATTTTTATCAATAAAATGGAAATAATCATGTGATCTTTAACTAAGAGCAACGAAACTCGAGTTATAATCATTGGAAACATGAACATTGTACGGCTTCATCGAATATCAATGGATTATACACACCTTCTTCGATCATAAACTTTCGCAACTTGATTGCTTCACCGACACGCATAACCTCGTTTTCGGCAACATCAATCGATCATGCGCTGACATATATTGACAAAGGTGTGAACGCAGGCGTCTACCAAACACCAATTTCCGACCACTTACCAATTTTCGTTAAGGTTAGCGCACCTCTTATAGTAAACGTTATCAAACCAAGACATATAACCAAAAAATTATTAATCATTCCGTAACAAGCTTTTGTCACTCAGTACTGATCTAATCTATCATTAAGGCGGAAATATAGAGCTCTCTAACGTGACAGACACTCTGGGTGACCTTATACATTCCAGTAGCCAACATGTAGCATCTGCACAGAGTTATAAACCAATTTGTCCCTGGATGACAGAAGAAATTCTAAACATACTAAACAAAGAAAATTTGTATCATAGGTGGCTACATAATGAAAGTAACGAATAATATTATATTAGTTCAAATGCGCGCATAATTAGCCAGTGTCGTTATTGAGAGCCCGAAAAAGGTAATGTTTTACTCGCCGCATTCAAGATGCCTACGGGAATCCGAAAAAAAAATATGGGAAGTTGTTCATAGGTCATGCGAATATTACACACTTCCCTCTAATGGTACCTAAGGTACTGTTAATAAATTCAGTACTTTTTTCGCCATTGTGGGTCACGATCTAGCTGCGAAACTTCCTGATGCAATTGCAGACAGTGTTCTCTCGCCTCCAGTTCTTAGTTCTTTTGCCCTGTACGAACATGAAGTCAAAGAATTGTTGTGGCTTTTTGCGGAATCACCAACAAACAAGGCAGTAGGCTTGGACAGTATTCCTGCAAAACTAATTAAGGAAAATATTGTTATCGTAGGACCCATGTTGTACTGCCGGTTCAACCATTCTTTGCTAGGGTGCACACGCCCGTCACCCTTAAATATAGCCCCAGTTGCTCCTGTATTTAAGGATGGAGTGTCTTCTGACCCTTCCAGTTAGAGACCTATTTCTGTGCTTAGCGTTATTAACAACATTTGAAAAGATTCTCCACAAACGTATTCACAATTTCATTGACATATACAATATTATCTGTCCACAGCAACATGGATTTCGCAAAAGAGCACTCTACTAGCTCAGCCGCCCTTACGTTCACCCATGCTATTAACAGTGCGTCACACAATAGCAAGCTAGTAGCTGTTATCATTATCATGCTCCCTTCGTCACTGCCAAGTTCGCAGTTGACGATGTTCGACCACGTCGTTCGAGCGCTTCCCTCTAATACTGCTGCGGTTGTTCGCAATCTTCTACGCTGCCTGCCCGCCTACCACCCCTACGACCACCTTCAGGCACCGTTAATCCAGCGCACTACTGAAACGGAGCAGCACCGATTACAGCGGCTTCCTAAATTGAAGGAGCTTGGTGACACCAAACCTTGCCTGCAAGGCTAGGCTGGAGACCAGGCTTCTTCAACCGACAGTTCCCTTCTACGATAGCTTTTCCTGTCGCGCCCTCCACAGCAGGTGCGCATGATACTGAACGCGTCTTCATCCTCGACACTGGAATCTCTCACTCAGTCGGCTGAAAAGATTGTGGTTGTCAGTTTTCATTTGTGGCCACAGTTCATCGCCCTTCTGACCTTCCGTTCCAAGGCACAGCCGCTGGCGACAGCTTCGCGCGTCTGTTCGATGCTAAAGAAGAGCTCACACGGCAAGTATCATGACTGACAGCTGCAGTCGCTGCCATCCGAACACGCCGGCCGCGTCCTTCGTCACCACCTCGCCGTACCAGCCTTAGTTGCTCTGGACGCCGTTCGCCACCTTCCGTTAGCTTTGCTCGCACAACCATCGCTACGGCTTTCGCGAAAACCAGTGCCGCCAGCCCTGTCCCTACGCAAGAAGCGGTCAGGCAGAACACTGATGTTGACCACTGTTCCCGGCCCCAGATCCAATCGCCTTCTCCACGTCACCGTCCATGTCACCTAATTCCACCTAATCTCGTCGACACTGGTGCCGAGGTCTGCGTCTTTCCTCCTATGCAGGCTGAGCGATGCCACCCTCCCGACCTAGCTGTCGCCAGAAGGGAGATTGAACATATGCTTGACGTTGGCTTCGTTTGTCCCTCCTCCAGTCCTTGGGCCGCGCCACTCCATGTGGTGCCCAAGAAGACCAGTGACAAGCGCCTGTACAGCGATTAATGTGTTTTAACAAGGCCGCTGTCACGGGCTGGTACCAGATTTCCCACATCCAGGATTTACATTGGCACTGAGCGGCTGCATCATTTTCAGCAAGGTTGACCTGGTGAAAGCCTACCACTAAATTCCCGTGGAATCATCAGATATCCCGAAGACCGCCATTATAGTACCCTTCGGCGTGTTCGAATATCAATGCATGAATTTCGGTCTTCGTAACGTGCCCCGAGACCTTTCAGCGTTTCGTTGACAAGGTATCACATGGCCTGACGTGCTTCTTTGCCTATCTTTGCGCACCCTCGTCTTGAGCACCCCCGCCGAAGCTCACAACCTCCACGTACGTCAAGAGTTCGCAAGGCTCAGAAAATTTGGCCTTGTTTATGGTCCGAAGACCCAGTTCCGTGTTAAGCAGTTGTATTTCCTCAGCTATCGCCTCAACGCACATGACATTCGTCCCCTCCCGACCCGCATCACAGCCATCCGTGAGTTTTTTCAGCCATCCACCACCAGGATGCGCGAATATCTTGGCCTCGCCAATTATTACCGGTGCTTCATTCCTAGCCGTGCCAATACAGTGCAGCCTCGCCACGACCTTCTGTCGGCCCTCGAGACTCCGAATACTCCCGTGCCGTGAAGCGACAACGCTTACCGCGCCTTTAGAGGCATCAAAGAAGCCACTGCCGGCGCGACGCTCGTCGTCCACCACAAATGCGACACCACAATTTCCGTCATGGTTGACGCATCGGACACCGCTATCGCCGCAGTCTTGCAGCATATAGATCATGGTGCTTAGTAGACCATCGCCTTCTTTTCTAAGAGGTTCGCGCCCCCTAAGCGGTGCTACAGCACCTTCGGCCGAGAGCTGTTTGCCATCTATTTGGCTGTGAAGCACTTTCTACGTTTCCTCAAGCGACGCTCTTTTCCCGTCCTTAACGAGCATTAACCACTGACATTCGCCCTAGCGTCCACCAGCACCTCCTACGCTCCCCGCAAAATCAGACAGCTCGCTTACATTTCTGAATATGCCATGCGACATTCGTCACGTCCACGGAAAATTCAAGCGATTGCCGACGCACTTTCTCACGCCGCCATTCATGCAACGAACCACGAGTGACCGGCCATAGACTTCACGGCCATGGCTGTCACCCAGACTATCGACAAGCTCCAGCCACTTCGCACGAGCGGCACCTCCCTGGTGTTTGAAGATGTCTAGCTCCCTTACCATGACGCGCCCCTCGTTTGTGATAGGTGCGCCGGATGGCCTCATCCCTAGGTGCCGCGCTCGTACCGCCGGACTGTCTTTGACGCCCTCAATTTTTTGGCTCATCCTGGCGTTCGCGCAACACATCGATTCATCACTTCTCGTTGTGTGTAGCCTATTATCAACGTAAGCTTTTCTCGCTGGTTACGCGCGTGCCTCAACTGCGAACAGTCTAAAGTGCACCGCCACACTGTAACTCCTCTTGGCAAATTCCCGTCCCCGGACGCCCGCTTCAGCTACCGGCACCTGTCCCCTTCCTCCCTGCGGAAACCATCGCTAGCTGTCAAAGGGCGAATATTAATTCAAGCTAAAGTGATGAATTAGTGCTCCAGAATCTCTAAGGCGTCAATATTATCGCGAACAGAGCCTTAATATTCGAGAAATTGAGGGAAATGCCGGACATAATTAGGGACTCCCCCGGGACGTTTAAGTACTTGTCCGATGACGAAAGCACTCCTCAGTTAAATTCTGTCTCTAGTTCTTAACAACTCGTTGCACGAGACATTCTTGTATTGTAATATGAGACGACATAAAATGGCACTTGTGCTGTTCTATTTCATTTTTAGAAAAAAAGAACGCAATGAAATTACCCTTGACAACGGTGTGGGCAGTAGGAAGGTTTCGTTTTCGCTCTACTCCGCACTACCCACGCTTTCGCGTTTCAGTAGTTATCGCGTACTGCTGCACTTGTTTTGCTGGCTCGCGAAACTCTCACAAACTGCAAGTAGCAGAGAATTCAATTTTCATGTGATGTGGCGCGATGCCCAAATGGTCTGCAATTGACCAAAAAGCACCTGCAGCGCCAAATCCGCTGCTGTGTCCTGACTTGGTGCCGCCAAATGTCGCTCGCCGTTTTTCTCACCGACGGCACCAAAGGGTGGGGATGGCGTATGCAACATCACCACTTCAGTTCGGTGGCGAGAGATTTGAATTTAGAAGACGGTATTCGGACCCATCAGACGCAATTTTCTCGCTACCTATGTGTTTTCCTGGCACGAAATAAATGTCACGAGGCTGTCGGAATGGTATTCGAACAGTCCACGTCGACTTGGTATTTGCCTTTAGTGTCTCTTTAACCTGCATTGGCAGGTTCACCAGATGGCCTGAAGCGATGCCAATCCTGAACATCACTGCGGAGCCCATAGCTCGGGCACTCACCACGTGGATTTGCCGATGCGCCGTCCCTTCCACCATAACGATCGAGGGTGGTCGTCAATTCGACTTTACCTTGTCCGCCAATCTATCTCGGCTCCTCCGCGTCAATCACACAAGAATGCATCTTAACACAAGATATCCATCGTACGTTTTCACTGCCAACTGAAGGCTTCACTCATGGCTTAAACATTTCCTTCATCATGGATGGGGCGCCTTCCTTCCTTTATGCATGGCATCCGCACCACTCTTCGCAGCGACTTGCTCCAGCACCGCCCAGCTTACGCTTGACACTGCTCTCCGAGTCCCTGGCGAGTTCTTCGACGACTCGCCCATCGTACCTGCTGACGATCCCGACTACGCCTGCCATCTACGCTGCGCTATGCGTACTGTCACTCCCCCCCCCCCCAACGACGTTCTTCCCGTCATGTATACGTCAAACCTGACCTGCAAAACTGTACGCATGTCTTTGTGCGCCAGAACGCCGTGCTTCCGGCGTTACAGCCCCCTCATGATGGTCCGTTCAAAGTACTGAAGCGTGCACCTATATACTTCTTATTGCTCATCAACGGCCGAGAAGATAAGGTATGCGTCGACAATCTGAATCCTGCCAAGCCACTTCTGCTGTCACATTCCCTCCAAACTGGGTCAGCCCTACCAGCCGCGTGTGTTTCACCACCACCATCCGCTCTTCGCCATTTGTCCTGCTCTCACGGCTTCCTCATTAGAAGGGGAGCCCTGTAGCGCTCAACTGCGTGCCACAGAGATCCGATCAAGAAGATAGCGACGACACACCCAGCAGGCTGTGGTGCCCCAGCAGCGGAATTGCTGGTTGCAAGATCAAAGGCCAGCGGCGATTGATCCCGCTCCCGCGTGATTCAGTAAGCGCTGTTAAAATATATTTTGTGTACGTCATGCACTGCATGTGGGGTTTTTCCTTGCCATCAAGCTCTTCCAAGCAGCATGCAACCTAACCAGAAGGAACCATTTAATAATCATAGGGGACTTCAACGCCCATGACACAAGCTGCGGCCACTCGCCCACAGGTGCCAGAGGGAGAACTATCGTCCATTCAACAGAGGACTTACATCTGCTCACAGATCCAGCCATCCCTGCGCGAGTCGGCAACAGTGTAAATAGGGGCAGGATGCTTGACCTAACGTATATCATATGGAGACAGGACAGCACTTGGCTATATCAACAGGAGTCACTAGGAAGCGACTACTGTATATTGCATACCAGTGTAGATGCAGGGGTCGTGAGAAGACAAATCGGATAACTCAAAATAACTGACTGGGCTGCTTTTCGCGCCGAAAGTGAGCAACACTTCAGCAACATAACCACCCTCACAGAAAGATGTCAACCCTTAGCGAGGTCCGAAACCAGTGCACAAAACGGGTACAATGGGTGGTAGACATACCAGAGGTAGACGAGCATCTTCTACGGCTCTGGGAAGCCATACACGGTCTCGTCAAACGCTGGAGACGACAGAAGCCTAATGGAAAGTTAAACTGAATATCTCAGAAAAAGCTGACAGTCACTTCAGCTTAAGCTAAAGAGGATGAAGGCGAAAGTCTGCCCGTTGACGAGACATCCATTACAATAGTTGAGATTGTTAGTCGAATGCCTTGTTACTTCCTGTTACTTGTTTTGTCCGACCAAAGGTCTTAGGCTCGAGTGTAATAATCACCGCTACTTTAATAAACTGCCCCTTAATTACCTTCACCCTAATTCACACTGAAGGTCGTGGGTTCGACTCTCGACTTTCACAATGTCAACTGGAATCCAACTTGGAAATGTCACCAGTTCACCTATATCTCCACTTGAGCTCTGTGCTCGGCCGCGCTAATGAACATCACCTTAGTAACAAATGTCGTGGGTTCAACTCTCTACATTCACGATGTGAATTGGATACAATTTGGAGGCATGACCGATTAGCCCATACCTTCAAGTTAATTCGCTTGAAGTTTTGTGCCATATTGCCGGGCGTCGGACTTTTCCGCCCGTGAGCCATCTAAAGCTATCTCCCTAATAACAGCCAATGCCTACGCCACCCAGTTGGCTAACCTGAACTGGCAGCATTACAGCACATTAACTGGCACATTAAATACAGCATGCGCTTGGAATTTGCCTTCAAGTTCAAAAGCGAACCCAATAAGGCACTTGTGAGACTTCTTCGCACCTTCGAAGGTACGGAAGCGCAGCTGCTCGAAAAAGCACGTGAGAAATGCTTCGGAAACCACCTACCGCCCACCTACCTGAGGCAGTATAAGCGTGCAGAAAACTCCACACTCCACAAACTCAATGAATCCGGGAGCTGATCGCATAGAAAAAGCTATCATTGGCAACCTTGGCAACGAAGTAATTCGAGAATTCACAAAATTTCTGAATGACTGTCGGTAGGCGCAGACGGTACTGGCAGAATGGAAGCCTGCGGGGCAAGAACTTCCAAAACTTCCCAAACGAGGCAAGAATTCCCAAACGAGGCAAGAAACTTCACTTTGACAATTTGAGAGAAATATCGCTTATATCTCACCTTGATAAGCCATATGAGAGGATTCTAAGGCAGAAACTCCAAAATTGCATGGAAGAGAGAGATTTGTACCCATACACGATGTTTGCTTTCAGGCCAAAACTCTCGACACCGGACTCCTCGAACTTAAGGAAAAATCGTCAAGAACCTCACAAACCGAGGGAAAGACATTGTCACGGCCCTAGAAATCAAGGAAGCTTTTCCCAATGTTAGCCATGAGGTCACCCCTAACTGGACTAGACAACGTCAACTGCAGCAAGCGCATCCACGGCAACGTAAAAGCATTCCTCCAGGCAGAACATCTACAGCATATCACATTGACCGCAAGTAAAGACGGGGACAGCGGGAGAGAACACATAAACAACACGGGCGGTTAATGTGCGGTCAACATGATATGCAGTAAACACCAACTAGGCCAAACTGAAGTTCTTCTGGAGAACATCTACAATCGGCCTAGACGATGCCCACACAAATACCTTCCAAGTCCCCGGGCAGCACACGCAAATTACACCCAAGGCACGTACTCTACCAAAGACGGCGTAGTGTACGTAGACGCAATCACACACGATCCCACACAAGGCCGTAGAGTGGCCACGGTCATCAACGCAAACCTTCGCGAAATCACAAGCGGCTCAAGAAAGAGGCGCATCGCCGTTACTGAAGATGAGAGCTAGCTGTCGCTCTAGCAGCAGCGGAGGACTGCAGAACCGGCGAGTGCCTAAATATTCTAATTCCAAGGACACCTGCCGGCATGTCCTGAACGGCATAATAGGACACCGCGCATTCAGTGCAATCCTAGAGACGACATGTGGCGCGTAACACTGGACAACACAACACAAGATTCTATAGGTGCCATGACATGCAGGGATAGCGGGGTACAAAAGAGAGGACTTGGTAGCTCAAAAGTAAATTTATTTATTTATTTATTTATTTATTTATTTATTTATTTATTTATTTATACATACTGCAACCCTAAGATAGTTATCGCAGGAGTGGGGTACAAAATCAAGGGTGCCACACACACAGCAAAAGGGGGTATACAAATCAGAGGTAGAAAGCAACCCACTAGTCTAAGAAATACGTTGAAAAAGAAAAAGATGGTCTCAATACATACATGCATGCATATAAGGATAGTGAATGCTACATGGTCCCAGGAATCAAGGGCATCAGCCAGTGATTGCCTTAACAAAATTATCAAATGTAAATTTTCGTATCTTAGAGGGAAGTTCGTCCTACCATTCAACGGATAGGGGAAAAAACTATATTCGAATTTATCACTGCGGCCGTACAGGGGTGTTATATTTAGAGGGTGAAAATTCCGTATGTTAAAAGCTTTAGCAAACTTAATGTATTCCAAGGATGAGCAACTTTCATAATTAACGGTGGTGTAAAACACTTCAAGACTTTCGACATTACGCCGCTCTACTAACGAAGAGAGTTGAAAAGAGGCTCAAGGGAAGGAGGATTAGAAGAGAGGGAGAACTCCTTGTCGTAAGGCCGGTATATAAATCGAAGAGCCTTTTTTTTTGGACGGATTCGAGTTTCCTTATGTCGGATATCAGGTATGAATTCCAAACGGCACCCCCGTAATGCAAGATAGGCAGCACTAGGATTTTATAAGTGAGTAATTTTGTTGCCTTAGGGGCTGAGCGCAGAGAATGCTTTAGGTAACCTAGACGCACTACAGCTTTAGAACAGGTTGCTTCAATATGTTTGGAGTAGGATAAATCGTGTGTTAATAGAATGCCAAGGCACTTATACTGAGAGATTTTTTCTAGAGGAATACCATTTAAACAATAAGGAAGACGTATTTGCATAGTACGTGTCGAGAAGGACATAGAAACAGTTTTGCGAAAATTTATGTTCGTGTGCCACTCGTTACACTAAGTACAAAAGTTGGAAAATGCTTTATTCACAATGGCGTGATCTTACTGGCAATGGTGTGATAGATAACGCAGTCATCGGCGTAAAGATCGATTTTAGTTGGTAGCGCGTTCTTAGGTAGGTCATTTATATACAGGAGGAAGAGAAGCGGGCCTAAATCTGAACCCGGCGGAGCACCAGAGGCAAAGGCCAATATAGGGTGTTTTGCGGAATCGAAACAAACGTATTGCGACCTATCTGAGAGAAAACTAGAGATACAGGCAACTTGGCTAGGATTCTTTAATATACTATTTAGTTTAGGTAATAGCATCGAATGTACAACTGTATCAAAGGCTTCAGAAAAGTCTACGATATGGCGTCGATGTGAAGGCCCAGGTCAGGTGCGTGGCAGATGTCATGAGCAAATTCAGATGTCTGCGTAATGGTGCTGAGGCCACTGCGAAACCTATACTGGAAGGGTGTTAAAACACTGTTGGCCTCAAGAAACTCAATAGTTTGTAGACCACATGTTCTAAAAGTTTACTGCAACTGGAGACTAACGAAATCGCTCTCTAGTTTAATACTTCTTGACTACTCCCAGGCTTGTGCAAATGTATAACTTACGCAACTGTCCAGGTTGATGGAACAGTACTTGTTTGCAAGGATTTATTAAATATCACTGTAGGAAACCCGCTGGGCCAGAGACCATGTCGTATGAGAAATGAATTATGAATGTTATCAGAACCACAACCCTTTTTAGAATCTAAGTTTAAAACTAAGTGGAAGACACCTCACGTAGATACACTTAAGTTATGAATAGCAAGCCGCGATTCTGAACTGAAAGGAGAGATTTCACAGGCAGGCGGACATGGTAACTCAAAAGTATATAATGCTAGTACCCCAAGAAACCACTTCAACGTCCGCCGGCTATTACAAATGAGCATTCTCCTTTATTGGCACACTACAGGGTAACCCAGATACGATACCCTCTCCCACATAAACCCTCACCAGGGCGGATGGCGCTGACCGGAGACAGCTCCAGGCAGGAACCTTCCCCAACTTAAACCTACCCTGTAGAATGTACCCCACCAGATATGCAGATGACTGCACGGGTGTAGTCGAAATCCCACCTTGTTTGACACCACTAGAGAATTCCAACATATAACAGTAGTCCCCAAACTTATAAATGTAATTGCGGAGCAATGGGAGGCACTGCTGGCCAGCGACCGCTGCTAGGACCAAAGTGGTCTGGTGCTGTAAGCACGAATGCAAGCCGAGTTTCTTGGAGCCCTCGACAGAGGGCTCCACCCCTGCTACACCTAGTAAAGAGTATCCAAGAATACCCAGGCATACTTACGCAAAAGACACTGTAAATACCGACCAATAAAAGATTTTGACGATCAATTAAAATTGACAGCAGATTGCTTCGGCATACTTTTTTCCTTTTTTTTTCATTTCACCTCCTTTGTTTCAGCTTCACTGCTTTGCTGTATACTGAGGCCTCTTTCGAATAAAGCAGTTTCAGCAAGCCTGTCTAGATGTATGGTGCCTGTTTGTTTTTTGCGGTCCTTTACAATGGATCTCTCCCAATTAGCCCACCTCTAATTTTTTGTTGCAGCAACTCACGCCTGCAGAAACTAGCTTCTCCGTGAATCGGTGATGCTTTAAGAAATGTGACCATGCTAGTAGGTGTTGATCCAGGAATCTCCGCGAATACCTTTAAGGACACGCTAAAGCTCTCAGTTGCTTACTGACATGTATTACGCATATCGATAACGCCTCTGTGCGACTGCTTACCGCAATATCATTGGCGCCCCCCGGGTTGATACCATTGGCGGCTCCAAACTGCTTGAGTCGTTGGTAGTAGATCAGGTGGTCCATCGCGGCGGGGAATAGACGCGCGCCCAACATGACGCATGCAACCGGCTTGGCGGATGCAGGAAAGTCCTTGAATGCCAGGGGACCTTTAATATTGATGGCTGCCATAACTTGCATATAAATGTTGAGCATGACGGGGAAGTTTACGTCCCTGCAAAAAGGAGGGTACGGTGAGCACATATCCGTCGCGCCTCCTCTTCAAAATTCTTTACGGAAAGAAATACTGACTGGCCACCAGAATAAAATACCCTTGTGCAAATATTCCCTTAGAATGAACGTAATAAAGCTGTGGTTGCTTAGTGACTTTCGCGTTGCATTGCCTAGCAAGCGGACGCGGGATCGAATCCCGGCTGCCACATGTTGATGGAGGAAAAATGCGGAAACGCCTGTGTACCATTCTTCCGGCGCCCGTTAAAAAACCCCGGGTGATCAAAACTGTGTTTATTTAAGAATGTGTTTGATTGCTTGAATTAACGTTTTCAGACCCCACTGACGTGCGCTAAGCAGCAGAGCAATGGTATAGAATTCGTTCCGGGCAATTTATTCATTAAAATTGTGCGGCGGTAATATTTGCGAATGCGATGCCCGCTCCCTTTGAGCAGCACCACTACAGCGCTCCAGAAAATGAGGGTACCGTGCGCACTGCGCACCAGCGGAAACGGGGAGCGGTGAAGCCAGCGATGTCGACTTGGAAACGGGGCTATACATTGAAATTGACGGTGCGACGCGTGGTGAGCCACAGGGAAAGTGTATTTTGCTACGCATGCAAAGAAGAGACGCCGCGAACATGGACAGCGAGTAACGCAGCGTCGAAGCCCAATCGGAAAGGCCGCGCTCGCTGACGCTACATTGATCCCGACGGTACGACCACTGGCTACAAAAATTGCCGAAAGCCGCAACGCCGCTACCCTATAGGCGCGAGCTTGTGAATCCATCGGAAGTTCGGCCGCTTGTCCAGGAAGCCGGCGTGGGTTGTGCGTGGTTGTGCGTGGGTTCCCTGCAACTGTTTTCGTGATAGAATTCTTTTAGGTTTCTTTTTTTGAAATATCACTTGCTCTTGGTCACTAGTGCAAGAAAACATAACATGCGGCAACCACAGATGCTAATAAATTTTGGTTCTATGCATCTTTTAAGGAGAAAAAATATACACACCAGCCTGACATCCTTGTGAAAGTGTATTTTTCTTCCAGAGACCTTTACACTTCTCATCGCGGTTTAGCGCCGTGATTATGATCTATTCTTTGCAATATCTGCAGTCATCACATGTTTATTGTCTCATCATTATCATCATCATCATCAGCCTATTTTATCTCCACTGCCAGACAAAGGCCTGTCCCTGTGATCTCCAATTACCCCTGTCCTGCGCCAACAGATTCCAACTAGCACCCGCGAATTTCCTAATTTCATCGCTCCACTTAGTCTTCTGCCGTCTTCGACTGCGTTTCCCTTCTATTGGTACCCATTCTGCAACCCTAATGCTTAAACAGCTATCTAACCTGCGCAATACATGACTTGCCCAGCTTCATTTTTTTTCTTAATGTCAATTAGAATATCGGCTATACCCGTTTTCTCTCTGATCAAACCGCTCTCTTTCTGTCTCTTAATGTTATGCCTAGCATTCTTCGTTCCATCGCTCTTTGCGCGGTCCTTAACTTGGTCTCAAGCTTCCTTGTCAATCTCCAAGTCTCTGCCCCATATCTCAGCACCGGTAAAAGGCACTGATTGGACACCACCCTCTTTAATGATAATGGTAAGCTTCAAGTCAGGAGCTGACAATGTCAGCCGTATCCGATCCTACCCAATTTTTTTCCTTCTGATGATCAGGGTTCCCTGTGATTAGTTGTCTTAGGAAAACGTACTCCTTCACAGAATCTAGAGGCTGACAGGATCGCCAATATATTTATCATTATTTTTGTCTTCTGCATATTAGTCTTCAACCCCATTCTTGCACTCTCTGTGTTAAGGTACTCAATCATTTGCTGTAACTCGTCTGCAGTGTCGCTGAATAGAACAACGTCATCGGAAAACCGAAGGTTGCTGAGATATTCGCCGTGGATCCTTACTCCTAAGCTTGCCCAGTTTAATAGCTTGAATACTTCTTCCAAGCAAGCAGTGAATAGCTCTGGAGAGATTGTGTCCCTGACCCCGTTCTTTAAAGGTATCTTCCTACTTTTTTGTGTAGAATTAAGGTAGCTGTGGAATCTCTGTAGATATTTTCCAAGGTATTTACCTAAGGGACCTGTACTCCTTGATTACGTAATGCCTCTATGACTTCTGGTATCTCGACTGAATCAAATGCCTTTTCTTAATCTATGAAAGCCATATAGAGAGATTGATTGTACTGTGCGGATTTCTCGATTATCTTATTGATGACATGGATGGGACCTCTTGTAGAGCATCCCTTCCTGAAGCCAACCTCTTCCCTTGGTTGACTAAAGTCTAGTGTTGCGCTTATTCTATTCGAGATAACCTTGGTGAATATTTTATATAATACTAGGATTAAGCTAATGTGCCTTTAACTTTTTTCAATTCTTTAACGTCTCCCTTTATGTTGATTAGTATAATGTTTGCCTTTTTCTAGTTTTCTGGGACGACAGTTGTGAAGTCGACAGACAAATCGTATAGAGAGTCGCCAATCTTACAATGATTATCCTCCACCTCTGATTAAATTCACTGTTATTCCCTCTTCCCCTTCCACTTTTCCCTGTTCCAGGTCTTGCAAGGCCCTTCTGACTTCACCGCTAGTTATGGGAGTTTCTGTATCCTGTTCATTAATGTTTCTAAAGCAGATATCCTGGCTCCTCTGGGTACTGTACAGGTCAGTATAAAATTATTCCGCTGACTTTTACTATACCTTGGAGATTGCTGGTATTACCCTGCTTATCTTTCAGTACATACATCTTGGTTTGTCCTTTGCCGAGTTTCCTTCTCACTGATTTAGGCTGCGTCCATTTTTGCGGCTTCTTCAGTCTTTCTCACGTTATAGTTTCCAATATAACTTATTTTGCCTTCTTGATCAGTTGTGACAGTTCCGCAAATTTTATCTTATCTCTTCAGTTGGACACTTTCATTCTTTGTCGTTTCTTCATTAGGTCCTTTGTTACTTGAGAGAGCTTGCCTACTGGTTGCCTTGGTGCCTTGGCTCCCACTTCAATTGCTGCATCTTCAGCCAGCCTAGTTACGGTTTCGTTCATTACCTCTACGTCATCTTCATCTCTCTGTTCTAAGGCTGCATAGTTGTTTGCAAGTACCAGACGGAATTCGTCTGCTTTTACTCTCACTGCCTCTAGGCTGACCTATTTCTTCTTGTCCAATTTTACTCTTTCTCTGGTCGAATTAAGGCAAATCCTAGCCCTCACTTTTTATATGGCAGCAACCTTGATGTTAATTTCATTTCTTGTGTCACCATTAGGGCTTTTCCTGGTGCACTTTCTGTTGCTAAGCTTCCTGAATAAGGTGTTCATTATACGAAGCTTATCCCTTCCTGCGAATTCTACCAGCATCTCTCCTCTAGCCTTCCTAGTATCTACGCGATAGTTGCCAATAGCTTGTTCACCAGCCTGCTCTTTCCCTACTTTTGCATTGAAGTCGCCCATTACTACGGTATACTAAGCTCGCACTTTTCTCATTGCTAATACAACATCTTCATAAAACTGATCTGCTTCCTCATCATCGTGACTGGATGTTGGAGCGTAGGCTTGTACTACCTTTAATCTATACCTATTATTAAGTTTGATTACGGCTACTGCTACCTTCTCATTAATGGTGTAGAATTCGTCAATGTTGCCCGCTATGTCCTTATGGATTAGGAATCCCACCCCGTATTGCTTTTCATCTGGGAGACCTCTGTAGCAGAGGAAATTGCAGTTATTCAGCAATCTATGAGCTTCACCAGTTCTTCTAATCTCACTAAGGTCGATGATCTCCCAAACAATGTCTCATAGTTCATCAAAGAGTCCTGGTAAGCTAGCCTCACTCGACAGAGTTCGGCAGTTACAGGTTGATAGGGTCAGTTTGCATTGGCGGTCTGTCCGGACCCAGGGATTGTTAGCACCTTCTACTGCGTTACAGGTCTGACCGCTGCCTCGGTCAGGTGCTCCGCAGCTGCTGGGGACTGAGCGTCATGGGTTAATTGTAGGAATCATCAGAGATGTAGCGGCCGAATACTGCACCAGGGAGGCCAATTCCTGTTCTGATGAGGGAGTGTCTTGTTCAAGCTTAGTGGGCCTCCCTAATTTGATAGTACCTGGATTAGTATAGCCACACTCGCTCTCGGCATCTTTTGCTGGTGTGAGGCGTCACTCCATGCCTGCAGATGTGCACTAGAGGAGGTGAATTGTTCAAGCTCACCACCACCATATTAAAGAAATCTTATAGAAGGATGCGAACTTCCGGCTATGGTAGCTGGACATTCGACATACCGCAGTCAGATAATCCCGTATGCGGCGAGGTTACCTCATCACCAACAAGTACAGCCCAGAGGGCACTACATGTTATTGGCGACTCAATATGCAACAATTTCTAAGCGCTTCTGGCCGTATAGTTCCGGAATGCTCGCGTGCGCAGGCGGCCGTGAACTCGGCTAAGCAAACTTTACAGGCGTTTCAACTGCCTAAAACGAGTAGGGGGCAAAATAATGGTGAAAGTGGTCGCTTCTCTGATCCGAAAGGTGACGAGACACGGGGTACTTCCATCTTGTACTGCGTCAAAACGCCCAGTCGTCGAGAGTAGATATCAGCGCTGTCAGATGCACATACGTATATCTACGAGGAAAGTTTCGCTCCCGAACAAATTGGTTGACTCCGCCACCGGATTCTCTGCTACACCCATGCCGCTACTCGCGTTTAAAATAATAAGTGCACGATGCGCTCGCTTACATCACAAAATTATCTATTACTGCTATTTCGCTGTGGGGCACTGTGTGCCGTTTCATTTTTGCCTGCAGCGGAAAGGTTTCAGGAATGCCACCCTATCTGTCCCCAAAAGTCTATGCCTGTGTAGAGCAAGAAATAATAATCTGCGAGTCTATTTACGCGTGTTAAGGAGCTAAAAAAATCACCGCCCAAGCACTCCGTACAGATGGTTATTAACCAGCGAAGCTGGAACGTTGGGCCCCGGTGTGTTAATCACTGTGTTAATCACGTGTTAATCACGGTGTGTTAATAATGTTAATCAATCATGTTAATGATGTCATGCAAGTCATGTTAATCACGGTGTGTTAATCACTGGGCCCCGGTGTGTTAATCACTGTGTTAATCCCGATGGTCCATTAAACGGCGGCCTGGTAGGATGCCAGATCCTCTTTACGCCGTTGCTGCTAGCGATCGGCTGCACGAGCCTGTTCTTGTGTCCGTACTGCAGCGTCGGCACGGCGTAAACGAGCTCATTCTCGGTTCTGTTCGCGGTGCTGCTGATCGAAAGCTGCCTGCTCATAAGGAATATGTATGACGCGTGGTCTACCCATTTAGGAGCCGGAGAGAAAGTGGTGCGGGAGCGCGCGGCTGCGATGAAGAGCAACGACGTAACTACTGGCGCAGCTAATCCAACACCACCCAGATGGCACAAAGCCTTTTTCACTCCGATCAATAACATGTTTCCTGGCCCGATTGCCCTAAAATCTAACGTGGATACTCTCGAGTAGGCAACAGTGATTTTGACCACACCGCTTTCATCACGCCAGCCTTGCCGATGGAAATTTCGGGCCAGGCAGTGTGATGTCATGGATCGGAGTAAACATGCCTTGTCCTATCTAGATGGTGTTTGCTGATCGGCGCTTCTCTTTCTCTCTTTTTTTCCGCCCATGCACATGGGGTTGTGGTCGAGGAGTTTTCATCCTGCAGGCGCCCGTCAGATGTAGGGAAGAAACGGCTAGTCAAATAGAGCTTGGCTGTAAAAGCGCTTGCACTTTAGGGCCTTTTTGAATTACAGCGCGTAAAATTTATAAGCAGCAGCAATAATTTTTAGCGCGGAAGCAACAAACTGCTTAACACTTCATGGCTATAAAGCTGATGACAGCTAAATAAGTATACATGGAGCTACATTTAAAAGAACTATCACGTTCCATGATGGTATTTGATGTTTAATGGCGCAAGGGCCAGGTATGGCCAACGAGCGCCATGCCAAACGCTAATTTAAGCAACGTATTATGAATGGCGTGGGCAGTGAATTCATCGCGGCAAATGTGACATGGCAGTAAAAAGGCCTGAAGAACTGTCGCTGTAAATGGCTTGATATATAGGTACTAAAATGATGGCGATGGCAATTGGGTTTCGTTAACATCATTGTGAAACAAAACGGTACATAACAGTGACACTAGGACTTCAAGAGAGCCCTTTAGTATAAGGGCTGTTAGTCGCATGCTAAAAATTAGATGTCCGTTCAGCGGGCACGCTCGGGGGTTTTTCGGACCTGTCTGCACGAGCAGTGGCCCAGGGACCGGCAGGCCCGGAAGTCTGCTGGCCCTTCGTGGCAGGGGGCGGAACAGCAGTGGCTGCTTCCGCCAGGGGAACTGATGGCGTAACCGCCGTCACACGCCGTGTGACTCGCGCGGCCGCCAGAGGATGTGGCACTGCCCCCCGGCGCGTCACGTCACTGTAGCACGAATTCAATTGGTTGTGGATAGAAAAACGCTTGCGCGCATCTGGAAAAGAAATGTTTAGTTTGACCTTGAGTTCGATTATTTATTTTTCTTTCTTCCATGACAGGCACGATATCGAATAAGCGGGGTGGTCTCCGTCAGAGTTAGCGTAGTGGGTTGCGGAAGAACAGTTGTCGAATGCGTGGACTTTAGATGCACATTTTGCACAAGTAGTACGCCCTCGGCAACTGTGAGACCCATGCCCAAAACGCTGACGCTTTAAGCATCGGCGCGGATTGGGAATGCATGGTCCAAGCACCCAGGTCCAAACACCCAACAGCGACTCAACCTCAAGGATCGCCCTTTCCCCACACATGGCTAAGCCACGCACGGCTACACGCGAGAGAGGCCAACCCTCGTGTGCTCGGGTACGTGGTGTCGCAACGCACCAAACGCCTGCTGCCGCAGACGCCCCTGCGGGCAACTATCGCGTTCCAGTCACTGGCACCGCCCACATTGATCTTAGTGGAGTTTAGTGACTAGTCCGATGCATCTTGAAAGGTTAGGTTATCTTACCTCAATAATAAAATTTGACATGACAAACGTGCAGGCTATCGTAATCAATTTTCCGCGATAGCATTAACTTCATGGCTTGAATAAACAGCGTAGCCAATTTGTTTTCGAATATTTCATGCATATTAAGTTGCATCTCTTCTCTGGAGAATTCTTTTTCTTGCAGGGAACTAATACGCCTTGAATACTTAATATGAACGGAAATTAGGTCTACGGTTAGTAAATTATTCGCTTGCTATAGAGCCACACTGACAACGCACCCTCCGGTACCGTCATGTAAAAACTCATGCAACAATGCTAAAAGAGCAGGCAAACAGCCTTTTCTTGTGCAGACAAAACGGTAGAAGACGACACGTTAATAAAGAGCAAATCAGAAGTTTGCAATGAAGTCAACCAGTTGCATCTCTTCGTGTGAATCTTTGAATCTTACATATAAACCGTCCTTGCAGGTCCACAGGTAATCAAGTGTACAGAAACCTCTGTGATTTACATGTTTCTAATAACAGTTTCTAATAAACTTGTGATCACATTTATTGGTGTGTAAACCCATATAACGATATCCTCCGTGATTACTATTTTTATAAGTAATGAAGTACCATGCTACTTGCAAAAACATATCGCCCTGGGATTATAAAAGCGTTTTCTGCATTTCAACTATACACAATGTGCAGTTTATTCAATAAGGGACCATAAATTGATTTTTTGCAACGACACACTTGTAACAAGTTCTACCGACATAAAGCAAGACGATTCTGTAGACAAGGGAATTGTTTAATTTTTTTGCCTGCCACTGTGGCTATAGTATTCTACTGCTAACACAAGGTGAGGGGTTGAATTGCGAGCCTTGGCAGTAGCAGTTCGATGGGATTGAAAGTTAAAAATTATATCGAGCTTTCACTTAATTCATCATCATTTATTGATCCATTGCTCAAGGGAGGTATGCATATGCAAAATCTAACAAGCAATACTAACACCACTCGAAAGCAAAGGGAACAATTATAAAAGATGCACCTTTCCTGATGCTTCGACAGTGTAAACATTCATTACAACAATATATTTTGTTCAATTGCACTGAACGAATAAGCATGGTCAGGCCGGTTCAGATCAGATAGTCAGATAGCCAGTTCTACGGATGTATATATGTCAAAAGGCATGAACGCTCATACTACATCATGCACACCGCACAAAGAAAACCTTTTTCAAGAGTTGTCCCTTCTGGCAGATATGAGTGAGTCATAAGCAGCAGTGGCTTTATTAGAGGGCAGTGTGTAATACCACTTATGAAAGAGGAGAGTCAAGAGGCTTATAATAAGTACCTCATGATACTCTAATAGGAGGAACGATGAGCAGAAATATTAGTGGCAGGGCCCGTAAGATGAACCGCTACTTTTTGAATGACAGGAAATTACAGGTGAGGAGTTGGAGGTACGTTTCGCCGTGCCTCAGTGCCCCATTTTTTGTAAAAAATCGGGTTGCTTCACTTGCCGTGCTCCGCTCCAGAGTCTTGGTTTTTGTGTAGCGAGTGATGTAGTCTGTCGCTACGATAATCCATCTATGGCCCGCAGAAGTTGAGAATTGGCCTAGAAGATCCATTCCTACTTGAGCAAATGGAGTTCCGGGCGCTTCAACAGGACGGAAGAAGCCTGCTGGTTTGACTGCTGGCGCATTTCGCCACTGGCATTCAATGACTGTCAGGACGTATTGTTGAACGGTCGCCGTGAGTCTTGGCCAATAGTATTTTTGCCGCACCCTACACAGCGTTCGCGTCTAGCCCAAATGACCTGATGTTGCTACATCATGGCATGCCTGTAATACGTCACTCCTGAGAGGTATTGCGACGATGAGTAAGTAGATGCTTCCATTCGGAGAGAAGTTCGCCTTATACGGGACATCGTTACTCAAGCATAATGATGGTAGTCCTCTTGCAAAAAGGCTTGGGACAACGGAAGTTTGACCCTCCAAAAAACCAATAATGGGTTGTGATTCCGGGTCGTCGCGTTGCCTGCTGTTCGACTGTAGCTGTGTTGACAACTCCGACGAAGGCTGCATCATTGTCATCTTCTGCATTGTCAAGTTGGAATGGGGCGCGAGACAGACAGTCGGTATCCGTATACCGCTTTCACGATTTGTAGACAATAACCATGTCGAATTGTTGAAGCTTAAGGCCCCAGCACGCCATTCATCCTGAAGGATCCTTTAAGTTCATCAGCCACCAAAGAGAGTGGTGGTCACCGACAACATTAAAGAAGCGGCCGTACAAATACGGGCGAAATTTCATAATTGTCCGCACCACAACAAGGCACTCTTCTTCCGTGGTAGAATAATTCGCTTCCGTACGGGAAACGGTTCCGCTTGCATCAGCTATTACTCGTTCTGCACCGTCTTGCCACTGCAAGAGTACTGCTCCTAAGCCGATAGTACTGTTGATGTGATCCGCTGTCAGGACGTCTTCGTCTAAGCGTCCCAACACTGGGGGCTTTTGGAGGCGTTGCAACCACTCGGTGAACACTTGTTGCTGTTCTTCAGCCCCTACGAATGCGACGTCGTCCCTGGTGAGGCGTGTCAATGGTGACGCAATTCATGAAAATTTCCGAATGAAGCGTCGGTAATACGCGCACGGGCCTAAAAATCGTCTAACTACCTTTTTGTCAGGAAAATTTGCAACGGTAGCTATTTTGTCGGGATCAGGCCATACACCTTCACTGCTGACCACATGACCGGGGAAGAGAAGCTCTTCAAAGCCAAAGTGGCATTTTTTCCGCCTTCAGCGTGATACCAGCAGATCGGATGGCTTGAAAAACCGCATGTAGTCGCTTCAGGGGCTCGTCAAAACTTGCAGAAGATACAATCACATCGTCCGAGTATACTAAACAAGTTAGCCAATTGAGACCTCAGGGTATTTTGTCCATTAGCCGTTGAAATGTTGCCGGCACGGAGCACAAGCAGAAGTGAAGTACCTAAAATTCATCGAGTCCGCCAGGTGTCACGAATGCAGTTTTTTCTCGGTCTCTTCTATTTGTCAGTACCCGCTCCTTAAATCCATCGACGAGAAGTAACGTGCTAGCCACAGTATATCCAGGGAATCGTCTATACTAGGCAGCGGGTAAGCGTCTTTCTTGGTGATCTGATTGAGCTTGCGGTAATCAACGCAAAAACGTATGCTGCCATCATTGTTTTTTCACTAACACCACTGGTGACGCCCAAGGACTCTTCTATGACTGAATGACGTCGTCTTCAAGCATGCTTTTTACCTGACTTTCTATGACCTCGCGTTCCCGTGGGGCCACCCGATACGGGCTCTGCCGTGTGGGCCTGGCTGTATCATCAGTGATAATTCCATGTTTGGTCAACGGCGTTTGACCAACTCTCAACGTCGACGAGAAGCAGCCCTGAAATTGATGTGCAAGCTCCAGGAGGCTTTGTTTCTGCGCAGGCAGCAAACTTGGGCGAACATCGATGGATAGATCTGGAGGCATGCAAGACAGGCTGTTGGAACCGCCTTGCTCTACAGTGAAGCAATCTGTGACCCGACTGAACACTTTGACGTACGCGAGTGTCACAAGTCTTCTAAGATGCCGCCACTTATGGCTAAAGTTTGGGGCGAGAACTTCTGTGCGTCACCAGTTAACGTTCACGAAGCCTCTTGCCGTTGAATATGCCATGGCTGAATAGTAGCGCCGGAATTCGCTCGGCGACAGCCTCGGAGTTGCTCTGCATGTCTCATGTCACTGACGGAAGGGAGCATGAGCGCGGTGGGATGGTCACGTCGTCATCGGCCACGCGTAAAAGTCTACGTCGCTGCTCTGTAGAGAGCACAATTGAACCTGGACCCATGCTAAGCATGACCGACCTGTTCGGAGTGTTTATAACGGCACCGTATTCACGCAGAAAATTCATTCCCAAGATCAAATCTTCGTAGCACTCCGGCAAAACGACAAAAGTAGCAACGAAGACCGAGGCACTGATAATAATTCTAGCGGTAACTTTGCCTTTGGGCATCATCAACTGGCCTCATGCAGTTCTTATGTGGGGACCCGTCCACGAAGTGATGACTTTCTTAACGCAATAGGCGAGTCTTTGGCTTAATGTAGAAAAATCCGCACCAGTATCTAGTACCGCTCTCACTGGGCGTCCGTCTATGTAAACGGCGAGGTTGGCGCTGAAAATTTCCGTAAGAGTCAGCGACGTCGTATCGTCCGGTCGTACTGATGGTGTTAGGGGGGTTGCAGCATCTCGAGGAGCGTCAACATTCCCCCCAGAGGTCGCTGCTGTTAGTTTACCCGACGAGCACTAGGGGACCTGCCCTGGACTACATCAGCGTAACTGCGACGGTGCGGTGAAGTTCTCGGTGCAAGTGACGGAGAGCAGGGTGGACGATACGGTGGAGCAAGTGGCTGTGCTGGCGTGAATACGCTGGTGTCGCGTCAGTTGCCCCAACGTGCGCGAGGGAAGGTGGTTGCAAAGGTCTGGCAAAAACGGTAAATATGGCCGGCTTCCCCGCAATGGAAGAAAAGTGCACATCGGTCGACGGAGTGCCACAAGTCCGTCTTGCGAATAAGTGGTCGACTAATGGGCGGCCTTTGCGACCAAGTTGGAGTAGTCGGCGCCGGATAGTAGGACGGCGTTTCCACGGCCACACTAAGCTGCGGGGTCGGCGACGGCGGCGGTTGGTACGGAGGGGTTAACGACTACTTGTAAGGACGAAGCAAGGACAACATGCTGTGCGGGGCTACGGTTGGATGATGGACGGCCGACACGTAGTTTTAGACCGCTGGTCTGGCAGCAATTCGGGCAAAGCAAACGCTTGCCTGATTTCCTGCCGTACAACGTCCGCTACGGAAGGCTCCACAGGTTCTTGCGGAGTCACCCCAAGGTTGCCAAGCTCCTCCCTAACGACCTCATGGATGACCTGACTGCCGGCAGTCAGTGCAGAGGCGCTGATTGAGGCGCTGCTCGGTGAGTGGTACTGGCGGCACTGTTGTTGAAGTGCTCGCTCGATCGTAGTAGCCTCCTTTATGAACTCCACAACAGTTGTCGACGGGTTGCAAAGACCGGCGAACAGTTGCTCCTTCACGTCGCGCATCAAATGTCTGATTTTCTTTGTTTCAGGCATTTCTGGGCCAGCTCAGCGAAAGAGGTGGTTCATGTCCTCCGCATGCATGGCGACGCTGTCATTCGTATTTTTGTATACGGGATTCGATGAGTTGCTGAGCCGAATCGATACGATCGTTGTTGACAAAGGTATCCAAAAGTTGCCGAAATTCATCCCAGGAAGACAGTGTGCCTTCTAGGTTCCCCTACCATGTGCGAATGCTGTCCGCCAGGGCGAAGTGCACGTGCGACAGCTTCTGTTCAGAGGTCCAGCGATTCACCTTGGCGACTTCCTAATATTGTTCGAGAGGCTGGCCAACGTATAGATAGGAGGACCTATCTTCGTCAAACCTATCTTCGCCTTTGACGAAGATAGGTCCTCCTATGGAAACGTTGGCCAGCCTTTCTCAGGCACCTTATCCCTGTTTACAAACTTTATACCGCAGTGCGCTATTCCATCTGTCAGTCCCTTTCTTGTTTTTGATATTGTTCGAGGCAATCCTTGACGTCCTCAAGAACATCACCGTTGAAGGTCTCGGCAATCCGAGGGTGCTCAACATTTACCTGTGAAACGCTTGCCATTGCCATTTCTTCAGACGGAGGACTCCTTAGCTGGGGGAGTTCCAAGGGAATTACCTCGGTGCTAAGACCTCGCTGTCGGCGACTGTGGCGGTGTATAGGAGTATGCACGGCCGGAACTGGTTGTGCATTCGGGCTGGAAGTGCCGTTCCGTAGAGTAGTACCGAGCATCAGGTGTTGATGTTCAGCACCTTCATCAATGTCGCGGCGTCAAAAAAACAGGACACAGGACAAGGATGTTAGAAACAAAAACCAGCTCTGTGTTCAGAGACCACAAGAGCTGACGCGCCAACTTCGTCTTCTTTCAAAAAGAACGTGGTCCCCGCTCGTGGCCCTCAATTCGTTTTCTTCTTTTGCTAGCATTTAATCGCGACACTATGCAAGCTAGCATGCGAGATGCAAAGGCGACTACCACTCCATTCAGAGACGCAACCTCAGGAGTATCTCAACTTCAAACATAGCAGGCCCTTATCGTGCAATATAGGGTAAACAATCAGGCCATGAGACTATATTGCTACGGCATGAGCCGGGCGAGCAGAAGAGGAAGAAGACGTTAGCTAGTGCAGCCTCGGGACGCCATCTTGACTTCACTGTCAATCTCGTCCCTTAAATAAAGCCGGTTTAACATTAACCGTAACAGTTTTGTGGTGGAGGTGCGGGGTACTTCGACCAAGACGACGGAGCTGCTGCAGCAAGTGCCACGCCGGAGCCGACGCTTCGCTCGACTGCCTCCAATACCACTTGAGATACCGATGTCACACATCGGCGACCAACAGCCTTCTCTGGCTGCTCCAGTGCGAACAACCGGCGCCTGGATGCATCAGATGGAGCCCTGCCCTTTCTCAGGAAAATTCGGCGAGAACGTGAAGGAATGGCTCCACTAAAAGCGTGTGAACAAGTACGACGGCTGGAACTCCACGGCTCAGCTCGACAATGTGGTTCTGTTCCTCACAGACACTGCGCTAGTGTGGTTCGAGAACCATGAAGATACCTGCACAACGTGGGACAGCTTCGTTACTCACCTCACATAGTGCTTCGGCGATTCCGCCTCGAAAAGGAAGCGGGCGGAGCAGACATTGCTTCAGCGCGCTCAAGTCCCAAGTGAGACCTGTACTACGTACATAGAGGCATTCCTGAAGCTTTGCAGAACGGTCAATCTTCGAATGTCCGAATAGGACAAGGTTGGATACTTTCTCAAAGGCATTGGAATTCGGAAGATCGCGTTTATTATTCGCAGCGTCCCAGAGTTGACCCCGAGGCTTACAACGTCGTTTGCGCATCGCCTGTGTGTTACAGCTGTGGTGCCTCAAGACATATTGCTCGTTTCTGTCACCGGCGCTGACAGACAACAACATATGGCCCACCAACAACTTGGCCTAATTTCGAACATGACAGTTATGACGACCGTCGGCCGACAGACCCTGCTACTACAAACACCACAAGCGCGCCATCCCGGAATACCTTCCGTCAATATAGTAGAAGGAGTGGCACACGCCAGCTTGAGACCGCAGTCTGACACCCCCAACCAGTTGTCAACGCCGTTCACCGTCACCAAGGCGACGTCAACACCGCCGTCGGGAAACTATCCGGCGTGGCCGATGGAGGTAAGGTCGCCGGACAGTCTGCTTCTCTGCGAAATACTCATCCGCCTATTGTGATGGTGAAGAACAAAGTGCGTCTGTTAATTGATAGTGTACCTGCAACAGCATTAGTGGATACTAGTGCTACTGTTTCCGTCATGAGTGTGACTTTCAAAGGGAGGCTCGGTCTGAAAGCTATGTTCCCGTGGAATGATGGTGTTACGTTTCGTGGCGTCAGTGGAGAGTGCCTTTTTCCCCTTGGTATTTGTGTTGCAAGTGTTTTATTCGGAGGAGCTGATCTTCAAAGAGAATTTTTAGTACTACCGCGCTGCACTCATGATGTGATTCTCGGGATTGACTTTCTTCAGGATTGTGGTGCAGCCGTTAACTGTGGTACAGGCGAAATTACTTTGAATAGCGTGCTTCTCGCCACCCTTGCCGACACATCCTTACCAGTGAAAAATTATTGCGTTGTTTCAAACGATTTGCTGCTACCGCCTCCGTCGCTGTCACCTATCTCTGTCAATTTCGCTGCTGCCGACCTTTCATCGTTTGACGCGCCAGTCCGGCTACTTACGTGGAGGTGAGCATGGAAAGATGTACTTCTACCACGCTCTTTCGCGAGAGTAGTGAACGGCGCCTTAAATTTGTGGGCTTTCAATTGTTCTTGCGTCCCTGCTGTTCTTCCGCATGATATGAAGCTCGCTGAATTTGACGAGATTACTTACAGCTCCATTACAGTTCTAAGCGAGGAGGAGCAGTCT
This sequence comes from Dermacentor variabilis, assembly GCF_050947875.1. Lineage (NCBI taxonomy): Eukaryota > Metazoa > Arthropoda > Arachnida > Ixodida > Ixodidae > Dermacentor > Dermacentor variabilis. The sequence continues at coordinate 75,987,555 of NC_134573.1, read as the reverse complement.
GCTACTAGCGACCCTCACCAAAGCACTTCTGAAGAGCAGATCCTATGGAAGATCAACAAGGCGCTGCCCTCACATGAGTGCCACGCTCTCGCAAAAGTTTTGTGGGCACATCTTTCTGTGTTCGATTTCAAACAAGGCGAAAAGCAGGCTTCACTCCCGCGTTCTCGTGTTCGCCACAGAATTGACACCGGATCTGCGCACCCCTTTCGGAAAAAGCCTTACCGCGTTCCTTCAACAGAGGGGACAGTTATTGCCGAACAGGTGAAAGACATGCTGCGGAAAAGTGTTGTGCAAGAGTCCTCTAGTCCGTGGGCAGCACCAGTAATCTTAGCAAAGAAGAAGGATGGATCGTGGCGGTGTTGCGTTGATTACAGGAAACTGAATGGCGGTCACCAAGAAGGATGTGTATACACTTCCTAGAATTGAGGATGTCATCGATTGTTTACATTCCGCTGCCAACTTTTGATCACTGGATTTGCGATCAGGGTATTGGCAGATACCCATGCAGCCAGACGATAAGGAGAAAACGGCCTTCGTGACACCAGACGGTCTTTATGAATTTAACGTTATGCCGTTCAGCCTTTGTAACGCGCCAGCAACATTCGAACTATTCATGGATACTATCCGAGGACTTAAATGGAAAATTTCTTTGTGCTACCTCAATGATGTGGTGATTTTTGGCACCACATTGAGTGAGCATAACAGCCGTCTCAGTCTTGTTCTGGATTGTGTCAAACAAGCCGGCTCCATCCTAAATTCCAAGAAATGTCGTTTCGGGGAAAACGAGACGTTAGTACTTGGGCATCTGTTCGACAAAAACGGTGTGAGGCCATACCCACGGAAGATTGAGACAGTCAGTTCCTTCGAAGCACCGAAGTCAATGCGGGAGTTGAGTTTCTTGGGCCTGTGCCCGTATTTTCTTCGCTTCGTCCCAAGATTCGCCGACGTGGTGTACCCCCTAACATGTCTTCTCCAAAAAGCCGTCCCTTTCAACTGGACATTGGCTTGCGATGACGCGTTCCACCAGCTAAAATTTCTACTAACGTCAGGGCCCATATTGCGTCACTTCGATGCATCCGCACCAACGGAAGTGTACGCTGATGCCAGTGGCATCGGCATCGGTGTCGTACTAGCGCAACGTCATCAAGGAGCTCAACACGTTGTGGCTTATGCTAGTCGCTCTTTGACTAAGGCGGAACGCGATTACACTGTGACCGAGCAAGAATGCTTCGCAGCTGTTTTCGCTGTCCACAAATTGCGGCCCTATATCTATGGACGCCCGTTCCCTATTGTTACTGACCGCCACGCATTATGCTGGTTGGTGAATCTCCGTGACCCAAGTGGACCACTGGCACGTTGGGCTCTTCGACTGAAGGAGGACGACTTCGTTATTTCCTACAAGTCCGGGCGTCGCCACGCAGATGCGGACTGTCTCTACCGCCTTCCTCTGACGACGACGGAGTGTGACGAAGACAATTTTGATGACTGTTTTGCTCCAATTTCTTCTACATTCCCAGACTCGATGACTTTCAAAGCAGAGCAGGAAAATTAATTTTAGTTTGGAACCTCTATTTGTAGCCGCATAGCGCCCTGGAGCCACCGGTCAATTTTGTGTCCGTGACGGCCTGCTTTACAAGACCAATTATTCGGCTAAAGGCGCATGCTTCCTTCTGTTGGTGCCGCAGAGTCTGCGAACGGACATAGTGAGGTCCATGCACGACGAAGTGAGCTCTGGCCATCTAGTATTCAGCAAAGGTTTGAACCTGACACAGGGGCGTTTTTACTGGCCCAGAATGCGGACACAGTCAAGCACTACGTCGGCAGTTGCGAACAATGTCAACGCTGCAAGCGCCCTACGACCGCTCCGCCAGGTCTTCTCCAACCTCTGCCGCCGCCTCGCCTGCCATTTGAACAAGTGGGTATCGATCTTCTGGGCCCATTTCCCCGATCATCTAACGACAACCGATGGGTGATTGTATGTGTCAACCATCTCATCCGTTACGCGGAAACGGCGGCCGTGCCATCTTCAACAGCTGCGTCCGTTGCAACGTTTTTGCTTCGACTCATTATTCTTCGACATGGTCCCCCGCCCCCCCCCCCCCCGTGTCATCATTAGCGATCGCGGTCGTCAGTTTATTGCGGAAGCCGTAGAACAACTACTCAGTCTCTGCAGTTCGCAGTTCCGTCATTCAACGCCTTATCACCCTCAGACAAATGTGCTTGTAGAACGTACGAGCAGAAATCTAATGCTGGCCATGTACGTATCTTCCGATCACAAGGACTGGGATGATGTACTCCCCTTCATCACTTATGCTTATAATACTGCAAAGCATGAGACGACCGATTACAGTCCCTTTTATCTCCTTTACGCACGTTCACTGCTAAGCTGCATTGACACTATACTACCGTTTGACTTTCACAGTGAGTACTCTGTTGCCAAGACGCTTTGTCTTGCCAAAGAAGCCCGGCATATCGCTCGTCTTCGTACTGTGGCATAGCAACACTGATCGAAAGAGCGCTATGACAGCCAATACCAGTCTGTCTCGTACGCTAAAGGAGACTGTGTGGTTGTCGACTCAGGAACGTAAACGTGGCTTATGCAAAAAGTTTTTACCCCAGTACATGGGCCCATTCGTCATTGTAGATCGCTTCAGTGACTTGACGTACGTGGTGGCACGCTTGACGTCCTTTGGTCGTCGGTCTAGCCGGACCCAATTAGTACATGCTGCCCGTCTGAAGCGGTTTCACTCAACGCTTTCCGAGTGATTTGGACTTGCCCAGCGGGCTTCGTCTGGCAACCGGGGATTGCTACGGTATGAGCCGGGCGAGCAGAAGAGGAAGAAGACGTTAGCTGGTCTCGGGACGCCATCTTGACCTCACCATCAATCTCGTCCCTTACATAAAGCCGGTTTAACATTAACTGTAACAATATGTTTTACCAAACACACAGAAGAGGTTGCTAATCATGAAGACACAAAGGAACATCAGGCACATATAGGAAACTGATGTGGCAATAACATTGTGACATTAGTATGACACTACATAAAATTAAATACCATCCAACCAGAAAAACTGAACTGAAAGTAATCAAAGAAGCACTTGCAGCGCACATCTGCCGACTACAAGATCTTGCATGGCTGCATGGATTCACCAAAAACTGTCAGGGCCTACACATCACACAAAAGGGTCAAGAAAGTTGGGAGATTAACGCGCGACTTGCATGCACATGGCCAAGAAATTAAATTACACGACACATAGCCAAGCAGATATTCCAGGACACAAGTGGTATCATGCGCCCAACATAAGAAGTGAAAACTACACAAGTTGGCATGGATTCATTATTAACTATATCGAAAAATATAGACAACGATCAAGATGACAGCACTCTGCGTGCTCTCTTTGTTCTTGTCTATTGTTTCTTTAATGGGCTGCAATTAACGAATTCACGAGGCTGTATAGAAGAACAATGCCCCCTCCGAAGGCCATGATTTCACATACAAATCTATGTGCACGCACACATACACTCGCACATAGATGTTGCAAGGGCGCATAGCACGAAGCAGTATCAACAGGATCACACTAGGGAGGGATGAGGGCTAACTTCCAGTAACTATGCATGGTGAAAATGAGGCAGTTTGTACAGTTTACCAGAAAAAAAGATGGTAAGAAGGCAAGCTAAAAATTGGTGCTTTATGCAACCAAACCAATAAAAACGTTCCAGAAAGAAAATGCGCACAAAAAGTACAAGGGCAGGTAAAAACAAATCATTACAATCGCCAATCATGCATGCTAGCACCTTCCAAGAAACATTCCTCTTTTTCCAATAGACAGACTGAGAGCTTGCTTATGCGAGCACAATCTTCCAGTTCCATGCCATAGAAAAAAAACTGTTTATCTTGGAAGATATTCGCATGCGCAGTTGGTGATCACAATGCTTTATTTCCCTAGACTTGTGAATTTATTTGTATTTTCTCTCTTTCCTGTTTTTGATTGTTTTGTTTCATCAGGCACTGGTTTTATGAGGCTTTCTTGCTTTACCACTGTCTGGTAACCTTTATAAATAACTTCATCTTCACAATAAACCTTTTAGTTAGAAGTTAGCGTGCCCTTTTCTACTGCTTCACACTGTACACTCTTACAACATTGTCCAAATGAAAGATTTTATAAGGTACACACAAGCATAGTAAGGGCCATTAAAGCGACTTGTTCCAGTCTAAAAGAAATAAAGATAGCCTGGCTCCAAATGGCAGAACATGTAGGATGAACAAGAAAACCGACATGATTTAACAGAAAGTTTAATGTACATACATGGCTAATAAGCAATAAACCTAACACACATAAAAAGAAGCAAAAGGTAATCTGTATTTTTTTACAGGAAATGCTTTCATCTTTAACAGAGGGCATGCTGACACAAGATTCTCCCAGCGTTTTTAGATCAACAGCTTCTATAATTTCTATAGGCAGCTGATCAGACCTGCACAGAATGCTAGCTTCTTCCTACACCATGCACGCTCGGATGTCGAGACAGCCGAGCATGCATTGTATAGGAGGAAGCTAGCATTCAGTGCAGATCGGCTGCCTAGAGCTATTATGCAAGTTGTAGATCTAAATATGCGGTGAGAATCTTGTGTGAGCATGGCCTCTGTTACGCATTCAGAGATGGATGCGTTTCCAGTCGGGATCTGTATGGACACCACATCAGTTTTTCCTTGACCTTTCTTTTCTAACTTGGATTTATTGCTTGTCAACCAGCATTCACTCGGCATGTTCAATAAACTTTCATTTGTTAGTGTTTTAGTCAGCGGAAAGCCGTTCATTATTTTTTCTGTTGTTGTTAGGTATTGTATAAGGGTGTGCCCTTCTTCCTTTTGTAACAACTTTTCATTGCCTCTCACCTAATACTCCAACCTCACAGCCCTGCCAGGTATGCAAATGAATGAATAACTAAATGCATAAGCACATGTCATTCATTTCTGCGCACACAATTATCAGAATACCTCCCTCAACAAACGTCACAGCGTCGATGTCTTGCAGTGCGCATCAACATTATTAAGTACCCTTTGCATTTTCGCATAGTTTGTGAACAGCGTAGTGCATAAACATTCCATGATATTAAAGGGGTGACGTATGCGGTGCATAAACAAACCTTGTAAGAGATGACACCTTGGATGACACTTGTATATATCGCAGTTACTTTACCAGCATGTAGCTGACTACTTGACAAATACACCACTTCGCATTGATTACAACATGTGCAGAGAACCTTCAGTTTTATTTTCCTAATTAATGCGGCCGTTACTGTGTGGCCACATCCTGTATGCTTGAAATTGAATAAATTTCTTTGTTGCAACATACTTACAAAAATGCGTACATCACTGCGATAGCGGCACCAGAACTCAATACAAACATGCGGGCTATACGATACGGACAAACGACCAGGACAAACTCCTGAATGTTTGGATCCCGAAACCCATAAAAGTGAACGGTTTCATTCCATGGCTGTTAATGAGAGGCAGAAAGAAAATTTATGTTCAGAGAACAAAATCTCACTCATAAGCTTAAAGATACAGACATTACTTAACACTTTTGAAATGAATAATTATAGCTTGCTATAGACATTGAAGAAGCCGTTCGACAGCAAGAAAAGCAATCAGTATTTCGAGCTTTGTGCAATGAATGGCAGGCAGTTCAAGCTGGCACGCAATTCTGCATATAAAATCTGTTTAGGAATATCAGATAGGGATCAACATTGAGGCTTCCCTTTGTAATTTCTTTCCCTGAGTAATCAAGTTTGGAATGACTTTCATTACCATGTAACAAAGTTGATCTAATACCGCTTAAATACTTGAGAAGCTTAAGAAATCTGGATGATTGATTTACATTACAGTGAAGGAACTTAACATCTATAACATTATTAATATAATCATCATCGGCCCACTTTATGTCCACTGCAGGACGAAAGCGTTTCCCTGCGACCTCCAATTACCTGTGTCCTGCGCCAACAGACTCCAAATAGCACCCGCGAATTTTCTAATTTCATCGCCCCATCTAGTCTTCTGCCGTCCTCTACTGCGCTCCCCTTCTCCTTTTGCCCGTTCTGTAACCCTAATGGTCCAACGGTTATTTAGCCTGCTAATTACATGACCTGCCCTGCTCTATGTTTTTTTCTCTTAATGTCAATTAGAATATCGGCTATACCCGCATGCTCTCTGATCCCAAACTACTCTCTTTCGCTCTCTTAACGTTACGCCTAGTAATCCTCGTTCCATCGCTCTTTGCACGGTCCTTAACTTGTTCTCAAGCTTCTTTGTCAGTCTCTAAGTCTCTGCTCCATGTGTCAGAACTGATAAAATGCACTGATTGTACACCAAATGATTCCTTGCAAAATAGTTTAGCAGATTTTCTTTTCAAACTTTGTTAACTTCTTCGAGTCAAAAAATTTTTTTTCGTCATCACAGCATGGTTCTCATCACATTGTTGTTAAATTCAACTCATATCTTTCACTCACACTTCGCGCCATCCTTAATCGTCCTTCTCTAATTGACGGCATTTTTATAGATTTTTCTAAAGCATTTGATAAGGTATGTCATAAACTGCTCCTCTACAAACTGCGCCAGCTTAACATAGACTCGTAAGTGCTGTTTTGACTAGATGTTTTTCTTACTATGCGCTCCCAGTTTACGTCTGCGAAAAACGTCAATTCAAAGCACACTATTGTTCCATGTGAAATCCCTCAACGGATCGTACTAGGCCGTTTACTCTTTCTTATTTACAGCAATGGCTTGCCTTCGTGTGTTTTCTTATTCGTATTCTCGTTCCTTCTTTTCCGATGCCGAATGCAGCAAAAATGATCACGTGACAAAGCCGGCTTCGCACTTGTGGATGGCCCTGTTTGCACAGATACATATATATATATATATATATATATATATATATATATATATATATATTGTTTCACATGGAACCCACTCCCGTCTCTATGGTTTTGGCCCTGACGATTCGTTATATAATTAAATACCCACGCGTCCGTTCCAATCTTGAACTTCAGCTGACGCACGCAACTAATCTCAAATGGCACCACTCTGGCCTGCGTCAATTCTATCGATGAGTATGTCATTTCTGCGTTAGCTGACGGCGATCCTTCGCTCGTCGCTGCATTCCCCACCGCAACATGTAGAGCCAATCGCGATATTGCCAAAATGATCGTGTCTGACTGTCTTCCAGCAGAGGCAGCCGATATCAAGCACATCTTGATGTCTTATATCGACATTTTCGATGACCGCCCTTTCGGCGAGACATCCGTTGTCACTTACCGTATGCATGTCGAAGACGCCAGCCCCATCGGACGAGGTCATTCTCATGCGTCCCATGTTGAACGGCAAGCGATTCAGTGCAAGGTCGAAACAATTAATGCCCACGAAATACGTCATTGAACCTTCCTGCAGTCCCTAGGCGTCACTGGCCGTTCTAGTAAAAAAGGATCGTAGGTGCTGTTTCTCCCTAGACTACAGTCACTTGAACATAGTGAAGGTAGAGGCCGTCCATCCCCTACTGCGAACTGACCTTCTCCACGGATCTACCTACGCATCCATAGACCTACGCTCAGGGCACTGGCATATTGCTCTAGATGACCTCTACCACAAAAATACCGCATTCGTTACACACGATGGACTTTTTGAATTTAACGTGATGACATTTGGCTTGTGTAATGCCCCAGCAACATTTTAAAGGATCATGGACTCTCTCCTTCGCAGCTGCAAGTGGTCCATATGTCTTGTTATCTAGATGACATCATCGTTTTTTCACCGCACTTGAGGGCCATCTCACACGCTTTTTCGCTGTTCTTGATGTCTTCAGACGAGCTGGCCTTCAGCTTAACTCATCAAACCGGAGTTTTCGCCATCACCAAATCACTGTGCCTGGCCACCTGGTCAGTGCTCGTGGCGTGCAGCCTTCTCCCGAAAAAATTCGTGTCCTCAAACCGTTTCCTCTACACCGTTCGGACAAACACGCCCAGAGCTTCTTCGGTCTATGTTCATATTTTCGGCACTTCGTCAGGAATTTCGCCAACATTGGCCATCCCTTAACACAACTGCTCAAGAAAGACATTCTTTTCGTGAGGTCTTCAACAAGCTGATGCCTTTCACACGTTCGCTAGACTACTCATCAGCCCACCCATCTTGGCCTATTTGGCCCGTCCGCGATCACTGAAGTTCACAACGACGCCAGCGGACGCAACATCGGCGCTGTCCTCGCTAAAAGGCAAACAAGGGTAGGAGCGTAGAATTGGCTAGGCCAGTCGACACCTCTCTCCGCCAGGGCGCAAGTTGTCGATCACTGAACGAGAATGCCTAGCTACAGTTTGGGCCGTCGAAAAAGTGCAACTATACTTGTTCGGCCCCAAATGTTTGGTCATGACAGACCTGCACTATGCAGGTTGCCCGTCTGAAGCACTGCTTCTTCGACAACAACCCTTACCTTCCCTAAACACAGAGATGGCGCTCTGACAGGCAGGGGTCATATGTTACAAGTCATTCTCGTAAAATGGAGACCCGAGTAATTGACTTGGTCGCTGGGCATTGAAGCTTCAGGAATATAACTTTGATGTCACTTAAGACTCCGGCCGAATCCACCGGAATGCCGACCTGCCTCTCCCGTCGGCCGGTGGACCCTCGCGACTCCGCTGCGTATGATTCCGACGTACGCGACCTCACCATTTGTGATTTTAGCGACACCCAAAAAGCGCAGCTCAGTAAAGCGTACTTACGCCCCATATTCCACCATCTACGTTCTAGAGCACTTATTTATGCTCCGTTATTGTATTTTCTACCGACGTAATACCAATTCTGATGACCAGACTTTCTGCTTGTACTTCCTCCGACTTTCCGTTCCACTGTGCTTTAACAGCTACACGATGCCCCAGCCGCTGGACATCGCGCACGCATTACGACCGGGTGCGCCGTCGGTTCTCCTGCCCGGCCTTCACCGTTCTGTTCGCCGATATGCTGCTGCTTGTGAGTCCTGCCAGAGCCGCAAGCGCCCTTCCTTGCTGCGCGTGGGTCGACCTAGGCTTATAGACATTCCAGCTCTCACGTTCTACCGCGTGGGCCTCGATCTCATTGCACCATTTCCCCGCTTCTTTCAATGAGAACAACTGAATTAACGTAGCTACTGACTACACCACATGACATATCACCCGGGCACTGCCAACAAGCTGTGCCACTTACGTCGCGGACTTTCTGGTGCATGATGTGATTCTACACCACGGTGCACCACGAAGTATGCTGACCGACCGCGATCATTCATTTCTTTGAAAAGTGGTCAACGACATCTTTCGTTCGTGTTCCACACGTCGAAGTCTAACCACAGCCTATCATTCGCAAACAAATGGCCTTGCCGAACGTCTTAATTGTACACTGACCACGATGCTGTGTATGTACGGTTCCTCAGATCATCGTGATTCCTACAGCATTTTGGCTTATGTGACAATTGCGTACAGCTCGTCTCGCCACGACACCGTCGGATCCCCCCCCCCCCTTTTACCGTTGTTAGGCCAACCCGCACCTTGCCATTTGAGACTCTCCTGTCACCAACAACGCCCGCTCCTACAGAGTACGCCCTCGGTGCTGCTGCTCGGGCTTAAACATCTTTCCAGATTGCACGGGATATCATGGCAGATATCCCAAAAGTCCCGCTATGACAGCGACCACAGAACCGCTCGCTTCCCTCCGGGATCCCTAGTTCTCCGTTGGACGCCTTCCCGTGACGTGGGCCTGTCTTTGAAGCTTTTGTCTCGCTACTCTGGCCTCTACAAGTTTCTCCGCCAGCTCAGTGACGCCACATACGAGATCTTCCCTTGTAGACATTAGTTCGTTATCTTCCATACTACCTAGTGCTATCGTGAACGTCGCCCGTCGGAAGCACTGCTTCTTCGACAACAACTCTTACCTTCGCTAAACACGGAGACGGTGCCCTGACAGGCAGGGGTCATATGTTACAAGCCATTCTCGTACAATGGAGAAGGCGACGATCGAAGAAACACTCGCGTGGTTGCTCTGCCATCTCGCCTTCTCTCTGTATATATTGCGTAAATACATTTTCCCTTTAGTTTTCGCTAATCTTATCCAAATCACATTTTACTGGTGTTGTTCTTTCAGGCGACATCACTGAGCACATGTAAGGTTCTTTCGCGTTTAATTGGCTCAGTAAGAAAGGAAGAGAGCTGTGCGTTGTTGCATAATCATCTTTAAATTAATAATTGCTGCATAAACACCTTTAAAGGGGTCGTGAACCGCCTTTCGGGCTCGGTGGAAAAACACAGTCCATGGTTAGCGTAAGTTTTGCATTCGTGCGCGACGCGTGCAGCTTGCAAGCGAATTGCAAAAACGCCTTTGTTTGAAACGCTCTCTTTTCCACAGAAGCCTGCTCCTTACTCATTCCTGGACGCTTTATTTCGTAATATAGCAGATTCCCATATGCGTCTGCTACTGGCTAATAGCTGACATCAATCAAGAAGGGTGTGTTCGGATGAGTGCGCTTCTTCCTAATGTTGCGATGTATAATGATTAATGCAGTTCAATGAACAGACTGAAGGAAGCGAAAATCTGCTTTTGAATTTTAATAATAATTACGCCCTTCTGCAAGAAGCCCACTGCCACCTGTTTACGCTCGGCCGCGGCCGAGCGTGAGCAGGTGACAGTGGGCTTCTTGCGGAAGGGCGTAATTATTATTGCCGCGGCCACTCGCGTAGGAATTGAAATTTGGCCACCCCGCTCACCGGTCTCGTAGCCATAGGGTCTCTACAATTTCGACTAATCTTAAACATTCAGCTAGCCCTCGAACCATGCGAAACTTAGGTCAGACCACAAGCACGCTCGCCAGCGCTCGCCCGCTCTTCGCCACACCTGTTTAGAGTTTACGCCTTGGCAGACTTCGCCACGTATCGATAGCGCTTCAAAGAGGAAAGTTGAATGTGGCTGCTATATGTCTGTCAAGCTACTGCAGGACAAAGCCAGTCAGAACCAAGCAGTACGGCCAGTCTGGAGCATAGCATCGCGAGCTGGCCCTCAAGCCGACCCGCGCTCATTATAATGCGTTCAGGTTAATGCGCATACTCTTGCGTGTAACTGCGGCCTGTTACCAAGCGAACATATCACGGCCACCACGGCGAGCCGCGATGCGTCCGCTCGCTGAGCACAACCACGTTCGGCGCATCCCAGGTGGAAGAAATCGAATATAGTGGCGTCTGCGTTAAATTCCAAATTTAACGCAGACGCTCCGCTTACTGAAGGTCACCGCTTACTGAAGGCGCGGTGACCTTCAGTAAGCGGAGCGTCGTGCGCATGCCCCGCTCCGCCATAGCTTCCGCATTGCTAGTCATTTAGGAAAGAAGGGAAGCACCGCCAACGCGGTGTTTCATTGCCAATAAATCCGCTCCTGCCGAACGCATTGAAGTACCGTTTGCTTTATAGTATTGGATGAAGCAGTCTCATCATCATCATCAGCAGCAGCAGCAGCCTATTTTATGTCGACTACAGGACGAAGCCTCTCCCTGCGATTTCTGCTTACCCCTGTCCTGAGCCAACCGATTCCAACTAGCACCCGTGAATTTCCCAATTTCATTACCTCACCTAGTCTTCTGGCGTCCTCGACAGTGCTTCCCTTCTCTAACCCTAATCGTCTACCGGTTATCTAACCTACGCATTACATCACCTGCCCAGCTACATTTTTTTCTCATAATGTCAATTAGAATATCGGCTATACGCGTTTACTCTCTGATCGAAACTGCTCTCTTTCTGTCTCTTACCCTTATCACTAGGATTCTTCCTGCCCTCTGTCATTGTGCGGTCCTTAACTTGTTCTAAAGTTTTCTTTGTGAGTCTCCAGGTTTCTACCCCATGTATCAGCACCGGTAAAATTCACTGATTGTATACCTTCCTTTTCAGAGATAATGGTTAGCTTCCATTCAGGAGCTGAGAATGTCTGCCGTATGCTCTCCAACCCATTTTACAAGGTTTCCTCTGAGTATATGACCTAGGTAAACGTACAATTTCACAGACTCTAGAGGATGACTCGCGATCCCGAGCTCTTTTTCCTTGCCCGGCTATTCATGATTATTTTTGTCCTCCGCAAATTAATCTTGAAACCCATTCTTACACCCTCTCTGTTAAGGTCCTCAATCATTTGCTGTAACTCGTCTCCAGTGTTGCTGAATAGAACAATGTAATCTGCAAACCGAAGGTTGCTGAGATATTCGCCGTCGATCCTTACTCCTCGCCTTCCCAGTTCAATCGCTTGAACACTTCTTCCAAACACGCAGTGAATAGCACTGGAGAGATTGTGTCTCCTTGTCTGACCCCTTGCTCTATAGGTCCCTTTCTCAATAGGTATCTTTCTACTTTTCTTGTGTAGAATTAAGGCGGCTGGGGAATCTGTGTAGATATTTTTCAAGATATTTGCGTAAAGCCTGTACTCCTTTATTACGCAATGCCTCTATGACTGCTGGTATCTCTACTGAATCAAATGCCTTTTCGTAATCTACGAAAGTCATATATAGAGGCTGGTTGTACTCTGCGGATTTTTCGATTACCTTATTGATGACATAGATGTTATCCATTGTACAGTATTCCTTCCTGAAGCCTGCCTGTTGCCTTGGTTGACTAAATCCCAGTGATGCCCTAATTCTATTGGATATTATCTTGCTGAATATTTTATTTAAAACCGGAAGTGAGCTAATGAGCCTAGAATTTTTCAGTTCTTTAACGTCTACCTTTTTGTGAATTAGTGTAATGTTTTCATTCTTCCAGTTTGCTAGGAACATTGAAGACGACACATGCTTCGTATAGAGAGCCGCCAGTTTTTCAATGGTTATGTCTCCTCCATCTTTGATTAAACCGACTGTTAGTCCATCCTCCCCTTCCTCATTTCCCCGTTTCAAGTCTTGCAAGGCCCGTCCGACCAAATCGCTAGTTTAGGAGGAGTCTCTGCAGCCTGCTCACTACTACTTTGAATGGAGATATCGTGGCTCCTCTGGGTACCATACAGGTCAGTATGGAATTCTTCCGCTGCTTTTACTACACCTTCGAGATTGCCAGTGATATTACCATGCTTATAATTCAGTGCATACATCTTTGTTTGTCCTATGCCAAGTTTCCTTCTCAATACTTTCAGGCTGCGTCCATTTTTCACTGCTTCCTCAGTCACGTTATAATTTCGAATATCCCTTATTTTCTCCTTGTTGGTCAGTCTTGATAGTTCCGAGAATTCTATCTTATATCTGATGTTGGACATTTTCATTATTTGTCGCTCCTTTATTTGGTCCTTTGTTACTTGGGAGAGCTTGCCTACTGGTTGCCTTGGTCCCTTGCCTCCCACTTCAATCGCTGCCTCTCGAGATAGCCTAGTTATTGTTTCATTACTTACCTCTACCGTCTTCATCTCTCTGGTCAGAGGCTGCGTATTGGTTTGCATGCACCAGCCTCAATTTATCTGCTTGTACTCTTACTTCATCTATGTTGGCCTGTTTCGTCTTGACCAATTTTACTCTTTCTCACTTCAAATTGAGATGAATCCTAGCCTTCACTAAGCTATGATCACTGCACTTTACCCTACCTAACACTTCTACATCCTGCACTAGCTAAGCTATGCTAGTGCAGGATGTAGCTCGCTTAGCATTACTACTTGAGGAATTATCAAGCATTGTTGGGATATCAATGGTTTTAGTGAGGTTAGGAGAACTGGTGAGGCTTATACAGTGCTGACTAACGGCCACGTCCTCCGCTATAGGGAACTCCCAGATAGGTAGCAGTGCCGAATAGGTGCCTAATACATAAGGACATAGAGGGGAATATTGACGAATTCTACAGCATTAGTGAGAGCATAGCAGTAGTCATAACCAAACTTATTAAGCGGTATAGATTAAAGGTAGCACAAGCCTACGCTCCAACATCCATAGACGATGATGATGAAGCAGATAAGTTTTATGAAGACGTAGAAACTCAGTGTACTGTAGTAATGGGTGACTTCAGTGAAAAGTGGGGGAAAGGCAGGCTGGTAAACAAGCAATTGGTATTTATGGCATCGATTCTAGAAATGGTTGAGGAGAGATGCTGGTACAATTCGCAGAAATGAATAAGTTGCGCATAATGAACACCTTCTTCAGGAAGCGTAGTAATATAAGGTGGACCCTGGAAAAGCCCTAATTGTGAAACAAAAAATGAACTTGATTTTATACTTGCTCCCGATCACAGCATAGGGGAAACATTCTAGTTTGACTTAAAATTTATTTCTCGACTTCGACGAAAAGTGGTTGAAGGCCCCTTTAAACTTTCAACCATAATTTTTTATTGCTTTTGGTAGTTCCTATACCTCATGCTAAAATTGGTTATAAATTATTAATAACATTACTTTTCAAACAAATTATTTGCCAAGTTGGAAAAGGTGACTTTTTTACGAAGTTCCGACCTACATTACGCATCACTGCCCTCGAGCTATGTGAGAAGGCGCATTATACGCACCAACCTGTTAACTTGCGAAGTAGAAATTTTTATATATGTAAATTTTGTTTGAAGTTAGATAAAATGCGCACAGCTTGCACTAGTGGTGCAAAGCTGAAGTCAACTGTGGCGCTTGTGATCACGTAGCTTTTACGTGGCTTGCCTAAGTTGTATGTTTTGCGAATTCAAACTAGGTTTTGCAATGTTGTTAGCAGGCTTGGCTAAGTCGAATCTAGGTTTTGCGAGGTTATGCTAGGTTTCCCAAAGATGTATTTAGGTTTAGCTAAGCTATGCGTGGCTGGGCTAAGTCTCATTTCCGTTCTGGTCGGTGCCCCACACATCACAGATGTCAGGATGTGGTTTAGATATGGTTACGATATGGCTACGTCGAACGAACGTTGGTCAAAGACGCGACAGCTGTGCCCAAGCTCTATGCACAGAAATTCGCGCTGGAATAGGCCGTTCGCACCCTAGATGTCTCCGCGGGCTTGACGCTGGAAGTTTTCAAGAACCCGCAGATTGGTATCGCATCCTCGGCAACGTCGAGCATAAAGGCGCCGATTCTCACGTTCCGTGGACTGAAACTCGGGATCCTCGACTCGGCGTCGCCTCTCCTCAGCCGCAGCTTCGGCGCGGTGTTCCGGATCAGCTCGGCGGCCAGGCATCGCTTCTCACTTGGCAGTACGAAGCTCTTCCTGGTAAGCCGCTTCTTCTTCGGCCGTCCAGGGTTTTTTCTGTCTTCCCGTGGCAACAGCACGTACGCACGGAGTAGACGTGTGTCGCCGCACCGGCTGTTCCGAGCTTTTACTCGCTTGTGACGTCACGACTCCGCCTTACGCGCGTAGGGTGCGAGGAGGTTACGTGGCTCGTTGCTCTCGCAGGTGGTCGCTCGGCAACGCGAGGCGGCGCACGGCCGGGCTGAGTTTTCTGGTAACGTTCAACGGCGGAACTAAAACCTTAAAAAGCTCCGTTGTTACAAACTGAAGTCGAGAGCCAATCTTACCGGTAGGCTCTGCCAAAGTGTGGCTTCACTGCAGAACATGCACGGGCCGCTTCTGAAGTATCGGGGCGCTTACGAACTCTGAATACATGAAATGATTTTAGCTTCTGTTGTCGGCAACCTCCTAGTGATCCCTGGCCCCCAACCGTTTATAAAGGACCTCCTTATATACGCTAGTTACAGCGTAAACAAGTTACAAAAGAATATCGCTTCCGAATACTTCCTAGTGTTTGTTCACATGTGACTCAAGCTATAACTTCTAGTACGCTAAACTTTTGTACATAATTTCCAATAGCGACGTTCAAAAGGAAGATACAGGGTATTATACACTTTCTTGCCCTCTCTTGGCGCTGAGCGCTGAACGCTATAGCAGCCCGCGAGCTCCGCGGCGCGGGTTTGCGTCTCGCAGCTGGCGCCACGCAGCTTCAGGCGCTTCTACACGCAGCCATGGCTTAACGATTATGGTGTTGGCAATGCTAAGCACGAGGTCGCGGGATCAAATTCCGACCGCGGAGAGCCAATTTCGAAGGAGGCGAAATGCAAAAACGCTTGTGTCCCGTGTAGCTAGGGCACGTTGAGGATCCCCTGACACTCGAAATTAATAGGTAGCCCCCCACTACGGCAGGACTTACAATTAAATCGTGATATTGGCACGCAAAATTTCAGAATTCAATTCATTCTTCGCCTACCTTGGCCGTACGCTCCGTCTCCCTTTCGTTTTCCGCTGCCTGTCGTGCGACGTTCAGCCGGTTTTCTTGTTCTAGCTGGACAAAGTCCATGTGGACTAGTACACGTTATGGCATGGTGCAGTGTAGTGTGATGGGGTGTGCCATTGCGAACATGCACTACTTCCACTTTAAGATTGTGGCTAGTTTCATATCCAACCAATCCGCTTTTCCGGTTGCCGTTTCATGCTTACATCCACTCTCGATTACACAAGAGCCAACAGTGTTTATGGTGGTAAAGTATTCGTTTACGCTGATTGGATATTGTTACGTATGGAAAGACACAGACGAAGGATGCTATTTATACGGAAGCCAGGCAGCCAGGCTGACACTCGCTCGTGCCAAGGACACAGACCAACTTCGTCGTTCTCGCGGCGGCTCGTCTCTAGAGCATCGCTCCATGATATCGTAATATTACCCCCCCCCCTCCCCGGCGGCAAAAGCTGCGTCACAGTGCTGTTATATATCCAAGGTACATGGGGCGTTGTAGGGCTTGAGTCGGGCAACGTGGACAACGTCATTGGTTGTCACAGCGGAGGACGGGGTGGGCGTGGCTAGAGCGATTTCATAGGTGACATCGGTCACTTTGCGTATCACGCGATATGGGCCTGTGTAACAGGAAAGCAGTTTTTCACAAAGGCCTACTTTACGCGATGGTGACCAAAGCAACACGAGGGCGCCGGGCATAAAATGGACATCGCGGTTACGGAGGTCGTAGCGTTGTTTCTGCTTGTCTTGAGACACTTGTAGACGAGCACGCGCCAGTTGGCGAGCATGGTCAGCATGGGCGATTGCATCACGGGCATAATCGCTAGTTGAAGCTGTGGCGGACGGAAGCACAGTGTCCAGTGGTAGCGTCGTTTCGCGGCCATACAACAGGTAAAACGGGGAAAAGCCAGCAGTTTCGAGACGGGAAGAGTTTTATGCAAAGGTAATGTAAGGTAGAGCCAGGTCCCAGTCACGGTGGTCGTCTGAAACGTATTTGGATAGCATGTCTAAGGGTGTGGTTCAAACGCTCAGTGAGGCCGTTCGTTTGAGGGTGGTAGGAGGTAGTAAATTTATGGTGTATCTTGACTTTGGCCAAAAAAGTGCGGCCGTGGTCTGTAAGCAATTGACGCGGAGCACCATGCATCAAAATGATATCATGTAGGAGGAAGTCCGAAACATCAGTTGCGCAACTGGTCGGAAGAGCACGGGTTACGGCGTAGCGGGTCGCGTAGTCCGCCGCGATTGCAATCCACTTGTTGCCTGATGTGGATTCCGGAAATGGGCCGAGAAGGGCCAAGCCGACATGATGGAAGGGCTCGGCAGGGATGTGGAGCGGCTGCAGGTAACCAGCGGGGAGATGGCAAGGCTTCTTGCGTCGTTTGCAAAGTTCGCAAGCGGTGACGTAGCGTCGTACAGAACGGGCAAGGCCCGGCCGGAAAAAACGGGGACGTACACGGTGATAGGTTCGAGATACGCCGAGGTGTCCTGCCGTTGGTGCGTCGTGAAGCTCGTCTAGAACGGTGGAGCGGAGGTGATTAGGTATTACAAGCAGGAACTCAGAGCCGTCCGGATGAAGGTTACGACGGTACAGAGTACCGTCGCGGAGGACGAAAAGGCGTAGAGCAGCATTGGCCGGGGAGTGTTCAAAACGGTCGATGAGTGCTCTGATGTAGGCGTCACGGCGTTGCTCATTGGCGAAATGAAGCAGCTGGGATAGACAATACGCAAGAAGCACTGGCAGTATTGGAGCAGTCAGAGTCGTCAACCGGGTAACGCGACAAACTGTCAGCGTCTTGGTGCAGGCGGCCAGACTTGTACACCACGGAATATGAAAAATCCTGTAGTCTCAAAGCCCATCGACCAAGCCAGCTTGTAGGATCTTTTAGCGATGAGAACCAGCAGAGAGCATGATGGTGAGTGACTACGGAAAAAGGGCGACCGTAAAGGTAAGGGCGGAACTTCGCAACCGCCCAGACAACAGCAAGGCATTCGCGTTCCGTAATGGTATAGTTTCGCTCCGATGGTGTTAGGAGGCGGCACGCATAAGCAATAACGTGATCCTTGCCACGCTGACGCTGGGCTAAGACGGCACGTAATCTTTATCTATACGTAATTCTGTAGGGGCATCAGGGTTGAAGTGGGCGAGAATGGGTGGTGAGGTTAGAAGAGTGACGAGACGAGAGAAGGCGGCGGCTTCTGCAGTACCCCACGAGAACTGTACGCCTTTCTTCATAAGATTAGTTAGGGGCCTAGCAATTGTCGCAAAATCTCGAACAAAACAACGAAAGTACGAGCACAGCCCTACAAAACTTCGAACGTCTGCGGCTGTCTTCGGAACCGGAAACTCTCGGACAACACGAGTTTTGTCGGGATCAGACTGAAGCGTCAACGAGATGGTCGAGCTGAGTAAATTGTCGGTGACCAAAACGACATTCGGACGAGTTAAGTTGCAGCTTCGCCTTTCGAAATACATCAAGTAGAGTTGTAAGACGCTCAAGGTGGGTGTCGAACATTGGCGAGAAGACGATGACGTCGTCGAGGTAGCAGAGGCATGTGGACCATTTGAAACCTTGGAGCAAGGAGTCCATCATACGCTCAAAGGCAGCAGGGGCGTTGCATAATCCAAACGACATTACTTTAAATTGGTATAGACCATCAGGTGTGATGAACGCGGTTTTTTCTCTGTCCATATCGTCAACAGCAATCTGCCAATATCCCGAACGAAGATCAATAGACGAGAAATAACTGGAACCGGGCAGGCAGTCACGGGCTTCGTCTATACGTGGGAGCGGGTAGACGTCCTTCTTTGTAATGCTGTTCAGATGACCGTAGTGTACACAAAAGCGCCACGTGCCCTCCTGCTTTACCAACACCACAGGTGACGCCCAGGGACCCGATGAAGGTTCAATGATGTTTTTATCGAGCATTTTGTTCACTTCAGCTTGAATTACCCTGCGTTCCGGAGCAGAAACTCGATACGGTCGTCGGTGAATAGACGCAGCATCGCCACTAAGAATCCGATGCTTGACTGCGAGCGTCTGGCCTAAAGGGCGATCGCCGAAGTCGAAAATATCGCGGTAGGACGATAATACTTCGCAAAGGTCTTCAGCCTGCTTAGAGGACAGGTCCGTCGCAACCATTTTCTTTATATTGGGATTAACGCCCGAGGTTGGCGCGAGGGGCATGCTAAGCTCGCGAGAACCATCGGGCGATAACGCTGCCATGTATTGGTCGCTGAGACAATCAATGGTGGCAAGGCAAATACCTTGCGGTAGAATTTGCTTTGCCAATCCAAAGTTACAGACAGGCATGTGAGTGTGGTTCGCAGTAATTGTAAGTATACTGTGAGGCACGGTGACGTCATACTGTATCGGGATGTCGGGCAGAGGAGTGACGAGGTACTCGCCATCAGGAACTGGTGGGCAAGACAACAGTTCTATGCAGGCTATGGACTTTGGCGGCAGGCGAAGAAAGCCGGTGGAGCGTAAGCGGCAGTGGGGTGCGTCAGAAGGTTCTGCGAGCATTTGCAACTCAAGGTGAAGGGTACTGGAAGAGCAGTCAATAAGGGCAGAATGGGCGGAGAGACAATGAGCAATTACGGTGAAGAGGACAGGAGTGTGGCGGCCGCTGATGCTGACACGTGCCGTACACATGCCGATGATAGGCACAGTACCGCCATCCGCAATGCGGATGACGCCTGCCGACGCTGGGGTGAGGAGCTTGTTCAGTCGTCGGCGGAAGGCAGCACTCATAATAGAAATGTGCTCCTGTATCGATGAGCGCCGTGACAGGATAGCCTTCAACGTCAACGTCAAGAACGTATCGGTTCGTGGGTAACGTGAGCAGAGGATTTGAGGACAGGGTCGACAACGCAACTTCACCTCCAGAAGCTGCAGTGCCTAGTTTTCCGGCTGGGTCCGGGAGGCGATAGGCGGCGAAGAGAAGCGGCGGGGTTGGGGCGAACGAGACTG
The DNA here is from genome assembly GCF_050947875.1 of Dermacentor variabilis. NCBI lineage: Eukaryota > Metazoa > Arthropoda > Arachnida > Ixodida > Ixodidae > Dermacentor > Dermacentor variabilis. The sequence continues at coordinate 75,967,376 of NC_134573.1, read as the reverse complement.
GTGGCGTCGAGGTGAGGGCGAGCGGCTGTAGCGAAGGTTCGGAGCAGGAGCATCAGCGGTAGTGGGTTCGTGGCGGGTGGCATAGGGTACAGAAGGTCCAAAGGTGCGGGAATATGTGGCGGCGTAAGTCCGAGGAGGTGGTTGCCATCGGTTTTGGCAGTGACGGGCGACGTGGCCGATGCGACAGCAGCGGAAGCAGATCGGCCTGACATCATGGGTACGCTATTCGGACGGGTTGCCGCGAGATGTGGCAGAAAAGGACTGCTGGGGACGAGGGGGACCGTTAGATAACTGGGGAACGCTGGGTCGAGAAGTGGAACACACGGCGTTCAAACCCATGTTTTCAAATTCCTGTCTGACGACAGCCTGAATCATTGCAATGGTGGTTGCTGGCGGATCAGGAGGCGTCGTGGAGAAGGCTGGCGAACAGGCGGCCTCGAGTTCGCGGCGAACAATACGGGCAACGTCGTCGCAGGTGGTGGTCTGACGCGGTCGACCCTCGCATGTCGACGTAGCAGCAGTGTTGGGTAGCCATGCAATGTGGCGGCTCTTAGCCTGTTCAAGGCGACGGCATTCTATTATAATGGCGTCTATAGTCGAGATGTTGCCGAATACAAGCAAATTGAAAGCGTCGTCGGCGATGCCTTTTAGCACATGTGCCACTTTATCTGCTTCGGACATATTATCGTCAGCTTTACGGCATAGAGCCAAGACGTCGATGATGTAGGAAACGTATGGCTCTGTAGATGACTGAACACGAGATGCAAGAGCCTTTCTCGCGGCAGCCTTGCGCCCAATGGGGTCGCCGAACAGTTCCCGCAGCTTTTCTTTGAAACTGTCCCAGCTGGTTATTTCATCATCATGCGTTTCGTGCCACACGCGTGGGGTGCCGCCGAGATAAAAGATGACATTGGCGAGCATAATCGTTGGGTCCCACCTGTTATTAGCACTGGCGTGTCCATACAGCTTGATCCAATCGTCGACATCCTGTCCCTCCAGGCCAGAGAACACACCTGGGTCACGGTGTGGGGCAAGCGTGACGTTTGGAGCCATCGGACAAGCCGAAGCCGTTGCAGAGGCGGGCTCGTCACCGGGAGGCAAGGTGAGAAGTTCGGTGTGCCGACCACTTCGGAGTTCCGTGGTTAGGACGGGGAACCCAGCACCTCCACCAAAAATGCTACATGTGGAAAGACACAGAAGAAGGATGCTATTTACACGCCATTTACACTGGAACCAGGCAGCCAGGCTGACACACGCTCGTGCCAAGGGCGCCGACCAACTTCTTCGTCGTTCACGCGGCGGCTCGTCTCTTGAGCATCGCTTCATGATATCGTAATAATATTAATACTACCCCCACTACATTATAGGGTAATACATACGTGTGATGAAAGCAAACGATCACTACTGGGAGGTCGTCGTCAGGACTGGAAGGTTATCAGGCACTAGATATCGTGCACGGCACTGGCTCGTTGTTTTGTAACTAACGCTAGTCAGCAGGTTACGAGTCATGCAAGAACCTGTATCACGGAGACTCTATGCCAGCCATGCCATTGCAGACAAACGGGCAGAAAACTTCCAATTTGCCGGCTATAGTCTGCTGCGAGCGTCCGTGAGCCCGGTCAAGCACGTTGTCGTTCTTTTATCTAAAAGTTGAGAAGGAATGACCATGTAATTTTTCTGCCCTCACATCGGACAGAATGAGGCTGACTTAGCTGCAAAACGCTCACAGCGATGAGCGCTGCCTTCCGCTACTTAACCGCACCCTGTGCTCCAAAAAATTTCAAGCGATTAACTGACGAAAATTCACCGTTTACGAAGTATTTACGTTTATTTCAAGAGACACAGTAGACTTTCACTTGGTAAAGAGGCATAGTGCACATGCGTGCTTGAAAAATAACCGGCTTGCACCTGCATATTCTTCAGTGAAGACTTAGCTCGGCAGTGCCTACCGGTGACAGTGGTTCTAGACTTCAATTTTTTTTTCTTGCTTCAAATGCATTTCAAATGAGAATTGGAATTCGAAATCGAAATTCAAAATTCATATCAATATTCGCAGGTCACAACCTGACAGACTGGTTAATGTAATGCGCTATCTCGCATGTTTCTATCTGGAGGGCTTTGATATTTACTTTAAGTGTGAACACTGTAAAAATCAAGGGTCACATGAAATGTCCTCTACTGTAGCTATTAATATAAATGAGGAACTAGCACAAATAAGTAAGAGTTTGACTATCCTTACTACGAAATTCGCAGAATTTGGAACCTTAAAAGAGAGAGTAACTGCCATTGAGGAGTCTGTTCAGCACATGTCGGACAAGTTTGACGGACTACTGCTAACATAATCCAAACATGAGAGTGAAATCTAACAGCTTCGCAAGGGGCTTGAGACTCTTGAGAACAGCCAAGAGAAAAAATAAACAGTTGAAATGCTAACTTATGCACTCAAGGATCTTCAACAGTGCACCAGGCTCGAAAACCTGGAAATCCATAGCTTGCCATTCAACAGAAAAAGAAAACTTGTTAGAAAAAATGAACAACGTTTCGCGGAAGCTCGATCTTCCGCTCTTGTCAGATACTGACGCTGTCAGTGTGCGTCGCCCCCCGCCGCACCCGAGCAAGGTACCGATCGCGTTAATCAGATAAAGCTGCGTGGCTGGCAAAACGGGATAAACTGAAGGAGTCCGCGAGCAATTTGCGCTTTTTCGATAACCTCACTGCCATGAATCTCACTACCTTACGTGGCTTGCTAAGGCTAAGGCACGTGAACTGAACTACACTTTTGTCTAGTCTTTTCAGCGAAGGTTTTTGTAAAGAGAGAGCAGGACAAGCGAGCCATACGGATTGCTGGTGAAAGTGATTTCCAAAAGAATAGTTGTCAGTGCAGACGCACCGCCCACACACTTGTTTGTGACCTTTGACTAACATGGGATCCTATTTTACTTCGAATTCCTTTAATAATTCGATAAGCAGCAATATTTATTCTTTTGAACAAGCATTTCTTCTATATCACATCAATGCACAAAGTCCACGAAACAAAGTAAACGAAATTGAAGCCTATCTTCAGCAAATAAATTACACATTTGACATTATTGGTTTTTGCGAAACTTGGCACTCCTCTGATGCCGATGTTACGAAGTTTCTGGGCTATGACAACATTTCTGTGTTAAGAAAAGATAAACCTGAAGAAGGAGTCACTTCATATGTCACAAAAAGCCTGCCCTATGACGTTTTGTTTGATTACACTGTTTTACATGAAGATGTTGAGGCTGTCACTATATACACCGCAATGTCGCGGTACTCCTAATCTGCAGTCCCCCTAATAACATAACATACATCGTTTTTTGAATTCATACTGTTACGTTTCGCCTACGACGCGCGGTTTAGCCGGCGCGACTGCAACAAAGCGGCAGACATTTTGGCCCGTTCGGCGTCGCCGCTACGCTCCCCGCCAAGCGCGTCCAGGCATGTTCCGATGCCACGTGTCTTCATGTGCGTGTGTGAGTGTATGTGCCATTGTGCCCGACCGGCGGCGATACGACAGCAGGGGTCACCTTCCCCTCCCAGCCATTGTGCCCGACCGGAGGCGATACGACAGTAGGAGTTACCTTCTCCTCCCAGCCATTGTGCCCGACCGGAGGCGATACGACAGTAGGAGTTACCTTCTCCTCCCAGCCATTGTGCCCGACCGGAGGCGATACGACAGTAGGAGTTACCTTCTCCTCCCAGTCTTTGTGCCCGACCGGCGGCGCTACGACAGTATGCGTCACCTTATCCCATTGTACAATCACGTGCTCGTCTATTGAGGGGTTCCTTCTTGCCCTCAACTGCGAGAGTATAAAAACAGCTGCCCCCGGACGCCAAAGGGAGGGCTCCGATTTCTTCGGTTGAGTAAAGTGCTCTCCCGTCTCTCTACTTCGGTCAACCTGACCGCCAACTCTTTGCGATGTTAGAATAAACAAGTTGTTTTGTTGTTACCAGTCGACTCATGCTTTGCCGGGACCTTCGGATGCTTCCAGTTGTACCCCAGGCCGCCAGGCCAACGCTACCCTTGGGGCTTGCGACCCAGGTGCAACAACGGGCGTCAGCGCCGAGTTCCCAACAGGTCGTACCATCGGTGCGACCACAACAACCGTTGCCATCGGTGGGATTCAAACAACTGTCTGCCAGCGGTGAGATCGCGACAACGGAGGCCAGCAGCGAAGAGATGCAGTTGACTGTATGCTGAGCAGCTCAACGACGATCCGGGAGCAGTGCAACGAGCTCTGTGTGATGACTGGTTGCCTGCAGCGGAACGACTGCGCTGAACTCTTGGCTGCGAGGTTTGGTGAGTGCGGGACTTTCTTCTTCTGAGCTTTGCCAGGCTTTTGTTAGTGTCAGAAACAGAGCTGGTAATTGTGGTTGTCGTTGCTGCCGGGTTAGATTGCGGCAAGACAATAATAGGCAGTAGAGAAAGCAGCATTCAGAGCAGCCATGGATTTGAAGTCGTTGCGCAAACCGAAATTGCTGGAGCTTGCAAGAGAGTTGGGTCTGGATGTCTCGGACAAACTCAGAAAACCAGAACTGCTAAAGGCTATTCTTGAGTTAGAGGCTGAGGATGACGAGCTGTCGGAATGCCTTGAGACTATTGAGGAGCGGTCAAAAAGACAGGAGCGCGAACTTAAAGAGCAAAAAGAGAAACATGAGCGCGAACTTAAAGAGCAAAAAGAGAAACAGGAGCGCGAACTTAAAGAGCAGAAAGAAAAAGAAGAGCGCGAACACGCTTTGGAAATGAAGCGTCTCGAGGTAGAGATGGAACGCGCTCGTAATGGAAGTCAGGCACACGGTGCAGGAGGACGCGTATTGTTCAAAATGACTGACCTGATGCGGCCGTTTAAGCTTGGAGAGGACATTGGTTTGTTCCTGGTTAACTTCGAGCGAACGTGCGAGAAGCAGGGGTTCTCTCGGGAAACGTGGCCACAGCGCTTGCTCACTTTGTTACCCGGCGAGGCGGCCGACGTAGTCGCTCGCTTGGATAGAGAGGAGGCAGAGGATTTCGACACAGTGAAATCGAGTCTTCTAAAAAAGTACCGGCTGTCAGCGGAGGCTTTCCGTCGGAAGTTTCGGGAAAATGAGAAAGGCAAAAGTGAGTCATATACAGAGTTTGCGTACAGGCTTATGTCAAACATGCAGGAGTGGCTCAAAGAAGAGAAAGCGTTTGGTGACCACGATAAAGTTCTGCAGTGTTTCGGGCTAGAACAGTTTTATAGTCGGTTACCGGAGAACGTGCGGTACTGGGTCTTGGATAGGCCAGACGTTTGTACGGTGGCTAAAGCCGCTGAGCTAGCCGAGGAGTTTGTGACGCGTCGGGCTCGCGGAGCTAAGGACGGTCAAAAGGGTGAATTTGGCTCGAAGTTTGAGAGGCCGAAGTTCACACCCATGAGAGCAAAGGGGAACACGCGTAGTGAGGATGCGAGTGAAAGCAGTCCGACCAAACGTAAAGAGACGGCGGCAGCCGAAGCCGAACGCAGAAAGCGGTTCGAGATGAGGCAAGCGCGCGTTTGTTATACGTGCCAGAAGCCGGGTCACTTTTCGGCGCAGTGTCCGGAAACAACACCAAAAGTCGTGTTTTTTTCATTATGCAGCACTGACGAGAACATGAAGCTTCTCGAGCCTTACATGCGAGACCTCCTCGTGAACGGGAAAGAGTGCCGAGTGCTTCGCGATTCCGCAGCTACAATGGATGTAGTTCACCCGTCTTACGTAGAACCCCATATGTTCACGGGCGAGTGCGCGTGGATCAAGCAAGCCGTGGAAGCTCATAGCGTGTGCCTGCCGGTAGCAAAGGTGCTTATCGAAGGACCTTTCGGAGCGCTTGAGACGGAGGCGGCAGTGTCATCTATGCTGCCCCCCCAGTACCCGTACCTATTTTCAAACAGGTCCGATCACCTCCTGCGCGAGAAGGGGCTTTTGTTTGGTGAGGCTAGCGTTCAGGCCTTAACCAGATCGAAGGTTCGGGAGCTCGCTGCAAAGGCGGTAGTTGCGGGGCCGACGTTATCGAACAATGAAAAAGGGTCAGAGGTGCAGCAAGCTCACGAACTGAATAAAATTGAGTCTGTAACGTTAAAGGCACCAGATACTGGAGAGGAAAATCCCGATGCGGGAAAGTTAGAAGAGCTATCTGCAGATTTGCTCATCGCGCCCACGTCAGACGGACTTGATAGGTTGCTAAATGTCAGCCGGTCGGCTTTGATAGCCGAGCAAAAGAAGGATGGTTGCCAAGAAAACATACGCTGCAATGTCAAGGAAGGTATCGCCAGGAAAAATGCGCGTTTTGTGGAAAGAGGTGGAGTCCTGTACCGGAAGTATCTAGACCGCAGAGGAGTGGAGTTCGATCAGCTGATCGTTCCTCAATGCTATCGTCAGGATCTGTTGCGCTTGTCGCACGGGGGTTCGTGGTCCGGACACCTAGGAGTTAAGAAAACTAAGGACCGTCTCTTGCAAGAGTACTAGTGGCCAGGGTGTTTTCGGGACGCAGACCACTTCGTGAGGTCATGTGACACCTGTCAGCGGGTGGGCAAACCAGGGGACAAATCGAGGGCGCCGTTGAAATTGGTACCTATCATTACGGAGCCTTTTAGACGGCTCGTTATTGATACAGTGGGACCTCTGCCGGTAACAGCCACGGGGTACAGACACATTTTGACTGTGATCTGCCCAGCGACAAAGTTCCCTGAAGCAGTGCCGCTTAAAGAACTCAGCTCAGTTGAGATAGTCAATGCACTACTGTCCATATTTGCGCGAGTTGGTTTCCCTGCGGAAATCCAATCAGATCAGGGCACAGTGTTTACTAGCGCTTTGACGACAACTTTTCTCGAAAGGTGTGGGGTAAAGCTGTTACACAGCTCAGTGTACCACCCACAGTCGAATTCCGTTGAGAAGCTCCACTCCGTCATGAAGCGCGTGTTGAGAGCATTGTGTTTTGAACATCAAACTGACTGGGAGCTGTGTCTGCCTGGGGTGATGTTTGCATTACGGACCGCGCCGCATGCGGCTACGGGGTTTTCGCCAGCTGAGCTGGTGTACGGTCGCTCGCTTCGGTCTCCGCTTCGCATGCTTCGAGAATCGTGGGAAGGCAGGGGCGACGACCCAGTCGTGGTGGAGTACGTGCTTAAGCTCCTCGAACGCTTAAGAAGGGCACAGGAGTTGTCAGGTGAAGCAATGGCAAAGGCCCAGCAGAGGGCCAAGGTTTATTATGATCGGACAGCCAGGGCCCGTCGTTTTGAGGTGGGCGATGAGGTCATGATATTGCGCACATCGCTAAACAACAAACTAGGCGTGCAGTGGGAGGGCCCAGCACGAATTGTTCAGAAACTGTCGGACGTTAACTACGTGGTAAGTCTGCCAGGAAAGCGGAAAGCACAGCAAGTTTACCACTGTAATCTGCTCAAACCTTATAGACAAAGGGAAGCAGTAGTGTGCATGATGGTAAACGTTCCTGAAGAGCTTCCGGTCGAGCTTCCGGGACTAGGCTCAGTGACGAACAGGGAAGACACCGGTCAAGTCATTAGTGACCTTATCAGTAAAGCACCGCTGTCGCCTGAGGAGAAAACCGAACTACACCAGCTCTTACAAGAGTTTCAAGGTCTGTTCTCTGAGAGGCCTGGTAGGACTTCTGTCCTTACTCATGACATAGAACTTACCTCCCCAGAGCCAGTACGATCCAAGGCGTACCGGGTGTCACCCCGCCAGAGCGATATTATGGAGGCTGAGGTAAAGAAAATGCTACAGCTCGGTGTTATTGAGGCAGGTGAGAGTGATTATACCTCCCCTTTGATTTTAGTTGAGGTACCGGGCAAGGAACCTCGTCCTTGCGTCGACTACCGCAGGCTTAATTCCATCACTAAGGATCAAATTTATCCGATCCCTAACATCGAGGAGCGCCTTGAGAAAGTTAGTAGCGCTCAGTTTATTTCCACCCTAGATCTTGTCAGGGGTTATTGGCAGGTTCCACTTACAGAAGAGGCTAGTAGGTATGCGGCGTTCATTTCCCCAATGGGAACATTCCGTCCTAAAGTGTTGAGTTTTGGTTTGAAGAACGCGCCATACTGTTTTTCAAGCCTCATGGATAAAGTGTTGCGGGGACAGCAAGAATTCGCTTTACCGTATCTAGACGACGTAGCGATATTCTCCGCATCCTGGTCTGAGCATATGGCACACTTGCGGGCAGTGCTAACCCGCCTGCGCGAAGCGGGCTTGACAGTCAAGGCTCCTAAGTGCCAGTTAGCACAGGCCGAGGTTGTCTACCTCGGTCACGTGATTGGTCAGGGTCGTCGCCACCCCTCTGAAATAAAGGTGGCCGCTGTGCGAGACTTCCCGCAACCGCGCACGAAGACCGATATTCGGTCGTTCTTAGGTGTCGCCGGCTACTATCAGAGGTACATCCCCAGGTACTCTGATATCGCGGCTCCCCTGACGGATGCTCTACGAAAGACAGAGCCTCAAACAGTCGTCTGGGACGAGACAAAGGAAAGAGCTTTTAGCGCCCTAAAGAGTGCCCTAACAAGCCAGCCTGTGCTACGATCGCCAGACTATACAAAAGGGTTCGTTGTTCAGTGCGATGCTAGTGAGCGAGGCATGGGCGTTGTACTGTGCCAACGGGAAAATGGAGAAGTAGAACACCCCGTCCTGTATGCTAGTCGTAAGCTGACCAGTCGTGAGCAGGCGTATAGCGCCACCGAGAAAGAGTGTGCATGTCTCGTGTGGGCCGTTCAGAAATTGTCATGCTATCTAGCCGGCTCGAGGTTTATCATTGAGACGGATCACTGCCCTCTCCAATGGCTGCAGACCATCTCTCCCAAAAATGGCCGCCTCCTGCGCTGGAGCCTCGCTTTGCAACAATATTCCTTTGAGGTGCGTTACAAAAAGGGGAGTCTCAACGGTAACGCCGATGGCTTAAGTCGAAGCCCCTAACGTAGGAATCAGCCTCAAAATTGTTTGTTACTGATGTTTTTCTTCCTGAGGCAGGATTTTTTTAACATATTGCTTTTGTTTAGTGTTTCAAAGTGATGATATGCTTTCTAGTGCAATTTTCCAATTTGTGGACGCGTTCTGAGTGATGCTAGACTACTGTAAGGAACTAGGCAGTGGTATAAAAGGGGAAAGAGCCTGGCAGGGCTTAGTGAGCGTTGTGCCGTGCTTGCTGACTGAGCGGTTGAGTTTCAGCGTAGTTCTAACGCTTGCCGGGAACGAGAACAAGAATGTGAACTCTCCCGAAGTCACTTTGCAGTGTCCTGTGCGAACCTGAGCGAGAGAACGAGGCCTTCTCTGTGCGCTGCGCTCAAGAAACGTCGAGGGACGCCCGACTTCGGTTATGAGCATCATCGAGCGACATCCCTCCGGACAGCGGATGCAGTCCCCTGTCGATCGGGATCTTCTTCCCCCGGCGGGGCGGTCTGTTACGTTTCGCCTACGACGCGCGGTTTAGCCGGCGCGACTGCAACAAAGCGGCAGACATTTTGGCCCGTTCGGCGTCGCCGCTACGCTCCCCGCCAAGCGCGTCCAGGCATGTTCCGATGCCACGTGTCTTCATGTGCGTGTGTGAGTGTATGTGCCATTGTGCCCGACCGGCGGCGATACAACAGCAGGGGTCACCTTCCCCTCCCAGCCATTGTGCCCGACCGGAGGCGATACGACAGTAGGAGTTACCTTCTCCTCCCAGCCATTGTGCCCGACCGGAGGCGATACGACAGTAGGAGTTACCTTCTCCTCCCAGCCATTGTGCCCGACCGGAGGCGATACGACAGTAGGAGTTACCTTCTCCTCCCAGTCTTTGTGCCCGACCGGCGGCGCTACGACAGTATGCGTCACCTTATCCCATTGTACAATCACGTGCTCGTCTATTGAGGGGTTCCTTCTTGCCCTCAACTGCGAGAGTATAAAAACAGCTGCCCCCGGACGCCAAAGGGAGGGCTCCGATTTCTTCTGTTGAGTAAAGTGCTCTCCCGTCTCTCTACTTCGGTCAACCTGACCGCCAACTCTTTGCGATGTTAGAATAAACAAGTTGTTTTGTTGTTTCCAGTCGACTCATGCTTTGCCGGGACCTTCGGATGCTTCCAGTTGTACCCCAGGCCGCCAGGCCAACGCTACCCTTGGGGCTTGCGACCCAGGTGCAACAACGGGCGTCAGCGCCGAGTTCCCAACAGGTCGTACCATCGGTGCGACCACAACAACCGTTGCCATCGGTGGGATTCAAACAATACAGTCTTTTTTTTAACGCGCAAGCATTAATAAATGGCAAACAATCTTTGGTGACCTAAAACTTGACCTCATGAAAAATACCTCTAACCAGGCAAAGTTGCTTGAATTAGGACTTTCATACGTTTCTGAAAATGGTATTGATTGTCTCACGCGAGTTACATAGCATTTTGAAACGTTAGTCGACTTATGTTTTGCAAGTTTTCCATTGGACAACATTTTGTATGGGGTGGTTATGTCTAACATGAGTTATAATTTCTCCCTTCTTGCACAATTTCCACTAAATAAAGATTTGAGTGAAAGCTAATGTAAGCGACAAATCGTGAATGAGTTCAGCGTGGCCATATTGTGTTCTTTGATAGCTGAGACTAACTGGAATGAGGTGTACAGAGAAACGAATCCGTCTAAGGCGTATGATGTGTTCTTAGAAAAATCCATCACAATTATTGCCAGGCATTCCCACACGTTGTCAAAAAGCACAGAAAAGCGAAAAAGGCATGGATTACCGAAGATTTGCATAAGAGTAGTAATAAAAAAATAGATTATTCTCTCGGTTCCTCAAAACAAAGAAAAAATTGAGAATTTAAGAAATTTCGCGACAGGCTCAATGTCGACCTCAAGAAAGCAAGATCTGATTATTACGAAAACAAGTTTTCCTTAGTAATGCACAACCCCAAGTTGCTTTGACAAGAATTTAATAAATTTGTAACCGGAAGAAGAGCATTTTTGCCCTCTGAGCACAAGATGAATCGACTTGTTTTCTCTGGACAATTGCTTGCCAACGGGTTAAACAAACACTTCTTGGACGCCAGCGCTATCAATAACTCGGAATGTGTACAGTCATCCAAGTCTATCCACTCGTATGTTTTCCAACTTGCAGTGAATCGCTGTTTATGACGCCTACATAGGAAGAATAAGGTACAGACCTATTAAAAGCGTTGACGTTTGTTCGCCAGTAGACGACGGTACTAGTCCCATTCCGATCAAAGCCTCTCTCGATTTTATTGTCAGTCCACTTACTTATATATGCAACAGAATGCTTCTTACTGGCATATTCCCCGACAGATTGCCACGTGCACGTGTACAGTAAATTTTAAAGGTGAAAAAAAAAACGATTTTAACAATTATAGACCAATTTCTGCATAGCCCCTTTTTTCTAAAATTTCTGAGCAAGTAATTTACAAAAGAAAAAACAGCTTTTTAAAGGATAAAAACGTAATTTGTAAACAGCAGTACGGATATCAAACGGGCAAATCCACTGAAACAACTCTATTAGATATTAGGGATAACATACTTTCAAACTTTGAAAAGAAGCTGTATACTAATGCTATGACGTAGTAGTTCTGCGGAAACCCGCAAGGTGGAGAGAAGCAATGAATAAAGGGAAAACGAGACATCCACCCGTTCGTAGCAATTGCTACAAAGGAAACCCATACGGGTTCCTCGAAAGAAAAGCCTCATAGTTGAAGAAAAATTCGCCCTGGTCCGGGACTCGAACCCGGGACCACCGCCTTTCCGGGGCAGCCGCTCTACCATCTGAGCTAACCAGGCGGCTAGCAGATGGCAGGGCGAAGTCGAATTTGTCGACAACACGAAGCAAAGGCAAGAGTTTGTCAAACTCTTGCCCCGGAAAGGCGGTGGTCCCGGGTTCGAGTCCCGGACCAGGACGAATTTTTCTTCAACTATGAGGCTTTTCTTTCGAGGAACCCGTATGGGTTTCCTTTGTAGCAATTGCTACGAACGGGTGGATGTCTAGTTTTCCCTTTATTCATTGCTTCTCTCCACCTTGCGGGTTTCCGCAGAACTACTACGTCAAACTCTTGCCTTTGCTTCGTGTTGTCGACAAATTCGACTTCGCCCTGCCATCTGCTAGCCGCCTGGTTAGCTCAGATGGTAGAGCGGCTGCCCCGGAAAGGCGGTGGTCCCGGGTTCGAGTCCCGGACCTGGACGAATTTTTCTTCAGCTATGAGGCTTTTCTTTCGAGGAACCCGTATGGGTCTCCTTTGTAGCAATTGCTACGAACGGGTGGATGTCTCGTTTTCCCTTTATTCATACTAATGCTATCTTTACTGATTTCCGCAAAAGGTGTGATTCCATCAAACATGACATACTACTTTTAAAAATACCAGAAATGTACGGAATTCGTGGACTGTCTGGCCAACTTATAGAAAATTACTTGAGTGGAAGAAAACAGTACGCACAACTTCATAAAAATCGGTCTGAGACGGGCAATATAAAATATGGTGTTCCTCAGGGATCAATTCTTTGTCCTTCGCTCTTTATTATATAGATAAATGCTATTTTAAATATACCTTTAGCCCCAGATATCGTTATTTATGCAGACGATACGTTTTGTTTTCCGGATCTGATCTTGCCTTGCTGCAATCACAAGCTTAGCGAGTTATATGCATGGCTGAATATTAAAGGAATAGCGCCTAATGTAAACAAAACACAATATATGATTTTCGCTCCTAAAGCTATAAACCATAATATCAAATTACGCATCAACAATACTGAAATCATGTCAACAAATGCCTGTCGATTCCTTAGTGTTTGCTTAAAATCTGATTTAAGCTGGTCCGACCATGTCATCCATGTACGTTTGAAGGCATCTTGGTCCATAGGCTTGATGTACCGGATGAAACAGCATATAGCGATGCGTTTGAAGAAACAATTATATTTTTCAGTAATTCATTCACTTCTTGTGTACTGTCACTTAGTTTGGGGATTAGGCAACAAGACTGATTCGGAACGGCTCTTCGCAATCCAAAAAAGAGCTTCGCGTTTAGTGTGTCTTTCAATATCTGTACCAGACAGCTGTAAAAAATCTTACCATACGCCGACCTCTACAGTCTCTTCCTAGAAATTTGTTTATTGTCAAATCAAGAATACTACCCGCCGCGGTTGTTCAGTGGCTATGGTGTTAGGCTGCTGAGCACGAGGTCGCGGGATCGAATCCCGGCCACGGCGGCCGCATTTAGATGGGGGCGAAATGCGAAAACACCCGTGTACTTAGATTTAGGTGCACGTTAAAGAACCCCAGGTGGTCCAAATTCCCGGAGTCCTCCACTACGGCATGCCTCATAATCAGAAAGTGGTTTTGGCCCGTAAAACCGCATAATTTAATTTTTAAATGAAGAATAGCTTCAAACTTTTCTTCCAAAAATATTTAAAGCGTGATGTAGTATATAATTTACGGACGAATATATTAGTTGGACAGACTCCGGTCAACCTATGGCACGCGAACAATGCATAATCAAATAATATCCTTTCGTAATAGATATCCCTCTGTATTTGATCACGCTCTAAACAGTAAAACTATTTGACAATAAAAAAGAAAATAAAAGCACTCTTGTGAAAAATATCCGTTCCTACCTGATATTATTTGGTGCTTGAACTGCTGTGTAATAGGTAATGAAATTCATCGTTGTATGTAATGCATATCTTGATTTGTGATTATGATCTCATCCCATATATTCATATTTATATGGTGACACAACGTAATGCTCCATATTGCATGACTTGTTACTCTGTGTGGATTATTCAATTCAGTTCATAATGTATGTCAAGTGAACAATCTCTTGTGTTTCCTATGCATTATAATACCTTTGTTTTGTTCTACTTCTTTTGTATGATATATAATCATTGCACACTGTATTTGATTTGGCTAAAGTGCTGTCTGAAGTGTGCTCCCGAGGCGAAAGCCTTGTCAGGAAACACATGTTTTCTTTTACCACGCCTCGTGTACATATACGACATTGTATTTATGTCGGAAATAAAGATTGGTTGATTAATTAATTAATTATCTTACTTTTAGGAGCTTTGGAAGTAAACTTAATAGACCGAATTCTTTATTAATTTAGCGATGTTGAAGTGTAAATAATAAAAACAGTCAAAAGCGTTCAAGGTATTGTGGCTGAAACGACACTTATGCAAAAAGAAATTTGAAAACGTACAATTTTTCAGCTTTTTCACCGAACGAATTCGACGCAACAAATTCTTATGTCTGTTTACCTATTATGCCACATGAAAGAACAACGCTAGTAAAATATTCAAAGTTAAGACTAATCAGTCTATGTAGTTTCACATTTCAATAGAAAAAAATTTACTCCAACCAACTACTGCTTCTTCGCTAAAACAAAAGTGCTTACGTCACCAAATCTTTTCTCGAGAAAAATACTTTGGTGAGCACTTATTCACACAACCGCTCACGAGCCCATTTCTTTTCCAGAGAATCGGCGATGGTCGATTTTGGGGTCTCGGATGTTTCGCGTGCAATGAATGACCCGGACGTAAGAAAATTATGGATTACGTGTACTGCTTGATTCTCCATTAACAATGAACTGTATAATCTTGCTTGTTTGACCTGTGCTTTTTTCTGTTTGGGCAATTGAGCCCTCTCGGTCAATTGTCTACTTATCAAAGATATATGCAGAGAAAGATGCAGAGTGCCGTACACACGAATACCACCTCAAACAGCGGTAACAAAATGCGCAAAACCAGCGAGTGTGCAACACTACCAGACCAACCATTATACCCAAGGCTAGGTCATATTGCCCACAACACAATGAGGACGATGTTACCTCTGATTTTACTAGTGCGACTACTCGGTCGCATGCTTTGATTAATGACACCACCGCTAATATTTCCGTTGCACTGTGGAAGGTAGAGTTTCCCTTCTGTAAAATAATTATAGGTGTTCGGTGATAATAGCACCTAGTAACAGACGTTATCCCAAGTTGGCATTAAACGGACAGAAACTGATGGACAGGAAAGTGCGTGGAAGAGCCAAAGAAAGTTCTTCAGCAGCAGCAGCAAGATCCTATTCGTTGTCCACTGCATGACGAAAGCGTTTTCCTGCGATGTCCAATTACCGGTGTCCTGCGCCACCCGATTCCAACCTTACGCCTGCGAATTTCCTCAGTTCATCACCTCACCTAGTCTTTTGACGTCTTCGACTGCGCTTCCCTTCTCTCAGCACTCATTGTGTAACTCTAATGGTCCAGCGGTTATCTGTCCTACACACTACATGGCCTGCCCGGCTCCATTTTTTTCTCGTAATGTCAATTAGAATATCGGCTATTCCCGTTTGTTCGTCATGCACACCCCTCTCTTCCTGTCTCTTAATAGAGAGTTTTAGAATAGGGGCCCCAAACGTTTTGGGGCCCCAAAGAAATAGCGTCGAAGCCACTGCGCATGCGCAAGACGCAAACTCCGTTTGGGTTTTGCGTTGGGAACGCTATTTCACCGATTTAGCGGGAGCCCAAATAGCGGCCCCAAAAGCTTTGCGTCGGCAAACATGGCGGCACCCATCGAAGCGACGGCTCTAACCTAGCACAAAACTGGGTTCGATTCGCGGTAACGCGTGAAGTTCCCAAGCTAGGAGAAGTGAGTGCGGTTATCGCTTTCTCTCAACTAGCGTGTGTTATGAAGATTGACTCATTAGACGCCGCTGATTTTGAATTCGATTGTGGATTTTATGGCTCGTAGGCCTAACACGGCTAAGCTTGGCTCGTGAAGGCTAGTAAAGTTGGTTTGCTCAAAACTAAGCGCAACTAATCGTTTGCTGCTTACAGAGAATAACCTCTAAATTGTACTTAAACGCGAATACACGCAAGTAAAAATTATTATTCCTATCATAAAATGGTATATTTTATTTAATTATTTCTAATAGCTTTTCTTTGACGCCGTAGTGGCGCTGTCAGCGCAAGACGCTATCCGCAAACGTCAAACCCTATTCTAAAACTCTTCACTCCTACGTGCCCCAACGCTAACACCCGCAAAGCTCTTTGGGGCCCCAAACTATTGGGGCCCCTATTCTAAAACTCCCTAATTACTCCTAACATTCTTCGTTCCATCGCTCTTTGCGCTGTCCATTAAAAAAATTTATGCAAGAACTACTTTGGGAATTGTATAAGTATGTGTAAGCATTGTGCCACTTGCTAACCTCCACGCAGCCCGGTGTCAATATAAAAGTTATGAAACTTGACCCGACCAGTTTAAACGACAGCGCTGCACCGACACGAACTGCTGCGACCAGCGGCGCAATGGGAATTGATGAGGCAAGCAAATTACTACAAGGGGCGGCGCCAGGTACGTTGATGACGTTCCGATCATTATAAGCCGTTATCGCTCTTTAGCGGCTTATCCATGCGCGTCTAACCATTATGAGCCACAACCAACCGTACACCAGCGGCGGTTGCGTATGGCGAGGCCGCACGGGCCTTCATCTTGAAAGCGATTTGTGATGGGGACACAGTGCAGCGAGTGCTGATAGCTTCGTGTGCGCTGTGTTCTCGCTGTTTATTTAGCGTTGAAGCGAGAAACATCACGAAAGTCAATTCGCTCGCTGCTGCGGGCTCTATCTTGAAAGCTATTGTCTCACGTTAATGGACGGTCGTTTTCACTCGTTGGGTAGGCATAGAAATGCTTACGCATATAGATATCGCAGCTAGCGTACTTTTCTGTCGATTTGCTTGTTTCTTGTGATTTATTGCATGCTCCAAACATAGTGAGCACATTGGGAGCACAAATATTAGAATCAAAAAGTAAATTTTGGAGGTTTACCAAGCAAAACCAAAATTTTATTGAGAGGCACGTTCTTGTGGGAAGCTCCGTATTACTCCTGTCCACCTGGAGTTATTCATCGTGTATTGAATGCATGATACAGGAGCCTTTCCTGCATTCCACCATCAGAATGCTCCCGCCACTGCCGGGATCGAACCCACAACCCACAGCGGAACACCACAGTCCGTGAGGCACCGCGGCAAGTTTAAGCACGTACGAAGGCGAAAGCCTTAAGTGGCGCGTTGTGGCGTTGTTCTTGGAAAAAAACGCGGCGTCTAGTCGAGTGGTACAAAAAACCACGTGATCTCCGAGCGAGGACCGAGCGGAAAGGGAAACGGGTGGCGCGCGCAGACAGAAAAAGAAGACACATGTCATGTGACCTTCTCCGAGCGAGTGGCGGGTGGAAAGGGGAACAAGTGGGGCTCGCTGACAAAAAAAGAAAGCTGGTGCTGCGTCCTTGACGTCACGCGGCGGCGGCGGCGGAGGTTGTGGGAAGAGTCGACTGCGAAGCGAGAGACGGCAGTGGGTGGCGCTCGCCCGGCGCCTGGCGGATGGCGCGGTAGGGCTCGGAAGGATGCTCGCCAAGCGAGAAACGAGATGCAACGTGCAAAGTGGCGGGAGCAAGGTGTTCCACCACGAGTGTTGCTATGCCTTGCTTAGAGGACGCAACGTAATTGCGTTCTGCTCGTGTTACACATTTTTAACACTTGCTGGCGACAAGCATGGTGCATCTTTAGGGAGTGCATTAAGTGCTCGCATTTGTCGCTGGGGGCATCGACCTAAAGCTTCATGCGTACTTGACGTTGCGGCTCGTTTTGTCTTGCAAAAAAGTATCACCCCTCCGATCGCATAACTTACTGCATTACCAAGTGTGCAGCAGGCATTCGCCCTTACGTGTTACAGGAGTGTAACACGCTGCCGAACTTTCTGTCACGTTGTAGTGGCAGAGAAGAACACAGAAAGCGAGAGAGGTATCAAGGGGAAATGCCTCAGCCTGCACCACTAATGTATCGCAGGCAGCGAACAACACAGTAGCAAAACTGCGAATCACAAAACTAACTTTTTGGGGTGAACCTCTGCCCACAAAAGCAAGTGACACTCGAGGCACAAAGACCGCGGCAAGCAGAGTCTGCAATCGCCCAAATCTCATCTGCGGATCAGGCGCGTCCGCTTTCGTACATCCCCCTTCGAAGGTTCTTATGTAATCGGTGGTGCCCAATGCCTCCCAGAAAGTTGTGCACAGTTCGCGTTGCGCACACGTTCAGATTACGCACGGTTCGGAAACAACAGACCAATCATGTAGAATTAAGGATAACCTTCTAGTAAGTTCCAAATCTGTAGGCGCGTCTTGCGCTGAGCGATAACTTTAAGTTAGCGGAGAAAAGGATAAATAAGTACACCTTTCAATATAGAAGCTCGTCAATGCATCAGTAAATTAATATTATTATATAGGCTATGCTAGCTATGTTACACAGGGGGTTTGTGTACTTTTGTGAACACTTCTTTTCGCGAGCAAAGAGAGCAAGCAAAAACGCCGTTAAAAGAAATTTGCCAATTACCCTTACGTTTAGTAACGTGTTTTGCTGGGCCAATTGTTCATGCTGAACGGATAGGAGGTTCCAAGAAGTACGGACGCGAGCACAAGGAAAAGGAAAGGACAGGACAACGCTGGACTTACACCTTTTACGTTTCGCGATTATGGTCTGCATTTATATTAGAACTTGAAGACAACCGTCTTGGAAGACAATTCCGTTTTATCTACCATTCGTAAAGCATTTGTGTTCATAGATGTTCATTAAGTTTTGCAATCTATATTTTCTAATTTCGATGTGACGTACCTAACTCTGTACTGCGCGCCAGTACAGAAGCGAAGTGAAGCTAATGACAGCTACACTCCTTCAATCGCCTGGCAAAAGCAAGATTGGCTACCTTTTTCACCATCCACTCGGATGCGTCACGTGGTATGTTGACCTTTGTATTGAAATTGCCGCCACTGAAAGCAAAATCTGCGTGCCTGATGCTAAGTTTGATTATTAATACTTCAGAACCGAAACGCCTTAAGAGTGTGAGTAAATAGGGGGTTGTCCTAGAATAGGTTTGTCGTCAAGTTTGTATATCCCAAATATTTATCGTAAGCACGAATACTGGTAAGATTATTAGTATTTTCTTCTTGTTTCTGTATTTGATGATTCTACTTGTTCGCGAAAACTGTGTTTGTGAATCCTAAGCTACACCTGAAAACAGTATACGCGTACCTATTGTACCCTATTTAATAATATAGATATTTGAACTTTGAGGATCCTATATAAAGGTGTACATTTTCAAAGCCCTACAGGCAACCGCCCCCCTCCCCCCCAGTTCTTCTCCTTTAATAAATATAACATTAGCGTAACCGTAATAGGAGAGTCCATCAGTGGAAGAAATCATGAATTAATGAAAAGTCAGGTCCAAGAACTAGCTTGAGGAACGGCCGGAAATTCGCTTAAGAAAAATTCGGGGTGGGCTTAATTTCCGACCTCCCAGAATTTCCTCGCTGGAATCAATTTGCGGTACTTATGTCTGAAACATTACTGTCGCATTTGGTAAACAGTGGCTCGGATACTACAAGGCACATATATTCTACCCGAAAACATGTACAACATTCACTTACCGCCCACAATCAGCCACAGGTCTCATTGATGGATATTTTTTGTCGCGCATTTCTTTACTGAGTGATCTTGAGTGTGGTCCACATTGTTTTGCTATTCTAAACAATCGCAAGGTGCCTCTTATTTTACACTTATACTGCTATACCTAGCTTCGTATTAATTTTATTCTCTTGTATACTACGTATAAGCGTTTGATTCGTTTCTTTCTTGGTGTGTGCCTTCATCCGTGGTATTGTGCATATTCTCATGGTATTATTAATGAATAAGTAAATAAATAGATTTCAGCTAGCTGTGAAAAGCAAATACAATGCCAACATACTGTTCCAGCTTCTTCGTAAGCTTATTACTGACTGTGGGATACCGGCTATGGCAGCCACAACGTTGGTAGCGACATCCTGTGGCCCAGAATTAAACTAGAGAGCAAGCTGAGCTAATGCCGCAAGGACCTAGCTACCTTACTCTACTTAAACGCTAATGTAAAGCGTCCGCAGCAACATACAGTAGAGTCCCTTTAAGATGAACTCGAAGGGACCATGAAAATTTGTTCGTCTTATCCGAAGAATAATTGGCGGCATAACCAGGTGCATCGAAATATCTTGCTTCAAAACGGTAAATGACGTAGACACAAAACGGAGGGCAAATAACATAAAAAGCATTTACTTGGCAGAACATAATAGAAAACTGTTTTCTTGAAAACTTGCTTGGTTTCATCCAGCCCGTGAAGGACGTTTCGCGCTTCAAGGCAAATCGGCTAGCTGCCACAAACGATGTCATTTCACCTAATGACCTTAAACATCATTCTGTGCCTTTGTGCTCCTGGAAAAAGTTCACTAGGGAGCGAAACAGTGCATCTGCCGCCTCACAGGTCGTGGGTGCAGGCTCCAAGCTAGCGAACTCGGCGGCGCGCGGTCGCGCAGGCTTCAACTTGAAAGCAATTTGCTTTGGGGGCACAGTCTAGGTGGGCCGATGGCTCGAAACTTTGCATACGCTGTGTTCTGACCACTCAATTTGCGTTAAAGCGATACACTGTGCGAAGATCACTTCGCTCGCTACTGCTGCCACAATTCCTCGCGCCACAGTTCTGACAGAGAGCGTCCTCGGTCGTCAAGTGTTATGTGTTCATGTTAGCCTGTGCGCGCTGACTCCATGCTTGTTATTTTAGTTAGTAAGCGAATAAAAGAAACGTTGTACTCCGGTGGCTGCGGCGTATGGCGTGGCTGCGAGAGCCCTGTCTTGAATACAGTCTGCGATGCGGACAGTCTACGCGCACCGAGGGCCAATTGCTTCGTGTCCGCTACAGGACCAACACGCTCGCGTGTCACCCATGACGAAGCGAAACGCCACTGAATCTGTTTCCTCCTCTTGTTTTAGTCTCTGTCCACGGGCGATGTGAGCCGCAGGCCTGCCGTAGGGTGCCATGATGCGCGTGCCCCCGAACGCGGCTCATCGAGGCACCGTAGCCTCCGGGATCGCTAGCGTTGACAGTCACCCCGAATGTTCGTCTTTATAGAAGAGCACGTCTTAGGCGGTTCGTCTTAAGCGGATTTTTTATCATTGAGTTTATGGAAAACCCAACAAAAGTTAGCAACATTTTTCGTTATATTCGAGAATTTGGCTTAACCTAGTTCGTCTTAACGAGAGTTTCCTGCAATTGGTAACTCGCAGTCGCTTCGCGATTTTCTTCAACGAAATCACTCGCGCGGCATAAAAACATTTCAAACGTATTGCACTTGCGCAAAGCGTAAAAAGATTTTCCTACCAGCCTTGCTAGAGCCATCCACACGGTAATTCCTGTTTTATCACGCGGTACTGCTGCCGGTAATATGGCAATCTGTGAACGGTAATTGAGTTTGCAAACAAGCTAACAATAATGTCGAGCGGGATACCTAAAAACACTAGTCTTGGCAAAGTGTCAGGCGATTGAACACTCCCCCTGACTCTGTCCTGACGCAATCAAAGCACAGATGTAGGCTAAAACATTCGGCGTGTGCTCTACAACTTTACGATCGCCGCAGTATGAATCTACCGGCAACTTTATCACCCAGGCTTGCTATTAATGTGGCACGCAGCATTTTTACTTAACAAGAAAGTGACGCAGCTGAATGTCTCTAAGTACTCCGGCTAACCGATATATATATATATATATATATATATATATACACGTTGGGTTTAAAGGTGCATAAGCAACTAAGGCCATCATGCGCCAATCGCCATATATCTATATTGAAACCTACAGTTACGCTAGCCGTTTCTAAGCAAAACTGATTTATTCTGGGCGAACCTGTGCCCGTCAACACCAAAGACTCAGCACTCGGCATACCCGCCGAGGTTGCTCAGTGGCTATGGTGTTGGGCTGCTGAGCACGAGGTCGCGGGATCGAATCCCGGTCATAGCAGCCACATTTCGATGGGGGCGAAATGCGAAAACACCCGTGTACTTAAATTTAGTTGCACGGTAAAGAACACCAGGTGGTCAAAAACTCCGGAGTCCTGCACTACAGCGTGCCTCATAATCAGCAAGTGGTTTCGGCAAAAACCCCATAATTTTTTTACACTCAACAAAATAAGAAAATGGCTGTCCAGCTTCGACTCTTCGAACGTCGCGCTCTTCTTTTGCTCCTCCTGTCACGTGACATCCATCAGATTCTCGAGCACGAGCGAGCGGTCTGTGAGCACGTCGTGTGGGCACGTGAGGCGCTGCGTTGCCTTGCGGTGCCTTGCTTCACGGTTGTAGTGCGGCGGCTCTTTGGGACACAGCTAAGATGCGGCAGGCGTGTTTTAGTTCTCGTTATACTGGCATCATTAGTCCCCCTCCGAAGAAGCATCGTCCCTATGCGTAGAAAAGACCTAGAGAGGCCAACAGTTTAGAAGAAACATAGCTGAGGGTATGGCCGGTGCTATTCGTCGCCACAAGTACCAAATCTGCTTTCAATGTCTTTGTAGTAAGCTTTCATTCTTACTACGAGTACGACTTCTGGGCGAGTCCTACGTCGTGTGGAGCACATTTCACCTTTATAAATTCCCTAGTAGTTTAAGGGGCTTAGTCGGCGCAGTACTCTGGATGGGCCAAAATAACGGTGCAGTAGCTTTCCCGAAAGGCGGGGCGTACGCATAGATGTTCATACCCGCACTGTCTCCAGGATTCTGCTGCACATCTCTTCGCGTTAGGTTATACTGGTTTGCATCGACACATTGCCGTCGTATGATGCGGTGCCTTGCCAATTGTTATGCGCCTTATGCCCTCTTTGTGTATTAAATAACGTCAGGGTCGTCTTCGCTGATGTTCACTGGTAATATCGCGTCAAGTGTCGTTGTTATGCGGACCGACCGTAAGCAACTTCAAATGGCGTGAAATGTATCGTCTCGCACTACAGTATTGTACGCAAAGGTAACGTATTGCATAATACTGTCCCACGTTCGATGCTCCATGCCCACGTATACCGAGATCATGTCGGCGAGCTTCCTATTGAGCCGTTCTATCAGGCCGTTTGTCTGCGGATGGTATGCCGTAGTTTTTCTATGATCAGAATGTGTTAGTTTCATAACAGACTGCAACAGGCGGTCCATAAAAGCTGTTGCTTTGTCTATTATGACACCCTTAGGTGCGCCATGTCGTAATACTGTGTGTTACGAAAAACTGAGCCACTTCAATGGCGGTTGTTCTTGTGATAGAGGTACTCTCGGTATACCGGGTCAGATAATCCGTTGCTCCCACAATCCACCGCTTTCCTGAGGACGAAACAGGAAATGGCCGAAGTAAATCCACTCCTATCTATTAAGATGGCATTGCTCGTGGCTGTATTGCTTGCAGAAGGCCTGCTGGTTTGAAAAGCGGTGTTTTGCGCATTTGACAATCTCGGTACGATTTGAAATAGCGCTGCACTGACTTCATCAGCTTCGGCCAGTAATATTGGTGCAAGGGTTGGCGCGTTCTCGCCAGAGCACTACTAACACCTAAGTGACCAGCTGAAGGATCATCATGGCAAGCTTCTAAGACCTCAGCTCATGGCGATGAAGGCACGAAGAGTAGAAACGTCTCGCCACTGGGGTCCAAGTTTCGTTTGTCGAGGATGTTGTTCTTGAAGACATAAAAACAAAATCCACGAACGTAAACTCGAGGAAATTTCACTTGTCGAACCTCCTGATGCTGGATGAGCAGAGGTGATTCCGGGTCAGCACGCTCATGATGAGCCATTTCAGATGTGTTCACAGCCCCAAGGAACGAGAAATCTCTTGTCGTATTCAGGAGATGTAGATTCGATTCGTGCGCGCGAATAGCAATCAGCATGATTGTGCTTGAGACCAGACTTGCAAACGACCGTGATTTCATATTCCTGTAGACACAAGCTCCATCTTGCGAGTCTTCCAGAAGGGTCCTTGACGTTCGCCAGCCAGGACATTTAATTATGGTCGCTGATGGCCCGAAACGATCTGCCGTACAACTAACACCGGAACTTGATGATGGCCCACATAACCACCAGGCATTCCTTTTCTGTAGCTGAGTAATTTGTCTCGGCTTTCGATAGATTACGACTTGCATGTGCAATCACTTTTTCGCTTCATTCTGCCACTGTTACTCCCGTTGGTGTAGATGCCTGTTTCAGCATACTCATCGAAATGGGCAAGTATGCACGGACTCTGCGAATGTCGCAGCTCAGAAAAGGCGTCTTCTTGTTCTTTCTACCACAAGAAAGGAACATTGAAAGAGTCTGGGCGGACCTCTTCAGCACTGACAATGTGTCGGAGAAAGCGGAGCTGGCGACAACCGAATTGCCATGCGAATGGCATCCATAACTGCTCTCAGTCGCTGCATGTGGTGCTCGAATGTAGTGAAAAACCACCACATCATCAAGGTAGGTGAAACACGACTGCCATTTCAGTCCGGAGAGAACAGTGCCCATTATCCGCAGGATGCTGGCGGATGCAGAACGCACACCAAATGGAAACACCTTAAACTCGTACAGATGCCGTTCTTTCACGATTTTGCTGGTCCACTTTTCTTTCACAGTACCCGTTTTTAAGGTCCAAAGCAGAGAAGAAGTGAGCATCGCGTATTTTCTCAAGGTGTCGTCGATGCTTGGGAGGGGATATGCATCCTGTTTCGTGACGAGATCTCATGAGTTGCCTATAATCAACACAAAAGCGTGGGGTGTTTTTCTTCTTTTTAAACACCGGGGATGCGCAGGGGCAATTGGATGGCTGGATTACGTCGTGCTTGAGCATTTCCTATACTTAGCTTCATATCGCTTCCATTTCTTTTGGAGCTACTTGGTACGGGTAATGGTGCACTGGTTTTACAGGTTCTTCGACACAACGCGGTGTTTTGCAACCTGCGTACACTGGACTTTCGATGAAGTAGATAAGCATTCAGCGAACTCTGTGACCAAGCTCCCAATCTCATTTGTTTGTGGTGATGACATCTCTCGTTCAATATTGGTAGATGCAGGGACACTGTCTAAAGCCACAGAGGATGGTGATGGTGTATGGAGAGGCGATACATCCGTAACTTGTACATATTCATGAAGAGTTGCTATGGCTCTTCCCTTCACCACGTGTTGTGCCTCATTGCCAAAGTTGGTCAAGAAGATATCCGTACATCCGTTACGCAGGTGAGCAGGACCCTTGCCATGCATACTTGCTTTTCAAGTAGCAGCCTGATATTTCCTCTGCAAGCCCCTCACAGTCACTAAATGCACCACTCCTTACAACTAGTCACACTGCACCAAGCCCACACCGTCAAGTGTTCACCCACAATATGCAGAGAAGAAATATGCGGTTGTGCCATATTAGAAATGGTGACAGCATTTTCCGTGGAAAACAACACACGGGGTCCTTGCAAGTCGTTGACGGCGACATTTGCTTCTATAACAGTTCATAACCCAGGAGCATATCACGCGAACACTCGGAGAGAACAATAAAGCTGCTGACGTAAATAAAGCCTTTAAATTTGATTCTTGCAGTGCACCTTCCTACGGGCTCGATTAAATGTTCCTCGGCTGTACGTATTGATGATCCGGTCCAATGGATCAATACCTTTTTTTGATTTTCTGGAGAGTACACTGCTAATAACTGAATAGTCCTCACCAGTGTCTATGAATGTAGTCATATGGAAGTCGTCGACAGTGACATGCAACTCAGAAGTAACGTAACCGTCACTGCATTTGTTCGTCGCTGCGTCACCGCCGTCGCCTCGTCGGGTTAGCGATGGAGGGCTTTCGGTTTTCCGTGCTTTAGTGGCCTTGCCTCCATAGTCGCTGGCTCTAGTTTTCCGGTCGCGGATATCATGAGCGGCGCCTCGGTGAAATGGAGGATGGACACGGACTCCGTGACCGACAACGCATAGGCACTGCCGGTCGAGGTTCATGTTGCTGGGGGTTCGAAATACTTTCGCGCGCTGAGAGGAATGCTTCTATCTCGTAAAGGCGCTCACCGTTTCGAGGGCTAGGTTCATATGCAGAGAAACCACGCAGTCCCACTCGGCGATACTTACATTCATGATACAGGTTACTAGCCTCTCCACAGTGGTGGCAGAAAGGGCGCCGATCTGCAGTACGTCATGCATCGCTTTTACGGGGTCTTCCGCCATGGATGGCCTACTGCAAGGCAGCATCTGGTGCATGGCTGTAGTTTATGCATAGTCAGTACGCCAAATGCCCTTCTGTAAAACTTGGGCATATCATACCCGCAGTATACGCTCTGGTTGTGCTAGGGACCGTACGTGAGGCTCTGATTCACAAATTACTTGCCGCACTTCGCGTACAACATCTGCAAGTTAGGGCATCGCAGAAGGGCTTTGAAGGGCCAGACGTCGTTCTCCATCGCCTTACCGGCGCTCTACATCACCGCTTCGCCCCACTTCCCATCTTGTCGAGACCAGCACTCGGAAAACTAACTGTTGCAGCTTTTGGAGGGGAAACTGCTTCTTATCGGTCTTCAAAAATTCTTCCTGTTCCCTGTTCTTCGACTTCGACTTCTTCGCGCATCAGCTGGGGCGTTGCCTGTCTTGGATTAAACAGCGCTGGACAACTTCATCGGTTACGGTATTATAATATATATATATATATATATAGGTGTCAGAGATATATATATAGGTGTATATATATATATATATATATATATATATATATATATATATATATATATATATATATAGGTGTCAGACAAGGAGACAATCTCTCCAATGCTATTGAGTGCGTGCTTGGAAGAAATATTCCAGCTATTAAACTGGGCAGATTTAGGGGTAACGATGAACGGCGAATACCTCAGCAACCTTCGGTTTGCCGATGAGATTGTTCCATTCAGCAACACTGCGGACGAGTTACAATAAATGATTGAGGACCTTAACAGAGAGAGTGTAAGAGTGGGGCTGAAGATTAATATGCAGCAGACAAAGATAATATTGAATAACCCACCAAGGGAATAAGAATTCAGGATCGCCAGTCAGCCTCTAGAGTCTGTGAAGGGGTACGTTTACCTAGGTCAACTAATCACAGGGAACCCTGACCATGCGAAGGAAATTCACAGCAGAATAAAATGGGTTGGATCGCATACGGCAGACACAGTGAGCTCCTGAATACAATCGTACCGTTATCATTGAAAAGGAAGGTATACAATCAGTGCATTTTACCGGTGATGACAGATGGGGCAGAAACTTGGAGACTGACAAAGACGCTTAAGAACAAGTTAAAGAGTGCGCAAAGAGCGATGGAACGAAGAATTCAAGGCATAACTTTAAGAGACAGAAAGACAGCAGCTTGGATCAGAGAGCAAACGGGTATAGACGTTACGTTCTAATTGACATGAAGAGAGAAAAAGGCGCTGGGCAGGTCTTATAATGCGTAGAGTAGATAACCGTTGGGCCATTAGAGTGACAGAATGGGTACCAAGAGAAGGGAAGCGCAGTAAAGGACGACAGAAAAGTAGGTGGTGCAACGAAATTAGAAAATTGCGGGTGCTAGTAGGAAACAGCTGGTGCAGGAACGGCGTAACTGGTTAACGCGGGGAGAGGCTTTCGTCCTGCAGTGGACATAAAATAGGCTGATGATTATTATTGTAACAGATACGAAAGGCACGGACAAGAAGAGAAAAAAGAGAAGACGAAGAGAACGAGGAGTTTGAGAGGCCGCGGTGCGCTGCGATCACGCTACGACCCATCGTCCATCCCCTGTAAATAAAACCATTTCTTCGCAACTCATCGTAACAGTTGTGGTTGAGGTGCTGGGTAATCGACACCCGAAGACGGAGGCTGAACCACAGGTTCTTCGGCGGAGCCGTCGCCTTGTAGAACTCCCACCGAATCCACCGGAGTTACATATGTCCCACGACCCAGACGAACAACGGCCCATTCCCACTGCGGCGCCGACCAGTTCCGTTCCACAACTGAGAGATGCGCGTCCCTTCGCCGGAAGATCGGACGAAGACGTAGAGGAGTGGCTCATCCATTATAACCGAGTGAGTGCCGCTAACAAATGGAACAGCACTTCTCAGCTTTCGAACGTCGTGTTCTTTCTAACGGATGCTGCGTTGTTGTGGTTTGACAATCACGAGGAAACGTTCACAACATGGGGAAGGTTTGTTTCGGAAATCAAAGAACGGCTCGGCGACTCCGCCACGAAATAGAAAAGGGCAGAACAGACGCTACTGCAACGTGCGCAAGTGCCAGGCGAAACTTGCACGACCTACATGGAGGCAGTAATAAAACTGTGTAGGATGGCGGACCCTGAAATGTTCGAGGAAGGCAAAGTCGGGCACATCCTAAAAGGAATTGCCGAGGATGTTTATAACTTCCTCATCGCAGAAGACAACCTGGCTTCCGTCGCTGACATCATTCGAGCAACTGAAGACGAGGCGCATCACACCGAAGTTTGGCAGGCTAGCCAACGTGACGACAGTTGCAAGCGTGGACACCAACCAGCCCTTCGATCTGGCATCAACGATCCGACAAATAGTTCGGGAAGAGCTAAGCCTGCACGCGCAAGTGACACATCCAGGCACTCATAGCTTCCGCCTATCACCAGATTTCGATCCAAACGTGGCATCCTTCTCCCCGTATCCTGCGGCGAGAGGCACTGAGGATTATGAACTCGCGCCCCGACAGCAGCCACGTTTCCACGACAGAGGCCCTACCTATGACGCTCGACCAGAACGAGAGCAGTCGCGTTTTCAACCCCGAGGCCCTGTGACTTCTGTCAGGCCGCGACAAGAGCAGCACCGACCCTACTACCACGACGCGACTTATGCACGATATAGCGGATTTCAGCAAGCAGCAGAGACACGTTATTCACATGACAACGAACTTTCTCGCCGACCGCAGCCGCCTACCATTCGTTTCGAGGAAGACGCTGTCAACCGCGACCCTCCCGTGTGCTACAACTGCGGTTCCACAGGCCATATAGCTCGGTATTGTCGCCAAGGCCGTCAATCACGTAGGACACCACCGATGCTCTCGCCACCCAGAACCCGTACTTCATATGACTTGCGGACGACCGATTTGCTCCCAATGGACCACTTCTCGCAAGAGACCAGGCGCAGCGATTCGCCAGCATCTGAGCGGAGTTTGACGCCACCAAATAACCGCCCCCGTCGCTCTCCGTCCCCTCGGCGCCGTTCTTCCTCACCGCCACCGGGAAACTAGCATCCGCGGCCAGTGGAGGTGTGGTCGCCGGACGGTCTTTGCAAGAAATACCTCTGCCTGTTGTGATGTTCAAAAGCAAAGAGAATGTCTTGATTGACGGAATACCGACCATGCCGTTAGTTGATACTGGGGCGACTGTGTCTGTGATGAGCCTCGCTTTCAAAAACCGGCTAGGCCACAAAATTATGTTTTCTTGGAACGACGGTATTACCTTTCGTGGAGTAGGCGGCGAGTGGCTTCATCCCCTTGGTGTTTGTGCTGTGAGTGTTTTGTTGGCTGGGAAAGTGTTTGTGTCGGCATTCCTTGTTCTTTCTCGTTCTTCGCACGACGTTATTCTTGGTATCGATTTTCTTGAACAGTACGGCGCTTCCGTGGACTGTGGTTGTGGCGAAATCTCATTGAACAAGTTATTTATATCAGCACATTCCGAACAAAGCTTGGGTGGTGAAGACGGGGACACAGACACACTCAGTGTTCTTGATGAAGTGATTGCACCATCGTGGTGCCTGACGCCCGTTCGTGTTTCTACAACTACTGTTGATGCTGATTGTGTTGACCTTGTGGTTAGGCCTCTCCGCATAAACTGTGCTAAATAATATATACTTGTGCCCTGCTCTGGCGTGTGCATGACGAAAGGAGTCGCCACATTGTGGGCGCTGAACTGTTCCGCCACGCCGGTTGTCCTTCCTCGCGGTATGAAAATCGCTCTTTTCGATGAAGCCGCATGTAGCTCAATAGCGGCACTAACTACGGACGTCTCTACAGCTTGCTCTCCTTGCGATAATCGCCATTCTGAAGAGCTAATGCTTGGCATGATCAGCAAGGCTCTCGGTACATTGGAACGGCAAGCACTGGTACAAGTCCTTGCCAGGCATGAGGCTGCATTCGACTTCACGCATGGAGATGCACCCCTTCATCTACCGTCGTCCCGCGCTCGTCACAGAATAGATACCGGCTCAGCACACCCCATCCGCCAGAAGCGCTACCGAGTGTCATCGTCCGAGCGCAAGTTATTGCCGAGCAAGTCAAGGAGATGATGAACAAAGGTGTCGTTCAAGAGTCATCTAGTCCATGGGCAGCCCCAGTAATCCTGGTCCGAAAAAAAGGTGGCTCCTGGAGATTCTGCGTGGATTATAGACATCTAAACGCAGTGACGAAGAAGGATGTCTATCCACTCCCGCGAATCGATGACGTCGTTGATTGCTTACACGCTGCTTCTTACTTCTCAACACTTGATTTGCGATCGGGGTATTGGAAAATACCTATGGACCCTGCCGACAAGGAAAAGACCGCTTTCGTGACTGCAGATGGCCTATTCGAATTTAATGTTATGCCGTTTGGCCTTTGCAATGCTCCTGCCACCTTTGAGAGATTCATGCACACAGTACTACGTGGTCTAAAGTGGGAGACATGCATGTGTTACCTCCATGATGTTGTAATCTTTGGCCGCACGTTTGAAGAACATAACGAACGTCTCAACCTCGTTCTCTTCGTCTTCTCTTTCTTCTCTTCTTGTCCCTGCCTTTCGTATCTGTTACAATATTATTATGGTGATGATCTTTATCCTGTATCATTTGCATCTCAAACAGATATGATTTCTATATCTTGCATCGGTATTGTAGTACAACATTAAAGCATCTCTGTCCAAGTCTGGGGACCCGCACGTGGTACACGTCGTGGTCATGGCGGTTCTACGTGCTCCACTGAATCTGCAGCACCTCTGATTCAATGCTAGGACAAAAATTAACTACAAAGTCAAACACCTCTTTGTGCAACGACTACAAATGCAGCGTCTATGATGCGGCCAAAAATTGCGAAGCTAGGGCGGGAAATGTATTGAAGCGGCATCGAGTCCTTACGTTTGGATCCAAGTTTCAAGGTACGCATCAAGGCCGAGTAGATATTTCGGATGTGCCAGCCTGACCATGCTGTCATCTTGCAGATAGTCCAGGTTAAGGTCATTGAAGGCTTCGAAGTATTTTTCCCAATGCCATGGCCCATTACCCTGGAGGAGAAAGAAAGGTGAACGGGGGCAGGGGAGAGAGAAGGGGAGATCCACATTAGTCGCGTATACAGGTGTTTCGTTGCACGTAATGATGCACGTGATGCTCATATGGCCCAAACTAACCGAAGTCCTATACCATGTACTGCGGTGGGCAATTACGATTGATCGTAAATAAGTGCGTCCGTCGCATTATAGAATTCCAAGCTACGGCGTACTCTCTTGAAAGAGAGCAATTGTCGCATAAAGACCCTTTCAGAACTTTCTACTGAGTCGTCCTAACTAGAGTATATATAAATTTCTACTTAGTGGAAGAAATAACGTCGCATTTTTATCATTAAGTAGGCTCGAATCACCGACCAACACCATAAGTAAAATCAATAGTAGTTGACTTATGGCACCGCGACGAACTACATATCTACTGCGACCGGAACACGGCTTGTCGAACATCCCGCCAAGCGTGGAATAGCCGCTAGTAAATAAGTGATGTGTGGCAGTACACCGCATCCTGAAGTGAACAGGAGTAATATCGGACAAGCAGAGGGATAAAGTGGCCCGCAGTTCAGATTCCCGTTTTTGCTGGGAAAGCGTCAACTGGCCTTTGGGCGAAAAAGTCGATGCCTGTATATTCTAGCAGTGAAACAGAACCTAAGGTTCCATTGGCTGCGACGCCACGTCATGAGCGCACATCGACGGAGTTCCCATTGGCTGCGAAGCCATGTCAAGACCACGCCTCAAAAGAGCAGCGCGGGCGAAAGCGAACACGGGCTGCTGCAGTATCGCGAGAGGTGTTGCATGAAGGCAAAGGGCATTGCCGCGACGCCACGTCACCCTCGCTCTCGTTTTCTGAAGCCTGTGTTATCCGGCGTTCCTTGGCCGCGCACGCCCTCGCTTGCCAAGTCACGAGCGCGCCTCAAAAGAGCAGCGCGGGCGAAAGCGAACACGTGCTGCCTCAGTAGTGCGAGAGCTGTTGCGTGAAGGGAAAGGGCACTGCCGCGAAGCCACATCACCCTCGATCTCGTTTTTGGTAGCCTGTGTTGTCCGCGCGTTCCTTGGGCGAGCACGCTCTCGCGTGCGTTCTAAGTTCGCTTCGGTAAGGCCAAATCAACAATTTGGACGACGCTTAATCGTCTTCTTTAAAGGGCCCCTCACCAGGTGGGGCCATTTTGAGCTGACAAGCACAGAGCACACATTGCGCGATAGCGATAGTGTCTGCAAAATATTCCATCGCTATGAGCTGTGCAAAGATCTGAAACATCAAACTGGACGCAGTTTTTCCTTCTCCTCGCGGCCGCCGCTCTCCAAGCCGGAGGATGACGTACTCGGGTCCCTGCGCCTACATACTCGAGTTCGCAGTGTGACGTCACTCATGGTGACACGTGGCTTCGAGAATTTTTCAAGGCATCTGTTATTTGTGTGGTCTGTTGCTTCAATTGACGAAATAACGTTTAGAGAAATATTAAAACACACAAACGGAATGTCTGCATGTTTTTTGCTTTACTTCACACCGAAGCAAGCGAGATGCGCTTCCACTTCGTCTGCTTGTTCCCACGGTCGTGCGGTCACGTACGCAGTTACCGAAACTATGTTATTTTCTACCGTGTTCCAGCGCCGCGATCATGTTCTGCGATCCGCTTATTCTGCCACAGTATTCGTGTAGTACTGGATAATACCGCTAGTCATGTGTGCTTGTCACAGCGCGCAAAATCGTGCGCTGCGCGAAACGATAACAGCTCGTGCGTAACGCCGCCAGCGGAAATGTGCGTCGCCGAAAGAAAAGCGAGGAGAAATAAAAAAAATTGGCAGTGGTTAGCTCGGCTATGCCAGGATATACGTAGCGCAATATACGTAGCGATATACCAGCAACTGCGAAGCAACTGACCACGGCGGCGGCCAGACCAGCGACGCAGCAGAGGGTGCCAAGAATCCGCCATTGGAGTCTGAATCTGGCAACGTTTAACGCTAGAACGTTATCTAGTGAGGCGAGTCTAGCAGTGCTATTGGAGGAATTAGAGGGCACTAAATGGGACATAGTAGGGCTCAGTGAAGTTAGGAGGACGAAAAAAGCACATAAGTGCTAAAAAGCGGGCACGTCCTGCGCTACCGGGGCTTAGCGGAGGGACGAGAACTAGGAGTCGGATTCCTGATTAATAAGAATATAGCTGGTAACATCCAGGAATTCTATAGCATTAACGAGAGGGTGGCGGGTCTTGTTGTTAAACTTAATAAGAGGTACAAATTGAAGGTCGCACAGGTCTACGCCCCCACATCCAGTCATCATGACCAGGAAGTCGAAAGCTTCTATGAATGGAATCGACCATGTGTAAAGGCAAAACAAAATACACTATACTGATGGGCGACTTCAATGATAGTGTAGGCAAGAAGCAGGCTGGAGACAAGTCAGTAGGAGAATATGGCATATGCTCTAGGAATAGCACGGGAGAGTTATTAGTAGAGTTTACAGAACAGAATAATATGCGGAATACCTTCTTCCGCAAGCGGGATAGCCGAAATTGGAAGTGGAGGAGCCCAAATGGTGAGACTAGAAATGAAATATACTTTATACTTTGCGCTAACCCTGGCATCATACAAGATGTGGATGTGCTCGGAAAATTGTGCTGCAGTGACCATAGGATGGTAAGAACTCGTATTAGCCTAGACTTTAGGAAGGATTGGAAGAAACTGGTACATAAGAAGCCAATCAATGATCTATTGTTAAGAGGGAAAATAGAGGAACACCGCATCAAGCTACAGAATAGGTATTCGGCTTTAACTCACGAAGAGGACCTTAGTGTTGAAGTTATGAACGACAATCTTATGCGCATCTTTAAGCAGTGTGCAATAGAAGTCGGTGGTAACACCGCGTCCAGGGTCCTCGTCGGGTTATTTCCGTAAACGAGCTCGAACGACGACATTTGAGCTGTTTCGTGCACTGCATAGCTCCCAAGGCTTTCTTTACGCCGGAAGAAGTAAAGAAAGCCTTGCGAGCTATGCAAAGGGAGAAGGCAGCAGGGGAGGATCAGGTAACAGCAGTTTTGTTGAAGGATGGTGGGCAAATTGTTCTAGAAAAACTGGCCCCGCTGTATACGCAATGCCTCATGTCTTCGAGCGTACCGATAATCTTGGAAGAACGCTAACATAATACTAATCCATAAGAAAGGGGACGCCAAAGTCTTGAAAAATTATAGACCGATCAGGTTACTGTCCGTTGCCTACAAAGTATTAACTAAGGTAATCGCAAATAGAATCAAGGACACTTTATACTTCTGTCAAGCAAAGCACTAGGCAGGATATTCCGTAAAGGCTGCGCAATAATAGACCATATTCACACTATCATTCATGTGATAAAGAAATGTGCGCAATATAACCAACCCTTATATAAAGTTTTCATTGACTACGAGAAAGCATTTGATTCTGTCGAAACCTCAGCAGTCATGGAGGCATTACGGAATCAGGGTAGACTAGCCGTATGTAAAAATACGGAAAGCTATTTATAGCGGCTCCACAGCCACCGAAGTCCTCCATAAAGAAAGCAACAAAATACCAATAAAGAAATGCGTCAAGCAGGGAGATACGATCTCTCCGATGCTATTTACAGCGTGTGTACAGGAGATATTCAGAAACCCGGATTGGAAAGAATTGGGGATAAGAGTTAATGGAGAATACCTTAGTAACTTGCGATTCGCTGATGAGATTGCCTTGCTTAGTAACTCAGGGGACCAATTGCAATGCATGCTCACTGACCTGGAGATGCAAAGCAGAACTGCGAGTCTAAATATTAATCTGCAGAAAAATAATGTTTAACAGTCTCGGAAGAGAACAGCAGTTTGCGATGGGTAGCGAGGCACTGGAATTGGTAAGGGAATACAGCTACTTAGGGCAGCTAGTGACCGAGGGTCCGGATCATGAGACCGAAATAATCACAAGAATAAGAATGGGCTTGGGTGCGTTTAGCTGGCATTCTCACATCATGAACAGTAGGTTGTCACTATCCCTTAAGAGAAAAGTGTATAACAGCTGTGCCTTACCAGTACTCACGTACGGGGCAGAAACCTGGAGGCTTACGAAAAGGGTCCTACTTAAATTAAGGACGACACAACGAGATATGGAAAGAAGAATGATGGGTGTAACGTTAAGGCATAAGAAAAGAGCAGATTGGGCGAGGGAACAAACGCGAGTTAATGACACCTTAATTGAAATCAAGAAAAAGAAATGGGCATGGACAGGACATGTAATGAAAAAGGAAGATAACCGATGGTCATTAAGGGTTATGGGCTGAATTCCAAGGGAAGGGAAGCGTAGCAGAGGGCGGCAGAAAGTTAGGTGGGCGGATGAGATTAAGAAGTTTGTAGGGACGACATGGCCACAATTAGTACATGGCTGGGGTTGTTGGAGAAGTATGGGAGAGGCCTTTGCCCTACAGTGGGCGTAACCAGGCTGATAATGATGATGATGATGTAGCGAAATCTAAGACACCATGGTTAGCCTTGCTTAATCTTGACTACAAGCCCAGGTTAGTCTGGTTGTCTAGCTATGTTGCGGCGTTTAGGCAGTCGTTCGGCACGCTGTTCGTCTGTTTCCTGGTCAATCGTTTCCTCTTCATATCGTTCCAATGTCGATTCCAGGCCTCCTCCTGCTTATCAGGATTGTCGCCGTCCACACTGCCGGCTTAACAGTGGTTGCGGCGCACGCGAGCTCACCTTTTCTATCCTCCGACATGTTATCAGGCATGCGACGCAGCTGGCGAAGTGAGCGGAGGCGAGCACAACGACGAGGAATGCGGTGTGACGTCATACTAAATGGCGGCGCGACAAGGCGCGGCGCTGCGCAGTGGCGGAACACCTGTGGTTCGGTGCTACTAGTGGCGCATGCATAGTAGTGACTAGGGAGCTAGAGAGAGAGAAATATCCGCAGCGAGGCAGCGCCACCTAGATATGAGAAGGCCTGAGCGCTCGGCGAGTGACGTCACGGAGAAGAGCCCGGCGGCGTGCTTGGGGATACGGGTTTAATGAAGGGATCGCGCCCTTATGGGCAACATTAACCAGAGCGCAGTTAATTTTTTTAGGCATAGTTGAGCAGATGGCCCGCACAGACCAGAGGGTGTTGCAAGATTATTTTATTATTGCAAAAGTATTTACGCGCTGCATTACTAAAAAGCCCGTCCTTAAAAATGGAATGGTTCAACCTTAGGATTGCGAAAGAATTTCGGGTAAATGATGACAGGCAGCATGGCTTATATTGAAAAGTCACATATGCTGCCCTCTTCTTCAGAGTAGCTTCTTTGCCTTGATTTGTCGTCGGCGTCAGAGTTTGCCGTTCATGCGACCGCAAAAGTTCAACGAAACGTTAGTAGTGCACCATAACACATATCTCATCACAACTTCACTGGTGTGCCCTTCACATTCGGGACACATGTATTTATTCCAGCCTAAATTAGGCGCTAAACGAATACCGCTCAGCGGCGTTCAATTGGACATAATGCATTCACAACTCATAAATGCTTAGATGCCTTCGGATGTTTTACAGCTAAGCTGTTAGCCTCTACTTGATCAGAATTTTACGAGTTGCATGCGCACTCAGAAGATCCAAAAAAATCCTGGAAGGCTTTGTGCTTGAGTTGCAGCGTAACCGAATTATGTTTCCTTGTATGTTTGAATAACAAACCGATGCTATCGTGTATGCCGGTTGTGCGTAAGTCATATGTTACAAATTTTCTGATGCATTTTACTTTCAGAAATTGAATTATTTCAATAATGCACTTGTGCTAGGCCGAGGGCCTACTAGATTAAGCATTAATACTGCTGCTCCGCACACCTGTGGGGCGCGCTAATGGACAGTCCGCTTAGTCCATTTCGGCCGCTGCTGATTGGATGCAGCTGTATGACAGAGGAGGAGACGAGCGGCCCTAGCCAATCAGCAGCAACCGAAATGGACAGTCCAGTAGGTGAACTCCGACAGATACCCCCCGAGGACAAAATTTTCAACTGCAAGGATTTTTTTTCGAGGAACCCTTATGGGTTTTCTTTGTAGCAATTGCTACGAATGCACGGATGTCTCATTTTCTTTTTAATAATTACATGTTTCCATGCAGCGCGTTCCCGCATAGCTATTACGTCATATCGAGAGGTGTGTGAATTTTTTCAAGCAACACAGAGAAAATGCAGAACTATAGAAACTTTAGTGATTTGCCTCTTTACAGAAAAAAAAAACCGTTCGCGGGGACTATCGAAGTCAGTGCGAGGCATTTCTCCCCTGCATAAGCGCTACGCCCGAACAAACACACGTCCTCCTAGGGAGACGCTCATTCGAGAACCACCATATCCGAGAGTGGCTTGAGCTTCAGCGTTCGGAGCGAGCGAATGTGCGTCGCTTGCGCTCCGCTGAACATGGGTTCTCCCTGACCTAATTACTTCCACATCGTCACTGGCATTGCGTCGGACCATCAAAAAATTACGATCCGGTACATCCGGACACCTTTCCCGAGCCAGTAAGACATTTCGTTCTTTCTGTACCGGCTTCAAAAGATCCGAAGCTGGCGTTGGCCCACTAGGTCTAGCTCGCGTCGGCGAGTACGGACTACCGGGCTTGGCGAAGTGGCCATCTCTACCAACACTATGGAGGCTCCCAACACGATCCCAACACGACCACCTCTACGTGCCTGCAACCTGCTGCTAGCTCCCTCGACCCCTCCCGATCCTCATGGACGCCGACGACCTCGATCAGCGAAGACGAGGCCCCAGTACTACAACCCACCCCGTGTGCCCCACCGCGGCCGGCGATGGACGCCGATGTTAATAGAAAACTGGCGATTTCGCTTCATGAACACCAACGCCAGGAAAAGTACGACCAGCTTGCGCGGTAACAATGCAGACAGCCGGACCTGCAAGCATTCCGCTCAGCCAGGCCGCCGCCGCGGCTGCCTCGGCGAACGCTCCCGCTGCGTCGGCAGATGCGACATGTATTGCACCGGCGCGAATATCGCCACACGAGAAGGAGTCGCGCCAGTTACTAAGGAAGTTGCGACCGCTCCCACGCTCACACCTAAAAATTGTCATGTGGCCAAAAAAAGGGTCTGGCCATTCGGAACTTCATGACGCACCAAACGTCCCGTGCCCTTGTCGGGTCGGGTAATTCTCAACAGCATTGCACGGGGGACCACTTCATTATCCGCACTCGTTCCGGGCCGAACATTATTATTGCCAGCATGCCACGTGTTGACGCAGCCCAAATTCTTCGCCGGATCACCAAACTCACGCTGGGAGGGGGGACCCACGAGTTCAAGACTTACGTGGTGGCCCCCCGAAGACATGCTGCGTGGAGTCATCCACACGATAAACCCCGGCACCACTCCGGAGGAACCCACTGCCAACCTCCCTGTGCACAAGCAGGGCGTGACAGTGCACAGTGTGCATATACTTGGTGCTAAATCTGTGGCGATCACCTTCGAGGGCCCCCTCATCCCCCGCTATGTACTGTATTACCAGGGGGTAGGTAGCCTGCCACCTATGCAAGACGACGCGGCAAGCACACCAAGTCTGCTTACAACTGGGGCACGGATCGCGTTTGTGTCCTACGCCGAATGCTCGAGTGTGTCGGCAGCGTGGTATCCTCGACCCCATGGACGGTCACCCCTGTGCTCCCAAACGCAGAGTGTGTGGGGATCGCTCACAGACGTTGAGTGCTCACAGAGACTGAAGGCCCTGTGGCCAAGGCCAACATCCCGCCTCGCATCGCTCACCCAGCCCCAAGGGCGCCACCCCTAGCGCAACCCACCCAATCCGAAAAGCAAGTAGCACAACAAGGATAGGAAGACTTCGCGCAGCTAGTATCGCTTGCGGCCGCAGTCTTTCCCTCCCCTACTCCCAGCAGGACCTGGCCAGCAGCAACAGGCGCAGAACCAGGACCAGAAGACCAAGGGGCAACAGCAAGAACTCACCCGCCAACAGTCCTTGCAGACCTCCAGCGAGTCTGCTGAGAATCACAATTCTACCCCCTCAGCCAGCACAGACACCAAGATTATCTGCCCAGCTGTTAGGGTAACAACCATCGCTCCACCCAACACTCAGTCCCCTGCGTACGAAAACCTTCTCGCGGAAAATTTAAAGCTCACAGAGGAGCTGCCGGCCGCCAGGGCGTGACAAGCTAAGGACAGCGCTGAACTCCACGCCCTAATGGCGCGTTTCATATCGCCACCGGACACCAGCGAACACTACTTCTAAACCACCCCCAGCAGACAAGCAACCCTTAAGATGCTGCCCTCGATTACCACCCCGGCGGAGTCCGGGCTTACACGCGAAGAGATACACGAGATGCTGTCAGCGCTCACCCAACAATTCAGTACCGTCTTCACACAACACCGCAGACAGTTGAGAGTCCGCCTCGACTCCCTCGAGACACGCCTCGAGGCCCGAATTGCGGGAAAATGCGGCAATATACGAAGGAAGAGGGCCACCCTCACTTCCCACACCACATCAGATCAAATCACTCTCAGACTAAGCCTGGAATCGCTTGCCCTTGAACACCACAAACTATGTTGACGCCGCCAACTACGATCTCACGAACTCCAAGGACATAACCACAGTTCTGGACAACACACTCCAAGAACTTGGCAGCGCCTTCATACGCTGCCACATCATCACCGAGCCCGACGAAAAAGCCATTGCGTTTGCTCTTGCCCACGGCTACAGACATAGACGATCGCTTACAGTTCTGATGGACTCCCAGGCGGCTTGCCGCAACTACCTACAAAGGCGCATCAGCCAACCTGCCGACAGTATCATCCTGAGCACGACAGACATTGGCGAGTATCCAGTACACTGGATACTGTACTGGGGTGTACTGGGAGTATCCCAGTACACCCCCCCCCCGCCCTCCGATTCAGCATGGGATCACATGCACCCCGGAACACATGGGGCTGGAGGGAAACGAGGCAATGGATAGGGTAGCTCGCGGCCATACGAGGCAAGCACCCTCCAAATCCATCCCTTAGGGACCCATTCTCATCCCGTGCGACGACTCGGCCATTGTAAACCGCTACACAGGACTTAGGCGAACCTATTCCCCACCTCATCGAACACTAAATAAACAGGAAATGGTCAGTTGGAGGCAAATCCAAACTGGCACGTATCCAAACTTGCACATCCTCAATAAAGTCATACCCTAGTCGCCACCCATGGTGCTCATCTAAAGCCACCCTATACCATATCACGTGGTCATGTCAGGCGATCATTGCCGTACTCCCGCCCCCCAACAACACCCTACAACGGAGCGATGGGACGAGCTGATGGCCAGCGAGAGCCTGGAAGATCAGCTGTGTCTGACTGACCAGGTCCGCAGAGTAGCAGCCGCAAGCGGAGCCCTGTACTGATGCGGGCGCTAGCAGGCGCCACGCGACTTCCCACAAGTCAAGACGGCTAAGGAGCCTAGCACGCGCCAAGCATTATGAATAGGCCCTATAGATCGCAGGATGACGCATAGCGTGCACTTGAGCTGCACGTAGTGGTGCGTCCATTGTAAGGCGAAGCAAGTTTCCCAAGACCCGAGCATAAATAACCAACGATAACACAACTCGCCCCATTGTATACCAAGCTTCAACGTCCGCGGCTTCAACTATCACAGACAACATATTAGACTGCCGCGTTGGAGCAGTTCTAACCCTGTTGTCGAATCGTTTTTCCCCTGAAAAAGCACCGCTTAGTCTGCCGGACGGTGATCAAAAAGCTGCGAGGCAGGCCGTGGTGATGCGGAGCACCGAATGGGCGAATGGGACTGTTGGGACGGCAACCAGATGGCGTCTCGATAAACGGTACTGAAAACTGCAGGGAGACGGAGTGCGAGGCCTTCGTTATGACCCCAGCAGAAAACTCGCGCCGTTTATATATGTACCCGCGACGCTTGTTTTAAAGGTAGCGCCAGTACGTAACGTAATACAGCCGTGATAGCCATAATAGTAGCAAAGAGAATCAGGTAGATGCGAATAGCAGTGGTGGGTCGGTGTCCTGGGAGACAGCACAACCATGTGAGCTGGCGAAGGTTCGATTAGTGTTAAGTTTAAGATGTTTAAGATATTGAAAGATTTAGGAGCATTACTTTGAAGCATCGAGCTTAGCGCGTTGGACCACCCATCCCGTTTCAAAGGGCCTTCTCGCATCATTATCATCATCGTCAACAACATTAAGTCGAACGGTCGTGCTTAGTTCTTTTTTACCAGCGACTGACTTCTTGCGCAATTTCTTAATTTTAAGGTCATCCATTTTGTTTCACCTCTCTAGCTTGTTCAAAAGCGTAGCAGTACACGTATGTAATACATACATACATACATACATACATACATACATACATACATACATACATACATACATACATACATACATACATACATACATATAAAGGACTACATTGGTGCAGATGCGTAAATGTTCTTAGCTGGTGATGCAACACGAACTAAGAACTCACGTGGATATTCAAAAGGTAGCATTATGCCACAAGGACGGCGCGCGAACATTCGCCGATACTTACCTGTTTCTGCTTTAGTTCACTCACTTTCATCAGCTTTCCCATGTTTTGAGTCGCGGTCATTGTGGTGGAAATCGTGTACTGCGCAGAAAGAAACAAGCATGGTTAGCGTGTTCCCAGGCTCGTTCCCACTGGCATAAATACACAACGACAACTCCGCAGCAAATACAGATTTACCACGTAGTTAGCCACATAGTTCGACGCTAGTTAGCCATGATCCTGCTCCAAGGGCACAAGTGTAAGTAAGCCATAATCCTGCTCAAGAAGCAACAAATCAGTCAACACAATCATGACACAAAGGCTACATCCAAAAAGGTGGAAGCCTCTGGCGTCTCTGACAAGAGATTTGTGCTTTAAAGGGTATCCAAACGACACTACCAACTTAAATATTTTTTGCATTTTTTTAAGCTGTAAACACTCTAAACCTTACAAAACATACTTGCACGCGCCAAAGCGCCCTACACAATTTACTACATTGTGTGACGTCACAATGCAGATGGTGGTCACGTGGGAGCATGACATCGTGACATCTGGACAGTTGCTCCAGCTCACTCGGTCTTCTTTATTGTGGTATAGCGGACTTCACAAAGAGTGGCAGCGCAGGCGGTGGCTGAGCGCAAGTTCCAAACGTCGCGATGTGCTGCTCCCAATGACCACGTACCTTCTGTGTCATGATGTCACAACACGAAA
This sequence comes from Dermacentor variabilis, assembly GCF_050947875.1. Lineage (NCBI taxonomy): Eukaryota > Metazoa > Arthropoda > Arachnida > Ixodida > Ixodidae > Dermacentor > Dermacentor variabilis. Next base: position 75,925,088 of record NC_134573.1, on the reverse strand, counting down.
ACCTTCTTAGAAGCGATACCAAAACTCGCTGTAGAGGGCCAATTACAATAACTTATTTTGGGCCCTATGAGGCTGTCCAGTGCTTTTTTCTATTGTTCAGAGACATAGAAATACTGCAAGGTATGAAGAGATGAAAATATGGCATGGGTATAACCCCAATCTCCTTCCACAAATGTTTCACTAAGACATCACAGCATAATTGCAGAAAGCTCCAGCACAATCCATCTATGACTATCGACTTTAATGTGACTAGCACTGCAGCAATTTAGCGACACGCAGTATTGCCGCCGCCTAAGCACGCCATGTATGCCACGTGTATGCAGCCCGGCTCCTCTCGCCCATGGATCGATTAATGCTATGAGAGCGCCTCCTTTGAAACGTGGTGGTGGGTTGCGCTACCAAGCACTTTTTTTCATTTTTGGAATGTCTTAGCTTTTTCAGCATTTCTTTTGTAATGTCTTACCCATCTGTTTTTTGACAGATAACAGAGAATGAATTCCCACCATCAAACTTTATGAACCATTATTAGGATTTTTGTTTTTGCACGCCTACGTTCTTTGTGGCTTCCGTGCTTTTCTGCCACCAAACATTCAATTGCCTTTTACTAATCTCAGGTGCGGACATGTTTACTTTCCCTGTGCTGTACCCAAGGGCTTGGAGAGGCCAGCGCAGCCTCAACCGACAGCTGAATCACTATCTTCACATTTTGATGAAACATGTTCCGTAATTTTCCTAGCTTTACCGCAGGAAGCACATGCTTCTTATTCTTCAGCGTATTTCGCGTTTTCGTGATCTCGCTTCGAAAAGCAAAGAGCTTCCCTTTTTAGTTCTCATAAACTGCTTTTTTCCTGATTTCGTCATTGCCTCTTAGGTAGTAGTCGCTTTCTTTTCTATTGCAGCAGCCTTGTGTTGCCTATTGCCGCCACCCACGAGATTGTCTCAGCGTTTTGAATCTCCGTTTAACGTTCTTTGTTGCCATGTTGCTTACTGTACCAGTCACATGCTTGCTGGTAAGCTTGCTGGTGCTCGTCAGTATTACATATAACTACATATAACGGTACATATAACTGAATACTGTCGCAACCCATTTCTTTCTTTAACATTCATCAGTCGCTGTTCACTTCTATTGTTTGCGTTCCATATCGCTGGATAGCCTGCGCCATCTAGCCACGGTGACACGGATTCCGCGTGTGACCCATGTCTGAAAAATTTCCGGCCAGAAATTATGTACGATGAACGTTCATTTATTTCGGTTATCATTGACGCAATTTAGTTACACGCCGTATTGCCAGCGCCGAAAATATGCAGCTGGGCTACCCTCTCCTTCTGCCGACTGAACACGCTGCACCATCTCAAGTGTGACACATACGCAGTGACATGTGCCCGGTTGCTCTAGTTGGCGTGATAGAGGCTCACTGAATCGCAGCACATACCTAGGGGCACATGCGCATTGACTCAAATTGGCCTGTAAGAAACTAGTTGAAGAGCGGCACAAAGCACGTCACACATATCCAACGTTCCAGGTTGGCGCCAAAGAGCTTCATGAACAGCGAGACACACCCACTGACCCAAGCTCTTCTGACGGTTAGTTTCCGACCGTTTCATCAGCCACCCCCCCCCCGTTTAATAGATAGCCATCCTCCACTGCTCTGAGCTTCCGTTGGTCCCCATTCTCACTCCAATGGTCCACCGGTTGTATGCATTACGCAATGCATGGCCTGTCCAGGTTTTTTTGTCTCGCAATGTCGACTAAAATATCGGCTATCGACGCTTGCTCTCTGGTCCATACTCCATCTCTTCCTGTCGCTGAAGGTTGCACCAAAGATTTTTCGTTCCATCACTCTTTGCGGGGTCCTGAAATTGTCCTCGAGCTTCTTTATTAAATTCCAAGGTTTTGTCTGTTATGTTAGTACCGGTAGGTTTTGCAATGATTCCGCAATTTCTTTTAGCTACAGTGGCAAGTTTTCAGTCAGGGTTTAGCAGTATGCCGCATGCACTCCAACTCATTTTTATTCTGTAAATTTCGGTATCATGATCAGGGACCCCTGTGAGTATCTGACCTAAATAAGCATGCTCCTATACAGACACCTCACTCAAACAAGAAGGAACTCCTGTCTAAAGACAGCAGAGGTGGTTTAAGCCTCAAAAACCTTAAACCTGTCTAATGCTGTACACATTTCAAAAACACTAAGTAGGGAAGAAATAGGCGTGCTTAGAAAGGGCTAAACATTTGTTTCATGAACAACACATTTATTGAATTCGGGCTTCTCAAGAAGCTTTCAATATTGTCCCAACGAATGCGCATGAGGCATTCTTTTCGCAGACAACAACGTACCGGACACTTCAAAGACCCCACTTTGACCCCAGTCCACTTGGACTCTTGAACCAGAAAAAGCCGTAGAACTCGACGTAAATTATAAGACAATCCAAGAGATCTAAGTGACCTAAAAAACTCAGTTTTGCCCGAAAGGCAAAGCATCGATTGCAATAGCAAATTAGAAGGCAGCTGCACGAAGTCAGGATAGTAGTTTTATCGGCAGTATAAACTTCAAACATTCACTCACTAATTAAATTAACAAGCGTTATGTCACGCTCGCACAAGCAAACACGAACACATCTCACTCAATGACCTCACACACTAGCTGTCAAAACGCTAGAGTACACGAACTAAGCGGCGAGAACACAGAGCATACGAAGACATCAGTACTAGGCGCACTCTGACGTCATATCAGATCGCTTTCAATACAGGGCCCGCCATACGTAGCCGCCGCCAGAGTAGAACCCTCGCTCCCCTGTCTTGCGCGCGAAGGAAGTCTCCTTCCCCGCTTTCCTCCCTTGTGCGCGCAAGACTGAGCCATCGTCGGCTCACACTCGCGCGCTTTCACTCGCATATGCAGGTAACGGCTCGCGGAGACGATGTTATCGCCCTTGGACTTTAGACGGAATATCACTGCGACGCCAACGACGACGGCAGAAATGCGCCTGGAGTGTCCATATAATTGCAGTAACAATAAAACACAACTGCCTCAGACAGTCGTATCACCTCAAATCTTAGTTTCCAGAACGCCATTGTCATTAAGAAGCAGAAACGTGGAGTTATGGTTATTTGGCCACTAGATAAGCATACGCACGTGACTTACAAACAAACAACCCTGAACATTACCGTAAGCTAGGCAACGATCCGAGATTACCATACACACTGCCAATTACCAACAGACCAAAATATCTATTGCTGACAATTGATAACGCCGCCAGAAATCGAATTTAGTAAACCCTGCAACAAAACTGCAGGATCCCGGCCACGGCGGCCGCATTTCGATGGGGGCGAAATGTGAAAACACTCGTGTACTTAGATTTAAGTGCACGTTAAAGAACCCCAGGAGTCGAAATTTCCGGAGTCCCCCACTACGGCGTGCCTCATAATCAGAAAGTGGTTTTTGCACATGAAACCCCATAATTTAATCATAATAAAACTGAAGGGTGCCTATACCTGCTCCCGAAAATTAAAAAAATTTCACCCACTGAACTATACATGGCTAATGTCCCAGGGCGTCCGATAGTATCAAATAATCACATCCATCAAAGAGCCCCTCCAGTCTGTTTACCCACTTCCTTCGTGATTTTACCCAAAGATTTCCGTCATTCGTGTAATATTCCTCCCTCTTAATGAGAATTATGAATGACATTAATACTAAAGGCACACACTACAAGGCGTAATTCGCGCAGCACTAGACGTCACGGCCCTTTACACCAACATTGCTATTCCTGATGGTTTATCTTCGCTAAAAGAAACGCTGTCCAAACACAACGCTCCACACTCTGTTGAAGCCTACTCGTCTTTTCTTGAATTAGTTCTAACATTTAACTGCTTCCAATTTGGGGCAATTACTACCTACAAATACATGGGACAAGTTTGTGTACATCTATTGCGCTAACCCAGGCGAACATATTTATGGGGACTCATATATATATATATATATATATATATATATATATATATATATATATATATATAGATAGATAGATAGATAGATAGATAGATAGATAGATAGATAGATAGATAGATAGATAGATAGATAGATAGATAGATAGATAGATCCCTTACCCTTACCCCATCAGCAGATGGGGTAAGGGTAAGGGTAAGGGGGCAACTCGACAGAGTTGGGGTGTCAGATTGCCAGGGTGAGTTTTTTTATTATATATATATATATATATATATATATATATATATATATATATATATATATATATATATATATATATATAAACTCACCCTGGCAATCTGACACCCCAACTCTGTCGAGTGAGGCTAACTTTCCAGAACTCTTAGAAGAACTATGAGGCGTTGTTTGGGATATCATTGGCCTTAGTGAGATTAGAAGAACTGGTAAGGCTTACAAAGTGCTGACTAACGACCATGTCGTCTTCTATAGCGGTTCCCAAGTTAAGAAGTAATACGGGATAGGATTCCAAACCCATAAGGACATAGCGGGCTACATTGTCGAATTCTATAGCATTAATGAGAGGGTAGCAGTAGTCGTAATCAAGCTTATTAAGAGGTATAGATTAAAGGTAGCACAAGCCTACACTCCAATATCCAGTCACGATGATGATGACGTTGACGAGCATTGTGAAGAAGTTGAATTAACGATGACAAAGGTGCAAATCAGTATACTGTAGTAACGGACGACATCACTGAAAAATTGGGGAAAAACCAGGGTGATGAACAAGCAATTGGCAACTACGGCGTCGATTCTAGAGACGCTAGAGGAGAGATGCGCGTAAAATTAGGGGAAAGGAATAAGCTGCGAATATTGAACACCTTCTTCAGAAAGCGTAGGAACAGAAAGTGGACCTGGAAAAGCCATAATGCTGAAATAAGAAATGAAATTGATTTCATAATTTCTGCCTATCCAAACTTAGTGCAAGATGTAGATGTGTTAGGTAAGGTAAAGTGCAGTGACCGTAAGTCAGTGGGGACTAGGAATTAACTCAATTTCTAGAGAGAGGGAATAAAATTGGTTAAAAAGAAACAGGCGAACCAAGATGCGGTAAGGGTAGAAGCAGACAAATTCAGGCTCGTACTTGCAAACAAATATGCGTCCCTAGAACAGAGATGTGAAGATGACATAGAGGTAATGAATGAAACAGTAACTAGGGTGGGCTTCAGAGGCAGCAATCGAAGTAGGAGGTAAGGCACCAAGGCAACCTGTAGGCAAGCTCTCCCAAGTAACAAAGAACCTAATAAAGAAATGACAAGGAATGAAAGTGTCCCACTCAAGAGATAAGAGATAAGATAGAATTCGCGGAACTGTCAAAACTGATCAACAAGGAGAAGATAAGACATATTCGAAATCTAGCATGAAAGAGACTGAGGAATCCACAAAAAAATAGACGCAGCATGAAATCAGTGAGAAGGAACCTTGGTATATGACAAACCAAGATTTATGCACTGTTATATAATAAGGGTAAAGTCATCAGCAATCTCGAAGGCATAGTAAAAGCAGCGGAATAATTCTGTACTGACCTGCACAGTACTCAGAAAAGCCGCGATACCTCCATTTGAAGAAGTAATGAACAGATTGCCGAGGCACCTTGTGTAAGTAGCGATGGAGTTAGGAAGACTTTGCAAGGCATGAAACCGGGAAAGGCCGCAGGAGAACATAGAATAACATTCGATTTAATCAAAGATGGAGAAGACATAACGCTTCAAAAACTGGCAGCTCTATATGAAGTGTCTATCAACATCAACGGTCCCAGAGAGCTGGAAGAATGCAAACATTATACAAATCCACAAAATGGGGGACGTTAAAGAACTGAAAATTATAGGCCCGTTAGCTTACTCCCAGTATTATATAAAATACTTACCAAAATAATCTCTCATAGAATAACGGCAACATTGGGAGCAACCAAGGGAGCAGGCTGGCTTCAGGGAAGGATACCCTACAATGGATCATATCCATGTCACTAACCAGGTTATCGAGAAATCCGCAGAGTACAATAAGCCTCTCTATATGGCTTTCGCAGATTACGAAAAAGCATTTGATTCCGTTGATATACCAGCAGTCATAGAGGCATTACGTAATGAAAGAGTACAGGCCGCTTACATAAATGTCTTGGAAAATATCCACAGAGATTGCACAGCTACTTCAATTCCACGCAAGAAAAGTAGGAAGATACCTACAAAGAAAGGCACCATACAAGGAGATACAATCTCTCCAATGCTATACAGTGCGTGCTTGGAAGAAGTATTCAAGCTACTAAACTGGGAAGTCTTCGGAGTAAGAGTCAACGGCGAATACCGCGGCAACCTTCGATTTGCAGATGACCCGCCGTGGTTGCTCAGTGGCTATGGTGTTGGGCTGCTGAGCACGAGGTCGCGGGATCGAATCCCGGCCACGGCGGCCGCACTTCGATGGGGGCGAAATGCGAAAACACCCGTGTGCTTAGATTTAGGTGCACGTTAAAGAACCCCAGGTGGTCAAAATTTCCGGAGTCCTCCACTACGGCGTGCCTCATAATCAGAAAGTGGTTTTGGCACGTAAAACCCCAAATATTATTATTATTTGCAGATGACATTGTCCTGTTCAGCTACGCTGGGGACGAGTTAAAATAAATTATTGAGGACCTTAACAGAGAGAGTGTAAGAGTGGGGTTGAAGATTAATCTGCACAAGACAAAGATGTCGATCAATAGCCGGGCAAGGGAACAAGAGTTCAGGATCGCCAGTCAACATCTAGAGTCTGTGAAAGGGTACCTTTACCTAGGTCATATACTCGCAGGAAACCGTGTGAAGTTTGTTGGAGAGCATACGGCAGACATTGAAAGCTCCTGAGTGGAAGCTCATGATTATCGCTGAGAAAGAACGTATACAATCAGTGCATTTTACCGGTGCTGACGTAGGAGGCAGAAACTTGGAGTGTTACAAAGAAGCTCGAAAACAAGTTAAGGACGGCGCGAAGAGCGATGGAACGAAGAATGCTAGACATAGCGTTAAGAGAGAAAAAGAGAGTGGTTTGTATCAGAAAGAAAACGGGTATAGCCAATATTCTAATTGACATCAAGAGAAAAAAATAAAGCTGAGCAAGTCATGTATTGCGCTGGTTAGATAATCGTTGGACTATTAAGGTTACAGAATGGCTTCCAAGAGAAGGGAAGCACAGTAGAGCATGGCAGAAGACTAGGTGAGGCGATGAAATTAGGAAATTCGCGGGCGCTAGTTGGAATCGGTTGGCGCAGGACAGGGGTAACTGGAGATCGCAGCCCTGAGAGAGAGGCCTTCGTCCTACAGCGGGCATAAGATAGGCTGATCATGGGGATGATGATTAAATATATACGGCAATTTTCGCACACAGGCAGCGCCGACGATGCCGACACAGGATTTTCTGCGACACGGGGCTTCTAATGCTATCGCGTTAGTACTACGAAATTCTCACTAGCAACAGGAAACTTAAGATATTTCTCGATTCACGCAGAGTATCCTACAAACGCAGCAATGATTTCAAGGACATTCTAGTGTATGCCAAATGAAGGACAAAGACGAAGCGAACGTCTGGTCTCTGTGGCCAGCCAGATGTTCTACATGCAAACATGTTCAATGTACTACTACAGCAAAAAGTACAGCGTCAGATTGACTTCACAAGGTAGCTTGTAGTTTCCCCTGCACGTCAATCAACGTAGTGCGCTCTTTATAATGGGCCGTTTGTAACTAACAATGCGTAGGTGAGGTTGCACAATCCCAACAAGGCTCAGCGGCCATCGCGCAGATACAAAACACAATTTACCTAAAGCAGTAGCCAGCGAATTCAATGAGCAGTCATATATTCGGCAAATCAATGCTTTACATACAACAAACAATTTTTCATTCTATTCGTGACAGTATTTACACGTGGTCACACCTGACACAAATGTAAACAGCAACACCCAATGGGAATCAATTTCGCGCGTGTGAACTTAGAATCGCTAAAAGCTGCAACTTAAACCTCAAATTTTCACATGATTATCAAAGGCACAAAACACGTTATGCCATAAGCTAACATCTAGCCTTAACCTAACCTATTCCTCCTTTGCAGTTCTTTCCTTCCTCCACCCTATCACTCAATTTAATATTCTCTTGCACGCTGTTCAGCATATATCAACCATACGAGCCTTTTCCCATGTACACCTGCCCCCAGCCCTCTTCTTCTGCTGTCACCCTCTTATTTGTTCGTCCGCTTTTCTTTCTGTCCCTGTTTCCCTTTTTTCCTTCATTTCCTTTATTTTCGTATGTGATCCTCATCGATGCAGGACAGAACACTTTTTTCGGCGCCTCGACCACACAGGGCCGTGCCATTTATGTATACTGTCGTAACAACGCCCACGCCGAACTACTGAGGCAAACGTCACTTGAAAGATCAAGCAGCTGCCTTCCAACTATTTCATCCATTGACCCCAGACTCTGGGTCACCATCTTAACACCTGCAAAATTAGCCGACGCACTACGGCTACGCGACTCAAGCCAATTCTTTCAACTGATGTCTTTTCGTTACTCGCACACTGACTGGCTGACCGACTCCACTAAAACACACGCCGCTGATGATATCTACGGCTTCTGTTCAGTTAAGAAGGTTCCCTAACCTCTCACTACCCCAACACCCTCTTATGTCCTTTTTACAGCGAAATTTTCTTTGCCTCTCCTTTCATTTTCCTTCTGCTGCTGCTGCTGTAGCTATATTGCACGACGCTTCGGGGGTGGTTCAGAGCGCATGTACACATGAAGTGTGGCAGAAAGGAAAGGAGATGCGAGAAACTAGTTTGGATCATTCCATCGCGTCGCATGTGCACAACGCCATCTGGCGCTCCCTGGGTGTCGCCACATTTGCATCTTTACAGCTGTCACCCTTCCTGAAGGCCCGCAAAAGCATTGGAGAAACTGCAGTGCTTACTTTTCTACTAACATGCAAGGAAACGCTACCATAGACAAGACAGCGGTTTCCGGGAAACTGGATAAATTTAATTTCAAGGTAGGTACGTTACTGCTATTTCTGAAAAATAAACCCCATGCATGCAAATACGCCCAGCGGGCAACTAACGCAGGGCGTGGAGAAAGACAGCTGCATTACTGTAAGCACACCACACGGTCTAGACGCCACTACGCAAGCGATCGCACTTCGAATGAACACTGCTGTGCCCGCCGGGGTTGCTTTACGGCTATCGCATTGCCCGAGATCGCCGGCTTGATCCCGACCGCGGCAGCCGCATTTCGGAGGGGCGAAATAAGTAAAACGCTAGTGCACTTACACATAGGTGCACTTTAAAGAACACCACGGTCACCGCGTTTCCGGGGCAACCGTTCTACCATATGAGCTAACCAGACGGCTAGCAGATGGAAGGGCAAAGTCGGACCAACGCCCGCGTAAGGCGGTGGTCCCGGGTTCGAGTCCCGGACAAGGGCAAATTTTTCTTCAACTGCGAGGATTTTCTGTCCAGGAACCTGTATTGGTTTCCTTTGTAACAATAGCTACGGTTGGGTGGATGTCTCATTTTCCCTTAATTACTCATCTCCACCTTGCGGGTTTCCGCAGAACTATTACGTCAAACTCTTGCCTTTGCTTCGCGCTGTTCACAAATTCGACTTCGCCCTGCCATCTGCAAGCCGCCTGATTAGTTCAGATGGTAGAGCGGCTGCCCTGGAGAGGCGGTGGTCCCCGGTTCCAATCTCGGACCGGGACTAATTCCTCTTCAACTGCGAGGCTTTTCTATCGAGGAACCTGTATGGGCTTCCTTTGTAGCAACGCTACGATTTGGGGGGGGGGGGTGCCTAATTTTCCTTTAACTAACACCGGGGTGTCGAAATTAATCCAGAGTCGCCACTATAGTGTGCCTCATAATGCTATTGTGGTTTTGGCAAGTACAGCCAAATAATTCCATTCCAGTATAATACTTATGCCACGATGAGAAGTGACGTGCGAGGCAATGACAACGCTCAACCCTCTCAGAGGCCATGAAATATGGCAACAACGCCTCAAGCAACCTCCTTTCCCGGTGTGTCCTGTGTGCAGGAGTGGTGCATGCAAGGTAATCTTCAACATCAACGCACCACTCTCGTGTTCGATTAAGCGTCGAAGAAGTTAATCATTCGCTGTCAACATCACCGCTAATAATCGTCATGCAAAGCAAACAGCACAGAAAGCTTCGCTTAGATCGATTCCTGCAGTGCATGGGAATCGATGTTTTCTTCGTTTTTCTTTTTTTTCTGCCGCCTTCCCACTATCCCGCTTTTGTATTCTCGACTTAGAAACTACGCCTAGACAGGCCAAGTGACGGCGCTCATTTTCTATTCAGCCTCTCCCTTTACAGCCAGCCGCCATTGACAATAGCAGCACGTGATATCACTCGAGATAGATAGATAGATAGATAGATAGATAGATAGATAGATAGATAGATAGATAGATAGATAGATAGATAGATAGATAGATAGATAGATAGATAGATAGATAGATAGATAGATAGATAGATAGATAGATAGATAGATAGATAGATAGATAGATAGATAGATAGATAGTATATTCAAAGTACCTGAAGAATGCTTCACACTAAAAGCGGCGGAATCCATCTCGCGATGATGGTTGAATGTAATGCGTTTATCAACAGTTTGGCAGTCAGCGGCAATCTGTTGCAGTGCTCTGAATGTTACTCTGTTTGTTGGCAGCATTCGATGACCACCCGTGCGTCTTGAAGTGGGGACGGAGCGACAACCTTATTCAAGTTATCACCGTCACCAAGATTGCACTATCACCAGGCCGTTGCTGTTCACCGCTTCATACCAGAGGAACCACGGGAGCAAAGGACAAGAAAGTTCCCACCGGAAGGCGCTACTGGAGCCGGCAGCAGCTACTAAAGGCTACGCGAGCCACTTCAACCCTGCAGTCAGCGGCAATCTGTTGCAGTGTTCTGAATGTTACTCTGTTTGTTGGCAGGTGAGCTGCATACATATATACATATATATAGATTTTTTTCCGCCGCTGACTGCTAAGCGTTTTTTCGTACAGTGTTTGATACGGTACTATGACTGATAGCAGTGCAGGGTGTGGTTTATGCAATGCGATTTTTGAAGATGATAATAATAATATTTGGGGTTTTACGTGCCAAAACCACTTTCTGATTATGAGGCACGCCGTAGTGGAGGACTCCGGAAATTTTGACCACCTGGGGTTCTTTAACGTGCACCTAAATCTAAGCACACGGGTGTTTTCGCATTTCGCCCCCATCGAAATGCGGCCGCCGTGGCCGGGATTCAATCCCGCGACCTCGTGCTCAGCAGCCCAACACCATAGCCACTGAGCAACCACGGCGGGTATTTTTGAAGATGAGTGCAGCATTACTTGTGCGGAATGCAGTTTGTCTTATCATTTTGGGCAGCACTGTTCTGGTATTGCTGAGTCGACATACACGTCAATGGGGTCTGCGAAACGTGAGAAATGGCGTTGTCGTACATGTCGCGGAGACTCTAGAGCCACTGTCGCTTCTGGGAAGCTGTCGCAGGACAGCTCTTCAGGCATATTGGCAAGGTTATCTTCCCTCGAAGACAAGCTGACAGCTATCCTTGGTCTAAAAGACGTAATTGACAGTCTTGCACTGATACCAATACACGTTGATAAGCTGACGCTCACTTGTCAGTCCCTGCAGACCACAACTGTTGAGTTAAAAGCATCAGTCACGTTCATGTCGTCACAATACGACAAGCTTCTTGAACAGTGCAATAGCAACTCGCAAGCAACGATTAGACTTGATCAGAAAGTGGTTTGCCTTGAGGAAACTGTATCTGAGCAGGCAAAACAGATTAGTCACTTACAATCGCAACTAAATGACAGTGAACAGTATACTCGCAGAGCTAACCTGGAAATAAGCGGATTACCGGTCACGGCAAATGAGGACTTGCCGGCAGTCTTGTCGGACCTGGCTGTGAAGCTTAATTTGCATGACCATACGGCGGAGCAGGTATGTGCTGTTCACCGCTTATCAGGAGGCCAGGGAAAAATACCGGTGGTATTGGCTAGATTCACGTCAGCAGACTTGCGAGACAAATGGCTGCAGGCAAGGGCTCGACTCAGGGTGTTGGCCGAAAACAAACAGATTCCTGACATTTTTTTCAGTGAGAACCTGACTCGTGCGAACAGTGAACTTTTTTGGAGGGCTAGGGTTCAAGGCAAAGCAAAGGGATTTAAATTTGTCTGGGTGCGAAATGGGAAAATATTTGCGAGGAAGACCGAGGGTGCGACTGCTCTAAAAATCTCGTCTGTAAGCGACATTGATAAGATGGCCTAAGATTTGTAGTTCCTCGCAAAAGAGTATGTCGTTTCCAGATTTCGACTCCTTTGTTAAGACCTTTCAGCCAGCGTTGGGTTGTTCTTGTACCATTCTTCACATTAATATTCGGAGCATCAGGAAACACTGGGATCAATTTGCGGTTACGGCCTGTGCTCTCAGTGACTTTGTTGACGTGTTTGTATTAACAGAAATTAACATTACCGACACTCTAACCGATGTATTTAGGCTTCCCGGTTACCATGCCTATTTCATTACACGCAACAACAGCAGGGGTGGCGGCATTGCGGTATACTTCAAGGAATCAATGATGATGTCCGAGGTTACCGTTTCCTTCGGCACAGCGGAGGTCATGGCCTTTGAAGTATCCTGTCGTGGTATTTCATTTTATCTTCTTGCTATGTACCGACCTCCTAGTCAAAATGTGTTGGGATTTATTGAAGAATTACAAACTACACTGAAAACCAACTTTGTTGCTAAAAACGTGTGCATAATAGGGGACATCAATATCGATTTGATGAAGGGTGATCGCCATGGCACTGAAAGTTACTTAACAGTACTCGCAGAATTTGGCATTGAACCACATGTCGCCGATCCTACTAGAGAAGAATTTCTTAATAATCGCATTACAACTACTTGCATTGACCACGCTAACGTCCGTGCGTCGGACGTTTCCTCAGTGTCCGGCGCTGTAATCAGACAGAAACTGGCAGATCACTATTACATTGCGTGTCGCCTTATGAAAACAGACTCTATGCAGCGCGCTAACACTACCAGGTGTGTTGTGACCATTCTAGACCAAAAAAAGTTCGATAATCATGTCACTGAATATGATTGGGATTCATTTACTCATCATAACACTAACGACACTGCGTACGATAGCTTGGTCAGGATATTAGGCGAAATAAAGAAAGTGTGCAAAAAAACTTTGGTTGTGAAGAAACGTAAAATTGACTGCCAGTGGCTGACTGCGGAAATCCTGGCTGCTATCAAAGAAAAGGACACTTTCTGGTCTCGATGCCGCAGGGCGCCAAAAATGACAAACTTCGAGCAGAATATCGTTGCATCAGAAATAAGGTAACTGCGCTTATCCGCTTATCAAAGAGGAAGTTCTTTGCACAGCAGTTTCACAACACTCGTCGCGACGTAAGGAACACTTGGTCCCTGATAAACCAGTTACGTGGTAACATACGCTTGTCCGTCCAAGAAGCAGTGGAGCATAATTTCGGTGTAGTGTCGCCTATTTTGGCTAATGAGTTCAATAACATATTTTCGGCTGAGCAACGGGTCGCAGTCCAAACTTTGGGCTCGACAAAGATTAAAAACAGTGTATCGCCATCAGCCTTCCTTCCTCTTATGACAGAATCTGATCTTTTCAGCATCTTGTCTAGTCTGAAACGTAATAAATCCGCCGGACTTGACAACATTTTCATAGCTGATCTGATAAGAAACATTACAGCTCTGAAACATGTTCTGCTATTTATATTAAACGGCATAATTGCAACTGGTACATGGCCAGATTCACTGAAGATTGCTCGCGTTGTTCCTCTGTACAAAAGTGGGAAAAAGAATGATATTGCCAACTACCGCCCTATTTCTGTTCTTTCCTGCATATCCCAGATTTTAGAAAAACACGTACTTTCTGTGATGAATGCATTTGTTGCTAAACATGACCTAATGAGTGTGAATCAGTACGGATTTGTAAGTGGGTCTGGAACACAGGTGCTATTAGAAAATCTCTCTGATTTACTGCACCAAAGCCTGGAAAACAATGAGGTGGCATTTGGGCTTTTTTTGGACGTAAAAAAAGCTTTCAACACAGTAAATCATCAAATTTTAATCTCTAAACTGTATTCATATGGATTTAGGGGTCATTTTTTGTCACTAATTAAAAACTATCTTCACAATCGCTCACAAGTAGTCATGTTTGGGCCTATCTGCAGTGACGCGGTAAGTCTGGTGCGCGGTGTCCCGCAAGGGTCTATCTTATCTCCTTTGTTGTTCACCTTATATGTGAATGATATATGTGACCACGTGAAAGCATCCACCGTATTCCTTTATGCCCATGACACTTTACTAGTGTCAAGCAACCCTGAGTTTTCATGTGCCCTGGCTAACCTTCAAGAGGACGCTATTAAAGTTAGTGATTGGTTTGCCTCAAACTTAATACAAATTAATAGCACCAAATCCAGACTTGTCTGTTTTCGTAACCCGCACAACGATGTACCAAGCGTCGCTTCCATATATTTACACCCTTCATATTGCTCTTTGTGCTCTTGTCAACCTATAGCTAGCGTCCAGTCGGTTAAGTATCTTGGTGTGCACATAGACAGTGATCTGACGTGGAATACTCATTTGACCCACATTAGTACGAAACTTAGAAGTGTTGCATGTTTGTTGTTTAATTTAAAAACCATGATGCCTTTTTCTATCAGAAAACTAATCGCCCAGGCTCTGGGGTATAGTATTTTAAGATACGGTATGTGTTGTTTTTTTAACTGCTCTTTCACATGGAAATGTCGAGTTAATAGGATTTTGAAAAACATCGCTACAAGCGTCCTCTACATGCCACATGAGAATTTGCCCAGCAGTGTCTTTAGAACAGCCGGTTTGCCTTTTTTCAGAATCTTTTTAAACAAATCGTAGTACTTAAATATTTTTGGAGCAGTGCATACAGGCACATAAATACGAAACCGGTACCGTTGAGACATGTTCCTCGTTATCTTAAACCGAGAGTGCGCACTCACTACGGTAAAGCAACAAGACGCTATTATATTCCTGCTATCTTCAATGAACTACCGGACGATGTATTTTCTTTGTCCACCCGCAAAACACTGAGAGTTGCTGTTCAAGCGTTAGAGAACCTTTAATATGTACTGATGTTATCAGTGCATCTTTGATAATGTGTGATGGTTGTGCCAAATGCACAACCAGCTTCTGATGGAGTTCTGTGAGCGCGTAGATTGCCGCGGCTGCCGGTTGTCGCAGCACAAGCCCTCTTGTGGCTTCGGCGCTTCCGTTTTGTATACTGTTTTAACTATACTGAATAAAGATGATTATTATTATTATTATTATTATTATTATTATTATTATTATTATTATTATTATTATTATTATTATTATTATTATTATCAATGAATCAATATAGCGACACAACGTATTCCAGTCGTCTGCACACGTCATGTATGTTACCAAAGTTACTATTTGGGCCTGTTGGTGTGCCATTAGAACGTATAACGTTGAGCGTAAAATACACGGACAAAAGCATGGAACGAGGATACACACTCAGCGCAAGTTACTATGAATAATGTGTCGAAGCCATCGTGACCTTTTATCTATTGCCGTACACGAATGCGCATGCCCCAAGAAAAGTCATTCCAGATGTATGCAGCCACTCAGGTATGCGGTTTCTTGAGCTGACAATGCAAACTATGCCGCAATGATGCACCTGTCTAGCAGATTTGAAATATTGCGTGGTTCTATTATCGAACGTGCCAGTTCATTTCCATTTTTTTTGCAGCTATTCCGCACTTGACAAGCAAATGGTTTCCATGCGTACTCTTTTCAGTGAATGGCTAACCAATAACCCATTTTATTATTTACATTATTAAGGCGTAAGCCTTTAGTGGCTCATGAGTGTCTGGGCGCAATCCGTGGTGGACGCAGGAAAGCGGCGATCACCGGCAAAAGGAGCAAGGAGAGGAGGCCCTATTCAAGTAGTGCAGTGCGAGTGGGCGCGTGGGAGAGCGCGGACATGGGCGTGGGAGTGCACGCACATCGGCGACAAACCTTGCCGCCATATGGTTGTGACTGCTTCCCATGCTCGCAGCCGCGACGGCGTCCGTTCCCAGAACAGTTCAGACAACAGCTACAGATGCATTCATAGACAGGCTTTCGCCTGTCGCATTGGATTGCATTGGGACAACGTTTATTGAGCCTGATGTAAAGCGCGCAGACACGCTTTGGACGTGGCCTACGTCGTTATTGGGGCGGGTGCTCTGCGAGGATCCCCGCTCGCCGTTGCCGGCTCCCCAGGCTCCTGCCTAGCCAGCGCCTCGTTGACCTGCTGGATGACCTGGAGTCGTTTTTCTTGGTCGTCGCTCCGCGTTGTTTTCTCGAGCTGCGGCGGTATAAGTCTTCGTTTGGATGTTTGGAGCAATCCTATCGCATGAGCTCGAATGTGGCCGTCTCCCTGCAGCACGCTCTGCACTTGTCATCGGGGTGCGATTCTGGGTACATCCTATGCAATAGCGCCGGGCTTGGAAGCGTTCTCGTTTGTAGTTGCCTGAAAACCACGGCATGCGACCTGCTCAGCCCTTTGTAGGGCGGCGGGAGAAGTCTGCGGGCCAGCCGAAAAGCCTTGGTCAGTTCATTATAGCTGGTCATCCTGTCTTTGGCGCTGAACCACAGCGGGTGGCCGTTGCATTGGGCGCGGTCGGTTAGTTCACGTTCGGGCGTGTTACGTTTCGTTGCGATTGGCATTCTTCTCCGACGCTTGTCCTGCATGCGCCGGGAACCACTTGATTCGAGTCCTCTTATCGCGGTCTGCCTGTTGGAGCAGGATGCGTGCTTCCATTGGGGGCAATTCTTCCTTTGGCGTAGTTCCTCACCGCCTGTCTGGAGTCGCTGAGGATCGTGTGGCATTCTCGGTCTACAATGGCCAGATGGCTATTTCTTCAGCTTCCTCCACTTGCTTGCTCGATGTGCTGGTGGCGGCCCGCACGTTCCCTCCGGAGTCGACCACTGCGATCCCGAAGCCGTTGTTGTCGGCATATTCGGCTGCATCCACGTATCTGGCGCCGGGGTCTTCCGCGTGCAGGTCCGTCAGGGTCTTGGCTCTAGCGCGTCTTCTCCCTTCGTTGCATTCCGGGTGCATTTTCCTCGGCAAGGGGTCAACCCACACGTTCCGTCGTACATGGTCGGGAACGGGGCATCGGGTCCTTGCTGTTCGTGATAATCGATGCCTAGATTGCACAGCATCTTTCTGCCGGCCTGTGTTGATGACAGTCTTTCCAACTGAGCGGCTCTTTGCGCTTCGGTGATCTCATCGAGCGTGTTGTGTATGCCCAGCTGGAGGAGACGTTTCGCGTTGGTAGTTTCGGGTAGACTGAAGGCTGTCTTGTAAGCCCTCCGGATTAGGATGCCTAGCTTGTTCTTCTCTCTTTTCATCCACTTGTGGAAGGCTGCCACGTACACTATGTGGCAGAGTACGAAGGAGTGTATAAGTCTGATGACAATTTGCTCCTTTATGTCTTTCTTCTTGGTGGTAAAGCGCTTGAGCAGTCAGGTCGCGTTGGCCGCCTTTCCCGTGATGCGGGTGGCGGCGTCTCCATTCCTGCCGAGCACTTCGATCGTCATGCCCAGGACGCAGATCTTGCTGACCGTCGGTATTGTGTTACCATCCCTGGTGCGGATCTTGATCTTTTCGTGCTCCCTTTGCTTCTTGATTCTGTGCGTTTTGATCGGTTGGTAAAGCAGGAGCTCCGGCTTACTTGGGCAGCAACGCAGTCCCGCACCCTCCAGGCTTTGTTCGATCGTGTCGACGGCCGTCAGTAGTGTGGATTCTATGCGGGCATCACTGCCCCCGTCCACCCACAGCGTAATGTCGTCCGCGTATATCGTGTGCTTCAGTCCTTCAAGCTGGCATAGTCTTTTGGCAGCTTGAATTAAAACAAGGTTAAATAGCATGGGTGAGATGACGAAGCCTTGGGGAGTGCCCTGACTTCCTAATGTCTTCTCGTCCGTCTTCAGGTCACCGGCTCTGAGTTCCACCGTCCTGCCGGTGAGGAAGTCTTTGATATATTCGTGCGACCTCTCGCCTAGGTTTACATAGGATACCTGCGCGAGGATGGCAGAGTGCGTCACTTTGGCGAAGGCGATTTCTAGGTGGAGCCCGAGGATGGCTTTGGTGCCCTTGGTTTCGCCGTCGATGACGTGATGTTTGATTTGGATCCTGGCGTCCAGCGTGCTCAGGTTTTGGCGGAAGCCTATAATCGTCTTGGGATTGAGATATTCGTTTTCCAGGTACTCTTACCATCGGTTGAGTAGGACGCGTTCCAGGACCTTGACCACGTAGGACGTGAGTAAGATCGGGCGGATGTTGCCGGTGTTCAGCGGCTTCCCTGGTTTGAGGATGAGAATTGTCTTGGCCTTCTTCCATTGCTTCAGCAGGGTGCCGCTCCTCCCGCATTTGTTGCAATACGCCGTTAGGCTCTCGATGGAGCAGTCCTCGAGATATTTACAGGGCCTTGTTTGTGATGAGGTCCGGATCAGGTGCCGATCGGCTGTTCAGGTCGTGCAGGGCGGTGCGTATCTCTTCGATTTCAGTGTCACTGTCCAGGCGCACGTTGGGTCGGCCGCGGTATGGACCGTGGTCGACCGACGGTGTCGTCGAGACGTAGTTGTCTTGGAGCTTCATTCGCACGGTGGCAGCCCCTCTCTCCGTGGTCTGTCGATGTAGAAGTTTGGCGAGACGATCATTTTGATGGGACTTGGTTTTGGTTTCATCCAGTCCCTTCTGTTGAGTCTCTGCTTCTTCCATCTGTTTAGCATGGATTTCATTGCCTCGATGAGGTGGGCAAGTCGGCTATCCATGCTGTCTGTCTCGACGTCTGTCTCGATATCTCGGGTTGAATCGTGCACGTTTCGGACGACCTTCTCAGTCCACGCGTCGATGTCCGTGATCTCGTCCACCGCGGCTTCTTCTCGATCTCTGAGTTTCCTGAACTCGCTCCAGTCAACCTAGGTGTACTTTCTCATGCCACTTGCTTGGTCTCCCGTCGCCTATCGTAGTTTACCTCAGCAAACTGCCAATCGATTTTTTGGCGTGCTCGAACAGCCTGCATCTTGTTCAACGACCTGACTGTCCCACGTAGAAGTGGGCACATGTCAAAGGTGTAGATCTACACCACGGGGCTATGTCATGAAAATGCGGTGGCGTCTTCGTCGGAAGGGATTTTCGCACGGTGGACAATCTGCCGCCGGGCCGCCGCGTACCTCAATAGTTAACATAACCGATACATCTGCTTTTAGAACTACATTTGAAGAATACTTTTGTTAATCTGCATTTTTTTATCATTCTAACCTGTCGTATCTACATGTTCTATATTTCTTTCCACTCCCTTCCGTAGCGCTTTCTGGCCTTGAAGGTACAATAAATAAATAAATATACACCTGAGCATCCCCTGGGTATCGCGGGTGCGCGGGCAGTTCTACGTGTTCGCTCCTTAGTATACGGCTTTACAACGCAAGGAAACACATTATGCCGAGCTGCGTTCCGCCGAAAAAATGCAAGAGACTGAAGTTTTCATAGGTTTCCTGTTGATTGAAAGCGTCGCAATTAATGGGGCGCCGCGCTAAAAAGCACAAGTTGTGTTTCAATACCAGATCATGGGTTATGCGCCGAACATTTCGTAACAGTCAAGCTTCTCTTATTTCGTATGGCATGCATTAGCCAGTACGAGCACTCTTAGCATCATTATTAGCGTGTCGTTACAATTTCCTACCACACTGCGGGAAACCTGGATTACTTGGATGAGTAGGTGGAGTAGCAGATTCACCTCAAAGCACGTCACATCCAAGTGCAACTTTACTTTCATCTCTAGAAATTGAGCCACCTGCAGCGTAGATAGCCAAGCCCACGTTCACGGTAGCACGGTAGCACGGTCACAGCTGCGGTGATTGCAGTGCCGATGTCATAAAGGCACCTATAAACGTGTTAATGAAATTCTGCGCTCGAATTAAAGTGTACAGAGTTCAGAGCTGGAGCGAGTCGACGACCGCGGTTAAGAATTCAGCCTGCACGGACCCACATAGCCGGCGTCGCCGTATATGGGCCGGTACCTCGCCGGTCCCATCGCCCAGCCGAAGCGATCACTTCTGTCGCCGATCGCGGCGGCATAGAGACCGGCTGCAGTTTGTTTTTCACGCTAAATATCACTTACTATAAAGAAGTGTCGAATTCCCACGTGTTTCCTATTGCAGCGATCAGTACTAAAGCACTAGCGTGACCGCGAGCAACGATCCGACAGCATTTCGTCTCGCAGACGGAACACAAACACCGGTCGTCTCAGCGAGGCTGGCTTTCATGCACTGCGTTTCGTTTGCTGCTAGCGCCGACAACACCGAGAAAACCAATTCGGTTACGGCCACGTGAATGGTGTTGTCAAAAATAAGCGCCCTACGATGAGCTGTGGCCAGATCGCAAGCGCCATCAGCCGTCAATGCGGCTGTCAGCGAGCTAGCCCTACCTTCGCATTTGGCCGTGTTTCGATGGGGGCGAAACACGAAATCGCGCACTGGGAGCGCGCTAAAGAACCCCAGGTGGTCAAAATTAATCTTACGCCCCCGCTACCGCGTGCTTCCTAATAAAATCGTCGTTTCAGCAGCCCCCCCCCACACATTCAAGAAAAATTCAGCGTCATTCCACTGTGAAGGTGGCTGACCAGCGAAGCTGTTAAGCGCACTACGCGTATAGGCGACCCAGAATACGGAACAAAGGTTCGAACATATTAACGCAACCGCGTTAAGGGCCCCTTGTCGCAGAAAATCCGGCATCGGCGTCCCCCGTCCGGCGACCAGCGTCGACCGCCCTTTCCGCAGAAATCAGTTCGAAGCACACATATCCAACGACTCTTCTATCACAGAGTTGCTCGTATGTTGTTTTTCATCCTTTGTAAAGTTATTCGTCGGGAGTTTAAGAATCACAACCCACAAATAATGGTCATGTAAAAAAAGCACCGATAGCACAGGCCTTTTATGTTAGATCTTCACAGACTGAAATATTAAAAGAGCGACACAGTAACAGGAGATCGGTCTACGCAAGAGGCCGCGTTTGTACCAGAAAGCTCGTCTTCGAAAGCTCGCCACCAGCGTTTGCCGGTAAACATTACGGTTACATAAGCTGCAGTTGCTGGGAAGCATTAAAACCAGTCGGGTATCTTTTAATGCCGTCGCGTTCCACTCTTAAAGGCGAAGTTTAAGCGTCCTCTAAATTTTCTATTGTCTTCATGGCGACTCTCCGCTAGGGGGCCGTGGAGTACTGACGTGCCTCACATGGGCTCCTGCATCTTGCGCTCATTTCTACAGCAAGGCCACTAAGCCCTTTCATTTTGCACCGACAGAATCGGCAAGCTGCAAGGAACAAGCAGATACCACCTACTTTAAAAGTGAGTGCGTTTTTGTCAAGATTTCGAGCTTCTTGTTCACCGACCATCCCGCGCCTTGCTAAGCCTAACGCCGCGCGAGACCCCACCGGCCCGCCGGGGAGAACCACCGTCGCACGTGCAACAGGCACACGGTGAGCGTGAAAGGAGACCGACAGCGCTTGCTGCCGCACGTGCGTTGCACGTGCACTGTGTGTCGAAGAGGAGGCTCGGCGCTCACAGGCGCTGCGGCTGACAAGCAGGCTTTGAGATGAGCCAAGAAACACCCGCGACGGACGCGACGTGAAGCGAACGACAAGAAGAAACAAGCGCCATGCATACAGACTCAGCGGAAGAAGCCGACGTCGCGCAATCTTGGACCTACGATAAAAACAGTGGCAGAACTATAGACCTCAACGACCAATGGCTGACATGGGAAAGGAAAGGCAACAAGGAAATCACGCGCATCAAATCTCCCGCAGTGACCCAATCCACACAACAGCCAGCCATGCCGCCGCGTAAATCCAGAACGCCACCGCTACCTTTGGACGACATCAAGATTGTCTACCGCCCACAAGCTGGCCTTGAACTCGCGAAATGGTCACTCGTCGCAGTCACTCACGCAGTCGGAAGATCCAGCGGAATATTGCAAAAAGAATTCCACGACAACGTGCGAGTACAAATGCAAAAAGAAGAAAACCTCATCATTGCAAGTACAGAAAACAAGAACTACGCTCAAAACTTAGCCAAGGTCACTAGCATACAGCTTGGAGGCAACATTTACAACGTAAAAGCCAACTCTCGTCTACCCGAAGATGTAAGCAAAAGTGTTATCTACGGTATCACGCCGGGGACTTGCAGTGCGGAACTAATGGATGGAATTCGAGTGCCAGCACGCTATACAGTCCTCAACGCCCGCATGCTCGGACAGTCCACGGCGGCGGTCATCTATTTTGAGGGCCCACACGTCCCTTACAACATCATTTATAAGAGCGGCGACTACCGATGCAAGCCCTACCGCAAATCAGTTCAGTATTGCCGAACCTGTGGCAACCTCGGACATCATCAAGACGTTTGCCCAAAACGAACCCCAAATTTCTGCTACGAATGTGGCAAAACAAACCAACCCCCGAACCATGACTGCCATCCCACGTGCAAGATTTGCGGAGAAGGACACGAAACAGCTGGGAAAGAATGCAAGAAAAAGCTCAAGCCCAACCCACCGCCTTACCAAGTAAGACAGCAATGACGAAACAGGATCCAAGAGCGAGACAGTCGATGGAGCTCCAACCGCGACGAGTTCCCTGAACTAGGTGCTGCCAATGGATGCGCCGCCAACTCAAGTGACTCCTCCAGTGGCAACGCAAGAACTAGCAGACGCAAGTCAAGATCGCGGTCGCGTTCCCGAAAACGCGTGAATTACGCTGAAGTGGCCAGTGCATGCGCCGCCAACTCAAGTAACGCCTCCAGTAGCACCGCAAGAAATAACCGACGCACGTCAAGATCACGATCAAGATCGCGATCGCGTTCCCAAAAACGCCTGAATTACGCTGAAGTGGCCAGCAGCTCAGGCAGTGCAGGCGTTATATCGGCAGAAGCGGTAACCGTAAGAGCCTTCGAGAGCAAGCTACAAAATCGACAAAGTCTCATAGGCAGACTATTCCAAAGATGCAAAGAATATGAACAGGGAAGCAAACAATCATTTACAGCGCTAACCACGGACGCAGTTGATTCCGCTATCGAAGCTAGAGTTCAAAAGCACCTCCAGGCTTTCGAGGACGTCTTCACAAAGAACATCCTTGCCCTGATTGAAAACATCACCAAGCCTATTGTCGAAAAGATTGCGTCCCTTAACACCCAAGTGACCACCCTCGCAAACCAAATCACCACTCTCACAAGCCAGGCTACCGGCCTAACAGCCCAGGTCAACAATTTTATAGCACATGCAAAGAACAATTATGTCACCAAGTCCTACCTCGACAGTCTTCTCAACACGACCGAGCAGGGTAGAAAGAAGGCTCGCACGAACAGCCGTAATGCCTCCCGCTCGATCTCACCCAACCATGAAGCTGCCTGCGAAGCTGAAGATCCTCATGATGGCGACAGCTAAAACCACAACAAATAGCCCGCAAAATACTCTGCGCATATGGCAATGGAACTGTCGATCCTTCCATCCCCGGTATGCAAACCTACAAGAACTCGTCAAACTTGACCACCCTGATGTAATTGCCCTACAGGAAACCAATACCCACAACGTCCGACTTCAAGGATACATCGCTCATGCACAAACTCATCGCGCAGCCATTCTTACCAAGAAAACTCTCACAACGCAGGAACATGAAATAGAAGACATCCCCATCGAGCACACCCTGGTGGAGATCATACCAGACAGAAAAACGCAGCAAAGTCTCTTCATCGCCAGCATATACAAGCCTCCTCGTGATCAACTTCCGGAATTCGACCACTTTTTCCGTGAACTGAGGAAACGCACGAAAGGCCATCAAGTTGTTATAATGGGAGATTTCAACGCCCCACATACAGCATGGGCTTATCCAAACACCACCAAGAAGGGAGCGCGAGTGCACGACACTGCTCAACACCACAGATTGACCCTCTGGAACGACCCATTGCATGCCACGAGAGTCGGGAACAGTGTCTCCAGGGACACAAACCCGCACCTTACGTTCACAGCGAACGTCCACTGGGCCGAGTGGAGTCGACTCTCGGAGACGCTCGGAAGCGACCACCACATTATCCAACTTGACATCGCGCATAACCAGAAACCAACCACGACTGGAGTTGCTCGACTAACCGACTGGAAGTCCTTCAGAGACAACCTCAGCGGCAACACAACAATCGATGACATCGACCATTGGCTCAAGGGCCTGCTCATCACCAGAGAAAACCACACCAAGAGCATCCAGCTAAGCACCAACACCCCCGCAGTCAACCCGCATCTCCTTCATCTCTGGGAGGCCAAAAGAAGCCTCCTGAAGAGGTGGAAGAGACAAAAGCTCAATAGAAAACTTGAGCAACGAATCGCCCTTCTCACCATACAGGCCCAAGATTACGCGGATCAACTTAGCAGGCAAAATTGGCACACCTTTTGTGACAGCATACAAGGGACACTCAACACCAAGAAAACCTGGTATCTCCTACGCGCTCTCTTAGCTACCGATCGTATCAAAACGCAACAGAGGCAAGATCTGCGCAGACTGATCCACAATCATGCTGGACCGGAGGATGATCTCCTTCGTGAGCTTCAGCAAAAACTTAGCAGCGACAAGCCCACTTCATCAGCGAGCAGAAATATGTACGGCGGTGCACCAAACCCAGATCTCGATCGACCATTCACCCAGGCAGAGCTCTACGCAGCATTAGCCAAACTCGCTAGAAACAGGCAAGGGCAGAATAACTAATAAGCTCTTACGCAACCTCCCGCAATCTGCCACTACAGCACTGCTACAGTACT
Organism: Dermacentor variabilis; assembly: GCF_050947875.1. Lineage (NCBI taxonomy): Eukaryota > Metazoa > Arthropoda > Arachnida > Ixodida > Ixodidae > Dermacentor > Dermacentor variabilis. Next base: position 75,900,167 of record NC_134573.1, on the reverse strand, counting down.
ACAACGACTGCTGGGTAAAGGGGGACCTACCAGCCGCGTGGAAGCATTCGGAGGTCACCATGATCCCCAAACCCAACAAACCCCTTCGCATCGAAAACCGACGTCCCATTTCCCTCACACCTTGCGTGGGCAAACTCCTCGAGCACATGGTGCACGACCGGTTAACAACATACCTCGAGGACAACGGACACTTGCCGCACACCATGTTCGGATTCCGACAGCATCTGTCCACGCAGGACGTACTCCTGCTCCTCAAAGAAGACTTGCTTGATTACCTCGATCACAGACGCAAATCATCAATCCTGGCAATCGACGTAAAGGGCGCATTCGACAAAGTGAGCCACGAAGCCACTCTCCGCAACCTCGAAGATTCAGGCTGCGGAGCGCGGATCTATAACTATATCAGCAGCTTTATGACACACCGAACAGCAACAGTAGGCGTCTGCAACCTCCGCAGCGATAAATTTCGGCTACCCAACAAAGGAACCCCACAAGGATCAGTTATTTCACCCCTGCTTTTCAATATCGCAATGATCAACCTACCGAAACAACTCAACTCCATCCCAAACCTATGCCATGCCCTTTACGCCGACGACGTCACGCTCTGGACCAAAGCGCCTACTACTGGACAACAAGAACGGAATCTACAAGAAGCCGTCGATACTATGGATACCTCCGAGACTGCGGTCTCCAATGCGCACCCGAAAAGTCGGAGTTTCTCGTCCTGAGAGCACGGACACGAGGAAGACCACCTAACTATATCGAACCCGATCCTAGCGTCTCGCTCAACGGAACCAAGATCCCCACAGTCGACTCTCTTCGTGTACTCGGACTTCACATCCACAAGGACGGATCAGGGGCGGCCATTCTCCCGCGTCTCCAACGCACACTTTCACAAGTTACGCACCACGTCAAGAGGATCACAAACCAAAGAAGCGGACTCAAGGAGCACGACACACTAAGCATAATTCAAGCTCTCCTAACTAGCCGTATCACCTACGGAACTCCATACTTGACGCTCAAGCCGGCAGAAATAAAAAAACTCAATGTTGTCATTCGAAAGGCAATCAAAGTAGCCTTGACGCTCCCACCCATGGCATCAACGGAGAAACTGCTCAAGCTCGGCGTCCACAATACGTGGGAAGAGTTTGTCGAGGCTCATAAGATCAGCCAACTAGAGCGGCTCAAGCTCACACCCACTGGACGTGCAGTTTTGCGCTACCTCAAATACAGTGACAGCTTCATTGCAGACACCGACCAGAAAGCAAGAATCCCACCTGCAGTCCGAGACTGCATCAGCGTTGCAAGTATACCGCGCAATATGCATCCAACTTATCATAAGGAGCGTCGGCAAAGCAGAATCCGCGCACTCAGCAAGAAATACGGGAGCAACCCTGATACGAGGTACACCGATGCTGCCCACTATATTAAACGAAACGCCTTTGCCCTAAGCGTTACGGATCACCAAGGCAAAGAACTTGCAGCTGTCACCATCCGAGCAAGAGCCCCTGAGACTGCAGAAGAAACGGCAATTGCTCTGGCAATAACAACTTGCCCTGAAGTAGCAGTAATACTAACAGACTCCCAAGCAACAGCTCGCAACTATCAAAAAGGCCGTGTATCAGAAACAGCACTCAAAATTCTAAGAAATCCCATCGCACGCGCCCCGCTCCCCTACACTTACATCAACTGTGTCCCAGGCCATCAGGGCATGACAGGAAATGAGGCGGCACACGCCGCTGCCCGCGAGCATACCAGCCGGGCTTTCCTGCCATCCCACACTAGGCCGGCCACCAACGTTGATGACATCGCCCTAAAGTACTCGGAGCTTCTGCAACACCACCGACTCAGCAGAAGAACGTGCGCTTTACCAAACAAGAATCTGAGCAAACAGGAAGAAGTCATCCTGCGCCGCCTACAGACCAACACCTACGTGCACGGAATAATGATGCACAGACTGTATCCTATGCAGTACTCGTACATATGCCCCCATTGCGACGTTCCAGACACCCTGCAACACATGGTCCAGGATTGCCCACTGCGTGACACACCCACAGACCTTACCTCACAAGCTCCACAAGACGACTCCAAAGAAAGCCGCCCCATAGAAGCACAAAATGAGCGTCCGAACTCACCGCAGATCCATACGATAACTGAAACGTGGGAGGTCAAGCTTTCCTCCGATGACCTGGACGACCAACGCAGTCTCGTCGCCCGGGCCAAAGAGGCAGCCCAAGCCAGAGGGTTCTTGGAATGAGGAATCCTCCCACCTAGGGTGAACCGGGTTCTGACTCGGTTTACAGTTTCGGAAAATAAAAGTTTAGTTCTCTCTCTCTCTCTTCATGGCGATATAGGTACGCACAACATTCGCGAATCCCCTGGTTCATTAAATCTGTCCGTCGCGTAAGACAATAAATGGCTCATACCCCTTTAAGCAATGGTTCATACCCTCGTAAACGCGTCCTCCCCATTTTCACACTGGAATGATAAGGAGCAACGAAGCCAGGCATGGAAGACGACGACGTTCCAGCCATTGCTAATGATGATCGTTTTTGCACAATGAACCCAGCTATCGAAGACGATGGCGACACACGCGCGAGCCGTGGCACTAGCACGTTTGCGCGGTGCGCGTTGAGTCCTTGCAAGGGTTGTACATCAGTCCTTCTTCAAAAAGCTCTAGATTCTTTTTGCAAGAACATCTGTTGTTATCCTTGTAGCAGGAACCTCTTTCGGTCCCACGTGGGACAAAGGTAGTTCAAGTGCGCGTTACAGATCCCCGAGCCCACAGGGTTAGGTGCCACTGAGCTTCGACCCTTACTGCACTATGACCTGGATCGACCCGCATGAAGATTTGTTTTTGTCAAAATCTAGGACACATCTTGCAAGATCCTAGTCATGGACAGCTTCGCCGTAAAAAGCGCCACTCTAGTATGCAAGCAGTAGCAGCGAATGTGGGAGCAGCCTGCGCGACGGCGCTATAGGGCCTAAAATATATAGACGGTGCGTACCACTGTTTGCAAACATGGTTATGTTTCTACGGCAAAACATAGCTTCATTACGCTCGAAAAACTTCGCACGGTGAATTTTATCGCACAATTTCTGTCCTCTAGTTTTGTGCGCATCATTTTGCTCTCCTTCACGAATTTGTCGGGTGCAGAAAACGCAACCTTTAGATCAAACCGTTGGTCAGCTTTCTTTAGGCTCTGACATTCTATGGATATGTGGAATGGTTTTTGTTCTTCATTTTTATTTGGCGCCTGGGCGCGTAGTAGCACTGGCAGCCCTGACCTTCTCAATGAGATTTCCTGCTAGTCCTGAAACTAGTCTTCAAAAAACGGCGCTTGAGTTCACCAAATTATTCTCAAAAATTAGTTCTGAATGTGTGGAGTTAAACGGAAGAATGGGTTTATTAGCTGCTACTTCATAGCACCAGCACAAATGATTATTACTAAACATTTACACATGTACTTGTTTATCTTTTCCGGGTAACCGCTTTTTCTCGTCCAACCAATGTTATCGCTCAGCGCGGGACGTGCCCGCATGTATCGGAAGTTTCTCGAATGTTAACGATGGTTCTATGTGCTGTATCTTGGCACCGAAGCTGCTGTAATCTGATTGAGTCTGCGACGTGAATTGCATGGAACTTTCTGGAAGACACGCGGGAATCAGCGATTAATCTGGAACCTTCGATAACTCATGTATAAAAGCTGACATGCTTGACCCGTAGATCAAATTTTAGACGATCGCCGACTGTGTTCGCCGTTATCGTTGTGCTTTGAGTGTCGCCTGCTTTTGTGGGCACAGGGTCACCCAATAGAGAGTTACTTTCGTAATTCACAGTTTCGCTACTGTGTTACTGACCATCACTACCACTTGGCATCTGGTGGAGGTGCTTTCCGTTAATTTACCGAGCGTCCCCCACAAGCCATGATCCAAACCCGGACAGCAATGACAACACCAACGTCGACCCGGACAGTGAGAAAGCCGTGAGCTACAACAGCTGCCGCCGAGCACGGACTTCTACCTGAGAAGACCAAGAAGATTGTGGCCAAGACAACCCCAATGGTAGCCGCAGCGTCCCCCATCGGGTTCTGCAACAGCCCAGGGAGCCGCCGACCTTCCGCGGATCATCGTTTGAAGACCCGGTAGACTGGGTGGAAAAATAGGAAAGGGTCGCCGCATTGAACAACTGGAACAATGATGGCAAGCTGCGGCATACATCATCATCATCATCAGCCTGGTTACGCCCACTGCAGGGCAAAGGCCTCTCCCCTACTTCTCCAACAACCCCAGTCATGTACTAATTGTGGCCATGCCATGCCTGCAAACTTCTTAATCTCATCCGCCCACCTAACTTTCTGCCGCCCCCTGCTGCGCTTCCCTTCCCTTGGAATCCAGTCCATAACCCTTAATGACCATCGGTTATCTTCCCTCCTCATTACATGTCCTGCCCATGTCCATTTCTTTTTCTTGATTTCAACTAAGATGTCATTAACTGGCGTTTGTTCCCTCACCCAATCTGCTCTTTTCTTATCCCTTAACGTTACACCTATCATTCTTCTTTCCATAGCACGTTGTGCCGTCCTCAATTTGAGTAGAACCCTTTTCGTAAGCCTCCAGATGTCTGCCCCGTAGGTGAGTACTGGTAAGACACAGCTATTATATACTTTTCTCTTGAGGGATAATGGCAACTTTGCTGTACATGATCTGAGAATGCCGGCCAAACGCACCGCAGCCCATTCTTATTCTTCTGATTATTTCCGTCTCATGATCCGGGTCCGCCGTCACCACCTGCCCTAAGTAGATGTATTCCCTTACAACTTCCAGTGCCTCGCTGCCTATTGTAAATTGCTGTTCTCTTCCGAGACTGTTAAGCATTACTTTACTTTTCTGCAGATTAATTTTTAGACCCACTCTTATGCTCTGCCTCTCCATATTTCGCCTTAAAGATTTCGCCACGACGTAATCTGAGAACCGGGAATCGACCCTGAATACACGGGACCTGTTCTGCAACAGCTTTCTCCAGACCTTAACAAGCGTCGTATGCAAAGAACCAGAGGAACCAGAGTGCAGCTACCGAATGAGACCATCGCGTTCTTCACGGAGTAGATGGCCCGTCACTTCCGGCACACCGACCTAGAAACGTCCGTAGAGAAAAAAATTCGCTTCTTGATGACGGGTGTCAAGCAAGATTTCTCGCCGGATTGATAGGCAACCCACCCAAAACTAATGCTGAATTTGTCTCCGAAGCCACAACCGTTGAGAAGACGCTCGATATGCGGACAAGGCAATATAACCACCGAAGCTACACTGATACTCAAGTATTCGGCAGCGACGACATCGAAGAGGCCATCAGAGCGATCGTTCGCGAGGAACTGCAGAAGCTCTTTCCAAGGTCGCAGCCTCAAGTGGCCGCAATCGCCGACATCATTAAAGAAGAGATTCAGCGATTACTTGGGGTTACCGGCGCGCAAGAGCCACCGCCGCAGCCCCAGCCGGTAGCGATGACATACGCCGCCATCGCCCACCACCAGATCCGCGCCCACGTCAGGTCCCCATGACCCCGCAATTCCGTCGCTAGACACCGCCACAACCATCACGGCCAATTCGCCCACCTGTCGGCCAGCCAAACGCCCCTAGCAAGGCGGACATTTGTCGCGCCCCTGACCACCACCCGCTCTGCTACCATTGCGGAGGAGCCGGCAATGTGTACCACCGATGTCCATGCCGTGACTTATGACTGCGAAGCTTCGCCGTCAATGCGCCGCTTCCCCAACTCGGGGAGCGCCCTCATGACATCGCCAACTACCGCGCCGCCACGCACTGGAGTTCTCGACAATCGTCCCGTTCGCCCTCACCAGTGCGCTGCGTGTCGCCGCAGCGCCTACCATACACTGGCCCAGCGCCGGGTGGTCTGTCAGCCCATATCCCAAAAACTAAAGCAGCAACCGATGCAGGTGCGGTTGCAGTACGTCGAAATGCCGAAGATCCTCCGCCGACGACAACACTTCCAGATGTAGCTTGACGACGTATAGACGAGACGACGCCAACCCAAAGAAGCCTCAAAGTCAAGAATATGCCTACGAAAGAGAACAAGGTGTTCCAGTTTCAGGTTAACACGACGCAGCTTTGACTGAACCCAAGACCTAACTGCAACGCAAGACAAAGAGCCACCTACCTCGATGTGCTTCTCGACGGAGGCGCAGTCACCGCCTTAGTAGGTAGGCACAGGAGCCGAATGCACCGTCATGAGTGAAGCCATCGTCGCCCAGTTGAAGAAAGTTATGAGTGTATGGGAAGGCCCTTAAATTCAGAGCGCAGGAGGATACCTAATAACGCCGACTAAAATCTGCACGGCAAGAGTAACCGTTCATGACCGGACTTACCCTGCCAATTTTGTTATCCTCCAACAGCGTATACAAGATGCCATTCTAGGCGAGGACTTTCTGAACAAACACGGCGCAATCATCGACCCGAAATCGATAACGCTGTCGGACGATCAAGCGATACCGCCAGAGAGCTCTCGTGGTCACCACGCCTTGTGTGTGCTAGAAGACCAAGTGCGCATCCCGCCTCACTCCACGATTGTTATTTTCGACGGCACCGAAACACCCGTAGACGTAGAAGGCCTTATCGAGAATGTTCAACGTCTACTGCTGGATCGTTAATTTTGCGTCGCAAGAGGGATAGCTCGACTGGATGGAGGAAAATGGAAAGTGATGCTGACAAAATTGCGCCAAGAGTTCAAGCACCTCGACAAGGGCACGACGACCGCACATACCAAGGAAATTCTAGAAACCAGCAATGCATTTGCCCTCTCGTATTTTGCCGCATCTGGTACGACGACCATTGTTCCCGAATCAAACTTCGACATAAATCCAAGTCTGCCCGTGTGTAAGCAGGAACAGCTCAGAAGTCTTCTCCGGCGATAGGAAGACTGCTTTTCGACACTATCAAAAATTCAGTAAACACCAGGTGCAAAGCATCGCAAAAAAAGCGAAGATTGCGCTCGACCACTCCGCTAGAGCCCTTAGCGAGTTTCAACGAGAGAACTAGAATCTATCAGGCAACAATTAGATGAAACGCTGCGCTACTACATCATCCAGCCGCCGAAAAGCCCGTGGGAATTTCCTACCGCTTTTCACCGTCTGACAAATGTTATCGCTCAGGGCGAGACGCGCCCCCGTGTATCGGCGATTTCTCAAACGTTACCGATTGTTTTATCTCCTGTCTGCTGTTCCTGGGGAAGAAACATGACGGAACCCTATGTTTCTGCGTCGATTATTGTCGACTGAACAAGATCACGAAGGAAAAATACCCCGTCCCACGGATAGACGACGAATTCGATCGGCTCTGCAATGCTAAATCTCAAGTCTGGCTACGGGTAAATTGATGTCGACGAGCGAGATCGCGAAAAGACCGCCTTCATGACGCCAGATGGCCTCTACGAGTTCACGGTCATGTCATTGGGACTTCGCTCGGCGCCTGCGACATTCCAGCGCATGATGGGCACAGTGTTAGCAGGAATGAAGTGACAATCCTGTCTTGTATAGTTGGGTGACGTCGTCGACTTTGCCGGCAATTACGGCGGTCACCTTAGGCGGCTTGCGCAAGTACTAGAGGCCATCAAGTATTCATGGCTTACTATGAAGCCCGAAAAGTGCCGCTTCGCTTAAGATGAGCTTCTGCTCCTTGGCCTCCTCATTAGAAAATCTGGAGTCTGCCCCAACCCATAGAAGACAGCTTCCACCTCAAAGTTCCAGCAGTCCATCGACAAGAAAGCGGTGCGTAGATTCCTTGGCATGTGTGCCTACTACAGACACATTGTCAAGGACTTTTCGCACATTGCTGAGCCGCTCACACATCGAACTAAATGTGATGTCGAGTTTAAGTGTGAAGCGCCGCAGCCCGGTGCATTTCACGAACTCAAACGACGCATGCAATTTCCACTGGTACTTGCGCACTTCGACGAGGAAGCCGATACTGAAATCTACACTGACGCCAGTTGTCTAGGCCTCGGTGCTTTCCTTATCCAGAGGAAAGACGGACTTAAACGAGTGCTAGCTTACGCTAGCGGGTCATTCTCAAGAGCGCAAGGCAATTATTCTACGACGGAAAAATGATGCCTCGCCATCTTTGGGCTACAGCTAAATTCCGTCCTTAGGTATATGGCCATGTCATTCAAAGTCGTCTGCTACCATCACGCGTTGTGTTGGCTAGCGAATTTAAAAGACCCTTCAGAACGCCTGGCGCGATGGAGCCTCAGACTGCAAGAATATGACATCACTGTAACCAGACTGCCTATCACGCGCCCCCATTCAGCCGCCGCCGCCGCAAGACGACGAGGATGATGACGTCTTCCTTCGAATAATAAGCGCAGGATATATAGCTGAACATTAACGAGCAGACCCGGAGTTAAAAGGCCACGCCACGTATTTGGAAGGGAACACCGATATTGTCCCTGGGGCATTTAAGTGAAGATTGTCTTCGTTTTCGCTTCAAAACGACCTTCTGGTAAAGAAGTTCTCACCTGGTCCCGCCAACAACCTCCTTGCTGTTTCCTCAGCACTGTGTCCAGAAGTACAGCATGCCCTACATGACGATTCGACCGTTGAAGACATCGTATTCTTCCGGTCACTATCGAGGATGCAGGAAAGGTATTGCTAGCTGCGTCTGATCGGCAATGACTGTCAGCGACACAAGATACCACCGCCAAGGCCAGCGAGATTGCTACAGCCGATCGAGCATCCTTGCCGACCATTTCAGCAGATGCTGATGGATTTTTGTTATCCTTTCCGATGTCAATATCCAAAAATCAGTGGATCTTCCGGGCGACGGACCACCTCACCCGCTTCGCTGAAACTAAAGGTCTGCCGGAGGGTAGCACCGCTGAAGTAGCGAAGTTTTTCGTCGAGCACATCCTGCTGCGACATGGTGCCCCAGAGGGTCCCTTCACCAACAGAGGAACGGCCTTCACAGCAGAGCTTACCCCAGCAATCCTGCAATAAAGCCAGACAAGCCGCAGAAGGACAACTGCCTACCACCTGCAGATGAATGGTCTTAAAGTGCGTGAACAAAACCCTCACCGACATGCTAGCGATGTACGTCGACGTCGAGCACAAGACGTAGGATACGGTCCTGCTGTACGTATCATTCCCTTACAACACTACAGTGCAATTATCATCATCATCAGCCTGGTAACGCCCACTGCAGGGCAAAGGCCTCTCCCATACTTCTCCAACAACCCCAGCCATGTACTAATTGTGGCCATGTCGTCCCTGCAAACTTCTTAATCTCATCCGCCCACCTAACTTTCTGCCGCCCCCTGCTACGCTTCCCTTCCCTTGGAATTCAGCCCATAACCCTTAATGACCATCGGTTATCTTCCTTTCGCATTCCATGTCCTGCCCATGCCCATTTCTTTTTCTTGATATCAACTAAGATGTCATTAGGTCGCGTTTGTTCCCTCGCCCAATCTGCTCTTTTCCTATCCCTTAACGTTACACCCATCATTCTTCTTTCCATAGCTCGTTGCGTCGTCCTCAATTTAAGTGGAACCCTTGTCGTAAGCCTCCATGTTTCTGCCCCGTACGTGAGCACTGGGAAGACACAGCTATTATACACTTTTCTCTTGAGGGATATTGGCAACCTGCTGTTCATGATCTGAGAATGCCTGCCAAACGCACCCCAGCCCATTCTTATTCTTCGGATTATTTCCGTCTCGTGATCCAGATCCGCCGTCACTACCTGCCTTAAGTAGATGTATTTCCTTACCACTTCCAGTGCCTCGCTGCCTATCGTAAACTGCAGTTCTCTTGCGAGACTGTTAAACATTAGTTTTCTTGAGATTAATTTTTAGACCCACCCTTCTGCTTTGTCTCTCCAGGTCAGTGAGCATGCATTGCAATTGGTCCCCTTAGTTACTAAGCAAGGCAATATCATCGGCGAATCGCATGTTACTAAGGTGTTCTCCATTAACTTTTATCCCCTATTCTTCCCAATCCAGGTCTCTGAATACCTCCTGTAAACATGCTGTGAATAGCATTGGAGAGATCGTATCTCCCTGCCTGACGCCTTTCTTTATTGGGATTTTGTTGCTTTCTTTATGGAGGACTACGGTGGCTGTGGAGCCGCTATAGATATCTTTCAGTATTTTTACATACGGCTCGTCTACACCCTGATTCCATAATGCCTCCATGAATGCTGAGGTTTCGACAGAACCAAACACTTTCTCGTAATCAATGAAAGCTATATATAAGGGTTGGTTATATTCCGCACATTTGTCTATCACCTGATTGATAGTGTGAATATGGTCTATTGTTGAGTAGCCTTTACGTAATCCTGCGTGGTCCTTTGGTTGACAGAAGCCTAAGGTGTTCCTGATTCTATTTGCGATTACCTTAGTAAATACATTGTAGGCAACTGACAGTAAGCTGATCGGTCAATAATTTTTCAAGTCTTTGGCTTCCCCTCTCTTATGGATTAGGATTATGTTAGCGTTCTTCCAAGATTCCGGTACGCTCGAGGTCATGAGGCATTGCGTATACAGGGTGGCCAGTTTCTCTAGAACAATCTGCCCACCATCCTTCAACAAATCTGCTGTTACCTGATCCTCCCCAGCTGCCTTCCCCCTTTGCATAGCTCCCAGGGCTTTCTTTATTTCTTCCGGCGTAAAGAAAGCCTTGGGAGCTATGCAGCGCACGAAACAGCTCAAATGTCGTCGTTCGAGCTCGTTTACGGAAATAACCCGACGAGGACCCTGGACGCGCTGCTGTCGCACGTAACTGACGAAGAGAATATCGACGTCGCCGCCTAAGAATCCCGAAGAAGCCCGACAGCTCGCCCACCTGCGCATCAGGAATCAGCAGAGGACCAATCACCGGCACTACAATCTTTGACGACGATACGTGGAATACGAGCCTGGGGACCATATTGTGTTTGGACCACGATACGCTGACGAGGAGTTGGTGAGAAGCTTTTACGACGCTATTTCGGACACTACAAGATCATCCGACGTATTGGCGCACTCAACTATGAGGTCGTGCCAGACGGCATTTCGCTATCACAGCGGCGCCGCTCACGACGTGAAATAGTCCATGTTACGCGGCTTAAGCTGTTCTACCAGCGCTACTGTACTCTGGGACTTCGCATAGCTGAACTGCGGACTTTACTTTTAGGACTTTCTCACTTTGGACTTTGTCTATTTGTTGTTTTATTACTTTTGTTTGTAGCATCGGGACGGTACTTTTTGAGAGGGGTGCATTGACACGTGTACTTGTTTAGCTTTTTCGGGTGAGCGGTTTTCACAGTCTCACAAATGTTATCGCTCAGCGCGGGACGCGCCCCTGTGTATCGGAAGTTTCTCGAGTGTTACCAATGGTTCTAGATACTGTCTATTGTCACCAAAGTTTTCGTAATCTCATTGCATGAGCGACCTGAATTGTGTAGAACTTTCTGGAAGACACGCGGGCATCAGCGATTACTCTGGAACCTTTGATCATGTATGAAAGCCGACACGCTTGACCAGCAGATAGTATTTTCCACGATTCCCGATTGTGTTCAGTGCTATCGTTGTGCTTTGAGTGTAGCCTGCTTCTGAGGGCACTGGTTCGCCCAATAAGGAGTTCATTTCGTAATTCACCGTTTTGCTACTCCGTTCTTGACCATCACTACCACGTGACAATACGAATCTACCGTCGACGAAGGGGATGCTTGGGCTGCTAAGTAATTTATGTGGGATTATCAGGGCTGTAAGCATTCGTCATCATGGACATGACTTTGAGGCTTCTCGACTAAAATCATGTGTTGCATTCTAAAAGAAACAAAAAAAAGAAAGCTGTGTATCAGCCGTCATTCATCTTTCGCGCTTCCCTAGAAACACACGGCGTCATTTAGCTCTAGCACCACGAAACCTGTGCGTGGCCTCCGAAATGCATGGCACACACGTGCGTGCGAACGCTGAGAAGCGCGTCATGCGGTAACCAGGCTCCTCTCTCGTGCGTCTTTCTGAACACGCTGCGCCATCTAGTAGCAGCACCGAGAAATCTATGCATGGCCTCCGAGACGAGAAGCGAGGCGCGCCGGTGCCTGTGAACGCTGAGAATCATTCCCTCGCTTGCCGCACGCCCAGTAGCATACACTCAAACGCCTATGTTGGCGCGAGGTTCATTGAATAGCGGCACATACCCAGTGCATTCATGGCGCCAGTCCATAACAGCATTGGCATGAAAGGCGCGTCCATTAAAAAGCGGCAGTGAGTATGTGCCACTGAGTATGCGGCAAGCGAGGGAACGATTCTCATCATTCGCAGGCATGCTTGGGGTCTCGGATGTCACGCATGGCCTGCTAGGCAGTGCCACTGGATTGAGGTAGCGTGTACAGAAAGAAGCGCGAGATAGCAGCCCTGTTGCTGCATGACGTCTTTCTCAGTGTTCGCACGCAGCGTCGCGCGATGCATTAGGAGGCCTCACGTAGGCTTCACGGCGGTACCAGGTCTGAGGCAAGGGACGGTACAGTGCAATGGAAGGGTGCTAACGATGTAAGCCGCATATACTGAAAGCGTGTAGTATTGTAAAATAATGGCAAAAGTGTGTGAAAGGGTGTGAGCAAGTGTGTACAAATTTAGGAAACCCTTTTTACACCCTTTTTGGGTATAATACCTTTCACTGTATACGGAAGGATGAACGACGAAGACAAGCCGAAGACGCCGGTCTTTGAGCACGGCCTTGTACGCCAATGTTTAGTCAGCCACCTGGACGCTCTCTATAGACCCTTCTCACGGCGATCCGATGGGCTCCGCCATGTTTGATAGCATGGCGACGTGTCCATTGCTTGCCTCGGCTGGCATAGTCTTTCCAACGCATAACGGTCGACATTGTTTTTTTGCCTGCGCACTGATAATGACGCCATCGATGGGAGAGCACGTGGCTATGGGTTGTGTACGTAAGTTTGTGTATGCCTTCGAATAAAGGTAGTTGTGAGTTCAGCGCTGTCCTGTGTGTTCCTGCCTTCTGCCTTCGTCATCTTGCGCTGCCCCTTCAATATGTTACAACGTATGTGCATGCGCCGGTGCCGCTCGGCAAACTTCTGTATCGGCAAATGTGGTAGACGTGGATTAGGTAGACGAAGTTTTTTTTTCAGCGTCAAGGTAAGCAGCTTTGGAAGCTTTTACGCCTTGTCCAAACGGCGCGGGCAGCGTATGTGGCGACTGTAATGAAAGTGGGGCTAGAAATGTATTCCAAGCTCTCCAAAATTTCCTCTTATGAATAAATAAGGCTCAGTGTGTTTTGCTATTCGTTTCATATCTGGCAAAGACTTTAAAGCGGCAGCATGTCATTGAGCTGACTCAGTAACCTTGGTTGGTGCGCATGGGATTTTTTATTTGCAGCCTGATTGCTTGCGGGAGTGTTCCGCTGGAGTAGATTTATTCACGTTGCGCACAAATAAGGTTTGTCACGTAGATGTTCTGTACTTGTAGTTGTTTGTAGAATTGACTTATTATCGTCAGTCACTCGTTGACTCTTTGGACCATCACGAAATTTTCAGCTCCGAGCATTCATGTGCTGTCGCTGTAGTCGTCAACCATGTTTCGGCGCATTCCTAAAGCTCACTTATAGTTGACACTTGGGCGACAGAGCAGGCGCAAGTTTGGGTGTATGATCGGTCGGATGTGTGTAGATAACATGCAAGAAACTTACACATGCCAGGATGTGGTGCTACACCCTTTGTTACTGTATAACGAGTGGTACTCACTCTTGCCGGCGTTACGGGGCTGAAGTAAAGGTTAGTGATGCAACACTGGCAGATGAGTGAATTTATTTTTTCCCCAAGGAAAGCCGTGCATTGCGAAGGGGCCGGCAACACAAAAATTGCTTGTGCAAAAGAGGTCCTTGAACTTGATTCATTCCGTTCTTTAAGCCAATCACTATTTTTGCAGTCACTGTCCGTTCGTAAAATGCTTTTACAAGGTTTGGGTTATGGTATGCTTCGCTATGGGATTACGGTGTACGGTCACTGCGCGATTCCATGGAAAAATAGAGCCAACTCTATCCTTCGATCTATTCTCAAAATTATTGGTTATGATTTAGGATTAACTACCGGCACTGACCTTTTCAAAGCCTTAAGGTTGCCAGATTTTAACGCCCTTTTAACGGAAACAGCCATCCTGAGGCATTTCTGGTCGCACAAGTACAAGGTCGAATATGTTCCTGCTCGTTATCTCAGGCCGAAAGGCCGTCTTTGGGTACCACGCTGCTCTAGCAATACGGTCAGCGCACTCGTAATTATTTCATCCCTTCCTCTCTCAATAAACTACCAACAAGTGCCTTTCGCGCGAAATCAAAGTATAAATTAAAACAAATTCCTCTTCGCATTAACTTCTAATCCCTTAAACGGTTAGTTCTTTCATGTATAATAAAACCCTACATAAGTTTATGGTACTGGAGCAAGTACATCAATTTATTTCATTATACACCTACTGATGTGTGTGAATAGAGCGTGAAAAGAGTACTTTTCTTTACTTTCAGTGACTTGTTCCCTGCAGATCTCATATGTATATTCCTGTCTCTTCTTTCATTCCTATTTCGATTGTTTTTGTTGGCTGTTGTCAATAGGATAATTGATGGTATTTAAGTGAACACCTGATGTATGTTTTCTTGTGCTGTATTAAGAATACTGGTTAATGTTACTTTTCAGCTTAGGCTACGTGGTTTGTTTTCATTTTGCCTCCTGATTGCTGTTTGTGTTTCTCCTATGTGTCCGTTCCTGCTAACCGTGTTTCTGCATATGTTGACGTATCCGCGATATAACATTGTGTCAAACGCTGTCTGTCAGCTCCGCCCTTCAAGCACAATGCGGTTTTGGCAGACCTATTATGTATTAATGCTGGCGGAATTGCTGTGTCAATAAAGCATTATTAATATTATTATTATTATTATTATTATTATTATTATTATTATTATTATTATTATTATTATTATTATTATTATTATTATTATTATTATTGTAAGGAGGTTTATTGGACGAGTCCAACAAACAGGCGGTAGCTCAGAACAGTAGGTCGGGAGAGACAGATGGTGGTATTCGAGCGCCGATCTCGTGCCCTCCGCTCTGGACGATGATCGGGATGTCATTCCTGCCTTTCTTCATTACAATTGCCCCCGTCGAGAAAGGTGGAGCCGTTCTGGCGATCTAACAGATGAGGACAAGAGGGTCGAAGTACGGCTTGAGGTGGTCTAAGTGAACAACATCACGTCCACGTCGATGACGGTCGCCTTGCTGCGTAAAAGGTTCAATGACGTAGTTTACGGGCGAAGTACGCTAGATAACACGGTAGGGACGATGATAATTTGGGAGAAGCTTGGACGACAAGCCAGGGGCGCAGGGTGGCACAAGCAGCCACACAAGTGCTCCAGGAGCGAATGTTGCGGCAGGAGAGTGGTCATCATCGCGGGCGTTTTTCTGGCGTTGTTGGTCGGCTGTAGTAAAGCGCTTGGCTAGTTGTCGGCAATCTTCAGCGTAACGGGCGGCTTCCGACACGGGCGTGCACTCTGAGGCATCTGGTGCGTATGGCAGCAACGTGTCGATAGTGTGCGTCGGCTGGCGACCGCACAGAAGGAAGAAGGGGGAATACCCGGTTGTGACTTCCGTAGCGGTGTTGTACGCGTATGGCGCAAATGGAAGAACCAGGTCTTAGTTGGACTGATCAGATGCAACAGGTGTCGCAAGCATGTCGCCCAGTGTCCGATTAAACCGCTCAGTGAGACCGTTCGTCTGAGGGTGGTCGGCAGTACACGTCCGATGCACAATGTTGCACTGGTGGAGAAGTGCTTAGATTACATCAGATAGAAATACGCGGCCACGGTCACTGAGGAGTTCGCGAGGAGAACCGTGTCGAAGCACAAAACGCTGGAGAATGAAAGAGGCGACGTCCTGTGCTGTCGCGGTGGGGAGAGCAGCGGTTTCGGAGTATCGTGTAAGGTGGTCGACAGCAATGATAGCCCGTCGGTTTCCAGCCGTGGTCAAAGGTAAAGGTCCATAAAGGTCGATTCCAACGCGGTCGAATCGGCGGTCTCGGCATGGAAGGGGCTGTAATGAAGCTGCGGCAGGATGCGGTGGTTTTTTTCGTCGCTGACACTCCTGGCAGCCGCAAATGAACTTGCGGACAAAGCGAAACATTCCGCGCCAGTAGTACCTGTGGCGTAAGCGTTCATAGGTCTTGAAGACACCGCCGTGAGCACACTGCGGGTCGGAGTGAAAGGACGCGCAGATTGTAGAGCGCAGCGTTCTGGGGATAACTAGGAGCCACTTCCTACCATCCGGCGAGTAGTTGCGCCGGTACAGGAGGCCATCACGGATGCTGAAGTGCGAAGCTTGGCGTCGCAGTGTTCGAGTGGTCGAAAGGGTGGGTGCCTCGAATAAAACGTCAAGAAGCGAAGCGATCCAGGGATCGCGGCGCTTGCAGAGAAGGTGGCGACGTCAAGAGCTGACACTGGGTGGTATATAGTGGGTATGGATGAAGTTTCGGTGGATAGTGGTGACCACGACAGTGCATCAGCATCGGCATGCTTGCTTCTGGAACGATATATAACGCGGATGTCGAACTCTTGAAGTCGAAGAGCCCAGCGGGCAAGGCGAGCTGATGGATCCTTCAACGAAGGCAACCAACATAATGCATGATGATCCGTCACTACATCAAACGTCCGGCCATATAAGTAAGGGCGGAACTTGGCTAGCACCCAGACTATTGCCAAGCATTCTTTCTCGGTGTCGCTATAGTTTGACTCAGCCTTGATGAGCGTTCTGCTGGCGTATGCGACCAAATACTCTGCGAAATGAGGCTTTCGTTGTGCCAGAACAGCACCGAGGCCGACACCACTGGCGTCTGTGAGCACCTCAGTTGCGGCCGTAGGATCGTAGTGGCGCAGTATAGATGGTGACGTCAGGAGATGGCGAAGGGTGAAGAAGGTTTGGTCACACTCAGAAGACCATGACGAAAGATTTGAGGCGCCGCTTAAAAGTTTGGTCAAAGGCGCAATTATAGAGGCGAAGTTGCGCACAAACCGACGAAAGTAGGAGCATAACCCTATGAAGCTTCGTAACTGCTTTAGAGTCATCGGTTTGGGGAAGTCGGTCACGGCTCGTAGTTTAGCCGGGTCCGGAAGCACACCGTCTATTGATACGACGTGACCGAGAATTGTAAGTTTTCGCGCTGCAAAGCGGCACTTCTTGAGATTAAGTTCCAGCTGAGCGGTCTTCAGACACGTCAGGACATGGTTGAGGCGTTCCAGATGGGTTGCGAAATCTGGCGTAAAGACAACAATGTCGTCGAGGTAGCAGAGACATATGTGCCACTTCAAACCCCGCAGAACAGAGTCCATCGTGCGCTCGAAGGTGGCAGGCGCATTGCAGAGGCCGAAGGGCATGACATTTAATTCATATAGACCGTCAGGCGTGACGAAGGCTGTCTTTGAACGGTCGGCCTCTGCTAAAGACACCGGCCAATACCCGGAACGCAAATCTAACGATGAAAAAACTCGGCACCTTGTAGGCAATCAAGGTCATCATCAATTCTGGGTAACGGGTACACGTCTTTTCGAGTGACCTTGTTTAGGCGCCGGTAATCCACGCAGAAGCGAATTGATCCATCCTTTTTTTAACGAGAACCACAGGTGATGCCCATGGACTTTGTGAAGGGCGAATAACGTCGCGTTTAAGCATGTCGTCAGCCTGGTCGGTAATAACTTGACGTTCCGCGGTGGAGACACGGTAAGGGCGTTGTCGCACTGGCGAGCTGGAGCCGGTGTCGATGTAGTGAACAATGGTAGAAGTTCGGCCAAGGGCACGTTGCGCAACATCTAAAGTGTCGCGGAACTGGTACAGCAGCTGGAGAAGAGCAGGGCGTTCAAATGGTGACAGTCCGTCTGCGATCGACAAATCGAATAGGTCGGCAGCTGGTACATCAGAAGGATTAAGGGCACTGACGACGTCGAGGTCGTGTCGAGCTGAATCTCGCTGCACGGAAAAAATTTGGCCGATATCAATGGGTTGCACGCATCCAAGGGATTCACCTTTAAGCACTTTGATGGGATACGGAAGAGGATTTGTGAGGCAGAGAGCGCTTGTTCCATTCGAAATAGAGAGGGTCGAATAAGGCAGAAGAAGTGGCTTCCGACTTAGGAAGCGGCGTGATGGATCAAAGAATGCAGCTTCATCACATATGCTGTTGCAGAACACGGGGAGCAAAACAGCTGCTGTCGGCGAAATTTCTGTCTTCTGTTACGACTAGTTTGTGTGCGGCTTGATGTACGGTGTTGTAGGACTGGTCACACAACGGAAAGAGCTCAAGTTCAGATCTGTAACAATCAATAACGGCGTGATTATGCGATAGGAAGTCCCAGCCAAGTATGATGTCGTGCAAGCAGGATGAAGGGCGATAACCTCAACAGTGTAGTGCTCTTTAGCGATAATAAGTCGAGCAGTGCAGGCACCTATAGGCCGAACAGGGTCTCCATTCGCTGCACGTAAGGGCATCATCTCAAGAGGCGTGGTCACCTTCGGAATATTGCGGCAAAATGTGGCGTCTATAACAGAAACGGCAGCACCGGTATCGACAAGAGCATAAGCACGGGTGCCTTCTACAGAAACTTCGACAATATTCGACGGCAAAGTTCGAGGACTTGCGCATTTCGACAACGCAGTTCTTGCCTCACGAACTGCGGGGGCTAGTTTCCCTCATTTTCAGGGGATGGTCGACGACGCATGGGCGACAAGGATCGGCGACGGGGTGAAGGTGAGCGACGAGACGTGGGTTGCGGATAGTCACGTGAAGACGTGCTTGGTTGCGGACCCGGACTCTTATAACGAGAGCGGGGACGATCTATGTAGTTCTGCGAACGGGCGTCTGAGTATCCTGGCGCGCGACGGCGGCAGAATCGGGCGATATGACCAGGGCCACCGCACGCAAAACAGATCGGCCGATTGTCGCGCGTTCGCCAGGGATTAGCAGTGATGGGAGCAGCCCATGTCACGGACGGCTGAATCGGGGATGCAGCATACGACACACCATGGGACGGTGAGGGCCGTTGAAACTGCTGCCGCTTTACTACGTCAGCGCAACTAAGAGGCGCGGCGACAGGTTGCTGCTGAATGGGCGCCGGCATGGCCTCGGAAATCTGTTCTTGGATGATGTGTCGAAGCACGGGAGCCAATGGGATTGGTCGCTGCAGTTGCTGCTGCTGTGGGAGCTCCTGACACTGAGCAAACGGCAGGAGAGACAACTGACGGGCTACCTCCTCACGCACAAATTCTTTCATTTGTGCGAGAAGGTGTGACTGGTCAGGCACGATGTTCAGTGCAGCGAGTGGTTGACTGTGTGTGTGAGGTGAACGTCGGGTGAGAGCCCGCTGCCTTCTCTATTCGTCATAGCTGTGGCACAGAGTTACCACTTCAGAAACTGTGCCAGGAGACTTCGCGAGAAGCATTTGAAAGATATCGTCGTCGACACCCTTCATTATATGTTGTATTTTGGCACTTTCGCTCATTGAAGCATCGGCGCGCCTGCAGAGATCGATTATGTCCTCAATATAGGCGGTAAAAGTTTCGTTTGGTTCCTGTGCCCGTGTGCGCAGCCGTTGCTCGGCGCGTAACTTCCGCACGGCAGGGCGACCGAAAACGGCAGATATTGCCTCTTTAAAAGCGGACGAGTCCTCAAATTCCGATTCGTGGTTCGTATAGCAAAGCTTCGCCACGCCAGCCAGATAAAAGTTCGCGGTACTCAGCTTAGCAGCGTCATCCCACTTGTTGGGTCCACTAACTTTTTCGTAGGCCGACAGCCAGTCCTCGACGTCCTGGTCTTCCGTACCTGAAAATACCGGGGGGTCTCGCTGGCGAACCGGGCCAGGGCAAACGGCGGCCGGGAGAGATGGCGGCGGTTGGGCAGCGTCAGCTTGCATGGTCGAGTGCAGCGTACGGGATCGGAGTTCCAGGGTGTCGACGATGTGCGTACCCAGCACGATCCACCAAATGTAAGGAGGTTTAATGGACGAGTCGAACAAACAGGCGGTAGCTCAGAACAGTAGGTCGGGAGAGCCAGATGGTGGCGTTCGAGGGCCGATCTCGTGCCCTGCGCTCTTGATGATGACCGGGATGTCATTTCTGCCTTTCTTCATTACATTATTATTATTATTATTATTATTATTATTATTATTATTATTATTATTATTATTATTATTATTATTATTATTAAATAGAGCACAGATCTCTCTACCGTTCCGCATTTTGCAGTATGAATGGAGTACAGTGCGTTGGCGATCACCCAGTTGCATTTGCAAGAGCTGATTTCATAGTAGCAGTGTAAAAGCGGTAATGGCTTCGCATTCGCGCGCTTTTTCACGCTTTCGCCTCAGGCAACGCGTGGCGCGCCACCGGAATCACCATCTCGGTCCTCTAGAGCAAGCTACCTGGCCTTAAGGGTCTCTATGGTCTGCCCATATAACGTACAGTCTTGGTCAAAAAACTTGAACCCGCTGTGAATGGCCAGGGAGCAGCTGCGCCCCGCTATCGCGGCGCTGCCACCATCGGCGCAAGCCGCTGCTCCCTTGCGTCGAGGATAAAGAGGGCGAGGGAAGCATGTCTCTTAAGCCTGTTTCACATACAAGCGAAAATGCTCGCGAATCCTGCCGCCGCGCCGCAGAAATCTGTTTAGAGCGGCGGCGGCAGCACTAGCGGCGGGAGCGGCAAGGTTCGTGTAAAGCCTGTTTCACATGATGCGATTTTCGTCGCACCGGAAGTGCGATTTCCGTCGTTTGCGATGAAAATCGCAGTCGCAGTGCCGTCCCCCCGATTTTCGGCTGCGACCAACCGGTTGGTCGCACAGTCGCACCGTCGCACCGATCGCTGCGATTTTCCGTCGAAATTGCGCGGAGAGCTGTCAACGGAGCTATTTCGCCGGTTTGTTTTGGAAAATGGCGTCTCGCACGACAAGTGCAATCGCGCAGACGTGGATCGTCGAATTCGGTACGTAGGCGAAGGGAGAATAAAAAACTTGTACAGATTGCATTCTCCGATTCCTATGCGTTTGTTGACACGCTACACAGCAAATGAAGTGCATTTTCACGTTTGCTTCGTGCGCCTTTGCGAGTTGTCAGTGCTAGGAGGTGTTCGATCCCCAGCAGACGACGAGGTCGTCACAATTTTCTTTTGTTGAGTAGCATGAAAAAATCGCGCTTACGGAGCAGCTTGAATTATTTCAACCTCGGCAAGGGCAAATGACAAGACAGCAAAGTACCCGAAGTTTCAACGTTGCGCTGAACGCGGTACCGTTCAGTTGCATTTTCTTGTCGGTTTTCAAGCATGAATTTCCCGATGCATCTTGAAAGCTTATCTTGCCTCTTATTAAATTTGACAGAGCAAAAGTGTAGGCTATCGTAATGAATTTGCTACGATAGCATTAAATCCGTGGCTTGAATAAAATATTACATGCACGTTAAGTTGCACCTCTTCTCTGGAGAATTTTTTTTCTTGCCCAGAAACCAATAAACATTGCCTATGTTGCGGACTTTGTATCCTTACTGCATCTGTATTAACACTTGCTTTGAAAGGTAATTAACTCAAGAGCTAGTAGATTAAGTAAATTGCTTGCTATAGTGGCAAAGTGACAACGTACCCTCGTGCACAATTATGTAGAACTCGTGCAACAATGCGAAAAGCAGGCAAACGGCCTGTTCTTGCGGGGATAAAACAGCATAAAACGACACGCTGAAGAAAAGTAAGTCAAAACTGTGCAGTGAAGTCAGCCAGTGCAAGCAGTTCTTGCACGTTCACAGCGGATCAAGTGTGCAGAAACATTCATGCCTTACATGTTTCTAGTAAGTTTCTAATAAGTTTGTGATCACATATATTAGTGTGTAAACCCATATAACGATATCCGCTGCGATTATTATCTTTATAAGTAATGAAATACCACGCTACTTGCAAGAACATATATCACCCGAGGATTTTAGAACAAATTTCTGCATTTCAACTATACACAATATGTGGTTTATTCAATAAAAGACCACAAACTGGGCTTTTTTGCAATGACAAACTTATTCCAAACTTTACTTACATACAGGCAAGAAAAAAAATATAGACAGAAATATTGTTCTTCAATTTGTTCACCTGCCACTGTGGCTATAGCATTCTGCTGCTAAGACAAGGCGAGGGGTTGATTTGCCAGCCATGGAAGTCGCATTTCGATGGGAGTCATAGGTGAGAAAAAAAGCTCTTGCACTTAGATTTAGTTCATCACCTTTTATTGAACTCTTACACTTCAAAATACTATTGCATAGGGGGGCATGCTTATGCAAAATCTAACACCAATAGAAGGCAAAGGGCAGAATTGTAAAACAACTTTCTTTCGTGATAATTCGAGTGTGTAAATATTCATTGCATCAATATGTATTGTTCAACAGCACTGCACAAATAAGCATGACCAGGTATAAGAAGTACTTTGTCAGGAAGCTGGTTCTACAGATGTATAAAAGGCATGAATGCTCATACTACGTCGCACACATAGCACAAAGAAAACCTTTTTCAAGAGTTGTCCCTTCTGGCAGATATGAGTGGGCCATAAGCAGCAGAAACTTTATTGCAGGACATTGTGTAATACCGCTTATGAAAGAATGAAGAGAGTGAAGAGGCTTTTAACAGCAGTACCTCATGCTGCTCTAATAAGAGGAACGATGAGCAAAAACATTTCTGGTAGAGCACTTAAACAGTAACTTTCTGAAAGACAGAAAATTCCAGGTGAGAGTTGGCGGTACATTTGGCCCACACACACCAACAACACGGGCATACTACAAGAAACACTACAGCCTATGGTGTATTACAGTCTATGGGAAAGCTATGTTATACAGAAATCAAGAATGATGCAACAAGCCCTCGACAACACTGCAGACTTTCTTGGCCAGTCTGGCCTCTCGCTTTCTGATAAGTCAGCTCATATCTACGTCGGAAAAAAAAGAAAGACTAGATTCAAGAACTACCCCAGATTGCACATTGTGATCCACATAGCTGGACAAATATGCCCCCAAGTCAAGACCCACAAATCCTCAGCTAGTGTAAGCCCATTACGGCAGAGCCAGCACGTGGGTGAAACAATTATGCAATGCCTGGACGCAACTTCCGCACCTGGTGAAAAGAATAATCTCGAAAAAATGGGGGTGGACGAGTGGATACTATAGAAAATCGCAGATGCTGTGCTTGTGTCCAAGGTATGGTACGGTGTGAATTACCAGCAGCACACAAAAAAGACAACTCATCGAATACAGGCATCGGGTAGTAATAACAGGTCTTTCCAACTGTACCATGCTTGAAGACCTCTATGAGAAAGAGCTAACGAACAAGTACCTAGACAGAGTAGAGTTGCAGCCTGCAGCACAAATTCTTTGTCTCAAGAGCTCAGAACCTCGTCCCAAGATACTATGCCAGCTAGCATATGAGATGCAAAGACTACTATACCCCTCCTTCAGAAACACAACCTCGGGAGTACCTGAACTTGAAACACAACAGGCCCATACCATGCAATATGGGGGCAAACAATTAGGCCAGGAGACTATATGCAACTGCCAAACACACAGAGGAGGTTGCTAATCATGAAGATGCAAGCAAACATAAGGCACATATAGTACACTGATCTGACAATAGCAGTGTAACAGTAGTATGACACTACATAAAACTAAACCCCATATAAGTGAGTACAATTCCAGGTCATCCTACACCTAGAAAAGCTGAACTGAAAGCAATCAAAGCAGCACTTGTAGTGCAGATTACACCCTGCACAACACCCTGCATGGATTCACCAGAAACTGTCTGGGCCTGCACGTCACACAAGATTGTCAGGAAAATCGGGAGACTGACACGCGGCTTGTAAGCACATGGCCGGAAATTAAATTACAGGATACATAGCCATGCAGATATTTCAGGACACAAGCAGGCTTATAAGCCCGACATAATAACTGAAAACTAGATGAGTTTGTGTGTATTCATTATTAACTAAAGTGCAACAGATACACAACAGACAAGAACGAAGCGCTCTGTGCGTTCACTTCGTTCCTGTCCATTGCATTTCTGTTGCACTATAGTTAATGAATTCATAAGGCTGCACAGGAGAAGAATGATACCTCTGCCCAAGGGCCGAATCTCACATCCAAATCCACGCGTGTGCACACACACACACACACACACACACACACAAATGTCGCAAGAGCGCATAGCATGAAGCAGCATCAACAGGATGACACTAGATATGGATGAGGACGAACTTTCAACTGACGTTCATTTGTAAAAATGTGGCGAGTTATATAAATTACCAGAAAAAAAAGGACAATGAGCAAAAGGAGAACAAGGTGAAAGCAGGAGCCAACATTTCGACAAGTGGACTTGTCTTCTTCAAGGTCCACGTGTGGAAACGTTGGCTCCTACTTTCACCTTGTTCTTGTGTTGCTCATCGTCTTGAATTTCCATCTTCCGCCTTCGCTGTGTTTTCCCCAGAAAAAGAAAGACAACTTTGAAGGATAGATAAAAATTGGTGCTTGATGCAGCCAAACATAAATAAAAATGCTACAGAAAGAAAATACAGAAAAATACCAAGTGCAGGAAAAGAATCATTACAATTGCCAATCCTGCATGCCAGCACCTTTCAAGAAACACTGTTGTTATTCCAGTAGACAGACTGACAGCTTGCTTATGCAAGCACATTCTTCCAGTTCCATGCCATTGAAAAAAAAAATGAGTTTCCTGGAATGCAGCCACATGCACACTTGGTGATCACAATGTTTTTTTTTCCCCTGGACTTGTATATATATGTGTATTTTCTGCCTTTCCCGCTTTTATGTTTGGTTTCATCAAGCACTAGTCTTTATCAGGTTTTATTGCTGTACTACTTCCTGGTAACCTTTATAGATCACTGCATTTTCACAATAAACCTTTTAACTAGGAGTTAGCGTACCGTGTTCTTACTGCTTCACACTATACATTCTTGCTACATTGGCCAAATAAAGGAATTTATAAGGTATCATGAGGGCCATTAAAGTGACTTGTTGCAGTCTAAAAAAAACGAATAGCCTGGTTGCAAATGGCACCAGAGAACACATAGGACAAACAAGAAAACCGAGATGATCTAACAATCAAAAGTTTAATGTACACACTGAGTAAATGCTCGCTGACAAGCAATAAACTGAACATACACAAAAAGGAGAAGCAAAAATTCATGTGCGTTTCCTGACAGGAAATGCATCCATTTCTAACGGAGGCTGTGCTGACAAGATTCTCCCAGCATTTTTAGATCTACAGCTTCCGTAATTTCTCTAGGCAGCCGATCTGCACAGAATGCTAGCTTCTTCCTCTACAATGCACGCTCAGATGTGGAGAGTGCATTGTAGAGGAAGAAGCTAGCATTCTGTGGAGATCGGCTGCCTAGAGAAATTATGGATGCTGTAGATGCAAATACACTGGGAGAATTTTGTGTCAGCATGGTCGCTGTTACACTTTCAGAGATGGATGCGTTTCCTGTTGGGATCTGTATGGACACACATCAGATCTTGCTTCTGCTTTTTGTGTAAATTCGATTTATTGCTTGTCGAACAGCATTTACTCGGCATGTTCAATAAACTTTCATTTGTTAATACACCTCATGATTGTCTTGGTCTCTAGCAGAAAGGTGTTCATTCTTTTTACAGTGAAGCTGTATATGCCTAGGCGAAACACTCATGGTCCGATCCCAAAAACCCTAGTGTAGGGGTATGAGCCATTGTTTAAAGGGGTGTGAGCCATTGCATTCATCTTGCATGATGGACGGAGACATTTCTTGTTGGGTAGACATAGAAATGCTTATGCATTTCAAACATACATTTATCTGCGTATTATTGAAGGGAAGGGACACAGAGGGGGATGCGGTTAAGACAAGATCATGATGTCATTATTATCTCACAGCAAAGGTGTGGTGGGCCAGTGGCTAGACCGATAGTGACATCGTTTCTCTCTAGCAGCAGTGCGCGCGTGCAGCAGTCTCTCTCAGACTTCCCAATAGGTTTGAAAATGTGTCCCTGTATTTAATTAAATGAAATGTGCAGCCCCGGTTTGTCACTTCGTAACTACAGTGCATAACTGAGTCGTAAACATTATGATTAACGCATTACAAAACACAAGTGCGTAACATAATTCAGAAAGACTTTGATGGACCGGCTGCATTAACACAATGAACCACTCATTTCACTTTACATGATGGTGATCTTGCAAAGTGCAATGTGTGGCATTCCAAATAAACAATGTGATAAACCCAAGCCAAACATGTGCATAACCTCATTAAGAAACACAGACATAACCAATAATATAGAAAGACTTGAATAAACCACTGGAATTAACCCAGTGATAAACACCGGGGCTGCACATTTCAGCTTCGCTGGTTTACCGTCTGTACAGGGTCCATGGACAGTAACTTTTTCTGTTATTGTTTGTTAAGTATTGTATAATGTTGTGCCAGTAAAACACGGGCTGGTTGATGCAATGTATTGGTACTGCTTTTTTTGCTGGCTTTTTTCTTAATGTTGTGCCCTTCTTCCTTTGGAACAACTTTTTTATTCCCCCTTGCATAATACTCCAACCTCATTCATTCATTCATTCACGTCATTCATTCATTTTGTTCGTGGAACAAAAACGCATTGATAAGCTTAGACATATAGTCATTGCTTAACACTTTCGAAACGAACAATTATAGCTTGCTATCGACATTGAAGCAGCCTTTCGACAGCAAGAAAAGGAATCAGTTTTTCCAGCTCTGAACATTGAATTGCAGGAAATGCAAGAAGGCATACAATTCTGCCAATATAATCTGTTCAGGAATACCAAATTGGAATAAACATTGAGGCTTGCATTTGTACTTTCTCTGGCTGAGCAATCTAGCTTGAAATGACTCTCATAAGCATGTCGTAACAATGTTGATCTAATACAGGTTAAATGCATGACTAGCTTAAGAAATCTGGATGATTGCTATAAATTACAGTGAAGAAACTATAATATCTAATAACATTATAATATCATAATAATATTTATTTCCACAAAACAGGCTAACCGTGAGAGGCGTGCGAGGCTGAGCAGAAAGCTGAAAAATTCTACGGCAAGTGCGCCTGCCGTGGGCCTACTATCCTGCATTATGAATAGCGCGTATTGATATGGTCTTCTCGTTAGAAGTTCCGAGTATACTACCAGCGCGAGACACGGGACAACAAAGTGGACGAGAAGCGTGTCTTTTAGAATGCTATGTTACAACGTACAGGCTTCTACAAAAGTGACGGTAACTGCTCGAAACATTTGATGCGTCGGCTTTTGCGCCTTTAGAGGTATTTAGAGGGGGCTCCCATATATATA
The DNA here is from genome assembly GCF_050947875.1 of Dermacentor variabilis. Taxonomy (NCBI): domain Eukaryota; kingdom Metazoa; phylum Arthropoda; class Arachnida; order Ixodida; family Ixodidae; genus Dermacentor; species Dermacentor variabilis. Next base: position 75,872,762 of record NC_134573.1, on the reverse strand, counting down.
TTCGCAGCGCAAGCACGGCGATGGACGAACCAGGCTAGCGCTAAGGTTGAATTTCACGACACAATTTTCATTCCACGTCGTAATCACACAGATCGTTTGAGGCTTCGTTCAGGGGCACACGCGGGCGTTCGGGTCGGTGCTTCTTGTTGCGTTCGGCGTAAGAATATGGCTAGGAGCAGGCACCACATATGCGCAATGACGGGCAATATACACGCATCATTTCTCTAGAAGCTGACGCCGAGCACGGGTAGCGCGAGGATCTTGTTGGGCTGACACGACAACTTCGTGGCAGCCGAATTCCGAATACTGCATATACGGTGCGGGTAGCTATATGAACTTGTCGATGGGTCACCTTGTAGATTGTTGTAGCGCAGGCAGAACGAAACGGTCATAGAAGGTAGATAAGACAACACACAGCGCTGAACCACCTGCGAACAGCTGTTTACGTGCGCGATGTCGCACTGAACTACAGAAACCGCCGTCGCGCACCCCAAGACAAATCTTAACTAACGTTTTTAAATTAGTAAACGTACATATTATTTGCTTTTAATCAAGAGAAGTCAATAATATTATAGTGTAAACGTTTTATTCACTACAATAAAAGAATTATGCAGCGTGTGCCACGAAACCTGGCAGTAAGCAACCCTGGGCGTCGCACCAGTCGCATTGTTGAAATCGCAATCATGTGAAATGAGCCCTCTAAAAATCGCATTGCGACGCGTGCGACAGCACCGATTTTCGTCGTTGCAGTCGCAGCATGTGAAACAGCCTTAAGTTGGAATTTCATCGCAGCGGCAGAGAGGCAACACCGCTTCTGAACGACCCGCCTCGCCACGTGACCAGAGGAGGACTAGTGCGGGAAAGCCTGGGCATAGGACGATGTTTATTTACTTGCTACACGTAGTACAGGCAACATGCCAAGAAAGCTTTTCAACGAATTGCTAATTGCTAAGCGCAGGATATGTATTTATAAAATAAAAATTTGAGAGGCAGGGACAAAGCAATGCTTATGTTGGTAGTCGCAAACTACCGAAACTGGCTGAAAGTCCCGTGTTTTTTGCCAGCAACATTGCTATTCGCGGTGGCGGAAAACGCGCGACGGCAATGCATGTAAAACGAAACCTCCCGAAAAGCTTCGCAGCGCTGCGCCGCTGTCCGCTCCATTCGCTCAATCGCTTGCATGTGCAACAGGCTTTACCCTCAAGCGTCGTTTGATAACAGCGCTCGTGAAAAACTAGTGCGGCGAGCGCGGCGCTAACGCCACGGTGGCGAAGTGGAAGCCACACGACCGGCTAGCATGCCGTTTGCAGCGTATGCTGGATGAGAGGGCGGGGGTCTCTGGCGACCGCTGTCAAACGCGATACACGAAAATTTCGCAATTCGGAGTATCGTAATCATCAGTTATTGTTTTCGGGTACCAAAGTAAAGGAACAGCGCTATGAATAGTCCTGTGCATGCTAGAGCATGGGCACTTTGCGAGGATCGTAGCTAAGATCTGGCTTCAGCAGCTTAATGATATATTAAATAACATGCCACAATGGCATCTCGTACGTGCAATCATGAATGTCACAAGTAGCAAATTAATAAAGAAAGCATAAGCTACAGCGTGGCACCTGTGTCTCTCGACGAAATCACAGGGGGGAGCATGCCTTCAAGGCATTGGGTGTGGCTTTGTCTGTGGTTGGCCCGAACAATTGCAGCTTGCCCGTGTGCTTGAATGTAAATTTTTATACTATAATTTATACTATAATTTATATATAATTTTATACTATAATGCGATGCATGGGAAGCCAGGCAGTTTCGCCCAGGCCACCGCATTTACTCGCACGAAGAGCCGTAGCGGCCCCAAGACGACCGCGCAGATGGCAGAACGAACGCTGCACTAGTTTTCACGAGCCCTGTTATCAAAGCATGCTTGAAAGTAAGAGAGACGCTTCCCTCGCCCTCTTTATCCTCGGCGCTAAAGCCCCTCAATTTTTCAAAAGTAGCGCCATTCTTAGATCTTTCCGCCACCCCGCTCACCCTGGCGCTTCCTCCTCCACGCCTCCTGTCTCCCCAGCCTCCTCCGCTCCCCCATTGGCCAATCTGTGTCACGTGGAAGGAGGCGCCGCGCTTTTGTACATTTTTTTCTTTCCTGAACGGAGCAGGCGCCGCGCTTTTGTATATTTTTTTCTTTCCAGCGCGCTCCGACCTCCATTGTTGGGCCTGCGCGACGAAAGTACGGCAGGCGGACTGACGGAGTGCTCTAGCGTAATACAATGTGTAGGGCCGAGAACTTAATTGAGATGGCATGCTGCTGCGCCTCCGGTTGCCGCAACAGACACAGCGAGGGCAAAAAGCTTTTTGCTTTGCCGTCCGGCGGGCGCAACGCAAAAAGAAGTGTGGATTCGCAGGATCAGGCGGGCTGACTTCGAGGAAGTGGCAAAGAACGCACGGCTTAGTGAAGTAAGAGCCACGGCTACTCACAACCACATATTGCGAGCCTAGTTCACGCCTTCCGCTTCGAAAAAGTGTGTGTTCATGCTCTGTGCGGTTTTTAGTGCATTGTTTGAGTGTTTTTTTTTTTCGAATGTGCTCTCTTTGTTTCATGTAGTTTCGTCTTGCGGTGAAATGCACGCATCTGCAGCTGGCCTGTGACATAAAAACGACTTTATTCAGGGTGTGTTTTGAGCTCCACCAGAAGTTAGCACATTCTCGACGCTTTTGCAAGGCTCAATATGACTTACGATGCAGTCTTTTAGCTTCGAATGTACGCCCGCATGTATTGATTTGGTTTGTGGTGATTAACGTTTTTAATGTCCCGAAGCGACTAAAGCTCTGATGAAGGTCGTAGTGCATGGCTCCGGATAACTTTAGCTAGGTCGCCAGGGGATGTTTAACGTGGACTTTGATCGTAGAGTCGTACGTGGGCCGGTAATTTCCTCGTTGGTGTTTCATAATTCTCGCGCGGGCGCGCTAGCGCTGCTTTAGAAGTTGGCGCCTCAGCGCGATTGTATTTCTTCAATATATTTTAACGTGTCATTATTTCGTACTATTGACGGCGCCTCCAGGGCACCAAAGCTGCAACGGGAGCACCAAAGCTAGAACCAGGGCTGGATGGGGCTCGCCAAAGCTTGTGCATGTCAAGGGAGTATATGATAGGCTATGCGGACAGCCGATTTTTGTATGCGAACACTCCCTGCGCCGCCTGCTTTATTGTAATGTCACGTGCTCTTCAGAGGCCTCCGTTAGCCGTTACGTGTGCCCTCCTGGAGAAGTACTTGTAAAAAAAAAATCTATCGTCACGATTACCAAAGCACCCCGCAATGAAAAAAGCGGCCCTGTTGCCAGGCATCGCTGACCGCAGACAGTCGGAATCTCTCACGCGCCGGCCGTACAAAAGTATCCTGCAGGTACGTAAATGAACCTACGAAACCACGTACACATACTTTCACGCTGTCAAAACCTGAAACTTTGGTAATTACGCGAGTGTGTGAGCACACCGAGAGCTTGCGTCGTGTTTCAGCAACACGAACTTTCAACGTGCGCGCACTTTACGCCTTAAATAAGCCTTGAATAATAGTCCTTTTCTCTATTTCTTCCACAATTCCAACACGGCATCTTTAAGGCCAGTTACCGACTGACGAAGTAACATCTGTATCAAAAAAACCGCTCCGCAGGGCTCGAACAATCTTTTCCGCGGATTTCTTCCCGTAGGGTGTTAGCCGTCGTCTGCTACGGCAGGCCCACCACCGGCGGCGCCACCGTCGAGGCCGCGCCGAGCGGAGAAGGAGGGAAGTGAATGGCGCTACTTTGGGAGATTAAGGGGCTTTACTCGGCGCAAGCGAGCAGCGCCGCGTACCGGCGGCGGCCGCGCCGCGACAGCGGAGCGCAGCCGCTCGCCCGTCGTTCACGGCGGGTTCAAGTTTTAACGCGACAGCGTTAAGGAGCTCGTGTCGCAGAAAAGCCGGTGTCGTCGGCGTCGGTGTCGGCGTCCGCGGCGTTGGCCGTGAGCGATAAATCTCGGCAGGCACTTCATAAATAAAAAGCAACTTCCAAGATGGGCTGGGTGGGAATCGAACCAGGGTCTCCGGAGTGTGAAACGGAGACGCTACCACTGAGCCACGAGTTCGATGCTTGAAAGCGGTACAAACGCGCTTCTAGTGAACGCGGTGTTGCCTTAATAACGTGCCGTAGAAAGTTATACTACGGTGTATGTCGGTAATTATGAGCATGTAACTTACAGAAGTCGCATTTACACGAGTAGCGAAGTACGTTTCCGCTACATTTCTTCTGCGCTTACCGCACACGCAGAGCCATCTTGCGGCAAACACAGAAGACCCCCTCCTCTCAATCTACGGCGCTGCCCCGACAGGTGGCGCGCCAGGCGCGCATTGGGGCTGTGCGCGGACCGGTGCCAGGCGCGTCGCGGCCCCGACTCCCTCTCCCCTGACGACGCTTCGCCGTGCTCCCACGCGGGTTGCAGAATCAAACGCCGTTCCTTTCTTTAGATTACTATCTCTCTCTCTGCCCGTGCCGATCACGACGTTTGGCTGGCGTAGATCGTTTCCCCCTCCGAGACACCGAGTTCTTTGGTTAGTTCCGTTTGCTCAGGCGCACGTTTCGTTGCCGCGCCGAACGCTGCGTTGCTCGACGAGTGATAGGTGGGCGCAAAGTCCGATGCGGGGCGCTTCGTAAGTGATCCCTGCGCCGTAGCGCATTGTCTTACACCCCTTGGCGGGTCGATGGGAACGCTGTCGCGTTCCACTCTTGAAGGCGAAGCTTAAGCGTCCTCCAATTTTTTTTTACCAGGACTGCACATATACCTTCCTGCGTAACAATATCCGCTTGAATAATTGACCCTATCCTTTTTGTTTCAGTTTCAGTATAAAAAGAAAGTCGCAGTTCTGCCCGAAAGGCGAAACATCGATCGTGATAACAAATTAGTGGACAGCATACGAAGTAGTTTTATCAGCCGTATACGCGCGGAAGCATTCGCTTACTAATTGACAAGCATGTTGCCACTGCGCAGAAGCAAACTTGAACACATCACACGCGATGAGCGCGGACAGTTGCTGTCAAAACGCTGGTGTGATCAAGCGCGGCGGCAGTAGCCAGCGACGTGACCGTGCAGTCTATCGCTTCAACGCAAGAGCGACAAGAAAACAGCGCGCACAAAGCCGTCTGCCAATCTCTTTCAAGATACGGCCAGCGCGCGTCACCGCACTTGTTGGTGACGTCGAAGCCGCCCCTGTGCATCCCGCGCTGCCTTCCCATTTATATATGGCGCGAGAGATTGGGCCGCGATCGTCAGGTGCCCTTGCCCTCTCTACACGGCGCGGACACAGGGCGGGGTGCGCAGCCCCGAGTAGAACGCCCCCCCTCCCCCCTTTCCTACTCACGGCGGACATTGTACTCGTCGCAGATGGCTTCCCGCGCGGGCGCTCGGGCCACCCGGAAAGAGGCGCCTCCCCCCCCCCCCCCCCCTGAGCCTTTCGCGTTGCGGAAGACGGCGCGCACACTCTCTTTCGTGCGCGAGGCGGCAATTTTATCGCCTTTGGACTTTACATGGAAACTCATGGCGACGGCAGAAAGGCGCTTGGAGTGTCCATTTAATTGCTATCGCCATGCAAACATCTGTTTTGGGACCTTGCGTCTCCTTGACTCGTAATTCAAACGCAGAATATTGTGCGGGGATAATTCCATATCCACACTATCTGGATCGGAGGCTTTCTGTTTCATTGCAGTTGTCCTTTACAAATATCGCTCTGAAAGGCAGATAATACAACGGAACGATATGCGAGTCATTCCTCAGCGAAGGAAAGAAAAGCACTCTGGACAAAATTACTTACCAGGCTGTAATTTTGTACAAACTTCTCTATGTTGAGCAATTTACTGTCTTCGTCTGTTGCCACGTGGATGGCTACTTCCTTGAACGCCTTGCGGTTAAGGCTCAGTATCTCGTAGGCGAACATGTCTTGAATGGGAGCGCTTAGCTGAAATTGGGGGGAAAAAAAGAAAGCCAGACAATGTTTTGCCAAAGCACAATTATTTTCATGCGTTTTCATACACTGAACGATTATTTACGGAACCTGCTCTGTGAGATTAGTCGCTGCGGCCTTACGCTGCTAAGCACAAAATCGCGGTATCAGTCCCCGGCATCAGCGGCTGCATTTACATTGGGGGCGACATGCGAAACGCCCGTGTACCGTCCATTTGGCGCACGTTAACGAACCTCCAATGGACAAATTTGATTGCGCGGCCGAAACGTCAGTTTGGTGCACCATTGAATAATTTTGATGGTTCCCTATATGCATTTCTTAGGCGCGTATACAGGGTCTCCCACGTCAATTTAGCCCAAATTTAAACATATACACATGCCAGGTACCTGGACAGAACAAAGGTAATGTTGTTTGCCGTCGCTTACAGATACCTAAATTATTTTTTATTCCACCTAATTCACCAGTCAGCCTCTAGAGTCTGTGAAGGAGTACGTTTACCTAGGCCAATTACTCACAGGGGAACTCTGATCATGAGAAGAAAATTTTCGGAAGAATAAAAATGGGTTGAGGTGCATAAGGCGTACATTGTCAGATGCTGACAATGTACGCCTTATGTTTACCAATATCATAGAAAATAAAGGTTTAAAATCATTGCATTCTACCGGTGCTAATATATGGGGCATAGATTTAGAGACAAAGACGTTCGAAAACAAGTTACGGACCGCTCAAAGAGCGATGGAACGAAGATTGCAAGGCATAAAGCTAAGAGACAGGAAGAGAGCGGTGTGGATGAGAGAGCAACGGTTGCGAAACAGTATTTACGATGACGAAGAGGCGAGTAGTGTTAAGACGACGACGACGATTAGAAGCTAGCGCGGGCTGTTGCCTCTTGACCAAGTGCGGCGTATTTCTTTGTAAATATTCTTGTATATAGCTTTTCGTCTGCGTCTTCCTACGTAACATATCTGGTGGAGGTGGACGTTCCCTGTACCTCGTCACGGAGCATCGCATGGACGGCTCGTCGAGCCTTCCTCCATGGCTCCCGCCGACGACAACTCGAGTCCGCAGGCTCCGACACCAGCTGCCATTTCGACGACCTACATCACTCTCCCCGCTCCCCGTGATCCTGGCGTATTCTCGGGCAAAGATGGGGAAGACATCGAGGATTGGATCAGCCTGTAGGAACACATCAGCCGTAATAACTGGTGGGACCGTTCTATCACGCTCGCCAACGTAGTCATTTACCTCGGTGGCAGACTTCGACCTTGGTTGCGGACGCACGAAGATGAGCTCACAGTTGGGATTCGCTTAAGCAAAAGCTCGGAGACTTGTTCGGCAACCCCTACGGTCACCAACTCGCCGCGCAGAAGGTGCTTTCCGGCCGCGTGTAGACGTCAACAGAGCCCTACGTCACGTACATTCAGGATGTCTTGGCTCTGTGCCGCAAAGTTGACGCACACATGACTGAGTCAGACAAGGTTTCCCACATCCTCAAAGGCAATGCCGATTACGCCTTCGACTTGCTCGTTTTCAACAACGTGGCGACGGTGGATGCAGTTATAAGAGTGCCGCCGCCTGGAACTCGTTAAAAGCCGACATATCGGCCAGCAGTTTGCCCGTCTTTCCCACACGCAAGCGACATCTTCCCGTGCCGATGCTCCTCGTCACAACAACACTGGCGATGTTACCAGGATCGTCCGGCGTGAGATCGAGGCCGCATATCCGACTGCCTTCGACTCCAGCCCCTCCAACGCACCTACAGTCACAGTTTCCCTGATCCAGGCAGTTGTCCGCCAGGAGTTCGAAAACATGGGTCTTCACACCATTTGCTCGGCCCGTCGCCCTGATACCCGTCCGGCTTCTTCGATTCCGCCCCGTCCCTCATCTTCTTACCCACCACGTTTCCGCAACCCATCTGAATGGCGCACTGCTGACGACAAGCCCATTTGTTGTCGCTGCCATCGAATCGGGCACATTTCTCGGCACTGTCACAGTCGCTGGAGTTCCCCGACCCGGCCTACTGATATTGCCTACTCTCCCCCCCCCCATGTGGCCCTTCTCATCCCTATACCGCAGGCTCCGATAATGCCGCCACTTATTCTTCTGCGCCGAACCGCCCCTATTCTCGTTCGCCTTCGCCCCAAGGACGACAATCTCGCTCTCCCCAGCCCCGTCGCTCCTATTCGCCGACTCCTTTCGCACGCCGCTCCCAGCCGGAAAACTAGATGATGCAGCGCCTCGATGTGACGCTGCATTGCTACCTACGCCGCCAAATCCTCTACTGACGTCGCCCACTCATCTGAACCTTCTTGACGTGCAAGTCGACGGTGTTTCTGTGTCTGCTCTTTATACACTGGGGCGCATGTGCCGGTAATGAGCACTGACCTTCGTAACTGGCTGAAGAAAATAATCACTCCCGCCACGACGCCTGTTGTCCGTGTAGCCGATGGCGGAACAGCCCCCGTAATTGGTATGTGTGCCGTCCGCTTCTCCTTTGCCGACCGCTTCACTATCGTGCTAATAAAGTCATCGCCCACTGTCCCCACGACATCATCCTCGGCAAAGACTTCCTCTCCGCACATTCTCCTCTCATCGATTGTTCCGCCAGTACTCTCCGCCTTGACCTGCCTGTTCTGGATCCCGCTGAACCACACCTCAGTCGCCTCAGTTCCGTCGACTTCGTTCACTTGCCACCTTCGGCACTGACTTACGTTTACTTACTGTCATCCCCACCAGTCCCCGACGGTCACTACATCGCGGCTCCTATGCAAGACGTCCTCCTTACACACGGGATCACAGTAGCTCATACAGTTTTAACTATTACGGCGAATTGCGTCTGCCTGCCAGTGGTCAATTTTGGCTTCACGACACAAGTGCTGCCACGCTGGATGTCTCTGGCCCAGCTTTGCTCATTCGAGGATCACTCAGTAGCATCTATTGCAGTAGACGACAATTCAGCCGATCCTCCTCTAGCATCGCAGACGGCAACGTGTACCATCGCCGACTTACAGAAAATTATTGTGCCCGACATGCCGTCCGAGCATGCTCGTGAGCTCTACCGCGTTCTGTTTTCCTACCACGACATTTTTTACTTTAACGATCGTCCTTTGGCCCAAACTACAGTTGTTAAACATAGCATTAATATCGGCGATGCTCCTCCTATTCATCGCCGCCCGTATCGAGTGTCACCGGCTGAGCGTCAAGTTATTCATGCCGAATTTCGCAAAATACTTGCCAAGAACATTATTGAGCCATCATGTAGGTCATGGGCGTCACCTGTTGTACTGGTAAAAAAGAAGGATGGCTCCTGGCGCTTTTGTGTGGATTATCGGCACCTTACCAGGGTTACCAAAAAGGACGTGTATCCACTACCTAGGATTGATGACGCCCTTGACTGCCTTGACGCCTTGACGGTGCTCGCTATTTCTCCTCTATTGACCTTCGCTCCGGCTACTGGCAGATTGCCGAGGACGATCTCGACCGCGATAAGGATGGTTTTGTAACACCCGACGGTCTTTATCAATTCAAAGTGATGCGGTTCGGTCTATGTAACGCTCCTGCCACTTTTTAAGGCATGATGGAGTCCCTTCTTCACGGTTTCAAATGGTTCCCGTGCCTGTGCTACTTTGGACGACGTTATAGTATTCTCCCCAACATTCGCTATGAACCTGGAGCGCCTCTCAGCAGTCCTGGACGTGTTTCGATGAGCCGTTCTGCAACTAAATGCATCGAAGTGCCAATTCAGCCGTCGCCAGATTACCGTCCTTGGACATCTCGTTGACGCGAACGGAGTGCAACCGGACCCAGTCAAGATCCACACTGCTACGCACTTCCCTGTTCCGAAGTGTGTCAAGGATGTGCCCAGCTTCATCGGCCTTTGTTCGTACTTCCGCCGTCTCGTTAAAAATTTCGCGGCCATATCACGACCACCAATCGAGCTTTTGAAGAAAGACACCCCTTTCCAGTGGAGCGATAACGAGGCCTCTGAATTCTCGCATCTAATCCACCTTCTCACAACGACTCCCGTTCTGGCCCATTTCGATCCTTCTGCGCCTACCGAAGTCCGGACTGATGCCAGCGGTCACGCAATTGGCGCAGTACTGGCACAACGCCAGCGCGGCCACGACTGCGTTATCGCTTACGTCCGCAGGCTCCTCTCACCTGCGGAGCGCAACTATTCCATCACTGAGCGTGAGTGACTTGCCCTAGTTTTGGCGGTTGCGAAGTTCCGCCCATGCTTATATGGCCGACCCTTTTCCGTTGTCACAGACCATCACGCGCTTTGCTGGTTATGCTCACTGAAAGATCCTACGGGGAGGCTTCATCGCTGGGCCTTACGCCTCCAAGAATATTCGTATTCTGTCACCTAAAAATCGGGGAGACTACACAAGGACGCTGACTGCCTGTCTCGCTACCCGGTAGACGAGCCTGACGACGCCGACAGTAGTACCGCCAACGGCATTTTCTCTGTGTCTGCCTTCGCTAACATCGCCGATCAGCAGTACCGGGACCTTTCGCTGCGAGCACTCATCGAGCGTCTGCGCTCTACACCTACCGACGCATCCGTTAGCCGATATGTCCTCCAGGGCGGCTTTCTGTACCGAAGAAACTTCCTCCCTGACGGATCTGATCTTCCTGTCGTGCCGAAACTTCTACGACAGACTGTGCTATTTGAAGTGCATGACGCACCCACTGCAGGACATCTTGGGGTAACCCGCACGTAAACCGCGTCCGCCGCCGCTTTTATTGGTCTGGTCTCGCTCGCTCCGTCCGACGCTATGTTGCTGCCTGTGATCACTGCCAGCGTCGGAAAACACCTCAGGTGCTACCTGCCTGTCATCTACAGCCGATCACCATCCCTGTCGAACCGTTCTTTCGTGCTCGATTTGACCTCCTCGGTCTCTTTCCAACGTCATCCTCTGGGAACAAACGGGTAGTGGTCACAACTGATTACACCACCCGATACCCTATCACGCGGGCTTCCCCTACCAGTTGTGCCACTGACGTCGCGGACTTTCTCTTGCGTGACATTATGTTGCTTCATGGCGTGCCGCGACAGCTGTTTACTGACCGTGGTCGTAAATTCCTCTCGAAAGTTATCGCCGACATTGAGCGTTCCTGTTCCATTCAACACAAGCTGACTACCTCATACCATCCTCAAACCAATGGCCTGACAGAGCGGTTAAACCGTACCTTACCGATATGCTGTCCAAAAACGATTTCAAGGACTAACACGACTGGGGCATTGCTATTCCTTACGTCACATTTGCGTACAATTTTTCGCGGCTTGACACCACCGGATTTTCTTCATTTCATCTACTGTACGGTCGCGAACCGACCTTGCCCCTAGACACGGAACTTCCTCCTGCTGCGATCTCAACAAGCCAGTATGCGCGTGACGCCATCGCCCTCGCCGACCATGCACGCCAGCTTGCCCGTGCTTGACTGACGGCCTCGCAAACCACCCAGCAACGTCAGTAGAACGCCCGCCACCGTGACGTACAGTTTTCGCCTGGTGCGCTCGTGCTCCTGTGGTCGCCCTCTCGCCCCGTCGTACTTTCAGAGAAGCTTCTTTCGCGATACACAGGGCCCTACCACGTGCTGTGCCAGATGACGCCTGTGACGTACGAAATTGCTCCTGTGAGTTCAAACTCGTCTTCTACTCTGGCATCTAGTGATGTCGTGCACGTCAGTAGGCTCAAGGCCTACTAAACCGCTTCTGGGTCCGGCCTTTAGTCGCTCCGGGACGGCGCTTTTGCCGCCGGGGGTAGTGCTACGAAACAGTATTTGTGATGACGAAGAGGCGAGCAGTGTGAAGACGACGACGACGATTAGAGGCTAGCGCGGGCTGTTGCCTCTGGGCCAAGTGCAGCGTATTTCTTGGTAAATATACTTGTATATAGCTTTCCGTCTGCGTCTTCCTACGTAACAATATTAAGGGCATGAAATGTAGCTGGGCAGGCCACGTAATGCGTAAGTTAGGTAGCCGACGAACCATTAGGATTACAGGATGGTTGCCAAGATAAGGGAAGCGCAGTCGAGCACGAAATAAGACTACATGGCGGGATGAAATTAGGCACTTCGCAGGTGCGAGTTGGAATCGGTTGCGCAAGACATAGGCAACTGAAGATCGCAGGAAGAGGCCTTCGTCCTGCAATGCACATAAAATACGCTGGTCACAACAAGACATGAAACGGCCTATCGCAATAAGGCGGAATGTTGTGGGCACCGGCCCTCTCAACCGTAGCCTTCGCAGTGCAAGGCATTGAAGAAAAAGCGGGAGCACTACGAAATGGATCAAAGGCGATCGTTGATTGCCAATAACTCCGCTTCGGCTGAACGCACTGAGGTACTATCTGCTCCAAAGTAATTCTGAAATAGCATTGTTTAACCTTGAATGCATTTCTCGGCGTCCCTAAAAGAGGTGCAGGGCACGTTTACAATATAAGGGGCTAAAGTGCTCTAAGTCTGTACATGAAGAAAGACGTAACTTGCCAAAGAATACATTCTAATGAGATGTCTACACTCTTTGGCGATTACGTTGTATCAAAACAATAATCACCATCTGTCGTACTTGCGTTCCTTTTCTTTGAAACACCATCCTAGCGGCTTTCCTGTCAGGGATGGCATATCACGCTGATAACACGCATACCATTCATTGCATGGAAGCACCCAGCGCGCAACGTTAGAGAAAGGAAGGGCACGTCGGCTGAATTGCCTTTGTAGACTAGACGAGCTCGAAAGGGTGCAAACTCTTCTTAGAGTCTACAAGAAACTAACTGATAAGTATAACGCTAACGGCAGTGGACAGCAACACATGATAGGGTGGTAAACAAAGTCATAGACGCAAAATCTGGATGGGTGCGGTGACGCGCAAGCTCGCTACAAACTTTTATGGACCAAGGAAAAATGAAATCAGATTAGAAACTCTTCACGATACATAAAACGCCACTACTTTATGTACTGCTCGAAGCTGAAACTAGACGCCACAGGAAAGATATTTTTAGGAGACATTGCTGTTTATGCATAACGCGTGCAAAGAGCAGAAGTCATTAAACATATGCTTCGTTAACAGGGCGCAATGTCTGTCCAAAGGCAATGTTGTAGCTCTTCCGGAAACCCTTGATATGTTAAGAATAGTTGAGGAAATGTAAATGTATCTTAGACGGTGGAAAAAGGCAAACCACAGCTATATTATTGGCGGCACAATAATCCCGAACGCGGAATGTCAAAAATCTATGTACAACCTGAGAGGAAAACTGAATGTGAGTGGATTGATGGACGGCGAATCTCTCGCATCTACCACGATTCTACCCACTTCACCCAATAGCGTTCCATCCGTAACCTTTTAATATTGCCCTAAAGTAATAATATTCTTTTTATTTTGTGTTTCCCACCGTTAATAATAAACGAACCCCCAACCGACTCACTTGGCCTTTTCACTATTTTTAACGTTCAATACAACGGTATGCCTAACGATGTCCTCAGTTACGACAGAGGGACACGTTAAAGAAAGCGGTTCCACAGTTCCGCCCCATACCTACATGGAGTAGTCATGGACATATTTTTTCACCCGTGCGCCTACGTAATCGGCAATGGCGGATTCGGCCATGATTTGTAACTGATAAAAATTGCGTTGATCTCCCGCTATCTCTTTTGTAGCGTAAAGCTACACTACGCGGGTTGGAGCCGAGCTTTGCGGGCTTCTGTGCCTACCATACTGCGCCTGCTCGAGAGGCGCGTGATGTCACGAGAGGCGCAGCTGCATCGCCCTCGCCGCCGCCGACTTCGGCGCATTCCAGAGGTGTGACGTCACAGTCTCCGCAGACGCGCCGGCGCCGTGTGCGGCCGCTGCTGCATTTCAGGCCTAAATATAGCCTGACGTAGCGTGAACGCGCGCACACGTTACGTCACGTTGGCGAGAACAACAGCGCGTATAGTTCGACCCATGGTTCTATGCACTGGCGCCGCCAACGTAACCAGACGCGGCCAACCAAGCCAACGCGCTCCGACGCCCGGCGTTTAACGACGCTCGCCCGCGCGCCGATAACGTCGGACAACGCGCCTCTGCGATTGCGGCGCCCCGCGGCACTGCGCATGCGCGAGGAGGCAGACGGTTGATGCAGCGCGCTCGACATGGAGGTTACGGAGAGTCGAGCCGCTGCTAGTCGGCGCAAAAGATTGGAAAATTAAGCGAACATAACCGTACCTTTACGCTACGCATATCCTAGCGAAGCCACTGCCAATTTTTTTTTTATTCTTGCTTTGCTTTCCTTTTAACCATACTTGTCGATCGCTACCACTTTAGCTGTCGTAGTACCTAGAAGGAAACCGTGTTCTTGGCGCTCACCTCCAACATAGTCTTAACCTCTTGATTTCCGCTTGTGTTCCCCGTGACGGCAACGGCTCTCACAAGTCCATCTATGCCGTGCACAGACATTAGGCCGGAGAGTAGGGCCGGGTCTTGGGCGCCCGTGTAATCAAATACTTTTCCGAAGTCAGGAAGCCCGGATTCTTGATCATCGAGGGTGTTTTGCTGTACTGCGTGGAAAAGATGAGAGGCGTTTGCTCGTCGCTTGTCGACATGGTCTTCCTCCATGCAAATGTATTTCAACATGTTTCAACAGGAATTACGAAGGATTGTCGACAAATGTGTCAAATTTACACAATACATAACACTCGACGAGGCATTGCACGAAATTCAGCGCTGTAGAAAGGTGCGTTTCGCATTTTTTAATCGGTCATCGTAATTAGAGAGTAGTCAAATAAGCCTTTAATGCGCTGTCACAACGTGTCGCTCTTGAAAATTGTTCTTGCAGATGTCCTCTACATGAGAAGAGATCAATGATTTGTTCTACATTACTTCCGCAACGCGGCACGTCGAAGGCCACGTCAAACATGGCAAAGCAAGATTTTCTTGTGGAGCCATAAGGAGCGACTGAATCGAAGGCATACGGGGGGGGGGGGGGGGGGAGTCCGCTGCTTTTTCTTGGCCACCACTCCACATGACTGCTAAAAACGAGTTGCTTCCGCAGATTTGGGGAGTGCGCCTTAAGGGGCGATGGACAGGAATTAAACTGCCTGAAGATAGCATTTCTTTAATTATAACGCCAACATAAGCCAGTATGCATGGCAAATGTTTGCCACCAGGTGGCATCCTAAGATACCCAGTTGAAAATTTTAAAAAAGGGCACCAAACATGCATTTTGGCCACACGCCGTGGCGTTTGCTTTACTATTTGTTGTTTTTTTATTTTTATTTAGCATTTTCGATAGCTCTGTATGCACCCTCCAAGGTATCATAACAATCTCGATAGTTCCCGCATCGACACTTCATTTGGTGCAGGGGCCCGAAAACTAAGCTTGTGGGTGCATTCGATATCGCCGTTTATGACGGACTCAATTAAGACAGTTATGTTAACCACGGAAAAAAAATTTTTTTCGGCCTTTAGCCACGGGTGGGTCTCGCGATGCTGTGTTGAGCAGGACGCACTGCGAAAGAAAGAAAGGGGTAAAGGTGAGCGAAAGAAAGGGTAGTATAATGCAATCCAAAGAAAATCATCGGGAAAACTACGCACCTGGACCGTTTTAGGCAAACTTTTTCGGAAATTTAAGCTTTAAATCACGTTTTCTGAAGACTCCACTTTTGCTGACAAACGCGACGTTTTCTGGGCAGCTGCTGTACTTTCCAAATAGATTTTTTTGTTATTTCTGAACGCTTGTGACGGCTACTGCACCTAATGGATGGTTTTGTCACCAGAACATTGTTTTTATTAATAGTAGGGGTGTGCGAATATTGAAATTTTCGAATACGAATCGAATACGAATAAGGAGAAAAACTCTCTTCGAATATCGAATACATGTGTAGTATTAAAAAATTTGAAGAGCGGTAACAATACCTTTATTACCCTTTTAAAAGTATTTGACATAGTAGTTCTGCGGAAACCCGCAAGGTGGGGAGAAGTAATGAATAAAGGGAAAATCAGACATCCACCCGTTCGTAGCAATTGCTACAAAGGAAACCCATACGGGTTCCTCGAAAGAAAAGCCTCATAATTGAAGAAAAATTCGTCCTGGTGCGGGACTCGAACCCGGGACCACCGCCTTTCCGGGGTAACCGCTCTACCATCTGAGCTAACTAGGCGGCTAGCAGATGCCAGGGCGAAGTCGAATTTGTCGACAACACGAAGCAAAGGCAAGTGTTTGACATAGTAGTTCTGCGGAAACCCGCTAGGTGGAGAGAAGTAATGAATAAAGGGAAAATCAGACATCCACCAATCAGGCTTTTCTTTCGAGAAACCCGTATGGTTTTCCTTTGTAGCAATTGCTACGAACGGGTGGATGTCTGATTTTTCCTTTATTCATCCTTTTAAAAGTAATTGCATTTTACAAGGTTGCTTCCAATTAAAGAGGTACTCATTATAGATAATGGACGCAGGTAATGCTCTCAGTCAGGTAAAACGCTTGTTACAGATTGTCGTGAAGGAAAATTAACTGCTCAATATGGTCAGAAAGCAAACGCTCTCTATGCACTGTCACATTTCTACCGGTAGAAAAGACTCTTTCACTAGGAACTGAGGTGGCAGGGATCGCCAAGTACTTCCGGGCGAGTGCACTTAAAAGCGGGTACCTGAAGCGGCCAATGGACTGCCACCACTCACAAGGATTCATGCCCCTTTCCAGCAGAGGCTTTTCCGCGTAGTCTAACTTCCCTCTCAGGCGCAGATGCCAAATGTGTCTTCTCTTTGTTCGTCACTAGATCGTCAAACGTATTCCATACACTCGATGCCACCAGTGGACGCGAAGTGGACGCTGGCACGGCAGTGTCCCCACGGTGTTCCACGACAGCTGCCTGGAGCTCCCTTGTCACAAGGCCTTTCAGCCAGATCATCTGACCAGATGCCTGATGAACTCTGGTCTTAAAGCGCAGATCAAGAAACATGAATAGGCTGGCCACTTCATCAAATTCGCACTCCGCACAAAGAGCCTTGATACATTTTGCAACAATGTTAGCAAACCCTGAGTTGCCTTTGCAACCTTCAAGGCAATGGGGCATTCCAAATATAATTGTAACTATGAAGCTTGGTGAAAAAAAAAACCAAACTGATCATGTCTCAAGGGCCTGAAGCAAATAGACTGAAACAGAGAATACCGATAATGAGCGGATCATGCGAATGCGGAGCAAGCATACAATTGGTTAATTGCTCAATTATTCGCAGTCTATCCGAATATTCGCCGTTTCCACCGTTATTCGGCCGTCCTCGAATATTCGTGAATTTCCGAATATGCATTTCTCGAATCGGATACGCTTCGAATAAGGAAAATATTCGATTCGTATTTGAAATTTCGAATATACGCACACCCCTAATTAATTGCAGTGTATAAGAAAATGGCTTAAACTTTGAGTCTTTGGCATCTAAACTTTCTTTTTTACTATACAATGGTGAAAGCTAGAATTATTATTTTGGTTCGGAACAAAGCCTCGTGCATATAAAACTAGAAAAACTTGGAGCGATTCGCCTACATAACAACTTTCAGATACGTTCCTTCGAGGAATAAAAAGGAATTAAGAAATTATATTTTAAAAGCAAATGTGTGTTTTGTGCCGTCTACCATGGCATTAGGATTCATGTATTACAAACAGTCATTTTGAAATATGTTGCTTAAACATATGCAAAGCTAGAGGCAGTTCTTGCCTAGGTCCGCTGTCCATCTCTCCATGAATTATGGAGTAGATTTATATCTTGCATAAAGAGGAGTTCATGAAGGCATCATGCCTCCCTACTGTTCCAATTCACTTCAACGTAGGCTAAGGCGCTACTACTGATGGTTGTTACATAAAAGAATCGCTGGTGGGCGAGCAAGAGGTGGCAAACAAAAACTGTTTCAACCCTCTTTAGAGCAGTTGGTTGTAGCAAAAAAGTGAAACCAGCATTCTAAGGACCAGTGGCAGACTTGCTGGGCGTTCGCAAATACAAGTCCGCAAACGCGTAGCGTTCCGTGCATTGGAGTTTCGCTCGAAGCAATCACTGCGATAACAAGAGCGCGTGGACATTGATGCCGCCCGGCGTGAACAGCGCCCCCCCCCCCCCTAGGCTTGCAGGCGTCGTGGACATATCCGACGCGACGGTCAGTGCCCAGGAGGCGGGAGCTCATCGTGAGAAGCCGCGTTTACATGGATGCAGTAGAAGCGCTTCACACTAATTTATCGTATGCCATATAGTCACGCGTCAGTGTTTGCACGAACGTGCATCATCCTGTCTTAAAAGTCCCTTGATAATTTGAAACTACCGCCACTCCTTGAACTCTGCCGCCGTCGCGCTACCTCCTCGCCTCCTCCTCGCCTTTTGTGCGTCCCCCGCGGCAGCCTGTTGTGCCCCCGTTTTTCTGCACGACGATTGCTCGCCCTACCGTTGCCCTTGGAAACGCGCGGATATGTTTTTCTTTTTAGTTTGCGCCATTTTCTCCTCAGCTCGGCTGGCTCGGCGCTTCAGCTCGGCGAAGCGGTCGTTGTACGCTCTGTTTCCAGCTCTATGTGCTAGTGCTACGCCGTACTGTTGCGCATCTAACTGCAGCAGAAGCCTGAAGATGGTTATGCCATATTTATGATACCACAAGGAAAGCCTGACCGCTTGCGCAGGAAGCAGTGGCTACATAACATTGGCCGAAAGAACTTTTTTCCCACACAGAACTGCGTTTTTTTGCGAGCTGAGGCGTATTTCTTATTGCTCGGAGCAACGCATCCTGAAATCCTGCATTTTTTTTTTCATTCTTCAAGCCTGCTCACCAGCGATTTTGTTGAGGCAATTTGTGCGTTTGCATAAAAATTGGCAATGGCTTAGCTCGGCTATGCCAGGATATACTAGCGAAAGCTAAGGCATAGCATGGTTGGCCTTGATTAATCTTGATTGCAAGTCCAGGTTAGTCTGGTTGTCTAGCTATGTTGCGGCGTTTAGCCAGTCGTTCGGCGCGCTGTTCGTCTGTTTCCTGGGCGATTCGTTTCCTTCATCTCGTTCCGATGTCGATTCCAGGCCTCCTCCTGCTTATCAGAATTGTCGCCGTCCATACTGCCGCCTCAACGGTGGTTGCGGCGCACGCGAGCTCTCCTTTTGAATCCTCCGACATGTTATCAGGCATGCGACGCAGCTGGCGAAGCGAGCGGAAGCGAGCACAACGACGAGGAACGTGGTGTGACGTCCTACCAAACGGCGGCGACGGAAAGATGCGGCGCTGCGCATTGGCGGAACAGCTGTGGCTCGGTGCTACTAGTGGCACAAGCGCATTAGTGACTAGGGAGCGAGAGAGGGAGAGAGAGAAATGTCCGCGGCGAGGCGCGCCTTGTGACGTCATGTGCCTCCTCGGAGCACCACCATGGCGAAATCGCAAGTTCGCGGGCAGTAAAGCTTTTGCTTTAACAATGCAGTTGTTCCCAGTATGTTTAATATTCTGCGCCCGCTCCATCACCTCGCACGTAGCCAACTGTTGTTATTCAGTGGGAAACTCAGCAGTATAGATTCTGCTTTCCGCTGCGAACACTTATGTGCGAAGATACAGCATCTCGATCGTACTTTGCGCGATTGTTAGGATTCGTTGCCTGTTTTACGGAAAATTGAAATAGCGGCCTGTGGAGGAGCTATCATTTCTTGCTTACTTCGATCTGTGCGCCAGTCAGATACAATGAGTGCGAGCCTTGAACGAATTAGTGGCAAATATACCCGTGGTATTGCAGGTGACGAGCGCTAGCTAGTCCACATTGTGTTCTTTATTTAAGTTTTAAGGCGAAAGCCTTCAGATCTCTATGTTTCAAGGTCGCGTTGTGAACAGAAAACGTCACGTGGCCCAAGGAATGCCACAGGCGACCCAAACCATGTCCACCCCTGTATAAGATAATGATTAGCCAATTTAATGACTCATTAGTGATTGAATTGGCGTGTATTAGGGAGGATTAGAGCGTATTAGGCTGAATTAGGCTGGATTAAGGTGGATTTTGGTTGATGAAATATCGTCAAGATAGATTATGATGGATTAGAGTTCATGAACAAGGATTAGGGAGTATTAAGGTGGATGAACGAGGATTAAGGCCGCTTAGGGTAGATTAAGGTGAATTAGGGTTGATAGAAGAGGATTAAGACTGATTAGGACGGATTAGGGTTGGTGGAAGTGGATTAGAGTGTATTAGGGTGTATTAAGCAGTAATAAAGTTGATTGAGGTGTGTGAATGAGGATTAAGGTGCATAAAAGATGCTTAAGGTGGATTAAGGAGCATTACAGCGGATTAAAGTGAATTAAGGTTGATGAGGGAGTATTAAGAACAATTAGCTTCGATTAAGCTAGATTAGCGTGTATTAGGAAGGATTAAGGTGCATCAACAAGGATTACAGTGGATTACGGATGATAAGGATGTAAAGTCTACTGTAATAAACATTACTCTATTCCAATCCATCGTGCACTTAATCGGCCTTAATTCCCTTAATGTACCTTAATCCATTTTAACTCATCATAATTCACCTTCATCGACGTTAATCCACCCTAGTCCTCCTTAATGCCCCTTAATTCTCCTTAATCGACCCTGATCGTCCTGCATTCACTCTAATCCACCTTCATCTACATTAATCCACCTAATCATCTTTAATCCACCCTAATCCTCCTTCATTCACTTTAATGTACGCTAGACCACCACAATCCACCTTCATAGACCTTAATCCACCCTAATCCACCTTCATTCACTTGAATCCACCATATTCATCCCTAATGCACTTTATTCCACAATCATTCACCGTAATCCACATTTATCGACTTTAATCCGCCTTAATTCTTCTTAATACACCTTAATTCATCTAATTCATCTTATTCCAATCACTAATCAATAATTATTTAACTTTGCCAATCAGTAATCATCTCTTATACACGGCTGCACATGCTTTGGTTTGCTTCCGGCCTTCCTTCGGTCACGTGATATTTCCTGTAGCTCACAACGCGACGTTGAAACAGAGATCTGACGCTTAATAAGCCCCACACAAAGGGATATGCCAAAGCAATACTTGATCAGACGCAATGTAAAGCATCTTATCATGTGACAGAAATATTATCTGGAGTATAGAACTCGCCTCAAAGCTATTTTCATATCAATATGGCTTTAAGAAAAAAACCAACCTCTTCATAGACGTTGCCTTCAGCATTATCGATGCTGTTATGAGCATTGCTCAAAATTTTCAACACCACTGGGGCGCGCAACTGGCCCAAAATAACACGCCTCCAGGAATGCTGCGGCACGTCCGCGGGAGCTCAGGAGAAAAAGCATGCCGTGTGCAGCCGGCGGGCGAGGAGAATCGAGGAGTAAAACGCCGTGAGGAGGAGAGTGTCGCTACTTTCAAATTATCATGCGGTTTTATCCGGATGGATGGATGGATGGATGATTGTAGCTCAAGCCTTTGAATCGGGCGGCGGCGGCGCGCGCCACCTAGCCTTTAATGGTTCTATATACATGCATACCTATGTATTTACTCCTTTACTTTTGCGTTGATATTGTCCACCAATCAGATAGCCTCCGTTTAGTTATTTCTACCTGTTCAAAGTCTATTCTACTTTCACTGTCTTAAAACCCAAGGCTTTGAATAGTTCCCCGTTAGATTCAACTGCAGGGTGAAGTTGTTTACAAGCAAGTATCAGGTGTTCCGCCGTTTCCTCCTCCTCTCTACACGCCTCACACACCAAATCTACCTCCTGGTATCTGGCTCGGTAAGTTTTAGTCCTCAGTACACCTGTCCTGGCTTCGACCAACAATGAGCTTCCCTTAGAGTTATCGTAAATATTTTCTTTGGCTATTTCTTGCTTAAACGTCCTGTATGTCTCCAATGCCGATTTGGTTTGCATCTCTGTACTCCACATACCCCTCTCTGCCTCCTTAACCTTTTTCTTGACAGATGCTTCCTTACTTGTTCCCCCGCTACTGCCCAAGTATTTGCTTGTCAATTTTCTAGTTCGCTTCCTCCACCTCGTGTCAACATTCCTCGTGTATAAGTAACTGAAAACCTTCCTAGCCCACCGAATGTCCCCCATTTTTCTCAATCGCTCCTCAAATGCTATCTTGCTACTAGCCTCTCTGCCCTCGAAAGAAGACCATCCCAGATCCCGCTGCACTCCAAGATTTGGTGTCTTGCCATGCGCTCCCAGAGTGAGCCTACCCACACCACGTTGCCTAATTTCCAACTGTTGCCGGGTCTCTGTTCTAATACATAGAACTGCATTGGCAAAAGTCAGGCCTGGTACCATTACCCCCTTCCATATCCCTCGTACTACCTCGTACCTATTGTAGTTCCACAGTGCCCTACTCTTCATAATCGTTGCACTTCTGTTACCTTTAGTCGTTAGATATTTTTCGTACTCTGTCAGATACTCAATGCCATTATTTATCCACACCCCAAGGTACTTGTATTTATCGACTATCTCCAGCGTGGCCTCCTGTATCTTATGCTCGCCGCAACTGTTATCATTAAAAATCATGACTGCTGATTTTTCTTTGCTAAACTTCAAGCCTAACCTGTTTCCTTCTGCACCACATATGTCCATTAATTCCTGCAGATCTTCTGCATTGTCAGCCATTAATACAATATCATCCGCGTACATCAGTCCTGGTAATGACTGTTCAATCAATTTTCCTTGTTTGAGAAATGATAGGTTGAAGCCGAGTCCGCTTTGCTGTATTTTAGCCTCTAGACCTTGTAGGTACAGCATAAACATCAGAGGTGACAATGGGCACCCCTGCCTAAGCCCCCGCCGAATTATCACAGGCTCCGGAACCTGCTTTTCCCATTGTATAATCACCCGGTTACCTTTATAGATATCTTTTAAGAAATTGGTTACTCCATCTTGCACTCCTAAAGTTTCCAGAATGCCCCACAAGCCCTCTTGAAGTACACTGTCATAGGCTCCCTTGATGTCCAAAAAAGCCAGCCATAGGGGTCTGTGTTCCTTTTCAGCTATTTCAATGCACTGTGTTAGCGAGAACAGATTGTCTTCTAGCCTCCTATGCTTCCGGAACCCATTTTGTAGCTCTCCAAGTACCCCCTCGTTCGCTACCCATGCCTGCAGTCTGCCCTTGATAATCTGCATAACCACCCTGTAAACCACTGACGTCACTGTTATAGGCCGGTAGTTATTTATGTCAGCTTTGTCCCCCTTTCCCTTATATATCATTCTCATCCTACTTAGCCTCCATTCGTCAGGTACTTTACCATCCACTAGCATTTTGCTCACCACCTCCCTCAATGCTTTTTTAGATTTCGGGCCCAATTTCTTTATTAACATAATTGGAATACCATCGGGGCCTGCCGATGTGCTTTTATTAACATAATTGGAATACCATCGGGGCCTGCCGATGTGCTACTTGGTACCCTCTTCTCCGCCCTTTCCCACTCTTTTTGTCCAAGCGAAAGCAGTGGGTTGACCGGGCTATCCCTCTCCGACGCACTGCATGTACCATTTGTCTGTTTTGTAAATTTTTCCCTCATCATGGTTCCTATATGCTCCGTTGCCGCCTCTCCTTCTAACCGAGTACCTTGAGCTGTTACTATATACCTCTGCTCTAGGCTTGTCCTATTACCCAAGGAGTTCAGATGTTGCCAGAATTTTCTAGCTGCCTGTTTATCTTTTTTATTGCTTATTTTTGACAGCCATTGGGACCCTTTTGTCTTGATTTTCTCGTTGATCAAATAAGATGCTTCCCTTTCACATTTAATGTAGTTTACCCATTTCCTCTCTACTTCTGCTTAAGGTTCTGCGCCCCTGTGGCTGCAGCGTCGCCTCACTCGGGGCGCGTTGTGCAGCTTCACTATAACTACGCCGTTTCACCGGCGGCGAGCTGACGACGGCTTGCTTTGGCTTTCTGCCTCCCACTTCGCCTGTAGGGTCTACCCTACTTTCCGAGTTTTTGCCAACACTTTGTTGTCCTGACCCGACCTTCTCCGCTGCCCGCGTCTCCAGCGCGTCGAGCCGCCTTTCCAGTTCGGCGCTCCTTTCTTTTTCTGCCTCAAGCTCGGCCACGGTCCTGACTAACTGCGCGGCCTGGGCCGCCTCCACCTTGATAAATTGTCAACTTTCGCCTGCAGTGCTACCCGCTTCTCCTGTTCCTCCCTCAGTTCTGCCTTAAGCTCGTCGAACTTAGCCGCCCAATTCCCTTCCAGTTTTTGGACGGCTTCCCTGACGCCTTCGCACGACCTGCGCGTGAAGCTAGACCCCTCCGCGTCTGCTAAATTCTGTAACTTAGTTTCGTCGAGGAAGCACCATCGCAGGCACTCGTCGCACTGCACTTGCTCCCCGTCCCCCGCGGCCTTCGCGTTCTTCGATTTCATCGCAAGGCCTACGTCCCGAGGCCCAACGAGGAACTTCGCCAAATCACTCAAGCAAAGCCGACCTCGACCGCTATCCCAAACTAAAATAAAGAATTGCCACTCCCTACCCCATGCAAGAATCTGAGGAGCTAGCTGAAATAATTAACGAAGCCTATCAATAGGTCCCTCCTACCAACTAGGCCTAACGGGGGAGCCGCCAGACCTAGACAAAGCCGGTGAGTTTGCTACTCTTACCAAGAATTCAAAATTTGCGCCCCTACTCCATGCAACAGAAAATACTTCAAAACACTAGCTAATAAAGATAAAAAGGTACTTAGCTACGAACGAAGTCGCTGAAGCCTCGACCACAGGAGCGTCCGTACCGCCGTCCGCCAAGGCCAAATCCGAACGATCCTGTCCAGCAAACTAACGCCGCCTGGTGTCACATCTGAGAGTTAGCAGTCCGATAAGTCTGCCCTTGCAGTCGCGATGTGAAGTGCACCGAAATTACCTGCAGTACGTCGGCTACATTCCCGCGGATTCTCCTTCATTTGTCCGTGTGGGCAAATTGACGCGACGTTTATTTCGCGGAAGCGTACTGTACTGCAGCAGGATATTAAAATTTCCTAACATGTCCGCAACTGTTATAATGAGCAGTCGTGGCCCCGCGCTGCCGTCTCTGCTTCTATCTCTACAAAGTGGACTTTTTATACGTTGGTGCCGCAGATCACGTGAGTCACAGTTATGATTGAAAAGAAGAGATCGTTTCAACGCGCGTAGTGCTCCCACGAGTGAAAAGAAACTGCGTGCGGGCTGCTTCGTAATTCTTGTTTTGATGCCCCACAGTACGGCAGCGGCGGCAGCCGGTTGGTTGGCTGGTGTTTCATCCCGCAGCGCATGCTTACCCATAATTCCTGACGCGATGCGCTTCTGTTTACGCGCCGCAAGAATGCGCGTTCTCCATCTCAGACTGAACCCTGTTTGGCACTTCGATTCGACAAGACTTCTTAGCGAGAGAATACAGTTTATTGCAGTTGTGGTTGTTCGGTTATGGTGGCTGGAGCAGCTGTTCCAGGGCCCCACTGGTTACAGCGGCTCTCCGGGCCTGGTCAAGGGTCGCCAGTTGGCTTCCCAATCCCGTTTCCGCGAGTCGCGCCTCCCACGACCAGTTATGGTGAGTGTTGTCTAGCAGCGGCGAGATGGCAGCCGCCGGGTGTGACGTGCGCTGGAATGCTATGTGTCCTAAGGTCAGTGTCTCTTAGCACCACGGGCATTTGTCGATGTATTTGTATGGGTACATCGTGTGTAGCCCGTATAAATGTGGGAAAGTGCTTCTTTGGAGGCGGCGCCGGTCTCGTGTTTGCCTCCTGTTTAGGTCTAGGCTAGGACCTTGTTAGCGAATCGCCTTGTTTACTGGAGATGCGATACGCTTGAAAAACTGATGCTATGCGTTTCTGACACATTCATGCAGACGCAGCTAGAGCTCCGGCGGCATCACGTGCTCGCCCATGCACGTGTTCGAAGCTGAACCGCTGCGCCACCGACCGCTGACGGTTGTCATCTATTGTGAACGCCGACTGAGCTTAGCAAAGACACTTCCAAGCGCTACCATTGTTTACTAACCTTGTAGGTCGTTACGAACGGCCTCCAAGGGTACCGACCTACAAAATTCTCGCAGCCAGTTGCAACTGCAGAGGTGACGTGCTTCCGAGAAGCGACCGAGCAACCCTTCCCCACCTGCGGCGGCGACTCGTATTGTAGCGGTGACGATGTACCGCACCGACTAAACGCGGTTGACGGACCAAGTATTGTTAGTAGAATCGCCAACACCTTCACAGTTCGATTGAAGGGGAATTCCTGGAAGGAGGTGCTTTGCGGTGCCTTCTCACGGGCCCTTGAAGACGCCAGACAATGGAAAGCCACGGCGGCCACTGTGCGAGGTCATCATCATCATCATCATCATTATCAGCCTGGTTACGCCCACTGCAGGGCAAAGGCCTCTCCCATACTTCTCCAAATACCCCGGTAATGTACTAATTGTGGCTATGTTGTCCCTGCAAACTTCTTAATCTCATCCGCCCACCTAACTTTCTGCCGCCCTCTGCTACGCTTCCCTTCCCTTGAAATCCATTCCGTAACTCTTAATGACCATCGGTTATCTTTCCTCCTCATTAGGTGACCTGCCCATCCCCCCCATTTCCTTTTCTTGATTTCAACTAAGATATCATTAACTCGCGTTTGTTCCTTCACCGAATCTGCTCTTTTCTTAACGTTACACGTATCATTCTTCTTTCCATAGCTCGTTGCGTCGTCCTCAATTTAAGTACAACCCTTTTCGTAAGCCTCCAGGTTTCTGCCCCATACGTGAGTACTGGTCAGACACAGCTGTTATAAACTTTTCTCTTGAGGGATAATGGCAACCTGCTGTTCATGATCTGAGAATGCCTGCCAAACGCACCCCAGCCCATTCTTATTCTGATTATTTCATTCTCATGATCCGGATCCGCAGTCACTACCTGCCCTAAGTATATGTATTCCCTTAGCACTTCCAGTGCCTCACTAACTATCGTGAACTGCTGTTCTTTCTGTTAAACATTACTTTAGTTTTCTGCAGAATAATTTTTAGACGCACCCTTCGGCTTTGCCTCTCGAGGTCAGTGAGCATGCATTGCAGTTGGTCCCCTCAGTTACTAAGCAAGGCAATATCATCAGCGAATGGCAAGTTACTAAGGTATTCTCCATTAACTCTTATCTCCAATTCTTCCCAATCCAGGTCTCTGAATACCTCCTGTAAACACGCTTTGAATAGCATTGGAGAGATCGTATCTCCCTGCCTGACGCCTTTCTTTATTGGGATTTTGTTGCTTTCTTTATGGAGGACTATGGTGGCTGTCGAGCCGCTATAGATATCCTTCAGTATTTTTACATGCGGCTCGTCTACACCCTGACTCCGCAATGCATCCATGACTGCTGAGGTTTCGACTGAATCAAACGCTTTCTCGTAATCAATGAAAGCTATATATAAAGGTTAGTTATATTCCGCACATTTTTCTATCACCTGATTGATAGTGTGAATATGGGCTATTGTTGAGTAGCCTTTACGGAATCCTGTCTGGACCTTTGGTTGACGGAAGCCTAAGTTGTTCCTGATTCTATTTGTAATTACCTTAGCAAATACTTTGTATGCAACGGACAGTAAGCTGATCGGTCTATAATTTTTCAAGTCTTTGGCGTCTCCTTTCCTATGGATTAGGATTATGTTAGCGTTTTTCCAACATTCCGCTACGCTCGAAGTCATGAGGCATCGCGTATACAGGGTGGCTAGTTTCTCTAGAACAATCTGCCCACCATCCTTTAACAAATCTGCTGTTACCTGATCCTTCCCAGCTTTCTTCCCCCTTTGCATAGCTCCCAAGGCTTTCTTTACTTCTTCTGGCGTTACCTGGCGGATTTTGAATTCCCCTACACTATTACTTCTTCCATTATCGTCGTGGGTGCAACTGGTACTGTAGAAATCTCTATAGAACTCCTCAGCCGCTTGAACTATCTCATTCCTATTAGTAATCATATTGCCAGCTTTGTCTCTTAACACATACATCTGATTCTTGCCAATTCCTAGTTTCTTCTTCACAGCTTTTAGGCTTCCTCCGTTCCTGAGAGCGTGTTCAATTCTAGCCATATTATAGTTCCTTATGTCAGCTGTCTTACGCTTACGTGCCAGGTCAGCTCGGGGAGTAAGAGGTGCCTGCTCGGGTCAGGCACCGTGTCAGCGAGAACCCACTCAGCTCGGCGTGGTAAGTGAAACCTGTGCGGAAGTGTGTGTGTGATCCCCCTCGCCCCCACAGGCGGATCGGCTACGATGACTTTGAACGCTCCGAACTGGTAGCAGGTTGAACGGCCGTTTTCCCTCGCCTAGGGATCTATGGAGGAGAGTGTTTATAAGCAGCGGTTGTGCGGCTGCTGAGTGTGCATTCCTCTTTGAGACGTGTTAGACTGATCAACTGTAACGTTCTCATGTAGATACTGTGAATAAATTTCATATTCGTCGTTCTCGATGAGAAGCAGTCCTTCCCTTCAACAACGTCCTAACCATGGATAAGTTGGCCGACGGCATGGATCACCTACCATCTATTTCATGCCCGACTCCAAACATTACAACTGGTGGCAGCGGTGACACGGACTTTGCGACGTGGTGACGTGTCTGCGGTGAGTGCTTGGTTTTGCTTTGACTCTTTAGGCTTCACTCTGTGGCTGTTCTGCTTAGAACAGTAGGGAAGCTGGATTGTTGATTGTTAGCTAGGTCGTGTTTTCCTAGGTAGGTTTAGCGAGCAAGACCAAGGCAGTAAAGCATCAATCATGGAGTTAAGGACACTGCTGAGAGGCTAATTGATGATTGTTGGTGAGCAACTGGACCTAGAGGTACGCAAGGAAATGCTAAAATCGGAATTATTGCAGCTAATTTCCGAACAGGCGAGTGAGGAAGACATTGAAATGGGGTTGGAATTTCTTAAGAAAACAGAGAAACGGGACAGAGAGAGAGAGAGAGAAGAACGGGAGACAGAAAAGCGGGACAGTAGAACGCGAGGAAGAACGCGAGTTTAGAAAAATGCAACTTGAACATGAGAGCAAACGTTTGGAGAGGTATCAAGTAAGGCAGAATCGTACCACATGGAAAGGCTGTTAAAGCCATCTGAGGTCGGGAAGGACATTGGCTTGTTCCTAGGAAATTTTGAAAGGACTTGCGAGAAAATGAACTTCGGTCCGAGTACATGGCCTCAGCGGTTGTTGCCTATGTTGCCGTGTGAGGCTGCGGAAGTAATCGCTAGACTCAGTGCGCAGGATGCATATGATTATACAAAGATTAAGGCTAGTCTTTTGAAAAAGTACCGCCTTTCAGCCGAAATTTTCCGGCAGAGGTTTAGAAGCACAGGCAAGAAGGATAGCGAGGGATATCCGGAATTTGCATATGGCTTAAAGTCAAACCTACTCGAGTGACTGAAAAGCGCGGAAGCGTACGAGAGCAGAGACATGATTGTTGAATGGATGTGCCTTGAGCAGTTTTACAGAAGCATCCCTCAATCTGTGAAGCTGTGCGTGCAAGACAGAGGAAACGTAAACACTGTGGAAATGGCGGCTGAATTAGCCGAAGAGTACGCAACGCGTAGAAATTTGAATGCCGAGGACGGAAACTGGGACGGTCGAAATGGACTGCGGAAACCATTTCCGTTCAAGAAGGGTTGGTTGACTAGACGACCGGAGCCTGTAGACGTGGAGAAAAAGCCCTCACAAAAGAGCGAGAAGTCCAACGGTGAAGCCGTACAAAAAGAGTAGCAAAGAAAATTCGAACCTTTTAGACCAATCCGCTGCTATACAAGCTACAAACTGGGACATATCGCTGTAAACTGCGGAAAGCCTAGCGTAGTTTTCTCCTACGTGGATGAAAAAGACGAGAATATGGAACTGTTACGCGGGTATCTTCACGACCTGCAAGTTACTGGCAAACCATGCCGGTGGCTGCGAGACAGTGCCGCCACGATGGACATTGTCCATCCGTCTTACGTGTCGATAGATGACTTCACTGGAGAAGTAGCATGGATTAAACAGATTGTAGAAGAACACAGCGTGTGTCTGCCCATGGCCAAAGTCAAAATCAGTGAACCGTTCGGGGAGCTAGTGACCGAGGTTGCAGTTTCCAATTTTTTTGTCGTTGCAGTACCCTTACATTTTTTTCGTATCATTCGGATCAGTTACTGCGGGACAAAGGGCTTAAACTAGGACAGGGCGTAGTACAGGTGTTGACGCGAGGTCAAGCTCGGAAAATCGCTTGGCTTTCGGTTGAAAATGCAAAAGCCGCTCCAGCGTAAGTAGCAAAAGAGGTGACTTCAGTAACCGGATCCGAGCTAGGCTGGAGGGACGAAAAAAACGGTTGAGGAAAGCCTGCCAGCTGACCATCTCACTCAGAGCGGATCACTGGGGCGTCAAATTTCACGCCGGCAGGAAGAGCCCGCTGAAGCACTCGCAAGCGAGACAGGGTCGTTACTATCATCAGCTTCAAAGAACTTTGATCAGCTCTTACGTGTGAACAGAGAGTTACTGGCAGCCGAGCCAAAGAAGGATGACAGCTTAGCTAAACTACATCACACAGCTAAAGAAGACATTGCTAGGCGCAACGTCACGATCAAGAGAGAGGAGGATTGTTGTATCGGCACTACAGAGATCGAAAAGGTAGAATTCTATATCAGTTAGTCGTACCTACTAAGTACAGGGAGGACCTTTTGAGTCTCTGTCATGGAAGTGGGTGGTAGGGCCACCGAGGCATAAACAAATCAAAGGAGAGATTGTTTATGGAATACTACTGGCCTGGCTGTTTCAAAGACGTAGAAAACTTTGTACTATCATACTACGCCTGCCAGCGCTCGGGTAAACCATGAGAAAGATGCAAAGCTCTGCTAAAGGCAGTGCCCTAATAACGGAACCTTTCAGACGACTTGTGATAGACACGGCAGGGTCTCTACCAAAGACAACGTCGGGTTACAGGTACTTGTTTAACAAGCTGTGTCCGGCTACAAAGTTTCCAGAAGCAATCCCTTTGCAACAGCTACGCTCCACCGAAGTAGTAGACGTACTTTTCACAGTATTCGCACGAGGCGGATCAAGGG
Organism: Dermacentor variabilis; assembly: GCF_050947875.1. NCBI lineage: Eukaryota > Metazoa > Arthropoda > Arachnida > Ixodida > Ixodidae > Dermacentor > Dermacentor variabilis. The sequence continues at coordinate 75,841,794 of NC_134573.1, read as the reverse complement.
TCAGTATCCACCATCGCACTGACTTCCAAATCCTTGCAAAAGTGCGGGGTAAAGTTGATACACAGTTCCGTCTATCACCCTCAGTCGAATAGTGCCAAGAGGTAGCATTCAGTGCTTAAGCGAATTTTGCGGGTGCTTCGTTACGAACACAAGGAGGACTGAGAGAATTGTCTTCCGGTCACTTTATTTGCTTTGCGAACGGTTCCTCATGAGGCTACAGGGTTCCCGCCAGCAGAATTGCTGTATGGGAGGATACTCCGTGCTCCACTGAGAATGTTAAGGCAGATGTGGGAGGAAAAACGAGAAAGTCCAACAGTGGTAAAATGCGTGCTAAATCTGCTTGACCGGCTAAGTGGAACCCAAGAACTAGTCGAAAAGAACATGGGAGTAGCTCAAAAAAACGCCAAATTCTATTACGACAAGAATGCGAGGCTTCATACGCTTAACGCAAGAGACCAGGTAACGATCCTCCAACCTTCAAGAAAGAAGAAGCTTGATCTTCACTGGGACGGGCCCGTTAAAGCGTTGCACAAACTTTCAGATAATAACTATGCTCTGAATATGCCCGGTCGCAGGAAGGAGGTGAGGATATACCACTGCAATTTAATGAGGCCGTACGTAGAGCGGAGCGGAGTCGTTAACTGTACCATCAAGAGCAGTATGACACTACTACCAAGTTTAATTTGTATAAGGCGATCGCCAACTCTGAAATCGGCCTAGAGGAAGTAGCAAAATATTCGGTAAGCTCGCACGCTCTCAAACACGAGCAACTAGATGAGCTAAAAGGGATGTTAGGGGAATATCTCGACAGATTCAGCGATCGACCAGGTAGACGCGAACTAATAATGCATGAAATAGAGCTGACATCAACCGAACCCGTAAGATCAAAACCTTACAGGGTGTCTCCACGACAGAGAGAAATTATGAAAGCAGAGAAACAGCGCATGGTAGTGTTGGGAGTTATTGAGCCCGCTGAGAGTGACTACACGTCAACGCTAATACTTGTGTAACGAAGAAAGGCAGAAATGACATCCCGATCATCATCAAGAGCGGAGGGCACGAGATCGGCGCTCGAACACCACGATCTGTCTCTCCCGACCTACTGTTCTGAGCTACCGCCTGTTTGTTGGATTCGTCCAATAAACCTCCTTACATTTGGTGGATCGTGCTGGGTACGCACATCGCCGACACCTTGGAACTCCGATCCCGTACGTTGCACTCGGCCATGCAAGCTGACGCTGCCCAACCGCCGCCATCTCTCCCGGCCGCCGTTTGCCCCGGCCCGGTTCGCCAGCGTGACCCCCCGGTATTTTCGGGTACGGAAGACCAGGACGTCGAGGACTGGCTGTCGGCCTACGAAAAAGTTAGTGGACCCAACAAGTGGGATGACGCTGCTAAGCTGAGTACCGCGAACTTTTATCTGGCTGGCGTGGCGAAGCTTTGCTATACGAACCACGAATCGGAATTTGAGGACTCGTCCGCTTTTAAAGAGGCAATATCTGCCGTTTTCGGTCGCCCTGCCGTGCGGAAGTTACGCGCCGAGCAACGGCTGCGCACACGGGCACAGGAACCAAACGAAACTTTTACCGCCTATATTGAGGACATAATCGATCTCTGCAGGCGCGCCGATGCCTCAATGAGCGAAAGTGCCAAAATACAACATATAATGAAGGGTGTCGACGACGATATCTTTCAAATGCTTCTCGCGAAGTCTCCTGGCACAGTGTCTGAAGTGGTAACTCTGTGCCACAGCTATGACGAATAGAGAAGGCAGCGGGCTCTCACCCGACGTTCACCTCACACACACAGTCAACCACTCGCTGCACTGGACATCGTGCCTGACCAGTCCCACCTTCTCGCACAAATGAAAGAATTTGTGCGTGAGGAGGTAGCCCGTCAGTTGTCTCTCCTGCCGTTTGCTCAGTGTCAGGAGCTCCCACAGCAGCAGCAACTGCAGCGACCAATCCCATTGGCTCCCGTGCTTCGACACATCATCCAAGAACAGATTTCCGAGGCCATGCCGGCGCCCATTCAGCAGCAACCTGTCGCCGCGCCTCTTAGTTGCGCTGACGTAGTAAAGCGGCAGCAGTTTCAAAGGCCCTCACCGTCCCATGGTGTGTCGTATGCTGCATCCCCGATTCAGCCGTCCGTGACATGGGCTGCTCCCATCACTGCTAATCCCTGGCGAACGCGCGACAATCGGCCGATCTGTTTTGCGTGCGGTGGCCCTGGTCATATCGCCCGATTCTGCCGCCGTCGCGCGCCAGGATACTCAGACGCCCGTTCGCAGAACTACATAGATCGTCCCCGCTCTCGTTATAAGAGTCCGGGTCCGCAACCAAGCACGTCTTCACGTGACTATCCGCAACCCACGTCTCGTCGCTCACCTTCACCCCGTCGCCGATCCTTGTCGCCCATGCGTCGTCGACCATCCCCTGAAAATGAGGGAAACTAGCCCCCGCAGTTCGTGAGGCAAGAACTGCGTTGTCGAAATGCGCAAGTCCTCGAACTTTGCCGTCGAATATTGTCGAAGTTTCTGTAGAAGGCACCCGTGCTTATGCTCTTGTCGATACCGGTGCTGCCGTTTCTGTTATAGACGCCACATTTTGCCGCAAGATTCCGCAGGCGACCACGCCTCTTGAGATGATGTCCTTACGTACAGCGAATGGAGACCCTGTTCGGCCTATAGCTGCCTGCACTGCTCGACTTATTATCGGTAAAGAGCACTACACTGTTGAGTTTATCGCCCTTTCATCCTGCTCGCACGACGTCATACTTGGTTAGGACTTTCTATCGCATAATCACGCCATTATTGATTGTGCCAGATCTGAACTTGAGCTCTTTCCGTTGTGTGACCAGTCCTACAACACCGTACATCAAGCCGCACACAAACTAGTCGTAACAGAAGACAGAAATTTCGCCGAGAGCAGCTGTTTTGCTCCCCGTGTTCTGCAACAGCATATGTGATGAAGCTGCATTCTTTGAACCATCACGCCTCCTTCTAAGTCGGAAGCCACTTCTTCTGCCTTATTCGACCCTCTCTATTTCGAATGGAACAAGCGCTCTCTGCCTCACAAATCCTCTTCCGTATCCCATCAAACTGCTTAAAGGTGAATCCCTTGGATGCGTGCAACCCATTGATATCGGCCAAGCTTTTTCCGTGCAGCAGGATTTAGCTTGACGCGACCTCGACGTCGTCAGTGCTCTTAATCCTTCTGATGTACCAGCTGCCGACCTATTCGATTCGTCGATCGCAGACGGACTGTCACCATTTGAACGCTTTGCTCTTCTCCAGCTGCTCTACCAGTTCCGCGACTCTTTCGATGTTGCCCAACGTGCCCTTGGCCGAACTTCTACCATTGTTCACTACATCGACAACGGCTCCAACTCGCCAGTGCGACAACGCCCTTACCGTGTCTCCACCGCGGAACGTCAAGTTATTACCGACCAGGTTGACGACATGCTTAAACGCGACGTTATTCGCCCTTCACAAAGTCCATGGGCATCACCTGTGGTTCTCGTTAAAAAAAAGGATGGATCAATTCGCTTCTGCGTGGATTACCGGCGCCTAAACACGGTCACACGAAAAGACGTGTACCCGTTACCCAGAATTGACGATGCCCTTGATTGCCTACAAGGTGCCGTGTTTTTTTTCATCGTTAGATTTGCGTTCCGGGTATTGGTAGGTGCCTTTAGCAGAGGCCGACCGTTCAAAGACAGCCTTCGTCACGCCTGACGGTCTATATGAATTCAATGTCATGCCCTTCGGCCTCTGCAATGCGCCTGCCACCTTCGAGCGCACGATGGACTCTGTTCTGCGGGGTTTGAAGTGACACAGATGTCTCTGCTACCTCGACGACATTGTTGTCTTTGTGCCAGATTTCGCAACCCATCTGGAACGCCTCAACCATGTCCTGACGTGTCTGAAGACCGCTCAGCTGCAACTAAATCTCAAGAAGTACCGCTTTGCAGCGCGAAAACTTACAATTCTCGGTCACGTCGTATCAAAAGACGGTGTGCTTCCGGACCCGGCTAAACTACGAGCCGCGACCGACTTCCCCAAACCGACGACTCTAAAGGAGTTACGAAGCTTCATAGGGTTATGCTCCTACTTTCGTCGGTTTGTGCGCAACTTCGCCTGTATAATTGCGCCTTTGACCGAACTTTTAAACAGCGCCTCAAATCATTCGTCATGGTCTTCTGAGTGTGACCAAGCCTTCTCCACCCTTCGCCGTCTCCTGACGTCACCACCTATACAGCGCCACTACGATCCTACGGCCGCAACTGAGGTGCACACAGACGCCAGTGGTGTCGGCCTCGGTGCTGTTCTCGCACAACGAAAGCCTGGGTTCGCAGAGTATGTCGTCGCATACGCCAGCAGAACGCTCACCAAGGCTGAGTCAAACTATAGCGTCACCGAGAAAGAATGATTGGTAATAGTCTGGGCGCTTGCCAAGTTCCGCCCTTACTTATATGGCCGGACGTTTGATGTAGTGACGGATCATCATGCATTATGTTAGTTGTCTTCGTTGAAGGATCCGTCAGGTCGCCTTGCCCGCTGGGCTCTTCGACTTCAAGAGCTCGACATCCGCGTTATACATCCTTCCGGAAGCAAGCATGCCGATGCTCATGCACTGTCGCGGTCACCACTATCCACCGAAACTGCGTCCATATCCACTATAGACCACCCATTGTCAGCTCTTGACATCGCCACCGTCTCCTTTGCACAGCGCCACGATCCCTGGATCGTTTCGCTTCTTGACGTTTTATCCGAGGCACCCACACTTTCGACCACTCGAACACTGCGACGCCAAGCTTCTCACTTCAGCATCCGTGATGGCCTCCTGTACCGGCTCAACTACTCGCCCGATGGTAGGAAGTGGCTCCTAGTTATCCCCAGAACGCTGCGCTCTACAATCTGCACGTCCTTTCACTCCATCCCGCAGTGTGCCCACGGTGGTCTCTTCAAGACCTATGAACGCTTAAGCCAAAGGTACTACTGGCGCGGAATGTTTCGCTTTGTCCGCAAGTTCATTCGCGGCTGCCAGGAGTGTCAGCGATGAAAAAAACCACCGCATCCTGCCGCAGCTTCATTACAGCCTCTTCGATGCCGAGACTGCCCATTCGACCACGTTGGAATCGACCTTTATGGACCTTTACCTTCGACCACGGCGGGAAACCGATGGGCTATCATTGCTGTCGACCCCGTTACACGATGCGCCGGAACCGCTGCTCTCCCCACCACGACAGCACAGGATGTCGCCTCTTTCATTCTCAAGCGTTTTGTGCTTCGACACGGTCCTCCTCGCGAACTCCTCAGTGACCGTGGCCGCGTATTTCTCTCTGATGCAATCCAAGCACTTCTCCACCAGTGCAACATTCTGCATCGGACGTGTACTGTCTACCACCCTCAGACGAACGGTCTCACTGACCGGTTTAATCGGACACTGGGCGACATGCTTGCGACACATGTTGCATCTGATCAGTCCAACTGGGACCTGGTTCTTCCATTTGCGACATACGCGTACAACACCGCCACGCAAGTCACAACCGGGTATTCCCCCTTCTTCCTTTTGTACGGTCGCCAGCCGACGCACACTATCGACACGTTGCTGCCATACGCACCAGATGCCTCAGAGTGCACGCCCGTGTCGGAAGCCGCCCGTTACGCTGAAGTTTGCCGACAACTAGCCAAGCGCTTTACTACAGCCGACCAACAACGCCAGAAAAACGCCCGCGATGATGACCACTCTCCTGCCGCAACATTCGCTCCTGGAGCACTTGTGTGGCTGCTTGTACCACCCTGCGTCCCTGGCTTGTCGTCCAAGCTTCTCCCAAATTACCATGGTCCCTACCGCGTCGTCGAGCGTACTTCGCCCGTAAGCTACGTCATTGAACCTTTTACGCTGCAAGGCGACCGTCGTCGACGTGGACGTGATGTTGTTCACGTAGACCGCCTCAAGCCGTACTTCGACCCTCTTGTCCCCATCTGTTAGATCGCCAGGATGGCTGTACCTTTTTCGACGGGGGCAATTGTAATGAAGAAAGGCAGAAATCACATGCCGATCATCATCAAGAGCGGAGGGCACGAGATCGGCGCTCGAACACCACGATCTGTCTCTCCCGACCTACTGTTCTGACCTACCGCCTGTTTGTTCGATTCGTCCAAAAAACCTCCTTACACGTGTACAAACCCCTAACAAGGACCCTCGTCCATGTATTCATTACAGGAAGTTAAATGGATCAGCTGTACCCGACACGAAACATTGAGGAACGAATTGAAAGAGTTAGTGCTGCTAAATACATTTCAACTATAGATCTCGTGCGGGGATACTGGCAAGTTCCCCTTTCAGAATGTGGCAGCCGCTATGCCGCATTTAGCTCACCTGTAGGCACTTTTCGCCCTATCGCCCTCAGCTTGGGGCTGAAGAACGCGCCGTTTAGCTTCTCTAAGTTAATGGATATTGTCCCTAAAGACTTGCGAGAGTTCGCCTTGCCATATCTGGATGATTTGGCAATTTTTTTGACAGCTGGGAAGAGCACGTATCGCACCTCAAACAGGTGTTCTCACGGTTCAGGGAAGCCGGCTGAACGATGAAGGCGGAAAAGTGTAGGTTTGGCTGTTCGCGGTTTACTTATCTGGGCCATGTTGTCGGCCAGGGCACGAGACGGCCGGCCGAGCTGAAAATACCTACGATTGGAGAATGTTCACAGCCGCGCACGAAAACAGAAACTCGTTCATTTTTGGGACTTGTGGGGCACTATCAACAGTACATTCGGAATTACTCGCAAATGGCAAGTCCGTTAACGGACCCTCTCCGAAAGGGAGCACCGAATAGCGTGCACTCGGATAAGCACAAGGAGAATGCTTTCCAAAATTCCAAAACACTATTGGTTTCTGGTCTTGTGCTTCGCGCGCCAGACTATATAAAGGAATTCATAGTTCTCTGTGACTCAAGCGACAGGGATATGGGCGTGGTACTTAGGTCGGCGACGATAACGACGAACATCCGAACATCTGTGTCAGCTGTAAACTAACTGTAACAAAGGAATCTTACAGCGCTTCGGAGAACGAATGTGCTTGTTTACTTTGGGCAGCCCAGAAGTTGTGTTGCTGGTGCGGAGCGAGGTTCATCTTCGAGACCGACCACTGTCCTCTGACGTGGCTCAATCAAATGTCACACAATAATGGGCACTTGCTCCGATGGAGCCTCACTCTCCAAGAGTACAACTTCTCCGTTAGATATAAGAAGGGAAAGTTGCAAAGCAATGCGGATGGTTTGAGTAGGCTAGTTTGAATTCTGCGTTTAGGGATCCCGCCTAAACTTTGGGGCTGTTATTGTTAATTTTGTTAAGCCAAGAAAATTCCCTCTCATTTAGCAGGACTCCCTCCATGACTGCCTAATTTGTCAGCATAAAATTCCTTCCAAATTGTAGTAGCGAAATGCAGCATTTTTCTTTCTGCACTTCTGTTTTATTTGACGCCTAGCGGGCCTAAATGCGATCCATGATACGTCATCTCGGCGCAGAGCTGTGTTGTGGGGTTCGTTTTGCAGTTGCCTAGTTGGCACTTATGTGCTTTGTTTTAAATCCTGGCTGTTTTGGGACGGTGTCATCATTTCACAGCTGGTCGCTGCAAGCAAAGGCTTCCGCCCCCCCCCCCCCTCCTTCCACCAGCCATTCTCTTCTTGGCCAACGCTTATCAGCACTGGCCACTTGAGACTTTCCGGGCCATGGAGGAGCTGTTACTAATGGCCTGCAAGGTTACCAACCTACACAATTTTCCCAAACAACTGCAGAGGTGGCGAGCTTCCGAGACGCGACCGAGGAACCCTTCCCCACCTGCGGCGGCGACTCGCATTGTAGAGGCGACGATGTGCCGCATCAACCCCACCTCGGCGCCGCTATGACTAAACGCGGTCGGCGGACCAAGTATTGTTAGTGGAATCGCCAACGCATTCACGGTTCGATTGAAGCAAGGGGACTTCCTGGAAGGAGATGCTTTGCGGTGCCTTCTCACGGGTCTTTGGAGACGCCAGACAATGGACAGCCGCAGCGGCCACTGTGCGAAGTCAGCTCGGAGATTAAGAAGCGCCTGCTCGGCCCAGCCACGGTGTCGGCGAGAACCCACTCACCTCGGCGCAGTCAGCGAAACCTGTGCGGAAGTCTGTGTGTAAACTCGTTCCCCCCCCCCCCCCGCACAGGAGGATCGGCTACGATGGCTTTGAACACTCCGAATTGGTAGCAGGTTGAACGGCCGTTTTCCCTCACCTACGGATCTAGAGAGGACAGTGTTTATAAGCAGCGGTTGTGTGGCTGCTGTGTGTGCATTCCTCTTTCAGCCATGTTAGACTGATCAACTGTAACGTTATCATGTATATGTGTAAATAAATCCCATATTTCTCGTTCTCGATGAGAAGCAGTCCTTCCCTTCAACAGGGTCCTCAGCGTGGATAAGTTGGACGACGGCATGGGCCAGCTATCATCTATTTCATGCCCGACTCTGAACATAACAAGGTGCCCACGGTGCCGAGCATATTGTCCACGAACTTCCTGCGTGATAAAATAAATAATAGCTAGATATCCCTCCTGCAACAAATTAGCGTCATCAAGAGAACAATTGCTTTAATAAAGTGAACCTTTCTACGCCTACTTTGCTATAACCATTACGCAGGAAAGGTCCTTACTTTCCCTTCCCCCAGTGCAGGGTAGCAAACCGGAGGCTTTAACTATGGTTAACCTCCCCGCCATTGTCTCCTTTGCATCTCTTTCAGTCTCTCTATCTCTCTCTTCCTCTCTCTCTCTCTCTCTACGCAAGAAAGAAAGTACCACAATCTCGCATATTCGCGTCACAATGTTCGCGTGACGTACGTACACCTGGCCTAGTTTTGTGGGGGTGGGGGCCCGGCGTATGAACAAATGGTCGAGGACATAACGTCACACTTAATCGCGGAGTTTAAAGAAGCGCACGCGCGTTCACACTGCCAGTGCATTTAGATAAAGTGGAAAAAAAGAATTCTACAAAGCACATAATGCCCTCCTTGCAGTATCTGGAGAAGGTCGTGATTCTGCATAGAGCGGCTTGTAATTCCATTGAAAGAAATAGAGAGCAAATTGCGAAATGTTTGTGGCAATGCGTTTTATTTGTGTATTTTCAGATGCGATATTTACCAACGCAACCTACATTCGAATAATTGAAGAACACTTATCAATGGCCTTTTTTTTAATCACGGCCTCGTCGGCAGCGCGTGAAACCGTAATTCGTGAGCCAGTGCAGTTCCAGAAATAAAAAAGAAGGTGTGAGTGTGAAGGGGGGGGGGGGTGAGTGGAGTGCACAGAATGCTAAATATGTGCGGTAATGGTGATTCCTGACCTAGATTAGTTTTCTATATGCGAGAACATGGCAAGCATTGAGCACACGGTTAGTGACATGGGACCCACACTTGCACTCATCCCGCAAGTCAGAGCAAGCACCGTGCTTTTCAGGCGTAAGGGAAACGTTATAGTTTGTAGTCTCTCTTGTGCAAATTTATCAGATCACAGAATGCTGCAACTTTCTGTGCAATGTGCACGCTGTGTACACAGTCGAAAGTGAACAAAATTAGCTGATTAATCGTGGGTTAATTGGTAAACAGGCAGAAGCTTAATGTCTAACGTTTCCTTGTCTCGAACGCAAAAACGTGGAGATAGGCAATGTGCGCATATCACAAAAGGTACTGCCAGTACTTCGGACATCGAATCCTTAGCATTGATAACTAAAAATATATACCCACTGACATGTCTATAACATTCTACCGCACTACTAAACATCGTTGCGGGCGCTCTTTGGCCGCTGTAGCCCTTGCGCCATAAAATACTAATTATTATTAATTATAATAAGTAAAAATATTCTTCCAATTATTGTGTATCGTCCGCCCCCCGTTTCAATTAGTGGATATTGTAGATTCCTTGAAGAGACGTATGAATGTACAATGATAAATAACCTAGATGCTTTCTACATTTGGCTTCTAAACATTAATTTACTATCTAATCGCAAGTTATCCATCGGTTTTATTGACGTGATACAGAGTCATGGCTTTGAAGATTGCATAACCTCGCCAACCTGAATGACAAATAATACAGAAAGTCTTTTAGACGTTTGGCGAATGGCGGAGTTCAAAATATTTTCGCAGGCACCTTAGCTCTAGCGTATCCAGCTTTTCTGGACACGAGGGTTTAGTTCGCGTGAGTGCCACCACGTGGCGTACTGACTTTAATCTTTTCAAACTTGCCGCGGTGACGCGGTTGTGACGTCAACAAAGCAAAGATAAAATAATTAAAAGCCATGCCTGCATATTGAACTTCGCCACAATGCTTGTTCCACCGGCGTTATCAGTGTTCTTGATAAAGTGTAGCCGCTCGTCGCCTGGAAATGATTTATCCTAAGAGCGTTTAGTCGCACCTAGCGATGATCAATCCTGGGCTTTTGATACGGTTCTTTTTTTTTGATGCTACGTCATAAACAAGTTGGATAAACGTCAGAAGCACTCCGTGGCAGCCTTTCTTCAGTCGACACATGTTCTTAACGTCCGAACAACGGACTTCGAAAGAAGCCGTCGTAGACGGCTCTTGATTTTCACGTGTCAATTTCGTTATGGTGCCCCCAATTATTTCCCTACTGACTTTGCTATTGGCACTCACGGGCTACCGCAGCTGCTGCAAATCGCGATGTGCTTAAGTAATAAGATATATACATGGATATGTTGGTTTTGCACCTTGAGGCAAAAGTCACGACACAAGAAATGCGCAAACTGTCTCTGTGTCGTCGTCCGTTAGCATGCTATGGCCGAAGGTGCGCGCAATACTATGTCACTTTTAATGGCCACCGGGCCAGGTACACCTTTGGGTATGACATACATGGTACTTGCAGTTAGTTCCCAAAGTAGCCTCCTGTCACGGTTAACCATGTGCGTGAAGGAGAACCGATATATATATTTACTGTGCAGTAATATATGCAGGATTTCTCTGTTCTCCATATTGTCTACCATGAAATCTGTGTTGTCTACCATATTGTCTACGAAAGGAAACCTAGCTGGGCTAGTCGCGGGCAGCTCTATTCGCATTCGTGATGCGTCAACTTAAGATATACATATCTTATCTAAGCCTAAATGACAGCGATATAGGCGAGGTGAGTTACGGTAGCTCGTGGCTTTGAACTAACGACTCTCTTCCCGCAGCAATTTCATCTTCGCGTGTTTGCGAACCGGAATGAAGAGCAGGAAGGTAACACGTCTTCCTGAAATGAAACATTCGGAATAACCCTTTTCTCCACGGTTGGACATATGCCAAGGGCCCACGATATGAACCACCTTCACGTCGGTATCAGATTTCAAAAGGGGAACTCAGATGAAACGTTGTCAAGCGGATGGGCTTTTAATTATCATACGGGTATGTTTACTGAAATTGCTTACCATGAGGTGAAAGCCGACTAATGAGCATTCAAATTTTCTGTATTACTAAGACCTCCTGCTACTACAATTTGCTCTCTTTTACAGCCTCCCAAATTAATATGCGAGTTATGAAAAATAACTTTTTGCACTAAATGTGAAAACGCACAGGCAACAAAAGTCCTAGTACGTTCCCCAGTACTCAGTCAATGAAGATGTAGCACGTCTATACTGTCAAGTTGTAGTCTGGTTTTGATCTAGGCATCAAGGCATTGGTTCATCAGATTGGAATGCTCGTACATTGCAGCATAATCTCGGGTCCTCAAATGTGATGGAGAATATACGCCAGCATTCGCTTCCCGCGTGCATTCTGATAAGATAACGCTCTTTCGCTATTGAATCTGTGATAACATACTGGATATTAGAAGCACACGTAGGTGCTTCTTGAGCTAACCGATACTTTGGAACAGTGGTTAGATGCTAAAGAAACCTCATCCCCCCCCCCCCCGGCCAGAAAAAAGATTGTGCACTGTTCCGTTGAATGTTAGCTGAAACATAGCACTCGTGATAAAAAGGACCGCAAGACTACACAGCGGCGCCGACATAGCAAAAGTTCAAGAGCTAAACCCTTTCCAATTATTTGTATTTATCAAATCAGCATTTCGTGGTTCAATGTACCCCAGTAGTCGAAGGGCCAGTTCCACCACGGGTACTGTCTCGGAGCTCATATTTCATGTCAGCAGTATTTGTCACAAAATCACAGTATTTTTTCTTTAGATCTTAATATTAGACAGCCAAAACAGATGCAGCAAAACCCTCATCCTAATACTTCAATACTTTTCATTCCGACGCACATGTCCGCAGTGATCCATATGTTGTAAAGGGCTGAAAATGTATTCAATGCTTTCCCCCAGGCAGGTGTTTTTATTTCTAATGGCACCAGGAAACCGAGCATAATGCCACCAACGCTCAGAAATCTAATTGGGAACGCGTACAATGTTCTGGCACATATTGTGTGATGAACGGCAGCGCTGAGGTGCTTCTTGTATAATTAGGAGAATCGTTTTTAAAGGCAGAAGTGCACAGTTGGGCACAAGTGCTTAAGCTCATGAAGTGTATTTGCGCCAAGAAAACCTGTCCAAGCTTTCACATGTGCTTTATATGAAGCATACAGCACCATCAATATGCCGGATGCTTTTAACTGCACCAAACAAAACTATTAAACAAATACAAGTATGTGTGCCATCATTTTATCATTCCAGTGTTCAGATTGGTCACCTCTGGATGCGGAGTTAGTTGAGAAGTTGTGTGCGTAATTAACAAAGCTACGTTAATTGATTTTTCAGTAATTGATCTTACGTGGCTAAAGAAAATGAGCCGTTTGGAGCCCGTCCTCGTGATTATACAGCCGAGTGAATAAATTTTTATTAAACTTGCTTCTGTAAGAGCCAGGCGAACAAAAGTTTTCCAAGTAAACGCACTTGTAAAGCCTAACTGACGCAGAAAAAGAACAAATCTAAAGTCCCAGAAAGAACAGCGCTTCAAGACGAGACACAAAGAAGGAACCACACACAAACTACGCTAACAACTTGGAGCGGTGTTCTTGGCTGAGATTTTCTAAATTTTTTTAAATTCTTTTTGCAGCAAATCCGTTAACAGGAAGTTTTAGCTCGGACCCAACTCCAACGCGGGCTATTCAAATAGACGTAAAACGCAGAAACCCCTTTCTAAGATAATCCCTGGACCTACTTAAATGAAGATTGACGCATTTGAGAGAGAAAGGTAACTTCTAGTGATTGTTGGAAGTGGAATTTCTATTTAGGGCTTGAGTTTAGTTAAAGAAATTGTCGAAAATTCGAAAGTGCGAAAAAAATAGAAGTACGAAGTTTACAAATTAATAGCTCTGCATCAAGAACAGATATGGTGCTTCTATAAACGGCATCCATTAGATCATTCAAACCGGACAAATTCGATATGTCAATTTATATTCTACGTGAATTGGTTACGTTGTGTACAATGGTTTTGCAAAAGCTGTACTTCCATATTACTAATTTTTTGAGATTCCTGTGTAATATATCGATTTTATCCGCTTTTGATGTAATTAGATACAATGCACAGAATTGTGATATCATTTCTCATTGCCGAAAGACTCAGTTGTAAACTTGATATTCCCGTTTTCTGAAAATTTCCGATTTTCACCAATCTTTAAAAACAAATGGTGAAATAAATCAAAAATTCAAAACCAACAGTTACTATATTTTAAGCTTTCCTTTTGAATGCAACAAGCCTCGTCAAATTTGGTGCAGTGGTTGCCCAGAAAAAGGAATTCTCCTTTTACATGTATTTAGATAGGAGCACCCACGCTAAAGCTTCCTCTTATGGGCTACTTTCCCCACTCTCGTGCCCGCGTGTAGAACAAGGTCCCGAAGATAGTGCAATGCCGGACCGACCGCGGCAGAGATGACGCCGGCGTTAAGCACTCCCTATTGGCGGCGAGGAGTTACGGAGTCGCCATCTATCGGAAGCGCCTCGCTGACGTAGTATGAGGGATCATGCGGCGCACTCCTCATAGGTTGTGCTGTCAGCGCTCACTGAAAACACCATGCGCGAGCTCTCCCGGACATTTCTGTAAGTACTTTCGAAACGGGAGAAGTTTTTTACTGTCTAAATAATAATCTTGGGCAAACTGAAAGCACAGAATCGTTTACAGACGCTATCTCTTTACCGGATACGTACAGTGAACGCCACTGAGCGCGGTCGCCGCGATGGAATCTCCCGAACCGGCTTCTTGAAACGCTGAGAGCAAACTATGTGAAATATGCTCTTATAGTGTTTGTATAACTAAATGGAGCGTAATAGAATGAAGCCTCAATGCAGCGATCGCACAGATTCGCAGCGACTGATTGCGCGTCTGCATACTTGTCCGCTCAATGTTTTGCTTTCGCCGCGTGCGCGTTTTCACACCGTGCCATGAGCTTTAGGCCACAGAATATAACCAATTGACAGTATACAAGCAACCATTGTTGCGTGGGTGCCATCAGAGCTGTTCATAAATAGTTTCATAGTAGAGACTTCGACGCCTACGACACCTGTGATGTGCCGCCGCGACGATTCAATATTTTTTCTTCTAAATTCTTGGACGTTTCAATATTACTTCTCGAGTTGCGTCGCACTGTATGTTTATCGGTGTTCTCAGGTGCGATTTCCCGCTGCTTCTTTTTTGTAATCCAGTGTAATAATTCATAACACAAACACGACCATATGTCATGCTTCATTTTAATTTGCTTCTTACCACTCCCTTTCCACTCCAGTGCACTTCCCAGTATCTATAGCGTCGACAAATTCATAGACTAAACCGTCATGACATTAGTCGGGCAGCGGACTCGGGCGAGTGTCTCAGTGCGCGTTTTCCGAACATCGCAGACCCGGCGCCGTAGCAGAAATCTTCCTCGCGCCTGTGCTTGCGGCATACACGATTTGTAGCCGCTGACTGTTTGCCGGTTTTATGTTTCGCGAGCCAAGCTTAACGCAGCTTCTTGTCCTGCAGCTACGTGTCAATAAGGCTGACAACGGGCTCCGTTGCGTACGTCCGGCACCGCGGCACCGAGCAGTAGCCTACCATGTTGCGCGCCTTCAAAGGCAGCCACTACTTATTGTAGTGCTTTCAAGCGTTGTAAAGGAGACACTCGAAGCAGAAAAATCTCGCCACTAAATGAGAACCGTAACGTACGAGGGAATTTAAACTCTCGTTTTCAGCTCGCTTCGGCGCTCCCGAAGCAGCCGACGCGGCCGCTATGTACACGTGATCCCTAATAGCACGTCACGGCGACGGTGGCGCCAGCTTTTTCAGTGGTGGAGCTCGAGGCCGATACGTGGGCCGATCCCGAAGGTAGTGCAATGCCGGGTTCATCCGCAGCAGAGGCGCAGTTCGCCATTAAGGGGCCCACATAAGCGCTTCGCTGGTCATACTTCTTCGCAGAGTGGAAGGGAACTGCTATTACTTCTTTTCTTTTATTGCATTGATTTCACGTTTATAAAAAGATAATTCTGAAAATGCAATGGCATTCGTTCTTGTCTCGTAGATTTATATATGGATTTAAATGAACTCTATATCTCATTCATCCGCAAGAGTAGGTGTAAGCGGGGAAATGCTCGCAAGCGCGCACGTTCGCACACACTCCCACAAACGCAAAAACACAGAGACAGGACAAATGCTCGTCCGCATTCACATTTGCATGTGCCCACGCATGCGCACAAGCATGAACATGTACGCACGCGCGCGCACACACGGAACTGCATGCACACACAAACACGCGCATGCTCGCACACGCCTACACGCACTCGTGCGCACGCATATTCAAATACTGAGTCACAAACACACGCGCACACGCAAATACAAGCACACACGCACGCACGCTCAAGGTGTCCACACCCATATACACTCCCTCTCCTTCCCTGTGGCCTGACGAAAACATGCGCGTGCAAACAGACTGAATGACACTCGCTCTGCAATTACCGTTCAAAAGTCCAGCGGTTAAGAATCGCTTTACGGTTTAAATATCGCCATTCATCAAGTCAATGTCCCCTTTGCTGAGAGAGTTGAAACCAATTTGCTCCTGTCGTGTGACATAACCGCCCATCCTCGACCAAAACGCTGCTTTAACGCACCACCAATGTTCCGATTGAGTGGCATAAATGCACATGTTAGAAAAGACAACCCTCTTGGCGCAGACACTTGAAACTTTCTTTTATATTGGGCTATTATATATAAATGCAATTGTTTAAGATTTTGCCCATTCAGTTACGCATGTGCTTTGCCGTCAAGTTCCACAGGACGGTGAAGGTGCAATGTCCATAATTTCTGAGCATGTCCATGCTACAAGGAACGATAGTATTTTTTGCGTAACAAAACGACATGCGCGTGCTTGTTATGTTGTCCAAGGAATAAAATTTGATAATAAAAGCGATGACTTAACATATAAGCAAACCATTGCTATGTTTTAGGAAGTAGAAATAGAAAATAGAATATTTGAAGTGCCCTCCTGAAAAAACCAAAACTGATACCAAATCTTGAGCTCTGTGTTTCGGCCATCTGGTGGGAGACTATCGAACTCAGTCCTACATGGCGTTAAAGAAAGGGTGGTATGGAGATGGCATTGATCCGCTGCCAGCAGACGCAGAAGGATAGATGCGAGCGATAAAACGACTCGGCCACGGCTTCCAACGTTGCCGCAAGTGATACGCTCAGGTTTTTATAAATACCACGTGAACGTGCACAACTGCGTTTAAAAAATCACTTACGGGAACAATGTGACGCCGCGTGTAGAGAGTTACAACAGGCATGAATCGAAAGCTGAGTCTACGGACTACATACGCTACCGCGGCTACTACGATAGACGTCGTAGTTTTATAATAATAATATAATAATATTTGGGGTTTTACGTGCCAAAACCACTTTCTGATTATGAGGCACGCCGTAGGGGAGGCCTCCGGAAATTTTGACCACCTGGGGTTCTTTAACGTGCACCTAAATCTAAGCACACGGGTGTTTTCGCATTTCGCCCCTATCGAAATGCGGCCGCCGTGGCCGGGATTCGATCCCGCGACCTCGTGCTCAGCAGCCCAACACCATAGCCACTGAGCAACCACGGCGGGTATCGTAGTTTTATCACGACTACCATTCTTGTCTCAAAAATCGAGTACAAATTTTTGTTGTTTCCGTAGGCTTCCATTGCTGAATTTTTAACCGCTCTGGGAAGAAAATTCTCCCGTGCCATAGCGTGATCACTGCATTTGGCTCGTGTGGATTGTGTTCCATAACACGTTTGCCAACTGCCGTTTTTAATAATCGACCTGCAGCTTTTCGCGAAAAACTCGCTCCATCTATTGAAAACGCGCTAGCTTCGTGTCGCGGCCGCTTGGGGTGCTAGTTGGTACGTGTCCAGAAAAGCTGGATATAGTTTGAGTGATCACATTCCGATTGTCTGCATATTTCCTTGTCAAACAAAACGCGAAATACAAAGCGATCCGCCTACTTTCTCCAGGAAGATTGACGAGGTAAGCCTAACTTTCTAGATCTTGCGCGCAGCAATCATGGGAGCAGTGAGCGATCAATTAAGAAACACCGAAAAAGTAGGAAACGATGGATTTCCCAGAGACTGCGTGAAAGAATCATAGAGACAAGCCGCTTATTTGCGCACAGACAAAAGAGGCTAATCCATTTCTTGAATATAAAAAATTAGAAATAAATTGGGAAGCGACATTAAGAAAGCACGTGAGGAACATTACCGAAGTAAGTTGGATGCATGTCATTGTGTTAAACAAACTTGGTCTATGTTAAACCATTCACACACCTCTAACACAACTCTAATTCACACACCTCTAACCTATGAATGAGAAAACTTAAGACTGTTTCAAATTAGCTCATCAAATGAATGCACACTCTTTAACTGCAGGTACACCAAATGAACGTTGTGACCACTCCTTAGATCCCGTCAGTTTCATGACGACTATCTATTCCGAATATTTATTTTGATTACCATGCAGTCAAAATGAAACATTTAATATTACACATTCGCTTAAACTCGAATGGGCCCCTGGAGTAGACTACAATGACAAGGCCACGTAAAGAAATCGCCAATATTATGGTCTCTACCATAACGCATATTTGCAATGCCATGCTGACCTCTGGTTGCTTTCCTGATGACATGAAATTAGCCCGAGTCAGTGCGATCTACAAGTGTGGTAACAGAGACGATCTAAATAACTATAGGCATATCTCCGTGCTGTCACTGTTCGCAAAACTTGCTCAGTATGCCATTAACAATTGTCCGTATAGTTACATTTCTGATAACAACATTTTTGTAGATCAGCAATAAAAAGAAAGTTATTACGCTATAAGAGCATTAGCGCTAGACTTACTCAGTAACTATATGAATAATCGCCAACAATTGAAAACTGTAAATAATATGAAGTCGAAGGCAGGAATAACCCCAAGAAGCGTACCACAAGGGTATGATATTGTGATCTATGCTGATGTCGCTAACGCATCTTTTGCTCGACAAGATTGTTAATAACTACACTGTATAGCAAATGCATGGTTATCTAAACTCGCGGTCTGGCTAAAAGCGAATCACTTGCAATTAAATGTCAACAAAATAAACTGTGCAGTGTTCAGGCCAAAAAATAAAAACATTTACAGTGACTTCTGCTTGAAATATCGCGCGAGATACCTTGCGCGCTAATCAAAAGATTCAATTTCTTGGTGTTGTACTCCAAGAGAATATTTTGTGGTCAGAACCCATCAGTTATTTATCCGCAAAGTAGCTCATTCTATAGGTATAATAAATAAAGTTCGTTGTAGATCACCCGTTCGAGTAAAGCTGCTATTGTATTACTCGTTTATTTACTCTCATATTTATTATTCCTACTAATATGGGGAACAACTACGGAAAATTACGTAATGAAGCTTTCTCCGAAAAAGTGTTGTATACGCGCTACTGAATATGTATCACATCGTGAAAGCACGAAAAGCTCTTTTAAAACGCAGCCTGCTGAACTCTCCGCAAACATATTTAAGAAATTATCAATTAATATAGAACATTAGTCAGAAATCATAATATTTTGAGCAAATGTATATAAAAGTTAACATATCCTACGATTTTCGACGTAAACACTATGAGCTTGACAGGACACGAACAAAGTATGGCCTTCAAAAACTCTTGGCCATTACGCCTCGTATTTTAGACGCTCCGTCAGGGATCGATTTTTTAATCAGGTAACATTCAAACGGTGACCCTTCTTCATATCTTAGACAGTTTGTTACTAGGAGGGATGTAAACCAGTATCGTAATCTTTGTCGTTTTTCCGTCTTCAGTGACCTTGTTATGTTTTCTATATATATAATGAATGTTTTACAACTGCTAATGACTGATTTTTGAACTACTGTATTGCACGCTACATAATTACTTGCATTGCTGAAATGTGTTTTAGCTTCGTACACGTTATTTTTATATTTGCTGTTATTAATTATTACGTGTGACATGAAAAATGTTTGAATTTCACTTGACCTCGTAAACATTGTGTAACGTTTTTCTAAATCTTATGCTGTAAACGCATGTGCTTGAACTACCGAAGGGAGGCTGGGCCTTTGTCAGGTGTTGCGAAACACCTTTAGCTCGATCTTCCTCGGTCGGCATTGTATACTGTGAACCGACATATAAAGGTGGTTGTTAAAAATGGAAAACTGTCATACACCTGAGAGCAGGACAAAGCTTGTGGGGATCTCTCACACCCGTGCTCTTTGGACAAAGGAACGACAACACAGTAGTGCAAACAATCACAAGGGCATTTATTGCACCTTTCATAGATCAATGCCTGCTAGCCGAGTTGCTATCCACAAAACATGCCGATGGGCGCGCGACAAATGTAGAAGTCCGACTCACCGCGACCGGAAAACGAGCGAATATGTTCGCCCCATACTGGATCCCAATGCCTGGTCGTTCGCGCGTACTGTCACGCGAATGGCGGCGCATTCCAAGGCGGCCACGCGAGGCGGTCTCGCAGAAGCATGGGTCGGCGGCGCGCGGGATGTCCACGCTGTTCGCCGACCCACTGGGGAAGAGCGAGCGCCTTCTCCCCCGGCGCCCGAGTAACCCCGCAGCGGCGCGACACTCGCGCCATCTCTCGCACCGCGCTTGTACCACTCCGACCGCCGCGGCCCACGCGGCGACGTCGCACGGAGACGGGGGCTATGCGGGGAAACGAGATATCAGGGGACGCGCGAGAGTCGCGCATCCCCACATCCCCCCAACCTTATATCACTACATATTCGGGCGAAACATGTCACAAGGTCTAACATCAAGGTAGTGCATGCAACAGTGGCTGCGCTGAGGAAATTTCCACACGCTGTCCATAGCATGCGAGCCGACTGTCCGGAACACCGCTGGCGTCCGCCGGTCACGGCAGCAATTTTGCAGGCTCGACGGCACGATGCCAGGCCAGGACTCCGGAAACGACGGCGCAGTAGTCGGTACGAGCAAGCGTCGCTCGCGCCGACGCGCCCTGCTGGGAAGAGCCGCCGTAGCTATCGGTGACCGGCGGCTCTTTTGTCCGCCGCCGAGGGTTGCGAGCTGGATACAGGAGGCCGCCGAAGTCGCCGCGCCGAACTGGCCACAGCATCACCATCACCCGGTGTGGCTCGATCGTAGTCCGGGGCAGCAGCGCAGACGATGTGCAGGTGATGGCAAACCAGGGATGGCTCCAATCACGCTGCGTAAACTCAACACACTCGGCAAACACTAAAGTAGTGCAAGGGAGAGGAATTCTGCATGCGCATCGCCCACGTGGTACGATGTTCAACTCGGCTAGCAAAAGATCGGGCAGCTACTCAGATGCTAAGTTCATGTGAACGAAGCTCGCTTCGTTGAGTCGAACGAGTAATTTCAATTCGTGCGAGGCTAAATAGAATGAGGGAAGCAAATTGCAACACCTCAACGCCACGGTCCACCAGGTTGTGTCCCTCCACGTGCGACAGGCAGCTTCGTAAAGCCTTAGGCCTAAAGCGTCGCTACCCTGACAATCGGCATCCGAAAACAACACCCAAAATGAGCGCAAAACAGGCAGCCGCGAGGAGACGTCAGCTCTGTGAGGTGGTCCTACTCCGCTCGGTGCACACAGCATCCGAGTTGACGGCGCCCACCGTCCCAGACGGTGTCGGAGCGCCCGGTGCCAGGCCGCAATACTAGTCAGCCCGTAGTGGCACCCGTGGCCCGCGGCCCCCCGGCTCCCAGAGGCGCGACTTCATCCGAGTCAAAGAGATAGAAGAAGCTATTTACATAACAAATTCGGACCACCACGAGGCTTCCGTACCCACTCGCTTCAGGCTTGCCACTGCTCCGCGGGCGCTCAGCCTCGCTCTTCCAGGATGCAGACCACGTGGCTCTCGTACTGACTAATGTCATTAAAAAAACACTTGCGAAAAGGCTTAGCATGCTGACATGTTCAAACACACTACATCCACCATCACCTCGCTCAAGAAAGCACGCCGCCGACGCTAGCGATCAAAATTCACGCTAGGCCTACGCTTCGGTTCAAACAAA
The DNA here is from genome assembly GCF_050947875.1 of Dermacentor variabilis. Classification (NCBI taxonomy): domain Eukaryota; kingdom Metazoa; phylum Arthropoda; class Arachnida; order Ixodida; family Ixodidae; genus Dermacentor; species Dermacentor variabilis. Next base: position 75,820,268 of record NC_134573.1, on the reverse strand, counting down.
GGTCTCGAACGAAGCAAAACTGTTAAAACTATCGTCCGATGCCCCAAGAGTCCCACGTTGGGCAGCCAGATGTGTGGATCTCTCACACCCGTGCTCTTGGGACAAAGGAACGACAACACAGTAGTGCAAACAATCACAAGGGCATTTATTGCACCTTTCATAGATCAATGCCTGCTAGCCGAGTTGCTATCCACAAAACATGCCGATGGGCGCGCCACAAATGTAGAAGTCCAACTCACCGCGACCGGAAAACGAACGAATATGTTCGCCCCATAGTGGATCCCAATGCCTGGTCGTTCGCGCGTACTGTCACGCGAATGGCGGCGCATTCCAAGGCGGCCACGCGAGGCGGTCTCGCAGAAGCATGGGTCGGCGGCGCGCGGGATGTCCACGCTGTTCGCCGACCCGCCGGGGAAGAGCGAGCGCCTTCTCCCCCGGCGCCCGAGTAACCCCGCAGCGGCTGCAGCGGCTAAAGCCCCTCAATTTTTCAAAAGTAGCGCCATTCTTAGATCTTTCCGACACCCCGCTCACCCTGGCGCCTCCTCCTCCACGCCTCCTGTCTCCCCAGCCTCCCCCGCTCCCCCATTGGCCAATCTGTGTCACGTGGAAGCAGGCACCGCGCTTTTGTATATTTTTTTCTTTCCAGCGCGGAGCAGGCGCCGCGCTTTTGTATATTTTTTCTTTCCAGCGCGCGCCGACCTCCATTGTTGGGCCTGCGCGACGAAAGTACGGCAGGCGGACTGACGGAGTGCGTTAGCGCAATACAATGTGCAGGGCCGAGAACATAATTGCGATGCCATGCTGCTGCGCCTTCGGTTGCCGCAACAGACACAGCGAGGGCAAAAAGTTTTTTGCTTTGCCGTCCGGCGAACGCAACGCAAAAAGAAGTGTGGAGTCGCAGGATCGGGCGGGCTGACTTCGAGGAAGTGGCAAAGAACGCACGGCTTAATGAAGTAAGGGCCACGGCTACTCACAACCTCTGATTTTGAGCCTAGTTCACGCCTTCCGCTTCGAAAAAGTGTGTGTTCATGCTCTGCGTGGTTTTTAGCGCGTTGTCTGACTTTTTTTTTTTTCGAATGTGCTTTCTTTGTTTCATGTAGTTTCGTCTTGCGGTGAAATGCACGCATCTGCAACTGGCCTGTGACATAAAAGCGACTTTATTCAGGGTGTGTTTTGAGCTCCACCAGAAGTTCGCACATTCTCGACGCTTTTGCAAGGCTCACTATGACTTACGATGCAGTCTTAGCTTCGAATGTACGCCCGGATGTATTGCTTTGGTTTGTGGTGATCAACGTTTTTAACGTTCCGAAGCGACTAAAGCTAAAAGGTTGTAGTGGATGGCTCTGGATAACTTTATCTAGCTCGCCTGGGGATGTTTAACGTGCACTTTGATCGTAGAGTCGTACGTGGGCCGGTCGGTAAATTCCCCGTTGGCGTTTCATAATACTCGCGCGCTAGCGCTGCTTTAGAAGTTGGCGCCTCGGCGCGATTGTATTTCTTCAATAAATTTTATTTACTAGTTGTTACAACTTGTCATTATTTCGTATTATTGACGGCGCCTCCAGGGCACCAAAGCGGCAACGGGAACACCAAAGCTAGAACCGGGGCTGGATGGGGCTCGCCGAAGCCTGTGCATGCCAAGGGGGTATAAGATCGCGGACAGCCAATTTTGTATGCGAACACTCCCTGCGACGCCTGCATTAGTGTAATGTTACGTGCTCTTCAGAGGCCTCCGTTAGCCATTACATGTGCCTTCCTGGAGCAGTACTTGTAAAAAAAAACAATATATCGTCACGATTACCAAAGCAACCCGCAATGAAAAAAAACGGCCCTGTTGCCAGGCATTGCTGACCGCACACAGCCGGAATATCTCATGCGCCGACCGAACAAAAGTGTCCTGCAGGTACATGAATGAACCTACGAAACCATGTATGTACACATACTTTAACGCTGTCAACACCTGAAACTTTGGTAATTACGCGCGTGTTTGAGTACACCGCGTGCTTGCGTCGTGTTTCAGCAACACGAACTCTCAACGTCGCGCGCTTTACGCCTTAAATACGCCTTGAATAATGGTAATTTTCTCTATTTCTTCCGCAATTCCAAGACGAAATTCTAAAGGCCAGTTACCGACTGACGAACAAAGATCTCGATTGAAAAAACTGCTCCGCAGTGCTTGAACGAACTTTTCTGTGGATTTCCTCCCGTAGCGTGTTAGCCGTCGTCTGCTACGGCAGGCCCACCACCGGCGGCGCCACATTCGAGGCCGCGCCGAGCGGAGGAGGAGGGAAGCGAATGGCGCTACTTTGGAAGATTGAGGGGCTTTAGCAGCGGCACGACACTCGCGCCATCTCTCGCACCGCGCTTGTACCACTCCCACCGCCGCGGCCCACGCGGCGACGTCGCACGGAGACGGGGGCTATGCAGGAAAACAAGATATCAGGGGACGCGCGAGAGTCGCGCATCCCTACAAGCTACAAAGGGAAACGAAGCGGGTTTTCGAGGAAGAAAGATACGCAGTTATACGAAAATTCAGTCCCTACCCAGGCATCCGAGCCCAGGGGGTCGCCCCATCATAAGGTGTAAATTGTAGGGCCGCCCCTCCGCAAAGGCATTGGTCGAAGTTAGATTGGCAGACCATGACAACAATTTTCTTATTGCTATGCTTCGCTTAGTCGTGTATTTTGTGTGCACACAAGATTTCATGTGATCTGCTGTACTTTCTTCATCCGAGTCCTGGCCAAAATCAAATTGCAAAAATAACTCGGGGGAAAGAACAGCATACTTGTGTGACATTGCAGAGTCACCACCCAAGTTCCACAGACGATTTCTGTTGAAGAGTAGAACAAAGAATGTCAGTGACTTGTAATAAAAACCACATACTTTACAAGTTGCCAGCACACTACTATCCCTTATACGAACCTCGTACACTGCATAAAAATAGGGAAGAAAACTATCGTTAACTCAATATCTATACTGTTTTCAGTACGCTGGGAATGTTAAAGGTAACTCCGCGATATATTACACTTTACGGTGCCCAATTTAATAAAATACGAACTTAGTGTAACTTTCAATTCTCCCGAGACATTTCGAAACATAACTGCTAACGGCAGTTATTTGGTCCAAATGGTGTATTTGGTCCAAATGCATCACCCTTCGCCAACATTTCTGTCCTGGTCACCGCCTACATTCGCTAAATTCGATCTCGGTGGAAATTGTGTAGTTATGCCAGGGAAGCAAGCTAAATTTTGCGCCGCTCAAAAGACAGTGTGGACAGCTTGAATGCGTTGGTGAATACGCAATACGAATATGGAAGGCGTCGTCGGCGTATGCACAGCAGAAATGTAAGCCTCCGGTGACTTCATCGATGAACTTCTGGAAAGTCCACTATGCAAAGCGCAAATTCCCAGGTGTACTTGAATAACGAAAGGTGGTTGCGCCCTTTTGTTTTTCGAATGTTGGCCTCTTCTGCAAGTACTAGTGGCGTGCTCTGATGAAAGTACGACGCGAAGGAAAATTATAAGGCGGACTATTATTCGCACTTATCGTTTTTGCATCCTGAAGCAAACGTGCGTGCCCTCTCGTGCGTGCCGGTCAACGCACGTGCTCGTGAAAGTGCCTGCTGCGGAACACGTGCTCTGGCAAGCACGCGTGCGGCTCATCGCCAACGCAGTAGCAGGCTGCGGTCTGCAAAGCCTGCGAGGCTTCGCAGAAGAAGCTCTGCACTTTGAAATGCCGCCATTGTTATTTCAAGCGCAAGCGAGTAGAATGTGACAAGCATGCATTGTTGAATGTACACACACACACACACACACACACACACACACACACACACACACACACACACACACACACACACACACACACACACACACACACATATATATATATATATATATATATATATATATATATATATATATATATATTGTCGTGGTACAACGCGGACAGAAGACAGGGAGACGTTCAAGAACAACAGGGCAACAAGTTCAAAAACAAACAGAACCGAGGTACGTCTTCTTCGTCCTCTCCCAAATCTCAGCCACCCACTAGAAGGAGTCCGTCATTGCCCCCATCGTTGTTGTGTTCTAAGTAGAATATACGCGTCATTTGTCCCTCCCTAAAACAGCATCGCCCCAATGCTAAACCAGAAATGTCACTCGCGGAAGTAAGAGTCTCTCGCATAGTTATTCGCTCACATACGGCTTCATGCGGACAACGTGCACAAGTTCAGGAGAATGCGTGCGGCGCCGCGTACAACTGGCTCTATCGGGGACGACCTCGTACGTGACATCACTGAGTCGGCGCAATACTCGATATGGTCCGAAGTATTGTCTTAACAGCTTCTCAGAGAGGCCTCGTTTCCGTATGGGTGTCGAAACCCACACTCTTTCGCCGACGTCATAGCTGACCATTCGACGGTTAAGATCATAGCGCCCTGAGTCGTAGTCTTGCTGCTGGCAGATCCGCAAGCGCGTGAGTTACCAAGCCTCTTCTGCGCGTTGCGTAAACACATCGGCGTCCGTATCAGTGTCGTCAAAGTTGTGTGGAAGCATTGCGTCCAACATCGTTTGTACATTCCGTCCGTGAACAAGTGTGAACGGAGTCATGTGCGTAGTCCCTTCTTTGGCCGTGTTGTATGCAAAGGTGATATAAGGTAGGATGTCGTCCCAAATTTTCTGTTCAACATCCACGTACATGGAGAGCATGTCTTCAATTTGTTTTGTTTAGGCGTTATGTTAATCCGTTGGTTAGTGGATGGTAAGCGGTTGGCTTCCTGTGAGACGTTCCACTCAGCAGCAAGACGTGATCTAACAGTGCAGCCGTGAATATGGTTCCTCGGTCTGTTATTACGACGGTTGGTGCGCCGTGTCGCAACACAATGTGCTCAATGAAAAAGCGCGCCACCTCGGCCGCTGTGCTTCTCTGGATTGCCTTTGTTTCAGCGTAACGTGTGAGGTAGTCGGTTGCGACGATAACAAAGCGATTCCCCGCAGTGGAAGTAGGAAGTGTGCCCAATATATTCATTCCGATTTGGTCAAATAGTCTTCGAGGAACCTGGACGGGTTGTAGAAGGCCGGCTGGTTTCGACGGAGGCGACTTGCGCCTCTGGCAGTCGAGGCAAGTGCGAACGTGATGTTTCACGGTGGTGGTAAGTCTCGGCCAGTAGTACCTCTGCTGCACTCTGGCGAGCGTTCTCGTGTAGCCTAAGTGACCAGAAGTCACCTCGTTGTGACAGGCGTCAAGTACTTCCGTACGAAGAGCAGCAGGAATAACGAGCAGATAGGGGGACCTGGTCAAAGAAACGTTTCGTTTGTAAAGTACCTTCACACGCAAACAAAACGACAACAGTCCTGTTGCGAAAACTCTAGGCCGTTTCGTAGATCTGCCCTCCAAGTAATTGATGAGTTCAATCAACCCAGGGTCGTCCCGTTGTTGTTGCGCGATGGTGGATGTGTGCAGAACACAAAGAAATGCCGAGTCTTCTTCGGGTGGAGCAGACGACTCTATCGGCGATTGAGACCGGCAGTCAGCATCCGTATGTCGTCTCCCCGACTTGTACTTGACAGTCATGTCAGACTCTTGCAACCGTAGGCTCCAACGCGCCAGTCGTCCCGAAGGATCTTTAAGGTTTGTCAGCCAACACAGTGAATGATGATCGCTTATAACTGGAATGGCGGCCATACAAATATGGGCGAAATTTAATAACCGCCAATACTACGGCGAGGCATTCTTTCTCAGTCGTGGAGTTATTAGCCTCTCTGCGTGAGAGTGTTCTACTTGCATAGGCAAGTACTCTTTCTGTGCCCTCCTGCTGTTGCACAAGAACAGCTCCCAAGCCAACATTGCTTGCATCAGTGTGGAGCAATGTAGGAGCGGTCTCATCAAAGTGAGCAAGCACTGGAGGTGTCGGAGACGTTCCCGCAAGTGGTTGAATGCACCTTGCTCTTCGTCGCCCCATACAAAAGCAACGTCGTCTCTCGTCAGGCGAGTTAACGGCGACGCAATATGAGCGAAGTCTGCAATAAACCGCCGGTAATAAGGCACAGAGGCCGAGGAAGCACCTGACAGCCTTTTTATTGGATGGTACGAGAAACTGTGCGACGGCGGCAATTTTTTCGGGATCCGGGCGGACACCTGCGTGGCCGACGACGTGACCAAGAAACTGTAGTTCCGCAAAGCCAAAGTAGCACTTGTCCGGTTTCAGGGTAAGCCCGGCGGACCGGATGGACTGCAGAACCGCTTCAAGCCGTTCGAGATGTTCTTCAAATGTTGCGGAGAACACGATGACGTAGTCGAGGTATACTAAGCAGGTTTTCCACTTCAGGCCTGAAAGCACAGTGTCCATGAGGAGTTGGAACGTAGCAGGGGCAGAGCACAAGCCGAAAAGCAAGCTCTTAAATTCATATAGGCTGTCTGGTGTCACAAAAGCAGTTTTGTCACGGTCTCTCGGGTCTACCTCGATTTACCAATGTCCGCTTTTTAAATCCATTGAAGAGAAGTAACGTGCCTGTCGAGTGAATCGTCTATACGGGGAAGCGGGTAGATATCTTTCTTTGTCACCTAATTTAGTTTTCGGTAGTCCACACAGAAACGCAAGCTGCCTTCCTTCTTCTTGACTAAAACACCCGTGTGCTTAGATTTAGGTGCACGTTAAGGAACCCCAGGTGGTCAAAATTTCCGGAGTCCTCCACTACGGCGTGCCTCATAATCAGAAAGTGGTTTTGGCACGTAAAACCCCAAATATTATTATTATTATTATTCTTGACTAGAACTACAGGAGATGCCCAGGGATTCAGTGATGGTTGAATTACTTCGTCTTTAAGAATTTTTGTCACTTGATGTTGTATGGCTTCGCGTTCTCTGGGAGGAACACGATAAGAATTTTGGTGAATAGGTCTTGCCGTATCCTCTGTATTTATTTGGTGCTTTCTTAGAGGTGCCCGACCGACGCTGGACGTCGACGCAAAGCAGTCGCTGAATTTGGCCAGTAGCGTAAGAAGTTGTTCTCGATCGTGTGGCGACAAAGCAGTGCTGACGTCAAGTACATGAGCTAGATCTTGCGCACGTCCTTCTTCGAGTAGTGAACAGCAGCCTCGGACATCCGCAACACCGTCAAAATAAGCCCCAGCTGTGCCCTTTGGAAGGCGCCATCGCTCTGTGCTAAAATTTGTTAGCAACAGGTTCGTGCGCCCGTCGGTGACATTTGCGATTCCTCGTGCGACCGAGATACCATGAGTGAACAACAACGTGGTTATTTGGTCGGCAACGCCTTGACAATGAAACGGTACGTGACATGCTACCGAAACGAGGGTATACATGATCAAGGTGGGATGACAACGTCGTCTTCTGTTTGACGAAAGGAGTGGTGTTGCGGCGATAAACAATAGACTAAACCAGGACTCTTATAAAACGTCACCATGCGATCTGGGATATTTATTACGGCGCCATTTTCTTTCAGGCAACCCATACCAACAATCAAATCTTTACAGCACACAGGCAGAACGATGAAAGTGGCCACGAAAGAAGAATCCCCGATATCAATTCTAGAAGTACATCTTCCAGTAAGCATCAGTAATTGACCGCCTGCCGTCCTTACGTGAGATCCCGTACCTTGCGTTTTTTTTTCTTCATGCGGAGGACGAGTTCCTGACTCATTATCGAGAAGTCAGCACCAGTGTCGACTAACGCTATCACTGGCTGTCCGTCCAAAAAAACATCAATGTCGGCGCTCACAATTTCTTCGGTTAAATATTTATCGGCTTCACAGCGTTCTGCAGCGGGAGTGTTGGGGGCTTTTTATTGTCATGCGGCGGACCTGCAACCTTACCCCCAGAGGTCGCCGCCTTCAGTTTCCCCGGCGTGGGTTGGGCGACCTTCGTGTTCGGAGGCCAGCAAAAGTACGTCCAGTAGTTAAAGCCATCTGATGTGGAGGGGTTGGAGAACGCGGCCGACGGCCGAAATCGGACCTATCGTTGGCCACGGATTCGTCATTCGAGTGCGCTATTGGAGGTTACCGAAAAGTAGTGCCGTCGCGACGTAGCATGGAATCGTCATTTGCACGTTGACCATAGGACCACGCATGATGAGGTCGAAATGACGTGTCGCGATGCCAGCAATTACGTGAAATATGGCCGGCGCCTCCGCAGTGAAAGCAAAGTGGTCGCCTATCAACGGTGCGCCATACGTCGGTTTTCCGAAATTGCGGCCGTCCCGTAGCGTCTTTTTGCGGCGTTGACCAAGGGGCGGCGAACGACGGCTGCTGGTGTCGCTGCAGCGGCATAACGGGTGCGTGCCTCGAAGCATCCTCTTGCGACGGCGACCACGGAGCAGCTGTTGGAGCCTAATGGTACGGCGGTGTGGCTGTGACGGGTGGTGGACATCAGACAGCGGCGGCGTAAGTCATGGGACGCTGCTGATCTTGAAAATCGGCTGCCGGGAGCGCCTGCCTGATTTCGTCGCCCACCACTTCGGCGATTGATGCTACAGGTCTATCCAACGTCGGTGTCAGAATCTTAAGCACTTCCTCTCTGACAAGCTCTCTGATCAATTGACGCAAGGAATTCTGATACTCGGCAATCCCTGCGGCGGCATTGATTGCATTGCTGGTGGACAGTCGATTGTACTGCCTGCACCGTTGATGAAGGGCCGGCTCAATAGCCGTAGCCTCTTTGGTAAAGTCATCGACGGTGACTGGTGGATTCCGCACAAGCCCCGCGAACAACTGGTCTTTTACACCTTGCATGAGGTAGCGCAACTTCCTGTCTTCGGTCATTTTCCGGTCGGCTCCACGAAAGAGGCGGGCCATGTCCTCGGCAAACATTGTGACCGACTCATTAGGTTGCACCCGTAGCTCCATCATCTGCTGGGCGCGGTCGCGTTGGTCGGCACTTGCAAAAGTATCCGTGATCTTCTGCCCAAAGTCATTCCACGTCGTCAGGCTAGCTTCCCGGTTCTCGTACCAAGTACGTCCACTGTCGTCAAGGGCGAAATAGACGTGTGAAAGCTTTTGCTGCTCAGTCCACTGGTGAATTTGTGCGACGCGTTCATACTTGTCAAGCCACTCTTCAATGTCTTGGAAGACATTCTAGACCCACTAGACGGAGTCCGTTATTGCCCCCATCGTCGTTGTCTTCTAAGTAGAATATACGTCTATATATATATATATATATATATATATATATATATATATATATATATATATATATGGGTTCGGTTTCCACCTGCGGCAAGTTGTTTTTTCATCCACTTTAATTTGCATTAGTTTCTCGTTTCTTTATTTCATTTATTAAGCACAAGTAATTTCCCCTATGCTGTCCTTGTTGTCAATGTTCGTTGGTTTCTTATGACTAATAAACATCGAGCCCCTCGGTTAACCCCCTTTCTTCTCGTTTATTACATAACGAGGGTCTCGAATCCGGCAACATTGATGCCTTCAGGTAGCATGTGTGGGTTTATTGACCAGTTGCCTTAAATCAAAAAAAGATCACGTTCTCCTGAGGCCTGCGGCAAAAAAGGACGTTCCACGTCCGCCGTCAAGGTCTGTGAGTGGTGGCGGTGGCTAACACTCCCAGGGTTCTACTAGGGCACATAAATACCCAAGAAAGCGGATGGGGTAACAGCGCCGCTCTTGCTCAATTGGTAGAGCATCGCACGGGAAATTCGAAGTTTGTGGGTTCGGTTCCCACCTGCGGCAAGTTGTTTTTTCATACACTTTAATTTCCAATAATTTATCATTTCTTTATTTTGTTTATTAAGCACAAGTAATTTCCCCTATGTTGTCCTTGGTTTCAGTGTTTGTTGGCTTCTTATGACTAATAAAAATCGGGCCCCTCGGTAAACCCCCTTTCTTCTCGTTTATTACATAACGAGGGTCTCGAATCCGGCAACATTGATGCCTTCAGGTAGCATGTGTGGGTTTATTGACCAGTTGCCTTAAACCAAAAAAAGATCACGTTCTCCTGAGGCCTGCGGCAAAAAGGACGTTCCACGTCCGCCGTCAAGGTCTGTGAGTGGTGGCGGTGGCTAACACTCCCAGGGTTCTACTAGGGCACATAAATACCCAAGAAAGTGGATGGGGAAACAGCGCCGCTCTTGCTCAATTGGTAGAGCATCGCACGCGAAATGCGAAGGTTGTGGGTTCGGTTCCCGCCTGCGGCAAGTTGTTTTTTCATCCACTTTAATTTCCAATAATTTATCATTTCTTTATTTCGCTTATTAATTACAAGTAATTTCCCCTATGTTGTCCTTGGTTTCAATGTTTGTTGGCTTCTTATGACTAATAAAAATCGGGCCCCTCGGTACACCCCCTTTCTTCCCGTTTATATATATATATATATATATATATATATAACGACGAACGTTGTAGCGTATATTTTTACTGATGTTTGAGCCGGAAGACCGGCTTTCGACGGCCTTCACTCCGACGAAGGCCGGCGCTACAGCCGAAACGTCAGTAAAAATGCCCCAAAGCGTTCATCTATTTTTATTTGTGTGTGTGTGTGTGTGTGTGTGTGTGTGTGTGTGTGTGTGTGTGTGTGTGTGTGTGTGTGTGTGTGTGTGTGTGTGTGTGTGTCTGTGTGCGTGTGCGTGTGCGTATGTGTGTGTGTGCGTGTGCGTATGTGTGTGTGTGTGCGTGTGTGTGTGTGTGTGCGTGCGTGTGTGTGTGTGTGTGTGTGTGTGTATGTGTGTATGTGTGTGTGTGTGTGCATGCGTGCGTATGCACCTGTGTGTGACTATACGTCTAGTCATATCACAAGAAACTAGCAAACAAGGACGCCAAGGACGGGATTGTAAGCGTAAGCAAAGGCGCTGGTTTGTGCCTCAACTATGGTCAGTTGTTTGTTTGTTTTTCATCCACTTTCATTTTCCTTAATTCATCATTTTCTTGAACTCATTAAGTAAGTGCAAGTAATTTCCCCTATGTTCTCCTTGGTGTCCTTTGTTGGCTTCTAATGATGAATAAAAATCGGGCCCTTCGGTTCCCTTTCTTCTCATTCACATTTATGCCGAGAGGCGCCAGTCTCTCGATGGGGGTAGGAGACTCAGGCTGTGAAATTGAATTGTCTCCTAGCTACCATGAGATCTTGTGTAGATACTCGTATAACGGCTTCGCTTCAGTGAACAATTCTTCGCGGTCACACGAAGTTTATTCAAGTGCAACTATCATTAACCCTGCCATCCACGGCACACACGTTCGTGGAAGCGACTTACTTTTGCTGTTATGGTGCAGTGGTTGCAAGGAATCGAAAACGAACACTAAGCTTTGGTTAAATTGAAAATCCTGCTTTATCCAGATAATTCTGGATAAAGTGCTCCTGATAACGAAGCACGTGGCGTTCCCCGCATGCGTTTCCCTGTAAAAATTACTGTTGCGGAAGCTGCTGCGGCGATGGCAACTTGCGACGTGGGGAGTGACGTCACTGGTCTTTCACAAATAGAAGAACCACTCTAGTAACTGATTTCATTGTTGTTGCAGCACCGCTATGGGTAGGCAACACATAGCTGGGACTCCAGAGTAGCAGCACGAATACGAGGAGCGGTAAAAAGGGGAAAAATGGCAATACGAACAGCGGTGGCGTGCCGTCCAAATTAGCATTATTCTAATGAATTTAGGTATTGCATACCCTTCTCAGCAGTTGTAGTAGTGGCTTTCAAGAGCGGTCGCTGGACATGCATTTTCGCAGGCCTTTTTTTTTCTTTCTTTTTCTATTTATTTTTTTTATTTTTAATACGAGTCCAAGTATAAGCGCTACTGAGCATGACTGTAGCTGATTCTGAGTTCGAGTGAATCCGGCCAGGCAGGATTTCGTAAAATCTACTCAACAATAGACCGTATTCGCACTATCAATCAGGTGATAGAGAAATGTGCGCAATTTAACCAACCCTTATATATAGCTTTCATTGATTATGAGAAAGCGTTTGATTGAGTCGAATCCTCTGCAGTCTTGCAGTCATTACGGAATCAGGGTGTAGACGAGCCGTACGTAAAAATAATGAAATATATCTCTAGTGGCTCCACAGCCACCGTAGTCCTCCATAAAGAAAGCAACAAAAACCCAATAAAGAAAGGGGTCAGGTAGGGAGATACGATCTCTCCAATGCTCTTCACAGCGTGTTTACAGGAGGTATTCAGAGACCTGGATTGGGAAGAATTGGGGATAAGAGTTAATGGAGAATACCTTAGTAACTTGCGATTCGCTGGTGATATTGCCTTGCTTAGTAACTCAGGAGACCAATTGCAATGCATGCTCATTGACCTGGACAGGCAAAGCAGAAGCGTGGGTCTAAAAATTAATCCACAGAAAACTAAATTAATGTTTAACAGTCTCGTAAAAGAGAACAGCAGTTTACAATACGTAGCGAGGCACTGGAAGCAGTAAGGAATAATAATATTTGGGGTTTTACGTGCCAAAACCACTTTCTGATTATGAGGCACGCCGTAGTGGAGGACTCCGGAAATTTTGACCACCTGGGGTTCTTTAACGTGCACCTAAATCTAAGCACACGGGTGTTTTCGGATTTCGCCCCCATCGAAATGCGGCCGCCGTGGCCGGGATTCGATCCCGCGACCTCGTGCTCAGCAGCCCAACACCTTAGCCACTGAGCAACCACGGCGGGTTTGCAGTAAGGAAATACGTTTACTTAGGGCAGGTAGTGACCGCGGACCCGTATCATGAGACTCAAGTAATCAGATGAATAAGAATGGGATGAGGTGCGTTTGGCAGGCATTCTCAGATCATGAACAGCAGGTTACCACTAACCCTCAAGAGAAAAGTGTGTAACAGCTGTGTCTTACCAGTACTCACCTACGGGGCAGAAACCTGGAGGCTTACGAAAAGGGTTCTGCTTAAATTGAGGAAGACGCAACGAGCTATGGAAAGAAGAATGATGGGTGTAACGTTAAGGGGGTAAGAAGATAGCAGATTGGGTGAGGGAACAAACGCGAGTTAATGACATCTTAATTGAAATCAAGAAAAAGAAATGGGCATGGATAGGACATGTAATGAGGACGGAAGATAACCGATGGTCATTAAGGGTTACCGACTGGATTCCAAGAGAAGCGTACCAGGGGACGGCAGATAAGTGATAGGATGAGATTAAGAAGATTCCAGGGACAACATGGCCACAATTAGCACATGGCCGGGGTAGTTGGAGAAGTATGGGAGAGGCCTTTGCCCTGCAGTGGGCGTAGCCAGGCTGCTGCTGCTGCTGCTGCTGCTGCTGCTGCTGCTGATGATGATGATGATGATGATGATGATGAAATATGATCGCTTGGCGCAAACAAGGATGGAAGCGAACAAGGGGTGCGCTCCCCTTGTTCCCTTCAGTATTTGTTTGCGCCAAGCCATGATACTTATATATGGTCTACTCAGCGTTATTTCGGGCGGCCTTCAACCAGTAGGGTATTTACGCAGTACTTACGAGATTATCAGAATAACGAAATAAAAAAAAATCAATTATGGATGTTGCTCCACAGCTGAGAATATTTCAGGAGCTGCTGGTATGAGTTCAAGCTCTTGAGAGTATATTTTCAATTTTGAGAGTGGAATTAGGCAGAGACGGGCGTAACCGCGATGTTTGTTTCTCGCCTACTTGACCAAGGAAAAAAAACAGAAAACTTGTTTGATATTGCGCCATGATATGAAAATCAGATCGAAAGTCATTCGAAAGCGATTGGCCGGCTTCTACCACGCACCCTAATTATCGTACCAAGCCCTGTCCGACTATTCTCTTTTGTTTATTTTCAAAAGAATAAAAATACATTTAAGAAATAGATTAGAATAGCACAGCTGAAAATTACTTCGCAGTGAAGTTAGAGGAGCCCCAGCGTTGCTTCCACCACTACGAGAAAAAGTTGGACAAGTATACTGACACTGTTGGAAAATAGTTTGAAGGGTACGAAGTCTATATGCTCCTGAGTGATTTTTTTTTCTTTGAAGACAGTCCGACTTCTTTGTCTAGGGGGAGGGGTCTGCCATATACGCTTCCAACGTGTATTTGAGACTGCGGAGTGACTGCCTATGCATTGTACTCCCATGTAATTACGCCTAACAAGTGTCATAGGTTGTCAGTTCTTTTCTGTGCGCATTTGAACTTGTGCGGATTATCCAAGACGTCACTCTGACATGCAGACTGCCAAGCTTTGTAGCGATGTTTGAACAAGCTTTTTTTTTCTTTGCCTTCATGTTTTCCTCTAATAATCAACCTCTTACTGTAAATGTGAACAAAATAGGGTCTTGAAACAGCACCTAAGCAATCTAAATTCATTTAGTCGTTTGAATTGGTGCCCTTTCAAAGAAACATTCCCGTTGGCAGAATGCGTTTTGGTTGCCATCTTTTAAATTATTTCAGCTGTTCTCCACGCTACTGCATGTATTCGTTCCGAAGTGCATACTCACCACTGCAAGTGCTGAGGAACTGCTTCGCAAAAACGGCCGTTCCCAAGCCTGGAGTGTCTGGACTGACTGCACGAGAGTATAAGTGAGAAAAAAGAAACAAATTATGCAGCTTCAACGCACATGTTGAAATATTTGTGAAGTTTTCGTGAAGCGCTTAATTAAATGCCATAAAATACAATGCAACGCGTGCTAGTGCATTTATACGTAGTCCGTTGGTGTGCAGCGTTCGATATCTCACGCTACGTTTCCGTTTGCGTCGAGCAGAGGTCACAACTGTGGAATGTCGTGCACTGCTCACGCACAAAACTGCGCCGTTTCACAAGCCAGGGCGAAACGCCGACAGCTGTTCACGAGACTGTGCACACTGCGAGACGTCGACGCACTCGCGAGGTTTCACACCTGTCGAAAGAACGACGTGAGGCACGAAAGGCAGCGGGGCGACTGTCCTAAATGAGCCCGTTTCGTCCTTGCGCGTTCCAAGAAATGAAAACCGCCGCGCGAGCGCGACGTTCCTACGTGACGGACGCGCCGATCCCGTTAAAACATGTTAATGAGCGCTGGACGGCGGCGCGCGAGAAGCAGCGTGCGCTGGCCTGACGGTCGAGGCGTCAGGCTGTTGTCGCGAGCGATTCGGCAGGCAAGAAGCAGCACCCGGAAGCATATTCCCATCAAATCCGCTAAGATGGCTCCGCTCATAGGTATAATATTAATGATCGATGAAGAGAGATTGCGCCCCAAGGGCGATGCATTTGCAGCAATAGTAAGGCTTAGCGTCGCGCTCGCGGTCCTCTGACAGAGCCCAAGCGGACGCGGTGGCGAGGCGGTGCCGAAACGCGGCATGCAGCCTATACCGCAGTGTGCCGTATTGCTGGTCTAAACCGTTGGTAGCGGCTCAATCGTTGACGCGCAGTTCTTTCACGACTTCGCTTCGTAGAGAACGATCACGAAACACACACACACACACACAAACACACACACACACACACACACACACACACACACACACACACACACACACACACACACACACACACACACACACGCACACACACAGGATTGAAATGCATTGTAGCAGCACACAAGCGCTGCAAGAGGTCGCCACGACCCCCGACTGCGTTCACCCAGTTAACCCGTAAACGGCAAGACGTTTGCGAAACAGCTGTATCTTCTCTTGGGAAATGCAAAACCTATGCACGTACCTTCGACCCCTTCGATGTCCTTGGCCATCTTCTTCAGTGCTTCGAAGGCGTAGTTGGCCTTGGCCTTGCATACGTGAGCGCTGAAACTCTTGCAGGCGTCCTTCGCGTCGCCCATCTTTAAGATCGTGTCGGCTGAAACGAGAAAGCCGTCTGTCAGTCGCGGTTACCCCACGAATGCGGATGCTGCACTGTTCGGGAAAAAAAAAGCAGTAACGACACTTTTCTTCGCAGTTCAACCGACTTGGAGATGCACGAGTCCCAAGAAATACCACTATGCACGCGTGCGCGCAGGTCGCCAGAATGCTCAGTCGCATTGTGTTCGTAAACGTGCTTCAAATACAAGTGTCCTTAACTTTCCCTTGTATCCGCACTTGCTCCTCCATTTTGTTTTCTTCTAATTTCGCATTTCGAGTCACTGAGTGATTCGCCAACAGGCGGTCTCACTTTTCTAAAACGCCAGCTTCCCGACTGCAGTATACCCTGTTGCTGGAGCAGCAAAAAAAAAAAGGTATTCATCGCTTTAAGTTACACATTTCTAAAGAGACAAAGAAACTACATGAAACACACGTATTTCACCAGAACACTGGTCCTCTTTGAAGCATCAAGGAGGAGCCTAACTAAATATATAATTTCTGTAAATTTCCCCATTCTTCTTAACTACGACCGCGATACGCAGGTGCTGTACACTTTGCTCTTGCTTTTCTTGCTTTGTACGTTTGCTTCGTCACTTAGTTACTATCATCCGCCGTGGTAGCTGGGGCGCTGCGGCGTTTAGTTCGAGGTCGCAAGTTCGGTATGCCAGGCGCGCGATTCAGCTCCGACTTTGTGGCGTTAACGCGCGAGGCCTAGTAGACCGTTATTTCACTGCGTGCCGTATTACCTCCAGAGCAATGCCTTCTGAACCTCATTGTTTGAAAGAAGGCGACTAGGGTACACAAGCGCGCGTGTCTATTACTGATCATCGCAAGTTGCACATGCCAATAAGACAAGTCTTATTGGTCTTCTCTGGTTGTTTCTGACTCTCTAGCTGAAATTTTTTAACGGTTCTGCTTGCAAATGCATAGTTCTCAGGAATCATGTACAATAATTATTGTGTCTATACAGAAGGAAATATCAGAGCTGGTAATCCCCGGAAATGCTTAAAGCGATCGCCGGCAGAGATTTACAAAGCAGACGTGTTAAACGCACTCCACGTAATGCTGAAGTTCGCTTTGGCTACAGAGTCGCAAGGAATAAAGTCGTCGTCGTTATCCTATGTGGAAAACGAGGCTGCTGCCAACAGCAGTTTTAGTTACCTTCAAAGACTTAGCTAAAAGATAAATGTGACGACTCAAAACTGGCCGACGCGTTTACTTAAAACCCCGGACAATATCTTAATCAATACTTTCCACACGTTTCCGGAGGGGTATTACCGGCCCCAAACGTTAACTTCAAAAAAATAAAGCTCCACCAACTTCCGCATCTTTCCCGACATAGCGATTGACGCACTTACTAGAATAGACGCTGGGCTCGGAAGACATAAGCCAGCAGGTATTTACGTGATTTCTGTATCCTTGCTGCAGAAAAATTCTGACACACTATCCGAAATTATTTTTGTCAGGCTTAATGTATTTTCAGACACTGCTGCACTACCACAAGATTTGAAGGCTGCGATTGTAAAACCACTATATAAGGGGAAGCGAAAAAATTACGCGTGGCTCTGCTATCGCAAACACCAGGGACCAGTGGAGCTGGGGGAAGCTAAGGCATCAGAAAAATCCATGCCGCCTGTCTCTGTGTGAAGGTTACCCGCCGTGGTTACCCAGTGGCTACGGTGTTGGGCTGCTGTGCACGAGGTCGCGTGATCGAATCCCGCCCACGGCGGCCGCATTTCGATGGGGGCGAAATGCGAAAACACCCGTGTACTTACATTTAGGTGCACGTTAAAGAACCCCAGGTGGTCGAAATTTCCGGAGTCCTCCACTACGGCGTGCCTCATAATTAGAAAGTTGTTTTGGCACGTAAAACCCCTTTTTTTTTTTTCTGTGGGACGGTTTCGGTTCGTACGGTGCGCCATTCGAGGCGCCCGCCGCAACAGAAGCGACCCTGTTGAGACGCCATCACGCCGTTTGAGATGGCGCGATTTTCAGTCAGCGACGCAAATAATTCCGTCGCTCAGCGACCACCACGACGTCGTGGGCTCTCCTCAACTGGATTCCAACAAGTTGGTCGTGCCATTGCTGAGTCGCAGCGATCGGCACGATGTGGGAGGGGCAATGTGTGACGAAAGAAAGCGCCGTCGAAATAGGTGCTTTCTTGTTTTACCACGCGTTGGTAGCTCTGTAGAGCAATGTCTCGCGCCAGCTTTTTTAGTTATGGTTTAATAGGGCGCACCCAGCGGCGCCTACGGCTTCGGAGCTTCATAAATATTTTTGTTCTTCCGCTTACACAATTCGTATAAAAGGAGAAGCTGCACGTTGTCCAGGTCGGGAGAAGGACGCCGCTTCAACATGAGGCACGTAGTCACTTGGTCGCCAGCGTCGTCAACCTCTTCATCGCTACAAATTGTGCCAGGTGCTTATACATGTACACTCATCAGTAGCTTGTTCTTCTGCAAAAGCAAATACTCATCCAGGAAAAAAGTTGTCGGTTTCATAATAACAACGAAACAAGAGCGTACTAAACGGGACCACCCAAGCGATGCCGCACAAGCCGCACGCTCATACTTGCGGTGTTCTGCAGCGTCTCACTCATCGCATCTGCAAAGTGTCGTAAAGTCTCCACGCTTTTAAACGTTAAAACATGATGTTCTTATTCTATTATTGAACAATAATAGGTAAATTCGACTATTTGACTAGTTTCCATGTCGTTTTCATTTAACGATGTAGGCATGGATACTTCGTGAGGAGGGGGCAAGCCTGCGCATCACTGCGACGGCAATGGCGCTGCTGCAAGCGCATGTGAAAGCTGTCAGCGAAAATCGCTCTGCGACGTGCGCGGCAGAACGCTTTTTTTCGCACCAATCGCGTCATGTGAAGAAGCCTATATGCGTCGTTAATGTGTCGCTGCAGTGACGCGACGCGGCAGCAGCCGCTCGCCTTAGCTTCGATGTGCGCTCCAACGTCGTGTACCTGGCAGCTTCTTGAAATCCGCCGAAGCGAGCGAACAGCTTTTTATCGGAGATCAACAACGTCACGCCACCTGTGTCCTCGCCGCGCCGATCCTTCTCCCCGCTACGCTTCATTCACCCTCGTCGCGTCGCTATGCTGCGCGATGCTATTTCCATACCCTGGTTTTATTCTCTCTCGGCGAAGCTGTGAACGTCAAGAGAAACCCAGCGAGGTTCAACAGCTCCACTGTAAAATACAACTGATACTTATCGACCTTTTTCAATTTTGCCTGTCATGTCTCCAAATTTTTTTTTACCCGCCGTGGTTGCTCAGTGGCTATGGTGTTGGGCTGCTGAGCACGAGGTCGCGGGATCGAATCCCGGCCACGGCGGCCGCATTTCGATGGGAGCGAAATGCGAAAACACCCGTGTACTTAGATTTCAGTGCACGTTAAAGAACCCCAGGTGGTCCAAATTTCCGGAGTCTCCCACTACGGCGTGCCTCATAATCAGAAAGTGGTTTTGGCACGTAAAACCCCCCTAATTTAATTAATCTCCAAATTTTTTCTCGCTTTCGTGTATCGGCCTCTTCTGCTCGTTGCAGGCGCTCTCGCTCGGCTTCTCCCGCTCGCTGTTCCCGTCGTCGTTCCGCTCCTCGCTTCCCCAGTTCGGGATCCCCCTGTATTCGACATCGTGCTCGTGCAGACACACAGGCGCGTGCTTCTTCCGCAATTGCGTACTTGTGGTGCCATCCTCGCGAGCCGCCAGAGCGTGCGCGCTCCTCCACCACGTCGCCTCATCGCTGCCGCCGCCGCTCCAACTCTGAAGTAATGGCTCAAAGAGTGCGCGCCCGCTTTTCTGTGCAACACCTGCTTCTCTGCGAAGCAGCGCCAACAGGGGAGGAATAAGCTGCGCGCGCATACTTTTTTTGCGATAGCAAATAAATGGACACTCCAGGCGCGTTTTGCCGTCGCCGTCACCGTGATATCCCGTTGCTTTTCTGAGCAACAACACCTGATTCGTTGCGACGTAGCGCCGGCAGGGGAGGAATCAGCTGCGCGCACATGCGTTTATTGCGATAGCAATTAAACGGGCACTCCAGGCGCGTTTTGCCGTCGCCGCGTTGTCCCGTATAAAGTCCAAGGGCGAGAACACCATCGCAGCGTGTCGCATGTATGTGCGAGGAGAGAGAGAGAGTAAAACATCTTTATTAATAATATCTGAATGCCGAGAGCAGTGTGGGAGGAACCCTCAGTCCAGGGTCCCTAAGATGATTCCGGCGATGTTTCGAGCCCGTTGTATCACTGCTCGGAGGACCTCGGGAGGTCCGTCGCGGAGGGCATCGTCCCACAGCTCTTTGTTGCGTAGGGGGTAAAGGTGAGTTGGCAAGGGAGGAAAGAGGTTTGCAGTGCACTCAATCGTGACGTGGAAGATTGTGGGCGAGCTGCCACAGCCAGGGCAACGATCTGCATAACAGTGTGAGTAGAATTTATTGAGAGAGACAAGATTAGGAAAAGCTGCGGTTTGTAACTGGCGTAATGCCACTGCTTCTTCCCGCGAGAAGGACGGCGGTGGTGCGGCGTCGGTGCGACGAATGCGTGTATAATGACGGAGTATGTCTTTATAACGGAGCAAGGAATCCCCCCACTCTGAACTAGTCGCCTCACCACGCCGAGTCGCCCGGAGGGAAATTTCTCGAGCAACCGCATGTGCGCGTTCGTTACCCGGCAGCGAGGTATGACCAGGGGTCCAGAGTAAGTGGATGCGGGGAGGTGTGGTTAGTGTATTTTGCGGGATCTGTTTGAGAATTTGGTGCGCCACTCTCGGGATGCCATATCCTGATAGGAACGCCCGGCATGCCTGTTGCGAGTCCGTCAATATATACACTTCCTCAGGAACACGGATGGCGTATGGAATTGCAAGAGCGACACCGAGAATTTCTCCGTAAGCCGCATTTGTTCCGCGCATTGCAGCAGAGTCTCTCAGGGATTCGGTGTCATCCAAAACTACCGAGGTATAGCCCTCTTGAGTGCGTGATGTGTCCGTGTATAAAGTGTGTGTTTCCGGGATGTTTACAAGCATGCGGCCAATGTATCGTAGACGGGCTTTGCGCCGCCCTTTGTCATGCTCGGGGTGCATATTACGTGGCAATGGATGAATACTTAGTGCTTGGCGTATCGCTGACGACAAGATCGTTGGACGGGTTTCAGACTCAAGGGGTGGGACAGAGTATCCTAGCCGTGTGAGAAGATGGCGGCCAGTAGGAGTGAGTAGGAGGCGCTGGCGATGGCTGACCTGAAGTGCCTCTAGCAGCTCGCCTAGTGTGTTATGTGTCCCTAAGTTAAGGAGACGGTGTGTGGAAGTATAGTTCGGGAGGCCATGGGCCAGCTTCGTCGCTTTGTGAATCATTGCGTCTATGCGAAGTTGTTGCGTTTGGGTCAACCGCTGAAATGGGAGATGGTATGTAAGGCGGCTGATCACGCATGCCTCCACCAAGCGCAGCAGGTCCTCTTCTCGAAGGCCCGAGCGCCTGTTGGAGACCCTCCGGATCATGGCCAGAATTTGCTCAATCTATCTCGATAGAAGGGTAACAGTGTAGTTTGACCTGCCATCCGCTTGGATGTGTAGGCCGAGGATACGAGCACGATTAACTTGTGGTATCGGTGTGCCATCCACGTGCACAGTAATAGGGGGAGTAGGAGAACGGCTCCGGGGGCGAATGATTATGAGCTCCGACTTTTCCGGAGCACATCTTAAGCCGCATTTTCTCGCGTACTCGGAAACTGTATCGACTGCTTGCTGCAGTCGGTCCTGGATGGCTCCGTCGGAACCCCGTGTCGAACAGATAGTTATGTCGTCCGCATAAATAGCGTGGGCGACATCAGGGATCTGGTCGAGTAGTCGGGGGAGCCCTGCGAGCGCGATGAATAAAGTAGGGGAAAGAACTGAACCCTGGGGTGTCCCACGTCCTACAAGGCGAATCGTACCGGATCGATGCGGTCCCATTCCTACGGTGGCTGTGCGATCTCGAAGAAATGCGCGGGTATAGTTGTACATACGAATTCCACAGTGTGAATGTGCAACATTGCGAAGGATGAGGTCATGTTCAACATTATCGAATGCCCGTTTTAGGTCTAAGGCTAGGAGTGCTCTCGTTTGGGTGGACGACGGAGGTCCTATGACTTCCTCCTGCAATTGTAGAAGCACATCTTTGGCAGACAGATGACCCCGATATCCGAATTGAGAATTAGAAAAGAATTATTTTTCTTCGAGGAAGGGCTGCAGACGCCGCAAGAGTACATGCTCCATGAGCTTACCAATGCAGGATGTTAGGGAGATGGGTCGTAAGTTTCCAACCTTAACAGGCTTGCCCGGTTTGGGGATCAGTGTGATGTCGGCGTGTCGCCATGCTTGGGGAAGCATGCCCTTGCGCCAGCAATCATTGAAGATATGGGTGAGGTGGTTAATATCCGCGTCAGTGAGGTTACGGAGGGTGGCGAACCGGATGTGGTCGGCTCCCGGTGCCGTGTTGCTTAGGTCTTGTAGGACCACCCGCACCTCGTCAGATGTGATGTCCGCATCTAGCAATGCGTTCGCCTCGCCTACATAAGGATAGTCAGGGTACTGCGGCGGCGGGCCTGTGGGTATGAAATGCTTCTCTAGCTCTCTGAGGAGTGTCGAGACATCGTCCCTGTACTCGTGCATTAGGAAGTGCAGCTGTTGAAATGTTTTTCCCTTTGTTGTGGTGGGATCTGTGAGTGAGCGAAGAATCGACCACGTTTTTGCTGTGCTCAATGTGCCTGAGAGGCGATCGCAAAATCCTCGCCAGTTATTCCTCGTAAGGATCTCTGCATACTCCTGAGATTCCCGTGTAATTTGATCTATACGTTTCCTAAGTTTGCGGTTGAGGCGTTGTCGTTTCCATCGTCGTGTCAGCCCTCTGCGGGCGTTCCAAAGATGAAGTAAATGCGGGTCTATGTCTGGTGTCTCTGTTGTGGTGCGCAGTGTGCTCGTGGTGGCCTCTAGATCTTGTGCGAGAGAGTCAAGCCAGCATTCGTACCCTTGGCGCTCAGGTGGGTCCTGGCGACGTTCCCTGAATTTCGCCCAATCCGTTATACGCACATTTCGCTCGGGCCTGCGCGCACCCCGTAATGACAAGGTGGTCGCCACAATGTAGTGGTCACTACCAAGGTGCTCCTCTAAAGGCCCGTGCGCAACGACTGGGCCAGTATCGCGCACGAAGGTAAAGTCAGGGCAGGTGTCACGAGATACGCTGTTGCCCATCCGAGTGGGGTGCTCTGGGTCGGTAAGGAGTGTGTATCTCATGTTACAGATGGCATTCCATAAGCGTGTCCCATTAGCCTGCGATTTAACGTAACCCCATGCAGTATGCGGAGCGTTAAAGTCGCCGGCCACCACACAAACCCATCCAAACCTACCAAATTCTGTTAGTAGGTGCTGAAAACAGTGCGTTCCCGAACGGGGAGAACTGTATGCATTGAGTATAAACAGACTCTCGCTGCGTTTACCTTGCGTAATTATTTCCAATATTTGGTGAGGAATGTCAATGTTAGTGGTATGCATGCGACATGTAACATGTTTCGAAACTAAGGCTCCCACAAGAGGAGAGACACCAGAGAGCGCGCTGTAGCCGGATAAAGAAGGGGTGCAATTGACTTCCTGTAAGAGGATGACATCGGGAGGGTTCGTGGATGTGGCGATATACTGCTGTAGGGAACCTCGTTTTCGGCGGAATTCCCTACAATTCCACTGCCACACCACTAGTTGTTCCGCGTTACGCGGCGCCATCATCATCGCGAGAGGAAGCAGGCGGTCGTGCATACGGATGCGGGCGCCGGGTGCCCACATTTGAAGGTTGCGGCCGAGAGCCTTGGTCGGAAAGCGCGCTTTCATTGTTACCGCTAAGGTCAGGAACTTGCATGCGTGCGAAAGTGCACCCTATACATGATTTTACTTGCTCCGTAATCCCTCTTTGAAGGGCCTCCATTTGGCGTTCAGTCCTGTCCAGAGCCGCCTGCATACTAGAGCTCATGTCTGCCATTAGCGCGTCCATTTGTTTTTGTAGGCGCTCACAGCGCGCCTCCATGTCATGACGTAGGCGGGCTATTTCTATTAGGGGATCGGGATTTGGTAACGAATCGGTAATAGGGGAAGGGGTAGGGAGAGATTTACTGGGCGGAGCGAGCTGTGGGGTACCCTTCGCCCGACCTACCTCCCGAGGCGCCTCCATTGCTGTTTTCTTCCCCGGGGTCCGCTGCACCCCTGAAGGGACCAGGGTCACCTTGGCTGGGGCGTTGGTCCGCAGGGCATTCTTGTAGGGTTGTCGGGAAGATGGGGAAGGAGGGCGCTTCTCTGGGAGGCGCACCGATGCCTTGCGGGATCGGGACCGAGACTTGGAGCGGGTCCGGAACTTGCGACGGGAGCTCGAACGGGTCTCCGACCGGACTTTTCTGGTCTCCATCGTTGGGGCGCGCGACGTTAGGGCCTCCGCCGTATCTGTGGTAGTGGTCGGGTCGCTGAAGGATTGGAGTTCACGCTGCTCTTTCTCGATAGCTTTCCGCACCCAAGCTTTGTTCAGTGTCTGCCTAGCACGCCGCGGGCTGTTTGGATCCGCTGTAGGGTGCGTGCCGTCACAGGATCTGCAGTGTGGGGTGCACGGATGTGACGGGGTGGGGTTGTCAGTCCCGCACGTCGCGCAAATGACCACGTGCGGCGTGGTCATGGCCGAGCTTGTGACATATCTTGCAAACCAGTTGGCGGGGTCGATGGGGGTAGCAGCGGAGTTCGGCACCATAGAAACGCACGTAGCGAGGCACTTTAAGTCCTTCAAATGTTACCAACGCAACCTTGGTTTGACCCATCATTCGCGCTTGGAGTATTTGAGTTCCAGGAGCCACAAGCTCATCCACTAGCTTGGATGACGATGTACCGGGCAAAAGGCCAGGAACAATTCCCTTGCGTGAGTTGTCTGGGGCCACAAAATATGTCGTGATGGGATAGACCCGCTGACCAAAGTTCAGCTCCCTCACCTTGTACAATGCGTCGGCTACGTGTGACTGGGGTGCGCTGATGATTGCCAAGTTCTGCTGAGGTCGCAGTCGGAATATGATGTCCTGACGATCCTCGGTGGTCAAGCCGGCAGCACTCCATAGAGCACTGGCGAGTTCTGGGCGCGTCCACTTATCGAGACAAAGTCCTCCGTGAGGCCGCAGACTTATCTTTTCATCGTGCAAAGGAAGTTGCGGCAGGTTCCGATTCCGAATGCGCTTGCGTACGGTAGGCTGGGAGGCGTCCGGAATGCCCAAGATGCTCTCGGAGGGTTGCGTCTTAGCGCGCGTTTAACGGTTGCGTCGCTTATGCAGGACTGTCTTCCAACAGCCACCTGTGTCGCCGTCAGTTTTGTCGTCGTAAATGTTCGGGGCAGCATCTTCCTCCATCCTTTCCCCGGTCGGAGTGTCTACCTCTCTTTGTTGGGAGGGAAAATCGGCGACAATTGAATCGGCGGCCACTCCCGCGGTATCCACCTCGGGCGTCTTCATTGTTGTCGAGGAACGCGCGTCGGCGTTCTCCGTCCCCGATTGCATCTTCTGCTCGTTGGAAAATGACGTTGCGGTAGATAAATGCTCCATCGAAACAGAGCGGTGAATTGGTCGAAGGCCCTTTGCACGCCCGTTTAGAACATGGGCCTCGGAAGTGCTGGTCGCTTGGCGCTCTTGGTTCATGGTGCAGAAAACACGCCAAGGCAGCTATGGCCCCGGCAGGGGCAGCCGTGTTGGAACTGCTTCAGAGCTGTAGAGGCCTCGGGGAGCGGCAACGAAGTCCCGGGGAGAAAAGGCGGTCGGTGGGAAACGGCGAGAAAGCCGCTTCCCATACGACTCCCGGCGAAAGCGGCCCGGGCAAGGGCGGTCAAGAGCGGTCGGTGAAGGTCGCGTAGTGTCGGTGGTTGCGGAGCGCGCTGACGACACGTCCGTTCACTTCGGCCGACCGATTGGACATGTGCGAGGAAAAACACGCGAGGGAAGCCGACGACCGCGGTTCACTCTGGCACGCGCGAAGGAAGAATACGGAGCGCAAGTGCGCCGTCTTCTGTCGCGCGAAAGGCCATGGAGGGATGCGAGGGAGAGATGGGGTGCTGGTGTTGACCTTCGGCGATTCTAGTACGCTCTACGCATTATGCGAATGGGCGCAAAGGGAACTGACGATCGCGGCTCAATCTCGCGCGCCGTACACGGCTGAAAGCAGGGAGGCAGCGCGGGAGGGCGGGGGGCGGCTTCGACTCCGCCAGCAGGTGCGTACTTTGGACTGCGCGCAGGCGGTCGTGCGCGCCGTATCTTGAAAGTATCTGCAGACGGCTCATACATTTGTGCGCGCTGTGTTCTCGCCGCTCTTGCGTTGAAGCGACAGACCGCGCGAATTAGTTCGCTTGCTGCCGACGCGCTTGCTCACACCAGCATTTTGACAGCGAGTATCCGCGCTTACCGAGTGTGATGTGTTCATGGTTGCTTGTGCGCGCTGACACCATGCTCGTTAATTCAGTTAGTAAGCGAATGTTTCCAACTTTATACGGCCGATAAAACCAGTATGCTTGCTTCGTATAGCTCGGTACTAATTTGCTATAGCAACCATTGCGTCGGCTTTCGGGCGAAACTGTGGCTTCTTTTCGCTCGTTCGCAACTGTTGCTACGTGGAGGAGCGCCGACAGGATTTTTAGTCACGGCGCGGTTTCAGCAATGTCACCGCCAAGCGCACCGCCAACACAAACGCATAAGGCTTTCGCCTTAATCATAGCAAAAGTTATTTAAAATGCATAACATCGTTTTTAGGAAAGTTCTAAACGGGACGGTGAGCTTGCCCGACGGGGTTGACCGACATGAAAGTATCCACTTCTTTAACGAAATGACCGTTTATTACCGCGAATCGAGGCGAATATATCCATCCCCGCTCGAGACACTGACAACAATACAGGCAACTAACCTCAGGAGGGTACAAACTACACACTAAGAAAAAAAGGAGTACCTCTTACTCTTTTCGGAGAGTCTGGACTCGCCACGTATACGACACACTTTGTGGGAGACACGCGAACTCCCTTTCGGAAGAGGGTCCCGAGACTATCTGTGCTGGATACAAGGTGGTTACGTGACTCCACACCCAATAGTCATGCATACTCTCCTGTAGTAGTCTCCTAACCCTCTCAAAAGGGTTACACGACTAGTGCTGAGGGAGTCCGTTCACTACTCTGCATGAGTCAGACGACTCAAGATAAGGGGTCACATGACCACTGCTGAAGGATTCGGGTAACTATTCTTGACGAGTCTGATGACTCCAGCAGTGTGTGTCAAGTTACCCTTAGTGTGTGGTGCAGGACTCTTGCAGATAGAGTAAAATAACTAATCCATGTAAGTCGTTTGACTCTCGGATGGCAGTGTCGAGCCGCTTTTCAAAATGTGTCACCAACTTTTGCTGTAAGTACACACAACTACGGCTAGTTCTCAAGATTACTGTAAAAAGACAACATATAAGAATGCATAGCAAACTTGCCAAAAAGGACATGGCAGGTTAGCAACAAAAAGTTAACATTTCATGACCCTTTGTCGTCTTCTGGAAAATTCAAATGTATTAGTCAGCACAGAATCACCATGAAAGCAAGACAGTTCTCATTACTATTAAACTGGAATCAATAGCCAACCATGCAAAACAGTCTTAAATAAACATACAATATGTAGCCTGCAGGTGCATATGCCTGACACTGCAATGCAACTCAGAACCATAATGAGACCCCAAAATATTATGTAACTCGTGTAGAAGTTCAATTCAGCACTGCACAAGTCTGTAATGTCAAAAATTTATAAGTTAAACCTATTTCACTGTTCTTCGAGAAGTGTTTTTATTTAGAACTTACGATTTAACATTTTAAGCAAGTAAGCTACACATAACAAATGAAAAAGGCTGCACTTATGTACAAAGGAGACGCAGATAATCAAGTGCAATAAAAACAATATTCCAACTTAGATTACATAATCTATGCATTATACTATGCTTGCTGAAAACAACTGGTTGGCAATTGATAATCCAATCTAACAGTAAAAAGAGCTGTCTGACCTTATGGTACTCTTGTTGGCACTTTTCCCCCACAACTTGTGCGTGTCAGCGTCAGTTGAAAATTGATCTGAAAAATACCACATTAAAAATTTGTGCATCAATTTTATTCTGTCATACAACATGCAACAATGTATAAAAGCTTCACAACAGATAATATTACAAAAATAAATACAGCAACATTTAAACTAATTGTTTATGTTGACAAACATACTTTTCCAAGACGAAGAATAATAGCTGACACAGACAATTTCACAGATTGCAATAACCACTAATACAAAACTTGCCATAATGCAAACACGCTGACAAAATATGTAGCACAGGTAGCTGCAGTTTGTTACCGCAAAGATAGCAAGATAGCAAACAAACTATACCCAGCTGTATGCACGCAGCTGTAACAATACACATGGTGCACCAAGATCCAAAAGAAACAAAGAGGAAGATGTGAGGAAGGCTTTTTTGTACTCATCACAAGTTATCCTGTAAGTGCAGATTATGCACTGCCTGTAATCTACCCTCAGCCCATACGTAAATAAGTTACATTAGGTGCCACATTTACAAATCACTCATATGATGTTCTTGTGATTGTCCTTATTCCGATTTTTAACTTGGAAAGCATGACTGAGTTACGTAAAGCCTCCCAACGGCTTGGCATATATACAGAAAGAAGTGTTTCTATAAACACTGGAGGCCATGGAAGGATGACTGACACATACCTCTTGTAATTCTTTTGTCTTTGTCTTTGATTATCTACCACAGTAGTCTTTTGTAGAGTGAAACACATCCAGATAATACACTGTGGGCAACAAAGTGTGAATACCTGTTCTTGATTTCTACCTTTCTCTGGTGTCCCGCTAAGGTAAGATTGGTGCAAAAAATTGTCTTCCCAATGTATGCGTTCCCCCACAACAAAACAGGAGCAGATGATAAGCCACACTAATGGTGCGCGAAATAAAACATCTGTTCTTAACTTACCACTGTCATTCCAATCTGGTGAAATTTTCTGCTTTGTTGTGTACTCTAGCACAGGTGCTACGCAGTTCACTTGGTGCCCAAAGCAACTCTCACACCATAGCAGGATGTCAATTTTGTTTTTCAAATTCTAAGCGAAACTCTCGTTATGGGGGACAATTGCAAACTTATAGTTTTGCTTTGTATCTTCATTATGTTGTAGAGCAGGGTAGAAAGCAAGAACAGATATCTAAAATTTGGGTTTCCACTGTGCATTGCATGGATATGTTTCAATGAATAATAAAACTATTTGGTAGATAAACATATGAAAGATAAGAGAATTAAGCTCGAAGTCTACCATATCATTAACTGGGAATATTATGTGTAATTGAAATTTTGCGATTCCCAGTGAAGAAACAGTTTTGACAATATGTGCCAAGGCAACTAAGTCACTCATGCTCACAAAGGAAACAAAAACAAGCAAGATTACAAGAAGTTCGAACTTGCAACCTGAGGTGAGACACCTCACATGACTGATTTATGTATTTACTGAGCATAAATTACATCTGGCGCATAATCTGCTTGTACAAGATGACAAACAATGAGTTACTCTTGCTTTCTCTCTGGGGCATTTGGCTCTTCTGAACACATGCACATTGTGTGGCACAGCTGTGTGGATGCAGCTGGGCACAGCTGTTATTCAGCATCAATCTGTTTTTATGGTCCTGTGCTATTATTGTAATTTATAATTAGCAAATAGCCTAACTATTGCGTTGATCAGCTCCATTTTAAACAAAACATACTGACAGATTTCCCTGTTTATCGCTAACAAAGAGATGGGTACATCATTTCAGATTTCAAGAAACAGCTGTGGAACAGAACAAATGCTGAAGACAGAAAATCTACAGACCAATACTTTTTTATTGAATGCCATGTACTAGCCCTTTCTGCACTGAATACTATTATTAGCAAAAATTGTAGACTGCAAAAATAATTGGGAAATATTTACGAAAAAGTGCGCGTAAAAATATTTTGCCACTATGTAGGACATAACTAAGAAACACCAGCTATACAAAAACTAATGACAATTCAAATCTACATAAAACTCCCTATGAATGGCAGTATATTCAAACCTCTAGTACAAATTAAATAAAAGTTGTTTCGAGAAGCACTTCCCCTTAATAAGTGGGTGTTAGTGTTTCTACAAAAGGGTTAGAAAATGCCTTCCGGCATACCATAGGGAGTTCTATAGATAGCACATGCACGAATCTGCCTAGAAATTCCTTAGTCATTTTTCTGCATTCTGTTGTATGTCACCGTTTGGATCCCTTAACACTGAGTGCGCAAAACCAAAAAACAGCCTATTAATACACTGAATTTTTAGCCTGTAAAGGGGTTGTGTGGCAATGGGGGCAGCCAACTCTAGTGTGAGAACAAACAAATATTTGTTCTCGCGTTAGTGAAACCAGCCAAATATAATCTCACAAATTTGGAAATGAATGCACAAAGAACCTTGCTGATTGTCACATTATTGTCCTGAACAAGATCTTTTGGTGTTTACAATTCCTAGTTTAATTCACTTTCCTCTAGTAAATGGGCTCTGACCTAGAATACTCAGTGTAGGAGACTAACCCAGACCTGGAAGCCAATGTTTAAATCTGAAATAAACACATTCATCCCCCGACCACATGGCACTGCTTCGTCATCAGAAGAAGCATGCATCCATGGACATATAGTCTGTAAAATTATTTATACATGATCTGTAGCGTTAATCTTGCATTAACAAATTCTGAAAATTAAGAAATACATCTGCTATGCAAAGCACTGCTGTAAACCTGTGTGTTTGAGAAATGCAATACTCAAAAGGTGCAATACAACCAATGTGTGCATGAAACCTATGCTGCCTTTGACATTCGTCAGTGTGGAAAATAAGCACTGAGAAATGCCAAGGGTATCATAGCTTTTATGTCTCAAACCTTGTATGTGAGTACCACTGGTATTTTCGCAGTGAAAAAAAGTCACATTATTACCAGACATATGAGGGGAACCCATGTTTCTCTAGTTTAACATTTTCTTTTTTGTGCTCTTATATCCTTGAGTTTTTCAAAAATAACGGGTGCTTGAAATAAGTACTCTATATTGCTCTTAAATTTATCCTGCACCAGAGCCCGTGTTATGTTAAATTTCTTGAACACATTGCAGTGCTGTAGATTATCAAAGGAAGAAAAAATACCGTAAGTTTTCAGTTTAGCCTTATGTACAACAAGAATTAAGAACCTATCAATTACATCCACAAGTACAAAAGAACTATGAGAAACGGGGCATAAAGACAGGTATACATTATAATAGCAGAAGTTGATGGTGAGAACTCTACGAGAAAGGAACTATTAAAAACTAGGTACTAAAGAAACATGAATTATAATAATAGAAATATTTGCAAAGAATTTGAAGAGATAAATAGAATGTCTGTTGAAATCACTCCACCCCAACATTCATCCATGGTTCGATAAGTGATCGATAAGAAAAGAAACAGCTGGTGATGCTGTTTGGATAGATGGAAACTGAGGTACAGCTGTCAAATAGATGAAACACGTAGAGAGGTCACCAAGTGTTGCGCGCTGGTTGCACAGCAGGTTTCCTTGAGCTCCGGACTTTATCGACACTGATGCGTTGAGCCTGGTTATACGTAGTTCGCTAGAGGCCTGGCCCGAGTATGTGGCATGGCTTGGGTAAAATTTCAAGGCAACCTGAAAAACACAGATCCAAATATATAAGCACCAAAATATTCTACACCATAGGGCAAATCTGAAGTTTACCATCTGCACATAGCAGACGATGAAAACAGACACAAGTCACTAGACTCAAGGTACATAAATGTGCAAAAGTGTAAATGAATGTGAAGAGCTGCTTGTAGGATGGTATCCTTCATTTTGTCTTTTCTAGATCAATAATAGTATCTTAACATAAAGTCAAGTGTACACGACCCTCCCTATTTGTGTCAGTAGGCTATTCCATGCCAGCTGTTCCAACCTGGCACATGACCACTTGGAATTTCTTTTTGAAAACTGGGGGCCCTTCAATATAGAACAAATCGCAATTTCACGCAATGCTTAAAGCAAAAAAAATTTTACTGGCGTAAACACTATGTCACATTTTGTGTAACGAACCAAACTATGCATCATAAAATGGCATAGCCAAAAAAATTGCTTCCTTCATTAAGAGGGACAAATTTTTAACGACAATGAAGAGAGGCCTTGCACCAAAAACTTAACTGCTTATTAGCCAGTGCTCACTTTATTATGGCCGATTAAAAATGGACCAAATGGCTTATTAACTTTATTTTCACAAAAGTGACCTACAGCAAAAGCTGCAAATTTATGTAATCCATGTGTTTAGGACTTGTGCTGTGTGCAAGAACTGGTTTCAGAAAGATACATTATGCAGCAGAGCAGAAAGAGGAGGATGAACTTGGAAAAGAAGTCAGTTTTGGTGTACGTTTATCGGCCTACTTACCATTGAGGCAGCCCTAGTAAATTTATGCCAAATACCATGTATGAGAGTACACTGTATTGTTTTTAAAGTGGTAAAGCTTTATCAAAATAGTTCTTGTGTTACGCAAGAAAACAATTTTACAATTGGTCTCTTGTAGTTTCAAAATTTGCATCGCGTTTCATCTAATACACACAGCCTCTTGGAAGCTAAGACAAAATGCATAGACTTGAGCATCCCTGCACAGACAGAAGGGAGTCTAAACTGTTTCGAAGTTACTTCTTTCATTGCTGAGTGGTTACAAGCCACTTCACTCGAAAAGACGCCGCTTAATTGCAGGTATTTACCTGAATATTTCTGTCTGCTGTCAGCCTGCTTGGCATCATCACTAAGGCTGCCAACTCCCTAGTGGACGTGGTCGGGACATGGTGGTGGCAGGATTCAGTGGCAGAAGCCGCCAAAGGCTCCCAACTCCCTAGTGGACGTAGTCAGGACAGGGTGGTGGTAGGACGCAGGGGTAGGAGCCGCCAGAGTACCTGCAACAAATTTGCACAAATGTTCTTAGTTCTACCACGTCACGATTTACAATAAAAATTGAGCTGTCTGTGTAACATGGCTACCAATACAAATAAAGGCAAACAGTTAGGTCCTACCACTCAAATAGAACCCCGACAAAAAAGAAACGGTACTTAAAGGGACACTAAAGTGAAACAATAAATCAGTTTGGACTAATGAAGTATTGTTTGAGAACCCTGCAGGCAGTCATTTAAAAAAAATAGTTTGATTATTAGATGAGAAAATGAAGGTCCAAGTATCAGTATTTATATTACGCGCCGAAACCCCAGTGCCGGTACATCAGCGTGACGTCAGGGATTCTAAAGTATGTTTTCGCATTTGGGCTGTGTTGGCTGAATAAAGGTTCCCGAAACTACCCATGTTTATTATTTGGTTCCTTTAGAACACAATGTAGTCAACCTGTACCGCTATATATAATTAGTAGGCCCTAGAAGATGCCATCAAAATCCAAGACATCACAGCCCCCAGGTGCGGGAATTTAAGTAGGCGTCGCCACCCGTATTTCGTTCCTGCGCTTTTCGTGGCTTGTCAAACGTCTTATCATTGTAAGAGTGGTGTTTTTGGTGTTGCAGAACGGTAATTTACTGATGCAGAAGAAATCATTTTTCACTGTAGTGTCCCTTTAGGTTTATGAAAATCCAAACAATGAAAAAAATGTGCAACTGATTTGTGCATGGAAGCTCGGTTGAAACCTGAGCTCATACCATCAAGTGATCTGCTAGCCAACTGCAAGCCTGCCACCTTAAAATGTCATTGTAAATTTCTTTACATGCATCATGTAAGCTGCATTAATACAAGTTCACAATCTCTTAACATAAGTAAATCACCAAGCTAATTAAATTAACGAATTCCAGTGGTCGTTAATGCAACAAAGTGCAAGCTCGGAATGAAGCTGGCCAAACTGGGCAGTGAAAAATAACAATGTGGTTCTCTACATCTTGTTTTTCTGGCTTTCGCTCTAGCGTTGGAATATACAAGAATTTTGACATTCCTGAAATTTCCCCCTGCTAATTTCTATTCCATAATGCATAATACTTGAGCAAGAGCAATACTGCTTTCTTTTAACCGTAAATAGTGATAGAACAAGAAAATTCACTGGAGCCAACGTTTTGAGAAAAATCTCCTCTTTGTCGAAACATTGGCTCCAGCGATGCTCCGACGACAGAGTAACTGCGCAAGATAGAGATACGGACAAAGGAGGCTTGTGTATGTTGTCTTCTCCAGTCATTGGGCGATTACTCTGTCTCAATGTAAAACTATTACCCTTTGCACAATAATACTAAAATGCATAAAGACAGGAAAGTGGACACAAAAATTACAACAGATAGCATCATATGCTAATGAGATATACAAAAGTGCCTGCTACAATTTGTCTCACCCATAACATGCTGGATAAGATGGCGACTTCTGGCTGTTGCCATTTCTTGAATACCTAAAATAAAATACATATGAAAATTATAAAAATACACAGGACAACAGCAGTAGCCGAGGACATAACGCATTGTTTAGTACAAGAAGGTAAACTAATCTCTGACACACGGCAGACGAAATTTCCTTTATCAAGTTAGTAGAAAAATACACCACACTTCATTTCATTCAATACTCTCGGCATTTCTTGGTACAAGAAAAAAGCTATTTCTGCATGGAAGCAGCAAAATAATAAATGGCCTTCTGCTTTTACAAAATATGCTGCAGCGACTAAGCTAACTACAGCTGTATATACTTAAAATTGTTGTATGCACATTACAATAGCCAAGACAGGATAAACTTGGGTTCATATGCAGCTCACTGGAAGGTACAACTTTGCAATGAACTCATTGCTGCTTGGCAAATATACGCATTAACATAAAACTACAAATAAAAGGATCCTTTTTTTCATAAAGCGCCGGACTCAATATAAAAAAATCCAGTAGCAATATTACAATTTCACCACATAACACAGCCAGGTTTTGTAAGCCTAGTAGGATTTACTATATAAACGTTGCAGCAAGTTCATGCTTTTAAATATTTACAACCGTGAAAATAAAGATTACGTAAAAATAATACATTATATATAGGCTTAGATTGTGAGCTAATGTGTTTTCTACTTACAGCCAAATGCACATAAAATTTGTTCTGTTTCAGCGCTTTTAAAGCGCTGTGTCTGTTCGCTTGAGCAGCCAGCCGCTTTACCGCTCTTAAAATATCTGTGCTCCCACATCGCCTGACACTGACATACAGCGTTGTAGCGCTTTTATTATTCGCCGTAATATACCTAAAGCGCTAGTAAATCTTCAGAATACACAAGCTGTCTTTTCGACTACCTGTCTTCGCCAGCGAAAGTCACACTGGTGCGAGTATTGTATCTACACTTCAAGTTACGCAGTACTTGATATTCTACGAATTTTTCGATGCGACACGCCACTCGTCACTAGAGTCGTTAAGAAGGGTGTTTCTCCTGGCAGTACAGCTTTGCAATAATTTCAGACGCTCTCCTGAGGCTTCCGTCTGCCAGTAGTATTTTCGCATACATACGCGCACGCATGCCTAAGAAACGTCTGTGAACTGCCAAGAGAAACGTGGAGCAAAATGTAGCCATACCGGAAGGGCCGAGTACGCGCCGTTTGTAAACTCGGAACAAAAGCTTATATGCTTACCTTAGACGTTAAAAGAAATATGGCACAGGTCACTGCCCGCTGGTAGTCGCTCGTATGCATCTGGTCGTCTCTGTCCGTTGCGATCTCCCATATCACAATGAAAGATGCAGTGCAAACCGCAGCACTTCGGCCGCTTGTGACGGTCCGGCGAGCTGCACTTGCTCGATGTCGGCAAAGACGACATCGGCGACACGCTGCTGCTGGCGGCGGTCCCCCTCGTCGCAATCACACAGCACAGACAGAAGCTCCCACCGTAACTTGCCGCAACGCCTGGTTGCAGTCGCCCCTAACACAGCGATTTCAGAACCACTCAACGACAACGTACTCGCGCGTGATGCAGCGCAACTGTAAAATGGCGTCATGCTATTGACGGCTTCGGCTTTGGATCATTTTGTATCTGCACAACTGAGCAACACAGTTGCGCTAGTTTCGGTTTTGTTTCCTCGCGTTGAGATAAAAACTGGTTTGCTTACTGATAATTTCACGTCACTTAAGTAATGTTCACGAATGAAACAGCCATTAATTTAACACGCGTCTTGAAATACCCGCTATGCTCACTTGGCAGAAGCAAAATTTGCTCGTCCGAGTGTGGTTGCGTTTGAAATATCTATCGCGCTGTCGGAGCGTGCTCGAA
Source organism: Dermacentor variabilis (assembly GCF_050947875.1). NCBI lineage: Eukaryota > Metazoa > Arthropoda > Arachnida > Ixodida > Ixodidae > Dermacentor > Dermacentor variabilis. The sequence goes on along the minus strand of NC_134573.1, from coordinate 75,784,176 downwards.
GTGTGAAGACGCGGCGTAATTGTCCTTAATTTGCTTAGCTATAACGGTGCAGCTGCCCTTGATTTCTGTCGAGTGCAGTTTGCTCTGATGTAAGGTAGAACTACAAAGCCGCCCATGTTACTGAATGATCTAGTGCACCTGAAGCTGCCAGATCTACGGTATTTCCTCCACAAGTTCTTGCGACTGTGTGCCGCTGTCACCAAATGCGAGCGTAGTCATTTGGCGGAGATTTAGCAACACATATTCTAGAACTATAGTTCACCGCTCTATCACGACATGGAGAAGCAGCGTGGTTGCTCCTTAGTAAAATTTTCTGTTTATTGCGAATTTTGCAATAGCAATTATATGGACACAACCGCCGAAATATACCTGTCGGTGTTGCCGTGAGCTTAAGTATATAGTCAAGTGCGATAAGATCCCATCCTGCGCCGTTGGCTGGGCGCGTTAAAGGAAGTGTACGAGGGTGAGCCGAGACGTATAGTGCCTGGATGGGTGTCCAAGTATCTATAGGTGGCCACGTGATAAAACGCGCGCAAGCCGGGGAAAGGAGGCGCTGGTTTAGCACGCTCCTCCTCTGGCCGTTGCTCTAGCCCGGTCTGGCGCCACTCTCGCTCTGTCTTGGCGATAATTTCCGATGGGTGCAAAGCGGGGAGGGTGGGGGAGAGGGGGAGGGCGCTTTTATAGCGCCATTTCAAGTTTCGGAGACGCTTTGAAGGACGAGGCAGCAGAAGCGTTCTGTCCGCTCTGTTGGCGCCCTTCATCACGCCGACGCTGTGACAGCGAGTGGTCGCGGTCATTGAGTGAGATCTGTTCATGTTTGCACGTGTGCGCGTGACCCCGTGTTTGCTAATTTACGGAGTAAGCGATTGTTTACTGCACTTTATTCAGGCGATGAAACTACGAAGCTTGGTTCGTGCAGTTGTTCGTGCAGTGGTTCACGCAGCATTGGGGGAAAACTGCTACATTTTTGTTTTTACATTTCTAGGGGGTTCAAAAGCAGTGCTGCGCACGCTAATGGTTGTTTCTGGTCGCGGGACGCAACGCACTGCGGTAGCCCAGTGGCTTTGGTGTTACGCTGCTGAGCTCGAGGTCACGGGTCCAATCAAGCCGCAGCAGTCGCATTCCAATGGGGGCAGAATGCGAAAACGCGCGTATACCGTGCATTCCGTGCACATTAAATAACCCGAGCTGCTGAAAATAAATGTGCAGTTTTCCATTACCTTGCGCCTCATAACAAGATCTTGATTTTGGAACCTAAATCCTCAAATTTTAATTTTACGTAGCGCAATTACATTTACAATCGACACTGTTGAGTGTGCCTACTGAACTTATCTCGTTGCAGTGCTCTCTTTAGTAGCAAATGCTTTTTTTTAGATTTACTTATAGTAGAATTCAGTGTGACAAATCCGGGTCTTCCTTAGTATAGAAGCCAGCTATCACTTAAGCGTGTGAGATATTAACAAACATGTTCAAGGAAAATCGATATTTGGAGTTCGATGTAATTGCAGAACATGACAAGGACGAAAGAATGATACACCACATTACAACCAGGACAGGAACCTGAGGGCCCGCCTAAAACAGAAGACGTTATCTGGTATTTCTTCTCCTGCATTTTAATCTTTCTCTCGCCAGACTCATCTCGAATATCAGAGGAGTCGGTATCTTCCACGACGACTCTTCGCGTGCTATTAAGAGTCAAACGACCCATACACAAATGTTGACTCTTGTTTTGTGACTCTACCCGCGCGAAAATGGGTCTTCGTAAAAAAAAAGAGAGTCAAGTTGCCGTGACTCACTTTTTACTCTCTTTTTTCTTAGAGTGTAGGTCTGTACTTAGTACAAGAAGACTAGCTGCAATGACCGGTGCAAAACTACACCGGTCATTGCAAACATTGTAACTGCCTCCTGGCGGACCAAGATCACATCTTGTAGGGATGCCAAAAGAACCCTTCCCCGAGAGAAGTCTTTAGACGTGCTCCTTCACACGAAGAGTGGAAGATTAAGACGAAAACTTCCTACCCGGAAGACCAGATACGGTTGGCGGAATGGGCTGATAACGTCGCGGCGAAGCAGACGCCACGCTAGCCCACGCCTCTGGGAATGAAAACTCCACTCAACCTTGACAATAAAAGATTTCTCTGTCTCTCTCTCTCTCTCTCTCTCCGTTATTTCAAGCCGTCTGTACAGCTTTGTGTTAGGACGGGGCACTCAAGCCATTCTAGAATTCTTGAATGAAATGAATGCAGCTTTAGATCACAAAATACCCGCTGGTGCTCTGTTTCTAGATAGCTCGAAAGCATGCGACACAGTAGACCATAAAATTTTACCTAAAAAACTTTACCTACTTAGTATAAAAGGACCATTTAACGAGCTTTTTCGGAATTATCTGACCGGTCGCCCGCAGGTAGTCGCCCTAGACGACCCGTTGCCTTGCAGCAACAAGTTACATTTGAGAGCTGCAGTACAACGGGGCTCTAGTTTGTCGCCTTGCCTCTTCCTTTTACTATATTTATAAACGATTTTTTTAGCACCTGTACCATACTATAATACATGGCACATTTCTATAGGCAGGCGACACTGTCTTGTTAAAGAAACGCATTTCCTAATATAAAGCGTTATACTTACTAAACGATAGTGCATACGATGCTACGACTTTATTCACTGATAAGTGCTTCTCAATAAAACAGAAAAACAAAATAAAGATACTTTTCTTCAAAAGTTCGTTGAAAACAACAGTTACAGCCCTGCCCGTATTCACCGTCGGGATTGCGCCTCCAAGTGTGCTCCCGTGGAGTATGTAAACCCAATAAAATGCTTTGGCATGTTCTTTCGATAGCAGCCTCTCCTGGAATGATCATCTGGCACACATGTGTGACCGAATGCGAAGGGTCTCATGGTTACTTTACAATATCAAATCTTTATCTCCAGTTCTGTAAAAGCCACGATCATGCATGCTTTTGCGCAGTGTCCTGCGATATGGCATTACATTATTCCCCTCTTGCTTTTTTGCGATAGCAGTGTCGTAGTTATAGTATATTAAAAAGTACAATGAAATTTATTGTGTGCAATTATTCAAGCGGCGCAGTAATGTTGTTCTTTCCTTGGTTTGCCGTATTTTATATCATTTCTCACTCAAGCAGTTGCATTACGGCGCTTCTTGAACCCTCAGTTCAGACGCGAACAAACTGCTTGCCAAACTTCACGAACAAGTTCTTGCTTTATCGTACCTTATTGCACAAGATTTGGTAAAGCCACTAAGCAGGTCTATGTTCCATGAATTTTCAATGAGCGCGCGGGCAATGGTTTTTCTGTTAACAGAAAACGCAGCTAAAGAAAAATGTTACATGGATTATGAATCTCTATTATCCATATTACCGTTGTTTTGATTACGTCTTGTTTTGTTTTCTCACTGGTTAAGTGAGTCAGATCTCTTTCCTTTTGACCTCTCGTATTCAACTGATCAGTTAAGATTTACAGTGTTAACGATGTTGTCATCTTGTCGTCCGCCGACATGCTGGGCCTAGGCGATGCAAGCCACTTCTTCGCTTTGGCAAGCCTACTTTCGATGTACTATAGCGTAAGGATGACATTTATTATTATTATTAGTAGTAATAGTAGTAGTAATAGTAATAGTAGTAGTAGTAGTAATAGTAACAGTAATAGTAGTAGTAGTAGTAATAGGAATAGTAGTAACAGTAATAGTAGTAGTAGTAGTAGTAGTAGTAGTAGTAGCAGCAGCAGTTTCAAGCAGTATGCAGACTTACAATCGCTGGAACAGTTCTCAATCCTCTAAACATCCCCACTGGTACTCAGTTTACAGCTGCCCTAAAGTATAAAGATCGCACGCGCCGTAAATTCAGACGTCCTGTACCTAATGCCTGGATAGAATTCCGTTTTTTTCTCGAACTCTCTGCAAGTGCTTCTGTAAGCGGGATCACAACTCATATACTACATTCTTGGAAAATTGCGCCTCCGACCGGCCGGCGGAATTCTGAAAGTATTAGGAAACTTCTAGCGTGTTGGCGCCAGCTTGACTCTAGACGAGTAGAAGTTCAATCAGCCGTGGATTGCTTTGCTGCCCATTTCTCATCCTCATATAAAGCTCTGAGTTACAACGCTCGCGTGTCCGACACGACGGTTGTTACATCTAGTGCTGTGTTTGATGAAAACCTCACTAGCCACTGCCTTAAGCGCTTGAAACCTTCCTATCCAGCGGCCCTGAAGGCACGTCCTGTGCAATTCTAAAAGTTTACGCCAGTATAGTCTTCCCAGTATAGATATCTATATTGCGACCCAGCAGTTATCACGATGTATTATTCCAAGTCGAAGATGCGGCGAACCGACCACACCCACAGCACGGATCAGACTCGAGAGCCAGCTCCACAAGCGATGAAGAAGAAGAACCCCATATGAACCCCACATGATGATTATCATGTACAGATGACAAAGAAAAGCTTATAAATGGCCACAGTAATGTCCCATCGCGCGAGAGCGGCCATCCTGGCCGCAATTCAAAGGGGCGGCGAACGCCGCGTGAGAGGCTTCATACGGGAAACGTGGACAACCTCAGCGGCGCGCAGCGGTGGTCATTTGGAACAATAACTGATACCACGCGATAGTTAACCGGAGAAGTCTGCTCCAAGACATTGTAGGGGCCGATGAAGCGAAGCTGAAACTTGTCACACAAGCCAGGAGTACGAACTGGTGTCCGGAGTAGCACTTCCTCGACAGGGCGGAAGCACACGACGTGATGGGAGGCGTCGTAATGCTGCTTGCGGTCCTCTTGCCGTGCTTCGGTGTTGATGCGGGCGCACTGGCGAGAACGCAGAATGCGGGACACATTCTTCACAGGAGGATGGACATTGATTGACAGTTGGCGCGAAGAGCGAGACGTCAAGACAGGTGCAGGGCGAACGACCATAGACAAGGTAGAATGGCGAGTAACCGGTCGTGCGTTAAACGGCGCTATTATACGCAATAGTCACGAATGGCAAAATTGCGTCCCAGTTTCTGTGATCCGGTTCGATGTACATGGCTAGCATGTCTGACAGCGTGCGATGAAATCGCTCTGTGAGGCCGTTGGTTTGCGGATGGTAACTGGAAGTAGTCTTGTGGGTGGTTCCAGAGGCTCTGAGTACTTCGTCTACTAGTTGCGAGAGGAATGCTTTTCCATGGTCGTTCAGGAGGACGCGATGAGCACCGTGGCTCAGTATTAAGGATTGAAGTATGAATGCAGCAACTTCAGAGGCTGAGGCAGAACTCACACAAGTTGTTTCGGCGTAGCATGTCAAGTGATGAACGGCTGTCACAATCCATCGTTTACCGGTGTGAGCTACAGGAAGAGGACCATACAGGTTAATTCCAACGACTTCAAATGGTTGCGACGGACAAGGAACCGTTTGCAGTTGTTCGCTTGGAGCTGATGTAGGGAGCTTACGACGCTGACATAGCGCGCAGGATGCGACATACCTCGATACACTGGCGGACAATCCAGGCCAGTAGAAGCCACCCTTGATGCGGTCATAAGTTTTCTGGAAACCAAGGTGACCAGCAGTCATGTCGTCCTGAGAAGCTGGCAGGACAAGAGCACGTAGAGAGCGTGGCAGGACAGGAACCCAGCGTTGACCGTCAGGGTGATAGACATGACGGTACAGGACGCAGTTGCCAATCTTAAATTGCGTCAGCTGTCGACGAAGGCGGGCGTTAGGCGGGCGGGACGCTCCTTGAAGGTGGTCTATGACGTGCCGACAGTAAGAGTTAGCAAGTTGATGAGATTAGAAGAATCTTTTCTCATGTGGAGGTACCTCGTCGACACTGGCCAACAAGAAAACATGTGAAGAGGGATCGTGCGAAAGCATGTCACGGATGGTAGTTGGAGGTCCATTGCATGGTGTCGTAGGAAGCGGACAGTGAGAAAGCGCGTCCGCATCTTGGTGTTTTTCGCGCACTTATAGGTAATAGTAAAGTCGTATTCTTACAGACGAAGAATCAACCGACCAAGTCGTCCACACAAGTTCTTCAGCGTTGAAAGCCACCATTTTACATGATGGTCTGTAACGATTGCAAAATGGCGGCCGTGAAGATAACGTCGAAACTTCTGCACAGACCAAATGATAGCTAGGCATTCCTGCTCCGTGATGCTGTAATTCTCTTCGGCGTTTGTCAGAACGCGACTTGCGCACGCGACGACCCTCTCACCTAAAGTGTCGTCTGGCTGCAGGAGAATGCCACCAATGTCGTGACCACTAGCATTCGTATGCAGGAGGGTAGGAACAGCTTCATCAAAATGGCGTAGTACTGGTTCAGATGTGAGGGCGCGCTTCAGATTGGCGAACGCAGATTCACATTCGGGAGACCACACAAAGGGAACATTAGAAGCCGGTAATTTGTGCAGAGGTGAGGCTATTGAGGCGAAGCCTCGTATGAATCGGCGAAAAGAGGAAGCGAGGCCTAGGAAACTACGCAAATCTTTGGTCTTTTCGGGACGACGGAAGTGCCGAACTGCCGAAACCTTCTCAGGCTCAGGACAAATGCCATCTTTGCTCACAATGTGACCTAGTACCTTGATCGTCTTGCTCGAAAAATGGCATTTCTTGGTGTTTAGCTGAAGTCCCGCGTTGGCAACGCACGTGAGAACTTCATCCAGACGTTGCAGTTGCTGAGAGAAGGTTGACGAGAAAACAATATCGTCCAGATAGCACAAGCAAGTCTTCCACTTCAGGCCATGAAGAACGGTGTCAATCATGCGCTCCAACGTTGTGGGCGTATTGCAGAGGCCGAATGGCATGACATTAAACTCATAGCGCCCATCTGGTGTTGCAAACGCTGCTTTCTCTTTATTGTCCTCATGCATAGGTATCTGCCAGTAGCCGGAACGCAGATCGATGCTGGAGAAGTACTCGGCACCCTGCAGGGAATCCAAGGCATTGTCTACTCGTGGCATAGGGTATACATCCTTGCGTGTGATCTTTTTAAGTGCTCGGTAGTCGACACAAAATCGAACAGAGCCTTCTTTTTAAAACAACGGGGGAAGATCAAGGGCTAGCAGACGGGCGTATTATGTTCCTTTGAAGCATGTCAGTGACGTTCTCGTCAATGAATTTCCTCTCGGCTAGCAATACGCGATTTGGTCTACGGCGCACGATGGAGGCACCATCCGTCTCTATCCGATGCGTCGTAATCGAAGTCTTTCCTAGCGAAGTTGAATACGCGTTACACGAAGCTTCATGTTTTTGGAACAAAGCAAGCAGTTGTTGTGACTGCGAAGGTGTCAGGTCGGAACTGATGGTAGCTGCAAGAGCTGAAGGAGATGCGGCCCGTCCGGTACAAGAAACTTCAGAGGAAGCTGGATGAAAGGAAACAACAGATATCGGCTCCGACTTAGTGGCGCAAGCCAATGTAGTGCCTTTAGGAATGAGAATATTTTCGGATGTCGGGTTTGTAGCGTAGAGAAGTGCAGAGCCATGATAAAACCAAACCAGCTCTGATGCAAAGGCTATCGCTCTTCCGAGACAGCGTTCAGATGGTAATACGAGCACGTCGCCGAAGTCAATGACATCAGACGTGATAGTAACAATGCTTTTATGGCGAGGATATAGCGCGGTATCTTCTGCAGCAAGCAAGTGAAGTGGTGCGTCATCTGCATGAAGTGAATAGGTCGTGTCGGTCATGTGGAGAACGCGTTGCCCACAACAGATGGAGGCGGAGGCCGTAGAAAGAAAATCCGATCCCTATATGAGCTGCTGGGCACACGAACTTAGCACTGCAAATTCTACGTAATGCAGAAGTCTATCAATGGAAATACGAGCAGTGCACACTGCGATAGGTCGAATGGCGGCCCCTTGAGCAGTGAGTAGCGTAGGTCCATCATAGGGGATCGTAACTTTCCGAAGTCGTGAACACAATTCACGGTGAATAACTGAAACACAAGCACCAGTGTCTATCAAAGCTTCTACTTGTAGACCTTCTACTACAACCAATATCATATTGCACGGACGCGATGGAGGAATTTCCGTCCCGTCGTTCGATGCAGCTTTTTCTCCAAAAGCTGCATAATTCAGGTTTCCGGACGACGCTCGACGAATGGAGAAGGAGGTCTCAGTGGGGATGTAGAGCGGCGAAGGAGTGACGGCGAGCGGCGTCTCGCAGGACGGTACGTCTGAGCCGTCTCGGATGCTACAGTAGGCGACGGAGAACGTCCGCGCGGTGGACCATAAGGACGGCGTTGGTGATAGACGCTCCCTAGACGTTGGAAAGTACCTCCGGGCGAAAAGTCATCCCGTTCGTATACGTCATATCCGCGACGCTCGTCTTGCTGGGGCTTGCGGCAAAAACTTGCTATGTGGCCACGATAGCGGCAGTAGTAGCAGATGGGACGAGGGGGTCGCCACTGCGGATAGCTGGTTAGGGTAGGTGCGCTGGTAGTCATGGAAGCTATGTGGGCCGGTGTTGGTTTTGGAGGCATCGGTGGAACGATGACTGGAGTAACTGCGGATACTTGTGCGTACGTTGGTGGGGCCCCAGGGGTTAGTGGGTCCGTGTACGCTGCACCAGCCATGGCCGCCAATTCCTCCTTGATAACGTCTCGCAGATTGGTATCCGATGCATGAAAAGGCGTGCCCTGCGGCTAAGCGAAGATACTGCAGCTCTTCTCGAATTATTGCGCGTATCATTGCTCGTAACGTAGGGTCGTCGGTGGTAGTGTTTGCAGTGGTGTCTGGCTGCAACCGTACTGATTCGAGTATGTCAAGGCGCTGGCAAGTAGCGACGATATCAGCGACAGTAGCGGGGTTCTTGATGGCAAAAGCATTGAAAGCAATAGTTCCGATGCCTTTGAGGATGTGGCGAACCCTGTCTGATTCGATCATGGCCGTGTTCACGCGTCGACAAGGAGGAAGCACATCCTCGATGTACTACGTATAAGATTCCCCGAGTTGTTGATTGCGAGTGTCGAGCGTCTTTTTTGCGAGGGCGGAATGAACAGCTGGTGTGCCGAAAATTTGGTGGAGCTGCTGTTTGAAAGCGCCCCAGTTCGTGAAATCAACCTCATGGTTGAAAAAGCAAGTCTACGCTACTCCTGTCAGATAAAAGGTGACGTGACGTAGCTTGGACGCATCGTCCCGATGCTTAGCCGAACTCACTCGGTGGTAGTCGTCCAGCCGATCCTCGACGTATTCACCGCGAAGTCCAGCAAACAGATGGGGATGACGCTGGTGCCCACTGACAATCCGATACGGAGATGCTGGGGTAGCCGAGGCCGAGATGGTGGAAGTAGAAGTGTCTGTTGGCTCGTCCTGCGACATGCTGGCGGACAGCTGGCACAATCGGCGACCCGATCGAAGCTCCAGGATGTAAAGCGGGGAGTCAGAGGGCGGAGGACCGAAGAGCACACTCCACCAATATTCAATAACTCTTTGAATACTTGCACTTCCCTCACATGCAGAAAATTGTTCATGTTTTCCCTGCATTTCAGTCTGGTTGCAAAAACGATACCTCGAATTATCGCCTCATTTCTCTTCTCTGTGCCACATCTAAGATTTTGATGCGAAAGCATCAAATGGCCCGTTGAGCCAAAAACGCTGCGCCTAGCAGCGAAAGGGCACACAAGTTCCCATTGGCTGACACGCTACGTCACGTGCGTGCCTCGACAGAGCCACGCACGTGAATTCTGGTGCTAACTCTGCTTAGGGGGAATTGGGGGAGAGGAAAAGAATGCAACAACATAAAGAAACGACCTCAGTACGCCTCGAGATAAACACCTCTACAATAAAGCAACTGGAAACGCGTCGTTTACGCGTTTTACACTTACCCAGGTCCTTGCATGACTTGGTGTCGCAGTACTCGGCGTTTACATACTCTAAAAAAAAGTAACGTGAGGGTTAGTCGACAGCAGCACTAAATGGGCTTCCTAACGTTTTGTAAAACTCCTTAAAGCTTGGCATCTCGCGCATGCGTACTGGACACGAGAACACTTTTTCGATCCCTAAATGTTTCTCTACAGCCCTCCAATCCCTCCGCATCTCGCGCATGAGCGGTAGATAAGAGGGTCAGCAATCGTTTTGAATACCTTTCTAAAGACTTCGCATGTGCGTGGTTGACACGAGGCTATCTTTCTGGATCCAAAAACGTTTTTTTGTAAAGCTATTCTATATCTTAAATTTCGCATACTTCATTTATCTGGGTCCCACAACGATTTTCTAAAGCGTGCCTAATAATGTTTCATTTCGCGGATGCGTGGTGCACTGAAGGCTACCTAACTTAGGTAACAAAAAGACTGGGCCCTCAGAAAAATAGCCTCTTATTCAACGCGCATGCGCGAGTATCTAAGTTATTATAGAGCTTTAGAAAAACGTTCTGGAATCTAACAAGCTAGCCGCATGTCTCCCATGCATGAGTTTGACACGGTGTTACTGTGGATACGATGAAGTGCGTAAGCGCGACTGAACGAGATCCTAGAAAAGAAACAGATACACAGAGAAAGCGCGGAGAAACAGTGTACAGAAGCGGCTCATAGCGCACGCAAAGAAAAACGGCTTCGTTTGGGCCCTTTTGCATGCTTTTTACGTACATCGGTGTATACCTGGCAAACCTCCCTAATGTTTTCTGGCGTAGTGTACCAGTTCAAGCCTACCGCAAATGTTTCGCCTCAGCAAAGATGATGGCCGCGCCCATCAAATGCAACCATTCGTAAACGCGCACCAAGTCCGAACCGGGCTCACATTTTGTAACAGTCAATTCAGTTTTCTTTCGTTCTTCAGTTGTCATCCGTTGCGAAGCTTCCAATCTAAGTGATAAAGTTGACCTCGCCACGCCGGAGCATTTCAACAATAGCGAAAAAAATATGCAAAACTAAATTGATTCTTGCGTACACGTGGCACCGTATTTCTGGAGAAACCCAAATGACCCTAAAGCTGGATTGACACGAAGACCGAAACGCTCAGCAACTCCACAGACGGGCGTGACATGGCCACGCTGCTGCGGCGAATCTCAGGGAGGGCAGCTCATCGGCGGACCCTTCTTAAACCGCGTGATTCGCCGGCACTGGATGAACCACGTCCCAATGGTCTGTGAAAAGAATAAGCTATGCTATCCTTCAGTTGATCAACCATCTTCGAGGCACACTAAATAAAAAATATTTGAACATTTCGTACTGACAAATAATTCTTTTAAAACTATTTTCTCTTTCGCGTAATAAGCTCGACTATTTGAAGACAAAATCGGGGTTGAAATTTCATTCTGCGCGCAAGTGTGCATCAGTGTGACGTCACATATGTTAAAACATTTGTTTTTCTTGCTTGGGCCATAGTGGCGCAGTATATCTTCTTGAAAGTTGCTCAACTAACTGTTTTGCTCCTTCACAATAGAATATAGCCCACCTTGACCAATGAATTCACTACGCCAGAGCAGACAATGCCGATTTTATGAATTCACCGCGAGCTGGTGTGGGAGCATTAGGGTGGTGTCGCCACTTGTCGTTCGCTAAGCCTTTCCTCACGGTTCGCGAGCGGCCTTCTTGGCAATACATAAGAGCTCAAAGTATTCTCGCCTGCAGTGTCTCGTTCGGCAGCGAACGCTCCGAATGTTCGGAAGAAGCAAAAAGAGTGAACGACGAATTGGGCGTGGCCTCACATACGAACTCAGCGCGTTGCATGCTAAAGACTGTACTTCACCGCTTGCAATGACGGTATGTAACTCAACGTCGTCGACAGGAAATTTTTTCTTTGTTGACCTGCGGTCCTCTAGGATGTTTCTTTTCGTAGACGTAGTAATCTCTACCAAGATTCGGTAGAGATCAAAAATGCCCACCGTGATATCTTTGTATAATCTTTATTACTGAGTTTCACAGCCTCAACCTTCGCTTCTAGATGGCTTAAACTAAGATTTATATATTACGGCACACTAGGAACATTAATAATAGATTCCGTGTGCTGTACGCTACCAAGCAACTTGCTGTTAAATAGCTGATTAGACCCTAAGCAAAGAACATCCCGTTTTGGATATCATCAAAAATATTTACCATAACAAAAAATGCATTCTTCAAATCGCCTAGTAAAAATACAATAATTGCGTCAATTCCATTCAAATTATTTAGGAAAACAACAAAAAATTTAATTAACGTGTCTCGCCCCCTTTAAGTTCGTCCAGCAGTCGTCTCATGAGAGCATTTAAGTTTTACACACATATTTGAATCGGAACGTAGCAATTCGGCGCGAGCTAAAGCTTCCTCATAAGCCACAGGCTGATACAGCAGCCGTTCCTATACGGCCACTGAAAAAAGGGCTATTGCGGTTGTTGTGTTTTAGAGGAGGCTGCAGAGTACGAAACGGGAACAGAATAAAGCATCGCTTACCTGAAAACTTTTTGACATAAAAGATGGTCGGGATGGCGACCAGCAGGAACAGGATCAGCGGAATCGATCCAATTAGACACCAATAATTGGCCAGTTTTTTTGTGATCATTTCCGCCGGTGCCCCGGCTCTGCATCGCCAAAGCAAAAATAAAACTGTAGTGCATTGCGAGTGGCTATCATCGTGCAAAAAAGAACATGCGAGCGAATTTCAGCTGAAATTTTGCGCGTTGCAGTGATAGCCCTCGCGAGATTTCAAGTGTACCTACATCCAGTCTTTTTATTTTCAGTTTTCAGTTATTATTGCGAGTGGCTATCATCGTGAAAAAGAGACCAGGGGAGCGAATTTACGCTGCCACGTCATTTCAGCTGAAATTTTGAGTGTTGCAGTGATATCCCTCGCGAGATTTCAAGTGTACCTACATCCACTCTTTTTATCTTCAGTTTTCACTTTCTATTGCGAGTGGCTGTCATCGTGAAAAAGAGAACAGGGGAGCGAATTTATGCTGCCGCGTCATTTCAGCGGAAATTTTGGGTGTTGCAGTGATAGCCCTCGCGAGATTTGAAGTGTACCTACATCCAGTCTCCCTTTTCAGTTTTCAGTTTTTATTGCGAGTGGCTGTCATCGTGAAAAAGATAACAGGGGAGCGAATTTATGCTGCCACGTCATTTCAGCTGAAATTTTGGGTGTTAAATTGATAGCCCTCGCGATATTGCAAGCGTACCTACATCCAGTCTCCCTTTTCAGTTTCAGTTTTTATTGCGAGTGGCTGTCATCGTGAAAAAGAGAACAGGGGAGCGAATTTATGCTGCCACGTCATTTCAGCTGAAATTTTGTATGTTACAGTGATAACCCTCGCGAGATTTGAAGTACACCTACATCCAGTCTCCATTTTCAGTTTTCAGTTTTTATTGCGAGTGGCTGTCATCGTGAAAAAGAGAACAGGGGAGCGAATTTATGCTGCCGCGTTCATTTCAGCTGAAATATTGGGTGTTGCAGTGATAGCCCTCCCGAGATTTCAAGTGTTCCTACATTCAGTCTTTTTTTTCAGTTTTCAGCTTTTGTTGCGAGTGGCTGTCATCGTGAAAAAGAGAACAGGGGAGCGAATTTATGCTGCCGCGTCATTTCAGCGGAAATTTTTGGTGTTGCAGTGATAGCCCTCGCGAGATTTCAAGTGTACCTAGATCCAGTCTCCATTTTCAGTTTTCAGTTTTTATTGCGAGTGGCTGTCATCGTGAAAAAGAAAACAGGGGAGCGAATTTATGCTGCCGCGTCATTTCAGCTGAAATATTGGGTGTTGCAGTGATAGCTCTCGCGAGATTTCAAGTGTACCTACATCCAGTCTTCTTATTTTCGGTTTTCAGTTTTGAATGCGAGTGGCTCTCATCGTGAAAAAGAGAACATGCGAGCGAATTTATGCTGCCACGTCATTGCAGGTGAAATTTTTGGTGTTGCAGTGATAGCCCTCATGAAATTTCAAGTGTACTACATCCAGTCCTCTTATGTTCAGTTTAAAAACTATGTTTCGTATCTCTGTTCCGCTTTTTCAGGTGTACTTACGGAATAGGCAGATGCTACTTCTGCCACCAACAACAATGTCCTGGTAGCTAATTAAAACTTTCGCTATTTGTTATTTTGTTATTCACTGAAGACCACATGTCGCAATTACGAAAGCAAACACGAGCATGCACATTGAATTCACCTTGATTTAGCAGAAAACACACGCCTAGCTCCACTCTCCAGATATGCGTACTTAACCCTCTGTGGTGTCATATATTGAGAACATAACTTATTGCTGGTTCCTGCCACTTACTAAACCAATTGTATTTCATTGTACAAGATTGAATTCGTTCATTTCAGGAACGAACGTGACATCGGTATGCTACCGTTTGGTAATATCGCACCATAATATAGTGCAAATCTGCGCTCATTACGGTCAGTATGTATGCACGGAATGCGTACCAATGGCCGTTTGTGGCAAACTCCAGCATTAAACTATAAAAAACCTATGACTACCAAATTCCGGTTGATATCATAGAATGCGTTTAGCATGCTTTCACGGGTATTTATGTGGAGCCACTTTGCTACACTGTGTGTTCTCGGTGACTTTATAGGTTTTATAGGTGGAGCATGATCGGTAGATTATTTGTTCATTTACTGTCCAAACCCTGCACGGGGTTCATAAACCGACCTTGACGAAGTGGTGGTCGATGTATCGAACTAGTACCGTTTGCCCCCTGCGTACTGGTTAGCATGGCCGCCTTTGTTATGCGGCGATACCTTCGGCGTCGGCGCACGAGAATAGTTAGTCACGCTAAATCTGGGTGAACTCCCAGAGAATGCTGAACGCACACAAAAAGTTGGACTGCATTGATTCAGAGAGGAGTGAAACAAGCTGGGACATTGGAGAAAAAAAGTCCGAACGTTAGAACCACTGACTCACCATGTTACCAAGCGGTCAGAAACACAAGTGTGAGTGCCTAGTTTTTGTGGTAGAAGCGACGCTTTCAAACAGTTCGTGCCAGTATTTATGATTACTGCCATCTCGTACAGCATTACATAATTCGTGCAGCTATCTGCATATATGCGTGCTTTCGTCAGCGGGCTATTCCCGCCTTCACGATAAAGCGAGTTGGCGTCCTTGGAACGTTCGAGGTAGCCCTGGCCAAGAAGAAGTGCCGCTGGCGCGAAGGAAACCCTATATAATGCATAAAATTTCCAGCACGACCCGACTTGGGCGCATGACGAAATAACCGTACTCAACGAACGTCCACTGTACCCCCAATCTTACCGACAACTGACCGATCAACCCTGGCACCGGAGGGGCGCATGCATCCAGTATGCGCACTTGTCGCAATTGCCCAAATCCCTCTTCTCGCTGATCCTTCTTCACAATGGCTTACGAAGCCCAGGACACCCTTGCTCCATGATGCGCAAAACGTCATGCGACCTATCTGCCAACGCCATCAGTGCACCATGAGCGCGTGGCAGGCTCCTGCTGATTGACCACTTTCGTTGGCATCTCGACGAATCCTGACGACCATTACATGTCGTTCTTTGGTGCGTTGTGGTTCTCGAGGCGATGCTGACACTCCATTCTCTGGATGGTGTATACGAAGGTTGTTTTGATTGTCCAGGACGTTAGAACTTGCGTGCTACCAAAGAAACTCTCTCGAGCAGCTCATAGTCAGCCCGGCAGTCGCTGGGAAAGTGGCGCGTGTTTATGATCCGCATTGCTTTTTTTTTGCTTTATGCATATTCGCAGTGTTGTGAATCGCTCCTTTTGGAATTGTGCAGCTTTTTTTTTTAATTCCAAGCTTTCTTTGTCTAACGCTCCTTGGTTTTGTCTGGGTTGGTCGGCCGTTTGTCGGGTTCTTGCCCAGTAGATTGACATTTACTTTAAAAAAACAAATAGGCAAGTCCGGCGGCAAAATGGCAACTTCAACCCCACAGGGCAGCAGCCCAAAGCCATAACCACCAGGCCATAACCGCACGTGCTCTTCTCTCGGGTAAACGCCAACTAGCTCTTTGAGATGATCACGGCGTGTTGATGGATACGATTCCCATACTATGGCACACAACCTTAGCGGGGGATCAGGCAAGAAACGTGTCTGCACGTTGATTATGATGACGATAACCTCCATGTAATAGCACATGCCCACAGTGGGGAAGACTAATGGAGGGGTACACGCCTGTATAAGCCAATATAGAACATGCGAGCGCTAGTTTTGTTAAAGACGCGATATTTAAAAGGTAGCATTTCATTAAGAGCTCGATGAAAGCGTCGCTTCAGATGAATTCCAACGTGGGCTTTTTTTTGTCATAGCGAAGCTATTTATGGCTAGTATCCCGGGATTTATTTGTGGCGTAACGCCGACAGAAAACTATCATAATCCATGGTGCATACCCCCAAATACAATGACCTATATACCCCCGTAAAGCAGAGGCTACAAGCATTCAACAAAGTGAAACTCTGAAAGTGAAAGCAAAGTGAAAATTTTGGGCGTGTTGGTTGATTCTCGTAAATACTAAAAAAATGTTTCACGAGTCAACAACGCAAGAACAGGACGCACAAAGCGCTGACTTGCAACGCTCTTGTTTCCAAATCCGGAAGAACATACTTATATTAGCGGACAAGTAAATATCGAGCGCGAAAAAGCGAAGCATACGTGATGACGTAGCTTCTAAGATGCGCCATTTCTACCGTCGACGCGTAGATAGCTTAAATCCTTATCAGCCAATGTCAGCGACGTCATGTGCACAAGAACTGCTATCAGAATGTTGCAACGGAGAAAGACACTGACAATGTCCAATAAATTGTTAAAGTGCCTGAGCGTCAAAGGCGGAAGTGACACAGCATACCTTATCAATCTTTCTTTTCTTTTTTCGTGCTCGGTGTTTGCGTTTTTAGATTTTAGTTTTTTTCTTTCGTCATAAAGATCAGCGTTGTGGATGTCTTTTTATTCCGCCTTGTATTGCGCCGTTTATAGTTCATAATTATTCTGCAGTACCCCAACGCGCCTCTCATAGAGCCGACGCTCCTTTACTACTTCCAGTTGTTGCAAAAGCTTTTTCTTCCGGCACCTTTGCTTCGCAGATCATATCCACGTATCCGCTCGTTAGACGATCTGCTAACTCGCCATTGAAAAAATGAATTTAAGCACTACGTCGATTCTCTATGGAGGTATTTAGACTTACCAGCCGTTTCACACATTTCTTGTGTTAATTGCACGAAATACATATACTATAACCCATCACCAATAATGATTATCTGGCCCATTTATTTTGACTTATTGGGAACTATTGTAACGGGCGTTTTGTACTAAGTCAACAGACAACAGTTGACAAAAAAAACGTTCGGTAGTAACCATCAGCGATGATTGTCA
Source organism: Dermacentor variabilis (assembly GCF_050947875.1). Lineage (NCBI taxonomy): Eukaryota > Metazoa > Arthropoda > Arachnida > Ixodida > Ixodidae > Dermacentor > Dermacentor variabilis. The sequence goes on along the minus strand of NC_134573.1, from coordinate 75,766,943 downwards.
ATGTAAGTGAATGGAACGAACGAACGAACGAACGAACGAACTAGCCAGCGAGTGAGATGGCTAGCAAAAGAAGGAGCTAGCTGTAAAGAAAGAGAGCGATCGTTTTCCTCGGAGAGTTCGAGCAACTACGAAAACGGACGACGGCGCCAAAAAAAAAAAAAGAAAAACGCTATTCACGTTAAAACGTTGGCCATATTTCCACCGGTCATCTAGTTAGGACAGTATTTGCATAAAGTACATTCGACTGTTTCCTACAGAGCTCCGACATGGGTTCCAGCAATGCCGATCCTCTTCGCGATGTAGGAGCACCAAAAATAAAAGCCTCGCCGAGCTAAACATTCAGCTGCTCGCAGAGCAAGACGACGAATCGCATGACGAATTTTTTCGGTTCTCGGTCAAGCTCCCAGCTCGAAGGTCGCTCTCAGCAGAGACGTGGCACTCAGAATGAACCAGGACCCCGGGAATTCGACTTCCACCAGCCCAGTGTAGACTCCTAGGGCTAGAGGGCACTAGAGTGCTCGAAAGCAACCAGTCGAATTTCCCAATGGACAGAAAAACGCCTATAGGCACATTCCGGACGCGCAATTTTTCCCAGGGCTGTGATCCATTTCGCGGAGCGGGAATATTCGAGGGCTTCGAATAACGGATCAAATATTGCCCTTTTCGACTCGCCTACGAATCGAATGCTGTTTGTCCGTTCCTGCTATATGCAACGAACGCTTCATAACGCGCGATATAATGACAAGCCTTCAAGCTTTGTCGATATACTAGAACATGAATGCTGTTTCATAGAAATCATGAAAACGACTGTTCAATATTCGAAAACCATTAAAAGTTATTATATGTTCGAATCGCCTCACTTCCGGCACTATTCATCAATTCGTACTCCATTTCGACTCAAATCTTAATATTCGCGCACCTCTGTGACAATGGTGCTTCCCCTAAAAATTAAAGAAATATAGATGTCGCTTCTTATGCTGCAGCAACCTCGCCAGCTATACTTTTTAAACCCTTAGATCCACATTTTTTTTTCTGTTACTTCTTTCGAATGGCTTCTTGTGTAAGAGAATTCGAAAGATACGTACTATGCGAAAATATTACACTATATCTGTTCGACTTACCTATATTTTCTTTTCTTTTTCGTGCGTTCTCTTTTTCTATCTTTCTTTTCTTTTCTTTTTCTTCCTTCTTTGGCTGCTTGTTTGCTTGCATGATTGCCGAAGACAGCGACAGAGGAGAAAACCACAGGACAAGCGCTAACATCGAACTAAAGCTCATTCCGGACGAAAAGGGCGCACAGGCGTGATAGATAATATTATGATAGATAATAGATAATATTAAGATAGATAATGTTTGGTATTCTCGTGGCACAGGCGCCATAATTTATTTCGCTTTTGCGTTGTTGGTGTTTTACGTTTTTCGTTAGAAAAAGTGCGTTTCGTTGGCAGTAAACCTTGCTTTGAAGCTGGCGCATGTCCGTTCGTTGCCTCTTCATTCGTCGTCCTGCCTGCGCTATTAAGACAATCATTAAAAGCTACACACTCGTCCAAATTTCCGTTCTTGTAAGTGTGTGCTCCTGCCTTTGTTTGTTTGCTTGCCTGCTTGCTCGTTCGTTTTTCTGATATGCCTAAACCTTGAACTTTAATTGGAGATTGACGGATACCCGTACTCTCGAGTTTTGTTGATCTCGTCTTTCTCTTCGCACAACAGTCAACGCGCAACGTCACCGCGTGTAACAGATGCGTGTGCACTCACGGCGCTCCAGGTGGCGGTTCCACGCCGCTCTCCGCCGTCGACATCATCGATTCCTCGGCCATGTTCTGCGTGCGAGAAAAGTAAGACGCGCACTAAACACGTGAGTCTCTTAATACCCAATCACAATTCCACATGAACGAGATTTTTACAAACCCTTCACTTTTATGAGAAAAACACGGCGAATATACGCTTGGGCAAAAAAGAACAGTACTCGAGACGGCATTTGATTTTACCTTCGTAATGTAATTATTCAGTAATTGGTTTCCCGAACTATTCACAACCGAGGAAGAGGGGGTAGGCGGGAGGGGGAGAGGGAACTCATTTTAAACGTATAAAAACGCTACTATAATGAATGCGTTAAGTTTCCTGAACTTAAATCACAATTTGGCAGTAACCAAACTCAGCATCCCATAAATGATACGTTGTGCATCATGGGCTCAGCATCCTTAGCAGCGTAAATTAATTTCCCGTCAATCTCCAACAGAACACTACAGTTGGCGGTGGCCATAAACGCAACCATGGTTTCACAGCGAGCTGTCGCATCGCGATTACTGGTCGCAAACAACGCCACATTGTTAGATCAATAATTCATTGTAATGTTGCAGTAGTAAAGTATCGTGAAATATTTAATTTGCGATTGGGAACAAAACAGCCCGCCAACGTCATAAATGCACCGAAACAATAAAAGCTATGGAATGCTGTTGTAATCTACCAATTGGTTGTTTCTGAAAAACCGCTGCGGAAGCACAGACACCATGGAATTCACCGCTTTCGATATCCCTCCGCGGCAGCCGCATTCAGATGGGGCGAAATGCGAACGCGTGCCTCGTGGCCCGCTGCGCAGTTCATCAGTCAAAAGGAGCACGTGATAATTTCAACGCCCTTACGGGTGCGAGGAGCGGCTTCAAGGATCGCGAACACCTTCCTTATCGCCTGTAAGTAAATACCCAGCACATAGGGTGCCTCAAGGGTCAAACGACGAGTGTCGGTCCTTAGAAACTACCCCAGAGTGTTCCTTCTTCGTCCACCGTCGTTGTCGCGCCTTCACTTCAGACCATGCTTAACGCACACGCCCAACTATCCATCCCACCGTCCTTAAAGGGTGCTACGACTCGTCTCTGCGACAAACAATTCGTGTCGCCCGGCCAAGTCCACAGCGAAAGCACGGACGTGTTAAAAGACGCCGATAAACCCGCGACAGTTCGAAACCATCGGAATTTGTGTGCCGTGTTCGTACCTGACGTAGCTCGTGATCGATCGTGACGTAGCCTGGGTTCTGCCTGAGTTCCTCTCCAGTGCTGGTTAAAAATCCAGACCACGGTGCCAACAATACCCCCATATATGGTTCCAGCTGTCAGTTCCTATCAGCTGGCGTCAGCGAGGAATTCTTAACGAAGGACTGGGCTGAAAAACACTAAATAAGCTTATGCCGATAAAGTATTCTGTCAAAGTTATATTCTTGCGATTGCGCTGTAATTTATTCATTATCGTGCAAAGCATATATATATATATATATATATATATATATATATATATATATATATATATATATATATATATATATATATATATATAATTGTGCACCGAAGTCTCAGCGCAGGTACGTAGGCGTGACATCGTTGATTTCAACGTAGATTCGCATATTTGGGCAGTTCTGACTTAACAAAAATTAATCTTGAAGCAAGTATTTGTCTCCTATGCAATACAGTGCAGTTGACCGTTACGGATAAAAATAATTCGGCAGTTTCGCCTGAAGCGCCAACCGACAGCAAGCTGTATCATTGCCCTCGGGCTTGCTATACTTTAGATTAACGTCTGTTGTCCTTCCCGCACACACCAGTCTGTGAGATTCCGGATTTATAGGTGCCAAAACCACGAGTTGACTATATATAGGGCACGCCGTAGTGGAGGACTCCGGATTAATTTCGACCGTCTGCAGTTCTTTAACGTGCAACGAATGCAAGGTGCACGGGTGTTTCTTTGCATTTCGTCCTCCAAAATGACACACGCACACACACGCACACACGCACACGCGCACACACGCACACACGCACACGCACGTGAGAAAGCGCATTTAGTGTTGCAAATTGGCCTTCATATGCTTTATATGTTTAAACACTGTTTGATGATTAATGAGACGGGGAAAGAGTGTGGCGGCGGCGCTTGTGTCAGCGTAGTGCGGTGCCGCATTTTTAAAAATATATACGATTTCATAATGTATGCAGCCTCAACAGCTTCGCCGGTAACCCTTCCCCATATGAATGTTGCGGCCCCACGAATCTGTTAATAAAAAATTTAAATTATGGGGTTTAACGTGCCAAAACCACTTTCTGATTATGAGGCACGCCGTCGGGGAGGACTCCGGAAATTTCGACCACCTGGGGTTCCTTAAGGTGTACCTAAATCTAAGTACACAGGTGTTTTCGCATTTCGCCCCCATCGAAATGCGGGCGCCGCGGCCGGGACTCGATCCCGCAACCTCGTACTCAGCAGCTCAACACCATAGCTACTGAGCAACCATGGCGGGTACGATTTCTTTTTTTTTTTTGTACGAGAATGTTTCAGCCCAGCCTGCTGTTGGAGGTATCGCTAAACAAGGCGGCTGGCCAATAGCAGAGGCTGCTCGCTAAAGAAAACCTTTGAGAATGCGGCCCCTCGTTAGCAGCAATGCAAGTATAAGTGTGTGTGCAAACACCGCTCAAGCCAGCAGCAGACAGAACGCTTCCCGGGGGAGGGGAGGGCGGCATTCCGTAAGTATCCACCATGTGGACATGTCCAGTTCGTGTATTGTTCAAGTTCTGATTAGCTGGGAGCGCTCTGTCTCCTTCTCACGCGTACTGCAAACCCAGTCAATGGGAACTTCAGCAGCAGACAAATAGACATGTCCACCAGATGGACACTTAAACACTACCACCCCCTTAGTCTCCCATGTAAAGGCCGATTAAGCGGAGCGTGACGGTGACGACTACTTGGCTAGGCCGTTTTTGCAGCCAAAAGCACTGCGTGTTGTTCGCATCTCTGGTAGTGAGTTGTCCCTCTTTTTTGCTTCCTTCTTTCTTGCTTTCTTCTTTCTTGCTTTTATTTCTTCGGCTTGCAACTAGTCTTTTTAAGCCATTCGCAAGTACCAAGTCATTCTGAACAACGTCGAATTCCTACATTATGTCGAATGATGCAATGACACCGTTTTGAGCCAATCAGAGACATCAAAACACCGCCTTCTCGGCCAATCAGAGGTGACAAGATGGCGGCTCCAGTAACATGGTGCCGCTGTCTTGGAATGGCACTCCGTGTAAGAGAAAGCGCTGTGACCCTGCCGGGACTACTTGTACTAACACCTGTGCAGAAACACCACCCCGGGTATGCCTTTCGCTTCACTGCCACCGAAAGTGCGTTCGCGAGAATAGAGCGAGCTCGAGCCAATCTAAAGTAACCGTCGAAGTGAAGAATGCGAAAAACAATAGGCGCTGATGGAAAACAAGCGCGAATGCACGACGTGTCTGAATATCGGCGTACAGGCAAGAGAGCAATGACCGAGTGACGATTATTTGAGCGTTTGCGCGAACGCGTATCCTTCCGTATATTTACAATACTTGCCAAGTCGCGCTGCTTCGTGGTCCCCAAAACCATGGAATGTTCTACAAGAATTGCATGAGTGAACTCCGCCGCTGCAATCTTTCAGCTACCAAGGGAACAATGTATAACACATGGACTTGTCCAACCTTTGTGCTTGTGGCTTCAAAACGTTCTTCTGGCTTTAGTTTACACCCCTTATCTCCCTTTATTTGCCTAAATTTCTTAGCAATCTTCTTTTTTCCATACGTATGAAAGCAGTGCACTCCTGCACAGGTGGATAACGCTTGCGAATTGTTGCGGTTATTGCGAATTGTTGCGGTTAGACTAGGGCCCGTATTCACAACATATTCTTTCGCTAAAAGCGTTCGTGCCAGCCAATAGTGATGTAGCACATATTATTAGCGAAGACGATCAGCCAATGAAAAACAGCCTTTACCAACTAAAAGCTTTGTGAATTCAGCCTCAGAACATTAGGCAAAATGGCTATTTAGTTTTCTTACTTCCTTCCTATTTAACATAAATGCACAAACTATGTAGAACTAGGAATATTTTAGTCGCGCTTTTATTGGGTCTGTAAATGCATAGTTTAATCTTGGTGCCTCATTATATTTTGAGAGCCTAAGCTCAAGCAGCCGATTATTACCCGAAACACTTTGCCACTGTGAGAAAGGCTACAACTGCGTTACGCAACGATACGCTTGAAGGTTACTTAGCGTACTTAAACGTAATAAATTGGAAAGTTAGGTGAGTTTGTATACATTCATAATGGTAAATGCGCGAACAAAACGAAGACTGAGTGAAAGGACACAGGGCGAGCGCTGACTCACAACTGAGTTTACTGAAACACACACATCAAGGAATATAAGCGACACAGGCGACCACATGGTCAATCGAGGAACGCACAAGTAGGCCACATGGATACAGGGCATCTGCTATCGTGTAGGACTGTCTAGGTAAATAAATTCCTGCTGAGAAAGCGCGATTGAAGGTTTGCTAATGCACCACGTGCCCTTTCGCTCAATGTGGGCTGCTACGACGACTAATCTGGTGGATACATCAGTATGCTTAAGCAAAATTCTTGTCTCTTAGAGCAGAGGCTTACACTTACATTGCCGGCAATGGGCAGACACATGCGCATAATCGTTCTTGTCCAAAGGACAGTTCATGCTCCCTAAGTCTTACATTGATGCACCAGCCGGCTTGCCCTATGTACACTCGCCCACACTTGAGAGGGAAAGAGTACACCCCATTGGTAGTGCAGCCTACATACTTATTAACATGATCCACTTAGCATCTTACATTAGGATTACGTTCTGCTCCGCTTGCTGGCCTTTGTACCACCGGACAAATAGCGCTCAATATTCCAGGGGCCGAAAAGACAACCCTAACGACTTGCAGCGTTCTTCTGGCCAGGGGACAAGCGGTATACATATGGTACAACTACCACATTCTTCTTCCATGCTTTTTTCCTCAGGCCTCCTGCCTCTGAGTTTTTTACCCATTTTATCGACTTCTCACAGCTGCCCGTTATGAAGCTGCCCGGGTGCTGAGCTCCCTCCAGCTTGACTACCTGACGTGTGAAAGCATCACCCAATGCATGCCCACACGTTTTTACCAGGGCGGCCCGAAGTACAGCAATTCAAATGGCATTTTTTGACTATATTGGAATGACCTGAGGTGAAGTTCAACAGGGGCTTGGCATACGTCTGAAAAACGTAGTCTAAGGTCAAAGTATTGTGGTTAATCCTCTTTTGGTTGCTCGATGCAATTACGCGGACATTCGACGCATATACACGTTGTCGGCGCGTCCACCGCTTCCGCCATCGAAGCTGTTTCGCTATTGATTGTGCACACGCGGATGCCGAAAACGTATCCATAGACGCGCATTGGTGGCTGCAAAAACGACGTTTGCGTTTGGTTGCAGAAACAAGGAGGCCCAGCGAACGCACCGTCGCGCTACGCGTGGTTATTTCGACACGGGTGCGATCTTATAACGGCTGGGAAAGCGAACCGTTCGCTTGCAGTCGCGAGGTTGAACAAATCGCCATTCTGATCAATCACGCGAGGGCGAGCGAAGTGTTCGTTTTCTGAACCGTCATAGGGTTGCACCCGAGGGCAGATTGTCCACTTTCCGCTGCTGGCATGAGCATTGTGCGCACACCCACTTTCGTTCCGGCTGGGCAGCTTGCCGTGCATGTCACACCAAGATGCGCCCAGCGGTTTGAGGTACGGAGAGGAAACGTCAACCTACAGTGCTATCCAATGGCTGGGCGCTGCCACCAAGCCGACCGTTTTCCCGTCAGTCTTAGCTCGTGTTCACCTTCAATGTGCGATGCCTGAAACGACGCCGCCGGCGCTCATCACGGCCGCTCGTTATGGGACGCCTGTTAGCTGCCTAGGTGCTGTTCGTGGTGCGTACGAGCCATTGAGTTGCGCGTTGCGTCGCGCCGACACGTCGTACCCGCCCGTTGATATGAAATACCGTCAGAGGAGCTCGAATGCAACGCAGATCGAAGGCTCTGCTTCGCCCATCCGGCGTAACTGACAGTTTTCTTTTTTCTTCTATAGTTTTATGGCAATAACGCAACGCTACATATAGGGGCTGTAATCTCTACATATTCACTGTGCTTAACATTATTAAAAATTGAATTCTCGGGTTTTAAATGCGAGAACCACAACATGGATATGAAGCACGTCGTAGTGAGGGACTCTGGATTAATTTTGACCGCTGAATGCACGCTACGCGATAGTTTTTGCATTTCGCCCGCATTGAAATGCCATCGCCACGCCACGAATTGATGCCGCGCCCTCGGGCTTAGGTGCTTACCATAATCTTCGCCCTTTGTCGATTGTCAACTCAGACAGCACAGCGTCGCGCTTATCACTGAAATCGATCGCTGAATGTCACGGATGTTTAAGGAAGTGAACAGGAAAAAAAATGAACCGGCGCAAAATACTATCCATTGGCGGCTTCTTGTAAGGGTTTATTCCACCCCCCCACAATATTTTATTGAGAATCCTTGCAAAACATCGACCGGTAGCTTATTTTGCGCCCGATCCATTTGACTTGACTTTCATTTCTTATCCTTCCCGCCAAGCAGCTCATCTCAGCCATAGCGACCGTATCCATCACGCGAACGTTGATTTGAGGGTTAAAGATAGAGAGAGAGATAATTTAATTGAAAGGAGGCAGAGAGGTCGGAGGTCGGATTTGAGGGTTAAAATAATTGAAAATGAACTAGGCAGCTACAAAAAAAAAAGGGCGGGCCCAAGTTAGCGCGAGCAGAGGAGCCGGGGCGGCAACAGCGCGACAAAACGCGGTAGGGGCCGCAGCCTTACGACAGTGCATCGACCACCACCGGAGAACGAAAGACGAATGAAAGCAAGCGACGGTGACTCACTGTTTTTCGGGGTGGCAGGCGTCCCTACTGCAGCCCTAGAATGCCGAACGGAGCCGCGCGAGCTCGAGGCTGTTCCTCTTCTTCTGCCTCGCGATGGGCACGCACTCGCCCGAGTTCACCTTGTCGGCGTTGTTGATGCGGCACTAAATGGTGCTTACCCACGACCAGAGTTCTTCTACAAAAGATTTCTACAAAGGTGCGGAAATATTCGAAACTTGTGAATAACCAACGGAATACATATGCAAGCAGCATACATAGCCCATAGCATGTTTAATATGGCATATAGCGAAATATAGCTTGTTGAAGTAATATGTACTAAATCTTTATAAAAGCTCGCCTATCTTCGTGAGACTCATACAAAATACAAATCCGCCCAACCTTTGAATGAGCATCTATAGTTTCGAAACCTTTTCATAAAACCGATATCGGGAAGATTGAGTACGTACAAAAGAAAGCTGGTCATTTTATACACCGTAGCTACGATAGGGAGTTGTCACCTTCCTCTAACCCGTCTAATTTATTTATTTATTTGACCATACTGCAGCCAATTCTTTGGCCCTAGCAGGAGAGGCATTTTCGTAATTACGAACAAGCAATAACCGCAATAAATTCGCAAACAGCAAAAGGGGCAAAAGTAACAGCGCTAACACAATGAAGAAGCAATTTTCAACAAAAAAAAAGTAGAACAGACAGAACAGAACTAAACCAGCAGCAAATACGCACATTTATACAATTGCAAGTATCTATTGCTCACAATAGAAACGTTCCAGTTCTGCCGAAAATCTTCAGCCTTGATAACACTTGGTGGCAACTCAATCCACTGTCGAACTGTTCTAGGGAAAAAACGGTATTTGTAGAAATTAGTTTTCGCAAAAATAGGTCTCAGTGAATGTTCTGCTGTGTGCCTTGTTTTCCTAGTAGCAGCAGCTTGAACATAACTTGATTAAGATAGGGCGATTTTTCCGGATATAAAATTGTGAAGTAACAATAGTCGGTTTATTTTTCTACGTATCTCCAATGTTGTAATGTTATTACATTTCATCAGAGACGATGGTGAATCAGTCCTTCTATATTTTCCGAATATAAACCGCACAACCTTTCTTTGAACACCCTCAAGTTTTATTATATCTTTCTTAACATATCGGTCCCACAGCGCAGACGCGTACTCTAACTTCGACCTAACATATGCGTTATAAGCTAGAAGCCAAACACTTACAGGGGCATTTCCAAGCTTCCTCTTAAGAAGACATAGCTTTTGAAAAGCTGACGCACAGATGTCTGAAATGTGCACACCCCATGAAAGATTACTGCTAAGAGCTACCCCTAGGTACTTATATTTATCAACCTCTTTTATAGTGCTGCCGTTAATGTGGTAAGTGAAGGTACTCGGGCATTTTTTCCTTGTTACACGTAGAAGAACAGCTTTATTTTCCCTATTCAGTTCCATGCCCCAGTTCTCGCACCAGTTGTGAATTGCCAGAACAGTTGCTTGTAAAGAGGCGTGGCCATTTGCATTCGAGATTGTTTTAAAAAGGACACAATCATCAGCAAATAAACTGACTCAGTCACCCGTTGGTTTTACCTCCGTTAAATCATTTATCTAAATTGAGAACAACAATGGCCCTAACACACTCTACTGTGGAACCCCCGAGGTAACTGGCAGCACACTGGAATAAAGATCCTGCACTTGTACAAACTGTTGCCTATGATTAAGGTACGCAGAAATCCACCTACCAACAAAGAGTGGAAGTCCAATGCTCTCCAACTTAAACAATAGTTTATCATGCGGTACATTGTCAAATGCCTTGCAAAAAGTCCATAAACTACTTGGCCAGTCATGTCAAGAACACTAAACAAATTATGCAATGTCGATACCAGCTGTGTAACTGCAGACATACCCTTCCTAAACCCGTGCTGATGAACCGATAAAACTTTGTTTGGAGAGGAAGCCTTGTAAGTGTTGAGCAATCACATGCTCTAACATCTTGCAGCATTGACTGGTCATTGAGACAGGGCGGTAGTTAGAAGGCAGAAGACGGCTGCCTTTTTTGTGTACGGGAACTATTCGCACCAGACGCCAATCATCAGGTATTTCGCCCATTTCCAGTAAAAAATTAAAGAGCTCTGTTAGCTATCGCCTCAAAAATAGGTTCGGGAGACTATCTGGGCACTGGCTACGCGCAATGCTTTAAAAGTAGAATATGTTAAATATGATAAAGAATTGATGCCTCGGCATGTCTGCCAGTGTTTAGGGAAAAGTGGGCACACGTGAAAACTGCCGAACCTATCTAATGTGTCACGATTCAGGTCACGCAAAAGCTTTCGAATATACTTCCCACATTGCGACACTCGGTCTCCAAGCTCCAAAATGCATATCACTGACAGCCAGTGGAGTCTGAGAGTCTCCCTTCAGAACTACCAGATAGAGAAAAGCGAGGGGACAAGCATGAAAACTCACAACTACAAAACAGGAAGCACCGAGCGAAAGCAATGCGCGAGAGCACTTGTACCTGTACGAGCGTTTAGACAGTTGTCAGCTTTTGTCTGCATACAAGTACAGTTACTTTCGTGAGCTAAATATAGTTGGGATCGCCCTCGCGCTTCTACCGTTATTTTGCCTTCCTGTGTGTTCGCCGCCAAGCCCCCACCATGCAGTGGCACCGCTGTAGCACTCCAGTGCTTGAAACCCAGTGCAAGCACGGGGTACAGTTTCTCAATGCGTGAAGTAGCGGAACGCGTCCTTTCGCAACCAGTTGAGACTTTAACTGAGTGATTGTCATGACAGGACAAAGTAAGGACGGCCTGGTAAAGTTGATTCTGAAATATTATGGTGCAATTCCGGATTTTGGCGCATATGGGGGCCGTTGGAAAGAAGCGATGTTCGACAATGTTTATTAGGGAAGAGGTAGCAAAATTTACATAGCGCATCTCTGCCCAATTACTTATTCATTTCAACAAACGGCAGAGAAATTAGCGCTCCCTTAGGAGATTTCTGAAGAAGTCTAATGCAGCAAGTGCATAGCTCCGAATGTCCTCTGAGGTATGTAATGAGCCATGTGTGCTAGAATGCTGCTAACCTCGTAGGACAATATTGAATGGATTTAGGTTTAAACTACCACTGGATTTATTTGGTTATGTCTCATTTCTATGTAACAGCGGTACACTGCATAAATGCACGCAGCTAATAGTCACCAGAAAGCATATTCATCAAGTACATTATCAAACAGCTCCACCAATAATTGTCCACGTGCGGGTCATTGTAACACACGGCAATAAGTTCGCAGTTCCGCCGTACAATGGAAGTAAAAGAGCGCTTAAAGCTCTTTAATGACACCGCAATAGCAGTGATGTCCATTGGGTTCGTGCGGTGATCTGCACGGCACAAAATAATCGACAATGGAAATGGATGAGTTCAAGTGAATTTACTTGTTGGCAATATAATGACGTTGAGCTTGAGTTACGGTTGTGTGAGCGATAAATTTCGAACGTGAAATGACGGGCAAAAGTAGCGGTCGCAGCGCCGACATATAAACCTCATCACTGTTTTCTTTCGCTAGACGCAATTTCGTTTACCTATCACTTTCATTACATTGAATACATCGATCCACTACCAAGAAAAATGATTGAATAAGCATTACTACACACGAATACGATGTTTGTGGTACTCGGCAACAAAACGTAAACGGTGCCTCCCATTCGGGCAGTGTAAGATTGCAGTTGTGTGCAGTGTCTACGAGTGAATGCGACTGTGTCGACTGTGTCATTAGTGCACCAGAAAAATAGCACGTGCAGTAAAACCAATAGCCGCGGCATGCGTCACGTAACACACGTTTGAAGGCGATTAGTGCGTTGATCACGGTAGTGCGGGCGATGATTTTGATACTCACGTTGTCCTTGCGGTCAGCCTGTAGACAGTCAGTGTACTTCTCCATTTTCCACGTCCACGAGTAGCCGACCCAGTTCTCGGGACTTAGCTGGTTCTTGACTACCATGGATCCTGCGAATGGCCTCGATGCTCATTGTTAATGGCAATACAGAGTCCGAACCAAAGCCTATGCTAGCGTGCCCTTCTTGAACGAGCACTAAGCCGAACAACACACCAGGACGGGCTAATGCTTTCATCTGGAATCGCTTTTCTTTTGCAAAGAAAATGTACATACATCTTACGGCATGCAACACACCCGTGCTGCACTTGCTTATTCCTTCTTTGTTTGCACTTCGCCAAATGTGCGTATCTCTCGCTTGCAATAAAGATTCCCGGCTAAAAACCGGAGCTTGTACTTATCTGCTCGAGTAGTCGCACTATTATGCTTTGAACCAAGCAGAATCAAGCAGCCCCATCGTGGACATTACAGTTTGGACACATCACATAGTGCAAAACAGACTAAAATCGCTGTAACAGAAAGAAAATTTACGAGACAGAAATCATACTGTCTATGTTGTGCATCCACAGACATCCCAGTGTCATTTTATTGCGTATTATTATCTGGTTTTATACGTACACAACTGTTATTCGTTCACAGAAGTGGGTGCGTTCTCTCTCCGCGGCTGCCACGAAGGAACGTGGTGCATGAGACAGATTGTCTGCGCTAGCCAATATCGCGAAAAGAAACCAGATGTAGAGCTGAGCTCAAATTTCGCGTTAGGGAGTATCGTAATCGTCGACAAATCTTGTTGTTCATAAATGTTCTTTGGTATTCTCTGGTCGCTTTCGCTAATGAAATGTCCAGCATCCTAATTGGCTGGAATGTTCCTTCGCTAACAATTCTAGCATAAGAGCTTCTAGCGAATAGTTGCTTTGTTGATTGTATATTTGTGCGTTAGGCACGACGTTTTTTTTTTTTGTATTCGATCTGTTCTGTTTGTCTGCCATTTCGCATTGTGATGTTGTTTAAACGCGACAACAAGGCTTAGCGCACGCCTGTAAACTTTCCCGTGTATACCTGGATTTCTGGCCCTCATAAGCGTCACAAGTGCGACGATGTGAGTCACGAGTGTGTGTGACACTGTGAGCCATGCACCGCGTGTCGAAGCAGTGAAGCTGGCTCCTTCCAGAATACCCCCCTCATATGAAGATATAGATGATGATAGGAAGCGATGACGAGCTGCAGTAGAACGTCTTCGATGTTCCGCCTGAACTCTACCACCATTGTGCCGCCAACACCGACACAAGACGAGCGAGAGCCATAAAGCCGAGTCACAGAGAAAACAGCTACAAAACGAGATTGCAGCTTGAATAAAGTGCGTGTGCTTGCCTCTCTGTGTGTAATGCTGTCGCACCCGCCGTGGTTGTTCAGTGGCTACGGTGCTGTGCTGCTGCGCACGAGGTCGTGGGATCGAATGCCGGCCACGGTGGCCGAATTTCGATGGGGGCGAAATGCGACAACACCCGTGAATATCTCGATTCCCTCACTACAGCGTGCCTTATAATCAAATCGTCCTTTTGGGATGTAAAGCCGAATTTTTGCAATTGTGTCGCAATAACTTAACTGAACGTCGTACATAGGTTTGACTCCTTTCTTTCTTCATCTAGCGGCTACGACAGACAAGTTTGCGTTATCTCTCTGTTTAGTGGTTTGTCTATTTACTCGTTTGTTTCAGGCAGCCAGATGCATCGGGCAATATGGAAGTACGCCACTGTCCGCCTTTTGCCGTTATGAGCGGCGTACAGGAGTTATGACTGCACGCGGGGCATCATCACTCACCTGAAATTTATGGTGTGCAGGTTTTTCCCCAGAATCTTCCCGTAGAGTAACATAAAACCCTGCCTCGCTTTAGAGACGAAATCATATGTATCCACTTCGTCCAGGCTGTAGGGCACTTTCTCAGTGGAGTAAAGCATTTGCTGTAACATACTCTAGGCCATATATTGTCACGTTATCGTGACGGAGCAGAAGAAAAGGGTGGCGCAGCGGAGAGGCACAAAACAAATTCTTTGTTGGGATCACCTGTGCTCCACTTCGCCCCTCTTATCTCCAAGAAAAATAAACAAGCTACATGCAGGCACGAGATACTGACGATCCCATGCGTCGACCATAGAAGTCACATGTGCGGCTCTGACGCATTAGCTATTCCTAGATGGCGTAATAGGACTTCCAGCGTAATCGGTGGTGCTCGCACAAGTTCTAGAATGTGAATTACTATTCGAGTCGCGTGTAGGTCTGTTTACACAACGCTTAACAACATATGTAAGATATGTTCTTGTCTACATTGTTACGTAGCAATAACAATCAAGAAACAACCAGCGATAACACTCGAGAAACAGACAGGCGCGTCTTGCGGTGAGCGATAACTTCAAGATTTGTTAGCCAGTGAAAGACGGTCACCGGTAAATAAAAATAAGTACGTGTGGCGATAACCTCCCCTACTGGCAAACATCGTCCCGACGCTATATACAGACTACGGAAGAACAAAAAGTAAAGGAAAAAGGTAGCAGTTACACCCGCAAGGTGTACGGCTAATACTGTTAGGGTTGGCGTCTGACACCACGTGGCGACAGGTCATTCACCCGACCTTCTCTTAACAAGAGCCCACGTGCACCGGAGGGGTCATTCACCCGACCTTCCGGCACCGGAGCCCACGTGCACCGGAGGGGTCGTTCACCCGACCGGATTCGTCGCTGAGAGGATCGACCTCTCCCACCCGTGTTTGGTATTGCAGGAGGAGGGGCCTTCTCTCCGTGCCTGTCACATGTCATCGATGGAAGCAAGATCCCGTCCACACTTGTAGAGAGCTATTTAAGGGGCTCCGAAATCTACTTTGATATACTTCTTACTTGAGACTTCATACCTCATGCTTTTCTTATTTTCTTTTAACTACCTTTGAATAAACAGTGCAAGTTTCGCACTAGCAAATCGTCTCGCCCCTGCTTGGTCGCCATGATCTTCCGGATGCCTGCAGCCCGCCGACAACGCCACGCTACCCAATAAGTAATGTCGGTCGAGCTTCGTTAGGCAGGCGCCGCTACTTCTCGGCAGCAGTACGGTACGCTACCCTGGAGTACGCAGCAAACTGGCTGGCAGCGATTGGGATACGGAATCCTGGAGACCCCAACTTCGACGACAACTACGAGATCGTAGCCTCTTCGTCCTGGCAACAACGTTCGGAAAGAAGGTGTCCGGATCATAACTGCATATGATGAGTGCACGGCTTTTCTCCACTGAGATATCTCTTGGCTTTTACGTATTTCTTGGAAAGTACATAGCAGTGATTTTTCATTAAAGCCTTGACGGAAGTTTGAGTACGTCAATGTTTTATAGAGTGAAGGTTTAGCAGCACTAATGGCAGCCATGAACTTGAAGGCAATAAACAAGCCGGAATTGTTGAGTTTGGCCAAAGAGTTGGGCCTCCAAATTGCCGAATCAAAGAGAAAGCCGGAAATCATTGAGGCGATCGAAGCGACCGGGGCAGACGACGAGGAACCGACGGAATGCCTCGAGAGCATAAAAGAAAAAGAAGAAGATCGTAAGCGCCTCGAGAAAGAGGAAAAAGAAGAGCGTAAGCACCTAGAGGAAAAAGAAGAGCGCCAGCGCGCCGCACGTGAGGCCAAAGAAGAGCGCGACCGTGTTGCACGCGACGCACTCGAAATGAAGCGCCTAGAGATTGAGCTTCTGAAAGCACAAAATAGCGAAAGACCTAGCACAGAGGCACGTGAAAGCGGGCACAGAATGACAGACTTGATGGCACCCTACGCAGTAGGAGGGGACATAGGTCTTTTTCTGGTGCCGTTTGAGCGCACGTATGAGAAGGCAAAATTCCCGAGAAACACGTGGCCGCAACGCTTGCTTACGTTACTGCCACGTGAGGTAGCTGATATTATCGCCCGCATGGGGAAAGAAGAAGCAGAGGACTTCGATGAAGTCAAAGCGACCCTGCTTAAAAATTATAGATTATCAGCGGAAGCATTCAGGCGAAAGTTCAGGGAAGTCGAGAAGACCAAGAGTGAGTCATATTCAGATTTTGCATACACCTTGGAGGTAAACTGGAAGGAATGGCTCAGAGAAGAGGGTGCACTCGGCGATGCCGAAAAGACAATGCAGTGCGTCGCCTTAGAACAGTTCTACCGCCGGCTGCCAGTAAACATCAAGCATTGGGTTCAGGATAGGCCAGGCGTAGACACTATCACGAGGGCGGCCAATCTCGCTGAGGAGTACGTAACCCGCCGTGCGTTCGAAGGCAACGAAGCTCCTAAGAAGGAGGTCACTAAATACAGACCCGACAAGCCAGAGCGTTGGTCGAAGTCGAATCAGTATAAAGCAAAGGAAAGTTCAGATTCAGTGAAAAGCAGTGACGAGAACAGCAAGGAAAGGGAGGAGTCACCCGAAAAGAGGGCAGAAAAGCAAAAGAAAAAGGCTTTCGAGGCCAAGAAACCAGTAGTTTGCTACAACTGCCCACAAACGGGGCATATCTCCGTGGGATGCAGAAATCCCAAACTAGTCTTGATGTCACTAACTAGTAGCGCAGAGAATCTGAACTTGCTCGAACCATACATTCGAGACCTCGTGGTAAACGGCAAACCGTGTAGAGTGCTTCGCGACTCGGCAGCCACAATGGACGTAGTGCATCCGTCGTACGTAGAGGCAGGCCAGTTCACGGGGGAATGTGCTTCGATAAGGCAAGCCGTAGAGGCCTCCAGTGTTTGTCTCCCGGTGGCCAAAATTCGTATTGAAGGATCTTTCGGAGTACTGGACACTGAAGCCGCCGTCTCGGCACATCTTCCGCCGCAGTATCCGTATTTGTTTTCTAACAAATCAGAGGATTTGCTACGACGCAAGGGAATCGGGTTTAGTGAGGGAACAGTGCAAGCCCTAACTCGTTCCAAGGCAAAGGAGCTCGCGGCGAAAGCAGAGGATGAAAGTCCAGTGGTGAAAGAAACAGGTTTGACAGCTGATTCGACAACCAGTACTGAACAGGATAGCCCTATAGGGGATGAGGCGGAAAGTACGCCAGCTAATGAAAAAACCAGGAAAGCAGCGGAGCCTGAAATGTCGCGAGAAGCAGAAGGCAGCAAGTTATTGAACGTAAGCTTTGCCACAATGATTGCCGAGAAGGAAATGCGTAAAGCACAAAACAATGCTGAGCATTACCATCACAGGACGGCTCCCACGCGACGCATTGAAGTTGGGGAAAAGCGAATGATCGTGAAACCCTCTTTGAATAACCAATCTGAGGAAATGCCTGTCAGCTTTCCAGAGTTAACAGCAGTGACGGAGACACAAGACATTGACGAGACCATTGATAAGTTAGTAGAACGGGCGGAGTTGAATCCCAATCAAAGGGTCGAGCTGAGGGAACTCGTGTTTCAATTTAAAGACGTATTTTCAGATACACCGGGCAGGACGACTGCGATCGTTCACGATATCGAGTTAACCTCGTCGGACCCAGTTCGTTCGAAATCTTATCGCGTTTCGCCTCGTCAACGTGAAGTCATGACCGCTGAAATAAACAAGATGTTAGAGCTAGGTGTAATCGAGCCAGGAGAGAGTGATTATGCCTCACCTCTTATCTTGGTTGAGGTGCCAGGAAAAGAGCCGCGGCCATGTATCGACTGCCGCAGGCTCAATTTAATCACGAAGGACCAGACTTATCCAATACCGCATATCGAGGAAAGGCTTGAAAAGGTGAGCAGTGCTAATTTCATCTCTACGCTTGATTTAGTCAGAGGGTATTGGCCGGTTCCAGTGACCGAGAGGGCAAGCAGGCTTGCAGCGTTTATTTCCCCGATGGGAACTTTTCGTCCGAAAGTCCTGAGTTTTGGATTAAAGAATGCGCCATATTGCTTCTCTAGCCTTATGGACCAGGTGCTACGAGGAATGGAGGACTTTGTACTTCCCTATCTCGATGACATAGCTATCTTTTCTTCATCATGGGCGGACCATATGCAACACCTGCGAACCGTGTTGTGTCGGCTACGAGAGGCCAACTTAACTGTTAAGGCTCCCAAATTCCAATTAGGGCGCGCGGAGGTAGCTTATCTAGGTCATGTAATAGGACAAGGCCATCGTCGGCGTTCCGAGGTTAAACTGACCGCGATAGACAACTTCCCGCAACCACTCACCAAGCGGGACATCAGATCATTCCTTGGCTTGGCTGGTTATTACCAACGATATATTCCGCGGTATTCCGAGATTGCGAGTCCTTTAACGGATGCTCTCAGAAAAACAGAACCAGAAACGGTAAAGTGGGATGACGCGAAAGAAAAAGCTTTTAGTATGCTGAAGAACGCACTAACGAGTCAGCCAGTGTTGAACGCGCCCGACTACTCTAAGCCATTCATTCTTCAGTTTGATGCCAGTGACAGGGGTATGGGGGTGTTGCTCTGTCAAAAGAAAGATGACGAGAACGAACACCCTGTACTGTACGCCAGTAGAAAGCTTTCAGTTCGTGAGGAAGCATACAGTGCATCAGGAAAGGAACGCGCCTGCATAGTTTGGGCGGTACAGAAGCTAGCTTGCTATATCGCTGGCTCAAGATTCACCATAGAGACTGACCACTGTCCCCTCACATGGCTGCAGTCCATGTCTACGAAAAACGGTCATCTTTTGCGCTGGAGCTTGGCTCTTCAACAGTACACCTTCGATATTCGCTACAAGAAGGGTAAGCTTAACGGCAATGCCGACGGTTTAAGTCGTTGCCCCTAGAGTATCGAAAGCCTCATGCTCATCCAGGTTTCCGTGGCATATTTTTCGAGCATTCTTATGTTTTTCCGAAGTGAAGCCAATTGATAGCTGATTTTAATAACCACGTCTTAGCGCTTTCAAGAAATGGCTGTTTTTAGTGTTAAGGGAGGGAGGACGCGCGTAGGAAAGGGGAAAGGTGTAGTGGGTTTTCCTTTTTTTTTTGTTAAAAGCCGGGTGTGTCTTGGGGCAGAGTGGCCATGTGCTCGCTGCTTTGTGGTTGTGGGTCCTGCACTGTTCTGGGGCGATTGCTTGCCCTCGCAGCTAGGAGACGAAAAGTTGCGAGACCTGCTGGCAAAGACAAATTTCACCGGACCGGACCAAGGAGAAAAGTCAAGAGCGCCACCAAGGACGGACGACCACTCCCCGGAATCTACCTGGTACGAACGAAGGGTTCGTGACCTCCACGGGGTATCCTGATACCGAAACGCCGATCCCTCGTACAGCGGCTGCTGGCCCCTACACGTCGGGATCTTCCTCCCCCACCGGAGGTGCTGTTAGGGTTGGCGTCTGACACCACGTGGCGACAGGTCATTCACCCGACCTTCTCTGAAGAAGAGCCCACGTGCACCGGAGGGGTCATTCACCCGACCTGGCCTGCACCGGAGCCCACGTGCACCGGAGGGGTCGTTCACCCGACCGGATTCGTCGCTGAGAGGACAGACCTTTCCTTCCCGTGTTTGGTACTGCAGTAGGAAGGGCCCTCTCTCCGTGCCTGTCACATGTCATCGATGGAAGCAAGATCCCGCCCACACTTGTAGAGAGCTATTTAAGGGGCTCCGAAATGTACTTTGATATACTTCTTACTTGAGAATTCATACTTCATGCTTTTCTTATTGTCTTTCAACTAGCTTTGAATAAACAGTGCAAGTTTCGCACTAGCAAATCGTCTCGCCCCTGCTTGGTCGCCATGATCTACCGGATGCCTGCAGCCCGCTGACAACGCCACGCTACCCAATAAGTAATGTCGGTCGAGCTTCGTTAGGCAGGCGCCGCTACTTCTCGGCAGCAGTACGGTACGCTACCCTGGAGTACGCAACAGTACCTAGCAGAAAGTCGTAGTACCTTTTCAGTGAGTCCACATCGGAGTATTGCGGTCCAAACCAAAACGCTATAGCCGCGCTGGTATTCCACACAGTGTCATCGAAGATTTCAGCGTCGGCTGTCAGTCCTCAGCTGGTTCTTGATGTGAAGGCGGTCGAGCTGCTGGGCTTCTTCGGCACGGCGGACATAGGCGGCGACGCCGAGGTTGTCTTCGTCGCTGAGGTTCAATAACAGGGCCTCAAGTGTTGTTGCCATGCTACTTCCGCAAACTTGCTTGAACGGCGGCATCTAGGTTGTTTCTTGCATTGCCGTCGTGTACGTTATGTACGGAAGGACGGCATTCCGCGTTCTTGTGCTCAGTGTCGCTATGCATTGCCAACACATCAGCGAGAGTTTTATTTGTGCGTTCCGCAAGGCCATTCGTCTGGGGATGGTAAGTGGTTGTCGTACTATGGCTTGCCATGCTGTACTGCGCAATCGCTTGCATAAGCTGCGCTGCAGAAGCCGTACCTCTTTCGCTGATGGGTGCTTCCGGGACATTCATAACAAACATGTTCGCCACTGCGGCCAAAATACCCTTTGGCAGGGCTTTTGTTTTGGCGTAGCAAGTAGACTAGTCGGTAGCCACGTTGATCAACTGAATACAAGATGTTGGCGTGAAAAGCATCCATTCCAATTTGCTAAAATGGTTGGCAGGGAGGCTTGAGTAGTTGTAGCAATCCCGCTAACTTTCTTGGTGATGTCTTGGGTCGCTTGAACTCTTCGCATGTCTTAACGTAATGGGCGACATTGACGGCCAAGCTCGGGTAATATTATTTCTCCCGGACCCTCGCGAGTGCACCTGGAAACCTTACGTGCGTGGCTGACGGGTCTTCATTCAGTACGTGCAGGTATTCCGCCTCATTGCTGAGAGCAGGCCGAGAAGGTAATTACTGCGTACGCGGGGGTAGTCCTGTAGGACGATCTGGTTCTGTGGTGTAGAGGATGACAATCCACACTTAAACACCTTCGGGACGAAATCAGTGTGGCCTTCCAAGTACTGCAAAATGCTTCTTAGTTGGGTGTCGCCTCGGTGCAGTTCAGCGAAGTCGTCTGCGCCCATTTTTCCCAGGAACGCTGTTGTCTTGCCCGTCTAAAGCAGGTCGATGGCGTCGCGAGGGTTGCAGTCGGCATCGGAGTGGTTCCGTCCGGGCTTGTAATTCATAGTATGTCAAATCTCCCAGTCTGAAGCTCCACCATGCAAGGCGGCCTGAAGACCATTTTTCATGGTACTAGCCGTCACGCACGGTGCTAGCCATCGTGCTAGCCGCCTGGAAGGATCCTTTATGTTGGCCAGCCAACCCTTTGCTTGGTGGTCGCTTACGACTTTCAAAAACCTGCATCTAGGTGAGCTT
Source organism: Dermacentor variabilis (assembly GCF_050947875.1). Taxonomy (NCBI): domain Eukaryota; kingdom Metazoa; phylum Arthropoda; class Arachnida; order Ixodida; family Ixodidae; genus Dermacentor; species Dermacentor variabilis. The sequence goes on along the minus strand of NC_134573.1, from coordinate 75,745,100 downwards.
GACGTTTTGCCGTAGCACAGATAATGACAAGTAGCTCTTTTTCCGTCGTGGAACAATTTACTTCCGCTTTTGATAGCGACCAGCTGGCATAAACAACGACATTTTCTAGTCTGCCTTTTTTTCTGAGCAAGCATGACGCCAAGCCATGCGCTACTTGCGTCAGTATGGACTTCAATGTTGGAGTATTCGTCTGGGTAGGTGTGTATTGGTGGTAACTACAGGTGTGGTTTCAGTTCATGAGAAGCTTCGATCTGCGGCCATTCCCACTTGAACTCGACGCCACATTTTCTGAGATGAGCCAATGGCTCGGCGATGCGTGAAAACTCCTTGACAAAGCTCCTGTAATGGGCACACAGGCCAAATAATCTACGCATTCTCTTCTTCTCGGTGCGCTGCAAAAAGTTATCGACGGCAGCTGTCTTCTGCATGTGACTGATCCCAGATTTGCTGATGAGGTGACAGAGAAACAGAAGCTCACCTTAAGCGAAGCGACATATTTGTGGCTTCAGAGTGAGCTCTGATAACTTGATGGCCTCTAGTGCTGCCCCAAGCCGCCTAAGGTAATCATCTAAACTCCTGGTGAATGCAAATTCCAAGTAGAAGACACAAGTGCGGCACTTCAATCCCAATAAGACCATGTTCATCACACACTAGAATGTTGCAGGTGCCGAGCACAGCCCGAATGAAATGAGCTTGAACTGTAGAGGGCGTTCTGATTATGAAAGGCATCATCTCGCGATTCTTTCGTCGCCAGATTTTAAGATTGGCTACTAGCAAATAGATGGCTACTAGCAAAAATACTTAGCGTTGTAGCGTCGGTCCAGTGCATCGTCTATCAATTGGATTGTGTACATCCTTTGTGACCTTTTAGAGCGCAGCTCATTGGCGTCCGTTCCTGGGTTTCGCGTCGTCGTCGGCGTTGTCGTCGGCCTCGTAACCAACTCCGCCCCCCTTTCATCCCCCCAGCGCTAGCAGCGACCGACTGATACCGCTGGATGCCGCTGACGCCGCTAGAGAGTCAAGATAACGTGACTGCATAGAACACCGTCGCCGCCATGCAGAAAGAGGAGGAAAGGGTCCCCCCCCCCTGTTCTTGTGTGGCGGATAGGGTGCTCTTCAGTTGCCGACGCGCCGGTTATTTCACGTAGGCCCCGGCACGTCGACGAATACGTGACCACCTTCCCACGGCTAGACCTGGTTCTTAGCGCTGCGGAAGCGAGGGTATCATATTGTTTGTGTCGGCATCGGCGGCGTTGTCCCTGAAACCAACTCCGCAGCTGGGGTTGACTCACTATCGGCGTCAGCGGCATCAGTCAGTCGCTGCTATCTCTTCCCTCCTCCCTTTATCGTGTTGTCCGCTTGCTGCGCGCGCTTCTGCCCCCATCGTTTGCTGCTGGGTGTACACGCCGCCCCCCTCCCCCCTCTTCCTGCGAGTCTCCGGTTGTCAAAGCGCCGGCTCGAACTTAATTCCTTTCTTCGCTCCTCCTCCAATGCAACCCCTGTGCGGTGGCAGTCAGAGAGCCAGATTGGTGGCGGCGGATCTGTATATGTGCACCGCCCGAGCCGAAATTGCCGCTCCCGTTCGCCCTGTGCGGTGGCAATCAGAGAGCCAGATCGGTGGCGGCTTGACATAAAGACAAACAGCAATTTCCTAACACTTATGCGGGAGAACATCCCGTTCCCTCGCTCGTAACGCGTCCCGCGGCTGTGACAACCTCGCAAGGCACTTGTATAGATCTCGTCTTTGAGAATCAAGCATTGGTGTACCAAGTCGAATATATATCAGTCTATTTCTCCGACCACAAAGCTTCCTTCATGACTGTCAAGAACTGTTAGTGGAGTCTTTGTTAAAGGAATACGTGTGAAAAATAAAAAAAAATTCTGTGATAGCGCATACATGTGTTGCTCGATTTTTTTGCCTCAATCTATCGAAAAGGTGAAACAGCTTATTTGCTGCGCTCAAATTTCGCATTAGGAAGTAACGTAATCGTCGGTAATTTTTTTTCAGATGACGATAATTTATGCGAGAACTCAAGGTGCGATCCGCCTTCAGTAAACCTACAGCGGACGTTGACAGGCTCTTGGACATCTGGTTGATTTCTTCGTGCATCATTTCATCAACTTGTTGCTTTATTGCGCGGCGTTTTCTTGCTGAAACTGGGTACGGGTTTCGATGGTGGGGCAGAGTGCCTTCCTTGCTAATTTGTGCGATACCTTGCAATTGTTGTTCGTCAAGTTTTCGATGACGTCGAAAAGAATTCCTTGTATTCGAGGAGAGGATTGTTGAGCTCTTGCTATTTACATGTATAGAGACTTCCACTGATGTCGAAGATTGGATCTGGGACCACGGCCATCGAAGTAGACGGCAGAATCCTAGAGGACCAAGACATTGGGGCTTCCAGAGTTTACTCGATGTATGCGTTTATCGTGTCCCTGCTGAGGTGTCTGTACTCCTGGCTGAATTTTGTCAGCAGCTGTTTCGCTCTTGGTCAGTGCAGTCGAGCGATTCCTCTTGCAACCCAAATTTGACGGCTGCGCCGAAAAACCTGTGCGCTCTCGATGACGCCTTCCACGTCTGCGGATGTTTAGGTGTTAACGGAAAGGATGATGCTGGAGCGAGGTGGGTCGCTGACTTATGACATTCAAAGCACGGAAACCGAGACTCCTATACGGTGGCATCGCTTCGTCCATTGATAGCGTTATGGTCGTCCACTAATTTGATAACGCTGTTCCAAGTCTATGATGACACACTGTTGCCATACTAAGTCCATTTATTATGTACTGTGGGCATTATTGCAAGATTATGAAGTTCGCGGGGTAATTATAAGCAGCACATAAGCACCAAAACTAACCACCTAACCACCACCTAACCACCACCTAACCACCACCTAACCACCACCTAACTACATAAGCAGCAAAACTACATTCGGAAATATGATGTAGCAGCACTAAATTCGGCAATATTTCGCTGCTACACTAAACTCAGCGACACAACTAAGCGACGGACTCAGCGACAAGCAATGTTTTCGCATTTACACATCGTAAGCATTGCTTAGGTACCTCCGCAATTTTATAAGTGTCCTCCAGATGTTCGGACTTAGGTGCTGTCCCATGAAGTTGTGGCGGCGTGACTATCGCCTTCAACGCCGGTGAAGAACAAGACGCCTTACGTGCATGTAGCGCGAGAATAGAGCACGCTGGCGCGATCAACCTGAGCGGCCGTGGTACAGGCCGCTCCTGAGACCCCGTGGCACCATGTCTATCACAAATTTGTGTCACCACACAACCGAGCTCAGCCATGCCAGCGTCAACACAGCGACTCCATCAAGGCGAGAGTGACGAGTCCTCACGCGGTCCGAAAGAGGTCCTGCGATTGGTGTCAGGAATTCTGCTTCTACATGGTGGACATTTGGTTTATCGATCTTTACAGCCACTTCCGCATCAACAAGCTTCGTATCAACAAGCCCAAAGCTTCGGCTGTGTTCCAGGCTTTGAGACTCGCAGGCAGCTATCCTTGCTCACTATACGCCACCTTGAGCGCTCAGTCAAAGCAGTCTTTGCTATTTGAACCGTTGCGTCATTCCGTGTCTTATCGTCCCACATCATCTGCGTCTACCCGTGCCGATTGTCAGCACACACTAGACCCAGCACCAACCTTCTACGCTGTTTGTGAGCCTCCTCCCTACTCAAGCGCAGTTGCGCGACGTCTCTCTTCAAGGAATTAATTGGGCCAAAGGCAAGCGCTTTCACCTACTCTACGGCCCCCTCGTTATCTTTCCTTCGAAGTTCCCGCAAACTATCTGCTTTCCGTTCGAGGGCACCTCACTCAGCACCGATTCAGGCTCCACAAGGGGCGAATTTCACTCTCGCCGGCATGGCGACGCCATGAACACAACCTTCGCGATGCCTTAAACGACAACCGCAACCGCGATGCTAACGACATTCGACATTTCCTCGCTAGCAGTGGCAGATGAGCCTACCGATGTTCTGCGCTCACACCTTTCGCGGATTCATGGCCTACCGAAATCTTGCAGGAACAGCTCCGCCATCTCGTTCCTTCAGCTCGAGAATAACTTCCACGTCAACAACGTGAGGGACCAACACTTGCGCTGTCTCCATGCTATTTGCGAGCTGCCACACGGTCGTCTTTCGGAGCTCCGATTTCTACCAGGCCTGGACATCTACGAGAACCCTCGGCACGTCCTTATTTGACGCTACGACATCACTATGGCCCTTCCTCGCTTACAACCGACGCTACCGGTGCTGCCTAGTACATCTCTCTCGGATTGTGTGAACCCGACACTACCAAGGACGACAGCATATGGTTCAACTGCGGAAAACACATATCTGCTTTCCGCAGCCCCTCTGGCGAAACCAAGGTGTCGCTGGCCGTCACAATACACTGCCCGCAACTGAAATCGCGACACAGCATGAATCAGCAAGGGCAAGGCACAGCGACACTGGCAATTCTCCCCTACTGCCAGCGTTGCACACCGTTCGACGACACCGTCTACAGACTTGTTGCCCTCAACGGCCTAAACTCTCGGCACGCACCAATAACCAGACAACATGCCTCAACTCTGCTTGCACCGCACTGGGCAAGGGGAGCACAGACGTCGGTAACGCAGGACGACGTCTTGTTTTCCTGGGTCTTGTTTCCGGACACCCTTAGACACGACTGCCATGTGCCCTTCGCCGCAACACGGACTTTACCTAGACTTCTTAAGGGACGCTAAGGATTGCCACCCGTGTATAGAATATTGCAGTCTCTCTCCTTTCTCTACAAGCGCCGTTTCGCACATATTTAAATCCCGCCGTGCACTAGTAGGGGGCCCTGCAGCGGCGTAAATATCGCCTCCAGAGCTAGTGAAGACGCTAGCGCATGCTCATGTAGCGCGATAGTTGAATACGCTGGTGTGCTCGACCTTAGCGCCCGCGGTATCGGCCGCTCCCGAAACCCCGCAGCGCCATGGCTGGCTGGCCTATAAATGAACGTCGCCACGGCGGCTACTTCTTCGCGCCGCCGCGCACAGTCTTGACTTTATTCAACTTTGCAACCAAGGATTCGTTGATGACAGAAGAGTGGGCTCATGTGTCTACAACATCGGTGACATCGTGGCCCTTGAGGAGCGCGTCGAGATCGGTGTTTCGTAGTATTGCATTGCAGTTAGGTCGCAGTGTCGACTGACGGCTGTGTCGCGTTGTCTCGCTGCTGCTTCGTCGCGTCATCAACTGTTCTTTATGCGCCGTTTTGTGGGTTTCGAGGCGTCGTCTGGATGGCGGCATTTTGCTCTGAGTCTGTCGCGGAGGAAGAACGTGACGGTGCTTGGTTCGTCACTGTGGTGGTTGCCTTGATCGTCTCAGATAGAAGTCTGAGCTCTGAGTACAGATTATTTAGCCTTCGGCTAGCTCGATGGTCCGGGGCGCCGTTGGTTTTACCTACAGGATTCGGGCTTCGTTCCCGGCTTGACGGAGGTGGCCGGCACATGAACACAAAAGCACCCTTAACAGGCGTCACATTATCGTGATGACGACGAAATGGACTGGCACAACAATGAGTCCGAAAACTAACTGTTTGTTTGATGATCCTGCGCCCTAGAAAGCACGTGACACTTTGCGCAGGAGGATAGCGACGGGCACATCCGTTTGATCCTCAAAATCTAATCTGCTGATCAGACGCATCAACAGTTTGTACATGGCTCAGTGAACGTCGCGGCATAATCGCAGGTGCTCGCGCAAGTTTCGCAATGTACACACACCACTATTCGCGTCATGCGCGCAGCCTCATACACAAGGCTCGGCGAAAACAGATTCAACAGGCAGAACCAGAGGCGACACTCAAGAAACTTCTGATACAATAATGTTTAACGTCAGACCTCTGCCCACATAGGTCGCGATGATATGGACACGTGATCTGCTGGTAGACGTGGGAGCCTTTCGTAGTGAAAAATCACGCAGCCCACGTGTTGGCACCCGCTGACAGCTTCGTTTATCACATATCCTCTTTTATGTGAGCTTTGTGCTCATCCAACGAGTTCGTTCGTCACGCTGGCGAGTTGCTCTGGGTTGGATTTGCAAACTACGCGAAAAATGATGAGATAAGCTTGACAGCCAACAGAGACACTTTGCGTTTGCCTCGTCAAGAGTCCACAAGCACTACTTTCCCTCCTCCTCGAAAAACCGGAGTCGAAGAGCAGCATAATGTTTATGTAACAAGACGAACCTACACTTTTTGTGTTCTTTATTCCAGAGCGGTGCACTACCAGTGGCGGTTTTTGCGCGTTCACCATTAAATGATTCACCGACCTCACGCACCACGATCGTGGACGTTGTAGGAAGTACGTCTTGCACAGCAGCTCTTATGCGTACGGCCTTAATTCTTTTTCAAGAATTAAGGTCGACATCAATGGAAAGACTCAGCTTTCCATTGATGTCTGTCATGACTCTCTACACGTGGAGTAACATTGTTCCCAAAAGCGATTTTTGACACAGTCATGAAAGTTCACGTGGTATCTATAAAAACCAGAGCCTATCACTCGCGTCAACATCGGAAGCCGTGGCCGAGTCGTTTAACCACTAGCATATATTTCTATCTTTTCTATTTTTGTTTGCTTCTGCTAGATGTTTTTTATGGTTCCTTATGCCTTCATATACCTACAATGTACAGATTTCACTCATGCTGGAACTTTTTCGTCCCCCCCCCCCTATGTAATGCCCTAACGGGCCCTTAGGGTACTAAATAAGATATCGTACGGCGTCATGCTGGCAGCGGTACCATGCCGTGATACGAATTCTTTTTTTAACGCCGCCATGGACTGAGTTCGGCAGTCTTCCAACAGATGGCCAAAACACAAAACTCACGATTTGCTTTCAGTTTTGGTTTCTTCACGAGGGCTCTTCAAATATTATAGTTTCTATTTTTACTTTCTAAAACGTAGTAATGGGTTGCTTATTTGTTAAGTCATTGCTTTCGTGACAATATTTTATTCCTTGGACAACATAACAAGCATGTGCATGTCTTTGTATTACGTTAAAGAAATATGCAGTCGTGCCTCGTAGCATACACATACACTCTAAAAACTAAGAAGGGTATCGCAGGAGTGAAGCGGCCGGTTCACTCTTCAAAGCGTCGTTTTACTCTCATAAAATGTCGAGGAGAGTGAAATGCATTGTTCACTCTGTCACCAAGGAGAGAGTGAAATGTGCTTTTCGCTCTCCCCTTCAGAGAGAGAGTAGAATGCCCGTTCTACTCTTGCGGCAATAGAGAACAAAACGTAGCGTAATCTTCTGCTTCAACTGTAGGTGGCTGGCCCCGAACATGGCAATGTATCATTCATGCACGCTGAGCAAAGAACACATCGTTTTGCTTCTAAGAGAACAGGCCGCCGCAGTTCAAAGGAACGCGTAGCGAGCGCTCTACTTTTTCACTCGGAGTTGCTCCACCGCGCGCGCGCGCGCTCAAGATCGCGGAACAACACAGCACCGGAGAAAGGTGATCCGTCCAGCGAGCAGCAACAAAGGCCAGCCAAGGGAGATCGTGTGTCAGCCATCTCGCATCGCCACGAAATCACGACAGTCGTTCGTCATGCCTTGGATATAACAAGAAATCCTCCACGGTAAGTGAATTCTAACTTAGGTGCACATTCTCCGTATATGTCATGCTATCGCCAGGAAGTCGTCGCTGCGCTTAGCCGACGCGATTGACAAAGGACTAGGCATACGCGCTGCCTCTCGATGTCAATCGAAAAAGGCAGTCGTCGCGATAACTGCATGTGATTTTATCACTTTGCCGTTGTCCGTAAGAGCTTTAAAAATCGCAAACGCTGCCAGAACTATGGTATGTTCAATAAGACGCCCGGCGAGAGGACGCTTAAAATGGTCCCCTCACCAGCCCGTGATTCCGAGCCTACGCGGAGCGTGATTAGCGTGCGTTTTGTGTGTTTGAATTTATTCAGTTTGGCAGTCTACTGTGTACGGAATGCTGTTGAACTAAGGAATCACATAACAGAAGGCGTTATTTTGCTGGCAGCATGCTTTTTTTATAAATAAACCGCGCGCTTGACGGTGCCTCGCGCAGGGGGAATCTGCGACCACTGAAGTTACGTGCAGCACCAGTGCTAGTTAGAAACTTTGCCGCAGGCATTCAGATGCATGCTGCAAGAGATCAGTTGGGCGCGTTATCTTGAACTTACTGGAAACGCATGAGGAATCCATGTTTTATGCTGAAAAAAAGTATAAACTCCATATAAGCGATCTTGCGCGTGGCAGCTGTAAGCGACGCGATGGAGATGGCTGTCGCGTTCGCTCGTCGGCTACAAGTCGTACTCCGTGCGAGCGACGATTTTGAGCGACGCCTCCCCGGTGTTGCCGGCATGAGGGCCGCAATCACGCGTGACGCGTGCTTTAGTAATTTACGTTGATGTATATTACTATAAAAAGTAGCATAAAATATTTCCGGAGGTCTTGCAGTAGGTTCTTATCCTTGCACGTATAAAAATTGAATCATTTGCTCGTTCCGCGCGACAATCGGTAGTATTTGAGCGATGTACATCCAGTTCTGGCTTCGCGTTATTGGCTAGTCGCTCATAGCACTTCCGGGCGACGAGCGACGATTTCTAGATTTCCAGAACCGAGCCATCTGTTCAAGCGACGGCCCGTTTTGTCGGTCGAAGCCGTCGCTCGTCGCCGTCGCGCAATAAATCGCTCTCACAGTGTTTATCCCTAAGACTGAACTGTTTTTGCTCATGTATTGAAATGGTGTGATTATAGGTCTGGTTTTGTCTCCTGTTGCGGTTTTCGTGCACGGTGCGAAACTGAAAGGATGGATGCTTATGTCTACGAACTCGGTAAATTGTCGAGCAGCTAGTTATGCATCGGCATCGAATATAACCGCTGCTGTGTGGAATTACAATTGCAGGGGCGCTTTGCATACGCTTATTGTTTTGGACATGCCTGTGCATTTGCTAATATGAGTTGGCGTGTCAGAGTTATGTCATATGAACAGCTAAATCAGCCTTCCTCTGGGGGTTACAAATGTAATGTCGGCATTTTGCTATTGCATGGCAGATCAAAATGTGTTTATCGCTTGAAATAAAATATCAAAATAAAATGTTGCTTTCCGTGTTACCAGTCTGTCGCACACAGAACAATAGGTTGGTGCAATAAACTAATAACTGCGGTTTAACTGCAACTTTTACAGGCCTTCAAGAATCTAAAATGCTAGATTTCAAACTGCAGCAGTAGTCGGGTCTGTCAAAAATGAACTCCATTGCACACCTCATGCATGAAAATAGGTTCATGCCTTTTAGTAAGCTTAGATGCAGGCCGCAGTGAACTTTCTTGTTAGCATTGAAATGTGGGTAAGCTTGCCATAACAAGCCTTGTTGCCCTTTTTTATAGGCACATCCATATATCCATTGAACTGAAAGACAATATTTCCATCCCTACTGAGCATCACGTTTGCAGCTATAATCCTCAAATTACGGCTTCAGCAGTGGCACAACCAGGGATGGTGCGGGGGGCACACTGGGCACGTGCTTAGGATGTGTCACAAGTGGTGTTTGCGATACACCAGACTCATAACAGACCTATGACCTCTGAAAATGACCAATATTCTATTCATTAGAAGGAGTATTCTAACATTCGTGACAAACAAGGATGAACTGTTGGTTATTTGTTTTTTTGCTTCAATCTAAAAATTGAAGTTAGTTTAGCAGCTGACTGTTGCAGTCATTTGAATGTTTTGCATGCATTTCACTAGGAAGACTAAGAGCTAAGACTTTCTTTTATTGCCATGGCCTTGACTGTCTTGAGGCTGTTTTGCACCATGCCCTTGTGTTGACTTTTGCATACGATATTTTTCAGGCACCCACTTTATATAACGCAAGAAGGCAGCTGCAAGGACACGAGGATGTGAAAGAGCCAGTGCAGCGCGACTTCACATAGTGCAGAGGAGCCGATGCCAAAAAATCAAAATACACTGGCATGCAATTTGGACAAGAAAACTAGTATGTGGGTTTATTGGGTGTACCATTTGACCAAATGTCAACAAAATCAAGATACAGTATGTTACACCAAGATCAAAATTCTCACGTGCTCCAGGCAGTCCTGTTAACATGGTATATTTATGCAATGTCTCTGATTGGAAAGTCAAATCAAGTATGCTCTCTGAAGACAAACACATAGCAGCAAGTGTCGTTGAAAAGTTAGAAATGTGTTTTAAAAAAGCTGATTAGTTCTGAGAAGTGACTGCTTTTTGTCTTGACTCTCAAAATATATATCCAAGTGATAAAAAAATAGTGGTACAATGAAATTGCATATTTGCTTAGTGACATGATACATACTTGCAATGAGCACGGTGCTTGTGTTTACTATAAAAAGCAACAGCCCATGCTTGGTTAGGTTAGGCCCACTAAAACATGCAGGAATGGGTGATTGGCGCTTTTTTTTTGTTTCTGTGTCGTGAGGTTTATTGACGTGCGTATAGGTGCAGTGGCACGCAGTATGGCTAGTACGAAAAGGGGGGGGGGGGCAGATATATGTAGCTCACTGTACACGACACAGGGCAAAGGAAATCCGTGTTCAGCAACTATGTTAAACGCCATGTACGCAAATTTTACAACGCTACTCATTCGAAGCGCGCACAGGTGCATATTGAAGAAAAGTTTTCCAGGGTACATAATTTAGTGCGTAATTTACACTAATTTTGCTCTAACCACGAGACATAATAATTTGAATATACTGCACGAAAAAACCTAGAGCGAATTAAGTTGTGCGTCAGCTTCGTGTGTATACGTATAGTCTTTCCTATGCATTAGGGTTTTCGCGTAATGCATTATCAGTTGACAGCCTATCTTATCATGTGTACTCTGTTTACATTACACTTGTTTATTAGTTTACTCGTTTGTTTTGCAACTTATTAAATGCCAGTGTATATATATTTTCAACATTTGACATAACCCTGTATGTTTTGTAGGGACAACCCAGGACGTGCATTTCTCACCAGTCAAGTGCCAGAAGTGACTCAAACACAGGCCACCAGTAAGTGGACATCAGTTGCAATTTCACATTATGCAGTTGGCTGCTGCCTTGTACTGAGGCTTTTTTTAAATGAGATGGTGGTGTCGTTCTAGTGTACATTTTGACCACAAAGGTGCGATCACAGAGGCAGAGTATCAGATCACAGAGGATCACAGAGGCATATATGGTTGCTATTCTCTGCGAGGGACGTGTTCTCGTGTCCGTGAAGCATTTGTGTTTGGCAGTATTGTCGCCCAATGAGTCAGATATAAACACTGTAACTCGCCATTGCTGGCAAGTACTTGCGAGAAACACAATATAATATGACGCTGTAAAGTTATTTCATTATATGGAAGGAAAGTTTCGCAGCAGAAAAAAGGGTTGCTATTCCAGGTAAACATGCCTTTTTCTCACAAGTTATTTAACCAAACTGTGGATGCGTGAAATTCGTGACTTATGAATAGATTTTAATTCATCCTTTTGTAATGCTTCTAAAAAAGACTAGAAATAGCATGTGACTACTTCTCCAATCAGCTGATCATACACTTACAGTCATAAGTGGTAGTTCCATGGAGTCTCGCACTCTATATAGCCTGTCCTTTCAGCAGCATTGGAACTGGTGGCTGCGTTTTCAGAAGGAGGAGTGCACTTGGCACTGTATATGTATGTGTGAATTCGGTTTTCTTTGTATGTGTCGGCTTACTGACACAAACAGTGCAAAAATCAGTTGTACCATGAGGCTGACGACGCCTTCTGCTGCTACAAATGCGGCACTTCATATTTTATAGTACTGCATCACATTTAAATCAAAGCTAGCACATAAAATGGTCAAGAAAACTAACCACTGTTATAGCTGTTTTCCTCAAAGAAAGCTTGTCCTTTATGGGCTGTGTTAATCTGAGCTCTCCACCGATGTTTCAGTAGTATTATCCCTTAGTGAGTGAGAGATTGGGGGCAATTAATCGTGTTAGTGTTTAAATGGTGTCCTAATTATGTGTATTTGTTCCAACAAAGTTGTCTAAATTACTTTATTGTGTTGTGTAAAGCTTATGAAACCATCAGCAACTACTGAGTTGCTAACATGCATATGCATTTGTCACTATGCAGGTGGCACTCGGCTGTACCACTGCGGTGCTGCGGAAATTGCCAGCACCAGCGGCTTTGCAACAGCTGTTTCACAGCATGTCATCATCATCATCATCATCAGCCTGGTTACGCCCACTGCAGGGCAAAGGCCTCTCCCATACTTCTCCAACAACCCCGGTCATGTACTAATTGTGGCCATGCCGTCCCTGCAAACTTCTTAATCTCATCCGCCCACCTAACTTTCTGCCGCCCCCTGCTACGCTTCCCTTCCCTTGGGATCCAGTCCGTAACCCTTAATGACCATCGGTTATCTTCCCTCCTCATTACATGTCCTGCTCATGCCCATTTCTTTTTCTTGATTTCAACTAAGATGTCATTAACTCGCGTTTGTTCCCTCACCCAATCTGCTCTTTTCTTATCCCTTAACGTTACACCTATCATTCTTCTTTCCATAGCTCGTTGTGTCGTCCTCAATTTGAGTAGAACCCTTTTTGTAAGCCTCCAGGTTTCTGCCCCGTAGGTGAGTACTGGTAAGACACAGTCGGTATGTGCTAATTTATAGTTATGTTGGGATGGGCTAGTATTATGGACCACTGCTACTCTGTATTGTGACAGATCCATATGATAAGTGATGTAATGGGCACAGCGAAAACCTGTGAATGTTTTACTATGGTACATAAAAAGGCTCTCCTTTTCGTCACTGTAGCAGGGGAGAAGAGCATGCAGGCACTCCTGAATCTACATATATTTCAAAACATGATATATATATATATATATATATATATATATATATATATATATATATATACAATTAAACTAAAGGCAGGGACATTCCATCTTTCATCTTGAATTGACTTGCACAGCGCAAAAATACAACACAGACTACAGAGAAGCCCGCATGTTAACAGGTTTGATACACACAATAATTCAACAGATTTGATACTTCAGGTGTGCTATTTTATGCAAGGGGGAAGGGAAAGAGGAGAAAACCAGAAAAAAGAGTGGAGTGGACAAGAAAGGAATCGTGCCAAAAAGCATGAGAAACATCGTGCAGCCAGGATCGCCAGCAGGACATCTAAAAAGCACTCTGATAAAATTACATACAGGGCAATCTTACCTATTGTTCGTTTTAATCAACTCAGATCACATGCAGCAATTACTGCAATCAAGTTGTTTCCTTATATCATATGAGGGAATGATGTGGGCCCAAAAAACTGTTTAGAGCTGAAGGATTATGTTCCATGCTAGCCTCATTACTTTCTTTTTATCATATTGTTATCAGCTGCTTATGTTAGGGAAAAAGTAAGAGTACGAGCTTTTTCCTGATTCGCCATTCCACACAACATGTCTTTGTGACCATATGTACATGCAGATAATCCATAGATGGAAAATATTCAGTACAGTAGAACCTCATTACAAGATACACTTGGTTGTAAGAGACATCTGAAAATGGTTTGGTTGGTTTTGCGATGTTTGCCACGTTAACAACACTGTACACAAGAGACATCTTTGTTACTAATGACTTTTTAAGTATTCACTACTTCGAAGTGACACAACCCAGACACATTCACTTCATGCACCTTGTGTGCTCCGAAGGGCGTAAAGATCACGCAATCCTCACACAAGTCAATTGCGCATGTCTCTTTAAGCATGAACTAGAAAAGAAGGGCAACGAGGACAGTGCAGGGCAGAAAGTGTCGGTAGTTGAAGCTGACGAGCGTCTAAGAGCACCTCAAAGTTCCTGCGAGCAGCAAGGCTTGCAAAGTGAAGTGTTTAACTTCCAGAAGTTAGGAAGGAAGCTAACACAATCTACAGTCACTAAAAAGCTGTGAATGTCTTCTTTAAAGGGCCCCTAAACCACCGAGGTTGAAATTTAGTTGCGGTGTTGCAGTTGTACATGTTAAGGCAACGAACACGTAGCCACGAGAATTTTTTGAAACGGTGCAGTAATAGTGGAGCTACGTGTGTTTGATTATCGAAAGGTAGTCCCCGCTTATTCTACTCTTTCATCTGGTACACGCCATCTGGACAGTATTGTCTTTTCCTTGCCTAGTACACCTCCAAATGTTACAGGACAGGCCATCACCAACGAGCTCTGTTGCTGCCACGCAGGCCTGTCGTCCTGCGAGGGGTGGCGCTAATGACCTCACCAATACAATGGAACTGTATGGGGACTCTAGTTGAAGAGCCTCATAGGGAGACCCTTCTGTTGGTGTTTCTGTTCTTTGCCCCCATTGGCTGCCCACAATGGCATCGCGAGCAACGCGACGAGGAAGAAGGAGTGTGTATTTGCTTGCTGGCCTTGCCGGCAGTCGTACACTTTCGTTCGACTAATCGACAGTACCGGAAACTGGTGACATCATCAGAGACAGCCTGGTGATGTCAGGACAAACTGGGGGGTGCAGGATAGGTCCAGAGAAACGCACGGGTTCGTTTTCTTCATATTGTGGTGATCCCACAGTGCTACGCACTGTGGCGTTTGGCATTGTCAGTTGTGACGGAATTCTGATTTTGATGCGTGTGTTTACTTGAAATGTTCAAAAAATGTCGAGAAGTGGTTTAGGGGCCCTTTAAGCCACCCTGAGCAATTATTCCTTCAGATATATCTAAACATACTTTAGTCATGATGCATAATAAAGTGATCTATTGTGGCTCCTCAGTGTTTAAAAATTTTTGGTTTCGAGAGACATGTTTCCCATGCCTCTTGAGTATCTCTTCTAATGAGGCTTAACTGTAATGTACACAAACAATTGTGTAACTCCTCCTGCAAGTACTATTCATTAAGCCTGGTCACTGACGTGCAAAGCTTGTGGTTAAGTTTTGATGTCCGTACTTTTTAGAGCTATGTTTATTAATTCAGGCTGTTCTTATTGGTTCTTCGATGCAGGAGACAATGCCTACGAAATTATTGGCCCTGATGACGAGAGCCCTCAAGGAGCAAACGACATCTCTGTTGCAGAAGTGAGCCCGATACCACCTGAAGTTACCATGACAGGTGACAAGGCAGCAATAGATACAGAGACGGCCATGTCTACTGCAGCTGCAACAGTGTACGAGGCAAACAGCAGTGTGTCAGCATCAGCAGCAGTGTCAGAAGGAACCGCACCAGGCCTGGTAGAGCAACATGTGTGCTATCACTGTGACTTTTTTTGTAGTGCATACAACTCATTTGCTCAACATACAAAAGCCTTTCACCACGACTGTGAGCCAGTGTTCTTGTGCAGCAAGTGCAAGACTAAGGTGTGATAACACAGTACAAGCATCACTTTAAGATATGCAAACATATTACAGTTGTTGCCTCCCCAGCCAGCCCACATAGCGACAACAATGTGGAACACATGGTGGGACACACCTCTTCCTCATTAGAAGGTAGTAGAGGCTGTCAGTGTTGTTGCTAGATTAACTGCTCTTTGTAGGCAACTAGAAGGACAACACAGGTGTCATAAGATTGTTGTTTATGTTGTTGTTGAAGAGGTAAAAAAGAATTTTGATGCAGCTGAAGGGCCAACAGATATTGAGCAAGTCAAAAACAACCACCTGAGAAAGCAACACTATAGAAATTTGGGTATCTATGTGCCGCCAACTCTGGTAAGGATGGCATAGGACAGAAGTGTGATGAAAATCACACAGACACTGCTGTTCCATCACTGGTCACAGTGAGCAGTGACTTGTGGGGCAAGAGAGTCAACTGAAACGAACATTATGGCATAGTGTCATGCTCCCATGTCACCACTTTCCATGTTATTTTGCATGATACAGCTCAACCTCCAGAAACGAGACTGCAACTTTTCTGTAAAAAGCTTTCACAAAAAATTCTTCATAACACTATTAACACAGCAGTATCTTCTTTTTTTGTGGGTTCGAGGTTCCCGGGTGTCCATTAATGCAAAAATTGCGGGAAAAAAAAGAACATGTGACGTACTTACACCTTTTTAACAACTACAAGAAGGACAGAACTTTTCTAGTCATCCATCTTCATCATACTATCAAGTTTTTAAATGCCTTTTATAATTATTATTACCAGTTATATCTGAGTGCATTGTATGCATTTAGCAGGTGTAAAATCAGGTCAGTTGGATCAGATGCCTTATCTGCAAGAGAGCCCTATATTCCAGAAATTTGAATTAAAATAGGTACGTTCGAGACGCAGTCTTTCAGCACTTTATTGCGTGTGGTTTAAGCATTGCTCAATACTTTTGTGGATGGCAGTTTCAACTGGCACAGCACTGCGCTTTGTCACGGTCACGTGTCTTCAAAGCGGTGTTTACCATTTGTGTTGATCTCTTTGTGTATTCATAGAGAAAGTTTCTAATTTATTTTCTTCCGCATTCTTGTGCTTGCACTAAGCTTATATAAGGCAGTTACAAAATGTGCTTCACTATAACGAACTGTTCTGTTGAGCTTACACTTGCAAATAATAGTGTTCGGATGGCCGCACTTCTATGTAGGTGCACCGATAGCTTTGTGTATGTTCTCATGTTTGTATAAAGCTTCTATAAGCTAGTTACAACATGTATGTCACTAAGCATTGTGATATTCTTGAAAGAACTGCTTGGTTGGTTTTACTCTTCGGAATTAGTATTGAGGCGGTGGTATTTCCATGTAGGCCCATTGTTAGCTTTCTGTGTGCTCACGTGTTTGTATTAAGCTTTTACAAGGGAGTTACAGCATGTACGTCACTAAGCGCTGTGATATATTTAAAGAACTGCTTTGTTGGTTTTACACCTGTGAGTAATAGTACTCGTGTGGCACTAGTCATGTCTAGGTACACAGGGACCATTTGTATACATTATGCTCATGTAAAGCAGTTACAAAGTGTATGTCACTAATAACTGTGATATTTGTTTAAGAATTGCTGTGATGGTTTTACACATGTGAATAATAGTGGTCAGGACACAGTACTTGCGATGTATAGTTCAATTTATACAGTGCCAAGACATGGGCTGTATACGTACCAAAAGAAATGTATGTCATTTTATTGTTGTGATTATTGCAGTTTGGATTTTATTAAACTCTAATAAAATTGTTTCTTGTATCTGTTGAGGTATGGCATTTTGTCATGCAACCAAACTGAGGACCTGAACTTGTGCATACAAATAAACAGCTAATTTAAGAGCATACTGCTCATATTCTGCGAAACCAGTTTAACAAATCTTGTACTACAATGCTGGAAAAATGACAGAGCTGACAGGGATGTACAGAAAGAGTTCTGCACTGGCTGAAGAACTGCCCCACACTGGAGTTGGTAATGTTGCGTTTATTAAAGTAGAACAGGAAGTGCACTTCTACAAAAAATGTGACAGTCACTGCAGAAACATAAGGCAGACGAGCAGATGTGGCACATTTTTTTCAGGGCTCTCCATACCTACTACTGCATTTCTAGTCTTCCTGTGCTCTTCGTATAAGCCCCTGTTCAGCCAAGGTTTTTACTTCATGACAGTTGTTCTTCTGGGTTTGTAGCAATATTGAAGAAAAAAATCAATGGTTTTCAAGAACTTTCGAGGCCCCGACACAGTAACTTCAAGGACCTCGTGCGATTTTTTTAGTAGTTTGGACAGGCAATAACTTGTTCAACAACATCGTTAACTTTAATGCAAACAAAAGAAAACAACACAAATTGCATTTCACTGATTTCGAACATTTGAAAAACTGCTAATTTGCCTTTAACTGCCCATCACTAAATGCACACAAGGAAGCATTTCAAGAAAGCGCGGAAAGTTTTTCTGCAATAGCACAATTAACTACTTGGACCTGGAACATTTGCAGTTTTTGAATACTGTTTGGTTTGACAGTGTATGTGATGTCATCTGTGGCCTCAGCTTTTCACCATCAGCTTTTCACCATCAAATAAGCAGTAGTCATTTGTGATTTCTTTTTATTGTGTCTGTAGCTCTCGATTTACTCATCACGGCTTTTCTTTGAATGCCTCAACTGTTGAGCTTCCTGCTTCTGCTCCTCCAAGTACATTTGTCGCCCGTTCCATGTGCCTAAAACTGGTATCTGCAGCTCCTTTGTAATTTGAACTTTAAGGATGTCGCTTTCCTTCTAGTACCTCCACAGACAATTCTCTGTGACATGCGAAGAGTGTCACAGAAGGGAAAAAAAAACGCTTGGCGATGTCTGCTAAGTCTAGCCAAGTGTACAAATTTAAGGACTTTCCAGTACTTCTAAAAATTCCAGGGTTCTCAATGCCTTGAAAATGGCATTTTAGAAATAAAGGGTTTTCCAGGATCGCTACAAAGCCTGGATTCTAGCACCTAAATAATTTTACAAGCTTATTTCGGCATGGAGTTCGGAAATTCATGCTTTTTAGCTAACGCTGCACTATCTCTGTGCATTGAAGCCACGAGAGCGCAACTATATTGGAGCAAAGAAAAATACTGAAAGCTTTTAATACCACTCTTTTTTTATGGAGCTTCGTATTCCCTAGTTAAGTTTACGAATGTGCCTGGTTTTTGTGGGCGTTTCTTCGACATTTTCTGTGAGAAGAAGATGACTAACCCCCGTTTTCAGAAATGTATCTTAGTACAAAGCTCATGCTTGACTTTATATAAACGACGCCTGGTGCGAACGTCCCCCAGACGCTCACTGCCTTTCTTTTGGTGCGTTCACGACTTGCGGCATTTAGATCAAGTCAAGCATGGGCTTCAAGTTATGATGCATTTCTGAATATGGGGGTAAGTGTGCGCAATTCCGGGCAACGCATTGTGCCATTGACATGGAGAGGAAACGGGGAAAACAAAGTTAACGCCCTATGCTCCTAAACTTTCGCGTACCTGTGGTGTGCGTGTCTCGTGCAAGAAGAAACAGCGCAAACACCAGGACGAAAAAAAGCATCAAACCCCACCAGCGCTTCGTGGTGTGGTCCATGTTTTTGCGTAGTCCTTGTGTTGCGCTGTTTCTTCTAAAATGCTCCACCAACTAGCCGGTAAGTCCATTCTGTCCATATATATTGAACACATGTATGAGTGTAGATGGTCTTCGGAACTTTTAGAACGAGCACTGCCACAGGATACGAGCAGTGCACGCGTAACAACTGGACACATTAGTCATTTAAACATGCATGCCAATGCATGTGAAGCGGCTATCGGCATAAGCAGTCTCCAAATGCTAGAAGGCATGCTCTTCACAACGCTAACGATCCGCTGCTAATGCAGGACAACAGCTCACAGCGGACTGAACCAAACTCTAAACTAATGCACTTGAAAAGAACGCCTACACGGCAGCGTGAGGAACGTCGAAATGCCTGGTACTGGCGTCGCAGTTGACCACATACGAATGGAACTGGCGGAAAAAATAAACAGAAATGCTCACCAGTATACGCGCGAATTAAATTCACATACGTGGATGGTTGGCATGATACTTTGTATCCGCGTATTTTCGGAGAACATATAATGCATGGACTGGAAAAGCACTCGATCGTGAGCTGAACGGCACATTTGTTATTTTCCTGGGGTGACGACAAGCCGTGAATAGCTCTCACGTTGTCGTCTACGTTGTATTCCTTCGTTAGTCGTAGCAAGGAATGGAAATGATGCAAACGCAAACTTATTCCAGCACACAACAGCACAGCACACTGCAGAGAAACTCCACCCACCGCAGCCGATTCCTCAAATACATTTGTTATATACATAACCTCTAAAACAACGCGGCTGTGCGTGGTGGCTCTGTGGTGTAATGGTTAGGGTGTGTGCTTTGAATTGTATAGATGCGAGTGTACGCGGGTTCGCATCCACGTGATGTATAGAGCAATGTGGTTCTTCAGAAGTATGTGATTCCCTTGACTATTGTGTTCTAATTAGATTGCGTGACTCCTGATTGTGAAATTTGCGAAAATAATTGCGGATTAAATGTTAATTAGCTTTTTTTTCTCCGAAGTGGCGTTCGGGACACATACGCATAGGTCGATTCCGAGCAGTCATGCCTCATGGTATACAGCAAATAGCCAGGAAAAATTACTTTAAAATCCTGCATAACTTTGCTCACGCCTATTCTGAAGGCCGCTTGGAATTGGACCACTGACTCTGAGGAGCCGGCTAGGGTACGGTATTCAGCGGCCCTAATTTGATCTGATTTCCTGCCTGCATGCGTGGCCAGGACTTCGCTAAGAGGGTATTGGGAAGAGTACTAGCACTCTGTTTGGGGGAGTAGAAGTACTCGCTCTGGTGAAGTGCCATTACCCCTGCGGTGAGAGTATTAGCACTCTGCGGAAGAGTACTAGCACTCCCTGTGGGAAGAGTACTGTCACTCTGCGGAAGAGTACTAGCAATTCCTTGCGGTGGAGTAACAAATCTCTGTCAACAGGAGGTGACCTACTCTCTCTCAAAGAGGGTCGATCTACTCTCGAAAAGAGAGTGAAATATGGGACAAGCCGCTACTCCCTCAAAAAGAGTGCCCGGAACTCTCTTTGTTTTTAGAGTGTACTCAGGAATTCTCGACATTGCACCTTGACCATTATGTGTGTATTTAATATCCGTAACCGAATGGGCAAAATTTTAAAGAGTTTTATTTTAATAGCCGAGTAGCAATAAGTGTCAACTGTCTGCGCCATGAGGATAGTCTTTTGTAACAACGTAGGCATTTATGGCACTTAGTCGGAACATAGGGCGTGCGGTATTTTGTCAGGGATGGGCGGTTATGCCACGACAGGAGCAAATAGTTTTGTACCCTATGGGCAGAGGGCACATTGAGTTCAAGAAGAGCCAAATTTAAACCGTCAAGCCGTTTATTACAGCTGGAGTTCGAACGGTGATTGCAGAACGACTACCATTCTGTCTGTTCGCACGCACATGTTTTTGCGAGGCAGAAGGGAGGGAGAGGGAGTGTATATGCGTGTACAAGCCTCGAGTGTGCGTGCGTGCGTACTTGCATTTGCGTGTGCGCGCATGTTTGCGTCTCTGTGTTTGAATCTGCGTGCGCACGAATGCGTGTATGCGTGTGCGTGAATAGGCGCCTGCGTGCGTGCATTTTTGTGCGTGTGTGCACGCGTGGGCGCGTATAAATGTGAATGCGGACAAATAGGTGTCGTATCTCTCTCTCTCTCTCTCTCTGTGTGTGTGTGTGTGTGTGTGTGTGTGTGTGTGTGTGTGTGTGTGTGTGTGTGTGTGTGTGTGTGTGTGTGTGTGTGTGTGTGTGCGTGCGTGCGTGCGTGCGTGCGTGCGTGCGTGCGTGCGTGCGCGCGCGTGTGTATTTGTTTGTGTGTGAGCCCTTCCCCGCTTACGCCTACTCTCCCGGTTGAACGGAATATAGAGCTTATTTAAACCCGTATTTATATCTACGAGACAACAACGAATGACTCTGCATTTATAGCACTATCTCTTTCTGAAAGCGAAATCAAGGCAAAAATAAAGGAAAGACGCCTAAGCCGTCAATATCGCCGCCCCAGATTTCGTCACGATGGCACCGTCACCATCGGCACGGCTCCGTGAACCGCTACCGGCAGCTCACTGCCTTCAAGCCAGCGACGCGCTAAACCTGCACCATCATTGCGTCATGCGTCGCTTCTACGACAAAGCAAGCTTTCGGCGGCACACGTTCGCTGTATATTGATATTAAAACTGTGGTCTACTTGCCTTCGAATAAACAACGTTAAGAGGAAGCATTAACTCCGGTGTTCATATATAAATTCATGTAAAAGGAGAATTCATTTTTCTGGTCAACCAGCTCACCAAATTTGGCGAGGTTTCCTGAATTTAAAAGAAACATTTAAAATCTGGTGACTGTTGCTTTTGAATTTTCGATTTCGGTCGTAAATTTTTCATTAAAAATTGACAAATATTGGAAATTTTCAGAAAACGAAACTATCAAGTTTACAAAGCTGTAACTCAGCATACATAAATGATGTACCAAATATGTGTATTGCATCTAATAATACATCTAAAGCGGACAACATTGATATGTTACACATGAATCTCAAGAAATTTAGTATTATGTATATACAGCTTTCGCGGAACCCTTGTACACAACGTAAGAAATTCGCGTAACATATCAAACGACATATCAAATTTCTCCGCTTTCAATGATCTAGTGGATGCCATTGACAGAATCAGAGCTATCATTTTATAAATTTGGTGCTTCTATATTTCTCATTTTTGAATCTTCGAAAATCTTTTTAACAAAATTGAGGCCCTAAATCGAAATTCCGCTTCCAACACTCACTAGAATTTAAATTTCTCTCTCAAATGCGACACACTTGATTAAAATCGGTCACGGGTTATCTCAGAAAAACTTTTTTGCATTGTGCAGGTATTTGAATGGGCCGCCTCGGAGTTGCGCCCGAGCTAAAGCTTCCTCTTAATCAAAATCGAAAGCGGACCGGCCGCCAGGAACGCGCTTACGGAGCCACAATCTCGACCTCACAAAAGGCTACGTGCGGTCAGGTTGACTTTAGAGACATTCTTTTTCTGCGTCAGTTACGCTTTCCGAGACCGTTTAATTGCGAAATATTTGTTCGCATAGCTCTTACAGACGCATGTTTAATCAAGACGTCTTCGCTCGGCTAGATAATCTCGAGGGCGGGTTCCAAACTTCTCATTTTTTTAGCCATTTAGGATCACATGTAAATATAATTAACGTAGCTTCGTTAATTACACAAACAACGTCTCAACTTAAACGTATCTAGAGGTGGTTACCAATATGAACACTCGAATGATAAAACGATCTCATCCAGATTAATAATGGTAAGTATTATTTGGTGCAGTTAAAAACAGCCGGCATATTGATAGTGCAGTAGGCTTCCTATGAAGCAAGTGTGAAAGCATGGACAGGTATTCTTGGCGCAAATCAAGCTCATTAGCTTAAACGCACGTACCGAGCCGTGCACATCTGCCTCTGCAAGGGATTCTTCTACATTATACAAGAAGCACCTCAGCGCTAGGGTACATCACAGAAGGTATGTGAGAACATTATGTGCGCTCCCTATTACATTTCTGTGCGTTGCTGGCATCAGGCTCGATTTCCTGGTGTCATTGAGAATAAAAATTCGGTCAAGCTTTGCCTTAAAGAGTGGAACGCGACAGCGTTCAAAGATCCCCGACTGCTTCTCACGCTTGCCGGCAACTGCAGCTTATGTAATTGCAATGCTTACCGGGAAACGCTGGCGGCGAACGTTATGCACGAAGGCGAGCATTCTAACAGAAACACGGCCTCTTGCGCGGGGCGATTCCGGAGGTAGTGCACAGCCGCGCCAGGAAAATTACATCATTTTCAGGACTGAAAAGTTGTTTCGCACTTTTAAGATTTAGTTTTAGAAGAAAGGAAGGAAGGAAAGAAAGAAGGAAAAAGAGAAGCAGCGGGCACGGAGCTTAACCAGTATAATGTCCGGTTGGCTACCCTAAACCGGCAGAATCGGAAAGGGGAAAACAAGGATGACAGTGCGAGAGAGGAGGGAAGGAAAGAAGAAAATTAGCGGTGAGTTCGCTGATGCGTGTATTCTCACAGCAGTTGCACTAATAGTCACAGAGGTTCACACAAGCCCGTCACCCTCAAGAAGCTCAAAAGTGACTTCAATGCTTTATGGGCCGACGACCGATGGGGGAGGCGTTCCAGCAGCACCTGCACGGAAAGCGGCCGATTCTCCAGTTTTCGGAGAACGTTAGCAAGTTCTTGTCTTTTTGGGGCATATCGTGGACAGTGGCGCAGCAGGTGCTCGATATTTTATTCGGTGTCGCGGACCTCGCATGCTGCACTGTCGGTCACTATAGTTAATGTAGGGTATGCTTTATGAAAGCAACTCCTAACCAAAGGAGACAGAGAAGCGTTGCTTCACGTCGATGAAATCCGAGTGGAGGTAGGAGTTGCAGTGAGGGGTTTAATCGATTCAGTCGCGCACTTCTTAAGTTTTATTATTTTAAATTGAATTATGGGGTTTTACGTGCAAAAACCCCTTTCTGATTATGAGGCACGCCGTAGTGAAGTACTCCGGAAATTTTGTTCACCTGGAGTTAGTCTTAAGTTTGGTGAGTTTCTCTCGGTCACTGAGAGACTGCGTCCCAGATGTCGAAGCTGCCTTACGTTGTCTGTTCTCGCAAGCGGAATTGCAACACTGTGCTCTTCTTGTTGCGATGTGTGAGCAGCGTTATCGGCGGAATCATTGCCACTGATTCCATAATGGGGCCAGGTACCCATTCAAAGACAACCTCGTGACCTTTTTGTTGGGCGTGATGGTGAAGTTTCATGATTTCGTATGTCAGCTGTTGATGACAACCACGTCGGAGAACTGACTGCGTGTACTATAATGCCGGTTTTGAGTCGAACACAGCCCAGTTTTTCAGTTTTAGAAGATTTAACATAAAAGGTATGCGCTGTCGATCTAGTAAGGCATTTCATATACATACGCCGAAATATGTACGAAGATTTTTGCTCACTGACAACGCCGCCAACGCCGACACGAGATTTTATGAGACACCGGGCCCTTAGCGCTTTCACGAACAAAAAACAGCTGCTTGGGGAAAACATTGGATACATTCTTCAGTAATTTGCGACAGATGGAGAAGCGCGGACATGTATGTTAGAATGAAAAGTACTCATGTATTAGGATGAGTGTTTGCAGCATATATTTTGGCTGTCTTATGTTAACATCTAAAAAAAGCAAATACTGTAATTTTGTGACAGTTATTGCTGACATATGTAAAGACACGTCAAATATGAGCTCCGACACAGTTCCCATGATGTAACTGCCCCCTGGACTACAGGGCTACAGTGACACGTGAAATACTGGTTTAATAACTTCCTGTAATCTGAAAGTGTCTAGCTCTGGAACTTTTGGTATGTCTGCACCTCTGTGCAGTCTTGGGGGCCCCTCTTATCACGCGCATTATAGTTCAGCTAATTTTGGAAGCAGCAGTACAATATTATTTTTTTAAGAGTGAGCTTCCTATAGCGTCTCACCACTGTTCCAAGGTTATTGGTAAGCTCAAGACGCACCGTGCATGTATTTCAAGAATGCAGAATGTCGTCACGGGTTCAATAGCGAAAGAGCGTTATCTAATCGAATTGCGTGCGTGAAGGCCGGGGCCCTTGTCAGGCGCTCTGTCGCCTTTAGCCTCGGCCCCCTCTTAGACTGTGTCTGAGGAAACAATAAAGAAAGAAAGTAAAGAAAGAAAGCGAATACTGGCGTATACACTCTCGATCAAAAGCCCAACGAACCTGCAGGCTTTTTAGCACCCGCGATATTTCAGTGCCCGCGATCGCGCTGCAATGTACGACCATCCCAATCTGATGAAGCGATGGCTTGATTCGTTGATCAGTTTCAGATGAAGCACTATTTGCGCGCAGCCATCGTTGTGCTCGGATTGTTATTTGCATTTCCAGCGCAAGCTCGCCTTATGATGAGTTATATTCGTGAGTCACACTGTTGGAGCTGCCTTATTCTTCAAATCAGTACAACTTGACAGTATAGACCTGCTACATTGAGTGAATACTGAGAAATAGACTAGGATTTTTGTTGCGTGTGCATTTATTCATTTATACAAATAATTTATTATTGACAACTGACTGTTTAATCAAAGAAATTCTCAATCACAGCAGCCTGGACGCTCACAGAAGGGCTCAAGAATAAAGAAAATTTAAATGCTTATTAGCCTGCTTTCACCTCATGGCATGGAAGGAGATTTCAAGTCAAAATATACTTAGGATAATTAAAACTTATCCACTTGAAAACGTTTCAACTGATTTCCCCCTTTGTAAGCTGATACCTAGTTCAAGATGTTTCGTATTGTGAGTTCTTGACGTACGTCCAATCTTCAAACAAAGGGTCATACCGAATTTTTCATTTCGGGAAGGCGTGTTACCCTGCCTGCCTTTCACTCCAGTTCACAACCACGAAAAACATTGAAGTTCTGCGTGAGTAGCGTCGTTAGTCCAAAGCCACGAGCTACCGTAACTCACCTCGCCTGTATCGCTGTCATTTAGGCTTGGATAGGAAATGTATCTTTTACATCGATGCATCAGGAATCCGAAAAAAGCTGCCCTCGACTAGCGCAGCTAGGTTTCTTTCGTTTCGTACTTCGTCCTGTAAGAGATGAGGCAGGTCGCCGTGTAACATACTAAAGAAAAGGGCAGATAATGGAAATGCGAAAGGCAAGGAGTTTAACCAAGGACGTGCCCGATTGGCTACCATACGCATGGGGAGGGAAATAATTTAATGGTAATTTAGTGGTAAATGCGAGGAAAATGCGGTACGCATTACGTCGTACCATTGTGAGGTGCCGCTTCCATGATTTATGCCACGTTTACTAAATTGCAGTGTTGTTCAGTTTTTCACTTGACACGCGTCTTGTTTCTTTTAGGACCGAAGTGTAGCCGACGGTGGGGTCTAGAGCATGCCACCATGCATATATATATATATATATATATATATATATATATTTCCTGCGTATATATATATATATATATATATATATATATATATATATATATATATATATATATATATATATATATACGCAGTAAACAGACGACGAACTTTTTGGGAGACTTCTTTTACTTAACCTTTTCGGCTGGTGGACCAGCCTTCGTCAGAGTACAGTGACTCACTGTACTCACTGTACTCTGACGAAGGCTAGTCCACCAGCCGAAAACGTTAAGTAAAAGAAGTCTCCCAAAAAGTTCGTCGTCTCTTTCCTGCGTATGTTACGTCGGGTCCTGCGTGCTGAACTTTGAAGAAAACCCCTATATATATATATATATATATATATATATATATATATATATATATATATATTCTAAGCGGTCCCATCTCTTCTCTACCTCTCCCACGTGACCATCTTGCCAAACTTCACACGCTTATAATTTTCTTCCACATTAACAACCCTAATGCTACATATTAAAATATAAACAGAGAGATAACGAAAAAGAATGAAGAGGTAGCGAAAGTGAAGCCTGCAGTACACACAGTGCAGGCACTTTCAAGAAGCACAGTTGGTCTTTTGTAGCCTTGTGAATCGAATGATGCTGAGACCAAGTTCCCAGGATATTTTTCTCCGATAGTGGTCTGCCTTCGAACCGGGTAATAGTTGCTCACGGAGCAAAGTGTTGAGTGTGGAAGAAGCAGAGAAGGGGCTCTATACTGTCTCGTCACCCACCGAAAATTGCATGCGCGCTGCTGGACGTTCCTAGGAAACTGTATATGCGACGCCCAGTCATATACAACATAGAAGCATTGTTTTGCGATGGCATAATCCATGAGGGGCGAGAGGATGATTATGGAGATGATACGTTATCTTCTGCAGCAATTTATGGTTAAATTAATCAGTGAATGAATTCATTAAAATAAAGGAGAACCGAACGTCGGTGGAAGCACGTCCCCGTACATTGGGAAAGGAACGAGGTACAAAAAGAGAAAAAAGAAAGAGTCCAGGTGGCAGGCGAAGTTGCAATTAAGGGTCGAGAGAATATAAGCGGGAATTTCTGAAATCAGTTTCATGTCAAGGTAGATGTGTGACGTAGCGAGAAAATGATTGAAGTCACCACCCAGCAAGCGTCCTCTGCGGTAATGTAGGCATCCGCCCTTCTTGGTAATTAACGTTTACCCAATACCAATCTTGGCAATTACTTATTCATCGGCCATACCTCGCCGCGTATCCCTTAGTGACACGCTCTGTGAACTCCAGCCCCGCTGTCGCGACAACTTACGACCATACTGTGACTATAACGGTTATGGTTTCCGTACTCGTGACCGTTGCGTTTGCGGGAATATTAAAAACATAGGTTTACTGCACAGGTTAGAGAAAAGACAGTTTAGAATAGCGTTTCTCGCCTTACATAACCTCAACGCAAGCACATTTGCAGTATGTTGGGTGCGCGCCCCTTCAAGACAGGAGAGAACTATAGCTCAGTGAGCCAGCAGGCCAGCGGGCCCATTGGGCGAGCGTAGGCGCCATTGCGCATGCGAGGTACAAGATGCGCAGTTGCGTCTACGCTTCTCCTTTGGGCCCGGTGGCTCAAAGACGCGAACGCAAACATAAGATAGGGTGCCGTCTTGGGCCACATGACAAAAATATCCAAAGTAACAGTCTATTAGCAACCATGCTAGCGTTTTTATGCAAGGAAGTTATATACTTAAATTCTGGAGTGCCAGTCCCAGCCAACGCCTACGGCAGTGCGTGAAGCCGTCGCCGGCCATATTGCTAGAAGAAAAAGCGCGGCTCCAACATACATGTGGCCGCGGTGTACGCGCGGCTCTCCCTGCACTTGCGGTTCCGCGATGAAAACTAAAATTAAACCCTCGTAAGTATTATTTACGAGGTAATTAAGAAGTATACGATACATATATATCAGTCCGCCATTGTGAGTTGCTGTTGTAAAAAAAGAATGTGTCATGGTGGCGGGTGCATTGTGTTTAATAAGTTGCACGAACTGAAAAACAGTCATATTTTCTGTTTTCATCATTCAGTAACCTGCCGCGTGCATCTGCAGTGTGATGCCCTTTCGTCGATACATAGTGCCGGCCCTGTTTCGAGGTCTTGTATTGGCAGCAACAAGACCTCAAAATATAGTATCCTTATGCGATTTCCTAAAAAAGCAGCGATTTGTTTAAGTTAGTGTTCAAGTCGCTGATGATGAAGCTGTTGCTACTTTAAAGTTAGGAATGAGCGATTTCGATTTAAACCTAGAAAACAAGGAAAAAAATATATGGGCACTTTGCTGAGCTAAACTGCGATAGACGAAAGCCTATCTATGACTGCCTCTGTTGCTGTTGTCTGAACTGTTCTGCGAACGAACGCCGCCGTGGCAGCGAGCATGGGGTGCAATCACGGCTATATGGCTGCAAGGTTTGTCGCTGATGTGCGCGCACCCCCGCCCGCATGTCCGCGCTCTCCCACGGGCCCACTCGCACAGCGCTACTGGCATGGCGCCTCCTCTCCTTGCTCCCCTCGCCGGTGATAACCGCTTTTCGGGGTCCACCACGGACTGCGCCCGGACACTCATGATCCACCAAAGGATCACGCCTTAATACAGTGGTATGTCTCATTTATCTCCAGCGTTTCAGTTTTAACCGGAAAGACTCAGTGAAAGAAAATTCACAATAAAGCTAAGCCGATGATCTGCACGCAGCCGCAAGTCCACGTGCACTCCGATGAGAGTAGCCTGTCAATGTTAGCCATGGGTTACCTAGTGGCTCAAGCAATCTTCACTTTTTTTGTTTCCGAGTCCATTCTGCCTGCGTCAGTGACAAAAACGAGAAGTAGGAAGGCCGATAAATCGAAGGTGGCTAAAGAAAGCGGTAGCGTAGTGGTTAGCGTGCCCAGTTCCCAAATATAGAACCCTGCGGATAGAGGGGCTCAAATCACGGGACTTTTTTGTGAAAACACCTTTCTATGTTCTCTGGTAGATAGATAGAACAACTTTATTGAAGAATAAAACTTTCAACGGGTGGAGCCCCTAGACAAGGGCCCCACTGGCTTCCGTACGCCGTCTTGGTTGTCGATGATGGCCCTTTGGACCTCCTCCTGTAAGCTGGACAACGCCGCCTCCCATTGTGTATGATCCGTAATTTCTGTGTCTTTTGTGTATATGCCGTGTATGCCCATGAGATGTGGTCTAAGGTTGGCGTGGATCCGCACCATGGGCATGTGTCCGCATATCTTTCGGGATGAATTTTATGGAGAATGTGCAGGTTGTGACATGTATACCTTATAGCTTTCTCCATATGACCTGTTCTTCCTTACTGAGGTTCTTATCTGGGGGGTGGTATTTTCATTCTATGTCCTCTGGGGTAGTTTAAAATTGCAGAGTAGTTCTGGCCAATAGGGATCAGGTCTTCAGAGGCGTCCTGTGAGCACCCGTGGTTTGTAGCATGCGCACGAGCTACTCTGTCAGCCTCTTAGTTTCCCCTGATTCCCTCATGACTGGGTAACCATATAAGGTGAAATCTGGCTCGGGGTTTTGTATCTCGTATAATCCTATAGGCTGCGGTGCATACTCGTACCCTGAGATAGCTTCTGCATGCCGCTTGAGAGTCTGATAGGATGGTAATTTGTTGTTGGTTTGGTTCCGTCACATTGATAGCAAGGGTTATTGCAATTTCTTCTGCTTCCACGATAGTGGTGTTGTGAGTGGAGGCGCGTTTTCTCTGCCAAAGTAGTCAGTGACAGCAGCTACCGTTCTTTTCTGCCTGCCTGGGTATATTGCCGCGTCCACGAAGCGGCAGTTTGGTTTGTCGCCGTGCGTTTTCTCAATGTATGCAGCTCTGGCTTCTCTTCTGCCTGCATGTAGAGTTGGGTCCATATTTCTGGGTATTGGCGCCACTTTGATGCTGTTTTTGATTATCGTGGGGATGGGTTTAGCTGGGTTGTGTTTTTCTAGGAACTCGTGATACCCGAGTCTGCCAAGGCGTTTCCTACCCGTGGTCGTTTGTGCAAGTCTGTTTCTTTGAATTATCAGTTGAGCTTCTGCCAGTTCTTCGAATGTATTACGAATCCCGAGAGACATGAGTTTTTCGGTTGAGGCGCATTGCGGAATTCGTAGGGCGATCTTGTATGCTTTCCTCAAGCACGAATTGATAACGACGAAGGTCAGAATGAGGCGGTGGCCTGACGACAACGGTCGCCGTTAGCGTAAAAGAATAAGCGGGTGTGCAAAGTTGCATCTAAAGCCGACAGTATATTCAGAGGAAATACAGTATGCTCCTATCGACAAAAATGCGATGAAAGCCGAGCAATGTTGTTGAGCGAGGTTGTAGACCGATAAAGTCACCAAAGACAGGGTAGCGTTCCTATCCCGGTAATTAGAGGGAATGTACATCAACAGCATGTCAACTAGCGTGTAATTGATACTTCATTAATGTCTTTGCGTGTCTGTGTTGTGTGTAGAACGAGCGAATAATGTAAGAGATGACGCTGAAGAGAAAGCGGTGAGGCGAAGTCCGTGAAAAGTGGTAGAGGATAGCCATATTAAACGCCAGCGCCTTGTTGAAGGAAGCCTGCGACTTCAGTTTCTCCGGTCGCCAGAAAGGCTTGAGTGATAGCATACCGTTGGGCGTATTTGGTAACCACAGCGATAGGCACACACGTTGCGAAAGGAAAAAGAGGAAGAGGGCCGAGTGAGTTGAAAATTAGATTAATCAGAGAACTGATCTGGTGTATAAGAAGATTGAAGAATACAATCAGGTTGCATGGACGGCCTTTTCAAGCCAAATATTATATGTGAAGCCAAATGAATCAGCGTGGTCAACTTGAACGCAGAGATGCAATTTAGTCGACGCCCACACTTCCAAAGTACTTTTTTTCACAATAGTACATCTCCTTTGTTGCAAATGTCACGAAGGCAGCTTATAACGAAAGCAGCAGGTCACCATTGACAAGATTGTCTTGCCAACACACTGGCACAGCTGAAAAGATAAAATACCTTGCACCTTAAAACTTTTTGTGTGCAAACAAACAGGGACGAAAATAGGAGCAACAAAAGGACGAGCGCTTACGAAGAATAGGAGCACCACAAGAACGAGCGATGTTGCTCCTATTCTTCGTCCCTGTTTGTTTGCGCACGAAAAGTTTTAAGATGAATCTGTTCCAACTAGGCCGACTCGCAGTTTTCCTTTGCACTTTGTGATACGAATTCATTGCATGGCATATTTACCAAAAAGTGCGAAATTTCAGTCCTCAAGTTCTTTAGATCACAGAAGCAACTTCATTTTCTTCAATCACTCGTCTTGCACTTTTTCCTGGTGAAAGTTGCTGTTGGACTCCAAACGCCTTGCAAGGATAAGCTTCCTTCTGTTAGGAGAAACAAATAGTATTTGTGAGGTTCCATTCTAAAAAGCGGCAAATCGATAATCACAGAACAAAACAAAGCAGCAACTTCTGTGTTAGAAAAACATGTAGGTGCACCAACCTTGTTGGAACAAGGGACGTGGCTGTACCCGACATTTCCACAAAGGTGCTTGTCATCAGGGTAGCAAATGTTTTCCTATGCAGCGTTTTCTGTGCATAGCTAGTTGTCCCCTACCCTCATTGTGGGAGAAGCTGGTGCATATAATAAGTCAAGGGAATCCAAAGTGCTAAAATAAGGGCAGGAAGGGTGTGCTTAGTAGTGGTCATCGTGATGGGGCTGGTAGGAGCACTGCTGCCAGTTCTTGCAAAGAGTAGGGATGACTAAAACAGAAAACGATGTAAACATGTAAGCAATCACTAATCCAGTAGGCTGAGTCTTCCGAGAAGTCAAAATGGGAATTATGATAAACTGTTCGCCCATTTGGAAAAAAGCAACGAAGAATTAAGGAAAATTAATTTTGTATCAAGATCCATCTGGTTAAGATCACTGTAAATGGTAAATGAAGGCAACATTATGAATACACATTTGGTTGAAAGCTGATGAAGATAAAAAATATACTAACCAAATAATAAAAAATGAGGACATAAAAATAAACTGGGTACGACCATGAAACCGTAAAGAACAACCTGTGAAAGAAATGGAACGGGCAATATGATAACCAGGTGCAAGATTGCAAAACGTTGAGCGCTGTTTATATTCATGGCACTGTTGACGGCTTCAAGTTTCTGTCTTGCTGTGGAAACTTTGCCTTACTTGAACATGGGTCATTTTTTTTAAACAAGACTAAGTTCAAATGCTGTTCAAATCTTTACCGTTATTATAATGGAACGAAATGTTATGGGCAGTTCTCCTGGGTGGGCATTCATTTACCAGTAATAGCCACAGGTGTAAGCTCAAAATTCAATGGTCTAAATGCACCTTAGTTCATGACAAACCATTAGCTGGTCTTTTTTTAAAGAAAGATGCTTACACATTATATATGTTGGCAGGAATGCTAGCAAACTACATTATACTTGTTGCCACAACCAAAGTGAAGTTTGGTAACAATGAGTGAATGAAACAAACATCGTGCGAAAATACTGATTCAAGTCATCCGTAAAAGTTACTCAAATTGTTTAACCCCCCCCTCACACCTCACCACATACACAATGATACACCACACTGACTCTGATGGCGTCGATCATGCTAGTATAACACTAGGCATGAGTGAGGAGAATTAGGGGATCAGAGGGCACAATTCTTTTTGTTAGAACATCAAATGTGCTTTACATTAATGCTACATTCCAACCAAATAAGGAGCAGACGGTCTGTGAGATGGTGACCGACGCATACAAAAGCTCATGACATTGTGTGCAGCAGAACGTTGCCGATGAATCGTTATGCGCACAAGTGCACTTTTTCATGCAAAATGACATCGTGCAGTCAAACCTTGTGCTGAGTTGCAAACCTGAGAGTTTGAAAAACACCACAGTGGAATGCAAAGAGTGCTAAATTTGTTGAAAATTAATAAAAATGCTTATCTTTTTCGTTATTTTTACTGTTTATTAAAGATTAACGAACTGTTCTCAACGGGTACTGTAAACAGGCACACTTTACAGGGGCAGCAACAATGATCTGTGACGCAGACAAAAGAGAAATGCTTATGAAATTTATGCAATAGTATGCCCTACAAATTACACCCCGCTTCACATTCCAATCCATTCCATTCCAATTCCAAAAAACTTGATTTTGGGATGGAGGATGCATACGCCAGTGTACAAGAAACTGTGTACCTTAACTATCGCTGTTTCAAATGTCTGTGCACTAGCAATTACATATAACATAGCAGTAACAGTTGTTTTTCCACAAGCCATAGCTACCGCAAGCTGCTGCCAGTCTACTGGTGCACAGCTGTAATACATTTAGGGCAGGTTAAAACTCTGTAGTGAATTTATCTCGTATGACACAATTGAAATGCAATTTTCTGCAAATAACTGAAGCGACATGTGCCATTTCGTATAATGAAACACAATTGAAGAACGTGAATCACCACCTGGGCTCAAACGAGGTGAAGAGTGTGTTCTGTATCAACTAGTGCCATCTGTATAGCCTAAAGCTGTGGAGAGTGCATTTCGCGTCATTTGTGAAGGTTTTTAATTTAAACGGCCCACAGTAAAAACCTCCATGCTGTTTTACAAAATGCAAAACCGCACTTTTTGTTGTTTAAAGGTAGTGACAGGTAGGGCCATAACATGTACACTATGATCTTCATTCTCAAACAATCAGAGCGAATAGCACCACCCTAAGTGTTATGTGCATTCTGTCTCACATTTGCTGTCAAAAATTGCTAGGGTGGGATGCTGCGGTTGGCAGAGAAACTGATTTCTGGAGCAATAGAAAGTATAAAGTACTGTGATCTCAGTTGTTTCACTGCATCATCGGGTGTTATACTAAAAAAGCGAGAAATAAATACAACATGTATATTTCACGTCGGAACCCTCATGAGGTATTTAGTATTCTGAATTATAAAGAATTTGAGATTTAAATCGGAAGACAGGTTTTATTCCACTGAAAAAATGGCATCGTGCCAATGATTTTTCTGTTTGGAGCTATATTTATTTTTATTAATTCAGTTGGAATGTGTATCCATTGTCAGCGATATCGCTTGACATGTCTTAAGTTGACTGTTTTCCCAACTTAGGCAAATTCGTATTGGCCAATAACCTTGTGGGTGATACCAAGAACTTGCTTAGCAGGAGCATATCTTTAGCATTTGCAAGATAGGACGCTCTTGAATGCTTATTTAAGCCTGGGGTGCATACCGTCCTCAAATCTCATCGGCAAGTTTCAGGAAATCATCTACAAGGTTTCTTATGATGAATGTAATTAGCTTTTATTGGCTAAACATGGAATTTAAACAAGTGAAGCACGCAGGATTAGAATCATGTCAGCAAGAAGCAAGCATCAAGAAGCACTGTATCAGGAAGCACTGTCGCTCGACGCACAGACTATCAAACAGGTCTTATTGGGATGATTTAAAACTGTGACAGTGGAATGAAATCATTCTTCTAATCTACATTTAAACTCTTTGATTATTCAGTCTACTACCACTATCTTCACCAGAAACGTTCATAATCATTATCCTATCTACGTGAAATCATCCTGGTTGATATTCAAGTCTTCTGAAGCAGCTTTTTCAGTGCCGATTCTCTGCGGAAAAGAGGTGTTCATATCAAGACCATACCATCTACTTTTTGCCAGTTTTTTTTTATAAATGATAAGGCAAGAATTTCACACTTAAACGGCATTGAGCTTGAGCAAGTTCCATGTTAGGAGCTGTTGATACTTTTTCCATTTGACATATTTGACCCACCTGGTTGGCTGAGTAGCTGGAAAAGGTGCAGGAGAAAGGTAGTGGCACCGAATTAGACTTGTGCCCCAGGGGACCTTATCACAGTCACTGGAGGAACTGCTTGTGCTCTTGGCTTCTACAGTCAACTGCTGTGGCCTCGGCATCTTTCTTGACGGCCATGGCCATGTCTAAGAAACCTTGCCTCCAAAGGCTACATAAGAAAGGATAATTTTCCGAGCTAAGTCTTTTTCTCAAAACAAACCATTCAGGTTTTATTCATAGCTTTGCGACACAAAATTGCTGTGTGACTGGCCATCCAAGGCACTTCACGTGTCTTCGCGGGCTTCTTTCACAGAAAAACACTTTTTTGTAGCACACAATGAGCAACAGAAAGCCGTATCAGGAGGCTTTCATGTTGTTCTACACTTTTCTTATTCGCACTTTTCATCTAATTATTTAAGAATATTATTAGCTTATTAAGAGTAATTATGTAATTAACTTGAATACAACAAATTTTATGAGTATCTCCAAGCGGCGGCAAACAACATTATCTTGGTTTTGTCTAGTTACATGGCATTTACTTACTTCTAAATCTTGGTGCATGATACTTGGGACACCCTATAGTTTAAAAAACAATATTACAATTTTCACAATCCGGTCGTGCGTGTTGTAGGCGACTATGGCTGCTCCAAAATAATCATTTCAGCAAGGTGCAAGAGCTCTGATGATAATCTGTTTTGCAGCAAGGACATGCAATATAGAAAACCAAGTAAATGGTGAAGTTGTGTTCACTATTCGGATGTGTAACTAAGAAGCTGTAGAAATAGAAAACAGGACACAACACCTAATAAACAATGCAAAATTTGAAAGTCTCAACTGAACAAGAAACCAGGTTTTGAAAATGCAGCAGAAAGCCACGAGCGTATGCGGAGTACACGATTGCTATGTACTACAAGTGAACTGTTTCTTACCGCGATGCTCGAGCACCATATGAGCCCAACCATCAACAGCTTTCAGCAGATTATTAACACCACTAAACGAATTGGGCTTTGAAGCATCTCGACCTGAAATCCTCAACAACTTTTTCTAGCGTTTAACGTGCTGCGTTCATTCTTTATTCTCAAAAGCTGGCTCCCAGAAAGCAAGCTCGCAGCTACAGCTTCTCTAAAGGCAACATCAGCTTAAGTCTCAAGATAGGATTGAACTGCAGATAAAGTGGACAATGCATGGCAAACATCAGGAACACTTTTACATGTTAAGCATTGGCATCACTCACGCAGCCATGAAGTTAAGTGATGCAGACCCATGATATATTAAACCTGGTTTCGTGAAGTGTTTCATGCTTCCAAGGCTTCTCCAGTTGAGAAAGCTGCCTCCACTGTACAAATAAGCGATAAGAATAAAGAAAATTACTGCAACATGCCAGCAACATGCTTTTATACTGGCTGTGCTTTCTGGTTGGTACCTTGACAACAGCTGACACCTTACCTTTTTGAACCTGCAATAAATACCGAGAAAGTCACATCACTGTGCGTTGAAACTGTGGCTTTATTTCTCTAAGCGAACTACCTAGATATTCTATCAAATGAATAAAAAATAAAGTTGCCACATTATTACTGCTGTTTCTTGACGTGTGAAACAAGTTCACAGCCCTCTGACAGAATGCAACAATAGAAGCATACACTAGAAAGCTACAGTATCATTAAATTTACCTGACACTGTAAGATTACACAATATAGTAATTGCATGTATTAGCCCTGTTTCAAGTAAAAGTTAATGATCAATTGTTCATGGTGTATTTCTACTTATTCGGAGCAATCAAACTGCACAATCAATGTTACAAGTTACCACATTGTTGGTTTTTGATTGCCTATGTGATTCGTTTCCTACTTACACATGCAGTAACGTCACTGCTACAAGAAAAATGGATTAGAAAAAGAAATGCCGTGATAACCTTCCATGTTCGCTGAAGGCAGGAGCAATGGCGAAAAGCACGTGGTTGAAGCTACATAAATATACAGTTTTCAATCAGCTTAATTGTCCAGCAAGTAATGAAGACGTACGCTGTACACCTCTGCGTGACAATTCAATGTCTACTTTGGACTGCACTGAGGCTGCTGCTTGGTACTGTTTGGCAGTTCGGCTTTGGTTTTCTGCTATACAGAATTGTTTAAGTGCTACTAGCTTACTTTGCGATGAAATGGAACTTCGAGCACTGGTCATCAGCACATAATTAATCAGACTGTAAATATAACCCAAGAGGAGGACTATAGGCCTCTTATAAAAATACCATATATATAGCAATTATATTGCGATGTGAGCCACAATGAAACAAAAAGCAATGCATAGAAGTAGACGGCGCTTCCACGCCACCAAGGTTATTGGACAGGCTGTACTTCAGAAGTGCCCGCGACAGCGTCAAACAAGGCAAAGTTATGTTTCCTCGTGTGTTTGAACACAGCTCCACACGTGGTAGGGATTCCGGTATTGCTGCCCAGTGTTCTTGCTGACGGCAATTTGAAGTGCCGGAAAATATAAAGAGAGGAAACTGCCTTATAGTCTTGTTGCGAACAACAATATAACGTCAAGAGCAATTCTGAGGCCAGAAGCTATAAAAAAAATCTGGCATTATATCCCTGGAAATTGGTAAGCTGCATGACATGTTAAACATGATAAATTTTCATGATGCACCAGTGTGCAGGGTTTTATAGACAAAATCAAATAAATTTAGTGCAAATACCACACCATGATGGTACACAATAAAGTAGTTTTTCACAATATAAAAGGCGTTACCTTAACGTTACAACAAAAGTTCACATTGCTCAATCAGAGCCCTGTAAATTTTAGCATGCAAGGGCACCACTTGCATAAACAATAGCAATGTAATGTCTATGTATACAAGTATTACACATGTATTTCTGCCATTGTACAAAAGAAATAAATTTTTCCATCAAGTCTGCCTCATGCAAGATTACAACTAAAGCATAAATTTTATAGTCACCCTAACAGGAACACCTCATTAGAGCAAATAGACCTCTGTTCATCCCAGCCTCCTACACTGCTGAACCTTGCTGCATGCTTTACAGACAAATTTGAGTGGTATCACAGAACTCTAAAGATATTCAGGGCTGCAGCATCGTAGAACACGTATACAAGCGTCCCATTTCATGTGTAACGGCTTAATTGGTTTGCCTGAACAACTTCACAAGCGCAAATTAAAGTTACTTCTCCTTGTTTAGCATTTTTGCATGCTAGGCCACAATCGAATGATACCAATATATTAACATATTTACTCAAAGAACCTAATTTGGCTTATGTATTAACACCTTCGCATACTGCCACAGCTGCACTCTGCCATGTGTTGCAATAATGAAGCAGTGCTTGTCCACCAGCACTCCAATATCACAAACAGCGGTCACGTGCACAGCTAAGTAGATGATCATGATTCAAGTAGCGAAATGCTGAGAGAAAAAATCCGCTCACTTGGAGAGCAACAATACTGCGATAACATGAAAGAGATGCGCCCATCGCAGGCAGCGGATGTCTTCTCAGCTCCAGCAGGGCAATAGCAACTTGCCTTTCACTAACAGAAAATGATTCATTAGTAATGATAACATACCTTGTTCCTGCTCAGTATCAATACAAACTAATTTCCATGCATATCTACTCTCCGATGCAGTAATACAACTGAATCATTCGTAAAATACAAGTCTATGACGATTGCATCCTCTTCTTCTGTATGTACAAAATTTTGCAACTTATAGAACATATACAGCTTGCTTACTGCCACGAACGCCTTCACTGCCCAGGCATCATTCGAAGCAAAACGTCTTGCTGCACCGCAAGCAGTTGCACCAAAGAAACACACAGCAGAAGAGCCAGAGCAAAGAACTTTCTTTTTGGCAGTACAATGAAAACGGGCATGCAAGCCACAAAGTACCGATCCCACGAAATAAGTCACTGCTATTATCTCGAACGTTTACTTCCTTATTCTAACAGAAGTTCTTGCCGTATCGGATACAGTCTGCTCTCAAGCCGGTACAAGCGTCAATACAAGTGCACAATTGAATGCAGTTCTATCCTAAGCTTTTAAAGCAAGTGAGCAAGAGGTTAGAAATGTTGCACGGAAAATGGCGATCTTGATAGCTTGATTGCGCTACCATTGCAATCGATCTAAAATCTAGTGACTGGTGGCCCCAAATTTTTAATTCAGTCGTCAATATTTTTGTAAAAATTGTTGAAAGCAGAAAATTTTCTCAAAACGCTGCTATGGAGCAACTCAGAAATGAAAAACGATATCACAATTCTGTCAATTGTATCTAATAGTGCACCTAAAGCAGAAATTTTGATATAATATTGTAACGATGTTAATAAAGCAATGATATTTATTAAAGGCGAACTTGTGCCCACAAGTAAAAGTCACTGCGGTCGTGAAGAAATCCGCGGCAGTCGCGTTCTCCAACTGGGCTCGAACAGTCTTCCTCTTCCTTCTCGCGTGACACCTCGTGCGCGGGGCACATGCGAGCCGCGTCCAACCGGCTGCCCGTCCCACCAAGATCGCTGCCTGTTGCTGAAGAACATGGTACGGCGTGCACAGGGTCCAATAGAAGGGCGCGCAACTTGAATGTGACCAAGTTGTCGCGGCAATATGCATGACTGTCAAATAAACTGCTAAAATTCGAGTAGGACTTTTGCAGTACCCTTGCAAACATGTAAGAAATTCACGTGAGATGTAAATAAATCAATTTTCTCCGCTTTGTATGATCTAACTGATGCAGTTTACAGACGTACATCAGTTTTTTTTTTTACTTAAGAGCTATGAATTAGCAAACTTCCTGCTTCCATTTATTTCGAAGTTACCAATTTTTGAAAGTTTCTCTTTAAGATATCACGCTCTAAATTAAAGCTTTACTTCCAACAGTCACTGGAATTTAACATTCTCTCTTAACTGCAACAAATTTCATTATATTAGTCCGGTAGTTTCTGCCTTTTACATGTATTTGAATAGGTGTCACCTGAGTTGAGCCCGAGCTAAAGCTTCCTCTTAAGTGCACGCAAAAATCATAAATGTGCTTAAAACACATAACCCGATGGTACGATGGATGTCGCTTTCCCGCAGCAGTGAGGGTGCACTGCTTGTTGTCATCTTGACCTGTGAGACTTTAGCGGCAGAAAAGCTCTCGCCAGGTTAGGCAAACAGCCTCCCACACACAAAACAAAACAAAAGCGTTGGAAAAAATATTTTCCGAACTCGTATGAAACCTACGTACTCAGCGCAGCAAAGAAACATTTTACCGCCGCACTAACAAAACGGCAAATTCACGATTGTTTAGGTATTGTAGTTATGAACCACTGACCGCATAATGCACGTTTCTGCCGCATCATTCGTGTTGAATTCGGCGTTTCTTAAACCAGTTCTTCTCTACTGTACGTGTATTCTACTCCAGCCTTTTATCCCTTCGAAACGTCTGTTTCTTTAAAAAAACGAGCCTTCAGACAGAAAAGCTTGAGCTTCAGCTTCGGACAGGCTGGCCTTGATATCCATAGAAATCAGTAA
This sequence comes from Dermacentor variabilis, assembly GCF_050947875.1. Taxonomy (NCBI): domain Eukaryota; kingdom Metazoa; phylum Arthropoda; class Arachnida; order Ixodida; family Ixodidae; genus Dermacentor; species Dermacentor variabilis. Next base: position 75,704,334 of record NC_134573.1, on the reverse strand, counting down.
ATGGCGTAAATCTTCCATCACGTTTGCACAGAAACACACATATACAGCACACACTACTTCACCTACGCGAAGCATGATAAATGCATAAATGTGTACAAACACGTACGAAAATACGTATGCAGAGCCACGACGCCTCATATGACTCCGTAACTAGCGCTGCCAATTTCCAAATCTGAGTAGCGGTGTGATTGAAGCAGTCACCCGAAAAAGATTCAGTAAATGCTTGCTGAACAGTGACAAAGCAAATGGTAAAGAAGAGTCACTAGTGCCTGTTTACGAACAAAAAAAATGAATGAGACTTCAAGAGCGGTCAGCGGAGCAAACTGTTCGCAGAAGACTTGCGCTTCTGAGCTTCGGCTAGCTAGCATTTGTTTGCGTTTCTAAGTGCTGCTTTGCATTTCTAAGACTTGCGTTTTTAAGACACGCTAGGCGCCTTCACGCCACCACGCTGTCAGAATTGCCTATCAAGAACCCTGTGTTTGCGTTTCTAAGACTTGCGTTTCTAAGATACGCTAGGCGCCTTCACGCCACCACGCTGTCAGGGTATCGCCGGTGCGGGCGCAGCCTGTTTAAGGCTCCCGAGATCAGTGCACTCGGCTTCAAAGAAGGAAGGAAAAAACGAAGCGAAGAGTAGGCACAGTCACGCAATCTCCGCAAAATCGTTCCACTAGGTTAAATCGTCTGTGCAGTGAATCCAGAGCGGCGTCCTACCTTCTGCAACTTCTATGTCCACTGTCTGCACACACTAGCGTAGCTGCTGCGTAGATATTTGCGTACTGTGGTTCCCGCGGAGCAATAACTCCCCCGGTCTCGTCCCATACATTCGACGCACGACATCTGCAGAACCGCTGGCAGCCGGCGTCACAGGGCTTTCTTCTGTGTAGGAGCAGTTCCCTCGCGTGCTGCCCCTAGCCAACACACCGCCGTAGTATATTGTTAAGACATCCTTCGAGTAGCCTCGGCGTTACGCTAAACCATGCTGGAACTTTTAATGTTTTGCCCTCCAGGAGAAACTCGCTCTGCTTTCTCTTTTTCAATGTGCGGCAGTTTTTACCAGCTCAACCCAGATTTCCGCACCGACATATCTGGCCGCATTCCTGAACCAATTCCGAAAATTTCGCAGCCTCACAATATGAGCCCACGGCGAAGGTACCGCGGCCTAGAAATGTGGGAAATTCTCGTATGTACGTATCAGTCGGTACGCACCACTGGCTATGCGCCGCACTTCAATGAACCAAACAAATGGCAACGTTCGTCACTGGTTATCACAACAAAATAAGCATATACGTTTTATTTGAGTACATGTCAAGTGGAGCTAACTCTGCCGAATTTTTTTCGCATCTCAATGGGCGCGAAGAGAGAAAGTTCTACAAATAAATTTAGGCTGCTATAAGAGAAAACAAACAAAAAACAAGCTTTATTTTTCAGCAGCTCAGTAGTTTATCCTGGTGGTGTTCCAGAGCATGCATGGTTTGGCTTTGTACATCGGGGCTCCTTTTTCGCACTTGAATGATTGGTGGAAGTAAGGGTTGTTCTTCGCGGCGAGGTCAATCCTGCAAATGAAAAGAGAGGTGCCCAAGAAACGTTTGAGATTGCTGTTAGTGCTTAGATGCTTTTTGAAATAATCAGAATAAAAACGTTGCTTTAAATGCTGGAACAATACGTGCTGCAGTCCATATGGCCAGTTTATGCAGTGTCCGACATAAGCGCGGCCCTCATTTGCGCCCCTAGCATCATCATCATCAGCGACAGCTGACTATTTTCACCACCAATGCAGAACGAAGGCTGTCCCAGCGATCAGCAATTACACCTGGCCTGCACTAGGTGAGTCTGAACTGCAACCGAGTGCGAACTGCAACTGGAAATGTTCTCAGTTCATCTCACCACCTAATTTTCTACCCATAGCACCCATCTACAGCAATAATTGTCGACTGGTTATCTACTGTGCGCATTACGTGGCTGGCCACGCTGCATTTTTTTTTATAACGCCAACCGGAATATGGGCCACGCCTGGTTGCTGTCTGATCCACACCGCTCTCTTTCTGTCGCTTAACATTACGCCTAACGCTTTTCGTTCCATCGCCCTTTGCGGCGTCATTAACTTGCTCTCAATCTTCTTTTAACCTCCTGCACTGATTCTGCTGATCATGAATTCTTGTTCTCTTGCCAGGATACTGAACATTACCTTTACGTCTCCCCAATAATATTCAGCCCTACTCTTGCCTTTTCTTGGTTGAGGCCCACAATTATTTGTTGCAATTCGTCCTCAGCGTTGCTGAACAGGGCACTGTTGTCCGAAAACGAAGGTTGTTGAAATATTCGCCGTTGATCCTCACTCTTATCCTTCCCAGTGCTCGAATACTTGTTCTAAGCATGCTATAAATAGCGTAACAGAAACTCTGCCTACTTGCCTGACCCCTTTCTTGGTAGGCAAGTCTGCGCTTTTCTTGTGGAAAATTAGAATAGCTGAGAATTCTGTAGATATTCGCCAAGATATGTATGCGTTTTGTACGTCTTCTTTACGCAAGGCCTCCTTGACTAGTGGTGACTCCACTGAATATCTACTCTGCTCATATAGGAAGTTATCTTTCAAGGAAGCACATTTACGGGCATTCCTGTATGCCACGCACTTCTGCTTCAGTAGCACCAAGGGCCACGTTGGATTGAATATTTTGTTTTTGATTAGGTGTGACATAATCACCTGTGTTAAAATAAGCAGGAATCATACACTGTGACGAGTTTTTACAGCTACTGAAACATGAGGCGGAGCGACACTGACGAGGGCGTCGCTTACGTCTCTCTACGTTTGCCCCGTGCTTCGGTACACCTGTTCAAACTCATCTTAGCCATCAACCAACTAGCTCAGTTCACTATTATTCCATGAAGTATACTGCCATGTCTTCCGGCAGTACATTCTTCGATTTGTTGCGTCTTGCGTCGAGCGACAAGTCGATAACGGTAACAACCCGGTTGAAAACGATCGCCGCCAAAAAGTAATGCAATGCTGCGCATGGTAATGGAGTCAATTTTAGTTTATGCTGCCGTGCTGTGCACGATGTGACGTGACACCTGGCGCTGCGTGCATAGAATATTGTAACCTCTACCAGCTAAAATCACGGAAATGAGTACAGCCTGCCAGCACCCTTCCTTCATCCGCATTGACGTCCCCAAGATACTATTCTAACACGTACTCGTGGACATTTCTGGCCCCGATTCAGGGTTGTGTTCCTTGTTATCGCGCGAGCTTACGTTACAGACGCCGCAGGCTTCTTGCATCACGGTGTGGCATATTTTGCCATGGAGTGGCCCCGCGACTGCCCACGTACTATAACCGATGCTTCTTGATGCAAGCTGTAAAACTTTAAATATAAACTCTGGCGTTTTACCTGACAAAACTGACATCTCATACGAGGCACGCCACTGTGCGAAGAAGTCTGGATAAATTTCGTCCAAGTGGAGTTCGCTAACGTGCGCGCAATTGTAAGCACACAAGTGTTTTTGCAACTCGCTCCCATCCAAACGCGGCGACCAAAGTCAGGATCGAACCCATGACCTCAAGCTCAGAAATGCAACGCCAGAATCACTAATGGCGTTTTTCACTGGTCGATTTGAAGCGGCCGCCGAAATCCTCGAGCGAGCGCTCCGGTTTCACAAATCCGAATCGGTCAGCGGAGCGCAAGAACGCTCCGCCGGGGATCACACAGGAAGTCTGCGTACACGTCGCACAAACTGGTTCCGGAAACCATGCCCGACATCCGCTCTGTACGTTTCCACGGCAACCAAACTCGCTGTCCCCCGTGCGTAATTTGACCGCGGCAGTCGCAGAGTCCGTCATTTCCATGTCGCGCCCGCAAGCATTGTGCATGGACAACTTGCATAGAAGGCTTTGTACAGCACCTGCGTCACCTCGTAATCGCTGTCGGCCGAGCCCTCATCGCTAAACGCGAGTTATGCAGCAGCACCGAACGCAGTCATGTTGCGAAGCAACTCAATGTTGAGGGTACCAACCGGGTACCGGTTTCGCTTGAAGACGGATGTGACGCGAGCTATTTCCGCCCGAATCCGTGCCTCGGCGGCGGAGCAGGTGAGAGCGATCCGGCGCGGAGCGAGTTGATCCGAAACGACCAGTGCAACGCGCGAACCCGCTCCAGATCGAACAGTAAAATTTGGATTCCTTGCCGCAGAGCAAGAAATCCTGCTCCGAATCGACTAATGAAAAATGCCATAAGCTACCGCGGCTGGTCACAAGTCGGGTCCCTTCTGGCTTTTGTTTGGCTTTCTGACAGTCTGCAGTCGAAGCAGGTCACCATAGGACGCAATGCGCTGCCCTAGTAAATATTTTCTTCTATTTAGGTAAACTTTACACCCAAGATTCCTTTAGGCCTCATGTTTACAGTGTCACGAATGTGTTACCACTATCGAGGGCGAAAACTGACATTTAGCAAGAAAAAAAATTTTCAGTGTAGATATTCCTAAAACCTAGCATGCTCGAAGCGTACACTCATTCACTCACGTACTAGCGCTTTGGGAGACATCGGACATGAAGATTTGGCACCACTCTCTCAACAACCCACGCAGTGACTTTCAAGACAAAATGTAGCTACAACTACAAAATGTAACTCCGGTCTACGCAGCTGTGTGCTTTAGCATATCTCGTGCTACAGCCTTTCAAGAAGCGATGTGCTTCAACATAGTTTTCGACCCCCGAGAGTATAGTGGTGGCCGCACAGGCACAGACGGATAAAAGCTATGTCAGGAGCACCGTATCGCAATACAGCAAGCGAAAAAATTACTTTTGCTTCTTCATTTGTAATCAGTATTGCAAGCTCACTTCACTTTATTACCTTAAAGGCCCCCAGTATTGGGGGGTATTACATAAGGGGTGGGCTATAGCTAATAAAATAAATTAAATACACAAGGAAAATATGGTTAGGTACAAGTTTGCTCGCTGGTAAATATGTTAAGTATACAGTTCAATAACGTGGATGGGCAGGTAGTTGCAGTGATGTCGTGTGGAAGACCGTTAGCACTGCAGTCAACACCGAAGTTAGCACTGCCGTCAATACAGCACTGCAGTCGCTCCTTCGCTAAAGGGTACACGAGTGGTTGCAAACAAGAGGCGTCGCACAAGCATGCCAGAGAAAAGTGTACGTTGCTCACAACACCTTTAAGCACAGTAAGACGCTATATTGAAAGTCGCAAAAACCTGTCCCCGTAAAACTGTCGAACATGGCTACCGTAATATGAGTGCTAGGTTAAAAAAAGCACAAAGACGCGTTCAATAAAGATGTGTCATTCTTCCAGTCTGACGCGTGCTAGGACACAATGACCTATCTTACAAAATATGCCACAATATACAGCCTCTAACATGTACCTGTGTTCCGTTATATGATAGCCATGTCTCCAACCTCATAGGCGCCGTGACGAATCACTAAATCGCTGCAAACGAAATCGAATAAAGGTACGGCCGAAAAACGGCTCGAAAGTTTCAACTGCGCAAACTATATCTTATGCCTTCCAAAGGAAATCTGCAGAAATGTCTGACATCAGGGAATGGTTTGACTTTATTTCATTAACTCAAGTTATCCTTCAAGTAGTGGCAATCAAACGTTCAGCAAATGTGCGGCTGTCACAACAAAAGTTATGACCAACTGATTTTTAAAAAAGCTGATGAAAAACAACGATTCATAAATAACAATGATTCACAACAGTGTGTGGACTGCTCGCCCACTGTTGCGTTCATTGTGTACGTTGCGTCATATCGGATATAACAAATGATTGTGAAGATTATAGCTTGCCTGTGCTAATAAAAACCATCCAAATTTATTAAAGCTACATCACGCATCCATATACATATAACGACGCCCTCATGCAAACATCCTAAGATGGAGTAAGCAGTTCAACATGAATGGACGTAACAAAACCGCAGGTAAGATAAAAAAGGGAAAGGGAATTGCAGGACAAAGAAGTCATCGAGCCAGACGCTCAGCTGTTTGGTTCGCGTCTTAGTATATTGAATTGCATTTTGCAATTGTTATGATGATGACGGATTGACATCCCCTTCGGAACAGTGATAAATAATCACCTAGCCTGTTCGAGTTGCTTGCATACATGCCTCAGGTAAGTTATAGTTAGTTAAATGTGGTTTACTGGCGCAAAAGCGGCTAAGGCTATGCTGCGCCTAACACGAGGTGTTTTATTATACAATTTAAGAGGAGAAAGGCTGTGTTAATCTATATTTTGTGTAAAAAGCCTGTGTCGTCTAGGAATTTACGCAGGTCAGGTAATGGGACTATCGAATCATCTCCTAAAATTAAAGCAGGATGTAAAGGCAAGTGTATTTGATATAGGTTGCGCAAAAGGTTTCGTCTTTGTACCTCAATGTGTGTGCATGTGATTAATATGTGCCTGACTGTTAGCTGTTCTTGGCATTTTTCACATGTCGGTACGTCTTCTTTTGTAAGTAGATAAGTGTGTGTGAGGTGTGTGTGCCCAATGCGTAGTTGGCATAGAACTACTTCAAAGAAGCGCTCCTGGTGGTTGCACGACTTCCACTCACCAAGTACGGGTTTAGTGAGATGCAACTTGTTTTCTGTACAATGGTCCCATTCGTGTTGCCACTTTGACGTCAAGGCCTTCTTAATGGCACGGATACTATCTTTATATGGAAGTGTTGTGTTTATTATGTTTTGTGCGCTGCCATTGATGCACATCTATCTGCTGCTTCGTTACCCGGTATCCCAACATCACTTGGTACCCAGCAGCAGCGGATTGATCTTCCGTATTTGTTAAGCGCAACCATGTTTAGTATATCTCCTAACAGGGGTTCATACTCAGATTTCATATTTAGAGCCTTCAGTGTACTTAACGAATCAGTGTGTATGACTGTGTTTTTGTACTTGCCAGCAATAATCTTTTTAACTACTACCCATACAGCATAAACTTCAGCAGTGAAAACAGCGGCATGTTTTGGTATACGAATACTTTTTTCCCAATTTTCTGTTACGGCCCCTACACCCACGTGTTCTTTTGTTTTGGAGCCATCAGTGTAGAATTCCATGTGGTTTTGATATTTGTCCTGGAGAGCACGGAATTCTTGTATGATGTGTTCGTGTGGAGTGTCTCTTTTCTTTAAATGTGTTAATGTCCAGTCGCACAACTGTGTGAAATCGTACCACGGGGCCAACCGTTGCGGTTTCTTGGCAACCTAGAGGACTTCGTGGGGAATGTCATAATCCCGACAGTATTATTCGTACAGCAGGACAAGTGGCCTAATCATGTTCGGTTTATTTGTATAGTGTAAGCGTGAGTTCCATTGTGGGAGGATGTTGTAGCATATGTGCTGCGGTAATGACTGAATTCTGAGTGCGTACGAAAAGGTGAGTAATGCTCTGCGCTGCTGTAAGGAAGGTTCATTATACTCGACGTATAAGCTTTGAATAGGTGAAGTTCTGTAGGCACCACTTGTCAGTCGCAGTCCAAGGTTATGTACAGGATCAAGCCATTGGATGTAGGACTGTCTGGCTGAGCCGTAAACCACGGAGCCGTAGTTCAAAAGGCTACGCACAAGAGGCCGGTAAATACGTAAAAGACAGGTTCGGTCGGAACCCCAGTGCTTATGGGATAAAACTTTAAGGATATTTAGAGTTTTATTTGCTTTAATCTTTAGTGTTTTAATGTGGGCTAGGAAGTTCAGTTTGGAGTCAAAAGTTACTCCTAAAAACTTATGGTCTTGTTTCACCGGCAGTATGACGTCATTAAATTCAACGCTGGATCGCTGTGTAGTCCTCGTTTGTGAGAGAACAAAACAGTGACTGTTTTCTGTGTGGAGAAACGAAAACCATTTTTGTTAGCCCATTGTGTAAGTTTATTTATTGTCATTTAAAGCTGCCTTTCACAGGTTGGCAAATTTGAAGCGCGGCAAGCCACTTGGAGATCGTCTACGTAAACAGAGTGCATAAGAGACGACGGTATAATCATATTGACTGAATTCATCTTTACTATAAACAGAGTCGTGCTGAGATTACACACACATTTACAGCTGTTGTCTCTAAGATGCTCTATTAACGCCGCTCATCACTCACATTTTTGGTGTGCCCACCAAACCGAATACCAAAACTCTAATGGTCGAACGTGTTATTTCAGTCAGACTACAAACTAAGTGGTTTGATCACTGACTAAGCAGAAACTGCATTTTTCGTATTCCCCGTGATTCTCTTGTTCAGAATGCCACAATCTGAACAACGAACCCGCGTGAGTTCCGTGACGTCGGTTAATTTCTCCATTTGTAACTAACGAAAAGTATTTACGCGTTTTTTATTTTTTAAATTCTACCTAATTGAACAAGTTTTCGTTGAACGCTGACTATACAGCGGTTCACAGCATTTGCCTTTCTTGAAAGCTGCGACTTTTTGTAGGTATTTACTCCATGACAGAAATCAGTGCTGCGTTTCGGCCTCACAATATGCACGTAAAAATGATACTTACAATTCTTTGCCCATATCACTGCCGCAGTGCAACTGTAACAGAAAAACCCATGTAAAGGTCTAAAAGCAATCAAGAAGGAGTATGCTTATCTAGAACAATTATTCAGGTGGGAACAAGATCACCAGAATCAAGTGTACAAGGGGAGCAAAAATGAACCACGCGCGTACGGCACACATGTTCGTGTCCTCATGGGGGGCCAACTTTTGAAAACTACGCGCGAAATCACCGCATTCCACACATACTACCTTAGGGTTGTGAAACTTGGCTAATTATAAAGAAGCTTGCGATAGAGCAAAGGGCAGCGCCGCGAGCGTTAGATAACAGGCGTAGCATTTCCAGATAGGAGCACGACAGTGTAGATTAGAGAGTGAACTCGGGTGGCTGATGATGTGGTTTAGACTAAACGGAAGTGTTGCACGAGGCATGCAATGCCGAGAAGATAACCCGCGGCATGTCTTACTAGAATCATCAGCAAAGCAAGTTGAACGCGTTTGAGTATTGCAGCTGACTAGGAGATGAGATGAGATCGAGGAAATTGAGGGAATATTACAAAATCATCTGACGCAAGAAAAGATCATTATATATTGCTGGTGTGAACGTGACTCTGCCGTTATAAGCTACTGCGTGACAGAAAGAGAAAGGATAAGAACGAAGTACCATGAACCATGCATAAACAAGAACAGAAACAACAACTATAACCATGCATAAAACAAGCTGGCTACTAAAACCGATCGCGTCTTGTCCCATCAGACCGACTTTCTTCACCTACTCTTGGTTCTCCGCACCAGTAAGATGATCACCACAATAATAGCTGTTGTGATGATGACGGATAATTATGATGAAAAATACAAAGAAAACAGGGGCGTTACACATCGCCGGATAGTACTTGACACTACCGCCGCCATAATGAGGATGAATACGACGATGAAAGTGGTGGTAGGGGTGTGGTGGCGAAGATTGATGACTGTCATGAAGACATGCTCGGGTATGAATTGAGAGCGCGATTTTGCACTGCTGTGCATAATGGCGATGAGGGTGGTTATTATTGATAGTGATAGTTATGAAGACAGGATTGTATTGCAGTATGGAATTTGGTACTACCACTGGTAAAACGATTATGAGGACGATTCCCAATAAGTTAAAGGCAATGCCCAATATGGAAGCCCGTTTCGACATCCCTAGCCCTTTTACTGCGATTACCATTCTTAGGGCACTTGATGCACTTGATGCACTTTCAGGGATTCCGTCTGCCGGTGTCTCACTGTTTTTCTGCCAACTAGGGTCAATAAGAGTGGGTAGTATTTGGATGTAATGTATAGCCCATGGTGCAGCTGTGCTGAAGGAACAGGGTGGCGCCAACTTCGCTCACTGGGTATCTGCCGCTGTTTAACGAACCACCATGATGCTATATTTAAGCACTGGTTGTGTACCACTTGGTGTGTGCCACTTTGCAGTGGACGTGACAGCAACTGGTGACAGAGTCACTGATTACGTGCCACTAGGTATGTGTCGCTCTTCCCTGAATCTCTTTGCAACCACCCAGGCATGTCTAGCAACTAGCTACGTATGTGCCACGTTTTTATGACAAAAATATCCGATAGTGCTTCTCCGGTGCCCGGAGGAATCAAACTGGTGTCACGCGCCGACTTTGAGGCAGCACCGCTATATGGTGCAACTTGTGCAGTCGGGAGCGCGAGGGAAGAACCCGGCTGCGTGCACGTCACTGCGATGGCAATACGGCGTGTCGCTAGATTGCTTCAATGCTGGATAATTGCTTTAACTTCAGCATTCATTGTGAGATAGGCTCTGCAAGATTCCTAGACAACACTAAGTAGTATATCTCAAATGCAGAAAAATAGATACTGTAAACGATTGCGACGCAAGATTTACCCGGATAAATTAGAAGGCGCTGGCACCTGCGACCTAGCTGGGCCACAGGTCCTATATCCTCTCGTTTTTCAAAGTGACGAAACGAACTTACACACCGCGCATACTACAAAATGACCAAAACAACACCTCCTGTTTAACTCTAAAACCTAACACTCGGTCATACAGCGATCTGAATTTTTTCCGAGCTTCGACAGGCCAAACTGCGTTTTTCTTCATTTCGAGCAAGATCACGCGACGACTGATACATCGCAGTGTGAATAAAATTATATCCAGTTCTCGGAAGTATAGCGCCCTCAAAGAGCAGGTGTACGCCATGGACTCACCAAGGCCCAGTTGTAGAAGAAGAGCTGCGTGGAGCTGAGGTCGCTGACCCAGTCTATACGGAACTCAGGACGTGGGAATGCCTTTTCGAGGACCATGCGCTTGTAGTACTATAAAGCCAGAGAAAAAGAAAGAAAGAACGAAAATAGAAGTTGTCCAAAACACGGTGGTCACAACGTGTTTTTGCTTCCAATCATTCGCGAATCGATCATTCACAGCACATGCATCCCACAAAAGCACAGCCTTCAAGATCTGTTTTTGTCACTTAGAGGCTTCTTTTACTTAGTCGCAAGGACGTGGATTAAAACACTGCCTATTAAAAAGGGTACGTCGCTTCGATACCGCCACCTTGGCTACTTGGGCACTTTTCTTTCTTTCAGATTTCTTACATAGGAGTGCTGTGATCTGCTTAGACGGCTACTGCATCGGTAAAAGAGCATTATCCAGTTCACATTCTTCCCAAACGAGCCAGTCTTAGTGATGACATCCGCCGAGTGCAGCTCGGATGATCATGATTTGAACACAATGTAGGCTGATGATTACGTTAGGAAAGGGCGCAGATCTACACAAAGATAATGTATACTGACCAGATTCTAATCGTTCTGTGTGTGTAGTGACTTTTGAAGGAGAGGAAGAGAGAAGTGCAGTGCCGTAACTGTCTCTCAGAGGAGGACACCTCAACAGCACTGCACAGGGAAACGGGAGTGGGGAGAGAAAGATCACGAAGAGAAGGAAAAGAAGGCGGAAAAAAAATAACAAGAAGGTTGAAGAAGCAATGCGGGGCTTGCAGCCGCGCTCTCAGCTGCGTGTCACAGCAAAAGTCAAGTAGGGCAGGAAGAACTTTCTTGACAACGGAAGGGTGGGCTGCCGGAAAGTGCTCTCTCCGAGTCACAGGGCAGTCCCACACGACGGTATGATGCAAAGAGCGCAGTGCGCTCAACATCGAAGGCCGGGCACCGGAGCAGAAGGTGCTAAAGCGTCTCCTCCTCGCCGCAATCCAAGCACGCGGGGCTGCCTCTTCCGTGCAGTCTGTGCATTCTGGCGGCCGTGTTGTAGCAGCCGACGTGCAGCCGGAGGAGAAACGAGCGGTCCCAGCGGGAGAGACCCGCGCGGGGGAGGAGGCGAGGGGGCGTACCTGCAGCAACGCGCGGATCCGGATGCTGCGCGCGGAGGATGCGCAGTATCGCCGTCTTGGCCACGTTGAAGCGGGTGGCGGAGCTGGCGAGGAGGAAGCGAGTCGAGAGAGCTTGCTTCGCGAGGGCGTCAGCCGCTTCGTTCCCGGGCAGGCCGATGTGCGCGGGGACGGGGAGCCACTGCAATGCCAAATCGCAGCCCTGATTTATGAGATGGCGCAGTTTTGATCCCACACGCTGCACAAGCGGAAGACCGGCATAGTCCTTCCTCATCATGCACAGAGCCGCACGCGAGTCCGACAGTATCGCGGCAGACGAGACACCGCACTGCTGAAGAAGTAGGTCAGCCGCGAGGTCAATCGCCGCGAGTTCGGCGACTGTCGACGAGGCAGGAAAACGAAGGCGGCACTCTCGAGACGCAGAAATGTCCGGTGCCGTGCACGCGGCAGCGGCGGAACCGTCACTGGACACGGATCCGTCAGTGTACACTAGGAGTCGGTCGCGTAGATGTTCGAAGATCAATGCAGCCGTCTCCTGCTGCATGGCACACAGTGCTGTTTGTCGCTTGCTCTTGACGCCCGGGACGGTGATGTTTACGTCGAGGAGCGCGAAGGCGTGCGGCGAAGGCGGCAGGGGGAGGAGTTGAGGCAAAGAGGCGATGCGAGTGCTGAACTCGGTGGCACGTTGGCCCATGCCCGAGCCCTCGAGGTTCTGGAGGCGGCACACGAGACGCTGACCCTGTGGCGACCGCTGCAGACGCTCGATGTGGTCAAGCGCTTGTTTCCGCGCGCGAAGTGAGAGCGGCCAGTTTCCCGCTTCGGCGAGAGTTGCCCCCACTTGCGAGAAGCGGGGAAGCGCGTACATTTGGCGAACTACGGTGCGGTGCTCGAAGTCGACGGCCTTCCAGTTGGCTGCACAGGCGTTGGTGAGTGGGAGCGCGTAGAGCGCTCGCGACGTTGCGATCGAGTTGTAAACTAGGAGCGCTAGATGCGGTGTGCAGCCGCGGCCTCGGACGAGCAGGGAGCGTGTGGCGCCTGCGACTTTCCTGGAGTCCCTGCAGAGTTGTGTGGTGGCCACGTTAAATTTGAGACGGCAGTCGATGTGGGGGCCGAGGTATCGGATTCTGCCACGGAAGGGGGGCTTCCGCGCTGCGTGCACTTCGAAGCGTGCACGGCTCGCACGGGGATGAATTAGTAGCGCCTCGGTTTTTGACGCCGAGAGCTGAAGCCCTATGCTGCCGAGATATTCGTCCACTGCGTTGATCGCCGACTGAAGTGATTGGTGCAATTGGTAGCGATGGTACGTGGGCCCGCAAGCAAAAAGAGCGATGTCATCAGCGTAAATCGCCACACGGATTTCAAAGGCTGTCAGCTTCGGGATGAAATCAGGGAGCTTTGCCAGCGCCAAGTTAAAGAGTAAAGGGCTGAGGACACTGCCCTGAGGAACACCAGAAGTCACGCTACGGGGGTTGCTGAGCGCGTCACCCACGCGCACTCTGAGCGTTCGGTCGTTAAGAAAGGCCGAGACATAGTCCAGTAGGACTATGTCTCGCAGCTATGTCTATACGCAGCTCGCAAAGCGCTTGAATGATGGTGCCGTGCGGGAGGCCGTCGAACGCGCGTTCCGCATCGAGCAGCACCAGGTATCCGGCTTCGTGGCGGCTTGCCGCGTCCTCGAGCGTAGCGACGTCCGCGATGGAATCAGCTGTCGAGCGCAGTCGGCGGAAGCCGCTTTGTTCAGGGGCAAAGGCGTCTAGGGCGGAGGCAATCCATTCAAGGCGGCGCAAAGCCATAGACTCTATTGTTTTGCCGGGTACCGAGGTCAGCGATACTGGGCGATAGGAGTTGATGTTCGAGGCTGGGTTGTCGCGCTTGAGAATGGGAACGACGATCGCCTCTTTCCAGTCGGCGGGAATGCTGCCGCTGCGCCAGACCGAGTTGAAGACCTCGAGAAGTGACGGAAGCTGAGCTGCGTCAATGTTCCTGAGGACTTGATGAGTAACGCCGTCGGAACCGGGAGCGGAGCGACGTTTGCGTCTGTTCAAGACAATTCGCAACTCGCTGAGGGTGAACTCATCAGAAAACAGCACTTCTACATGCTCCAGAATTGCGCTCGTTGGGAAATAGCGCATAGGAGCGAGGCGTTCTGCCATGTTGTGTGGCGGAAGTTCGACGGCGGCTTTGACAGGGCACACACACAGACGGCGGAGCGAACGTATCTGCGAAGAGTACGGCTAATTGCTCGGCACTCAAGCCCCGGGCCACTGTGATGGAGAGTGCAGGGTGGCGGGGCATCTTGAGATTAAGTAGGACGGCGAGAATGCGCCGGTGGCGTGCTTTGTCGCGAGTGTCCTCCAAGGAGAGGCAGAGACTCTGCCAGCTCTGGTTGCGACGCTACCTGGCATGATGACGGCACGTGGCATCAAGGCGGTTGTAAAGTGTCCAGTCCTCCACCTTGTCGCTTTTGATGGCGCGGCGTTCAGCGCGTCGGCGTGCCGCGCGTAAGTTCAGAAGTTTGATGTCTGGCGCCGGTGTTCCAGCGGGCACCGTACACGACTTGGTCGCGGCGACAACGCACCTCGAAATGTGCGTGAGAAAGTCGGTGTTCACCGGAGGGGGTGTGGCACAGAGCGTCCTGAACAGAGACCAGTCGGTGATGCGATAGGTACAGGTCCGGTCGCGGCTCAGACCGAGCTGGTCAAGCGGGGCCGGCGTACCCACTCATAGTGGCACCGTTCGCTAACCAGCGATAAGTCTATCACACTTCCGCGCACCTTCCGACGCACGAAAGTGGGACTGCCGGTGTTGATCAGCAGGCCAGAGGAGTGGATAGAGTTCAGCAGGTTCCTGCCATTAGGCTCACAGCGGCTGCTGCCCCATGCCGCGTGGTGAGAGTTAAAGTCGCCGCACACAACACAGTCACTAGTGATGCGCGCGGTAAGGCTCTCCACGAAAGACGTATCCCATCGCTGCACGGGTTTCACGTACACGCTGGCAACACATGTGTCGGCCCCCCCAACGCGCACAGTCACAGCCACACACTCTACGGAGGTGGGAACGATGTCGGCCACACGAACGACGGCTTGGGCAAGGCGCGCGAGGACGTAAATAGACGTGCGGGAGCGAGCGGGTGGATGGAGCGGATCACAGCACTGCACGTTGGCGCAAGTCCGTAACTCGCAGGTGGTCGCACTGTGGTATTCCACGAATCCAGGAAGGTTGCACTCCCCGTCGCGCGTGCGTGTCTCTTGCAACGCGAGCGCGTCGTACTCGTGCAGGAGTAGGTGTTCGGACAGTGCGGCACGCCGTCGGCGCAGCGAGCGCACGTTCCATTGCAGGATGCGCGGCCGACGTTTAGCTGGTCGACTAGCCATGGTGATTGTGTCGCTGTTGACATGCCACTGCCTGCAGGCAGATGGCTCGGAGCGGATGGTCAGCTGGCAGCATGGTGCTGACTGCTTGCATGGTGAGCAGCAGGTTTTCTACCAGCTGATCCATAGTAGTTTGGGCGGGTGGAGCAGCAGTATCGTGCGTCTGTTGGCGTTGAGAAGCACGAGGGGCTGGTACCGGATGCCTGGGTGCAGGGCTGGGGCCCTTCAGCACGCTCGCACAGGACCGCGCCGGAGATGAGGAGGACTGCTGCGGCTGCTTCTCCTGCCGGACTGCTGCCCTGACAGCACGCCTCGACAATGCCGAGGTGGAGGAAGCCATGATGGTGGCCACCTCCCGTTCTTCCTGCCATTTGGGGCAGGCGGGAGTGTCAGCCCTATGAAGGCCCCGGCAGTTCCTGCAGCGGACTTTCTGGCAGGAGGCAGCCTCCGCGTGGCTCTTGCCGCATGAGATGCAGTCGGTCAGCCATCTGCAGGACTCCAGCACGTGCCCGAGGCGGCCGCACTGCCGACATTGCACCGGACGGGGCCTGGCAGGCCTCACCCTGAAGCCGAGCTTGAAAAGGCGCACGTGTTCAGGGGGGACCGGTCCCGCGATTCGGATGGTGATGGTGCTCTCCTCCCTCGTTGCCGACAGCACGGGAACGCTCGATTCGATGGCTCCCAGCAGGTCTGTGTCCGCGGGTAACCCGACTACCCCGTGCAGGAAGTCGGTGCTCTTGCCGCGCTCGGGTGGCAGTCGGGCAGTCACTGGGATTCCGTGCAGCTCAGTGACTGCCAGCAGCTCCTCCAAGCACTCCCGGGTGGTAGTATCGGCTGCCACGTGTTGCGTTTATGGTTAACGCGAACCACTGCAACACCGGGCCGCGAAGAGAGAGTTACAGCGAGTGAGAGGCGCGGTGCTCCTCGGAAGGTTCCGCCGGGCGCCGAGGGACGGAAGAGCACCGTACCGACGACCGCAGGGTCAACCGGAAGTGCAGCAGCCTCAAGGGCTCGTGCATGCCGCCGGTCTCTCTTTGACTGCACCAGCGTGAAGTCGTACGTGATGGGCTCGCGGGCGGATGGTGTCGCTCTCTGTACTGCGGCTGTAGGCACGCTGGGCGTGACCAGGGTAGCGGGTGGGCGCCGCGAGTCGTCCGTTGCGCCGTGAGACGAACGGGAAACATGGGCAGGCTCCTTCCTCTTCTTCTGCTTCTTCTTCTTCCCTTTGGCTTCGGCCGCGAAGGCTGGCATGGTGAATCCTACAGAAACCACGCCGCTGGGTTATCAGGGCCCTGATGTGACGAAACAGTGGGTGTTGCGTCCCTGAGCTCCATCGCGTCGGCAGCGCTTTCGTTTGCAGCTGATTCGCTAGCAGACGCTGCAAGGGACGCGCCGCCATCAGGAGCAGACGGCGCGTCGAGGATGGTGCCGGGCGCGCCCTTGCTCGGAGGGGACGCGGAGGAGGCGGCTGTAGACTCGGCGGGATGTCGAGAAGTGGCGCTCGCCCTTTTTGGAGGGCCTCCGTCTTGGACTGCAGGCGGAGAGGAGGTGGCGGCTGTTTCGCCCGAGTGCGCGGAAATGGCGCTGCCTTGGTCCGGTTGCTGCACGTGGCAGCTGGCTGCCGTGTGCTGCTTCGGGCTGGGGGAAGAGCTTGACGACTGCTTACGTCGCCCGGTTGGCTCCTCGTCCACACTCTCCGTCTCGCGGGCGCGTTTCCGGGAGCTGGACATATCCATGTCCTCGTCGTCGGAGGGGGGGAGCGAGACCGAAGCATTGGGCTCCTGTACTGGGGGGCCGTCCTGGAGAGGCTTCGAAGCGGTAGTAGGCAGAGGGGGATCCACAGGGAGATCGATGGTGGTGGCCCGCTGACTGAGCCACTGGCTCGGCAGACGAGTGGCGTTCGTGTTGTCCACTTCTCTACTCTTGTGTCCTGTCTGCACGCCTCACTTCTATTTTGCATAATGAGTGGCACGAAGTTCCAGGTCCTCCCTTGCCCGGGGTTCGTCGAGGGTTACAGGGCCGAGTGTCACCAGGCTCAAACTGGCATGGCGACGGTGGCGAACGCGTGGCGGGCGCTCTCCGAGCGAAGCGAAAACCATCTTGGCCCGAGACTTCAGAACGGCACGCAGCCTATCATATCTTCGGGGAAACGACCCTCGTTCGTTGGACGCGTCGGCTTCGGCTCACAGTGCACGTGCAACGCCTGTTGCTCGTGCGGAGTCGAGCGGTGTCGGACTCCTTTCATGCGCCGTGAGCCTGCTGCACGTGCGACAGGTGTTCTCCCCGGCGGACCGCCGTGGTCTCGCGCGGCGTTAGGCGTAGCAAGGCGCGGGATGGTCGGCGAAGATGAAGCTCGAAATCTTGACCAAAACGAACTCACATTTAATGTAGGTAGTATCCGCTGGTTCCTTGAATCATGCCGATTCTATCGGCGCAAAATGAAAGGGGTGGGTGGCCTTTCTTGTAGAAATGAGCGCAGGATGCAGGAGCCCATGTGAGGCACGTCATTACTCCACGGCCCCCTCCTACTCTTTCTCCACTATGCACCGTCTGTACACTACGCTGCGCATCTGCGGTCTTGAATGTCCGAAAACATTTGAACTCCACCATCTCTCGTAATAATTTACGCAAACAATGTAAAAAACTGTATAAAATTCGCTTAAGCAGCCTCTGGGACTTTACCCTCCAACTTCTTGCCAAATAATCATAATAATAATAATGACAATAGCTCGTTCGTAAGCAAATGGTTGCTCACTGCGGCGGCTAACCTGCATACGCCTAAGGCATATTTGTTAGGCTGGACAGCCTTAAGAGAAAACGTTCATGCGCAAAATCAAATACAGCACCAGCATTAAGTAATAAGGCACATAATCGCAAGCTAAGAACAAATCACGAAGCAGTAATAAAACAATTCTACTGGCGAAGTTAACGCAATTCGCAACATAGGTGCGCACTTGTGTACTGAAAAATAAGACGTAGGAATCGGAACAACACGATTTACTACATCTAACTAATATGCTATGCGTCTGGCACACAATTGCCTTGCCTAAGCAAGATAGGCAGTGTATCGCATCGTTACTTGCCATTTGCTCAAACAAACGAGGAATAATTACGGCGCGTGCTTTTCTTGTAGTCAGAAATACACGGAAAGCAACATGTTCCATTTATCGCCCGCACAGCATTTTCGCATTGAGCACTTTAATTGACTACATAATAACAATATAGTACATGACATCAAAGATAAAAAGTCAGAGTACTTCAGAATTCATCCTGCTTGCTACCTTTATGACATTGTGCACCGCAAGCAACACAGCGTTCAATATGCTGGGCACTATTAGTTGCGTTTACTCATCTTATACTAAAATTGTATGGCGTAAGTAGTCACATTTTAATATTAACACAGTGGGTCATTCGTGTGCCCTCATCTTCAATGAACAACCACAGACTGACCTCATTGGGAACAAATCTTGAAGAACTGCCTTCAAGTACTCCGCGAGACGCTAACATCCAGGCGTAATCCTAGGTACTTCTCATTATCCACACGTTCAACAGAAAGATAAAAACAATATAATAATAATATTTGGGGTTTTACGTGCCAAAACCACTTTCTGATTATGAGGCACGCCGTAGTGGAGGACTCTGGAAATTTCGACCACCTGGGGTTCTTTAACGTGCACCTAAATCTAAGCACACGGGTGTTTTCGCATTTCGCCCCCATCGAAATGCGGCCGCCGTGGCCGGGATTCGATCCCGCGACCTCGTGCTCAGCAGCCCAACACCATAGCCACTGAGCAACCACGGCGGGTAAAAACAATATACGCAATTGTTTTCATGCACGAAGACAGGGTGATGTGCCTCGATCCATCTGTGCGAGCTGCGCAAGCGCAATCCGTTTGTTTTAGACAGGTTCCAATAAATGTTATAATTACATAGCCTGGTTACCAATAGAAATATTTTACATAGGGAACCTACATTATGTTCTACAGGCCGAAACAACAGTCATATCAGTCGCGCATGCGCATGTATTTGGACAAATATCGAGTAGTAGAACGACCATTATTATAAATATTAAATAAAAGCAAATCCATAAGCAACCAGGGGAGAACAACAGGCTCGGCACTTAACTCGTCATAGAATTAAAGTAAACAAAGTGTTGCTAAGTCTGGGGTGCCCAGTAGACCAAAGTATTTCACCAATTGTCTCTGCACGTTGACGTCACATAGCACAAAGAGGTCTGGCAAAAGCTATAAGGTCAGTGCTGCGAGCAGCTTAACGAGACTCTCCGCAATACTCCTCGCACATTCTTCCGTTGCTTACGTACTCGATATACCCGCGTGAACAGGAGCACTGCCCTTCTTCCACTTACTCTGTATGCTGGCACCACAGATGCGAGGAGATGTATGTCCATGAGTGATTCCATCGTGGCCTGCCGGAGAAAAACGTGCACAAAATGTCCCTAAGCAACAAAAGGGCCGGAGATGTTCGCTCGGCTTTGCGCACAACTTTACTAAGGCGGGCAGAGTGAGAAATAAACAATCTAGAAGCTCTTCGTTATTTCGCTCTCATAATGCCAAACGAAACAACAATAGCGACTTACTCCACGCGTTATTGGCCTTACAATCGACGATGACAGCTGAGGTGGCGGCAGCGTCACAACATTCTACTCACTGTCTCCATCCACCGATGCACGTTCCCCACAAATTTGGCACCGTGTTACGGACGACGATCGCCAACACTGCATCAACTGTCGTTCGGTAAAGCGTGTGCCTTGCACAAAGATGCAGCAGGAGCGGCTGTGTCATCAGAGCGCCCCGTACCATCTGTGATCAATGCCAGCTGCCCGTCTGATCGGGAACATCAGCTTCAGCAAGCTATATAACCTAGGATCATCGCGGAATTATTCATTTTGCAGTGCAGGTGACGACGGTGCAAAATTCTACTGATTATCTCGTGCCGCCAGCGCAGGTTGGTTAAATTCGCATCGGCGTGTAGCATGTTTTTGATATTTGTTTGCCGCCCCCATTGCTGTCAAGGCAAAATGCCAACTCGGGCTTAGGTGCGAAGAAATTTAGAGCCCCTGTTCAAAGAAGCTAGGGGATTGCGTAACAACTTCTTCCTACTTATTGCATTATTTCATTCATCACGCAAAGGACACTCAGCGGGAAGATCTTGGTTAAGAAAATGAGGAAGTCGCGTGAACGAAGGGGCAGCTGACAACATAGGTTGCTGAATTTCAACAATATTCACGAATGAACGATTTTAAAATCAAGGGAGTGGTCGAAAATGAAGGGCGAAAGCTGCGACCCAATTCTTCAACTGCGCTTTTCAATGCAGCAGCAGGCGGAGGGAAAGTGGCGGTGCCGCCCGAAAGGCGTAGCTCCGATTGCGACAGCAAATTAGTAGATTTATGTACAAAGTAAGATAGCAGAACTGAAGTTCAACAGCGCGAATAAAAGAAGGACACCAGGAAACAAGTACCACCGACAAGCGCTGTCTGCGGTGTTTGTTTTCTCGTGTCCTTGTTTTATTCGCGCTGTTCAACCTCAGTTCTAAATATGAACCAACTAGCCCTCATCAAGATCTAACTAAGGATAGTAGTTTTATCGGCCGTATAAACTTCTAAACATTCGCTACTGACTAAATTAACAATGACAATGTGTAAGCGTGGCTGAACGAGGACGTAGAAAGTAACAGACACACCGAGACAGCGCTGTTTTGTATGTCTGCTTCGTTCTACATCCTCGTTCCGTCGCGCTTTCACATTCTGTCATGGATTCAATCAAACTATCCCGTCAACGTGTTTTAAGTAAATTACCAAGCACGGTGTTACGCGCGCACAGGTAAATATGAATACATCTCGCTCGATGAGCGCGGGAAATTGCTGTCAAAATTCTGAAGTGAGGAATCGCGGCTTAACTTTCATGCATTTCTCGCTTCAACGCGAACGAAACGTCGAAAGCACAGCGCACACGAACCTACCGGCACTACGCTCGCTCTGCAAAGATAGCAGATCGCTTTGAAGATGAGGCCCGCACGGGCGCGCACTTCGGACGCTTAGGCGACCGCTTTCGAGACACGCGAGCGCCGTCGACGCGTCCCGACGGCGTCTGTCAAAGGCGTCTACTATGGCGTCCGCGATTCGCGTGGCCAACGCCATACGAGACGCCGCGCTTGTCTCCAGTCTATGAAACGGCCGGCCAGGAGGACATCGAGGCACCCTAGCAGCCGCTGGAGAAGAACGCCCATCCGCCCTCGCCTGACTCCACTGCGTCGCCCGCGTCAGGAGAAGGCACGCATCCAGGCCGCGTTCCTCGCTCGCGCACCTCCCACTCTTTCACTCGCACATACATCATAGGGCGCGCGGCAACGGTTTTATAGCCCTTGGACGTCATACGAAACCTGACGGCGACACCGACGGCAGAAATGCACCTGGAGTGTTTATATATATTATATAATAACTACACCAGTCGATGTTCCATCATAGACACTTTTAGAATACGGGCCCCAAATGTTTGGGGCCCAAAAAAATAGCGTTGAAGACACTACGAACGCGCGTGAAGAAAAGTGCACATGGGTTTTGCATCGGGCACACTATTCCACTGATTTAGCGGACTCCCCAAAAGCTGCAACAAAAGATTTGCGTCAACAAACATGGCGGCATCCATCGAGGCGACAGCTGTAACCTAGCATCAAACTGGGCTCGAGTCGTGATAACGTGTGAAATTCGCAAGCTAGGAGAACTGACTTGGGTTATCATTCTTATAGCGAAGCTGCATACCTCTACCGTCCAAGGAAATTTCCGTGTCGTAAGCAAAAACTCCCTATACGTGGGCTGATCCCGGAGACCGTGCAATGCCGGGCCGACCCACGGCGGAGGTGAAGCAGGCGTTAAGCACTCCCCATACGTGGGCCGATCCCGAAGTTAGTGCAATGACGGCTCGACCCACGGTAGAGGTGAAGCAGGCGTCAAGCACTCCACATGCGTGGGCCGATCCCGAAGATAGTGCAATGCCGGCTCGACCCGTGGCGGAGGTGAAGGCGCCAAGCACTCCCCATACGTGGGCCGTTCCCGAAGATAGTGTAATGCCTGCTCTACCGGCGGCGGAGGTGAAGCAGGCGTCAAGCCTTCCTCATACGTTGGCCGATACCAAAGATAGTGCAATGCCGGTTCAACCCACGGCGGAGGTGTAGCAGGCGTCAAGCACTCCCCAGACGTGCGCCAATCCAGAAGAACGTGCAATGCCAGTTCGACCCGCGGTGGAGATGAAGCTGGCGTTAAGCACTTCCCATACGTGGGCCGATACCGAAGATAGTGCAATGCCGGCTCCACCCGCAGCGGAGGTGAAGAAGGCGTCAGGCACTCCCCATACGTGGGCCAATCCAGAAGAAGTGCAATGCCGGCTCGACCGGCGGCGGAGGTGAAGCAGGCGCCAAGCCCTCCGCATACGTGGGCCGATCCCGAAGATAGTACAATGCCGGTTCAACCCGCGGCGGAGGTGAAGCAGGCGTCAAGCACTCCCCATACATGCGCCAATCCAGAAGAACTTGCAATGCCAGTTCAACCCGCGGTGGACATGAAGCTGGCGTTAAGCACTCCCCATACGTGGGCCGATCCCGAAGATAGTACAATGCCGGCTCCACCCGCGGCGGAGGTGAAGCAGGCGTCAGGCACTCCCCATACGTGGGCCAATCCCGAAGATAGTGCAATGCCGGCTGGACCCGCGGCGGAGGTGAAGCAGGCATCAAGCACTCCACATGCGTGGGCCGATACCGAAGATAGTGCGATGCCGACTCGACCCGCGGCGGAGGTGAAGCAGGCGTCAAGCCTTCCGCATACGTGGGCCGATCCCGAAGATAGTGCAATGCCGGAAAGAAAACGCAAGAAAACGCGCACCAGCACCTCAGGGCATCGCGCGAACGCCGCTGTTGCCCGTGATTGGTCGGGACCGCTTTGACGTAATTCACGGGGATCGCCGGTCGGCGCCGCCGTTTCAGAGCATAGCACGCTGTTCTGTTCTGGCTTCACTGCTCAGTTGTAGGCATTATGGAACGTTCTCGCTGTCCCGGAGAGCTTGTATTTTCGCCGTACATGTTCGAACCGACAGCCCATACAGAAAACGATGGCGGCAACGGGGGCAACGACGATGTTGAGTGTGCCAACAGCGAGAGCGATGTGTGCACCTTCTCGCGAGTTGGAAATCTTCGCTGGTACATATCTCTTTTCATGTAGCTGCACGTTCCAATGACGGGAGAAAAGGCGCGCTAAAGTGTCACTGGGAACTTTCTACTGTAAGAATGCCGAAGCACTAACATCTCATTAGATTGTAAACACGGGTGCAATTCGGCGATGTAATGCACCTTGCCGCTGCTTGTCTAATGTTCCGTGGTTTTTTGCGTGTTGATACACGATCGCGAACATCTGCCTGTGTCACCCTGGCTGCTTCAAACTCTTCAATTGGTGATGGTAGTGGAACAGGTTCATCAGGGCTCGGTTCTCAAGGTGCTCTGCTAGAACCTGAAAGAGTGCAAGGCATGGATGTCATGAATTTCAGCATATCATGCATATCAGCAAACATGACAACAGTTGTATTACTTACAGTAATTGCAATACTTTTTTAGTAATTGATGTGATGGACTAGTAGTCTAGTGATTTAGTAATGTGAATAATTTGGTGTCTGTAATTTTATGGCTAAAGTAATTTATTTATTGCGTTAAATATGCACCAGTAAGCTGTGTACGGCGCCAGAACGTTGGTAGTGTGAGGTGTCGTGGAGGCACATGGGGGGGAGGGCATGAAATGTTGGCAAGTGTATGTTAGCTTGAAGAAAGGTTGGCGTCCCTTTATACCTTGCTTTTTGTTTCTTGTGTGCATGAAAACGATTTGGAAGCAATCGTAATGTAATACCATTACTTTTTTGAAAGCGGTAAATGGTAATGTAATTCAAATCAATGAGCGTAATCAGAAAGTAATGAGTGATGTATTATATTTACTTTCAAATAATATTTTCCCGCAATAATAATTGCCCGCATCGTTGTCAACCTCCGATGACAATCACTGTCGCAGAAATGGTACGAGCACAGCACAGTTGATTTCGTCGGCAAGCAATTATCTCTCCCCACCGCACGGACCCACTGCGCTGCAAGTTTCTTGTCCTTCGGGAACATGTGAAACACCACATCGTCTCTCCCGCCTGCGTTCGCACAGCCGAATGCTGCACAGAGCGAGGGCATGTTGGGCGCCCTTGGCTGTTGGCACTGACAAAGCACAGAAAGGAAGCACATTTCACGAACATCGCAAAAGAAAAACGTGAGTGGCGGCTGGTCTCTCGTAGCGTCGTTTAGTAAAGCGCAGGACGGAAAGAAACATGCCAGCGCTTGCCAGCACGCCGGTCCGGCAGTATGGTCCCCGGTAATAACGTCACTCTCGCCGGTTCTCTCCTCCGGCTGCCACCTCACCCGGCGCTCCGGGAAGCGACGGGGGCGTGTCCGCGAGGTAGATTTAGAAAGCGATTTCTGCCCTTTGTATTGACAATACAAAGAAAAAATTTCAGAACCGTAAATTAATAGGTCTGTTCTTCCCAACCCCAGCAATTCATAGGAATTGAAAACCGTTTCAGCTTCCCTTTGAGCACTCCGCATACGTGGGCCGATCCAGAACATAGTGCAATGCCGGCTCAACGCACGGCGGAAGCGAAGCAGGCGTCAGGCACTTCCCATGCGTGGGCCAATCCAGAAGAAAGTGCAATGCCGGCTCGACCCGCGGCGGAGGTGAAGCAGGCGTCAAGCACTCCCCATACGTGCGCCAATCCAGAAGAACGTGCAATGTCGGCTCGACCCGCGGTGGAGATGATGCCGGCGTTAAGCACTCCCCATAGGTGGGCCGATCCCGAAGATAGTGCAATGCCGTCTCCACCCGCGGCGGAGGTGTAGCAGGCGTCAGGCGCTCCCCATACGTGGGCCAATACCGAAGAATGTGCAATGCCCAGCCGACCTGCGGCCGAGGTGAAGCAGGCATCAAGCACTCCCCATACGTGACGATCCCGACGATAGTGCAATGCCGGGCCGAACCCCGACGGAAGTGAAGCAGCCGTCAAACCCTCCCCACACGTGGGCCAATCCAGAAGAAAGTGCAATGCCGGGCCGACCCGGGGCGGAGGTGCAGTTCGCCATCAAGAGGCCCACATACACAGCTTCTCTGGTCATCCTTCTTCACAGAGTGGAAGGCCACTGATATTTTTTTTAGCTAGCGTGTGTTATGGAAATTGATGGATTAGGCGCCGCTTATTCCGAATTAGATTGTCAATTTCATGGCTCATAACCCTTACACGGCTCAGCTTGACTGGCGAAGGCATGTAAAGTTGGTTACTTAAAACTAAGTGCAACTTATTGCTTGCTGCTAATAATATAACGTCTTAATAAAAAGAAAATCGCACATCCACCCGTTCGTAGCAAATGCCACAAAGGAAATCCATACGGGTTCCTCGAAAGAAAAGCCTCGCAGTTGAAGAAAAATTCGTCCTGAGGCCGGGACTCAAACCCGGGACCACCGCCTTCCCGGGGCAGTCACTCTACCACATCAGCTAACCAGGCGGCTAGCAGATGGCAGGGCGAAGTCGAATTGGTCAACAACTCGAAGCAAAGGCAAAAGTTTGATGTAATAGTTCTGCGGAAACCCGCAAGGTGGAGAGAAGTAATGAATAAAGGGAAAATCAGACATCCACCGGCTCGTAGCAAATGCTACAAAGGAAACCCATACGGCTTCCTCGAAAGAAAAGTCTCACAGTTTAAAAATTCCTCCTGGTCCAAGTTTCAAACTCCGGACCACCGTTTTCCGGGGCAGCCGCTCTACCATCTGAGCTAACCAGGGGGCTAGCAGATGGCAGGGCGTAGTCGAATTGGTCAACAACTCGAAGCGAAGGCGAGAGTTTGACGTAATAGTTCTGCGGAAATCCGCAAGGTAGAGACTTCGCCCTACCATCTGCTAGCTGCCTGGTTAGCTCAGACAGCAGAGCGGCTGCTCCGGAAAAGCCGTGGTCCCGAGATCGAGTCGCGGACCAGGAGGAATTTTTCTTCAACGTGAGCCGTCACCGTTAAATAAGTGCGGTGCTGCCGTCCAAGCATTGCTGGACACGTATATTTCTTTAGGCCCGACCATTAATCAGACGCTTTTAGTACTGCGCCATGACGATACGTACGCAGCACGCAAGCGCTTTGCGGAACGTAAAAGCGCGTGTCGAGGTCCGGGCTTTTAGTACAGGGAAATGCCTACGTACGTAAGCGAGCATTCACTTTCTGAGGCTGGCACGGACATATGCGACGAACTGCGCCAACATGTAGTCAAGCCTTTCGCGCAAACAACGCACGCTGAACACTTTGTCAAAAACAAAGTTCACATTTTTTTGCTATGGATTCCCACCGTGCTGGATCTTGGACTGGG
Organism: Dermacentor variabilis; assembly: GCF_050947875.1. NCBI lineage: Eukaryota > Metazoa > Arthropoda > Arachnida > Ixodida > Ixodidae > Dermacentor > Dermacentor variabilis. The sequence goes on along the minus strand of NC_134573.1, from coordinate 75,677,696 downwards.
TTCTGCGCGTTCACTTCACGCAGTAAAGCCAAATCGCAGGCCACTGAAAAGTACAGCATTCCGCTGGCCGCCTTTGATGGGGCCATTTTGCGAAACTCTCATCTCGCGCTCTCCCGAACAAACGAGAACCACAAGAGCAGCACGAAAGGCTTCCCACGTACACGCGCAAGAACAAGATGCATACGTACGCGGCGGCCGCGTATGCATCAGGTACAGTTCGTGTTGCGTTCCGCACATGCGCACATTGCAGAAGGTAGCGACCTCACGTACGCAACGCCGTTGCGTACGGAACCTACGCAGTAATTAACACGGTCTCGCAGATCGTGTAACGCGTCTTCTGGGTGCTGCTGCTTAGACAAAGTAAACACAGTTAAGATCGGTGTGCTGCTATTAATCGCATTGCCATTTAAACTGGATTTGCCCATATTGTATTGCAAAGCTGTCGCACACCTTTACCCGACATTATCCGATCACCCGAGTAACATTAGATAGCTTTAGTACTGCGCCATTACGATACGTACACAGCACGTAAGCACTTTGCGAAAAGTAACAGTGCGTGTACCAGCAGGGCTTTTAGGACGAAAGCCTTTTTTCTAGGCTCATGGTGAAGTTTGTGTCAGCAGACCTGACCGCCGGAGTATCCGCCGAAGCGTGATCACGCCTTGTGAAGACAGAATAAAGAAAAAAGAAAATGATTGATAGTGACAGTTAGTGAAAGATAACGTTGTAATAGAGGTTGGTAGGAGTTAATCAAGTCTAGTAATTGCTACTAATGACTCCGAAATGACCAATATATCGAACGTTGGCTTGTTATGACCACAATTGATTAGCAATGACAAGAAATGTATAGGAATGAGTAGTAATAAAGATAATCACGACTCATGATTTGTAATGGCTATAATGACCACGAAATAAGCAATATGTCTAACGAAGGTTTGTAATGACCACAACTAGTGATGACTAATGACTTATAATGACTTATTTTTTTATGCAGTTACGTCACAGGCTCCTAAAGGAGGATTGCGTGAAGGGAGGATGCAGGGAATTAGAAAGGAGTACAAACAAATTATACATTGTTAGCGAGTAAACACGAGATAACAAGTATCTAACAATATAAATAACGCGATAAATGAAACAAAACGACTGTGTGAAGTAGCAAGAAAGGAGTACCAAGAAATTATACAAATGGTAGCTAGTGAAGATGAAAGAACGTCTCTAACTATGTTAACGCAATACCAAATAAAAGCTATACATACAATACAAAAGCTATACAACTTCGCTAAAGGTGTTTACTTATTAGGTGTGCAGTAAGATTTAGTTGTGATGAATTATGGAAACAATATGCCTAAGCCTGTGCCGAAGGATACAGGGTCAATAATGTTAACTAATTTCTACGATACGACCAACATCTCTAACGACGGCTTGTAATGACCACAATTGATCACAAATCAGTGAAAATACTTCGCAGTGAGCAGTAATGACAAAAAATTGGAGGACGCTTAAGCTTCGCCTTCAGGAGTGGAACGCGACAGCGTTCCCGTCGACCCGCCAAGGGGTGTAAGACAATGGGCTAAGGCGCAGCGACTACGCGCCCCGCATCGGACGCGGTGAGCGTCGAGCAACGCAGCGTTCGGCGCGACAACGAAATGTGCACCTGAGCAAGCGAAGCACGCCTGAGCCTTAGAAACAGCTCGTTTCTAAGGCAAGACCGCGTTCACTAGAGGCGCTTTTGTACCGCTTTGAAGCATCGAATTCGTCGCTCAATGGTAACGTCTCCGTCTCACACTCCGGAGACCCTGGTTCGATTCCCACCCAGCCCATGTTGCAAGTTATTTTTTATTCATGAAGTGCCTGCTGGGATTTATCGCTCACGGCCAACGCCGCCAACGCCGACACCGACGCCGACGACACCGGCTTTTCTGCGACACGAGCTCCTTAACGCTGTCGCGTTAAAAAGAAAGAAGAGAAAGAGAACAGGCAAAGATGAAGAAACGAATAACAAGAGGAGGAAGAGTAGGCTTTCGCCGTTCACCTCCTAAGAGAGATTTTAAAAGACCCTGGAATTTTAGTACCGGGAAACGCCTACGTATGTAAGCGGGCGGGCGTCGTTAGACGCCGGGTGCGTCTGAGCGCGTCGGCTGCGTACGGCAGTGCGTCGAACCATCGTTCGAGCTATAGACGCTGTTGTTCTCGCCAAGGTGACGTAACGTGTGCGCGCCAACAGCGCACACTGAACACTTTCTGTGAAACAAAATTCATATTTTTTTGCTAAGCATTCCCACCGTGCAGGATCCTGGAATGGGTTCTGCGCGTTTACATCACGCTGCAAAGCCAAATCGCAGGCCATGGAAAAGGGCAGCCTTCCAGTGGTCTCCTTCGACGCCATGTTGAGAAACACTTTGGTCTCGCGCTCTCCCGAACAAACAAGAACCACGAGAGCAGCCCGCGAGGCTCCCCACGTACGGGCGCAAGAATCAGATGCGTGCGCACGTGGCGGCCGCATGCGCATCACGTACCGTTCGTGTTACGTTCTGCACATGCGCACTTTGCAGAATGATCTTACGTATGCAACGTACGCAGTACTAAAACGTTCTATTATCAGCTCGGACCTGTATGAGCTCTCTCCACGTGGCTACACCAATTTCGATGGTCATAGCCACAAAAACAACAACGTGAGGTGTTTCTAAGTCAAAAAGACGCAATTTCGCCCGAAAGGCAAACCACCGATCGCCATAGCAAGTTAGTACATAGCTATACGAAGTAAGGATAGTTGTGTTATGGGCCGCATAAACTTGCGAACATTCGCTTACTTACTGAATAATTATGTTATGTATAGGTGCGACTGAACGAAGGCGTAGAAAGAAATATACACACAGAGACAGCGCTCTATCTGTGCACCGACGAGTGCGACAACGTGTTTTAAGTTAACTAATAAGCATGGTATCACCCGCGCAACAGGTAAAAATGAACACATTTCGCTCGATGAGAGCGGAAGCTCACTGTCAAAATGCTTAAGTGAAAAATCGCGGCAGCAGCAGTGATCGAATGGACCTTTGTGTATTTTTCGGTTCAACGCGAAGGAAACGTCGAAAGCACAGCGAACACGAAGCAACCGGTACCACGCAAACTCTGCAAACATTGCCGATCACTTTGAAGATGAGGGCCGCGCGGGCGCGCACTTTGGCCCCGTCGCAGATTATTTTCAAGATACCGAATGCGCATGGCCGCGCCGTAAGTAGCAGCGGTCGGAGGAGAACGCCCTTCCCCCTCTCCCTCGGCTTAACCCCGCTCCTCGCGCGCGACAAGAGAGGGCGCGCTTCTTGCTCACCGTCTACCTAAAACTCCTTAAACTTCGTAAAGTAGCGACACTCTCCCCCTCCGCCTTCACTCCTCATCGTTTCTCCTCTCTTTCACGCTCCCTTCTCGACCGTGGCGTCGCCTACGCTGCTAGAACGTAGCAACGGCGCCAACTTGCGCTCCTCGCCACTCCGTAGGCGCTTCTCGAGCAAAAATGGCACTGATGCACGGCGCGATGGCCCACGTGATGCTATTAGGCTAATAGCGACGCGGCGTTGGCTTCGGCCAGAGCGCGCGAGGAGGAGGTGGCATTCTTCAAAGCGTGGCAGTACTTTACGAATTTTAAGGGGTTTTACGTCTACGGCCGTCCTCGCTCGCGCAGGCGAGATTGAGCCGCGTCCGCCGACTCACCCTCGCACGCTTTCACTTTCACATACAGGGTACAGCGCAAGCCGAAGTTGTTATCGCCCTTAGACTTTATACGAAACTTCACGGCGACGGCGAAAGGGACGGCAGAAATGCGCCTCGACTGTCTGTATAATTGCTATCGCAATATTAATAAAAGCACGCGCGATTACCACGCACTCTCGCCCATATGCTCAAGCTTCTGCCCTGGTAGGCAAGCCAACCAACAAAACGAATGGCACATACTGACAATATAGGCAGCGCTCACTCACGTTTTTCTTTCGGTCTGCCATCATGCAAGTGGCGTACCTCTCCATCTTCCTCGACCACGAGTAGCCGACCCAGTTCTCAGGCATCAATATGCCGTCAGAGACCATGGCTCCTGCAAATGTATTCAAATGTGCCACTTACACAGGAAACCACCTCCCTTTCTCTAGCCTTGCGTCTTCTACTGTAAACTACCTTTCTTCTTTCGTTTTCTTCCTGGGAGCTGAACTTCTTTCCCAAGCTTTTCCAGAGCTTACGATAATTTTTTTTCGGGAGCATTTAGCGCCCGCTTGTAGTATAGAAACAAGCGGAATCCTGTGATCATCGGCCTACCTGTTTGAAAGATGACCATTGCGTAACTTGAAAGACAACTAGCTATGTAGCATGATGTGATTAAAAACAACTTGAACTTTTTCACGTTGGGCTCAATGACTACACTGCACGCGTCTTATTCTGAAAACTGGCATCCAAGCAGTGATGCAACCATATTTATTTAAGCAGTATTGATAAATTCGTGCGAAGTATTAGTTTCCAAATGCATTAACATTCAAGTTCACATTTGTCCCCCTCCACATGTCCACAGTGCTGGCAAATATCAATATAATTTTTGCGCGTTTCTTAGCCTTTTGGTTATAACTTCTACATTTCAAATTAAAACACTAAGCGACTTTACCTCTGGAGGTCCCAACGTAAACTAACATAAACGTAAACAGTATCTCTAGCACTGAACTTGATACGGCTGATGTTGTTAGGGTTGGCGTCTGACACCACGTGGCGACAGGTCATTCACCCGACCTTCTCTGAACAAGAGCCCACGTGCACCGGAGGGGTCATTCACCCGACCTTACCTGCACCGGAGCCCACGCGCACCGGAGGGGTCATTCACCCGACCTTCTCTGAACAAGAGCCCACGTGCGCCGGAGGGGTCATTCACCCGACCTTGCCTGCACCGGTGCCCACGTGCACCGGAGGGGTTGTTCACCCGACCGGACTTCTCGCTGAGAGGATCGAACTCTCCTCCCGCGCTTGGCATTGCAGGAGGAGGGGCCCTCTCTCCGTGCCTGTCACGTGTCATCAATGGAAGCAAGATCCCGCCCACACTTGTAGAGAGCTATTTAAGGGGCTCCGAAATGTACTTTGATATACTTCTTACTTGAGACTTTACTTCATGCTTTTCTTATTTTCTTTCAACTACCTTTGAATAAACCGTGCAAGTTTTGAACTAGCAAATCGTCTCGCGCCTGCTTGGTCGCCATGATCTACCGGATGCCTGCAGCCCGCCAACAACGCCACGCTACCCAATAAGTAATGTCGGTCGAGCTTCTTTAGGCAGGTGCCGCTACTTCTCGGCAGCAGTACGGTACGCTACCCTGGAATACGCAACAAACTGGCTGGCAGCGATTGGGATACGGAATCCTGGAGACCCCAACTTGGACGACAACTACGAGATCGTAGCCTCTTCGTCCTGGCGACAACGCTCGGAAGGAAGGTGTCCGGATCATGACTGCATATGGTGAGTGCGCGGCTTTTCTTCACTGAGATATCACTTGGCTTTTACGTATTTTTTGGAAAGTACATAGCAGTTATTTTTCTTTAAACCGTTGACGGAAGTTTGAGTACGTCAAGGTTGTATTGAGTGAAGGTTTAGCAGCACTAAGGGCAACCATGAACTTGAAGGCACTAAAGAAGCCGGAATTGTTGAGCTTGGCCAAAGAGTTGGGCCTCCAAATTGCCGAATCAAAGAGAAAGCCGGAGATCATTGAGGCGATCGAAGCGACCGGGGCAGACGACGAGGAACTGACGGAATGCATCATCATCATCATCATCATCATCATCATCATCATCATCATCATCAGCCTAGTTACGCCCACTGCAGGGCAAAGGCCTCTCCCATACTTCTCCAACTACCCCGGTCATGTACTAATTGTGGCCATGTTGTCCCTGCAAACGTCTTAATATCATCCGCCCACCTAACTTTCTGCCGCCCCCTGCTACGCATCCCTTCCCTTGGAATCCAGTCCGTAACCCTTAGTGACCATCGGTTATCTTCCCTCCTCATTACATGTCCGGCCCATGCTTATTTCTTTTTCTTGATTTCAACTAAGATGTCGTTTACCCGCGTTTGTTGCCTCACCCAATCTGCTCTTTTCTTATCCCTTAACGTTACACCCATCATTCTTCTTTCCATAGCTCGTTGCGTCGTCCTCAATTTCAGCAGAACCCTTTTCGTAAGCCTCCAGGTTTCTGCCCCATATGTGAGTACTGGTAACACACAGCTGTTATACACTTTCCTTTTGAGGGATAGTGGCAACCTGCTGTTCATGATTTGAGAATGCCTGCCAAACGCACCCCAGCCCATTCTTATTCTTCTGGTTATTTCAGTCTCATGATCCGGATCCGTGGTCACTACCTGCCCTAAGTAGATGTATTCCCTTACCACTTCCAGTGCTTCGCTACCTATCGTAAACTGCTGTTCTCTTCCGAGACTGTTAAACAATACTTTAGTTTTCTGCAGATTAATTTTCAGAACCACCCTTCTGCTTTGCCTCTCCAGGTCAGTGAGCATGTATTGCAATTGGTCTCCTGAGTTACTAAGCAAGGCAATATCATCAGCGAATCGCAAGTTGCTAAGGTATTCTCCATCAACTTTTATCCCCAATTCTTCCCACTCCAGGCCTCTGAATACCTCCTGTAAACATTCTGTGAATAGCATTGGAGATATCGTATCTCCCTGTCTGACGCCTTTCTTTATAGGGATTTTGTTGCTTTCTTTGTGGAGGACTACGGTGGCTGTGGAGCCGCTATAGATATCTTCCAGTATCTTTACATATGGCTCATCTACACCCTGATTCTGTAATGCCTCCATGACTGCTGAGGTTTCGACTGAATCAAACGCTTTCTCGTAATCAATTAAAGCTATATATTAGGGTTGGTTATATTCGGCACATTTCTCTATCACTTGATTGATAGTGTGAATATGGTCTATTGTTGAGTAGCCTTTACGGAATCCTGCCTGGTCCTTTGGTTGACAGAAGTCTAAGGTGTTCCTGATTCTAATTGCGATTACCTTAGTAAATACTTTGTAGGCAACGGACAGTAAGCTGATCGGTCTGTAATTTTTCAAGTCTTTGGCGTCCCCTTTCTTATGGATTAGGATTATGTTAGCGTTCTTCCAAGATTCCGGTACGCTCGAGGTTATGAGGCATTGCGTATACAGGGTGGCCAGTTTCTCTAGAACAATCTGACCACCATCCTTCAACAAATCTGCTGTTACCTCATCCTCCCCAGCTGCCTTCCCCCTTTGCATAGCTCCTAAGGCTTTCTTTACTTCTTCTGGCGTTACCTGTGGGATTTCGAATTCCTCTAGGCTATTCTCTCTTCCACTATCGTCGTGGGTGCCACTGGTACTGTATAAATCTCTATAGAACTCCTCAGCCACTTGAACTATCTCATCCATATTAGTAACGATATTGCGGGCTTTGTCTCTTAACGCACACATCTGATTCTTGCCTATTCCTAGTTTCTTCTTCACTGTTTTTAGGCTTCCTCCGTTCCTGAGAGCCTGTTCAATTCTATCCATATTATAGTTCCTGATGTCCGCTGTCTTACGCTTGTTGATTAACTTAGAAAGTTCTGCCAGTTCTATTCTAGCTGTAGGGTTAGAGGCTTTCATACATTGGCGTTTCTTGATCAGATCTTTCGTCTCCTGCGATAGCTTACTGGTTTCCTGTCTAACGGAGTTACCACCGACTTCTATTGCGCACTCCTTAATGGTTCCCATGAGATAGTCGTTCATTGCTTCAACACTAAGGTCCTCTTCCTGAGTTAAAGCCGAATACCTGTTCTGTAGCTTGATCCGGAATTTCTCTAGTTTCCCTCTTACCGCTAACTCATTGATTGGCTTCTTGTGTACCAGTTTCTTCCGTTCCCTCCTCAAGTCTAGGCTAATTCGAGTTCTTACCATCCTATGGTCACTGCAGCGTACCTTGCCGAGCACGTCTACATCTTGTATGATGCCAGGGTTCGCGCAGAGTATGAAGTCGATTTCATTTCTAGTCTCACCATTCGGGCTCCTCCACGTCCACTTTCGACTAACCCGCTTGCGGAAAAAGGTGTTCATTATCCGCATATTATTCTGTTCTGCAAACTCTACTAATAATTCTCCTCTGCTATTCCTAGAGCCTATGCCATATTCCCCCACTGACTTGTCTCCAGCCTGCTTCTTGCCTACCCTGGCATTGAAGTCGCCCATCAGTATAGTGTATTTTGTTTTGACTTTACCCATCGCCGATTCCACGTCTTCATAAAAGCTTTCGACTTCCTGGTCATCATGACTGCATGTAGGGGCATAGACTTGTACCACCTTCAATTTGTACCTCTTATTAAGTTTCACAACAAGACCTGCCACCCTCTCGTTAATGCTATAGAATTCCTGTATGTTACCAGCTATTTCCTTATTAATCAGGAATCCGACTCCTAGTTCTCGTCTCTCCGCTTAGCCCCGGTAACACAGTAGATGCCCGCTTTTTAGCACTTTATAAGCTTCTTTTGTCCTCCTAACCTCACTGAGCCCTATTATAACCCATTTAGTACCCTCTAATTCCTCCAATAACAGTGCTAGACTCGCCTCACTAGATAGCGTTCTAACGTTAAACGTTGCCAGGTTCAGATTCCAATGGCGGGCATAGAGGGCATAGAGGGCGGGCATAGAGGGCATTAAAGAAAGAGAGGAAAAAGAGGTGCGCGAGCGGGCTGCACGTGAGGCAAAACAGGAGCGCGAGCTGGCAGCGCGTGAGGCCAAGGAAGAGCGCGACCTCGAAATGAAGCGCCTAGAGATTGAGCTTCTGAAAGCATAAAATAGCGCAAGACCTAGCACAGAGGCACGTGAAAGCGAGCGCAGAATGACAGACCTGATGGCACCCTACGCAGTAGAAGGGGACATAGGTCTTTTCCTGGTGCAGTTTGAGCGCACGTGTGAAAAGGCAAAATTCGCGAGAAACACGTGGCCGCAACGCTTGCTTACGTTACTGCCACGTGAGGTAGCTGATATTATCGCCCGCATGGGGAAAGAAGAAGCAGAGGACTTCGATAAAGTCAAAGCGACCCTGCTTAAAAAGTATAGATTATCAGCTGAAGCATTCAGGCGAAAGTTCAGGGAAGTCGAGATGACCAAAAGTGAGTCATATTCAGATTTTGCATACACCTTGGAGGTAAACCTGAAGGAATGGCTCAGAGAAGAGGGTGCACTCGGCGATGCCGAAAAGACAATGCAGTGCGTTGCCTTAGAACAGTTCTACCGCCGGCTGCCAGTAAACATCAAGTATTGGGTTCAGGATAGGCGAGGTGTAGACACTGTTTTGAGAGCGGCCGATCTCGCTGAGGAGTACGTAACTCGCCGTGCAGACGAAGGCAGCGAAGCTCCTCAGGAGGAGATGAATAAATGCAGACCCGACAAGCCAAAACGATGGTCAAAGTCGAGTCGGTATAAAACAAAGGAAAGATCAGATTCAGGGAAAAGTAGTGACGAGGACAGCGAAGGAGAAAAGGAGTCACCCGAACAGAGGGCAGAAAAGCAAAAGAAAAAGGCTTTCGCGGCCAAGAAACCAGTAGTTTGTTACAACTGCCGGCAAACGGGACATATCTCCGTGGGATGCAGAAATCCCAAACAAGTGTTGATGTCACTAAGTAGTAACGCAGAGAATCTGAACTTGCTCGAACCGTACATTCCGAGACCTCGTGGTAAACGGCAAACCGTGTAGAGTGCTTCGCGACTCGGCAGCCACAATGGACGTAGTGCATCCGTCCTACGTAGAGGCAGGCCAGTTCACGGGGGAATGTGCTTCGATACGGCAAGCCGTAGAGGCCTCCAGTGTTTGTCTCCCGGTGGCCAAAATTCGTATTGAAGGCCCTTTCGGAGTACTGGACGCTGAAGCCGCCGTCTCGGCACATCTTCCGCCGCAGTATCCGTATTTGTTTTCTAACAAATCAGAGGATTTGCTACGACGCAAGGGATTCGGGTTTAGTAAGGGAACAGTGCAAGCCCTAACTCGTTCCAAGGCAAAGGAGCTCGCGGCTAAAGCAGTGGATGAAAGTCCAGTAATGGAGGAAACAGGTTTGAAGGAGGATTCGTCCACCAGTACCGAACCGGACGGCCCTATAGGGGATGATGCGGAAGGTACACCAGCTAATGAAGAAGTCAGGAAAGCAGCAGAGCCTGAAATGTCTCGCGAGGCAGAATGCAGGCAAAGGTTGTTGAATATAAGCCCTGCCACATTGATTGCTGAGCAGGAAAAAGATTCCACCCTGCGTAACCTAAGGCCTGACGCTAAAGAAGTTGTAGCCAAACAGAACGTGAAGTTCCTAAGAGGGCAGGCGTCCTCTATAGAAAGTACACCAGTCGAAAGGGTGTGCAATTCGACCAACTCGTGGTGCCGCGTCCCTATCGTGAGCAGCTCCTGCACTTGGTTCACGGGGGCTTTTGGAGAGGGCATCTGGGCATTCCTAAACAAAGGACCTCTTATTGCAGGAATTTTACTGGCCCGGCTGCTTTCGAGAAATAGAAGCATTTGTAAGAAGCTGCGACGCATGTCAACGCATAGGCAAGCCCGGAGATAAGGCTAAAGCGCCAATGAAACTTGTTCCCATTATCACGGAGCCATTTCGCAGGCTCATAATAGACACAGTGGGACCACTTCCTGCGACGCAGTCTGGCTATCGACATATTCGTACTGCACTATGCCCCGCAGCGAAATTTCCCGAGGCAGTGCCTCTCAAGGAACTAAGCTCGGCGGAGATTGTCAACGCGCTTTTATCTATATTCGCGCGAGTAGGGTTTCCCGCAGAAATCCAGTCAGATCAAGGATCCGTCTTTACGAGCGCACTGACCTCGACGTTTCTGGAAAGGTGCGGTATTAAAATAATCCATAGCTCAGTGTACCACCCGCAGTCAAACGCGGTAGACAAAGTCCACTCAGTTCTGAAACGGCTTTTGCGAGCCCTTTGTTATGAGCACAAAGCCGATTGGGAGAGTTGCTTGCCTGCAGCAATGTTCGCGCTTCGAACTGAACCGCACCAATCAACAGGTTTTTCACCTTCAGAGCTCGTATACGGACGCTGCCTTCGCTCCCCTCTCCCCATTGTTCGAGAAGCCTGGGAAGGCCGGGCAGACGATCCTTCGGTTGTGGCATACGTGCTAGAGCTGTTGGACCGTCTGCGCGCTTCTCAGGAATTAGCAGGGCAGGAAATGCGTAAGGCACAGAGCAAGGCTAATCGTTACTATGACAGGACGGCTCGCACGCGACGCTTTGAAGTGGGGGAAAAGGTAATGATCCTGAAACCCTCGTTGAAAAACAAACTAGAGGTTCAATGGGAAGGACCGGTTGACATAATTCAGAAATTATCTGAAACAAACTACGTGATCACGGTACCGGAAAAACGAAGGACACCACAAGTGTACCATAGCAATCTACGTAAACACTACAGGCAGAGGGAAGCCATTGTGAACATGTCCCTTAACCAACCTGAGGAAATGCCTGTCGACTTTCCAGAGTTACCAGCAGTGACGGAGACAAAAGACATTGATGAGACCATTGATAAGTTAGTAGAACGGGCGGAGTTGAATCCCATTCAGAGGGCCGAACTGAGGGAACTCGTGTTTGAATTTAAAGACGTATTTTCAGACACACCGGGCAGGACGACTGCGATCGTTCACGATATCGAGTTAACCTCGTCGGACACTGTTCGTTCGAAAGCTTATCGCGTTTCGCCTCGTCAACGTGAAGTCATGACCGCTGAAATAAACAAGATGTTAGAGCTAGGTGAAATCGAGCCAGGAGAGAGTGATTATACCTGGCCTATTATCTTGGTTGAAGTCCCAGGAAAAGAGCCGCGGCCATGTATCGACTACCGCAGGCTCAATTTAATCACGAAGGAGCAGACTTATCCAATACCGCATATCGAGGAAAGGCTTGAGAAAGTGAGCAGTGCTAATTTCATTTCTACGCTCGATTTAGTCAGAGGGTATTGGCAGGTTCCGTTGACCGAGAGGGCAAGCAGGCTTGCAGCGTTTATTTCCCCGATGGGAACCTTTCGTCCGAAGGTCCTGTGTTTTGGATTAAAGAATGCGCCTTATTGCTTCTCGAGCCTTATGGACCAGGTGCTACGAGGAATGGAGGACTTTGAACTTCCCTATCTCGAAGACATAGCTATCTTTTCTTTATCATGGGCGGACCATATGCAACACCTGCGAACTGTGTTGTGTCGGCTACGAGAGACCAACTTAACTGTCAAAGCTCCCAAGTGCCAATTAGGGCGCGCGGAGGTAGCCTATCTAGGTCATGTAATAGGGCAAGGCCATCATCGGCCTTCCGAGGTTAAACTGACCGCGATAGACAACTTCCCGCAACCACGCACCAAGCGGGACAACAGATCATTCCTTGGCTTGGCTGGTTATTACCAACGATATATTCCACGGTATTCCGAGATTGCGAGTCCTTTAACGGATGCTCTCAGAAAAACAGAACCACAAACGGTAAAGTAGGATGACGCGAAAGAAAAGGATTTTAGTATGCCGAAGAATGCACTAACGAGTCAGCCAGTGTTGAACGCGCCCGACTACTCTAAGCCATTCATTCTTAAGTGTAATGCCAGTGACAGGGGTAGGGGGGTGGTGCTCTGTCAAAAGAAAGATGACGAGAACGAACACCCTGTACTGTACGCCAGTAGAAAGCTTTCAGTTCGTGAGGAAGCATACAGTGCATCAGAAAAGGAATGCGCCTGCGTAGTTTGGGTGGTACAGAAGCTAGCTTGCTATATCGCGGGCTCAAGATTCACCATAGAGACTCACCACTGTCCCCTCACATGGCTGCAGTCCATGTCTACGAAAAACGGTCGTCTTTTGCGCTGGAGCTTGGCTCTTCAACAGTACACCTTCGATATTCGCTACAATAAGGGTAAGCTTAACGGCAATGCCGATGGTTTAAGTCGTTGCCCCTAGAGTTTCGAAAGCCTCATGCTCATCCAGGTTTCCGTGGCATATTTTTCGTGCATTCATGTTTTCCCGAAGTGAAGCAGATTGTTAGCTGATTTTAAAAACCACGTCTTAACGCTTTCAAGAAATGGCTGTTTTTAGTGTTAAGGGGGGAAGGACGCGCGTAGGAAATGGGAAAGGTGTAGCGGGTTTTCTTTTTTTGTTAAAAGCCGGGTGTGTCTTGCGGGAGAGTGGCCGTGTGCTCGCTGCTTTGTGGTTGTGGGTCCGGCACTGTTCTGGGGTGATTGCTTGCCCTCGCAGGAGGCGAAAAGTTACGAGACCTGCTGGCAAAGACCAATTTCACCAGACCGGACCAAGGAGAAAAGTCAAGAGCGCCACCAAGGACGGAAGGCCGCTCCCCGGAATCTACCTGCTACAAACGAAGGGTTCGTGACTTCCACGGGGAATCCTGATACCGAAACGCTGATCCCTCGTACAGCGGCTGCGGCCCATACACGTCGGGATCTTCCTCCCCCGCCGGAGATGCTGTTAGGGTTGGCGTCTGACACCACGTGGCGACAGGTCATTCACCCGACCTTCTCTGAACAAGAGCCCACGTGCACCGCAGGGGTCATTCACCCGACCTGCCCTGCACCGGAGCCCACGTGCACCGGAGGGGTCGTTCACCCGACCGGATTTGTCGCTGAGAGGATTGACCTCTCCTGCCCGTGCTTGGTATTGCAGGAGGAGGGGCCCTCTCTCCGTGCCTGTCACGTGTCATCAATGGAAGCAAGATCCCGCCCACACTTGTAGAGAGCTATTTAAGGGGCTCCGAAATGTACTTTGATATACTTCTTACTTGAGACTTTACTTCATGCTTTTCTTATTTTCCTTCAACTACCTTTGAATAAACCGTGCAAGTTTCGCACTAGCAAATCGTCTCGCCCCTGCTTGGTCGCCATGATCTACCGGATTCCTGCAGCCCGCCGACAACGCCACGCTACTCAGTAAGTAATGTCGGTCGAGCTTCGTTAGGCAGGCGCCGCTACTTCTTGGCAGCAGTACGGTACGCTACCCTGGAGTACGCAACAATGTTAAGGTCCACCGACGGCAGGGAGTAGATTGATTTGATTATTTTAATTAATTGTGCCTAAAATTCTTGAACAAATTTTTAAGACTTAGAAAGGCTAAGGTATGAAATTTAGAACTTTGTAAATGAGCCATAAAAATACGTTTTGACGCCGTAAACTCAACAAGCTGGGATATCTGCAGCAGAAAGAAATTCGTAAGCAGAACATTGCGAAAAGAGCTGAGATATTATGACAATTCTGCATAAGCTGCCAAGTAACACATCTAATTTGTGGGCTTCAGACGCTAAACGGATGCGCTCAATAGAGCTCAGACGTGTATTTTTTGTGCAGAGTTGCACATTTGTAATTTTGGCGCCCGATTTGGGCGCCGGCGTTGCAAGATTGGTTGAACATACAGCTCAGGATGTGGTGGTGACGGGTTTGATTGCTGCCAGAGGTTAAGTTGTATAATGTCCTCTTTCATTCTTCTTTTCTATAAGTACGCTTCTACCAATAATTCCGTGAGAATATAAGTCGCAATGAGTGTCGACGTTAATGCAATTGGCATTGAGGTAACACTGGTGCACATATCATATTGCCAAGGCCAATACACGTCCTGCTTGAGGCGTCTACTGGAGCCGGGCTCCTCTATCGCGCTTCGCACTTGGCACGTTGCGCCATTTAGCGGAACCACCGTGAAATCCTCGCGTGGCTCCTGAGAGAATGGATACCCAGGCGACAACGTTGTCTCGATATACATGCCATGAGTTCGATCATGCCCAGCACGGGAGAAATTTTTAACAATTCATGTGTCACTGAAGAGCGGAACACACCCAGTGGCACCTGCCAAGTGACCGACGCTGGCGTCAATTATGTTGATTGCAGACCGACACATACCCAGTGGAGCCTACCCAACGTCTCAAGTTGGTCCGATGGTTGGCTTCGAACGGTGTTCCCTCGGCACAACAACCCGATGCTTCAGACCATCGACGGCCGAGGGACCCAACGTGGCACGAAAAGCCTAAAATGTAGTCTCCTGAAATTTCAGGGAACTCCCGAAGAATGCTAATAACTTTACAAAACACCCAGGTCCAACACAATGCTTGAATCGAAATGGCGCGTTTCATGTCAGCGAAGTAGCCGCAGAAGCGGATGCCGCGAGCATAGCCCCGGCGATTGTGGCTGTTCGCTACCTTCATCACGAGAACGCAGGTGCTGCTTGATGCGTGATGCTTGTTGTGGGAACAGTGCGCACTTACCCAGTTGCATGCACCCTGTGTTGAAGTTGTGTGTTCAGATTCCTGTCAAATGTCAGATACCCTGTGACACAATTTCAGGACAAAATTCATTTGGGCTAGATGGTGCATACTGGAATTAGGAAGGAACAGCGCCAACTAAGACGATCACAAGTGGGGAGAACGACACAGGACAAGCGCCAACTTCATCTGCCTTTATTCACCGAAAAATCAACAAATATAAGGAAAGACACAGACATGCGCACAATGACCATCATGCGTCGTCTGCCAAACCGTTCTAGATAGGACATTTCGCTTTTGTCATGAGGGTCACGGAAGTATCACTAACACAGTTTCTTCCTCTTTTCTTTATATGGAATGCTCCCCAAACCTCACGTGCCAGCAGGGAAGCATAGGCACGTGAGGTTTTGGAAGCATTCCATATAAAGAAAAGAGGCAAAAACTATGTTAGTGATACTTCCGTGACTCTCTTCAAAAGCGAAATGTCCTATCTAGAACGGTTTGGCAGATGACGCATGATGGTCATTGTGCGCATGCTCTGTCTTTCGTTTATTTGCTGATATTTCGGTGAATTAAGATACATGAAGTTGGCGCTTGTCCTGTGTCGTTCTCCCCACTTGTGATCGTCTTAGTTGGCGCTGTTCCTTCCTAATTCTGTGACACAAGTTGTCGAATATGCCAAACAGCAGATGGCGGCAAGTTGTCTATTCTTACACATTCCCAGTGGCCCAAGTTGCGTACTCGGCAATGCAGCGGCCAGTACATACTAAGTTACTCGCGATGTCCATATATCTGCCGAGAAATCAGCGACACGCGACAATTTCCGTGTAAAAAGCAGACTCCGCTTTAAGACACGTTTATTTCAGCTACGCTTTCTTCAGCTTCACGGGACCGTTCGTGATATAAACTCGACCCCTCGGTTACCCTCATCGCCCTAGTGTCATGTAGCGCAAAACGTCGACACGCTACGTCTGTTTTTGTCATGAAAGACAAGATATTTGCAGAAAACGTCGACCATGATTGTCAATGTAAGCGAATAGTCCGAAAGAACAAGCGAACGTATGAACAATAGAGGGAGAGTTAGTGAAAAAGAGAGCGAACGAACAAACATCACCTCTGCCCAGTCCCGACCACAGAACACCAACCTATAACCACCGACCAACCTACCAATGAGACCACCAATCAAGCGCGAAATTGACTGAAAGAACCAAAGAAAGTTGAGCAAGCTTTAGCTCGGCCCCAACTGCTACGTCACCTATTCATATGCATGTAAAACACAGAACTGATTTTTCTTAGGTTTACGATATAAAGCCTACCTGCGGCCCAACAATGGTATCATTTCTGGTTTAAAGCATACCTCCTGCTCAATTACAGCAAGAGTCCTAATTTAAGGGAGAACTCCCACCCAGTTACGGCTATATTTCTGATTTGAAGCAATACTCAGACTCAACGCCGGTAAGATTCCTGCTTTAATGCACTACTACGGCTCATCTAGGCATGGTCTCTCATTTAATTCATTGCTACGGCTACACTCCCCCAAGGTTTCAGAGTTAAAGCGCAACTCCTTCAATGATGGCCTCGCGGATCGCACTTGACGGGATCAAAGCTTCCGCTGTCCAGATAGATAACGGGTCGAACGCAGTTGAATATTTAAAACAAACTTTAATTACAATAAGAAGGTCAAAAAAGCAAGTCAGAAACAACACAATACGTTAAGTTTTAGCCCGTAAAAAAGTGGTCCTGCCTCTAGGGCCGGTGGGGCGAGTCTGCCCGTGCCGCGTTTTTCCAGCCGCGGTTTCCATCCCCGTACGTCGTCTCTCAGGCCCGGGAAACATCACCCTACACCTCGAAGCGTCGTCACTGGGTCACTTCCGGGAACCGAACGGAGGGAGCAAGTCCTTGCGCTCGCGCACAGCTCGGAGTCCGCGGGGGGTCAGTGAAAAAGAAAGCAATAAAAGTAAGGAAGGCTCGCTTCCCTCTTGAAATAAAAGTCCGGCCGTGCATTCGCGATGCGCACAGAACACTCCCCGTCTGGTGTCTATCGTTGTTAAGACGCCACCACTATATCACGGTGACAGCAAACGCACAACTTATGTTGTTGGTCGGAAGAATGTTTTCACGACCCCGTCTTTGGCTATTTTCAGCTCGACCTTGCGTACCCTTCCATCCGCGCTGGGCAGGATTCGTGTAATCACTTCGACGGGCCAGTCATTGCGGGCTGCTTCTTTATGCCTGAGTAGCACGACGTCGCCTTATTTCAGGTCGGGCTTTGCTGCTTGCCATTTTCAGCGTTCCTGCAAAGTAGTGACATACGTTGTGCGCCAACGCTTCCAGAACTCTTCAGCAAGGTTTTGCACTACACGCCACTGCCGTTTGTAGAGGTTGCTTGTGTCTAACTGCCCGGTTGTTATAGATGTGCTTCCGTGTTTTTGGGTTAAGAGTGTCGCCGGAGTTAGGATCGTGGGATCTTCGGGGTCACACGAAGTGTGAGTTATGGGCCAGGCATTAATGATGGCCGCAACGTCTGCCGAAAAGGTTGCAAGAATGTCATGCGTGAGCCGTTGATGTCGTGAGTGCATGAGCATTGAGTCAAGAATGCGGCGTGCAATGCCGATCATTCTCTCCCACGCGCCGCCCATATGGATGCGTGCGGTGGATTGAATATCCATTTGTAACCGTTTCCACTGAGGAACTTGCCTATTTGTCGGCGATGAATGCCCTCTGCGCTGATTCCAAGTTCTCTGCAAGCTCCGATAAAATTGGGCCCGCAGTCAGAGCATATTAGCTTGATGGGCCCTCGCACTGCTAGGAACCTTCGGAAGGCATTAACGAAACTCGACGTATCCATTGATTCCATCAGTTCAATGTGCACTGCGCGAATGCTTAAGCAAGTGAACATGACTGCCCAGCGCTTGCTGTTTGCAACAACACCTCTCGTTCGGCGAGAGACAATCATCCAGGGACCGAAAACATCAATTCCAACATTCGCGAAAGGATTATCTGTGCTGATTCGGTCTGCCGGAAGGTCAGCTATCTTCTGGTCATGAAAGCGCCCTCGCAGCTTCTTGCATGAAATGCTCGCTTGCAGCACGGATGAGATGGACCTTTTACCTCCGACGATCCAATACCCAGCAGCTCGTACAGCTCCTTCTGGGAAGTGTCGGCCCTGGTGTTGCACGCATTCATGGTGGTGGCGCACGAGAAGCGTCGCCACATGGTGCCGATCCGGCATTAAGAGAGGGTGTTTCTCATCGTCCGGAAGGTCGCTTCTGTTCAAGCGGCCACCGACGCGGATCAAGCCGTTGGCGTCTAAGAATGGGTCAAGCCTTCGAAGCGAGCTTGTCTTGTGAACCTGCTCTCCTCTCTGGATACACCGTATTTCTTCATAAAATGCGTCCTGCCGTACTGCGCGAATGATGACGAGCCTGGCTTTGGAGAGCGCCTCAACGGGAGCTACCTCTGCTTGGGATACGTTCTTTACGCTATGGGTAACCTGGATCAGACTTTCTAAGGCACGAGTGAGAGATTTTCAGTTCGAGAGCCTATGAAAGCGTTCGGCTCCGAGTCGCTGTCGTTTGTTCACCTCCGTCGCCAGAGTGCAGACTTCAGGGCGTATTCCTTTGTCTTCGTCAGGATTTATGAGGATGAAGCTCGACGACCGTGCTTCGTCTTCTCGTTGTGAGAGAAAATGAGGTCCGGACAACCAGTTCGTGCTCATAAGCTGTGCCGCTGCAATCGCTCTAGTGGCGCGGTCTGCTGGATTTTCATCAGCGTGAACGTATTTCCATTGTTCAGGTTGCGTGCTGCTACATATCCGCTGCACCCTGTTGGCCACATACACATAGAACCTTCTTGTTTCGTTGTATATGTAACCTACGACCACTTTGCTATCCGCGTAGAACGTGACCGACTTCGGCTGGAAGTCCAATTCTCGTAGTATGGAATCGGTAATCTCTACAGCAAGCACTGCTGCACACAACTCAAGCCTTGGGATGGTGTGTTCTGGTTGTGGAGCATGCTTGTCAGTCACGCGTAGGTGTGCCACCGCTGCGACGGCCCTTGTGGACGCGTCTGAAAATACATGAATGTCGCTACTTTCGGCTTGAAGCGTCGATACTGGCGCATACGCTCTTTGCACATGAAGGTGCTGTAGTGTCTGGAGAGAGTTCTTCCACACGTCCCATCTCTGCTTCTTCTCGTCCGAAAGCGACGTGTCCCAGTCATAACCCTTCGTCACGAGGTCACGGAGAAGGTACTTGCCTTGAACCGTTATTGGAGCCATAAACCCTAGTGGATCGTAAAGGCTGTTGACGGTCGACAGCACTCTTCACCGCGTCTATGGCCAGTCCTGACGAGGAGCCCTGAAGACGAAGCTGTCGTAGCCTGTGTCCTACAGTAGACCGAGACTTCTCTGCGTAAACGACGCGTCTGTGCCGAAGTCGAGGTTCTTCAGTCCCTGGGCGTGGTCCTCTCGAGGAAATGCATTCAGCACATTCTGCCTATTCGGATATATATTGTGCTGCCTTCTGTTAGCTGTTGCAAGCATTTTCTGCGTTCTTTGCAGCAGACTAATGGCGTTTTTCTTCGCTCGGAAGAGACTTAAGCGCATCATCAACGTAGAAATCTCTTTCAATGAACTTCCTGGCATCTTCACCAAATCGTGGGGCAGCTTGTTGGGCAGTCCGTCGAAGGCCATACGTTGAATCACCAAAAAAATCACCACTAGGTTATTCGTCAGGTCAGGGCCGGTCAGGAGAACGTTGTCCAGAGATACCCCTTCATACTGAGCGCTGGAGTCAAATACGACTCGAATTTGATCAGGCTTCTGGAAATGGTGAACGCCGAATATGGGCAAATACCAACACTCTTCGTCCACGTGAAGTGGTGGAGCTTCCTCTGCATGACCCTTGATGAAGAGCTCGTTCATGAAGTTCACGAAACGTTCCCTTGTTTCAGGATTTTTTCGCAGGGTACGCCGTAGCGAGAGCAGACGAGAAAGAGTTCTCTGTTGTTTGGAAGCCGACTTCTCGGTGTGTGGAAGGGGAGAGGGGCAGCCCAATTGTTTAATTTGTCTTGGGTGAATTCACTATTCTGTATCTTGAGGAATGTGTTGTCTTGCATGGAGAGAGCACGCTGGTTGTCAAGCTCTGTTGTTTCGAAAAGATTCGGGGCCAGGGTGTCATCAAATGTTGTTGCCAATTGTAAATCTTCTGAGACCTTATCCGCAGCGTAGAGAATTGGCGCCTCCTTTAGAAAGAAATGCCTTGGACATGGCTCAAAAAGAGTTGGTTGCCCACTGTCCAGCACATGGGTCTTGAACACATTGACGCTGCCCGTTTTCCGCGTACAACCAACGCAAACGTCGCCGACAGTGACCAATCCGAGTTCGAGTTTCTGAGCACACGGCGCGTCATGGGGTCCGTTGATTGTCTGACGAACCTTGTGAGCTTTTGGATGTCTCGGCCAAGGAGGAGCAGTATTCCAGCCTCCTCAAGAGGCGGAATGTGATTTGCTACAGACTTCAAGTGCGGGTAGTGCCTTGCAGCGTCAGGTGTTGGAATTTCATCTCTGCTTTCTGTAATTGCCTTGCACTTGAGGAGAGGCGGAAGAGGTAACTTGACTTCGTCTGACATGCTCTGCACGAAAAAACCATGAGCGACTCCTCCAACCACTTCAGTACTGCCGGAGCAAGTGCGGAGCGTGTATTGCGTAGGCGTCCCCTTCACTCTGAAATCGTTGACGAGTTCTGGCCTAACCAACGAGCGATTACTCTTGTCGTCAAGAATCACGTATGCTCTTACTGTCTTCTCAGGCTGAGTCTCATGGGTCACCTCTACGAGCCAGATTTTAGCACACGACTCTGTACTGTAGCCAGCGTTTGCCACTTCAGTACGCCTAGATGTGACTCTTCTTTCTGAGTCATCTGTGGTACTGTCATCAGACCCACTAGCCCTTGACGGCTCTGAGGTTGGCGATGCTGGGTGAAGCGCTTTGGCGTGGTCAGCGCTGTCGCATATGAGGCATATCACAACTGCCTGACATTGCCACTGCATGTGGCTCTTGGATGAGCAGCATCGTAGGCAGATCCCTTGCTTCTTTATGAAAGATTGCCGCTCTTCCAAGGTTTTCTCACGGAAGGAGCAGCACCCTTCCAAAGGGTGAGGTTTCTTGTGATATGGACATCACCTATCAAGTCCTTCGATTCTGGTTGCTGTTCGTTAGCAGTGGCATCTTGATTAATTTTGGGAGAAGCAGGATCCACTTCTGTTTTTCTCGCTGACACAGATGATCTTTGCCGCGTGGTCTTGGTAGCATTGTCTGACTTCCTTTGATTGAATTCAGACAAGGCATTTTGTGGATGCAAGATGAAACTCGGCTCGTTCCTCCATGCTGGCCTGATCTCTAACAAACTTGCAAAAGAAAGAAAAGGGCGGAAATGCAGTGTCTTGATCTTTCTTCTATTTAGACCCCGCCGACATCCAATTTTCTTGAAGTCCAGATGGCAACTTCGAGACGATTTTCTTCACCCCTCTTGCGCTATCCAAATACCTAAGACCGGCAAGATACGGGTCAGTTTTCGCAGCCTCGAGTTCTAGCCGGAGGTCGCCTAGTTCTTGGAGTCTGGTATTTTCGTGGTAAGATATCTTCGGGAAGTCTTCCAGCCGCTTCAGTGACGCATTCTCAATTGCCTCAGGGCGCCCGAAGACGTCTCTAGCCGTTTCCACACGACGTTCAAGCTCGTTGAAAAGTCACCCACGTGCACCGATTTTGACCTCCCAGCCTGATTTTATGATTCCGGGCCAAGCCATTTGATCAGATGGTCGAGTTCTTCGTGGGCAGAAAGACCTAGATCTCTGACGACACCTTTGGACGATGACTTCCAAGCGCAAAAGTCCTCAGGTCGATCATCAAACTTCATAAGACCGCTTGAAACAACATCTTTGCGGCGCAGGAACTTAAGGGCACCGGCTAGCTCTGAGCTTGAATTGTTGTGTGCCAGGGCGCACACAAGCGGCTGCGGATCAATTCGTATGTCCATAGGTCGACTCGTAGCTCCAGCATGCTTATAACTTGGGTTGTTAGGGGCAGCATGGTAGTAAGGTGGACGTTCATTAGCTCGAGACACATCGAATTATTCGCAGCTGTGTTGGCCCTCGGTGACGTGTGAGCATTGTTTAAGTCGTCGCTAGAGCTGGTAACAGCCTCCTCAGTAAACACGAGCGCATAGTTGCGTAGCGCTTGCGGCTCATCGATGTAACTCCTAGTCTGCAGCGTTCGGCCCACAGGAGGGAGCGTGCGCATGCGCTCCCCGCCATCCTGCACCACGGCTGCCTCGAGCGCATTCGCCTGTGCGTTTGCAGCTGCCACTTCTTTTTCATACTGCAAAATATCCAGTTCAGCCTCAATCCTTGCTTTCTCAATACGCATCGCAGCCCCTCTGCGACCAAATTCTGCTCTGGCCCGGACGGCTCCAGCTTGTGCGCGTACTTGTACGGCGGCTAGGCTGATTGTTGACGAGCTCGATCGTCATGACCTCGAAGAAACGCTTGAATGGGCCGATAGAGAGTGCTGCGACGTTACCTCCTGTGAGCGGTCGTGTTGTCGTTCTGTAGCCTCACGTAATTTGTCGCTTACAGTCACATAACGATGTGCGTCGATTTCTTTCTGAAGTTCTAATTCCTGCTGGGTTTCAGATCTGCTCATTCTGGCGAGGAAGGTAGCGTATCTGGCGGCGACGTGCTCGTAGTGCTTATAGCTTCCGCAACGCTGCGTTGCGGCGCTGTTAGCGTCTTACTCTTTCGCACATGACACCTTGAACATAGCTGTCTCCATGTTCTTCTAGGCAGCGTCTATTCTCCGGCAGTGTTCTTCGCGGCTCGTTCCATATGTTTCTTTAGCTTTCAAGGAAAACGTAGTTTCTCTTTGTGGTCGAATATTTGCCGTGGAAGCTTCATGCTCTGCTGTCATAATTTAACACGTTTCAGGTGTCAGCTTGTCCTGATCCATTTTGGCGTGCGTGCTTCACGACGTATCTCACTCAAAGCGGACGTATGTGGTGAAGCCTGCTAAGCTGCGCGATGGAATTTGAAACGAGCCCACCTTGTGGTTGCCCTGTGTGCCGTCAGCTGCTCAACTTGTAGGCGATGCCGTGTAGTTGCAGTAGGCAGATGTCATGGTCAAACCAGAGCTCTTGCCGTGTGACGTATTCGACTGCAGCGGATGTTTAGTTGGCGGCCGATGGCTGTCCACTTCACTTTTTTACTATGCGGGATCAAAGCGTGCGGTGTCCAGCTAGATAACGGGTCGAACGTAGTTGAGCATTTAAAACAAACTTTAGTTACGCCAATAAGGTCAAAAAAGCAAGTCAAAAATACTCAAAACGTTCAATTTTATCCCGTAAAAAAGTGGTCCTGTCTCTAGGGCCGGTGAGGCGAGTCTGCCCGTCCCGCGTTTTTTCCTGCCGCGGTTTCCTTCCCCGTTGTCGTCCCCCAGGCCCGGGAATCATCACCCGACATCTCGAAGCGTCGTCACTGCGTCACTTCCGGGAACCGGACGGAGGGAGCGGGTCCTTTCACTCGCGCACAGCTCGGAGTCCGCGGGGGGTCAGTGAAAGAGAAAGCAATGAAAGTAAGGAAGGCTCGCTTCCCTCTTGAAAGAAAAGTCCGGCCGTGCATTCGCGATGCCCACAGAACACGTCCCAACTACAGCAAGATTTCTGATTTCAAGCATACCTCCGGCCCTACTACTTCGGCACCATTTCTGATTTAAAGCGCAACTCCGGCTCAATCCACGCAAGATTTCTCATTTAACGCCCAACTTCACCTAACTTCTGCAAGATTTCCGATGTAAAGTACACCTGCGACCCCACTGTAGCAACATCTCTGATATAAAGCACACCTCCGGCCCAACTCCAGCAACAGTTGTAAAATAAAGCATAACTCCCGCCCCGTTCGGGCTAGATCTCTGATTTGAAGCAATGCTCCGACTCAACTCTGCAAGATTTCTGATTTAATGCACTGCTACGGCTCAACTTACACATGATTTCTTATTTAATGCACTACTATGGTTCAAGTACAGCTCAACTCCGGCAAGATTTCTGATTTAAAGCACAATTCCGCCCAGCTCCGCTAAAATTTTGTATTTCAATTACACCGCCGGCCCAACACCGGCAACATTTGACTTAAGGCGCAACTCCGACCCAAATTCGGCAAGATATGTGATTTAAAGCTAAACTACGCCAAACACTCGCAAGATTTCTAATATAAAGCATACGTCCAGCCCAACCCCGACAAGATTTCTCATTTCAACCCCAACTCCGGCGCGATTTCTCATTTGAATCAATACTCCGGCTCTACATCAGCAACATTTCTGATTTAAGTCACATCTACGACTAAGCTCGACCATGATTTCTGATTTAATGCACCACTAACGCTCAACATCGGCAAGATTTACGATTTAAAGAACAACTCCACCCAACTCCGGCAAGATTTCTGATTTGAAGCATACCTTCAGCCCAACTCCGGCAAGATTTCTAATTGAAAAGAGAACTCCGACCCAATTTCGGTTAGATTTCTGACTTAATGCGCTACAGCTACTAAACTTTGGCATGATTTCTGATTTAATGCACTACTAAGCCTGAACTATGGCAAGATTCCAGGTATAAAGTAAAGCTGTGGGACGACTATGGCAACAACTTTGATTTAAAGCATACCTCCGGCCTATCTCCGGCAAGGATATTTATTTAAAGCATGACACCTAACTCAAGGCAACATTTGTGAATCAATGCGCAAACCGAGCCCGACACCGGCAAGACTTCTCACATAACACATACCTGCAGCCCAATTACGGCACCAATTTTTATTTAAAGCACAACACCCAACTCTAGGCAAATAATCTGATTCATCACGCAACTCCGGCTCAACTCCGGCAAGATTTCTTATTTAAAGCCTAGCTCCACCCAACTCAGGCAATATTTATTATATAAAGTACAACTGTGCCCCAACTACGGCAACAACTCTTGTTTAAAGCATACTTCGGGCCCAACTCGGGCAACATTTCTAATTTAAAGAACAACTACGACCCGAATTCGGCAAGATTTCTGAGTTGAAGCATTAGTTTGGATCAGCGCCGGCATGATTTCTGGTTTAAAGGATAAGTGCGCCCAACTCCGGCAGGGTTTCTTGATTAAAGCATAACTGTTCCCAACCGCGAGTTATGGATAGAACAACGATAGGTGTAACTTTAAGGGATAAAAATAGAGCAGATTGGGTGAGGGAACAAACGCGAGTTAATGACATCTTATTTGAAATCAAGAAAAAGAAATGGGCATGGTCAGCACATTTAATGAGGAGGGAAGATAACCGATGGTCATTAAGGGTTACGTACTGGATTCCAAGGGAAGGGAAGCGTAGCAGGGGGCGGCAGAAAGTTAGGTGGGCGGATGAGATTAAGAAGTTTGCAGGGACAACATGGCCACAATTAGTACATGACCGGGATAGTTGGAGAAATATGGGAGAGCTCTTTGCCCTGCAATGGGCGTAACCAGGCTGATGATGATGATGATGTTCCCAACCGGAGTTGGCGCCACCTTTTCCAACCAGTGCCTCTCGTTTTCCGCTCGAAGCACACAAGGCCCTCAGTTCTCGTTGTCCTCGGTAGCTCAAAATGTTGCCGCCTTTACAAAGGCAACACTCACTTCAAGAGATGCATATTAGTGGAACGATAAAGCGAATTGTTAAGAAGGAATAAATAAACTAAATGGAGGGCAGGCGCTAAGTTTCAGAAGGAGAAGTACAAGAAAACACCAGATGTAAAAAAATCACAGATACAAGTCATAGATGAAGTAGTTAGCAAAAAATATAGCGGAAGAGGAACACGAACTGCATTACTGACACTTTAACTTCTTCTCTTCGAGTCGTCATCCAATCTGCCGATCAATAGGGTTCACATAGTTAGTCACGCGTTCCAGCTTCCAAGCTGCGAAGTAGACAAGCTTATGAAGCGAGCGCAGCGGACTGTTTGCTTAACCACTATATTGTTCCGTGTGGAACTTAGTAAAGAAAATTCTGACACTTAAATCCACGAAAGCTACAAGTATAGCGGTTCAGCCAGCATAATAATTATGGTCGGCACGTAGATGTGCTTAAGCTTTCGTCTTTAAAATTGATTAGCAATTTTGAAAACTGATCATATTCAGGAGCATTAGGAGGTTTGAATGCGAGAATTTGGCAATAATTACGCATAGCGAATCATTACGAACTGAATGCGTTTGCATTGTGTAAAATGTTTTGTTACTAAATATTGTCTAATGGCCCTGTAGGTTATCTCAAATAATAAAGAAAATAACGCGCGCCGACACAAATTTCCTCGCTCTATTAAGGAACCTGCGAGTGCTCGAACATTTCGAAACAAAATGGGGAATAAATAATATCACCAGAACACTTGAAGCCACTAGTACACAGAACAGAACGCGAAGGATCGTGCCTTGGCGCTCTTCCCGTGATTACTCCGCTTACAGCAAAGCCTTTCATTGAAATTCTAAAGTGGTTTTCTTGGGTGGCGGCGAAGGCTTGCGGCATGCTCAATGGCTAATGCAAGGAGAGGCATCTACAATGTCTCTATGCATCGGAGCCTCGACACAACCGCATGACCCGGCCGGTGAAACGTGCAGACGGTATCAATAGAACCGGTGTAGAATACGGGTGCGTGCGTGTTGAAATTCAAGGATTGATAGAATTCCGTCTGGTCCGAAGGAAGTATGATGAAAAAAGGAAACACCAATCAACAAGTAGAACAACATTTAGCTGCTAAATTCACGCAGCAACCCCTCTGGGAGGTGTCTAGGTATGTGTGCATTCTGCCACTTGCTCATTTCCCCAGAGCCCGGTGTCATTATCAATGTGAGCCCGGTGTCAATATCACTTGATCCGACCAGTTTGAACCCTCATCAACTATTGTCGGTCGTTATCATGCTTATCACCCTTATCGGAATAAATCGGATCCTTATCAACCCTTATCGGTAGGCATTGACCTTAACGCAATCGATTCGATCCTTATCAAACCTTATCTGTCCTTACCAACCTTGGTGTCAGACCAGGCTACGTAGTATTCCATGATGATGTCACCAGCGCAAAAGGGCATGCAGAACCCAAGAAACGCGACAATATCAACTAGCCGGTCTCACACTTTGCGCCAGTTCATTTCTAATTCGACGGGCTTTGTCGACTGTGGTAAACGGCACTTGTTCTTGTCGCCTTTCTTGTGTTCTGCATCCCCTATTGCGCTGGTTCATCATTATCAACCTTATCGAACATTATACGACTCTTATCCACTTCTATAGGCCCTTACGACGTCTATCGCAATTGATCCCAAGCTTAATATATATATAGGTGCTTATTATCCTTACCAGAATTGCTCCAACCACTAAAACCCCTTATCGCTTTTAAACACCTTATCGGTCCTCTCGAACCATTATTAACCACGATCAGACCCATATAATCCCTCAGCACTCCTTATCATATTTATCAACTCACTAACTGCTTATGTGTTTCTCTTGCGCGACGTGCAAAGTATGAGGCCTCCGAGATCGGCGGCATTTCCGGCAGTGAAGGAACGTCCCAACGGAAGGTGCACCCCGCGACCACCGAAACGCATTGCGATGCAGCATTTCGCATTAAACTCGCAAAATCGGAATTTTTCTGATGTCTACTATGCTCCAAGAGAGCTCAAGATGTGGTCCTAGAGATGGCTTTTATTCCACCGTTACCAAATCCTTCAACAAAGACTTTACAGGAACTGTTCACCTTTGAAACTTGTTTTGTACCGCCGGTACAACACATTCATATCATCATCATCATCAGGATCATCAACCTCATGACCCTGGTTACGCCCACTGCAGGCCAAATGCCTCTGTCATACATCTCCAACTACCCCGGTCTTGTACTAATGGTGGCCATGTTCTCCCTGCAAACTTCTTAATCTCATCCGCCCACCTAACTTTCTGCCGCCCCCTGCTACGCTTGCCTTCCCTTGGAATCTAGTCCGCAACCCTTAATGAACATCTGTTATCTTCCCTCGTCATTACATGTCCTACCCATGCCCATTTCTTTTTCTTGATTTTAATTAAATTGTCATTAACTCGCGTTTGTTCCCTCACCCAATCTCCTCTTTTCTTATCCCTTAACGTTACACCTATCATTCTTCTTTCTATAGATCGTTGCGTCGTCCTCAGTTTAAGTAGAACCCTTTTCGTAAGCTACCAGGTTTCTGCCCCGTACGTGAGTACTGGAAAGACACAACTGTTATAGAATTTTCTCTTGAGGGTTAATCGCAACCTGCTGTTCATAATCTGAGAATGGCTGCCGAACGCACCCCAGCCCATTCATATTCTTCTGATTATTTCAGTCTCACGATTCGCATCCGCGGTCACTACTGGTCCTAAATAGTTGTATTTCCTTACCACTTCCAGTGCCTCGCTACCTATCGTAAACAACTGTTCTCTTCCGAGACTGTTAAACATTACTTTAGTTTTGTGCAGGTTAATTTTTTAGACCCACCCTTCTGCTTTGCCTCTCCAGGTCAGTGAGCATGAATTGCAATTGGTCTCCTGAGTTACTAAGCAATGCAACATCAACAGCGAATCGCAAGTTACTAAGGTATTCTCCATTAACTCTTATCCCCAATTCTTCCCGATCCAGGTCTCTGAATACCTCCTGTAAACTCGTTGTGCGTAGCATTGGAGAATTCCTATGCAACTTTCCCTTCTTATATCTAACGGAGAAGTTGTACTCATGGAGAGTGAGGCTCCATCGGAGCAAGCGGCCATTTTTGTGTGACATTCAATTGAGCCACGTCAGAAGACAGTGGTCGGTCTCGAAGATGAACCTCGCTCCGTACAAGTAACACGACAACTTCTGGGCTGCCCAAACTAAACAAGCACATTCCTTCTCCGAAGCGCTGTAGGATTCCTCTCTTACAGTTAGTTTACGGCTGGCATAGAGGTTAGGATGTTAGTCGTTATCGTCGCCGACCTAAGTACCACGCCCATATTTCTGTCGCTTGCGTCACAATGAACTATGAATTCTTTTGCGTAGTCTGGCGCGTGAAGCACAGGACAAGAAACCAATAGCGTTTTCAAATTTTGGAAAACATTCTCTTTGTCCTTATCCCAGTGCACGCCATGCGGTGCTTCCTTTCGGAGGGCATCCGTTAAAGGACTTGCCATTTGCGAGTAATTCCAAATGTACCGTTGATAGTACCCCACAAATGCCAAACATGAACGAATGTCCGTTTTCGTGCGCGGCTGCAAAAATTCTCCAATCGTAGCTATATTTAGCTCGGACGGCGGTCTCGTGCCCTGGCCGACAACATGGCCCAGATAAGTAACCTGCGAGCAGCTAAACTTACACTTTCCCGCCTTCATCGTTAAGCCCGCTTCCCTCAACCGTGAAAACACCTGTTTGAGGTGCGATACCTGCTGTTCTCAGCTGTGCGAAAAAATTGCTACATCATCAAGATATGGCAAGGCGAACTCCTTCAAGGCTTTTAGGACAATATCCATAAACTTAGAGAAGCTAAACGGCGCGTTCTTCAGCCCGAAGCTGAGGGCGACAGGGCGGAAAGTGCGTACACGTGAGATAAATGCGGCACAGCGGCTCGCACTTTCTGGAAGGGTAACTTGCAGTATCCTCGCACGAGATCTATAGTTGAAACGCATTTAGGAGCTCCAACTCTTTCAATTCGTTCCTCAAAGTTGCGTATCGGGTATAGCTGATCCCTAGTGATGGAATTTCAATTCCTGTAATCAATACACAGACGAGGCTCCTTATTAGGGGTTTCTACAAGTATTAGTGGTGACGTGTAGTCACTCTCAGCGGGCTCAATAACTCCAACTCTAGCATGCGCTGAATCTCTGCCTTCATAACTTCTCTCTATAGTGGAGACACCCTGGAGATCTTACGGGTTCGGTTAATGTCAGGTATATTTCATGCGTTATTAGTTCGATTCTACCTGGCCGATTGCTGAATCTGTCGAGAGATTCCTCTAACACCCCTTTTAGCTCATCTAGTTGCTCGGATATCAGAGCGTGCGAGCTTACCGAATGTTTAATACTGCTTCTAGGCTGATTTCAGAGTTGGAGGTCGCCTTATACTCCTTAAACTAGGTACTAGTGTCACCCTGCTCTTTGATGGAACAGTTAACGACTCCGCTCCGCTCGACGTACGGCTTCATCAAATTGCAGTAGTATATCCTCACCTTCCTGCGACCGCGATTTTCACAGCATAGTTAGTATTTGCAAGTTTGTGCAACACTTTAACGGGCCCATCCCAGTGAACGTCAAGCTTCTTCTTTCTTGAAGGTTTGAGGATCGTTACCTGGTCTCTTGCGTTAAGCGTACGAAGCCTCGCATTCTTGTCGTAATGGAAATCGGCGTTCTTCTGAGCTACTCCCATGTTCTTTTCGATTAGTTCTTGGGTTGCACTTAGCCGTTCCAGTAGATTTAGCAGGTATTCTGCCACTGTTGGACTCTCTCCTCTGTCCACTCACATCTATGTTAACATTCTCAGTGGAGAACGGAATGTCCTCCCATACAGCAGTTCTGCTAGCAAAAACCCTGTAGTCTAATGAGGAACCGTTCGCAAAGCAAACAAAGTGGCCTGAAGGCAATTCTCCCAGTCCTCCGTGCGCTCGTAACAGAGCACCCGCAAAACTCGCTTAAGCACTGATATGCCACCTCTCTACACTATTTGATTGAGGGTGATAGACGGAACTGTGTATCAGCCTTACCCCGCACTTTCGCAAGAATGTGCAAGTCAGTGCGCTGGTGAATACTGACCCTTGATCCGCCTGAATTTCAGCTGGAAACCCAACTCGTGCGAATACTGTCAAAAGCGCATCTACTACTTCGGTGGAGCTGAGGTCTTTCAGAGCATTTGCTTCTGGAAACTTTGTAGCCGGACACAGCATGGTAAACAAGTACCGGTAAACCAACTTTGTCTTTGGTAGAGGCCGCACCATGTCTATCACAACTCGTGTGAAAGATTATGTTATTAAGAGCACAACCTTTAGTGAAGCTGTCTATGTTTCTCCTAGTTTACCCGAGCGCTGGCAGACGTCGCATGATCTTACAAAGGTTTCTACGTCTTTGAAGCAGCCAGGCCAGTAGTATTCCAGAAGCATTCTTTCCTTTGAATTTTTATACCTAGGTGGCCAGACCACCCATTTCTATTACAGAGACTCAAAAGGTCCTCCCTGTACTTAGTAGGTACGACTAACTGATCTAGAATTCTACCCTTTCGGTCTCTGTAGTGCTGATACAACAACCCTCGTCTCTCTTGTACAGTCAGGTTGCACCTAGCAATGCCTTCTTTAGCTGTATGATGCAATTTAGCTAAGCTGTCATCATTCTTTTCCTCGGCTGACAGTGACACTCTGTTCACACGTAAGAGCTGATCAAAGTTCTTTGAGGCCGGTGATAATAACGACCCTGCCTCGCTTGCAAGTGCGTCAACTGGCTCGTCCTGTAGGCGTGAACTTTGACACCCTAGTGATATGCCCTCATTGAGCCGGTCAGCTGACAAGGTTTCCGAACTTGGTTTGTCGTCCGTCGAGCCTAGCTCGGATTCGGTTACTGAAGTTGCCTTTTTTGCTGCTTCCGCAGGAGCAGCTTTCGCAATTTCAGCCGAAAGCGACGCGATTTTACGAGCTTGGCCTCGCGTCAACGCCTGTACTCGCCCTCTCCCTGTTTAAGCCCTTTGGCACGCAGTAACTCATCCGACCGATTCGAAAAAAGTGTAAGGTACTGTAGCGACATGAATTTGGAAACTGCATGCTCGGATACGACCTCCCCGAACGGTCCACTGATTTTCACTTTGGCCACGGGCAGACACAGGCTGCGTTCTTCTACAACCTGTTTCATCCATGCTACTTGTCCCGTGAAGTCATCTACCGTCTCATAAAACGGATGGACAATGTCCACAGTGGCGGCACTGTCTCGCTGCACCCGACATTGTTTATCATGAACTTGCAGGTCATGGAGATATGGGCTTAAACTCCCATATTCTCGTCTTTTTCATGCACGTAGGAGAAAACTTCGCTAGGCTTCACACAGTTTACAGCGATATGTGCCAGTTTGTGGCACTTATAGCAGCGGATCGGTTTGAAAGATTCGGCTTTTCTTTTCTGCTCTTTTTGTACGGTTTCCTCGTTTGATTTTACCTCGCTCTTTTCTGAGGGCTTTTCCCCCACGTCTACAGGCTCCGGTCGTCCGGTCTGCGAACCCTTTTTGAACGGAAATGGTTTCCGCGCTCCATTTCGACCGCCCCAGTTTCCGTCCTCGGCGTTCAGCTTCTACGCATTGCTTACTCTTCGGTTAATTCAGCCACTCTTTCCACATTGTTTACATTTCCTCTGCCTTGTACCCACAGCTTCACAAAATGGGGGATGCTTTTGCAAAACTGCTCTAGACACATGCATTCAACAAGCATGTCTCTGCTCTCGTACGCTTCCGCACTTTTCAGCCACTTGACGAGGTTTGACTTTAAGCCATATGCAAACTCCGGATATCCCTCGCTATCCTTCTTGCCTGTGCCGAAAAGCTTCGGCTGAAAGGCAGTACTTTTTGCTAAGACTAGCCTTAACCTTTGAATAATCATATGCATCCTGCGCACTGATTCTGGCGATTACTTCCGCAGCCTCACTCGGCAACATAGAGAACAACCACTGTGGCCATGTACTCGGACAGAAGTTCACATTCTCGCAAGTCCTTTCAAAATTTCCAAGGAATAAGCCCATGTCGTTCCCGACCTCAAATAGCTTTAACAGCCTGTCGATGCGGTATGATTCTGCCTCACTTGATCGTCCCAGAGCCCCTTCACTCCCTTAAGACCGCTGCAAACGTTTGCTTTCAAGCTCAAGTTTCATTTTTTTTAACTCGCGATATTTCTCGCATTCCTCTCCGTCCCGTCCTTCTCTTTTCCTAAAATGTCCTAACCCAATTTCAATGTCGCCCTCAGTGACCTGTTCGGAAATCAGCTTCATTAATTCCCATTTGAGGATTGCCTTGCGTACCTCCAGGCGCAGTTCCTCACCAACGATCAACAATTCGTCTCTCAGCAGTGTCCTTAACTCCATGATTGCTGCTTTACTGCATTGGTCCTGCTCGCTAAACCTACCTAGGAAAGCACAACCAAGCTAACAACAATCCAGCTTCCCTACTGTTCGAAACAAAAACACAAATAGAAGCCTAGAGAATCAAAGCAAGAACCAAGCACTCACAGCAGACACAGCACCACGTCGCAAAGTCCATCTCACCGCTGCCAGCCAGTTGTAATATCTGGAGTGGGGAATTAAATACATGGTAGCTGGCCCATGCCGTCGCCCAACTTATCCACGCTGAGGACGTTGTTGAAGTGAGAGACTTCTCTTAGAGAACGAGGAATATGGATTTATTTACAGTATTTACATCAGAACGTTGCAGTTCATCAGTCTAACATGATTGCAAGAGGAATGCATTCTCATCAGCCTCACAACTGCTTGTAAACAGTCTGTCCCCCCTACATCCCTAGGTGGGGAAAAACGGCCGTTCAATCTGTTACAAACTCGGAGCATTCAAAGTCTTCATAGTTGACCCGCCTTTAAGTGGGAGGGTTACACACACTGCCGCACAGGTTTCACTGACCAGGCCGAGGTGAGTGGGTTCTCGGAGACATGGTGCTTGCCCCGAGCAGGCGCCTCTTCAGCCCAGTGTTGACCCTGCAGACAATGGCCGCCGTGTCTGTCCATGACATTTAAGCCCCGTGAGACGGCTGCCAGACAACTTCTGCCAATTTTTCCACCGCTTCTAACAAGCCGTGGCGGCCACGGCGAATCCAGTAACAATACTTGGTCCGCCGACCACGTTTAGTCATAGCGGCGGCGTTCGGTTGGGGACGCGGAGCATTCTTCTTTTCCCAGAAAGGGTCATCGCAGCGGGCCGGGCGCGTTCTAAAGTCTGGTTCCCCGAATATCACCAACCCCACCGGTGCGGCTGGCTGGTAATATTTTGTACGTCGGTACCCTTGCGGTCCGTTCGTAATGGCTTGAAATCACTATGTGTCTACGCTAGCCTTCCTGCGTGAGACTAGAGTGTTTTAGTTGAGCGTCTTTACGGTACGCTCCGCTCCGAGCTGCCCCGCTAAGCCACAGCGGAGCGGCGGGCGATTTTCACGCTTTAGTTATACGTTTTGCGTACCGGAGCGGACCTTTCGGGGTTGCAGCGCCCTCTGGCTAAATAGAGGGTAATGCAAGAAAATAAAAACACTTTATGATCGCTCTTATACAGTAAAACGTATATGTGTATATATATATAACTTATTTCTCCATGAAGTATCTAGACGTGCGCTTGTAATGCGTTACCGGTCCATTTTATGCAATGGAAAATAAAGCGCCGTGTTGGGGAACGCCACGTGTTAGCCAGCGCGCTTGCTTTCTGCATCCAATCCAATCCGTTCTGACGCCAACGCTAGCCAAAGTGCTGCGCTGCACGCTCCGCTCAGGCAGCTTCTAAGCGGACCGTGTTCCTCGCTCCGCTATCCCGCTTACGGCTAAGCGGATGGCGCATGCGCATTCGCGCTTCCGCTCCGCTTAACTGCTTAGCGGAGCGTAAACACGCTCAACTAAAACACTCTACTGATGGCGCTGCTCGACACAGCGATCACTGCGATTGGTGAACCAGCATGGTAGATCTATCTATAAGCTATCTGCGTGAGCACTGCCTTTTTGCCCTTTAAAGCCATAATATATGAGAGGAATCGTATAATAACGAAGCGTTGGCTATTGTTGAGGACAAGATTTCCGTAATACGTGTGAGTAGAGAATGGAACGAACACAACCGAAAAAAAAAATCCGTTATCATCCTCTTTCGCAAAAAAGAAAGAAAAATGGTCTAACGCCACAATACGAGCTCGCATAGTGAAGCCACAACGTTTATAATAAACATTGATGCCGCATGCTTGGAACATACGCTATATAGAACAAAGATATCCGTAATCCAGCACCTACCACTTCTTCGGATGCTCGCACAGTTCGTGACGGTCGCTTTGCTGCACAAGTTTAGCTCACACTGTAAGGTATGCTGTTATGACTAATCAAAACTATTTTATTCATGGGTGGAAACCTCATACACAGAACCAAGGAGTCACGCAATGCAATCTGCAGCTAACAGTTTGAACGCTTGTCAATGTATAACAGCACAGCTCAGGACTATCGTAGCAGAACGGCCCCCACGCAGTTACGATCGTCGCGTATGTTTCATCACTCCTAAACCGCAGCAAAGAACTAGAGGATAATATTACAATAAGGTCACATTAGTGAATAGAACTATCAGAAATGCACAATTGATCTGCGAGGCTGATTGTAGGCTCAAACATGCGCGCGCACATCGCGCTACGTGCTCCCTCCGCCTCAACGCCAGCAGAAAGTCCGTCGAAACCCACTTAAACCACTTCAGTACATCTCACAGAACATTTCGCACGTATAGACGCCACGTCATAGTAAACAGACCGCATGAGCGCGAATACAAATCCCAGAAACTACTGTGGAGCGTATACCTGCCATGCAAAACCGTGCGCTCGCCCAAACCAGTATGCCGACTGCCCATAGATGGCGCCACTGCGTAGCAATATGGTGGCTGTATACGCTGTATAGAAGCGCATTGAAATTACGCCCGTATACTTCGAAGGAACTCCACCGGATACAGCGCAAAGTCTTGTGTAGGTTTGAGGTGGCGGCAAAAATTAATGTTATATGACTCCTTGTATAATGCGAAAAATGACTGCTCCAGCTTCGCGGTCTTTACATGTCCAAGTTGCTCGCATTTTTATACATCTGCGGTAATAGTTTGCGCATGTGCCTGTCGGTCGCTTGTTGCTACCATGTTCAATTGTTTTGATCCCCAATAGAAGGCAGAGAGCGCGGAATTCCTTGTGCAAGCTCGCGTATGTGCACTGGAATCTCCCGGCTCCTAAAGAGCTGGTTATTCACGGGAGTTACCACCTGCGGTAGTCGTCGGCTTGCAATGACTGCGCGAATAAATAGTGCGCCCTCTCACCGCTCATCGTCAAGGCCTTCATGAACCCGCTCATCACCAGGTAGCCGGCGGCTGCAGTAAATATGCGGCTGCGACAGTATGCAAGAAAAACAGAAATTAGTTCAATTAGTCATTCCATAACTAGCGTAACAATAACAGTATCTTAACCGATAGCTGAAGAAGGCTGGTTTGCGTTCGAGTTAAAAGAATAAGTACGCAGGTCCGCTGTTAAAATAACCGCGGGGCATATTGAAATGATCGAATGATTAACACTGACGGTAAAAAATGAGAGCACTAAAGAAAGATGGCAAGATGGCAGTATATGTAAATAAAATATAATAAAAAAAAATAAATAAAATGATTCAGGTACATATTCTTCTTCTCTAGAAAGACAATTTTGAACTTCGCATGGAGTTTTTGGTTGTCTTAAGCCCGACGAGTAACGTGTTCCTTATTTTTGAGTCACAGAATTTAGCTGCTGTTTCAGCGCGCGTAATGTTTTTTTTCCTTTATTTAGTCCTAGCAGCTTGAAAAGAATATTTTGTGCTTGCTGCTTTTCTGTTTCATGCATTCTTTTGTACGCATCGTTCAGCAACGTAGTTCACCTCTCTCTCTATCTCTCCCTCTTTCCTTTTGATATCTACTCCGTGCACTATTCTTCAGCAGCTTCCTGCTCCTACGGCGGAATGTGCGCGCAGTGTTCGCTTTTACAGAGAAGCTGTTATGCGGCTACACAAGCGCGGAAAAACATTATACGCCAGTTTTCGCGGTATTCTGAAAAAAAAAGAACGATCACTCACCTAGTCTAAACGTTTGAACAAATATGGCAAATTCTAAAGGCAGCATTATTTTATTTATTTATTTTATTAATACTGTAAGCCTTTACAGGCTCTTACAGGAGTGGGAACAAAAAAAACACCAACTGAAAGTACAGATTGCCAGCAATAGAAAAAAAAAAGATCCGAAAATAAGAAATGAAAAAAAGGAAAGTCCTAAAACAGTACAGACTGTTCCTGTATTAAACAGTACAGGAAAGGGTGCGCGTTATGCACTGATATCGGAATAACTGCAAGCGGCATACACAGTAAAAGCATACTCTACAATAACTGCGATCAGCATACACATGAAACATATACTCCGTGCGCAGCCCCTTTCTTTTTTTTTTTTTTTCTACAACGGCGCAACCTGCTGATCAAAAAAAATTTTCAATCTTGGCAGAAAATGTGATGACAGATTCCGAGGACACAATGTCGTGTGGCAGTTTATTCCATAATTCTATGACGGACGGAAAGAAGGCATACTTGAATGGATTACAGCGGGAGGTATATGGCCTGATACTCTTGTCATGGTTTGTTCCGGCTAAGCGCTGGTATGGTGGTTTTAGGTACTCGTGTTTGCTTATATTAATGCTGCCATGAAAAAGAAGGTAGAGAAACTTTAAGGCAGCAACGCGTCGGCCAATTGCCAATGTTTGAATGTTGTACTCCAACATCAAGGCCGATGTTGGAGTGTGCGGTTTTATTTAACGGTATAGATGAAATTGTTACACCATCGTTTTTTGGCTTGTTTAGAGTTGTTGCACGAAGGGCTTAGATTTCCCGTATTCTCTCGAAGGACCTGATACTGCCGGGATTTCGTATATTTATAAAGGAAGAGGGGGCGACTTTATGAGTGAAGTGAAAGTTCGAAGCTTATA
Source organism: Dermacentor variabilis (assembly GCF_050947875.1). Lineage (NCBI taxonomy): Eukaryota > Metazoa > Arthropoda > Arachnida > Ixodida > Ixodidae > Dermacentor > Dermacentor variabilis. Next base: position 75,639,670 of record NC_134573.1, on the reverse strand, counting down.
TATTGTTCTTCCCAAGTAATTATTGAATAACTCGTCTTCTCCCAATTCCTATGCGTTATAGGAGGAGTTCCTGGTGATTTGTGGTAATCGCGTTCTTTATATCTCATTGAACGAGGAAGCGTGTTGTAGTTGATACACGACGAATGCTTAATCTGTGTAGGGCAATTGCAGCCCCAGCAGAAAATTACCTACGCAAGCGTCGCTGAGTGTCGTCGTGCCGCTATCCGCAATGTTTGCCACAGTCGTGAAACAACTGTGCGAGAAACCAACTTCAGATATGAAAAGGGAGGCGGGCAAAGTGAACATTGTGCGCCAAAGCTTTAGCGTTCATTGCTTAATTAGAAGCATTGCACATAGTCACCAAGCTTTCGCCTTTTCTATACTTTTATGCTTCATACAGGATTTGAAGTAGGTTTTCCTAGTGTCATCGCTGAACGAAACGCAGCATCTTCTTCATATTAGGTGATAATTAAGTGCAGGTTACATGTAGACGAAATCATAAGCGTGCGGACTAATTTTGCCCTGACGAGTACGTTATATACAGGCAAGCGATGGCGGGCGTTGTTTACAAGTGCGCATTACGAACTATACCGTATTTATCCCGCTGCCTTGGGAACTGTGAACTGTGAAAGCCACCGATAATAATAATAATATTTGGGGTTTTACGTGCCAAAACCACTTTCTGATTATGAGGCACGCCGTAGTGGAAGACTCCGGAAATTTTGACCACCTGGGGTTTTTTAACGTGCACCTAAATCTAAGCACACGGGTGTTTTCGCATTTCGCCCCCATCGAAATGCGGCCGCCATGGCCGGGATTCGATCCCGCGACCTCGTGCTCAGCAGCCCAACACCATAGCCACTGAGCAACCACGGCGGGTGAAAGCCACCGAGATGACATTAAGCGAAAATGGGGAAACCGTATGGACAATGTTTTCAAGAGTAAAATGTGAAGCAATAGTTACTTCCCTGGTAAATAAAGCTCCCCTAGTGCCTAAAAGCTTCCTATGTGGGCAAGATTTCGAACTGGCTAGTACCTTGCACCAAACGTTTTTATAGTGTGTTGTTTAACTACAAACCACTGAAATTCACGATTCAACTGCTCTATAGAAACAGCTTGGCTGAAACTTCAGTTCTGATTCTGCAAGAGTCGAGAAAGGCTACAGTGATTTTCATTAAATATACATATTTCTTTTTTTCAGGCAAATAGTGCGAATGAAGCTGCCGGCTGCTCCGGCGGATCGCACGTGCCAACAAATACGATCATATTGCCAAGCCCCAGTGAATATAAGGCATCGGTAGACTAAACGACATGAGGTAAAGTCAGAACAACAACTTGGATCACAGTATGCGAGCACTCATTCTGCTTGAGCCTCTCTTAACGAAGTAGCCCCTTCACTGTGCCCAACAGCTTATCGGCATCCCTCGACGGTCATACCGAGGCCATGAATAGTAAGAGCTTTGTCCAATGATATTAACACCTTGTATAGTTCGAGTTAAATAATAAATAAATAAAATAATGCTGCCTTTAGAATTTGCCATATTTGTAGACCGCGAGCTGAAACCCTTAACTTTTATTGGAAGAAATTGTGCCCGAGCAAATGAGAATGCTCAGATAACTACAATGGCGAAAAGCACAGTCATCGCTCGTTGGATCTGCTATCGCGGGTCAAGTTTGTCAATTATTTATATTTATATCACAGTACATTAAAAAGTAATCGCGGCTGCTCGGGCGTATCTTAGACGCAGAACACTGTTCGTGCCACGCGCTAAACCTCGATTGACAAAACTCCCTCGCTATACGAGCGGTGACAAACTGAAGACTTGTCAGATATTAGGCGCGCTTCGCGCCGATCGATAAATTCACAAAACGTTACAATCCAGTGAAACTAAAAGCCACAATCCGGTGAAACAGTAGGCGGTTTTGAATTAGATAGTTTTAGCCAAATCCATCAACAAGTAGCCGAGTAGCCAAGTATACGGCACTGCAGCTGACCATAACCTCGCTATATAGCTTCGCTGCACGGAATTCGCATGACGTGAAACAGTACCCTGGTTATATGTTAGCAACACTCGAATGATCTTTAGTTTCCTTCAAGAGCGTGGGGGCGCCATGGTTAGCGTCCCAGACACGGCCTAGCAGATGAGCTTCTTTCACAGACTAACTCATGCTGCCATGGATCTAAGGTTCCGAGTAGGTGCATCCTTAACCAAGCTCCTATATTACCAAGCTATGCACTCGGTTGCCATAGGCGCTATAATAGCCGCACTAATCACAGCCGTGACGGCATCCACTGTACTGCGTGCACCGTGCATGATATGCCGATTCTAATGCTGCTATTTACTCGCAGGGCTTCGTTCTGTCAATTCCATCTTGCTGGGCACTCACTTCTTTTGGCTGTTGCGGAAGACTGGCTTGGTGAACACACCCATGGGCACGTCTGGAATTCAAGTTCAGTGAAATTGATTGAAATTTGCTCGGAAAATGCCGATATTTTTGTTTGGAAGGCTAGCAACAAAGCTATCCCGGGTTCACCAACAATATCGAATGTAAGTACGCATGCAGCACACGAAGACATATTCCTCGAATACTGAGTCCTTCAATATTGTGAAAGCATACATATTGGCAAGTGTACTTGTCTTTATCGGGCGACACGTTTTACCGCCTAGCAAATGTTATCGCACGGCGCGGGAAGCGCCTGCATGTATCCGAAGTTTCTGGAAAGTTATCGATGCTTCTATCTGCTGTCTCCTGTCGCCGAACCTTGTGTTTACTGATTTCATCGCTTGACGCGAATGGTGTAGAACTTTGTAGAAGGCATGCGGGTCCCAACAATTAGTATGGAACGTTCGACGACTGCTGTATAAAAGCCGACGCGCTTGACCCGCTGATCAAATTTTCGACGATCGCCGACCGTGTTCGTCACTATCGTTGTGCTATAAGTGTAACCTGTTTTGTGGGCACAGGTTCGCCCAATAAAAGTTAGTTTTGTCGTTCACAGTATTCCTACTGTGTTCTTCAACGTCACCACCACGTGACATCTGGTGGAGGTGCTTTTTGTTCATGTACCGGACGGCCCCGACAAGCCGTGATCCAAGCCCGGACCGCAAAGGCAGCACCAACGTAGTACCCGACAATCGAGCAAGCCGCCGCCTTCAACAGCTGCCGCCAGGACACGGACTTCTACCTGAGAAGACCAAGAAGTTTGTGACCAAGGCAACCCCAATGGCAGCCCCAGTGTCCCCCATCGTGCTGCAGCAGCCCAGGGAACCACCGACGTTCCGCGGTTCCACATTTGAGGACCCGGAACGCTGGCTGGAAACGTATGAGAGGGTCGCTACGTTTAACAGCTGGGCAAGTGACGACAAGCTGCGACATGTCTATTCGAATTGGAGGACGCCGCCAGGACGTGGTTCGAGAATCGAGAAGCCACCTTGACGACGTGGGACCTGTTCCGAAGCGGCTTCCTGCAAACATTTACAAGCGTCGTGAGAAAAGAGCGAGCCCAAGCTCTATCAGAAACAAGTGCGCAGCTGCCAAATGAGACGATCGCGACCTTCACGGAGGAGATGGCCCGTCTTTTCCGGCACGCCGACCCGGAAATGTCGGAGGGGAAGAAAGTCCGCTTCCTGATGCGGGGCGTCAAGTAAGAACTTTTCGCCGGGCTTATTCGTAACCCACCGAAGACTGTGGCTGAGTCTTCGCACAGGCATCGACGATCGAGAAAACTCTGGATATGCGCACCCGACAATATAACCGCCACGGGCTCATGCCACAGTACGCCATCCAAGAACTGGGTTCCGACGACCTTCAAGAGACCATCAGGGCCATTGTACGCGAAGAACTGCGCAAGGTCCTGCCTTCGTCGCAGCCTCAAGCGGCCTCGATCACCAACATCCTGAAAGATGACGTTATGTGATCGCTTGGGGTTCCTGAGGTGCAACCTCAATTACCGCAACCCCAGCCAGAAGCTATGACCTACGCCGCCGTCGAACGCCGTCAAGGCACCCCTCCGCGACCGCGCCAGGGCCCTGTAAAGCCGCAATTTCGTCGTCGGCCGCCGCCACCGCGGTCGCCAGCACGCCCACCCGTCGCCCAGCGCACCCACGCGAGGAAGACGGACATATGGCGAGCCCCCGACCACCGCCCGCTCTGCTATCACTGCGGAGAAGCCGGTGATGTGTACCGCCGATGCCCATACCGCGGCGTAGGACTTAGAGGGTTCGGCGTCAACGCGCCGCGTTCGCAACTTGGGGAGCGCCAACGTGGCATCGCCGATTACCTAGCCGCCACTCAGTGGAACTCTCGACGACCGTCCCGTTCGCCGTCACCAGGCCGCTACTTGTCGCCGCAGCGCCGACCATACACCGTCCCAGCCCAGGGCCCCTCTGCGAGCCCATATCCGGAAAACTAAAAGCAGCAACCGATGGAGGTGCGGTTGCTGTTCGTCGAACTGACGAAGATCCTCCGCCGCCGACGAAGACGTCGCAGAGACCATCTCGACGACATAATAACGACACGCCACCGTCTCGACGAAGTCAGCAAGCCAAGACTACACCGACGAAAGACGACTTGGCGACGCGACGTTCCAGCTTCAGTTGAACACGATGCAGCGATGATCAGACGCCAAGACCTAAGTACAACGCCAGACAAAGAACCACCGACTTCGACGTGCTTCTCGACGGCCACGCAGTTACCGCCTTAGTGGACACAGGGGCTGATTACTCCGTAATGAGTGGACACATTGCCTCCCAGTTGAAGAAAGTTAAAACAACGTGGGAAGGCCCTCCAATTCGGACCGCTGGAAGACACCTCATTACGCCAACTGGAATCTGCACGGCAAGAATTACCGTTCAAGACTGGACTTACCCTGCCACCTTCGTAATCCTCCAACAGTGTTCACGAGACGTCATTCTCGGCATGGACTTCCTGAACCAACACGGCGCAATCATCGACCTGAAGTCGATAACGATGTCGGCAGATCGAGCTATACCGCCGGAGAGCTCTCGTACTCACCATGCCTTAAGCATGCTCGAAAGTCAAGTCAGCATCCCGCCTCGCTCCAGCATTGTCATTTCCGTAGGCACCAAAACGTCTGCCGACGTAGAAGGCGTCATCGAGGGTGACCAACGTCTACTGCTAGACCGTGAAATTTGCGTCGCAAGAGGGATCGCTCGACTGCATGGAGGGGAAACTGAAGTGTTGCTGACAAATTTCAGCCAGGAATTCAAGCACATCAACAATGGCACGACGATCGCGTACATCGAGGAAATTTTGGAAACCAGTAATGCGTTTGTCCTGTCGGATTCCGCCGCAGCTACCCCGACGATCATTGTCCCCGAACCAGGCTACGACATTAATCCAAGTCTCCCCGTGATTAAGCAACAGCAGCTCAGAAGTCTGCTCCAACGATACAAAGGCTGTTTTTCGACGTCATCGAGGATTCGACAAACACCAGTCGCCAAGCATCGCATAATCACCGAGGAGTGCGCTCGACCCCTCCGCCAGAGCCCTTACCGAGTTTCGCCGCGTGAACGGGAAGTTATAAAACAACAAGTCGACGAAATGCTGCGCAACGACATCATCCAGACGTCGAAAAGTCGATGGGCATCCCCTGTTGTCTTGGTGAAGGAAAAGGACGGAACCTTACGTTTCTGCGTCGATTATCGTCGACTGAGAAAATCACGAAGAAGGGTGTATACCCCATACCACGGGTAGACGACGCATTAGATCGGCTCTGCAACGCAAAATACTTCTCGTCGATGGATCTAAAGTCTGGCTACTGTCAAATAGAAGTGCACGAGAGAGATCGCGAAAAGACCGCCTTCATCACTCCAGACGGCCTCTACGAGTTCAAGGTCATGCCATTTGGACTCTGCTCGGTGCCTGCAACGTTCCAGCGCGTCATGGGCACGATGTTAGAAGGATAGAAGTGACAGACCTGTCTTGTTTACTTGGATGACGTCGTCGTCTTCGTCGAAAATTTCGACGATCACCTTAGGCAGCTTGCGACAGTACTAGAGGCCATCAAGTCATCAGGGCTCTCTCTAAAGCCAGAAAAGTGCCGCTTCGCTTACGATGAGCTTGTGTTCCTAGGCCACGTCATCAGCAAGTCTGGAGTCCGTCCAGACGCGCAGAAGACAGCTGCCATCGCAAAGTCCCCGCAGCCCATCGACAAGAAGGCAGTGCGTAGATTTCTTGGCATGTGTGCCTACTACAGGCGATTTGTCAAGGACTTTTCACGCATCGCTGAGCCGCTGACACAGCTAGCTAAATGTGACGTCGAGTTCAAGTGGGAAACGCCGCAGGCCGACGCATTTCAAGAACTCAAACGACGCATACAGTCGCCGCCCGTACTTGCGCACTTCGACGAGCACGCCGATACCGAAATCCACACTGACGCCAGTAGCCTAGGCCTCGGTGCCGTCCTAGTCCAGAGAAAAGATGGACATGAACACGTGGTAGCTTACGCTAGCCGGTCGTTGTCTAAAGCGGAAGGCAATTATTCTACCGCCGAAAAGGAATGCCTCGCGATCGTTTGTGCTACAGCGAAATTTTGCCCTTACCTATACGGTAGGCCATTCAAAGTCGTCAGCGACCATCACGCCTTGTGTTGGCTAGCGAATTTAAAGGATCCCTCAGGACGGCTGGCGCGGTGGAGCCTACGACTGCAAGAATATGATATCACTGTAAACTATAAGTGCGGACGAAAACACTCCGATGCCGATTGCCTATCACGCGTCCCCATTGACTCGCCGCCGCAAGATGACGAAGATGACGACGCCTTCCTTGGCATTTTAAGTGCGGAAGACATCGCTGAACAGCAGCGAGCAGACCCGCAGTTGAAAAACCTCATCGAGTATTTGGAAGGGCACACCGACGTTGTCCCTAGGGCATTTAGGCGAGGATTGTCTTCGTTCTCACTTCAAAACAACATACTCGTAAAGAAGAAGAACTCACCACTGCGCGCCAACTACCTCCTTCTCCCTTCAGGACTGCGTACAGAAGTATTGCACGCCCTACATGACGATGCGACCGCTGGACACCTCGGATTTTCCCGGACACTATGGAGGATAAAGGAAAGGTATTATTGGCTACGCCTGACCGCCGACGTCGCCCGTTATGTCAGAACATGTCGAGACTCTCAGCGAGGCAAGACACCAACGACAACGCCAGCCGGATTACTACAGCCAATCGAGCCTCCTTGCCGACCATTCCAGCAGATCGGGGTGGACTTGTTGGGACCCTTTCCGACGTCAACAACCGGAAATAAGTGGATCGCCGTGGTGACGGACAACCTCACCCGCTTCACTGAAGCTAAAGCACTGCCGAAAGGTAGCGCCGCCGAATTGGCGAAATTCTTTGTCGAAAACCTGCTGCGATATGGCGCCCCAGAAGTCCTCATCTCTGACACAGGAACGGCCTTAACAGCGGAGCTCACCCAGGCCATTCTACAATACAGACAGACAAGGCACAGGAGGACAACGGCCTACCACCCACAGACGAATGGTCTTACGGAGCGGCTGAATAAGACCCTCGCCGACAAGCTAGCAATGTACGTCGACGTCGAACAAAAGACCAGGGATGCCGTCCTGCCGTACGCAACATTTGCTTACAACACGGCGGTGCAAGAAACAACACAGATCACGACGTTCAAGTAGGTTTACGGCAGGAACCCGACGACGCTCGACGTCATGCTGCCGCACGTCACTGAAGAGGAGAATTTTGACGTCGCTACCTATCTCCAGCGCGCCGAAGAAGCCCGACAGCTCGCCCGCCTACGGATCAAGAACCAGCAGCGTACCGACAGCCGACACTACAACCTCCGACGACGCTTCGTCGAGTACCAGCCCGGCGACCGTGTTTGGGTATGGACCCCGATACGCCGACGAGGACTGAGTGAGAAAATATTGCGACACTATTTCGGACCCTACAAGGTCATCCGACGTATTGGCGCACTGGACTATGAGGTGGTGCCACACGGCATTTCGCATTCACAGCGGCGCCACGCATGACCTGAAGTGATCCACGTGGTACGTCTTAAACCCTTTTACGGACGCTAACGAACTTTCCTTATTTTGTTGTTTGCTACGAGTTCTTCTTTATTATTTCGGTTTGTTTGCAGCATCGGGTCGATGCTCTTTAAGAGGGGGGTACTCACACGTGTACTTGTCTTTATCGGGCTACACGTTTTACCGCCTAACAAATATTATCGTACAGCGCGGGAAGCGCCTGCACATATCCAAAGTTTCTGGAAAGTTATCGATGCTTCTATCTGCTGTCCGTGGTCGCCGAAGCTTGTGCTATCTGATCTCATCGCTTGACGTGAATGGTGTAGAACTTTGCAGAAGGCATATGGGTCCCAAGGATTTGTCTGGAACATTCGACGACTGCTGTATAAAAGCCGACGCGCTTGACCGGCTGATCATTTTCGACGATCGCCGACTATGTCCGCCGCTATCGTTGTTCTATAAGTGTAGCTTGTTTCGTGGGCACAGGTTCGCCTAATAAAAGTTAGTTTTGTCGTTCACAGTATTGCGACTGCGTTCTTCAACGTCGCCACCACGTGACAATATATATATATATATATATATATATATATATATATATATATATATATATATATATATATATATATTGTAAGAAAGCTTTTCATAACGCTCCTCATCCTCATGTGTATGTATCGTCATTGCGTGCATCGCCTTCATATTTCTGCAAAGTGCTGGAATTAAAGGGCTTCCTCAGAAGTTGGCACTGTGAACGTCAAGAATAACGGTGCAAATGAGGCATTAGTCTCATCATTGTTCATAACTCAGTGTGCGTGCTTGTGAGTGCGCGCGGGTGCATCTGTGCACGCATGTGCTTGCTTCTTGTACTACTGTTTGTTGTCAATATAACGACTGTTCCAAACAATCTGTGCACCAGCATTGTTGCTATCACTCTTGTTCAATTGTTGCTACGTAATCTATGTACTGTGTTCAATGGCAAAGCAAGCAAGTGTGCTGGCTTTAAACCATTTATAAATGTTTATTTACGTTACTTACATGCAGGCACTGTACTTATTGAGATTATTTGTTGTAAGGTACGCATTTGGGCTGGGTGGTTCATGACTACGAGCAGAAAACAGCGTTAAGCGACAGGCCGAAGGGACCACAGACCACAGTGACCCCAGACCACAGCGCTCAACGTGCTATGGTCTGTGTTCCTCTCTTCGTCCTGTCGTTTAGTGTTGTTTTCAGCTTCCATTTGTTGGCTTGTACTTCAGGCCCTACATACAATATTTCTTATCGGAACTGGCATTAGGTTCTAAAAAAATAATTACGGAGGAAGCATTTACTTCGAAGCAATGACTAGACACACACAGATATAATATTTGCCCATACACACAACATGAAGTGCGTGGCCACGCCTCGCAATTTCAACTCCTATGAAAGCATTTGATTCCGATCTGCAAAGAAAATTATCAGGACACTTAATTTCTTTAGGTCATACTTCCCAGCTTTTAAGGGCAATGCGAGAGTCCTATGAACTTCAGTCCTCCTGAATAGAAGAAAACTCCTTCCTTCGTTTCAGTGGCTGAGTGACGGAAGCAAATCTGCAATATTCACTGCACTCGATGCACATTGTCAAAGTGGACGCTGAAATGGAAAAAAAATTAAGTTGCGTGGGCTAAGTTAGGTTCAATTAGGTTAGGTTGGGCTCAGTCTTGTAGGGTAGTATGCACTTGTAGAAGACAGCAGAGGTAAAGTCTGGTCACCAGCTTCGTAAGGCTATTGCTGGTGCTGAGGTTACACTGTAATTTGCAAACTGTCTGCCAGTGGTCTCTTAGAATTTCGCCTAATGTGTATGTAAGTAAGAGAAGACTAAATCATGTTCAAAGGAAGATAAGGATGACTCTCTCATCTTCGGAAACTCCTGCGCTAGTAAGACAGTAGAAATAGGCGAAAGTAGCACGAGATCCGCAATATCATGATGTGATTGGTTGTGCTTCTGTAACGTAAATTTTGCAACAAATAAATTGCACCTTTTTTTCAAATACCTTGAAATTAATCGCATTCCACCCAAAATACACATAATAATCTCCAAAATATTTTTGACGAGTCTGAACTCGTTTTTTTAAGCATACCTTTGTACTACGTAATTTCTAGCGTTAGACGCCTGCACGGTCGGTAACACTTACCATTTACTACTTATTTTAGTGGAAACATTACATTTCCGCGGCTGGAATACTTACACAGGTGGTTTAAACTCGGTGTGTAGGTGGCGTACAAGGGGCTGTACTGGTTCCTGGAACAAAGCACAATAATTGTGTAAACAAAATTGCGCAGAAATTAATTGTATTTGCCCAACACTTGTTTCCTTACCGCAAATGTGCATCTTTATCACAACCTTCATTTAGGCAAGACGACCTCGTTGATGGGCACCATCTTTGACCCGAAGTCCGCTGGCATTACTTACATTACTTGCATTATAAGCTACTAGCTTGAGCTAACAAGTTGTCCTAATGCCTCACGCTTCCCATGTACAGCAGCAAACCCCTGACGACCACGACGGGAAATGTAATGGCAGTGAGCGAAGCCGTCGTTGCGCATAAATATTCCAGTTCTAAAGAATGCACGAATAATTTGCCTGTAGAGTTTTGTTGCTCTTTTTGCACGCCCAGTCTCTCTTGCACGCTTCCCCATTTAAGTGACTTTCTCTTCGTACTCTCCTTGCTCGCGCAGCTCGTTTGCATGCTCCCGCGCAGTTCATACGTAAGCATTCCTGTGCCCCAACACCCTAGCAAACCTGCGCAAGCTGCCGTCTGGTGCACCATTCTTGCATGGCTCACGGCCTTACCACTAACACAATTTGTAAAAAAAAAGTATGAGCACCATGCAGTGCTGCACCACTCAAGATACACAGGTGAACAAAAAATTTTGTAGTTTGCATATTCTATACCGCAAGATAAACTGCTGAGAGTGTTGCTGTTGCGTCAGGCCAGACCACTAGCACCGCACAGTAGTTTTTTGAACACGCGCTATCGTGTTCCGTTATTCACACCATGTACCCAACCGAAAGTGCATGAAAATTGTGTAGTCCAAGAAGTATCACAAGGGAACCATGTGCATCAACTAGTGTTTCAAAGTGTGTACTGGCGAGATAAATTTTAATGACAAGGGGAAAAGTTAGCCGAGCAAAATATTTGGCACGCTACTGCGTGTTTATTATATAACAAGAGATCAAAGTAAGAAATAAAAGAAAAAGACGCACGCGCCTCCGCTGGCACACAGACTTGAAAATGAGCAGAAGTGAGCACCATGACACGAACAAAGTGGAACAACATAGGTAAAAAAATGTGTGTTCCATCTCTGATCTTTTGGCTCCACGCCAGAGGTGAACACCCTTTTGTTCAATGGCCTTGCTACGGAACCCTTCTTCTGACTTCGTTCGTTTTCTGGAGCTCACTGTTGCCATTTTTCGAGTTTGTGTGTGAGCGAATGCGTGCGCGTTTTTTATTTTATTTTTCTTCTCGTTCCTTGATCTTACCTACTGAATATCTTGAATATTGACCTTAAATATCGTAAAAGCAAACACTATGAACTGAGAAAACAGTGCAGGCCAGTTCTGGAAAGATTTGGCGTCAATCTTGTCTTCTCTTCCAACTGTGCAAGATTTTGTAGTTCTCCAGATGCGGCATATTGCATGTGGCATTGGGTGCCCTTTAGAGAGACAGCATGCTCCTGGTGCTTATGAAACGGCAGGAAGATGTCGAAAACGAGGTACGCATAGTTCCATTCGAACAATAGGGCAAATAGGGCAATAGGCGCACAATGTTGTACGACTTTTGGTGGACGCTGGCATTTCCAGCAGTAAGGATGGTTATCAGGGATGATCTCCTAGTTGACGTCGCTGAGGCGCCGTGCAACCCTGTACGGACCAGAGTGCCTCCCGAGTAGCTTTTTTGAAAGTCCCCGTGAGCGTACGTTACTCCAAATGCACACTTTTTGGTCTGGCTCATACGTGACGTATCGGTGCCGCACATTGTAACGTCGTGCGTCGTAGTCCTGTTGTCGGGTGATTCAGATGTGGGCGAGCGGTCTCGCTTCTTCCGCTACTTGCGCGAAAGATTCAACGTCCGTGTCTGTGTCTTCGCACTCATGTGGCAACATTGCATTGAGCATGGTCATCACTTAGCAGCCATGAAATAGCGATAAACACGCGCACCGACCTAGTAAAGATCTCAGTGCCTTGTCCGTAGACGTCGTTGTCGCAGCCGGGGTGAGCAATTTCATGACTTACAACATGACCTAAAAAATGGAGTTCCTCGAAACTGAAGTGTTATTTTTCGGCTCCAGTCTTATGCCGGCGGAGCGCATCGCATGTAAAACCGACGACTGCCATCTTAGGTGTTCGTCGAACGTTTCTGAAGAAACAGTAAAATCGTTGAGGTACGCCAGGCGTGTATGCCACGTCAGGCCTGAAAGAACTCTTTCCATGAGTCGCTGAAAAGTTGCCCAAGCTGAGTTGAAATTGAAAAGTAGGATCTTGCATTCGCAAAGCCCGTCAAGCGTTACGAAAGCACTGTTTTCTCTGTATCTCACGTCGGGCTCGATTCGCTTATATCTTCTCGTTAGGTTCATTGATGACAAGTAGCAGGCATGCCTCAGCCTGTTGAGAGAGCGGTCCGTACGAGGTAATCCCTCTACGTCTTTCTTTATGGTCAATTAAACTTGTGGTTGTCGACAAAAAAGCGTAGACTGCAGAACGTCGTCAAGTGCTTTCTTCACATGCTCTTGGGTCGCTTCATGTTCTCTCGGCGCTATATAGTACGGCTTTTGTCGGATTGGTCTCGCTGTCTTCTCCGTGATAATCCAGTGCTTCGTTAGTGGCGTCCATCCGACTCTTGATGTCGACAAGAAGCAATCGGGAAACTGGTGTAGTAAGTCCTTAACGCGCTGTCTTTTCAGGGGTAATAAGCTTGCGCTCACGTCAAGGGCAAATGGTGGAGTAAACGTGTCTGTCTTTCTGTTGTGATGCAAATCATTCGCGGAATTTTGCTATCTCTTCCGGGTAAGCAGGTAATTTCTAGGCTTTCCTTGCTTGAGTTTGTAAGAGTACTTTTCCTAGACTTTGATGATACTTCTGGGTGTGGAAACACCGTGACTGAGCAATATCGCAATTACCTGCTCAGTAACACTTTGCCCATCGTACTCCGGGTCGCGTGCGATGGAAACAAGACGGCAAGCTAACGGTGGTATGGTTATGTCATCTATTGCATGCAGAGACTTGTATTATAGTTTTGTGCTTAGGTTCGTGGCAAAGGTTGGTATGCCACACCCTTACTTTTAAAGTTCTCCTAACCTAGATGGAATCAAACCCATGTTAGAAAGTTTTTTCAAGGACATCAATCTGACGCTTAAGCAGGCTGCAACAAGATGCCTGGGTTTGTGTCGTTCTTCAATGAACTTTCTGTCACCCGCACGCTTTAGCCAGCTGTGCCATGGATGAGCTGGGTATGCTGCCCTCTTCAATGAGCCTCTCGCCGACTTGGGTCATAAAGTATGTGTCACGAATGCGCAGCAATCAAAGGAAGAAGTCTCAACGCTATACGGCACCGGCGCGCCACGCTTCTCGACTCGGAGGTGACACGCGGACTATTCGACAGCGTCACTGGAGGGCGCACGGTGTCCAGAAAGAAGCGCGAGAGAGGAGCGCGGCGGCTGCATAACGCGCTACACAGCGCTTCCAAACACTAATGATGATGATGTATGGAGTTTTGTGGCGCAAGAGCCATTAATGGCAAAGCGCGCTGAGAAGTGGCGTGGACGATGGCGCGATCAATCGAAAACGGTATTTGTGACGTGGCTGTATAATGGCCCTAAAATGTTCACTGCAAAGAGCGCAAATTTTGCTATATCTGTAAAAAGTATTACTATGAGATATGACGTGCGCTATGAGCATAAAAGTAAGGTATGAAAGGTGGTACATAAAAGATGAGCGCGAGTAGCACTACTGCCTAACTGTCATCCGTAAACGCAAGGGCATGGGTGTACGTGCTATATCAAGTAGTATTATCGCAGCAGCCTCTAGTGAGAGGTCGTGCTGTGATCTCCTAGACTGTTGACCCGCAATGTGAATACTTCATGTAAAAAGCTTAAAACTGACAGTGTCAAAAATGGGCCTTTACCAAGGAACACTGCTGGGTGAAGAGGAGTGTGACGTCCATAGGCTAAAGTAAGTTTTGCGTTGAGGTTCTGCTTCTTGACATTATAGCAAAACATGAAATACCGTCAGCCTCTTACCATAAATACAAGCTGGAGTATCACCACCAGTCTGAAAAAAAATGTGACTACCAAATGTATGCCCTATCCTGTGTCGGCAGAATAAAGACATCGGTGTGTCGGGGTTTTGTTGTGGATGGACAACATGCTAACTGTGGCTTGATAACGTGAAGTTTATTACGAGTTTCATTGCCCCACGCAAGTAACCATTTGTTCCTTATTTTCTTGAGTATGAAATACTTCTGACCATATATGGTAAGAACCGCTAGGGAAGGCTGTTAAGATTTGTTGTAATTGATGTGGCGATTTTGTCAGCAAGTATATTACCCTTGATGACTCTAAGACCAGGCACCCTGCATAGTATGATGTGTTGATGAGATGCATGCATAAGGCACAATATTGAATAGAGATCATTAAATACGGAATATTCGGTCTTTTCTGGAGACAAGAAAGTTTTCGCATCGCTTAATGAATAAGTTAATATAACTGCCTTTTGTAGTTTTATTGACTTGATGTGTTTTGTAGCCGTCAAGAGAGTGAAGACCTCAGGCGAAAATATGCTTCTTTCCGGATGCAGAACATCCGATTCCAACAAGGATGGACTGACTGCACCATAAGGGACGCTGACATCCGACTTTGATGCATCAGTATAAAATTCAGGACACGAGTAATTCGCCTGAAGTTCCCGGAAATTCATGCGGATTTTTAACTTAGGAGCACGCTTTGTGACTTCTAAAAAGGATGCGTCGCATTCTACACGTTCCCACTTCCGTGGTAGCAGCAGCTTCGCTGGGGTCATTAGGCAATATTCTAGGGTTGGCCATTCATTTCATCACTAAGTTTCCAGACCCGCATCGAAAAAGGCTCCCGCACTGATCGTTCATGAAGGAATAATGCAGCACATGTCACATCGTTAACGGATTGGCAACAAGGACATCGAGTGTTAGGCTTTTACGAAGTATGCAAAACTGGTTGGTGTATGTTCTTTGCAGGTGAAGAGACCACTCATTCGATTCAATGTATAGACTTTGAATAGGCCTTGTTCTGAACGCGCCACCAGTGAAGGCGCCGCCTGCGCCTAGGTGGTGGACGAGATACAGCATTTTTAGTGAACTTGGCACGACATAGTGATGAACCACGGCTCCATAACACAAACATTATCCGACAAGGCTTTCGTACAAGTTCAGTAAGCAATTCCGGTCGCTGCACCATGTTGGGCGAGATGGAATTTTCAGTAAGTTCAACGTCTTTAGACATCTCGCTTTGAGATATTTGATGTGTGGACGGGAGGTCAGTATTGCGTGAAGCACGATGCCTAGAAACTTGATGCTCCTTGTTCACAGGTAACCGTTGCCCGTATATCTCGATGCTCGGATCACGAACCACCCCTCTTTTTCTTGAGAACGCAGCAACTTTGCGGGAGATTAAACTTGAATTCGTTTCCTTCTGCCCATTTAGACACTTTGTTCGGGCTATACTGTACTTGTCGTTCGCACAATGCGAGGTTATAAGATTTGAAAGCTATTTGCACATCGTCAACGTAGTCAGAATAGAGAATTGTTAGAGGTGGAGATGCACGAAGCGAGGTCCTCTTAACAATAAAGAGCCTGCAGCTAAGCACGCTTCCTTGAGGTAAACCACTTTCCTCTGCAAATGGACGCGACAACGAATTGCCAATTCGGACTCAGAATGTGCGGTTGGACAGGTAGCCTTCTATATGCTCAAGCATATTCCCTCTGATGCCCATCTCCGAAAGGTCTCGCAATATTGCGTAGCCTCACGTCGTGTCATAAGCCTTTCCCACATCGAGGAAAATAGACGAGAAGTACTCCTTGTGGACAAATGGATCCCGAATGTTCGCCTCTATGCGCACGAGATGGCCGGTTGTAGACCAGCCTTGTCTAAGACCTCATTGTAATGGGTCAAGCACTTCATTGGACTCGAGGAAACGTAAGAGACGGCGATTGATGATTCTTTCAAAAAGTTTGCAAAGGGAGCTCGCAAGCGTTAAAGGCCGGTATCTGGTCACCCATGAAGATTATTTACCGTGCTTCAACACTGACAAGGATAACAACAGGCTCCTTTCATTTCGATGGGAAATAATCAGCAGCCCAGATAGTGTTTCAAAGTGTCAATTGCGTAATTTTTGCGTTGGCGTGAACGTGTTCAATCATATCGCATATGATTCTGTTAAACCCTAGTGCAGAGCTCTGACATGTGGTCAAGAAAGCTTCTAGCTTGGCTGCGCTCAAAGGACAATTATGAGGATCGTTTGGGCTGCATCTACGCTTCAGTGGCTTCTGCTCGGCTATTTTATTTTATTTGTGAAGACTCCGAATATTGTGTCGAGCTAGACACGTGCTCACAGTGTTCACCAGGAGTGTCGGTCTGGCCTTTCAACTTCTTCTTGATCCACCAGGAGCAATTGGTGGATTTGTTGCAGTTTAAGACTTCGTAATCCGTCCCATATATTTGCCCATTTATATAGGAATTATTGCCTCAAAGGAACCTCTCCCAGCTTACACTCCTAGCTTGCTGTCGCGTCCACCTTCCTTGTGATTGAATGTGTTTGAACTCGGTCAGATTTTCAGCAGGTGGCGATCGACGGAGCATGCCCCATGCTTTATTTTGTTTCTTGCGCGCTTGGTTGCAGCCTACATTCCACGGAGGCACTCGTCTTTTCTACGAGCTACCGCTTGTTTGTGGAATTCATTTTTCTGCTGCGTCAATAACTAAAGCGGTAAAATACGTTACGACATCCTCTATAGTAAATTCGCTGATGAATCTCGCGGTAAAAAAGCCGATTA
This sequence comes from Dermacentor variabilis, assembly GCF_050947875.1. Lineage (NCBI taxonomy): Eukaryota > Metazoa > Arthropoda > Arachnida > Ixodida > Ixodidae > Dermacentor > Dermacentor variabilis. The sequence continues at coordinate 75,622,599 of NC_134573.1, read as the reverse complement.
TGTAAAAGGTTTCCGATCGGCGCAGGCTAGCTTCCACCTAAGCACATGGGGAGGGAAGTCATGTTGTGTTAGTAGGTTTAGCATTACTGGAAGGTGGGCATTACCGAATGGATTTCAGATTACATTCCCTTCGAAGTCGCAAAAAAGGAAGCCGAGCCAATCACATGTCTACTGATAAATATGAGCTATGATAAAATTTATCATAGGTTGGCTCCTTTTTACTATAAGTACGCACCCGTGTTTGCAAGAAAGTTCGCAATAAATCGACTTCTCGCGCCACATCGCGAGTCTCTCCACATCGTGGGGAGACTACGCAGTAGTACGGCATGCATTTGGAGGCGGCTTCGCGGTGATGACACAAGATGGTGCCACGTGTCTCAGGGAAGAACAAAAGAGGAGCCGCGATGCAGCAGACGCCTCATGCATAACTCGTTTCGACGGTGACAATACATCGTGTCGCTATATTGGTTCAATGTTAAACGCTTCACCGTCGACAGTGATCGTGAGGTGGGTTGTGCCGAAATTTCTTTCATCCTGAAATGCACGCGATAGGGCGCTGTCTCACGAAACACTACGCAATCCCGACTGATTGCAGCAGCCCGTCCGATAAAGTTAACAAGCCTTTCGGGCATTTCATAGACCACTACTTGGACGTTTCTTACAGACAGGTGGCTGAATCGGCCAGTGTAACCTAATAGCACATGAAAAAAAAAACAGACCCTACACATTTTGCGCACATAGTGGCATCGAGCGCACATGGCGCCACACAGTGCGTGAGCGTCGAAGCACGGCGAGAGCTCGGGCTCGCTCGCGTCGCCACTCCCATCCTCCTAGAGCTACGTCACCAACACAGACCAATCAGAGCAAGCAGTTGCGCAAGCGTTCAAATGGCAAGAGGACTCGTCGTGGTTCTGCGCGCAGTTGTTTACCTAATTCTATATTTCACGCAAACTTTTTTATTTAAGGCTAGGGTGACATCATAAAGGTGCGTTGAACAGTCACGTTTTAGACCAGTGCTGAGCGGTTATTTTGCACTGCCACTTATAGCACGTGCTCAAATGGTCACCGTCTGAAGCAATACAGCACTTGCTTTTTTCCAACACTTCTGCTGTCGCAGCTTTGACCGAGGACGTTGGAATCTCGCGGAAGGCTCTGCTTATTTTTGCCTTTAGGGCGTCCGGTGTGGTAGTTTCGCTGCTATACACGCTATCTTTCACGTAGCCCCCCAAGAAGAAGTCCAGCGGTGTTGTGTCCGGCAACCTTGCAGGCCAGGGTACGGGTCCGTGCCGGCCAATCCACTGTCCAGGAAAAAGTTTGTCGAGCCACGCTGGAGTGTAACTACTACTACGCGCGAGAGCTCCATCGTGTCGAAACCAAATGTTCCGAAGGTGCGCACGTGGAGGGTTGCAACAGACGTCACTGACGGGGCCATCGACGATGTCGTTGACGTAGCGTTGCGTCCTTAATGTGTTCTCACAAAAGCTGGGTTGAATGCTTTGCTATGAAAAATACCGCACCCCATATTAAACGACCACTACTATAGGTGTCGTATTTGCGCCAGCCAGTAGGGATTCCTATCACTCCAGTAGTGCCCATTGCGAAGATTAACTTCTGCGTTGCTTGAGAAATTAGCCTCATCCGTTCAAAGCACGCGAGTGAGAAACTCCGGTTCTTTTACACAATTCGTGAAAATCCAATCCGCAAAGTCCAGTCTGTTTTCAGGATCTTGGTCTTCAAATTTTTGATGGAGATGTGCATGGTACGGGTGCATATGACCATTTTTTTTAATCCTCCTCGCTGAGGACCTTGCGATTCCGGCCCCCGCACTGGCGTCGCGCGCACTACCGTGAGAGTTAACGGCAAAGAATGCAAAAACATCCGTTTCCGCTTCTTTAGCTACCGTCGCAGTCCTGTGTCGCTTTCTTTTGAAGCTACCCGTCTCGCAAAAGACTTTGTAAGTGCTAAGTATTGTTGATGGTCTAGGCCGTCCTCCACAGTGCCACATCGGGAATAGCTTGCCGCCTTCCTCTTGTCGTCGGCGCCACCCCCAGAGCCGGAACCGTTTTAGCCTTCTGATCAATCGTGAAGGGCACGACTGTCTTCTTGAAGAACAGGCCAATGGCGCGGTGCCGTTGAGATCTCCCATTATTATGCACGCACTGTCATGTCAAGCAAAAATACTTTACTTATCAACAGCAGCATATGCTGGCTGTACAGATCCTCCAAAACGCATTAGATGTACAAAGCCTAAGCAAGGTTTGTTTTTATCGCAAAAACGAACAAAAGGAGCATGTGTTCCAGGTGCGCCTGTCTACAGAACAAGGTGAGGGCGCAAAATTACAGTTCGAAGTGCCCCGTCGGTGTTACCTGGCTTCGAAATTCCCCCTCCCGCCATTATCACTGGCTTATCAATGCGTCAGTGGCATGTTCTCATGATGCCGCGACCATCACATAGCGTGGAGCCCTGTATGGAGCTGCCGCCGCTAGGAAATCCGTGTGACCGTGGCTTTTCGCTTGAGAGCGCTTGAGTAGCGGTGCGCGAGCGCGCATCTATTTCCTATCTTGGATTTTTACGGGCTTTCGTTATTGCTCGAAAAAACCAACGAGGCAAACCTGAGAACGAAACAAATGCTCGATATGGAGGTTATTTGAGGTTCCCCACAACTTTGCAATTTATATGTTTGCGATTCGAGCAGTAATTCAAAAGCTCGCTAATTAAAATCAATTCAATGATACTTATGATGAAAAAACACTGCCTGTAAGTACACACGACTACGGCTACTATGCAGTCGGTACAATGGCTCTAGAGCTCTAGGGTTTTTCTTTTTAATCTTGGCCCAAGTTAATTGGGACACCTCACCTGAACATGTGGTAGGAACTGTTCGTTTTCCAGTAGAGAGCTGGAAATGTTTGCCTAGACATATCGAGGGCGTCCACCATCGTAAAGTCGTCTCCCGCTGGAACATTCTGGAAGTGAGAAGTGCAATAATATATTATGAATTTAGTCTGACACGGCATTTTATAGAGAAAAGAGAAGAGTAAAGCGCGGTCGGACTACAAGGCAACTTCATTGAAATTTCATTCTAGCTAAACCAGTTACAAATAATTAGTATGCGGGGTGTCCCGAGTATCACGCACGAAACCTTTTGTCAGGCAATTTGTCGCTTCTGTCGCTGATTGCTTGCACCCACTTTTTGCAACCGCGGACAGTCAGTAAAAAAAAGGACGCCCAAGATTTCTGGCTATTGAGTTTTTGCAGGCGCATGTATCTTAGTCCTATGCTCCGCGATGCAACAAGTCGCATCACTGGTTTCTGCTTTCTTTTTTCAAAGCCCGTCTCGAGCTTTGACCATTTAGGCAGGCAAGCGAAGCACATACGTCGCGCGCTGACGACGGCCTCTGCAAGATATTACAGCGTTGCGCGCCTCTAGCGAAAACACCTGAAACATTAAGATCAAACGCCGCGCTTGATCCCTCTCGGGAAGTTGCAACCCTGACTCGGCCGCGGACACAAAAATCGCGCTACGTAAAACGCTCTGCTAACAACGTCCCCCCCCCCCCGAACTCATTTGAATTTGGTGAATCACCCATGCGGTACGTACAATGCCGCCATAGTAAATGTGCGGCAGCGAAAAACAAAAGAAAAAGAGAGAGAGAGAGAATTGCGCCGATTTTTCGCACTATTGGAATCAATGTTATCAATGGGGAATCAGTGCAATTTCCATCGTAAGCGATGTAATAATAAAGCGTAATAAATTTTCTAGGATAGCATATTTAGCTCGGTTGCTTGAATGCGTCGTAAAATTGTTTTCGAATATTTCATGCACGTGAAGTTGTATCTCTTTTCTCACGGAGAATACATCTGTTTCCTGCCCAGAAATCAATAAACCTTGAATATGTAGCGGACATTGCATCCTTACTGCAACTGCATTAACACTTGCTTTCAACAGTAATAAACGTATTACACACTTACATAACATTATTCGCATGCTATAGTGTCACAGTGACAGGAACCGCTCCCTGACCGTCATCTAAAACTCGTTCACCAATTTTAAAAGCAGACAAAAGTCTTGTTCGTATGTGGATAAAACAGTAGACGATGACGCGTCAAAGAAAATCAAATCAAAACTGTGCAGTGAACTCAGCCAGTTGCAACTCGTCCGGTGAACGGCAGAATTATGTACGAATGGTTCTTGCAGGTGCACAGATTACCGACTGTGCAGAGACATCAGTGTTGATAATAACAGTTTCGAATACGTTTGTGATTACATTTATCAGTGTGTAAGCCCATATAACACTATTTGTCATTACTACCTTTATAACTAATGAAATACCATGGTACTTGCAAAAACATTTCACCTTTCATCTTAAAAAAAATCTGCATTTCGAATGAACACAATATACTGCTTATTCAATACAGGGCCACAAACAGCTTTTTTTTTTTCAATGGCACACTCCTTTATTGCAGTTTAAGAGCGCGTTACAGGTCCCTGAGCCTACAGAAGCACGTGCCGTTGAGATTGGATCCTTTCTGTACTCTCACCAGGATCGTCCCACATATTCATTTGTTTTCGTCAGCATCTCGGACACATTTTATTCTAGATCCTAGCCATAGATGGCTTCGCTGCAAAAACTGGCAGAAGCGTAAGTGAAGTAGCTTACCTTTTTGCGCTCAGGAGTACCAGCCAGATTCGAATGACAACAAAGTAGCGTTTCAGAAATTCCGGACTGAGTAGGCACTTCGCTCGTGCTGTTGTGAATACTGTGAGCGCAACATATGCCTGACTTTCATCTTCATCATCTCTGCATAGTGTAACGGTAACGAAGAACGCCGCAAGTGAAGGAAGAGGAAGGGAAGGGCAATCAGAAGGATACAATACCTGCGAGTCAGGGGAATACTCGGTTTTTTTAACGGCTGAGATTTGGATGTATCGTGTTGACTTAGAAGGGTTTGGGTGAGGGCTAGTTGGTACAGGTCATTCATTTTAAAAAGCGCCAAAAGACACACGGACAAGGACGAGCACAGGACCAGCGCTGTCCCAGCAATTCTCTTCCTTGTCCATGTGTTCGTGGCGCTGTTTAGTATGAGTGCGTCGTGTACCACTTGGAAACCATTCAAGGCGTCGGACTTGCGGTACAATTTGGTGGCAGCGGTCTTCTTAACCCAAAGCAAGACGTACCCCAGTATGATGCCCTTGCTCACGTCGCTACTGCAATCTATGCCGACACCGTCATCGTGCCAATACGCATCCGCCGCCGCCATCTCAGGCTTCAGGTTCTGCTACAATCCTTTCAAACATTCATCCTGCCGATTAGAATTCCACTCGCTGTTAGTCTGCGCCTGACCTAGCCGCTCTCCTAGGCTCTTTTGAAGTACTCTTTGACCAGCAACTGCTCTCTGTTGACAACTGTGTCGACCAGCGTATGTCATCCGCGTCGAGTCGCATCGCCGACCTCATCACACGCGTTTGAAGGCGCCGGACTCCCTGTACAGTATCATCATCCACTGTACATCTTCTTCGTCTGTATACATGCTTATCACCATCAGCTGCACAACTTATCTTCGTGGTGGCAGCGCGAGCTCGGCTGGAATAAAGCTGTTCCTTATAAGTGGCGGGAGGTGCCTTTCGTTTCCCAAGACTTTTCGCACGCTCTCACTGGAACTTCGCTCGGGCCAGTGCATAACACCACCGGCAACGCTCGATCGAGCAAATCCAGGAACATTCGATGCCGCCGCTCCCCTCTAGTCTTCACCATTTGTCATACCCATCAAGAGTAGGAAGCGCGACCCACAAGTCTTGCTGGTCTACGAGGGGATGACGTCGAGGACTGGCTCCGAAACTACCGAAATTGTAAGCAACTTCGACAAGCTCGACAGCTCACCGATGTTGCGGAACGTCCCGATCTACCTGTCCAAGATCGCGAAAACCTGGTTTTGGAACTATGAGCTAGATCTTCTTTACTGGGCGACGTTCACGCAAAAGCTTCAGCAGATTTTTGGCGCTCCCGCTGTTCGCGCTAAGGTTGCAAAAAAGAAATTGGGTGAACCCATTTAATTCCCTGCGGAATCATGAACTGCATACTTTGAGCATATGCTCGCATTGTGCAAGCTTGTGAACAGCGCCATGTGAGCGACCGAATATGCCTCATTATTAGATGCAGAAACAACGTCGCTTTCAGCGCCCTTGCTAATCAGAATCGTGCTACCATCCAGCTTGTGATCATTACTTGACAGCGACATCAACTACGGTCCCTCCGGATATACATCGATACCCCGGACATTCGTCTCCCTTTGGCTATGGACTTGCGCACGCTGATCCGCGACATCGTCCGTGAAGAGCTTCACGCACGTTGCAAACGTACTGGCATGTGAGTGGCAGGCCGTCCGCCAGGACGTCTTGCCAGACAGATTTACTATTTATGTGGCTATTCAGGGCACATCTCCCGATTTTGGCGACATCTTTAACAGCATGAGCCATCTGTCTATGCTTCTGAGGAACGTACAGGTGTGCATCCAGCAATCGGCTATCAGCGAATGTCCTACCGCTTTTCCCAACACAGGTCACCTTCTCCTCCCGACTTTATCGATATTCTTACGCGAATGAAGGAATCAGAACGGGAGAATATTTACGAGCAGTATTTACAAAGGATAATGCGCCGCTGGTCAGTCCAATCGACAGCTCGAGTGCCAGAGAACGTTCGTCGTCTTCGTCGGGGCGCCCGCGTGAATCAGCCACAAGAAAACACGGAGTATGCATGTATCAGTATTCCCGGTGGCGAAAGCACCGTACCGGTGTGTCTAAATATCGGTGATAACAGGAGACTAGTATGGTTTAATGCGTGCGACATGCGCAACGTCAGTGGCATTCGAGGCAGATGAGGCACTGGTACTGGCTAGGGCAATTTCGTACGTAACTGGAGTCACGGCATGCAGCACTCGATATGGGCCTGTGTACCGAGACATGAGTTTTTCTGACAGGCCAACGTGACGAGTCGGGGACCACAGGAGTACCAGAAATCCAGGCAATAAGTGGACGTCTCTGTGTTGGCGATCGTACAAACGCCGTTGCTTCTCTTGCGAGGTCAGGAGGCGAGCGCGGGCAATTTCGCGTGCTCGGGCTGCCCTGGTGATGGCGTCAAGTTCATACTCGCTGGTCTCTGCTGCAGCGGATGGGAAGGATGCGTCCAGTGGCAATGTAGGTTCTCGGCCGAACAGAAAGAACGGGGATTAACCGGTGGTGTCGTGACGCGAAGAATGGTACGCAAAAGTGACATACGGTAGGGCAAGGTCCCAATCAGTATGGTCGGACGAGGCGTACTTTGCGAGCATGTCTGTTAGGGTAGGATTCAGACGCTCCGTAAGACTATTAGTCTGTGGATGATACGACGTAGTCAGCTTGTGCTTGGTTGAGCAGGACTGCAGGATGTCGGCGATGACTTTAGAAAGAAATGTCCGAATACGGTCAGTGATCAATTGGTGCGGAGCGCCATGTTGCAGAATCACGCCGCGTAAAAGAAAATCGGCGACATCTGTGGCGCAGCTTATTGGAAGTGCTCTGGTGATAGCGTAGCGCGTAGCATAATCTTTCGCCACAGCGACCCATTTGTTGCCAGATGTGCATAGAGGGAAAGGGGCACGTAGGTCCAAGCCACCGCGAAAGAACGTCTCCGAAGGAATGTCGAGCGGTTGAAGGCATTCGGCAGGGAGCGTCGATGGTGTTTTTCGGCGCTGGCATATCTCACACGCCGCAACGTATTTCCAGACGGAGCGGGCAAGGCCTGTTCCAAAAGAAGCATCGGCGAATCCGGTCGTAGGTACGAGAGACGCCAAGGTGACCTGCCGTTCGTAAGTCATGAAATTCTTGGAGAACAGCTGACCCGAGGTGCTTAGTAATGACGAGGAGTAGGGCAGGACCGTCAGGGCGTAAATTGTAGCGATATAATACACCATCCCGGAGAACAAACAGGTGAAGGGACGAATCACAAGAAGAAGATCCAAAGCCATCAATGATGGCGCGCGAAGCGGCATCACCGCGTTGTCCGTTGGCAACGTGTAGCAGCTGAGAAACGGAGAAAACCCAAGCGTCGGCATTGCGGTCAGGGTCGGTGGATGGTTCGCCCACTGCATAGCGTGATAAACATTCTGCGCCTTGATGTAATCGGCCCGAGTTGTACACTGCTGCATAGCAATATTATTGCAGCCACAGAGCCCAGCGACCAAGCCGGCCGGTAGGCTCCTTGAGTGAGGAAAGCCAGCAGAGCGCATGGTGGTCCGTGATTACAGAGAAGTGCGTGCCATGCAAGTACGGGCGGTATTCAGAAACAGCCAGAATGAGAGCCAGGCGTTCACGATCAGCGATCGAATAGTTGCGCTCCGCTGCTGCGAGGAGGCGGATAATGTCGGCGATAACGCGATCTTGACCCTGTTGGCGCTGGGCTAAGACGGCTCCGATACCGAGACCACTGGCGTCGGTATGTACCTCTGCAGGATAGGATGGGTGAAAGTGGACCAGTATACGTGGCGTGGTGAGAATGTTGGCGAGCTAGGCAAACGCGGCAGTTTGCCTAGCTTCTTCAAACGTCCTTCTTCAGAAGATCAGTAAGTGGTCGGGCAATCACTGCGAAGTCTTTAACCAAGCGTCGGAAGTAGGAGCAGAGTCCCACAAAACTTCGAACGTCTTTGACAGATTGAGGTACAGGAAAGACGTGACAGCACAAATTTTCTCCTGGTCTGGTCAAATACCGGAAGCATCGACGCAGTGGCCCAGCACTGTAATCTGCCGACGCCCGAAGTGACACTTCGATGAATTTAGATGCAGCCCAGCCTCGCGGAAGACTTGAACTGGTGATAGGCGCTCAAGGTGTTTCTCAAATGTCGATGAAAATACGAGAATGTCGTCTAGGTAGCAGGGGCATGTTGACCATTTGACCCCTTGAAGTAAAAAATAATCATACGTTCGAAAGTTGCTGGGGCGTTGCATAGACAAACTCGCATTACATTGAATTGATATAGGCCATCAGGGGTGACGCACGCGGTTTTCTCTTGGTCTTTTTCTTTCACAGAAATTTGCCAATAACCAGACCGAAGGTCTATTGACGAAAAGTATTTGACACCGTGGAGACAATCGAGGGCCTCGTCATTGCGAGGCTAAGGGTACACGTCTTTCTTCGTAATGCGGTTTAAATGACGATAATCAACGCAGAAACGCCATGTGCCATCTTTTTAACAAGTAGCACGGGCGACGCCCAAGGGCTCGACAAAGGTTCAGCAATACCTTTCATCTTGAATAACTTTACGCTCTGAAGCATAAACTTGATATGGCCGGCGATGAATAGGACGGCATCACCAGTATTTTTGTGATGCTTAACAATTGAAGTTTGGCCCAATTGGCCATCGTTGAGGTCGAAGATGTCGTGGTAGGAACGCAAAAGGCGGCACAGAGCTGCCGCTTGTTCAGACAATAGGTCCGCATCAGTCATGGGACGAAATGTTCCGTCAGGGCAAATGGCATCCTGTGGACATTGTGAAGAACCTGAGCAGACGTCAAATGATTGCTGAGACTTTCAATGAGGTTGGTGAGCTTCTCCTTGAAAGCATCCCAGCTAGAAATCTCGTCCTCGTGTGTCCGGAACCAGACACTAGGAATTCCGTCCAAGTAGAATAGGACATTCGCTAGCATAATGGTAGGGCCCCAGCGGTTGTTTTGGCTAACACACTCGTACAGGGTGAGCCAGTCCTCAAGTTTGACATTATCTTGACCGGAAAATATGCCGCGATCACGGAGGTTGGTAACCGTAACGTACGTAGTTGGTGGGGTCGCAGGAGTAGAAGCAGACGAGGTGTCGTCCCCGGTAGCCATTACGGAAAGCAGGACGGTGCGCCGCTACGGAGCTCCGTGGCGAGGACGGGGAACAGCACGCTCCGCAAAAATGTTACGTGAACGAAGGAATAATAACTGGAGACTATTTACAAAGTGTATTTACAAAGGACAATGATGCGCTGGCCAGTCCAACCAACAGCTCGAGAGCCAGAGAGCGTTCGTCGTCTTCGTCGGGGTGCCCGCGCGCATCGGCCACAAGCAAACACGCAATATGCATGTATCAATATGGCTGCAAAGTCACCTTCTCAGTCATGCAGGTCACCTTCTCCATGTCTTCGTTCCCTGTCGCTTTTCCGGCCCGCTCCTCTGCCCCAAACGCACACTCGGAAAACTCGCCTATGCAGTTTTAGAAGGCAAATTGCATCCAATGGACAGCCTACAATGCCTCCAGAGCAGTCGTCGAACTGGCTGCCAGTGTTTGTAGTAGGCTTACCCGTCAAAGCTCGGTATGACACAGGCGCTGCCATTTTGGTTATTTGTGCAGACTTTCGTTCCCGTCTCCAAAAAGCGATCGCACCCTACTGCCGCCCTTTTCTTCGTACAATGACCAACGCTATTATTCGTCCAATTGCGCAGCGTACTCTTCGCGTGTCCAAGGACAGAATTTGTGACCACATTGTTTTGCGGTATTCCATGAAGGTATTCACGAACCCATATTGGAGTGGGACTTCTTAAATTCTATATCCGCTTCTATCTTTTCTCGTCAGCGCCTCATACATCAAAACTGTGAGCTGGGCGAGTTGGTGCTGTTCCATTTTAGTAAAAAACTGGGCAAAACAGACGCAGACGTATACTTAGATAACTTTCAAAGCCATAGTTTCCGAGACTAACACTTGGCAGCACGAAGTTTTGAAGAGGCTTCAGCATCATTTGTCGCCTCTAAAAACTGATCACCCGGTTTTACAGCGAAGCTGTTTATGGCTAGGTTCTAGCGATCTCGTCTCCGTAGACACAGAGCAACAATTTTCCATACGTGCGCAGATTCCGAAGTTAGTGCAATACCGTTGCGACCCGCGGTGGAGGTGCAGTTGGCAATTAACGGGCCTTCATCCAGAGCTTCGCTAGTCATCCTTCTTTACCGAGTTGAAGGCCACTGCACATTTTCTTCCTAATTCTAGTACATTGGTCTCATTTGTGAATGAGCATGCCACTGGTATTAGCAATGATGGACTAGACTTGTACTACTCCCTACCTCACAATAAGTTGATGCACTGTGTCAAGCAATGTTTAACAGAAGATAATGTTGAACAATCGTTTCTTAGTAACTGTATCGTTTCTGGTGAATGTTTCATCGAGATTCTATTATTATAATTATTTTAAAAAAAGCTTTATTTAGAGCTTTTTACAGAAATCAGGAGTGTGCATTGGTTCTAGAGCTGCGCCTCTTCTCAGCAACATGTTTTTTTTTTTTTTTTTGGACAGAAGAATTCAAAAATACATGGCTGACTTGGTTGTTAAGGGTCTGGAATATGTTGATTCTCTTGTTATTGTGAAAACCTTAGACGTACAAAGAAGAGTCGATGTGCTAGAGGTGTTAAGGGAATGCGGTGAAGGCGTCAGTTTCACGTGTGAACTGCCTTTTGAAAAGAGCAAAAATTTTTGGACTTAAAGGGATACGGACACAAAAGTTGGTGGGTGGTTTTTTGCGTCAGAACAAAAGTTGAACTGTTGAAAATGACGAATACAACAAGCTGCTTAGAAAAAAAAAAGAACGAGAAACACCTTTATTTTGCGATTTTCTGTTGCGCCTTGCCTCCAAGCGGCCGCCGGGAGAAGCTGAAATTTGACGTCATGACACCCCCGCGCGCGCGGCCAAGGTCAGCTACAGCCGGCGCAGTCTTTCCGGAGTGTCGGTCCCTTCCAGGGTTTGTTTATCGCCATCGGCTATGTTCGCACGTGGTCCGTCTGAAACATTATCCCCGTCAGCGCTCCATGCAGGTGGTGCGTCTTACACGCGTGCTCGCACGGTCGTCGATCGGTATTGACGCACGCGGCGGAAGAAAATGCCCAAATATTACTGCGCCCATGGCTATTATAACAGCATTATCGGTCGTGACACGCCGTCGCGCACGTTTCCCAGAGACGAGAAGATGCGTAAACTTTGCATACGTGCCTGTCAGCCACCACACCCAGCATGGAGACTTCTAAAAAATGGCGTCATTTGCGCGGACCACTTCATCAACGATGATTATGCGACCAGCCCGGCTGTGCTCAAAAGCCTTGGCATACCGCTCAAAAGGCTCCTGTTGAGGCAATACAATTCAAAGAGCGGGTGCTTAGTGATGCATCCGTAACTCTCAGCGGTCTTCGCCACCTTTTGTTGTTCTGGCAACAGACCCTCTCTCTTTCTGTATGCATGTAGCCGTAGCGGTGACCGCAGGAGCGTTTGTTGAAAGAAGGGAAATTACCCTTTCATTGGCTGTGCAAAAACAGATATTCTCGGGTTGTGACAGAAATTGTTCACCCTGCGGATGCATGTTTTTGTCACAAAACAAAATAGTCGTGTTGTATACACTTTCGCTGTGTCTAATATTGAGCGACAGCATACGAGCGCTCTTTTAATTGATCAAATATACAAAACACAGCCAGTGAATGAACGCCAGACAACAGCATGCATGTGTACTAACCTAAAAGGCGCAGCACATTTACCTACATTGCCTTTTCACACGTTGCTTTTCAAGCTCAAGCAAAAAATTACGCATTTTCATAGGTCTCTGCATGATCATGCGTCGCGTTTCATGACTTGGTTGTTCGCGCAGCATTTCCCTAGTAAATGTCACAGCCAAAGGCTTTCCTTTCTCTATGGCCACAGAATCGATGTAGCTATTAAGTGATCTGGTCGACGGGTCCCTAGCGCAGCCGCCCATCTCAGCGAGTTCAACCAGTAAATGGCTTCTAATGGCGTGAATGTGATAGTAGTCGTAAACACAGGGCTATGAAATGGCTGGAAAATTCTACAAATGCCGTGCCTCGTCGCATAAAAACGAAGTGTGCAGCGGTCGAAAGCCGACAGCGTAGGTAAGCACAAAGCGATGAGCTACGCTACCTACGATTCAGCCGTAATAGCTGCCTTTCTGCCTCAACGCGGGTCACGAAACTAGGCATTTTGCATCCTACGTAACATAACTTTACGAACTGCTGCCGCTGCACTTAAAAAAAATTACCATGTTGCTGGCCCGGACTGCCTGACCGGCACGTTCAAGGCCGCCTGCTCTTCGCCGCTTGACGTGGAAGGCTCGTAACCGTAAGCGGCTATATTTCTTGCTAAGTTGGAACGGTCCTCATCTACAGACGTGTACTCATAGCTGGTAGAGGCACCAGAACCTGAATCCATGCTCGCGATAGCGGTGGCGGCGCGTCTCGAATGACCGCGGCCGGCCGGCTGGCTATCCGTTGAGGGTGCCGTGACGTCACGCCTTCCAACTCGCTTGGGCCGGGCGGCGTTGCACGCGCTCACAAAAACGCCAAAAATAAAGCCATCCGCTGAAAAATGAGCGAAGTGAGTACTTGTTTTCGGTGTACTCGCACACTGAGGACCCATTTTCTGTATTATCGTAAAATGTTCAGATTTTGTGTCCGTATCCCTTTAACGGCAGTATTTTCTGCAGCAGACAACGTTTGCTGGGAGTATTCCCCTAAGGTAGCGAAGCGTTTACTTACATTTCCCTCCGATCACTGGAAAGTAGTCAAAAGTGGTATTTGTGCTTGTTGCATGCACTCTTCATTGTTTAACTCATATACCACCACAGGGTGCATCATAGTTTGGAGAAGCAAGTACCAAGACTAAAATAAGCAGGGCACCCTACTGGTGCTAGCACAAGAGCTTGTGAAGAAGCGGCAAAATCAGTGAAAGGCATTCCGAGAAGAGAAACAGTTGACGATGATCCTAAGATGAGAAAGAATGCAGTTTCACTTCCTTATATGCCTAAGTTAGCATACGGGTTAAAAAAGACAGCAATCAGGTTGATGTTGTTAGTATAGGCCTATAGCTTGGTCATAGTTGTGCAGCCATGCACAAAAAACTGAATGGAGTGACGAGTGACAACGGTGCAGGATGCTTTCTCAATCATAAGAAGACGGTCGTCGATTGCAAAATTCAAGTTGTTTACAGAATATTCTGCTCGTGTGGAAAGGTTTACGTAGGGCAAACTAATCGATGTTTAAATATCAGGATCCAGGTGCATGCGCTCAATGTAAGCAATGGCACTGGTTCACATTTGGCGGTTCATTGCCGCCTAAGGTTGCGTAAATCCGTTTTTGATAAAAACAGATTTTGTACAGGCACAGAGCACAAAACACGAAAGAAATAATAGATGCCTTTTACATCTGTTTGGAAGGTGACACATGCAGCAGTCAACCTTTGATAGCTTTGTCACATGCAGAAGCATCAAACCTTCGACAGTGTATCCGAATCAGTTCTTGATTAGCCAGCTTTGGTATTGCCACGTGTATATTACTGTCGTCTTTCCATGCACACGTGAGAGGGTGTCTGTTCCCTTTTCCATGTAGTCTTCGAATTATTCTGTTTCTTTAAAAATAAATTGTTATTTGCGAGTAGCGCTCGTGTTTGTTTTTTCTCTTTAGTTCGTCTACCTCTTTTTCACGCAGTTATTTTGTTAACAAGCACCTCATACAACTGGATATCATCGGCTAATATCTGCCTAACCATGAATAAGGCATTCGGCTCACCTCCTCGCCTTACGTTCTTTAGCTATCTAGAGAAATGATTATCAGTGTAAACTAATAATCATTTGATAATCAATGGCGACGTACTCATTCTACACTACTACCATGCCCTATCTCGAAGGATTCTGATTGCCCCTGGCCTTGTTCGCTTCTATAAGGGGTCTGCATTGCTTACAGCCTTAAAACCCTTTGAGCGCCGAATTATTTGGAAAAAAACTTTGCCAGGTGGTCAAATTACTATATCACGGATCTTGAATGCACACGATGTATAAAGTCGGGAATAAACAGTAAAACAAAAATTAGGGACAATATTTTCGTGTCCGCATCACTCAGAACTGCAAAATGTTTAATACCATTTCAGAGTGTGGTACTCCTTGAAACACGGGTCTCCGCACAGCACCTTATCGCAGTCTGCTAAATGTAAATTGCGTGTATGTTCTTATCTTGGCGCGACGAGTTGTGTTGGCGCACACATGACATCTTCTCTGCGTGCGGCTGCATTGCGCAGAGGTCTGAGGCACCCTCTCGTGGGAGCGCGTTGCCGCAGAGATCGAGAATGCCTCTTGAGCGTCGGTGATAAAAAAGCTAAGAGCAGCGCCAATCAAGATAGAAATCAACTTCCGCCGCCCCTGAGATAGCGTGCCGACAAAGACAAAAATTACGTTTCGCGAGCTTCCGTTATGATCGAGCGGCGGAACCGAAACCGCGAAATTGCGTTGCCGCTGAGAGCGAGAATACCTCGCGAGCGGCGGTTATATACAAGCTACGAGCAGCGCCAATCAAGATAGAAATCAACTGCCACCACCTCTGCAAGAGAGTGCCGACAAAGAGAACAATTACGTTTCGCGCACCTCCTTTGCGATCACGCGGTGAAACCGAAACCGCAAAAGGTGTGTTGCCGCAGTCTGCGCGACGCGCTGAAGCTAGAAATCAGTTCTGTATCTCCCCAAGAAGATAGCACAAATTTCAAACGCTTCTTGTAAGTTTTACGACGTGACCGCACCTCCCAGTGAGCATGCATCGTCATTATGGCGCTAAATTTCAAACGGAGGGTCGAAACCGTACCCGTACGGCTAAGACCTTGTGGGACAGAAAACCGCCGCCGTACATGTACGGAAAAACCTTCAGGGCTTTAAATCAAACTCTCGAACCCCAACTATTGCCCCGTGGATCAACTGTCACTTGGGTCGTTGACATTCGCCCCGTTGAAATTGCCGCCCTTTCAACAGTGCCACCAGAGACAAGATCGTTGCCAAGCAATGCCTTTTGCGCGCCATTGTCACCAACCGTAAGCCTCGGCCTGATGCCTGCCCAGAGTAAAAATCTCCTCACCCTACTGAACAAACACGTTTCTTGTTCGACATCAATTCGCCAGTCATCAGTACGACTACCGCCGCTACTAAATGCATACAGACTGACGGCTCTCACATTGTTCACTGGCGCCCATATCGCGTGTCTCTTACGGAGTGCAATATCATCGAGGAAAACGTGTCAGACGTGCTTCAATGAAATATCATACGCCCTTCCTCGAGTCCCTAGTCATCCACAGTTCTATATAGCACAGAACAAAGACTGTTCAGTGTGCTTTTGCGTCCATTACCGTGCACTGAACAAAATCATGCGCAAAGATGTTTACCTCTTGCCAGGAATCAACGACGCACTAGATTCCCCACATGGGGCCAAATATCTTTGTAGCCTTAGCCTTAGATCAGGCTACTGGCGAATACCGATGTCCGAATCCGACAAAGAAAAGGCGCCGTTTGCCACCCCAGATGGGCTGTACGAGATTAATATGTTGTCGTTTGGACTCTTCAATGCGCCTGCCACCTTCGAAAGCACGATCGATAATGTCTTGCGTGGCTTGAAATGGAAAACCTCTCACTGCTATCTCGACGACACCTAGTCTTTTCAATAGCGTTCTCACAACATTTGCAACGTCATGATAAAGTCCTTCTCTGTTTTGAAAACGCTGGCCTGCAGCTCAATACAAATGCAATTTTCGCCGCAAGATCAATGTTCTAGAGCAGTCAGTCAGAACAGAATGTACTCGGCCAAACCCTGAGAAGTTTGCCACGGTCCTCGAATTCCGCCATGCGCTGCGTCAAAAAGACCGGCGTAGTTGTGCCTGACTTGCTTCTCACTTCCAGCGCTTCATAGGCAACTTTGCGGCGCTTTCGTCCCCACTCCATCAACTCCTCGTAATGAACGTGCCCTTCGTTTGGTCCGATGCATGTGAACTGGCTTTTCTGGTTTTTAAACATGTCCTGAAGTCAAACCCGGTGCTGTGCCACTTCGATCCGAGCGCGCCCACCATCCTTAACAATGACGCTAGCAGTCGGTCTCGGTGTCATTCAACTGCAACGTGGCAACACCTTCCGCGAACGAGTAATTAGTTACACTAGCCATACTCTAACCGCTTCACAGAAGAATTACACCCTAACCAAGCAGGAGTACCTCGCTGTTGGTGGGGCAGTGAAAACATTTCGCCCATATATTCACGGCCGCCATTTTAGACTCGTTGCAGACTATAACACACTGTGTGCTGGCTTTCAGCGCATAAGAACATATCAGCTCGCCTTGCTCACTGTGTGCTTCGCTTACAGAAATGCGATTTCTATGTCATCTACACGGCTGGAAGAAAGCACCGAGACGCCGATACTCTGTCTCGCTACACTCCGCCGAAACGTGATTCATCATCGACTCTCTCTACTAGCGTACATCATCGACGTTACTCATCGCCACGCACGATTGGCTGAGATTGACAGTCCATCTGTCTTACTGTTCCACCAACGTGTCGACCCATACTCCCCAACTATCCTCAAACGTATGGAAGGTTTTCCTTCACCTCCGAACGCCCGACTTATCCGACAACTTAAATTCCAACTGGACATTAGGGGTTTACATCACTACATTTATCACATCCATGGCAACAATTGGGTCACAATATTACCACGTTCTGTGCAACGTCAAGTGCTTGAAGCCTTTCACGATCACCCGATGGCGGGTCGTCTAGGCTGCCACAAGGCTTACGACAGAACACGCAGTTCCTGCTCCCGGCTAGGCCTCACTTCAGTCGTTGAGAAGAACGCCGCATCCCGCGCTCATTGTCAAAGCCGGAAACAACCGACGACAGCTCCTTCTGGCTTTTTGGAACCTCGTCTTTGTACCACTTTGCCTTTCGAAGTCGTTGTGAAGACTTGTCTTCCCACAACCTCAAATGACGACCATTGGATTGTAACGGCCGTTGACCATCGAACACAGTGCGCGTAGACAGCCTCTTCATGATCGGCGCTGCCGCTGAAGTGCCCGATTTCTTTCGACGCAACCTTTTTTTACACTATAGGGCTCCGCGCGTTCTCTTCAGTTACCTCGGCAAAGTCTTCCTCTCTTGCACGTTTGCCGAAGTTCTGCGCTCCTCAAACACCATTCAAACGACAACTTCCAGTTACACATCCGGAGACCAAGGGCTTGACAGAGCATTTCCATCGTACCTTCGCAGACGTAATTGCAATGTGCATCTGCCCCGGCCACACTAACTGCAATCCTGCCGTTTGTGACGTTCGCTTATAACACGGCTACGCAACCTACCACAGGCTTTTCTCGATTTTTCCTGGTCTATGGTGGGCCCCATAGTTTTGCTCTGGATCTATCGTTCCTTTCGGCTCCTACAACCCCCAGCAGCTCCTTTCTCCGAATTCCTTTCTCCTTAACACCGGCATCTCCCAGGACGCTAGCAAGTCTTGTTACAACTCGACTCACCGTGCTGTGACATTTCCTCCCGGTGATGAAGTTCGTAGGACTTCTGTGCGCGTTCCCGGCTTATGCAAAAAATTCTTCGCTTGATTTGCTGGACCTTACACGGTTATTGATCAGACATCCCCTGTTAAATACCGGGTTTCGCCACTTAGAACAACGTCCGATCCCAGTTGCCGTCTCCCCGGATACTCGATGGATTTCAAAACACTCCCGCGTGGCCAGGCGGCCGCTTAAACACCGAGAGAGAATTAGTGTGAGCACAACAGATGCCTGACTTTCATCACCAATATTTCTACATATCATCATCCGTTGTATATCTTCATTTGCAAAAGTCATCATCAGCTGCACAGCTTCATCCTCGTGGGGGCAGAACGAACTCGGCTGGAATAAAGCGGTTCCTTATAATAGCAGTTACACGCCGGTGAAAACCAGCAAAACTGCAAAAAATGGAGGCATGACAATATGCTGTCAGCGCCATAACGGATTTCAAATGAAACGCTCAGTTTGAAAAAGAAAATCCGGGATTTCAGCTGCCAAAACAACGATATCATTACGAGGCACGCCGTAAGGGGGAGGGGGTACCCCGAATTAATTTTGGCCACCTGAGCTTCTTTAATGTGTACCGAATTCAGAGTGCAAGAACGTTAACGCATTTTGCCCCCTTTGAAGTGTGGCCGCCAATGCAGAGATTCGAAGCCATGCTCTCTTTCTTAGCAGCGCTCCGCCATCGCCGCAAGCCATAGGCCACTCGCCTTTATACCGACCGCTGGGAATGCAATGACATCTGTAGCTATTGGTGTCAAAAACGTACTTACTAGTGCCAGTTCTTTTATAGCAGTGTCTGTTAACTTGCCGTCGGTCTCGTTCAGGAACCCTGGCGACACCATCAGACGCGAAACCTGCACGAGAAACAGGCGCATTGAATTTGGCGTAACGAAAGCGCCAACAACGAGCCGGAAACATTTCCTCCTGGCGTGTTTTGCAACGTCTATAACATAGGCGAGATGGTGCAGAATGAGTTTTCATTGATACGCGTTCATTGATACTCTTCATTGATACGCAGCTCACGCATTGATACGTGAGCTGTTATTTCTTTGCGAACGTTCTGTGACATTGCTCATCATGCCTGCTACTGACGTCTCGCCGAATAGCTCCAGTACAGCATGTATACAACAAATTGGATTATACCCGCTCCTTCTTTTTTTCTTGTGTTCTTTTAGGTCTTTCAGATTGTTTGAACACCGCTTGTGACAGGATAATTCTAGCTGTTGAACTAATTTACTCAAAAAGGCGGACCTTAGTCGCACAAGAAAACTAGATGCATAACCGAATGCACAACAAATACTCACTAATGCATTTGTTCATTGATTAACTTACGGCACATATCTGAATTTACAAATTGTAGCCTGTGAGTTCTCAGGCCGTGTATATTAGGAACAAATTTTCAGGATGACACCAGTCTTTAAATATTAATTTCCAAAACACGTAACGAAATACATGCGCGTTGCAGTTACGGCTCGAATGCATAAAACAGCGGTTTGTTAAAAAGAAAATAAGAAGGGCAATTGTGCATACTAGCAATGCAGTTTCACAACTCATATATTGAGATCCATGCCATCCTTAGAAGTAGTCCTAAATGGATACGCCGAACAAACCCACCGCGTACAAATGGTGTCCCTCCGAACCCACTGTGAGGCATTTTCGGGAGGTATCTAAAGCGCCAGTGACACGGCATGATCGCTGAGCAGAGAGCATCCTGGCCGAGCCACGGGCGCCAGGAGCACTCGAGCTCGCGCGCCCAGTACGGGCTCACGAAATAAAGAACGCCTACAGGATACTCAGCAGGAGCTGCAGTGCAAGCCCGCTGCCGCTGTTAATCACTGCTCGGAAACTGTGGTAGACAGCCCGTATCAACAAGCTCCCTGAGTTTTTACGTCTGGACATCTCAATCTATCCTCAGCTTGTGCTAGGTAATAACACGCATTCGAATAATGAGGTGAAGACATGCCTCACACCGAAAGCAAATGCCAACCAGCCCCAACCCCGGAAACCGCGGCGGTCGTTTCCATCTGTGCAGTTCCTTCTAACATCGCCCGCTCGCCAGAGTTCTGAAAACGTAGCCCCGAGACGTGGTCACCGCTCCTGCATGTCGAGGCCCACTTCAAACCCTTGCGGATAACCCTTGCGGTCAAAGCGCTTCCGGTGACGGTCATCGACAAGATTGTTGACCTATTCATCTTGTACGCGAACAACATTCAGGCGTCGTCTTGCGTAAGAATGAAGGCGGCTATTATGGAAAACATCACCACGTATGATTGTTAGCAGATTCAGCAGCCGTTCGCAGTCAAGGAGCTGGGCAATCAGCACGCAAGCCATTCGCTGAGCTTAGATGCTGGTTCTTCCAGGCTCACAGAATTTACAATGTTGCTTTTGCCCTGAGCGTTGCTTTTACCCTGACACTCACGAGATTGCTCCTCAAGGTGATGGAAAATATGCACTGTGGTACCGGCGGTAGGAGTCACCCACTGCGCGTCCTCCCCACCCTCCCACCCCAAAAAAAGCGTCGACAGCATTCTGGCGTCGCTGAACACAGTGATCGACTGAACGAGCGCCTGCTGGCGACACTCTTTGGTGCGATTTTCCAAGACTACTTCAGCATCAGTCTACTTTTTAACGTCGCCGCAACACATCCCGCCAGCGTGAGTACCACCACAGCACTCTGGTGCCACCAAGACGGGGACCAGTCCGCCATCTGCTTGTACAACCATCGCTTCGGCGCCCGAGCACATCACTGCCTTTTGCCTTGCGTCTGGTTGAGAAACAGACCGGCTGACTGCTAACGGCAATGAGTGGTCGCGGCCCCGCTGCAGGTCAGCTCTTCTACGTCACTGACAAGGTCACTGGCTCACACTTTCTGATCGACACAGGTGCCCAGATCAGCATACGACTTGCTACACGTGTGGATTGTGCTAGTTCTTCCGTCCGGCACTTGCAAGCTGTGAATGGAACCCGCATCCGCGTCTTTCAACAGCGGACCCTCACGCAAAACTTGGGCGTCCAGAGAACCTTCCGGTTACTATCCATAGTTGTCGAAATAGGTTCCGCCATAATCTGTGCCAATTTTATTGCTTACTCAAGCTTCCTTGTCGATACCAGACAACTGGCGTCTGCTGGATACAACAGCTCTTCTCTCCGTCAAAAGAATTGCTGCATCGCAAACCATAAATGTAGCGCGCTCCTGCGCCACTGTTTCCAAGATTGCTATTTGCAGCCTTGTTGCGAGTTTTCCCTGATCTCCCCGCATCATTGAGCTCAAAACGCCCGTTTGTCACGACGTACACCGCTAGATCGTCGCTAAATGACTTGCACTCTTCCGCCCCCCCCCCACGCCGTTTCTACGGAAAATCTCAGTGGTGCGTGCGCAGTTCGAGCGTATGTTGGATTGCCCAGGACCAATACGTCAAGCATCGCCTGTGGAATCCGTTCTCCTGCAATACCTCGCCGATTATTGTCAGCCACTATCATTCTTATCGCAGACACTCACTCCGAACCAAGCCCCCTACAGCACTTTCGGTCTAGAGTTGCTTAGCATTTACCTTGCCATCCGTGATTTTCTCCATATTGTGTGAGGTCGATAATTTACTGCGCTCAGTAATGACTGACAGCAGGCGCCAATTGAGCTTCCTGAGTGCTCTCTCCTGTGAATGGCCCACCTCTCGCTCTCCACCAGCCGATCAAGCCCAAAGTTTGTCGCCGGGCACTGAACTCTTTCTTCCGTTGTGCTACTGGAAGGAGAACGAACGGCAACCCTGACTGCACGTTCCCTTCAAGTGGCAGTCGCCGCAGTGTCCGATGGCTTCGACATCTACGGACAACTATAGAACTGAAACAAGAAGAGATGGGGGCCAGTGCACCTAAATATCGACATGGAAGAGTCAGAATGGGAGAGCCGCGAGCAAAGAAAGGGGAAGACCAGTTAGACAACTAGCGCTAGCAGCGAGAAAGGGCCCATTGCCATCCGTGTCGCCCTTTGCTGTTCTCATCATCATCATCATCAGCCTGGTTACGCCCACTGCAGGGCAAAGGCCTCTCCCATACTTCACCAACAACCCCGGTCATGTACTAATTGTGGTCATATCGTCCCTGCAAACTTCTTAATCTCATCCGCTCACCAAACTTTCTGCCGCCCCCTGCTACGCTTCCCTTCCCTTGGAATCCAGTCCGTCACCCTTAATGACCATCGGTTATCTTCCCTCCTCATTACATGTCCTGCCCAAGCCCCATTTCTTTTTCTTGATTTCAACTAAGATGTCATTAACTCGCGTTTGTTCTCTCACCCAATCTGCTCTTTTCTTATCCATAGCTCGTTGCGTCGTCCTCAATTTAAGTAGAACTCCTTTCGTGAGCCTCCAGGTTTGTGCCCCGTAGGTGAGTTCCTAGTTTGTCATAAACCTAAGTTTATAACAAACATAGGTTTCTTGATCTTGAACTGCTTTGCTCTGAACATTTCATTTGTGAAGGTAATGTACCCCCGCTCTTATAATAGCCCCCTACTATGCTGCTTCGCGTATTCGAGGCTGGTGAAGCGAGTGATCGCCAAATCTTGTTTAGGGGCTACTGCTGTGCTCGTGCCTGCACCCAATGCGCAGGAATTTTGACTCGCAGGTACTCGTACTACTAATGGCAGGCTACCCGGACAGTTTACTGTCTAGCATTGCCGAATGTATTTCTGCAGCCTTACAGCAGCCAAAACGTGACAAATGAAACAACCGAAAAGAGAATAGTTTGCATTCAAGAACCGGGTTCATTCCTTATTTGTACCGAGTGTCTCATTGCGCTACATAATAATAAAGACTGCATGAAAGGCAGGCATCAGAGTTGCCTTCGTAGCAAAAAAAAAAAGACTAACCAGTATGCGCCAGAAAGAATGCGGAAGTCAAGGGGTTTCTCACGTGTGGTATGAACGACACAAAAGAGATAGTTGATTGCTCCCACAGCTCAGTATTTAAGGCTCCCCTGTCCTGTGTAGGTGCTACTTCGGCAAAGCTGGACGCTGTGTGAATGACCGCCTCAAAGAACATTCCACTTTAATGAAGGGGTGTGCTCGCAGCCATCTAGCTGCGCATTGCTTCCGCTGTGGCTGTCGTGCATTGTTTAATCAAGGCGAAGTACTAAGGTGCTATGGTGGCCGGCGTACACGTGACATATAAGAGGCCTTTTGCACGAACAAAAAAAATCGATTTGTGAGTGACTGTGCCTTCGATATTGCTTCTCACCAAGGAGCTCCCGTATCTTGCACGCGGATGATGGCGACCATTTGGTTTGGGTTATAGTTATAGTCAGCATCATGGCTGTCTTGCTGGCGTTGTATTTCTACTTTGGTATGTTCTCCTCTCCCTCCTGCCTATTCAAGCTCATGCATATACTTCTGTGTGCGCAGTGAGATATTTGTTGTTAGTCAGCGCATCGTCCGCCTCAGTCTGCACGTCCCGTTCTTTGCGCTATCACTCGTTCTTATTATTTCAGACATATACATAAAGATCAAAAAGATTGCATGACATTTTACAAAGTTAAAAAAAATTACGGATCATCATCAGTTGTAAACTGCCAAATTAACTGCGTCGCTAAACCATCGCTTCACATGGATCCTAACACGTGCATTCGATATGCGTATATTTATTATGTTTTTTGAGCGTCGCTTCTACCTTACCAAGCATTTTCTTGAACATGTTTTTTATATAGATGTGCCTAACTGCTATCGCAAGAACTATCTACTCAACTTGATTTATTGTTTTTCATTGGCGTTTTTACACATTCTGGCCGAAATTTTTGTTTAGTTGCCATAAATTATGGTACGTTTATTCGCATTTAAATGAGAAACAAACAAACAACGACTCCCGGTGCAGTTTTTCTAATGAAATCATATCTCGTAATCTCAATCCCTGCATATTTTAGGGAAGCTTGTGGTATCTCATAATTTCAAATTGCCAGCTCAGTTTTAAGGTTATGGTCACAAATTACTCGAAGGCTGCCTTCATACCCCTAATGTAGCGTATCCGCGGCCTTTGGCCGTAGGTTGATTCCAGCCGTCAAGAACATTTCTGAGGCCTACCCTAAGCATAAGGGAACATGTGAAGTTCTTTCTGAACTTGAAGGAACACCAATCAGCGCAGAATTAATACACAAATTGGGTAACTTGGTTGATAGCACTTATACTTCTCAGGTTATCATTAGATTTTCTTCTTTGCTGTGTCTATACTTGATGTGAAACATGAGCGGCCCTATAACGTAACACAACTTTGGCCTCTTCTTATTGCAATTTCCTGACCTCAGATTTACCTAACTACCGATACGAGGCTCGGGCAGTGACCCGCAGCGTTGTTTGAAAAGCCCAGTCGAATTCTCTGCTCGTTTGAAGAAGGTCAGTTTTATTTGTTTTCAAAGCGACTAGCATTGCCTACCGCGATAGGTTCTTACATAGTTCGCTGACAAGAGGCGTAGAACACGCAGTAGTGGGGACGGCTTCAACGGGTTCGAACTAGCTCAGTGAAGCTAGATACCAGGTCAAGAGTGTGGTGCCGGCGTCTGCGATACGCGCGCTTCTCCTTGCTTATCTTGCGGTGGCTAGACGAAAATTGTGGCGATGTGCAATTGAAGGTTTAAAATGCTGCTAAAACGGATCCTCGGCGAATATTTGCTCGCAGAGCGATGTCGTATACGTGTCGCAAGGGATTGAAAACCCTATACTGCAAGGCAGATTTTTCTATTCTATAAAGATAAATCAATTCTGTCCGCCCATAGTGCCATAGCCCATAGCCCATAGTGCCCACAGCCCATAGTGCGAGAGTGATCGGCAGGCAGCGACACTTTCGGGACGGGACATCGTTCCGCTGTACCAATAAAACGTTCAGTTGTGTTCGGAATATCAATGCATTTTTAATGCGTAGTCACTCTGACGAGGCGAATTTTCGCGGTTTTGTGACGTCGCATAACAGACAGGCAAAGTGAGCGCAGCCCGAAATATTTTTCCCCAATAACGGATTGCTAACCGCGAAAAGGGTGTAGAATTGAAAATAATTAACTTTCTTTCGCTTGATATAATCGTGCATAGTCACTGTGTACACGTCATAGCAGATGGCGAGTTCTCGCGGTTTCGTGACATCGCGTCACAGACAGTCAAGTGAAGGTAGCCCGAAAATTGTTTGGCGGATCGTGGAGGGCTTTTTGCAGGCACAAAATAGAAACAGGTTGGAACACTTTTACGTTATAGTGCGCTAAGATTCCCATAAGAATCATTAGACCGGCAACCATGAAGCTCGTCATGCTCGAATGGTAGTCCGGAAGTCATAGCTTGGTTGTTATTGTGGGACATAGGTGTGTTCCAATTCTGCAGGGCGTTGAAGACAGCCTACGTTGAGTGGAAAGAAGACAGTTTTAAGCCTTAGTA
Organism: Dermacentor variabilis; assembly: GCF_050947875.1. Taxonomy (NCBI): domain Eukaryota; kingdom Metazoa; phylum Arthropoda; class Arachnida; order Ixodida; family Ixodidae; genus Dermacentor; species Dermacentor variabilis. The sequence continues at coordinate 75,596,829 of NC_134573.1, read as the reverse complement.
GTAGCATAAACGGGGAAAACATCTCTGCAACTTAACACCACTTGGCCTGGACAAAAGCTAGCTAAGAAAGGCACATATTAGAGCTGCAGTTGAACACTTTGCATCTGCCAACCATCAAAGAAAAAGAAACAACATAGTTTACAGTAATCACATCCGAATGCCAAGTTATGTTTTCTTGTGCGAAAGCGACCTTCCCGCTAATTTACCAAGCCATCTGCTCAGCTGCCATTTCATATCGACAACAAGGTATCCTGAACTCTTTTCCACTTCGAGGCCCTCTTTGCGAAGTTGTCTCCTTTTCCAGCTTTGCCAGAATTGGAACGACACGGCTCTCTTAAGAGCCGCTGTCTGCTTAGCTATCTATCCAGCCGTCTACGGTGAGTATTGGAACAGAGCCATGGCTGTCAAGTTCCACGAGCTTCACCACGACCCGAAGGGGGTTATCAGACCAAGCCACGCCACTCACCCTGCGGTAGACGCGAACCCTATTTTCTTCGGTCACGCTCTGGGACAAGGAGTAAGAGAAGGTGAAGGAGTCGAGCATCCCTTGTACTTGACTACGCAGAAACTTCATCGTCTGCAAAACAAGGTGCGCAACTGTCAAAGACGTAGCGCCCACGGTGTTTCCGCGAAACGCCGACAAAGCGACAGAAAGCATGCATCATTCAATCCTTCTTTATTCATTCAATGCTAAAAAAATAGATACATTTGCCCTGACTATTGGAAGCCAGCGCTTTCCAGAGGGCGCTAATGAAAACTGCCCTCAGCGCCGCAAGTAAGAAAGCGCCACAACGTTTAGTCTCCTTATCGAACGCGGGGCTGCAGGAAGCACGTTGTGTTTACGGTCTACGAAAGCGCAACCTAAGTGACGTTGGCGGGCATTTCCTTTTCGTTTCTCTCGGTGTGCATATTGATAACAGCGAAGAGGTTACTGTGATCGAGAACGAAATCACTTGCGGAAAACGCCCAAAACATGCCGATATTTGCGGGTTCGCCAGCTGCAATGCGAGCACGGCCGAGCCGCTTAGCTGCGCGCCTTCTGCGGCGACGCACTGCAGCTGAAATTGGCTTGTATCGGTACTGTCGCTGGTGCTAAACTTTTGCCCGTCGACATGTCCTTTAACAACATGGACGTTACGCGTGACTTTACTCTTGCGGGCATCATTTCGCCTGGAATAGAAGCTGCATAATCAATGTTGCATATCAATGCGGCGTGGATTACCTGTTTCTGCAGTAAACACGAAGTGTTAAACGTTTATGTTAGCTGTGAGATTGTACGATTAGTGTTGTCATTTGCTCCCTTTTCATTTTGTATCAGGCACCGCTGGAAACCCAGGGAGCATTTATGCTCCTGCTGCCGCTAATGTTACTCTTAGTACCATCGAAAAAATGCTTACTGTATACATTATTGTACTAAAAACACGTATATATATTTTTTCACTATAGAATCAGAATCTGTATCGGTTTTTATTGAGATGATTAGAAAGATTACAAGTTGTTAATATACAGAAGGAGGTCCCGAAGTCAAAGACTGCAATGGACCTCCTAGAAGCATTGCCATTTTAACGTTCAATAAAATAATATGCCCAGGGACATTTTGCCGGAGAAGCTGTAAAAATTGGCGTAGCGGGGTGCAATCGCACCTGCCCGGATTCTGCGTCCTGCCGTCGCTCATACTGGTAGTTTGCACGAAAAATGATAGAATGACAGAGCTACATAGTACGGCTTTTCTGAGAGTTGTAGCAATGAACCAAGCAGAAACAACGATGGCCTCAAAGCTTTTTTTGTTTTCACGGCTTTGCGGGTCCCCCACCGTACTGCTGCTGGCCATTTTACTTTGTTATGGAAGTCCACACAATGAACGCGATGTCCGCAATGGGGCGCTGCGTGTCAGCTCGAAGCTCAATCGCTGGTTTCCCAAGAAGCTGAGAAAAGGCACGAATGCCTGACAGAGTCACACACCGGTTTCAAATACACATATCACTCAGTCAACAGAACAGTCCAACATGAGCTTGGAACAGGACTATATCCATTCATTGGAGATAGCATACCCATTGTATGCACCTAAAGATATCATTTGCCTAGCTACAAGAAGAGAAAATACATGCACATATATGCGCTTATGCATACAGCGCTGCATAAAAACTATACAGCAATAAAACTACCATAAAAAATAACAGGCAGAGGTAAGGCTGAACAAACAGCAGAAGACATAATTTAAACGGGAAATTTTCCCCGGTAAAAAATAGATTCACTCTTCGAGGTGACGAAAGGAAGGCGTTTACCTTAGTGCTAAGACATTCTAAATGTGCCGATTTTTTTCATTAACCGTTGTCAGTCACGATGAAGCCGACCTTGTTGACTGAACGCACGCTTGGGAGCAGCACGATACCACTGCGCAAGCGCTCCGTCCCGTGGCTCTATTTTTTTTTTCATATTTCGCGGGCTTTCTTTGCAACCCGGAAAAAACGACAACGTGAGGCACATCGTACAGGAAAGAACTATATCGGTGGTTTCTGAAAGTACTCTACAAGTTTACTTATAATAATTGGGGTCACCAGGCAACAGTTAAAAACTTGGGTAAATAAACTCAATTAGAGAGTTATGGGGAAAACAAAAAATTGCCTTAGAGACTGTAGGCTATTGTAAATACTATGCGTCCCGTTTACATCGCTTCAGACGCGTCTTTTATGTTTAAAGTGTTGGCTCAAGTTACGTGGAACACCCTGTAGATGCCTTGTATGTAAATTTTATGTTAACAGATAATTATTCACTAATTATTTTTGCTCATGCCACTGTTTTTCTACAATTTTCCCGCCCTGTAACAGCAAGAAAAGAGCTCACAGTATGGACAAATAAGAAAGAGAAGAAAATAAAAAACCACGATATAAAAATAACTTCAGCAATAAGCAAGAGCTGCGATATATGTAGAGTTGTCCGTCCACATCACTTTTCAAATGCGAAATCTCGTTTCTTCACAGCACGGGCAAACGCAACATACTTCGCCTCTGTTCTCGCAACCGTGACCCATTTCGACCGGATAACATCACTGGCACCCCCGGATTGTAATGGTGCTACGAGATTTCAAGCACAGGAATCTGTTGAGAGCAACTTTGAACTCGTAGTGCCATTTTCCCCTCCGCTACCGGCCACGAAAGCTGCGAAGCGGGTAACAGCTCGCTAAACTCACCTACCAGCCTATGCGCTAAGCCTAACGCTTCGGCGTGGACACACGATAACCATGGAAAACCCCTCGGAAGCTGCTTTCGCAGTCCTACGGGCCCCGAAAAAGCGACAGGTTGTTGCTACTGAATATTCACAGAATATGAAGGAACGATTGACAAACATAACCTTGTCGAACGATCCCAGCTCTGCGAGCGGTGACGAGTTGGAAACACGAACGTAACTGACTGGCCGGCCCGAAAAGGAAACAGATAAAACATTTGAAAACTGGCTCTGACAAGAAGCCAGAAGAGGAAGCAAAGCAGGGCAATACTCGCAGGCCCGCTAACGGCCGGAAAGCCGACTCGAACGGTCCGGCGGGCTTCCTCGGCAACGCAGTAGAGGTGACAAGGCCGGAAGTCGACGACAGCAGCCAGCGAGACTGCAAAGACAACTGCCACCACAAGACGCCAGTGCAGAAGGTGCTCAGGCGCAAGCTCCAACGCCACCCGACGAAGACAACCATTATAATGATACCCAAGAAAGGATTGCTGACCAAGGACTTCAGTATGCATCCGGTTGCACCAGCCGTCGTAGAGGCCTTTGGAAGATAACGTCAGTGCCAGGATGTAAAGTTCATCGTACGACTTTGTAACGGCTCGAAGTCGATTCAAAGCGGTTCCGGCAGCCGTGGGAGCCACCTCGGCTAAACCGCTGTTTTCGCTCGTTGCAGGCATACGATAGAAAACTCTCGACAGCGCAAGGAATCCAGAAGCTACGTGAATGGGCATCGAACGCCATCATGAGGACACGTGCCTTTCTGCTGCGGGGGACCAGCGACTGGAGGCACCGGCTTCACCTATATGAAGCAATGGAGCAACGGCCAAGGTGCATTCAAAGCGGTGCCGGCAGCCGTGGGAGCCACCTTCACTGAACCAATGGTTTCACTCGTCGCACGTAGGAAATCAAATCTTTTATCTGTTATGCTGTCCAAGGATGCTGGGCTGCTCTGAAACTTGCAGTATTTCTTTTGCCCGTGCTTACACAGCTTGTGAGCAATACACCCTGGCTCAATGGGAAGCAAAAGCAGTGGTACCTTAACCGAATTTGCACACATTCGCAGAAAAAGCACATAACAGCGTAAAGAAATAGTCACAGTTTTGACCGACAGGACTTCCCGATTTGTGGAAGTGATGAATGAACTAAAGAATGAGGTAAAAAAACTGCAGTCATCGAACACAGCTATAGAGGCGGAACTTACGTCAGTCATAACTGGAATGGGTTTCATTAACGAGAACTTCGAAGAATTCAAAACCGAAGACCCTCCGTAAAGAACTTGAAGATGTATAACAACTGGGCCTTGCATGCTAGAGAGAGAACACGATTCTAATCAGTGAACTTGGTGACAACTAATTGAACTCAAACAGTACATTTGTCAGAGCAACCTTACACGGAAGCGCATACGTGTTGCTGACGGCGAGGATCTTAGCAAGGTTGTTAAGGCAACCGCTTCGTGTTTGCCCGCAGAACTGTCCAGCCTTGACGTTGAAATTGCACATCGAGTATCTATCTACAAAGTCTAGAGGAGCACCGAATGTTGTGCGGTTTGCCTCCCAGGCTAACCGAGACAGATTTATGCTGGCGGCGAAAAAAAGCGACTGATCGTATCAATGTTTGGTTCGAAGGAACTGATCGTATATGCGTCAAAAAACATTTACGTCTGGAAAATAATATACTAATGGGGAAGGTAATTGAAACCAAGCGCACTAAAGGTTCGAAGTATACTTGAGACACTGGCGGCAAGATACTGATGAGGAAAGCTGATAAACCGAAAGTAGTCCATGTGACCTGTGAAGCAGATCTAAATAGAGTAACTAGTACTTTTAGCGTATAGCCACAAAGCGAAACAAGCTACACCGACTCTACCTTATGATGATTCCCAGTAAAAACATATCTGTACTGCACATTAACGTTCGTAGCATAAACAACAAAAAATAACCACTCAAACACTCCTTACAAACGGTTAACCAGCGGAGCTTAAACGTGCGGTCCAGCCGTTTATCACTGGGTTAATCCGGACGCTTGATTAAACGACGGCTTTGTAGGCTGCCAGATTCTCGGTATGCAGTTGCTGCTTGCGCTCGGCTGCATGAGCCTGTTGAACCCGGGCTGCAGCATCGGAACGGAGTAGACAAACTCGTTCCCCGTGCTGCTCACGGCGTTACTGATCAAAAGCTGCCTGCTCATAAGGAGTACGTATCACGTGTGGCGTTCCTGTTTCTGAGCCGGAGAACAACTGGTGTGCGCGCGCTCGTCTGCGACGGAGAGCAACAACGTCACTACTGGCGCAGCTAATACAACACCATCTAGATAGCACAAGGCCTTTTCACTCCTATCCATGACAACATGATAGCTGGTCCGGCTGCCATTGGAACTAATGAGGATGCTCCCGAGTACGCAACACTGATGTCACCACTTTCATGACGCCTGCCTTGTCAATGACATTTCAGGCCAGGTCCTGTGACGTCACGGATCGGAGCAAACAGGCCTTGGGCAGATGGTGTTGGCTAATCACGCGGCTCCCCCCTTTCTCTCTTTATTTTCTCACGCATACGCATGAGGTTGCGCAGGAGGAGTTTTCTGCGTACAGGCGTCTGACAGACGGACGGCCACGGGTTGTAAATCAGCTAGCCGCCCCCCCCCCATATTCTGCTTCGCTGTAAAAACCTAGACACCCTACTTTCGTTTATTGTCAAAAAAGTGAGTCGTTTGCAATCATAGCGACCACTGAAATGTGGCTCAGAAAAAATGAAAATATAACAATTTTCAGTGGGCACGTCGGCTGGTCCTCCTGTGGCACCATGTTCAAGCCGTTTCTTTTCTATGTGCAGATTTTCCTGCTGGGTGCGACAGAAATGGCCAGCACACATCAAGCTACGACCGATATTGCCATCACAGCGCGTGAGTCTACTGACGTCTTCACGCATGCGCCATCTTTTATCGAGGAAAGATGGGCAACGATGCTTCCAGCGCCATCAACGTCACCTCAAGTGGACATGTTTGGAATCCCCGGAATCTTTCAGTGGGCACGTCGGCTGGTCCTCCTGTGACACTATGTTCAAGCCGTTTCTTTTCTACGTGCAGGTTAGTAACGAAGTATCATCTGTTAAGTCTAGCAATCCTTACTTAGTCCAGCTGACGTGCCCACGTAGCCTGTTCACCCTGTATTGTGCCATTCAACAAGTGTTCCTGTCTTTGCTGATGCTATGTGGGGACGTTGAACCCAACCCAGAGCCCTCGACTTCCGAATTGTTATCACAGTTGCTTGAAGGTCAGAACAATATCCAAAAAAGGCTTGATGACATTGAGTCGCAATTAAAAACTGTTGAGGAAACTTCTGTGACGATTAAAAGCTTCAGTGATAGATTTACTAATCTTGAAATGACCTTCGTAACTTGGAAAGTAAGCTCGTTGATTTGGAGGACCGAAGTAGGCGTAATAACCTTGTTGTGTTCGGCATACCAGAAAAGAAAGACGACGCCTCTGATGACCTCATGGATAGCGTGGTTGATAATGTATTCAAGCATACTCTAGACGTGAACGTTAACTCAGTTGAACGGATTCACAGGCTAGGGCAAAAGCAGCGCGGTAAAGGGCGACCAGTGATCGTGAAATTTTTTAATCAAAAGGAAAAAGTTAACGTCCTGAAAAAATTGCTACAAATTGAAAGGGAAGGGAAGCTCTATGGATTTTTCTGCAACCACTAGGCACGTGAGGAAACTACTCTGGAACAGTACCTCAGAAATTAGGAAATGTGGTACAAAGGTAAAGCTCGTACATGATAAAGTTAAGATTGACAATCGATTACTAACATTAGATGAAGTTCAGCGCGAAATGGCCGGTGCGCACACGCCAGCTACCAGAGGAATTCCTAATAAATGAAACGATAACAATGGCAAACACTTCCGATGCTTAAATATTAATGCTCGTAGCATTCTAGCTAAAAGCGGTGATTTAGACGGTGTCATATTAACTTATCAGCCTCAACTATTGATAATTACTAAAACCTGGCTTCACACTCAGATTGGGGACGACGAAATCACGCCCGAGGGATACCGGGTCTACCGCAAGGACAGGGAATCTCGAGGCGGCGGAGTAGCAATATTTTTTAAGGAAACCTTAAAAGTTGGAAGACTGGCCGGTATACCAGATCTTGAATGTGTTATCGCGAGGGTAGACTCAGGTGGTTTGAAGTTCATAGTCGGTGGTTTTTACCGTCCCCCAGGCACAAATGAAACATTCTTTGATAAGCTTAATGAATTTTTTGCGCCATCCATGGCTACTCCAGCAACATAATACTTGGCGGTGATTTCAATGTCCCTTCAGTCACATGGGATACGGATTTCCCTGTACCATTTACAAATGCGGCTAAACGCTTAGTTGACATAGTCATTTATCATGATCTAACCCAACTGGTTAAGCCACCTACCCACATCCAGAACACTACTGCCTCAACCCTGGATCTTTTTTTCGTTAACAGTGGCATGTTGCGTCGTGTGTCGGGTATCGACGTGGTTGATGGAATATCAGACCACAGATTGGTGTGCCTGGGTGTTACACTGAACGAAGTGACAAAAAGAAAGTGAGAAAGAGCGAGTGGTCTCGGTATTCTCGCGTGCCAATGACTTAGAAATACTAGACACATTTGACCTACACTTTTCTCGATTTATCACGCTTTCAAAGTCTAGCAGCTGTACTGTTGACGCCCTTTGGTGTTTTTTCAAGAACCTTGTACTGAGATGCGTTCAGGACTATGTACCAACAAAAGTAAAGATAATAAGACATGTTCGCCAGTGGATTACTATGCCAGTGGTTCGCTTGGGATGAAAAGCGAAAAGGTTAAGCAAACATCAGAACCCATCCCCGTCGTGCATGCATAAACTCAGTTTCGTGCGCAAACAATTGAAAGACAGTATAAAAAAGTAAAAGATTATTATAACATTACTTTAGAGAACTTTTTACTTTCGACCCCAGTGAAATTCTGGCAGCACTTTTCTCCTAGAAAGAAGTGCTTCCTTAATATGTGTAAAAATAGTGCTATTGTTACGAACAATGAAGTCATTGCGGAATCATTTAATGCATTTTTTTGTTCAGTGTTTACCGATAATGATGGTAGAAGGCCATGCCCCAACACAGGTAATGATATTCCACCAATAAGTGACATCTCGAAATCTGAGGAAGGAATCTTCTCGCTGTTACTTAATATCGATCCAAAAAAGTCGTCTGGTATAGATGGCATACCTAATGCATTTCTTGTGAGGTATGCTGAATGGTGCTCTAAGTTCTTGTGCATTATTTTTCGGAGATCATTTTTTCAGTGCGAGCTTCCCAGCGATTGGAAATTTGCAAAAATTGTTCCTCTACCTAAAGCATCAAGTACTTCCCTTATTTCATCTTACAGACCAATTTCCCTGCTGTGCTCATGCGCAAATGTTTTGGAACACATCATATTCAAGCACCTGTCACTTATTCTCGAGCAACATAACCTAATCAACGACCGACAGCACGGCTTTCGTAGAACACTCTCAACTATCACACAACTGCTGGAAACTCTTCATGATATTGCGGCTACCCTAGACAAACAAGGCCAAATTCACATGATCTTGCTAGACTTTGAAAAAGCGTTTGATCGTGTGTCTAATTCCAAACTTCTGACAAATATTAAACCTATACTGAAAAATGAAACCTTAATTTCATGGATCGTGGCCTACCTCTCGGATCGAAACCAAACTGTCACTATCGACAAGGTGTGCTCCGATTCACAACCGGTGAAGTCTGGAATCCCTCAAGGTTCAGTGCTTGGGCCACTGTTCTTTTTAATATTCATAGATGGCATCACCCTTGATATTCCGGTCACTATTAAGTTATTTGCAGACGACTGCATCCTTTATCAAGAAATACGCAGTCCACGCGATCAGTCTCTCTTAAACACAGCTTTAATCAAAATATCTTCTTGGTGTGAAGTCTGGAAAATGAAGGTAAACGAAAAGAAGATGGTGGCTATGAGCGTGACGCGTAAACGGTCTCCCTTAAAATGCGATTATTTTATTAATGGCCAAAAACTTTCTTTCGTTGATACTTACAAGTACTTGGACGTCATACTTAGCGCTGATTTTAGGTGGAACGAGCATGTTGCCTACATCGAAAAGAAAGCTATGCAGAAATTGGGGTTTTTAAGAATGTCTCTGCGCAAATCCACCCAAAAATTAAAACTAATTGCGTACAAAACTTACATCCATCCAGTCCTCGAGTACTGTTCCGTGGTTTGGGATTCGCATAGCCAAGAAGACGCTAAAAAGCTTGATATGATTCAAAGGAAAGCAATTAGATTTGTTTACAATCGCAACAGATACTTTACATCCCCCACTACACTGCTAAATAACGCTAACCTGGATACATTGCAGGCAAGAAGACTACATGATCGTTTGAAATACATGTTTTTACTTTATCATGACAAGCTGCGCATAAACAAGGGCACGTACATAGAATCCGTTAATCGGCGATCCACGCGATCCGAGCGCCCAAAGAAACTGAGTGCGTATTCTTGCAAGATACGAGCTTTTAAAAACTTTTTTTGCGCGCACCGTTACTGAATGGAATGCTCTTTCTGCTGATACAGTAAATTGCACTACTGTTGAGTCGTTCATGGCAAAGCTGCGGCAACAATCCACTTGATTTACCTCATCGTACATGCCCCCCCCCCCACCCATTCCCCTATCTCGCCTCGTTCAACGCACGCGCACTACGCTTCAATTTACGTTTTCTAGTACTTTTTCAGTGTGCTACAAATATTTGCTTGGCGTCATGTGTATCTTTGGGTGTTCGCAAGGCGTAATGTTCACAAATTTACCTTGCTCTCATTATGGTATGGTCACTCGTTGCAGAGATGTTTGTCAAGAGATGTCTATTACCGTCATTCTGCCCTTGAATTGTATAATTTCTACTATTCGAGTTTCTAGCTTTCGTTTCTTGTACCTGTGCGTGTATCACGTTCTCCTTGTACTTGCATTGGACTTGCTTTGGCAACTTTTTCTGTGGCGCTTCTAGATTTGTTTCTCTTTGTTTCCAAATATGTCGTGTTATAACCCACTCCTCCCTAAGGCCCCAATGAGAGGTCGGCACTACTCCTGAAATAAATAAATAAATAAACAAATAAATAAATAAACAAATAAATAAATAAACAAATTCCTGGCTACGTGACAATAGCGCCGCCACGGGAGTCGCAGTTTCGCCGTAGCGGGGTGGAACTGTCTGTTACAGATAACTGACAATGCAGTATCTTGTGATCAGTTTGTTGTTGTTCAACGGAACTTGAAGCATTACGTTTGAACCATGAATGCGGGCTTATAGTGGGGCTTGTCTACCGACCTCCGAGTTCAAGCCTAGCCGTTTTTGTCAGTAAAATCGAAATGATCATGTTGTCTTTAACTAAGAGCAATGAAACTCGAGTTATAATAATTGGAAACATGAACATTGATACGGCTTCCACGAATATCAATGGATTATACACACCTTCTTTGATCATAAACTTTCGCAAGTTTATTGCTCCACCGACACGCATAACCTCGCTTTTGGCAATATCAACCGATCATGCGCTTACATATATTGACAAAGGTGTGAACACAGGCGTCTACCAAACACCAATTTCCGACCACTTACCAATTTTCGTTAAGGTTAACGCACCTCTTATAGTAAACGTTATCAAACGAAGACATATAACCAAAACAAATTATGAATCATTCCGTAGCAAGCTTTTGTCACTCAGTACTGATCAAATCTATCATTAAGGCGCCAATATAGAGTTCTCTAACGTAGTAGACACCCTTAGTGACCTTATACATTCCAGTAGCCAACATGTAGCATCTGTACGGCGTTATAAACCAATTTGTCCCTGGATAACAGAAGAAATTCTAAACATATTAAAAAAGGAATATCTGTATCATAAGTGGCTACATAATGAAAGTAACGAATAATATAGTATTAGTTCGAATGCACGCATAATTAGCCAGTGTCGTTATTGAGAGCCCGAAAAAGGTAATGTTTTACTCGCCGCATTCAAGATGCCAACGGGAATCCGAAAAAAAATGTGGGAAGTTGTTCATAGGTCAGGCGCATATTCCACACTTCCCTCTAATGTTACTTAAGGTACTGTTGATAAACTCAGTACTTTTTTCACCAATGTTGGTCGCGATCTAACTGCCAAACTTCCTCATGCAATTGCAGACAGTGCTCTCTCGCCTCCAGTCCTTAGTTCTTTGGCCCTGTACGCATATGAAATCAATAAATTGTTGCGGCTTGTTGCGGAATCGCCAACAAACAAGGCGGTAGGCTAGGACAGTATTCCTGCAAAACTAATTAAGGAAAATATTGTTATCGTAGGACCCATGTTGTACTGCCGGTTCAACCATTCTTTGCTAGGGTGAACACGCCCGTCACCCTTAACTACAGCCCGAGTTGCTCCTGTATTTAAGGATGGAGTGTCTTCTGACCCTTCCAGTTAGAGACCTATTTCTGTGCTTAGCGTTATTAACAACATTTGAAAAGATTCTCCACAAACGTATTCACAATTTCATTGACATATACAATATTATCTGTCCACAGCAACATGGATTTCGCAAAAGAGCACTCTACTAGCTCAGCCGCCCTTACGTTCACCCATGCTATTAACAGTGCGTCACACAATAGCAAGCTAGTAGCTGTTATCATTATCATTCTCCCTTCGTCACTGCCAAGTTCGCAGTTGACGATGTTCGACCACGTCGTTCGAGCGCTTCCCTCTAATACTGCTGCGGTTGTTCGCAATCTTCTACGCTGCCTGCCCGCCTACCACCCCTACGACCACCTTCAGGCACCGTTAATCCAGCGCACTACTGAAACGGAGCAGCACCGATTACAGCAGCTTCCTAAATTGAAGGAGCTTGGTGACACCAAACCTTGCCTGCAAGGCTATAGGCTGGAGACCAGGCTTCTTCAACCGACAGTTCCCTTCTACGATAACTTTTCCTGTCGCGCCCTCCACAGCAGGTGCGCATGATACTGAACGCGTCTTCATCCTCGACACTGGAATCTCTCACTCAGTCGGCCGAAAAGATTGTGGTTGTCAGTTTTCATTTGTGGCCACAGTTCATCGCCCTTCTGACCTTCCGTTCCAAGGCACAGCCGCTGGCGACAGCTTCGCGCGTCTGTTCGATGCTAAAGAAGAGCTCACACGGCAAGTATCATGACTGACAGCTGCAGTCGCCGCCATCCGAACACGCCGGCCGCGTCCTTCGTCACTACCTCGCCGCACCAGCCTTAGTTGCTCTGGACGCCGTTCGCCACCTTCCGTTAGCTTTGCTCGCACAACCATCGCTACGGCTTTCGCGAAAACCAGTGCCGCCAGCCCTGCTCCTACGCAAGAAGCGGTCAGGCAGAACACTGATGTTGACCACTGTTCCTGGTCCCAGATCCAATCGCCTTCTCCACGTCACCGTCCATGCCACCTAATTCCACCTAATCTCGTCGACACTGGTGCCGAGGTCTGCGTCTTTCCTCCTATGCAGGCTGAGCGATGCCACCCTCCCGACCTAGCTGTCGCCAGAAGGGAGATTGAACATATGCTTTACGTTGGCTTCGTTTGTCCCTCCTCCATTCCTTGGGCCCCGCCACCCCATATGGTGCCCAAGAAGACCAGTGACAGGCGCTTGTGCAGCGATTAATGTGTTTTAACAAGGCCGCTGTCACGGGCTGGTACCAGATTTCCCACATCCAGGATTTACATTGGCACTGAACGGCTGCATCATGTTCAGCAAAGTCGACCTGGTGAAAGCTTACCCCTAAATTCCCGTGGAATCATCAGATATTCCGAAGACCGCCATTATACTACCCTTCGGCCTGCTCGAATATCCGTGAATGACTTTCGGTCTTCGTAACGTGGCCCGAGACCTTTCAGCGTTTCGTTTACCAGGTATCATGTGGCTTTACGTGCTTCTTTGCCTATCTTGACGACACCCTCGTGTTCAGCACCCCCACCGAAGCTCACAACCTCCACCTAAGTCAAGTGTTCGCAAGGCTCAGAAAATTTGGTATTTTTATTGGTCCGAAGAGCCAGTTCCGCGTTAGAGTTGTATTTCCTTAGTCATCCCCTCGACGCACATGGCATTTGTCCACTCCCGACCCGCATCACAGTCATCCATGAGTTTTTTTCAGCCATCCACCACCAGGATGCGCGAATATCTTGGCCTCGTCAATTATTACTAGCGCTTCACTCCTAGTTGCGACAATACAGTGCAGCCTCGCCATGACCTCCTCTCGGGCCTCGAGGCTCCGAATACCCCCATGCCGTGAAGCGACAACGCTTACCGCGCCTTTAGAGGCATCAAAGAAGCCACTGCCGGCGCTACGCTCGTCGTCCACCACAAATGCGACACCCCAATTTCCGTCATGGTTGACGCATCGGACACCGCTATCGCCGCAGTCTTGCAGCATATAGATGCTGGTGCTTAGCAGACCATCGCCTTCTTTTCTAAGAGGTTCGGCCCCCTAAGTGCCGCTACAGCACCCTGGGCCGAGAGCTGCTCGTCACCTATTTGGCTGTGAAGCACTTTCTACATTTCCTCAAGCGACGCTCTTTTCATGTCCTTAACGAGCATTAACCACTGACATTCGCCCTAGCGTCCACCAGCACCTCCTACGCTCCCCGCAAAATCAGACAGCTCTCTTACATTTCGGAATATGCCATGCGACATTCGTCATGTCAGCAGAAAATTGAAGCCATTGCAGACGCACTTACTCCCGCCGCCACTCATGCAACGAACCACGGACGACCGCCCATAGACTTCACGGCCATGGCTGTCACCCAGACTATCGACAAGCTCCAGCCACTTCGCACGAGCGGCACCTCCCTGGTGTTTGAAGATGTCTAGCTCCCTGACCATGACGCGCCCCTCGTTTGTGATAGGTGGACCTGACGGCCTCATGTCTAGGTGCCTCGCCCGTTCCTCTGGACTGTCTTTGATGCCCTCAATTTTTTGGCTCATCCTGGCGTTCGCTCAACACAGCGACTCATCACTTGTCGTTCTGTGTGGCCTATTATCAACGCAAGCGTTTCTCGCTGGTTACGCGCGTGCCTCAACTGCGAACAGTCTAAAGTGCACCGCCACACTGTAACTCCTCTTGGCAAATTCCCGTCCCCGGACGCCCGCTTCAGCCACCTGCACCTGCCCCCTTCCTCCCTGCGGAAACCATCGCTAACTGTCAAAGGGCGAATATTAAGTCAAGCTAAAAATATGAATTAGTGCTCCAGAATCTCTAAGGCGTCAATATTATCGTGAACAGAGCCTTAATATTCGAGAAATTGAGGGAAATGCCGGACATAATTAGAGACTCCCCCGGGACCTTTAAGTACTTGTCCGATGACGAAAGCACTCCTCACTTAAATTCTGTCTCTAGTTCTCAACAACTCGTTGCACAAGACATTCTTGTATTGTAGTATAAGACGACATAACATGGCACTTGTCCAGTTCTATTTCATTTTTATAAGAAAAGAACGCAATGAAATTACCCTTGACAACGGTGTAGGCAGTAGGAAGGTTTCGTTTTCGCTCTACTCCGCACCGCCCACGCTTTCGCGTTTCAGTAGTTATCGCGTACTGCTGCACTTGTTTTGCTGGCTCGCGAGACTCTCACAAACTTCAAGTAGCAGAAAATTCAATTTTCATGTGATGTGGTGCGATGCCCAAACGGTCTGCACTTGACCAAAAAGCACCTGCAGCGCCAAATCTGCTGTCGTGTCTTGGCTTGGTGCCGCCAAATGTCGCTCGCCGTTTTTCTCACCGACGGCAGCAAAGGGTGGTGATGGCGTATGCAACGTCACCACTTCCGTTCGGTGGCGGGAGATTTGAATTTAGAAAACGCTATTCGTACCCTTCAGAAGCAATTTCCTTGCTAAGTGTTTTCCTGGCACGAAATAAGAATTACGAGGCTGTCGGAATGGTATTCGAACACTCCACGGCGACTTGGTATTTGCCTTTAGTGTCCCTTTAACCTGCATTAGCAGGTTCACCAGATGGCCTGAAGCGATGCCAATCCTGAACGTCACTGCGGAGCCCAAAGCTCCGGCACTCACCACATTGATTTGCCGATGCGCCGTCCTATCCACCATAACAATCGAGCATGGTCGTCAATTCGATTTTACCTTGTCCGCCAATCTATCTCGGCTCCTCCGCGTCAGTCACACAAGACTACTACTTAACACGCGATATCCATCGTACGCACGTTTCGTACGTTTCACCGCCATCGTACGCTTTCACCGCCAACTGAAGGCTTCACTCTTGGCTTAAACATTTCCTTCATCATGGGTGGGGCGCCTTCCTTTCTTTATGCTTGGCATCGTCACCACTCTTCGCAGTGACTTGCTCCAGCGCCGTCCGGCTTACGTTTGACACCACTCTTCGAGTCCCTGGCGAGTACTTCGACGACTCGCCCATCGTACCTGCTGACGTTCCCGACTACGCGTACCGTCTACGCAGCGCTATGCATACTGTCTCTACCCCCCCCCAACGACGTTCTTCCCGATGTGTATACGCCAACCCTGACCTGCAGAACTGTACGCATGTCTTTGTGCGCCACAACGCCGTGCGTCCTGCGTTACAGCCCCCTCATGATGGTCCGTCCAAAGTACTGAAGCGTGCACCTAAATACTTCTTATTGCTCATCAACGGCCGAGAAGATACGGTATGCGTCGACCATCTGAATCCTGCCAAGCCACTTCTGCTGGAACATTCCCTCCAGACTGGGTCAGCCCTACCGGCCGCGTGCGTTTCACCACCACCATCCGCTCTTCGCCATTTGTCCTGCTCTCACGGCTTCCTCATTAGAAGGGGAGCCCTGTAGCGCTCAACTACGTTCCACAGAGATCCGATCGAGAAGATGGCGATGACACACCCAGCAGGCTGCGGTTCCCGAGCAGTGCAATGGCTGGTTGCAAGATCAAAGGCCAGCGGCACTTCATCCCGCTCCTGCCTGGTTGAGCGAGCCCTGTTAAAATATAATTTCTGTACGCCATGCACTGCATGTGGGGCTTTTCCTTGCCATCAAGCTCTTCCAAGGAGCATGCAGCCTAACCAGAACGAACCATTTAATAATCATATGGGACGTCAACGCCCATGACACAAGCTGTGGCCACTCGCCCACAGGTGCAAGAGGGAGAACTATCGTACATTCAGCAGAGGACTTAGATCTCCCGCTGCTCACAGATGCAGCCACCCCTACGCGAGTCGGCAACAATGCAAATAGGGACAGGATGCTTGACCTAACGTATAAAATATGGAGACAGGACAGCACTTGGCTATATCAACGGGAGTCACTAGGAAGCGACTACTGTATGCTGCATACCAGTGTAGATGCAGGGGTCGTGAGAAGACAAATCGGACAACTCAAAATAACTGACTGGGCGGCTTTTTGCGCAGAAAGTGAGGAACACCTCAGCAACATAACCACCCTCAGGGAATGATGTCAACCCTTAACGAGGTCCGAAACCAATGCACAAAACGGGTACAACGGGCGGTAGACATACCAGAGGTAGACGAGCATCTTCTACGACTCTGGGAAGCCATACACGGTCTAGTCAAATGCTGGAGATGACAGAAGATAATAGAAAGTTACACTGAAAATCTCAGAAAAAGTTGACAGTCACTTCAGCTTAAGCTAAAGAGGATGAAGGCGAACGCCTGCCTGTTCACGAGACGTCCATTACAATAGTTGAGATTGTCAGTCGAATGCCTTGTTACGTCCTGTTACTTGTTTTCTCCCACCAAAGGTCTTAGCCTCGAGTGTAATAATCACCGCTACCTTAATAAACTACCCCTTAATTACCTTTACCCTAATACCCCCACGACCTTTACACCAAAGGTCGTGGGTTCGACTCTCGACTTTCCCGATGTCAACTGGAATCCAACTTGGAAATGTCGCCAGTTCGCCCATATCTCCAATTGGGTTTTGTGCTCGGGCGCCCTAATGAACATCACCTTAGTAACAAATGTCGTGGGTTTGACTCTCCACATTGACGATGTGAACTGGATACAATTTGGAGGTATAACCGGTTTGCCAATACCTTCAAATTAATTCGCTTGAAGTTTTGTGCCATAATGCCACGCGTCGGACTTTTCCGCCAGTGAGCCATCTAAAGCTATCGCCCTAATAACAGCCAATGCCAACGCCATCCAGTTGGCTAACCTGAACTGGCAGCATAGAGCGACTCCTTGGCAGGCACTATAAATACAGCGTGCGCTTGGAATTTTTCTTCAAGTTCAAAAGCGAAACCAATAAGGCGCTTCGCACTTTCGAACGTACGGAAGCTCACCTACTCGAAAAAGCACGTGAGAAACGCTTCGGAAACCACCTACCGCCCAGCTACATGGGGCAGTATAAGCGTGCAGAAAACTCCACACTCCACAAACTCAATGAATCCGGGAGCTGATCACATAGAACAAGTTATCATTCGTAACCTTGGCAACGAAGTAATTGGAGAATCCACAAAATTTCTAAATGACCGTAGGTAGGCGCAGCGGTACTGGCAGAATGGAAGCCTGCGGGTAATACTCATTGCCAAACGAGGCAAGAAACTCCACTTTGACAATTTAGGAGAGATGTCGCTTATATCTCGCCTTGGTAAGCCATATGAGAGGATCCTAACGCAGAAACTCCAAAATTACATGGTAGAGAGAGATTTGTACCCATACACGATGTTTGCTTTCAGGCCAGCATTCTCGACACCGGACTCCTCCAACTTAAGGAAGAATGCTCAAGAACCTCGCAACCCGAAGGAAACACATTGTCACGGACCCAGTCATCAAGGAGGCTTCTCCCAATGTTAGCCATGAGGTCACCCTAACAAGACTAGACAACGTCAACTTCAGTAAGCGCATCCACGGCAACGTAAAAGCATTCCTCTCAGGCAGAACATCTACAGCATATCACATTCACCGCAAATAAAGACGGGGACAGCGGGAGAGAACACATAAACAACACGGGCGGTCAATTTGCGGTCAACATGATATGCAGTAAACACCAACTAGGCCAAACTGAAGTTCTTCTGGAGAACATCTACAATCGGCAATCTACAATACCTTCCATGTCCTCGGGCAGCAGACGCAAATTACACCCGAGGCACGTGCTCCACCAAAAACGGCGTAGTGTACGTAGACGCAATCACACACGATCCCACACAAGGCCGTAGAGCGGCCACGGTCATCAACGCAAACCTTCGCGAAATCACAAGCGGCTCAAGAAAGAGGCGCATCGCCGTTACTGAAGATGAGAGCTAGCTGTCGCTCTAGCAGCAGCGGAGGGCTCTAGAACCGGCGAGTGTCTAAATATTCTAATTCCAAAGACACCTGCCGGCATGTCCTGAACAGTATAATAGGACACCACGCATTCAGTGCAATCCTAGAGACGACAGGTGGCGCGAAACACTGGACAACACAACACAAGATTCTATAGGTGCCATGACATGCAGGGAAAGCGGGGTACAAAAGAGAGGACTTGGCAGCTCAAAAGTAAATTTATTCATTTATTTATTTATTTATTTATTTATTTATTTATTTATTTATTTATTTATTTATTTATTTATTTATTTATACATACTGCAACCCTAAGAGAGTTATCGCAGGAGTGGGGTACAAAATCAAGGGTGGCACACACACAGCGAAAGGGGATATACAAATCAAAGGTAGAAAGCAACCCACTAGTCTAAGAAATACGTTGAAAAAGAAAAAGATGGTCTCAATACATACATGCATGCATATAAGGATAGTGAATGGTCCCAGGAATCAAGGGCATCAGCCAGTGATTGCCTTAACAAAATTATCGAATATAAATTTTTGTATGTTAGAGGGAAGTTCGTCCTACAATTCAACGGATAGGGGAAAAAACTATATTCGAATTTATCACTGCGGCCGTACAGGGGTGTTATATTTAGAGGGTGAAATTCCGTGTGTTAGAAGCTTTAGCAAACTTAATGTATTCCAAGGATGAGCAACGTTCATAATTAACGGTGGTGTAAAACACTTCAAGACTTTCTACATTACGCCGCTCTACTAACGAAGAGAGTTGAAGAGAGGCTCAAGGGAAGGAGGATTAGAAGAGAGGGAGGACTCCTTGTTGTAACGCAGGTACATAAATCGAAGAGCTCTTTTTTGGACGGATTCAAGTTTCTTTATGTTGGATATCAGGTGTGAATTCCAAACGGCATCCCCGTAATGCAAGATAGGCAGCACTAGGATTTTATCAGTAATTTAGTTGCCTTAGGGGCTGAACGAAGAGAATGCTTTAGGTAACCTAGACGCACTACAGCTTTAGAACAGGTTGCTTCAATATGTTTGGAGTAGGATAAATCGTGTAAAAGCCTTGGGAGATATGCAAAGGGGGAAGGCAACTGGGGAGGATCAGGTAACAACAGATTTGTTGAAGGATGGCGGACAGATTGTTCTAGAGAAACTGGCCACCCTGTATACGCAATGCCTCATGACCTCGAGCGTACCGGAATCTTGGAAGAATGCTAACATAATCCTAATCCATAAGAAAGGCGACGCCAAAGACTTGAAAAATTATAGACCGATCAGCTTACTGTCCGTTGCCTACAAACTATTTACTAAGGTAATCGCAAACAGAATCAGGAACACCTTAGACTTCTGTCAAGCAAAGGACCAGGCAGGATTCCGTAAAGGCTACTCAACAATAGATCATATTCACACTATCAATCAGGTGATAGAGAAATGTGCGGAATATAACCAACCCTTATATATAGCTTTCATTGATTACGAGAAGGCGTTTGATTCTGTCGAAACCTCAGCAGTCATAGAGGCATTACGGAATCAGGGTGTAGACGAGCCGTATGTAAGAATACTGAAAGATATCTATAGCGGCTCCACAGCCACCGTAGTGCTCCATAAAGCAAGCAACAAAATCCCAATAAAGAAAGGCGTCAGGCAGAGAGATACGATATCTCCAATGCTATTCACAGCGTGTTTACAGGAGGTATTCAGAGACCTGGATTGGGAAGAATTGGGGATAAATGTTAATGGAGAATACCTTAGTAACTTGCGATTCGCTGATGATATTGCCTTGCTTAGTAACTCAGGGGACCAATTGCAATGCATGGTCACTGACCTGGAGAAGCAAAGCAGAAGAGCGGGTCTAAAAATTAATCTGCAGAAAACTGAAGTAATGCTTAACAGTCTCGGAAGACAACAGCAATTTACAATAGGCAGCAAGGCACTGGAAGTCGTAAGGGAATACATCTACTTAGGGCAGGTAGTGACGGCGGATCCGGATCATGAGACGGAAATAATCAGAAGAATAAGAATGGGCTGGGGTGCGTTTGGCAGGCATTCTCAGATCATGAACAGCAGGTTGTCATTATCCCTCAAGAGAAAAGTATGTAATAGCTGTGTCTTACCAGTGCTCACCTATGGGGCAGAAACCTGGAGGCTTACGAAAAGGGTTCTACTCAAATTGAGGACGACGCAACGAGCTATGGAAAGAAGAATGAGAGGTGTAACGTTAAGGGATAAGAAAAGAGCAGATTGGGTGAGGGAACAAACGCGAGTTAATGACATCTTAGTTGAAATCAAGAAAAAGAAATGGGCATGGGCAGGACATGTAATGAGGAGGGAAGATAACCGATGGTCATTAAGGGTTACGGACTGGATCCCAAGGGAAGGGAAGCGTAGCTTGGGGCAGCAGAAAGTTAGGTGGGCGGAAGAGATTAAGAAGTTTGCAGGCATGGCATGGCCACAATTAGTACATGACCGGGGTTGTTGGAGAAGTATGGGAGAGGCCTTTGCCCTGCGGTGGGCGTAACCAGGATGATGACGATGATGATGATGAAATCGTGTGTGAATAGAATGCCAAGGCACTTATACTAAGAGATGTTTTCTAGAGGAATACCATTGAAACAATAAGGAAGACGCATTTGCATAGTACGTGTTGAGAAGGACATAGAAACAGTTTTGCGAAAATTTATGTTCGTCTGCCACTCGTTACACTAAGTACAAAAGTTGGAAAATGCTTTATTCAGAATGGCGTGATCTTACTGGTAATTGTGTGATAGATAACGCAGTCATCGGCGTAAAGATCGATTTTAGTTGGTAGCACGTTCTTAGGTAGGTCATTTATATCGAGGAGGAAGAGAAGCGGGCCTTACACTAAACCCGGCGGAGCACCAGAGCTAAAGACCACCATAGGGGGTTTTGCGGAATCGAAACAAACGTATTGCGACCTATCTGAGACAAAACTAGAGATACAGGCAACTTCGCTAGGATTCTTTAAAATACTATTTAGTTTAGGTAATAGCATCAAATGTACAATTGTACCAAAGGCTTTAGAAAAGTCTACGATATGGTGTCGATGTGAAGGCCCAGGTCAGGTGCGTGGCAGATGTCATGAGCAAATTCAGATGTTTGCGTAATGGTGCTGAGGCCACTGCGAAATCTATGCTGGAAGGGTGTGAAAGTATTTTTGGCCTCAAGACACTCAATAATATGTTTGTAGACTACATGTTCTAAATGTTTACTGCAACTAGAGACTAACGAAATCGCTCTCTAGTTTAATACTTCTTGACTACTCCCAGGCTTGTGCAAATGTATAACTTTCGCAACTGTCTAGGCTGATGGAACAGTACTTGTTTGCAAGGATTTATTAAATATCACTATAGGAAACCCGCTGGACCAGACACCATGCTGGAATTATGAACGTTATCAGAACCGCAATCTTTTATAGAATCTAAGTTTAAAACTAAGTTTAACACACCTGACATAGAGACACTTAAGTTATGAATAGCAAGCCGCGATTCTGAACGGAAAGGAGGGATTTCAAAGCGGCAGGCGGACATGGTACTGTAACTCAAAAGTATACAATCCGAGTACTGAAGAAACCACTCCAAAGTCCACCGGCTATTACAAATGAGCATTCTCCTTTATTGGCACACTACAGGGGAACCCGGATACGATACCCTCTCCCACATAAATCCCTCACCAGGGTGGATGGCGCTGACCGGAGACAGCTCCAGGCAGGAACCTTCCCCAATCTAAACCTACCCTGTAGAATGTACCCCACCAGATACGCAAAGGACTGCACAGGTGTAGCCAAAATCCCACCTTGTTTGACACCACTTGAGAATTCCAACATATAACAGTAGTCCCCAAAATCATAAATGCAAGTGCGGCGCAATAGGAGGCACTGCTGGCCAGCGACCGCTGCTAGGACCAAAGTGGTCTGGTGCAGCGAGCACGCAGGAAAGCCGAGTTTGTTGTAGCCCTCGACAGAGGGCTCCACCCCTGCTACACCTAGTAAAGAGTATCCAAGAACACCCAGGCATACTTACGCAAAAGACACTGTAAATACCGACCAATAAATGATTTTGACGATCATAATTAAAATTTAGAGCACGTGTCTTTGGTATACTTTTTCCCCTTCTTTTCATTTCACCTCCTTTGTTTCAGCTTCACTGTTGTGCTGTATACTTAGGCCTCGTTCGAATAAAGCAGTTTCAGTAAGCGCTTGTGTTGTCTAGATGTATAGTGCCCGTTTTTTTTTTTTTGCGCTGCTTTACAATGGATCTCTACCAATTAGCCCACCTCTAATTTTTTGTTGCAGCAACTCACGCCTGCGGAAACTAGCTTCTCCGTGAATCGGTGATGCTGTAAGGAATGTGACCATGCTAGTAGGTGTTGATCCAGTAATCTCCGCGAATACCGTTAAGGACACGCTAAAGCTCTCAGTTGCTTACTGACACGTATTACGCATATCGATAACGCCTCTGTGCGACTGCTTACCGCAATATCATTGGCGCCCCCCGGGTTGATACCATTGGGGGCTCCAAACTGCTTGAGTCGTTGGTAGTAGATCAGGTGGTCCATCGCGGCGGGGAATAGACGCGCGCCCAACATGACGCATGCAGCCGGTTTGCCGGACTCAGCATAGTCCTTCAATGCCAGGTGACCTTTAAGATTGATGTTCGCCATAACTTGCAGATAAACGTCGAGAATGACGTAGAAGTTTTGGTCCCTGCAAAAAGGAGGGTACCGTGAGCACATATCCGTCGCGCCTCCTCGTCAAAGTTCTTTACGGAAAGAAAGACTGACAGGCCACTACAAAAAAAATACCCTTGTGTAAACATTCCCTTAGAATTAGCGTAATAAAGCTGTGGCTGCTTAGTGACTTTGGCGTTGCACTGCCTCGCAAGCGGACACGGGATCGAATCACGGCTGCCGCATTTTGATGGAGGGAAAATGCGGAAACGTCTGTGTACCATGCTTCCGGCGCCCGTTAAAAACCCCGGGTGATCAAAATTGTGTTTATTTAAGAATGTGTTTGATTGCTTGAATTAACGTTTTCAGACCCAACTGACGTGCGCTAAGCAGCAGAGCAATGGTATAGAATTCGTTCCGGGCAATTTATTCATTAAAAATATGCGGCGGTAATATTTGTTAATGCGGTACCCGCTCCCTTTGAGCAGCACTACTACAGTGCACCAGAAAATGAGGGTACCGTGCTCACAGTGCATCAGCGGAAACGGGGAGCGGTGAAGCCAGCGATGTGAACTTGGAAACGGGGCTATGCATTCAAATCGACGGTACGACGCGTGGTGAGCCACACGGAAAGTGTGTTTTGCTACACGTGCAAAGAAGAGATGCCGCGAACATGGACAGCGAGCTACGCGGCGTCGAAGCCCAATCTGAAAGGCCGCGCTCGCTGACGCTACATTGATCCCGACGGTACGATGGCTGCCTACAAAAATTTCCGAAAGGCGCAACGCCGCTACCCTATAGGCGCGAGCTTGTGAACCCATCGGAAGTTCGGCCGCTTGTCCAGGAAGCCGGCGTGGGTTGTGCGTGGTTCTGCGTGGGCTCCTTGCAACTGTTTTCGTGATAGAATTCTTTTAGGTTTTTTTTTTAAATATCACTTGGCTCTTGGTCACTAGTGCAAGAAAACAGAACATCCGGCAACCATAGATGCCAATAAATTGTGGTTGAATGCGCTTTTTCAGGTGAACAAATGTGCACACCAGCCTGACATCCTTGTCAAAGTGCACCTTTCTTCCAGAGACCTTTACGCTTCTCATCGCGCTTTAGCGCTGTGATTATGATCTATTCTTTGCAATGTCTGCAGTCATCACATGCTTATTGTCTCATCATTATCATTATCATCAGCAGCCCATTTTGTGTCCACTGCAACACCAAGGCCTGTCCCTGCGATCTCCAATTACCCCTGTCCTGCGCCAACCCATTCCATCTAACACCCGCGAATTTCCTAATTTCATCGCTCCACTTAGTCTTCTGCCGTCCTCGACTGCGTTTCCCTTCTATTGGTACCAATTCTGATGATGATGTGTGGTGTTTTATGGCGCAAAGGCCAGGTATGACCAAAGAGCGCAATGACAAAGGTGATGTTAAAGGGCCCCTGAAACGGTTCGGACAAATTTTGTAGACGCGTAGGGTACAGCTTAAGTAGAACATTCGCACCACAATTTAAGTGAAGCGTTACGTATTAATGGAGCTACAAGCGATTAGAAGTTACCCTCCTCCCCAGCCACGCTTTTCCTCCTCAACTCGTTCGCCGAGCGAGCGGGGCTAAGCTCCGCCTTCACTGGTCCCGCGTCACGATGCGACGTCACATCGTCCACTTCCGGTTGTTTTGGAGCCCGCCCGCGCGAAACCTCTCCGCTAGCCGCTTGGCTGTCGACCTCAAGCGAGAGCTATCGAAGCAGCCTGCGTTGCGAGCATTCTGTCGTAGCGCCGAACGTGTCTGGTATTCCGTTAACCATAGGCAAGCTGGTCATTTCGGCAAATGACTGGAGGCATAAACTCAAGCTGATGAAGGAACTTTGGCGTAGACGTACGTGAGCGGCCTGATCGGTCTGCACGATCCAGACACTTGTTGGCGCAGCGCTTAACCAGCCAAACAAAGCGCTAATATTGCTCCAACCAAGTGTAAAACATTTTAAACATTTATAAAAACAACGTGATGATTACACTCCTGCGAAAAATACGCACCAGCAGCAAAGAAGAATACGCTTCGTTGCTGCTACTGTGTATGGTTGAGCTCTATGCCACCAGGTGGCTGCACCGTGCAGACCATTCACATGTGCCCTTCAGCTCATCTCGGCTCATCCCGCTACGGCACAGTCAAGCGGCCAGACCCTGTCCCCTTGCGCTTATGTTTGCCCTAATACGGGACTCGCGAAACGCTATTGCGTTAGTAATCTTCCGGTGTAAAGTGACGGCCACAAACGCGCAAATCCTGGCGCCGATCGTATAGCGGCAGTTCGATGCGCAGCAGCTAGTTCGCTCGTACGCTGCCTTGCAGAGGGACACGATGTCGCAGCTTGACATATTGCCAGTCGCTACGTTTGCAGTCCACAAGGCAACAAAGTCGAATCGTAGTGCTCGCGAAAAGACTGAGACCAACTCTGACCGCGGAGCTCTCGTCAAAATGGAGTACGTTGTAACACAAGCAGACGACACTTGCTGTGTGCCGGAAGTGTCTAAGTGTACTGAAAAATTGTTCTTGTGCATTCTCTTTATGCTGCTTTCTTTCTATAAAAACAAATTAACTAGCATTCCAACTATTACGAAGATCATTTATTTACCATAAAGTTGGAAAAATTATCGATCACGCGCCCTGGTCAGCCAATCGGATAGCTCGCCCCACTGACGTCATATGGGTGATTTCGGTCATATGGGTAGGGGCGGCTTAAAATTCCGCCGAGCAGTGCGCTGCGATAGGGAGTGATGTGCATCTTTAAAACCTTATAATAAATTACACGCTTTACGCAGAGCACTTAGATGTGTCAATTAATGATCAGAAGGACCTACTCTAACGACTCAGTACGTTTGTAGAAAATCGTCAAAAGCGTTTCAGGGTCCCTTTAACGGTGTATTGTGAATGGTGTAGACAATGAATTAGATAATGAATTTCTCATGGTATATGTGACGTGGCTGTAAAAAGGCCTAAAATCGGTTGCTGTGGATGGCGTAAAATATATAGTTGCTAAAATAATGACATTGACTAAGTAGTGCTGTGTGCTATGGTAATGGGGTTTCGTTAAAAGCATGACGCAATAAAACATAACATTGACACTTTAGCTTCGAGAAAGCCTTTGAATACAGGGGCTGTTATACGTGCGCTAAAAATTCCCTGGCCAAATGATTTCCAGAATACGTGTTTCAGCTAAAAACTCTAAGGCTAGTTTCGGATTAAAAAGCGGTTCATTGCTAAGAAAAAATTTCGGGTGAAGAGCAATATTTTCGCGATATGCAGAAATGAAATACCTTTCTCTCTGTGCTTCTACTGCAGGACATTTAATAAGAACGTGCAGGACTGTGAGATTTTGGCCGCCCTTACTACAAATCGGAGGATGCCCCCCATTCAAGGGGTAAGACAGTGCCGTAAGTGTGTCCTATTCTTAATCGGCAAAGGAGCACATCGTGATATCGTGATGTTCTCTCCGATACCCAATATCCTAATTTGGGTTTTGTCAAGTGCAGTTTATTTGATATCTGAGCATACACTGTTGCTGCCAGTGTATTTTCAGCTTGTGACGCAAGTATGCTTTAAGCTCTGTGGCTGGGATGGGTATGTTGGTGTCTTTGTGACTAAAAGCTACTGAAGTAGCTTTCTCGTCAGCAGCTTCGTTGCCGTTTATACCACAGTGGCCAGGTACCCAGCATAGGATGATCATTTGTTTAGCACTATAAGCTGAGCGTAGCAATGTATACAGTTCATTAAAGACAGTGTTTTTATGTACACGTATATTCATTAGGGCTCGGACTACACTCAATGAGTCTGTGAACACAATAGCCCTAGTCTGATTAGTTTGCTTGATGTGTTTTACTGCAGAGAGTATTGCATACACTTCCGCTGTAAAAATACATGTATGTGGGTTCAATGTACCGGATATTAAAATTGCTGGTCCTAGTGCTGTGTAAGCGACACCAGAAGAAGACTTAGAGGCATCCGTGTAAAATTCAGCACAAGAATACTTCTCCTGAAGCTCAAGAAAATGTGAGCGTATGTGTGCCTCAAGTGCTCGTATTGATATTTCTGCAAGCGACACGTGACATTCGATAGTCTTCCCACTCCCAAGGCGGTGGAAGGCGCGTAGTTGCCATTATGACAGTCTCTAAAATCGACGTGCCCGTTTCTTCCGATAATGCTTCCAACCGAAGAGACAGAGGAGGTCAAGAGCCTGGGCGGTTACGGAAAAGCCTAGCCGTAGACAGGTCGTGAATACCTGAATGACATGGATGATGGAAATCTGATTTCACTTTGAGGGCGTAAGAAAGACTTAAATATGTTCTTTGAAGATGTAGGGACCATTCGTTAGATTCAGCATACAGGCTTTCTACGGGGCTAGTCCTGAACGCACCAGTAGCGAGACGGATACGCAAGTGGTCGACGGAATCGAGCATCTTCAAAGCACTAGGCGTGGCAGAGTTATACACAATGACACTGTAGTCAAGCCGTGACCGTATGAGACTTTTGTACAAGCTCAAGAGGCATCTTCTGTCACTTCCCCAAGATGTGCCGGACAAGAGCTTCAGCAGATTCATTGTCCTCAAGCACTTCAGTTTCAAATATTTTAAGTGTGGGATAAAAGTTAATTTTGAGTCTGAAATGAGGCCTAGAAATTTATATTCATGACTCACAGATAGCCGTTCTCCATTGAGGTCAATAACGGGCTCCGGTATTACGCCTATCTTATTGGAGAAGAGAATGCATGTACTTTTTTCAGGGTTTAGTTTAAAGCCGTTCTCTTCTACCCACTTAGACAAGTTATTCAGGCCAAGCTGCACTTGTCGCTCGCAGAGACTAAGGTTACCAATTTTGTAACCCTAATGGTTAAACAGCTATCTAACCTGCACATTACATGACTTGCCCAGCTCCATTTTTTTCTCTTAATATCAATTAGAATATCGGCTACACCCGTTTGCTCTCTGATCCACGCCGCTCTCTTTATGTCTCCTAATGTTATGCCTAAAATTCTTCGTTCCGTCACTCTTTGTGCGATCCTTAACTTGGTCTCAAGCTGCCTTGTCAATCTCCAAGTCTCTGCCGCATATCTCAGCACCGGTAAAAGGCACTGATTGGACACCTTCCTTTTCAATGATAATGGTAAGCTTCAAGTCAGGAGCTGACAATGTCAGCCGTATCCGATCCTACCCATTTTTATTCTTCTATGAATTTCCTTCTGATGATCAGGGTTCCCTGTGATTAGTTGTCTTACGAAAACGTACTCCTTCACAGACTCTAGAGGCTGACAGGATCGCCAATCTATTGATCATTATTTTTGTCTTATGCATATTAGCCTTCAACGAAGTTCTTGCACTCTCTCTATTAAGGTCCTCAATCATTTGCTGTAACTCGTCTGCAGTGTTGCTGAATAGAACAATGTCAACGGCAAACCGAAGGTTGCTCAGATATTCGCCGGGGATCCTTACTACTAAGCCTTCCCAGTTTAATAGCTTCAATACTTCTTCCAAGCAAGCAGTGAATAGCTTTGGAGAGATTGTGTCTCTGACCCCGTTCTTTAAAAGTATCTTCCTACTTTTCTTGTGTAGAATTAAGGTAGCTGTGGAATCTCTGTAGATATTGTCACGTGGTGGTGACGTTAAGAACACAGTAGCAATACTGTGAAAAATAAAACTAACTTTTATTGGGCGAACCTGTGCCGACAAAAACAGGCTACACTTATAGCACAACGACAGCGGCGAACACGGTCGATGATCATCGAAAATCTGATCAACGGGTCTAGCGCGTCGGCTTTTATACGTCAATTGTCGAATGTTCCAGACTAATCACTGGGACCCGCGTGCCTTTCACAAAGTTCTACACCATTCGCGTCACGCGATAAAATCACTTAACACAAGGTTCCGCGACAACAGACAGCGGAGAGAAGCATCGATAACTTTCCAAAACTTCGGATACATACAGGCGCGTCCCGCGCTGTGCGATAAGATTTGTTAGGCGGCGAAACGTGGTCACTCGGGAAAGGTCAAAATGTACACGTGTCAATACCCCCCTCAAAAAAGCATCGACCCGATGCTGTAAACAAACGAAAGTAATAAACAAAGAGACCCGTAGCAAAGAAATGACAAAATAAGGAAGTTCATCAGCGTGCGTGGAAGGGTTTAAGACGCACTACGTGGACCACTTCAGATCGTGCCCGGCGCTGCTGTGACAGCGAAATGCCGTCTGGCACGACCTCACAGTCCAGTTCGCCAACACGTCGGATGATCTTGTAGGGTCCGAAATAACGTCGCAATAGTTTCTCACTGAGTCCTCGTCGACGTATTGGGGTCCAAACCCAAACATGGTCACTCGGCTGATACTCGATGGAGCGTCGTCGGAGGTTGTAGTGTCGGCAGCCGGTACGCTGCTGGTTCTTGAAGCGTAGGCGGGCGAGCTGTCGGGCTTCTTCGGCGCGCTGAAGATAGGTAGCGACGTCAAGGTTCTCCTCCTCAGTGACGTGCGGCAGCATGGCGTCGAGCGTCGTCATCGGGTTCCTGCCGTAAACCAGCTTAAACGGCGAGATCTGTGTTGTTTCTTGCACCACCGTGTTGTAAGCGAAGGTTACGTACGGCAGGACGTCATCCTAGGTCTTGTGTACGACGTCGACGTACATCGCTAGCATGTCGGCGACGGTTTTATTCAGGCGCTCCCTAAGACTATTCGTATGTGGGTGGTAGGCAGTTCTCCTCCTGTGCCTCGTCTGACTGTACTGAAGAATGGCTTGGGTGAGCTCCGCTGTAAAGGCCGTTCCTCTGTCGGTGATGAGGACTTCTGGGGCGCCATGTCGCAGCAGAATGCTTTCGACGAAAAATTTTGCCACTTTAGTTTTAGTTTAGTTTAGTTGCCACTTTAGTTTAGCTGCAGGCTTTAGTTTGAGCGAAGCGGTGAGGTAGCCCGTCGCCACGATGATCCACTTATTTCCGGACGTTGACGTCGGAAACGGTCCCAAGAAGTCCATCTCGATCTGCTGATATGGTAGGCAAGGAGGCTTGATCGGCTATAGTAATCCGGCTGGCCTTGTGGGTGCTGTCTTGCGTCGCTGACAGTCTCGGCATGTCTACCGTAACGGGCAACATCGGCGGTTAGGCGCGGCCAGTAATACCTTTCTTGTATCCTCGATAGCGTCCGGGAGAAGCCGGGATGCCCGGCGGTCGGATCGTCATGTAGGGCAGGCAGTACTTCTGGACGCAGCGCCGACGGAGCAACAAGAACGTAGTTCGCGGGGACTGGTGAGAAGTTCTTCTTCACGAGTAAATTGTTTTGAAGCGTCAAGGAACATATTCCGCGCTTATATGCCCTGGGGACAACGTCGGTGTGCCCTTGCAAATATTCGACGAGGCCTTTTAACTCCGGGTCTGCCCGTTGCTGTTCAGCGAAGTCTTCCGCGCTTATCATTCCAAGGAAGGCGTGGTCATTCTCGTCATCTTACGGCGGCGGGTAAATGGGGGCGCGTGATACGCAATCGGCATCGGAGTGTTTTCTTCCGGACTTGTAGGTTACATTGATGTCGTATTCTTGTAGTCTGAGGCTCCACCGCGCCAGTCGTCCTGAAGGATCCTTTATGTTCGCTAGCCAACACAACGCGTGATGGCCGCTGACCACTTTGAATGGCCTGCCATAAAGGACGAAATTTAGGTGTAGCCCAAACGATGGCGACGCATTCCTTTTCGGTCATGGAATAGTTGCCTTCCGCTTTTGACAGCGACCGGCTAGCGTAAGCTATCACCTGTTCGACTCCGTTTCTTCTCTGGACAGGAACGGCACCGAGGCCTAATCTACTGGCGTCAGTATGGATTTCTGTATCGTCGTACCCGTGGAAGTGCGCAAGTACCGGCGGCGCCTGCATGCGTCGTTTGAGTTCTTCAAGTGCGTCGGCCTGCGGCGTTTCCCACTTGAACTCGACGTCACATTTAGTTAGCTGTGTCAGCGGCTCAGCGATGCGTGAAAAGTCCTGGACAAATCGCCTGTAGTAGGCACACATGCCAAGAAATCTACGCACTGCCTTCTTGTCGATGGGCTGCGGGGACTTTGCGATGGCAGCTGTCTTCTGCGCGTCTGGACGGACTCCAGACTTGCTGATGACGTGGCCTAGGAACACAAGCTCATCGTAAGCGAAGCGGCACTTTTCTGGCTTTAGAGTGAGCCCTGATGACTTGATGGCCTCTAGTACTGTCGCAAGCTGCCTAAGGTGATCGTCGAAATTTTCGACGAAGACGACGACGTCATCCAAGTAAACAAGACAGGTCTGTCACTTCTATCCTTCTAACATCGTGTCCATGACGCGCTGGAACGTTGCAGGCACCGAGCAGAGTCCGAATGGCATGACCTTGAACTCGTAGAGGCCGTCTGGCGTGATGAAGGCGGTCTTTTCGCGATCTCTCTCGTCCACTTCTATTTGACAGTAGCCAGACTTTAGATCCATCGACGAGAAGTATTTTGCGTTTCACAGCCGATCTAATGCGTCGTCTACCCGTGGTAGGGGGTATACACCCTTCGTCGCGATTTTCTCAGTCGACGATAATCGACGCAGAAACGTAAGGTTCCGTCCTTTTTCTTCACCAACACTACAGGAGATGCCCACGGGCTTTTGGACGGCTGGATGATGTCGTCGCGCAGCATTTCGTCGACTTGGTGCCTTATAGCCTCACGTTCTCGCGTAGAAACTCGATAAGGGCTCTGGCGGAGTGGTCGAGCACACTCTTCGGTTATTATGCGATGCTTTGCTACTGGCCTTTGCCGATTCCTTGATGACGTCAAAAAGCACTCTGTATATCGTCGAAGTAAGCTTCTCAGATGTTGTTGCTTAATCATGGGGAGACTTGGATTTATGTCGAAGTCTGGTTCGGGAACTACGGTCGTCGGGGTACATGCGGCAGAATCCGACAGCACAAACGCATTGCTCGTTTCCAGAATTGCCTCGATGTATGCGATCGTCGTGCCCTTGTTGATGTGCTTGAACTCCTCGCTGAAGTTTGTCAGCAACACTTTCGTGTTTCCTCCGTGCGGTGGAGCGATTCCTCTAGCGACGCAAATTTCACGGTGGAGCAGTAGACGTTGATCGCCTTCGATGACTGCTTCTATGTCAGTGGGCATTTCGGTGCCGACCGAAATAACAATGCTCGGGCGAGGCGGGATGCTCACTTGATCTTCGAGAACACTCAAGGCGTGGTGACTACGAGAGCTCTCCGGCGGTATCGCTGCGTTAGCGATTTTGACTTCAGGTCTATGATTGCGCCGTGTTGGTTCAGGAAGTCCATGCCGAGAATGACGTCTCGTGAATACTGTTGGAGGATAACGATGGTGGCAGGGTAAGTCCGGTCATGAACGGTTATTCTTGCCGTGCAGATTCCAGTCGGCGTAATGAGGTGTCCCCAGCGGTTCGAATTTGAGGGCCTTCCCATGCAGTTTTAACTTTGTTCAACTGGGCGGCGATGTGTCCACTCATTACGGAGTAATCGGCCCCTGTGTCCACTAAGGCGGTAACTGCGTGGCCGTCGAGAAGCACGTCGAGGTCGGTTGTTCTTTGTCTGGCATTGCAGATAGGTCTTGGCGTCGGATCGCGGCTGCGTCGTGTTGAACTGAAGCTGGAATGTCGCGTCGTCGGGTCATCTGTCGTCGTCGCATTTTTTGCTTTCAGACTTCGTCGGGACGGCGCGGTGTCGTTATGTCGTCGAGATGGTTTCTTCGTCGTCTTCGTCGGCGGCGGAGGATCTTCGTCAGTTCGACGAACAGCAACGGCACCTCCATCGGTTGCTGCTTTTAGTTGTCCGGATATGGGCTCGCTGACCGGCCTCGGGCTGGGCCAGTGTATGGTCGGCGCTGCGGCGACAGGTACCGGCCTGGTAATGGCGAACGCGACGGTCGTCGAGAGCTCCACGGAGTAGCGGCGAGGTAGTCGGCGATATCTCGAGGGCGTTCACCTTGCTGCGGGCGCTAAGCGTTGACGGCGAAACCTGGCAGTCCCATCTCCCGGTATGGGCATCGTCGGTAGACGTGACCCGCTTCTCCGCAGTCGTAGCAGAGCGGGCGGTGGTCAGAAGCGCGCCAAACATCTGTCTTCCTCGCGTAGCTGCGCTGGGAGATGGGTGGGCGTGCTGGCGGCGGCGGCGGTGGACGACGGAATTGCGGCGTTACGGGGCCCTGGCGCTGTCGTGGAGGGGGACCTTGACGGCGGGCGACGGCGGCGTAGCTCATCGCTTGCGGCTGAGGCTGCGGCGGTTCAGGGGCTACTCCGAGTTGTTGGAGCTGGTCACGTACCGCGTCGGCAATCGAAGCCACTTGAGGCTGTGATGATGGGAACAGCTTCTGTAGCTCCTCCCGCACGACCGCTCGTATAGTCTCGCGTAGGTCTTCAGTGGCCAGTGACTGAACTCCGGCGTAGTTTGTCGAGTTCGTGCGGCGGTCGAGCTGCCGGTTTCGCATCTCAAGTGTCGTCTCGATGCTGGTGGCCTCGCGAAGAAACTCGTCGACGGTCTTCGGTGGGCTTCGTACCATTCCGGCAAAAAGTTCCTCCTTCACACCAGGCATGAGGAGGCGGACTTTCTTTTCCTCGGACATTTCCGGGTCGGCGTGGCGGAATAGGTGGCTCATTTCTTCTGTAAAAATCGTGGTGGTGTCATTTGGTAGTTGCACCCGGGTTTCTAATAGCGTTTGGGCTCGTTCTCGGCGTACGGCGCTTGCGAATGTCTGCAGAAAGCCGCTTCGGAACAGCTCCCAGGTCGTTAAGGTGGCTTCTCGGTTCTCGAACCACGTCCTGGCAGCGTCTTCCAATGCATAGAAGACATGTCGCAGTTTGTCGTCGCTGTTCCAGCTGTTAAAAGCAGCAACCCTCTCGTATGTGTCAAGCCAGCTTTCCGGGACCTCGAACGTTGAACCGCAGAACGTCGGAGGCTCCCTGGGCTGCTGCAGCACGATGGGGGATGCTGGGGCTGCCATTGGGGTGCACTTGGTGGTGATCTTCCTGGTCTCAGGCAAAATTCCGTGCTCCGGGGGCAGTTGTTGAAGACGGCGGCTCGCTCGATGGTCCGGGACTACGTTCGTGTTGTCTTTGCGGTCTGGGCTTGGATCACGGCTTGTCGGGGGCGTCCGGTACATGAACGAAAAGCACCTCCACCAGATGCCACGAGGTGGGGACGTTGAAAACACAGTAGCAATACTGTAGAAGGTAAAACTAACTTTTATTGGGCGAACCTGTGCCCACAAAAACAGGCTACACTTATAGCACAACGATAGCGGCGAACACGGTCGGCGATCGTCGAAAATCTGATCAGCAGGTCCAGCGCGTCGGATTTGATACAACAGTCATCGAACGTTCCAGACTAATCTTTGGGACCCGCGTGCCTTCCACAAAGTTCTACACCATTCGCGTCACGTGATGAAATCAGATAACACAAGGTTCTGCGACAACAGACAGCGGATAGAAGCATCGGTAACGTTCCAGGAACTTCCTATACATGCAGGCGCGTCCTGCGCTGTGCGATAGCATTTGTTAAGCGGTGAAACATGGTCACCCGGGAAAGATCAACATGTACACGTGTCAATATCACCTCAATGCACACGAAACACGAAACAAAGTAAACGAAATTGAAGCCGATCTTCAGCAAATGAATTACACATTTGACCTTATAGGTTTTTCCGAAACTTGGTACTCCTCTGATGCCGATGTTAGAAGTTTCCGGGGTATGTAAACATTTCTGTGTTAAGAAAAGAAAAACCTGGAGCAGGACTTATATTATACGTCTCAAAAAGCCTACCCTATAATGTTTTGTTTGATTACACTGTTTTACAGGAAGATCTTGAGGCTCTCGCTATATTACACCGCAGTGACGCAATTGATTGCCTTCTAATCTACCGTCCCCCTAACAACATAAAAGACGTAGTTTTTGAATTCATACAGTCTTGTTTTGAACGCGCAAGCATTAATAAATGGCAAACAATAATCTTTGGTGACCTAAATATTGACCTTATGAAATATAATTCTAAGCAGGTAAAGTTGCTTGAATTAGCACTTTCATACGGTAGTGAAAATGGTATTGATTGTCCCACGCGAGTTACATAGCATTCTGAAACGTTCATGGACTTATGTTTTACAAGTTTTCCCTTGTACAACATTTTGTATGGGCTATTTATGTCTAAAATAAGTGATAATTTCTCCCTTTTTGCACAATTTACACTAAAGAAACATTTGAGTGAAAGCTAATGCAAGAGACAAATCGTGAATGAGTTCAGCGTGGCCAGATTTTGTTATTTGATAGCTCAGACTAACTGGACTAAGGTGTAGAGAGAAACGAATCCGTGTAAAGCATATGATGTGTTCTTAGAAAGATTCTTCACAATTATGACGAGGCATTCCCACACATTGTTGTCAAAAAGCACAGAAAAGCGAAAAAGGCATGGATTACCAGAGATTTGTATAAGCGCGCTAATAAAAAATAGATTATTCTCTCGGTTTCTAAAAGCAAATAATTGAGAATTAAAAAGTTTCGCGACAGGCTCAATATTGGCCTCAAGAAAGCAAGATCTGATTATTACGAAAACAAGTTTTCCTTAGTAATGCACAACCCCAAATTGCTTTGGAAAGAATTTAATAAACTTATAACCGGAAGAATAACATCTTTGCCTTCTGAGGTAATCATAAATCGAACTGTTCTCTCTGGTCAATTGCTTGCAAACCGGTTAAATAAACACTTCTTGGACGCAAGCGCTATCAATGACTCGGAATGTGTACAGTCATCCAAGTCTATCCACTCGTATATTTTCCAACTCGCAGTGAATCGCTGTTTCTAACGCCTACATAGGAAGAATAAAATACAGACCTAATAAAAGCGTTGAAAAACGTTTGTTCGCCAGTAGACGACAGTATTAGCCCCATTCCGATCAAAGCCGCTGATGATTTTTTGTCAGTCCACTTACCTATATATGCAACAGAATGCTTCTTACTGGCATATTCCCCGACAGATTGCCACTTGCACGTGTACAGTAAATATTAAAGGTGGAAACAAAAACGATTTTAACAATTATACACCAATTTCTGTATAGCCCCTTTTTTCTAATATTCCTGAGCAAGTAATTTACAAAGGAATAAACAGCTTTTTAAAGGATAAAAAGGTGATTTGTAAACAGCAGTACGGACATCAAACGGAAAAATCAACTGAAACAGCTCTATTACATATTAGGGATAACATACTTTCATACTTTGAAAACAAGCTCTATACTATTGCTATTTTTATTTATTTTGGCAAAGCGTTTGATTCCATCAGACATGACATACCACCTTTAAAAAAACTAGAAATGTACAGAATTCGTGGAGTGTCTGGCAAATTATAGAAAATTACATGAGTGGAAGAAAACAGTACACACAACTTCACGAAAATTAGTCTGACACCGGCATTGTGAAATATGGTTTTCCTCAGGGATCAATTCTGTGTCCTTCGCTCTTTATTATATACATAAATGATATTGTAACTATACTTTGAACCCCAGATATCGTTATTTATGCAGACAATACAAATGTTTTCTTTTCCGGATCTGATCCTGCCTTGCTGGAATCACAAGCTAATGCCTGGCTTAGCGATTTATATGCATGGCTGAATATTAAAGAAATAGCGCTTAATGTAAACAAAAGGCAATACATGATTTTCGCTCTTAAAAATAAAGCCATTCACCATCATATCTAATTAGGCATCTACAATACTGAAATCATGTTAACAAATGCCTGCCGATTCCTTAGGGTTTGCTTCAAATGTGATTTTAGCTCGTCCGACCACGTCATCCATGTACCTTTGAAGGCATCTTTGTCCATAGGCTTGATGTACCGGCTGAAACAGCTTGTACCGATGCGTTTAAGGAAACAATTTTATTTTGCACTAATTCATTCACATCTTGTGTATTATCATTTAGTTTGGGGATTAGGCAACAAGACTGATTTGCAACGGCTCTTCGCACTCCAAGAAAAGAGCTTTGCATTTAGTATGTTTTTTCAATATCTGTACCAGACAGCTCTAAAAATATTCCCTTACGCCGACCTCTACAGTTCCTTCCTAGGAATATTTGTTTATTGTCAAATCAAGAACAACTTCGCACTTTTCTTCGAAAAATATTTAAAGCGGGATGTAGTATATAATTTACGTACGAATATTTTAGTTGGACATAGACTCCAGTCAAGCTATGATACCCAAACAATGCATAAACAAATACTATTCCTTTGTAATAGATATCCTGTATTTGATCACGCTCTAAACAGTAAAACTATTTGGCAATATAAAAGGAAAATAAAACTACTCGTGAAAAGTATCCGTTACTACTTGATATTATTCGGTGTTGGAACTGCTGTTAATAGGTAATGAAATTCATCGTTGTATGTAATGCGTATCTTGACTTGTGATTATAATCTCATCCCATATATTAATATTTATATAGTGACTCAACGTATTGCTCCATATTGCATGACTTGTTACTCTATGTAGTTTATTCAGTTCAGTTCACCATAATATATGTCAAGTGAACGTTTGCTTGTGTTTCCGATGCATTATAACACCTTTGTTTGGTCCTACTTCTTTTTATGATATATAGTGTTTGGATCTGACTGCTGGTACGATCTGTTGGGAACTCGGCGCTGACGCCCGTGGTTGTACCTGGGTCGCAAGCCCCAAGGGTAGCGTTGGCCTGGCGGCCTGGGGTACAACTGCAAGCATCCGAAGGTCCCGGCAAAGCATGAGTCGACTGGTAGCAACGAAACAACTTGTTTATTTTAACATCGCAAAGAGTTGGCGGTCAGGTTTGACCGAAGTAGAGAGACGGGAGAGCACTTCACTCAACAGAAGAAATCGGAGCCCTCCTTTTGGCGTCCGGGGGCAGCTGTTTTTATACTCTCGCAGTTGAGGGCAAGAAGGAACCCCTCAAAAGACGAGCACGTGAATGTACAATGGGCTAATGGTGACGCACACTGTCGTAGCGATGCCGTAGCACCATGTCGAGCACGATCTCGTAGCACCCTGTCGTGGCGCTGCCGGTCGGACACAATGACTGTAATGAGAAGATGGTCCCTGCTTTGGCATCGCCTGTTTCGGGCATAATGACTGGAACGAGATCCCTGCTTTGGCATCGCCTGTTTCGGGCCCAATAACTGGAATGAGATCCCTGCTTTGGCATCGCCTGTTTCGGGCACAATGACTGGAACGAGATCCCTGCTTTGGCATCGCCTGTTTCGGGCCCAATAACTGGAATGAGATCCCTGCTTTGGCATCGCCTGTTTCGGGCACAATGACTGGAATGCGAGGATGATCCCTAGGCGGTCGCATCGCCGCAGTCGCGCCTGGAAACACCTGGCGATGAGTGTTGCGGCGACGACGATCGGGCCAAAATGTCCGCCGCCCCGCCGCAGTCGCGCCGGCAAAACCACGTGTCGCAGGCGAAACGCAACAGACCGCCCCGCCGGGGGAAGGAGATCCCGATGGACAGGGGACTGCATCCGCTGTCCGGAGGGATGTCGCTCGATGATGCTCATAACCGAAGTCGGGCGTCCCTCGACGTTTCTTGAGCGCAGCGCACAGAGAAGGCCTCGTTCTCTTGTTCAGGTTCGCACGGGACACTGCAAAGTGACTTCGGGAGAGTTCACATTTTTGTTCTCGTTCCCGGTAAGCGTTAGAACTACGCTGAAACTCAACCGCTCAGTCAGCAAGCACGGCACAACCCTCACTAAGCCCTGCCAGGCTCTTTCCCCTTTTTATACCACTGCCTAGTTCCTTACAGTAGTCTAGCATCACTCAGAACGCGTCCACAAATTGAAAACTTGCACTAGAAAGCATATCATCACTTTGAAACACTAAACAAAAGCAATATGTTAAAAAAATCCTGCCTCAGGAAAAAAAACATCAGTAACAAACAATTTTGAGGCTGATTCCTACGTTAGGGGCTTCGACTTAAGCCATCGGCGTTACCGTTGAGACTCCCCTTTTGTAACGCACCTCAAAGGAATATTGTTGTAAAGCGAGGCTCCAGCGCAGGAGGCGGCCATTTTTGGGAGAGATGGTCTGCAGCCATTGGAGAGGGCAGTGATCCGTCTCAATGATAAACCTCGAGCCGGCTAGATAGCATGACAATTTCTGAACGGCCCACACGAGACACGCACACTCTTTCTCGGTGGCGCTATACGCCTGCTCACGACTGGTCAGCTTACGACTAGCATACAGGACGGGGTGTTCTACTTCTCCATTTTCCCGTTGGCACAGTACAACGCCCATGCCTCGCTCACTAGCATCGCACTGAACAATGAACCCTTTTGTATAGTCTGGCGATCGTAGCACAGGCTGGCTTGTTAGGGCACTCTTTAGGGCGCTAAAAGCTCTTTCCTTGGTCTCGTCCCAGACGACTGTTTGAGGCTCTGTTTTTCTTAGAGCATCCGTCAGGGGAGCCGCGATATCAGAGTACCTAGGGATGTACCTCTGATAGTAGCCGGCGACACCCAAGAACGACCGAATATCGGTCTTTGTGCGCGGTTGCGGAAAGTCTCGCACAGCGGCCACTTTTATTTCAGAGGGGCGGCGACGACCCTGACCAATCATGTGACCGAGGTAGACAACCTCGGCCTGTGCTAACTGGCACTTAGGAGCCTTGACTGTCAAGCCCGCTTCGCGCAGGCGGGTTAGCACTGCCCGCAAGTGTGCCATATGCTCAGACCAGGATGCGGAGAATATCGCTACGTCGTCTAGATACGGTAAAGCGAATGCTTGCTGTCCCCGCAACACTTTATCCATGAGACTTGAAAAACAGTATGGCGCGTTCTTCAAACCAAAACTCAACACTTTAGGACGGAATGTTCCCATTGGTGAAATGAACGCCGCATACCTACTAGCCTCTTCTGTAAGTGGAACCTGCCAATAACCCCTGACAAGATCTAGGGTGGAAATAAACTGAGCGCTACTAACTTTCTCAAGGCGCTCCTCGATGTTAGGGATCGGATAAATTTGATCCTTAGTGATGGAATTAAGCCTGCGGTAGTCGACGCAAGGACGAGGTTCCTTGCCCGGTACCTCAACTAAAATCAAAGGGGAGGTATAATCACTCTCACCTGCCTCAATAACACCGAGCTGTAGCATTTTCTTTACCTCAGCCTCCATAATATCACTCTGGCGGGGTGACACCCGATACGCCTTGGATCGTACTGGCTCTGGGGAGGTAAGTTCTATATCATGAGTAAGTACAGAAGTCCTACCAGGCCTCTCAGAGAACAGACCTTGAAACTCTTGTAATAGCTGGTGTAGCTCGGTTTTCTGCTCGGGCGACAGCGGTGCTTTACTGATAAGGTCACTAATGACTTGACCGGTGTCTTCCCTGTTCGTCACTGAGCCTAGTCCCGGAAGCTCGACTGGAAGCTCTTCAGGAACGTTTATCATCATGCACACCACTGCTTCCCGTTGTCTATAAGGTTTGAGCAGATTACAGTGGTAAACTTGCTGTGCTTTCCGCTTTCCTGGCAGACTTACCACGTAGTTAACGTCCGACAGTTTCTGAACAATTCGTGCTGGGCCCTCCCACTGCACGTCTAGTTTGTTGTTTAGCGATGTGCGCAATATCATGACCTCATCGCCAACCTCAAAACGACGGGCCCTGGCTGTCCGATCATAATAAACCTTGGCCCTCTGCTGGGCCTTTGTCATTGCTTCACCTGACAACTCCTGTGCCCTTCTTAAGCGTTCGAGGAGCTTAAGCACGTACTCCACCACGACTGGGTCGTCGCCCCTACCTTCCCACGATTCTCGAAGCATGCGAAGCGGAGATCGAAGCGAGCGACCGTACACCAGTTCAGCTGGCGAAAACCCCGTAGCCGCATGCGGCGCGGTCCTTAAAGCAAACATCACCCCAGGCAGACACAGCTCCCAGTCAGTTCGATGTTCAAAACACAACGCTCTCAACACGCGCTTCATGACGGAGTGGAGCTTCTCAACGGAATTCGACTGTGGGTGGTACACTGAGCTGTGTAGCAGCTTTACCCCACACCTTTCGAGAAAAGTTGTCGTCAAAGCGCTAGTAAACACTGTGCCCTGATCTGATTGAATTTCTGCAGGAAAACCAACTCGCGCAAATATGGACAGTAGTGCATTAACTATCTCAACTGAGCTGAGTTCTTTAAGCGGCACTGCTTCAGGGAACTTTGTCGCTGGGCAGATCACAGTCAAAATGTGTCTGTACCCCGTGGCTGTTACCGGCAGAGGTCCCACTGTATCAATAACGAGCCGTCTAAAAGGCTCCGTTATGATAGGTACCAATTTCAACGGCGCCCTTGATTTGTCCCCTGGTTTGCCCACCCGCTGACAAGTGTCACATGTCCTCACGAAATGGTCTGCGTCCCGAAAACACCCTGGCCAATAGTACTCTTGCAAGAGACGGTCCTTAGTTTTCTTAACTCCTAGGTGTCCGGACCACGAACCCCCATGTGACAAGCGCAACAGATCCTGACGATAGCATTGAGGCACGACCAGCTGATCGAACTCCACTCCTCTGCGGTCTAGATACTTCCGGTACAGGACTCCACCCCTTTCCACAAAACGAGCAGTTTTCCTGGCGATACCTTCTTTGACATTGCAGCGCACGTTTTCCAGGCTGCCATCCTTTTTTTGCTCGGCTATCAAAGCCGACCGGCTGACTTTTAGCAACCTATCAAGTCCGTCTGACGTAGGCGCGATGAGCAAATCAGTAGATAGCTCTTCTAACTTTCCCGTGTCGGGCATTTCCTCTCCAGTATCTGGCGCCTTTAACGTTACAGACTCAAGTCTATTCAGTTCGGGCGTGCTCTGAATATCAGCTTGCTGCGCCTCTGACCCTTTTTCGTTGTTTGATAACGTCGGCCCCGCAACTACCGCCTTTGCAGCGAGCTCTCGAACCTTCGATCTGGTTAAGGCCTGAACACTAGCTTCACCAAACAAAAGCCCCTTCTCGCGCAGGAGGTGATCGGACCTGTTTGAAAATAGGTACGGGTACTGGGGTGGCAGCATAGATGACACTGCCGCCTCCGTCTCAAGCGCTCCGAAAGGTCCTTCAATAAGCACCTTTGCTACCGGCAGACACACGCTATGAGCTTCCACGGCTTGCTTGATCCACGCGCACTCGCCCGTGAACATATGGGGTTCTACGTAAGACGGGTGAACTACATCCATCGTAGCTGCGGAATCGCGAAGCACTCGGCACTCTTTCCCGTTCACGAGGAGGTCTCGCATGTAAGGCTCGAGAAGCTTCATGTTCTCGTCAGTGCTGCCTATTGAAAAAAACACAACTTTTGGTGTTGTTTCCGGACACTGCGCCGAAAAGTGACCCGGCTTCTGGCACGTATAACAAACGCCCGCTCGCCTCATCTCGAACCGCTTTCTGCGTTCGGCTTCGGCTGCCGTCTCTTTACGTTTGGTCGGATTGCTTTCACTCGCATCCTCACTACGCGTGTCCCCCTTAAATCTCATGGGCGCGAACCTTGGCCTCTCAGACTTGGAGCCAAATTCACCCTTTTGACCGTCCTTAGCTCCGCGAGCTCGACGCGTCACAAACTCCTCGGCTAGCTCAGCGGCTCTAGCCACCGTACTCACGTCTGGCCTATCCAAGACCCAGTATCGCACGTTCTCCGGTAACCGACTATAAAACTGTTCTAGCCCGAAACACTGCAGAACTTTATCGTGGTCACCAAACGCTTTCTCTTCTTTGAGCCACTCCTGCATGTTCGACATAAGCCTATACGCAAACTCTGTATATGACTCACTTTTGCCTTTCTCATTTTCCCGAAACTTCCGACGGAACGCCTCCGCAGACAGCCGGTACTTTTTTAGCAGACTCGATTTTACTTTGTCGAAATCCTCTGCTTCCTCTCTATCCAAGCGAGCGACTACGTCGGCCGCCTCGCCGGGTAACAAAGTGAGCAAGCGCTGTGGCCACGTTTCCCGAGAGAACCCCTGCTTCTCGCACGTTCGCTCAAAGTTAACCAGGAACAAACCAATGTCCTCTCCAAGCTTAAACGGCCGCATCAGGTCAGTCATTTTGAACAATACTCGTTCTCCTGCACCGTGTGCCTGACTTCCATTACGAGCGCGTTCCATCTCTATCTCGAGACGCTTCATTTCCAAAGCGTGTTGACGGTCACGCTCTTCTTTTTTCTCTTGTTGCTCTCGCTCTTTCTGTTCTTTACGTTCGCGCTCTTCTTTTTCTTTTTGCTCTTTAAGTTCGCGCTCCTGTCTTTTTGCAGTCTCTCTCTCTTCAATGGTCTCAAGGCATTCCGACAGCTCGTCATCCTCAGCCTCTAACTCAAGAATAGCCTTTATCAGTTCTGGTTTTCTTAGTTTGTCTGAGACATCCAGACCCAACTCTCTTGCAAGCTCCAACAATTTCGGTTTGCGCAACGACTTCAAATCCATGGCTGCTCTGAATGCTGCTTTCTCTACTGCTTACTATTGTCTTGCCGCAACTAACCCGGCAGCAACGACAACCACAATTACCAGCTCTGTTTCTGACACTAACAAAAAGCCTGGCAAAGCTCAGAAGAAGAAAGTCCCGCACTCACCAAA
The DNA here is from genome assembly GCF_050947875.1 of Dermacentor variabilis. Taxonomy (NCBI): domain Eukaryota; kingdom Metazoa; phylum Arthropoda; class Arachnida; order Ixodida; family Ixodidae; genus Dermacentor; species Dermacentor variabilis. The sequence continues at coordinate 75,553,012 of NC_134573.1, read as the reverse complement.
CCTCGCAGGCAGGAATTCCGCGCAGTCGTTCCGCTGCAGGCAACCAGTCGTCACACAGGGCTCGTTGCACTGCTCCCGGATCGTCGTTGAGCTGCTCAGCATACTGTCAACTGCATCTCTTTGCTGCTGGCCTCCGTTGTCGCGATCTCGCCGCTGGCAGACCGTTGTTTGAAGTCGTAGGCGATCTCACCGCTGGCAACCAGATGTTTGGATCTGACTGCTGGTACGATCTGTTGGGAACTCGGCGCTGACGCCCGTGGTTGTACCTGGGTCGCAAGCCCCAAGGGTAGCGTTGGCCTGGCGGCCTGGGGTACAACTGCAAGCATCCGAAGGTCCCGGCAAAGCATGAGTCGACTGGTAGCAACGAAACAACTTGTTTATTTTAACATCGCAAAGAGTTGGCGGTCAGGTTTGACCGAAGTAGAGAGACGGGAGAGCACTTCACTCAACAGAAGAAATCGGAGCCCTCCTTTTGGCGTCCGGGGGCAGCTGTTTTTATACTCTCGCAGTTGAGGGCAAGAAGGAACCCCTCAAAAGACGAGCACGTGAATGTACAATGGGCTAATGGTGACGCACACTGTCGTAGCGATGCCGTAGCACCATGTCGAGCACGATCTCGTAGCACCCTGTCGTGGCGCTGCCGGTCGGACACAATGACTGTAATGAGAAGATGGTCCCTGCTTTGGCATCGCCTGTTTCGGGCATAATGACTGGAACGAGATCCCTGCTTTGGCATCGCCTGTTTCGGGCCCAATAACTGGAATGAGATCCCTGCTTTGGCATCGCCTGTTTCGGGCACAATGACTGGAACGAGATCCCTGCTTTGGCATCGCCTGTTTCGGGCCCAATAACTGGAATGAGATCCCTGCTTTGGCATCGCCTGTTTCGGGCACAATGACTGGAATGCGAGGATGATCCCTAGGCGGTCGCATCGCCGCAGTCGCGCCTGGAAACACCTGGCGATGAGTGTTGCGGCGACGACGATCGGGCCAAAATGTCCGCCGCCCCGCCGCAGTCGCGCCGGCAAAACCACGTGTCGCAGGCGAAACGCAACAATAGTCATTCCACATTGTATTTGATTTGGTAAAAATGCTGTCTGATGTGTACTCCCGAGGCGAAGGCCCTGTCAGGAAACATATATGTTTCCTTTTGCCACGCCTCGTGGACATATCTACAACATTATATTTATGTCGGAAATATAGAGTAATTGTATAAATACTTATTAATTAATTAATTTACTTGAAGCAGCATTGGCAGTAATTTTAATAGAACGAATTGTTTATTAATTTAGCGATGTTTATGCGTAAATTATAACAACAGCCAAAGCGTTCAAAGTTATTGTGGATGAAACGGCACTTATGCAAAAAGATTTTGAAAACGCACAATTTTTCAGCTTTTTCACGGAACCAATTCGACGCAACAAATTCTTATGTCTGTTTACCTATTACGCCACAAGAAAGAACAACGCTAGTAAAATATTCAAAGTTAAGACTAATCAGTCTATGTAGTTTCACATTTCAATAGAAAAAAGTTTCCTCCAACCAACTACTGCTTCTTCGCGAAAACAAGAGTGCTTACGTCACCACATCTTTTCTCGAGAAAAATACTTTGGTGAGCACTTATTCACACAACCGCTCACGAGCCCATTTCTTTTCCAGAGAATCGGTGATGCTAAAGTTTGGGGTGTCGGATGTTTCGCGTGCAATGAATGACCCGGATGTAAGAAAATTTGGGATTACGTGTACTGCTTGATTCTCCATTAACAATGAACTGTATAATCTTGCTTGTTTGACCTGTGCTTTTTTCTGTTTGGGCAATTGAGCCCTCTCGGTCAATTGTCTACTTATCAAAGATATATGGAGAGAAAGATGCAGAGTGCCGTACACACGAATACCACCTCAAACAGCGGTAACAAAATGCACAAAACCAGCGAGTGTGCAACACTACCAGACCAACCATTATACCAAAGGCTAGGGTCATATTGCCCACAACACAATGATGACGATGTTACCTCTGATTTTACTAGTGCGACCGCTCGGTTGCATGCTTTGGTTAACGACAACACCGCTAATATTTCCGTTGCACTGTAGAAGGTAGAGTTTCCCTTCTGTAAAATAATTATAGGTGTTCGGTGATAATAGCACCCAGTAACACATGTGTCCCAAGTTGGCATTAAGCGGCCAGAAAGTGATGGACTGCAAAGTGCGGGGAAGAGCCAAAGAAAGTTGATCAGCAGCAGCAGCAAGATCCTATTCGTTGTCCACTGCATGACGAAAGCGTTTTCCTGCGATGTCCAATTACCGGTGTCCTGCGCCACCCTATTCCAACCTTCCGCCTGCGAAGTTCCTAATTTCATCACATCACCTAGTCTTTTGACGTCCTCGACTGCGCTTCCCTTCTCTCAGCTCTCATTATGTAACTCTAATGGTCCAGCGGTTATCTATCCTACGCACTACATGGCCTGCCCGGCTCCATTTCATTCTCGTAATGTCAATTAGAATATCGGCTATTCCCGTTTGTTCCCTCATCCACACCGCTCGCTTCCTGTCTCTTAATTATTCCTAACGTTCTTCCTACCATCGCTCTTTGCGCTGTCCATTAAAAAAATTTATGCAAGAACTACTCTGGGACTTGTATAAGTATGTGTAAGCATTGTGCCACTCGCTCACCTCCACGCAGCCCGGTGTCAATATCAAAGTTATGAAACTTGACCCGACCAGTTTAAACGACAGCGCTGCACCGACACGAACTGCTGCGGCCAGCGGCGCAATGGGAATTGATGAGGCAAGCAAATTACAAGTGGCGGCACCGGATACGTTGATGACGTTCCGATCAATATAAGCCGTTATCGCTCTTTAGCGACTTATGCATTCGCGTCTAACCATTATGAACCGTAACCAACCGTAATCCGGCGGCGGCTGCGTATGGCGAAGCCGCACGGGCCTTTATCTTCAAAGCGATTTGCGATGGGGACAGAGTGGAGCCAGTGCTGATAGCTTCTTGTGCGCTATGTTCTCGCTGTTTAGCTGTTTAGTTAGCGTTGAAGCGAGAGACACCACGAAGGTCAATTCGCTCGCTGCTGCGGGCCCTATCTTGAAAGCTTTGGTCTCACGTTAATGGACGGTCGTTTTCACTCGTTGAGTAAGCATAGAAATGCTTACGAATATAAAAAGCGCGGCCAACGTGCTTTTCTGTCGATTTACTTGTTTCTTGTGATTCACCGCGGGCTTTAAACACAGTGAGCACATTGTGAGCACACATATTAGAATCAAAAAGTAAATTTCGGCGATTTACCAAGCAAAACCACAATATTGTTACGTCCAAGCGCGTAAAAGGGACGCGTGGATCAAGAAGAGGAAGAAAGAGGAGAACGAAGACTGTGCAGCGGCCATTCCTGTTGTTCGTAGCCTGCCGTTCCTGCTCTCGCACGCCTAAATAAACCCCTTTTCCCCGTGCTTGTAACAAATTGGTGGACGGTGCGGGGTACACCTCGTAACCACGGAGCCTACGCTGCTACAACTTCGCCGAAGCCGTCGACTTGCCGGACTTCCGCCACCATCACCTGACATGACTGAATACGCCTGCCAGATTCCCGAAGGTTCTGACGCAGCTTCAAGGCAAGCACCTGGCGTTCCGTGGCAATACTACCGGGTGCCACTCACTTTCGGAGGAAAAGCCGGAGAAGATGTCGACGAGTGGCTCACAAACTACCGAAGGGTGAGCCGATCTAACGGTTGGAACTCGACCGCACAGTTGTCAAATGTTGTGTTTTCCCTTACCGACACAGCACTCGTCTGGTATGAGAATCACGAAGACACGCTCACTTCATGGGAGCTTTTCGTAGAGGAGCTCAGAGCGTGTTTTGGAGACTCTAGCGCAAAAAAGAAACGCGCCGAACAGACGCTTTCGCAAAGAGCTCAGATTCCCGGCGAGACCTGCACGACTTATATCGAAGAAGTGCTGAAACTATGTAAAATAGTCAACTCTCAAATGTCTGAAGATGACAAAGTTGGACATTTGTTGAAAGGAATAGCCGAAGACGTATACAATTTTTTGATCGGCAAAGAAAGCTTGGATTCCGTGTCTGACGTCATTCGCCACTGCAGGACCTTCGAGACGCTGAAGATGCGACGGATAATACCGAAGTTCGGTCGCCTGGCTAATGTCACAACGGTGGCAAGTGTAGACCCGAGTTCGTGTGTTGACCTTCCATCAACAATACGGCAGATTGTTCGCGAAGAGTTGCTCCATCGGGAAGAGATGTACCGTTGCACACCCGGCATCGCTGGTGCGTACTTACCACACGAGATGCGAAACACGGCCGTTTCGACCGCATGGCAACCCACGGTTCACTCAGCGACCGTCGAGTATAGGTCTACCCCACAAACGAGAGGGACCCGAAGCTATCAAGATCATGACTACGACCAACGCCCTCGCCGCACGCACGCCTCCGGGCGGCCGATGCCTATCCATGATGAATGGGACCCACCTGCTGGCTATGCAGTCGACAGCAACATGCGTGACTACGTGCAAGAACATCGAAATTTGCGGCACCTGCCGGTGTGTTTCCAATGCGGTGTCGCGGGCCACATAGCGAGATTTTGCAATCGTCGCCCAACAACGTGGAATCGTCGATCGGGGTCTTCAACAAGGACCACACCTCCTACGAGGACAACTCAACAGCCATGCACCACCTCTTGGTCAGCTGGCGTCCCTCCTGGCAACGATTACTGGCAGAGAAGCTTCCGGAGCCGCTCGCCGGCATCTGACAGGAGTTTGACGCCACCGCCAACTTCTCGTGCACCGCGTTTACGTCAATCTCCATCGCCAGTGCGGCGCTCAGCCTCGCCTTCACAACCGGAAAACTAGCTAGCGCGGCCGATGGGGGTGAGGTCGCTCGACACGTGCTATCGACAGAAATGCCCCCTGCAGTTGCTATGATTAAGAACAAAGTGCATGTACTTGTTGATGGTGTTCCTACAATGGCTTTAGTGGATACCGGGGCAACTGTATCCGTAATGAGTCTCGGTTTTAAAGGTCGGTTGGGGCGCAAAGTTGTATTTCCGTGGGACCAGGCTGCAACATTTTGTGGAGTGAGCGGCGAGTCGTTGCGCCCTGTTTGTGTGTGCACTGCTGAAGTGTCCCTGGCTGGTGGAGTTTTCGCGACGGAGTTTGTAGTTATTCCCCGATCGACGCACGAAGTGATTTTGGGCATCGACTTTTTGCGGCAGTGTGGTGCGACCGTTGATTGTCGCACGGGGGAAGTTTGCGTCGATGACCATGTTTCGTCCGGGCTCTTAGAGGAGACTTGCAGTCAAGGTGAACTTTGTGTGTCTGCAGATACTGTTGTGCTTGCGTCCACCTCGGTGTGCGTGCCGGTTGTATGTCGCGGTGAAGTTCCCGGCAGTTTCGATGCCTCCGTAGAGCCAATGCATCTAAATTGTGTGAAGAAGAACGTTTTTGTCCCTCATTGTGTGGTATCCATCGACAACGGGCGTGCTGGCTCGTGGACGGTCAACTGCTCGGCAGAACCCGTCCTGCTTCCAGACGGCTTGAAACTCGCCTACTTTACAGAATACACGTCTTCGTCCGTAGCCGTACTAACAGACTCGCCGTGTGAACCTGCTGACGCTCGCCAAGTCTCAGACAAAAAGCTTCTGTCGATGATAAACAAGTCGCTCAGCACAAGGGAGCGCCATACCTTGGTGGATACGCTTTCTAAGCATCTGTCAGTGTTTGACTTTGCGCAGCCGGACAAAGCGTTCGCGATTCCCGAGTCACGAACGCGCCATACTATCGATACGGGATCTGCGCGCCCGATCAGGCAAAAGCCTTATCGCGTGTCGCCTAACGAGCGCAAGATAATCGGGGAACAAGTGAGTGACATGATGAAAAATGGAATAATACAAGAGTCCTCGAGTCCTTGGGCAGCTCCGGTCATACTCGTCAGAAAGAAAGATGGTAACTGGAGATTTTGCGTCGATTATCGAAGATTAAACGCCGTGACTAAGAAGGATGTCTACCCGCTGCCCCGGATTGATGATGCAATTGATTGTCTTCATTCGGCCTCTTATTTTTCTTCAGTGGACCTGCGCTCAGGATATTGACAAATCCCGATACACCCGACAGACAGAGAGAAAACAGCCTTCATAACCCCGGATGGATTATTCGAATTCAATGTGATGCCATTTGGGTTGTGCAACGCTCCAGCAACCTTTGAAAGGTTCATGGACACCATTCTGCGTGGGTTAAAATGGAACATCTGTATGTGCTATCTTGACGACGTTGTTATATTCGGGCGCACATTCAATGAGCACAATACGCGCCTGGATATTGTCCTCGACTGCATCAAAAACGCCGGCCTGGTCCTGAACTCCAAGAAATGTAAATTTGGTGACCGTCAAACCCTTGTGCTGGGTCATCTTGTTGACAAAGACGGTATCCGGCCTGATCCCCTCAAGACGGCAGCTGTTGAGGCATTCAGTGCGCCGCAGTCAGTGAAGCAACTTCGTAGTTTTCTGGGTCTTTGCTCTTACTTTCGCCGATTTATTCCTGGTTTTGCTGACGTCGCTTATCCTCTGACAAATCTGCTACATAAAGACGCACGGTTTGAGTGGACACCCGAGTGCGAGTCTGCATTTCGTCAGCTGAAGTTCCTGCTGACCTCCCGACCTATCCTTCGCCACTTCAATCCTACTGCGCCGACAGAAATCCACACAGATGCTAGTGGCGTCGGTTTGGGTGCCGTCTTGGTCCAACGTTATGACGACCGTCAGCACGTGATTGCTTATGCAAGCCGATCATTAAGCAAACTTGAACGAAATTACACGGTGACAGAGCAAGAATGCCTCGCTGTAATCTTTGCAGTTCAGCGATTTCGCTCGTACTTGTACGGACGCCCATTCCTAGTCGTCACAGACCACCATTCCCTGTGCTGGCTCGTGAATCTTCGCGACCCTTGTGGTCGCCTTGCGCGCTGGGCTTTGAGGTTGCAGGAATATAACTTCACTGTTGCCTACAAGAGTGGCCGAAAACACGCTGACGCAGACTGCCTTTCCCGTATGCCGCTTACTACGACGGACTGCGACGCAGACGATTTTGATCATCTCATCGCTTCTGTGACATCCGCGTTTCCAGAAATCGATGCGTTCAAAGCAGAACAACGGACAGACACCAAATTGGAGCCACTCTTCACTTCTGCCCATTCAAGTGCAACAAGCAGCTACTGTCTACGTGACGGGCTCCTGTACAAAAGGAACTACTCAAGCACGGGTGCACGCTTCCTTCTCGTGGTGCCGGAGCGTCTCCGGCCAGCAATCCTTCAGGCTATGCACGATGACCCTACCTCCGGTCACTTAGGCACTGTGCGCACCCTTTATCGCATTCAAGAACGCTTTTACTGGCCCCGGATGCGACATTCGGTTGAGTTGTATGTCGCCAGCTGCATACAGTGCCAACGTCGGAAACGCCCAACCACTGCCCCATCTGGTCTGCTTCAACCTGTGCCACCTCCCAGCTCACCCTTTCGGCAAGTTGGAATTGATCTGTTCGGCCCTTTTCCAAAGTCATCTAAGGGGAACCGCTGGATAATTGTCTGCGCCGACTATTTCACGCGCTATTGCGAGACAGCGGCTATACCATCAGCCACCGCCACCGAAGTATCGCTCTTCTTACTTCACGCTATTGTTCTGAGACATGGACCGCCTGGTGTTATTATAAGCGACCGGGGACGTCAATTCACGGCGGATATCGTGGAAGAGCTTGTGCGTTTATGTAACTCGCACCTCAGGCACTCGACGCCGTATCATCCGCAAACGAACGGCCTCACTGAGCGCACTAATCGGACAATCACAAATATGCTTTCCATGTATGTTGCGTCCGATCACAAGAATTGGGATGAAGTTCTACCGTTTATTACTTACGCCTACAACACCGCCAAGCACGAGACAACCGGCTACAGCCCCTTCTTCCTTCTATATGCTCGGCCGCCCCGGTATACGCTCGACACTGTCCTCCCTTTTTACCACCACGACAATCCTACGGTCGCCGATACGCTATGCCTTGCTGAAGAGGCTCGGAGACTTGCGCGTCTGCGGACTTTGGCATCACAAGAAAACTCCACCACGACAATCCTACGGTCGCCGATACGCTATGCCTTGCTGAAGAGGCTCGGAGACTTGCGCGTCTGCGGACTTTGGCATCACAAGAAAACTCCAAAGCCCGCTACGACGCACGACATCGGCCTGTTGCATATCACCCTGGTGATCTCGTTTGGCTTTGGACTCCTACAAGGAAGCGCGGTTTGTGCCAAAAGCTGCTGGCAAACTACGATGGACCGTATGTTGTCATCGACAAAGTCAGCGAAGTGAACTATACTCTCGCGCGCCTCACGAACAATGGTAGACGTTCTGCTAGGACACAAGTCGCGCATGTAGCACGGTTGAAATCATGCACGCCACGACCAGCTTGTTGACTCGCCCAGTGGGCTTTGTCTGCGAGGAGAGGTATATGTTACGTCCAAGCGCGTAAAAGGGACGCGTGGATCAAGAAGAGGAAGAAAGAGGAGAACGAAGACTGTGCAGCGGCCATTCCTGTTGTTCGTAGCCTGCCGTTCCTGCTCTCGCACGCCTAAATAAACCCCTTTTCCCCGTGCTTGTAACAATATTATTGTGAGGCACATTCTTGTGGCAGGCTCCGCATTACTCCTGTCCAGCTGGAGTTATTTATCGCGCATCTAATGCATGATACAGGAGCCTTTCTTGCATTCCATCGTCAGAATATGCTGCCGCCGCTCCCGGGATCGAACCCACAACCTCATGATTAGCAGCGGAACACCACAGTCAGTGAGGCACCGCGGCAAGTTTAAGAACGCATGAAGGCGACAACCTTAAGTGGCGCGTTGTGGCGTTCTTCTTGGAAAAAAAATTGGAGGCTTATCAAGGTTAAGCCCAGTGGATGCGAAGCATCCACTGGGCTTAACCTTAGCGTGTCCTTAGCGTTTGGAGGCATCTTGACCGCATACACGCCCGGCGCAAAGACGCTGGCGCGGCTGCGGGCACAGAGACTGACGCGACGGCGGGCGCGCGCCGCTTCATCCCTGGCGTGACGTCACATATCACGTGATGCAGCGATGATGGCGGCGCCGCCGCCGCGTCGCGCGCGACGGCGCGAACCAAAGCGTGGAGGCCTCCGCCGGTCGACGTTCGACGGCGCGATATGAGGCCCCATCTGCAGCCGGTGTGACGTCATCACGTGACGTCACATCATGTGACCTCACTTCAGGGTCAATGGTGGCCACCGCCGGGAGGCGACCGACGGCGCGATATGAGGCCCCATCTGCAGCCTGTGTGACGTCATCACGTGACGTCATGTCACGTGACCCCACTTCAGGGTCAATGGTGGCCACCGCCGGGCGTCGCGCGAAGGCCCGAAACCTACGTTAATATGATTCGCATAAAAACGCGGCGTCTAGTCGAGTGGTACAAAAAACCTTGTGATCTCCGAGCGAGGATCAGGTAGAAAGCGAAACGGGTGGGGCGCGCAGACATAAAAAACAGACACATGTCACGTGACCTTCTCCGAGCGAGGGGCGGGTGGAAAGGGGAAAAAGAGGGGCTCGCAGACAAAAAAAGAAAGCAGGTGCTGCGTCGTTGACGTCACGTTGCGGCGGCGGCGGTTGTGGCAAGAGTCGACTGCGAAGCGAGAGACGGCAGTGGGTGGCGCTCGCCCGGCGCCTGGCGGATTGCGCGGTAGGCCTCGGAAGGATGCTCGCCAAGCGAGAAACGAGATGCAACGTGCAAAGTGGCGGGAGCAAGGCGTTCCACCACGAGTGTTGCTATGCCTTGCTGAGAGGATGCGACGTAATTGTGTTCTGCTCGTGTTACACGGCGTCGACCTAAAGCTTCATACGCGTACTTGACGTTGCGGCTCGTTATGTCTTGCAAAAAAGTATCACCCCTCCGATCGTACAACTTACTGCATTACCAAGTGTTCAGCAGGCATTCGCCTTTACGTTTTACAGGAGTGTCACACGCTGCCGAACGTTTTGTCAGGTTGTAGTGGTAGTGAAGAGAGAATAGAGAATAGGAGGAGAGAATAGTCTAGAGGAATTCGAAATCCCACAGGTAACGCCGGAAGAAGTAAAGAAAGCCTTGGGAGCTATGCAAAGGGGGAAGGCAGCTGGGGAGGATCAGGTAACAGCAGATTTCTTGAAGGATGGTGGGCAGATTGTTCTAGAAAAACTGGCCACCCTGTATACGCAATGCCTCATGACCTCGAGAATACCGGAATCTTGGAAGAACGCTAACACAATCCTAATCCATAAGAAAGGGGACGCCAAAGACTTGAAAAATTATAGACCGGTCAGCATACTGTCAGTTGCCTACAAACTATTTACTTAGGTAATCGCAAATAGAATCAGGAACATCTTAGACTTCTGTCAAACAAAGGACCAGGCAGGATTCCGTAAAGGCTACTCATCAATAAACCATATTCACACTACCAATCAGGTGATAGAGAAATGTGCGGAATATAACCAACCCTTATATATAGCTTTCATTGATTACGAGAAAGCGTTTGATTCTGTCGAAAACTCAGCAGTCATGGAGGCATTACGGAATCAGGGTGTAGACGAGCCGTATGTAAAAATACTGAAATATATCTGTAGCGGCTCCACACCCACCGTAGTCCTCCATAAAGAAAGACGTCAGACAGGGAGATACGATCTCTCCAATGCTATTCACAGCGTGTTCACAGGAGGTAGTCAGACACCTGGATTGGGAAGAATTGAAGGTAAGAGTTAATGGAGATTACCTTAGTAACTTGCGATTCGCTGATGATATTGCCTTGCTTAGTAACTCAGGGGACCAACTGCAATGCACGCTCACTGACCTGGAGAGGCAGAGCAGAAGGGTGGGTCTAAAAATTAATCTGCAGAAAACTAAAGTAATGTTTAACAGTCTCGGAAGAGAACGGCAATTTACAATAGGTAGCGACGCACTAGAAGTGGTAAGGGAATACATCTACTACTTAGGGCAGGTAGTGACGGTGGATCCGGATCATGAGAGGGAAATAATCAGAAGAATAAGAATGGGCTGGGGTGCGTTTGGCAGGCATTCTCAGATCATGAACAGCAGGTTGCCATTCTCCCTCAAGAGAAAAGTGTACAATAGCTGTGTCTTACCAGTACTCACCTACGGGGCAGAAACATAGAGGCTTACGAAAAGGGTTCTACTTAAATTGAGGACGTCGCAACGAGCTATGGAAAGAAGAATGATAGGTGTAACGTTAAGGGATAAGAAAAGATCAGATTGGGTGAGGGAACAAACGCGAGTTAAGGTCATCTTAGTTGAAATCAAGAAAAAGAAATGGACATGGGCAGGACTTGTAATGAGGAGGGAAGATAACCGATGGTCATTAAGGGTTACGGGCTGGATTCCAAGGGAAGGGAAGCGTAGCAGACGGCGGCAGAAAGTTAGATGGGCGGATGAGATTAAGAAGTTTGCAGGGACGACATGGCCACAATTAGTGCATGACCGGGGTTGTTGGAGAAGTATGGGAGAGGCCTTTGTCCTGCAGTGGGCGTAACCAGGCGGACGAAGACGATGAGTGGCAGTGAAAAACACAGAAAGTGAGAGAGGCATCAAGAAGAAATGCCTCAACTTGCACCACAAATGTATCGCAGGCAGTGAACAACACCGTAGCAAAACTGCGAATCACAAAACTAACTTTTTGGGGCGAACCTGTGCCCACAAATGCAAGTGGCACAAGAAGCACAAGGACCGCGGCAAGCAGAGTCTGCAATCGCCGAAATCTCATCTGCGGGTCAGGCGTGTCGGCTTTCGTATATCACCCGTCGAAGGTCTTATGTAATTGGTGGTGCCCAATGCCTTCTAGAAAGTTGTGCACAATTCGCGGCACGCACACGTTCAGATTACGCACGGCTCGGGAAGAACACACCCAGCATATGGAATTGACGATAACTTTCTAGTAAGTTCCAAATCCGTAGGCACGTCTTGCCGCTGAGCGATAACTCTTTAGCGGGTGAAATGCAGTTCCCGAGGAAAGGATAAATCAGTACCCGTTTCAATATACAAGCTCCTCAATGTATCAGTAAATTAATATTATTAAATAGGCTATGCTAGCTAAGTTACGCAGGGGGTTTGTGTACTTTTGTGAACACATCTTTTTGCGAGCAAAGAGAGCAAGCAAAAACGCAGTTAAGAAAAATTTCCCATTACATTTCACGTTTATCAATGTGTGTTTGCTGGGCAAGTTGGTCATGCTTAATGTATAGGAGGTTCCAAGAAGTACGGACGCGAGCACAAGCAAAAGGAAAGGACAAGACCACGCTGGACTTACACCTTTTAAGTTTCGCGATTATGGTCTGCATTTATATTAGAACCTGAAGAGAATCGTCTTGGAAGACATTTCCGTTTTATCTACGATTTGTAAAGCATTTGTGTTCATAGATGTTGATGAAGTTTTACAATCTATATTTTCCCATTTCAATGTGACGGAGGGGAAACCGCTAGGGGGCCACGGAGTGCGGACGCGCGTCGCACCGGCTCCGCAAGTTTTCTGTAGTTTTCGGCGAATTCTCTACAGCTATCCTGTTCACGGTATTCCCAGCTGCTTGCGAAAGTTTTACGCACTCTCTCGATACCAGATTTCGGCAGGTGAGCCCGTTTCCAGGCCACTTTTCGAAGATTTTCCGCGTCGCCACGTCGGCACGACAGCCAGGCTAGTAGACAAGGCACGGTAGGCCTAAGCGTCAGCGGCGCCCCGATCCGCTGCGCCGGCTTCCGAGGTGGAAGTCGTGCAAGTCGAAGGGGAGGAAATATCGCAGACGGAGCTCGGAAAACAGCAGGGATGGTGCGAGATCAAGCGTAACACCAAGAAGGCGGCGGGAGACGACGACCCTGCGACGAACCAGCAAGCCGCGACAGCGTCCTCCAAGAAGGCGGCGTCTCTAAAGCAAGCGACGCACTACGTGCGGAAGATCACCATGGCGAGCCGAATGTCCAACGTACCCACGGACGACTACAAGATCATCGCGCGACCCCGGGGCGGCATCAACGTGTCGAAATACCAGAAGGACCGCGTCCATTGCTACATACGCAACGCAGCAGGCGTGGGACGCGAGGCAGCTGAGGAGGACAGCGTTTGTCTCAACGAGCGTCAAAACCTGATAGTGGTGAGCACTCCGGATCGCGCTAGACGATACGGCAGCATTTGCAAGCTGCGCATTGGCGACCGCGACTTCGAAGCAAGAGCCTACAGAGCGGCTCCGGAGAACACATCCAAAGGCATCATCAGGGGCATATCGCTAGACGAAAAGCCGGCGGATGTCGTGAGAACTCTCATGAATCAGCGAAACCCGAACGTCTTGCATGCCAAGCGCATGGGGAACACGAGCAACGTAGTCATCCTCTTTGACGGCTACTATGTGCCCCGTTACGTGAACTACGGCGGGATGTTGATGAGGTGCTCTGTCTACAAGAAACAAGTCGACATGCGCTACGAGTGCGGTCGTCTGGGACACAGGACCGATGTGTGCCCCAACCCGAACGTCAAAAAGTGCCGCGGGTACGGATGCAGCAACCCGTCCGACGACCATCGGTGAGACCCGGTGTGCCAACTGTGTGGGAAGGGTGACCTTACGGGGACCGCAAGTGCAAAAACAAGTACAAGGCGCCGTACCTAGTCAAGCGACGACAATGGGAACGCAGAATGCGCGTGGAGGGTGCGGCCGCTTACGGCAGCAGCAGCACCTACGACTAATGAGAGGAGAGCTACCGACGACGCCCCACACCGAGACGAGCTAGCGCCGACAGCCGCTCGACCTGGAGGGAGAGCCGTGCGCGTAGCCGCACTCGCTCCCGCACTCGTTCTCGAGCCCGCTCTCGCACCGGCTCCCGCCCCCGCTCGGCGAGGCCTCGCAGCAGGTCGACGGCCCGTGCCAGCTATGCAGCTGAAGCGGAAGGAGGACGAGGATCCAACTCCCCACAGGTGAGCTGGGCGGCGGTCACCTCCGGAGGCGCACCTCGTGCGCCGCTATCGCGAACCGAGACTGCCATTAATAGAAACCCCCGTGCAACTAGAAGCAGCACTAGCACTCAGAGTAGCAACTACGGAACAGAAAGCCTGTTACAGAAGCGACTGGATCAGTTAGAATCCGTCAGCAAAACGCTACAGCAGGAAAATGCTAGGCTAAAGAACGAAATTACCACTTTAAAGGGGGCCCCAGCAACCCCCCTCTCCTCCTCCTCTGACCAAACCCGTCGCCGCAGACGCGGCTGCTCGAACGATCGAGAGCGCGGAGGAAGTCATGGATGCACGCGAAGCACAGCCCGCTCCTACTAAACGCAAGGCGCTAGACCCGCAACAGACCGAGACCAAATTGCAAACGCGCGAGCAGAAGCTCCGCGAGCGAGTCGACAGACTCGAAGACAAGGTAGACGCGATGATGATGCAACAAGCGCAGCAAACATCGCAACTGAACCGCGCAATAGCTCAGCAAAACGCGCAAACCGAACAGCCGAGCAGTGCAATAGCACAACTCACTCAAATGGTCGCGACGCTCCAATGGCGCATAGACAATATTGAAATGCGGCTCCCGGGCGCAGCGGGTCGCCCGGTACGGACGACTGGGAAACCGTACCTTAGGCCGGTACCAGACGAAGAGGTGCAGGATCATCGGGATGGCAAATAATAGTGCGGACAGTCAGCATGGCTCGACACGACACCACACAAACACAACGTCCACGACAGCGTAACACACAGAACACGTTCACAATCTGGCAGTGGAGCTGCAGGGGTTACAGGAGGGAACGGGGGCATCAACAATTCCTACGCAACCGGGGACGGCCTGACGTAATACTATTACAAGAAACCAACGACGCGGTCAAGCTGGCCGGTTACAAAGCGATCGACGAGGCCGTGACCGCGGGAGCACCGCCGGCCGCTGCAACGCTAGTGAGACGCAACCTCACCGTGGCCCAACGCGAACTCAAGAACGTTAGAATACCGCACGTACTGATCGAGCTCATTCCGATGAAAGGGCGCGGTCTGTTTGTATTGAACATGTACAGTAGACCTAAAGGCAAACACCGCTTTAGCACGTTACTGCGAAAGGCGAGCGAGGCAGCTGGCGACGGGCCCTTAATCATCGCGGGTGATTTCAACGGGCCTCACGCGGTGTGGGGGTACATGTACGAAACGCCGAAGGGTAAGCGCCTGTGGGAAGACGCGCAGAATGAGGGGCTGGAGCTCGTTACGGACCCTTCCGCGTCCACACGCAAGGGCAACAGCGTATGTGTGGACACTTCGCCCGACCTCACGTTTACGAAGAACGTCGCTGCCGCGCGGTGGCATACCACGCAGGAGGACTTGGGTAGCGATCATTCGGTGATCGAGATACAGGTCGATGTGGGACCGCACTACCATCACCACGGTTATCGGGACGGCACCAAGGGCAACCACTATCGGCTGGTAGAATGGGACGCGTTTCACAAAGACCGGAAAGAGCATAATCGCGGCAGCGAGGCTATCGACGACATCGAGAGCTGGACCGCGACGCTCAGGAGGTACGTTGAAGCGGCAACGCGGGAAGCACCGCAGGAAGCACACCTAGAGGTGATAGATAGTAAACTCCTACACATGTGGGAAGCCAAGCCCAGCCTGCAAGACAAGTGGAAGCGTCAACGACACAATCGAACGCTACACAGACGCATAGCGCGGCTAAACAGAGACAGAAGACCACGCATTGCAGGTATGCAAAACGCAATGGGAGGAGACTTGCAACGGTATGGAGAGCTAGCTAGGAATGGCCAAGACATGGCACCTACTCCGGCATCTCTTGGATCCTGAGGAGACCAAATCAGCGCACGCGCATAAGATCAACAAGCTAGTTTACGACTACGAAGGCACGTCCGCGGACTTTCTACAAGCCTTGCGAACCCGTTACGTCAAGGCAACTAGCCCCGTCGCGCATCCGGCGTACGCGGGGGAGAGTAATGCGCAGCTAGATGAAGACTTTAGTGTAGCAGAGGTGAGGGCGGTACTGCACAAGCTCAACAGAAAATCGGCGTCGGGCCCGGACGGTGTAACCAATAAAACGCTTCGCAACTTGGACGACGAGTCGATAGAACGGCTGACAAATTACATTAACGTGTGCTGGAATGCCGGCGCGATACCGAGCTCGTGGAAAACGGCGCGCATAATTATGATCCCCAAACCGGGCAAACGGGTACAGATCGACAATCTTCGACCAATATCCCTGACGCCCTGCGTCCGCAAGGTCATGGAACACGCGGTTCTCACTCGCCTTACCAACTACCTCGAGGACCGAGACATGCTGCCGCACACGATGCTGGGGTTCCATCGTGGCCTTTCTACGCAGAACGTCATGATTCAACTCAAACACCACATTGTAGACAATCTCACGCGATCCACAAAAGCAATACTCGGTCTTGACCTCAAAAAGGCGTTCGACAACGTAAAACACGCCGCGATACTTGAAAGCTTAAGAGCATTGGGACTGGGCGAGAGAATGTACGATTACGTACGGGACTTCCTTACGGGTCGCCATGCCCGCATAGTGATCGGCAGACTGGAATCGCAAGACATAGACATAGGTTGCACGGGCACACCG
Source organism: Dermacentor variabilis (assembly GCF_050947875.1). Taxonomy (NCBI): domain Eukaryota; kingdom Metazoa; phylum Arthropoda; class Arachnida; order Ixodida; family Ixodidae; genus Dermacentor; species Dermacentor variabilis. The sequence continues at coordinate 75,536,358 of NC_134573.1, read as the reverse complement.
CAGGGCTCTGTCATCTCGCCCATGCACTTTAACGTCGTGCTTCTCGCATTACCTAAGAAACTGGCAGAGATAGAAGGCCTCCACCACAGTTTGTACGCCGATGACATCACGCTCTGGGTTGCTGACGGAAATGACGGCCACGTACAGCAAACCTTACAGGCGGCTGTCGACGCGGTGCAGGAGTATCTGCATGACACGGGCCTCGGATGCTCCGCGTCCAAATCGGAGCTCCTGCTTTACAGACCCACGCGCAGGGGCCGCAAACCCAAGAACGCCGATTCCGCAGCCGAGCGCGCCGACAGAGAAATTAGAGTAGTCACATCTGGCGGCACCGTCATCCCGCATGTTCACAAAATTAGGGTACTTGGCTTGCACCTGTCGGCCAACGGCCACAATGGCGAAACCGTACGCAGACTAGAGCGTGCGGTCAATGAAACGATCCGGTTACTGAGACGTATCACGAACAGACATAGTGGAATGAAAGCAATACGATCCGCCTGGTACAGGCTTTCGTAACCAGTCACATAAAGTACGTCGCCTCCTACTTTAAGTGGCAGGTGGCCGAACGAACTAAACAAGACCGCCTCATCCGCAAGGCGTACAAACGTGCCATAGGATTGCCGATCAATACCAGCACGGATAAATTTCTCGAACAGGGTTTACACAATACCCTAGACGAGATAATAGAACTCACAACGTCGCGCAGTACGAGCGTTTGTCAAAAAGCAGAACCGAACGACACATCCTCGAGACGCTGGGCATCAGCTACCAGACACAGCAGGGCGAAAAGGTCACGATACCCACACCGATTCGCGAGCGCATCGCCGTTTCGCCGTTGCCCAAGAACATGCACCCGACGCATCACGTTGGCCGGCGTAACAGGCGCGCGCGAGATTTACAAAAGAAATACGGCAGCAACAAAGAAACTTTACGTAGATGCAGCCCGTTACGCGCGGCGACGTGGTTTCGCGGTCGCAATCACGGACCACAGCGGAACTTGCGTCGCGAGCGCGACGATACGCACGGAAGAGACGAAGACAGCCGAGGAAGCAGCGATAGCCCTCGCGGTAGCCCCACCACGGATGCCGAGGTGATAATAAGCGACTCGCAGGCAGCGATACGCAACTACGCTAGCGGCCGGATCTCCCGGGAAGCGGCCCGCATTTTCCAAATTCAACACGGCAATATTTGCCGCAAAAACGACAGTTTCCTCGTATGGACCCCCGCCCACACGGAGCCTCCGGTCCCGGAAAACGAGACGGCCCACGACATGGCTCGAGGACTTGCATGCCGAGCCGCGGCGCCCGCCGGCAATCCCGACGTCTCGCCCACCGCGAGAGCGATGCGGGAGTGAACGTGGGGGGGATCGCATGACCACTTTCAGAGACATCACGCAACACTACGGGTTGAACAGATGTAAATACCCACCACCGCACGCCAAACTAAACAAGAAACAGGCGGGTTGCCTGGAGGCAATTGCAGACACACACATATCCTAACCCGGCAATCCTTCACCTCTGCTACCCCGACATTTATCCGCCCGACGACTGCAAAGCGTGCGGAGCCAGAGCGACGCTGCAGCACATGCTGTGGGCATGCACCGGTAGCGAGCAGCAGGAGTGCCCGACGAACGGGATAGAAATGGCAGCCTCGAACTGAGAGGCGCGTTGGGAGGCGGCCCTGCTCAGCCACGACCTCGCCGATCAACTGTGGGCCGTCCGGCACGCCGAGGAAGCCGCCCGAGTCCAAGGACTCGAGGCCGTCACCTACGCTGGGGTGCTTATGGCCCCACCCCGCCCAAATCGCCGGACATTTGCAATAAAGTTTTCACTCACTCACTCAATGTGACGTACCTGACTCTGTACTGCGCACCAGTACAGAAGCGACGTGGAGCTAATAACAGCTACACTCCTTCTATCGGCTGGCAAAAACAAGATTGGCTACCCTTTTCACCACCCACTCCGATGCTTCACGTGGTACATCGGCCTTTGTATTGAAATAGCCGCCACTTAATGCAAAGTCTGCGTACCTGATGCTTAGTTTGATTATTAATACTTCAGAATCATCATCATCATCACCACCATCATCAGCCTGGTTACGCCCACTGCAGGGCAAAGGCCTCTCCCATACTTCTCCAACTACCCCGGTCATGTGCTAATTGTGGCCATGTTGTCCCTGCAAATTTCTTCGAAACGCCTTAATAATGTCACCGAATAGGGGATTGCCCTAGAATACGTTTGTCGTCAAGTTTGTATATCATAAATATTTGTCGTAAGCACAAATATTGACAAGCTTATTACTATTCTTTTCTTGTTTCTGTACTTGATGATTCTACTTGTTCGCGAAAACTGTGTCCAAGCTAGTCCTAGTCCTAAGCTACACCTGAAAACAGTATACGCGTAGCTATTGTACCCTATTTAATAAAATAGATAGTTCAACTTCCAGGATCCCATATAAAGGTGTACATTTTCACAGTCCTACAGGCAACCGCAGTTCTCCTTTAATAAGTATAACATTAGCGTAACCGCAATAGGATAGTCCATCAGTGCAATTATGAATCAAAAGTCAGATCCTAGAACTAGCTTGAGAAACGGTCGAAAATCTGCTTAATAAAAATTCGTGGCGGGCTTAATTTCGGGCCTCCCAGAATTTCCTCACTGCAATCAATTTCCGGTACTTATGCCTTAAACATTACTGTCGCATTTGGTAAAGAGTTGCTCAGATACTACAAGGTATATATTTTCTGCCCGAAAACATGTACGACATTCACTTACCTCCCACAATCAGCCACAGGCTTCAGTGATGCATATTTTTTTCGAGCATTTCTTTACTGAGTGATCTTGAGTGTGGTCGGCATTGTTTTGCAATTTTAAGCAATCGCAAGGTGCTTCTTATTTTACACTTATACTCCTATAACTAGCTTCGTATTAATTTTATGCTCTTGTATACTACGTATAAGCGTTTCATTCCTTTCTTTCTTGGTGCCTACATCCGTAGTATTCTGGATATTCTCAAGGTATTATTAATGAATAAGTAAATAAAAAGATTTCAACTAGCTTTGAAAAGCTAATACAATGCCAACATACGGTTCGAGCTTCTTCGTAAGCTTATTGCTGACTGTGGGATACCGGGTACGGCAGGCATAACGTTCGAAGCGTCATCCTGTGGCCCAGAATTAGAGAGCAAGCTGAGCTAGTGCCGCAATGACCTAGCTACTTTACTCTACTTAACCGCTAATGTAAAGCGTCCGCAGCAACATACAGTAGAGTCCCTTTAAGACGAACTCGAAGGGATAATGAAAATTTGTTCGTCTTATCAGAAGAATAATTGGCAGCATAACCAGGTGCATCGAAATATTTTGCTTCAAAACGGTAAATGACATAGACATAAAACGGAGGCGAAATAACATAAAAAGCATTTATTTCGTAGAGCATAATAGAAAACTGTTTTCAAGTTGTACTCTTGCTTGGTTACATCCAGTCCGTGATGGACGTTTCGCGCTTCTGTGCAAATTGGCTAGGTGCCACAAACGATGTCATTTCACCTAATGACCTTAAACGTCATTCTGTGCCATTGTGCTGCTGAAAAAAAGTTCACTAGGGAGCTAAACAGGGCATTTGCTACCTCACAGGTCATGGGTGCAGCCTCCAAGCTAGTGAAAGTATGAAAGAGCGCGCTGAGCGCCTGGCGAAGCAACGCAAAATAAGATGAAAGTGTCTAGGTGACGTTAAGCGAAGTGGGGAAGGAAAAACGAAGCGTTGCGGAGAAAGGCAGGCAGACGCGCACTGGGTTGACGTCCTATGGAACTTACTACAGGTTTAGTGTCCGATGCGGACGTATCTGGCTCGTCTCGTGCACGGTGTAATATTGGTCTCGTGATAACATCGTCCTCGCGCCGTACGCTGTGTGTGTGAGTAAAAGCTGGCGACGGTGAGCCGACGATGGCTGCTCAATCTCGTGTGCGCAAGGGAAGAAAGGGGAGGGGGAAGCGCGCCGTCTTCCGTCGCACGCATGACATTGGAAGGTGAGGGAGGGGGCTGTGGTACTTAGGCGACGCGCGGTCGCGCAGGCTTTAACTTGAAAGCGTTTTGCTTTGGGGGCACAGTCTAGGTGGGCCGATGGCTCAAAACTTTGCATACGCTGTGTTCTGACCACTCAATTTGCGCTGAAGCGATACACGGCGTGAAGGTCACTTCGCTCGCTACTGCTGCCCCAATTCCTCACGCCACAGTTCTGACAGAGAGCGTCCTCGGTCATCAAGTGTTATGTGTTCATGTTAGCCTGTGCGCGCTCACACCATGCTTGTTAATTTAGTTAGTAAGCGAATAAAAGAAGCGTTGTACTCCGGTGGCTACTATGTACGGCGCGGCCGCGAGAGCCCTGTCTTGAATACAGTCTGCGATGCAGACAGTCTACGCTCACTGAGGGCCAATTGCTTCGTGTCCACTTTAGGACCGACACGCTTGCGTGTCACCCATGTTCACGATGGGAAACGTCACTGTCTGTTTGCTCCTCTTGTTTTAGCCTCTGTCCACGGGCGATGTGCGCCGCAGCCCTCCAGTAGGGTGTCTTGATGCGCGTGACCCCGAACGCGGCTCATCGAGGCACCGTAGCCTCCGGGATCGGTAGCGGTGACAGTCACCCCGAACGTTCGTCTTTACAGAAGAGTACGTCTGAGGCGGTTCGTCTTAAGCGGATTTTTTATCATTGAGTTTATGGAAAACCAAACAAACGTTCGCAACATTTTTCGTTATATTCGAGAATTTGGCTTAACCGAGTTCGTCTTAACGAGAGTTTCCTGCAATTGGTAACTCACAGTCGTTTCGCGATTTTCTTCAACGAAATCACTCGCGCGGCATGACAACATTTCAAACGTATTGCACTTGCGCAAGGCGTGAAAAGATTTTCCTACCAGCCTTGCTACAGCCATTCACACGGCAATTCCTGTTTTATCACGCGGTACTGTTGCCGGTAATATGGCAATCTGTGAACGGTGTTTGAGTTTACAAAGAAGCTAAAAATAGTGTCGAGCGGGCTACTTAAAAACACTAGTCATGGCAATGTGTCAGGCGATTGAACACTCCCCCAGACTCTGTCCCGACGCAAAAAAAGGACAGATGTAGGCTGAAACATTCGGCGTGTGCTCTACAACTTCACGATCGCCGCAGTATGTATCTCCCTGCAACTTTATCACCCAGGCTAGCTGTTCATGTAGCACACAGCATTTTTACATAACAAGAAAGTGACACAACTGAATGTGTCTACGTACTCCGGAACAGATATATATATATATATATATATATATATTGTAACCTGCAGTTATGCTAGCCGTTTCTAAGCAAAACTGATTTATTCTGGGCGAACCTGTGCCCGTCAACCCAACCGACTCAACACTCAACATACCCGCCGTGGTTGCTCAGTGGCTATGACGTTGGGCTGCTGAGCACGAGGTCGCGGGATCGAATCCCGGTCACAACGGCCGCATTTCGTGGGGGACGAAATGCTAAAACACCCGTGTACTTAAATTTAGGCGCCCGGTAAAGAACACCAGGTGGTCAAAATTTTCGGAGTCCTCCACTACAGCGTGCGTCGTAATCAGAAAGTGGTTTCGGCACGTAAAACCGCATAATTTTTTCACACTCAACAAAGCGAGAAAATGGCTGTCCAGCTTCGATTCTTCGAACGTCGCCCTCTTCTTTTGCTCCTCCTGTCACGTGCCATCCATCCGATTCTCGAGCACGAGTGGGCGGTCTGTGAGTACGTCGTGTGGGCACGTGGGGCGCGGCGTTGCCTTGCGGTGCCTTGCTTAACGGTTGTAGTGCGGCGGCTCTTTGGGACACAGCTAAGATGCGGCGGGCGCGTTTTCGTTCTCGTTATACCGGCAGCATTAGTCCCCCTACGAGGAAGCATCGTCCCTATGTGTAAAAGGCCTAGAGAGGCCAACAGTTTAAAAGAAACATAGCTCAGGTTATGGCCGGTGCTATTCGTCGCCACAAGTACCAAATCTGCTTTAAATGCCTTTGTAGTAAGCTTTCATTCTTACTACGAGTACGACTTCTGGGCGGGTCCTACGTCGTGTGGAGCACATTTCACCTTTGTGAATTGCCTCGTAGTTATAGGGGCTCAGTCGGCGCAGTACTCTAGATGGGCCAAAATAATGGCGCAGTAGCTATTCCGAAAGGCGGGGCGTACGCATAGATGTTCATACCCGCACTTTGTGTCCAGGACTCTACTGCAGATCTCTTCGCGTTACGTTATACTGGTTTGCATCGACGCATTGCCGTCGTATGATGCGGTGCCTTGCCGATTGTTATGCGCCTTGTGCCCTCTTTGTGTATTTAATGACGTCAGGGTCATCTTCGCTGATGTTCACTGGTAATATCGCGTCAAGTGTCGTTGTTATGCGGACCGACCGTAAGCAACTTCAAATGGCGTGAAACGTATCGTCTCGCACTACAGTATTGTACGCAAAGGTAACGTATTGCATAATACTGTCCCACATTCGATGCTCCATGCCCACGTATATCGAGATCATGTCGGCGAGCTTTCTATTGAGCCGTTCCATCAGGGCGTTTGCCTGCGGATGGTATGCCGTAGTTTTTCTATGATCAGAATGTGTTAGTTTCATAACAGACTGCAACAGGCGGTCCATAAAAGCTGTTCCTTTGTCTATTATGATACCCTTAGGTGCGCCGTGTCGTAATACTGTGTGTTACGAAAAACTGAGCCATTTCAATGGTGGTTGTTTTTGTGATAGAAGAACTCTCGGTATACCGCGTCAGATAATCCGTTGCTGCCACAATCCACCGCTTTCCTGAGGACGAAACAGGAAATGGCCGAAGTAAATCCACTCCTATCTATTAAAATCGTATTGCTGGTGGCTGTATTGCTTGCAGAAGGCCTGCTGGTTTGAAAAGCGGTGTTTTGCGCATTTGACAATCTCGGTACGATTTGAAATAGTGCTGCACTGACTTCATCAGCTTCGGCCAGTAATATTGGTGCAAGGGTTGGCGCGTTCTCGCCAGAGCACTACTAACACCTAAGTGACCAGCTGAAGGGTCATCATGGCAAGCTTCTAAGACCTCAGCTCATGGCGATGAAGCCACGAAGAGTAGAAACGTCTCGCCACTGGGGTCGAAGTTTCGTTTGTCGAGGATGTGCGCATGGCATCCATAACTACTCTCAGTCGCTGCATGTGCTGCTCGAATGTAGTGGAAAAGACCATCACATCATCAAGGAAGGCGAAGCACGACTGCCATTTTAGTCCGGTGAGAACAGTGTGCATCATTCGCAGGAAGGTGTCGGACGCGGAACATAGACCAAATGGAAACAGCTTAAACTCGTACAGATGCCGTTCTTTCACGATTTCGCTGGTCCACTTTTCTTTCACAGTACCCGCTTTTAAGGTCCAAAGCAGAGAAGTGAGCATCGCGTATTTTCTCAAGGTGTCGTCGATGCTTGGTAGGGGATATGCATCCTGTTTCGTGACGAGATCTCATGAGTTGCCTATAATCAACACAAAAGCGTGGGTGTTTTTCTTCTTTTTAAACACCGGGGATGCGCAGGGGCTATTGGATGGCTGGATTACGTCGTGCTTGAGCATTTCCTATACTTGCCTCCATATCGCTTCCATTTCTTTTGGAGCTACTTGGTACGGGTAATGGCGCACTGGTTTTACAGGTTCTTCGACACAACGCGGTGTTTTGCAACCTGCGTACGCTGCAATTTCGATGAAGTACAGAAGCATTCAGCGAACTCTTTGACCAAGCTCACAATCACATGTGTTTGTAGTGATGACACCTCTCGATCAATATCTATAGACGCAAGGACACTAAAGCCAGAGAGGATGGTGATGGTGTATGGAGAGGTGATACATCCGTAACTTGTACATAGTCATGAAGTGTTGCTATGGCTGTTCCCTTCACCACGTGTTGTGCCTCATTGCCAAAGTTGGTCAAGAAGGCATCCGCACATCCGTTACGCAGGTAAACAGGACCCTTGCCACGCATACTTGCTTTCCCAGTAGCACCCTGACATTACCGTCTGCAAGCCCCTCATATTCGCTAAATGCATCACTCCTTACAACTAGTCACACTGCACCATGCCGACACCGTCAAGTGTTCACCCACAATATGCAGAGAGGAAATATGCGCTTGTGCCACATTAGAAATGGTAACATTATTTTCCGTGCAACACAACACACGGGGTTCTCACACAACACAAACAACACGCGGGGTTCTCGCCAGTTGATGATTGCGCCATTTGCTTGTATAACAGTTCATAACCCAGGAGCATATCACGCGAACACTCGGGGAGAACAATAAAGCTGCTGACGTAAATAAAGCCTTTAACTTCGATTCTTGCGTTGCACCTTCCTACGGGCTCGATTAAATGTCCCCCGGCTGTACGTATTGGAGGTCCGGTCCAATGGATCAATACCTTTTTTTTGATTTTCTGGAGAGTACACTGCTAATAACTGAATAGTCCGCACCAGTGTCTATTAATGCAGTCATTTGTAAGTCGTCGACAGTGACATGCAACTCAGAAGTAACGTAGCCGTCATTGCATTTGTTCGTCGCTGCGTCACCGCCGTCGCCTCGTCGGGTTAGCGATGGAGGGCTTTCGGTTTTCCGTGCTTTAGTGGCCTTGCCTCCATAGGTCGCTGGCTCTCGTTTTCCCTCGCGGATTCCGCCTCGGTGAAATGGAGGATGGGCACGGACTCGGCGACCGACAACGCATAGGTACTGCCGGTCACGGTTTATGTTGCTGGGGGTTCCGAATACTTTGGCGCGCTGAGAGGAATGCTTCTATCTCGTAAGGGCGCTCACCGTGTCGAGGGCAAGGTGAATTTGTAGAGAAACCACGCAGTCCCACTCGGCGATACTGACATTCTTGATACAGGTTACTTGCCTCTCCACAGTGGAGGATGAAAGGGCGCCGATGTGCATTACGTCATACATCGCTTTTACGGGGTCTTCCGCCATGGGCGGCATACTGCAAGGAAGCATCTGGTACATGGCTGTAGTTAGGGCAGAGTCAGTGCGCCCAATGTCCTTCTGTAAAACTTGGGCATATCATATCCGCAGCTGACGCTCTGGTTGTGCTAGGGACCGTACGTGAGGCTCTGATTCAAAAATTACTTGCCGCACTTCGCGTACAACATCTGCAAGTGAGGGCATCGCAGAAGGGCTTTGAACTAGCTGCAATTCCTGCAGATCTTCCCTTACGACAGTACTCACTATTTCAAGTGGCACGTCGATGTTTGAGAGGGCTCCTGACCCAACGTCTAATGATGCGACGCTTGCATCTCTGTTGTACTGCCTCGCACACAAGTTGATGCAGCGTCTTCTCCATGGTCGTCGCTTCTGATCAGAAAGTGGCTACAGTGCGGGCGGATTACGAACCAGCCCGGGAAAGTGTTGTCGTTTCACACAGCGCATTAGGCGCCGCAGTTTCTTGTCCTCGGCTATGGTTGAATTGGCTCGGCGAAAGAGGGGGGCATCTCTTTAATATATATGGTCGCGCTTTCAATGCTGCGTTGGTGCCTCACCTGAAAAGCAGCTTCCGCCCTCTCTCTGCGGTCCATGCTCGGGTACGTACCGAGCACCTCTCGTCTTAAGTCATCCCACGACCACCACAACGCTTCGGGGTCTTGAAGCCACGTGCGTGCAGATTCCTCCAGCGGGAAGTACTTATAACGCAGTTTCTTCGTTTCGTCCCAATCGTTACATATGGCTAAATGCTCGAAGTTTTCGAGCCAGTCCTCAGCATCCTCGAATGTGTCTCCGGGAAAAGATTCTGGTGTCCGGAGTGAATATATCAAAGCGTGAGGTGGGGTCACTTGAGTAGCGATCCCAATAGCGTCTAAGCTGACTATCGCGGCTGCCCTTGATGAATCGACAAGAGGACCAAAACTCGGGTGACTCACCTCGTATGCGTTGACTTGTGCGTTGGCGGACAAGCGTTAACTCCGTTGGCTGCAACTTTTGAGGATGCGGGATACATTTCCCGGCGTGTGTGATGCTTGGAATCGTACCCCGAAGGTCCATCAGAAATGTAACCAACAGTTACGCCTGCCGTTTCGCAGGAAAACTGATTTATTCTGGGCGAACTTGCGCTCATCAGCTCTAGAGACTTAACACTCAGCAAAACAAGAAAATAGGCCTCAGGTTTCGATTCTTCGGACTTCGCCCTGTGTCATATGTAAGAGACATTCAGCGCATAAAGCAAGGGGACGACGATGTGTGCGTATCGGTGCACATCGAGCCGCGTGACCCGAGCTGTGATCGAGGGAAAAGCGGTGCCAAGATGGCATGATCGACGTGACTCTGGGTCAAGAAGGTTGTAGCGTCAGCATCGCACTGGCGACGGGAGCCATGGACGTTCGGTCAAGTCCGTGACGCTGGCGGTCTAGGGTGTGGCCGTCGACCTCGGCGATGTTTGAGCGAGGCTCCTTTGGCCTGCTGAAACCTCGCACGGCAGTGCCGGGAACTCCAGGCAGGATCCCCTTTCAGAGGCAGACCAGCCCGTACGATAGCCGCCGGAGCGTCTTGTCGGTACTCGAAGAAGAAGTAGCGGCGCAACCCGAAGTTAGGCCTAATGAGTGAGGCCGGGGTGCCACGTCATCGATGGAGTTCGGCATACCGGCATAAGAGATGGACGAGTTGACTGGCCAACACCAGGAAGCAACGTTTACGGAGTCGGTGAGAACACCGACTATGATGAAGATCCGACACGCATCAAATTGGGGAGATCCGTTCGACGATGAAAGTCAGTAAGAACGGTTCTTTCGAGTAGCGTCGCAGCCATAGGCTAGGGTTGCCTGAATATCGTGTAGAAAATGCCAAGGACTAACGCAGACGGGATAATGACATGTTTAGTGATTATTAAGTAGGTTACATAAGTGCTACCATTCCTTCATTGCGTTTTAGTTTGAGTGAATTTTATTTTGAATTTGGGGTAGAGTTTGATTAAAATCTGTTTGCTGTGCTGCTCTGCGTTCCCAAACCCATCTTTAGTAACATCCGCGCGCCCCGAGATCGGTGACACGCGACAACTGGCGAGCGTGACAGGATCCGTTCCAGGACACGTTCCAAGAAATGTTCCAGGATACATTCCAGGATTCTATTCTGGCCCTGTCACTGATCTTGGTGGTTTAGAGATGGAATGGGAACATTTGGCGGTGATAGCTAAAGATTTAAACCTGTCGAAAGACGAGACGATGACGTTCTTCGAGTGTACTCAACAAGAAAAGGGGAAGCAACAGGGACGAACGGGCGAAGAAATTGAAAAGAGAAAAAGAAATTGAGGAGTTGAAGATTAAACTAGCAGAGATGGGCGTGGGCTCTCGCAACGGCACGAGTACACCTGGATCGGCGTCATCTGACTCAGCTTCTTCCAGGCCAAGACAGATTTGCCCTAGGAAATTGATGGCACCTTTCCATGAGCGGAGGGATGACCTGGATGCGTATTTTCATCGGTTTGAAAGGATAGCAGTCGGGCAAGGCTGGAAGAGAAGCAAGTGGGCTAACGCTTTAAGCCTGCGTTTAGCAGGTGAGGCTCTGAGTGTCTTTAGGCGTACGCCAGCAGAGGAGTCATGACACTATGACGAGGTGCAGAAAACTTTATCTCAGAGATTCAGGTTGACCACAGAAGGGTTACGGAAGAAGTTTCGGTCACGTAAGCCTGAAGTTTCAAATCAGACAAGCAGTTCGCGTATTAACTAACGAATTCTCTTGAAAGCTGGATATAGCTGTCCGAGACCGAAAAAACGTATGAAGGGGTTCGCGACAAAGTTGTGGGTGAACAATTTCTTGCCAGGTGTAGCAGCAGTTTGGCAATATTCCTAAAATAGAGAAGACTACAAACTGTGGAGCAAATGGCAAAACAAACCGACCAGTTCGTACAGGCACATAGATTGAGAAATTTGGGAAAGGACGACAAAGATGCGCACACGACAGCACTAGGAAAGATGAAGAAACAGGGGCAATGTAGTATACATAGGGGACCGCAGAGATGCTTTCTATGTAACCGGTTAGGTCATTTAGCGGTGAACCGCCGAGTGGGAGGTAATCGTCCCGAAGCACTGGTGGTTTGTCGGTTGTGCCAAAAGAAAGGTCACGGGGCAGACGAATGCAGGAGTACATCCGTAGATAAGATGGCATGTGTAAAGAGATCAAGAGAACGACACAAAGCTGAGCTAGTTGGTAAGGATTTTATATGCAAAAAAGGTTAGGCGTGCAGACAGGACAAAGAGAAGTCGACAACACGAGCGCCGACTATCAACCGAAGGGAGCACTGAGGCGAAAAAATAAAGAAGACACAAAACTCATCTGCGCATGCTCTGGAATGGTATCACCACGTGTCAATTGGGTACATGTGGCGGTCTACGCGAGAGATAGTTTCTAATAATAATATTTGGGGTTTTACGTGCCAAAACCACTTTCTGATTATGAGGCACGCCGTAGTGGAGGACTCCGGGAATTTTGACCACCTGGGGTTCTTTAACGTGCGCCTAAATCTAAGCACACGGGTGTTTTCGCATTTCGCCCCCATCGAAATGCGGCCGCCGTGGCCGGGATTCGATCCCGCGACCTCGTGCTCAGCAGCCCAACACCATAGCCACTGAGCAACCACGGCGGGTGAGAGATAGTTTCTAAGGCACTTAATATCGTGCTTATGTAAAGTAATCGAAGGTTGACTCACGCACGCACTTCCACCATTATAGATATACCATGCCTCTACCATAAAACGCTAATCTTCATTCTTGTTCCTGTACAATATCGCGCATTCATCTAACTCTGGACTGCAGTTACAATCTTGGCAATGTAGGGAAAGAGTAGAAGGCGATCCACCGGTCAACGACCTTTTATGTTCCATTAGCCTCTGTTTGATACACCACCCCGTTTGCGCTACGTAGAACTGGCCACAGCTAATGGTTTCTAGACATTTCCTTTGCCTTCGAACGAAAACACGTTTGCTGGTAGTACTTCTCAAGTTCTTCGAAACCGTTGTTAAACTTTCAATGCAAGCATTCCAAACTAGAAAAAAACGCAATTGCCACTTCGTGCCTTAAGTCTTCTCTCACCAGATCCTGCATGCACAAAATAAGCGCCAGTTTTAATGCACCGGTCCGGCGCCCATTAAAAGCAGGTTATCCTAGTGTAACACTGGCTACCGAGGCTGAACGCCTAAAGAAGTCTGTTTCGAGGAGAACGGACGTGATTACAGAAAGCAGTATTAGCAAAAAAGAGTAGTGGCTATTCCGTACATTCATTCAGTATCACACATGTTTTAAAAAGTTGCAAGTAGACATGATGTTAATGTTGCTTTCACTGCTCCCATTTAGCTACGTACGACATGCGCTGCCGTGCAGAGGAAAAAGGAACAGGTAAACAGCAGAAAAAGAACAGTTATTTGTCCATTGAAGCACAATAAGAACAATAGTTTTACTAGCTGTCGTATGGGTGTAGTTTATAAAGTTCCCTTTAGCTGTGGCCAGTTCTACGTAGGGCAAACGGGGTGGTGTATAAATCAGAGGCTAATGGAACATAAGAGGTCGTTAACCGGTGGATCGCCTTCTAATCTTTCCCTACATTGCCAAGATTGTAACTGCATGCCATAGTTTGATGAATGCCCGATATTGTACAGGCACAAGAACGAAGATACGCATTTTGTGGTAGAGGCATGGCATATCATTAATGGTGGAAATGCGTGCGTGAGTCAACCTTCGATTACATAAGCAAGAGATTAAGTGCCTTAACAGCTATCTCTCACGTAGACCGGCACATGTACCCGACTGACACGTGGTGATACCATTCCAGAGCAGGCGTAGATAAGTTTTCTGTCTTCTTTCCTCTTTCGCCTCAGTGCTCCCTTCAGTTGATAGTCGGCGTTCGTGTTGTTGACTTCTCTTGTGTCCTGTCTGCACGCCTCACCTTTTTTGCATAAAGAAATCAAGAGAGATTCAAATATAGACACCCTTTTATACAGGGCTGGTCACAGCTAGATGTGTGGAGGACCCCCTTTGTGATTTGACTGCGGGAGATGTACCTGGGGTGAGGAAGGCAGACGACCCAGACCCAAGTTGGAAGAGGACAATGAAGAACGTGTAAGAGAAAGAACTCTTAGAAGCGCAAAAAGAGGGGATGCAAGAAACAGAGGTAGCGGCTGTAGTACAAAGACGAGCAAGCAGTAGTGGTACGAAACCTCTGACATCATTTCAAGCTACAGCCATTAACGGATTAAATATAACCGCAGCAGAATTTAAAGAATTACAGAACGAGGATGAGTCCATATGAAAGTATAAACTAAAAGTAGGGGAACTGGTGTGAACGAAAAAGAGTAGGACAGTAGTGTAGTTTATAAAGAAGAATAGTCTATTGTACCGAAAGTGTGCGCTTAGTTCAGGTAAAGAAGTACTACAGTAGATGGTCCCGAAAGAGCTGAGGGATACAGTACTGAACATAGGGCGCGATAGTGTAATGGCAGGTCACCAAGGAATAAAAAACACGTTAGAAAGGATCACGGAAGAGTTCTTTTGAATCGGGGTGCAGAGTGATGTGAAGCGGTATGTGAAATCATGTTACGTATGCCAAAGAATGGTGGCTAAGGGACGTGTAGGAAAGGAGATAATATAAAAGAGGAAGAACTAGGAGAGGACTACTGTTTGCATGGTGATTGCCGAAGGGAAGGACCACGGGGAGGTGCACACTTATATCGACAAGTGATATATATGTATATATATTTAAAGGAGTAAGACAAGGAGACACAATCTCTCCAATGCTATTCACTGCGTGTTTGGAAGAAATATTCATGCTATTAAACTTGGGAATATTTAGGAGTAACGGTCAACGGCGAATACCTCAGCAACCTTTGGTTTGACGGTGACATTTTTCTACTCATCAACACTGTCGAAGAGTTACAACAAATGATTGAGGACCTTAACAGAGGGAGTGTCAGGGTGGCGGGCTGAAGATTAATATGCAGAAGACCAAGATAATAATGAATAACCGGGCAAGAACAAGAACAGGATCGCCAGTCAGCCTCTAGAGTCTGTGAAGGAGTAGGTTTACCTAGGTGAACTAATCACAGGGAACCCTGACCATGAGAAGAAAATTCACAGCAGAATATAATGCGTTAGATATCATACGGCAGACGTAGTGAGCTCCTTACTACAAGCGTACCGTTATCATTGAAAAGGAAGGTATACAATCAGTGCATTTTACCGGTGATGACATATGGGGCAGAGACTTGGAGACTGACAAAGAAGCTTGAGAACAACTTAAAGACTACGCAAAGAGCGATGGAACAAAGAATTCAAAGCATAACTTTAAGAGACAGAAAGAGAGCAGTGAGGATCAGAGAGCAAACGGGTATAGACGACGTTCTAATTGACAAGAAGAGAAAAAAAGGCGCTGGGCAGGTCATGTAATGCGTAGAGTAGATAACCGTTGGACCATTCGGGTGACAGAATGGGTACCAAGAGAAGGGAAGCGAAGTAGAGGATGAAATAAAGCTAGGCGGTGCGACGAAATTAGAAAATTGCGGGTGCTAGTTGGAATCAGCTGGCGCAGGAACGGGGTAATTGGTGATCACGGGGAGAGGCCTTCGTCCCTGCAGTGGACATAATATAGGCTGATGATTATTATTATGTTGATGATGATCTTTATCCTGTATCATTTGCATCTCAAACAAATATGATCTCTATATCTTGTATCGGTATTGTGGTACAACATTAAAGCATATCTGTCCAAGTCTGAAGACCTGCACGTGGTACGCGTCGTGGTCACATCGGTTCTACGCACTCCACTGAATTTGCAGCACCTCTAATTCAATGCTAGGAAAAAAAAAGTAACTACAAAATCAAACACCTCTTTGTGCAACGACTACAAATACAGCGTCTGTGATGCGGCCAAAAATTGCGAAGCTAGGGCGGGAAATGTATTGAAGCGGCATCGAGTCCTTACGCTCGCACCCAAGTTTCAAGGTACTCATCAAGGCCGAGTAGATATTTCGGATGTGCCAGCTTCACCGTGCTGTCGTCTTGTAGATAGTCCAGGTTAAGGGCTTCGAAGGGATGGAAGTATTGTTTCCAGTTCCATGTCTGAGTACCCTGGAGGAGAAAGAAACGTGAACGGGGACAGGGGAGACAACGGGGACATTAGTCACGTCTACAGGTGTTTCGTTGTACGTAATGATGCACGTGATGTTCATATGACCCAAACTAACCGAAGTCCCATACCATGTACTGCAGTCGGAAATTACGATGGATCGTAAATAAGTGCGTCCATCACATTATAGAATTCCAAGCTACAGCGTACTCTCTTGAAAGAGAGCAATTGTCGCTTAAAGACCCTTTCAGAACTTTCTACTGAGTCGTCCTAACTAGAGTACATATAAATTTCTACTTAGTGGAAGAAATAACGTCTCATTTTTATCCTTAAGTAGGCTCGCATCACCGACTAAAACCATAAGTAAAATCAATATTATTTGACTAATGGCATCACGACGAACTACATATCTACTGCTACCGGAACACGGTTTGTCGAACATCCCTCCCAGCGTGAAATAACCGTTAGTAAATCAGTCATGTGTCGCAGTGCATCGCATCCTGAATTGAACTAGAGTAATATTTGACAAGCAGAGGGATAAGGTGGCCCGCAGTTCAGATTCCCCGTTTTTGAGGGGAAAGCGTCAACTGGCCTTTGGGCGAAAAAGCCGATGCCTGTATATTCTAGCAGTGATACAGCACCTAAAGTCCCATTGGCTGCGACGCCACGTCATGAGCGCACCTCGACGGAGTTCCCATTGGCTGTGAAGCTATGTCACTTTCGTGCCTGGACAGAGCAGGCGCGAGCGAAAGCGAACACGTGCTGCTGCAGTAGCGCGAGAGGTGTTGCGTGAAGGGAAAACGCACTGTCGCGACGCCACGTCACCCTCGCTCTCGTTTTCGGAAGCCTGTGTTGTCCGCGCGTTCCTTGGCCGCGCACGCCCTCGCTTGCCATGTTACGAGCGCGCCTCGAAAGAGCAGCACGGGCGAAAGCGAACACTTGCTGCTGCAGTAGCGCGAGAAGTGTTGCGTGAAGAGAAAGGGCATTGCCGCGACGCCACGTCACCCTCACTCTCGTTTTGCGAAACCTGTGTTGTCCGCGCGTTCCTTGGCCGCGCACGTCCTCGCTTGCCATGTCACGAGCGTGCCTCGAGAGAGCAGCACGGGCGAAAGCGAGCACTTGCTGCTGCAGTAGCGCGAGAGGTGTTGCGTCAGGGGAAGGGCATTGCGCCGAAGCCACGTCACCCTCGATCTCGTTTTTGTTAGCCTTTGTGTTGTCCGCGCGTTCCTTGGCCGCGCCCGCCCTCGCTTGCCAAGTCATGAGCGTGCCTGGACAGAGCAGGCGCGAGCGAAAGCGAACACGTGCTGCTGCAGTAGCGCGAGAGGTGTTGCGTGAAGGGAAAACGCACTGTCGCGACGCCACGTCACCCTCGCTCTCGTTTTCGGAAGCCTGTGTTGTCCGCGCGTTCCTTGGCCGCGCACGCCCTCGCTTGCCATGTCACGAGCGCGCCTCGAAAGAGCAGCACGGGCGAAAGCGAACACTTGCTGCTGCAGTAGCGCGAGAAGTGTTGCGTGAAGAGAAAGGGCATTGCCGCGACGCCACGTCACCCTCGCTCTCGTTTTCGGAAGCCTGTGTTCTCCGCGCGTTTCTTGGCCGCGCATGCTCTCGATTGCCATGTCATGAGCGCGCCTCGAAAGAGCAGCGCGGGCGAAGGCGAGCACGTGCTGCTGCAGTAGCGCGAGAGGTGTTGCGTCAGGGGAAAGGGCATTGCGCCGAAGCCACGTCACCCTCTCTCTCGTTTTCGGTAGCCTGTGTTGTCCGCGCGTTCCTTGGGTGCGCACGCTCTCACGTGCGTTTCAAGTTCACTTCGGTAAGACCAAATCAACAATTTGGACGACGCTTAAGCTTCTCCTTTAAAGGGCCCCTCATCAGGTCTGGCCATTTTGAGCTGACAAGCGCAGCGCATACATTGCGCGATGACGATACTGTCTGCAAAGTATTACATCGCTACGAGCCATGGAAAGATCTGAAATTTCAAACCGAACACCATTTTTCCTTCTCCTCGCGGCGGCCGTGCTCCAAGCCGGAGGATGACGTACTCGCGTCCCTGCGCCTACGTACTCGAGTCTGCAGTGCGACGTCACTCGTAGTCGCACGTGGCTTCGAGAATTTTTCAAGACATCTGTTAATTGTGTGGTCTGTTGCTTGAATTAACGAACTAATGTTTAGAGAAATATTAAAACACAAAAACAGAATGTCTGCATGTTTTTTGCTTTACTTCACACCGAAGCAGGCGAGATGTACTTCCACTTCGTCTCCTTCTTCCCGCGGTCGTGCAATCACGTGCACAGGTTCCGAAACTATGCTATTTTCTACCGTGTTCCAGTGGCCGTGATCATGCTCTGCGATCCGTTTATTCTGCCACAGTATTCGTGAAGTACTCAATGATACCGCTAGTCATGTGTGCTTGTGCACAGCGCGCAAATCGTGCGCTGCGCGAGACGATAACAGTTCGCGCGTAACGCTGCCAGCGGAAAGGCGTATCGCCAAAAAAAGCGAGGAGAAAAAGAAAATTTGCAGCGCTTAGCTCGGCTATGCCAGGATATACGTAGCGCTATATACGTAGCGATATACCAGCAGCTGTGAAGCAACTGACCGCGGCGGCCATCAGAACTTCGACGCAGCAGAGGCTGCCAAGAATCCCTGGTCCGGACAGGCCGCCATAGGAATCTCAACCCGGCAACGTTTAACGCTGGAACGTTGTGTAGTTAGGCGAGTGTAGCAGAGCTATTGGAGGAATTAAAGGGCTGTAAATGGGATATAGTAGGGCTCAGTGAAGCTAGGAGGACGAACGAAGCACAAAAGTGCTAAATAGCGGGCACGTGCTGTGCTACCGGGGTTTAGCGGAGAGATGAAAAGTAGGAGTCGGATTCCTGATTACTAAGCATATAGCTGGTAAGATACAGGAATTCTATAAAATTAACGAGAGGGTGGCTGGTCTTGTTGTGAAACTTAATAAGAGGTAGAAATTGAAGGTCGTACAGGTCTACGCCCCTACATCCAGTCATGATGACCAGGAAGTCGAAAGCTTCTATGAATGGAATCGGCGAGGGGTAAAGTCAAAACAAAATACACTATACTGATGGGCGACTTCAATGCTAGGGTTCAATGCTTCAATGCTTCAATGCTAAGAAGCAGGCTGGAGAAAAGTCAGCGGGGGAATATGGCAGAGGCTCTAGGAATAGCAGGGGAGAGTTATTAGTAGAGTTTGCAGAACAGAATAATATGCGGATAATGAATACGTCTTCCGCAAGCGGGATAGCCGAAAGTGGACGTGGATGAGCCCAAATGGCGAGACTAGAAATGAAATAGACCTTATACTCTGCGCTAACCCTGGCATCATACAAGATGTGGACGTGCTTGGCAAAGTGCATTGCAGAGACCATAGGATGGCACGAACTTGAATTAGCCTAACTGGTACCTAAGAAGCCGATCTATGAGATATGGTTAAGAGGGAAAATACAGGAATTCTGGATCAAGCTACAGAACAGGTATTCGGCTTTAACTCAGGAACAGGACCTTAGTGTTGAAGATATGGACGACAATTTATGTGCATCGTTAAGGAGTGTACAATAGAAGTCGGTGCTAACTCCGTTAGACAGGATGCCAGTAAGCTATCGCAGGAGACGAAAGATCTGATCAAGAAGCGCCAATGTATGAAAGTCTCTAACCCTACAGGTAGAATAGAAGTGGCAGAACTTTCCAAGTTATTCAACAACTGTAAGACAGCTGACATAAGGAGGTATAATATGGATAGAATTAAGCATGCTCTGAGGAATGGAGGAAGCCTAAAAGCAGTGAAAAAACGAGGAATAGGAGAGAATCAGATGTATGCGTTAAGCGACAAAGACGGCAATATCATTACTAATATGGATGAGATCGTTCAAGTGGCTGGGTAGTTCTATAGAGATTGATACAGTACCAGCGGCACCTACGACTATAATGAAAGAGAGAATAGTCTAGAAGAATTTGAAATCCCACAAGTAACGCCGGAAGAAGTAAAGAAAGCCTTGCGAGCTACGCAAAGGGGGAAGGCAGCTGGGGAAGATCAGCTAAGAGCAGATTTGTTCAAGGATGGTGGGCAAATTGTTCTAGAAAAACTGGCCCCCCTGTATACGCAATGCCTCATGACTTCGAGCGTACCGGAATCTTGAAAGAACGCTAACATTATCGTAATCCATAAGAAAGGGGACGCCAAAGACTTGAAAAATTATAGACCGATCAGCTTACAGTCCGTTGCCTACAAAGTATTAACTAAGGTAATTGCGAATAGAATCAAAAACACCTTAGACTTCTGTCAACCAAAGGAATAGGCAGGGTTCCTTAAAGGCTACTTAACAATAGACCATATTCGCACTATAAATCAGATAGAGAAATGTGCGGAATATAACCAACCCTTATATATAGTTTTCATTGATTAAGAGAAAGCGTTTGATTCAGTCGAAACCTCAGCAGTCATGGAGGCATTACGGAATCAGGGTGCAGACTAGCCATATGTAAAAATACTGAAAGCTATATATAGCGGCTCCAGCCACCGTAGTGCTCCATAAAGAAAGCAACAAAATCCCAATAAAGAAAGGCGTCAAGCAAGGAGATACGATCTCTCCGATGCTATTTACAACATGTTTGCAGGAGGTGTTCAGAGACCTGGATTGGGAAGAATTGGGGATAAGAGTTAATGGAGAATACCTTAGTAACTTGCGATTCGCTGGTGATATTGCCTTGCTTAGTGACAAAGGGGACCAATTGTAATGCATGCTTACTGACCTGGAGATGCAAAGCAGAAGGGTGGGTCTGAAAATTAATCTGCAGAAAACTAAAGTAATCTTGAACAGTCTCGGAAGAGAACAGCAGTTTGCGATGGGTAGCGTGGCTCTGGAAGTGGTAAAGGAATACATCTACTTAGGACAGCTAGTGACCGCGGATCCGGATCATGAGACTGAAATAAACAGAATAAGAATGGGCTGGGCTGCATTTGGCAGGCATTCTCAGATCATGAACAGCAGGTTGCCAATATCCCTCAAGATAGAAGTGTATAAAGCTGTGTCTTACCAGTATTTACGTACGGGGCAGAAACCTGGAGTCTTACGAAAAGGGTTCTACTTAAATTGTGGATGACGCAACGAGCTATGAAAAGAAGAATGATAAGTGTAACGTTAAAGGATAAGAAAGAAGCAGATTGGGTGAGGGAACACACGCGAGTTAATGACATCTTAGTTGAAATCAAGAAAAAAAATGGGCATGGGCAGGACATGTTATGAGGACGGAAGATAACCGATGGTCATTAAGGGTTACAGACTGGATTCCAAGGGAAGGGACGCGCAGCAAGGGGCGGCAGAATGTTAGGTGGGCGGATGAGATTAAGAATTTGCAGGGACAACATGGCCACAATTAGTACATGAACGGGGTAGTTGGAGAAGTATGGGAGAGCCTTTGGCCCTGCAGTGGGCTTAGCCTGGCTTATGATGATGATGATATAGCGAAATCTAAGACAGCATGGTTAGCCTTGGTTAATCTTGATTGCAAGTCCAGGTTAGTCTGGTTGTCTAGCTATGTTGCGGCGTTTAGCCAGTCGTTCGGCGCGCTGTTCGTCTGTTTCCTGGACGATCGTTTCCTCTTCATCTCGTTTCGATGTCGATTCCAGGCCTCCCTCCTGCTTATCAGAATTGTCGCCATCCATACCGCCGCCTTAACAGTGGTTGCGCGAACGCGAGCTCTCCTTTTAACGCGATAGCGTTAAGGAGCTCGTGTCGCAGAAAAGCCGGTGTCGTCGGCGTCGGTGTCGGCGTCGGCGTCCGCGGCGTTGGCCGTGAGCGATAAATCACGGCAGGCACTTCATAAATAAAAAGCAACTTCCAAGATGGGCTGGGTGGGAATCGAACCAGGGTCTCCGGAGTGTGAGACGGAGACGTTACCACTGAGCCACCAGTTCGATGCTTCAAAGCGGTACAAAAGCGCCTCTAGTGAACGCGGTGTTGCCTTAGAAAAGAGCTGTTTCGAAGGCTCAGGCGTGCGTCGCTTGCTCAGGCGCACATTGCGTTGTCGCGCCGAACGCTGCGTTGCTCGACGCTCACCGCGTCCGATGCGGGGCGCGTAGTCACTGCGCCGTAGCCCATTGTCTTACACCCCTTGGCGTGTCGACGGGAACGCTGTCGCGTTCCACTCTTGAAGGCGAAGCTTAAGCGTCCTCCAATTTTTCTATCCTCCGACATGTTATCAGGCATGCGACGCAGCTGGCGAAGCGAGCGGAGGCGACCGCAACGACGAGGAATACTGAATGGCGAATACTAAATGGCGGCAGCGGAAAGGCGCTGCGCTGCGCAGTGGCGGAACACCTGTGGTTCGGTGCCACTAGTGTCGCATGCGTAGTAGTGATGAGGGAGCGAGAGAGAAATATCCGCAGCGAGGCAACGCCACCTAGATATAAGAAGGCCTGAGCGCTCGGCGAGTGACGTCACGGAGAAGACTCTGGCGGCGTGCTCGGCGACACCGGTTGGATGAATGGATCGCGCCCTTATGGGCAACATTAACCAGACCGCAGTTAAATTTTTTAGGCATAGTTGAGCAGATGGCCCGCCGAGACCTGAGGGCGTTCCAAGATTATTTTATTATTGCAAAACTATTTACGCGCTGCATTATTTAAAAGCCGATCCATAAAAATGAAATGGTTCAACCTTAGGATTGAGAATGAATTTCGAGTAAATGATGACAGGGAGCATGTCTTCTATTGAAAAGTCACATGTGCTGCCCTCTTCTTCAGAGTAGATTCTTTGCCTTGATTTATTGTCAGCGTCAAAGAGTTTGCCGGTCATGCGACCGCAAAAGTTCGACGATGTTAGCACTACACCTTTACAGATATCTCATGACAACTTCACTGGTGTGCCCTTCTTCACATTCGGGACACATGTATTTATTCCAGCCTAGATTAGGCTCTAAACGAATACCACTCAGCGGCGTTCAATTGGACATAATGCATTCACAACTGATAAATGCTTAGATGCCTTCGAATGTTTTACAGCTAAGCTGTTAGCCTCTACTTGGTCAGGATTTTTTGAGTTGCATGCGGACTCGAAAAATCCCAAAAAATCCTCGAAGGCTTTGTGCTTGAGTTGCAGCGTAACAGAATTATGTTTTCTCGTATATTTGAATTACAATTCGATGCTATCAAGTATGCCGATTGTGCGAAAGTCGTAATTTACAAATTTTCTGACGCATTTTACTTTGAGAAATTGAATAATTTCAATAATGCACTTGTGCTAGGCCGAGGGCCTACTAGAATGAGCATGAATACTGCAGTTCCGAACACCTGTGGCTAGCGCAAATGGACAGTCCGGTTAGCCCATTTCGGCCACTGCTGATTGGATGCAGCTGTACGACAGAGGAGGAGACGAGCGGCCCTAGCCAATCAGCAGCAACCGAAATGGACAGTCCAGTAGGTGAACTCCGACAGATACCCCCCGAGGACAAAATTTTCAACTGCAAGGATTTTTTTTGAGGAACCCTTATGGGTTTTCTTTGTAGCAATTCCTATGAATGCGTGGATGTCTCATGTTCTTTTTAATAATTACTTGTCTCCATGCAGCGCGTTCCCGCAGAACTATTATGTCATATCGAGAGCAGTGTGAATTTTTTCAAGCAACACAGAGAAAATGCAGAACTATAGAAACTTTAGTGATTTGCCTCTTTACAGACAAGAAAACCATTCGCGGGGACTGTCGAAGTCAGTGCGAGGCATTTCTCTCCTGCGTAAGGCGCCACGCCCGAACAAACCCACGTCCTACTGGGGAGACGCTCATTCGAGGACCACCATATCCGTGGGCGGCTTGAGCTTCAGCGTTCAGAGCCAGTGGATGTGCGTCGCTTGCGCACCGCTGAACACGGGTTCTCCCTGACCTGATTCCTTCCACATCGTCACTGGCATTGCGTCGGACCACCAACAAATCACGATCGGTACACCCGGACATCTGTCCCGAGCCAGTAAGACATTTCGTTCTGTCTGTAGCGGCTCCAAAAGATCCGAAGCGGGCGTTGGTCCACTAGGTCTAGCTCGCGTCGGCGAGTACGGACTACCGGCCTTGGCGAAGTGGCCATCTCTACCAACACTACGGACGCTCGCAACACGACATCCTCCACGTGCCTGCAACCTGCGGTTAGCCCACTCGTCCCCCCACCGATCCTCATGGACGCCGACGACCTCGAAGCGAAGTCGAGGCCCCAGTACTACACCCCACCCCGTCTGCACCACCGGGGCCGGCGATGGACGCCGATGTTAATAGAATACCGGCGAATTCGCTTCATGAACACCAACGCCAGGAAAAGTACGACCAGCTTGCGCGGTAACAATGCAGACAGCCGGACCTGCAAGCATTCCGCGCAGCCGGGCCGCCGCCGCGGCTGCCTCGGCGAACGCTCCCGCTGCGTCGGCAAATGCGACATGTATTGTGCCGGCGCGAATATCGCCCCACGAGAAGGAGCCGCGCCAGTTACTAAGGAAGTTGCGACCGCTCCCACGCTCACACCTAAATATTGTCATGTGGCCAAAAAAGGGTCTGGCCATTCGGAACTTCATGACGCACCAAACGTCCCGTGCCCTCGTCGGGTCGGGTAATTCTCAACAGCATTGCACGGGTGACCACTTCATCATCCGCACTCGTTCCGGGCCGAACATTATTATTGCCAGCATGCCACGTGTTCACGCAGCCCAAATTCGTCGCCGGATCACCACCCTCACGCTGGGAGGGGGGACCCACGAGTTCAAGACTTACGTGATGGTCCCCGAAGACATGCTGCGTGGAGTCATCCATAGGATAGACCCCGGCACCACTCCGGAGGAACCCACTGCCAACCTCCATGTTCACAAGCAGGGGGTGACAGTGCACAGTGCGCATATATTTGGTGCTACTAAATCTGCGGCGATCACCTTCGAGGGCCCCCTCATCCCCCGCTATGTACTGCATTACCAGGGGGTAGGTAGCCTGCCACCCATACAAGACGACGCGAGAAGCATACCAAGTCTGCTTACAACCGGGGCACCGATCGGATTCGTGTCCTACGCCGAATACTCGAGTGTGTCGGCAGTGTGGTACCCTCGACCCCATGAACGGTCACCCCTGTGCTCCCAAATGCAAATTGCGTGGGGATGGCACACAGAGACTGAGTGCTCACAGAGACTGAAGGCCCTGTGGCCAGTGCCACCCTCCCGCCTCGCAGCACTCACCCAGCCCGGGGAAGCAACCCTTATTGCAACCCACCGAATCCGAAACGTAAGTAGCACATCAAGGAGAGGGAGACTTCGCGCAGCCGGTAACGCTTGCGGTCGCAATGTTTCTCTCCCCTACCCCCTGGAAGACCTGGCCAGCAGACCGGAAGACCGAGGGGCCAGCAGCAACAACCCACCTGCCAACAGTCCTAGCAGACCTCCAGCGAGTCTGCTGAGAATCACAATTCCACCCCCCCCCCCCAGCCAGCACAGATACCAAGAATATCTGTCCAGCAGTTAGGGTAACAACTATCGCTCCGCCCAGCACTCAGTCCTCTGCGTACGAAAACCTTCTCGCGGAATATTTAAAGCTCACAGAGAAGCTGGCGGCCGTCAGGGCGTTACAAGTTAAGGACAGCGCTGAACTCCACGCCCTAATGGCGCGGCTCATATCCCCACCGGACTCCAGCGAACACCACTCCTAAATCACCCCCAGCCGACAAGAAACCCCTAAGATGCCGCCCTCGATTCCCACCCCGGCGGACTTCGCGCCCACACGCAAAGAGATACGCGAGATGCTGTCTGCGCTCTCCCAACAATTCAGTACCGTCTTCAAACACCGCACGCAGTTCGGAGTCCGACTCGACTCCCTCGAGACATACCTCGAGGCCCGAAGTGCGGGAAAATGCGGCAATATACGAAGGAAGAGGGGCACCCCAAGTTCCCACACCACGGCAGATCAAATCACTCTCAGATTAAGCTTGGAATCGCTTGCCCCCGAACATCACAAAGTATGTTGACGCCGCCAACTATGTTCTCACGAACTCCAAGGACGTAACCACATTTCTCGACAACACAGTCCAAGAACTTGCCAGCGCCTTCATACACTGCCACAACATCACAGAGGCCGACGAAAAAATCATTTTGTTCGCTCTTGCCCACGGCTACAGACATAAACGATCGCTCACAGTTCTGATGGATTCCCAGGCGGCTTGCCGCGACTACCTACAAGGGCGCATCAGCCAACCTGCCGACAGTATCATCCTGAGTGCGACAGACACTGGCGAGCATCCCAGTACACCCCCCGCCCCCTCTCTGATTCAGCATCACATCATATGCACCCCGGAACACATGGGGCTGGAAGGAAACGAGGCAATGGATAGGGTAGCTCGAGGGCATACCAGCAAAGCACCCTCCAACTCCATCCCTGAAGAGCCCGTTTTCGTGCCGTGCAACGACTCGGCCATTGTAAACCACTATAGAGGACTTAGGCGAACCTATTCCCCACCTCACCGAACACTAAATAAACCGGAAACGGTAAGTTGGAGGCAAATCCAAACTGGCACGTATCCTAACTTGCACATCCTCAATAAAGTACTTCCTACAGAAAACCCTAGTCGCTGTCCACGGTTCTCAGCTAAAGCCACCCTATATCATATCACATGGGCATGTCAGGCGACCACTGCCGACCCCCCTCCAACACCCTACAGCGGAGCGATGGGAGGAGCTCCGGTCAGCGAGAGCCTGGAAGATCAGCTGAGTCTGATTGACCAGGCCCGCAGAGTGGCAGCCTCAAGCGGAGCCCTGTACGTAGCCCCCCCCCCATCGCAAGCCAAGAACCTCCCACCACTGGGAGTCTTTCCGCAGCATTTTTACCGCAAATAAGTCAGTTTTCACCACCACCACCATATCCGCGTACCGCGACACCTTCGCGACGTGCGATCGGAAACAGAGGCGGCCGCAGAGAATACATGCTGCCCGAAATTCGTCTTCCATAAAGTGCACTTAAAAGTACGCGTCCGTGCTCCGCAAGTGCCGGTTCTCCAATCTCGGCGCCGCTTGGTCTCAATTGCCTCTTCAGCGAATCTTCACTTGGCGTGCCTTTGTTCCTCTACCGCGCATTGCATTTCTTGCTCGCACTCCACGGCCACACATTTCTCGTTGGCGCGTCGCCTCCTGCCTCGCCATCTCATTAAGCATTGCATACTTTTGTAAGAGCGTAGCTTAGGGCGTGTTGGTATTCCATAACTGAGGTTCTTTAGCGCACGAGAAGGGACGAAAGACAGTGGCGAGACGAGGACACAGCGCTAACTTCCAACAATGGTTTTATTCCACAAAGCGGTACACACATATATATAGGTAACACACACAACCGTACGCATGCGCATATGCACTGATTTCTAGTAAAATGAGACTGCAACGAGACCTGTGTTATGGAAAGTTAAGATCTTATCAAAGATGAAAGAACGACCATGCATAGCCAAAGAAAAAATTTTTTTTGTAATTCAAAGATTAAAATGTAATCTCCATCACGCCACCCTCTGTGTCACGTTTAAAAAGCGAATTCTTTACTTCAAAGATCTATTGAAGGCGCGCTAACACAAGCGCTCCCTAAACTAGCAATCTTCGCCGCTTCAATAATCTCACGTGTTGTTTGCGCTGGGCTTCTTCCTATCACCGTGCACTGTTTATAAATGGGAGTGCACCCATGCTTTCTGCAGTGAAAAGCCAGATTCCCCACTCCTCCACTTCGCACATTATTTGCGTGTTTACGCAACCTGTGATTTAGGCACCTTCCCGTTTGGCCGATGTATTTTTTGCCGCACGACAGGGGTAGTTCGTACACGATCTTGTTCTCGCAATGAACGTAGCGTTCCTTGTGATTTGTCCGGCAACTGGGCTTTTGCGGGGACCTTGAACCCTCCAGAGGACATGGACGAAGAATTTGCAAGATCCTGAGGTCAGAATGTCTCAGACGAACTCGGCTTTACAGGGACTTGCTACACGCAAGAGTGTTCCTTCAGGCAAATCAACCTGCAACAAAAAGGAAGAGGTGGCGAGAGTACTCAACAAGAATTGACGACAGTGTGGAAGCCCTCTGGAGACCTCTGCTCAGGCAGCTACGGGCAAAACAGAATCAACAGGAAAAGAATCAAGGGAACCGGAACAATGCAGTCTACATCGAGGGAGACATACAACTGCCTGTATATGTGAGAGACACCCTGAAGCTGGGACCAAAATTTGCTGTTGAACCTAAACTGTCTGCTCCTGAACTCTTAACCTTGGTTAGAGACGTTTCAAAGTGCGCTGAGGAAAATGAAGTAGGAAGGTGTATCTCAGTAGGTGTGGATGTTCTGTCGCGAGCTAAGCCATCCAGGCCAGTCGTGAACTTAAAACGTGTGAAACATTTCCTTCTCGAAAATAGCTTGGCACTGCTTCCTGCAGATAAAGAAGGTGGTTTTGTAGTCATCCCACATAACTCGTTGAAACAGAAGGCAGATGAAGCTTTGGATTCAGTTTTTCATAACAGGAATGATGTCTCACTTGCGAAGGTGAAATTAGACGCTAAGAAGCTTTGTCAGAAATTAAACATGAGTAACCAGGTCTGCGAAATCGAAAGTAAAAAATCTGGCAGCCTTGAAATGTTTTTTTCGATAAAAACCCATAAACCAGAATGGCCACTGCGTATTATAGTGTCGGAAGGGGGAACTTGGCAAAAGTCTGTAGGGATTTTCCTTCAACGCAAGTTGAAGTTGCTTGCAGTGAATGATCCTTTTCTGACCAAAAACTCAGAAGAAGCAATAGGGTAACTGAAGACGCATGTAAGCAGCAATTTGAAAGCTTTCTCTATAGATGTAAAAGATCTATATTATTCACTGCCACATGATGAGTTATTAGTATGTGTTCAAGAGGCTACTGATGCTTACGATGAAGTGAAGTTTGTAAACACCATTTGCATATCTACACAAAGTTTTCCTGAACTATTGTCCACATATCTATGCTCGACGTTCTCAAAGTGGGATGGAAGTGTTTATCTTCAAAAACAAGGGATTTGCATTGGTTCCTGTATTGCGCCAATATTAAGTGACCTTTACCTTGCTCGTGTAAACAGGATACTGGATGCCAAATTAGAAAACTCAAATGTAAGAAAGGTGTATAAGTACGTTGACGACTACCTTGTTCTTCTCGATCCAAGCCCTAGCGGGGAGGTTTGTCTTGATGTCACGCAAGTGCTAGATCTTTTCAGCAAGTGTTTACAACCGCTCACTGTCACGCATGAAATGCCACAGGATGGTACTTTGCGATTTCTCGATCTAAGAATGTTTTTTGAGGGACACCAGCTGTGCTGGGCATATGAACCAAGGACGAAAAAACCGCTACAGCCATTTACATCAGGCCACTCTAAGTTGGTTAAGAGGGGGATTGCAAAGTCAACCCTAATGAATGCTTTTCGCCGCTCGTGTCCTCACAAGTGTTTGTCCAGTTTTATGGCGCAAGTAGATCGCCTGAAACAGCCCGGTTTCCCGCAGCACATCATCACAGCTGTGGCCGAAGGTCTCCTTAAGACGACAAAACGCGGACGACAGGATGAGGAGTCTACTTCACCGGAAAATGCGAGAGTGAAGCAGAAACGCGCAATCATACCGTACATCCACGATATCTCGCACAGATTGAAGAAGATTGGCAGTAACGCAAACGTAAGCGTCATCTTTTTCGCGCCAATCAAGCTGTCCAACTTGTGCAAGCCCAGCTACTGTGGTTCTGAGAAGCCCAGTTGCCGGACAAATCACAAGGAACGCTACGTTCATTCCGAGAACAATATCGTGTACGAACTACCCCTGTCGTGCGGCAAAAAATACATCGGCCAAACGGGAAGGTGCCTAAATGACAGGTTGCGTGAACACGCAAATAATGTGCGAAGTGGAGGAGTGGGGAATCTGGCTTTTCACTGCAGAAAGCATGGGTGTACTCCCATTTATAAACAGTGCACGGTGATAGGAAGAAGCCCAGCGCAAACAACACGTGAGATTATTGAAGCGGCGAAGATTGCTAGTTTAGGGAGCGCTTGTGTTAGCGCGCCTTCAATAGATCTTTCAAGTAAAGAATTCGCTTTTTTAAACGTGACACAGAGGGTGGCCTGATTGAGATTACATTTTAATCTTGCAATTACAAAAAAAAATTTTGGCTATGCATGGTCGTTCTTTCATCTTTGATAAGATCTTAACTTTCTATAACACATGTCTCGTTGCAGTCTCATTTGACTAGAAATCAGTGCATATGCACATGCGTACGGTTGTGTGTGTTACCTATATATATGTGTGTACCGCTTTGTGGAATAAAACCATTGTTGGAAGTTAGCGCTGTGTCCTCGTCTCGCCACTGTCTTTCGTCCCTTCTCGTGCGCTAAAAAACCTCAGTTATACTTTTGCAGTTTGTACAGAGCCTTCGCGCTCTTACGCCCCCGTTCTGCTAGACACTTTCGAGGGCACATTGTTGTATGTAATATGATCACGTACATGATCACATTCCCCTTTGCATGCGTATTGCTTCCACCATCATGGCCCCTCGCGAGGAATGTATATCCGTGGTCTGTTTATATTCGCGGAGGAAATGCCACGCAGCATTCTATTGTAATGCGAGCTTATTTTGAAGTTTGACACTGCCATGTTCTCGGCAATGAACCATTTTTTTCGGCCACGCACTTTAGATTTGAAAGCACCTCTCAGCAGGAGCAGGCTCGGCATTTTGATGGCAGAATTACACCCTTTGCAGCTGCTGTCCGGATGGATCCGCTAGCGTGTTCTCGTCGATTTGCGGTAGCACACTGAGGTCATTTGCCCACGGACGTCGAAGGCAACTGGTGCGCTTTGCTGGCCCGAAAGCTCCGCCATTGACTATCGTGCAGCCCGGCTCAGCCTATCCCAATGCGGATCCTAGCAGGCGCCACGCGACTTCGCACTAGTCAAGACGGCTAAGGCCCCTAGTACGCATAATGCAACAAGCATTATGAATAGGCCATATAGATCGCAGGATGACGCATAGCGTGCACTTGAGCTGCACGTAGTGGTGTGTCCATTGTAAGGTGAAGCAAGTTTCCCAAGACCCGAACACAAATAACCAAGGATAACTGACAACTCGCCCTATTGTATACCAAGCGTCAACGTCCGCGGCTTCAACTATCACAGACAACATATTAGACTGGCGCGTTGGAGCAGTTCTAATCCTGTTGTCGAATCGTTCTTCCCCTGAAGAAGCACCGCTTAGTCTGCCGGACGATGGTCAAAAAGCTGCGAGGCCGGCCGTGGTGATGCGGAGCACCGAATTGGTGAATGGGACTGTTGGGACGGTAACCAGAAAGCGTCTCGATAAACGGGACTGAAAACTGCAGGGAGACGGAGTGCGATGCCTTCGTTATAACCCCAGCAGAAAACTCGCGCTATTTGTATATGCACCCGCGATGCTTGTTTTAAAGGCTGCGGCAGTACGTAACGTAATACAGCCGTGATAGCCATAATAGTAGAAAAGAGAATCAGGTAGATGCGAATAGCAGTGGTGGGTCGGTGTCCTGGGAGACAGCACAACCATGTGGGCTGGCGAAGGTGCGGTTGGTGTTAAGCTTAAGATATTTAAGATATTGAAAGATTTCGGAGCATTACTTTAAAGCTTCGAGCTTAGCGCGTGTGACCACCCATCCCGTTTCAAAGGGCCTTCTTGCATCATTATCATCATCGTCAACAACATTGAGTCGAAGGGTCGCGCTTAGTGGCGGGCCGTCTTAGGTCAGTCTAATTTCTTTTTTACCAGCGACGGACTTTTTGCGCAATTTATTAATTTTAAGGTCATCCATTTGTTCCACCTTTCTAGCTTATTCAAAAGCGTAGCCGTGCACGTATGTAATACACACACACACACACACCCACACACGCACGCACGCACGCACGCGCACATGTACATACATACATACATACATACATACATACATACATACATACATGCATGCATGCATGCATGCATACATACATGCATACATGCATACATACATACATACATACATACATACATACATACATACATACATACATACATACATACATACATACATACATACATACATACATACATGCATGCATGCATACATGCATACATGCATACATGCATGCATGCATGCATGCATACATGCATGCATGCATGCATGCATACAAAGGACTACATTGGTGCAGATGCGTAAATGTTCTCAGCTAGTGATTCAACACGAACTATAAGAACTCGCATGGATATTCAAAAGGTAGAATTATGCCACAAGGACGGCGCGCGAACCTTCGCCGAAACGCACACACAACATGCACCGGTACTTACAAGTGTGTTCTTCAGATCATACAGTGTCACCAGCGTTGGCATGTTTTGAGTCGCGGTCATTGTGTTGGAAATAGTGTACTGCGCAGAAAGAAATAAGCATGGTTAGCGTGTTCCCGTGCTCGCTTCCACTGGCATAAATGCACGACAACTCTGTAGAAAATACAGATTTACCACCTAGTTAGCCACATAGTTCGACGCTAGTTAGCCATAATCCTGCTCAAAGGGCACAAGTGTAAGTAAGCCATAATCCTGCTCAAATGGAAACAAATCAGTCAACACAATCATGACACAAAGGCTGCATCTAAAGACGTGGAAGCGTCTGGCGTCTCTGACCAGAGATTTCTGCTTTAAAGGGTATCCAAACGACACTACCGACTTAAATATTTTTTGCATTTTTCGAAGTGTAAGTACTCTAAACCTTAGAAAAAAATACTTGTGCGCGTCAAAGCGCCCTACACAATTTACTACATTGTGTGACGTCACAATGCAGATGGTGGTCACGTGGGAGCATGACATCGTGACATCTGGACAGTTGCTCCAGCTCACTCGGTCTTCTGTATTGTGGTATAGCGGACTTCACAAAGAGTGGCAGCGCAGGCGGTGGCTGAGCGCAAGTTCCAAACGTCGCGATGTGCTGCTCCCAATGACCACGTAACTTCTGTGTCATGATGTCACAACACGAAAACCTTCTTAGAAGCGATACCAAAACTCGCTGTAGAGGGCCAATTACAATAACTTATTTTGGGCCCTATGAGGCTTTTTTCTATGGTTCAGAGACATAGAACTACTGCAAGGTATGAAGAGATGAAAATATGGCATGGGTATAACACCAATCTTCTTCCACAAATGTTTCACTAAGACATCACAGCATAATTGCAGAAAGCTCCAGCCCAATCCATCTATGACTATTGACTTTAATGTGACTAGCACTGCAGCAATTTAGCGACACGCAGTATTGCCGCCGCCTAAACACGCCATGTATGCCACGTGTATGCAGCCCGGCTCCTCTCGCCCATGGATCGATTAATGCTATGAAAGCGCCTCCTTTGAAACATGGTGGTGGTTCGCGCTACCAAGCACTTTTTTATTTTTGGAATGTCTTAGCTTTCTCAGCATTTCTTTTGTAATGTCTTACCTGTCTTTTTTTTTGCAGATAATAGACAAAGAATTCTCAGCATTAAACTTTATCATCCATTATTAGGATGTTTTTTTTTGCACGCCTCCGTTCTTTGTGGCCTCCCTGCTTTTCTGCCACCAAACATTCAATTGCCTTTTACTAATCTCTGGTGCGGACATGTTTACTTTCCCCGTGCTGTACCCAAGGGCTTGAAGAGGCCAGCGCAGCCTCAACCGACAGCGCAACCGACAGTCATTCTCATAGTTTCGAGGAATAACCGTGCCAGTAATGTAAGACAAGGTATGGACAACTTTAGTGATAGAATGGTGTGGCAATATAATCTGCGTATACCGCATGTCATATAGCAAGCCGTGGAGTTTACATATGTCTAAATATATACAACATATCTAAAAACTGACCCTGGCAATCTGACACCCGAACTCTGTCGAGGGAGGCCAACTTAGGAGAACTCTTAGAGGAACTATCAGGCGTTGTTTGGTATATCATTGGCCTTAGTGAGATTAGAACTGGTAAGGCTTACACAGTCCTGACTAACGACCATGTCGTCTTCTATAGGGGTTTCCCAGATAAAAAGCAATACGGGATAGGATTCCAAATCCATAAGGACATAGCGGGCTAGATTGACGAATTCTATAGCAATAATGAGAGAGTAGCAGTAGTAATCAAACTTGTTAAGATGTGTAGATTAAAGGTAGTACAAGCCTACGCTCCAACAACCAGTCACGATGGAGATGAAGTTGACAAGTTTTATGAGGATGTTGAATCAGCGATGACAAAAGCGCAAACTCAGTAGACTGTAGTAATGGACGATTTCTTTGCAAAAGTGGGGAAAAACCATGCTGATGAACAAGCAATTGGAAACTACGGCGTCGATTCTACGGACGCTAGAGGAGAGATGCACGTAAAATTAGGGGAAAGTAACAAGCTGCGAATATTGAACACCTTCTTCAGAAAGCGTAGGAACAGAAAGTGGACCTGGAAAAGCCCTAATGCTGAAAGAAGAAATGAAATTGATTTCATAATTTCTGCCTATCCAAGCCTATTGCAAGATGTAGATGTGTTAGGTAAGGTAAAGTGCAGTGACCGTAAGTCAGTGGGGACTAGGAATTAACTCAATTTCTAGAGAGAGGGAATAAAATTGGTTAAAAAGAAACAGGCGAACCAAGATGGGGTAAGGGTAAAAGCAGACAAATTCAGACTCGTACTTGCAAACAAATATGCATCCCTAGAACAGAGATGTGAAGATGACATACAGGTAATGAATGAAACCGTAACTATGGTGGCTTCAGAGGCAGCAGTCGAAGTAGGAGGTAAGGCACCAAGGCAACCTGTAGGCAAGCTCTCCCAAGTAACAAAGAACCTAATAAAGAAACGACAAAGAATGAAAGTGTCCAACTCAAGAGATAAGAGATAAGATAGAATTCGCGGAACTGTCAAAACTGATCAACAAGGAGAAAATAAGGGATATCCGAAATCATAACGTGAAAAAGACGGAGGAATCCGCAAAAAATAGACGCAGCATGAAATCAGTGAGAAGGAACCTTGGTATAGGAGAAACCAAGATTTATGCACTGAAATATAATCAGGGTAAAATCATCAGCAATCTCGAAGGCATAGTAAAAGCAGCAGAAGAATTCTGTACTGACCTGCACAGTACTCAGAAAAGCCACGATACCTCCATTTGAAGAAGTAATGAACAGGTTGCCGAGGCGCCATGTGTAAGTAGCGATGGAGTTAGGAAGGCTTTGCAAGGCATGAAACGGGGAAAGGCCGCAGGAGAACATAGAATAACATTCGATTTAATCGAAGATGGAGAAGGCATAACGCTTGAAAAACTGGCGGCTCTTTACGAAGTGTCTATCAACATCAACGGTCCCAGAGAACTGGAAGAAGGCAAACGTTATACTAATCAACAAAAAGGGAGACTTTAAGGAACTAAAAATTATAGGCCCATTAGCTTACTCCCAGTATTATATAAAATATTTACCAAAATAATCTCCAATAGAATAAGGGCAACATTGGGAGCAACTAAGGGAGCAGGCTGGCTTCAGGAAAGGATACCCTACAATGGATCACATCCATGTCATTAACCAGGTTATGGAGAAATCCGCAGAGTACAATAAGCCTCTCTATATGGCTTTCACAGATTAGGAAAAAGCATTTGTTTCCGTTGAGATACCAGCACTCATAGAGGCATTACGTAATTAAGGAGTACAGGCCGCTTACATAAATATTTTGGAAGATATCTAGAGAGATTGCACAGCCACCTCAATTCCACACAAGTAGGAAGATACATATAAAGAACGGCATCAGACAAACAGATACAATCTCTCCGATGCTATACAGTGCGTGCTTGGAAGAAGTATTTAAGCTACTAAACTGGGAAGATTTAGGAGTAAGGATCAACGGCGAATATCTCGGCATCCTTCGATTTGTAGATGGCATTGTCCTGTTCAGCTACGCTGGGGAAGAGTTAAAATAAATTATTGAGGACCTTAACAGAGATAGTGTAAGAGTGGGGTTGAAGAGGAATATGCACAAGACAAAGATAACGATCAATAGCCGGGCAAGTGAACAAGAGTTCAGGATCGCCAGTCAACCTCTAGGGTCTGTTACCTGTGAGTATATTACCTTTACCTAGGTAATATACTCACAGGAAACCTTGTGAAATGGATTGGAGAGAACGGCAGACATT
This sequence comes from Dermacentor variabilis, assembly GCF_050947875.1. Lineage (NCBI taxonomy): Eukaryota > Metazoa > Arthropoda > Arachnida > Ixodida > Ixodidae > Dermacentor > Dermacentor variabilis. Next base: position 75,500,077 of record NC_134573.1, on the reverse strand, counting down.
GTCAGCTCTAGAGTGGAAGCGCACCATTATCTCGGAAAAAGAAGGTTTACAATCAGTGCATTTCACCGGTGCTGACGTAGGAGGCAGAAACTTGGAGAGTTACAAAGAAGCTCGAAAACAAGTTAAGGACTGCGCAAAGAGCGACGGAACGAATAATGCTAGACATAACGTTAAGAGAGGGAAAGAGAGTGGTTTGTACCCGAAAGAAAACGGGTATAGCCAATATTCTAACTGACATTAAGAGAAAAAACTGGACCTGGTCAAGTCATGTAATGCGCTGGTTAGATAACCGGTGGACTATTAAGGTTACAGAATGGGTTCCAAGAGAAGGAAAGCACAGTAGAGCATGGCAGAAGACTAGGTGAGGCGATGAAATTGGGAAATTCGCGGGCGCTAGTTGGAATCGGTTGGCGCAGGACAGGGGTAATTGGAGATCGCAGCCCTGAGAGAGAGGCCTTCGTCCTACAGCGGGCTTAAGATAGGCTGATCATGATGATGATGATGATGATGAAATATATACGGCAATTTTCGCACACGAGCAACGCCGCCAACGCACACACAGGATTTTCTGCGACACAGGGCTCCTAATGCTATCGCGTTAAAACTGCAAAATTCTCACTAGCAACCGGAAACGTAAGATATTTCGCGATCTGCCCAGAGTAGCCTACAAACGCAGCAATGATTTCACGGACATTCTTGTGTATGCCAAATTAAGGACAAAGACGAAGCGAACGTCTGGTCTCTGTGGCCAGCCAGATGTTCTACATGCAAACATATTCAATGTACTACTACAGCAAAAAGTACAGCGTCAGATTGCCTTGGCGAGGTAGCTTGTAGTATCCCCTGCACGTCAATCAACGTAGTGCGCTCTTTATAATGTGCCGTTTGTAACTAACAATGCATAGGTGAGGTTGCACAATCCCCCTAAGGCTGACCGGCCATCGCGCAGACAGAAAACACAATTTACCTAAAGCAGTAGCCAGCGAATTCAATGAACATATTCATATATTCGGCAAATCAATGCTTTACATACAGCGAACTAATTTTCATTCTTTTCGTGACAGTATTTACACGTGGTCACACCTGTTACACAAATGTAAATAGGTACACCCGATGGGAATCAATTTCGTACGTGTCAACTTAGAATCGCTAAAAGCTGCAACTTAAACCTCGAATTCTCACATCATTATCAAAGGCACAAAACACGTTATGCCATAAGCTAACATCTATCCTTTACCTAACCTATTCCTCCTTTGCAGTTATTCCCTTCCTCCGCCCTATCACTCAATTTAATATTATCTTGCACGCTGTTCCGCATATATCAACCATACGAGCCTTTTCCCATGTACACCTGCCCCCACTCTCCTCTTCTGCTGTCACCCACCTATTTGTTCGTCCGCTTTTCTTTCTGTCCCTGTTTCCCTTTTTTCCTTCATTTCCTTTATTTTTTTTCTGTGACCCTCATTGATACAGGCCACAACACCTTTTTCGGCAATTCGACCATACAGGGCCGTGCCATTTGTGTATATTGTCGTAACAACGCCCACGCCGAACTACTGGAGCAAACGTCCCTTGAAAGATCAAGCCGCTGTCTTCCAAGTATTCCATCCATTGACCCCAGACTCCTTGTCACCATCTTAACACCTGCAAAATTGCCCGACGCACTTCTGCTAGGCTACTCACGGCAATTCTTTCAGCTCATGTCTTTTCGCTACTCGCGCACTGACCGGCTGACCGACTCCACTAAAACATGCGCCGCCGATCATATCTACGGATTCTGTTCAGTTAAGAAGGCTCCCTAACCTCTCCCTCCCCCAACATCCTCTTATGTCCTTCTTTTTAAAGCGAAATTTTCTTTGCTTCTTCATTTGACTTTTCCACTGCTGCTGCTGCTGTAGCTATCTTGCACGACGCTTCGGGGGTGGTTCAGAGCGCATGTACACATGAAGTGTGGCAGAAAGGAAAGGAGACGCGAGAAACTAGTTTGGACATTTCCATCGCGCCGCATGTGCACAATGCCATCTGGCGCTGCCTGGGTGTCACCACATTTGTATCTTCACAGCTGTAATCATTCCTGAAGGCCCGCAGAAGCATTGGAGAAACGGCAGTGCTTACTTTTTTACTAACATGCAATGAGACGCTATTACTATAGACAAGACAGCGGTTTCCGGGAAACTGGATAAATTTAATTTCAAGGTAGGTACGTGTCTGCTATTTCTGAATAATAAACCCCATGCATGCAAATATGCCCAGCAGCCAACTTACGCAGGGCGTGGAGAAAGAGAGCTGCATTAATTTAAGCACACCACAGGATCTAGACGCCACTACGCAAGCGTGCGCACTTCAAATCAACACTGCTGTGCCCGCCGGGTTTGCATTACGGCTATCGCATTGCCCGAGATCGCCGGTTTGATCCCGAACGCGGCAGCCGCATTTCGACGGGGGCGAAATAAGCAAAACGCTACTGCACTTACACATAGGTGCACTTTAAGGAACACCACGGTCACCGCGTTTCCGGGGCAACCGTTCTACCATCTGAGCTAACCAGGCGGCTAGCAGATGGAAGGGCAAAGTCGGACCAACGCCCGCGTAAGGCGGTGGTCTAGGGTTCGAGTCCCGGACCAGGGCATATTTTCCTCAACTGCGAGGATTTCCTGTCGAGGAACCTGTATCGGTTTCCTTTGTAGCAATAGCTACGGTTCGGTGGGTGTCTCATTTTCCCTTAATTACTCATCTCCACTTTGTGGGTATCCGACAGAACTACTACGTCAAAGCCTTCCTTTGCTTCGATTTGTTGACAAATTCGAATTCGCCCTGCTATCTGCTAGCTGCCTGGTTACCTCAGATGGTAGAGCGGCTGCGCTGGAAAGGCAGTGGTCCCGGGTTCGAGTCCCAAAGCGGGACTAACTTTTCTTCAACTGGGAAGCTTTTCTTTCGAGGAACCTGCATTTGTCTCCTTTGTGGCAATTGCTGCGATTGGGTGGATGTAAATAATTACTTCTCTCCACCTTGAGGGTTTCCGCAGAACTATTACGTCAACCTCTTGCCTTTGCTTTGAGCTATTGACAAATTCGACTTCGCCCTGCCATCAGCTAGCCGCCTGGTTAGTTCAGATGGTAGCGCGGCTGCCCTAGAGAGGCGGTGGTCCCGGGTTCCAGTCTCGGACCTGGACAAATTTTTTTTCAACTGCGAGGCTTTTCTTTCGAGGAACCTGTATGAGGTTCCTTTGTAGCAACGCTACGACTGGGTGGATGCCCCATTTTCCTTTAACTAACACCGGGGTGTCGAAATTAATCCAGAGTCGCCACTACGGCGTGCCTCATAATCCTATTGGGGTTTTAGCAAGTACAGCCAAATAACTCCATTCCAGTATAATACTTCTGCCACGATGAGATGTGACATGCGAGGCGATGACAACGCTCAACCATCTCAGAGGCTATGAAATATGGCGCACAACAACGCCTCAAGCAACCTCCTTTCCCGGTGTGTCCTGTATGCAGCAGTGGTGCATGCATGGTAATCTTCAACATCAACGCACCACTCTCGCGTTGGATTAAACGTCGAAGAAGTTAATCATTCGCTGTCAACATCACCGCTAATAATCGTCAACCAAAGCAAACAGCACAGAAAGCTTCGCTTAGAAAGATTCCTGCAGTGCATGGGAATCGATGTTGTCTTCGTTTTTCTTTCTTTCCTGCCGCCTTCCCACTATCCCGCTCTTGCATCATCGTCTTAAAAAGCACGCCTAGACAGGCCAAGTGACGCCGTTCATTTTCTATTCAGTCTATCCCTTTACAGCCAGCCGTCATTGACAATAGCAGCACGTGATATCACTCTAGATAAGATAGATAGATAGATAGATAGATAGATAGATAGATAGAGATAGATAGATAGATAGATAGATAGATAGATAGATAGATAGATAGATAGATAGATAGATAGATAGATAGATAGAGATAGATAGATAGATAGATAGATAGATAGATAGATAGATAGATAGATAGATAGATAGATAGATAGATAGATAGATAGATAGATAGATAGATAGATAGATAGATAGATATAGATATAGATATAGATATAGATATAGATATAGATAGATAGATAGATAGATAGATAGATAGATAGATTCAAAGTACCTGAAGAATGCTTCACATTAACAGCGGCGGAATCCATCTCGCGATGACGGTTGAATGTAATACGTTTATCATTGAATCAATATTGCGACACAACGTATTCCAATCGTCCGCACTACTCATGTATGTTACTAAAGTTCCTATTTGGGCCTGTTGGTGTGCCATTAGAACGTATAACGTTGAGCGTAAAATACACGGACAAAAGCATGCAACGAGGATACACACCCAGCGCAAGTTACTATGAATGATGTGTCGAAACCATCGTGACCTTTTATCTATTGCCGTACACGAATGCGCATGCCCCGAGAAAAGTCATTCCAGACGTATGCAGCCACTCAGCTATGCTGTTTCTTTATCTTACAACGCAATCTATGCCGCACTGATGCACCTGTCTTACAGATTTAAAATATTGCGTGCTTCTATTATCGAACATGCCAGTTCATTTCCGTTTTTTTTTTTGCACTTATTGTGCACTTGACAAGCAAATCGTTTCCATGCGCACTCTTTGCAATTAATGGCTAACCAATAACCTATTCTATTATTTACATTATTAAGGCGTAAGCCTTTAGTGGCTCATGAGTGTCTGGGCGCAATCCGTGGTGGACGCAGGAAAGCGACGATCACCGGCAAAATGACCAAGGAGAGGAGGCCCCATCCAAGTAGCGCTGTGCGAGTGGGCGCGTGGGAGAGCGCGGACATGCGCGTGGAGGTGCGCCATCGGCGACAAACCTTGCCGCCATATGGCTGAGAATGCTTCCCATGCTCACAGCCGCGACGGCGTCCGTTCGCAGAACAGTTCAGACAACAGCTACAGAGGCATTCATAGACAGGCTTTCGCCTATCGCATTGGATTGGATTGTGAAAACGTTTATTGAGCCTGCAGTAAAGCGCGCAGGCGCGCTTTGGACGTGGCCTACGTCGTCATCGTGGCGGGTGCTCTGCGAGGATCCCCGCTCGCCGTTGCCGGTTCGCCAGGCTCCTGCCTAGCCAGCGCCTCCATGACCTGCTGGACGGCCTGGAGTTGTTTTTCTTGGTCGTCGCTCCGCGTTGCTTCCTCGAGCTGCGGCGATATACGTCCTGAGTTAGCTTCGTTTGGATGTTTGGAGCAATCCCATAGCATGTGCTCGAATGTGGCTGTCTCCCCTGCAGCACGCTCTGCACTTGTCATCGCAGCGCCGGGCTTGTAAGCGCTCTTGTTTGTATTGCGTGAAAAGCACGGCTTGCGACCTGCTCAGCCTTTTGCAGGGCGGCGGGAGAAGTCTGCGGGCCAGCCGAAAGGCCTTGGTCAGTTAATTACAGCTGGTCATCCTGTCTTTGGCGCTGAACCACAGCGGGCGGCCGTTGCCTTGGGCGCAGTCGGTTAGTCCTCGCGCTCGGGCGTCTGCAGTTTCGTTGTGATTGGCATTCTTCTCCGACGCTTGTCCTGCGTGCGCCTGGAACCACTTTATTCGAGTCCTCTTGTCGCGGTCTGCCTGTCGGAACAGGATGCGTGCCGCCGTTGGGGCAATTCTTCCTCTGGCGTAGTTTTTCACCGCCTGTCTGGAGTCGCTGAGGATCGTGTGGCATTCTCGGTCTACGATTGCCAGGGCGATGGCTATTTCTTCAGCTTCCTCCACTTGCTTGCCCGATGTACTGGCGGCCGCCCGCACGTTGCCTCCGGAGTCGACCACCGCGATCCCGAAGCCGTTGTGGCCGGCATATTCGGCTGCATCCACGTATCTGGCGCCGGGGTCCGCGTGCAGGTCCGTCAGTGTTGGCTCTAGCGCGTCTTCTGCCTTCGTTGCAATACGGGTGCATGTTCCTCGGCAAGGGGTCAACCCGCACGTTCCGTCGTACATAGTCGGGGACGGGGCATTTTGGTCCTTGCTGTTCGTGATAACCGACGCCTAGATTGCACGGGATCTTTCTGCCGGCCTGTGTTGATGACAGTCTTTCCAACTGAGCGGCTCTGCGCTTCGGCGATTTCGTCGAGCGTATTTGCCCAGCTGGAGGAGATGTTTCATGTTGGTAGTTTCGGGTAGACCGAGGGCTCTCTTGTAAGCGCTCCGGATCAGGATGCCTAGCTTGCTCTTTTCGCTTTTCATCAATCTTGTGGAAGGCTGTCACGTACACTATGTGGCAGAGTACGAAGGAGTGTATAAGTCTGATGACAATTTCCTCCTTTATGCCTTTCTTCTTGGTGGTAAAGCGCTTGAGCAGTCAGGTCGCGTTGGCCGCCTTTCCCGTGATGTGGGTGGCGGCGTCTCCATTCCTGCCGAGCACTTCGATCGTCATGCCCAGGACGCAAATCTTGCTGACCGTCGGTATTGTGTTACCATCCCTGGTGCGGATCTTGATCTTTTCGTGCTCCCTTTACTTCTTGATTCTGTGCGTTTTGATCGGTTCGTAAAGCAGGAGCTCCGACTTACGTGGGGAACAACGCAGTCCCGTACCCTCCAGGCTTTCTTCGATCGTGTCGACGACCGTCTGTAGTGTGGATTCTGTGCGGGCATCACTGCCCCCGTCCACCCACAGCTTAATGTCGTCCACCTATACTGTGTGCTTCAGTCCTTCAAGATGCCATAGTCTTTTGGTAACTTGAATCATAACAAGGTTAAGCAGCATGGGTGAGATCACGGAGCCTTGGGGAGTGCCCTGGCTCCCTAATGTCTTCTCGTCCGTCTTCAGGTCACCGGCTGTGAGCTCCACCATCCTGCCGGTGAGGAAGTCCTTGATATATTCGTACGACCTCTCGCCTAGGTTAAGATAGGATACCTGCGCGAGGATGGCAAAGTGCGTTACTTTGTCGAAGGCGCTTTCTAGGTCGAGCCCGAGGACGGCTTTGGTGTCCCTGGTTTCGCTGTCGATGATGTGATGTTCGATTTGGATCATGGCGTCCTGCGTGCTCAGGTTTTGGCGGAAGCCAATAATCGTCTCGGGATAAAGATCTTCGTTTTCTAGGTACTCTTGCCATCGGTTGAGTAGGACGTGTTCCAGGACCTTGCCCACGCAGGACGTGAGCGAGATCGGGCGGATGTTGTCCATGCTCAGCGACTTCCTTGGTTTGGGGATGAAAATTGTCTTGGCCGTCTTCCATTGCTTCGGCAGGGTGCCGCTCCTCCCGCATTTGTTGTAATACGCCATTAGGTTTTCGATGGAGCGGTCCTCGAGATATTTCTAGGGCCTTGTTTGTGATGAGGTCCGGATCAGGTGCCGATCGGTTGTTTAGGTCGTGCAGGGCTGTGCGTATCTCTTCGATTCCTGCGTCCCCGTCCAGGCGCACGTTGGGTCGGCCGTGGCATGGACCGTGGTCGACCGACGGTGTCGTCGAGACGTACTTGTCTTGGAGCTTCATTCGCACGGCGGCAGCCCCGCTCTCCGTGGTCTGTCGATGTAGAAGTTTGGCGAGACGATCATTTTGATGGGACTTGGTTTTGGTTTCATCCAGTGTTTGAGTAAATTCCACGTCTTGCCGTTGTGTATCTGGCCGTCAGCCGCGTTGCAAAACTCGTTCCGTTGCTGGCATCAGAGTGTGCGGCAGTGCTCTTCGATCGCGCGGTTGAGCTCGGCCACTTTCTTGCGGAGCCTTCTGTTGAGTCTCTGCTTCTCCCATCTGTTTAGCATGAATTTTTTTGCCTCGATGAGATGGGCAAGTCGGCTGTCCATGCTGTCTGTCTCGACGTCTGTCTCGATATCTCGGGTTGAATCGTGCACGTTTCGGACGACCTTCTCAGTCCACGCGTCGATGTCCGTGATCTCGTCCACCGCGGCTTCTTCTCGATCTCTGAGTTTCCTGAACTCGCGCCAGTCAACCTACGTGTACTTTCTCATGCCACTTGCTTGGTCTCCCGTCGCCTATCGTAGTTTAGCTCAGCAAAGTGCCAATAGATTTTTGGCGTGCTCGAACAGCCTGTCATTTGTTCAATGACCTGACTGTCCCACATAGAAGCGGGCACATGTCAAAGGAATAGATCTACACCACAGGGCTATGTCATGAAAATGCGGTGGCGTCTTCGTCGGAAGGGATTTTCGCACGGTGTACAATCTGCCGCCGGGCCGCCGCATACCTGAATAGTTAACATAACCGATACATCTGCTTTTAGAACTAAATTTGAAGAATACTTTTGTTAATCTGCATTTTTTTATTATTCTAACCTGTTGTCTCTACATGCTCTATATTTCGTTCCACTCCCTTCCGTAATGCTTTCTCGCCTTCAAGGTACAATAAATAAATAAATAAATAAATACCTGAGCATCCCCTGGATATCGCGGGTGCGCGGGCAGTTCTACGTGTTCGCTCCTTAGTATACGGCTTTACAACGGAAGGAAACGCATTATGCCGAGCTGCGTCTCGCCGAAAAAACGCAAGAGACTGAAGTTTTCACAGGTTTCCTGTTGATTGAAAGCGTCGCAATTAATGGGGCGCCGCGCTAAAAAGCACAGGTTGGGTTTCAATACCAGATCATGAGCTATGCGCCGAACATTTCGTAACAGTCAAGCTTCTCTTATTTCGCGTGGCATGCATTAGCCAGTACGAGTGCTTTTAGCATCATTATTACCGTGTAGTTACAATTTCGTACAATACTGCGGGAAACCTGGATTACTTGGATGTGTAGGTGGAGTAGCAGATTCACCTCCTTAAAGCACGTCACATCCAAGTGCAACTTTATTTTAACGCGATAGCGTTAAGGAGCTCGTGTCGCAGAAAAGCCGGTGTCGTCGGCGTCGGTGTCGGCGTCCGCGGCGTTGGTCGTGAGTGATAACTCACGGCAGGCACTTCATAAATAAAAAGCAACTTCCAAGATGGGCTAGGTTGGAATAGAACCAGGGTCTCTGGAGTGTGAGACGGAGACGCTCCCACTCAGCCACGAGTTCGATGCTTGAAAGCGGTACAAAAGCGCTTCTAGTGAATGCGGTGTTGCCTTAGAAACGTGCTGTAGAAAGTTATACTGCGGTGTATATCGGTAATTATGAGCATGTAACTTACAGAAGTCGCAGTTACACAAGTAGCGAAGTACGTTTCCGCTACATTTCTTCTGCGCTTACCGCACACGCAGAGCCATCTTGCGGCAAACACAAAAGACCCCCTCCTCCCAATGTACGGCGCTGCCCCGACAAGTGGCGCGCCACGCGCGCATTGGGGCTGTGCGGAGGCGCGTCGCGGCCCCCACTCCCTCTCCCCTGACGACGCTTCGCCGTGCTCCCACACGGGTTGCAGAATCAAGCGCCGTTCCTTTCTTTAGATTACTATCTATCTATCTATCTGCCCGTGCCGATCACGACGTTTGGCTGGCGTAGATCGTTTCCCCCTCCGAGACACCGAGTTCTTTGGTTCGTTCCGTTTGCTCAGGCGCACGTATTGGTCAGGCGCACGTCGAGCAACGCGCCGAACGCTGCGTTGCTCGACGCGTGATAGGTGGGCGCAAAGTCCGATGCGGGGTGCTTCGTAAGTGATCGCTGTGCCGTAGCGCATTGTCTTACACCCCTTGGTGGGTCGACGGGAACGCTGTCGTGTTCCACTCTTGAAGGTGAAGCTTAAGCGTCCTCCAATTTTTTCATCTCTAGAAATTGAGCCACCTCCAGCGTAGATAGTAAAGCCCACGTTCACCTATATACACTGGTAGCACGGTCACAGCTGCGGTGATTGCAGTGCCGATGTCATAAAGGCACCTATAAACGTGTTAACGAAATTCTGCGCGCGAATGAAGGTGTACAGAGTTCAGAGCTGGAGCGAGTCGACGACCGCGGTTAAGAATTCAGCCTGCACGGATCCACATAGCCGGCGTTGCCGTATATGGGCCGGTACCTCGCCGGTCCCATCGCCCAGCCGAAGCGATCCCTTCTGTCGCCGATCGCGGCGGCATAGAGACCGGCTGCAGTTTGTTTTTCACGCTAAATATCACTTACTAGAAAGAAATGTTGAATTCCCACGTGTTTCCTATTGCAGCGATCAGTACTAAAGCACTAGCGTGACCGCGAGAAACGATCCGACTGCATTTCGTCTCGCAGACGGAGCGCAAACACCGGTTGTATCAGCGAGGCTGGCTTGCATGTACTACGTTTCGTTTGCTGCTAGCGCGAACAACACCGAGAAAACCAATTCGGTTACGGCCACGTGAATGGTGTTGTCAAAAATAAGCGCCCTACGATGAGCTGTGGCCAGATCGCAAGCGCTATCAGCCGTCAATGCGGCTATCAGCGAGCTAGCCCTACCTTCTCATTTGGCCGTATTTCGATGGGGGCGAAACGCGAAATCGCGCACTGGGAGCGCGCTAAAGAACCCCAGGTAGACAAAATTAATCTTGCGCCCCCACTACCGCGTGCTTCCTAATAAAATCGTCGTTTCAGCAGCACCCCCCCCCACATTCAAGAAAAATTCAGCGTCATTCCACTGTGAAGGTGGCTGACTAGCGAAGCTGTTTAGCGCACCACGCGTATAGGCGACCCAGAATACTGAACAAAGGTTCGAACATATTAACGCAGCCTCGTTAAGGGCCCCTTGTCGCAGAAAATCCGGCATCGGCGTCCCCCGTCCGGCGACCAGCGTCGACCGCCCTTTCCGCAGAAATCAGTTCGAAGCACGCATACCCAGCCACTCTTCTATCACAAAGTTGCTCGTATCTTGTTTTTCATCCTTTGTAAAGTTATTCGTCGGCAGTTTAAGAATCACAACCCACAAATAAATGTCATGTAAAAAAAGCACCGACAGCACATGCCTTTTATGTTTGATCTTCACAGACTGAAATATTAAAAGAGCGAAACAGTAACAGGAGATCGGCCCACGCAAGAGGCCGCGTTTGTACCAGAAAGCTCGCCTTCGAAAGCTCGCTACCAGCGTTTCGCGGTGAACATTACGGTTACACAAGCTGCAGTTGCCTGGAAGCATGAAAAGCAGTCAGGTATCTTCTTATGCCATCGCGTTCCACTCTTAAAGGCGAAGTTTAAGCGTCCTCTAAGTTTTCTATTGTCTTCATGGCGATATAGGTACGCACACACATTCGCGTATCCCCTCGTTCATTAAATGTGTCCGTCGCGTAAGACAATGAATGGCTCCTACCCCTTTAAGCAATGGTTCATACCCTCGTAAACGCGTCCTCCCCATTACAACGACAGAAGGGAAATTTCACACTGGAATGATGAGCAGCAACGAAGCCAGACATGGAAGACGACGACGCTCGAACCATTGCTAATGATGATAGTTTTTGCACAATGGAGCCAGCTATCGAAGACGACGGCGACATACGCGCGAGTCCTGGCACTAGCACGTTTGCGCGGTTGGCGTCGAGTCCTTCCAAGGGTTGTACATCAGTCCTTCTTGAAAAAGCTCAACATTTTTTTTTTGCAAAGACATATGTTCTAATCCTTGTAGCAGGAACCTCTTTTGGTCCCACGTGTGACAAGGGTAGTTCAAGTGAGCGTTACAGATCCCCGAGCCCACAGGGTCACGCGCCACTGAGCTTGGACCCTTACTGCACAATCACCTGGATCGACCCACATGATGATTTGTTTTTGTCAACATCTCGGACGCAATTTTCCAGGATCCTAGCCATAGAAAGTTTCACCGTAAAAAGCGCCACTCTAGTATGCAAGCAGTAGCAGCGAATGTGGGAGCAGCCTGCGCGACGGCGCTATAGGGCCTAAAATATATCGACGGAGCGTACCACTGTTTGCACTGTTGTACAACTGTTTGCAAACATGGTTAGGTTTCTACGGCAAAACATAGCTTCATTACACTCGAAATACTTGGCACGGTGAATTTTATCGCACAATTTCTGTCCTCTACCTTTTGTGTTCATCATTTTGCTCTCCTTCACGAGTTTATTGGGTGCAGAGAACGCAAAATTTACATCAAGCCGTTGGTGAGTCTTCTTGAGGCTCTCACATTCTACGGATATGTGTAATGGTTTTTGTTCTTCATTTTTATTTGGCGCCTGGGTGCGTAGTAGCACTGGCAGCCCTTACCTTCTCAAGGAGATTTCCTGCTAGTTCTGGAACTAGTATTCAAAAAACGGTGCTTCACTTCACCAAATCATTCTCAAAAATTGGTTTTGAATGTGCGGAGTTAAACGGAAGAATGGGTGCTGGTACTTCATAGCACCAGCACAAATGATTGTTACTAAATATTTACAAATGTACTGGTTTATCTTTTCCGGGTGACCACTTTTCCTCGTCCAACAAATGTTATCGCTCAGCGGCAGACGCGCCCGCATGTATCGGAAGTTTCTCGAATGTTGACGATGGTTCTATCTGCTGTATCCTGGCACCGAAGCTTCGGTAATCTGACTGCATCTGCGACGTGAATTGTATAGAACTTTCTGGAAGACACGCGGGCATCAGCGATTAATCTGGAACCGTCGATAACTCATGTAAAAAAGCTGACATGCTTGGCCGGCAGATCAGATTTTAGACGATCGCCGACTGTGTTCGCCGTTATCGTTGTGCTTTGAGTTTAGCCTGCTTTTGTGGGCACAGGTTCACCCAATAGAGAGGTGCTTTCGTAATTAACAGTTTCGCTACTGTGTTACTGACCATCACTACCACTTGGCATCTGGTGGAGGTGCTTCCCGTTAATTTACCGAGAGCCCCCCACAAGTCATGAACCAAACCCGGACAGCAAGGACAACACCAACGCCGTCCCAGACCATCGAGCAAGCCGCCGGCTACAACAGCTGCCCCCCGAGCATGGACTTCTACCTCAGAAGACCAAGAAGAGTGTGGCCAAGACAACCCAAATGGCAGCCGCAGCGTCCCCCATCATCCTGCAACAGCCCAGGGAGCCGCCGACCTTCCGCGGATCATCGTTTGAAGACCCGGAAAACTGGATGGAAAAATAGGAAATGGTCGCTGCATTGAACAACTGGAACTCTGATGACAAGCTGCGGCATGCATACTTCGCCTTAAAGATTCCGCCACGACGTAATCTGAGAACCGGGAATCGACCCTGACTACATGGGACCTGTTCTGCAACGGCTTCCTGCAGACATTTACAAGCGTCGTACGCAAAGAACCAGAGGAACCAGAGTGCAGCTACCCAATGACACCATCGCGTTCTTCACGGAGTAGATGGCCCTTCACTTCCGACACACCGACCCAGAAACGTCCGTAGAGAAAAAATTTCGCTTCTTGATGATGGGTGTCAAGCAAGGTTTCTCGCCGGATTGATAGGCAACCAACCCAACACTACTGCTCAATTTGTCTCCGAAGCCACAACCGTTGAGAAGACGCTCGATATGCGGACAAGGCAATATAACCACCGAAGCTACACCGATGCTCAAGTATTCGGCAGCGACGACATCCAAGAGGCCATCAGAGCGGTCGTTCGCGAGGAACTGCAGATGCTCTTTCCAAGATCGCAGCCTCAAGTGGCCTCAATCGCCGACATCGTTAAAGAAGAGATTCAGCGATCACTTGGGGTTACTGATGTGCAACCGCCACCGCCGCAGCCGGAAGCAATGACATACGCCGCGATCGCCCACCACCAGATCCGCGCCCACGCCAGGTTCCCATGACCCCGCAATTCCGTCGCCAGACACCGCCGCCACCATCATGGCCAATTCGCCCACCTGTCGGCCAGCCAAACGCCCCTAGCAAGGCGGACATTTGTCGCGCCCCCGACCACCGGCCGGTCTGCTACCATTGCGGAGGAGCCGGCCATGTGTACCACCGATGCCCATGCCGTGACTTAGGACTGCGAAGCTTCGCCGTCAACGCGCCACGTCCACAACTCGGGGAGTGCCCTCGTGACATCGCCAACTACCGCGCCGCCACGCATTGGAGCTCTCGACGATCGTCCCGTTCGCCGTCACCAGGGCGCTGCCTGTCGCCGCAGCGCCTACCATGCACTGGCCCAGCGCCGGATGGTCCGTCAGCCCATATCCCAAAAACTAAAGCAGCAACCGATGCAGGTGCGGTTGCCGTACGTCGAAATGCCGAAGATCCTCAGCCGAAGACAACACTTCAAGATGTAGCTTGACGACGTATAAACGAGACGACGCCAACCAAACGAAGCCTCAAAGTCAAGAATATGCCTACGAAAGACGACAAGATGTTCCAGTTTCAGGTTAACACGACGCAGCCGTGACTGAACCCAAGACCTAACTGCAACGCAAGACAAAGAACCACCGACCTTAATGTGCTTCTCGATGGCGGCGCAGTCACCGCCTTAGGAGGTAGACACAGGAGCCGAATGCACCATCGTGAGTGAACCCATCGCCGCCCAGTTGAAGAAAGTTAAGACTGTATGGAAAGGCCCTCAAATTCAGAGCGCAGGAGGACACCTAATAACGCCGACTAAAATCTGCACGGCAAGAATAACCGTTCATGACCGCACTTACCCTGCCAATTTTGTTATCCTCCAACAGCGTTTACAAGATGTCATTCTAGGCAAGGACTTTCTGAACAAACACGGCGCAATCATCGGCGCGAAGTCGATAACGCTGTCGGATGATCAAGCGATACCGCCAGAGAGCTCTCGTAGTCACCACGCTTTGAGTGTGCTAGAAGACCAAGTGCGCATCCCGCCTCACTCCACGATTGTTATTTTCGTCGGCACCGAAACACCCGTAGACGTAGAAGGCCTTATCGAGAATGTTCAACGTCTACTGCTGGATCGTTAATTTTGCGTCGCAAGAGGGATAGCTCGACTGGATGGAGGAAAATCGAAAGTGATGCTGACAAAATTGCGCCAAGAGTTCAAGCACGTCGACAAGGGCACGACGATCGCACGTGTCGAGGAAATTCTAGAAACCAGCAATGCGTTTACCCTCTCTCATTTTGCCGCATCTGGTACGACGACCATAGTTCCCGAATCAGACTTCGACATAAATCCAAGTCTCCCCGTGTGTAAGCAGGAACAGCTCAGAAGTCTTCTCCGGCGATAGAAAGACTGCTTTTCGACGCTATCAAAAATTTGGCAAACACCAGGTGCAAAGCATTGCAAAATAAGCGAAGATTGGGCTCGACCATTCCGCTAGAGCCCTTAGCGAGTTTCAACGAGAGAACTAGAATCTATCAGGCAACAATTAGATGAAACGCTGCGCTACTACATCATCCAGCCGCCGAAAAGCCCGTGGGAATTTCCTACCGCTTTTCACCGTCTGACAAATCTTATCGCTCAGGGCGAGACGCGCCCCCATGTATCGGCGGTTTCTCGAATGTTACCAACGGTTTTATCTCCTGTCCGTTGTTCCTGGGGAAGAAAAATGACGGAACCCTATGTTTCTGCGTCGATTATCGTCGACTGAACAAGATCACGAAGGAAAAATACGCCCTCCCACGGATAGACGACGAATTCGATCGGCTCTGCAATGCTAAATCTCAAGTCTGGCTACGGGTAAATTGATGTCGACGAGCGAGATCGCGAACAGACCGCCTTCATCACGCCAGATGGCCTCTACGAGTTCAAGGTCATGTCATTCGGACTTCGCTCGGCGCCTGCAACATTCCAACGCATGATGGACACAGTGTTAGCAGGAATGAAATGACAGGCCTGTCTTGTATACTTGGATGATGTCATTAACTTCGCCGGAAATTACGGCGATCACCTTAGGCGGCTTGCGACAGTACTAGAGGCCATCAAGAATTCATGGCTCACTATGAAGCCGGTAAAGTGCCGCTTCGCTTAAGATTAGCTTCTGTTCCTTGGTCTCGTCATTAGAAAATCTGGAGTCAGCCCCAAACCATAGAAAACAGCTTCCACCTCAAAGTTCCAGCAGCCCATCGACAAGAAAGCAGTGCGTAGATTCCTTGGCATGTGTGCCTGCTACAGACGCTTTGTCAAGGACTTTTCGCACATCGATGAGCCGCTCACACATCGAACTAAATATGATGTCGATTTTAAGTGTGAAGCGCCGCAGGCCGGTGCATTTCACGAACTCAAACTACAACGCATGCAGTCGCCACTCGTACTTGCGCACTTCGACGAGGAAGCCGATACCGAAATCTACACTGACGCCAGTTGTCTAGGCCTCGGTGCTTTCCTTGTCCAGAGGAAAGACGGACCTAAACGAGTGCTAGGTTCCGCTAGCCGGTCGTTGTCAAGAGCGGAAGGCAATAATTCTACGACCGAAAAATGATGCCTCGCCATCCTTTGGCTACAACTAAATTCCATCCTTAGCTATATGGCCATGTCATTCAAAGTCGTCTGCTACCATCACGCGTTGTGTTGGCTAGCGAATTTAAAAGTGGCACGATGAAGCCTCAGACTGCAAGGATATGACATCACTGTAACCCGGCTGCCTATCACGCGCCGCCATTCTGCTGCCATCGCCGCAAGACGACGAGGATGATGACGTCTTCCTTCGTATAATAAGCGCGGGATATTTAGCTGAACATTAACGAGCAGACCCGGAGTTAAAAGGCCACGCCGCGTATTTGGAAGGGAACACCGATATTGTCCCTGGGGCATTTAAGTGAGGATTGTCTTCGCTTTCGCTTCAAAACGACCTTCTGGTAAAGAAGTTCTCACCTGGTCCCGCCAACAACCTCCTTGCTGTTCCCTCAGCACTGTGTCCAGAAGTACTGCATGCCCTACATGACGATTCGACCGTTGAAGACATCGGATTCTTCCGGTCACTATCGAGGATGCAGGAAAGGTATTACTAGCAGCATCTGATCGGCAATGACTGTCAGCGACACAAGATACCACCGCCAAGGCCAGCGAGATTGCTACAGCCGATCGAGCATCCTTGCCGACCATTTCAGCAGATGCGGATGGATTTTTGTTATCCTTTCTGATGTCAATATCCGGAAATCAGTGGATCATCCCGGCCACAGACCATCTCACCCGCTTCGCTGAAACCAAAGTTCCGACGAAGGGTAGCACAGCTGAAGTAGCGAAGTTTTTCGTCGAGTACATCCTGCTGTGACATGGTGCCCCATAGGACTTCATCGCCGACAGAGGAACAGCCTTTACAGCAGAGCTTACCCAAGCAATCTTGCAATACAGCCAGACAAGCGACAGAAGGACAACTACCTACCACCCGCAGATGAATGGTCTTAACAGAGTGCATGAACAAAACCCTCACCGACATGGTAGCCGTGTACGTCGACGTCGAGCACAAGACGTAGGATGCGGTCCTGCCATACGTATCATTCGCTTACAACACTACAGTGCAAGAAACAACTCAAATGTCGTCGTTCGAGCTGGTTTACGGAAATAACCCGACGATGACTCTTGACGCGCTGCTGTCGCACATAACTGACGAAGAGAAAGAATATCGACGTCGCCGCCTATCTCCAGCACACAGAAGAAGCCCGATAGCTCGCGCACCTGCGCATCAGGAATCAGCAGAGGACCAATCACCGGCACTACAATCTTCGACGACGATACGTGGAATACGAGCCTGGGGACCATATTTGGGTTTGGACCACGATACGCCGACGAGGAGGTTGTGAGAAGCTTTTACGACGCTATTTCGGACACTACAAGATCATTCGACGTATTGGCGCACTCAATTATGAGGTCGTGCCAGACGGCATTTCGCTATCAGAGTGGCGCCGCTCACGACGTGAAATAGTTCATGTTACGCGACTTAAGCTGTTCTACCAGCGCTAATTTACTCTGGGACTTCGCATAGCTGAACTTCGGACTTTACTTTTTTGGACTTTCTCACTTTGGACATTGTCTATTTGTTGTTTTATTACTTTTGTTTAATAAGTGCCATTTTCTTTCTCGCCCTTTTGTTATGGTTGTAGCATCGGGACGATACTTTATGAGGGGGGGGGGCATTGACGCGTGTACTTGTTTACCTTTTTCAGGTGAGCGCTTTTCACAGTCTGACAAATGTTATCGCTCAGCGCTGGACGCGCCGCCGTGTATCGGAAGTTTCTCGAATGTTACCAATGGTTCTATATACTGTCTATTATCACCAAAGTTTTCGTAATCTCATTGCGTATGCGACCTGAATTGTGTGGAATTTTCTGGAAGACATGCGGGCATCAGCGAATACTCTGGAAACTTCAATGACTCATGTATGAAAACCGACACGCTTGACTGGCAGATAGTATTTTCCACGATTCCCGATTGTGTTCAGTTCAGATTCCCGATTGTGTTCAGTGCTATCGTTGTGCTTTGAGTGTAGCCTGCTTCTGATGGCACTGGTTCGCCCAATAAGGAGTTCATTTCGTAATTCACCGTTTTGCTTCTCTGTTCTTGACCGTCACTGCCACGTGACAATATGAACCTAATTTCGACGAAGCGGATGCTTGGGCTGCTAGGTAGCTTATGTGGGATTATCAGGGCTTTAAGCATTCGTCATCATGGACATGACTTCGAGACTTCTCGACTAAACTCATTCGTTGCATTCTAAAAGAAACAAAATTAAGAAAGCTATGTATCAGCCGTCATTCATCTTTCGCGCTTCCCTAGAAACACTCTGCGTTATTTAGCGCTAGCACCATGAAGCCTGTGCGTGGCCTCCGAAATGCATGGCACACCTGTGCGTGCGAACGCTGAGAAGCGCGTCATGCGGCAACCAGGCTCCTCTCTCGTGCGTCTTTCTGAACACGCTGCGCCATCTAGTAGCAGCACCGAGAAATCTATGCATGGCCTCCGAGACGAGAAGCGAGGCGCGCCGGTGCCTGTGAACGCTGAGAATCATTCCCTCGCTTGCCGCACGCCCAGTAGCATACACTCAAACGCCTATGTTGGCGAGAGGTTCATTGAATAGCGGCACATACCCAGTGCATTCATGGCGCCACTCGATAACAGCATTGGCATGAAAGCCGCGTCCATTAAAAAGCGGCAGTGAGTATTTGCCGCTGAGTATGCGGCATGCGAGGGAACGATTCTCATCATTCGCAGGCATGCTTGGCGTCTAGGATGTCACGCGTGGCCTGCTAGGCAGTGCCACTGGATTGAGGTAGCGTGTACAGAAAGAAGCGCGAGATAGCAGCCCTGTTGCTGCATGACGTGTTTCTCAGTGTTCGCACGCAGCGTCGCGTGATGCATTAGGAGGCCTCACGTAGGCTTCACGGCGGTACCAGGTCTGAGGCAAGGGACGGTACAGTGCAATGGAAGGGTGCTAACGATGTAAGCCGCATATACTGAAAGGGTGTAGTATTGTAAAACAATGGCAAAAGTGTGTGAAAGGGTGTGAGCAAGTGTGTACAAATTTAGTAAACCCTTTTTACGCCCTTTTTGGGTATAATAGCTTTCACTGTATACGGAAGTATGAACGACGAAGACAAGCCGAAGACTAAAGAATACATTGTTGCTCCAGAAGGTGAAGGGAATACATTGCTACAGAAGGTGAAGGGAAAAAGGCATGCGCCTAGGCCCGACCAAAAACGAGGCAAACCCGCAGTGGTGCCATACGTCCAAAAGCTTTCCCACAACTTGAAGAAAGTCGCTACTAGGTTTGGTGTGCCAGTTGTTTTCTCGGCACCACGCAAGTTGGCTGGACTGTGTCCGCGCATAAACCGCGTTGACAAAAAGTCAGGATGCCAGAAAAAGCACACTAGACAGTACGTCAAATGTGCGACGGGCGTTATTTACGAAATACCGCTAAAATGTGGGAAAACCTACGTTGGACAAACGGGGAGATGTGTTAATGACCGGGCCCGGGAGCATGAATTGTCTGTAATCAATAACGGTAATGCGCATTTACCTGCGCATTGCACGGTTTGCATGGAAGGCAGATGCCAGCCACTGCTGCGTGAGATAAAGATACTTGGCAGGAGTGGTGACACGTTAGCAAGAGAACTTTTGGAGGCATATCACATTAAAAAGAGAGGCACGAGTTGTATTAGTGACACGTCTGTTTTTCTGTTTGAAAATTAGTTGCAACTGTTAAAAACGTCACTGGATTCGCTCTAGGCAACGCTGATGTACGCATGCGCATTTGTTCATTCTCCCTGCCCTGCTGTAAGAACAAAATCAGTTGAAGTTCAGCGCTCAATCTGTCTTTTCGTACTCTTCCTTCCCAAGTCTTTATTTTCCTTTTTTGGCGCAACAATGTATTCTTTAGATCCCAACCAACTCGCCCAGCAACAAGTTCTACTCAAGCCGAAGACGCCGGTCTTTGAGCACGGCCTTGTGCGCCAATGTTTAGTCAGCCACCTGGACTCTCTCTATACACCCTTCTCACGGCGATCCCATGGGCTCCGCCATGTTTGATAGCGTGGTGACGTGTACATTGCTTGCCTCGGCTGGCATGGTGTTTACAAAGCATAAGGGTCGACATTGTTTTTTTGCCTGCGCACTGATAACGACATCGATGGAAGAGCGCGTAGCTATGGATTGTGTACGTAAGTTTGTGTATGCCCTCGAATAAAGGTAGTTGCGAGTTCAGCGCTGTCCTGGGTGTTCCTGCCTTCTGTCTTCGTCATATTGCGCTGCCCCTTCAAGATGTTACAACGTATGTGCATGCGCCGGTGCCACTCGGCAAACTTCTGTATCGGCAAATGTTGTAGACGGGGATTCGGTAGAAGTTTTTTTTTTTCAGCGTCAAGGTTTGGAAGCTCATTACGCCTTGTCCAAACGGCGCGGGCAGCGTATGTGGCGACTGTAATGAAAGTGGGCTCGAAATGTATTCCAAGCTCTCCAAAACTTCCGCTTATGAATAAATAAGGCTCAGTGTCTTTTGCTATTCGTTCCTTATCTGGCAAAGACTTTAAAGCGGCAGCTTGTAATTGATCTGACTCAGTAGCCTTGGTTGGTGCACATGAGATTTTTTTATTTGCAGCCTGATCGCTTGCGGGAATATTCCGCTGCGGTAGATTTATTCACATTGCGTACAAATAAGGCTTGTCACGAAGATGTTCTCTACCTGTAGTTGTTTGTAGCATTGACGTATTATCGTTAGTGACTTGTTGACTCTTTGGACCATCGCGAAATGTTCAGCTCCGAGCATTCATGTGTTGTCGCTGTAGTCGTCAACCATGCTTTGGCGCATTGCTAACGCTCACTTAGACATTTGGGCGACAGAGCAGGCGCAAGTTCGGGTGTATGCTCGGGCAGATGTGTGTAGATAACATGCAAGAAACTTACACATGCCAGGATGTGGTGCTACACCCTTTGTTACTGTATAACGAGTGGTACTCACTCTTGCCGGCGTTACGGGGCTGAAGTAAAGGTTAGTGATGCAACACTGGCGGATGAGTGAATTTATTTTTTCCCCAAGGAAAGCCGTGCATTGCGAAGGGGCCGGCAACACAAGAATTGCTTGTGCAAAAGAGGTCCTTGAACTTGATTCATTCCGTTCTTTAAGCCAATCACTATTTTTGCAGTCACTATCCGTTGGTAAAATGGTTTTACAGGCTTTGGGTTATGGTATGCTTTGCTATGGGATTACGGTGTACGGTCACTGCGCAATCCCATGGAAAAATAGAGTCAACTCTATCCTTCGATCCATTCTCGAAGTTATTGGTTATGATTTAGGATTAACTACCGGCACTGACCTTTTCAAAGCCTTAAGGTTGCCAGATTTTAACGCCCTTCTAACGGAAACAGCCATCCTGAGGCATTTATGGTCGCACAAGTACAAGGTCGAATATGTTCCTGCTCGTTATCTCAGGCCGAAAGACCGTTTTCTGGTGCCTCGCTGCTCTACCAATATGGTCAGCGCACTCGTAATTATTTCATCCCTTCCTCTCTCAATAAACTACCAACAAGTGCCTTTCGTGCGAAATCAAAGTATAAATTAAAACAAATTATCCTTCGCATTAACTTCTAATCCCTTACATGGTTGGTTCTTTCATGTATAATAAAACCCTACATGCCTTTATGGTACTGGAGCAAGTACATCAATTTATTTCATTATACACCTACTGATGTGTGTCAATAGAGCGTGAAAAGAGTACTTTTGTTTTCTTTCATTGCCTTGTTCCCTGCAGATCTCATATGTATATTCCTGTCTCTTTTTTATTCCTATTTCGATTGTTTATTGTTGCCTGTTGTCAATAGGATAATTGATGGTTTTTAAGTGAACACCTGATGTATGTTTTCTTGTTCTGTATTAAGAATACTGGGTAATGTTACTTTCCAGCATAGGCTACGTGGTTTGTTTTCATTTTGCCTCCTGATTGCTGTTTGTGTTTCTCCTATGTGTCCGTTCCTGCTAACCATGTTTCTGCATATCTTGAGGTATGCGCGATATTACATTGTGTCAAGCGCTGTCTGTCGGCTCCGCCCTTCAAGCCCAATGCGGCTTTGGCAGAATTATTATTATTATTATTATTATTATGAATAAAGGGGAAATCAGACATCCACCTGTTCGTAGCAATTGCTACAAAGGAAACCCATACGGGTTCCTCGAAAGAAAAGCCTCATAGTTGAAGAAAAATTCGTCCTGGTCCGGGACTCGAACCCGGGACCACCGCCTTTCCGGGGCAGCCGCTCTACCATCTGAGCTAACCAGGCGGCTAGCAGATGGCAGGGCCAAGTCGAATTTGTCGACAAAACGAAGCAAAGGCAAGAGTTTGACGTAGTACTTCTGCGGAAACCCGCAAGGTGGAGAGAAGTAATGAATAAAGGGGAAATCAGACATCCACCTGTTCGTAGCAATTGCTACAAAGGAAACCCATACGGGTTCCTCGAAAGAAAAGCCTCATAGTTGAGGCTTTTCTTCGAGGAACCCGTATGGGTTTTCTTTCTATAGTTTTCTTTCGAGGAACCCGTATGGGTTTCCTTTGTAGCAATTGCTACGAACAGGTGGATGTCTGATTTCCCCTTTATTCATTACTTCTCTCCACCTTGCGGGTTTCCGCAGAACTACTACGTCATATTATTATTATTATTAAATAGAGCACAGATCTCTCTACCGTTCCACATTTTGCAGTATGAATGGAGTAAAGTGCGTTGGCGATCACCCAGTTGCATTTGCAAGAGCTGATTTCATACTAGCAGTGTAAAAGCGGTAATGGCTTCGCATTCGCGCGCTTTTTCACGCTTTCGCCTCAGGCAACGCGTGGCGCACAACAGGAACCACCATCTCGGTCCTCTAGAGCAAGCTACCTGGCCATAAGGGTCTCTATGGTCTGCCCATACAACGTACAGTCTTGGTCAAAAAACTTGAACCCGCTGTGAATGGCCAGGGAGCAGCTGCGCCTCGCTATCGCGGCGCTGCCACCATCGGCGCAAGCCGCTGCTCGCTTGCGTCGAGGATAAAGAGGGCGAAGGAAGCATGTCTCTTACCCTCCAGCGTCGTTTGATAACAGCGCTCGTGAAAAACTAGTGCGACGAGCGCGGCGCGAACGCCACGGTGGCGAAGTGGAAGCCACACGACCGGCTAGCATGCCGTTTGCAGCGTATGCTGGATGAGAGGGCGGGGGTCTCTGGCGACCGCTTTCAAACGCCATACACTCAAATTTCACAGTTAGGAGTATCGTAATCATCAGTTATTGTTTTCGGGTACGAAAGTAAAGGAAGAGCGCTATGAAGAGTCCTGTGCATGCTAGAGCATGGGCACTTTGCGAGGATCGTAGTAAGATCTGACTTCAGCAGCTTAATGATATATTAAATAACATGCCACAATGGCATCTCGTACGTGCAATCATGAATGTCACAAGTAGCAAATAAATAAAGAAAGCATAAGCTTCAGCGTGGCACCTGTGTCTCTCGACGAAATCACAGGGGGGAGCATGCCTTCAAGTCATTGGGTGTGGCTTTGTCTGTGGTTGCCCCGAACAATTGCGGCTTGCCCGTGTGCTTGACTGTAAATTTTTATACTATAATTTATATATAATTTTATACTATAAATTTTTATACTATAATGCGATGCATGGGAAGCCAGGCAGTTTCGCCCAGGCCACCGCATTTACTCGCACGAAGAGCCGTAGGGGCCCCAAGACGACCGCGCAGATGGCAGAACGAACGCTGCACTAGTTTTTCACGAGCCCTGTTATCAAAGCATGCTTGAAAGTAAGAGAGACGCTTCCCTCGCTCTCTTTATCCTCGGCGCAAGCGAGCAGCGCAGCGTACCGGCGGCGGCCGCGCCGCGACAGCGGAGCGCAGCCGCTCGCCCGTCGTTCACGGCGGGTTCAAGTTTTAACGCGATAGCGTTAAGGAGCTCGTGTCGCAGAAAAGCCGGTGTCGGCGTCCGCGGCGTTGGCCGTGAGCGATAAATCTCGGCAGGCACTTCATAAATAAAAAGCAACTTCCAAGATGGGCTGGGTGGGAATCGAACCAGGGCGTCCGGAGTGTGAAACGAAGTCGCAACCACTGAGCCATGAGTTCGATGCTTGAAAGCGGTGCAAACGCGCTTCTAGTGAACGCGGTGTTGCCTTAATAACGTGCCGTAGAAAGTTATACTACGGTGTATGTCGGTAATTATGAGCATGTAACTTACAGAAGTCGCATTTACACGAGTAGCGAAGTCCGTTTCCGCTACATTTCTTCTGCGCTTACCGCACACGCAGAGCCATCTTGCGGCAAACACAGAAGACCCCCTCCTCTCAATCTACGGCGCTGCCCCGACAGGTGGCGCGCCAGGCGCGCATTGGGGCTGTGCGCGGACCGGTGCCAGGGGCGTCGCGGCCCCGACTCCCTCTACCCTGACGACGCTTCGCCGTGCTCCCACGCGGGTTGCAGAATCAAGCGCCGTTCCTTTCTTTAGATTACTATCTATCTATCTCTCTGCCCGTGCCGATCACGACGTTTGGCTGGCGTAGATCGTTTCCCCCTCCGAGACACGAGTTCTTTGGTTCGTTCCGTTTGCTCAGGCGCACGTTTCGTTGCCGCGCCGAACGCTGCGTTGCTCGACGCTCTCCGTGTGATAGGTGGGCGCAAAGTCCGATGCGGGGCGCCTCGTAAGTGATCCCTGCGCCGTAGCGCATTGTCTTACACCTATAGGCGGGTCGATGGGAACGCTGTCGCGTTCTACTCTTGAAGGCGAAGCTTAAGCGTCCTCCAATTTTTTTACCAGGACTATACATATACCTTCCTGCGTAAGAATATCCGCTTGAATAATTGACGCTATCCTTTTTTTTTCAGTTTCAGTATAAAAATAAAGTCGCAGTTCTGCCCGAAAGGCGAAACATCGGTTGAGATAGCAAATTAGTGGACTGCATACGAAGTAGTTTTATCAGCCGCATACGCGCGGAAGCATTCGCTTACTTATTGACAAGCATGTTGCCACCGCGCAGAAGCAAACTTGAACACATCACACTCGATGAGCGCGGACAGTTGCTGTCAAAACGCTGGTGTGATGAAGCGCGGCGGCAGTAGCCAGCGACGTGACCGTGCAGTCTATCGCTTCAACGCAAGAGCGACAAGAAAATAGCGCGCACAAAGCCGTCTGCCAATCCCTTTCAAGATACGGCCATAGAGAAAGAAATTCAACAAGAGGGGACACTCTTCAAAAACTGGCAACAGGAAAGACGTCACGCCTAGTTTCAACAACATCCGTTAGTTGACGCGAGCATCAGAAAAAAAGAATGTGAAATAAACTTCCAGACAACGTTTTATTTTTTTTATTCCTTCCCACTAAAGGCGAAAAAGTTTTGCGTGTAAATGAACTTATACTTTGCAACTTCTTGTTGCGTTGCCTAGCAACAAGCTAGCGGCACGCCAGACGCGCGTGCATGCGTCATACGCCAGACAAGCCGCAGGAGTGAGCGAGGCCGGCTGCGCATGTGAAGCTCGCGTGCTCGGCGAGCCGTCTCTTTTCGATGTAGCCCGTTTTTTGGGCTCCCGGCGTTCTCTTGTGTTCCGTCTGCATTTCGACACGGCACCGCTGCACTACTGGACAACAACAAGGTGAGGAATTTTGTTTGACAGTCTGCGACGCACTTCAAGTACATTTAGGCTTACTGCACAAAACTGAACCTATATAGTGACGCAGTTATCGAAAAACAGCTCCGCAGTCCAAGCCTAGTTAATATGAGTTAATTACTCGTACTGGGAGATGTTTGCGACGCTTTCTATGACCCCAAGCATAATTATAACTTATTTCGGTAGTTTTTGGGCACGCTCGCCGCACCTGGCTTTCTGACGAAAAGCACCTTGGCCGTGTGACGCAGTTTCCCGTGTACTGAATCTTACCGGGACAAGTTTTGGCGCTTTCTGTGACCCAAGACATTATTGTAACTAATTTCACTACTTTTTGGGGTACTTTTCAAGCACAGTGGCCGCACTCAGCGTAGTGGCGCAGTTAGCGAAAAGCAGCTCGGCTGTGTGCCGCAGTTAGTTTCGCGTGTACTGAATCTTACTGGTAGAAGTTCGTGACGCATTCTCTGACCCGAAAAAGTATTGTGATTTATTTGGTAACTTTTTGGGATATCTTGAGGCTTGCTCGCCGCGCCTGGGGTTGTGAAGGTGTTAGCAAAAAAGCAAGCCGGCCATAGTGAGTTAGTTTTGCGTGTACTGAATTTTAGTGGGACAAGTTTGTGAGCATTTTATAGCCCTGCAACAACATATACCTTATTTCAGTACTCCCGTCTCGAAAACGCGACGAGCGATTGCCGAGAGTGATAACACGGGAGTGTTGCATGCGCCGGCAGGACGCGTAAAAGATAACACGGAGGAGCTCAAGAACATGACATTAATGTATTCTGAGCGACTGAAAACAGGCTTTGCACCCACGAGTCTGACTTGAGTGCGATTAGAAGGCATTCTGTGAGCGTGTAACATGGTCTGGCTGAGCCTATGTTGTAGCCACCTTTGTGTACTTGGCGTACCATCGTGTCGACTGAGGCCAAGTTGTTTTGAAAACGCGCAGTCCCCCGTGTATTTGTGCACTTAAAGTGCAGGAAATAATGCCCGGGAGAGGAGGGGTGCTTGAGATCGGATGTTCAGATTTTATGGCATTGTTTGGGAGGAGTCTTTACTGCAGAATGTACGAAAAAGTGAATTTATCTGTAATGCCGCTCATTCACCACTTACGCACGTTTCGCCTCTATACGCAATACTCCTGTTAGGTCAATATACCGAAATGATACATGCTTGTAATTTACTTTCTTTCAGCTGATGGCATCCGGTGGAGCATCGTACGGCAACGACTGCTGCTTACCTGGTGCCACAACTTTGGATGAATGCAGAAGCCCGGAACGAGCATTTATATAGAGCAAAATAAACATTTCATCATTTCAGAAGGAGTCTTTCGTTTTCTTTATGAAATTGCACCTGACAGATTCGGCGCAGTCTTGTAAAGGTCAATCGCAATCATTTCTACTTAATAATGAAACGATTGCGCGCCAAGGCCACGCGAGGTTCAGCAGAAGCGAAAAAAAGAAATGAATGCCGCACCAAGCAGCGGAGCCGGCGCGGCGTGTACCAACTGGTGTTCAAAACGCGCGCGCCCAAAACCGAAACCGGAAGGAGTCAACAACATCCGCTTGGTGTGCTACAGTCAATTCGGCCGCTGGGCTCTATGGGAGTGTCCGCTCTTGTTGAAATTTCTTTCTCTATGATACGGCCAGCGCGCGTCACCGCACTTGTTGGTGACGTCGAAGCCGCCCCTGTGCATCCCGCGCTGCCTTCCCATTTATATATGGCGCGAGAGATTGGGCCGCGATCGTCAGGTGCCCTTGCCCTCTCTACACGGCGCGGACACAGGGCGGGGTGCGCAGCCCCGAGTAGAACGCCACAACCCCCCCCCCCCTTTCCTACTCACGGCGGACATTGTACTCGTCGCACATGGCTTCCCGCGCGGGCGTTAGGGCCACCCGGAAAGAGGTGCCTCCACCCCCCCCCACCCCCCCTGAGCCTTTCGCTTTGCGGAAGACGGTGCGCACGCTCTCTTTCGTGCGCGAGGCGGCAATTTTATCGCCCTTGGACTTTACATGGAACCTCATGGCGACGGCAGAAAGGCGCTTGGAGTGTCCATATAATTGCTATCGCCATGAAAACATCTGTTTTGCGAGCTTCCTTGCCTCTCCTTGACTCGTATTTCAAACGCAGAATATTGTGCGGGGGCAGTTCCATATCCACACTATCTGGATCGGAGGCTTTCTATTTCATTGCAGTTGCCCTTTACAAATATCGCTCTGAAAAGCAGATAATACAACGGAACAATATGCGAGTCGTTCCTCAGCGAAGGAAACAAAAGCACTCGGACAAAATTACTTACCAGGCTGTAATTTTGTACAAACTTCTCGAAGTTGTTCATCTTATGGTCCTCGTCTGGTACTAGCTGGAAGGCTGCCTCCTTCAACGTCTTGCCGCCCATGCTCAGTATCTCGTAGGCGAACAGTTCTTCAATGGGAGCGCTTAGCTGAAATTGAGGGGGGAAAAAGAAAGCCAGACAAAGTTTTGCCAAAGCACATTTGTTTTCATGCGTTTTGAGACGCTGAACGACTATTTACGGAACCTGCTCTGTGAGTTTAGTCGCTGCGGCCTTACGCTGCTAAGCAGGAAATCGCGGTATCAATCCCCGGCCTCAGCGGCTGCATTTACATGGACGGCGAAATGCGAAACACCCGTGGACCGTCCATTTGGTGCTCGTTAACGAACCTCCGATGGACAAATTTGATTGCGCGGCCGAAACGTCAGTTCGGTGCACCATTGAATAATCTTGCTGGTGGGCTATACGCATTTCTTAGGCGGTTAGACAGGGTGTCCCACGTAACTTTAGCCCAAATTTAAACATATGCATATGCCAGGTACCTGGACAGAACAAAGGTAATGTTGTTTGCCGTCGCTTGCAGATACTTAAATTATTTTTTTATTCCACCTAATTCACCATTGACCCTCCAGAGTCTGTGAAGGAGTACGTTTACCTAGGCCAATTACTCACAGGGGACCTCTGATCATGAGAAGGAAATTTACGGAAGAATAAAAATGGGTTGAGATTCATACGGTGTACATTGCCAGATGCTGACTGGATGTTTACCATTATCATAGAAAGTAAAGGTGTACAATCAATGCCTTCTACCGGTGCTAATATATGGGGCGTAAATTTAGAGACTTACAAAGAAGTTCGAAAACAAGTTCACCGCTCAAAGAGCGATGGAACGAAGATTGCAAGGCATAAAGTTAAGAGACAGGAAGAGGGCGGTGTGGATGAGAGAGCAAGCGGGGTTAGCCGACATTCTAATTGATATTGCTACGAAACAGTATTTACGATGACGAAGAGGCGAGCAGTGTTAAGACGACGACGACGACGACGATTAGAGGCTAGCGCGGGCTGTTGCCTCCTGGCCAAGTGCGGCGTATTTCTTCGTAAATATACTTGTATATAGCTTTTCGTCTACGTCTTCCTACGTGACATATCTGGTGGAGGTGGACGTTCCCTGTACCTCGTTACGGAGCATCGCAGTGGACGGTACGTCGAGCCTTCCTTCATGGCTCCCGCCGACGAAAACTCGACTCCGCCGGCTCCGACACCTGCTGCCACTTCGACGACTACATCACTCTCCCCGCTCCCCGTGATCCTGGCGTATTCTCGGGCAAAGATGGGGAAGACGTCGAGGACTGGATCAGCCTGTACGAACACGTCAGCCGCTATAACCGGTGGGACCCTTCTATCATGCTCGCCAACGTAGTCTTTTACCTCGGTGGCACACCTAGAGTTTGGTTTCGGACGCACGAAGATGAGCTCACCAGTTGGGATTCGCTTAAGCAAAAGCTCCGAGACGTGTTCGGCAACCCCTACGGTCACCAACTTGCCGCGCAGAAGGTGCTTTCCGGCCGTGTGCAGACGTCAACAGAGTCCTACGTCACGTACATTCAGGACGTCTTGGCTCTGTGCCACAAAGTTGAAGCACACATGACTGAGTCAGACAAGGTTTCCCACATCATCAAAGGCATTGCCGATGACACCTTCGACTTGCTCGTTTTCAACAACGTGGCGACGGTGGATGCAGTTATAAAAGAGTGCCGCCGTCTGGAACTCGTTAAAAGCCGACATGTCGGCCAGCAGTTTGCCCGTCTGCCCCACACCCCAGCGACATCTTCCTGTGCTGATGCTCCTCGTCCCAACAACACTGGCGATGTTATCAGGATCGTGCGGCGTGAGATCGAGGCCGCCTATCCGGCTGCCTTCGACTCCAACCCCTCCAATGCACCTACAGTCACGGTTTCCCTGATCCAGGCAGTTGTCCGCCAGGAGTTCGCAAACATGGGTCTTCACACCATCTGCTCGGCCCATCGCCCTGATACCCAGCCGCCTTCATCGATTCCGCCCCGTCCCGCATCTTCTTACCACTCACGTATCCGCAACCCATCTGAATGGCGTGCTGCTGACGACAAGCCCATTTGCTTTCACTGCCATCGAATCCGGCACATCTCTCGGCACTGTCGCAGTCGCTGGAGTTCCCCGACCCGGCCTACTCATACTGCCTACTCTCGCCCCCCTGGTGGCCCTTCTCGTCCCTATGCCGCAGGCTCCGATAATGCCGCCACTGATTCTTCTGCGCCGAACCGCCCCTATTCTCGTTCACCTTCGCCCCAAGGACGACACTCGCTCTCCCCAGCCCCGTCGCTCCTATTCGCCGACTCCTTTCGAACGCCGCTCCCAGCCGGAAAACTAGACGATGCAGCGCCTCGAGGTGACGCTGCATTGCTCCCTACGCCGCCAAATCCTCTCCTGACGTTGCCCACTCATCTGAACCTTCTTGGCATGTAAGTCGACGGTGTTTCTGTGTCTGCTCTTTAGACACTGGGGCGCATTTGTCGGTGATGAGCGCTGACCTTCGTAACCGGCTGAAGAAAATAATCACGCCCACCAAGACGCCTGCTGTCCGTGTCGGCGATTGCGGAACAGCCCCCGTATTTGGTATGTGTGCAACCCGCATCTCCTTTGCCGATCACTCCAATATCGTGCTATTCACAGCCATCGCCCACTATCCCCACGACGTCATCCTCGGTTTAGACTTCCTCTCCGCACATTCTCCTCTCATCGATTGTTCCGCCAGTACTCTCCGCCTTGACCTGCCTGTTCTGGATCCCGCTGAACCACACCCCAGTCGCCTCAGTTCCGTCGACTTCTTTCGCTTGCCACCTTCGGCACTGACTTACGTTGACTTAGTGTCATCCTCACCAGTCCCCGACGGTCACTACATCGCGGCTCCTATGCAAGACGTCCTCCTTACACACGGGATCACAGTACCTCATACAGTTTTATCTATTACGAAGAATTGCGTCTGCCTGCCAGTGGTCAATTTTGGCTTCACGACACAAGTGCTGCCACGCTGGACGTCTCTGGCCCAGCTTTGCTCATTCGAGGATCACTCAGTAGCATCTATTGCAGTAGACGACAATTCAGCCGATCCTCCTCTACCATCACAGTCGGCAACTTGAACCATCGCCGACTTACAGAAAATTATTGTGCCCGACATGCCGTCCGAGCATGCTCGTGAGCTCTACCGCGTTCTGTTTTCCTACCACGATATTTTTTACTTTAACGATCGTCCTTTGGCCCAAAGTACAGCTGTTAAACATCGCATTAATACCGGCGATGCTCCTCCTACTCGTCGCCGCCGTATCGAGTGTCACCGGCTGAGCGTCAAGTTATTCAGGCCAAAGTTGGCAAAATGCTTGCCAAGAACATTATTGAGCCGTCATGCAGGCCAAGGGCGTCATCTGTTATACTGGTAAAAAAGAAGAATGGCTCATGACGCTTTTGTGTGGATTATCGGCACCTTACCAGGGTTACCAAAAAGGACGTGTATCCACTACTAAGGATTGATGACGCCCTCGACTGCCTTGACGCCTTCACTGTGCTGGCTATTTCTCCTCTATTGACCTTCGCTCCGGCTACTGGCAGATTGCCGTGGACGATCTCGACCCCGAGAAGGCTGCTTTTGTAACACTCGACGGTCTTTATCAATTCAAAGTGATGCCGTTCGGTCTATGTAACGCTCCTGCCACTTTTTAAGGCATTTTCTTATGGGGTTGTACGTGCCAAAACCCCTTTCTGATTATGAGGCACGCCGTAGTGGAGGGTTCTTTAACGTGCACCTAAATCTAAGTACACGGGTGTTTTCGCATTTCGCACCCATCGAAATGCGGCCGCCGTGGCCGGGATTCGATCCCACGACCTCGTGCTCAGCAGCCCAACACAATAGCCACTGAGCAACCACGACGGGTTTTTCAAGGCAGGATGGACTCCCTTCTTCACGCTTTCAAATGGTTCACGTGCCTGTGCTACTTTGGACGACGTTATAGTATTCTCCCCAACATTCGCTACGCACCTCGAGCGCCTCTCAGCAGTCCTGGACGTTTTTCACCGAGCCGGTCTGCAACTCAATGCATTGAAGTGCCAATTCGGCCGTCTCCAGATTACCGTCCTTGGAAATCTCGTTGACTCGAACGGAGTGCAACCGGACCCAGTCAAGATCCACACTGTTACGCACTTCCCTGTTCCGAAGTGTTTCAAGGATGTGCGCAGTTTCATCGGCCTTTGTTCGTACTTCCGCCGTTTCGTGAAACATTTCGCGGCCATATCACGACCACCAATCGAGCTTTTGAAAAAAGACGCCCCTTTCCAGTGGAGCGATAACGAGGCCTCTGCATTCTCGCATCTAATCGACCTTCTCACAACGACTCCCGTTCTGGCCCATTTCGATCCTTCTGCGCCTACCGAAGTCCGGACTGATGCCAGCGGTCAGGCAATTGGCGCAGTACTGGCACAACGCCAGCGCGGCCACGACTGCGTTATCGGTTACGCCAGCAGGCTCCTCTCACCCGCGGGTCGCAACTGTTCCATCACTGAGAATGAGTGACTGGCCCTAGCTTCGGCGGTTGCGAAGTTCCGCCCATACTTATATGGCCGACTCTTTTCCGTTGTCACAGAGCATCACGCGCTTTGCTGGTTATGCTCACTGAAAGATCCTACGGGAAGACTTGGTCGCTGGGCCTTACGCCTCCAAGAATATTCGTATTCTGTCACCTAAAAATCGGGGAGACTACACAAGGACGCTGACTGCCTGTCTCGCTACCCGGTAGACGAGCCTGACGGCGCCGACAGTAGTACTGCCAACGGCATTTTCTCTGTGTCTGCCTTCGCTAACATCACCGCTCAACAGTACCGAGACCTTTCGCTGCGAACACTTATCGAGCGTCTGCGCTCTACACCTGCCGACGCATCCGTTCGCCGATATGTCGTCCAGGGCGGCAATCTGTACTGAAGGAACTTCCTCCCTGACGGATCTGATCTTCTTCTTGCCGTGGCAAAACATCTACGACAGACTGTGCTATTTGAAGTGCATGAACCACCCACTGCAAGACATCTTGGGGTAACCCGCACGTAAACCGCGTCCGCCGCCGCTTCTATTGGCCTGGTCTCGCTCGCTCCGTCCAACGCTATGTTGCTGCCTGTGATCCCTGCCAGCGTCGAAAAACACCTCAGGTGCTACCTGCCGGTCATCTCCAGCCGATCACCGTCCCTGTGGAACCGTTCTCTTGTGTTGGATTTGACCACCTCGGTCTCTTTTCCACGTCATCCTCTGGGAACAAATGGGTAGCGGTCGCAACTGATTACGCCACCCGATACGCTATGACGCGGGCTCTCCCTATAAGTTGCGCCACTGACGTCGCGGACTTTCTCTTGCGTGACATTATCTTGCTTCATGGCGCCCCGCGACAGCTGCTTACTGACCGTGATCGTAACTTCCGCACGAAAGTTATCGCCGACATTGTGCGTTCCTGCTCCATTCAACACAAGCTGACTACCTCATACCATCCTCAAACCAATGGCCTGACAGAGCGGTTAAACCGTACTCTTACCGATATGCTGTCCAAGTACGTTTCCAAGGACTACCACGACTGGGGCATTGCTCTTCCTTACGTCACATTTGCGTAGAATTTTTCCCGGCATGACACCACCGGATTTTCTACATTTTATCTACTGTACGGTCGCGAACCGACCTTGCCCCTACACACGGCACTTCCTCCTGCTGCGATCTCAACAATCGAGTATGCGCGCGGCGCCATCGCCCTCGCCGACCATGCACGCCAGCTTGCCCGTGCTCGACTGACGGCCTCGCAAACCACTCAGCAGCGTCAGTACAACGCCCGCCACCGTGACGTACGGTTTTCGCCTGGTGCGCTCGTGCTCCTGTGGTCGCCCTCTCGCCCCGTCGTACTTTCAGAGAAGCTTCTTTCGCGATACACAGGGCCCTACCACGTGCTGTGCCAGATGACGCCTGTGACGTACGAAATTGCTCCTGTGAGTTCAACCTCGTCTTCTACTCTGGCATCTAGTGATGTCGTGCACGTCAGTAGGCTCAAGGCCTACTAAACTGCTTCTGGGTCCGGCCTTTAGTCGCTCCGGGACGGCGCTTTTGCCGCCGGAGGTAGTGCTACGAAACAGTATTTGCGATGACGAAGAGAGAGCAGTGTGAAAACGAAGACGACGATTAGAGGCTAGCGCGGGCTGTTGCCTCTTGGCCAAGTGTGGCGTATTTCTTTGTAAATATACTTGTACATAGCTTTTCGTCTGCGTCTTCCTACGTAACAATATTAAGGGCATGGAATGGATCCGGCAGGCCACGTAATGCGTA
The DNA here is from genome assembly GCF_050947875.1 of Dermacentor variabilis. Lineage (NCBI taxonomy): Eukaryota > Metazoa > Arthropoda > Arachnida > Ixodida > Ixodidae > Dermacentor > Dermacentor variabilis. The sequence goes on along the minus strand of NC_134573.1, from coordinate 75,465,581 downwards.
AGCTGGGTAACAGATGGACCATTGGGATTACAGGATGGTTGCCAAGATAAAGGAAGCGCAGTCGAGGACGACAGAAGACTAGATGGGGGGATGGATGGATGGAAAAACTTTATTTTCGTCAGAACGCATGTGCGGACGATTCCGTGCTAGATGGCCATCAGCTCATGGCTGACGGCGACCTGGGTGGCCCACTCCACGGCCCTGGTCTGGACGACCGGGTCTGAGCTGGCCAACACGGCCTCCCACTGCTCGAGAGAAGGATCACGCATAATATCCGCCGGTGGCGGCGCTATGCTACAGCTCCATAATATGTGGTCATAGGTGGCCAGTTCCTGGCACCATTTGCATTCCGGCTGAACGTCCGGGTAGATTTTGTTTAACACGTATGGGCTATAGAAAGATCTCGTCTGCAATCTTCGCCAGACGCTTTCCTGCGCCTTCACCAATTGCTTGTCCGGTGGAGGGTAAATTCTCCGCTCAAGTTTGTAATGGTTAGTAATGTCGTGAAAGGACACCAGCCCATCTCTCGTGGACCTCCCTGGAACGTCCGGCTCACCTGCTCGGCTGACGAAACCTCGAGCATTCATGTGAGCCGCCTCGTTCCCAGGGTTCCCAGAGTGGGCCGGTACCCAGACAATTTCTACCTCCGTAGTCCCTCGCCCCGTGGCCCGATTTAGTAATCCTGCCGCTGTGGCAGAGATTCTGCCCCTCGCCAAATTTCGGATGGCTGTTTTAGAGTCGCTGAAAATCAGGTCAGCTTCAGTATTACCTATAGCTAGCGCTATCGCCGCCTCCTCTGCAGTTTCTGAGGAGCGGGTTTTGACTGATCCAGAGGTGAGTAAGCGTCCCCGGCCGTCCACCACCGCAACTGCAAATGCGTCCTTGTTCTTATACTCGGCGACATCTACGTAGACTGCCCCGTTGTACTTCCCGTACTTAGCATGTAAAGCTCTGGCTCTTGCCCTCCTACGGTTCTCGTGATGTATCGGATGCATATTTTTAGGTAAAGGTTTTATGTACAAGCCCTTGTGCATTTCTCGCTTCACCTGAATTTTCATGTCCCCAGCTGGAGGATCAACTCCAATGCCGATCCCTTCCAATATATCCCTCCCTACTTTCGTTTTGGAAAGTCTACTGAGTTGCATCGCCAAGTGTGCCTCCCGCAGTTCTTCCAAGGTGTTGTGCACCCCTAATCCCAGCAGCCTTTCGGTAGAAGTATTGTTAGGCAACCCAAGGGCCGCCTTATACGCCTGTCTAATCATAGCCTCCACCTTGCCTTTCTCCGTCGCGTCCATCTTCATATAAGGCGTCGCATACACTATTCTACTGAGCACAAACGCCTGTACCAGCTTACACAAGTCCTTTTCCTTGACGCCTTGTTTACGATTGGCGACTCTCCTGATAAGTCTCACGGTAGCATTGACAGTATTTTTGAGCCTTTCCAAGGCCTCCCTATTCTTCCTGTTAGTCTGCAGATACAGCCCCAGGATCCTGATCGTTTGGACCTCAGCGACCGGTGCACCCCCCACTTTCACCTTCAGCGGTGGTGGCGGCACATAGTGCCTCGCATGTATCCCTCTTGGTTTATGCCTAAGCACAAAAAGCTCGGACTTGGGCTGAGAACACGAGAGTCCTGCCTCCCCCGCTAGCTCCTCCACAATATCCACTGCCTGTTGTAAAGTTTCCTCCAATTGTGCGTCGCTTCCCCTTGTTACCCACAGAGTAATGTCATCCGCATAAAATGTATGTTTAAGTCCCGATATCATTGCCAGCCTGGGCGGTATCTTGATCAAGGCGAGATTAAACAAGAACGGCGATAAAACCGACCCTTGTGGTGTCCCCCTGCCCCCAACGGGAAAGGATCCGATTTAAATTCTCCGACTACAATCTCCGCAGTCCTATCCTCCAGAAATGATCTGATGTATCGGAAGGTTCTACCCCCCGGTCCTATGTCCGATAGGTTCCTTAATATTGCCTCATGGGTGACATTGTCAAAGGCCTTTGTAAGGTCGAGCCCCAAGATAGCCTTGGTGCCCGTGCCGTACCCAGGATCAACCACGTCCTTTTTGAGCTGTATCATGACGTCCTGCGTTGATAAATTAGCCCTAAAGCCAATCATCGTTTTAGGTATCAACTCCTTGTCCTCCACATAACCCTGAAGCCTGTTGAGGACCACATGCTCCATCAATTTGGCCAAGCAGGACGTCAGCGAGATGGGTCGAAGATTCTCAATACAGATCTTCTTCCCTGGTTTAGGAATAAATGTAATCCTAGCATGCTTCCACTCTGCGCGGATCTCCCCGGCCGCCCAATATTTGTTCATCAAGTCCGTGAGCGCCCCCACTGACTTGAAATCCAGGTTCCTCAGCATTTTATTAGTGACCCCGTCCGGACCCGCTGCCGACGTAGTACGAAGCTGCCCCATTGCAAACTCCACCTCCGCCACCGTAAAGTCCGCATCTAATTCGAGGTTTTCCTCTCCCGAGTAATCCGGCAAGAAACCGCCCGCCTCGCCGTTTATGTAACGACTTCGGAGTTCTTGAATGAACTCCCCAGTCGTGCCTTGATACTGATGAACTAACCTAGCCATTTGACCCTTCTGCGCCGATTTGGTTGCCGCCGGATCTAAAAGGTGCCTCAACAACTGCCATGTTTTTTTGCATCCGAATTGCCCATTCATCCTGTCACAAATCTGCCCCCATTGTTTGCACTGCAAGTCCAACGTGTAGGTTTCGATTTCTCGTTCTAGCTTGGCCACCTTCCTACGGAGGACCCCATTATGCTTTTGTTTCTTCCACCTCCGAAGGAGACTCGCATGCGCTTCCCACATGTGTAACAGTCTAGAGTCCGCCGTAAAACCTTCCTCCACCGTCGGAACCTCTTCTGTGGTACCCTTCACGTCCTGCTTGAGCGCCTCAACCCAGGCTCCCAAGTCCTCGATTTCCCCGCTCACTGTGTCTTTCCTGACTTTCCGAAATCTGTCCCAATCCGTCACTCTAGTTCCTTTTACCCTGTCTTTGTGCTTAGCAGTACGAAATACCGTGGAAAGGATATAATGATCACTGCCCAGTGGCTGTCCCGTGTTTACCCACTTTGCATCCCTAATACCTTTAACAAATGTGAGGTCCGGAGATGTGTCTGTGCTAACGCTGTTGCCTATCCTCGTATGATCGAGCGGGTTATTCAAAGTTGTCCATTGTAGGTCCTGAGCTACCCGCCAAAGCCTATTTCCCTTTGGAGTGGCTCGGATGTAGCCCCACTCCGGATGAGGCGCGTTGAAATCTCCAACCACGATGAGTTGAGCCCTAGCCGCTAGCCGTTGCGTCTTTATCAATAGGTCTGGCAAGCCCAGCCCTTTATCTTTAGGAGAAGAATATACATTAAGTACAAAGAGACTCTTATCGTCCTTTCTTTTGGGCAGAACCTCTAGCAGGACGTAGTCCTCTCTGCTGCTATCTATGGTATGCTGAATCGCCGTGGCGTTGCGATGGACTAGCACGGCCGTGAAGACGCTCGATACACCCCCCCGATCAATCTCTGGCGGTGTAAATGCCTTAAATCCCGGTAATTTCACCCAGCCACTAGCCTCTTGCAAAGCTATAATGTCAGGCTTACTGTCCAGATTTTGTATGTGCAATTGCAGGTTCCCCCGCTTGCGACGGAAGCCCCTGCAGTTCCACTGCCAAACCTCAATTTGCTGGCGAGGGGCCATGATTAGGCACCAGGTTCACTAACATCGGCGCTTGGCCGACTACGGGAGGCAATCTAGCCTGTAGCGTAGCATTGAGCTGTTGAAGCATGCCCATAACCTGTGTTTGGAAAGCCCGCATATCATTGGTGAAGGCGTCAAGACGCTCCTCAATCTTGTCTAGTCTGGCTTCGATCCTGTCGACCCGAGCTTCCAACCTATCCTGTCTTTCCTCCTATTTTCCTATTCTGTCCGCAAGGGCAGACATTTCCCCCCTAAGACTAGTGACTTTAACGACTGGCTGCGGCGTGTCCGCCGTTGAAGTTTCTGCCACTCTTTTTGCATTAGCTCCATCATCCGCCGATGGCGGCCTCTTAAGCTTCCCCCGATTCTCCACCTCCATAGCTGTGCTCTCGCTCTCGCGAGAAGCAGTCGCCTGTGCCGCTTTCAGTGGGGCCTGGACCACCGGCGTCTGTACCCTTTGTCCTTTGTCGCTTTTAAGCGCGCGTTCCATCTCTGCTATCCTGACTTCCATCTTTTTAATCGTCTCAGCCTGCTGCTGCACCTGCCTTTGTAGCTCCTTCTCTCGAGCAGTCTCACTCTGGGAGGCCACGTAGGGCCAGCTCACCTTTTTTCTCGTGGCACTGGGACTTCTTCCATGACTGGAACCCTGTTCTCCTTTGCCACGCTCGGGTCCGGGCAGTGGTGGGAAGGAAGTGGACCGGTCCCTGCTCTTGTTATCGTCTCTCGCACCGCTGGATGACCGCTTCCTGGGCCTCGAGCGCCGCTCCTCCTTGTCAGTTTGGCCGTTGTCCTCACTTGCCTGCTGCAGGCCCGTCGGCTGCTTACGGGCTAGACGAAACTTGCAGTTCCGGCTCCCCGTGTTGTGCGCCCCATGGCACACGATGCAGTCCGGAGTGCAGGTCAGCGGCTCTCCTTCCGTTGGCGCAGGATGATCCTTTCCGCAACGGCGACACAGATTAGTCTTCGGACGATAACAAACGTCCGCCCGATGTCCCACTCGTCTGCAGTTATAGCAGGTCTCGACTAACTCTCTGTACGGAATCACCGCGTACAAACAGTTCCAGTAAATAACCTGCCAGGGAACATGCTTCCCCCCGAACGTTATCTGAATCGCCTTCGACTTTCCCAAAGGTCTGGCATCCAAAATTTCTATGCCGTCATTCCTCTTCAAGAATCCCGCCCGAACTTCTGCCAGTGGGCATCCGTTGTACGCGTTGTAAATGACTCCGCGCACAGAGTTCTCCGGCGCCGCCACGTACGCCGAAATCTCAAGGTCATGACCGCTCAGCTTGAGCGTCTTTACATTCGCATATGCCCCACAGCGATGCATACACGGCGTGCTCACCGTCATCGTGTTATTTGTCTCGTTGACCCGCACCAGGTCTTCCTCCGCCGCAGTCGCATTCGTCAGCTCCGCTGCCGCTCTCAAGGCATATCCGAGTTCCCTCGACGTCACCATACTCAAGTCCCAATTCTTGGGTCGGCACACAACCTTGAAGTCCTTGGCTGGCATCTTCAGAAACGGTCCCCGTTTCTTCCACACCGGCGCTTTTCCGCGCTTGACTTGTTCTGCTCCGTGCGTCTGGCGCCCGTCGCTGCCCGCCTGCTTCTCGCTAGGCCTACTCTCGGGATTGTTCCCGTATACAGATTTCTTGAATCTATCTTGAGCCCGCAAAACCCAGGCCCATTCTCCCGCCTCGAACTCTTCGGGCGTTATAGTCTCTCCCTCAACGGAGTACTCCATTGTCTTCAGCCTCACAGAGGCCCACAACCACAAGTCACCGTCCCGGAGCCCGGTGCCGTCGGCGGCGGCTCGGCCTAATGATGAGGCCTAACTTTGCCGCGCGGTGGTTGAGCACGAAAAGCGTGGAAAAACCCCTAAAAAGGGGGCAAACTTGCCGAAATTAGGTGTCCGCAGGGAGAGGGCAACTTCCTGTGGACAACCCCACAAAAAGCAAGTCCACAGCACAGGGAGTTCCACCGAAAAACGGTCTCAAAGCGGGAGCCCATGCGAAGCACGTCCGCAATCTTCGACTTCGTCGTCGGATGAAATTAGGGAATTCGCAGGTGCGAGTTGGAATCGGTTGACGCAGGACATAGGCAACTGAAGATCGCAGGAAGATGCCTTCGTCCTGCAGTGCACATAAAATAGGCTGGTCACAACAATACATGAAACGGCCGATCGCAATAAGGCGGAGTGTTGTGGGCACCAGCCCTCTCAACCGTAGCCTTCGCAGTGCAAGGCATTGAAGAAAAAGCGGGAGCACCACGAAATGGATCAAAGGCGATCATTGGTTGCCAATAACTCCGCTTCGGCTGAACGCACTGAGGTACTTTCTGCTCCAAAGTAATTCTGAAATAGCTTTGTTTAACGTTGAATGCATTTCTCGGCGTCGCTAAAAGAGGTGCAGGGCACGTTTAACATATAAGGTGCTAAATTTCTCTAAGTCTGTACATGAAAAAAGACGTAGCTTGCCAAAGAATACATTCTAATGAGATGTTCACACTCATTGGTGATTACATTGTATTAAAACAATAATCACCACCTGTCGTACTTGCGTTTCTTTTCTTTAAAATACCATCCTGGCTGCTTTCCTGTCAGGGATGGCATATCACGCTGATAACACGCATACCATTCATTACATGGAAGCACCCGGCGCGCAACGTTAGAGAAAGGAAGGGCACGTCGCCTGAATTGCCTTTGTAGACTAGACAAGCTCGAAATGGTGCAAACTCTTCTTAGAGTCTACAAGAAACTAAGTGATAAGTATAACGCTAACGGCAGTGGACAGTAACACATGAGAGGGTGGTAAACAAAGTCATAGATGTAAAATCTGGATGGGTACGGGGACGCGCAAGCCCGCTACAAACTTTTATGGACCAAGAAAAATGAAATCAGATTAGAAACTCTTCACGATAAATAAAACGCCAGTGCTTTATGTACTGCTCGAAGCTGAAACTAGACGCCACAGGAAAGGTATTTTAGGAGACATTGCTGTTTATGCATAACGCGTGCAAGGAGCAGAAGTCATTTAACACATGCTTCGTTAACATGACGCAGTGTCTGTCCAAAGGCAATGTTGTAGCTCTTCCGGAAACTCTTGATATGTTAAGAATAGTTGAGGAAATGTAAATGTATCTTGGACGGTGGAAAATAGCAAAATACAGCTGTATTAGTGGCGGCACAAAAATCCCCAACCCGGAATGTCAAAAATCTATGTACAACCTGAGAGGAAAACTGAATGTGAGTTGATCGATGGACGGCGAATCTCTCGCATCTACCACGATCCTACCCACTTCACCCAATAGCGTTCCATCCGTAACCTTTTAATAATGCCCTAAAGTAGTAATATTATTTTTGTTATGTGTTTCTCATCGTTAATAATAAAACAAACCCCAAACCGACTCATTTTGCCTTTTCACTATATTTAACGTTCAATACCTCGGAATGCCTAACGACGTCCTCAGTTACGACAGAGCGACACGTTAAAGAAAGCGGTTCCACAGTTTCACCCCATACCTACATGCAGTAGTCATGAACATATTTTTTCACCCGTGCGCCTACGTAATCGGCAATGGCAGATTCGACCATGATTTGTAACTGATAAAAACTGTGTTGATCTCGCGCTATCTCTTTTGTAGCGTGAAGCCATAGAATAAAGAAACAATTTTAGAGAAGGGAAACTGTACCTTCCGCAGTGGTTCGAAAATAAGCAGCGGCAGCGCATGGAACTTGCCTAGTTGGACGCCAGATGGCGCTGCTGAAACCGGAAGCGGAAGCTTTTTTTATAGCTAAAATTCAATATGGGCGCTTTTTGCCGGTGGCGTACGCTGGTACGCGCCGTGCTTGCCCTGCCGGCTATGCGGCATGCCGCAATGCCTTGGCTGCCGCGTAGCTGGTGCGTTCTAATTGCCAGGAGACCAAAGAGCCTCTATTGACGCCCCTACAAACAAGCCATAATTGAGTGAACAGAACGTGCGACTTTATTGGCAGAAGACAAGCAGCGTATATTCTCGTGCAATAGCAGAAATAAAATTTGCATGTCGAGATAACCTGGAATCACTGACGTGAACTCGTAAACGGCTCACCATGGTCGTCGCACATGGCGGTCTAGTAACGACCGACAACCAGCGGCGCAAGCCGATTGGACAGAGTGTCCCACCTGTTTACAGCGGCAGTCGCCGTTAAAGATCAGCAACTCGCATTGCGAGCTATCGGGTGCTACAGGCATCTGCTGCCGCAGCCAACACAGCGCCATGGACGGCATTTTAGCATTGACTCCTTTCCAACCTGCACGTTACTTTTCTTTCGGGGGTCGCTAATGTGTGGCTCACACTTGGTGTCCCACATTGTCTCAATATTGAGAAGTCGCTTTCGTGGGCATCACCATCACTCACTTTTGCGGGCCTTTCCACCCATGTGGCTATCAACTTCATACACGTCGGACCATGTAAGCACGTATGTTGGTCTCCGTTCGTGCTTAATCGCAGCCGAGAAAAGCCACAGGCACAATTTTCCCATGGCTGCAGCAGGAAAAGGTGAACGGGGTGCACGAATCACGGCGTGTGTAAATTGGCAGTCTGTGGCGCTGTGCAGACTGCAGGAGCAAATGCTTAGTTCGAGGTACTGCTTCCCAATGCAACTGACCAGGCCACCATATTCGAAAAACATAACACGGCAACCGTAACCAAGTAAGATAACCGCGATATTAAACAGCAGTCAATCATCGCATGAGGTTGAGAAATACATTATACATTGGCTACGAACCATATGACAACAATGAGCATTCACATACACGGGTCTTTTAGGATACATTCAGCCGCCTACTTACAGGCATATTGCTAGCCTTCGTCGCATGTGGTGGTTTGGTAACGAGCGACAACCAGCAGTACGAACAGATTGGACAGAGCGTCGCACCTGTTTGAACTGACAGTTGCCGTTGAAGATGAGCAACTTCCATTGCGAAACAATCAGGTGACGCAGGCATCTGCTGCCGCAACCAACACAGCTATATGGACAACCCGGCATTTTAGCATTCCCAACCTGCACATCTCTTTTCTTTCGAGGGCCGCTTATGGGTGGCTCGCACTTGGTGTCCCACTTTATCTCAATATAGACAAGTCGCTTTCGTGGGCATCACCTTCGGCAGCCATTTTTGCAGCCCTTTACACCCATATGGCTATCAACTTCATACACTTCGAACCATGTAAGCACATATGCTGGTCCCCGTTTTGAGCAAATCATGGCTGAGGTAGGCTGCAAGCACAATTTGCCCATGGCTGCAGCAGGAAAGAACAAACGGGAGCACCAGTTACGGTGTGTGTATACTGGGAGTCTGTGTCGCTGTGCAGACTGCAGGAGCAAATGCTTACGTCGAGAGACTGCTTACCAATGCAATTGACCAGGCCCCCCATCCGAGAAACATAACACGGCTACCACAACCAAGTGGGGCAGCAAAACCAGATTCTGCAATCAATCACTTCAGTGTAGCTTGCACAAAGACTCAGGCTATCGAGGAAGAAGAGCAACCATCAGTGAGACTAGGAATATGGAAAATGCGAAAGCTTGCATTCAAGAGAGAAGCCACTCTGCTCTGCAAGCATTGAAGGCTAAAAACATCAAGAAAAGTAAAATGGTGCGTACCAAACGGTGCGTAGGTTAATACAAGACACATGCCGATGCTGCATCAGCTATTTCAGGAGAGGAATTGTGCATGACAACATACACTAGAAGGTACTGCTACAGATATCTTATGCTACTAGACAGTGACTGGTATCATCAGCGAAGAATCAGTTCACTTTTATGTTTGGATGAGGATGAATGATCTCTAACGAGAAGGGGCAATGAAAAAGCTTGAATTTATAGAATAAAATAACACTTGGCACAAATGGAATTGACATGGCCAGGAAGCTGACTAAGGGCAAACTGACAGAACTCTTTTGTCCAGCGTCGTCCATGATTGATCAGAAGTTGCAGGTGCATCTGGAGACGAAGAATTTCTAGAAAGTCCTTTTTCAGTTACCTGGATGACTCAGCCAATTTTTCCGCGCTGGTGGAATGGTGGCTGAAGCTCTTTTCGATCTTGACACAGTGCTCTGCGGACTTGATATGTAATCCAAATTCTTCTGCATGCGCTTATTTGTGGTGTAAAAGTCTTGCAAATTCGGCTCCAGACCCTTCCTGTTGGTGTAGATAGGAGCTCCTGCGATGATCAAGATGTGCTTGGCATAGACTCTGTTAGGGCAGAACGGTGACACATTAGATACAGCACAGATTAGCCAAAATCATGTGTGTTTTATTTTATGTTCGAACCAATTACACTGAATCATAAATATGAACAAACATTCATACCTGCTGCAAACAAATGACATGTATCTCAAGACTAGCAAGCCAATACAGCATATATCAAGCATATTTATTTCTGAACCACGTGTTGTTTACCTTGTAGTAGCAGTCAACGTCCACACAACGGCCTTGTTGTAACAGGCAGCAGCTTCTGTTTAGTGCGTTGAGTGTGTTGCTCTATACTGGTGCCCTCCTCATTACTGCATGTCTGGAACAGAAATTTTGACTGAATCAGAAATTGAAAAAGCAAAATTTTTCAATATGAAATGCAGGAAGGTGTGACATATAATTATTTGTGACATATAAATATTGTAATGGTTTGCGACTACAGAACATATGCAAATGTACACTGTCTGTTCTAGGGTGCTTAAGCAGCATGTTAAATAAATAGTGCTCTTGTCCATAAAATTGATGTCTGCCTAACTACAATGCATATCAACAGCTTAAGTATTATTAAAATCAGAAATGAGATCATTTGTGCGTTAATTTATACACTAGAAGAGATCACACTGCTGGTTCCACAAGCTAATGCATGGAAGTCATGAAGCTATTAGAACTGGTGCATTATTTTTGTGCACAAACGTGATGCACCGCTTCACTACTGCAAAAATAAATGCCCTACGGTAAACCAAACTGAAGAGCGAGAACATTTGGAACGAACAAGTACGAAATATGGGTGAATTATCATGCTTGCAACTGTTTAATACATTAAATCCTCTACTTTCGCTTCATTTTACCAAAGTATTATTCGGTTTCGTGGACGAAAGAAGTTGCCGGCGGACTCGCAAAAAATGTTTTATATGTATACTGATAAGGCTACTCAGTCACCTATGGCCACGACTACAATAAGATGAAAAAGGAGACGCGCGTTCCGATATCGCTCTTTTTTTCCTGATTGTGTGTGTATAACGACAGCCTCGCAAGTAAAGGTCTATTTAGGAAACAGCAACTTAGGTTTCTGACTGCCCATATGTAATGCAGGATCTAGTTCATTAACTTGTCCCCGCCTGTAAGTTAATGAGACGGATATTATATAACGATTCAAGCAGCGGTGTTAAACGACTCACCGTTATTGCCGTTGGCAGCTGCAGCAGAATCCAGCTCCGGTTTCGATGCAGACATGTTCCGAATGGAGACGTGTTCGATGCAGACGTGCTCACGACCGAAACCGAACTTTCGGGCTTACATGTCCGCCTGCAATCACGTCACTTCGCCCCAAGTTAAATAACGCGAGACATCAAAGCGCAATAGACTAGCTTTAGCAACAAAGAAGCAACCAGTCTGAGTGTACGAACGAATTTATCCGTGCCGCCGTGCACTCGAAAATACCGGTAAAAATTTTAAATCCAGGCCTGGGGTCACGTGAAAGATCGGTGATGCTGAACGCTATTTGCGTTTATAATGACAAAGAACAATAAACTTACTAGCAAAAAGTACAATATCTAATAAGAAATGATAATTTTGCCCTCTTTTTTATGCAATAAGAATGCTTCGGTAATTGTAAGAGAAAGTGTGTAAAATAAAATTGCGCTTATTACGGCGCCTCCTGCGGGAAGTGTTGGAATTAACGTAAGCATACCGAAGTGATTCTGCTATGCTGGTTTTGTTAGCAGCGGCGCGCGGTCGATTTTTTCGCCCTCTGTGGCCATTTGTTGAACTTGAGAGTGTGCGGGCATAGAGTTTCTCACTATAACACCTAGAGGGTAATCTGGCGCCACCGTCTATGGGAGTTTCTTAAGGGGGCACCGTGCCGTCATGGGAATGACGGTATATGTGTCTGCGAGGCTCGTGTTGGCTGGTGTTGTAAGAGGCTTCGTCTAAAACGTGGATATGGCTACGCAAATAACGCGTTCTCAAAGTAAAATCTTCATAAAATGTTTCCATTCACGCATATTACATCTTTACTCACCCACGATGCATGACCAAGCGAAGAAAAGCAAGAACAGACAACCAACTGTTTCAAAGCGAGCGCGAACCTTGTCGTCTGTCCTCCAACTTTAGCGGCCCGCTGATACTTTTTACGTAACATGTAGTCGTACACACAATAACAAGTTCTCATAGTTAAACAAAACATGTTTTCGCGTAATAATAAAGCTGAAACAGCTTTTCACGTGCTTTTTTAGTAGAAAGTGAATCATTGTGACAGACGGAACGGTACTTGCCAAGCGCGTCTTCATGGTGTCCTGTCTCTACGAGAACGATGCCAATCCGAAGTCACAATATACCGGCATTCCCATGCATACCACAGCGCAGCAGCGCCAGATTTCCCTCTAGGTAATGTAGTGAGAAACTCTGTGTGTGCGGGGCGTGGTAAAGCTACACTACGCGGGTTGGAGCCGAGCTTTGCGTGCTTCTGCGCCTGCCATACTGCGCGTGATGCCACGAGAGGCGCAGCTGCGTCCCCCTCGCCGCCGCCGACTGCGGCGCATTCCAGAGGTGTGACGTCGCAGTCTCCGCAGACGCGCCGGCGCCGTGTGCGGCCGCTGCTGCATTTAAGGCCTAAATATAGCCTGACGTAGCGTGAACGCGCGCACACGTTACGTCACGTTGGCGAGAACAACAGCGCGTATAGTTCGACCCATGGTTCTATGCACTGGCGCCGCCAACGTAACCAGACGCGGCCAACCAAGCCAACGCGCTCCGACGCCAGGCGTTTAACGACGCTCGCCCGCGCGCCGATAACGTCAGACAACGCGCCTCTGCGATTGCGGCGCCCCGCGGCACTGCGCATGCGCGAGGAGGTCCCACCGTGCGTATAGGCACCGTGCACGCCGACGGGCGCGCCACTCGTGGCGGCCTTGCGCAGAACACGCGGGAGAGGAGCCTGGCGCGCGCCGTAGTTTGTTGTGTCGTTGATCGTGCTTCTCTGTCTTATTCACGTTTTCAGAGCAAGATAGGCAATAGCATTCGCACGTGTGGGTGGCCAAAGCTTCAGGGAATGTCGAAGAAGAATTGTTGCAGGGTGGGGGGCTCAAATACCGGTGAAAACGGGCAGGGGATACGGTTAAATCATTCCCGACAAAGCTTCATCAGCGGGAGCAACGCTAGCAAAAATGGCTCGTCGCTTCGAAGGGAAATTTGTTGTTCTCATCCTTTCCTTTGTCTCGTCGGTGTTTTTTTCCCCTCTATCATAGTTAGACACGTGAGCAACGAAATTCGTCTGCACTGCACCATGAGGTTTAAAGGCATTTCACTAAAGTTCGGAATGCTGTTTGGCGCTTATATTGTTTTCCGCTTCTTTATCGCGTTGCGCTAGATAGGCAGCACGACTGCACGAGCGCATTGCGTTGTATGTTAAAGCTACTGAAGTTTGCAAGAACTGAAATGGTTGGTTTCATGTGGCGCAGTAAATCCTCGCACCAGCTGTCGCGCACTGCATGTTTTTACATCTATTTTATGCGTGGCTTTGCACTTGTTTAACTGTTGCTAGTTGCTCCATGCATAACTCTTGTCGATTCTTTTGAGCTGCGAAATTTTCACCCAGCCTTGTTTGTAAAGGTTATAAATCACGCTGTGTCTTATCGAAATGATACCAAGGAAGTGCTTCTTGAACAGCTTTATTCTCTTCGCCCGAAGGCATCTTGATATTGTTTGCGTTTTTGGAAATGTGTTTAGAAAATAGGTAGTTCAGGGCGAGAATTGCTAATAGCTCCTGCATATGGTATTTTTGTTCCATTTCTCGCTGGAAAGTTCGCGTCCCGTTTGGGAAGTCATCACACCTCGATGCTGCCTGAGCAAACTTAACACGCCGAGTGATTTGTTTGTTTCACAACGTAGTCCCTTCTTGCATGTGAGTTTTGTACTCAACGGAATTCTTTCTTATACTTACGCTGCAGACGACTAAACCGGGCCTTGCCGCCAGCGCTCATCTACTTTGACTGGCGCTGCTCTGCCTTTAAATATATCATGTGGCACCTCCCTCTAGTAATATAAAAAAAGTACTGAAAAGTTAGTCAGTCTTTAGCTTTGTACTTTTCGAAGCAGCTGCCTTGGGGAATTTAAAATTGCACTAACTGCAGCGGGAACGGTAGTTCATCGGCGTATGCAGCAGAATTGCATTGGCGGTACAGCACTAACAAGCGCTTTTATTAACCCGTGTGTTTGGTGACTTCGTTGGCTAGTGTACGCGTTTCCATCAATAAATTGGCAATTACTCTTCTTGAGGAGACTTCGACTGCACTTATTCGGTGATGTCACATGTATTCATCGGCAGAAAAATCACAACGGCATATGCAGAGATTGCTCCGTGCGGATTTGTTTGATTTAAGTCTGCACTAACGACGGGTGCTTATTATTCAGGTACATAAGCAGCATTGCGGCAAGGGTAGAATAAAAAAAACCATCGAGAGATTTCATCACTCAACAAAATTTATCGGCTAGTGAACATGAGCTCCACGTCATGTAAATGGGGTTCATGGCATTTGTCCGCGGGACACACCTTGCACGTATGTGGGCCATGTTGTCCCAAACACCGGTAACATCGTGTTCCTACCCGCTCGCACAGAGGTCAGCATCTTCCCTACAGCTGTCACAGCAGAAGCAGCAGCCTGGCACCCGAACAAAGGAGAAATCGCAGCCGCGAACTTCAGCCATCCTTGCTGCAAAGGGTTGTCGTCTGCTACTGCTCCCGCGTGTACTGTTGGAAGCGTCCGCTAGGTGGCTTTCAGTGGCGCCTCTATAGGCGGTGCACGAGGCGTATAAATGCGCAGGAGAGACGGTTGATGCAGCGCGTTCGGCATGGAGGTTACGGAGAGTCGAGCCGCTGCTAGTCGGCGCAAAAGACTGGAAAATTAAGCGAACATAACCGTACCTTTACGCTACGTATATCCTAGCGAAGTCACTGCCATTTTTTTTTATTCTTGCTTTGCTTTCTTTCTCAGCCATACTTGTCGGTGGCTACCACTTTAGCTGTCGTAGTACCTAGAAGGACACCGTGTTCTTGGCGCTCACCTCCAACATAGTCTTAACCTCTTGATTTCCGCTTGTGTTCCCCGTGATGGCAACGGCTCTCACAAGTCCATCTACGCCGTGCACAGACATTAGGCCGGAGAGTAGGGCCGGGTCTATGCTGCCCGTGTAATCAAATGTTTTTCCGAAGTCAGGAAGCCCGGTATCTGCATCCGGCAAGGGAGGTGTGAATTCTGCGTGGAAAAGATGAGAGGCGTTTGCTCGTCGCTTCTCGACAGGGTCTTCCTCTATGCAAATGTATTTCAACATGTTTGTATTGCACATTAGCCCCCTTTCGACAGCAATTACGACGGATTGTCGACAAATGTGTCAAATTTACGCAATACATGACACTCGACGAGACATTGCACGAAAGGCAACACGGTAGAAAGGTGCGTTTCGCATCTTTTAATCAGTCATCCTAATTAAAGAGAAGTTAAGTAAGCCCTTAATGTGCTGTCAGCAATGTGTCGCTCTTGAAAATTGTTCTTGATGATGTGCTCTATAGGAGAAGAGATCAATGATTTGTTCTACGTTACTTCTACAACGCGGCACGTCGAAGGCCACTTCAAAACAAGGCAGCGCAAGATGTTCGTGTGGAGCCATAAGGAGCGACTGAATCGAAGGCATACGGGGGGGGGGGGGGGGGGGGATCCATTCGCCGACAGCTTGGTGTCCGCTGCTTTTTCTTGGCCACCACTCCACATGACTGCTAAAAACGAGTTGCTTCCGCAGATTTGGGAAGTGCGCCTTAAGGGGCGATGGACAGCAATTAAACTGCCTGAAGATATCATTTTTATATATAAGGCCAAGATAAGCCAGCATGCATGGCAAACGTTTGCCACCAAGTGGCATCCTAAGATACCCAGATGAAAATTTTTAAAAATGGCGCCAAACATGCATTTTGGCGACACGCCGTGGCGTTTGCTTTACTGTTTGTTGCTTTTTATTTTTATTTAGCATTTTCGATAGCTCTGTATGCACCCTCCAAGGTATCATAACAATCTCGATAGTTTCCGCATCAACACTTTATTTGGTGCAGGGGCCCGAAAACTACGTTTGATGGTGCATTCAATATCGCCGTTGATGACGGACTCAATTGAGACAGTTATGTTAACCACACCAAAAGACTTTTTTCGGCCTTTAGCCACGGGTGGGTCTCGCGATGCTGTGTTGAGCAGGACGCACTGCGCTTGTATAAGATTAGCAGACTGTAAGACCTCTACCAAGAGCAAGAAAGGGGAAAAGGTGAGCGAAAGAAAGGGTAGTATAAGGCAATCCAAAGAAAATGATCGAGAAAACTACGCACCTCGACCGTTTTAGGCAAACTTGTCGAAAATTTAAGCTTTAAATCACGTTTTCTGAAGACTCCACTTTTGCTGACAAACGCGACGTTTTCTCTGCAGCTGCTGTACTTTCCAAATAGATTTTTTTGTTATTTCTGAACGCTTGTGACGGCTACTGCACCTAATGAATGATTTTGTCACCAGAACTTTGTTTTTATTAACAGCAGTGTGTAAGAAAATGGCTTAAACTTTGAGTCTTTGGCATCTAAACTTTTTTTTACTATACAATGGTGAAAGCTATAATTATTCTTTTATTTCAGAACAAAGCCTAGTGCATATAAAACTAGAAAACCTTGGAGCTCTTCGCCTACATAAAAATTTTCAGATACGTTCCTTCGAGGAATAAAAAGGAATTCAGAAATTATATTTAAAAAGCTATTCTGTGTTTTGCGCAGTTTACTATGCTATTAGGATACATGTATTACAAACAGTCGTTTTGAAATAGATTGCTTAAACATCTGCAAAGCTAGAGGCAGTTGTTGCCTAGGTCCGCTGTCCATCTCTCCATTAATTATGGAGTAGATTTACATGTTGCATAAACAGGAGTTCATGAAAGCATCATGCCTCCCTACTGCTCCAGTTGACTTCAACATAGGCTAAGGCACTACTACTGATGAAAATTACATAAAAGAATCGCTGGTGGGCGAGCAAGAAGTGGCAAACAAAAACTGTTTCAAGCCTCTTTAGAGGAGTTGGTTATAGCAAAAAAGTGAAACCAGCATTCTAAGGACCAGTGGCAGACTTGCTGGGCGTTCGCAAATACAAGTCCGCCAACGCATAGCGTTCCGTGCATTGTAGTTTCGCTCGAAGCAATCACTGCGATAACAAGAGCGCGTGGGCACTGATGCCGCCCGGCGTGAACAGCGCCTCCCCCCCCCCCCCCAGGCTTCCAGGCGTCGTGGACATATCCGACGCGACGGTCAGTGCCTAGAAGGCGGGAGCGCATCGTGAGCAGCCGCGTTTACATGGATGCAGTAGAAGCGCTTCGCAATAATTTATCGTATACCATATAGTCACGCGCCAGTGGTTGCACGAACGTGCATCATCCTGTCCTAAAATTCCTTGATAATGTCAAAGTACCGCCACTCTTCGAACGGAACTCTGCCGCCGCCGCGCTACCTCCTCGCCTCCTCCTCGCCCCTTGCGCGTCCCCCCAGGGCAACCCGTTTTGCCCCCGTTTTTCTGCACGACGATTGGTCTCCCTGCCGTTGCCCCTCGGAACACGCGGATCTTGCGTTTTGCTTGTGTTTTTCTTTCTAGTTCGCGCCATTTTCTCCTCAGCTCGGCTGGCTAGGCGCTTGAGCTCGGCGTAGCGATCGTTGTACGCTGTTTCCTGCTCTATGTGCTAGTGCTACGCCGTACTGTTGCGCATATAACTGCAGCAAAAAGCCTGAAGATAGTTATGTCATTTTTATGATACAACAAGGAAAGCCTGGCGGCTTGCGCAGGAAGCAGTGGCTACATAACATTGGCCGAAAGAACTTTGTTCCGACAAAGAACAGCGTTTTTTGCGAGGTGAGGCGTCTTTCTATGGGGCTCTTGCATTGCCCAGGGGGCGCTGCAGAAATGGTGCTAAAAAGCGCTGTCTGTCCTGAACTGGTTAGTACCAAGCTCGGTCGTCTGCTTCGGAAAGCACGTTTACAATATGGACCCGCCACTTTCGGTTTTGTTGTACCACAGCTTGCAGCGAATATCGGGCGCCGAAGATTTTCTTAAGGGTTTGCACGCTGCGTAAAGGCAATAAATTATGCAACGCCGAATACGTGTACTCCGTTCAAGAAATAAGCGGCGAAGTTTTAGCACGGTGTCAATCGCAAGTGAAGCGAGTCGCGTACGAAGTTGAACATCAGGTAAAGTTTGCACGCTGCTAGATTCAGGCGCACAAAGGCGAGGAAATACTTTCTATAAATGAATTCACAGCAGCGATAAGCAGACGTCATGTGTACGGAACTGCTCGAGCGAACGACGGTACGCGCCGCGACGGCACCGTTCTTTTGGCATGCCGCGAAACGGCGGGCCTCCTGCAATCTTTGTTGACTGCATGCCGCCAGACAAGCAGTTATGCCTGCACTGTAGTAGCGGCCATCTGTCCCTTTAGCAACTGATAAATAAGTGATGCAATGCATATGAGCTCGCAGCAATGTACGTGCAAACCGCGCTGCAGCGCGAGCTCGTGCGCTGCTCGCTTGATGCAGCTTTTAATGACAGCGCCCGAACATCGACGTGCTGCAATCAATACAACCTTGCTGCGCTGCCTCAACGTACTGGCTTGAGGTCAAGGATGAGCACAGTTAACTCTCTAACCTGTGCTGCTGTAGTGGGGTAGTGAATTGCCACCGAATCAACCCGACCATTTGTGCTCATTCGCACACACCTGCTGGTCATTTCACCACTTCGCACCAGTCGAATTTTTAATTGTCGCTGTGGCCAGGTCTCGAATCGCGAATCACCAGCTATGCCTGCTGCAATGTCGGTCTGCCTTCGGGATTGTAGGTGCAGAAGACGGAATTTTGTAACGCAGAAACTCAAGCAAGCTTCAAGACAGGCGAAGCAGTCATGGCGCCAAGTTTCGCTTACCCAGCGCGACGAAGTGCAGCTATCCAGCGCGCCCGACGCTCCGGCCGCTTCGTGAGGCCTTGAAGGAAAACGGTAGAATCTGTTGTTGGGATTCAGGCCTTCTTGTTCATGGCAGCCCACGACGCTGAAGTAACGACGGTGACGCTTTTTCGAGGCTGAGCTAGGTCTCTCCGGATCGGCGTCGCCGACTCCTGCTTCCAGCATTACGTCTCACGGAGAGTCCGTTTTCGTTAAACTATAGGCTGCTGCTAGCTCGCAGCGTGGTCAGCGTGGTTTGTGAGAAGTGACAAGCGTTTTCGCACTCGCAATAGGGCAGAAAAAAGTGCGAATCGACGCAAAGCTCGGGCTAGAAACGTGCTTCGCCACAGCCAGGGCTCAATACTACCCAAGCTGGTACTACCCAGATATTTCGCGCGCTGCCACCAGGCGCCGCTACTATGCCTCAAGAAAGCTGAAGATAGCAAAGAAAGCTGTTTGACTGTGTTCTTTACAGCGAAAACGCACAAGCCCGATATTCCTTTCAGAACTATCGTTAGCGAGCACGGGGCGTGACAGCATTGCGTGAGCCTTTTTCTTTTGAATAAGCTTAAGACGCTACAAGTGGATGACCCTTTCCGTGTTAAAAGTTCTTCGGAGGTCGCGCAATTTGTTAAGTGTAATGACGGCATTAAGTATGGTTTTTTCGCTGACGTAGAAGATCTATTCTACTCAATTCCTCAGGACAAGCTTCTCGTTTTCTTAAGGGAGTGTATAGAATACAACGACGTGGTCGACATCCAGAACTCAGCGGGCCTTTCAGTGGGCAGCTTTTTAACACTGCTCGAGTTTTATTTAAGTGTGACTTTTATTATGTACAACGAGCAGCCATATCTGCAACGCCGGGGAGTGTGTATTGGGTCTTCTGTTGCTCCTATTCTGCGCGACATTTTTTTGTCTTTTGTTGATAGGTCTTTACAGGATTTTAATGGGGGGCCGATTTTAAACGTTTTTAGGTATGTAGATGATTTTTTAGTGCTTTTAAACAATAAGGGTGACTTTACATCCCCTGCTTTTATTTTAGAAGCTTTTAACAACCAAGGCCAAGGGCTTGTTTTTACCCATGAACTTCCTGACGACGCAGGCCTGCAGTTCTTAGATTTAAAACTGTATTTTGAAGTTGCCGACGTCTGCTGGTCCTATCAACCGCGAGCCATGAAGCAATTGCTGCCGTACGACTCCGCACACTCTAAAGTGGTGAAGCGAGCAGTTGGTAATCTTTGCTTGGAATCGGCTTTGCGGAAATCGTGCGTACACCAAATGAGGTCTAGTTTTACGAACCAAGTTGGACGCCTTTTGGCAGCTGGTTTCCCTTTGACGGTCGTCAATGCTATAGTAGAGTCTCTTCTGCAAAAAGTAAAGCTTGGAGCACGAAGGGCGAGCACGGAGGTCGAACGACCGAAGGTAAGACCAGAGGTTATTCCCTACGTACACAAGGTGTCACAAAACCTTAAAAAGGTTGCTAACCGTCATGGCATTCCTCTGGTTTTCTCTGCGCCCAACGAGCTTTCGAAGCTGTGTTCTCGAGTTTGCTGTAAGAGCAGGCGGGGCTGCCCCACGAGGCATGAGAAGCCCTTTCTTGAGTGCTCCAGAGGGGTTGTTTATGCAATGCCCTTGCACCCTTGTGGGCAGCTCTACATTGGTCAAACTGAGCGTTGTGTGAATGACCGTTTAAGGGAACATGCGCAAAAAACTAAAGAAAAAAGAGGATAAGGGCGCACATTTGGTGGCTCATGTTACCGCGTGTGGTTGCGACGCTCGATTTTCTGCGACAACTATTCTTGGCAGGAGCGGCAACGCGTCTTCCAGGCTCGCTCTTGAGGCCTTCTTTATCAAGAAGAATAGAGATGTGTGAGTGAGCCTTCCATCACATTACTGGATGCCGAATTTAACTTCTTGCGCAACCGCCTTTGATGTGCATGTACCGGCTTCTCTTCTGCTTGGTAGGCGCATGCGTGACAAGAGGAGATATATATATATATCGTCATATCATGAGAAGCCAACAAACACTGACACCAAGTACAACATAGGGGAACTTAGTTGTGCTTAATAAATGGAATGAAGCAACGATAAATTAATGGAAATTAAAGTGGATGAAAAAACAACTTGCCGCAGGTGGGAACCGAACCCACAACCTTCGCATTTCGCGTGCGATGCTCTACCAATTGAGCTACCGCGGCGCTGTGTCCCCATCCACTTTCTTGGGTATTTATGTGTACTAGTGAACCCGGGGAGTGTGTTGCTTCATTCCATTTATTAAGCGCAACTAATTTCCCCTATGTTGTACTTGGTGTCAGTGTTTGTTGGCTTCTCATGATATGACTAATAAAAATCGAGCCCCTCGGTTAACCACCTTTCTTCTCGTTTATATATATATATATATATATATATATATATATATATATATATATATATATATATGTGTGTGTGTGTGTGTGTGTGTGTGTGTGTGTGTGTGTGTGCGTGTGTGTGTGTGTGCGTGTGCGTGTGCGTGTGTGTGTGTGTGAAAAAAAAGCGCTTGTCCTTGTCTGTCTTCCTTGTGTCCGTGGTTTTATTTGCGCTAAGCTTCTACTTCAAATATGGACGACCAACTAGCCCAACAGTCAACTCTTCTATGCCTCAAACTCCACCGTAAGACGCCCATTGCTCCTAGCAAAGCATCCCGAAATGCTGCATTTCTTTTTCATTCTTCGGGCCTGCTCACCAACGTTTTTGTTGTGGCAATTTGTGCGTTGCATAAAAATTGGCAGTGGCTTAGCTCGGCTATGCCAGGATATACATAGCGAAAGCTAAGGTATAGCATGGTTAGCCTTGGTTAATCTTGATTGCAAGTCCAGGTTAGTCTGGTTGTCTAGCTATGTTGCGGCGTTTAGCCAGTCGTTCGGCGCGCTGTTCGTGTGTTTCCTGGGCGATTCGTTTCCTTTCATCTCGTTCCGATGTCGATTCCAGGCCTCCTCCTGCTTATCAGAATTGTCGCCGTCCATACTGCCGCCTCAGCTGTGGTTGCGGCGCACGCGAGCTCTCCTTTTCAATCGTCCGACAAGTTAGCAGGCATGCGACGCAGCTGGCGAAACGAGCGCAACGACGAGGAATGCGGTATGACGTCATACCAAACGGCGGAACACCTGTGGCTCGGTGCTACTAGTGGCGCATGCGCAGTAGTGACTAGAGAGCCAGAGAGAAATATCCGCGGCGAGGCGCGCGTGGTGACGTCATGTGCCTCCTCGGAGCACCACCACAGCGAGATCGGATATTCGCGGCCAGTAAAGCGCTTTAAAAATGCAGTTGTCCTCAGTATGCTTAATATTCCGCGGCTGCTCCATCCCCTCGCACGTCGCCAACTGTTGTTATTCAGTCGGAAACGCCGCACTATAGATTCTGCTTTCCGCTGTGAACAATTATGTGCGAAGATACAGCATCTCGATCGCACTTTGCGCGATTGTTAGGATCTGTTGCCTGTTTTACTGAAAATTGAAATAGCGGCCTGTAGAGGAGCTATCATTTCTTGCTTACTTCGATCTGTGCGGCAGTCAGATACAAGAGTGCAAGCCCTGAAAAAATTAGTCGCAAATAAACCCGTGGTATTGCAGGTGACGAGCGCTAGCTAGTCCACATTGCGTTTTCTTTTTTGTAAGTTTTAAGGCGAAAGTCTTTGGATCTCTATGTTTCAAAGTCGCGTTGTGAACAGAAAACATCACGTGACCCAAGGAATGCCAGAGGCGACCCAAACCATGTCCACCCCTATATAAGAGCATGAATAGCCAAGTTAAGTAATTACTCATTAGTGATTAAATTAAAGTCGATTAGGGAGGATTAGAGTGTATTAAGACGGATTAGGGTGAGTTAAGGGGGATTGTGGTTGATGAAAGAGCGTTAAGATAGATTATGATGGATTAGAGTTCATGAACAAGGATTAGGGAGTATTAAGGTGGATAAAGGCGGATTAATGTCGATTAGGGTAAATTAAGGTCAATTAGGGTTCATAAAAGAGGATTAAACCCGATTAGGACGGATTATGGTTGATGGAAGTGGATTAGAGTGTATTAGGGTGTATGAAGCAGGATTAAAGTGGATTGAGGTGCGTGAATGAGGATTAAGGTGTATAAAATACGCTTAAGGTGGATGAAGGAGCATTAGGGTGGATTAAAGTGAATTAGGGTTGATGAAGTAGTATTAAGAAAAATTTCCGTGGATTACAGTACATTAGCGTGTATCAACAAGGATTACGGGGGATTATAGTGGATTAAGGAGGATTAAGGTAGTAAAGTCTACTACAATAAACCATATACTAATTTATCGTACATCTTAATCGACCTGAATGCCCCCTAATGCACCTTAATCCATCTTAATTCATCATAATCCATCTACATCGACCTTAATCCGTCCTATTCCTTCTCAATGCACCTTAATTCTCCTTAATCGACCCTAATCTCTTCATTCGCTCTAATCCACCTCCATCTACTTTAATCCACCTATTCCTCCTTAGTGCACCTTAATCCTCTTTAATGCACCCTAATCCTCCTTCATTCACTTTAATACACCCTAGCCCACCACAATCCTCCTCCTTAATGCACCGTTATCAACCTTCATCTACCCTAATCCGCCTTCATAGACCTTAATCCACCCTAATCCCCCTTAATACACCCTAGCCCACCACAATCCTCCTTATTAATGCACCGTTATCAACCTTCATCCACCCTAATCCGCCTTCATAGACCTTAATCCACCCTAATCCCCCTTAATGCAACTTAATCCACCCTAATCCATCTTCATTCACTTGAATCCACCATATTCATCCCTAACCCTCTTTAATCCACCTTCATTCAATCTAATCAACTTTTATCAACTTTAATCCGCCGTAATTCTTAATACACCTTAATTAATCTAATTCATCTTAGTCCGATGACTAATCAATCATTTAACTTCGATAATCAGTAATCATCTCTTATACACAGCTGCACATGCTTTGGTTTGCTTCCGGCCTTTCTTCGGTCACGTGATATTTTCTGTAGCTCACAACACAACCTTGACACAGAGATCTGACGCTTAATAAGCCCCACACATAGGGATATGCCAAAGCAGTACTTCATCAGACGCACAAAGTAAAGCATGTCATCATGTGGCAGAAATATTCTCTGGGGTATAGAACTCTCTTCAAAGCTCTTTTCATGTCAATATGGCTTTAAGAAAAAAGACAACCTCTTCATAAACGTTGCCTTCAGCATTATCGATGCTGTTATGAGCGTTGCTCAAAATTTTCGACACCAGAGGGACGCGCAACTGGCCTAAAATAACACGCCTCCAAGAATGCTGCGGCGCGTCCGCGGGAGTTCAGGAGAAAAAGCGTGCCGTGCGCAGCCGGCGGGCGAGGAGAATCGAGGAGAAAGGCGCCTTGAGGAGGAGAGCGTCGCTACCTTCAATTTATCATGGGGTTTTATCCTGTCCAGCAAACTAATGCCACCTGGTGTCGTATCTGAGAGTTAGCAGTTCCGATAAGCCTGCCCTGGCAGTCGCATTTTGAAGTGCACCGAAATTACCTGCAGTGCGTCGGCTACATTCCTGCGGGTTCGCCTTCATTTGTCCGCGTGGACAAACTTACGCGACATTTATTTCGCGGAAGCGTACTGTATTGTAGCAGGACATTAAAATTTCCTAACGTGTCCGCAACTGTTATAATGACCAGTCGTGGCCCCGCGCTGCCGTCTCGGCTTCTATTTCTACAAAGTGGATTTTTTATACGTAGGTGCCGCAGATCTCGTGAGTTACAGTTATGATTTAAAAGAAGAGATCGTTTCAACGCGCGTAGTGCCCTCACGAGTGAAAAGAAACTGCGTGCGAGCTGCTTCGAAATTCTTGTTTTGATGCCCGCAGTACGGCAGCGGCGGCAGCCGGTTGGTTGGCTGGTGGTTCATCCCGCAGCGCATGCTTACCCGTAATTCCTGACGCGATGCGCTTCTGTTTACGTGCCGCTGGAATGCGCGTTCTCCATCTCAGACTATGTATACCCTGTCTGGCACTTCGATTCGATATGCCTTGTTAGCTAGAGAGAACAAAGTTTATTGCAGCAGAGATTGTTCGGTTATGGTGGGTGGAGCCACTCTTCCAGGGGCCCACTGGTTACAGCGGCTCTCCGAGCCTGGTCAAGGGTCGCCAGTTGGCTTTCTAATTCATCTTCCGCGAGTCACGCCTCCCACAACCAGTTATGGTGAGTGTTGTCTAGCAGCGGCGAGATGGCAGCCGCCGAGCGTGACGTGCACTCGAATGCTATGTGTCCTAAGCTCGGTGTCTCTTCGCGCCACGGGCATTTGTCGATGTATTTGTATGGGTACATATTGTGCAGCCCGTATAAATGTGGGAAAGTGCTTCTTTGGAGGCGGCGCCAGTCTCGTGTTTGCCTCCTGTTTAGGTCCAGGTGAGGACCTTGTTAGCGAATCGCCTTGTTTACTGGAGATGCGATACGCTTGAAAAACTGATGCCATGTGTTTCTGACACATTCATGCAAACGCAGCTAGAGCTCCGGCGGCATCAGGTGCTCGCCCATGCACGTGTTCGAAGCTTAACCTAAGCGCCACCGATCACTGACGGTTGTCGACTGTTGGGTATACCGACTGACCATGGCAGAAAGACATTTCCAAGCGCTGCCATTGTTTACTACTCTTCTATGTTGTTTCGAACGGCCTGCAAGGGTACCGACCTACAAAATTTTCCCAGCCAGCTGCAGCTGCAGAGGTGGCGAGATTCCGAGGAGCGTCCGAGGAACCATTCGCTACCTGCGGCGGCGACTCGTATTGCAGGGGCGACGATGTGCCGCATCAACCTCACCTCGACCCCCGCTATGACTAAACGCGGTCGGCGGACCAAGTATTGTTAGCGGAATCGCCAACGCCTTCACGGTTCGATTGAAGGAAGGGTAATTCCTGCAAGCAGATGCTTTGCGGTGTCTTCTCACGGGCCTTTGAAGAGGCCAGACAATGGACAGCCGCGGTAAAATACACGGTCGCAGGAAGGAGGTGAGGATATACTTTTGCAATTTAATAAAGCCGTACGTAGAGCGGAGCGGAGCCGTTAACTGTACCATCAAAGAGCAGGATGACACTAGTACCAAGTTTACTCAGTATAAGGGGACCTCCAACTCTGAAATCGGCCTACAGGAAGTAGCAAAACATTCGGTAAGCTCGCACGCTCTCAGACCCGAGCAACTAGAAGAGCTAAAACGGATGTTAGGGGAATATCTCGACAGATTCAGCGATCGGCCAGGTAGACCTGAACTAATAACGCATGCAATAGAGCTGACATCAACCGAACCCATAAGATCAAAGGCTTACAGGGTGTCTCCACGACAGAGAGAAATTATAAAGGCAGATATACAGCGCATGCTAGAGTTGGGAGTTATTGAGCCCGCTGAGACTGACTACACGTCACCGCTAATACTTGTAAAATCCCCTAACAAAAGACCCTCGTCCGTGTATTCATTACAGGAAGTTAAATGCCATCACTAGGGATCAGCTGTACCCGATACCCAACATTGAGGAACGAATTGAAAGAGTTAGCATTGCTAAATACATTTCAACTATAGATCTCGTGCGGGGATAATGGCAAGTTCCCCTTTCAGAAGGTGCCAGCAGCTATGCCGCATTTATCTCACCTGTAGGCACTTTTCGCCCTGTCGCCATCAGCTTCGGGCTCAAGAACGCGCCGTTTAGCTTCTCTAAGTTAATGGATATTGTCCTAAAGGACTTGCAGGAGTTCGCCTTGCCATATTTTGATGATGTAGCCATTTTTCCGGACACCTATAAACAGCACGTATTGCACTTCAAACAGGTGTTCTCACGATTTAGGGAAGCGGGCTTAACGATGAAGGCGGGAAAGTGTAGGTTTGGCTGCTCGCAGGCTACTCATCTGGGCCATGTTGTCGGCCAGGGCACGAGACAGCCGGCCGAGCTGAAAATAGCTACGATTGGGGAATTTTTACAGCCGCGCACGAAAACAGAAGTTCGTTCATTTTTGGGACTTGTGGGGTACTACCAACGGTACATTTGGAATTACTCGCAAATGGCAAGTCCTTTAACGGACGCCCTCCGAAAGGGAGCACCGAATAGCGTGCACTGGGATAAGGACAAAGAGAACGTTTTCCAAAATTTGAAAACGATATTGGTTTCTCGCCCTGTACTTCGCGCGCCAAACTACGCAAACGAAATCATAGTTCAGTCTGACGCAAGCGACAGAAGTATGGGCGTGGTACTTAGGTCGGCGACGATAACGACGAACATGCTAACCTGTATGCCAGCCGTAAACTAACTGTAATAGAGTAATCCTACAGCGCTTCGGAGAAGGAATGTTCGGGCAGCCCAGAAGTTGTCGTGTTACTTGTACGGAGCTAAGTTCATCTTCGAGACCGACCAAAGCCACCGAGAAAAAAATATAAGGCCTCCGCACGCCGGTGTGACGTCACGCCAGTCGGATGGGCCGGACAGTCGACGCCGTCGGCGACTCCGCGCCTAGGTTCGTTGCGCTTGCAGAGCGTCTCTTTGCGCGTCGTAGATACTATAGCTTCGGAAAATTAGTGCTGTCCTTAAAGTGACAGCAACCTATAAATGCATATGCTTCGGTTCCAGAGCAAGACACGTATAGCTGACGCAAAAAATAAGGGGGAGCCGCCGGTTCACCACAGTCAACACCACCATAAAAAGCAACATTCTTTCATACCTTCCTTAGATTACTTGGCTGGCGACATTGTTTTTTACGTGTATCGCAACATGACCTGCCTTATTGTCCTTGTGATGTTTGGTCGGGGCTAAGACAAGCAAACTGCATGCTGCTTAGTCACTTTAACCTTAGACGGAAAGAAAGAAA
This sequence comes from Dermacentor variabilis, assembly GCF_050947875.1. NCBI lineage: Eukaryota > Metazoa > Arthropoda > Arachnida > Ixodida > Ixodidae > Dermacentor > Dermacentor variabilis. The sequence continues at coordinate 75,437,764 of NC_134573.1, read as the reverse complement.
GAGGAAAACTTCATATTGAAGACACATAATATACTTTATTCACAAATGGTAAGAGCTGCATTCAGAAACAAACATATTAAATCTCGCATATACAATTATCATTCTCACTTTTGCATTCCGCAAAACAGTCCTCGCTAGACACACAAACATCGTGGTTCACTTTATTGGTGAAAATTTCATCATTATAGGGTCACGCACAACTAATTGTCAAATAGGATAAGCTTCCGTCTTTGTTGTTCCATTTCTTGTGGCTCTTTTATTTCCCGCGGCCTTGTTTGCAGGCCTTTTTGGTCTTCATAAAATGCTGAGATAATGGTGAAAAGTAAGTCAAAAACGAGAGGCCTGCTCTCAGTCCTGAAGGAGGAGGAGGAGGAGAAACTTTATTATTGCAGAAACCGTTGCGCGGTTTATTCCTGGGTGGTTCCCTCTGACAGGGCTCCACTGGCGATCGCGGCTCGCCGGGCCTGGTCGAGGGTCGCCAGTTGGCTTCCCAGGTCCAGTTCGGAGAGTCTCGCCTCCCAAGACCACGTAGTGAGTGTGTGTGTTGTGACTTGTGGCGAAATTGCGTCGCCCGGACGGTCAGTGCATTCATGTGTTATGTGCGCGAGTGTGGCTGTGTGGTTGCTACACCAGGGACATGTTCGGGACGTATAACTGTCTGGGTAGATTGCGTGTAGGAAAACATCCAATTAGTGGATTGCGGTAGCATGGCGAGTTCCAATTATAAACAGGTAGCACAATACACTCAAACGTTAACATCTGAAGTGGCCAAAATGCCGGGTTTATATTTTGATAATGTAGGCAAATAAGTCCTTGCTACGCCACAGGTTTCTTTTTACATGGGTTCTGTCAACACAAACATACGTAGATCTTCAACAAAACAGAGCATCATGAATAAAAAATAATGGCAAACCTATCTCAGGCCTTCAAGGTCTGGAATTTTCGGTCGTTCTTGGCGTTGCGTAATTTGTCATTTTCTGTGCGGCACAAGTTGTTCAGCAGTGCATTCGTTGCAGCACTTACAACATGCCCCATTACCTCCTGTGCAGGGTGACCGAAATCACACACATCTACGCCCTCAAACTCATGAAGGGTAGCGAACACAAGGCTGACAAGAGCATTTTCCTGCCTAGGAAGGCTGAAAAATCGTACGGCATATTCTGGTGTCCTGAGCTTGTCCAATGTAATTCCAGTAAAAAGTACAGCATTAACTACAACTGCTCGTGGAAACTTCAGGCCACCCCTCGTCATCTTCATGATTAATGCATTCTTAGGATGATCTAGATCGACGTCTTGCAGCACAAGGCTTTCACTGCAAGATGCGCATAACAACATTTTTAGAGCTGCATGGGCACAATAGCCGGCAACATAGGTTAGTGCCGGTAGCCTTGATGTTTTTTTCTCAATGTCAGGGTCGGTCACAGTGACGTGAAACTGGCCGTTTCCTGAATACACACTTGTCTCCAACGCGCTCGCGCTCGGTGGTAGTAGCATGTCCAAATCTGGCAGGTCCTTCTGCAAACGCAATTTGCTTTCAGATTCATATATCTGCCTTAGAGACACGTGGTAATTGGCACCAGATAATTGCCGGTACTTTCCAAAGCGATCCTCCAAACTATCAGTTTGAAAGTTGTCCAAAAGAACATACTCGAAATAAACCTCTTCGAGACAGTATATGGCAAGTTCGTGCAAGGCGTGGGTAGTTTGGCTGAAATCTGTGCGCGTTTCACGTGTCAGGCGGCCATTGTCATGTTTGAGGCTTCCCCAGTGATCAGGCTATTGAACCATTCTCTCTAAGAATTCTAGTTCAGGACATGACGATGAAACTATTGGACCTTGCAACTGAATCTCGCAACAGCTGTCCTTTTCTTGGCGTCTTGACGTTAACAATGTTCCACCAAGTCAAAATGGTGTCGACATATTGAGATGTTTCCTTTGCATGCTGGAACATTGCGAGACTTAGAGCAGCAACAGTAGATGAGTTAAAAATATGTAAGGCCTGTTTAACGTTGTGCCGTCCCATGTTCGAGGGGGGTTCAATGCCTTCAAAGTGAGCGTTGGCGCTAGCTTCAAGAGCTCATGCTTTTCAGCTTCGAGCAATTGGCATAATACCTTGAAAGATGCTGTATCTTTGGTTCAGCCTCATCACTCTTCGGTTCAGGAAAGTACATGCATTTGCCAATGTTTCTTTGATTCAGCCAGTTATTTCTTACACACTTTAGTACGTGAACTGGGTCCACCACGAAAAACATGGGTCGTGATGGGTCAGCAGGCTGCCGGTAAACAATGCTGACACTTGCCGTCTTAGCGAAGTAGGACATGGCTTTTCTGTTTATGGAGTTATTGTCCGAAATCACTGCTATTACTCTAAAACCAGACACCTCTAGATCAAGAAGAATCTTCCGAAGGAAGTCGTGCAGCGTCTTAGCATCGATTTGTGCCACAGGAAGTATGTGTACAACATCGTTGTTTGAAGAAAGCAGGCTCTGTATCATAAATACGTGGGCAGTTTTTGCTGCAATAGATGAATTTGCCGCAGCACCAATAACAAAGCCAGCCTTGTAATAAACAAATGATTGAAGGTGAACCTAATGAATCATTAACGTTAGTCTTTTCATGCTCTTTATACGTGCTTACAATACGCTTTGCATAGGAAAGTAAGCTACATTCTTGCTGCTCCGTTTCAGGGCCTACATCGTACAATGAACACAGTCTTCTGATTGTATCAGGATGCGGCATCTTAAGCTTCATCGAACTTCTCAGGAACCTGTATATATGAGGTAAAATTGTGAACAAAAGGCTAGCACAATCCAATAAATCGGGGGGATATGGGCCAGCATTATTCAAAACAAGATCAGCTTGACTCTTCAAGAATTCAAGCACTTCCAGATGCCGTTCTTGCAAATCGCATGCCAAATGTTCTCCACTTACTGCCTCTAGTAATGTCGAAACCAATGTTAATAGATGACGGGCCTTTTCAGAACGCTCAGTGCTGATATCCTTATGTGTATGTTCGATGATTTGTAACTCACTTTTCATATCTCTCAAGTCGCACAGCTTTTCAGGAACTAGCACATCACCACACTTCCACACACCCGTTTCACCAAAAAATACTTCCACGCGCAGCTCTGTGGACACGATCACCGAAGTACGAACTGCAGGAGCAGATTCAAGTGACAAGTCCAAAAAGAAAACCTTGGAGCCCTTGTTCAAAACTGCCCAGAAGTCCGAACTCAGAGAGCTTGGCAGGGCCTTCAGCAAGTCCGCAAAACTACCAACCGTATTTTTGGCGTCCTCTTCTGCTTGGGTTTGCTGAGAAAGCATTATTGCTGTTTGCAAAGATGCGGCTTCCAAGCGCGCCCTTTTCGCACCCGGCGCTTCTCGAACGCGCGCTTGCCGACGTGATAAATAGGCAGGGCAATTGGGAAACAAGCTCGGAAGGTCAGTTTTCTTCAGACGAATGTTTTTCATGGCAACTTCGACCACTTTTCCTGTCTTGACGTCCGTGTAAGATGTCTTCAAGTAATCCGATGGCAAAATGCTTTTCACAGAGCTGAAATAAAAGAAGCCATTACATATATGAAGCTCGACGAAAATGTTGAGTTTACAAGCGCGTCGACAGGTGCAGAGATCCATCTATTGTGCACGCGTGCGCGGATGCATTGCGCACTATGCTGACGAAATCTATTCGTTTGGAAACCCAGAATAATAACAGAGAGAAGAAATGCTTACCACTATGTACTTCGTTGGCGAGAAGTCCTTCCAAGGAAAGCTCTCGTCCATGCTTCACGAGTGGCTCGGTCAGATGGGAACTTGTGCACTCGGACACTTGGTCCTCCGTCATAATTGGACTTGCAGTTTGGTGCGCAACAACAGCCAGGCATCGTTGCGCTTCCGTGTATGACGAAAACAAGCAATCGCGTTCACGGTGCAGCATGCCCCACCAAAGCCACCAAGAAAAAGCCCCACGCGTTGCCGCTCTAGCGTTGCAGTCACGGAGAAAATTTGTTTTTCAGAACGCATGCCGCGTTGCAAAAACGCAGCGCTCCCCTATCCACCGCTACCATCCCGCTCTCGTGATGTATTGACAGAGAGAGAAGGTGATGCGGTGGCCTTATATTTATTTTTCTAGGTGGCTTTGGACCGACCACTGTCCTCTGACGTGGCTCAATCAAATGTCAGACAAAAATGGCCGCTTGCTCAGATGGAGCCTCGCTCTCCAAGAGTACAACTTCTCCGTTAGATATAAGGGAAAGTTGCATAGCAATGCGGATGGTTTGAGCAGGCTAATTTGAATTCTGCGTTTAGGGATCCCGCCTAAATTTTGAAATGTTTGAGGGGGATATTTAGCACAGAATGCTATATATGTGTGGTAATGGTGATGCATGACCTAGATTAGTTTTCTATATGCGAGAACATGGCAAGCAATAAGCACAGGGTTAGTGACATGGGACCCACACTTGCACTCATCCATCATGTCAGAGTAAACACCGTGCTCTTCAGGCGTAATGAAAATGTCATAGTTTGAAGTCTTTCTTGTGCAAATTTATTAGATCACGGAATGCTACAACTTTCTATGCAATGTACACGATGTGTACACAGTCGAAAGTGAACAAGATTCGCACATTAAGTGTTAGGTAATTCGTAAAGAGGCCGAAGCTTAATGTTTAGCGTATCCCTGTCTCGAACACAAAAACGTGGAGGTGGGCTATGTGCGCATATAACAAAAGGCACTGCCAGTACTTCAAACATCGAATGCGCAGGATTGATAAGTAAAAATATTGTTACAATTATTGTGTATCGTCCGCCACCCGTTTCAATCGGTGAATATTGTAGATTATTTGAAGCGACGTATGACTATACAATGATAAATAACTTGAATGCTTTTTACATTCGCGTTTTAAACATTAATTTACTATCTGATCCCAAGTTATCCTTCGGTTTTCTTGACGTGATACACAGTCATGGCTTTGAAGATTTCATAACCTCGCCAACCTGAATGACAAATGATACAGAAAGACTTTTAGACATTTGGCTAATGTCGGAGTTGAGAATATTTTCGCAGGCACCTTGGCTCTGGTGTATCCAACTTTTCTGGACACGAAGGCTTAGTTCGTGTGAGTGCCACCACGTGGCGTACTGACTTTAATCTTTTCAAACTTCCCGCGGCGACGCGGTAGTGACTCTAACAACACAAAAATAAAATAATTAAAAGCCATTCCTGCTCATTTTACTTCGCCACAATGCTTGTCCCACCGGCGTTAATACTGTCCTTGATAAAGCGTAGCCGCTCGTCGCCTGGAAATTACTTATCCTAAGAGCGTTTAGTCGCATCTAGCGATGATCAATCCTGGGCTTTTGATACGGTTCCTTATTTTTTTTATGCTACGGAGTAAACAAGTTAGAATAACCGTCAGAAGCACTCCGTGGCAGCCTTTCTTCAGTCGACACACGTTCTTACGTTAAGAGAACATCGGAGGTTAAGAACATCGGACGATGTTCGGACATTCTTAACGTCCGAACAACGGACTGCGAGAGACGCCGTCGTGGACGGCTTTTGATTTTGACCTATCGATTTCCTTATGGTGCCCCAAACTATGTCCCTACCGACTTTGGTATTGGCCTTGATGGGCTACCGCAGGAGCTGCAAATCGATATGCGCTTAAGTAATAAGATGTATACATGAATATGTTGGTTTTACATCTTGAGGCAAAAGTCGCGACACAAAAATTATGCAAACTGTCTCTTAGTCGTCGTCCATTAGCATGCTGAGGCCGAAGGTGCTCGCAATATAATGTCACATTTACTGGCCACCGGGCCAGGTACACCTTTGGGTATGACATATATGGTACTTGCAGTTAGTTCCCAAAGTAGCCTCCTGTCACGGTTAACCATGTGCGTGAAAGAAGACCGATACTTAAAATTATTGTGCAGTAATATATGCGGGATTTCTCTGTTCTCCATATTGTCTACCATGAAATCTATGTTGTCTACCATGTTGTCTACGAAATGAAAGAAACCTAGCTGGGCTAGTCGCGGGCAGCTCTAATCGGATTCGTGATGCGTCAACTTCAGATATACATATCTTATCTAAGGCTACATGACAGCGATATAGGCGAGGGGAGTTACGGTAGCTCGTGGCTTTGAAATAACGACGCTCCTCCCACAGCAATTTCATCTTTGCGTGTTTCCGAACAGGAATGAAGGGCAGGAGGGTAACACGCCTTCCTGAAATTAAACTTTCAGAATAACCCTTTCTTCTACGGTTCGACATACGCCAAGGGGGCACGATACGAACCACCTTCACGTCGGTATCAGATTGCAAAAGGGGAACTCAGACGAAACGCTGTCAAGCGGATAGGCTTTTAATTATCACAAGGATATATTTGCTGAAATTCCTTACCTTGAGGTGAAAGCCGACTAATAAGCAAAAAAATTTTCCGTATTATTAAGACCTCCTGGTAATGTAAGGTTGCCGTCTTTTACAGCCTCCAAAATTAAAATGTAAGTTATGAAAAATAAATTGTTGCAGTATATGTGAAAACGTTCCCGGTATTCACTCAATGAAGATTTAGCACGTCTATGCTGTCAAGTTGTAGTGACGTGAGGGACAAAGCAGTTCCAAAAGAGTGAGTCACGAATATGAGTTGTTATAACGTGAGCTTGCACTGGACAAGAAAATAACACTCATAGCACAACGATGGCTGCGCGCAAAGTAGTGCTTAGTATGGATCTGATGCAGGCATCAAGGCATCGGTTCATCAGATTGGAATGCTCGTGCATTGCAGCATAATCTCGGGTCCTCGAATGTGATGGAGAATATACGCCAGTATTCGCTTCACGCGTGCATTCTGATAAGATAACGCTCTTTCGCTATTGAATCCGTGACAACATACTGGATATTGGAAACACACGAAGGTGCGTCTTGAGCTAACCGATACTTTGGAACAGTGCTTAGACGCTAAAGAAAGCTCACCCCCTCCCCCGTCCAAAAAATATAGTGCACTGTTGCTTTGAATATTAGCTGAAACATAGCGCTCGTGATATAAAGGACAACAAGACTACACAGCGGCGCCAACATAGCAAAAATTCAAGAGCTATATAAACACTTTCCAATTAATGGTATTTATCAAATCAGCATTTCGTGGTTCAATGTACCCCGGTAGTCGAAGGGCCAGTTCCACCACGGGTACTGTCTCGGAGCTCATATTTCTTGTTAGCATTAATTGTCACAAAATCACAGCATTTTTTTTCTTTACATCTTAACATTAGAGAGCCAAAATAGATGCAGCAAAACCCTCATCCCAATACTTCAATACTTTTCGTTCCGACGCACATGTCCGCACTGATCCATATGTTGTAAAGTACTGAAAATGTATTCAATGCTTTCCCCCAGGCAGGTGTTTTTATTTCTAATGACACCAGGAAACCGAGCATAATGCCACCAACGCTCAGAAATCTAATCGGGAACGCGTACAATGTTCTCGCACACCTTGTGTAACGTACCGTATCGATGAGGTGCTTCCTTTATAATGTAGGAGAATCGTTTTTAAAGGCAGAAGTGCACGGTGGGGCACAAGTGCTTAGGCTCATGAAGTGTATTTGCGCCAAGAAAACCTGTCCAAGCTTTCACACGTGCTTTATATGAAGCATACAGCACCATCAATATGCCGGATGCTTTTAACTGCACCAAACAAAACTATTAAACAAATACAAGTATGTGTGACATCATTTTATCATTCCAGTGTTCAGATTGGTCACCTCTGGATGCGGAGTAAGTTGAGAAGTTGTGTGCGTAATTAACAAAGCTACGTTAATTGATTTTTCAGTAATTGATCTTAGGTGGCTAAAGAAAATGAGCCGTTTGGAGCCCGTCCTCGTGATTATACAGCTGAGGGAATAAATTTTTATTAAACATGCTTCTGTAAGAGCCATGCGAACAAAAGTTTTCCAAGTAAACGCACTTGTAAAGCCTAACTCACGCAGAAAAAGAACAAATCTAAAGTCCCAGAAAGAACAGCGCTTCAAGACGAGACACAAAGAAGGAACCACACAAACTAAGTTAACAACTTGAAGCGTGTCCTTCGCTTAGATCTTTTTTTATGTTTTTATTCTACTTACAGCGAATCCGTTAAGAGAAAGTTTTATCTCGGGCCCAACTCCAACGCGGGCTATTCAAATAGACGTAAAACGCAGAAACCCTCTTCTAAGATAACCCCTGGACTTATTTAAATGCAAATTGTTGCATTTGAGAGCGAAAGGTAAATTCTAGTGATCGTTGGAAGCGGAATTTCTTTTTAGGGCTCGAATTTAGTTTTAAAAATTTGTCGAAAATTCGAAACTGCGAAAATATAGAAGTACGGAGTTTACAAATTAATAGCTCTGCATCAAGAACAGATATGGTGGTTGTATAAACGGCATCCATTAGATCATCCAAACCGGACAAATTCGATATGTCAACTTATATTCTAACTAAATTGGTTACGTTGTGTGCAATGGTTTTGAAAAAGCTGTACTTCCATATTACTAATTTGTTTAGATTCATGTGTAACATATCAATTTTGTCCGCTTTTGATGTAATTAGATACAATGCACCGAATTGTGATATCATTTCTCATTGCCGAAAGACTGAATTGTAAACTTGATATTCCCGTTTCCTGAAAATTTCCGATTTGTACCAATCTTTAAAAACAAATGATGAACCAAATCAGAAATTCGAAACCAGCAGTTACTATATCTTAAGCTTTCCTTTTGAATGCAACAAACCTCGTCAAATTTGGTGCATTGGTTGCCCGGAAAAACGAATTCTCCTTTCACATGTATTTAGATAGGAGCACCCGTGCTAAAGCTTCCTCTTATGGGCTACTTTCCCCACTATCGTGCCCGCTTGTAGTACAAGATCCCGAAGATAGTGCAATGCCGGGCCGACCCGCGGCGAAGATGACGCAGGCGTTAAGCACTCCCTATACGTGGGCCGATCCCGAAGGTGGTGAAATGCCGGGCTGATCCGCGGCGGAGGCGCAGTTCGCCATTAAGGGGCCCACATACAGCGCTTCGCGGGTCATACTTCTTCCCAGAGTGGAAGCGAACTGCATTTACTTCTTTTCTTTCTTTGCATTGATTTCACTTTTAGAAAAAAATGATTCTGGCATGCAATGGCATTCGTTCTTGTCTCGTAGATTTATATATGGATTTAAACGAACTCTATATCTCATTCAAGAGTAGGTGTAAGCGGGGAAATGCTCGCTAGCGCGCACGTTTTCACACACACGGAACTGCATGCACACACAAACACGCGTATGCTCGCACACGCCTACACGCACTCGTGCGCACGCATATTCAAGCACTGAGACACAAACACGCGCGCTCACGCAAATACAAATGCACACGCACGCACGCTCAAGGTGTCCACACCCATATACACTCCCTCTCCATCCCTGTGGCCTGACGAAAACATGCGCGTGCAAACAGACTGAATGACACTCGCTCAGCAATTACCGTTCAAAAGTCCAGCGGTAATGGATCGCTTTACGGTTTAAATATCGCCCTTCATCAAGTCAATGCGCAGTTTGCTGAGAGAGTTCAAACCCATTTGCTCCTGTCGTGTCACATAACCGCCCATCCCCGACCAAAAAGCTGCTTTAACGCACCACGAATGTTCCGATTTAGTGGCATAAATGCGCATCTTAGAAAAGACAACCCTCTTGGCGCAGACACTTGAAACTTTCTTTTATATACGGCTCTTATATATAAATGCAATTGTTTAAAATTTTGCCCATTCAGTTACGCATGTGCATTCCGTCAAGTTCCACAGGACGGTGAAAGTGCAATGTCCATAATTCCTGAGCATGTCCATGCTATAAGGCACGATAGTATTTTTTACCTAACATGACATGCGCATTCTTGTTATGTTGTCCGAGGAATAAAATTTGATAACAAAAGCGATGACTTAACATATAAGCAACCCATTGGTACGTTTTAGGAAGTAAAAATAGAATATTTGAAGAGCCCTCCTGAAAAAACCAAAACTGAAACCAAATCTTGAGTTCTGTGTTTCGGCCATTTGGTGGGAGACTATCGAACTCAGTCCTACGTGGCGTTAAAGAAAAAAAGTTCTCATGGAGACGGCATTGAACCGCTGCCAGTAGACGCGGAACGATAGATGCGAGCGATTAAACGACTAAGCCACGGCTTCCAACGTTGCCGCAAGTGATACACTCAGGTTTTTTATAGATAGCACGTGAACGTGCACAACTGCGTTTCAAATATCGCTTATGGGAACAATGTTACGCCATGTGTAGAGAGCCGCAACAGGCATGAATCGAAAGCTGAGTCTCCGGACTACATACGCTGCCGCGGCTATTACGATAGACGTCCTAGTTTTATCACGCCTACCGCTCTTGTCTCAAAACCCGAGTACAAATTTTCGTTGTTTCCGTAGGCTTCCATTGCTGAATTTTTAACCGCTCTGGGAACAAAATTCTCCCCTGCCATAGCGTGATCACTGCGTTTGGCTCGTGTGGATTGTCTTTCATAACACGTTTGCCAACTGCCGTTTTTAATAATCGACCTGCAGCTTTTCGCGAAAAACTCGCTCCTTCCATTGAAAACGCGCTAGCTTCGTGCCGGGGCCGCTTGGGGCACTAGTTGGTACATGTCAAGAAAAGCTGGATATAGTTTGAGTGATCACATTCCGATTTTCTGCATATTTCCTTGTCATACAAAACGCGAAATACAAAGCGATCCGCCAACTTTCTCCAGGAAGATTGACGAGGTAAGCCTAACTTGCATTGTAGATCTTGCACGCAGCAATCATGGGAGCAGTGAGCGGTCACTTAAGAAACACCGAAAAAGTAGGAAACGACGGATTTCCCAGAGACTACGTGAAAGAATCATAGAGAAAAGCCGCTTATTTGCGCACAGACAAAAGAGGCTAATCCATTTCTTGAATATAAAAAATTTGAAATAAATTGGGAAGCGAAATTAAGAAAGCACGGAAGGAACATTACCGAAGTAAATTCGATGCATGACATTGCCTTAAACAAACTTGGTCTATGTTAAACCATTTAATTGGCGATAATAAGAATCGTATTCACACACCTCTAACCTATAGATGAGAAAACTTAGATGGTTTCAAATTAGCTCATCACATGAATGCCCATTCTTTAACTGCAGGTACATCAAATGAACGTTGTGACCACTCCTTCTATTCCGTCAGTTTTATGACGACAATCTATTTTGAATATTTATATTTATTACCATGAAGTCAAAATGAAACATTTAATTTTACACATACGCTTAAACTCTGATGTGCCCCTGGAGTAGACCACACTGACAAGGCCAGGTAAACAAATCGCCAATATTATGGTCTCTACCCTAACGCATATTTGCAATGTCATGCTGACCCCTGGTTGCTTTCCTGATGACAAGAAATTAGCCCGAGTCAGTGTAATCTACAAGTGTGGTAACAGAGACGACCTAAATAACTATAGGCATATCTCTGTGCTGTCAGTGTTCGCAAAACTTGCTCAGCATGCCATTAACAATTCTCTGTATAGTTAAATTTCTAATGACAACATTTTTGTAGATCAACAATTTGGGATTAGAAAACAGAAGAGTTCAGAATCAGCTTTACTAGGTACAAAGAAAAAATTCTTGGCAACATTGGGCGCAAATTATTAACGGTAGCAATCTTTCTACTCCTGAGCAAAGCATTTTATTCGGTAGCCCAGGACATACCAACAAGCAAGTTATTACTGTCACGATCCAGCGCGGGTCGTGAACAAGGGAGGGCGCGAGGCACCCTCCGATAGACGGACGTTCCACAGCGTGGTGGTGCTGAACGATGACTGACCGGCGAGCAGCCGTGCTCGTCGGTGTTTATTGCGGTGCGGTGACCAATGTTGCCTGCCGAGCTTTAGCAGGCCACCGAGCTTGGCGGGCGAACTAAGATTATGCCCGAGGGGGCGTCACATACTTGCTACATCCCCTTACCTCCAGTTTGTTTGTTAAATGAAAAACAAACGTCCATGTTCACAATATACGGCTCTGCCTCCACCCTAGCTGGGTCGACGGTGCCTTCTATCCAGGCGACTAACGGTCCGGTGGTCTCCGCCGTCGCGTACTCCACCTGGGTGCCGGTGTTGAAGGGTCGGGTGTGGCAACTCCGGGTGCTGCCTGGGCCAGCCTAGCTCCATCCGGAGGGTTCGTAGTAGTGGGCCTTGCGAGTGGTGCTGGGCTCGACACCGGTCCAACGGGTGCCGCACCACTGGCTACGGTTGCCGCCTCCGAGGTAGGTGGTGCTCCGCTGGAAGCGACTGGTGCTGCCGCTAGTCCTCCTGCGGGCTGGAACCCAGTGGCTGTCGAGGGTGCTGGCCAGGTCCCGAGGCGAGGCCCGACATGGTCGGTGTGTCTGTGCCACATGGCCCCGTCTGGCATGCGCACGAGCAGCGATGAGGCGCTGGCAGGAGAGACCACTGGTCCGGCAGACCAGGGTGGGCCAGGACGGAAGTTCCTGGCGAGAACTGGAGCTCCCGACTCTGGCAAAGGCACGGGACGTTACCCTTGGTCAGCAGCCAGCTTCTGCTTCAGCTGCTTCAAGAGCACTGTGGATCGGAGGTCCGGATGCAAGACGTCCAAGGGTGTCTTGACCATCCGACCCAGCAGGAGCTCACAGGGGGCACGGCCAGTGACATCGTGAGGCGTGGTCAGGTATTGAAACAGTATCCGGGCAATCTGCGTCCGGAAATCCCCAGTCTGGCTCTTCTTGAGCTTGTCTTTGATGGTTTGCACCACCCGCTCGGCTGCACCATTTGAAGCAGGGTGGTACGGCGGAACCATCATCCGGCGGATTCTGTTTTTCGTCAGCCAGGCCAGGTACTCTGCGCTGGCGAAAGCAGGACCATTGTCGGACACGATGACATCCGGCAACCCCTGGGCGGCAAAGACCTGTCGTAGCACTGCAATGGTCGCGCCTGCTGATGGAGTGGTGACAGGTAGAACTTGCACCCACTTCGAGAATGCGTCCACCACCACCAGAAAGTAATGGCGCTTGAAGGGTACCCCAAAATTCACATGTAGTCGGGACCAGGGTCTTTGTGGGAACGGCCAGGGGGTGATTTCCACACGACGCGAGGCTCACTGATTCTCCTGGCAGATTTGGCAGCTCTGCGCCAAATGAGCGATGTCTTGGTCCAGGCCAGGCCACCAAACGTGGGACCGGGCCACCATCTTGGTCTTTTCTATCCCTGGATGACCCGCCTGCAGCAACTGCAGAACCCTGAACCCGAGATTTTGTGGGATCACCACCCTCGAACCCCACAGTAGGCAGCCCTGCTGCAAGCTCAGTTCAGTGGCCTTGTGGCTATAGGCCTGCTGCGCCAATTCCTCTCCACGAGACACCACCTTGACCACCTGAGACAGGACTGGGTCCCGGCTGGTCACTTCCGATACCGCAGATCTGGAGAGCACCTCAGGGTACGGGTGTTTCAGCATCAACACATCAGGAGGTTCTGGAACTGCATCAGGCACCTCTGGCAGGGGCAGGGGGCTCAGGGCACCAGCAGGTCCCAGGTCCTTTCCAGGACGGTAAACCAGTTGGTAACTGTAAGCTGCCAGCCTCAAGGCCCAGCGCACCCCTCGAGGTGATGCTTGCACAGGAACTGCCTTGTCGAGCCCCAGCAGCCCCAACAGCGGCTTGTGGTCCGTGACCGCCTCGAACTTCCGGCCCCACAGATACTGATGGAAGTGTTCGACACCGAACATGAGGGCCAAACCTTCCTTGTCCAGCTGGCTGTAACGTTTCTCTGCAGCATGAAGCCGTCGAGAAGCAAACGACACAGGGTATTCCTGGCCATCTTTGTCCCGGTGTGCCAGGACGGCTCCCGCACCGTACGACGACGCATCTACCCAGGTAGCACACAAAGTCTTGAAAACGTCGTATTAAGGGATTCAAAGTCTGAAACGGATTTTTGACCAAAATCGATGCATCAAAGACGTTCCAAACAAGATAGCTTAAAAACGAGGGGTGAATACGTTTTGAAAACGACTCAAGGCGCCACCAGCACGCCACGTCGCGTCAGCCTCTTTAGCGGCTTCTACAATATTCAACAACCCATCAACGAGATCCAACCTTGCGCAAGGTGGCGATACCGTCGTGAAATCATGTGACCAAGGTGGCCACGTGATTCGTGATGCCGGGCAGCCGGGCGAGCCGGGCATAGTCGCGTCGTCATGGCGTCGTCGCGTTACCGCACTCGCATTGCGCTGTGATGTGTTTGCGGCTGTTCTGAATGTGCTGCCGCTGCCCTTTGCTGTGTAAGTGTTGCAGTGTTTTGCTGTCAAGAAAACTGTATTCTGTGATCAGTTTGGGTTATGCGATATGTTTGTGTGGTTTTAATTTGGAAATCAGTAGTGTTTTCAATTGTTATGTGACCAAGGCGGCCACGTTATTCGTGAAGCCGGGCATAGTTGCGTTATCGCACTCGCATGGCACTATGGTCTGTTTGCGACTGTTCTGAATGTGCTGCCGCTGCCCTTTGTCATGTAAGTGTTGCAGTGCTCTGCTGTCAAGAAAACGACATTCTGTGATTAGTTTGGGTTGTGCGATCTGTTTGAGCCGGGCATAATAGCGTGATCGCGCTTGCATTGCGCTGTGGTATGATAGCGGCTGTTCTGAATGTGCTGCCGCTGGCCTTTGTCATGTAAGTGTTGCAGGGTTTTGCCGTCAAGAAAACGACGTTCTGTGATTAGTTTGGGTTGTGCGATCTGTTTGTGTAGTTTAATTTGGAAATCAGTAGTGTTTTCAATTGGACGGCGCGGAGTGGAGGGCACTAATCAGCTCTTCTAGTTCATTGTCATGTTATGTGAGGCGCCTTTTCACTGACGCTGTAATTAAGGCGTTAAGGGCAGTATAAGGACGAAAGTTAGAGGGACGAAATCGTGCCTGTGTGTCCCTAGCGTCGGGATCGGCCGCTATGCGTGATCCTAACAAGAAAGCGTATTGCAGAATGCGAAGAAAGGCGGCAAAATTTCTGTCTGTGCGCACCTTGCCGATCTCCGCAATAGAGCCGTCATCGTGGTATTTTAGTCTCCCGTTTAGCAAGAGTGTTGCAGACAAGGGAACTGGTTCAAACAGGCTTTTTTTTAATTATTCAGTACTAGTGCGGTATCCCAAAAGGTGAGGTCAAGTGCTCGCCCTATTTTTTTCCCTCGCGCTACAGTGCACTGACAGAATTTTGCGTGCACCATACCGTGCTTTTATCGTTTGCGCTTCAGGTTCTCGATTGTGTTTTCGCCACCTTTACCCACGTGATGGGTATTTCATGGTATTACCGGGTACCACATGTGTCCATATATTGTGTCCAATATATGAAACGGCCAAATTCGATTTTATTTGACGCCTTAAATGGTAGTAATTGTATTGAGTCCCTTGTAGCTTTGTGCTTGTTATCAATTTTACTATTTGGCGAATGGATACAGCATGTACGCTGCATAACTCGCTTGTGGATACTGCATACGTGACTCGAGTATGCCCTTGGTATAAAATAACTTGTATGCTTTAGGTAGTAGGATTGTTTGCAGTTTGGGACATATGTCGCAATGTACGGTGTGCGCCCTTCGCGCTTTACGGCGGCCTGCCGAGTTCGTGCGGGTGCCATGTGTGCGCATGGAGTTCGCGAGGCGCTCGCGCAGTTTATATATATATATATATATATATATATATATATAGGGGTTTTCTTCAAAGTTCAGCACGCTGGACCCGACGTAAAATACGCAGGAAAGAGACGACGAACTTTTTGGGAGACTTCTTTTTCTTACTTAACGTTTTCGGCTGGTGGACCAGCCTTCGTCAGAGTACAGTCCTGTACTCTGACGAAGGCTGGTCCACCAGCCGAAAACGTTAAGTAAGAAAAAGAAGTCTCCCAAAAAGTTCGTCGTCTCTTTCCTGCGTATATATATATATATATATATATATATATATATATATATACATGTGTTCTGTTCGCGCGCTTCGCACAACAGGGCATGTCGCAGTTCTTTGTCCTTGTGCAACACATTTTCCTAGCGTACGTCTGTGCATTATTTGATACCGGTTTCACACGGGGCTCTTTTAGCCGCTATCCAGTCCGTTACAAATCGAATTTCTCGGTCGCGATTGGCTCCTCTGCGCAAGCTACGAGAGTGAGCCAGTCGCATCGATAATTTCGATCCGGATCGGGCTTGATCGCGATCGAGAGTGGTCGTGTAACACCGGTTTTACACATGGCTCCCACATAGGGAACACTAAGTTCAATGCTACTGAGTGAAGAGCAAGTGCATATATATGCCAGTGGTGGTATGTGGGCAAGTCTTTCTGGTGAAGCCAATACTTGCGCATTCAAAACATTTCAATTACCAGCGTAGTGCATCAATGTGTCTACTTCGACAAAATGGAGCACTGGTGCAGATATCTAAGCATACCTGTCCAGGGCAGCAAGTGTGTCTGCATTGAAACCACTACCAGCATGTGCGGCAGTTCTATTTTCAGCAGCGGGACTGCACAATAATCAGTAGGGTGCTCTCAAGCTGTTTATCTATGAAGCTCTGCCTGGACTATGTGCCATATATTTTCGGACGTGAAAGTGGGGGTGAATTGGTAAACATCAGTGGAACTGTGCCTGGACTTTGTGGCAAATGTTTTTGGATGTGAAAGTGTGAGTGAACTGGCAAAGAATTTGCTCTGGGCTACATGTCTTAAGCGTTTTTCTCATTTAGAGTGCTTTTTTTTACTTTAGGAGACTGGAGATGTGCGCGAAGTCTGACATGTCAGTGTGCTAATTAATGTATTTGCTGGTTTGCAAATTATTCGTTGCAACTTTGTTTTTGCCAGAGAGGTACAACTTTGCCTCTTGTAAAGGGCTTTTTAGATAAAACACTTAATATTTATTATGACCATTGCTTCCTTTGTTACACAAGTACAGCTTCCAGTGCATTCCAGTTTATTTCCATGTTTATGTAAGTTTCTAATATCAGGCTTGCATATTCATTTCTCACGTTCTGGAGTGGCAAGATGCAGCATTACTGTCTCATCGTTCGCTGTACTACAGTAGTGTTCACTTGTTACACTGAATCCCCCGTTTAAGTATTCTGTACTAATTTCACTTTATTGATTTTTTGTTGTATGGTTATTTTTTCTCGACATTACCTTCTTTGATATATCCTAAAGGCAATATTTCCAATTTTGCATTGTTCCCATTTTTTTTATTTCTGTCACAGGATTGTTTTATGATGGTATGCGGTGGTATTTCTTTTTGTGCTCTTTTCAAGCTTCTAGCTGATTGGTAACATTGCTTCGAGGCAGTTACCACCCGATTCATACTCTTGCATTTTTCAGTCTACTTCTTCCATTCGCTCCGATGTCACTTCTGCATAACTCTAGTCCATCTAATAGCACGTGCACTTTACTATGATAAATTAGACACTTTAGTACGCTCCAGCTTTTTCTGTTCATTTTTGTATGTGTACTTGGAATTTTGTTTATGTGCTAGTGAATGTTCACTTTCGAGTTCATTACGAATCCTTTCTGCGACTTTTGTCATTGTTGATGTACTTTTACTTCTATTTGCATTTCTCACACAGTTTGTTCGAACCTTGCATAAGCATTAAATTTTAATAAAGTGTTTTTGTTTTGTCACGATGTTCTCATTTCATGCACTCTTGGCATGAAGGGCTTGGTCTGGCCACCTGCCAAGACGTGGCCATTTGTTCTTTGCAGGATGTCATTCCCATTGTGGTTGTAAGCATCGTAGCTTACTAAAGGCGGTATTAAGGATCTATTATTCCTAACAGGCTCATTTTCGTGCGACTTGGTAGAGGATGCGCCGGCCATGCGGGGAACAGTGCTCGGCACTGCGCCATGGCTCTTACAGTCAACACCGACGCTTCTACTCATCTGGCGCGCGATTGGAGATCGTTGTTCGAAACGCCCGAACAGTTTCACCTCACGCGATTGGCCTAGGCCGTGCCAACGGGTGCGGCTGACGACGTCTGCGCGGCATACGCCTGTCGCATGAGGCGAAACTAAACGCGTGTTTTGAACAACGATGTCTGATCGCGCCCGTCACCTGCGAAAATTAGCTTCAGATGATTGTAAACCTTTCAAGACCGCTTCTAGACCAGCTTTTTGATAACGTCCTAAACACGTTTAGGAAGTGGTTACGAATAGCTTCGGCAATGAGATTACTTGTGTCTTTCCCAGTCCTATTTCTAGACCAGCTTTTCGAATACGTCTTGCAGACCTGTTCTAGATCGTCTCAAGAAAGTAATTAAGCCGGACATAAGCAGAGATATACGACGTTTTCCCGCCGAAGTTCTCTCATTCGTGTCTTCTTTAACCCGTTTTTATCGTCTTGGATAAACGCTACGAAAACGTTACGTATCTCTTTTGTGCTACCTGGGTACGGTAAGGACAACAGGCTTAGCAGGATCGAAGTGCACCAGCACTGGAGCCTTGGTGAATCACCCCACGGCACCACTCGCTAGGCCAACTACGAACCCTCCGGACGGAGCAAGGCTGGCCCAGGCAGCACCCGGCGTTACCACACCCGACCCGTGAACACCGGTGCCCAGGCGGAGTACTCGACGGCGGAGGCCACCGGACCGTTACTCGCCTGGATAGCAGGCACCATCGACCCAGCTAGGGTGGAGGCAGGGCCGCATATTGTGAACATGGACATTTGTTTTTAATTTAACAAACAAACTGGGGGTAAGGGGGTGTAGCAAGTATGTGACGCCCCCTCGAGCATAATCTTGGTTCGTCCGCCAAGCGCGGCGGCCTGCTAAAGCTCGGCAGGCAACATTGGTCACCGCACCGCAATAAACACCGACGAGCACGGCTGCTCGCCGGTCAGTCATCGTTCAGTACCACCACGCTGTGGAGCGTCCGTCTATCGGAGGGTGCCTCGAGCCCTCCCTTGTTCACGACCCGGGCTGGATCGTGACACTGGCGACGAGGATGGCATCCTCGTGACAATTACGCTATAAGAGCATTAGCGTTAGACTTACTCAGTAACTATCTGAATAATCGCCAACAATTCCCAACTGTAAATAACATAAAGTCGAAGACAGGAATAATCCCAAAAAGCGTACCTCAAGGGCCTGTATTAAGTCCCGTCTTATTTTTGCTAAACATCAATGACATAGTTAACAAACAAGGTACTAATGATATTGTGATCTATGCTCATGATGCTAACGTATCTTTTGCTCGACAAAATTGTCAATAACTACACTGTATAGCAAATGCATGGTTATCTGAACTCGCGGTCTGGCTAAAAGCGAATCGCTGCAATTAAATGTTGACAAAATAAAGTGTGCAGTGTTCAGGCCAAAGAATAAAATCATTTACAGTGACTTCTACTTGAAATATCGCGCGAGCTACCTTGCGCGCTAATCAAAAAATCCAATTTCTTGTTGTTGTAGTCCAAGAGTATATTTTGTGGTCAGAACGCATAAGTTATTTATCCCCAAACTAGCTCGTTCTATAGGCCTAATAAATAAACTTCGTTGGGGATTACCCGTTCGAGTAAAGCTGCTATTGTATTACTCGTTTATTTACTCTCATATTTATTATTGCCAACTAATATGGGGAACAACTACGGAAAATTACGTAATGAAGCTTTCTCAGAAAAAGTGCTGTATACGCGCTACTGAATATCTATCACATCGTGAAAGCAAAGCACTCTTCTGTGTGTCTCGTCAAAATGTTGCGCAATCCAACCTCTAATATGCTATACCAACACGCCCAATCGTCAACCTTGGCAAGTTTCACGAGAAGCTCTTTTAAAACGCAGCCTGCTGAACACTCCGGAAAGATATTTAAGAAATTATCCATTAATATACAAAATTAGTCAGGCATAATAATATCTTGAGCAAATGTATTTAAACGTTAACACATCCTACGATTTTCGACGTAAACAATATGAGCTTGATAGGACACGAACAAAGTATGGCCGTCAGAAACTCTTGGCTATTACGCCTCGTATTTTAGACGCACGGTCAGGAATCGATTTTCTAATCTGGTAACATTCAAATGGTGACCCTCCTTCAAATCTTAGTGTTTTATCAGGAGAGATGAAAACCAGTATCGTAATCTCTGTCGTGTTTCCCTGTTCAGTGACCTTGTTATGCTTTCTATATCTATAATGAATGTTTTGAAACTGCAAATGACTGATTCTTAAGCTACTGTTTAGCACGCTACATAATTACTTGCGTTGCTCAAATGTGTTTTAGATTCGTACACTTTATTTTTATATTTGTTGTTATTATTACGTGTGACATAAAATGTTTGAATTTCACTTGACTTTGTAAACATTGTGTAACGTTTTTGTAAATCTTATGCTGTAAACGCATGTGCTTGAACTACCAAAGGGAGACTGGGCCCTTTGTCAGGTGTTGCGAAACTCCTTTAGTCCGATCTTCCTCGGTCTGCATTGTATGCTGTGAACCGACATATAAAGCTGATTGTTCAAAAAATGGAAAACTGTCATCCACCTGAGAGCAGGACAAAGCTACAAAGGGAAACAAAACGGGTTTTCGAGGAAGAAAGATACGAAGTTATACGAAAATTCAGTCCCTGTCCAGGCATCCGAGCCCAGAGGGTCACCCCATCATAGGATGTAAATTGTAGGGCCGCCCCTCCAGAAAGGCACTGGTCGAAGTTAGATTGGCAGACCATGACAATAATTTTCTTATTGCTGTGCTTCGCTTAGTCGTGTATTCTGTGTGCACACAAGATTTCATGTCATCTGCTGTACTTTCTTCCTCCGAGTCCTGGCCAAAGTGAAATTGCAAAAATAACGCGGGGGAAAGAACCGCATACTTGTGTGACATTGCAGAGTCACAACCCAAGTTCCACAGAAGCTTTCTGTTGAATAGTATAACTAAGAATGTCAGTGACTTGTAATAAAAACCACATACTTTACAAGTTGCCTGCACATGACTATCGCTTATACGAACCTCGTACACTGCATAAAAATAGAGAAAAAAAATATCCTTAAGTCAATATCTAGACTCTTTTGAGTGCGCTGGGAATGTTAAAAGTAACTCCGCCATATGTTACACTTTACGGTGCCCCATTTAATCAAATACAAACTTAGTGTAACTTTCAATTCTCCCGAGACATTTCAAAACATAACTGCTAATGGCAGTATGAAACTTTCAAAGACGGGCTTAAGAGAGAACCTGCACCACTTGATCCATACCAATTAAGCTTAGCACACAAATTTGCCAAGGCATTACCATTTTCGCCGAACTTTGTCTCGGTGGCGTGTGCAGTTCTGCACGACCTGAGCGCTTCCATGTGCACTTTATCGCGAAGGCCGCAATTAGCTTACCCGCATTCAAATTAACCAAATTTTGGCGATTACTTTCGCCAAACGCAAACAAGGTGCCTTGTTTAGTTTTCTTAACGTGATTTGTTGGAGCAAGGGTGTCACAGATCGAAGAGCGCCATGACTATGACAGTAAATAGAATTTCACAGAGGACAGCGCGAAAACATACTTTACGAAACCAGCGTAACGCATATACCGAAAAAGAAAGGTACACTGCGGCTTTGCAACGCTCCTAATTAAGCCCAGAAAAGCTAAAATTTCGTTATGCGTTATAGCTAATACGCTCCTTATATAGACACCAAGTAGAAACTTAGTGCTACGTAGAGTTTTCTCGGAACCTTGGGAAACATTACCAGTAACGGCCGTCTGACGTTTTCGAACACTTGTCAGGAAACATCTTGCGGAGGGTGTATTTGGTCCAAATGCATCACTCTTCGCCTAATTTTTTGTCCTAGTCACCGCCTACATTCTCTAAATTTGATCTAGGTGGAATCTGTGTAGTTATGCCAGGGAAGCAAGCTAAATTTTGCGCCGCTCAAAAGACACTGTGGACTGCTTGAATGCGTTGGTGAATACGCAACATGAATATGGAACGCGTCGTCGACGTATGCACAGCAGAGATGTAAGCCTCCGGTGACTTGATCGATGAACTTCTGGAAAGTCCACCATGCAAAGGGCAAATTCCCAAGTGTACTCGAATAACCAAAAGGGCGTTGTGCCCAGCGGTCTTTAGAATGTCGGCCTCTTCTGCAAGTACTAGTGACGTGCTCTGATGAAAGTGCGACGCGAAGGACAATAATAAGGCAGACTATTATTCGCCCTTCTCGTTTTTGCATCCTGAAGCAAATGTGCACGCGCTCTCGTGCGTGCCAGTCAACGCACGTGCTCGTCAAAGTGCCCCTTCTCCAGAACATGTGTTCTCGCAAGCACGCGCGCGGCTTATCGCCAACACAGCAGCAGGCGGCGAGGCTTCGCAGCTCCGCACTTTGAAATGCCGCCATTGTTATTTCAAGCGCAAGCAAGCAGAATGTGACAAGCATGCGTATATATATATATATAAAGACAAACGTTGTGGCTTATATTTTTACTGATGTTACAGCCGGCAGACCGGCTTTCGACGGCCTTCACTCCGACGAAGGCCGGCTCTCCGGCCGAAACGGAAGTCAAAATATGTCCCATATCGTTCGTCCTTTTTTTAATGTTTTGAGCGTGTGTGTTTGTGCGTGCGTGTGTGTGTGAGTGTGTGCGTGCGTGTTCGTGTGTGCGTGTGTGTGTGCCCGTGTGTGTGCGTGCGCGTGTGTGCCCGTGTGTGTGCGTGCGCGTGTGTGCGCGTCTGGGCGCGTGTGCGTGCGTGCGCGTGTGCGTGCTTGTGCGTGTTTGTGTGTCTGCGTGTGGGTGTGCGTGCGTGTGCGTGTGTGCGTGACCATGCGTCTAGTCACATCACAAGAAACCAACAAACACGGACCCCAAGGACAGGATCGCAGGCGTAAGCAAAGGCACTGGTTTATGCCTCAACTACGGTCAGTTTTTATTTTTCATCCACTTTCATTTCCATTAATTTATCATTTCCTTTAACTAAATTAGTAAGTATAAGTAATTTCCCCTATGTTCTCCTTGGTGTCCTTTGTTGGCTTCTAATGATCAATAAAAATCGGGCCCTTCGGTTCCCTTTCTTCTCATTCACATTTATGCCGAGAGGCGCCAGTCTCTCGATGGGGGTAGGAGACTCAGGCTGTGAAATTGAATTGTCTCCTAGCTACCATGAGATCTTGTGTAGATACTCGTATAACCGCGTCACTTCAGTGAACAATTCTTCGAGGTCACAAGAAGTTTATTCAAGTGCAACTATCGTTAACCCTGCCATCCACGGCACACACGTTCGTGGAAGCGACTTACTTATGCTGTTACGGTGCAGTGGTTGCAAGGAATCGAAAACGAACACTAAGCTTTGGTTAAATTGAAAATCCTGCTTTCCCGAGTACATTTCACTTCTGAGCGAAATGCATCATTTCAAGCGACCGCGTTGGCGAAGGCACTACCGTGTTCTACGGGACGATTGAAGTGGGGTCATTCGATAATAATCGAGAAAGATTATGTTTCCGCTCTTTGTAATGTTCGCACCCAATAATTAACCTGTGCACGTAATTCAAGCGGGTGATCCAATATTTTTAATGAAGAAGCGTAGTATGACTGACCGTACAATAAATGGATGTTTAATTACTGTATAATTATGTTGGGCCTCTATAATATGTACAGTGTCATTCTCACCCCACTTTGACTGGCTTTCTATGAAGTCTCCAGCACGCTGGCATAAAATTATGTAAACTTCACATATTTATCAACGGTTGGTCGTAATTCATGACTGAAGGGGCTAATACTGCTTTGCCTTTCCTGCACAACTGCGCCATCGTATTTTACAGCGAAGTGTTGCAATTGGGTCGCAAGCCCCAAAGGTAGCGTTGACCTGGCGGCCTGGGGCACAGCTGGAAGCATCCGAAGGTCCTGGCAAAGGATGAATCGACTGCTAACAGAACAACTTGTTTATTCTAGCATCGCAAAAGAGTGGCCGGTCAGGTCGACCGAAGTGGAGAAATGGGAGACCACGTTACTCGACGGAAGAAATCGAAGCTTCTCCCTTGGCGTCCGGGGGCAGCTGCTTTTATACTCTCGGAGTCGAGGGCAAGAAGGAACGCCTCGATAGAGGCGCGCGTGACGGCGGCGCACGTACACGTTGTGACAAGAAGTGACGTATCCGCCGGGCCGGCGCCGGTCAGACCTCCTCGCTTCACAGTTGGGGAGCTCCTCTCCCGGGCTGCCGCGCTTTGACAAGCGTGGGCACCAACATGCACACACACACACACACACACACACACACACACGCACACACACGAAGACACGTGGCATTGAAACATGCCTGGACGCGCTTGGTAGGAGGCGTTGGGGCAGCGCTGAACTGGCCAAAATGTTCGCCGCTGTAAACAAAGCCCCGGCGTCCGTTGCATCCGCGCCGGCTATACCGCACGTCGGAGGCGAAACGTAACAGACCGCCCCGCTGTCGCTCGATGATGCTCATAACCGAAGTCGGTCGTCCCTCGGCGTTTCTTGAGCTCAGCGCACCGAGAAGGCCTCGTTCTCACGTTCAGGTTCACACAGGACACTGCAAAGTGACTTCGGGAGAGTTGCCATATTTTTTTCTCGTTCCCAGCAAGCGTTAGAACTACGCCGAAACTCAACCGTTCACTCAGCAAGCACGACACAACCCTCACTAAGCCATGCCAGGCTCTTTCCCCTTTTATACTACTGCCTAGTTCCTTACAATAGTCTAGCAGCACTCAAAACGCGTCCACAAATTGGAAAATTGCACTAGAAAGCACGTCATGACTTTGGAACACTAAACAAAAGCAATATGTTAAACATCCTGCCTCAGGAAGAAAAACATCAGTAACAAACAACTTTGAGGCTGATTCCTAGGTTAGGGGCCTCGACTTAAGCCATCGGCATTACAGTTGAGACTCCCCTTTTGGTAACGCACCTCAAAGGAATAGTGTTGCAAAGCGAGGCTCCAGCGCAGGAGGCGGCCATTTTAGGAAGAGATGGTCTGCAGCCATTGGAGAGGGCAATGATCCGTCTCAATGATAAACCTCGAGCCGGCTAGGTGGCACGACAATTTCTGAACGGCCCACACGAGACAGGCACACTCTTTCTCGGTGGCGCTGTACGCCTGCTCACGACTGGTGAGCTTACGACTAGCATACAGCACGGGGTGTTCCACTTCTCCATTTTCCCGTTGGCGCAGTACAACGCCCATGCCTCGCTCACTAGCACCGCACTGAACAACGAACCCTTTTGTGTAGTCTGGCGATCGTAGCACAGGCTGGCTTGTTAGGGCGCTCTTTAGGGCGCTAAAAGCTCTTTCCCTTGTCTCGTCCCAGACGACTGTTTGGTGCTCTGTTTTTCTTAGAGCATCCGTCAGGGGAGCCGCGATATCAGAGTACCTGGGGATGTACCTTTGATAGTAGACGGCGACACCTAAGAACGACCGAATATCGGTCTTCGTGCGCGGCTGCGGGAAGTCTCGCACAGCGGCCACCTTTATTTTAGAGGGGCGGCGACGACCCCGTCCAATAACGTGACCGAGGTAGACAACCTCGGCCTGTGCTAACTGGCACTTGGGAGCCTTGACTGTCAAGCCCGCTTCGCGCAGGCGGGTTAGCACTGCCCGCAAGTGTGCCATATGCTCAGACCAGGATGCGGAGAATATCGCTACGTCGTCTAAATACGGTAAAGCGAATTCTTCCTGTCCCAGCAACACTTTGTCCATGAGGCATGAAAAGCTGTATGGCGCGTTCTTCAAACCAAAACTCAAAACTTTAGGACGGAATGTTCCCATTGGTGAAATGAACACCGCATACCTACTAGCCTCTTCTGTAAGTGGAACCTGCCAATAACCCCTGACAAGATCAAGGGTGGAAATAAACTGCGCGCTACTAACTTTCTCAAGGCGCTCCTCGATGTTAGGGATCGGATAAATTTGATCCTCAGTGATGGAATTAAGCCTGCGGTAGTCAACGCAAGGGCGAGGTTCCTTGCCCGGTACCTCAACTAAAATCAAAGGGGAGGTATAATCACTCTCACCCGCCTCAATAAAACCGAGCTGTAGCATTTTCTTTACCTCAGCCTCGATAATATCGCGCTGGCAAGGTGACACCCGGTACGCTTTGGATCGTACTGGCTCTGGGGAGGTTAAGTTCTATTTCATGAGTAAGGACAGAAGTTCTACCAGGCCTCTCCGAGAACTGACCTTGAAACTCTTTTAAGAGCTGGTGTAGTCCGGGTTTTCTGCTCAGGCGACAACGGTGCTTTACTGATTAAGTCACTAATGACTTGATCGGTGTCTTCCCTGTTCGTCACTGAGCCTAGTCCCAGAAGCTCGACCGGAAGCTCTTCGGGAACGTTTACCATCATACACACCACTGCTTCCCGTTGTCTATAGGGTTTGAGCAGATTACAGTGGTAAACTTGCTGTGCTTTCCGTTTTCCTGGCAGACTCACCACGTAGTTAACGTCCGACAGTTTTGGAACAACCCGTGCTGGGCCCTCCCAATGCACGTCGAGTTTGTTTTTTAGCGATGTGCGCAATATCATTACCTCATCGCCCACCTCAAAACGACGTGCCCTGGCTGTCCGATCATAATAAACCTTGGCCCTCTGCTGGGCCTTTGCCATTGCTTCACCTGACAACTCCTGTGCCCTTCTTAAGCGTTCGAGGAGCCTAAGCACGTACTCCACCACTACTGGGTCGTCGCCACTGCCTTCCCACGAGTCTCGAAGCATGCGAAGCGGAGACCGCAGCGAGCGACCGTACACCAGCTCAGCTGGCGAAAACCCTGTAGCCGCATGCGGCGCGGTCCTTAATGCAAACATCACCCCAGGCGGACACAGCTCCCAGTCAGTTTGTTGTTCAAAAGACAATGCTCTCAACACGCGCTTCATGACGGAGTGGAGCTTCTCAACGGAATTCGACTGTGGGTGGTACACTGAGCTGTGTAACAGCTTTACCCTGCCCTTTCGAGAAAGGCTGTCGTCAAAGCGCTAGTAAACACTTTGCCCTGATCTGACTGGATTTCCGCAGGAAAACCAACTCGCGCAAATATGGACAGTAGTACATTGACTATCTCAACTGAGCTGAGTTCTTTAAGCGGCACTGCTTCAGGGAACTTTGTCGCTGGGCAGATCACAGTCAAAATGTGTCTGTACCCCGTGGTTGTTACCGGCAGAGGTCCCACTGTATCAATAACGAGCCGTCTAAAAGGCTCCGTAATGATAGGCACCAACTTCAACGGCGCCCTCGATTTGTCCCCTGGTTTGCCCACCCGCTGACAGGTGTCACATGTCCTTACAAAGTGTTCTGCGTCACGAAAACACCCTGGCCAATAGTACTCTTGCAACAGACGGTCCTTAGTTTTCTTAACTCCTAGGTGTCCGGACCACGAACCTCCATGCGACAAGTGCAACAGATCCTGACGGTAGCACTGAGGCACGATCAGCTGATCGAACTCCACTCCCCTGCGGTCGAGATACTTCCGGTACAGGACCCCACTTCTTTACACAAAACGAGCATTTTTCTTCGCGATACCTTCCTTGACATTGCAGTGCATGTTTTCTAGGCTGCCATCCTTTTTTTGCTCGGCTATCAAAGCCGACCGGCTGACTTTTAGCAACCTATTAAGTCCATCTGACGTAGGCGCGATGAGCAAATCTGCAGATAGCTCTTCTAACTTTCCGGTGTCGGGCATTTCCTCCCCAGTATCTGGTGCCTTCAACGCTACAGGCTCAATTTTATTCAGTTCGGACGTGCTCTGAATATCGGCTTGCTGCGCCTCCGACCCTTTCTCATTGTTCGACAACGTCAGCCCCGCAACTACCACTTTGCAGTGAGCTACCGAACTCTCGATCTGGTTAAGGCCTGAACGCTAGCCTCACCAAACAAAAGCCCCTTCTCGCGCAGGAGGTGATCGGACCTGTTCGAAAATAGGTACGGGTAATGGGGGGGGGGGGGGCAGCATAGATGACACTACGGCCTCCGTCTCAAGTGCTCCGAAAGGTCCTTCAATAAGCACTTTTGCTACGGGCAGACACACGCTATGAGCTTCCGCGGCTTGCTTGATCCATGCGCACTCGCCCGTGAACATATCGGGTTCTACGTAAGAGGGGTGTCGTTGTCGGCCTCTCATTGTAGATGCGGAATCACGAAGCACTCGGCACTCTTTCCCGTTCACGAGGAGGTCCCGCATGTAAGGCTCGAGAAGCTTCATCTTCTCGTCAGTGCTGCATAATGACAAAAACACGACTTTTGTTTTTGTTTCTGGACACTGCGCCGAAAAGTGACACGGCTTCTGGCACGTATAACACACGCGCGCTTGCCTCGTCTCGAACCGCTTTCTGCGTTCAGCTTCAGCTGCCGCTGTCTGCTTACGTTCGGTCGGACTGCTTTTACTCGCATCCACACTACGTGTGTCCCCCCTTGATCTCATGGGTGTGAACTTCGGCCTCTCAAACTTGGAGCCAAATTCACCCCTTTGACCGTCCTTAGCTCCGCGAGCCCGACGCGTCACAATCTCCTCGGCTAGCTCGGCGGCTTTAGCCACCGTACTAACGTCTGGCCTATCCAAGACCCAGTACCGCACGTTCTCAGGTAACCGACTATAAAACTGTTCCAGCCCGAAACACTGCAGAACTTTCTCGTGGTCACCAAACGCTTTCTCTTCTTTGAGCCACTCCTGCATGTTTGACATAAGCCTGTAGGCAAACTCTGTATATGACTCACTTCTGCCTTTCTCATTTTCCCGAAACTTTCGACGGAACGCCTCCGCTGACAGCCTGTACTTTTTTAGCAGACTCGATTTCACTTGGTCGAAATCCTCCGCCTCTTCTCTTCAAGCGAGCGACTACGTCGGCCGCCTCGCCGGGTAACAAAGTGAGCAAGCGCTGTGGCCACGTTTCCCGAGAGAACCCCTGCTTCTCGCACGTTCGCTCAAAGTTAACCAGGAACAAACCAATGTCCTCTCCAAGCTTAAACGGCCGCATCAGGTCAGTCATTTTGAACGATACTCGTTCTCCTGCACCGTGTGCCTGACTTCCATTACGAGCGCGTTCCATCTCTACCTCGAGACGCTTCATTTCCAAAGCGTGTTGACGGTCGCGCTCCTCTTCCTCTTGTTGCTCTCTCTCTTTCTCTTTCTCTTCTTGCTCTTTACGTTCGCGCTCCTCTTTCTCTTTTTGCTCTTTACGTTCACGCTCCTGTCTTTTTGCCGTCTCCCTCTCCTCAATGGTCTCAAGGAATTCCGACAGCTCGTCATCCTCAGCCTCTAACTCAAGAATAGCCCATAGCAGTTCTGGTTTTCTGAGTTTGTCTGAGACATCCAGAACCAACTCTCTTGCAAGCTCCAGCAATTTCGGTTTGCGCAACGATTTCCAATCCATGGCTGCTCTGAATGCTGCTTTCTCTACTGCCTACTATTGTCTTGCCGCAAACTAACCCGGCAGCAACGACAACCACAATTACCAGCTCTGTTTCTGACGCTAACAAAAGCCTGGCAAAACTCAGAAGAAGAAAGTCCCGCACTCACCAAACCTCGCAGCCAAGAATTCAGCGCAGTCGTTCCGCTGCAGGCAACCAGTCATCACACAGGGCTCGTTGCACTGCTCCCGGATGGTCGTTGTGCTGTTCAGCATACAGTCCACTGCATATCTTCGCTGCTGGCCTCCGTTGTCGCGATCTCACCGCTGGCAAACAGTTGTTGCAAATAGGTCGCAAGCGCCAAGGGTAGCGTTGGCCTGGTGGCCTGGGGCACAGCTGGAAGCATCTGAAGGTCCTGGCAAAGGATGAGTCGACTGCTAACAGAACAACTTGTTTATTCTAGCATCGCAAAAGAGCGGCCGGTCAGGTCGACCGAAGTGGATAAATGGGAGACCACGTTACTCGACGGAAGAAATCGAAGCTTCTCCCTTGGCGTCCGGGGGCAGCTGCTTTTACACTCTCGGAGTCGAGGGCAAGAAGGAACGCCTCAATAGAGGCGCACGTGACGGCGGCGCACGTACACGTTGTGACAAGAAGTGACGTATCCGCCGGGTCGGCGCCGTCAGACCTCCTCGCTTCACAGTTTAGGAGCTCCTCTCCCCGGCTGCCGCGCTCTGACAAGCGTGGGCACCAACATGCACACACACACACGCACACACACGAAGACACGTGGCATTGAAACATGCCTGGACGCGCTTGGTAGGAGGTGTTGGGGCAGCGCTGAACTGGCCAAAATGTCCGCCGCTGTAAACAAAGCCCCGGCGTCCGTTGCATCTGCGCCGGCTATACCGCACGTCGGAGGCGAAACGTAACAGAGGCTCTTAGCCGCTCAATGGTCTCTACTTTTCGTGTCCGCGTCCATGGGTAAAAATGTGGGCCGACCCCGGAGTTACTGCAATGCCGGCCGAACCGCGGCGGAGGTGAGGCAGGCATCAAGCACTCAGAGAAGTGAAGCGAAAAGTGCATACATTCTTTGGAATCACGTGTACAACATACAGAACCGCATTCGTTTCAATAAAGAACGAGCACGAAACAATCGTCCGAACCAGATAATTCGGGATAAAGCGCTCCTGATAACGAAGCTAGTGGCGTTCCCCGCATGCGTTTCCCTGTAAAGATTACTGTTGCGGAAGCTGCTGCGGCGATGGTAACTTGCGACGTGGGAAGTGACGTCACTGCTCTTTCACAAATAAAATAACCAGTCTAGTAACCGATTTCATTGTTGTTGCAGCACCGCTATGGGTAGGCAACGCATAGTTGGGACTCCAGAGTAGCAGCATGAATACGAGGAGCGGTAAAGGGGGGGAAAATGGCAATACGAACAGCGGTGGCGTGCCGTCCAAATTACCATTATTCTAATGGATTTAGGTATTGCATACCCTTCTCAGCAGTTGTAGTAGTGGCTTTCAAGAGCGTCGATGGACATGCATTATCGCAGGCCTTTTCTTCCTTCTTTTTCTATTTATTTTTTTTTTATTTTTACTACGAGTCCAAGTATAAGCGCTACAGAGCATGACTGTTACTGATTCTGAGTTCGAGTGAATCCGGCTTGGCCTCATTTCGATTACTGACTGAATAATACATATTTAGGACATCTGCATGCAAGTGGCGATGTTTTCATTCCTAATATATGTTGTAAATTATAAAAAGCTTTTGTTTTTACATGGGTCCTTAGCATTGCATACTGGAAAGAGAAGCAAATACTGAGACATATCATTCACATGTACTTCACACGTCGTTGATGAAAGACTCTGCCGCAGGGGTCACTGAATTCTGTAGGCTTTTTTCTCTGGGTCAGCAAAGCACGCAAAATAATTTGAAGCAAGGTGAACATACAGCGACATATTCATTCTGTAGACATAGGATATCCACACTATTAGGAATAAGAGTTAGTTGGCTAGCTCTTTCTCTTTAAAAAAATATAATAAGATTTCCCTGTGTATACATATATCTACATATTTTGTGCCTGAGTACGGTGCTCACACTGGGAATTAACAAAAAAATGTTGAACTGAAAATATGTGGTCGAGGTAGCCGCCGCTGGGGCTTTAATTCACTCATTCTCCTGCTCTCAGGACTTGCAGAATTAAAGCGAAAACATGAATTAACAGCCGTGCACGTCCGCGCCAACAATAATGCCGTAATATTTTGGCGCAATAAAAGTTTTAGTGAAAGGGTAGAGGCCGCTCAAACGAAAATTCGAATGATGTGGGTCACAGAACACTCTGGTAATGACACTTTAAGGAGGGGGGTGGTGGAGGGGGGGCAGGTTTCCGCATCGCCGGAAGCACTCTACCCCCTCTGGGAAACTCCAGAGGGGACTCGGGCCCCGTAGCACCACGGAGTCAACGCCTATGAGGCGGACAGACAGTTACCTAAAATTGCCTGAAGTTCACAAAGAACACTAATTTCATTAAGAACCACTACATAAACAATTAGAATGCTTTAAGCTTCATGGAAGAGGTACTGAGCCCTGCACGAGTGTTTGAGTGATTTGGGCAGTTCCTAGGGCAAAAATGTCCGTTAAATACCGTTCTTATTTCGGCTGGAAGTACACATGTTGAAGGGCTAGTCCGTTCATATCTGAGTAGACCATAATCTTCAGCTGTCCATAATCTGTCAACCAACGACCAGGCAGGATTTCGTAAAAGCTACTCAACAATAGACCGTCTTCACACTATCAATCAGGTGATAGAGAAATGTGCGCGATATAACCAACCCTTATATATAGCTTCCATTGATTACGAGAAAGTCTTTGATTCAGTCGAATCCTCTGCAGTCATGCAGGCATTATGAAATTAGGGTGCAGACGAGCCGTATGTAAAAATACTGAAGTATATCTGCAGTGGCTCCACAGCCACCGTAGTCCTCCATAAAGAAAGTAACAAAATCCCAATAAAGAAAGGCGTCAGGCATGGAGATGCGATCTCTCCAATGCTATTCACAGCGTGTTTGCAGTAGGTGTTCAGAGACCTGGCTTGAGAAGAACTGGGAATAAGAGATAATGGAGAATACTTTAGTAACTTGCGATTCACTCATGATATTGACTTGCTTAGGAACTCAGGGGACCAATTGCAATACATGCTCATTGACCTGGGCAGGAAAAGCAGAAGGGTGGGTCTAAAAATGATTCTACAGAAAGCTAAATTAATGTTTAACAGTCTCGGGGGAAGAGAACAGCAGTTTACGATAGGCAGCGAGGCACTGGAAGGGGTAAGGGAATAGATCTACTTAGGGCAGGTAGTGACCGCAGATCCGGATCATGAGATTCAAGTAATCAGATCAATAAGAATGGGCTGAGGTGCGTTCGGCAGGCATTCTCAGATCATGAACGGCAGGTTGCCATTAACCCTCAAGAGAAAAGTGTATAACACCTGTGTCTTACCAGTATTCACCAACGGGGCAGAAACCTGGAGGCTTACGAAAAGGGTTCTACTTAAATTGAGGGTGATGCAACGAGCTATGGAAAGAAGAATGATGGGTCTAACGTTAAGGGGGTAAGAAGATAGCAGATTGGGTGAGGGAACAAACGCGAGTTAATGACATCTTAGTTGAAATTAAGAAAACGAAATGGGCATGGATAGGACATGTAATGAGGAGGGAGGATAACCGATGATCATTAAGGGCTACGGACTGGATTCCAAGAGAAGCGTACGAAGGGACGGCAGATAAGTGATCGGATGAGATTAAGAAGTTTCCAGGGACAACATGGCCACAATTAGCGCATGGTCTGGGTAGTTGGAGAAGTATGGGAGAGGCCTTTGCCCTGCAGTGGGCATAGCCAGGCTGCTGCTGCTGTTGCTGCTGCTGATGACGATGATGATGATTTCTTATGATGATGATGATGAAATATGACCGCTTGGTGCAAACAAGGACGGAAGCGAACAAGGGGTGCGCTCTCCTTGTTCCCTTCAGTCCTTGTTTGCACCAAGCCATCATACTTATATGTGGTCTACTCAGCGTTATTTCGGTCGGCCTTCAACCAGTATAGTACTTACGTAGTACTTACGAGATTATCAGAATAACGAAATAAAAAAATCAAGGGTAGCTTTTGCTCCACAGCTGAGAATATTTCAGGAGCTGCTGGTATGAGTTCAAGCTCTTGAGAGTATATTTTCAATTTTGAGTGTGGAATTAAGCATGAGACGCGTAACTGCGATGTTTCCCGCCTACTTCACCAAGGAAAAAAAAACAAAGCAAACTTGTTTGATTTTGCGCCATGATATGAAAAATCAGATCGAAAGTCACTCGAAAGCGATTGGCCGGCTTCAACCACGCACCCCATTTATCGTACCAAGCCCTGTCCGACTATTCTCTTTTGTTTATTTTCAAAAGAATAAAAATACATTTTAAAAATAGATTAGAATAGCATAGCTGAATACGACTTCGCAATGAAGTTAGAGGAGCCCCAGCGCTGGTTCGACTACTAGGAGAAAAAGTTGGACAAGTATATTGAAACCGTTGGAAAATAGTTTGAAGGGAACGAAGTCCATATGCTCCTGAGTGAATTTTTTTTTTTCTCTTTGAAGACAGTCCGAGTTCTTTCTCTAGGGGGAAGGGTCTGCCATATACGCTTCCAACGTGTTTTTGGGACTGCGGAGTGACTGCTTATGCATTATACTCCCATGTAATTACGCCTAACAAGCGTCATAGATTATCAGTTCTTTTCTGTGCACATTTGCACTTGTGCTGATTATCCAAGACGTCACTCTGACATGCCGACTGCCAAGCTTTGTAGCACCCGCCGTGCTTGCTCAGTGGCTATGGTGTTGGGCTGCTGAGCACGGGGTCGCGGGATCGAATCCCGGCCACGGTGGCCGCATTTCGATGGGCGCGAAATGCAAAAACAACGTGTACTTAGATTTAGGTGCACGTTAAAGAACCCCAGGTGGTCGAAATAACCGGAGTCCTCCACTACGGCGTGCCTCATAATTAGAAAGTGGCTTTGGCACGTAAAACCCCATAATTTAATTTTTGTAAAGCTTTGTAGCGATGTTCGAACAACTTTTTTCTTTGCATTCATGTTTTCCTCTAATAATCAATCTCTTACTGCAAAAGTGAACAAAATAGGCTCTTGAAAGAATACCTAAGCAATCTAAATTCATTTAGTCGTTTGAATTGGTGCCCTTTTAAAGAAACATTTCCGCTGGCGGAACGCATTTTGGTTTCCATCTTTTAAATTATTTCAACTGTTCTCAACGCTACTTCATGTATTCGTTCCGAAGTGCATACTCACTTCTGCAAGCGGTGACGAACTGCTTCGCAAAATCGGCCGTTCCCAAGCCCGGAGTGTCTGGACTGACTGCACGAGAGTATAAGTGAGAAAAAAAACATATTATGCAGCTTCGACGCACATGTTGAAATATTCGTGAAGTTTTCCTGAAGCGCTTAATTAAATGCCATAAAAGACAATGCAACGCGTGTAGTGCATTTATACTTAGTCCGTTGGTGTGCAGCGTTCGATATCTCACGCTACGTTTCCGTTTGCGCCGAGCAGAGGTCACAACTGTGGAATGTCGTGCACCGCTCACGCACAAAACTGCGCCGTTTCACAAGCCAGGGCGAAACGCCGACAGCTGTTCACGAGACTGTGCACACTGCCAGACGTCGACGCACTCGCGAGGTTTCACACCTGTCGAAAGAACGACGTGAGGCACGAAAGACAGCGGCGCGACTGTCCTCGATCAGCCCGTTTCGTCCTTGCGCGTTCCAAGAAATGAAAACCGCCGCGCGAGCGCGACGTTCCTACGTGACGGACGCGCCGATCCCGTTAAAACATGTTAATGAGCGCTGGACGGCGGCGCGCGAGAAGCAGCGTGCGCTGGCCTGACGGTGGACTTGTCAGGCTGTTGTCGCGAGCGATTTGGCAGGACAGAAGCAGCACCCGGAAGCATATTCCCATCGAATCCGCTAAGACGGCTCCGCTCATAGGTATGATATTAATGATCGATGAAGAGAAATTGCGCCCGAAGGGCGATGCATTTGCAGCAATAGTAAGGCTTAGCCTCGCACTCGCGGTCCTCTGGCAAGAGTCCTAGCGGGCGCGGTGGCGAGGCGTTGCCGAAACGCGGCATGCAGCCTATACCGCAGTGTGCCGTGTTGCTGGTCTAAAGCGCTGGTAGCGGCTCAATCGTTGACGCGCAGTTCTTTCACGACTTTGCTTCGTAGAGAACGATCACGAAACACGCGCGCGCGCGCGCGCGCACACACACACACACACACACACACACACACACACACACACACACACACACACACACACACACACACATACACACACACACACACACACACACACACACACACACACACACACACACACACACACACACACACACACACAAACGCGCGCGCGATTGAAACTCATTGTAGAAGCACACAAGCGCTACAAGAGGTCGCCACGACCCCCGACTGCGTTCACCCAGTTAATCCGTACACGGCAAGACGTTTGCGAAAAAGCTGTAACTTCTCTTGGGAAATGCAAAACCTATGCACGTACCTTCGACCCCTTCGATGTCCTTGGCCATCTTGTTGAGTGCTTCGAAGGCGTAGTTGGCCTTTGCCTTGCATACGTGAGCGCTGAAACTCTTGCAGGCGTCATTCGCGTCGCCCATCTTTAAGATCGTGTCGGCTGAAACGAGAAAGCCGTCTGTCAGACGGGGTGACCCCACGAATGCGGATCTGCACTGTTCGAAAAAAAAAACAGTAGCGGCACTTTTCTTCGCATTTCAACCGACTTGGAAATGCACGAGTCCCAAGAAATACCACTATGCACGCGTGCGCGCAGGTCGCCAGAATGCTCAGTCGCATTGTGTTCGTAAACGTGCTTCAAATACAAGTGTCCTTAACTTTCTCATGTATCCGCACTTGCTCCTCCGTTTTGTTTTCTTCTAATTTCGCATTTCAAGTCGTTGAGTGATTCGCCAACAGGCGATCTCGCTTTTCTAAAACGCCAGCTAGCCGACTGCAGTATACCCTTTTGCTGCAGCAGCAGCAAAAAAAAGGGTATTCATCGCTTTAAGTTACACAGAATTTCTCAAGAAACTAAATGAAACACACGTATATCATCAGAACACTGGTCCTCTTTGAAGTACCAAGGAGGAGCCTAACTAAAAATATAATTTCTGTAAATTTCCCCATTCTTAACTATGACCGCGATAGGCCCTCCCAGGTGATGTACTCTTTCCTTTTGCTTTTCTTGCTTTTTACTTTTGCTTCGTCGCTTATTTACTATCACCTGCCGTGGTGGATGGGGAGGTCGCAAGTTCGGTATGCCAGACGCACAATTCAGCTCTGACTTCGTGCGTTAACGCGCGAGGCCTAGTAGACCGTTAATTCACTGCATACCGTTTGATCTCCAAAGCAATGCCTTCTGAACCTCATTATTTGAAAGTAGGCTACTCGGGTACACAAGCGCGGGTGTCTATTGCTGATCATAGCAAGTTGCACATGTCAATAAGACAAGTCTTATTGGTCTTCTGTAGTTGTTTCTGGCTCTCTAGCTGAAATTTGTGAACGGTTCTGCTTGCAAATGCATAGTCATCAGCAATCATGTACAATAATTATTGTGTCTAGACAGAAGGAAATATCAGCGCTGGTAATCCCCGGAAATGCTTAAAGCGATCGCCGGCACAGATTTACAAAGAAGACGATTTAAACGCGCTCCATGTAATGCTGAAGTTCGCTTTGGCTAGAGTCGCAAGGAATAAAGTCGTCGTCGTTATCCTATGTGGAAAACGAGGCTGCTGCCAACAGCAGTTTTAGTTATCTTCAAAGACTTAGCTAAAAGATAAATGTGACGACTCAAAACTGGCCGACGCGTTTACTTAAAACCCCGGACAATATCTTAATCAATACTTTCCACACGTTTCCGGAGGGGTATTACCGGTCCCAAACGGTAACTTCAAAAAAATAAAGCTCCACCAGCTTCCGCATCTTTTCCGACATAACGATTGACGCACTTACTAGAATAGACGCTGGGCTCGGAAGACATAAGCCACCAGGTATTTATGTGATTTCTGTATCCTTGCTGCAGAAAAATTCTGACACGCTATCCGAAATTATTTTTGTCACGCTTAATGTATTTGCAGACACTGCTACACTACCACAAGATTTGAAAACTGCGATTGTAAAACCACTATATAAGGGGAAGCGAAAAGATTACGCGTGGCTCTGCTATCGCAAACACCAGAGCCCAGTGGAGCTGGGGGAAGCTAAGGCTTCAGAGAAATCCATGCCGCCTGTCTCTGTGTGAAGGTTACCCGCCGTGGCTACCCAGTGGCTATGGTGTCGGGCTGTTGCGCACGAGGTCGCGGGATCGAATCCCGCCCACAGCGGCCGCATTTCGATGGGGGCGAAATGCGAAAACACCCGTGTACTTACATTTAGGTGCACGTTAAAGAACCCCAGGTGGTCGAAATTTCCGGAGTCCTCCACTACGGCGTGCCTCATAATCAGAAAGTGGTTTTGGCACGTAAAACCCCATATTTTTTTTTTTTTCTGTGGGAAGGTTTCGGTTCGGACGGTGCGCCATTCGAGGCGCCCGCCGCAACAGAAGCGACTCTGCTAAGACGCCATCACGCTGTTTGAAATGGCGCGATTTTCAGTCAGCGATGCAAATAATTCCGTCGCTCAGTGACCGCCGCGACGTCGTTGGCTCTCCGCAACTGGATTCCAACAAGTTGGTCGTGCCGTTGCTGAGTCGCAGCGATCGGCGCTATGTGGGAGGGGCAATGTGTGACGAAACAAAGCGCCGTCGAGATAGGCGCCTTGTTTTACCACGCGTTGGTAGCTCTGTCGAGCAATGTCGCGCGCCAGCTTTTTAGTTATGATTTAATAGGGTGTACCCACGAGCGCCTGCGGCTTAGGAGCTTCATAAACATTTTTTTTTCTTCCGCTTACACAATTTCTATAAAAGGACAAGCTGCACGTTATCCAGGTCGGGAGAAGGACGCCGCTTCAGCACAACCACGTACCCACTTGATCGCCACCGTCGTCAATCTCTTCATCGCTTCAAATTGTGCCAGCTGCTTATGCATGCACACTTAGCAGTAGCTTGTTCTTCTGCAAAAGCAAATAACTCATCCAGGAAGAAAGTTGTGGGTTCCATAGTAACAACGAAACTAAATTGTACTAAACGGAACCACCCAACCGACGCCGCACAAGCCGCACGCTCATACTTGCAGTGTTCTGCGGCGTCTCACTCACCGCATCTGCAAGCTGTCGTGGTCTCCAGGCTTCTAAACGTTAAAAAATGGTGTTCTTATTTTATTATCGAATAATAATAGGGAAATTCGAATATTTGGCTAGTTTTCATGTTGTTTTTATTTAACGATCCAGGCATGGATACTTCGTGGGCAGGGGCCAAACCCTGCACATCGCTGCGACGGCAATCGCGCTGCCGCAAGCGCATGTGAAAGCTTTCAGCGAAAATCACTCGGCGACGTGCGCGGCAAAATGATTTTTTTCGCACCAATCGCGTCATGTGAGACAGCCTATTTGCGTGGGTAATGTGTCGCTGCAGCGACGCGACGCGGCAGCAACCGCGCGCCTTAGTTTCGATGTGTGCTCCGACGTCGTGTACCTGGCAGCTTCTTGAAATCCGCCGAAGCGAGCGCGCGGATTTTTATCGGAGATCAGCGATGTACGTCACCTACATGTGTCCTCGCCGCGCCTATCCTTCTCCCCCGCTAGGCTTCACTCACCTTAGCCGCATCGCTATGCTGCGCGTTGCTATCTCTATACCCTGATTCCATTCTCTCTCGGCGAAGGTGCGAACGTCAAGAGAAACCCCGCGAGGTTCTAATAGCTTCACTGTAAAATACAACTGATAGTCATCGACCTATTTCAATTTTTCCTGTCATGTCTCCAAATCGTTTTCTCGCTTTCGTGTATTTGAGTTTTGTTTGATGTTAGGGATTGATTTTAAGGGTACTGGCGGCGCAAACATGTACGAACGGAGCTTTTTCTTTTTTTTTCTTTTTGTGAACGGAGTACGGAGCTCAGACATAGGTAAGTTATGCACGTGTGTTATTCTCAGTGCTCGTTCAGATGTTTTTTTTTTTTTCCTCATCGCGCCATCATCAACACGGAGGCTGTGTGCTGTGATATGTCGTGCTAAAGACTAACACGCGTTATTTTTTTACTACTGAGATTGCGTAGCTTTGTTGGTCCATGTTGTTGTTGGGCGCTGCAGATATATGTTGCGAGGGCAAGCTGTTCATTAGGAAGTGCAAATGTTTTTGGCTATTGTGACTAGGCTTTTGGCGCTTCGCCGTCTCGGCAGAATAAAGTGATGCACGAGTTTGTTGGCTCATATTGATTTGGAAACTGTGCAAAGAAAAGGGGGAGGGTGCTCATCGATACAGACCATTTCTATGTTTTACTCTCGTCCTTGCATAAGCTCTCTTTACAAGTGAAGCACAGGTTCCACTGTGAATCTCGCGCTTGAGAGTCAGCCGCTTCCAATTTGCCACACAACAATAATCGTCATTTGTCTTGCCCGCATTTCCTTTCTTGAAAACGCTGCGCTCGTTACTTTCCTGTCGAGAATGCTCTGTCATGCTGATAACGGGCACGGCGTTCACGACTTGGAAGTAACGGGCTCACAGCGTTAAAGAAATGAAACGCGGGCAAGACAGATGACGATTATTGTTGTGCGGCAAATATACACCTCAAAGGGTGCAACTATTTTTAGATTGAGTAGTAAGCTTCCACTCAGGATTTGGTAATGCCTGCCGTATGCACTCTAACCAATTTTTATTCTTCCGTAAGTTTCCTTCTCACGATCAGGGTCCCATGCGATTAAATGACCCTGCGAGCATTGCGAGTAATGCGAGCAGGCATAAATGCAGAGGCAGAGTGCAAAGCACGCAAAGTCGTGCTCAGCGTGACGGTCAGGGGCCCTTTCAAGGTAGAGCCGCTTCCGAGAAACGTCCACCCGCAATTCAACGAGGGGCGCCGAAAGGCGAGGGCTCGAGCACTGCTGAAATCGGCCGCCAACTGCCAGGACTGGCTGCATTTGTAGACGCGGCCAATAAAGGCGTAGCGACCGGTATGCGGCCGTCTCGATACGCTGGGATGGGACTATCATTAACGCGGCATCAGTCAAGGGGGTAACGTCCGAAGTGGCCGTTAGCTCATTAGTCCCTCATTGCCAATAGCCATGGCAATGAGGGACCCCGAACGTCCTTGCGTGTACACAGATTCGCGATCCGCAGCCAGAGCACTCGCCTCGGGCTCGATATCGAAGGAAGCGGCGGCCGTCCTCGGCAACGAGGGAGACGCGGGTCATCACATCGTCACGTGGTTTCCGGTCCACAAGGGGGCCGACGTGCACCCCGACTTCCCCAACGCCAACGAGCTGGCGCACGGCCGCGCGCTAGGACTCACGCACCGCGGCGATCGTGGCGAGCGAAGTGGCGCTGCTCACCAGCTGCTCACCTCCAACGTAATAACAACGCACTATCAGCTGTCGAGGAGGACCTTCCCGCTCCCCCACGCTAAACTCAACAGACCACAGCCATCGATATTCAGAACGCTTGAGACAGAGTCGCTCGCCTCGAGAGGCAGACTGAGCCTTCATTCACCAGACGTAGAGCCGCAATGTCCGGATTGCGGCGAATCGTACTTCTAGCTAGCGCACATGCTCTGGCAATGCTCCGCGTTAAGCGGCACCGTGTTCAGTAAACAAGTAGACTGGGTGGGCGCCCTGCGAAGCGACGGCCACCAGATCCGGCTACGGGCCGTCCAGAGAACTCACGAAAAGGCGGAGGCTCACGGGCTTCCCCTCCCAACGTGGGTGCGGCCCGTGACCCCTGCCGACCACTAAACCAAGAGTGGGTGGGGAGGGGTTCCTCAGGACTCAATAAAGTTATTTCCTCCTCCTCCTGACCTAAATAAACGTACTCCTGTACAGACTCTAGAGCATACGTTGCATGTGCTGGGCATATCTTGCAGCAAAGCGCAAAAATGGATGTAACGCAGTAATTTCGGCTTCCCATTCGACTTTGTTATAGCGCGGAATTAATACATTACCGGGAGTATAGTTTTCTTAGCACTCTGATACATATTTCCAATATCCCAAATCTACAGATAACATTGTCTTTCTAACATATCTGTATAATGTATTCAACGTACAATGTTCCTTAAGACATTTTGCCGAAATTTTGACGAATAAGAATGAAATTTAAGAATTCTGGTGATAACACTGCTTAGGGGAAATTGGGGGACAGGAAAAGGTTGCAACAACATAACGAAACGACCTCAGTACGCCTCGATATAAACGCCTCTACAATAAAGCAACTGGAAACGCGTCGTTTAGGCGTTTTACACTTACCCAGGTCCTTGCAGGACTTGGTGCCACAGTACTCGGCGTTCACATACTCTAAAAAAAGGTAACGTGAGGGTTAGTCGACAGCAGCACTAAATGGGGTTCCCAACGTTTTGTAAAACTCCTTAAAGCTAGGCATCTCGCGCATGCGTACTGGACACGAGAACACTTTATGGATCCCTAAATGTTTCTCTACAGCCCTCCAATCCCTCCGCATCTCGCGCATGAGCGGTAGATAAAAGGGTCAGCAATCGCTTTGAATATCTTACTAAAGACTTCGCATGTGCGTGGTTGACACGAGGCTATCTTTCTGAATCGAAAAACGTTTTTTTTAAAGCTATTTCATACCTTTAATCTCGCATACTTCATTTATCTGGGTCCCACAACGATTTTCTAAAGCGTGCCTAATAATGTTTCATTTCGCGGATGCGTGGTGCACTGAAGGCTACCTAACTTAGGTCACAAAAAGTCTGGGCCCTCAGAAAAATAGCCTCTTATTCAACGCGCATGCGCGAGTATCTAAGTTATTATAGAGCTTTAGAAAAACGTTCTGGAATCTAACAAGCTAGCCGCATGTCTCCCATGCATGAGTTTGACACGGTGTTACTGTGGATACGATGAAGTGCGTAAGCGCGACTGAACGAGATCCTAGAAAGAAACAGATACACAGAGAAAGCGCGGAGAAACAGTGTACTGAAGCGGCTCATAGCGCACGCAAAGAAAAACGGCTTCGTTTGGGCCCTTTTGCATGCTTTTTACGTACATCGGTGTATACCTGGCAAACCTCCCTAATGTTTTCTGGCGTAGTGTACCAGTTCAAGCCTACCGCAAATGTTTCGCCTCAGCAAAGATGATGGCCGCGCCCATCAAATGCAACCATTCGTAACCGCGCATCAAGTCCGAACCGGGCTCACATTTTGTAACAGTCAATTCAGTTTTCTTTCGTTCTTCAGTTGTCATCCGTTGCGAAGCTGCCAATCTAAGTGATAAAGTTGACCTCGCCACGCCAGAGCATTTCAACAATAGCGAAAAAAATATGCAAAACTAAATTGATTCTTGCGTACACGTGGCACCGTATTTCTGGAGAAACCCAAATGACCCTAAAGCTGGATTGACACGAAGACCGAAACGCTCAGCAACTCCACAGACGGGCGTGACATGGCCACGCTGCTGCGGCGAATCTCAGGGAGGGCAGCTCATCGGCGGACCCTTCATAAACCGCGTGATTCGCCGGCACTGGATGAACCACGTCCCAATGGTCTGTGAAAAGAATAAGCTATGCTATCCTTCAGTTGATCAACCATCTTCGAGGCACACTAAATAAAAATATTTGAACATTTCGTACTGACAAATAATTCTTTTAAAACTATTTTCTCTTTCGCGTAATAAGCTCGACTACTTGAAGACAAAATCGGGGTTGAAATTTCATTCTGCGCGCAAGTGTGCATCAGTGTGACGTCACATATGTTAAAACATTTGTTTTTCTTGCTTGCTCAACTCACTGTTTTGCTCCTTCACAATAGAATATAGCCCACCTTGACCAATGAATTCACTACGCCAGAGCAGACAATGCCGATTTTATGAATTCACCGCGAGCTGGTGTGGGGGGGGGGGGGGAGCATTAGGGTGGTGTCGCCACTTCTCGTTCGCTAAGCCTTTCCTCACGGTTCGCGAGCGGCCTTCTTGGCAATACATAAGAGCTCAAAGTATTCTCGCCTTCAGTGTCTCGTTCGGCAGCGAACGCTCCGCATGTTCGGGAGAAGCAAAAAGAGTGAACGACGAATTGGGCGTGGCCTCAGATACGAAGTCAGCGCGTTGTATGCTAAAGACTGTACTTCACCGCTTCCAATGACGGTATGCAACTCAATGTCGTCGACAGGAAATCTTTTCTTTGTTGACCTGCGGTCCTCTAGGATGTTTCTTTTCGTAGACGTAGTAATCTCCACCAAGATTCGGTAGAGATCAAAAATGCCCACCGTGATATCTTTGTACAATCTTTATCACTGAGTTTCACAACCTCTACCTTCGCTTCAAAATGGCTTAAAGTAATATTTATATCTTACGGCACACTATGAACATTAATAATGCATTCGGTGTGCTGTATGCTACCATGCAAGTTGCTGTTAAATAGCTAATTAGACCCTAAGCAATGAACATCCCGTTTTGGATATCATCAAAAAGACTTACCATAACAAAAAAATTCATTCTTAAAAACCCCTAGTACAAACACATTAATTGCGCAAATTCCATTCAAATTATTTAAGAAAACAAAAAATTTAATTAACGTGTTTCGCCCCCTTTAAATTGGTCTAGCAGTCGTCTCATGAGAGCATTTCAGTTTTACACACATATTTGAATCGGAACGTAGCAATTCGGCGCGAGCTAAAGCTTCCTCATAAGCCACAGGCTGATACAGCAGCCGTTCCTATACGGCCACTGAAAAAAGGGCTATTTCGGTTGCTCTGTTTTAGACGAGGCTGAATAGTACGAAACGGGAACAGAAGAAAGCATCGCTTACCTGAAAACTTTTTGACATAAAAGATGGTCGGGATGGCGACCAGCATGAACAGGATCAGCGGAATCGATCCGATAAGACACCAATAATTGGCCAGTTTTTTTGTGATCATTTCCGCCGGTGCACCGGCTCTGCATCGCCAAAGCAAAAATAAAGCTGTAGCGCATTGCGAGTGGCTGTCATCGTGAAAAAGAGAACATGCGAGCGAATTTATGCCGCCACGTCATTTCAGAGGAAATTTTGGGTGTTGCAGTGATAGCCCTCATGAAATTTGAAGTCTACCTACATCCAGTCCTTTTATTTTCAGTTTAACAACTATGTTTCGTATCACTGTTCCGCTTTTTCAGGTGTACGGACTAGGCAGATGCTACTTGCCCCACAAACAGCAATGTCCTGGTAGCTAATTAAAAAGTTTCGCTAATTGTTCTTTTGTTATTCACTGAAGACCGTCTGTCGAAATTACGAAAGCAAACACGAGCATGCACATTGAAGTCACGTTCATTTAGCAGAAAACACACGCTAGCACGACTCTCCAGATATGCGTCCTTAGCCCTCTGTGGTGTCATATATTGAGAACATAACTTATTGCTGGTTCGTGCCACTTACTAAACCAATTGTAAATCTTT
Organism: Dermacentor variabilis; assembly: GCF_050947875.1. Classification (NCBI taxonomy): domain Eukaryota; kingdom Metazoa; phylum Arthropoda; class Arachnida; order Ixodida; family Ixodidae; genus Dermacentor; species Dermacentor variabilis. Next base: position 75,392,844 of record NC_134573.1, on the reverse strand, counting down.
GCACAAGAACGAATTCGTTCATTTCAGAAACGAACGTGACATCGGTATGCTACCGTTTGGTAATATCGTACCATAATGTAGTGCAAATCTGCGCTCGTTACTGTCAGTAGGTACGCACTGAATGCGTACCGATGGCCGTTTGTGGCAAACTCCAGCATTAAACGATAAAAAACTTATGACCACCAAATTCTGGTTGCTATCAAAGAATGCATTTAGCATGCTTTCACGGGTATTTATGTGGGGCCACTTTGCTACACTATGTGCTCTCGGTGACTTTATAGGTTTTATAGGTGGAGCATGATGGGTAGATTATTTGTTCATTTACTGTCCAAACCCTGCACGGGGTTCACAAACCGACCTCGACGAAGTGGTGGTCGATGTATCGAACTAGTACCGTTTGCCCCCTGCGTACGGGTCAGGTTGGACGCCTTTGTTATGCGGCGATACCTTCGGCGTCGGCCCACGAGAATAGTTAGTCACGCGAAATCTGGGTAAACTCCCAGAGAATGCTGAACGCACACAAAAAGCTGGGCTGCATTGATTCAGAGAGGAGTGAAACAAACTGGGACATTGGAGAAAAAAAGTCCGAACGTTAGAGCCACTAACTCACCATGTTACCAAGCGGTCACAAACACAAATGTGAGCGCCTAGTTTTTGTGGTAGAAGCGACGCTTTCAAACAGTTCGTGCCAGTATTTATGATTGCTGCCATCTCGTACAGCATTACATAATTCGTGTAGCTATCTCCATATATGCGTGCTTTCGTCAGCGGGCTATTCCCGCCTTCACCATAAAGCGAGTTGGCGTGCTTGGAATGTTCGAGGTAGCCCTGGCCAAGAAGAAGTGCCGCTGGCGCGAAGGAAACCCTATATAATCCATAAAATTTCCAGCACGACCCGACCTGGGCGCATGACGAAATAACCGTACTCAACGAACGTCCGCTGTACCCCCAATCTTACCGACCACTGACCGATCAACCTTGGCACCGGAGGGGCGCATGCATCAAGTATGCGCACTTGTCGCAATTGCCCAAATCCATCTTCTCGCTGATCCTTCTTGACAATGGCTTACGAAGCCCAGGACACCCTTGTTCCTTGATGCGCAGAACGTCATGCGACCTATCTGCCAACGCCATCAGTGCCCCATGAGCGCGTGGCAGGCTGCTGCTGATTGACCACTTTCGTTGGCATCTCGACGAATCCTGACGACCATTACATGTCGTTCTTTGGTGCGTTGTGGTTCTCGAGGCGATGCTGACACTCCATTCTCTGGATGGTGTATACGAAGGTTGTTTTGATTGTCCAGGACGTTAGAACTTGCGTGCTACCAAAGAAACTCTCTCGAGCAGCTCATATAGTCAGCCCGGCAGTTGCTGGCAACGTGGCGCGTGTTTATGGTAGAAGGTTGCCAGGTTCCGCATTGCTTTTTTTTTTTTGCTTTATGCATATTCGCAGTGTTGTGAATCGTTCCTTTTGGAATTGTGCAGGTTTTTTTTTTATTCTAAGCTTTCTTTGTCTAACACTCCTTGGTTTTGTCTGGGTTGGTCGGCCGTTTGTCGGGTTCTTGCCCAGTAGATTGACATTTACTTTAAAAAAAAGAAATAGGCAAGTCCGGCGGCGAAATTGCAACTTCAACCCCACAGGGCAGCAGCCCAAAGCCCTAACCACCAGGCCATAACCGCACGTGCTCTTCTCTCGTGTAAACTCCAACTAGCTCTTTGAGATGATCACGGCGTGTTGATGAATACGATTCCCATACTGTGGCACACACCCTTAGCGGGGGATCAGGCAAGAAACGTGTTTGCACGTTATGATGATGATGATATCTATGTAATAGCACATGCGCGCAGCGGGGAAGACTAATGGAGGAGTACAAGCCTGTATAAGCCAATATAGCACATGCGAGCACTAGTTTTGTTAAAGGCGCAATATTTAAAAGGTTGTAACATTTCATTAAGAGCTTGATGAAAGCTTCGCTTCAGATATGTTCCAGCATGGGCGTTGAATCTGTATCTTCTTTTGTCATAGTGATGCTATTTATTGCTAAGATCCCGAGATCTATTGGTGGCATAACGCCGACAGAAAACTATCATAATCCATGGTTCACACCCCCAAATACAATGACCTATATACCCCCGTAAGGCAGAGGCTACAAGCATTCAGCAAAGTAAAAGTTTGAAAGTGAAAGCAAGGTGCAAATTTTGGGCGTGTTGGTTGATTCTCGTGAATACTAAAAAAAATGTTTCACGCCTGAACAACGGAAGAACAGGACGCACAAAGCGCTGACAGGCAAAGCTCTTGTTTTTTAAATCCGGAAGAACATACTTATATTAGCGGATCAGTAAATATCGAACGCGAAAAAGCGAGGCATATGTGACGACGTAGCTTCTAAGATGCGCCATTTCTACCGTCGACGCGTAGAGACCTCAAATCCTTATTGGCCAATGTCAGCGACGTCATGTGCACAAAAACTGCTATCAGAATCTTGCAACGCATAAAGACACTGACGATGTCCAATAAATAGTTAAAGTGCCTGAGCGTCGAAGGCGGAAGTGACACAGCATACCTTATCAATCTTCCTTTTCTTTTTTCGTGCTCGGTGTTTGTGCTTTTAGATGGTTTTTTTTTTCTTTCGTCATAAAGATCAGCGTTGTGAATGTCTTTTTATTCCGCCTTTTAATGCGCCGTTTAAAATTCGTAATTATTCCGCAGTCCCCCAATGCGCCTCTCATAGAGCCGACGCTCCTTTGCTACTTCTATTTGTTGCAAAAGCTTTTTCTTCCGGCAGTTTTGCTTCGCAGATCATATCCACGTATCCGCTTGTTAGACGATCTGCTAACTCGCCATTGCAAAAATGAACTTGAGCACTGCGTCGATCCTCTATGCAGGTATTTAGACTTACCAGCCGTTTCACACATTTCTTGTGTTACTTGCACGAAATACATATACTATAACCAATGATCAATAGTGATTACCTGGCCCATTTATTTTGGTTTATTGCGAACTTTTGTAAAGGTCCTTTTGGACTAAGTCAACAGACAACAGTTGACAACAAGACGTTCTGTAGAAACCATCAGCGATGATTCTCAATGTAAGTGACTGGAACGAACGAACGAACGAACGAACGAACGAACGAACGAACGAACGAACGAACGAGCGAGCGAGCGAGCGAGCGAGCGAACGAACGAACGAACGAACGAACGAACGAACGAACGAACGAACGAACGAGCGAGCGAGCGAGCGAACGAACGAACGAACGAACGAACGAACGAACGAACGAACGAACGAACGAGCGAGCGAACGAACGAACGAACGAACGAACGAACGAACGAACGAACGAACGAACGAACGAACGAACGAACGAGCGAGCGAGCGAGCGAGCGAACGAGCGAACGAACGAACGAACGAGCGAGCGAGCGAGCGAGCGAACGAACGAACGAACGAGCGAGCGAGCGAGCGAGCGAACGAACGAACGAACGAACGAACGAACGAGCGAGCGAGCGATCGAACGAGCGAACGAACGAACTAGCTAGCTAGCTAGCGAGTGAGAGGGCTAGCAAAAGAAGGAGCGAACTGTAAAGAGAGAGAGCGATCGTTTTCCTCGCAGAGTTCGAGCAACTAAGAAAACGGACGACGGCGCCAAAAAAAAGAACGCTATTCACGTTAAGACGATGGTCATAATTCCACCGGTCATCTAGTTAGGACAGTATTTGCATAAAGTACATTCGACTGTTTCGTACAGAGCTCCGACATGGTTTCCAGCAATGCGGATCCTCTTCTAGATGTAGGAGCACCAAAAATAAAAGCCTGCCCGAGCTAAATAATCAGCTGCTCATAGAGCAAGACGACGAATCGCATGACGAATTTTTTCGGTTCTCGGTCAAGCTCCCGGCTCGAAGGTCGCTCTCAGCCAGGACGTGGCACTCAGAATGAACCAGGACCCCGGGAATTCAACTTCCACCAGCACAGTGTAGACGCCCGGTGCCAGAGGGCACTAGAGTGCTCGAAAGCAACCAGTCGAATTTCCCAATGGACAGAAAACCGCCTATAGGCACATTCCGGACGCGCAATTTTTCCGAGGGCTGTGATCCATTTAGCGGAGTGGGAATATTCGAGGCCTTCGGATAACGAATCAAATATTGCCCTTTTCGACTCGCCTACGAATCGAATGCTGTTTGTCCGTTCCTGCTATATGTAACGAACGCTTCATAACGCGCGATATAATGACAAGCCTTCAAGCGTTGTTGATATACTAGAACATGAAGGCTGTTTCATATAAATCATGAAAACGACTGTTCAATATTCGAAAACCATTAAAAAATTATTAGATGTTCGAATCGCTTCACTTCCGGCACTATTCATCAATTCGTACTCCATTTCGACTCATATCTTAACATTCGCGCACCTCTGTGACAGTGGTGCTTCCCCTAAAAATTAAAAAATATAGATGTCGCTTCTTATGCTGCAGCAACCCCGCCAGCTATTTTTTAACCGTTAGAGCCACATTTTTTTTTTCTGTTACTTCTTTCGAATGGCTTCCTGTGTAAGAGAATTCAAAAGATACGTACTGTGAGAAAATGTTACACTATATCTGTTAGACTTATATTTTCTTTTCTTTTTCGTGCGTTCTCTCTCTTTCTCTCTTTCTTTTCTTTTCTTTTTCTTCCTTCTTTGGCTGCTTGTTTGCTTGCATGATTGCCGAAGACAGCGACAGAGGAGAAAACCACAGGACAAGCGCTAACATCGAACTAAAGCTCATTCCGGACCAAAAGGGCGCACAGGCGTGATAGATAACATTTAGATGTTTGGTATTCTCGTGGCACAGGCGCCATAATTTATTTCGCTTTTGCGTTGTTGGTGTTTTACGTTTTTCGTTAGAAAAAGTGCTTTTCGCTGGCAGTAAACCTTGCTTTGAAGCTGGCGCATGTCCGTTCGTTGCCTCTTCATTCGTCGTCCTGCCTGCGCTATTAAGGCAATCATTAAAAGCTGCACACTCGCTCAAATTTCACTTCTTGTAAGTGTGTGTTCCTGCCTTTGTTTGTTTGCAGCCTGCTTGTTCGTTAGTTTTTCTCATATGCCTAAACCTTGAACTTTAATTGGAGATTGACGGATACCCGTACTCTCGAGTTTTGTTGATCTCGTCTTTCTCTTCGCACAGCAGTCAACGCGCAACGTCACCGCGTGTAACAGATGCGTGTGCACTCACGGCGCTCCAGGTGGCGGTTCCACGCCGCTCTCCGCCGTCGACATCATCGATTCCTCGGCCATGTTCTGCGTGCGAGAAAAGTAAGACGCGCACTAAACACGTGAGTCTCTTAATACTCAAACACAATTCCACATGAACGAGATTTTTACAAACCCTTCACTTTTATGAGAAAAACACGGCGAATAGACGCTTGGGCAAAAAAGAACAGTACTCGAGAGGGCATTTGATTTTACCTTCGTATAGTAATTATTCAGTAATTGGTTTCCCGAACTATTCACATCCGAGGACGAGGGGGTAGGCGGGAGGGGGAGAGGGAACTCATTTCAAACGTATAAAAATGCTACTATAAGGAATTCGTTAATTTTCCTGAACTTAAATCCCAATTTTGCAGTAACCAAACTCAGCGTCGCATAAATGATACGTTGGGCATCACGGACTCTGCACCCTTAGCAGCGTAAATTAATTTCCCGTCAATCTCCTACAGAACACTACAGCTGGCGGTAGCTATAAACGCAACCATGATTTCACAGCGAGCGATCGCATCGCGATTACTGGTCGCAAGCAACGCCATATTGTTAGATCAATAATTCATTGTAATGCTACAGGAGTAAAGTAGCGTGAAATATTTAATTTACGATTGGGAACAAAATAGCCCGGCAACGTCATAAATGCACCGAAACAATAAAACTTCTGGAATGCTACAGTAAGCTATCACAAATTGGTTCTTTCTGAAAAACCGCTGCGGAAGCACAGACACCATGGGATTCACCGCTTTCGATTTCTCTCCTCGGCAGCCGCATTCAGATGGGGGCGAAATGCAAACACGTGCCTCGTGGCCCGCTGCGCAGTTCATCAGTCACAAGGAGCACGTGATACTTTCAACACCTTTACGGCTGCGAGGACCGGCTTCAAGGATCGCAAACGCCTTCCTTATGGACTGTACGTAAATACTCAGCATATAGGCTGCCTCAAGGGTCAACCGACGGGTGTCGATTCTTAGAAACACACCATTCAACACCATTGCGGGGTGTTGGTGTGCTTACTGTACACACACGCACGCGATTATCTCCGCGACCACAACCCCAGAGTGTTCCTTCTTCGTCCAGCGTCGTTGTCGCGCCTTCACTTGTGATCATGCTTAACCCACACGCCCAACTATCCATCCCACCGTCCTTAAAGGGTGCTACGACTCGTCTCTGCGACAAAAAATTCGTGTCGCCCGGCCAAGTCCACAGCGAAAGCACGGACGTGTTAAAAGACGCCGATAAACCCGCGACAGTTCTAAACCATTGTAATTTGTGTGCCGTGTTCGTACCTGACGTAGCTCGTCATCGATCGTGACGTAGCCTGGGTTCTGCCTGAGTTCCTCTCCAGTGCTGGTTAAAAATCCAGACCACGGTGCCAGCAATACCCCCATATATGGTTCCAGCTGTCAGTTCCTATCAGCTGGCGTCAGCGATGAATTCTTAACGAAGGACTGTGCTGAAAAACACTAAATACGCTTATGCCGATAAAGTATCCTGTCCAAGTTATAGCCCTGCTATTTTCCTTAATTTATTCATTATTATGCAAAACTTCATTATATATATATATATATATATATATATATATATATATATATATATTGGTGCGTCTATTCCATGCAGACAACAACGAAGATAGGGACTTAGCGGACTTCATCTGGTGGGTCAGTGAGATTCGGCCAGGACGAAGAAGACGTGTCTCTGGCCTATTTTGTATTTGAACAAGTTGTCCTGCGCTTCCTGAACGTCTCTCTGTCTACTGGCCGCGTTGTACTGCGACACTGGTGGAGGTGCTGGGTACTGACCGCACCTGATGCTCGGGAGTCCTTCTGAAAGCCGTTCCTCCAGCCCGGACGCGTTATCACCAGTTACGACAACCGTGCATCGCTTTTGTCGTCGACTGCTAGGCCTTGCCCCGGAGTTCTCGCCCCTTTAACCACCTCTCTCCATGAGCTCCACGCATCTCGCATTGGCCGAAACCAGCCCACCGCAAGCACCTCAAAGCAGCCGGTTTTCCAGTCCACAGCAAGTAACCGTTCTGCATCCTCTGGTTCCCTATCGCTATCGCGGAGCAGTCTTCGAAGACGTTGAAGACTGGCTTGACGAATATGAACGCGTCGCACAGATTAAGCAGTGGACTGAGCAGCAAAAGCTCTCCCACGTCTATTTCGCCCTTGACGGCAGTGGCCGTACTTGGTACGAAAACCGCGAAGTTAGCCTAACGACATGGAATGACTTTCGTCAGAAAATCACGGATCCTTTTGCGAGTGCCGACCGACGCGACCGTGCCCAGCAGATGATAGAGCTACGGGTACAACAACCTAATGAGTCGGTCACAATGTTCGCCGAGGACATGGCCCGCCTCTTTCGTAGAGCCGACCCAAACATGAGCGAAGAAAGAAAGTTGCGCTACCTCATGCAAGGTGTAAAAGAGCAGTTGTTCGCGGGACTTGTGGCGCATCAACCAGTCAGCGTTGCTGACTTTATCGAAGAGGTTACGGCTATTGAGCGGGCCCTTCATCAGAGAGGCAGACAGTACGATCGACTGTCCACCTGCACCACAATCAATGCCGTCGCAGTGACTGGTGAGCATCAGAACCCCTTGCGGGAATTGATCAGAGAACTCGTCAGAGAAGAAATTCAAAAGATTCTGACACCGACAGTGGATAGACCCGTAGCGTCAATCGCAGGAGTGGTGCGTGACGAAATCAGGGAGGCGTTAACGGCAGCCGATCTTCAAGATCACCAGCGTCCCATGGCCTACGCAGCTGCTGTCCGATGTCCGCCACCCATTACAACCACACCGCCGTACCACCAGCCTCCGACAGTCGCTCCTTGGTCGTCACCTCAAGAGGGGGCTTCAAGGCGCGCACCCGTTGCGCAGCTACAGTCATACCCCCAGCCGCCGTTCACAGCGCCTTGGTCAAAGCCGCAAAACGACACTACGGGACGGCCGCAATTTCAGAGAACCGACGCACGGCGCACCGTCGATAGGCACCCACTCTGTTTTGACTGCGGAGGCACCGGCCACATTTCGCGTTATTGCTGGCATCGCGACACATCATTTCGACGTTTTCGCCCACGGTCCTATGGTCGACGTGCGAATGACGACTCCATGCTACGCCGCGACGAAACTGCTTTTCAGGGACCTCCAATAGCGCACCCGAATGACGAATCTGTGCCGCATGTTCAGTCCAGTTCCGGCCGTGCGCCGCGCTCTCCAACCCCTCCACGTCAGATGCCTTCCCCAGCTGGACGTACTTTTGCTTACCTCCGAGGACGAAGGTCGCCCAGCCCACGCCGGGGAAACTGAAGGCGGCAACCTCTGGGGGTAAAGTTGCAGGCCCACCGCAAGACAATAAAAAGCCCCCGATACTCTCGCCGAAGAACGACGTGAAGCCGATAAACCCCGACACCGAAGAAATTGTGAGCGCCGACATTGATGTTTTGGTGGATGGACAGCCGGTGACAGCGTTAGTCGACACTGGTGCCGACTTCTCTATAATGAGTCAAGAACTCGTCCTCCGTCTGAAGAAAGTAAAGACGCCATGGACGGGACCCCACATAAAGACGGCAGGCGGGCAATTACTGATGCCTATTGGAATATGTACTGCTAGAATTAGCATCCAGGATTCTTCTTTCGTGGCCACTTTCATCGTTCTTCCTGTGTGCTGCAAAGATTTGATAATTGGAATGGATATTCTGAAAGAATATGGCGCCGTAATTAACATACCAGACCGCATGGTTACCTTTTATAAGAGCCCTGGTTTAGTCCATTGCTTATCGTCGCAACGCAACTCCTTTCGTCTAGCAGAAGACGACGTCGTCATCCTCCCTCGATCATGTACCCTTGTTTCGGTAGCATGTGACGCACCGTTTCATTGCGAGGGAGTCGCCGACCAAATAACGTTGTTGCTTACTCACGGTATCTCGGTCGCACGAGGAATCGTAAATGTCACCGACGGGCGCACTAACTTGTTACTAACCAATTTTAGCACAGAGCGACGGTACCTTCCAAAGGACACGGCTGTGGCTTATTTTGATGGTGTTGCGGATGTTCGTGACTGCTGCTCGCTGCTCGAAGAAGCACCTACGCAAGACCCAGCTTCTGCACTTGACGTCAGCACTGCTTTGTCGCAGCACGAACTAGAGCGGCGTCTCACGCTATTGTCGAAGTTCAATTACTGCTTTGCGCCGACGTCCAGCGTCTGACGGATGCCTCTAACGAAGCATCGGATAATTACAGAGGATACGGCAAGACCAATTCACGAAAATCCTTATCGTGTGGCTCCCAGAGAACGTGAAGCCATACAACAACAAGTCACAAAAATGCTGGAAGACGACGTGATTCAACCATAGAGTCCCTGGGCATTTCCTGCCGTTCTAGTTAAGAAAAAAGACGGCAGCTTGAGTTTCTGCATGGACTACAGAAAACTAAATCAAGTGACAAAGAAAGACGTGTACCCGCTTCCCCGTATATATGATTCACTCGACAGGCTTCGTCACGCGCGTAACTTCTCTTCAATGGACTTAAAAAGCGGATATTGGCAAATCGCGGTAGATCCGAGAGACCGTGGAAAAACTGCTTTTGTGACGAATTTAAAGTATTGCCTTTCGGCTCGTGCTTTGCCCCTGCTACATTCCAACGCCTCATGAATACTGGGCTTTCAGGGTCTGAAGTGGAAAACCTGCTTAGTGTACCTGAACGACGTCATCCTTTCCTCCGCAACTTTTGAAAAACACCTCAAACGGCTTGAAGCGGTTCTGCAGTCCATCCGGTCCGCCGGCCTCACCCTGGAGCCGGAGATATGCCACTTTGGCTTCGGGGAACGACAGTTTCTCGGTCACGTCGTCAGCCACGCAGGTGTTCGCCCAGATCCTGAGAAAATTGCCGCCGTAGCACAGTTTCCCGTACCAACCGATAAAATGGCTGTCAGGCGCTTCCTCGGCCTCTGTGCCTTATTACCGGCGGTTTATTGCAGACGTCGCTCATACTGCGTCGCCGTTAACTCGCCTGACGAGAGACGACGTTGCTTTTGTATGGGGCGACGAAGAGCAAGGTACATTCAATGACTTGCGAGAGCGTCTCCAGACACCTCCAGTGCTTGCTCACTTTGATGAGACCGCTCCTACATTGCTCCACACTGATGCCAGCAATGTTGGCTTGGGAGCTGTTCTTGTGCAGCTGCAGGACAGCACATAAAGAGTGCTTGCTTATGCAAGCAGAACACTCACGCACAGAGGCTAATTACTCTACAACTGAAAAGAAATGCCTCGCCATAGTTGTATCGGCGCCGCCGCTATCAGTGCGTGATCGACGAAAGACAGGATACGACTGCAGTCCAAAACGCCAGCAAGGGGAAAGAGCCCCGTCTTTATTTCCACAGCCGTTTAAGTAGAACCAGCGTGACGTCAGTGACACGTGGTTCCATACATGCGTCAGGCGCAATGACTGCGCGCCCTGCGGGAGCGTGCTTTCTGCCGCAGAGAAATACATTCCAGCACATCCCCCTTTTGCAAAATGAAAGTGGTTTTCGTGCATGACATTTAGCACACCCGCACATGAACTAAAAACAAGAACCCTCAGTGGCAATATACCACGAACAAAGCCTTATTCATCAATCCCGTATCGAACTGGTCGCTTAACCACTCTACCAGACTTTGTCACAGTCACTGAAGCAGAAGGTACTAAAGTTGAAGTCATAGCCCCGATGCTAAAGGTAACGAATCTGTTAAGGTAGCGGGTGACTCCCTGTTCGTAAAAACCAATTCGGATGAATCACTTTCGTTTGGAAACTCGTAGCTGCCTTCTGCCTTCCTCTGTACTGGCAAGTGGTTGAGCATTCGTCGGTTACGCCGCAGCGTACTCCCATCCTGGGTGCGTATTATGTAGAACCGTGGTGTAGCGGCAGTGGCTAGCACCGTTGCTCTAGTCTTCATGTCCGTTACCCAAACGGAATCACCAGCTTTTAGTTCTTTCAATTCTCGGGTTCTGTGGCGCCTGTTGTAGTACCGTGCTTGTAGCTTCTTGTTGGCACTGTCTTTGGCCGCAAGATTAAGCAGCGGTGGCTGCACTGGACCACGCAGCTGCGGCGCCATTGGAACTCTTGTCCTAAGACGCCGGCCCATGAGGATTTCAGCCGGACTAGGGCCCAGAATGTCTGGGGTTGCCCTGTAGGCAAGCAGAGCCAGGTACGGGTCCTTAGATTTAAGGATCAGGCGCTTAATTGTTTGCACCAAGTTCGGCAAAAAACGGCCTAGGTGGTTGGCCATGCCCAGAACACTGCGTAATTGCGATATATCAGAGGGTGCTTTCAGCTCTTTAATGGCTCTGAGTTTGGCCGGATCCAGCTGTACGCCTTCCTCGCTGAGTAAGTGGCCTAGAAAGCTTATGCTTCGAACACCGAACACACACTTTGCTTTGTTTAAGGTAACGTTAGACTGGGCCAGCTTAGCTAAGACGTTCGATAGTCGAGTTATGTTGCGCTTTGCTGTCTCCAAAAATGAGAATATCGTCCATCAGGTTAACGACGCCAGGAAGGCCTGCCAGGATTTCAGACATTCTTTGAAAATACTCTGGAGCTGATGTAATCCCGAATGGCAACCTAGTGAAACAGCTACCTCCCAAACGGTGTAATCAACGTGGTCAACACTTCTAAGGCCTTGCTGAGTCGCACCTGATGGAAGCCGGAATTCGCGTCTAATTTGGAAAACCATTTTGCACCGGCAAGAGCCCAGTGCTTGGTCGACAGTAGGCAATGTGTATCTTTCTCTTAAGACAAACTTGTTCAATTGCGTAAGGTCTACGCAGATCCCTACATCTCCCGAGTGCTTTTGTACAGGTACTATGCCGGCACACCACTCTGTTGGCTCTTCGACTTTACGAATGACGCCCATTTCTTCCATCTTCTCGAGTTCTCGTTTTACAGGCTCCTGAAGCGGTATAGGAATTCTGCGCGGTGCGCTTATTGCCAATGAAACAGCATTTGGTTCAAGCCTTATTCTATACTCCCCCGGCATAGTGCCCAAGTTGTTGAAAACCTGAGGGCCCAAAACTTCGTAGTTGGGTTCCTTGTGAGCCACAGAGTCAACGAACTTGACTCCCAACGCTTCGAGAGCCGGCAAACCCAGCAGTACATGGCGCAAAGGGCTGACCACATAACATGTTTGGCGCGAAGTTTGTCTCCTCCAAAATATATCGGCCTGAAACTTGCCCAGAACATTTAAGCGGTCACCGCTAGCGCCAGTCAAGACCTCGTCGGCCTTTTCCAAGCTCGTGGGAAGTCCCGGAAATGATGCTGGAATTACGGACACTTCTGCGCCTGAGTCGACCTTTGCAAAAACAGGCACGGAGTTAAGTAATACCTGAACGTAACGCGCTTTGGCGCGAGGCGCCTCGACCGCGCCCAGAAAAACCTCCCCACTGTCCTTTTGTACGGACGACACTTGTACCTTTCGCTGGTAGCCTGGAGAAGTCCCTTTGAGGCACGCCTTGCCGAAGGGTCCCTTTAAGCCGCAGTTGAAGCACCTCTGGCTTCTCGCTGGGCAGGCTTTCCTTAGGTGCGAGTTACCTCCGCAGATGCAGGGTCCCTCGAAACGAGCTGATGTCGGCCGGGCTTCCTTGCTGCGTTGCGGTTTCCTGCGGTAGCCCACTGCGTCGACATTGACGTCCTCACATGGCTTGCATGGTGTGTATTCGTGGACTTCGTTGCAGTTTCGAAGTTCTTGCTGCTGCTGAACGGTCTCTTTTAGGCGGGCCCTTGCCAGAGCTGTTGCGAGAGGCAGTTTGGGATCCATTTGGAGCGACTCTGAAAGTTTTTCATCCCGCAGGCCCACGACGAACCGGTCCCTGATGAGGCGCCGCTTGAATTCTCCGAAGTCGCATTTGTCCGCCAAGACGTGTTAAGCAGTCATAAACTGGTCAGTTGACTCGCCAGGCATGTGGTGCCGCTTGTGAAAGTAAGCGCTCTCGTAGACAACGTTGCTCTCCTTGACGAAGTAATCGTCGAACTTCTTTTGACCAGCTCAAATTTCTTCGTATCTTCTGCAGAAAGATTGAAGGTGGCGAAGATGTCCCTTGCTTGTCGACCCATGGTATAAAGCAGAGTGCGTACTTGTGCCTCTTCCGGGCGCTCATTCACGCCCGATGCATAGCGATAGTCGTCGAAGTGCAATATCCCCGCCGGCCACTCTGAGCTAGTGTCGAAGTCCAGTTGTGGCGGCTGCTGAAGACCCAGCGGCGATTCAGTGGCCATTGCAGCCTCCCTTTCTTACGACGTCTCGACGCTCTTTTCAATCGCTTTTAAAAGTGGGTGGATCGCATAACTTCTGACACCATGTCGTATCGGCGCCGCCGCTATCAGTGCGTGATCGACGAAAGACAGGAGACGACTGTAGTCCAAAACGCCAGCAAGAGGAAAGAGCCCCGTCTTTATTTCCACAGCCGTTTAAGTAGAACCAGCGTGACGTCAGTGACACGTGGTTCCTTACATGCGTCAGGCGCAATGACTCGGCGCGCCCTGCGGGAGCGTGCTTTCTGCCGCAGAGAAATACATTCCAGCACCATAGTATGGGCGGTTATGGAATTTCGCCCATATTTGTATGTCCGCCACTTCACAATTATCAGCCACCACCATTCACTGTGTTGGTTGACAAACCTTAAAGACCCTTCGGGAGGACTGGCGCGTTGGAGCCTACGGCTGCAAGAGTTTGACATGACTGTCGAGTACAAGTAGGGGAAACTCGATACGGATGCCGACTGCCTGTCTCGATCGCCGATAGAGTCGTCTGCTCCACCCGAAGAAGACTCGGCATTTTTTTGTGCTCTGGACACATCCATCATCATCATCATCATCAGCAGCAGCAGCAGCAGCAGCAGCAGCAGCAGCAACAGCAGCGTGGTTATGCCCACTGCAGGGCAAAGGCCTCTCCCATACTCCTCCATCTACACCGATCATGTACTAATTGTGGCCATGTTGTCCCTGAAAACTTCTTAATCTCGTTCGCCCACCTAACTTTCTGCCGCCCTCTGCTACGCTTCCCTTCCATTGGAATCCATTCCGTAACTCTTAATGACCATCGGTTATCTTCCCTCCTCATTACGTGTCCTGCCCATGCCCCCCGTTTCTTTTTCTTGATTTCAACTAAGATATCATTAACTCGCGTTTGTTCCCTCACCCAATCTGCTCTTTTTTTATCCCTCAACGTTACACCTATCATTCTTCTTTCCATAGCTCGTTGCGTCGTCCTCAATTTAAGTAGAACCCTTTTCGTAAGCCTCCAGGTTTCTGCCCCGTACGTGAGTATACTGGTAGAACACAGCTGTTATAAACTTTTCTCTTGAGGATAATGGCAACCTGCTGTTCATGATCTGGGAATGCCTGCCAAACGCACCCCAGCCCATTCTTATTCTTCTGATGATTTCAGTCCCATGATCCGGATCCTCAGTCACTACCTGTCCTAAGTAGATGTATTCCCTTACCACTTCCAGTGCCTCACTACCTATTGTAAACTGCTGTTCTCTTCCGAGACTGTTAAACATTACTTTAGTTTTCTGCAGATTAATTTTCAGACCCACCCATCGGCTTTGCCTCTCCAGGTCAGTGAGCATGCATTGCAGTTGGTCCCCTGAGTTACTAAGCAAGACAATATTATCAGCGAATCGCAAGTTACTAAGGTATTCTCTATTAACTCTTATCCCCAATTCTTCCCAATCCAGGTCTCTGAATACCTCCTGTAAACACGCTGTGAATAGCATTGGAGAGATCGTATCTCCCTGCTTGACGCCTTTCTTTATTGGAATTTTGTTGCTTACTTTATTGAGGACCTTATGGTGGACACATCCACCATCACCCAACAACAACGGGACGACCCTGAGTTGCTTCAACTCATCAATTACTTAGAGGGCAGATCTGCGAAACCGCCTAGAGTTTCCGCAAGAGACCCGTTGTCGTTTTGTTTGAGGACCAAAGTCCTCTACAAAAGAAACTTTTCTTCGACCGGGTCCCCCTCTCTGCTCGTCATTCCTGCAGCTCTTCGTACGGAAGTGATTCAAGCCTGTCAGAACGAGGTGACTCCTGGTCACTTAGGCTACACGAGAACGCTGGCCAGATTGCAGCAGAGGTACTACTGGCCGAGACTTATCACCACCGGGAAACATCACGTCCGCACTTGCCTCGACTGCCAGAGGCGCAAGTCGCCTCCGTCGAAACCAGCAGGCCTCCTACAACCCGTCCAGGTTCCTTAAAGACCATTTGACCAAATCGGAATGGATATATTGGGTCCGCTTGCTACTTCTACTGCAGGGAATCGCTTTGTTATCGTAGCAACCGACTATCTCACACGTTAGGATGAAACAAAGGCAATCCACAGAAGCACAGCGGCCGAGATGGCGCGCTTTTTCATTTAGCATGTTGTGTTGTGACACGGCGCACCAACCGTCGTAATAGCAGACCGAGGAAACGCATTCATGGCTGCGCTTTTAGATCACGCCTTGCTGCAAAGTGGAACGGCGCATAGGAAATCAACCGCCTACCATCCACAAACCAACGGATTAACAGAACGCCTAAACAAGACAATGGAAGACATGCTCTCCATGTACGTGGATGCTGAACATAAAAATTGGGACGACATTATACCGTATATTACCTTTGCATATAACACGGCGAAACAAGAGACGACGCACATGACTCCGCTCACCCTTGTTCATGGGCGGGATGTACAAACGATGTTGGATGCGATGCTTCCATATGACTTTGAAGACACTGATATGGACGCCGCTGTGTTTACGCAACGCGCCGAAGAGGCTCGGCAACTGGCGCGATTGCGGATCTGCCAGCAGCAAGACTACGACGCAGGGCGGTATGATCTTCACCGTCGAATAGTAATCTATGACGTCGCCGACGGAGTGTGGGTTTGGACACCCATACGGAAACGAGGCCTCTCCGAGAAGCTGTTAAGACGATACTTCGGACTATATCGAGTATTGCGCCGACACAGTGACGTCACGTATGAGGGCGTCCACGATAGTCCCAATTGTACGCGGCGCCGCACGCCCCGTCCTGAACTTGTGCACGTTGTCCGCATGAAGCCGTATGTGAGCGAATAACTATGCGAGAGACCCTTACTTCCGCAAGTGACACTTCTGGTCTAGCATCGGGATGATGCTCTCTTAGGGAGGGACCAATGATGCGTCTATTCTTCTATGCAGACGACAACGAAGATAGGGACATTAACGGACTTCATCTAGTGGGTCAGTGAGGTACGGCGAGGATGAAAAAGACGTGTCTCTGGCCTGTTTGGTATTTGAACAAGTTGTCCTGCGGTTCTTGAACGTCTCCCTGTCTACTGTCCGCGTTGTACTGCGACAATATATATGTGTGTGCGTGTGCGTGTGCGTGTGTGTGTGTGTGTGTGTGTGTGTGTGTGTGTGTGTGTGTGTGTGTGTGTGTGTGTGTGTGTGTGTGTGTGTGTGTGTGTGTGTGTGTGTGGGTGGGTGGGTGGGTGGGTGGGTGGGTGGGTGGGTGTGGGTGGGTGGGTGTGTGTGTGTGTGTGTGTGTGTGTGCATGTGTGTGTTTGTGTGTGAGAGAGAGAGAGGTAGAAAGTGCATTTAGTGTAGCGAATTGGGCTTCATACGCTTTATTTGTTTAAATACTGTTTGACGAACAATGAGATGAGGAAAGAGTGTGGCGGCGGCACTTGTGTCGAATGTAGTACGGGGCTGTATCTTTAAAAATACGTATGATTTCATAACGTATGCAGCCTAAACAGCTTCGCCGGTAACCCGTCCCCATATGAATGTTGCGGCCCCACGAATTTTTGCACGAGAATATTTCGGCCAAGCCTGCTGTTGGAGGTATCACTAGCCAAGACGGCTGGCCAATAGCAGAGGCTGCTCGCTAAAGAAAAGCTTTGAGAATGCGGCTCCTTGTTAGCAGGAACGCTAGTGTATGTGTGTGTGCTGCGACGAGGTGTATTGTCGTTTACAACGCTGTGGAACGTTAGGTCAAGGTACTGCAAGGGCTGTTCGTAGCACGGGGCTCACTCAGGCTCAAGGCACGGTCCTTCGTCTTCCTCGTCAGTCGGCACATAGACAGGGGTGCGTCTGCTTCATTACAATGCCCCGGGATCGAAGCGTACCCATCCTGGCGACTCACGGCACGGAGAAGATGAGTGGGTCGTAATAGGGTTTCAGGCGGTTGACATGTACTTTCTCTCGGCCACGACGACGCAGGTCTGGTGAGACTGTGAGCGGTTCGACAATGTAGTTGACCGGTGAAGTGGCCTCGATGATACGGTACGGCCCGTGATAACGCGCCAGGAGTTTAGAAGAAAGTCCAGGAACGGTGGGCTGGTATCCAAAGCCACACAAGCGAACCAGGAGCAAAGTTGTGCGGTGGTTGATGAGCATGGTCATGTCTTGCCTTTTGACGTGCTTGTGTCTCACTAGTCAGGGCACGTGCCAGCTGACGGCAATCTTCAGCATATTTGGCGACTTCGGAAAGCGGAGCATGCTCTGTAGTGTCAGGTTGGTACTACAGTATGGTGCCCAATGGGTAGGAAGGCCCACGGCCATACACAAGGAAAAAGGGGAGAAGCCGGTGGTCGCTTGCGTCGCGGTGTTGTATGCCAACGTAACAAAAGGAAGTACGGTGTCCCAGTTGGAGTGATTCGATGAAATGTACATCCGCAACATGTCGCCAAGAGTGCGATTGAACCGCTCGGTCAAGCCGTTGGTTTGGGGATGGTACGCGGTCGGTTTGCGGTGAATTATCCTGCACTCAGCGAGGAAGGCTTGGGCGCCCTCCGACAGGAAGACACGGCCTCTATCACTCAGTAGATCTCGGGGAGCACCGTGGCGAAGAACAAAATTGCGAAGGATGAAGAAACCAACGTCATGGGCGGTCGCTGGTGGCAGAGCGGCAGTATCAGCGTAGCGAGTATGGTGGTCTACCCCAACAATAATCCACCGATTTCCACGCCCGCTACATGGAAGCGGGCCGTAGATGTCGATGCCGACGCGGTCGAAAGGACGAGATGGGCACGGTAGCGGCTGTAACGGTCCTGTTAAACGCTGGGTGGGTGTGTTGCCTTGCTGGCACGTAGTACAAGACTGAACGTACTTTTGCACAAAGTTGTACATGCCTCGCCAATTATAGCGCTGACGCAACCGTGTGCAAGTTTTGAGGACGCCGGCATGAGCGCTTAGGGGATCTGCGTGAAAAGACGCGCAGATGTCAGAGCGCATATGACGAGGTATAACCAGGAGCCATTTCCGACCGTCGGGCATGTAGTTGCGGCGATATAGAATGTTGTCCCGCACAGAAAAGTGGGTTGCTTGGCGACGCAGTGCTCGTGTCGAAGGGGCGTCAGACGGAGCGGCAAGGTAGTCAAGTAACATTACAAGTGTTGAGTCCTTGCGCTGCTCTGTGAGCACGTCAGTGATGGCCAACGGTGACAGTGTGGACGAGGAAGGTGACAAAGACGCCATATAAGGCGTCAGTGGGGAGGGAGAGAGCGCATCAGCTTCGGAGTGCTTGCGACCAGAGCGGTACATGACGCGGGTGTCGTACTCTTGCAAGCGAAGCGCCCAACGTCTCAAGCGTCCCAACGGGTCTTTCAAGGAAGAAAGCCAACAAAGGGCATGGTGTTCAGTAACTACGGCGAAAGAACGGCCGTAAAGGTGTGGGCGAAACTTGCTTACTGCCCAGATGATCGCTAGGCATTCCTTTTCTGTGACGGAGTAATTTAATTCCGCTTTCTTTAGAGTACGTCTCGCATAACCGACGACGTTTTCATCATAGCCAGCTTTCCGTTGCGCTAAGACCGCGCCAAGCCCAACTCCGCTCGCGTCAGTATGAACTTCCGTGGGAGCATCACGATCGTAGTGGCGAAGAATCGGTGGTGAGGTCAACAAGTGGCGCAACTGCTGAAATGCTGCATCACATTCAGGTGACCACGCTGCTATGCCATTACTGGTGGAAAGTAAACTTGTCAAGGGCGCTATGATGGATGCGAAATTGCTTACGAAGCGAGGAAAATAGGAACATAAGCCAATAAAACTTCTCAGGGTTTCGATAGACGTGGGCTTTGGTAAGTCTGCAACGGCGCGGAGCTTGTCTGAGTCCGGGAGGACGCCGTCTTTTGAGATAACGTGACCCAAGATGGTTAGCTTGCTCGCAGCAAAACGGCACTTTATGAGGTTAAGCTGTAGGCCGGCAGATGCGAGACAGGTCAGAATCTCATGAAGGCGAGCGAGGTGTGTCGGAAAATCGGTTGAGAAGACGAGGATGTCGTCGAGGTAACATAAACAGGTCTTCCATTTCTGGCCGCGAAGGATGGTGTCGATCATACGCTCAAAAGTAGCAGGCGCGTTACAGAGCCCGAAGGGCATGACGTTAAACTCGTAGAGGCCATCGGGTGTAACGAATGCGGTTTTCGGATGGTCAGATTCGGCCATAGGAACTTGCCAGTACCCAGAGCGCAGATCCAAGGAACTGAAATATTCTGCGCCTTGTAAACAGTCGAGAGCGTCATCAATCCGAGGCAGTGGATAAACGTCTTTTCTCGCTATCTTGTTTAGTCGTCGGTAGTCGACACAAAAGCGAATGGAGCCATCTTTTTTTCTTACCAATACGACAGCTGAAGACCGAGGACTTTGAGAGGGACGGATGACTCTACGTTTGAGCATATCGTCCACTTGCTCTGTGATGATTCGGTGCTCTTCAGCGGAGACACGATACGGGCGCTGTCGCAAGGGGGTGTGGGAACCGGTGTCGATGGTGTGACAAACACCGGGGACACGGCCCAATGACGTCCGATGACAATAGAACGAAGAGAGAGACTTGTGGAGAAAGAGAAGTTGGTGGCGATGAGATGGGGAAAGAGCCCGGTCGATGGCGTTGTCAAAACCCACTGAAGGTGATAAGTATGAGACCGGAGCGATGGCATCAAAGTGACGGAGGGAGTCGGTAGGAACATCGAGATCTTCAACTTAGTCGACCGCCTGGAAGTATCCTACAGTCTCTCCACGCAGTAGGCTGATCAGGTACTGCTAGTAGTTGGTGACCAGAATCACAGTTGACCCCGATGTTATAGTAAGCACGGCAAACGGGAGAACAATGCCTTTGCGTTGAGCAAACAAATCGGACGGCGTGAACACTACAGTGGCGTCAGATGCGGCATCAGACGACAGGACAACAGCCATTGACGACTCAGGGGGTATGGTTGTGTCGTCATCAACAATGAGTTTGTCGGCAAAGTGATGAGAGCTGGTCAGCAGTGATTCACAGAGTGGTAAGAGCGACACTTCTGCACGCGAACAGTCAATGATAGCATGATGACGTGACATGAAATTCCAACCAAGGAAGAGGTTGTGAGAGCACGATGGTAGCACGAAACACTCGATTATGTAGAGAACGTCGTTTATGACGACACGGGCCATGCATACAGCTGAAGGGTGAATTCGCTGCGCGCTGGCAGTGGCGAGCACCAGGCCAGAGGGAGCTGTAGTCACTTTTCGTAATTTGCAACAAAGGTTCTCGTGAATGACGGAAACGGCTGCTCCAGTATCGACTAGTGCCACCGCGGGTACTCCCTCTACAAAAACGGTAATAACATTTTGCGGCGAAGAATGGGGTCTTCAAAACATCGATGTATCTGCAGTTCTTGCCTCGGGAACTGCACCAGTCAGTTTCCCTCTTCAGTGGGAGCTCGACGACGCAGGGGTGAAATCGAACGGCGATGAGGGGAAGGGGAACGCCGAGTTTCTGACCGGCGATCAGTATCAAGATGTCGCGGTGAAAATGGAGGCGTGGCGGCGTGTTGTGGCACGTAGCTGGGCGTGTCAAAGGTGGTACGCGTAGTTGGGGCTCGTCGGCAACAAAAGCGCGCCACATGGCCAGCAATGCCGCAGGCGAAGCAGATAGGCCGGTTTTCTCTAGTGCGCCATGTCTCGGTGGGGCGAAAAAACTGTGGTGACGGTCGGGCAACTGGAAATGAAGCCGGATGCACGGCCGATGAAAAGGGAGCTGTCGGCGCAAGCGGCCGTGCAACCACGGCTGCATAACTGAGCGGGAGCGACGTAGGATGAGTGGCAAAGTCGGTATCAGACAGCGGCACACTCACAGGATTGGGTGGGGGGTCGTAGGAGCTGCAGGAAGCGCTTCGGATATCTGAGTCCGGATGGCGTGCTGCGGCATTGGAGGCCAAGCTGCCATAGGTGCGTCGCTGTAGGGGAGCAGCGAGAGCAGCCTGGCCACCTCTTCACGAATAAAATCTTTGATATGCTGTGACAGGGTCGAGTTGGTCATGACGGCAGAAAGCGCGATGCTCGAGACGGAATCGGCGTTCTGAACGTTCTGAACGTTCTGACGGGCGATGGAACGTTGGTGGCGAAGCTCGTCAAAGCTCTGGCAGAGGTTAATGAGGACGGATACGCTAGTCGGGCTTTTGGCCAGCAACATCTGGAATGCGCCGTCCTCGATGCCCTTGAGGATATGTTTCATCTTGTCATCCTCTGACATGCTGGGATTTACCCGCTCACACAAATCGAGAACATCCTCGATGTAGCTTGGGAATGTCTCTCCAGGCTGCCGTGCGCGCTGGCGTAGGCGCTGTTCAGCGCGTAGCTTACGCACAGCTGGGCGATCAAACACTTCGGCAAAAAGAGTTTTAAACGCGGACCAGCTTGTAAAGTCAGATTCGTGGTTGAAGAACCAAAGTTTGGCTACGTCGGCGAGGTAGAAAGGCACGTGGGTCAGCTTAGACTGGTCATCCCATTTGTTATGGGCACTTACACGTTCGTACGATGACAGCCAGTCTTCAACGTCGTCTTCGGCGATCCCACTGAAGATGGGTGGGTCGCGCTGACGAGGGACGCCGGCGCAGATGACAGCGGCAGCCGGTGGTGCAGGCAACGAGGTGGCGGGATCAGGCGTAATGCAGGGCGATCTTGTAGGCAGGGTTCAAGTGCGCAGCTCCAGTAAGAGGCGAAGGATCTCAGCAACTTACACCAAATTCGACGTGGTGTATTGTCGTTAACGTTGTGGAACGCTAGTTCAAGGCACTGCAAGGGCTGTCCGTAGTAAGGGGCTCCCGCGCGATCAAGGCACGGTCCTTCGTCTTCCTCTTCAGTCGGCACATACGCAGAGGCGTGTCTGCTTCATTACAGTGAAAATACCGCTCACGCCAGCAGAAGACAGAACGCTTCCCGGGGAAGGGGAGGGGCGCTGCATTCCGTAAGTATCCACCAGGTGGACATGTCGAGTTCGTCTGCTGCTCAAGTTCTGATTGGCTGGAAGCGCTCTGTCTCCTTCTGACGCGTACTCCAAACCCAGTCAATCGGAACTTCAGCAGCAGACAAATAGACATGTCCACCAGGTGGACACTTAAACACTACCACCCCCTTAGTCTCCCATGTAAAGGCCGATTAAGCGGAGCCTGACGGGTACGGCTACTTGGCTAGGCCGTTTTTGCAGCCAAAAGCTCTGCGCGTTGTTCGAATCTCTGGTAGTGAGTTGTCACTCTTTTTTTGCTTTCTTACTTTTTCTTTTTTTTTTTGCTTCGGCTTGCAAGTAGCCATTTCAAGCCATTCGCAAGTGCAACGTCATTATGGACATCGTCGAATTCCTACATATTGTCAAATGATGCAATGACACCGCTTTGAGCCGATCAGAGACGTCAAAGCACCGCCCTCTCGGCCAATCAGAGGTGACAAGATGGCGGCTCCAGTAACATGGTGCCGCTGTCCTGGAATGGCACTCCGTGTAAGAGAAAGCGCTGTGACCCTGCCGGGACTACTTGTAGTGACACCTGTGCAGAAACACCACCCCGGGTATGCCTTTCGCTTCACTGCCACCGAAAGTGCGTTCGCGAGAATAGAGCGAGCTCGAGCCAATCTAAAGTAACCGTCGAAGTGAAGAATGCGAAAAACAATAGGCGCTGATGGAAAACAAGCGCGAATGCACGACGTGTCTGAATATCAGCGTACAGGCAAGAGAGCAATGCCTGAGTGACGATTATTTGAGCGTTTGCGCCAACGCGTATCCTTCCGTATATTTACAATACTTGCCAAGTCGCGCTGCTTCGTGGTCCCCAAAACCATGGAATGTTCTACAAGAATTGCATGAGTGAACTCCGCCGCTGCAATCTTTCAGCTACCAAGGGAACAATGGATAACACATGGACTTGTCCAACCTTTGTGCTTGTGGCTTCAAAACGTTCTTCTGGCTTTAGTTTACACCCCTTATCTGCCTTTATTTGCCTAAATTCCTTAGCAATCTCCTTTTTTTTCCATACGCATGAAAGCAGTGCGTTCCTGCACAGGTGGATAATGATTGCGAATTGTTGCGGTTTAACTAGAGACTAGGGTCCGTATTCACAACACATTCTGTCGCTAAAAGCGTTCCTGCCAGCCAATAGTGATGTAGCACATTATTAGCGAAGGCGATCAGCCAGTGAGAAACAGCACTTACCAACGAAAAGCTTTGTTAATTCAGCCCCAGAACATTAGGTAAAATGGCTATTTAGTTTTCTTACTTCCTTCCTATTTAACATAAATGCACAAACTATATACGACTAGGAAAATTTTAGTCGCGCTTTTATTGGGTCTGTAAATGTATATTTCAATCTTGGTGCCTAATTATATTTTGAGAGCCTAAAATACTTTTGTCCTCATTTTGACCTAGCCTTATTCTGTTTATAATGCTATACCCCGCTAGAAAACTTAGCTCAAGCAGCCGATTATTACCCGAAACACTTTGCCGCTGTGAGAGAGGCTAAAACTGCGCTACGCGACGATACGCTTGAAGTTGACTTAGCGTACTTAAACGTATTTAGGTGGAAAGTAAGGCGAGTTTGTATACATTCATAATGGTAACAGCGCGAACAGAACGACGACGGAGTGAAAGGACACAGGGCGAGCGCTGACTCACAGCCAAGTTTACTGAAACACACACATCAAGCAATATAAGCGACACAGGCCATCACATGGTCAATCGAGGAACGCACAACTACGCCACGTGGATACAGGGCATCTTCTACCGTATAGGACTGTCTAGATAAATAAATTCCTGCTGAGAAAGCGCAATTGAAGGCTGGCTAATGCACCCCGTGCCCTTTCGCTCAATGTGGGCTGCTTCCACGACTAGTCTGGTAGATACTTCAGTATGCTTAAAGAAAATTTGTGCCTCTTAGAGCAGAGGCTAACACTTACATTTCCAGCAATGGGCAGACACATGCGCATAATAATTATTGTCCAAGGACAGTTCATGCTCCCTAAGTCTTACATTGATGCACCGGCCGGCTTGCCCTGTGTACACTCGCCCACACTTGAGCGAGAAAGAGTACACCACATCGTTAGTGCAGCCTACATACTTATTAAGATGGTTCACTTAGCATCTTACATTAGGATTACGTTCTGCTCCACTTGCTCACCTTTCGACCGCCAGACAAACAGCACTCAATATTCCAGGAGCCCAGAAGACAACCTTAACGACCTGCAGCGTTCTTCAGGCCAGGGGACAAGCGGTGCTCATAGGGTACAACTACCACGTTCTTGTTCCTGCTTTTTCCTTCGGCCTCCTGCCTCTTTGAGTTTTTTACCGATTTTATCGACTTCTCACAGCTGTCCGTTATGAAGCTACCCGGGTACTCATGCAGCTTCCTCCAGCCTGACTACCTGACGTGCGAAGGCATCACCCAATGCATGAGCACGTGTTTTTACCAGGGCGGCCCGAAGTACGGCGATGCAATTGGTATTTTTTTACTACTTTGGAATGACTTGAGGTGAAGTTCAACAGGGGCTTGGCATACGTCTAATAAACGTAGTCTAAGGTCAAAGTATTGTAGTTCATCCTCTTTTGGATGCAATTGCGCGGACATTCGACGCATATTCACGTTGTTCGCGCAACCACCGCTTCCGCCATCGAAGCTGTCTCGCTATTGATAGTGCACACGTGGATGCCGAAAACGTATCCATAGACGCGCATTGGTGGCTGCAAAAACGACGTTTGCATTTGGTTGCAAAAGCAACCAGGCCCAGCGAACGCACCGTCGCGCTACGCTTGGCAGTTTCGATAGAGGTGCTACCTTATAACTGCTCGGAAAGCGAACCGTTCGCTTGCTTTCGCGAGGTTGACCAAATCGCCATTCTGATCAATCACGCGAGGGCGAGCGAAGCGTTTGCTTTCCGAATCGTTATAGGGCAGCATCCGATGGGGCAGAGTGTCCACTTTCCAATGCTGGCATGAGCATTGTGCGTATCCCCACTAGCATTCCGGCTGAGCAGCTTGCGCGCATGTCACAATAAAGATGCGCCCAGCGGTTTGAGGTACGGAGAGGAAACGTCAACCTACAGCGCTATCCAATGGTTTCACTGGGCGCTGCTAGAAAGCCGACATTTTTTCTATCAGTCTTAGCTCGTGTTCACATTCATTGTGCGATGCCTGAAACGCCGCTGGTGGCGCTCGTCACTGCCGCTCGTTATGGGACGCCTGTTACCTGCCTAGGTGCTGTTCGTGGTGCGTGCCAGCCATCATCTGGCGTGCTGCGTCGCGCCAACACGTCTAACCCGCCCGTTGATATGAAACACCGTCCGAGGAGCTCGAATGCAACGCAGATCGAAGGCTCTGCTTCGCCCATCTGGAGAAACTGACAGTTTTTTTTCTCTTCGCTACGTTGATGGCAATAACACAACGCTACATAGAGGGGCGGTAATCTCTACATATTCACTGTGCTTACCACTATTAAGAATTCAATTCTGGGGTTTTACATGCGAAAACCACAACATGGATATGAAGCACGTCGTAATGAGGGACTCTGGATTAATTTTGACCCCTCAATGCACGCTACACGATAGTTTTTCGCATTTCGCCCACATTGAAATGCCGCCACCACGCCTGGAATTTCATGCCGCGCTCTCGGGCTTGGGTGCTCACTATTGTCTTCGCTCTTCGTCACTCGTCAACTCAGACGGCACAGCGCCGCGCTTATCACTGAGATCGATCGCTGAGTGTCACGGATGTTAAGGAACATGAGCAGGAAACACAAATGAACCGTCACAAAATACTATCCAATGGCGACTTCTTGTAAGCGTTCATTCTAGCCCCCAAAATTTTTTATTGAGAATCCTTGCAAAACATCGACCGGTAGCTTACTTTGCGTCCGATCCATTTCATTTGACTTTGCTTTCTTATCCTTCACGTCAAGCAGCTCATCTCGGCCATAGAGACCGCATCCATCCATGCGAAAGGTTGATTTGAGGGTTAAAATAATTAAAAATGAAGTGGGCAGCTACAAAAAAAGGACGGGCCCAAGTTAGCCCGAGCAGAGGAGCTGGGCGCGAATAGCGCGACAAAACGCGGTAGGGGCCGCAGCCTTACGACAGACATCGACCACCACCAGAGAGCGAAAGACGAATGAAGGCAAGTGACGGTGACTCACAGTTTTTCGGGCTGGCAGGCGTCCCTACTGCAGCCCTAGAATGCCGAACGGAGCCGCGCGAGCTCGAGGCTGTTCCTCTTCTTCTGCCTCGCGATGGGCACGCACTCGCCCGAATTTGTCTTGTCGGTGTTGTTGATGCGGCGCGAAATGGTGCTTACCCACGACCAGAGTTCGTCTACAAAAGATTTCTACAAAGGTGCGTAAATATTCGAAACTTGTGAATAACCAATGAAATTTATATGGAAGCAGCATACATGGCACATAGCACGTTGAATATGGCATATAGCGAAATATAGCTTGTTGAGTGAGTGAGTGAGTGAGTGAGTGAGTGAGTGAGTGAGTGAGTGAGTGAGTGAGTGAGTGAGTGAGTGAGTGAGTGAGTGAGTGAGTGAGTGAGTGAGTGAGTGAGTGAGTGAGTGAGTGAGTGAGTGAGTGAGTGAGTGAGTGAGTGAGTGAGTGAGTGAGTGAGTGAGTGAGTGAGTGAGTGAGTGAGTGAGTGAGTGAATGAATAAACTTTATTGTAGGTCCGGCGAGGACGCGAACTCGTCGCGCACCCGGCTAGTCCCACGTCGGGACCGGCAGGTCTAGCCCACCGGCCCGGTCGCGGGCACGCTGGACGGCCAGGATTTGCTTTTCTAGAGCGGGGCTACGCAACAGCGAGTCCCACTCCTCCTTGATGAACTTGGGGAATGTCGACCCACACTCCCATAGCTTGTTGAAGTAATATGTACTATATCTTTATAAAAGCTCGACTATCTTCGTGAGACTCATACAAAATACTAATCCGCCCAATCCTTGAATAAGCATCTATAGTTTCAAAACCTTCTCAGAAAACCGATATTGGGAAGATTGAGTACGTACAAACGAAGGCTGGTCGGTTTATCCACCGTAGCTACGATAGGGAGTTGTCACCTTCTTCTAACCTCTCTAATTTATTTATTTATTTGACCATACTGCAGCCAATTATTTGGCCCTAGCAGGAGAGGCATTTTCGTAATTACGAACAAGAAATAACAGCAATAAATTCGCAAACAGCAAAAGGGGCAAAAGTAACAGCGCTAACACAATGAAGAAGCAATTTTCAACAAAAAAAAGTAGAACAGACAGAACAGAACTAAACCAGCAGCAAATACGCACATTTATACAATTGCAAGTATCTATTGCTTACAATAGAAACGTTCCAGTGCTGCCGAAAATCTTCATCCTTGATAACACTTGGTGGCAACTCAATCCACTGTCGAACTGTTCTAGGGAAAAAACGGTATTTGTAGAAATTAGTTTTCGCAAAAATAGGTCTCAGTGAATGTTCTGCTGTGTGCCTTGTTTTCCTAGTAGCAGCAGCTTGAACATAACTTCATTAAGATAGGGCGATTTTTCCGGATATAAAATTGTGAAGTAACAATAGTCGGTTTATTTTTCTACGTATCTCCAATGTTGTAATGTTATTACGTTTCATCAGAGACGATGGTGAATCTGTTCTTCTATATTTTCCGAATATAAACCGCACAACCTTTCTTTGAACACCCTCAAGTTTTATTATATCTTTCTTAACATATGGGTCCCAAATAACATATAGGAAGTTTTCACCTTCTTCTAACCCTTCTAACCTCAACTTCTCTGGCAACACGTCGCCACAATGAAAGCATAAAGTTCCTGCACATCTTAATTAACTCTCCATGCTCCAGTTTAAGTTTGCTGAACCTTCTCGCACCCGTAGCTCTCACAACCTCTCATTGCATTGTCATTGCAGTCCATAAGTGACATGTACAAACATAGCTTTTTTTTCCTCAACAAATAAATGTTGGAATGCATTGCTCGGAAATGTTCCTTCTTTGTGCCTGACGAACTTTTTCTGTCTGCAATCGACATGTGATGTTATCGCCACTCCTGCTATATCCAAAGATGGGCGGCAGTATGTAAAAATAAATAAATAAATACTGCCATATTCTAGCTGGCCTTGGAACCGAATAGTCATTATTCATAAATACGAACACTTTTAGACATAGCTTACGGATATTTCAAACAGCCCACTGTGTACAACCAAACATAAAAGTGTCGCAAACGTACAATAATTTTCATCCTGGTGTTAGCACGCTAGGACCTATAATACGTCAAAATTCCAACTCTGGGATCATACCACGTAGCAGGGTATTATCGTTGCAAACTGCGTCGCTCAGTAGGCAAAGCTTTTCTGGCTAAGCCGCTGTCATTTGTACCAGCCAATCAGCCCTGAGTATACAAACGCCCCGTTTACTCGTACACTTTCAATTGTGACTTCAAAAAACAAAACGTCCATCGCAATCATAGCAACGTGATAATAGTGTGAACAACATACTAGCTTGTGACGGTAATACAGCGGTTCATCGTTCGAAAACAATTCAATTGGTATTCAGTTCGGTTTCGAACATTACTATATTCGCACACCTC
Organism: Dermacentor variabilis; assembly: GCF_050947875.1. Taxonomy (NCBI): domain Eukaryota; kingdom Metazoa; phylum Arthropoda; class Arachnida; order Ixodida; family Ixodidae; genus Dermacentor; species Dermacentor variabilis. Next base: position 75,363,749 of record NC_134573.1, on the reverse strand, counting down.
TACAGATTACGAAAAGGAAATCTGGCGCTGCGATTTAAAATCAAAATGCTGGTTTTACCGTCCAGAGAGAGAGCAGAAAGTTGGAGAGGTCGGCCTGAGTGAGGTAGCCTCCCTCCGCTGGGGAAGGGGTTTGGGGTAGCAATAAACATATAATGTGAAGAGGAAGGAGTCTGGTATGATGTAGTGGACGATGAAAGGCTGCACATTATACTGTTTTTGTGCAACACGTACTCACACGCTTCATTGCACATGAGTCTTCTTGGGCATGATCAGAGGTTACTGCAGCATAGTCAGGAGGTCAACCATAGCGGGTTTTATTTTCGACCTTGCCCGCACCAGTAGAGTACTTAGAATAGAGAATAGTAACTTCAGCGGGTTGATAATCTGCCGCAGCCTGGCCTTCGTGGCAGAGTCTGATAGAGACGTCTCCTCGCACTGCCGTTGTTTGTTCTGACATTCCGAGTTCCGTGGCTGAGGCGGCAAGCGTGGAAACGTATTCGAGTGAAGGACCGCGTTGCAAAGTTTGATGCAATGTTTCTGGAATATCAACCGAGGCCGGTTCAACCACCTCCCACTGGATTTCAGCAGTTGAAGCCACGGGTCTCTCGCTTGTTCTAGTCGGCTTGCTTAAGTCGACGCCGCGACCGGGTCCTACAATGATGCACTGACACTGACGTTTCTTGGCGTGACATGCTCGTCGTGCCCGTTCGGTTCAATATTTTCCGCTCCTTTTTCCGTTGAGGACAATCTTTGGAATCCGCCTCGTGGGGCCCATCGCTATTTGGGCCCTTTCTTTCTTATGCTGTGCATAAATATAGTTCATGGCTGCCTGCACGGTGGAGTCATGCCACCTGGCCTGCGCAAGCACCGCTGACACGGCCTAATATTAAGCGCTTGCGACATTGCAGTGGTCGTCACGCGAAAGGACGCACCGGGTATCTCATGTGCCCCACCTTGACGTGATCAGCTATGCCTCCTTCGAAAGGATGCTTGACGCTCGTCGAGCGGCCAACGCGACGAAAGTTGAGAACCTTCACTGCTGAAGAAAGGATCCTTGAAGATTATTTTTCGCTGCAGTTAACGAACGACATGGGAAATGACGGATGCCCTAGCGTGCACGATGAAAGAGCGGACTTCTGTGTGTTCTAGTACGTGCGCGGCCTTGAGTTTTACGCGTAGGTACAATTAGTTACAGGTAATTTCCACTATGCTGTCCTTGGTGTCTTTGTTGGTTTCTTTGATGTGACCAATAACAATCGGGCCCCTCGGTTTGCTTTCTTCTCGATGTTTACATAGCGAGGGTCTCGAATCCTGCAGCCCTGATGCATTCAGGTAGCGTGTGTGGGTTTATTGACCAATATATATGCGTACAACATTAGCGAAGGCCGAACGCTGCATTATCAGATGCGTACACAGATTTTGTGAGTTGTACAAAAATCTGATGTTGGTCAGCAAGTGTCACGCGCTCGACACAGAGAAAAAGATCTGTGTATCACAAGCACTGTGGGAATCGATGTAAGCGAAGCTTTATGTGCTGTTTGCTTTGGTTGACGACAATTACCGGTGATATTGGCGGCAAATGTGTTATTTCTTCATCGATTAGTCCAACGCGAGTGTGGCGAGTTAAACGTAACCTCGCGTGCACCTCTGCTGTTTGCGTTGTCCACAGAGCGCGCAGGAAGACGTGTTTGCATGAGGGGTCGTGCGCCATTGTTCATAATCTACGAGTGAGTTGAGCATTAGCGTTGCCTCACATGGCACATCGCATGGCGGCAGAAATGTCAGGCTAATTGAATTGTGGGGCTGTACATAATTCATTTAGTTATTATGAATGCATGTCTACAGTATATACCACGTTTTGCTGCCTAGCGAAGGCGCTCCTTTTCCGCACGACGCTTCTTTCAGGCCTGAGTGTCCTCAACGCTGAGTGCAGGTTCGTTCTGCTGTCAGCACGCGGTTGAGACGTGAGCACCAAGCGCTCTCTTCAGCCTATTGACGATTGTAATGCTTACACTATCACAGCCCAGCACGCGACCTGCATAGCCCAGCACCTGCACTTTGGTCGCATAGCAAAGCGAGCACATCATGTTCCATACGCACAAACTGTGAAACACTGCCACGGCGGCACCGGCTGGGATGTGCGGAGGCGTGCACCGTCTGGCGGTGTTCCAAGAAATGCAGCGGCGTCCATGAGCATGGATGGATGAATGGCTGCTATGAACGTCCCCTTTGGAACGGGGCGGTGAGTTGCGCCACCAAGCTTTTGTCATATATAGCCTAATGTCCTACATATGTATAAAGAAAGCAACGAACAATTCTCATCACTAAGCTCTATGAACCCGTATTGGGAACGTTACTTTTGTACGCCTCCGTTGTCTGTCATTTCCCTAATTCTTTTCCACGAATCTTCCAATCGCATCTTGCTAATAATCTCTATTGCGGACATATTTGCATCCCTGCCAGTTTTGCTGAACCAAGAGGCTTCAACGAGGCCAGAGGTGCCTAAATCAACCGCGGCGCAAACATCACCTTCTGATGAAACGTGCTCCATCGTTTCCCTAGCTTTATCGCAGCAAACACACGATTCTTCTTCCTTGTTGTATCTCACTTTATAAGTGCATGTCCTAAGGCATTATAATCTCGCTTCGAAATGTAAAGAGCTTTCCTTTGAGTTATCATAAATTGTTTTCTTCCTGATTTCCTTTTTTTCTCTTAAGTAGTTACTCATAGCAGGTTTATTTTCCATTGCCGGCACCCATGAGACTGCCTCAGCCTCTCTGACTTTCTACTTGACGTTCTTTGTTGCCATGCTGCTCAGCATACCAGTCGCATACTTCCTGATAAGCTTCCTAGTTCTTTTCCTCCGCTGTGAATCAATGTTTTTCCTGTACAAATATTCGAACACTCTCCCAACCCATTTACTTTCATCCACATTTCTCAGTCATTCGTATTAATCAATTTTACTCTGAGCTTCTCTCACTTGAAAATTTATCCATCCCATATCACCCTATATAACTTGATTGGCTGTCTTCCCGTGAGCGCCCAATGTGAGGAGTCCCACTGAATTCGGTAGCCATTGAGCCACGATTGTTCCCCAGTCTTCAACAGAACAACCGGATCACCAAATAAAAGTGCTGGAGCCATTACGCCTTTCCACATACCCGGAGGCACCTCGTGCATATGTAACCCTTTTACGTTCTGTTTTATTATGTGCGCATTTCCCTTTTCCTTTTTCCCAGGTTTTAATGTATTTACTGCCTTCTTTTTTCCACATACCAAGGTACTTATAGTCTTCTCCCGAGGTATTTGTCAGCTCTGTATTCACACCATCTGCTGACTGTTTTCATTGAATACGATAACACCTGGTTTCTTAACTCTAAATTTCAGACCAAAATTTTCGCCTTCCTGTCCACAGATGTTAGCCAGACGTGGCATATCACTTTGCTTGTTACCTAGCAACACAATGCCGTCCGCATAAAACAAACCTGGAAGCTGCTGCTCTATTTTTGTACGCGCCTCTTTGCATGTGAGATTGGACCCAATAATGCTTGCCTCTAGTGTTCTTTCCATCTTTACAATCTACATTATAAACAGCAGCGGGCATCGAGGGCACCCCCTTCCCAGACTTCTGTTGATATCATATTAACTTGCTCCTCCGTGCTCATCCCTTCCCTATCAACGCAAACTATACAGAGGGCACCCCTGTCTCAGTCCTTTGTTGATATCAACTTGCTCCTCTCTCCTCATCCCTTCCCATTCAACGCAAGCTATATAGAGGGCCACCCCTGTATCAGTTCCTTATTGATAGCATCTTCCTCCTCGTTCCTCATCGCTTCCCATTCAACGCAAACTATATAGAGGGCACCCTTGTCTCAGTCCCTTGTTGATATAAACTTGCTCATCTCTCATCCCTTCCCATTCAAGGAAACCTATATAGAGGGCACCCCTGTATCAGTTACTTGTTTATATCAACTTGCTCCTGGCTCCTCAGGCCTTCCCACTCAACGCAAACTATATAGAAGGCACCCCTGTCTCAGTCCCTTGTTGATATCAACTTGCTCCTCGCTCCTCATCCCTTCCCGCTCAACGCAAACTATATTCGGGGCGAGCTCCACCACTAGAAAAGCTGGTGCCACCGTCGGCGTAACGTGGCATGAGGGATCACGTGGACAAAGCGGCCGCGTCTGCTGCTTCCGAAGCGCCGAAGCGAGATGAAAACGAAAGTTTAAAGACCCAACTGCGCTGCGCTTCTGATTAATTGGTGAGGCTTTACCGCCTTGGGTGCCTGCTTGACAACATTTGAAAGTACTATCATAGGTAGTGGCTACTTTCGGAAGCGTACAGCATGGTAGGCTATTGCTCAGTGCCGCAGTGCCGGACGTACGCAACGGAGCCCAGTGTCAGCCTTATTCACACGTAGCCACAGGAAAAGGAGCTGTGGGACGCTTGGCTGGCGAAACTTAGAACCGGCAGACAGCCATCGGCTGCAACTCAGATAGGCAGCAAGCACAGACGCGAGGAAGATTTCTGCTACGGCGCCAGGACTGCGATGTTCGGTATGTAGCAGAAAACGCGTACTGAGACGCTCGCCCGCGCCCGCTGCCCGGCTAATTTCATGACGGTTTGGTCTATGAACTTGCTGATGCTAGATACTGGCAAGTTCACTAGAACGGAAAGGAAGCGATAAGACGCACATTAAAAAAGGGCATGGGATATGGTCATGTTTGTGTTATGAATTAATGCGCTGGATTACGAAAAAGAAGCACAGGGAAATCTGACGCTGAGAAGACCGATAAACATACAGTGCGACGCAACTTGAGAAATAATATTGAAATGTCCAAGAATTTAGTAGACAAAAAAAGATTCAATCGTCGCGACGGCACATCACTGTCGCCTTAGGCGCCGAAGTCTCAATAACGAAATTATTCTTGAACAGTTCTGATAGCTCCCACGCCACAATGGTTGCTAGCGTACTGTCAAATGCTGATATGCTGCAGCCTAAAGCTCACGGCACGGTACCAAAACGCGCTCACAGCGAAAGCAAAACATTGTGCGCAGACATGCATGCAGACGCGCATTCAGTCGCTGCGAACTGCATTCAGTCGCTGCGATTGCTGCATTGAGGCTTCATTCCCTTATGCTCCATTTGGTTATACAGACAAACCACTATAATAGCATAATTAGCATAGTTTACTATGAGCATTTGCCTACCTTTCACGCAAGAAGCCGGTTCGAGGGACTCCATCGCGGCGACCGCGCGCAGTGGCGTTCAGTGTACGTATTCGCTAAAGAGATAGCGTCTGTAAACGATTCTATGCTTTCAGTTTGCCCAAGATTATTATATCGACATTCAATAACTTCCATCGTTCTGAGAGAGAGAGAGAGAGAAAAGTTTAATGGTACGAAATGCAGAGAGGTCGGCCTGAGGTATATTCCTCTAGCCAGCTACTACTCTAGCTACTACTCTGCCTCTAGCCGACTACTAGGGAAGGGGAAGATGGAAAGAAAGATAGAAGAAAGAGGCGCATGATGGGTGACGATGACGAGAGGAGGATGCAAAACATATGGCAAGCAGTTTGGCACGCTCAAAGCCTACAGTCCAGGCCCGTACTTTTAAAAAGAGCGCTTGCGCAAATGTCCAGGAGGGTTGCCGCGTGGTGGTTTTATTGAGCGCCGTAAGCGAAACCTTTGAGGAGCGTGCCGCGTGGTCCTTCATACTACGCAAGGGAGGCGCTTCCGACAGATGGCGACTCTGTAAGTCCTCGCCCCCGATAGCGGGCACTCCTGTATCACTTCCTTGTTGATATCAACTTGATCCTCACTCCTCATCCCTTCCCATTGAACACAAACTGCAGAAAGACCAGGAGGCGAGTGCCATCAAATCCAACGGCGCGCTTGACCTAGACTACAACAGTAGCACCTAATATGTTGATAGAAGAGGCAAAGGAAGCTGCCCTGTCATAATTGGCTTTATATGAGTTCATCGCGTTCAGGTTCGCCTTTGCCTGGACTAACTTCCGCAAGCGACATCCGTTGCCTGTCTTCTCTATCACTGGATGAGAGTTAGGACCACGTCACGTTTACGTCACGAATTATGCCTTTCTTATTAAGCGATTAGCTTTCCTTCCCTCTTCCGTCTGCTTTCGTGGTCTATGCTCGGACTCGTCAAGGAAACCGTTCGTTAGTTCAAACTAATCGTTCGCGTTGGCAATTTTCATCGATGGTACTGCGGATTGCACTTCCAGGTCGGTTCTGCGCGTTCCGCGTTGAATTAACAATTACCGAAGTCACGGGCTATAATCGGTGACGTTCTAGGCCGAACGCCTAAGGTCGACACGCTTGTGTGTGTGACCTTGATGAAAATATCTCTCGAGAAAATGAGCGCACGGACCTTTGTTTGAGATTTAGGATCCGCAATGCAGTGGTTTAATAATTTACAGAAACCGTCATCGCCTGACAAAGGAGTCACGCTTGTCTATTTGGAACGCGTAAACGTGGTGAGGTCCCTTTAGGGCGTTTATACGCATGTGTCTAAATTTCATTTACCCCCGTATTCACAAACGTACCTCGACTTGACCGTCCACTCAAAGAGCTCCTCGAGGGCTGTTTTTCATTTCACAAATCGCCCTCCACTTGAAACGCGCCTTGAGTGAAGGAAAGCTTGAGCGCCTTACTCGAGAATCTCAAGGTAGCCCCGGAGCTACCCTGGATCGCTCCTCGAGTGAAGTTAGAGCGCAAACATGGCAGCCTTGTGAAACTCCGGTCGCCTCGTCAGCTTTTTACGATGGACGCCAGTTGCCTCCGTAGCTTTTCTTTGCTCAACCATGCTGCGCATTTTCAAGGGCTTCGTTTTAGGGAATGGTGCAGTCCTCTGGAGCGCTTCGGCACCGGAATTATTCCACTGCGGCGCCGAGAGAGAGATCGGCCGTCCTGTCAAGAAGACTGCGAGCTAGTGCAGTGACTGTCGTCTTACTCCGTGCATGATTCAGTTGATGACCGGCATACGGGTATTCTTTGTGCCAGTGCTCCCAAACTGCTATCGACGTCAGTGCATTCTCGTGTCTCTTGCGGCTGATCATACGAAGCCGCATCAGTTCAAGCATGGCGCGATACATGACTGCGGCGGACTTCGAACTTGTGAAAACAACTACGAAGATTCCTGTCATTAGTGCGCCTATCGCCTGTGTGCGTGTGTTGCTTGCGCGAACACCGGGAGTCACCCGTCGGTGCTGTTTGTACTCGGGTTGATCGTCACTGACTACGCTAATCGAAGGATGGCGAAAAAAAATTAAATTATGGGGTTTTACGTGCCAAAACCACTTTCTGATTATGAGGCACGCCGTACTGGAGGCTCCGGAAATTTCGACCACCTGGTTCTTTAACGTGCACCTAAACTAAGTACACGGGTGTTTTCGCATTTCGCCCCCATCGAAATGCGGCCGCCATGGCCGGGATTCGATCCCGCGACCTCGTGCTCAGCAGCCCAACACCATAGCCACTGAGCAACCACGGCGGGTCAAGGATGGCGAAGCACACCGCAGCAAAGCGAGCATCTTATAAACGAGCAGGTGCGTCCACTTTTATTTTTGCAATTTAATTTGATGCAGGTAGTTGCGCTATGGAAAATAAGAAATGTACTGTAGCTTCGCGCGGACCGCGTGCAGTTGGTAGAATTTAAAGTCATAACAATTAATTACGTAATCCTTGCTTCAAAACATTCAGTTTAATTAGCCTATCATCCCTATGAAGATCCGAGCTCAACTAGGAAGTCACCAACCGTGAAATGGCATTCAGAATTATATCTGCATGTATGCACAGGTGAATGTAATATTTTGTTTGAATAAAAGAGACAGAATAACAATACAACAGGCTGGAGTTTTTGTACATCACATTATTTTTATTGCGATAAAAAAGGTGTAGCAGTGCAGCGACAGCTCCTAATACAGGCATTGTCAGCAAGCGATAGCAGAAATATCTCGCACATCTTTATTGCAAAGATCCCAGCTCTCTATAGGGTTCATTATGTAAGTGTTGGATCGCTGTGTGTCGGTCTGGTTGCGCAAGTGGCAGACCAGCTGAAAAATGTTTGCAAATAAAAATAAATAAGAACAGTATGAGCTCATTTATGTAAAAAATATCGCGCTCTAGAATACAAAAGTCTTAATCGAATCTATTAGTTCGAAATGTAAACTAAAGAAAACGAATACAGTACCTGAGCTAGTTTTGATGGACCTTCTTTAACATCATTGTATGTTTATTTGTCATATGTAAGAGACATGGGGCACAAAAAGAAAAGAAGAGGACGATGTACGCCGATCGGTCCGAACGGCACCAGCCCTCGAGGCGCGTGACCCGAGCTGTGATCAGGAGAGAAGCGGTGCTAAGCTGGCATTATCGACGTGGCTCTGGGCCAAGAAGGTTGGAGCGTCGGCTTCGCACTGGCGACGGGAGTCATGGAGGTTCGGGCAAGCCCGTGACGCTGGTGATCCAGGATGCGGCCGTCGACTTCGGCGACGTTCGAGTGAGGCTCCTTGGACCTGCTGCAGCCTCTCACGGCGGTGCCGGGCCCTCCAGGAATTGGATCCCCCTTCAGAGGTAGACCAGCACGGGCGATAGTCCCCGAGGCATCTCGTCGGCACTCGCAGAAGTAGCGGCAGAACCCGGCGTTAGGCCTAGCAAGGGAGGCCAGAGTGTTACGTCACCAACAGAGTTCGGGACACCGACATCCAAGACGGACGAGCTGGCCGGCCGATACCAAGGCAGTAAAGCTTGCGGAGTCGGCGGGAGCACCGACTACGATGAAGCGCTGACACGCATCGGAGATACAGGCGATGACAAGAGACTGTAAGGACGCTTCTTTTCGGTAGTGTGCAGCCATAAGCCAGGGTTGCCGGACTTTCGCGCGGAACGCGCTAAGGACGAACGTAGGTGAGGATAAGGACATATTTAGGCTACGCAAGTGTGGAGTATTATATTTGCCAATTGAGTTTTGAGGTCCAATTTTAGTGTGCTTCATTTTGGGTTCGACTCGAGTAAAATCTGTTTGCTGTGCTGCCCTGCGTCTCCCGACTCCATCTCTCCCAACATCTGCACGGCCCCGAGATCATTGACACTGTTACCAACCCCTTCTATTATGCAGGAACCAGGTTGCCGACACACGCACGAAGAGCAACTGCCTTTCCAACTGTGCTGTTTGTGCTGCAATTGCAGTGGTGTGCAAGTGGAGGAGAGCTCCAGTTGGTGTCCTGATGCACTATAATAGCTGTCGGACTATTCTGCTTAAGACATCTATCACCTTTCTGACATCCTACCCCCCCCCCCCAGCTCAAACATCACCACTAAAAGCAGTTCGACTGCATGGATTTGCCTTCATAAACACGTTGTAGCTGAATTAAGTCATTGTATTTTTCATCCAGATGGCTTTTCTTCAGTCATATTTATTCAGACAGTACGTACCCCTTAATAATTTCTGGTCAATCCTAGTGTCAATTTTTTGTAAAACAATAAATTAACATTATTCTCGTATTTTTGTACTTTGATAGTATGCAAATACAGCGTGAACTCTTTTCCTACAAACAAGCAGTAATGAAGGAGAAGAAAGGGGATTAATAGAGGGCCGCGATATTTAGTAATCATATCATGAGAAGCCAACAAGTCACCAAAGACAACATAGGGGTAAGTACTTGTACTTCCTAATCAAATTAAATAAATTTAAATTAATGGGAATGAACGTGGATGAAAAAACAACTTGCCGCAGGTGGGCAACGATCTATTCTAGTAGTAGTATTAGTTAGTTCTAGTAGTCAAATATAAATACACAAGAAAGTGAATGGGAAAATGGCGCCACGGTAGCTCAATTGGTTAGACCAACGCACGCGTAATGCGAACACGTGGTATTGTTCCCCACCTATTGCAAGTTGTTTTTTCATCCACTTTCAGCGCCATTAATTTGTCATTTCTGTAATTCAACTAGTACGTTCAAGTAATTTCTCCTATGTTGTCTGGTGATTTTGCTTGTTTGCTTCTCAGTATAGAAACAGAAGCAGTAGTACTGCTGACAAATATATTCTAAAATAAACCACTATCTCTGTTCAACCCCGCAGGGGCGTCTGCGTCAGCAGGCGTTGGTGCGTTGCGACACCACGTACCCGAGCACACGAGGGTTGGACCCTCCCGCGCGTAGCCGTGTCCGGGGAAAAGGGGATCCTGGGGGTTGAGCCAATGCCGGGTGTTTGGACCTTTACGGCACCCCGGCGGCGGCAGTCTTTGGCCTCGGCTTCACGTAGATGGCACCCCCGGACTGACCCACCCGGGGGAAATCGGTAGTTGCCTTTTCCTGTCTCTCTCTCCCTCCAGCCTTCGTCTTTCTCTGACTTTTTATCTTTCCTGTCTTCTCCTAGCTTCCGCTTACTTCCAATTTTTCCAGGCAGCAAGGGTTAACCTTGTGTGAATAGCCAACCTAGGTTATCTCATATTTGGTTATAGTGATAACGTACAGCTGCCGCTTACAGGACCTGTTTTTTTACAGTCCCTGTAGCGTCCCCTTGTAGGGCTCCACGGTGGGTGGCTGGCTTTATTGCCGAAAATTACATAATTCTATGGCTAGTTCCTTCCCTCCCCTCCCAGATCGCCCTCAGAAAAGAGGGCGCACCGAAGATGTATTTCAGTTCTTTGGACGCCAAAGACCCAATTTCCCACGATTTCACGTCATTCACTCGGAAAAGTCAGACACACAAGTACGCGCAATCTCCCCATTTCTAGTATCAAAGTCTTTAACTGAGGCCTTTGGTCCAGGTTACAAGGCGACAAGGATGGCAAGTGGAGATCTTCTCTTGGAGCTCCAGGATCTGAAACAGTTTGAAAAGTTATCCAGTCTCGTGTCATTTGGGGACGTTCAAGTGACAGTGACTCCGCACTTAACTATGAACACTACCCGCGGTGTTGTCTCAGACGATGACTTGCTTCACCTGACAGACGTAGAGCTCTTGGAGGGCTTGAGTGAACAGAATGTTGTCAATGTGAGAAGAATAAAGATGAGGCGGGATGGTAAAGAGGTTGTAACCAAACACCTAATACTCACCTTCAATTCAAGTGTCCTAACCGAGTCAATCAAGGCCGGGTACATGAAGCTCCGTGTTAGGCCGTACGTGCCAAATCCACTGCGATGTTTGAAATGCCAGCGCTTCGGCCACAGTTCGCAGAGCTGCCGCGGCCGCCAAACATGTGCGAAATGCAGTTACCACGAACACACCACTGAAGCTTGTGCGAACGCTCTCCACTGTGTAAACTGTGATGGGGAGCACGCCGCGTATTCGAGGTCGTGCCCTTCCTGGAAAAAAGAAAATGAAATTGTTACAATCAAAGTCAACGAAAACATAACTTTCAAGGAGGCACGCAGGCGGATATCATACCTGCCCAAGAAAACCTTTGCTGATGTGGCGCGTCAGGGGGCAGCGTCACAACGGCCTCCGGCGGCTGTTCGACCCACAAACAGTGAGTCGGCAGTTACGCCATCTGCCCCCGCGGCGGTTGCAGTTAGCGCTGCTCCGTCAACCGAGGAGAGGGGACCATCGACCCCGAAGGTGGGCGCAGCCGAGGCTGCCTCAACCTACCAGGTCCCTTCCAGCGCTGGCAACGGCCGGCGCAGCCAAATCCCCCAGGGAGCCCCATCGACCTCCGGGCTGGTGGGCGCAGGGGTCTTGCCCTCGAAGGCGGGACCCTCCCTGGTAACTTCTCGCTCGAAAGAGCACGTGTCCGGCGCCTCACAAGAGGCAATGGACACTACACCTATCCTCAAGGGGTGCCAAGCGCCTAAGGAGCGGCGAGGCTCCCTCGAACGCTCCAGAAAGGGCAGAACCCCCGTTACAGGGCCTCGAAAGAGCTCTGTAACCTAAGGCATCACCTCCGTTTGCATACACACAGCACTTATTTACTTTCAATATGGATACACAAATTATTCAATGGGACGTTAGAGGTCTTCTTAGGAACCTTGATAACGTGCAAGAGCTTATCCAAAAACACAATCCAAAAGTTCTGTGTCTACAGGAACCACACTTAAAACCACAACACACAAACTTGCTCCGACCATATGTCAAGTTCCGCAAAGATCGCGATGATGCTGTCGTATCATCAGGCGATGTTGCCATTTTTATTCATAAAAGTATTTCCTGTCTGCGTTTACAGCTACAAACGCCCCTTGAAGCAGTGGCGGTTCGTGCTGTTCTCTTAAACAAACGTATCACTGTATGCTCGCTCTACATACCCCTACATTACAAATTAGCTAAACATGAATTTCAATCCTTCATAGATGCATTGCCAGAACCTTATATTGTTCTTGGCGATTTCAATGCACACAACTACCTGTGGGGCGACCCTCGTATAGATGCGCGAGGACGACTTGTTGAACAATTCCTTTTCTCTTCTGGTGCGTGCATTCTGAATAAGAAAGTACCCACATATTACTGTGTTGCCAACAAAACCTTTTCTTCAATAGATGGGCTGGGTGGGAATCGAACCAGGGTCTCCGGAGTGTGAGACGGAGACGTTACCACTGAGCCACGAGTTTTTTTTTTTCTTTATTGTTCGATGCTTCAAAGCAGTACAAAAGCGCCTCTAGTGAACGCGCTGTTTTAAGGCTCTAGTGAACGCGCTGTTTTCGAGTTCGGCCCGTCTACACTGGCCGAACTCGAATGGGAAGTTTCGAGCAATCCTTACGGGAGCGACCACTTCCCCATACTGATAAGAACACCTAAAGAAAACGAATATCTACCACAAGCTCCTAAGTGGAAGATTGATACAGCTGACTGGGAGATATTCCGAACTCTCAGTAGTATTTCATGGGATGGCATGTCCTCGTTAGGAATTGATGGTGCTGTGGAATATTTTACAGCCTTCATAATAGATGCCGCAACTAAATGTATATCACAAGTAAATGGATTGGCATGCAAACGGTGTGTCCCGTGGTGGAACGACGATTGTAGGATCGCTTGTAAGAAACAAAACAAAGCGTGGGGGTTGCTACGCGCCTCCCCCACTGCGGAGAATCTTATCAATTTTAAAAAAGTAAAATCCCAAGGCAGGTGAACCCGCCGACAGGCCAGAAGCGAGAGTTGGCACAAGTTTTTATCCGGTATCAACTCCTATACAGATGAGGCCAAAGCCTGGAACAGGGTTAATAGGATTAGAGGGCGGCAAACATATTCACTCCCTCTGGTAAACACACAGGGCGATACAGTGCAAGATCAGGCAGACTCACTTGGGGAGTATTTTGAGAACGTGTCAAGTTCAACAAATTATTCGCAATCCTTCCTGAAATATAAACAAATACAAGAATGCAAGCCACTCATCAGAAAATGTCGACAGAATGAGCCTTACAACCGTCCTTTTAGTATTGCCGAATTGAGAGCTGCCTTGAGCGCATGCAAGAGCTCCGCACCAGGATCTGATCGAATCATGTATGAAATGCTTAAAAACTTACACAGTGATACGCAAGTTACACTACTCACACTATTCAACACCATCAGGGTACCTTCCAACCGCATGGAAGGAAGCCATTGTTGTGCCTGTTTTGAAACAAGGCAAAGAAAAGACCCTTCCTCAGTGGCAAGTTACCGCCCGATAGCCCCCACCAGTTGCATTTGTAAGGTGTTCGAAAAAATGATAAATCGGCGACTCATTCATTTTCTTGAACAGAGCAAAATGCTTGGTCCTTATCAGTGCGGCTTCCGAGAAGGGCGCTCCACAACCGATCATCTCGTACGTGTTGAAGGAAATATCCGGGACGCATTTATACATAAACAGTTCTTCCTATCGATATTTCTCGATATGGAAAAGGCGTACGATACAACGTGGCGTTACGGTATCTTAAGAGACTTGTTAGAAACGGGCATCCACGGTAATATGCTTAACCTAATAGAAAGCTATCTGTCCACTCGTACCTTCCGGGTAAAAGTCGGCAATGTACTTTCACGTCCTTTTACGCAAGAAACAGGTGTTCCCCAAGGAGGCGTGCTCAGCTGCACGTTCTTTATCGTGAAGATGAACACGCTTCGGGCTTCATTACCACCAACCATCTTTTACTCTGTCTACGTGGACGACATTCAAATAGATTTCAAATCTTGTAACTTCGCAGTATGCGAGAGACAGGTACAGCATGGCCTGAACAAAGTGTCAATGTGGGCAGACAAAAATTTATTTCAGATCAATCCTAACAAAAGTTGTGTTCTTTTTACAAGAAAGAGAGGCCTGATCCCAGATCCTTGCTTATAGCTATGTGGACAACAGATACCTGTAAACAAAGAAAACAAATTTCTAGGTGTCATACATGACTATAGACCCACTTTCGTCGCCCACATTAAACACCTTAAAGAAAAATGTCTGAAAACAATGAACCTAATGAAACTTCCATCCCAGACTACGTGGGGTAGTGACAGGAAGTGTCTAATGAATATCTATAAGAGCCTCCTTCGATCACGACTAGACTATGGTGCCGTGATCTATCATTCTGCAGCCCCGAGGGCGCTAAAGATGCTAGATTCGGTCCACCATCTAGGAATACGACTGGCCACTGGCGCTTTCAGAACGAGTCCCATGCAAAGTTTACATGTAGAATCAAATGAGTGGTCACTTCATCTGCAGAGAACATACATCAGCCAAACATATTTTCTGAAAGTCCACTCTAATCCTCAACATCTGTGTTTTAATACCATTAACGAGACTACATATGCTACACTCTTTCGTAATCGTCCCTCCGTAAGACAGCCTTTTTCGCTGCGTGTGAGGGAGCTTAGTCTTGAAATGCATGTCCCACTCCTCGAGCTTCGCCTAATGCATCCAGTCAAGCTGCTACCTCCTTGGGAGTGGCAGCTGATACAATGAGATATATCTTTAATGCAAGTCACAAAACACGCTTCAGACATTGAAATCCAAATGCATTTCCGGGAACTCTAGCACAAACACTCCTGCACGGAGTTCTACAGAGACGCATCGAAGTCACACGACGGGGTGTCCTATGCAGCCGTCGGCTCATCCTTCTCGGAATCCGACGTACTGCATCCGGAAACTAGTACCTTTCCGGCTGAGGCCTACGCAATATTGTCGACCGTGAAGCATATAAGGAAATCAAAACTAAAAAAATCAGTTATATATACGGACTCCCTAAGTGTTGTGAAGGCTCTGATATCGTTCTGTAAGCACAAAAATTCTGTTATAATTGAACTCTATTCCGTCTTATGTAAAGAATATGTATCTAACCAGCATGTGATTATATGCTGTGTGCCTGGCCATAGGGGCATCCAGGGTAACGTTCTAGTGGACCAAATGGCCACATCAATTTCATCGCGTGCCGTTAATCCTACTGCTTCGGTCCCTGTCACAGACCTGAAGCCTTTCTTAAGAAAGACACTGCGAAACCACTGGCAACGTATATGGGACGCAGAAATAAATAACAAACTGCACGTGATAAAGCCACAGTTAGGTTCTTGGCCCTCCGAATCAAAATCACGGCGAACAGATGTCCTATTCTGTCGCCTCAGAATAGGACACACATTTGGCACGCATAACTATTTACTCACTGAAAATGATCCTCCAGCCTGCGGTAGATGCGGGGAGAGGCTGACCGTCCTCCACGTCCTCCTGGAGTGTCGGGAAGGCGAATACGAAAGAAAGAAACATTTTTCCTTAGCATACCGGCAACACATCCCCCTTCATCCTGTTATGTTACTCGGCCCAGAACCTTTATTTGACACCAACGCAGTCCTAAGTTTTCTGAAAGATGCTGTCTTGCATTTTGTTAGCCCCACGTGTTCGTAGCGGGTCCTCTCTTCAGAGGGTGCCGCTGTGATAGCATTTTCGTATAGCACATGCCTCTAGGCCCTTGTGTTTCAAGGGCTCTGGCGAGGCAGCAGTGCTCCAAGTAAATTTACCATCCTATATTTTTCTATTTTGCATCATTCTTCTACGATGGATTTTAATGTTCATAGTATTCGTCATTAGTCACCGCCATAATTTTATAGCACGTAGACTTTACGCACTTTACAGCGACAATTTTTAGGCCAGTTTACAGCCAAGTCACATCTCCATAATACATCGTCAACATAACCACTTGTCATGGCGCTCTTTGGCCAAACCTGGCCCTTGCGCCATAAAACAGCACACATCATCATCATCATCATATCTCTGTCCAAGACAGTAGCATGTCCGGTGTAGCCACCCGATGGCATGCAGTGGTAAATCCTTGTGGAATATATGTTGTTTCTAGCCTGGTTCTAGCTTCAGCTGAAGATGAATTATGAGGGCCGGAACAATTAGTTTCTTACATTGGATGCGGATGACAGTTGGCTTCCATAGGGCTCGCCGAACTTCAGCAATTGACCAATGAAAAAAAACCAGGGTAGCAGCGTGTCTTGTGGGATCTGAAAATAGGCCAAATGGTGATGCAGACTGTCACAATGACAATGCTATTAATACAGTATAGAGTAATACGACCGTTATTTCAGAAAAGCTGAGATCAACCATCAAAACTATGGCATATTTTTTTTCATCTGCACTTGCTCATGCTAAAGTAGCTTCAGCGTGCAGCTAAACACTGAAGTGTTGGCTACAAATGCTACCATAGTGTTCCATCACAAATTGTGGGCAACATAAAGCTCCCATCGCAACTGCAACGCGCCATGGGCAGCCGATGACGTCGCGAATCATATTCCTGCTATTTCAAACAAAAATTATATGACAGTTGAAGAAGAATAAAATATTAATTTGATTTTATTATGACATGGCTGTTTCATGTTTGTTGTTCGAAATAACACGGTGTTCATTTCGCCATTTCGTGAATGTGGGGACACGTAACATGAATATTTTTTACAAAATTTATGAAAATAAGCACAGACCAACCACCGGATAGGTTATTCAAGTACTCCTTCAGCACCTAGGTTTTTTCAGAGAAGCGAGTTGGTGCAATTCCAACAGGCAGGCACCATATCTATCGACGCTTTCAGGTCTGCCAGAAGCCTTACTGTGCAACCCAGAAGTTCATTGTTTCATCAGCCGGTCCTTCCAAGGCCCACATCCTGCACCAAAGTGCCAAAAAATTTATTCAGACAGGGCGTTCGCGCGCTAAGTAAATTTAGTGTACCTAAGCAACGGAAATGAAAATACGTAGCGCAACTAAAAAAAATGTGGCCATTGCGTGAACCTGAAAGCACAACTTATGGAACGTGCAGCAATAGCTACCGCATAGCACACTGAAAAAGGCAAGAAGAAAAAACGAAAGCCAGTGATCAACTATCCACAAGTGAATTTTCGGAAGATTAAAACATTGCGCAGCGTATATGTGCAGTGAGGAGGCACTGGAAATGCAGACATCAGTGCTGCTTGTTGACCGTATGTGCTACGATTTGAGCAAACCGACTGACCACCACGGCTTCTAAAACAAAGTAAAGGACTCAAAAAACGCTTGTTGTTGTTTTTTCAACCCTCCGGAGCTACGCACTCAACCATATATGTCCCCCCCCCCCCTTCTGCCACATATATACTATAACTGCGCGCGATAGTGGAATGATCGTTGGATGCAGGCGCCGATCCGTACCTTCTACATTTTTGTTTAAAAAAGCGAAACCAAAAACAAATTGTGCCGAATCTGCCACAAGTTCCCATTAGCGAAAAAAAATGTTCTGCACAAGATTATGCTGGCTCAAATATGTTTCAGGTGCTAACGCCCGCAGCATGAGCAGCTGGAGTCAATTATGGTTGGGCACATCGGAAACGGTCTATCGACAGCGCCGCGGCAAGCTCCCGAAAACCGCATTACCACACTGTGCTTCCATGAGAAAAGGGCGCACTCACCCATATTTCCTGCCCTGTTGTTGATTTTAGCAAACTCTCAGCATCACTCGGTCTTGAAGGTAAACAAGGCTGCCCATCAGCCGTTCCATCTGTGGCCTCCGAAGTCAATCAGGCTCGGTCACCATACGCACAAAGACAAAATCACCCATCATAACCGCGATTAAGAACCGCAACGTCAGCCACCAATGAAACACTAGGAAACAAAGAGCAGCGAACAAATGCCGGCGCAAATTTTCTTGGTTCTCAGCCATGCGCCACGCTCTCAGCTGTTGGGGTGCGTTTGTTGCCAGACCTCAAACAGAGCTCCCGCTTGCCCTATCAGTCGAACGTTCACAGTGGCAGTGTTGCCGAGCTAAAGTTGTGCATTGCGCCATGTAGTGGTTTGATTGGGAAGACGAATTAACGGAAACAAATGTCTTAAATAATTGGGCTTTTCATAAGCAAATTTAAGAACAGTCTCGATATCAGACGCTTTTCTAGGTCAATTCACTTCACTCGAGTCGAGGGCGCATATGGGCGCATTTTCAGTGCGTTCCTCCGCCGACGAAAGGTGGAGTAGTGCTCATGAAACGCAACGGCCCTTGAGTGAAGGAAGCCCCGTCGCATCGACTAGGCTGAGTTGAGGAGAAGCTTCAAGTGTTTAAGAATACGGAGGTTAGACGTCCCTCAGTATGTTTTCTGCGGTATAACACCTTTGTCCAGGGTCGTCTTTACGAAAATTCCTGCCTTGGCAACGTCATACACCTTGAATATTGCACGCACTTAAAAGTGAAATCTTGTTCCATGAATATTCGGCATTCCGTGCGTATTACCATTCTTTAGTTTTCTGCGCACGCTGCGTTCCGGTCA
Source organism: Dermacentor variabilis (assembly GCF_050947875.1). Classification (NCBI taxonomy): domain Eukaryota; kingdom Metazoa; phylum Arthropoda; class Arachnida; order Ixodida; family Ixodidae; genus Dermacentor; species Dermacentor variabilis. The sequence goes on along the minus strand of NC_134573.1, from coordinate 75,345,059 downwards.
GAAATGCGAGTCACGTGTATTCGTCTGACGTTTATAATAGAAAATCACCAGGCGGGAAGCGTTAAAGAAAGGAAATCCACATGATATTGGCGATCAAACTGCCTGGCAAAACTACAGTCTAAGCTTTTGATGAGCGCATTGTCGAAGGCGTTATAACACGATGACGCTGAAATTAAATGCGCCACGCACGGGAAAATATCGTAAGCCTGTAGCGATAACTGAAGGGAAGGGTCAAATCGATCACTTACGAGAGTATTGTCAATGGTGATTTCTTACAGGAATCGCATGCGTCACACTTGCAAAAAAACGTAATGAGCCTAATAGCAACAGTTCATAATAAAGATAAACTTTAAGAAATTGTTACATGATGAAAATGTTTAGTCCATGCATGCCGAAACTACTATGCAATCATGACACATTGCCACTGGATAATTTTCACTACTAAGTCAACCGTTGCACATACACGTATACACGGGCACTTAACACCAAGGCCACGATAACCAGCAAACGTTCAGCCTACACTGTAAGAAATGTCTGTCAAATAACAGGTATGTTTAAGGAAATTTTCCGTTCTCATACAGAAAATATCTGTTTCCCGCCCTAAACAGAAACACGTTCACGAAAAAAACAGTAATTTTCAGTTTTTTGAGCCGCTATCCCCGCATCACCGAACGGTTGGTAACGTGGGCGTCTCTATACAAAAAAAAGAGATTTGAAAAACACTTGGAACTCTTATCAGTCACTTCGCATATTTTAAGCGCGAAAAACGTCATTGTGCGTAATATTAGCCCATAGAATGAGAAACAGTAGACATTCCGCAGTCCTCCCTTCTCTGCGGTCCTGCATTCACGCATTGCGGGATGAACGTGACCGGCGGCAATACCGGCTTGCTACGTCTGTGATTTTCACCGGCCAGGCTAGTCACACACAAGGCGAGTGGTGCACATTCTTATCGGCATTAATGTATGAATTTATGTTGTCTTCCAGAACTCTTGTTGCGGCCTTGCACTGCTACCGAAAGGGCAGCGAAAATGAATCACTGAGGAATGTTGTAAAATCTTGAGTGGACAGATCGCTGTAGTTTCCACCAGAGGCCTTAAGACTAGGAGTTTCCCCAATTAAATTGGAACGTCGTAATGCGCTTGCAAAGAACCAAAGGAATGCGTGCCTTTGCGTTATGAGCGAATGCTATTCTGTCGAAACAGCGTGCGCATGGCAGCCGCTTCACCACCGATTCGTCACTTCGGCTTAACTGCGTCTTATAAAGAATGCGCAACACGGAGAAGACAAAGAATGTAAGTGAGGAACACGGAAGAGCACTATTGTCTGCGGGAAAATGAAAAACATGACATGACAAGAACTTTATTTGAGTCCTGAGGGACTGAGACCTCGGGGAGCCAAAACCGAAGGCTCCCGAAGATCAAGTCGGTGGCTCAGCCCACGATGGAACCGGGAGATCAAGTCCCGCCGCAATATCGTGGGCCCTCTGGGCGGCCTGGAGTTGAATGTGGAGGTTGCTGCTCTTGAGAGATTCCTGCCATTGTTCTTTCGTGATGGGTGGAGAGGCGTTAAGGGCTGGGCACAGCCAGAGCATGTGGTCAAAGGAGCATGAGTCATGACCACATTTGGGGCACGACTGTGAGTTTTCAGGATCTATCTTGTTAAGGGACCGGGGAGTGGGATACGAACGGGTCTGCAGGAGTCTTGGTGTGGTAGCCTGAGGTTTGTTCAATTTGGGGTGAAGGGTTGGAAAAGTCCTCCTGCCTAGTCGATAATGGGAAACAATTTCATGGAAAGTACATAAAGGATCTTTGTGGATGTTGACCTCGTTCCAAGCCTGGCTACCCGCGACAGCGCGGTGCGTGAAATCGCGCGCTCTCCGGTGGGCCTGCTGGTTAGGATTACATCCAAGCTAGTTAATTGAGCTATCTAGATGGGCTGGGAACCACGAGATTTTGTATCCTCCTTCGGTACTCTCCCTGGTCCTTTGAAGTGCTTTAATCGCAATACTGTACGCCTGTTCAGATATGAGGGCGGACGAGAAGGATCTAACCGCTGTGCGCGAGTCCGAGAAGACGATGGCGGGAACTTTCGAGCTGTGAAAAGCCAGAGCGATCGCCGCTTCCTCCGCCACATGGGCCAACTTAGTATAAAAAGAGGCTGCATTGACCAGGTTGCTCCCCGCGTCTACCACCGAGACAGCGAACTTATCCCCAGTCATATCAGGCAGCATCGACAAAGAGGGCATCTAGTTTCTGCTGACTGATCTTTTTAAGGATGGACTTAGCTCTCGCGAACCTTCTACCCTGGTTATGCACTGGGTGGATGTTTCGCGGGACGGGGTCAACCATGATGCGAGCTCTGGTTTCCCGGGTCAAGCTAACTTTGGTCGCCGTTTCATGTCTGGGTTGGATTCCTGCTTCTTCTAAAATCTTAATCCCTGGCTTAGTGGATGAAAGCCTCATTATCTGAGCCGCTATGTAAGCTTCTATTAGCTCATCGATGGTGTTATAGAGTCCTAGCTCCAGCAGCTTCTCAGTGCTTGTGGACTGCGGAAGGCCTAGCACAGCGCTTGAGGCCGGTTCTTATTGGGGAGTCGAGCTTGGCCTTTTCCACTTTACCCCAATTAAGGTACGGCGCGATGTAGATGACATGACTCAGGAAGAATGCCTGATAAGCTCTGAGTAAATTATCCTCTTTAAGACCGCCTCTTCGATTTGAGACGCGGCCGTCGAGTTACAACCCTTGGCATCAATGAGGTGACCTAGTATCTTGACCGAGCCCTTCCTCGGTATGGGATGCCCATCTTTAGCTCGAATTTCTATCGGCAGAGTTTCCAGAGGCGCAAGATTTTCGACCCCCTGTCTGGCCTGGCAGTATAACAGTAGCTCTGATTTATCGGGGGAGAGTTCAAGGCCCATGTTTGAAAGAGAATCTTCGGTAGCCTCCAACGCACTTTGTAACGAGTGTTCGAGCATGGCTAGCGATCCGCCCGGCGCCCAGATCGTAATATCGTCCGCATAAATGGCGTGACCCACGTTCGGGATTGCAGCGAGGCGAGTGGAGAGCTTGTGCATGGCTATATTAAATAAGAGTGGGGAGAGGACCGAGCCCTGCGGGGTGCCGCAGGTGCCTAGTTCGTAGGGTCCTCCCGTGACCATGCCTAGCCGGAGGTGTGCCTTGCGATACGCGAGGAAAGATGTGTTGTAATCATGAAACCGCTGACCCAGGTTGAGACGAAATCTCTGTCAGGATGTGTTTATGCGCGACCCTGTCGAAGGCCTTGGAGAGGTCCAGTGCGAGGATCCCTCTCACGTCGCGAGTAGGCTTATCAAAGATTGCTTTCTTAAGCAAAAGCATAGCGCCCTGTGTGAACAACGCCTGTCTAAAGCCGATTAGGTTGTGTCTAAAGAGTTCCTTGTTTTCAATATGTTCAGTGATCCTATTATGTATCGCGTGCTCCGCAACCTTGGTGATGCATGATGTAAGGGAAACAGGCCGCAGATTATCTATATGTGAAGGTTTTCCTGGTTTGGGTATCAGTACCACTTTTGCGGTACGCCAGCCTATCGGGACCTGTCCACTTTTCCATACATCGTTTATTTTGGCCGTGACTATCTGGATTGCCCTATCGTCTGGGTTCCTGGGGAGTTTGTTCGTGATTCCACCAGGTCCCGGGGCTGATCCGCCATTTAGATTGAAGAGAACGTGTCTGATCTCTGACACGGTGAAAGGTTCGTCTAGATCAGGTGCCGAGAATCCCTTGTAGTTCACACGCTCTACCGGGCGATCCGCGTCTTTGGCGAGGGGGAGATAAGTACGTGCTAAGTTGTTGGCTAATTCCCTGTTGGTGGGGCCGATTGCGGTTTGGTTCTTAGTGAGCCTATCCGTTGCAAGGCTAAGGGTGTCCTTAGACTGTTTATCGTTGAGGAAACTTTTCAATAAGCTCCGTTTGCTACCTCTTCGCATACGCCTGTCCGTTTCTGTACACGTCGCATCCCATTGCTGCCGGGCGAGCTGGGCCGAATAGCTTTCAATCTCCTTGTTAAGAAGCGCAATTTTCGATCTGAGTCTATGATTAAGCTTTTGGGTCTTCCACCTGGCTGAGAGGGCGTGGTTGGCCTGCAGAAGGTGAGCAAGACTCGAGTCCATTTTAGGAACTTCAACATCGGTAATGATTTCTTTGTTTGCTCCTTTAACCGCCATGTTTAGATTAACTAGTAGATCTGCATACGTTTCGTCTGGCGGGACTGTTTCATTTCTGATTTTTCGAAAAAGGTCCCACTCCACATACTCATATCTCGCGGGTGGTCTGGGTTTGACACGCAACAGAATTTCCAGTATGTAATGGTCACTGCCTAGCCCCTCCTGGGGGTTGTCCCACGTGCCCTCGATACCTCGCAGGAAGGTGAGATCGGGAGTCGTATCTCGATTGACCGAATTACCAGATCTGGTGGGGAGCCTTGGGTCTGTGACGAGTATTAAGCCGAGCCCTGCAGCGTTGAAGGCCCAGTTCGTCCCTTTTGCACTTTTGTAAGCGTACCCCCATTCCGTATTGGGTGCTTTAAAGTCACCCGCAACAACGAGAGGCACGCTTCTCGCCGCCCTACACGTGGTGCCCAGTAATGTTTTAAAGTCTCTTTTCCTGTCCGATGGTGCGCTCTACACGTTGAGAATGAAAATTTTAGAATTGATTGTTCTGTTGGGTACGATCTCTATTAACTGGGCCTCGAGGCCCGCTTTGTGCGCGCGGACCTCGTGCCCAACGAATGAGATGTTCTTTCTGATTAGTGTAGCGATACCTCTGCCCTTTTCTCTCCTGTATGCTACCGTGCGGTACCGCGAGAGGGAAATTTCAGCTGTACATAGCGTTTCCTGTAGCAATATAACTTGCGGCTTGTCCGCAATAGACCTGATAAACTGTCCCAATGGGGCCTTGCGCCTCTGGAAACTTGCGCAGTTCCGCTGCCAGATTTTCAGATTGTTGCTGTTTGCGTTCGCCATTTTGCCTACTGAGTATGATGAATTAGCTCTTTAGCCCCACTTTCGGGATTCGGGTTTGCCTGATTCTGCACTGTCAACACCGTAAGCCTGCCTTTGCCTTGGACGTTGGGTCTCTCTAGTTGAGTTAATCTCGTATCCATCCCGGAGAGCATTTCCGTCATGCGTCCTAGGGTCTTTTCTATGGCAGCTGCTTGCCTCTGCTGTTTATTTTGGCAGGAGGATCGGCGGCGGTAACTATTGCTTCGCTCGGCTCAGCCAGTCTTCTGTCTTCTCACCGGTCCTCTTCTGTCTCGCTCACCTGTTCTGGGTTGGGAGCTTTACGCTTGGATTTGCCAGCAAGTGGGCCTAGATCTTTAATTTTATCCTCATCGCGGTTCGAGATTTGCCCTCTAATGCTATTTAAGGCTTCTTTAAGCTCTGCAAGTTCGCGCCTGAGCTGTTGATTTTCCGCCTCAAGTGATTGGATTCGGGGATCATTCACTTGCTCTGACTGTGCCTCACCACTTGTTCCTTTGGCCATCGTAGTCTTCTTTCCCATCGACAGTGCTGTGCCGGAGCCCTTGACTTTATCGGCCCACGTGGCCCGTTTCGCGGGCTGGGAGCGAGACTGGGACCGGGACCGGGATCTCGATCTGAATGCGCTGGATTTCCCGCCTTTCCCTGAGCCGGTTCGCCTCCTGGAGCGAGAGCGCCCCCTCGATTGTGAGCGGGCTTGCAGGGTGGAGTCATCATATGCTGCCGAAAGTGTCACCGAGCTCTGTGCGTAGGAGATGCTGATGTCATCGCCGCTGGCCATCTGTGCTTTTCGCAACATTTGTCGACGCCTAACGATATATGGGATCTGGTAGCGTTGTCTGCATGTCCTATCCCCGGTGATATGGGGGCCGCCGCATGCTTCACATTTGGGTGTGCATTGGTGTTCCTCCTCTTGTGACTCTGATGACTTCATTTTCCCACAGCCGTGGCACTTCTTTTCCTCTTCGCTACTGGGGCACACGTCGGCTCGGTGACCCACGTGGCCACACGCGTAGCATACATCCATCTGCCGTTTGTACAGAAAGCATGGAACGAGGGCAGCTCCACACATGACCGTGTTGGGCACTCGCATGCCGTCGAACAGTATAACAACTACTTGTGTGTTCTTAATTCTTCTGACTTCCAATGCCGTAGGGTTTCTTGGGTTCAGAATCATCCTCCTAAGGGCTCCTTCGTCAAATGAAGGGTCGATGTTTCTTATTACACCTTTGCACGTGTCATCAGGGGCAGAAATGTAGGCTGACACCTCAAAGGCGCCGAGCTTAGTATGTATCTTGCTGATTCTAGCATACGCCCTCGCGTTTTGATCGTGAGGGGTAGAGATAACCAAAATGTTCTTCATCTTGTTTCGGCACACGGTGTCCTCGGCAGTCTGCTGTTCCGTCAAGGCCGGCGCCATAACCACGGCTTGGGCGAGGAGTATGATATCCGTTTTCGAAATGTCGAGGCCTCCTTTGGGGCGCACGATGATCTTGATTTGGTCCTTGGGTAATTTCGGTAACCTCGAGGCTGCCGTTACCTGCTTCGTGAACCTTTTGGCCGGCTAGTTGGCCGTGCGGCTGCCAGCCGGCATATTCCTGGCGACACGTTGCCCGCCATATGACGGCGTACTCGTTGGTTGTTTTCGTTTGCTGCCGAGGGCGGTCGTCCATCCCGCTTCATCGAGCTCCTCCGGGGCGATTTCCATCCCCTCGACGACTATGGTCCCGGGCATGGTTTCTGTTGGTAAGTAGTTCGCTTGGAACGCCGGTCGTCCGCGCCGGCGGGGTGGGGGGTTAGGCCTACGCCTTCTCGCGCTTCCGCGCCATAAGTAGGGGTAAGTTTACTTTGTTAGCAGGTATCCGCGACACAAAATCCGAGTGAATATACGTGGCTAGTTTTTAAACTTGGGGAGTACGCGATTAGTTGGCTGTGCAGCATCAAAAAGCGCGAGGTTTTCAAACTCGTTTTGCGTCCAAACTATAACTCACAAGAATATATTATTATCGTTACTGATTATTTATTTATGCGGAAGCAAGTAAAATCGTACACGCGAGGTGCCTCGAGCGGCCCGTGGCGCGGCAATTTTTCCGTGTATTTGCGGGCTTCTTTCACGCTCGCAAAAACACTTACGTAGCACGAATCGAGAATCAGAAAGTTGTACCGGGAGTCTAGCTAGCGGCGGCTAGCAGATGGCAGGGCGAAGTCGAATTTGTCGACAACACGAAGCAAAGGCAAGAGTTTGACGTAGTAGTTCTGCGGAAACCCGCAAGGTGGAGAGAAATAATGAATAAAGGGAAAATCATACATCCGCCCGTTCGTAGCAATTGCTTCGTGCTGTCGACAAATTCTACTTCGCCCTGCCATCTGCTAGCCGCCTGGTTAGCTCACATGGTAGAGTGGCGGCCCCGGAAAGGCGGTGGTCCCGGGTTCGAGTCCTGGACCAGGACGAATTTTTCTTCAACTGTGAGGCTTTTCTTTCGAGGAATCCGCATGGGTTTTCTTTGTAGCAATTGCTACGAACGGGTGGGTGGATGTATGATTTTCCCTTTATTCATTACTTCTCTCCACCTTGCGGGTTTCCGCAGAACTACTACGTCAAACCTTGATTGTTGTTTTCACTTTCATGCTGGCGGTTCATGTGTGTATTTATACGTGGTAACATCAAGGAATAAACAGTTGAAAGTCGACACTCATGTCATTGTGTGCTCTTGCTTGTCCAGTCTTGTTTTGCGCTGTTTTAGCAATTATCGTGAAGCAAGGCACATTTTGCCGATATGCACAATTTTCCTTATGCATATACTTGCCATTACTGTTTCTTGACCGGTTGTATTTGTTGCATTACTATATTGATTTTTATATTTATTTCAAAAACAAGATTGGACATATTAATTAGAGTGACACAATGGGTTGCTTTACAGTTACACTGTGATAATTCAAACAGCCTGTTTCATACCTTCTGACTTGTTGCTCGTATCTCACTGCTTCATGCAGTACTAGTGTCAAGCAAGGCGCAATTTGCCAATTTTGCATAATTTTTCTAATGCATAAGCTTGCTGTTACAATTTAGAGACCAGTTGTGTATTCATTGTATTGTACTACTATTTTCATTTTTAAAATTTTATTTCACAAGGTTGATTCACCCTGCTTAGTACATCCAGTATTTTGGCTATACAGCAATAATGCAAAAAAGCCTCTGGCGTGCCTTAGATTCTCTTCCTTGAATCTCACTAGCTGCTTCATCCTGTACTAGTGTCGAGCAAGGCACACTTTGCCCGAGATACTCCCCTTATGTGTATACTTGCCATCACATTTTAGTGACTGGTTGTCGTCATTGTACAGGTATTACTATATTCAGTGTTCCATTCACTGTGTCGTACTAGTGTTTTATAGTGAATCATATGTGATCGTGTACACTTGCCATTACTGCATACTGTGCGTGCTTGTACTGCATACCTTATTTAGCAGCTGTCCCATATAAGCTGTGCAGGGAGAACAATTGCCTTTTTTCTTCGGTCACCCATCTACCATTTAACCTTAATTGCATGATGCTGAAGGACATAGTAAAGTACTAGTCGTGATAACATCTCTTAATATTGCACATGCGTTTACCACTATTGCTCAATACTAACGTGCCATTCTTAGCAGTCTCATGAAATAAATATTTCATCGCATTCAAACGTGGGAGGAGTTGTAATTATATTAATTCAGGCATTAAAAGGTGTGAAAGAAAGAATGTACAATGACAGAAAATGTCTGTGAATCATGAAAAGAAAAAAGTTGTGAAATGACACAAAACTTGGCGACAGAAAATGGAGCTTTACAGAATTTTTCTATCAGGTGCCGACAGAAATAACTGAAATGACAGAAAATAGCACACAGGAAAGTGAACTTTACACACATTTTCTATTAGTTGCAAACCGAAAAACCTGTGAAATGACCGAAAGACGTTAAAACAGAAAACATAGCATAACAGAAACTTTCTGTCAATTTCACTAAAATTCTGTGTTAGTTGCAAACAGAAAGAACCTGCAAATTGACAGAAAGAAGTAACAACAGAAAACATAGCACAGCAAAAATTTTCTGGCAAGCCAGCTGCCAGAAAGTTAGCTTTTTTTTAATACAAATTTCTTAGTGTACTCCACGACACGTCGCGTATTTGGTCTACAGGTAGACCCCTATCTAAGCACAATATTTCGTAACACTGTAAAACTGTGCATAAATATACTAAGGTCGACGACGTACATTACTCACATCTACTGTATAGGCTTACGTGTACTCGAAAGCAACACTATTATTGATCATCGAACAGCAGAAGTTGGTTGCAATAAGATGTCGACTGCGTTCGCTCTTACTGTATGAAAATAAGAAAACGTAAGCCATTTATCCACACAGGTAGATAACGGACAAATTGCTTGCAAAAGTCCATATTGGCTGAACACAGCCAGCCAACACAAAACTTCTCCATGAGACAACGTTCAACGCAGACTTGTACGCGTTACAAGAGTCAAGTATGTACTTGACTACAGCGACCAATTACTGCACCATGAAACAAATAGAGCAATTAATAAAGTGTAATCTGTTACTTTGTGTTACTTTCCTTCCGACCTTGCAAAAAATTTGCAGACTCAAGTGTAGTAGACAAGCCACGCATTGCGAAGCATTGGGGGAACTGTTGCCGCACGAAACGCTGACTGGTGCTGTCGCGTCGCACTTTGTCGTTTTCCTATTGCGCAGTGTTTTAGGATGACGTCATACTAACGAACGAACGTTCGTTCGACTGCTTGCAAGCCAGATGCCATTAACAATCGCAGCGCAGCAGATTTATTAAAAATAAACAGAAAAACTCAGAATGCCATTCAATTTTTGACGGCAGCTCGACAGCATTGAATACCACTGCAAGGACGTGATGAATGTTCTTGCCAGTAGGCGTCAAGCTCTTACCGCGCGTTGCTCCTGGCCCGTCTGAATCACTGTGGTGCACAGAATGGAAAAGTTTGTGCAGCAGGCTGTCGTCTCGGAGGTCAGTTGTGCAGGAAACGTGAGCTCCCCGCAATTACCGCCATCACATCTCTTACGCCCTTAGAGGCAAACTGCAACATAATTTTGGCCCACGTAAAAAGCTGTGCGAAACTTTAGGTCTGCAATACGAGCGGAAGCGCCCCGTAAAGCTCGCCAGTATAGCATTTCTTCGTATACCCTAACCAAAGAACACGCCGCCATTGCCGCTTGACGGAATTGGCGGTTTACCTGGTATGCGTGGTTCATCGGCATGGCCGAGATAAGGCGGATCGCGCGACGTGCTGAAAAATCTCGGACGCGGCATGCTTTGACTTGCATCATAGCGACAACCACCAAACACGCGCGTCGTCGAATTAGGTGCTGTTTAGGGGCTAACAAAAAAAAAACACAATTACCAGCCCTGCGGCTTTGGCAGGGTGACGTCAGTGGTAGATACTACTGATCGATAACACATCCAGCCAAGGTGAAATTTAGCTGCGGTTGGCCTTAAAGCCTGGTTGTACCTTTGTTCGCACCGATATCTCACACGCGCGCGATATACTCAAGAACGTCGATTTTGCTGCTATGAAACAGCGGCGGTGGAGCTGTTTCGCTTGCGTAATAGAGAACGTGCCACCGATCCTAGACTACATGTTTTATGTTGTGCAGACGACATACTTCCAATTTTTTCAAGTTCAAAAAAATTTGTATAAGACTGCTTGCACAAACAAATGCCGCTTCTGGGCGAAATTTCCGTGCTAAGGCACCCGAACAGTCAAGCACATCTAGCGCTCTTATTTGCGCAGCATTCACAAGACTGGATTCGCTACACTGGGCCTTCAAGCAATCGTCATCACTGGGCTACCCCTATGCCACACAATGTGCTGCCAAGATCCTTATACCAACGAATGACTCCGAAAGGCTAGTCATACTACATGTACAATATCATCACTGTTTCATTGTATTGCTATACTGAAATACTGACTCATCATTTATAAAACTTTCGCGCCCATGCTAATCCTGCATTAGTATCAAATATTGACGGTGGATGCTGACGAAGCAGCAAGGCAAACACGTGACAATTATTTCCGCACTCCCAGGAGACCTTCACGCTACTTCACAACTACACAGGACTTCAAGTGCAACTTTGTTCCTTCAATCAACAAACGAGGCAAGCAAACAGATTTATTTAGTCTTCGTCAAGTGAGCATTCTGAACAACACAATGACAAACTCCAAGCACTGAAGTACTACTACCTCTACAAACATTGATAAGCAACAGAAACAAACGTGCCTTAAATATTGACTCACTCTTTAGATTATCTTCATGCAAGGTTATAACAAATAAGTACCATACTTGTTTCAGTGCAAGTTTACTGCACTTGACAAATGGACAAGAGAAAGGAACACATGCAAAGTCTACACAGGATGCCCCGCCCTCTGTAGACTACTCATATAAGGAACATGTGGGTGGGGACGATTACGTTTCAGCATCGCACGGTCCATCGCTGATGTGCGCTACCACAAACCACATTAGTCAGGCATCTGTGATTGGCCCATTGCTATCATAGTATACCTCAGTGAGACGTACCTTACCTTTTCCTGCGAAGTATGTAATCAAAAAGAGGCACAGCGCATGACAAGAGGCCACGTATGCATTCACACTGCAAATGCCTCCTAGCGTGCAGTGAGACAACTGCAAGCTTCAGCAAACAAGTTAAACTTTGGTAATGAAGTTCAACCATAGCATTAATGCATACATATACTGCTGTTGCCGTAGTCAGTCTTTGCCCGAGCAATCTTCACTCGTGCTATCTAAGGAGCCGTGGGACCGCCTCTGGCATGAGATGCCACATTTACACTTCACGATTGCAGAGGCGGTCTTTTTGTGGCCCTCGGTTCGCCAACGGCTGTAACCTGGTCACATTGTACGCACGTTCCACCCTCTACTTTTAGTTATCTGCACTGTTTTTGACTGAAGCTACGATTCGACTATATGGAGTCAAACGCCTCCATAGCGAAGCGCTTGGGACTTTACAACGAAGTGACCTTTAGAACGAAGAATCTTCAAAGATAGCGCACCGTACCACTCGGCTGAGCACGGGCAAGAAAACTTACCTGACGCGAAGTCAAGAAATACCCAGTGCAACAAGTCGCTAATTCTTCACAACGTGGGCAACGTTCTGGTGTAAACGTTGTGTTTACAGCACCTAACAAACTCTTGAGGTTGAGTGTGATGAGCTGTCCCATGAGGAAACGAAAGCCTAGTTGCGCTACCGCGCACAAAGATCCTTTGGTGACATGCACTCCCAATGTTGTGTATAAAATCCCACTCTCGTGTGGGAAGTACTACGTGGGCCAGACGGGCAGATGTTTAAACGTGCGTCTGGCGGAGCATAGTAACAAAGTGGAGAGCATCGCAATAGATGGGCATCTGGCTGCCCATTGTAGAAAATGTGACGCGAAGGCACCATGCTTTTCGCTATTAAAACAAACTGTTCTTTTCTATCGCCACAGGAATAAGATTACGAGGGAAATTGTGGCAGCAGCAGAGATAGCCAGAGCAGGTGACGAGTGCGTTAGCATGCCGTCTATATTTTTATCAAGGAAAGAGCTTGAATTTTTGGGCATAATGGTCACATGACTGACTTTTTCCTCCTTCCCTTCAGTGTGTTCTATTGCAGTGACGTCTCAGTGAGTATATATATACTCACCAGCTGCAATAAATCAATTGTTGAAAGTTAGCGCTCGTCCTGTGTTCTGCTTGTCCCTGCGTCAAAATTTTTGCGCTATGTATCCTAGTCTGAATTGTCTCATCTAATTGGCTCACAAGAGGCGAGGAGCACGCTCAAGTGGAGAGGGATTCGATGGGGCCGAGCCAGTGCACTGAAGATTGAAAACCGGGTGAAGAAGGTGGTGCCGGCGCCTGTGATTGGTCCGCTTTCCCTTACTTAGCTTGCGATGGCTCGTCGGCAATCGCGGTGGCATGCAACGGAAGCTCAAAAATTACGCTAAAACGAATCCTCAGCAAAGAAGAGTTCGCAGAACGAGGTCGCAAACGTGCCGAAAGTGCTCGAAAACGTTAACGGGCCACGCAAAAAGTTTTCTTAAACACAAATAAACTCATGCTCTCCGGCAGGTGCGATTAACCTGTGCCTGAGCAATCGGCGGCAGCCATCTTTTATTCCTTTCGGAACGCGGCAGTCCAAGGTCGATCCAAATAGGTCGCGAAGCTTCGGGCGAAAAGCGGTTCAGTACAATTGTCACCAACATCAGCAAGGGGGGTTATGGGAGCAGCGATTGAAGCGCGACTTTGTTTGGAGGGAACAAACATTGGGAAAGAGATAAGCGTTTTTTTTTATTAAAGCGAAACACAGTTAGATTCATTGAACGAAAATAAAATGCCTGGTCCATCTTATATATTCGTGGCGAGTTAAGATAATACAAGTTTATTGAATTTATAATTATTAATAAATACATTTCTTGTCAGAGCCCATCGTTACAGGGGGCGTTGACGCCACTATGCCTCGCAATGCAATGCAGCTCTTGAAGTGTGCAGAAAGGCGCGCTCGTAAACTTCACCTGTTGAAATACGCCCCCCCGCACAGGTTGTGGTTTTTTTTTTTTTTTGCTTGTCGAAGTTTGTCTAATTTGGTGACGCGGGTCGCTTCATCCCTTCTTAACCTGTTCAGTCAAAAGTAGGGAGTTACGACCACTAGATAATTATGTGGTTGTTTTCGTGCGACTGCGCTGGCCGACGGGCTTGGCATCCGACGATAGGATCAGTACTCCACACCTCAAGCTTTCGTTGGCCTCCAAAGAAAATATGTTTTGTGCAGGGGTGCGATTTCGACAACTCTAGGGCTGTCTTTTTCCTAAATCGCTTTCCGCGCTGAAAGCTCGAAACGCCCATCAAGTCGAATGGCGGGGCATTTGAATATATAGCTCCAAAGGCAGACCAACAAAACAAATTTCGCGCCTTCGAAAACAAAATGACGTCACTTTTGCTTTTAACGGATATGGCGTCACATTATTTTTTCTTCCGCCGGAAGTATTCCCACCACATACAGATGGCGCTAAGCCCCATGAACCGCCGATGAACTGCCATGTTTTGAACGTATGCGCTCCTATGGAAGCTTCGCTACCAGATATATTTACCTTGGGCAATCTGCGGGTATTCAGAATAAATTTTAGTTTTGTTTGGCACATTAATGCGTCTTTAACGCGTACACGTCACGTTGACGCGGTGAGTTTTTGCGTTTTTGTGACGTCGCGTGACAGGCAGGTGAAGTGGGTGCAGTCCGAAATAATCGAGGACTAATGGGGAAAAGGCGTCGAATCAGAAATAACTATTTTTATTTTGTTCGGTCAAATCATGCATAATCAGTGCGTACAGGTCATATCAGATGGGGAGCTACCGCGGTTTTCGTGACGTCGCGTGACAAAGAGTTGAAGTGGGGGTGGTCCAAAAATGTTTTTCACCAATCGCCGAGGCCTGATTGCAGAATTGGAATAGAAAAGTTTGGAATAGTTTTACGCTACAGCACCCCTGCTGGTCTCAACCAGACCACTCGTTTCGTGCGATCGCCTGCTCGCGTGCACTCTCGCTTGTTCGTTTTGCTTTGTTTGATCTCATTCGCGCTTTTTCGATTGTCCTTGGTTGCGACTGCTTTGTGAATGTGTATGCGAGACGGGAATTGTGTAGTACTTTCATGAAGCCACACGGCACCAGCGAGTACAATGGACCTTCAACGAGTCATGTATAAAATCCAACGCGCTTGACCCGCACACCAGACGTTCGACGATCGCCAACTGTGCTACACCTCTCAAATTATCTGCCTCAACATATCACGAAATGAAAACACGTAAAAAGCAGCGCTCATATCATTATTTATATATTTTTTGCCTGCAAGCCAGTTTAGTGCCAGCCACTTGTCCATCTTCATCCGCCCAACACACGCATATTCTTGTTTTCTATTTTGCATTTAGCATGTCAAAGGTACGGGGTGGGTGGGCAATATTTACTACAGGGCGTTGATCCTGCCGAATAGACTCTTATGTCGCGCGGCGCTCGGATGAGTGACTGCTGCGGAGAGCATTAGCAGCCCCATACGTACTTTCGTTGTCAAGCAAAAATTAACCGCTCGGGATGCCTAAACTCCGTTCTACAGACAAAGTTCTTGTAGTTGTCTTCCCTCTAGAAGAGCTTACAATACATGCAAAAGACATGAATTCCATCGGGACGCACACAGTCCTTCGTTATACAGGTCATTTCTTTGTAGAGGACTTCGTTTTAAAGGCGTTTGTTGTAAAAACAACTCCTTGTTTAGCACTTCTCATGATAGACATGTTTGCGAGCCCAGCATATGTCGTAACGGCCACGTGTCATGGTGAAACACCTGCCTCTAAGATCGCCAAGACAGTGCCAGGATCAGTTTTTCCAGGTACGAAATGCCTCCAGAGATCGGGGCTCGCCCATTTTACGGGCTGAGGAGGAGGCGGTGGCAGTGGAGGTGGATGGAAGTGCCCTCGGGTGGACAGTCTCGGTGCTCCTACACCGGAATGCGTTTTTGGCCAGATGCTCCTGGATGGTAGTCCCCGGGCCCTGGACTGCGCTCGTGAACATCTGGAGCGGATTCCATGAGGAGCACAGGCCGTCCTTACGGTCCTTCATGCTGGGAAAGGTGAGGTAACGCCGGGCAGTTTCCTCGGATGGCGCCGACTGGGACTGCGCGGAATCCTGGCCAGCGGAGCTTGCGTAGCCATCGGCGGGCTGCGCCTGCGCAGTGTGCACGCATTTCCAGCCTTTGATGTCGGGCAACAATTCAATGCAGTGCATCAGAGCTAGAGATGCTGTCCGCAGTATTGGCTTTGGCAAGCCTTTACTATGTAAAGCGTTTCCGTAGCAACAAATTCATTATGTTAAAAATTGCGATGTATTTCAATGTAAGGTAATAACCCAAAGCGCAATACTTAGCAAGTGAGGGTGGTGAGTTGCTGAGGGTAGAGTGCGATGAATTTTTCTATTATTTACGCATATCAAGCGCGCATTCGTCACACCATGGCAGTACACCGCCATCTTTCTTGTGCTCTAGAACACTTGCGCACATGTACCGAAAAGCAATCCAGCATACCCTAAACCAAACGCTGCGAACCCTCGGAAAACATCGGAACACGTTCAGATAAGAATACTTTGACAATTCGCTTCACCCAACATGTGGTATTCGACTATTCACAGTGTGAAACACCGCCCTTCCGGGGCTACCTATCTCGCTCATTGCATTAAACGACTGGCTCTCTCCACAAGGGAGCCATGTGCTTCGGAAATCCATATATTACAGCTTGGTGTTACATAGCAAAATCACGTTAGTTTGAGCCTCATTAATTCAGACTTGAAAAAATTAAATTATGGGGTATTACGTGCCAAAGCCACGATTTGATTATAAGTCACACCGTAGTGTGACATACTCAGCACATGGCTGTGGAGGTGGCTTACACTCAGCAATAATTTGTACCAGCATTTGGACCACCAGATTCTTTACCGTGCACCTGAATCTAAGTACACGGGCGCTTTCGCACTTCGTCCCGATAGAAGTGCGGCCGCCGTGGCTGGAATTCGATCGCACGACATCGTGCTTAGCAACCCAACACCACAGCCACTAAGCAACCACGTCGGTTTCGTTAATTAAGCCTCACCCTCTATTCCGGGAAATGTATGCATTATTTAGGGGTACCAACGGCTCAGCAGTTCTATACGGCCGCACACTAGTTGACTATGTAATGTCCAGCGTGTAGGCTGTGCCACACTGAAATGAACACCCAAACAATCGTTAAGCATAAGAGACTTACGGCAAAGTTTATAGTAGCGTTATTGATGCACTGAGCGAGTTGTCCATTTGTAGGTAGTTCAACAAATCAATCGCTAAAGAAGTCTTGTATAATCAGGTTCTTACTCGAATAAAATTTGATTCCTTTTTTTTACAAGTACACTATGGAACCTATGACCCTGTGCTCAGTGACAGAACCTAGATTGACAACGCCACTTTCAGTTTTCGCAAGCAGCAAAAAGAAAGAAAAGTTCCAGAGTGATCTCCGTCTCCACGGACGATCATTTTGCTAAGCGACTATACTGCAACTTCATGAGGAGAGCCTCCATATTCGTATTTAAATAAATATGTATGTTGCTTTGCAAGCTTCATCAGAGATAGAATATAAATCCGCCTTACTTGACCGATATCTGTGATGGCAGTGACTCATGTTGGCCGTGAACGCTGCTGGTGACTTCTCTTCGGAGACTACCGATCGGTTTACTGGCACCGCGCGCTTATAAACCCCTTTGGTAGAAGCACCTCTACTTGGCGAAACGATCGAGTAACTGACCACTACCATAAGTGGTGTCAAGAAACACCTTACAGCTACAGGACCGCTATTGACTAGGCAACGGATGCTGCACCTTCAGGACAGCGCAAAACACCTGCGCTCATATTCTCATTTCTTGGCAAGTTAGTCGCATTCGTGAAAAAAGACCGCAATCAACGCGATTCAAGCATTCTTTATGTCTCGGAGAAAAAAAGGCGAAGGGCATAAAGATGCTCATAGAACAGCGTGAGATGGGCGTATGGCTGACATCAGCGTACAGCAGAAAGCAAGGAAAAGGGTCGCATAGAAAATAAGGACAACACGAAAACATTTCGCATACAGCTAAAATGTACGTCCGGCAAGACAATGCGAAATCGTAAATAGTTTACAAAAAAAATTCATTCGCCATCCCGGTCCTTCGAAAGTGGGTGCCCAGCGAAGCTGATGAAAACCACCGCTACAAATGATGAGGGTGGTATGCAACGCTTTATTTCTTTAGAGTAACGATATTAATGCTAATTTGGAGCAGCGGTATTATTGATAAATTAGAGTAAATATAGTAATGGGAGTAATTGTAATTTTGACAGCACGCCGTCGCTGGTCGTGTAGGAGCTTCTTTTTCCCTTTGCCGCCCCTCGTATTCACACTGCCCATCTAGAGTGCTAACTATTCGTTGCCTACCCGTAGCCATGCTGCAACAACAACGAAATCAGTTGTTAGGCTGGTTCTTTTGTGTATGAAAGCTAGCGACGTCACTCGCCGCGGCCGCTTGCTCAACAGTAATCTTCACCGGGAAAGGTATGCAGGAAGCGCTACATGCTTCGCATTGTTATCAGGAGCTCTTTATCACCTATATTGTTCGGATGCTTGTTTTGTGCTTGTTCTTCATTGAAGCAAATGCTGTTATCTATGTTGTGTGCGTGATTCCAAAGAATGTATGCACTTTTTGCTTCACTTTGCCGAGTACTTGAAGCCTTCTTCACCTCCGCCGCGTGTCGGTCCGATACTGTACTACATCCGGGATCAATCCACATTTTAGAGCGCGGCTGTTAGGCGCCCGTTCCTTGTGCGAGCGTTGGCGTGTAGCCCCGCGAACGAGCACAGCAAAAATAGAAAGAGCGAACGCGGAGCAACAGATGAAAGACGCCAGTCGCGAACGGCGTAGACCAATGAGAGTGGCCCCTTCAGTGACGTGCTCGCGGCGAAACTGGTGTCATGCGGACTCACCCGACCGCTCGATGAGCACTCGTATCTGGTCTCAGCCGGAAGGCTAGTTACGTACTGTCGTCCGCTCGCCTCAGCTCTCGTTCGCGCTTGTTTTGATTGTCATGGTTTGCGGTTGTTTTGTATTCTGATTGTATGTGTGACACGAATGGTGTAGTATTTTCTGAGAGCCACGCGGCACCAGCGATTACACTTGAATCTTCGACAAGTCGTGCATAAAAGCCGACGCGCTCGACCCACAGATCAGATATTCGAGGATCGCCGACTCCGTGACATGTCTCCCAAATTCTTTGCCTCAGTGTATCGCGAAATGAAAACACGTAAAGCACTGGTCTCAAATTTCACATTAGGAATTATCGTAATCATCGGTGAATTTTTTCCCACGGACATCGGCACGAAAAATGCCGACCGAGAGGCTAACAGCTTCGCTGTAATATAAAGTGAAGTATAGCATCAATAATTGAGAAGCAGTGATGAGGTGGTGTGAAGTTACGCAGCCGCCGAAATAACACTGAAAGTAATTTGATAAAAAATTCTAGCCCTGTAGAGCAAGAGGGCACATTTACAGACAGTGGGGTAGATCGATTTAGAGGGTAGGCAGTGCGCTTAGTGTCAGTTCCAGACTTTTAAAGCGAAAGCTTTACTGGCCGCAAACTTGTGATTTCGCCGTGACCGTGCTCCGAGGAGGCACATGACGTCACACCGCGTTCCTCGTCGTTGCGTTCGCCTCCGCTCACTTCCCCAGCTGCGTCGCATGCCTGATAACATGTCGGAGGATTGAAAAGGAAAGCTCGCGTGCGCCGCAGCCACAGTTGAGGCGGCAGTATGGACGGCGACAATTCTGATAAGGAGGAGGAGGCCTGGAATCGACATCGGAACGAGATTAAGAGGAAACGAATCGCCCAGGAAACAGACGAACAGCGCGCTGAGCGAGTGGCTAAACGCAGCAACACAGCTAGACAACCAGCCTAACCTGGACTTGCGATCAAGATTAACCAAGGCTAACCATGCAATGCCTTAGCTTTCGCTACGCATAGCCCTGGCATAGCCGAGCTAAGCCACTGCCAATTTTTTTATACTAGAATGTATATTTTTGCATCTGTGCGAAAATTCTGCAGAACATAAGACCATTGCATTTTTGCCTGTTTATTTTCGCTGCGTAGGAGAAAGGAAGAAGTGCCTCGGAAGAAGAACGCCTATAGCTGTGGTCTCTTCATTTTCCTGTGTATCGGACGTTTTTCAACATCAGAGGCTGTGCAAAGGGCACAACGTCATCCTTCAGGATGGGGGATAGGAATCCCAACCAAGCGTTTGACCCTGGTCGTCCACCACTGGCTGCAGCGAAGACAAGGGACCGCACTGGCCCTTCCACTGTCGCCCTTGAATCTTCCGACGACTCAACGGTTGAAGAAATGGAATCGTACAATGATTTCACACTTGCCGTGGGTCACCGTTTGAAGAGAAAATTCAGGAGGACATCAACAGACAGTGAATCGTTGCCCAGGCAGGACACTGGTAAGCAATCATTTACTGTTGCTTACGTCCCTACCACAGCTACCGACGATCTGAATACCTTGAACAGGCAGAGCTTAACAGAGTACTTTGAGCGAATTGCGGAGGCCAAGTCAGCGAGATCAGAATTAACGCACGGAGGAACATCCTTTCGGTTGACGTGAACAACAAGTCAATTCTGGATACACTAAAGGCTGCCACACTACTAGGAAACATCCCAGTGCGCTCCTTCTTTGCGTATGGAAAAGGAACCTCGACTGGCGTTATTTCTGACGTGGACAAATAAATCGCAGACACTGACCTCCAGAGGCTTTTGAATTCCACCGCACCAATAGTGCAGATTCACCGCTTCGGTCAATCCCGGTGTATTAAAATAGTCTTTGACTCTAAAACATTACCTGACTACGTAAAAGTAGGATAGGTAAGACACCGTGTGCGCCTTTACGTGCCAAAACTGGTGCAGAGTCGGAAGTGTTTAAAAATAGGGCACATAAGCGCAGCTTGCAAGGGCGGCGTAACATGCCAACGGTGTGGAGGGGCCCATCAAAATGATAGCTGCGATGCTACTGCCCTAAAATGTCCTGAAGCGACATCAAAAGACTGCCAGAAAATCAAGGACGAAATGTCAGTGCTTCGAAAGACGGTGCGGGACAACTCCACTCACAGACAGGCTGTTACATCGATACGCCGCCGCAGACGTCGATCGCGACACAGACGACAGCAAGACAAGAGTACATCCCGTACAGATGGACCATCGGCCGCATGGCAAACTCCTCGCTTGCCAAGTTTGCTTCTGCGATCAAGATGCGGGCCCGACGTACCTTCTTCGGCCGCAGCACGTGGAACACATGCGCTACATAAAACGACGCTTCCGCCGACAGACTCTGACATTGACTGGCCGTCGCTCCCACCCAAACAAACAGGCTTAAATGCGTCGGGTGATGGGTCTGCAAAGGCGGTTGAGAATGATAAGACAGAAAATGAAAATGTACGAAGTATGCTGAAACACCTGGTAACTACGATGCGTTCCCTTCTCTGCGGACTACAGGCGCCGGTTGCTAAGACCGCGCTACATGTTCTAGATGGTTTGGAACCGCTCCTCGCGGCTCTACAATAAGGCATCATGGTGCTCTCTTTTGAAAACCAATTACGAAGATCTGCAATAATACAGTGGAATGCCAGAGGCCTACGAGGCCGCCTCGCAGACTTTCGGCAATGGATGTTCAAATACCAGTTTCCCGTGGCTGTAATATGTGAACCGAACATGACGTCTTTACTACGCGTATCTGGATATGTGCCACTGTGGTCAAGGAATGATCACAATTTAAGCAAAGTGCTCACTTTTGTTCGTCGGAATTTAACGTGCCTTCGTAAAGACATTCCTGCACACGCTTCCAACGAGTACGTTTGCATAACGCTGAAGTACAAGCGGCGCACACTCTCAGTAATTGGCGGTTATATACCCCCAACATCGAGCATTGACAGTTCATATTTGCTGTCCATACTGAAAGCTTGTCCGGGTCCCCACATAGTCATCTGTGACTTTAATGCCCACCATCCCATGTGGGGCTCTGCTTCGACGAACGCCCGCGGTAGAGACTTGGCTGACTTCATGCTCAGTCAAGGCTTGATGGTGATCAATGATGGCTCGCCAACATACCTTCGAGGCTCTTACTACAGCAGTTGTCTTGACATTGCGTTTGTTTCAAAAAGCCTGCTGTCTGCTACACGATGGTGTACTGATCTCGACACCCATGGAAGTGACCATCTACCAACATATGTTCAGTTGAAATGGCTACATCCCCCAGCTCCTCACACTGTTCCTTCTATCGATTGGCCAACATTTCGAGAATCTGTGACCACCGCATGTCAAGCCATCCAAACACCATCCAATATTGAAGATGTCATCGCGGCAACTTTACGTGACACAACAAAGCACCTCAGCACACCTTCACCTAGATCATCTATTCACGACCAGTACGAGCGACTTCGCGCGATACGGCGTCGAGCAGAATGAAAATACAGAAGGACCAAATCACCCTTAGATGTCACTGCATCACGCCGGGCTCAGCGTCATGTCCTGCGCCACCTTGACAAGCTTGACAAGCAACGCTGGAGATCATTCTGTGGCTCTCTGGATCCGAGAAAACCTCTCTCTAGAGTTTAGAAAATTGTACGAAGCCTTCGCTCGCCTCCACAACAGCTTCACCCGTTCAGCGCTGTGGCCATACGGCAAGGCCGGCGTGAAGTTGAGGTCGCCGATGACTTCTGCAAATTACTCGTGAGCTCCTCGAACAATATACCAACCCATTCACGACTGACTTTCCCGTCATCTAGTGATTACCGTCTGCACGCGCCTTTTACTATGCACGAGCTCGACGCTGCGATATCTTCTTCCCGCCGGTCAACTTGTCCAGGACCAGACGGAATCACATACTCCGCGATTTGTCATCTTGGAGTAGAAGCTCGAGAAATTCTCCTGGCGCTCTACAACTCTACGTGGGACACAGCAACTGTGCCTAATCACTGGAAGTGCAGTCGTCTTGTGGCTTTGCTAAAACCTGGGAAATGCCCACATGATCTCTCACATTATCGGCCAATAGCCTTGGCAAGCTGTGTCGGTAATGTGATGGAGCGGATGGTACCGAGCAGACTGGAATGGCTACTTGAGAAAAGTGGTGGACTTCCTGATTTCATCAATGGATTCAGAAGAGGCCGATCATCCATTGACGGTGTGATCGACCTAGTATCTTCTGTGCAACAAGAAAAGAGACGCCGTCGTCTAGTATGCGCAATATTTCTGGATATCAAAAGTGCCTACGACAACGTCTTCCACCATTCGATTCTTCAGGCGCTTGAGGATATTGGTGTTGGTGGCCGGATGTATGCATGGCTGCAGAGTTACCTCAGTGGCCGCACCATTTACATGTCCACTTCGGATGGCGAGACTGATAGGCATGACGTTCGCAGGGGTGTTCCACAGGGTGGTGTCCTTAGCCCAATATTGTTCAATATCATAATGGTGGGCCTTGCAGACGAGCTACCTGAAACAGCGCGTATCAGTACGCACGCCGATGATATCTGTATTTGGTCATCTGGGGTCACACGTCCACAAGTGCGTGCAAGGCTCCAACGTGCGGCTACCATAACGGCGAAGTACTTGGGCCGTAGAGGCCTGCAACTCTCAGCAACTAAGTGTGTAGTCATGGCATTCACGCGCAAATCAATGTCACATTATCCAATCGTTGTCGACGGAACGGCGCTCCCTTTAGTCACCCACCAGAGATATCTTGCCGTGATAATAGACCGCAGTCTTTCTTGGACCAGACATGTTACTGCGCTTAGGGCTAAACTGACCACCTTCATACACGTTCTTCGTGTAATATGGGGACTGAGATGGGGCCCCTCTGAGTGAAGTTTGCTCCAAGTGTACCAGGCACTTTTTGTGGGCTACATACGCTACAGCATGCCTGTGTTATACAACATGGGGTCATCTTGTATACGCACGCTGGAGAGCCTTCAGGCACAAGCACTACGGATATGTCTTGGCTTGCCACGCTGCACGTCAACTAAGGGCACAATATCAGAAGCACGGGCTTGCCCTATCGACATGCACAGGTCTTGTGAGCCTGCGCGAATCTATCTTCGCCTGCTAACCAGACACTCACACCATCCACTGTCAACACTTCCATGCACCAACCTTGACTGTGCCTTTTCTAAAGCTATTGCATGTCACGCAAGCATTGTACCTGCAAGATTCCAGGCTACCGACATCCCCGCGACACCTCCATGGACATTGCCAAGACCGCTAGTAAGGCTTCAGATACTCGGAATTAGGAAGAAACCTCACGTTTCCTCCATTGGCTTGAAGCAGCTCATCCTCTCCCATATATTTGCGTTATATAGTGGGACCGTACAAGTATATACCGATGGTTCGGTCACGCCATCTGCCACAACGGCCGCATTTGTCATCCCACAACTTGGAATTACTCAACGATTTCGATTAGACCACAAATCGACATCTACGGCTGCGGAACTTGCGGGAATGCAGGAGGCTGTCCGTTTTATGAGAACGCTGACACTCCATAAATGGACGATATTGTGCGATGCCAAATCAGCGCTACAGGCGCTAAAATACTTTTTAAAGAAAGGACCATACTATCTGCTCGTGCTGGAAATCGTCGAACTTTATCACAGTGCCGAGTTAAGTGGCCACGTGATCACCTTTCAATGGGTGCCTAGCCATTGTGGTGTTTTTGGTAATGAACTCGCTGACAGTGAGGCTAGATCGGCCTCCTCTTCCTCTGATGAAGTACGGATTACCTACTCGCGACCTGACACCAACTCCATGATCAAGGCACTCATGCAGGACCTTACAAAGGCTTACAGAGCCCACTCTGATAACATTCACAGACGTCTACATATGATTGACCCAGAAGGTAAATTCTGTTTGCCCCCGAACCTTACACGGAGCAAAACATCATTGCTAAACAGGATTTGGCTCGGCGTTGCTTTCACCCGTCGCTACGCACCTCATCGGCCAATCGAACAGCCCTGATTGTGTACACTGCCAGATGCCCGAAACACTGCAACACGTACTGTGCGACTGCCCAGCATATATGCTGGAGCGAAGGACGTAAGACAGTTTCCTAGCCAGCGTTGGCAGACAACTACTGTCGGAGGAAGCTATCATCGGCCCATGACCTGACACTGCAATTTCAATGCGTGCAACAAAAGTATTGTTGAAGTTCCTGCAGGACACCAAGCTCGACGAGCGGCTCTAGCGAGGCAACTGTCTCATGTACATAAGCACTCACCACTTCTCTCTTATCATCATCATCCATCCCAATACTTTCACTCCCCTTCCCTCTTCCCCAGTGCAGAGTAGCAGACTAGAGCGCACTAGCTCATGTCGACCTGTCTGTCTTTCCTATCAATAAATTCTATTCATTCATATATTCGCTACGTATAGACATGGTACATAAATTGCAGGCTCAACAACTGTACAATGAACAGCGGAATTCTGCGCCAGAAACCAGTGCTGAAGTTCGCTAGCGTGTCCGGTTGCAGTTGACAAAGAATATGCTTTTAAATAGCAGATTGATTTATTACTGTGGTCACAGCGTTGCCATGGGAAGTAAAACATTGCTAATACCAACATTCTGTAAAAACTACATGGTAAAGGGCATCGTAAGACCACTTCTAAAGAGGCACCGAAGAAATCATGGTTTGGTGCTCTAGCCAGCTGTCAGTTTTTGAGTACATCTATGCTATTAATGTAAGCCCAAAGACAAAACATAATTGAGAAAGACAGACTGATGAGCTAGCTCATATCGCATTACGTGAGGTGTAGCTCAAATGGCGCACACAGGAGGACAGAGAAGACTAAGACATGGTGCTGTGTCTCCTCAGTCGTCCAACGTGCCCTGTTTCCGCAGCATTTCGCGTGAAAATATCCTATGTTTTAATTTTAATGTAACTTATGGCTGGTACAGTGGCTAACGGGTTATGCTTGATTCGGAAAACTATCAAGAAATTTAGGGTTAGCGCGCTCAAAATGAGATTGGTAGTCGTCAAACGAGGCATTCCTCAAAGCAACAGCCAACGTTTCGATAAAGGGATTAGCGTAGATGCACAGACAAAGACAACTCCCCTTGCAAAAGGATAGAAAGTTGGGCGAGTTGGTACGGTAACATGATCTTGAATTGTAGCGCGAAGTGACACGGACAAAGACTAGGATATAGACAGAGACGTCCTGTCTCTGTCTATATCCAACACGCCGCAGCCAGCGTCTCGCGATCTTCTTCCTTTCCCTTCTTTTATCCTTCCGTAACAATATTATCGTTACTGCTGCTCAACAAAGCGCTTAGAAGTGTCACGTTAGCAGTGGTGAGGAAGATACGACAGTGGCTTTCCGAAAGGCTTGTGTAAGGAGGGCACAACAGTGCCTAGAACCCATCCAGCTGCTCTTCAGTACCGTAAAGCAGTGTGCCCGAAATTATGTGTCACCTAAAGGAAGCTCTCATGCCGTACTCATGCTTCTCCTATACTAGTACTTTGCGAATTTTATAGGCTGTAAAAACAAGCTTTCTAACAGCGTTAGTGACAGCGGTTGTCACTGCTCAACAAGCAGAAGTGAAAAAACTGCAGTCCCGTCTGTCAGCATTCATCGAGTAATGGCAGCCAGTGAGCACACATTCCTGGTTTCCTAGAGCAACGATTCAAATGTTTTCCTCGCGAAACCTTGAATGATCATTAAGCCTGAAACTAGTAATTCGAATTTCATTTGCGACCAAAAGCTGATACGTTTTGCGGTTTGTGGCCCCTGCTGCATGTGCGTGACTTAAGGATATATCTGTCTCGTCTCGTCTGTTTTCTGCCAGTAGCCGAGCGCAATGTTAGTGTGCGTGGGTGCATGTGCTAGTTTGTGGTTGAAGGAGGCAATGAGACTAACGCAGTACTCACCGCAGCCCGGAGGAGAGCCTCTTGCAGCGCTTCCCTTGCAGCATTCAGGTCCAGCGTCCCGATCATGGTGCCAAGGGTCGACAGCAGACGACGCAGTAGCCACAGCTCGCAATCTCCCAGAGCGGCCGGCACGTGGTTCTCCATCAACTCGCGCATCACCTGGTAGAGGTGCTCGAACTGCGGCAGCTCCCCACTGCAATCCTCCGTGGTGTCCGGAAACGGCTGCCGCTCACATGCTGCCGCTACCTACACAGTCATCACGAGAGAGGAAAGCCCAATAAGTAATGCAGTACCACATCAACGCAGTTGACACATGCCCCGCCACTGTTTGATAAAGTCACCATATATTCTCGGCCTCCTAAGAGCCAAGAACAGCTCAGGTACCTAATCGCTTCTGACGTTGGTTTTAGTGCGAAAGCGCTACTAGCGTACCAACCTGGTTTTCGCCTCTGTCTGTGTGAAGCCTCTTCATACGAGCGTTTCGCGTGCACAACTCGTTCCACACATACGTCAGCGTGCGTATGTATGTGTGAAATAAATATGGAAAGTTAATCAGGATCGTTGTCGGAAATGTCTAAACAGATTCGTCACGCCAAGCGCAGCGCGCACCAACGAGGTAGCAGGAGTCGACCGACGAAGAAGATGTGGCCAAGCGATTGCGATGCAGCAACAAAGAGCACAATTCATGGCGTTGATACGTGCCAACGAATCTGCCGAATAACGACAGGATTGATTGCAGTATGACGGACTGCGCAAGCGTGCCAAGCGCGCTGCCCAAACGGATAAACAGCGACAAGCCCAATTAGCTGTGGACGTTGCATACCAGCATCACAAGGCCGAGGAGAGTCTGTCTTTGGCAACGACTGCGACGACCATTTTCAGGCGGGACTTTATTGACAATCCTTTTGGCTTTGCGTGTTCTGTGTGTGACAGACTGCGGCCCAAGAAGGACGGACTGTGTCACGGCCCCCCATGTACATTACCCTGCCTTTGGTCTTTCCCGATATTGAAGAATTCTCTTTGTTTAAGGTGGGTAGAACGTGCTAGACTTGGCTTGCTCAGACTAGCGTGCCTTTGTACCCTGTCAGCAACGAGTATAAGTATGCGCCCAAGCCTGCCCACCTCCCTCCGCTCAACTGTATCGTGGAGCGCAGGATTTTCGCTCGCATATCATTCATACAAGTGCGAAGGCTGCTCTACAACGCTGGCCTGTACAGTGTGAAACAAAATGGTCTTTGCGCAAGTCTGCAATCCTCTTCCTCCTGTATCCGAGTAAACCTGTATGCTTTATGCAATCCAGTCTGACTATGCGCATCATGTATGCAATAAAACAACGGATTAATAACTACACCGCGAGTCAAAGGATTTAATTGGCAACCGGTCAAAGGAAGGCCTAGCAATGGCAAACTTGGTACAAGAAAATAGCTCATTTGGTCAAAGAAAATGTGCCTTCAGACGTTATTCCTCGGAAAACGCAGCCAACCACCTGTAATTTATTAAGCAAAGCTTTCCTTGCCCATATATGTAGACTGAGCTTCGCCCGCCCAACTCTGGGTACTATGCAAAGAGACGTATCATGCTGTCACCGCCATGGTGTGGTGATCTTGTAGTCGTGATTTCATTGTCAGTATGCTATCGCCCTTATTGTGTCGTCCTCATAGATAAGTGGTCATGCCGTCATTGTCAATGCAGTGTCATTTCATGTCATGCCGTCGTAGCCACATTGTCGCCTTTGTATAATTGTTATCATTCCAGCATCGTCAACTCATTGTCGTCCGCCATCTATCATTGCCATGCCATCGTCATTTCGTCAAATTCACGCAGTCGTAATCGTGGAGTCGTGGTCGTTCCATCGTCATTGCGTCCTCTCAGACTGAATCTGCCACGATCGGTTTGCATTTCAGCATAGGTTATCAATGTGCTGCAAAAACAAAAATTGCATGACATTAATGTTTTGACCTTTTTAGTCAATAAATAAGCATTGCACGAGATTACACATTGCACGGAATGAATTGGATGCATCGCCATTAGTCAGTCTTCTTGAAATCTTTACTTCAGATTCTAACATGCGCTTTAGACCTGCATATTTTTGTTAGTACAAATTGTTGTATTACGAACGTGAAAATCCATTTCTGCGGTACCACGTCAATGGTGAAACGCTTGTCGCTCCACGCCATGCGCTTGCTCCAGTCGATGCGCAAAGAATAAAATCAGCCACGCAATCTACAATAACATTTTGCTAGCGACTTGCGAGCATATTGTCCCTCGCATCATTAAGTTGCAAAGAGGGTGGCACTCCCTCCTAGCATGGCTTTCGGCTGTTTAGACCGAAGGATTGCATCTCGGCCGCCGCGTTTCAGCGAGACGGTGAGCAGCTGAAGTACCTACCTACCGTGTACGATTAGAAGCTTATCTTGAAGGAAATTAAATTGCAGACCTTACAAGACGCCGAGCTCTTCTTGCGTGTTCGTTGAGCTTAAATGTCATCCGAATGTTGAAAAGGCGACGACCAACCATATTGGTCAACAGCCTAACCTAAGATGAAGTCATATCCACAGGAACATTGCTACAAGTGTATCGTTCTTCATACGCAAGCAAATGGATGAAGAGAGCGTCGAGGATACATACCACCGGACACTGGCCGAAATTTCTATATTCAGCAACCCACTGGACTGTGTGCGAGGACACTGCAATGTCTGTGGAATCGAGGACCATGGCTCCCTTCCCTGCCTATTAATGATTAAGAAGCTAAGCAGAAGAATGTCAGAGGTTCCAAGGAAGCACATGACGACGTTCGAGACATGCGGGACACGGAACCAGTAACTACGGGACGTAGTCATTGTATCACAGTGAGGGCGGTGACCCTGGACGCCGGGTAGCACCATAGCATGGAACAGTCTTCCATCCAATAGATGCGGCGATCCTCACGTAGGAAGCCCTGCCATCATCGAAACATAGTGCCACAACTGTGGCAGAAAAGGTCATCTGGCAAAGTTTCGCCGCAGCGACTGTTCGCGCGTGCGTTTGCCGTAGAGAAAGCAGGTGAGAGCGAAGAGGTAATCCTGCTTCTCTCGACACTCGCTGCTCCGCCGACACAGCCACGTTCAAGCCGCTCGAAAGAAGTATGATGTGGTAAGCACGGAATATGCGAATGATTATCGACACGTGTTCTCCAATCACTGTGCTGAACAGCCATTTCACCTTTCGGTGCAGGTCATGGCGCATGGAAAAAGCCGATTTGGCACAGCAGCAAGTACTTTTCGCGCAGGGTCCAGCGTACGTGTGCTTACCATATATAGCACGCAACTTTTAACTGATATAGTCAATATGTTGTGGAGACGGGTTTGCGCCAGTCTTAACCTTCAAGAGCGGTCAGAAAAGGACGCGACGCTCCTCCACACCACGATGCAAATGGCGCTACGGCCGGGTTTGTTGATATGGCGCGAAGAAGGCACTTCAGACAGATCGTGAGCAAACGCGTGGTTTTTAACCTATAGGATGTAATACAGTGTGACAGTAACGGGTTGTGGGCAAAGGCTCACCATGAGATTGATGGTGCACGAGTGCCTGCACTAAACATGACATCACGCAATATACACATGTCATGCCATGCACAATCGGAAGTTTTCGAATGTTATGCGACCGCAAAAAAAAGAAATGCGTCAGCGCCACTGCCCATGCGCGAGGCGCAAATATGGTTTCGCGTTTGTGACGGCGGCGCTATTCCACAGAAATAGCGCAGCGATCCAAGCTCGACCCCGAAGTCTTGCGTCAACGAACATGGCGACAGCCATCGAAGTGCCGGCTGTCGCAGAGTGCCACATTCGACCTCATTTGCTAATACATTCTTAACTATGCACCACGTGCGATTCTGATCGCAGCCACTTTTAAACAGCGAAGCTGTATATGCCTAGGCGAAACGCTCGTGGTCGTACCACAGAAACCTCCTTAAGCTCATACCCCCTTAAGCAATGGCTCATACCCCCGTAAACTCGGCTTCCCCATTAGGACAACAGAAGTGAAATTCCACACTTACGCCGAAGTGACTTCGTTCCTCTCTCGCAGTAGAGCGCGCGCATCAGTCTCAGAGTCGGGGTTGCCAGATTGGGCTAATTATAGCTAAATTGGGCTACTTTTTACGCGAATTGGCGTTCTGAGTTCGCTACATGGCTATATTTTGGCTATTTATGTCTTAAAGACTTCCGAGTCCCGAGTACCACGTCAACACTGACAAAATTCGGGAACGCAGCTTGATGAAAACCCAAAGCTCATTGCTGCTGGAAAGGTATGTAGGCACTCCCGAAGGTTGTGTTTTTTGGCAATGCCGGCGCTAAGAGGATGGCGTTAAGTCTAGGCTGCCACGTTCATACGTCACTGAAGCACTAAACTCTTCTTTTCGTTTCGGTTTCGGCGCGATCTGCTGTCGGTTCACGCGGGGTTCAGTAAGAAAACCGGTGGGGCGGACAACTGTCGAGTACGTGCGCTGTGCGGCTGCTATACAGCAAACTATTAGCTGGACTTATACAACAGCTCAAGTATTCGCGCTCATGTCGTGGCGCGTAATTTTCACCCATGGTCATTTCAATGTTTATGAAGAGTTCCTCGATTCCTACTGCTTGGTTTTTTCTGCAAATAAACGCGTTATTTTTTTAGCCAGTAACTTCACGAAAAATATCCAACTCGCTTTAAATGAAATATGCTTCTCCTACTGTCTGAGGTTAGAACGACAGAAAGCTGAGCTAGTTGGTAAGAATTCATATTGCAAAGAAGGGGTAAGACGTGCAGACACGGACACAAGAGAAGATACACACTGCGTTCGTGTTGTCCACTTCTGTCCATGTCTGCACGCCTTACCCATTCTTTGCAATATGCCTGAGCTTGCTTTGTCCCTACTTGCGCTGCCTCTTTCGAACGCAGCCGTCGGACGCGTGTTCAGCGAGGTTTCGTTGACAAAGAATGATTTGAGAAACCGCATGTCGAATGAGACACTGCAAGATCTCCTTCGCGTTAAGTTTTTTCTGGTAGAGAGTGGGAACTGCTGCAGAGATTTTGAGCCCAATGAACAGTTTCTGTCGCGTTTCAACTCTGCAGTTCAATATGGTCCAAGTGGCACTGGAAATTAATTCAAATGGGGCTAGATTGTATATTTATTTCATTTGCGTAAATCCCCAGTGTGAGAAGTGTCAACTTGGACTCTGCGCAATGTCTTTTTTCGTTCTTTGTATTAGTCAAGCAGCTTTGTATTACATCAAAGCTGCGATTGTTTCATGGTACTTCTTGAACGTTGCATATTATTACGATAAAGGCTCTGTAAATATATAAAAACTATGTTCGTCGCCAATGACAACGCAATTGCTCACCAAAGATCGGCGAGTGATTGCCTTACAAACTTCAGGATGATATCGTCCGTTTTCGTACCCTACTGCTGCGACAATTCTTTTCCCTTTAAACTATGTGCGCAGGAGTAATTGCGATTATGGCATACTTTTTACATGCACGTACTTTATGATCATTGTAATTCCTCTTGGTTCGTCTTACTAGTCATTAAATTTATTTGCTCACGCGTATTTTTGAGCTGTGCAGCGAAAAAGAAACTGCGTTCGATATACATCGTAGGTGCTTGTGGTACTGTTAATTTGTCCATATTTTATTATTTTTGCACACATTGCAGTGTTGGTTGGGCAAAGAGTTCTTGCCAGTTTGTAAAGGTATATATAGCGTTCTACGGAATTACTACTCTAATATATAGTGCTTGAAATTGTTAGACGAAGCCGTTTATTTTGCACTTTATGGAAGCCATGTGCGACCCATATGAATTTACGTTAAGTGTTGCCTAGTGTAATTACATTTCTTAATCTTTTTTTCATATTGCACTGAAAGTAAGGTGAACAGACCCCCTCGGAAATTTCGCAACACACGCATTCCTGCCTGCATTTACAAAAACTTACGTACACGTTTTCATATTGGACGAATCTTGCCAGTGAATTCGTTTGATATCGCGCAGTTCAACCCTTTTTGATGGTAACGGCACCTGGATTATTGCCAACTCCGCAACCCAGGCAGCAATTAAAATTATAAACTTTAATTCAGCGCTTCTATTATGGACCAGCAGGTCGTTCTATTTGTTCCCACTCAAACGCGAATTGCAGCCACAACCGCTGCTTCTTCGCACGAGGAAAATGCGAGGATGTTTCAAGTTTGCCCCAGAGTCCAGTGTGCCTCCAAGCAGCAGCATTTGCTGCTTACAAGTGAAAGCTACTTACAAGTGAAAAATACAAAATAGAGAGAGAAATAGAGAGAGCGGGAGCGAAACGACATGTCTGTTTTATGAATCAAGCTTAGGAAAGGCATCCATATTCTAAAATGCCTTCAGTTCGGGCTGCCTATCGGGCACTACGTCGTGACCAACCAAAGCAGATCCTCGAGATTGGAGCTAGCAATATTTTTCCTTACTCTTATAGAAAAATGCCTCGTATAATTAAGCGAGGCCTGGACTAAAGTTAGCTGAGAACGTGTCTCAGTAAATAGCAATAGCGTAATGAGAAAATCGGAAAAGAAATCCTTCGGCTCATTCTAACCATAAGTGCTGTACAAATCCACGTCTGAATGGCAGCTCCCACTACAATTCTTTACGCAGATATTGACGCCAGTTTTGTGCTGGTTGCATGCGCCGGAAATTATTTTGGAGCCGCAAATACGCGGTGAGATTTGGACACCCTCCATAGGTCACCTGCAGAACATGAAACGTTTTGGCTATGTTTTTGGCCACTTTTCGCTCACGAAAAATTTGGGTCTGGCTAGTTTTGTGCTACATCTTGAAATCATTTGGCTATTTATTGTTGGGGTCATCTGGTAACCCTGGTCTCTCCGACTTCGCACTGGGACGGCCACTCATCGTTCGTTCTCCCGAGGAGCAGCTGGCCTACGAGCAGGAGCGAGAGATCTCGTTGGCGTCACGCCAATGCCTCTGCAGAAAATCGGGCCCACGAGGCGGATCGCAAGCGGCAATGTCGGCCGATCCGGTGGCTCGTGCGGCCAAGCTAGGTCGCGAAGAGAAGCTACAGCGGCAACGGTATGCTGCCGACGCCGCGGCCTAGCGAGATCGCCAACGGCGACGTCGGCTTGAGGTTTGAGCGGTTCGGGTCCGCGAAGCGGAGCAGCGACAACTTCGACGTCAGTAAGCACCGAAAAAGAAGACCATAAACATAAATAGCATACCTGACTAAATCAATCAAGCTAGGTTACTGCGTCACAGTCCCGTTTCAAAGAGAATGCCATGAAATCATCGTCATTATTGGCATCGTATTGTGCCATTTGTCACGCAACGTGACATGCGCGTCGCGTCACGTTGATACGTGCAAACTTTTCATTGCAATTTCGTTATATTCCACCAGGTTGCACCAGGTTGCAACTGCTTCTTGCACCAGGTTGCAAGAAGCTGTTGCATGTAGCAGTTGCATGCTGCAAGTAGCTAGACCTGGTTAACTCAAGCAGGCTAGATCACTACTTGTCGCCACCTCGTCTCGAAGGGAATGCCAATAAACCATCATCATCAACAGCAGTACAGCGTCGTGGCACGAGTCAAGAAAAGCGAGAGGTGTGCCACGCAGTCTGGATACCTGTGTTTACTCTTCCGTACACGTTATGGCCCCTCCTCGCAAGGTACGAACCACTGCTGAAGAACGAGCATCGCAGAGCTACTCGCGCAGGACCAGGCAACGTCGGGCTGCTCAGCAGACCGCTGTGCAGAGAGCAGCACAAGCCACAGCTCGCCGTCGACGCAGGGCCAGAATTTCAGAGCGTTCTCATGAAAGCGACACGAAGAGACTTCGCCGCGAAGACCCTGTAGAGTGTGGTGCCGAAATTGGAGCTCCTATGGAGCCGCTCATCCAGCTTACGATGCGACTATGCTGCGTTTGAAGGCAGGCCTGTGACTTTCTTTATTCGACGAGTTCTGCTACCCTACTTTAGGCTGTAAGCAGGAGAGGACACACAAATTTACATAGCATATTATATCAAGCATCAAGAATTTTTTTGAAGCGCGACATCGCGCAGCTAATTAGCAGAAGAAAAGAAAATACAGAAACTTCAAACGAACCAACGTAAAACGTAAACATAAACTGACAGCAAAAATTACCTGAATGGCGCAAGCAGCAATCAATTAGCATGAAAGCATTGCGCTTTCGTAAATACATGTTAAGGGCACGTGCGATGAACTAGATTGGGACCCTGAGATTTTAGGTTTAAAAATATCTAAGTCCGCGCGTTTACATAAGTCTCATCAGATATTTATCTCCAAATGCGTACATTCTTTGTATGCCTGATGACAAAAGCCACAGCGGTAAAAGTTTCACGCCAAGAGGGACGCTTCCAGGCCCATCTCGCCGAGGGCCGTACGCTTTGACAACACTGCCTGAGATTGTTGTCTTTATGTGGATGACTACTGCAGCTGTATAACACTTAATTTTGTTAATTTATATTCATGTAAAATCTAAATTGCTGCCTGCCGTATGCTCCAGGGTGTCCATTTCTACTTCACCCAGAAAAAACTTGCGCATGTGGACAAGTCGGTTACCACTGGGCGAAACGTCACCATAGGGAGGACAATGTGAACAGTGCTGAATCGATTTGTGAACCAGTTTATTGTTATACCAGTTCGTGAACTAGTATACAATTTTACAGCAAAGCTGTTAAGGGCTAGTTCCCCCAGGATCGTGTCCGCGTGTCGACACAAAACTCCAGCCTTCGCGGCGCGAATACGCCCCGTGATTGACGCCTCTCTGCTACAATAAAAGGTCATTAGGTGGGCCGATCCCGAAGATAGTGAAATAGTGGGCCGACCCGCGGCGGAGGTGCAGTTCGCCAGAAGGGGGCCCACAAACAGCTTTGCTGGTCATCCATTTTCACAGAGTGGAAAGGCCTCGATTCTTTTATGCGTCTCAACCGGAACTGAATAGGAACGACATCAGAGCTGATTGAACCTAAATCCTAGCCAGTGTTTCTCTTTTTTAGGTTCGACGCCTTGATTGTGACGCAAATTTCAAACAGCCACATGCCACGAGGTTGTACGCGTATCCCCCGCTAGTCCTGTTGCACCGGTAACTCAGTCGAACTTCGCGTCGTTTATATTCCAACACTGCGTTAGAAATGCGTGTTTTAGTCACTCTTTCTTGCTACATATGCCTCGCGGCAGATCTCCCAAACAATAAAAACACTGAAATAATAAAATGAAAGTGAAAAGAACTGCTTAGCTCGTCATCTCACCTGTGGGAGCAATTTCGTGCGGTCGTAACGACGCCGTATCACGTTCAGTGCCCTCCGCTAGACACGGCACGAGTACGCTGCACGGTTGCCGGCTTGGCCCTGGATCACGACATGATCCGCCAAGCGTCGCCGCGCCAAAAGGTAGTGACTACAAGGATCGCAAGAGCTTCACCACCATCCACTCTGTTTGGAGCATTCGCAGAGGCGGAAACCAATGGCTCACTCGGCAATATACACACTGCCGTAATACAAAAGTCATCACCCACTCGACTTTATTTCCCCGGAGGTTGTGGGTTAGACACAGCTTAAGAAAGCTGCGCCAAAAGAGGGGTTTAACGCAAATACATTTGAGTATTGAGATATTGCTGCATATTGAAGGAACCCCGGAGGTCGAAGTTACTTTCACAGCCCTCCAACACGTGTTTTACTGCTTCTGTTTTCCTTTGCGATGGTAGACCAATCAATCAATTTGCCTCGGGAGTCTGCGTGATGTCGCGGGGAAAGAGCAGAAAAAGCATCAAATTATTGTACTTGGGAAAAGCGAAAATCATGCTACCTCTTCCAGAGCCTTCTTGACGGTGAATTTCAATGGCAGATTCAAATAAGCAGTTCCGTTGCAACATTTGCAGCTGTATTTGGCGTGAGGCTGCTCCAATGACAGGCCAAGAGCGTGTTCCGGGAAAGACCTATAGAACAGCTTTGGAACATACATCCCTGAGGCCCAGCCTAGACTTCCTTCAGAAATGATAGAACCGACCGCTACTATCTCAATGACGTGTTTCCTTGGTGTGTGATATTTCTCTCCCTGCTCGTCTAGTGGCCGTGCGGAAGCCGTGGGTGTAACAATCGTGGACAACGCGTTTACGTAATACTGGAATCCCGCGTGCACCTTGGAGACCACGGGCATCTCAGCTGAACGTGTGCGCTTTGCTATCACATGCCACGACAAGCTCGGAACACTAATTCTGTTGTCGGATACTTGTCGCAATAGGGCAACCCGCTCACACCTGGAACAGTTTTGCGCAATGACGGGAACAGCAGCATTCTGTGCGCATCTCAGTGAAGGTTGTTGTAAGGTGCGGCAAGCTTTCCGCAATCATGTACCGGGCATCGTTACGCCAAAGTTGTTGAGAGGACTACACTATCGCACCCATCTGCCTGCCGCTGTCAGATCGGTGCCGA
This sequence comes from Dermacentor variabilis, assembly GCF_050947875.1. Taxonomy (NCBI): domain Eukaryota; kingdom Metazoa; phylum Arthropoda; class Arachnida; order Ixodida; family Ixodidae; genus Dermacentor; species Dermacentor variabilis. Next base: position 75,308,034 of record NC_134573.1, on the reverse strand, counting down.
CGGTAAAGGTGAGGCAAGATATTCTTGTCTAAGCTGTGGGGCCCAGTACAGGTGAGCTGCCTTTCAATACATGCAGCAGCGTCCAGACAGTGGTTACAAGTTTAATTTGTCCTTTTCCGCAACTCCCGTGTGTGCTAGGAATATGATGGTGGTTGTCGCATAACACGAAAGAAAATTCAGACACGGCATATCCAAGCTTTCCCTAATTTCGCGTGAATAATGTCTTGTACCTAACGTGTCAGTGAGGTGATCGGACCGGTCGGCCTTTGCAGTGACGTCATTCAGTGACGTCAGTACACAGCACTAACCCATTCTCACCGACAGAAAAATTGTGCTGTTTTTTGGGGAAGCTACAGTCTAGCAGCCAGTACACGGTGAGCGGGAACACGCCGTGCCGAAAGCGCATGACAATGCCGCAAAACTAGAGGATCACGCAGACAGTGAACAGCGAGACAAAGGTGATGCTGAAAACACTTTCAAGCCTACGAGTTCCATCGACGGCGCTTGCGTTTATAAACTTGGAGCCCTTGCTGTATTCCAGAACCAAGCGCTCACTCAGAGTTGGCTAACCACTTCGAACCTGCCACTTAATTTCACCCTCAGTTCTTTTTTTTTCTTGACTATGATGTTGTATGGGGTTTTGCAGTGCAAGGGCCTGTGATGGACAAAGAGCACTAAGAAGTGCTATGACGTAGTCGATGCTCCGGTCAGTAGCAAAGGGTATTTGTGACATGGCTGTTAGAGCCCTAAAGATATTCGCTGTAAATAGCGTAAAATATTATATATGTGCATTAAAACTATGACGAGGGCATGTGAGGTGTGATATTGACATAAAAGGTAAGCTATGAAGGATGATACACTAAAATATTAGCGCCAGTAGCGCGGCTGTCTTTAAACACAAAGGCGTGAGGCACGTGCTATATACCAAGTGGTGCTGTCGCATTCTATCGAAACACGGAGGGCCGTAAACCTGCCATCACGACTACTACACTTGTAAGGATTACGACCAGTCAACAAAAACTTGTAAGTACCATACGGATGCCCTATACTGAGTTGGAAGAATATTACATCGGTTTGTCGAGATTTTGTTGTGAAGGGTCAAAACTCATCCTTTCCTGCAAAGCGCCCCGTTTTCGTATTAGTAATTTATAGCCAACACATTATTTTTTTCACTTCTAGAACGGGGCTCCGAAAGGAAGCCAGAAAAACAGAACCTGTGTGATGGAGTAACTTTTACAGACCGGTTTCCCTCACATATGACCATTACTCCAGACATGAGAATTTTTTAACCACACGAGCTCCTCCCTACTTTCCAGATCACTATAAGCACCATGCCACAAAAGCGGCATGGCGCAGTATTACCGCACAATGCAGTTGCTGTGGACCGTATCTTTGTGGCAAGATCTATGGTCGACTCACCTGATTGCAGCAACACTCCGCGTGGAGACCTCTTCGGCCAACTTACTGGTGTCGCTGCTTCCGTGTTGCTTTAGCGCGTCCAGCAGTTGCTTCCGTTCACTGCGGAGTACGTTGGGTGAAATCATTATGCAGCTCGTAAGGAACAGGATGAGTGCAAAACTTATTTAGGGGGCGTCATCTCTGCCACTAGGTGAAAAAATGTTTTAGCAAAATTACAGGTTTTCAAAGCCCAAAAGCATTTTGTTACGACTAGTTGGTTCATACTGAGCAGGTAACGTATTGGACGAAATACGCGGAGGGAGGAAAGAAACAGGTCAGAGCGCACAGCCTGTGCTCTGCCCTCTCGATTTCCACCCCTGTTCGTGCATTTTATGCAGTTCGTTACCCGTTCAGTTTAAAACGTCCATTGCAAGGAAACGTGAAACCACGTCAACCATCTTGTTTCAAGTATTGTAGACCAAGCAGGAGCAGCCTCGATACAAAAAAATATAGGTTTCAAATAAATGTTTGGACACCATTAAAGCGGTAGAACCCATCTCATGATGCCTGCCGACGGTAATGCGTTAGCACTAAATCAATATAGTAACACAACGCATCACCGTCAAAACGAGTTATTTATAAGACACGGGCTGCCGCGGGGCTCATCTTTTGCGCTTGCCTAAGAACACGGCGACATCCAGCGCCGTCGCCTCGAAGCCTGCGCGTGTCCTCCGAAATGCGTGGCGCACCAGTGCATGCAAACGCTGAAACGCGTCAAGCCGCAACCGGGCTCCTCCTCCGCGCTTTTGTCCGGACACGCTGCGCCATCTAGTGGCTCTGCCGAGAGGTCCGCTCGTGGGCCCCGAGAAGAGAATCCTGGCGCGCCGGTTCATGCGAACGCTGAGAATCGTTCCCTCACTTTGAGCACACTCAATGCCACATACTCAGTGGCCCAAGTTGGCGAGATGTTCATCGAAGAACGACACACACCCAGTGCATTCATGGCGCCGCTCGCCGAGTGTTTGCGTGAAGGCGTTCATTGAAAGCGGCACATGTCCAGGACACTTGTGGCGTAGCCTGCTAATGCAATTGGATGCTGTCCTTGGGGAACCACTGCCACGTGGGTTCGATTTCGCTCAGCGCATCGGAGAAATTTAGGTGATCTCTGTCGTTATTGAAGAGTAGCCCATTCCCAGTGGCGCATACCTAGTTACCCAAGATGGCGTAATAGACGGTCATTGAAAAGCAGCCCGAACCATTCCACCGTGGACTACCCAGTGAGCCAGGTAGGTGGGAAAATGGCACATACCTCCCGGAAAAAGCGTGAATGCTAATGCATTAAAACCTCGTTAAAATCTTTGGTACCTAAACAAGAAAAAAACAATTAACCACTCGCCATGAACGATCCAGAACACGGGAAGTTAACCAGAACGGCTCGGCTTTATCTCCATCAGCGGGCGGTGCCCGTGGCGCAGCAAGCATCTCGGAGGACAAGGTCTGAGATTTGAGCCATGTCTCCTAGGCATCAGCTTAGGTCCTGGACGTCAGTCCATGACCTAAGCTTAGTCCTGGACGTCAGCTCAGGTACTATGTTGAAAAGCCACTAAGAATATGAACAAACTAGCTCTCCTGCGCCTTTACCAAGGTAGCCTCAATTCCCACCGTGTATCGTTTCCCTTTCCTTCATCATAGGGCAGCAAACCGGACGTGCCTGGTTGGCCTCCCCGCCAATCCTCTCCTCCACCGCATATACTACATATCTATATTTTTTTCAAAGTGAAAAGTTACTGTAGTTGTCCTATGAAGGAGTATTGATATATATTTTCAAATATAAACCCTAGCGCACAGTTCTCGCATATATGGCCATATTGCTTAGCGAATAGCGGATTTCGTCTGCTTTTTCGAATCTACACTGTTCAAATTTGTAAAGTCATCATGCATGTACCTATGTCCCATTGTTGGCGTACGCGTGTGTTGCGAGTGAAACAGAGTGCTAACACATGAGGGAAGACGTAGAAAAAACTTACGACGAAGTGCAGCGTTGGGATCTACCGCACTTAGACCACGTGTGCTCGTGACGTTGTCAAATAAGCATTGGCCTCGTGATTCTCAGAAGGTGTGCTCGCTGTGCTTGGGTCACGTGTGTAGAGTGGGTGCTCGGTAGGTATGGCTTGAGAAGATAGACGTGGAAAAGAGAGCGCGGCCATCATCCGATATCGAGATCATGTGCAACTGAAACCACTCAGGTCCCCACCGTTCTGGAGATAGCAACCAAAGCAGCCAACCGGGCATCGCTGAGCAGGAGTGAGATACGAGGTCGTCTAGCATTCGGGAGCTACCAGGAATCAGCAACCGAAATCCAGAGTAGCCATGCGAGCGACAACTGTAACACGCCACACGTGAGCATGTACGGGAGCCTGAGACGACCGTTAAGCAGCCCTGATCCGCGGCCGCAGTACACGTCAACGCCGCCTCAGTCTCCGCCACCTGCCACCCACATTACCTCAAGCTCTCCCTGGCACCACCATCGACAGCCAACAGCACAGGCCACACAGCACCTGCTCGTCTTAATCTACGTGAGCCGATACATCGTGGGTGCGTTGAGCCTTTGGACTCGTAGGCTACATGTCTAGCAGTCACGTATAAGAACTCGTAGAAATGCGCATTATGGCACAGTCCGTGTCGTTAGATCGTTGTACTAGGTTCATGGATATGTTTTAATCGTGCCATTTTATTTTATTACGCTGACAATGAGTGCCCTCTTTTGCGTCCTTCCCTCCACGCACCGCAACTCAGTAAAAGAACCTGGGCTAAACAAACCTATGCATTATGACGTCCTGCTACTTTTTCGACTGGTTGGCTCTCGCACTTGCTGCATCCACGTGCTATCCTACTGGCAGATTGTGACCACCAGCTACCGCAACATCACAGCGTATTGCAACCGTTGCATTGTGAATGGTAGCTGTATAGCTGGGAGCATGTTTTCGCAATTGAGGTACTTCCAAGGCCAGAGAAGCCTAGGATCGACATAAATTCTCAAAAAGCACACCACTCATCTTTAGAAGCATGGCGTTGTGCACGACTTCTGCGTTTTCTTTTTTTTTATTGAATAAAGCGCAGAAAACAAAGCAAACACGGGACCGCAGCATTATTTCTGATTTCGTTAAAAGCTGTAAATATTGCCTGCCGATGAGAATTGGCAAGCTGTACTACGAGGACATCGACAAGATAGAAAAGCTGGAAGTCGCACTGGCTTTTGATGCAGTGGTGGCGGCGCATACCCTTAGTTTATGCGGGTTTGATGGCTCAAAACCGAGTAAGGCCATGCTGTGCCAGCCACAAGATATAAAGAAATCACATTTTAAAGCAGCGAAAGCTCCGTTACTTTAGTCTGTGAAAAAAACCGGCATCTTCTAAAAAGCTCAATAAGTCAGTGAAGGCCACTAGCGGTGGAGGTGGTGAAAAGCTTTTATTGATGAGAAGGCCAAAAGTAAAAACCACTTAAAAAGCGGTGATCTGGGCTGTCTTCAGGCTGCCCGTTGTGGCGTCCAGGCCATGCCTAGTCGCGACGTTCTCCGCCCAGTTCACCAGCCGGAGTTGGATATCCGCCTCGGTGCTGGACAAAGCATCCTCCCACTACTGCGGATTGGTTAGGCGCCAAGGGGCTGGGGGCAAATGTGTTGAACAGGAGAATAGGACGTGAGCGTAATCGGCGCGGGAGCCATCACATAAGCGGCAAGCCGGTGAGTGCGTTCCTGGGTAGAAGAGGGCAAAACGTGCGGGAGTAAGATAGGTATGGGCCTGAAGATGGCGCCATAAGTGTTGGTGGGTCTGGGAAAGGGATTGGTGCGGAGGGGGAAGGTAAGACGAGAGAGGCGATAATGCGGCGTGATATCGCGGTACGTGAGGAGCGCGTCGCGCGTATCCATTCCTGGCGGGAGTGGGCTTGCTCGGTCAGTCGAATCTCGAGCGATGGAATTGGCCGCCGCGTTACCAGGATGCACCGCGTGAGCAGGCACCCAGATGATTTGGATGGGGCGAGAGGAAACGGCATCGGAACGCAAGATTCCGATGGCCGGGTGTGCCACCCGTTCAACCGCGTAGTTCTAGACTGCAGGTTTGGAGTCGCTGAAGATGTACTTCGCGGAGGTTTGCGTGATGACAAGGGCAATAGCTGCGTCCTCGGCCTCGACAGAGGTAGAAGTGTACAGTGAGGCAGTAAGAGTGGGTCGGAGAGAATTGTCAGTGACGGCAAGGGCATGTGCTGGGTAGCGGCGGGACGGGGCACCATCTGCGTAACGGTGCTGCGAACGGCAGGCCACGGTGACCTGCCGTTCGTATTGACACCAGAGTGCGGACGCTCGTGCTGCTCTACGGGAGAGGTGGTGTTCTGGATGCATATCTTTAGGCAGGGGATTAACGGCTAGGAGGGGGGAGACATGGGACGGGATGGGCAGTATGTGAGAAGAGGAATAAGAGGGGAGAGGTTAAGGGTGGAGAGAAGTGCGCGACCCGGGCGGGTGCGGGAGAGACGGAGGAGCTGGGCCGTGCGAAGGGCTTCCGTCAGCTCCGTAAGGGAGTTGTGGACGCCCATCGACAGTAAACGAGCCGTCGACGCAGATGTGGAAAGGGAAAAGGCTGACTTATAAGTCTGGCGATAGAGGCTGTTGACTTTGTCTTCCTCGGTACGTGAAAGGTAGAGGTACGGAAGAGAATAAATGAAGCGGCTGAGAACAAAGGCCTGGACTAGGCGGTGGAGGTCGCGTTCGCACATGCCGAGGTAGTGGCACATGCCGAGGTGGTGGTGGAAAGTGTGGTTATAGTGTTTGTGAGTCGAGTGACGAGGGTGGTGTGCTTGCCATTGAACTGAACAAAGGATGCGGAGCGTAGAGACGAGAGGAAACGGTGTGCCGTCAAGGTAGACGGTCAGTGGGGAAGGCGACAGGGGGGCCATCCGCCCAGGCCGAAGGAGCAAAAGCTCCGATTTGGTCGGGGAGCAGCTCAACCCGATGGCCCGGGCGTGAGTCGCAACCGCGTCCACACCTGACTGTAGAGTGGTCTCCATGTCGCCAAGATTGCCGGTGGTCACCCAGAGGGTGATGTCATCGGCGTCGAAAGCAAGACAGAGCTGGGATAGCTCGTAGAGCATGTGCCAGCGGGAAGGGGGTGATGTTGAACAGAAGAGGGGACAAGAGAGAGCCTTGGGGGGTACCCTTGTTGCCAAGGGAGAAGGAAGGAGAAGAAAGTGGGCCGTATGAGATTTCGGCTGTGCGGAGCGCGACGAACGCGGTGACGTAAGCATGGACATCTCCCTCCGTGTCGGGGTCCGACATGGAGGGAGGAGAGAGCGTCCAGGGTGGCGGTGTGGTGCACGTTGTCGAATGCTTTAGTAAGGTCCAGTGCCAGGATAGCTCGAGTGCATTTGTGGTGGGAGGGGTGCAGGACATCCTCGGAAAGTTGGAGCATGACATCTTGTGCGGACAGCTGGGGACGAAAATCGAACATGGAGTCCGGATTTAAGCCATGATCATCCGAATAGGTCTGGAGGCGGGCCAGGATAACAAGCTCGAACAGCTTGCCGAGACAGGAGGTGAGAAAGATGGGGCGGAGGTGTTCAAGCGCAGTAGGTTTGCGGGGTTTGGGGATGAATGAGACACGTGCATGTGTCCAGGAGGATGGAAGAGTGCCAGCCTGCCAATGTGTATTGAGGAGATCAGTAAGGGCTTCGAGGGAGGGCGTATCTAGGTTGTGGAGTGCCTTGTTAGTGATGAGGTTCGCCCCCGGAGCCGAGGTGGTACAGAGTGTGAGTAGCGCCGCCCGAACCTCGCCCACGGAAACGTCCGCCTCAAGATCAGGGTTTGGGGAGCCGGAGTAGGTGGGAAGCGGAGTACGTAGGTCGGTGCAAAGGTAGTGGTCCCGGACGGCCGCCAGGAAGTCAGTATCGGTGAGTGGGGAGGAATGAAGGAGATGGGAAATATCCTTGCGCTGGGAAACTTTAGGGAGTGTAGGATCTAGCAGCACCCTGAGAAGCGACCACGTGTCGCGGAGACCCAGGTTGCCTGCCATGCGGTCGCAGGTCTGGCCCCACTGTTGTCTAACGAGAGAGGCGCAGTGCTCCTCCATGTCTAACGCGAGTCGGGCGAAACGGAGGCGCAGGCGGCGATTGTATTTCTGAGCCTACCACCGGCGGTGGACAGCGTGATAGGCCTCCCAAAGGTGCAGCAGACGGCTCTCTGCCGTAGTGGAGTGTGGTGCTGTAGGGAGTGTGGATGTGGCAGTGTGGACGTCCGCCAAAAGGGTCTCGGTCCAGGCAGAGAGATCGGTGATGGGAACAGAGGAGGAAGTAGAGAGACGAGTGGAGCGAAAGCGGTCCCAATCGACTATCCGGGTCAGACGAGCAGAGGCGCGAGCAAGGGAGGGGAGTGGGAAAGTTGTGCAGAGGACGTAGTGATCGCTGCCGAGGAAGACCCCTGTGTTTGTCCAGGTCGGATTGGCGGCATCTTTGGCGAGGGTAAGGTCCGGATTGGTGTCTCGCCGAACACTAGATCCGATCCTGGTGGGGCAAGCGATGTCATTAAGGACCGAAAGGCACTCGTTGTGAATGAAAGTCCAGAGTGAGTGGCCTTTGCGAGTGTTCTGGGGGTAGCCCCAGCTGATATGTGGGGCACTGAAGTCGCCAAGAACGACCAGGGCGTTGCGGCCAGCGCAGGACAGCGCTCTGTGGAGGACGAGGAGGATAGAAGCTGAAGGGGCTGTGGGAGGACTGTACACATTGAGAACAAAGAGGCTTGTCTCAGTGCGACGGCGAGGAAGGATTTCAAGGAGGAGATAGGCACAGTCCGAAACGTCCAACTGGTGCTGCACGGCAGCAAGGTTGCCCTGCACCAGTGTGGCAACGTTTGGGTGGACCCCAGAAGAAGGATGGAAGGAGGTGTAGTCGCGGGAGTTAGGGGTTCCTGGTGTGCTAGGACGGAGGAGAGAGTATCGGGAGGGATGCTCTGGAGGTGAAGCTCCAGGGTGTTCCGCTTGCTGCGGAACCCCCGACAGTTCCACTGCCAGAAATTAAGGCGCGTGGGGTGTCTGGCCATGATAGATGGCGGAGTCCCCAGACAGAGTTGGGGTAGGTGCCGGGGTGAGTTGGGCAGGGAGCGACAGCTGTGCGACGGTGGCCTCAGTCGCGCTTTGGCGGGTCTCTAAGGCCGCGACCCTGGTGTCTAGGGCAGTAACGTGTGATTCGATGGCGGCCACACGGGTGTCGATACTGGCGACGCGCTCCTCAAGTCGCGCAAAGCGGGCCATGACGCGCTGCTCAAACGCCTCCAAGAAGGAGATTGTTTGGCGACTCACGTTACGCTCGGGCGTGACGGGGTCGGAGGAAGTGATCGGCGTTTGAGCGGGGGGCTGCGGTTGGGCGAGGAGGCGCGCGAAGATGCAGCCGAGGATGCCGTATTCATCGGCTCCACAGCTAGCGCCGGTGGCTGTGGAGGTGCGGGAGCTGGGGAAGTAGGAGGAGGGGCGGGGGAGGACAGACGCACTAGCGCGGCCTGCAGCTGGAGCGACAGCTCCTAAATTTGGGCTGGGCAGCGATAGTGGCCTCGAGGGCCACGGTTCGGGGGTCCGACGTGTGAGGCTGCGGTTTCCAGCTTACCGGTGATGTGGTGGTGGTGGCGGGGGCGTTGGACGCCTCGGACCTAGGCAGAGGCGAGAAGGAGACGGAGCGGTGGCGGCTGGCAGACTGGGCACCACGGGAGACAGAGTGGCGGCGGGGGCGGGAAGGCCGGGAGGTCTTCAGGATGGGCACGGTGGGTGGCGCTGGTGGGAGAGGCTGGTGCTTGGAAGTGGCCGGTGACGATGGCGGGCCATTCCGGTTGAACCGGAGCCCGCACGGGCGCGAGCCCGTGACGTGGGCTCTCTTGCACAGGATGCAGCAGGGGACGCAGGTCGGGGGCTCGACTGGCTTGTGGGCCTGGCCGCAGCGGTGACAGAGGGCGGACTTGGGTTTGGTGCAGACATCCGCTCGGTGGCCAGGAGCCCAGCAGTTCGTGCAGGCCTCGGCTCTCGGGGGGAACGGGTGGCAGCGGTAGACCCCGCAGTTGAAGACGATGGTGTGGGGAGGGTACAAGCACCGAGGAAGGTGATAAGGATTGATTGGGAGCGCCCCATCTGGCGTGCGTCAGCGATAGCGTAGGGGGTGTTCACGTTCATCGATTGGAGGTCTTTGACGATCTCGTCCTGGGTTTGGGAGTCTACTGCGTTGTGTGTGATGCCGCGGAGGGCGTTGTCGGGTGCGGCCATGTTGGCACGCAAGGGGTAAGACATGGCACCCAGGCGGAGTTCCGAGACCCGGAGGTAGAGGCGAGAGCGTGGCTCAGATGGGCTGCTGACAGTAAGGGAGTTGTACGGATTTATCCGTACACGGTCGGCGGTGCGTGTGGTGGTGTAGTAGATGGTGGCATGAGTGTATAGGATTTGGAGCAGGGCTCCGTTAGTGGTTGCGCGGAGGTCAAGCCCTCCTCCCGGTCTGAAGATGATATTGAAGTCATCCGCTGGGAGGCGAGGTAGGGGATCGTGACGACGGAGACTGTTAGTGCAGGGAGTCTTGGGTGATGGCGAGGCAGGCGGTGGCGAGACGATGGACTGGTGGGCCGCCGCTGCACGGTGTGCTTTCACGGCACGGACCCAGCGTGAGTCAGCTTCAAGCTCGGCAGGGCTGATGGAGGTGTCTGCGACTTGATATTCCATGTCGACGTGCGAGCTGTAGGCGGCGAAATCGGGCGGCGTCGACAGCAGGCGTTGCGCGGAACGCAGCTCCCGCGTAGGCAGAGTCCGATTCAAAAAGGCGGTCGGTGGGAAACGGCGAGAAGGCCGCTTCCCATATCCATAGAGCCCAGCGGCCTAATTGACTGCAGCGCACCAAGCCGCCGGCGTTAATACCTCAACCGCACTTCCGGTTTCGGTTTTGTGTGGCCGCTTCCCATACAACTCCCGACGATAGCGGCCCGGGCAAGGGCGGTCGGTGAAGGTCGCGTCGTCTCGGTGGTTGCGGAGCGCGCCGACTACAGGTGCGTTCACTTCGGCTGACGGATTGGAACTCCGCCACTAGCAGATCGTCTCCCAGTATTGAGGCGGGGTGTAAAGGCATGTGTAAGTTATAGAGATTCTGTAAAAGCTTCCGTCTCTGTGTTTCAGTATGTGGACATGTCATAATAATGCGCATTACTGTAAGTGGTTCATGGCACTTCTCGCAAGTTGGCGGGTTTTTTTGTTTTGAAGTAGAAAATTGAGTGTCAGGTGTGTGCCCAATTCAGAGTCTACATAGGCTCACCTCGTAGAAGCGTTACTGGTGACTGCACGACTTCCACTCGCCAAGCAGGGGTTTTATTGTGTGTAACTTGTTATTTATGCAAGACTTTAATGCCAGGGCCTTACAAATCGCTCGGATACTGTCTCTTTGCGGAAGTGTTGTTTGCGTTATGCATTCGTGTGCTGCCATGAACGCGCATCTATCTGCTGTTTCATTCCCTGGTATCCAAACATAGCTTGGGACCCAGCAGAATCATATGGTTCTTCCGCATTTATTATAGGCCACCATGTTTGGGATATCGCCAAGCAGGGGTTCAGACGCGGAGTTAAGGTTTAGAGCTTTGAGTGAGCTCAACGGATCGGTATATGTGATAACATTCATTTGCTTGTCGGTGGTAATTTTATTACTTCCGTCCATGTCGCATAAACTTCGGCGGTAAAGACTGAGGAAAAATTAGTTATCCGAATGCTATTTTCTAAATTTTTTGTTATGACTCCTACACCTACATATTCTTGTGTTTTAGAGCCGTCAATGTAAAATTCCAGCTAATCTTTATATTTTTCTTGAATAGCTCAGTACTCTTGTATTATGTGTTCTTGTGGAATGCCTTTCTTCTTTAGATGTGTTATTGTCCAGTCACATAGCTATGGAAAGTTGCACCATGGGGACAATCTTGGTGGCCTTTCAACAACCTGCAGGATCTCATGAGGAACATCATAAGTCTGACAATATTCTTCGTGTCGTAAGATAAGTGACCGAAACATGTTCGATTTGTCTGTGTAGTGCAACCATGATTTGCACTGTGTAACGATGCTATAGCATATATGTTGTGGTGAAGACTGAATTCTCAGTACATAGGAAAGTGTAAGTAGTGCTCTGCGGTGCTGTAAGAAAGGCTCAATGCAGTCAACATATAAACTTTGGACAAGCGATCTTCTGTAGGCACCGCTCGCCAGTTGTAGGCCGAGATTATGAAAACTGGATCATGTCGCTTGATGTATGACTGCCTAGCTGCACCATAAGCTACGCTACCGTAGTCGAGGATGCTACGTACAAGGAACGGTATATATGTAGTAGACAAGTTCAGTCAGATCCCCAGTGCTTGTGCGATAACACCTTGAGGATATTTAAAGCTTTATTTGCTTTAATTTTAGTTTTGTTAATGTGGGCCAGGAAGTTCAGCTTTGTGTCAAAAGTTACGCCTAAAAATTTGTGGTCTTTGACCGGCAACGTTGTACCATCTAATGTGAGAACTGGATTGCAGTGTAACCCTCGCTTCTGGGAGAAGAGAACTGTAACAGTTTTGTATGTTGAAAAACGGACTTCATTTTTGTCAGCCCAGTGTGTCAGATTATTTTTATTTGTAGTTGTCTTTCGCAAGTGGGTAGATTTGAGGCCCGGCAAGCCACTTGCAAGTCGTCGACATATACTGAGTGCATAACAGAGGATGGGATGATCTTATTAAGAGTTCATTTTGACTATGAAGAGTGTCCTGCTCAGAATGCAACCCTGTGCAACGCCTTGACTTGGTCAGTGACCGCAATTTCTTCATCATCATGTTACCTGACCTGACGAACTTTCGTCGAACTCTTGACGTCATCGCCATTTTCCTGTGTAAATGTGCGTGAAAGTATTGTGCCGAGACGCACCTGAAATATTCTCTTGGCCATAGAATCAGATAGACGGTTTAGCATTCTGCCACGAACTCCCAAGTCAGCCAGGTCTCTTAAAATTCCATACCACCACGTGGTATCATACGCTTTTTCTAAATAGAGGAAAACTGCGAGACAGTGTTGTTTGTGTAGAAACGCGTTACGTATTTCACGTTCTAGTCGTACGAGGTGATCAGTTGTCGAGCAGCCCTTTCTGTATCCGCACTGGTGCATGTCTATCAGGCTTCTTGATTCAAGGATGACTGTGAGGCTTATGTTTATGATACTCTCGTAGGATTTGGCTAGACAACTCGTTAGTGCAATGTACCTGTAGCTGCTTGGGGATGTTTCTGGCTTACCTCATTTCAAAGAAGGCACTACTACTGCATTTTTCCAATCTGTAGGCATTACTCCAGATTCCCATATCTTGTTGAAAATATTAAGAAGTGTTTCTACTGATGCTTGGGACAGGTGTGCCAGCATTGTGTAGTGGGCACGGTCAAGACCTGTTGCCGTTTTTTTTTACCGGCAGATAGAACTCTGTTCAATTCTTGCATTATGACGACGTTATTATAAGGTTCATTTGAAGCGCCAGTAATGGACAGTCTCTTTCTCTGCCGACTCTATATATTTAAAGAATGCAGAGTACTTTGCTGAGCTGGAGACGTTGTAAAAGTGTTCACCTTATAAACTGACCTGGTCCTGTAGTGTTGTTTGTGTGCCTGGACATGTAAGTGTATGATGTGTACTCTCCTGTGAATTTCCTCACCTGGTGCCACATTCGTTTTGATTTGACTGTACTATTGATTGAAGATATGTATTTTTGCCATGATGATTTCTCCGCCTTTCTTCTAATAAATCGTGCTTTGGCTTTGGTCTGTTCGAAATTTAAAAGGTTGCTATAATTCGGGTAACTCCGTAAGATTCCCCAGACCTTATTTCGTTTTTTTGGCTTCGGTACACTCGTTTGTCTACCAAGGATTTAGCTTTTTGCGCACAATACCGGATAACTGGGGTGCTGCCTTTTCTGCCGCTGAGATTATGACCTCAGTTATTTTTTTAAGTTCGTCAATGCTTAGTTCTAACGAGAAGACAACTTCCAGTTTCGCGTTCTTCATAAAAACCGGCCAGTCAGCGAGCTGCAATTTCCACCATCGTGGCCTAGTGACTAAAGTTGGTGGTGATGATAAAAGTTTGATGACTGCGGGCAAGTGATCACTACCATATGACCTGTTGAGGGCTTTCCATTTAAGATCATTAAAAAGAGATGGTGAGCGAAAAGCTAAATCTAAACAGTAAGTCTGAACTGAAGGGCGGTGCACCTGAAGTTAAAAGGCAGAAATCATTACACAGAATAAAATCTTCAACCAGCTGCCATCTTTAGTTACTTTTGACATTGCCCCAAAGAGTAGAGTGAACATTAAAATCTCATAATAAAACAAATGGCTCCGGTAATTAGCTTGGTAAATTTTTTGAGTGTTTAGTAGTAAAATGGGTGTGGGTTGGAATATACAGTGAACAAATGGTGATGGTTTTGTGAGCTAGAATGGTAACAGCAACGGCTTCCATGTGACTGTTAATGAGAACTTCTCTAGTTGCAATACCACCCTGCAGAACAATGGCTGCACCACCCGAAATCTGGTTTGTCTGAGTACGATCGCGCCGTACAACAGTGAAACCTTTTAAAATATGTTTGTGCTTTTCGCCTAGGTTTGTTTCCTCTAAACATAAGGGCACAAGAGAGACATTAAATAGCAGGTCTTTGATGTCACCTATGTTATGTAAGAGACCTCTACAATTCCAGTGGATAATAAAAGTCATTATTGAATAGGAGATAAGAAAGATGTTAGGTGACATAGATCTAAACAAGTCTGATACAAAGGAACGACAACCATTAGGTTATCGTTTTCCTATTTGGAGTGGTTATTGGGACCCTGTCCCTCTTTCCACGCTCGAGAGACCGCTTGTCCTTGGGCGTCGATGACCCCGGGGTTCTTATGTCGACCTTCCATCGCTCTCTCTGAAGCGCTGGAGGACCGAGAGTTGGGCGCCGAAGCACATGTCTCGGGCCTTGGGGTTCGTTTGATTTTAGGGCCCTGCGGAACTGGTGTTTGCAGACCCTTCGAAGAGGATGGAGCACCACTAGTTAATTCCTCCACGGGGGCGGGAGGGGTCACTACGGGACCACTGTGCCTGTGCTCGGTGGACTCCTGAGGCCTCTGACGCTGCCCCCATCTTCATCACATCGGCATAACTACGTCTCGAAAGGTATGATAGTCGCTTTCTGGCTTCAGCTTGTATTTAGTGTTCTGTGAGGTGAAATTGTCACGTCGCCAATGCTAGTAAGTTCCGAGAGCTGTTGCTCTTGATCTTTGTCATTTAGTTCTAGGACGAGGTCCCCCCTAGACATTTTTGAGGCTTTGTATGGCTGCCCGATCATGTCTATGAGGCACTTGGCCACCAAGAATGGGGAGAGCTTCCTTACTGGTATGTTGTTTTCACTGTGGACTACATAGTACTTGGGAAATGATGGGGCGTTGCTCCGTAAGGAGAAATGGAACGGTGCTTAGGTGCGGCATCTTTTCAGACTCCGATCCTAGACGACAGAAGTTTTCGCTGCCATAAGAAAATGTGTTTGTTCGGCCACCGCGCCGACCGCCCACCACGGAGCCCAACGAGAAGACGCGGCAGAGCTTGTGTACAAGCCCCCACGAGGCCAGCCGTGCGCCGTCACTATAACCGAATATGGTGTACCCAAGGTAGGAGAGCCACACCAGGTTAGCCCTTGCCGCCAAGGTGAAAGGAAGTAAATGGAAGAGAGAAGATAGGAAAGGTCAAAAGTGAAAGAGAAAGATGAAGATTTCAGGAGAGAGAGACAGGAAAAGGCGACTGCCGATTTCCCCCGGGTGGGTCAGTCCGTGGGTGCCGCCTAGGTGAAGCAGAGGCCAAAGAGGTGTGTTGCCTCTGCCGGGGGGCCTAAAAGGACCGAACACCCGGCATCGGCTCGACCCCCTGGATCCCCCTTTCCCCGAACACGGCTAAGCCGCGCACGGCTACACGCGGGACGGTCCAACCCTCGTGTGCTCGGGAACATGCTGTCGCAACGCACCAAACACCTGCTGACGCCCCTGCGGGTGCGGCGCATACTCTGATGAACGAGAGAATAAGAGACAACCGTCGAAGGGTTCCATGTTAGGCTAAGTTGACAGCAAGAAGCATGGGAAAGAAGGGCGTAGTACTCGCGTTTCTTTGTAGCAATTTGTTCAACGCGCTGCTGCGAAGGTTCCGTTATTGTGCGAAGTCACGATGACATAAAACACCAGTCACTAATATTTGGCGGCAAAGTGCAACATTGTTCGTGGGCTGAAGGTGACACAATAGTCTGGATTTGTCTGCTGGCACTGGTACCACCAGGCAAAAGGCTGTCAGATAAAGCGAACATGTGCAGACGGTGGTTTCGTTAGAGCATTCTGCAATGCCCCTCACCTTGCGGGCCATAAATATGCTCTTCTAAGCTCGCTCCCCTTTTCCTTCTCAATCATTTCAGAATTTCCCTCCCCCAAAGATAAGTGCAATCTGCATGGCATGTCGAAAAACGATCTTTCCTAGCATCCTTCCAGTGAACAATGTATCAAAAGGTTAAAAAGTTCTTGCACAAATAAACTTGTAAATAATATTGTTCTTAGACGTTATTATTTTTCTGGAAGTCTGCGCATGAGTGCTTACAAAACGTTCTCAGTTCTCAGCCTTCTGCGCACAACAGTGTGGCAGATTCAATTCTAGGCATGTCACCAGCGATTAAAAGAAAGACAACGCTTTGGAATGTCAACCGAGGTCGCCACTATAATTTAGCTACTTTCACCTGAATGAGAAAAAAATGCAATTAAAAATTGGGCAGATATAACGCACATCCTGAAATCAAAAGCAATTATTCACAGGCTATGAATATGCTCCACTCGTTCCTGCTGGCGCGTATGCATGTGCTTTCGTGCACCGGTGCAACGCAATGGGACACACGGGGAGGTCATCCGAAAGACCTAGTTGGTGTTCGCACGGTGTAAGTGTACGTACGACTGTGACCTGATGGCTAGAGCATCGGGCTGTTTGGCTGGGGGACCGAGGTTCGATCCTACCATCGGGCACGTAATTCATTTTTTTTAGAGCGCAGCTCTTTGGCGTCCGTTCCTGGGTTTCGCGTCGTCGTCGGCGTTGTCGTCGGCCTCGTAACCAGCTCCGCCCCCCTTTCATCCCCCCAGCGCTAGCAGCGACCGACTGATACCGCTGGATGCCGCTGACGCCGCTAGAGAGTCAAGATAACGTGACTGCATAGAACACCGTCGCCGCCATGCAGAAAGAGGAGGAAAGGGTCCCCCCCCCCTGTTCTTGTGTGGCGGATAGGGTGCTCTTCAGTTGCCGACGCGCCGGTTATTTCACGTAGGCCCCGGCACGTCGACGAATACGTGACCACCTTCCCACGGCTAGACCTGGTTCTTAGCGCTGCGGAAGCGAGGGTATCATATTGTTTGTGTCGGCATCGGCGGCGTTGTCCCTGAAACCAACTCCGCAGCTGGGGTTGACTCACTATCGGCGTCAGCGGCATCAGTCAGTCGCTGCTATCTCTTCCCTCCTCCCTTTATCGTGTTGTCCGCTTGCTGCGCGCGCTTCTGCCCCCATCGTTTGCCGCTGGGTGTACACGCCGCCCCCCTCCCCCCTCTTCCTGCGAGTCTCCGGTTGTCAAAGCGCCGGCTCGAACTTAATTCCTTTCTTCGCTCCTCCTCCAATGCAACCCCTGTGCGGTGGCAATCAGAGAGCCAGATCGGTGGCGGCGGATCTGTATATGTGCACCGCCCGAGCCGAAATTGCCGCTGCCGTTCGCCCTGTGCGGTGGCAATCAGAGAGCCAGATCGGTGGCGGCGGATCTGTATATGTGCACCGCCCGAGCCGAAATTGCCGCTGCCGTTCGCCACTGCGAAATTATCTGCCAGTTCTTTCTGAGCCATGAGCGAGACGACCGATGGAAGTCCTCCGTCTGCTGCTGCTGCTGCTGCTGCTGCTGCTGCTGCTGCTAAACGAGCTGCCAGAGCAGAGGCCCAGCGCCGTCGCCGTCAGAATCCAGAGGTGCGTGCCGCCGAAGCAGAAGCTTACCGTCGCCGCCGTCGAGATGATCCAGGAGTACGGGAAATATAAAAAAAAAATTCTGTGATAGCGCATACATGTGTTGCTCGATTTCTTTGCCTCAGTCTATCGAAAAGGTGAAACAGCTTATTTGCTGCGCTCAAATTTCGCATTAGGAAGTAACGTAATCGTCGGTAATTTTTTTCGGTGGACTATTCAGGGCTATTCAGCAAGACAAGCAGCAGCACCCACCAGTCACGGTCAGGAAAGTATAGGAGGCTTCGCAAAGTAACATTCGCTTTATAGAAATATACATCGCTAAATTCTGGCCACTGTTGCTAAGGGAATAAGCTATGATCGCCAGTATCGCATGCAGGAAAGCATCTCGCTCATGACAGGTCCTTTATTGATCGATGGCTGTCTGTGGATATTATGGACACTTAAGCTGCGTCAATCTGTTTGTTGTGACAACTTCAGTACTTATTTTTGATCATTGTAACCAGCCCGGCCTAATCCTGAAACATGCCCTTCCGTATGTCCCCACAGTACACGATCTACAGAAACCGTCAGCATGCCACTATAATTTGTCTATAGAAAACATTCGAAATAATTGGTCCCACTGGTCTAGTGGCGTACTAACGCGAAAGGTAAGGCAGCAGAAAGAAATATAGAATTGCTGCTGATGCATTAATAAATACTGGCCACGATGCATCCACCGATATATCTGTACCTATTCTGCCATTGTTACCCTAGTGCGAACGCTGGCTGCTTAACGATTTAGAGAATGAGTGACCAAACCAAGCCTTGTGACTGTTTGCTCACGTGTTTGTCCAAGGCGTGTCGTCGTCCTTGAGCCCGTCGCTCTTGAACCGGACGGGGAACTTCAGGTTCCGGCCTCGGCTTGAACGCAACACCGGCATGGCGGGTCGATGCTTGCTTTTCTTTTTGCGCTGCTTGGACTGCGGTGCATCCGGTTCGGCCGCAGATGGGCCGGGTGCATCGGGAGTGGCCTCATCCGGCGGTATGTCAAAGGAGAAGTCAAGTAGCTCGACTGGAAGATCGAATACCAGATCGTCTACACTGTCTGGTGTCACAGAGGCTGTTGCGGTGCTGGGCACACTGCTGAGGTGGGCCATCGCTTCGCCAGATCTGCAAAAGCCGGCCCGCCACCCACACTATCATCAGCCGCAGCAACAGATTACTTGTCCCCTCAATGACAATGACAGCTCCTAGCAATCTCCAGTTACCCCTGTTTTGAGCAAGCGCGCTACATCCTATGCCTGCGAACATCCTGGTCACATCACGTCACCGACTTCTGTGTCAGCCTCGACAGCATTCTTTTTTGGCGGCCACTGCGTTGCATTAATAGACAAACTGCCAAGTCCCCTATGCATAGACAACACTACAAGTTCTGTAGACGTGCACAACGCAACAAAACAAAATAAAAGATACATTATCCGGTTGTGCTGTTGTATTCGTTACAGATGGCACATGGGAAGGTGCAAGAGGAAGTGGTCAGCAAGCTCATTAACATGTCTGTTTAACATGTTACGAACGCTGACGCAAACAGACAATAAAGCCAGGGAAAGCATGGGTAAAATTAACCTATATTTAATTGGAATGCAGAAATAATAAGGCAAACGGAAATTAAACGAGAACTTGTCATGTACATATCCCACATTACGCTTGCAGTGCTTTACTAATAAAGCTACCACGGCAGCTCTTCTCCCATCAACTTGTTCATTTGTGTATGGGCACAATATAAGTATGGGAGTATTAGCCTAGCTGCAGCGTCACACGCAGCCATGAGCGCAACTGTAGAACATCCTCTAAACCGCAGCCATCATGTAATATTGGGGGGAAAGTTGAGTTGACGGCAGCACAGATGCCACAGAGTAGCTTAATCATAGAGCACAGCTTGCGTAAGCAAGGTGTGTTCGTCTCTCAAAAGCGGCTACTTGGCTTACCCTGCATTTTCTTGTTCCTATTTCTACATTTCTATTTTTGGGGCAGTTAATTACCACTATATGATTTTCCTGACATCCTTGCCTCTTGTCGTCATATGGTTAATAACATGGTTCTTATGGTTCTTATTCTTGTTCACTGTTTAACATCCGTGCTATATGTATTTAATAGCCCGACATTGAGGCACTGTGTTAAAGCTACGTCACGGTGTTAAAGGTAAGAAACGACTTAAGTGTCGTCAGGGTATATGAGTTCGTTTGTGCACGAACAATAAACACGATGTAATTCAAGTACGCAAGATTATTCGCAAGCACAGCGTGTAACACATTAAAAACCGAAACATATAGCGAGCCTAGAGATCGTATAGAACGAATAAGGGTAGTACATTTAAGATCGTAAACAGTTTCTTAGGGTCCTGTAGCAATGGCACGGACACTGAAAGGCGGGGTGAAGTATGGACGGCTACAGACGTCGATGGGGCAGCACCAAGATGTCACTGAGCAACCCGGAACAATCCACGCCATGACGACAGCTGTGGCGATGACGCCGGTGGAACGCAAGCCGGAAGCCCTACTGGTGTTCGCCAGCCGGAGCTTGGGCACAGCGCTGGAGACGCTGGGTTCACGCTGGGTTCATCTGCACACTAGGGAAAATAACACCCTTCTATATCGAAACACCATTTCTGCATCCCTACTTTTTCTTATAATTTCGAAAAGCAGCAAATCAGCCTTAGGGGATCCTCTCGTTATTTTCAAGTTGCTAAAAGGGTATATTGTGCCAAACATACACCTTACAGAATTTATGGGCGCAATGGCACATCACCATCCTCACTTACTAGAGTCTGGGTCTGAAGCGCTCCCGTTAAGCTAAGCGTCCCGTTCCGCCAGTTCTTTCTGCTCGTTAGCTCTGGTATAAATGCTGTACAAACCTGCAGAAAGGTCGAAGACACCTACCCGCCGTCCAGGTCGCCTGTTTTACGCGCGGCTCAGAACCTTATTGTTCTGGCAGCACGTCTTCCCACTCTTAGTATTTGCCCGGGAGCGAAAGTGTCGGCCTATATGCAAGCGATGGACAGAAGACGGTCGCTCAAAAGATGGCCAGAGGTAGGCAGACACGACAATAAGCGGACGGGTGTATCTTCGCGCGTACGCAACTCGGGGCTTCCCGGTAAGCGCTGAAATCTTTTTTTTTTCCTTTTAAAGCGAAAGCTTTACTTGCCGCGAACTTGCGATTTCGCCGTGGTGGTGCTTCAAGGAGGCATATGACGTCACAACGCGCGCCTCGCCGCGGATATTTCTCTCTCTCTCTCTCTCTCGCACCCTAGTCACTACTGCGCATGCGCCACTACTCCGCAGCACTACTGCGCAGCACCGAGCCACAGGTGTTCCGCCGCCGCCGTGTGGTATGGCGTCACACCGCGTTCCTCGCCGCTGCGCTCGCCTCCGCTCGCTTCGCCAGCTGCGTCGCATGTCTGATAGAATGTCGGGGGATTGAAAAGGAGAGATCGCTTGCGCCGCCGCTACAGTTGAGGAACGCGGATTCACCTCAACAGGCCTTCCTCTCAAAAAGCCCTGTTGCTGCAGCAAGATATTCAGACATGTGAGAAGAGATACAATTGTGGACAATAGTTCCGAAGATGTGTGAAACCATACAAAAAAGAAATTGGTCGATAATTCGACGCGAGGAGGAGGAGGAGAAACTTTATTATTGCAGAAACTGTTGCGCGGTTTATTCCTGGGTGGTTCCCTCTGACAGGGCTCCACTGGCGATCGCGGCTAGCCGGGCCTGGTCGAGGGTCGCCAGTTGGCTTCCCAGGTCCAGTTCGGAGAGTCTCGCCTCCCAAGACTACGTAGTGAGTGTGTGTGTTGTGACTCGTGGCGAAATTGCGTCGCCCGGACGGTCGGTGCATTCGTGTGTTATGTGCGCGAGTGTCGCTGTGTGGTTGCTACACCAGGGACATGTTCGGGACGTATAACTGTCTGGGTAGATTGCGTGTAGACGAGACAAGTGTGGGTATGTGATAGTTTGCAGGCGGCGCCAGTCCCTTGCCTGGAGTTTATTGAGAGCTTTGTGTGGGGGAGCGTATTGCGTTCTTCCGAGACGTTGGTCCTGTAGTATTTGTTGACCTGTCGTTAATAACTCGTGTGTCGCTCGTCGGTCTGTCGGGGGCTGAAGAGCGGTGTGGTCTGCCGCTCGGCTAGTGAGACCTCGAGCTGCGCAGTCCGCCTCTTCGTTGCCCCGCAGGCCTTCGTGCCCGGGGCACCAGACGATACCATGGGTCCATTGTAGTGTGCGACCCAGGATTCGAATGGCTTGTATAGGGAGTGTTCCATTCAGGTATAAACGACAAGCCGCTTGTGAGTCAGTAAGGACACGGGCAGACCTTCCCTTGTTCTCGGCGTCGCGAAGTGCGAGAGCGATTGCTGCTGCTTCTGCTGCTGCGCTGCATGTGGCGCGGATGGAGGCTGAGGCTACCAGGTTCCCCTGATTGACAACGGCGATGGTGTATTTGAGCCCGCAACGTGGCGACGAGGGATACGGGCTAGCGTCCGTGTAGTACGTATCCGGGTCTCTGAAACAACGTTTGTGCAACATGCGGGCACGCGCTGCTCTTCTCTCCTGATTGTGGGTGGGGTGCATGTTCTTGGGGATAGGGTCTACTACAATGTTCTCTCTAATGTGGTTAGGCAAGAGTTGTGTTTCTTCTTTGCAGTACTGAGGTGTCAGCGTGTACCCTAGCCGTTGAAGAAGGTGTCTTCCCTGTTGAGTCTTGTTGAGGCGCTCCCTCTGCGCTATGAGCGTGGCACTTGCTAGCTCCTCAAAGGTGTTGTATACGCCTAGCGCTAGTAATTTCTTTGTGCTTGTGCTTGACGGTAGCTGTAAGACCGTTTTGTACGCGGTTCTTATAAGAGTGTCCATGCGTTCTGTCTCGCTTTTGCGCTTGACTTGATACGGTAGCGCGTACGTGACACGGCTGACGACGAGGGCTTGTACCAGTCTTAAGGTTTCGTCCTCTGTGAAACCATCTTTGCTGCGCGCTACTCTGGCGATGAGTGATGCGGTGCTTCTTATAACGTGATTTAATTTCTCTGAGGCTAGCTTTATGCCGTTGTTCTCCTGGATGTGCATACCTAGTATGCGTGCGGTCGGGACGCGCTTTATAGGTTGCCCGGCAATCTCGAGATGTATTGGCGGGGCTCGATGTTCCTTAGTTTGCTTAGGCCGGAGTTGAAGGTACTCCGACTTGTGTGGGGCACACCTCATTCCTGCTGTGGTTAGGTATGACTCGATGTATCCGATAGCTGCGAGTAACGTGTTTTCTCTGTCGCCGTATGAACCCTTGGTTGCCCATAGAGTGATATCGTCGGCATAGAAGGCACATCCGAGTTTTGGGATGTTTTCCAGTTGTAAAGCAAGTTTTCGAAGTCCGATGTTGAAGAGGAAAGGAGATAATATTGACCCTTGCGGAGTACGCTTCTGCGGTAGATCATATATGTCCGATTGTACGCCTGCTATGCCGATGCGAGCTTTGCGGTGCCTGAGAAAAGCCACGACATAATGGCATACTCGCTCTCCGCATCCTATGGCGGCGAGGCCATCTAGGATGGTTTCGTGTGCTATATTATCTAATGCTTTTTCTACGTCGAGGGCTAGGAGTATGTTGTTGTTGCTGCCCGGTTGTGGGTTGAGGACCTCTTCCTTGAGGAGGAGGAAGACATCCTGTGATGACACGCCTTTCCGAAATCCGTACATGCAATTGGGGTGTAGACCATGTTCTTCCATGTGTTGTTCCATTCGAGTGAGTACAATTCGTTCGAGAAGCTTGCCTAGGCAAGACGTAAGCGAGATCGGTCGTAATTGATCGAGCCTGCGCGGTTTTCCAGGTTTGGGTATAAGGACTATGTGAGCTGTAGTCCATTCCTCGGGTAATGTGCCGCCCGGTGCCCATATTTCTTCGTTCAGCTGCTTTGTAAGGGCTCGCAGGGTTTCATCGCTTAGGTTTCTCAAGATGGCGTTGGTGATTCCGTCGGGACCCGGTGCCGTGTTTTTCTTGAAGCTCTGTGCTGCCGCGTATACCTCCGCATACGTGATGGGTGCATCAAGTATCTCGTTCGGAGCTCCCGGATATTGAGGGTATGGTTTCGGATGCCCGGTCCGGATTCCCGTGTACGTTTGCTGGAGTTCCTGTATGAGTTCATCCTCGGTTCCCGGATATTCGCCAACGAGTTTTTGTAGGGTTGTGTTTGTTTCTGTTTTGGTATTTGAAGGATCGATGATGCTGCGGAGTATGTTCCATGTCTTTTTGGTGCTTAGCGTGCCTTTAAGCGAATCGCAGAACGTGCGCCAATTGTCCCTGTGAACCTTCAGGGCATAATCGCTGGCCTGTTTAGTGACGTTTGAAATCCTAAGTCTAAGTTTGCGATTTAGCTTCTGTTTTCGCCATCTTCTTGTGAGGCCTCTGCATGCTTCCCATAAGTGTATTAGATGGTTGTCGATTGCCGGCGTGTCGGTATCGGTTTGGTACACTTTAGTGTTGGCGTCATATAGTTCTTGATGCGTTTGGCCCACTCCTTGATCGTGGTTAAGCGGCCTTGATGTTCCGGGAAGGGCAGACTTGTATCTAAATCGAGCTGTTGCCTCTCCCTAAACTTAGGCCAATTTGTAATTTTGGCCTTCCCTAGTGGTCGGCGTAGTTTGGCCGAGGCGCTGGTGATTTCGATAATGTAGTGATCACTACCCAGTGAGTCGTCTAGGACCCTCCAGCTTGTTCCCACGGTATCGTTGGTGATGGTGAGATCAGGGGTCGTGTCCCTGCTGGCACTGTTTCCTATTTGAGTAGGCGTACCTGGTACTGTAATTAGTGTGTATTCGCGGCGCTCTATGGCTTCTAAGAGCTTGGCGCCCTTGGTGTCTGCTTTCGAGTAGCCCCACGTGTTGTGCTTTGCATTGAAATCTCCGGTTATAATTAGGCGATCGCGGTGCTCCAGCATTCCCTGTAGGTGCCGGAACAATGACGCGAAGTCAGCCTTTCTGTCGCGGGGGGGGGGGGGGGGGCACTGTATACGTTGCATACGACTTGTTTAGGGCTTCCCTTCTTGACAGGCCATATCGTGGTGATGATATGTGGGATTTCCTCACCGGGGAGCACTGTGAGGGTTGTTGCCAAATCTTTGCGGACGAGCGTGGCCACCCTACGGTAGCTGGGGTCGTACTGTATTTTATACCCCATAATTGGCTTCGGTTGCTCTCCCGCCTCTTGCAAGCAGATAATATCCGAGGGTACTAGCACCGCCTGTACGTATAGCGAGAGGGATGCGTGCTTGCTTTTAATGTACCTACAGTTCCAAGACCAGATCGTGATGCTTTCGGTTTCTATTTGAGGTTTACGGGCCATGATGGGACTTAGAGGGTATTGTGCTGTCTGTGTCGGAAGTTAGCATGCTACCGTCATCTGTCTGAGAGGGTATTTCGCTACTTTTTCGTTTACGCTTGGGTTCCTTGGTTAGGGATTCGTTAACGTATTTCTTTAATTCTTGGAATTCCTTAAAGAACTGTTGAAATTGTTGCTGTATTTGTTGTATTATTTGTTGTTGTGATTGTTGCAGTGCTTGTTGCATTTGGTCCTGGGTTACCAGGTTGCTCTCAGACGGTGAGTGCGCCTGAGGCTGCTTTGGCTGTGTTGTTTGGGGGGAGGGGAGCAGTTGTGTTTGTAGTGGCGGATGTCCGGTGAGAGTGCTTAGCTGTGGTAATTGAGATTGTGGCGATCGCTCACAGGTCGCAGCGTGTGCCGATTCAAGCATGGCTACTCTTTTCATTAAAGTTTCGATTTTGTGCTCGTAGTGGATTAGACGCTGTTTTTGCTGTCTATTTTCCTCAATGACTCTCTGGTATTCTGGATTTTGTGCGATCGGTGTGGATGTGTTTCGTGGCTTGGGAGAGACGACTTCCGCCCAGCTTACCTCGTGTGAAGGCTTCTGCTTCCTTGCCAGAGGCGACGGGTTCCTTTTGGGTGTCGGTGGTGCCCGATGCTCGCGGCTCGCTGACCGGGAACGGGAGCGGGATTGGGAGCGGGAGCGTTCCTCAGTATTGACCGGCCGGCCGCGAGTGTCCGCCCTGTAGGTCTCTTCTTCGTCTTCCGAGGCGAACCATCGTGGGGCTTTCGACTTCATCGAGGCTGATGATGGTGTGGGTCGGGGTCGAACCGGTTTGAGTCGCTGCTTGCACGAAAGGTCACCGGTTGGGTGAGCCTCCCCGCACGAGGCGCAGTTTGTCTCGCATTTGTGTATAGGTACCTATACCTTGTGTATAGGTAGGACTACAGCTTGAATTTAATTATGGGGTTTTACGTGCCAAAACCACTTTCTGATTATAAGGCACGCCGTAGTGGAGGACTCCGGAAATTTCGACCACCTGGGGTTCTTTAACGTGCACCTAAATCTAAGTACACGGG
The DNA here is from genome assembly GCF_050947875.1 of Dermacentor variabilis. Lineage (NCBI taxonomy): Eukaryota > Metazoa > Arthropoda > Arachnida > Ixodida > Ixodidae > Dermacentor > Dermacentor variabilis. The sequence goes on along the minus strand of NC_134573.1, from coordinate 75,282,149 downwards.
TGTTTTCGCATTCCGCCCCCATCGTAATGCGACCGCCGTGGCCGGGATTCGATCCCGCGACCTCGTGCTCAGCAGCCCAACACCATAGCCACTGAGCAACCACGGCGGGTAGGACTACAGCTTCCTTTCACACCACTGGAAAGACACCAGTGCTTAAGGAGGCATTGAAAATAAAAGCCAACACTGCAGCAAACAAGCGGGCGCAGCCTTTAATAATAAAAGGAAGAATCTCATTGCGCCTAAATCAAATTTGGGTTTCACCTTAATAGCTGCGAGCATGTCAAATTAAGTTACGCTAAACAGAGCTAATTCATTCCAAACATTAGGTACGGCACACGAAAGTGTGACGTTTGAATGGCCGTAAGATGCAACGCCCTCCGTTGGGCCCTTAAGGTGAAAGGAACTGGCAGCATTCCTCTTCACTATGCCATTAACGTGTTATGCGATACAGGTACTACAAGATGGCGTAAGAACGGGCGCCGCATTAATTTGGACCATCGCAGTTTGGTTTGGTTTTCTTCAAGCGCATCACAAGGGTTTTGGCATTGAGTCCTAGTTGGTTTGCGGAGGCTGCAGTCAGGATATGGACATACGACATCGTGCTCACTAGCGCAGAACTTCATAGCCACTGGGACACCACGCGGGGTACCGTGGTAACGCAGGTAACTATAAGGAAGCATTTTACAACTGCGGAAATGCGAGCACCGCCCAGGACACTTACACTACACCTACCATGGTAACACCTACCATGGTAACGCCAGTAACTATAAGGACGCATTCTACAATTGCGGAAATGCGAGCACCGCCCAGGACATCTACACTACGCCTACCATGGTAACACCTACCATGGTAACGCCGGTAACTATAAAAACGCATTTTACAATTGCGGAAATTCGAGCACCGCCAAGGACACCTACACTACACCAGCAATCGTGACCTCGGCTCAACACAGCTTCGAAGCATTAGCCCCGTCAGTGACAGGCAGGGCAAAACACGGGATCTCTGAGCGCGTGGCAAACGGCATTCGTTGGCCCTTTAACGCGGCAAGCGCGTTCTGTCGAGCCATGTTTTCGTTCCTCCCCAGATGGTAACTGCCAAGTGGAGTTGTACGCTTGTAGAGGAAATAAAAGATGTTTACCACCACCACCTCATGACTGACTTGAACAATGCGCGCAAACGAGACACTTGCTTTGCACCTTATAAGCTTCGACTCACAGCGCAAAGAATGTGAACTAAGGGGCTCGGCAGCGTTTTGCTAGCTGGCGTATCGAAGAACGCATGACTTAACAACAACTAAGAAAAAACGTAACACGTTGCACTGATCGAACTAGGACCGCCATTGACGCACATGGTAGGGGGTTACACAAAAAAAAGCTGTAAAATCGCTTCTACGAGGAACGAAAATTTCGGCTTACTTGGAACCGCCGCAGGCTGCGAATGAATCAATGAGCTTGGTACGCTGTCGCTGTTGCGGCAGAGCACTACTCACCAAGCTGCTCAAACGGCGGCATTTGCTCTGCAGGACAACTCGGCCCTCGAAACGCGTGATCAAGTTAGTGCGCATGCCCAGCAAGAGAATTTGCTTGCTGAAACTCTATGGCTTACTGCGTGGACAACGTCACACAGGGGCAGATCATTCAACCTGTTCATTTTTTTTTAATCAGACCTGCTTAGTGAAATTGTATATAGATGCCCCAGGGTTTTATACGAGAGAGAGAGAGAAGGAGATTCTTGATGATGGGAAGGAAAGGTTGGGGTAAAGTGCAGCGCAGTAACTGTCTCTCAGCAGAGGACACCTCAACCGCGCTGCACAGGGGGTAGGGAATGAAAGTAGAGGGAGATCTTATGATGACGAAGGAAAGAATGGCGGTGGGGCAACGGACTATGAAGCGAATTGTTATGGGGAACCAGCGCTGGCAAGGAGACGCTACGCACCCCCCCCCCCCCCCGGTTTGAGTGCCCTACTATAATATGCTGACGCTGTCCGATAGGGACGGCCCGCAAATGCTGCGTCATTTTGAACGATGACAAGCGCATGCCCGTTTCAATGTTCGAGCCCACCGAGAGCGTCAGACCAAGCTCTGTCCGCGTAGCAATGAGTATGCCGGGCCGCACTTGCGCTTTTCCGTTCTAGTCCGTCCGTGCGCATTCAGGCGACGCGCTAGGCACAGGTGCCTCGACAGCCAAGTGTTCGATTTGCTCACGCGAAGTGGAAACATGTCCCGCTAAAAAAAAAGATCAGAGTTTCGAAATAAAGGTGACGCACTCAATACGATAGCAACATGCTAGAATATTAGACGAAGTGGAAGACTCGTAGCTGCAGTGTTAGTAGGAATTGAAGCAAACCTAAGCTGACTACGTAAAAACTAGGTGTTGTGCTAGGGGTCCTCTGTTTAAATCCTGCCATCGGACGATTTCATTCATGTGTATTCATTAAAATCAACGTATCTTTGGGCGACTTTACAACCACTTTTCCATATCGGCTGTTTCAGACTTCCTTCCTGGGCCGATCCCCGAGGTGTGAGCAGTCGCGCCAATAAAATTGCATCATTCTCAGGTTCGAGCTGTTATATTTTCGCACTTTTTATATTTACGTCTTAGAATATTTCAATTGAAAGACATGCCCTGTCGGTGTTTTCTTCCATGAAATTTATTTGTGGGCTGCCATTCTCAAAATTCTGAGGAATAATTTTGTCAAGAATTTAAGGCCTGGTATGAGCAACATTAGTGATAGAGCGGTGTGGCGATATAACCCGCATACACCGCACGTAATATAACACGGCGTGGCATATAGACTACACATACCTAAATATATACGTAACCTCATCGCGACGGCACCACGACGGAAATATTCGCTTCGAGTGTCCATATAAATTCTATCGCAACAAAATTACTCCGGAAGTCATCTCACGATGGCTGTCGACGGTAATTCGAATAGCAGTTGAGCAATATGCCAACACTCTGATTTCGTCCCACTTTGCTATGGCACTCGCTCGTCAAGGTCGTCCATCAGCATGGAGGCACGAAGACGACTGTATGACGCCGATCCAGTGACAATTGAATTACAAAGGAAAGATATTGGTCGAACGACAGAGGCGTGTAACGACGATGGCATGACGACAGTGAGATGTATATTCTTAAATTATGACAATAGGATAACGACGACAATGTGAGGACAATGACATGACGATCGCACGTCCAAGATGGCATGACGGCGACGGTACGACAGAGGATGCATGATAGCGTTTATGCAACGATGACACAAGGACGACGATGGCATGACAACGGCAGTATTATGATGATTGAATGACGACAGCATGATCACGGCAGAATGATGGACAAGGAAAGACGTCGATGGATGGACGAAAGTGGTATAACGACAACGACATTACGCCATGGAATGACCATACTGAAGCGGTGAAACGACAGTGCTACGATTATGGCATGACGACGACGGCAGGAAGAGAGTCACATGTCGAAGTTACAATGATCACTATGGAACGACCGCGTCGGCATCCCGATGACGGTATGACAACGAATGCACGACGACGACGACGACTGCATGAAGACGGTGAAAGGGCAACGATGGCATGACAAGGGCATGAAGACAATGGAATGGCGTTGCGTGACGATGTCTGCATCACGATACCCGTATGACAATGGCGTGACGACGACGACACGAGAGTCGGATAACGAAACTGGAGTGACAACAATGGCACGATCGCGATGCGACAACCGCGCGAATAAGTGGGAATGACGACGATAGCACGAAGACAGCATGACGACAACGGTATGACAAAGGATCCATAATAGCATTTATGCAACGATGACACAATGATGACGATGGCATGACAACGGCGGTATTATGACGATTGAATGACCACAGCATGATTACGATAGAATGATGAACAAGGAATGACGTCGATGAATCGACGAAAGTGATCTGACTATGATGGCGTGACGACAATGGGATGGCGGCATTGAAGTGATAAGAATAGTGTAATGATAGCATGACGACGATGATATGACGACATCGGTACGATGACAACGTCATGATGAGAGTCGGAGTCGAAGTTACAGTTATGACGATGGCATGACTTCGACGGCATCCCGACGACGCTATGACAATGACTGTATGCCGACGATGCAGTGACGGCGATGGCATGACAACAATGGGACGACGACGAGTGTAGGATGACAATGACGTGGCGGTGAATGTATCACAAAACCTGTACCACGAAAACCATATGACCACGATGGCGCCACGATGACAGCATAACGAGAGTTGGCTGATGAAGGCGCAGTGATGATGACGGCCCGACCACGACGGCATTGCGACGATGGTCTGACAGTGGATGCAGGATAGCGACTGTCTGATAACGAATACATCACAATGGCAGCATATTCAAGATTTAATGACCACAGTATGATTACGATACAATGACGAACATTGACATCGATGGAACGACAAAGCCGGCAAGACGACGACGGCATGACGACAATGAAATGACGTTAGTGAAGTGATGCCATTGATAAAACTATAGCGTGACGGCGACAGCATGACGACGATGGCGTGATGACGACAGCATGATGAAAGTCGGATGACAAGCCGGAAAGACGAAGATGCAACGACCACGATGGAATCACCGTCCCGAGCACTAGTTATGTCTCATAGCTAGTGGCCCTAGCTATGAGACAACTTAAACCAGTCGGTCGAATTAGAAGGCGTGACGACGACAGCCTGACGAAAGTCAGATCATGAAGCTGGAATGACGATCATTGAACGATCACGATGGCGTCACGTACTACGGCGGTGTCAACACGAATGCATGACGATTGTATGACCACAATGGTGTGGCGGTGATGTCATGGCGAGTGTCGGGTGACAAAGTTGAAATGGCGACGGTGTAAAGACCACGACAGCGTCACATCCACCAGTGATATTGATTGATTGAAACTTTTATTAGAAGGGATGGCCCGTGATAGTGGACAATTCGGTTGATACTCTTTAACATCAACAAATGGTGCATCACTCCGGGTACCACTAAGGTTCCCAGATATAAAACTTGTCTAGGGACCTTACGTGTCAGTAAAGCGAGTGGAACATCTTCAGAGTAGCGTAAATGTTGGAACTCCGCGGTAGGGGCTGCCATTACCCTTTTTATGCCACCGCGGTCACTCCCTTGAGAGATGAACACTCGCGGAAAAAACGAGCTTGTTAACTAATGTAGTGGGAGCTCCTTGCCGTGCTTGAAACGGATAATCTAGGAGAGTCCTAAAAAATTTTTTCGCCATCCTTACACACGTATTAAAGACACAGGGTCAGTTTCGTCATCATTGCGGCCAATAATATTGATGGGGCGATGTACATACCAAGGACAACTGATTTGACTAAGCTTCGATTCACATCTCATCAGAGTAGGTGCAGGAAACCGGCACCATTTATGTTTTAGGCAGTCTTCGCATTTGCGTGAGCCACGCAATTTTTATGACAGCCAGTAAAATCTCGCATAATTCTAGATGCCATCAACTGTTTTCTGCTATTGCACCTTGTTGCCGTACATACATATATATATATATATATATATATATATATATATATATAATTCCAGTTATCAATGAAATTTGATAGGTGTTCTACAGAAGTTATATATATATATATATATATATATATATATATATATATATATATATATATATATATATATATATATATATGTATATATAACTTCTGTAGAACACCTATCAAATTTCATTGATAACTGGAATTGTACTCCCGTCTATAGAGTAACGCAGTTGGCTTTTTGCCACGATTCGCATTATATTCCTGCGAAGCGGCGTGAGGCAAGGCCTTTCAGGCCCAAGGTGGGAACGGCCCGCCTCGGGCTAGAAAACTAGCGCGACATAATGGATCTCAAAAAAGTTTTCCCATCCATTCATTCATTCATATTTTCATTTGATTTTTCATTCCGTGATCTTTCCGGATGTAAGTTTAGCCGGCTAATACACAGGCGACTATGCAAGAACACTTCGATATGACCGATGACAGGGTTCGCCAACGAGACTACTTAATTAAGATAATTAAGCAGTTCGAAATATCCGGACGTTTACTGTAGCCTTTTTTTCTTTAGGTGCATCTTGACGAAGCCGACTATTACATACGCCGCTAATCCGCTTCAGTTACAAAGATACAGTTTCTTCTTGCTTGCACAAAGGATATGAACAAGGAGCTTCAATTTTGTGTTTCGTAGCAACATCGTATCGATCACAGCGCCACGTCAAGCGTGGCACAATACCTTCCAGCGAACGCCTGCCCGAGCTCCGCTTGGAAGGCTTTCCAATGACGAAAGATCATGTGAGCGACGGTCTCCATTCAGACATCCACGTCATAAGTCGGCGCGTCGGCGGTGCGCGGAAAAGCAGTAGGAACCTTGGGAAGCTTCCTAGTGGCTCAACGCATCGATATGGCCTCTATAGACGTTTTTATTGCGATAGCAATTCAATGAAAAATCCAGGCGCATTTCTGCCGTCGCTGTCGCCGTGATGTTCTGTATAATGTCCAAGGCCGTGTGCTGTACGTGCGAGTGAAAGCTTGAGAGGGTGAGCCGGTGACCGCGGCTCAATCTCACGCGCGCAAGCGAGCAAAGCGGTAAATAACTGGCTCGAAATGCGGAGGTTGTGGGTTCGGCTCCCACCTGCGGCAAGTTGCTTTTTCATCCACTTTAATTTCCATTAATTTATCGTTACCTTACTTCATTTATTAAGCACAAATAATTTCCCCTATGTTGTCCTTGGTGTTAGTGTTTGTTCGCTTCTCATGATATGGCTTTAAAGCCTGTTATATACTAAAGGCAATCCGTCCATGAGGCCGATGACGCGGCTCACCACAGCGGTCCCTGCGGTTGGTGATGGCATTGGCTATTCACCTTATAATTATAGTACAAATAGCCAATGCCAAAGCACCTATGTTGTATTTATCAAGCTGGTTTACCGACCGCAGAGATGGCTGTGTTGAGCCGCGTCATCGGCCTCATATAGGAGACTAACGTAGACACAAAAAAGTACACAGGCCGGTTGCAACCCTCCGGCCGTGACTTCTACGAGGACTTGCGGGCAGCCGTCCTTGCTCACTGCGCCATCTCGCTCAGCCACCGCTCAGTCACAACAGCTCTCGTCATTTGAATAGTCGATTCATTGCGCGTCTTGTCGCCCACATCGCCTGCGTCCACCCGTGCCGATCGTCAGCAGGTGCCGGCCCCGGCGCCAAACCTCTACTCGGTTCGTGATTTTCCTCCCCAACTCAAAGGCAGCTGGGCGACGACTCTCTTCAAGGAAGTCACTGGGCCAAACGAGAGCGCTTTCGGCTATCCTACGAACCGCCGGTCTCTTTCCTTGGACAGTGCCGCAAGCTGTCCGCTTCCTGTTCGGGGTCACCTCATTCATCATCGAGACAGAGGCTGTTCCACCGGCTCCACTAGGCATAAATTTTGCTCTCGCAGGCACGGCGACGCCACGAGCACAACCTTGGCGATTGCTTCGATCAGCGGCCACCGCAAACATGATGCTATCGGCAATTGACATTTCACCGCAAGCAGCAGCAGGCGATCCTCCCAATGTTCTGTGCCCGCAACTTGCGCGGATGCATGGCCTACCGAAATTCTGCAGGAGCAGCTCTGACATCTGGTTTCTTCAGCTCGAGAATCACTCTTACGTCAAGAACGTGAGTCATCAACACTTGTGCTATCACTACGCAAGCCGCGAGCTGTCAAACTGTTTTCTTTCGAAGCTCCGACATCTACTAGGCCCGCGCACCTACGAGAACCTGCAGCAGGTAGTGATTTAGCACTACGGCATTATTGTTGCTGCGCCTCGCTCACAACCAACGCTGCTGGTGCTCATTGGTACCTCTCTCTCGGAGTGCGTGAACCTGACACTACCAACGACGACAGCAACTGTTGCACCTCTCTGACCGAAGCCCTAGCAAATTACGCACCAAACGAGCTGTGGCCGGACTGACCACGCCGTCTCGAGACCAAGATCTTACTGGTATCACAATACGCCGCCCTGCACAACTGTACTCGCACCTGAAATGGTGACGCAGCATGACTCAGCAAGGGCAACAGGGCACCGCGACACTCGCACTTCTTTACTGCTGCCAGCATTGCACGGCGTTCGACGACACCGCCTTCAGCGTTGTTCCTCTTAATCGCCTGAACTATCGGCACGCGCCAAGAACCAGCCAACATGCCTAAACTCTGCTTGCACTGCACGGGACAGTGGGCGCACAGACGTCGACAACGCAGGACGACATCCCTCAACGCATAAGACAATGGGCCCTGTTTCCAGACACTCTCAGCTACGACTACCAGAGAGCTATCCGCGCCCTTCGCCGCAACACCGACTTTAGCTGGACGTCTTCAGCGACGCTACGAATTGCCGCTCATGTATATGGAATTGCAGTCTCTTCTTTCTGTACGCGCGCCGTTTTGCACATATTTCAATCGCGCACTACGAAGGGGACCACTGCGGCTAACTCTTCACGCCGCCTCCCACAATTAAGGCACTCAAGCCCTCGACCTTTGCTGGGAGTCGAACCCACGCCCTTGCGTTGTGGCACAATGCCTAAGCATCGCCTGATGGTCGCCATGCTTTCGCATTCATCCACGTAGAGTTAACAAAGTACCCTTCTATTTTTTTGATGGGTCGTTAGCATTTTACTAGGAACAGAAATGATACTCAGACCCATGTCATTCACGTGTATTTCACAAGCTCTTGAAAAAAAGACTCTGCCGAAGGGGTCACTGAAGTCTGCGTGTTTCTTGCAGGGTCAGAAAAGCACGCAAAGCAATTTGAAGCGACGTGAAGGTGCACAGCAACATGTTCATTCTCTAGGCATATGCTATCAATACCATTAGAAGTAATTGCTAGTTGGCTACCTAATTTTTTTTTAAAGGGGCCTTGAACGCTTTCGCCTGCTGTCGTCTGCAGGATCCCGGCATGCTGTGCATGGAACACTCCTGACGTCATACACAGTGTGGCCTGTAACTGAGGAGGAGTTAAGGTAAGGTGTTCGAGGCAATTAAATTCGTTTGCAAAAGAGCTGCAAAAACCAAGTTTTTTAGGACATGACGGAAATGGTCAGAGGAGTTTACCCAGCGAATTTCATCGACATCCGATGAAATCAAAAAATCGCCGGAGTTGCCCTTTAAGTCACGAATTACGATCGCTTGTCGATGAATGCCTGAAATTCACGTACTTTTATGTCAAGGTGCTGGAGACTTGATTCTAAACAAGTCATGGTGATAGAATGGCGTCTTGTGTATTTTATAACGAGTCATAATAAATAAAGTATATATTAATTTTAGTTATTCATGCCATGACGGAGAAAAGCTTCGTCATTGCTTATCGGAAGGTGGCACGTCACACACTCCGTCAAACGTGTTAGTGCCTTCAGCAAAATAGTTGTCTATAGCGATACATTGTACTCGGAAGAAAAATGAAGGTGTACTGCAGGTATGACAAATTTTCAAGTTACCATATGTTTATTGTTCGTGGTCTATTTCTTGCCATCAGTGCCCCGAAAGACCGCAAATAAGTCGCGTGCATAAATGTGTACGGCGCGACTGAGGGAGCCAGTTAACATCACGAGAAAGCTAGGAGACGACACAATCACATATAGCACTGAGAAATGGCAACAGCTCGTCTTCAGCACCATACAAAAGGTGGTCATAGTGCACGCTCACTCTAACTAAAATGCAACAGTACTGTAAAATGACTGCTGCACACCTGCGAAAAGCGACAAGAAAAGAAGAAACGCTTCCATGTAGAATTAAAAGCTCAGCATACTGACGGACACCTACTTCATGGAGGTGGAAGGAGAGTTGTGAATCCCGCTGGTGTGAGCCTACGTTAGCCTCGTTCCAACAGCTCCTTTTAAACTAAGATGGCACACAAGGGTTGTTTGTAGCCGAGTACACAGGGCAATGTTACGGTTTACGTAGAGCAACAATAAGCAGCCGTTATACAGTCCGTCTGCTGAAATCGGACACTAAACGTGGTAAGAAATCGGGGAAAAAAATGCACACTTAATGTCATGCAGGCAGCATGGATTCTAGAAGAAACTGCATTTGGTTTCAGGGTTCATGGGCGATCCGGGAGCGCAATTGAAGGCAGCCTGAAAATTGGCGCTATTCTTCACTGCTTCGTTGCAACCGGCTTCCGCCGCCTCGACGTTTTTTGACGCGTGCGGTGTGCAGAGGAGATAACAGACGAGAACGAAGAACGTCTGCAGCTCATCGAACATGTGCAGGCGCAGCCGGTCTGTGCTGCGCATACTGCGAAGCGCGTCGAGGGCTATGTCCACGGAGGCGGCGGTATGGAAGATCTCCAGCTCGTCCCTTCGGTACTCGGCCGACTGGGCAAAGCAGCGAAGCTTGTGCGCGACTTCTTCGCGCACCGGCGCATTGCCGGCGAACTTGGCGAGGAGCACGCGAAGCAAGGCCGTGGAGATGAGCGTTCCCACAGTGCCGTATTTGGCCGCGTCGTTCAGGTGTCTCCTGTACACTGGAAGCGTCGCGAGAAGTGGCTGCAGTGAGACTGTCCCGCTCAAGTCGTCTAACAAGTCGTACCACTGGTTCTGCAGGAGGTTTCTGACATGGGCTGTACGAATCTGATCTCCCAAGGATGCGTCAACTTTGTTTACGGCCGTGGCAACGTACATCCAATTGTTGAGGAGCGACGAGTTGTTTGTTATCTCCCATTTCTCGAGGACCTTGTCCAAGGCCATCAGCGCCTCCTCGTGGCTACTGGCGTTACCAACACGTGCTGGTGAAGATGTGATGTTCCGGTCGGCTGGTGGTAAATACGGTATATATATGTCCCCTGTAACTTTTTTAAACAACTGGACCGTGATAGCAGCTGTCGCGGAGGAAACGAAGGACCAGTCGATGTCGCCGTTTACGAGCGCAAACCGTCGGAAAGCGAGCGGCCCCACGAGGGTCTCAACAAGCTGTACGCAGTAGGCCTGCGCCCTACGCTCTGACGAGCCGCTCACCGCTTTGCTGGCAGCCTCGTACTTGTACCAGGCTCTGGCTAATGCTTTGTCGATGTAGCGCCCCATTTGCTGCACGACGCACCAGCCCACGTAGTAATGGAGGCGCTGCTTGTCCCATACGCGCAAAAGCTGGTCGACGGCTGTTAAGTAGTCCAAATCGGTCACAAGCACTCGCGCACTGTTCGAGAGACCCAGCTTTTTGGCAGTCGTGCGCCACGGCTTGCCTCCGATATTCTTGGTGACCGTGGCAAGAGTGTCGACGGTCCCTACGAACGTGGCGTTTCTCGCGTGCGGATGGCGTTCCTCGTGCACCAAGTCGGCGAGAATGGAACTTTCCAAGTGAAGGAACTGACCGTACGGCAGGACTTCCTCCGCGAGGCCGCCGTCGCCTATGTATATGCTTTTGGTTTCTTCGAACAGGCGCTCGTAGACGCCGTCCCGCAGAAGCAGTCCGCGCGTTCTCTGCCAGGCGAGCAAGAAGCCTTCGTCCGGTGACACCTCGAGCAGGTCGCTGGCGCCCCTGCGTGACAGTGCGCGGACACGCAGCAAGGCCGCCACTCGGAAGTTGTCGTACACGCGGGCCGCCGTGAGCACGACGTCGGGATGGGCAGACAAGCCCGGCCAGCTCACTCCGCAGAGCCTGAGCTGGTCGCGAAAGGCGGCCAGCTCCTCCACGCCACGCCCGAGCACGCCGGCGCACGCCTGGTACAAGGCGACCGCGGCTCGGTCCGCGGTCCGCGCCTCGGGCCACGCTGTCAGCAGCTCTCCTACTTCTTCCAGAAACCTCCGCACGTGGCTGTGGTAGACGGACAGGTCCTGCGAGCGGCCCCAACCGTGGCACACGTAGGCGTAGAAGTTGCCGCACGGCTCTCTCGTCTGGTCCACGCTGTCCGCCAAGAGGGCCTCGAGTGCCGCGCAAGAGGTCGATGCGCATACCGGTCGGAGGCTGTCCGAAGGCACGGCGATGAGCAGGAGTGCGACGAGCAGAGCGCAGAACGCGAGTACGACAAGCATCGTGACGATGTACGCACGCACGTGGGACCGCTGCTCTTCTGCGTTAGCGGGAAGCCAGTGCAGGTCGGTTAGCTTGCTCGGAGTCGTCGACGCCGCCGAAAACTCCCTGGGTGAAATATCTGGCGCGGCCGCCGTGAGTCCTGGCTGCCTCCTGTCGCGGTACTCAGCAGACAGCTGGTCGACGGGCGACGCCAGCGTAGATTGCTCCGCCGTGGGTGGCAAAATCTTGGCGAGAAACGAGGGAATGGTCACAGCCGCAGTCGAGGTTAGAGAGGATTCTGTGCAGCTGGGAGAAGGGAGCGAGACAGCCGAAGTGTCCAAGAAATTCGCGAGGCTGCTTGAGCGGCGCTCCCTGGCAGCGAGCTGTTGGATCGAACGCCGCAAATCTGACACTCCGGAATCTTCAACGGGTACCTTTGCCGGAGATTCTGTAGTGTTTCCGTCGTGGTGACAATCTGCAGTTGGTATCGATTCCACACCATCTGTGATCGCTTGGTTGTCCCGAACATCGGTGCGGACATTCGACACTGCTGGGCTGTCACGCATTGAGGCGCGATTGGTAGGTGATAGCTGAGAGACATGTGAATTGGACACTTCAGACATCTCAGCTTCATCTGTTTGCTGTCGCAACCTTTCGTCGCACACCGGTTTCTCAGGAGGCGATCTCATGGTCTCGCTGGTACGATTGCTCTCGTGTTTTTTCGCGTCGTCAGAGCTGTCCATCTATAAAATAGAGCAAAAAGTCAATGAGACCCGTTTTAGGCATTCACAGAGAAAAATATACATATTTACCCTTACGTATTTAAGTATCCACGGCTGCGTCAGCAGCGCGTTCTGATAAACCGCTGATTCAACCTAAACTAGTGTGACAGCAGTACTGTTCTTTGTGATATAGCGAGCTTAGGTTGTTTTGAGCACCACCTAAAGAAGATGCTGTTAAATATAAAAATAATCAGTTCTCTTTCTGTATTTCGGTTCAATTTATTCCTTCCTATTCTATTCATTTTGCATGATAATATAGGTACCAATCTCAGATATCGAATATTTCGGGGTAACCTTCAAGTTAACAAGAAAATTCGGCAAGACGAATGACAACAAAATGTAAAAATATCTTGCAATATACACCTGCCCATCCTTCTCGCCATAATATATAGGATAATAGGCTTGCTTGGACTATTCTAGAAACCGTCTGGTGATTATGATCGCTTCAACTGTTCTACTTTGTCTATGAATATACCACATCATCCTATGTCTAAGCTTCCATGAAGATGGACATCATGTGCAAAAAAAAATTTCGAACAGTCCATCCACTAACAACTAATTGTGTAATTGATCTTAATGAAAACTTTACGGGACATGATAATTTTGGAAACTTGCAGAAAATAGTCGTAAAGGTGTAGTTATTTGTTTCTACATCTGCAACTTGCAAGTGGCCGCGTAAATTGAGATAACTGTACTCGCACAATATTCGTTTAGTTCAGCTCACTGCGCCGGTGGCAGTACGAAGCGTAGCGTCCAGTCCAACTCCCGTGCGCCCCAGAAGGTAGACGTAAAATTAGGATTCGCCGCACCTCGATACCGCGATATCGCCCAATAAAGCGGCTCGCCTCGCCCCATATCGGCTGAAGTGACTAAGCGTATATTGCCAATCGGACGAAGCACAAATAGGCAATCGGCAACGCCTTCCATTTTACGCCGCCCTTCCATTTCACGGGGAGGTTAGACCACGTTTCCTTGAGGTTTGGGCATCCTTTCCTCCTTGAGCTGAGCTACAACTGAAGACTGCCACCCAATAAAATTTACCCGGGAGTGGGTATTATACAAACCCGCTTGCATGGGCACCGACGTTCCTCACAACACTGGTACACAAGCGTAACTGCAAGTTAACAGGCTACTTACTTTGTCGAAGAACAGTCGTGGCTAACCCTGAGACTTTGCACTATAGGAACGCAACTGCTTCTTCTTCTTCTACTTCTTCTTTTTGCTGCCAGTTACCGCGCACATATTTCGATTTGGAGATCTATCTTTTTATTCATTATTGAACTATTGGTAATGTTACCAGTACACACTAGGAATATATCGTGCCCAAGAAAATTAGGAAAAGTTATATCTCAGAAGACCTGCGCACAACCGTTTTGAGATTTTCCCGCGACTCATTCAGAACTCGAGTCATCAAATGCATCGTTAGAGCTCGCGGAGAGAAGTCACATCGAGAAGGACAACCGTTTAGTCAGGTTAGGGTGGCTAGACCTGAGAGGTGTGAATAGCGCGGAGCAGTTCCTTTGTCCGGAGGTGTCGTCCTGCTCGCTGCCTCCGCTAGGGTGAGATAGGCCGCAGCGGCGTGATGCGCCGGGGACTGGTCATCAGTCGAGATAGGCAGGAGGCGTTCTTATATTCGCGAAAAAAAAATAAAACAAGGAAGTGATTGATAGAACTGGAGTCGTTACATACATAGGCTTCCGTTCCACGTGATCTTGCAGAGCTCCTTCGTGTTAGGATGTCGTAACTATAAAGCTTGACTTAAAAAAAGACAGAAGAAAAATGACAACCATTCAACTCTGTGAAGATGAAATGGCAGCGAAAGCTGACGACCGTCAAAGCTCTCAAACAAAAAGCAAAGTGCTTTCGCTGCCATTCCATCTTCACATAATGGAATGGTTGTCAATTTTGCGTTGCGAGTCTGGCGTCGTTGCTCGTTTGGAGGTGCCCGGGCTAGCGATTGTCGTTCAGCATCATGGGAACGTTGTTCATCGGTGGTCGTTTCACGCCGGCGCCGTTTACATTCTCGTTGCTCTTCCCTCCGGCGCTCCTCCTACGCATGTTGTTCTTCGGGTTTACGAACTATACGTGTCCGCCCCATCGATAACGCAGCTGTTTAATGGCTCAAGCTCCCTTAATAAATGACTCATACCCCCGTAGACGCGGCCTCGCAATTACGATGAAAGAAGATAATTCTACGCTGGAACGATGAGCGGCGACGAAGCCAGCTGTGAAAGACGACGACGCTCGCGCCATTGCTGCTGGTGAAAGTTTTTTGCACAATGGAGCCAGCTGATCGAGCTCGTGCCCAGCAGATCGAGCAACGCGAGTGTCTTCATTCTTAACGTCAACAGTTTGCCTGCAGATAGGAACAGAGACTTTAATGCACTATTCCATTCCGCAATCAGGGCAGCCAGAAACGCGCCCCTCTTAATTGCTGGGGACTTCAACGCTCCGAACACGGAATGGGGATGCGACTTTAACAGCAAGAACGGCACAAACTTAGCAGATGTGCAGCCGATTTTAACCTCACGCTTGTTACGGATCCTAGGTTTCCCACTGGAAGGGGTAATTCGGTCAGTCGAGACACAACGCCAGACCTCGCATTCTTCCCAAATATCGAGCGCACGCGGGATAATCTCCAGGAGGACTTGGGTAGTGACCACTACGTTCTCGAAATCGTGGTGCAGGTCAAACCGAAACCTCCGTTCAAATACCAATACGTCGATTGGGATCTTTTTCGAAAAATCCGAGCCGAAACGGCCCCCTCAAGCGAATCCTTCAAAGATGTAATTGCCGATCTTATACCGTCAAAAACGTGACCAAAGAAATTAGCACGCAACCTGAAGTTCCCAAAATGGACTCGCGGTTAGCGCATCTCCTGGAAGCTAACCACGCTCTTGGGGAGAGGCGGAAAATGCAGAAATGAAATCGCCGACTACGAGCAAAACTAACGTCACTAAACAAGGAAATAGAGTTGTATTCCAGACAACTGGCCCTGCAACAGTGGGACGAGACGTGCAACAAAACGGACGGTCACATGAGAAGAGGTAGTAAGTGGAATCTGCTTAAAAGCCTCCTCAACGACAAACAGTCCAGGAATGCGTTAAATCTCGCCATCGATAGGCTCATACATAAGCAGGTCACCTCGGACCTCACAAACGATGTGATTGTCAACGACCTGGCGCGAACTTACCTGCCCCTCGAGGAAGGAGGTTCGCAAGGCATAAACGCGAGAGCGGGTTATACGGGGCTACACAGGCCAGGATTAGACGAACATTTGACAATTTCAGAAATCAGACACGTACTCTTAAACTTGAATGGAAGATAGGCCCCGGGGCCAGACGGGGTCACCAACAAGCTCCTCCGGAACCTGGACGACAAGGCCATCGAAATCCTAACGGCAGAGATAAACGAGGTGTGGAGCTCGGGGCAAGTCCCGTCGGAATGGCGCACCGCCAAGATGGTGCTCATCCCAAAACCGGGGAAACATCTGCACATAAATAACCTCCGTCCCATCTCTCTAACATCGTGCATTTGCAAAGTGGCCGAACATGCAGTACACAATCGAATCGTCGAACACATCGAAAAGCACGAACTATTTAGGCATAATCTAATAGCTTTTAGAAAGGGACTCTCCACACAGGACGCAATGCTCCTCCTGAAAAGATCCATATTGACACGTGTACTTATCTTTATCGGGCGACCACGTTTCGCCGCTTAAGAAATGTAATCGCACAGCGCGGCACGCGCCTGCATGTATCCGAAGTTTCTGGCAAGTTATCGATGCTTCTACCCGGCTGTCTGTTGTCGCCGAACCTTGTGTTATCTGATTTCATCGCGTGACGCGAATGGTGTAGAACTTTGTGGAAGGCACGCGGGTCCGAATGATTAGTCTGGAACATTCGACGACTGCTCTATAAAAGCCGACACACTTGACCCGCTGATCAGATTTCCGACGATCGCCGACCGTGTTCGCCGCTATCGTTGTGCTATAAGTGTAGCCTGTTTTGTGGGCACAGGTTCGCCCAATAAAAGCTAGTTTTGTATTCCACCGTACTGCTTCTTTCTTCACCGTCACTACCACGTGACAATATTCGACAACGAGACGCGGGACGTACTAGGTATCATTGCACTCGACCTCGCTAGGGCTTTTGATAAGGTGGCTCACGAACACATCTTGAACGAAACTTCCTATCTCAACCTAGGGCTGAAATTCTTTAATTTCACTCTCTCGTTTCTATCGGAAGGGACAGCGTTCCATCGAGTGGGCACAATCTCGGGCGGTCCTTGCGAACTGGGCAACTGCGGAACCCCTCAGGGTTCGGCCCTATCCCCGCTGCTGTTTAATATCGGCATGCATAAACTCTCCGAAAGGCTGGCCGCACTCCCAAAAATAGGCTACGCAATCTATGCAGACGATATCACAAACTGGTCCCAGGGGGGATCTCTGGCCGATCTAGAGGAATCTCTCCAGGCGGCCATAGATGTAACGGAAGAATTTCTTACATGCACGGGTCTCAAGCTGTCACCGACCAAATGCGAACTCCTCCTCTACAGACAGTCAAGGCAGCGCGTTAGGATCCTCGAGCCTCTGGAAACGCTGCCAGTCGAAATTACAACACGAGAAGGGCACCCCATTCCGAGGGTGAACTCCATCAAAATTTTAGGACTTTTAATCAACGCCAAAGGCTGCAATGCAGAGGCTCTAAACAAGCTAGGCGCGCAGGCGCAAAATATACTAAGACTCATCACTAGAATCGCAAGCAGGGGGGGGGGGGGGGGGGACTCAGGGAGGACAACCTACTCAGGGTCTTCCAAGCTTTCTTCATCAGTCATATTATTTACACGGCACGGTACCTCAAATGGAGCAAAATCGAAAAGAACAAACTCGACAAGCTCAGTTTATTGCACAGATCTCCAGGCGCCATGATATAGGTTCAGAGTCCGTTGCCACCCCTGTGCAGAAGCCTTGATTATTTGGAGAGGCGTCCGTGTACAGGATCCAGTCCTCGGTGTTGTCCCTGAGGTGTAGCGTTCGACTTTATCGTCTTTCTGGTTGTGTTCCTGCCCACCAATTTCTAGGTATTGCGTCGACGGTAATACAGTCTAGCGTGTCCCACGGGGAATATTGTTGTTCCCTGTCTGGGCATTGTGGGATATCGTAGCCTAGATCACGCAAAAATGCCCGTCCCTGTCTAGATAACTTCAGGCGACTAAATTGTGCCTCTTGGTGGGGTTGTTTCAGCTCGTCCAGTTTAGGCAGCATTGCCATCTCATCAACTCAGTTGGATCGCGAATATGCAGGGATGCCTGGTATAACTCTCGTTATCTGCCGCAGCATGGTTTCAAGTCTGCCCTTTTGTGTTTTGGTGACTTGCAAGTGTGGAAATTGGTACATTATACGAGGTATAGCCAGGGCCATGGTGAGCCTTCTGAAATGGTGCTCTTTGATACCTCTCATCCTTTGAGTTGTTCTTGTAAGTGGCCTCCTGACTTCATGGAGCTGCTGAATTGTTTGCCGCACCCAGACGTCCGTCTTACCATTGTCCTGCAGCCAAAATCCCAGGACCTTGATATGCGTTTTTCTCGGGATAATATCTTGGTTCACTTGCAGCGTTATGAGTTTTCGTTCCTCTTCTGCCTGCTGTTTTCTTTAGTTGGTTACCACTATGTGCTCACACTTGGTACTGGACCGGGCGAGGCCTCTTTCTTGAAGATTTAGCGCCGTGACATTAATACCTATTTGTATTGTCTCTTCAATTTCAGCTAGTGATCCTCTGCTGGGACCCAGAGCGTGATAGCGTCCACATCTATTGTAAAGGGAAGGTCTTCTACACGCCTCAAGAGAGTTGGCTGCTTGCTTAGTGCTAACGAGAATAGTGTGGGTGAAAGAATCGACCCTTGGGGTACATCTCTTCTCATGTACCTTCTTTCGGACTCTTCTTTGTTGACTTTCACGGTAACTGTGCGGTTTGTAAGAGGCCCTTTTACGTAGTTGTAAAGTTGTTGTTGGTTGCATGGTTTGCAGTCCTTCGAGTACCGCTTGGTGCGTAACATTATCAAATGCTGCTTTGATATCCAACCCCTCTATGGCTCTGAGTTGACTGATGCTCTGTGCTCTATATATTTCTTGTAAGGCAAGCATCGCATCCTGTGTGCACATGTGCTCTCGAAAGCCAATGACTCGAGGATCGACAGAAGTGCAAGATTTCTGCTGCCATAGGAGTCATGTAAGAACCGTTCGTTCCATGATCTTTCCCGGATATGATGTTAAAGAAACGGGTCGCACGTGGCTAACGGTGCTTGGGGTCTTATTGGGCTTTGTTATTGGGATCACAGTAGCCATTTTGCAGGTCTCCGGTATGTCACCGAGCTTTCCTAAGATTGGTTGATGATACCCTGGAGCTGTTCCAGTTGTGTGTGCATGGCATATTGCGTAGCATCTTGTTAGTGATGGCGTCCGGTCCAGGTGCCGTGTCTTTGCTTGCATTGATAGCTGCTTTAAGCTCTGCAATTGTAAATGGCTGGTCTGCAGGTACATCGCCGAAATCTTGTATGGATGGTAGTTGTCGCTGATCTTTCTGTAAGGTTGCCGAGGGGAAGAAATGGTTGTCCATTTGTTCTGCGAGATCATACGCTCTGATTTCCTCCCTCAATTGGATTGTTTCCAGGTGGTTCTTTCTCCTGGGTTGCCCAAGAAGTCCCTAAAAAAGCGACCAGGCTCGGCTTGTGGGCATGTTGTTTCCGGCTCGCTCGAATATCTGCATCCAGTCGTCAATTGCGAGTTTGTCGGCGTATTCTTGTGCCTCCTTGCTGATGCTATCTATACGGGCTTTTAGGCGCTTGTTCAGCTTGTTCTTTCGCCATGTTCTGAGGAGCTTGTGCCTATTGTCACATATGTTAAGTAGGTTCTTTTCTTTTTGCGGATGGTCTTTAGTTCTTTGTACTGCCTTGGTTGGGCCCTTGTGCACGGTGCGTAGTGTTTTCGCCCATTCTTCCAGGTTATCAGTACGCTGCCCTTGGAGAAGACTCCTGAAAGCACCCCAATCTGTGATATTTGTGACTGTAGTGCGATTTCTTTTAGACGTGCATTGCTTCTGCGGTGTGGGAATGATTATTTCTATGACGCTGTGATCACTACCCAACGTTTCCCCGGTGTTTTTTTCCCTCCACTTCCTTAGATGTCCGGCCCGCAGTCAGGTTTGGGTTTGTGTCTCTTTCCACAGAATTTCCAATGCGAGTGGGAGTTTCTATGTCATTCAGAAGCGTTAGGTGGGTATCACTTGCGTTTTCTAGGAGCTGCCTTCCATTTGGTGTACTATGATTGTATCCCCACGCCTCATAGTGACTGTTGAAGTCGCCTACCCATAGCAAGTCCTTCTTGCTATGCTTTTTGAGCAAGCTCGTCCATGCTTAGCGATAGGCCTCTCCTATGGGAGTACGGTAGGTGTTAATAATGGTTACGTCGTATCGTTTCAAAAAACGGCATTTAATCAATACGCTTTCCTCTTCCACGTTGTTCATAAGACTGAGGTTCTCGTGTAAGTCCGTGTGTTGGTTGGCTACCAGTGTCATTGTCATTGTAGGATAGCTAATCTGATCATCATAAATTCGCCTTCGGGGCTAGTGTGTAATACTTGAATTGTGGCAGACCGTGCAACCCGGTAGGGAGATCGGTGTATTTGTCTCCTGAGGAATTATTACGTCCGGCTTATGAGCAGCGCGTGTTAGGTATTGTATTAGAGAATTCTTTTTACGATGTATTCCTCTACAATTCCATTGCCATATGGTAACCGCCATTTCGTGTTGTGAGTTACCTTTTCTGTTATTAGTCTCCATAACTGCTAGAGTGGCTTTGTTTATAGGGGTGCGCTTCCTCTCTTGCGAGAAGTCGTTTTGTAAAGGTTCGTTGTAAAGGTTCCACGCTTTGCGTTAGCGCGGCAAGTTGTGTAATAGCAACGAGTTATTTTTGCGTTTCCGCTACTATTCTGTCGTGTTCTACATCTTCTTTTCTCAAATCTACTTGTTCTTTTCGAATTTCTGCTATTTCTTTGACAATGCAGGCAAGCGCGCTGTGCTTGGTTGTTTTGAGGGTTCGGTTTTGCTGTGTTCTTGTATGCAGCTTTCCTGACAATGATTCCTGCCGTGCATGCGACTGAGTGGGGTTATGAAGCGGATTAGTTTTGGTTTTGTCGTCAGTACGACCCTGAAGAGTTGGAGCTGGCGGACTTACCTCTGCCCGTGGCTTACATGTTCCCTTGCCTTCTGCACCACCTTGTTGAGGTTCCTTGTTTGCCTTCTTCTTGGCGTTGTTCGATGGTGGTGTAGTGCCCTTGTGTGGTTGTTGCCTACTGGGGCAAGGTAGGCTACCGTAGTTTTCGGAGCGCCTCAGAACGTTCTCAGGTGTTGGTTCTCTCAGGCAATCGAAGCGATTCTGTGTCTTCAGCGTTGGGTAGTTGGTGTCGTTTTTCGGTCGTGGCATATTGCGGTATGCTTTCGGGTGTCCATTGCTGGTGTTTTCTTTCCTAGACGTGTGTTGCTTGCGTTTTTCTGCCGCCAGTCTGGCAATGCGGTCTCTTGACAATCGGGTTCTCTTGCCCCACGAGGTCTACCGCAGGTCGCACACTTCATTTCGCACTCGTGCAGTGTTCTGTTCGGTCTTTCGTACGGTGGGAATTGAAGCCCGCATTGTTCACACCACACAAGATTCCGCGCATTGGGGTAGACGTCGGCTCGATGCCCAATGGTGAAGCATGTACACTGGACCGCCTTGGGATGGAGTGGCTGTATTTTGGTGACTGATCTCCCAAGTAGGGCTCTCTTGGGTAGCTCTGGTCCCTTGACAGTGATGAGTATAGCTGTTGATCGGCCCAGTCTTCTCGCTGCTCGAAGTTCGCAATCTTCAAGAGTTATGACTGTTGTCAGTTCGTCGTCCCGGACGTCAAGCAGGAGCCCTTTAACTACACCCATTGCGTTGCCCGGCTCATGCGCCACGTATGCTGTTATTTCGTGTTGTTCCCCTCCGAACTGCAATGTCTTGAGTATGGCGAGCTTCTGCATTGCAGATTTCCGCCGGCTTTCCGCAACTGCAAGGCTCTGCAGCTGTCTGACTTGAGTAATGAAGTACCGAGATTCGGCTGTCGTAAGTCCAGCTGCTGCCGTCATGGCAGCGCTCACATGGTAGGGCATGGCTTCTGTTAAGTTAACCTTAGTCCCCATCGGCAGAATGACGGTCTTGGGCTTGGCGTGGCATATCACGGTTGGAATAGTGACGAATTCTTCCTCACCGTTTCGATGGTGCGGTTCCATGGTTGCCTCTTCGTCCATGACGCTTCAGGCGTCCACCTGCCCAGCCACCGGTGGGGCTCCGGCGGTTAGGGTTAGCGACTTCTTTCACACGTAGTCTTTGAAAGAGCAGCCATAGAGCTTCGAGATACGTCATTCAACTCACCCCAAATTGCGTCCTGAGGTGCCAGTCCACTTCGCGTTGCTTTGTGCCGAAAATGGCACCAATGCTGTTGATATTTCTGATGTTTAAGGTAATTTCAACGAAGCCGTTCCGTCGGACGTCTTGTCACCTCTAGCCGGCGTCTTGGTCTCGCCGAGCCCACAGGAGTATGTACCATTGAGCTTGAACCCTTTCTGCACTATCACCAGGATAGGCCCACATGATGATTTTTTTCTGTTGCCGGACGCCTAAAAACACTACGGAACATTAGTCATATACAGCTTTCGCTGCAAAAAGCTCGGCGACAGCGTTTTATAACTTCATGCAATTCGAGGCACGGATCGTTGCTTTAAAGAGTCCCTTTTCCGTGCTCTGGCATGCAAAGAGCAATTTGCAAGTTGGCAGGTGGCTATCAAAATGGTGGGCAAAGTTCTACAAGATAATTCCGCTGTGTGTACCCTATAGAGAAGGTTCAGCAGCAAAATGGGACTTAACAGGAAGGTCTAATGCTACACTTATTGACACGGCAGAAGCGACCGTGGAACATATGCTGATTACAGAGAAAAACGTAGCCATGCTGTCCTTGTGTACTGTATTTCAGGCAACATGACGCGACAGCTGTTTCTCCCAACAAACTGTAAATTATGCAGAGATGACTTCAATGTTCCAAGGGACAGACAGGGCCGCAGCGGAAGCGCCGACTGACGTATTCAAGGTCGGATCTTGGAGGGCTTCCGTCTTCTGTAGTCGTCATAGTCACTGTGGGACTTGATTCATGGTGTCAAAAGGAGGTTAACATACATGTTTAGCACAATGTGCATGCATTCAGAGATTGTAAGCAACCTGCATATTGCAGGTAATAGCGTGCCGCTAATTGGCTGCCAAGAACTGCACAGAACTAACCTGATGAGTTAGTACGTGTGCTTTTTTAATCACAAGGATTCATTTCCTTCTTAAGGGGTTCCACCAAGCAGCATCTAAAAAAATCACTGCCCAAGGACTCTGTACACGCTTCTAACCAGCGAAGCTGAAGCGTGCGGCCCCAGTGTTTACCACTGAATTTATCCCGACGTTTCCTTAAACAACGGCTTGGTAGGCTGCCGGATCTTCGGTATGCAGTGACTACTTGCGCTAGGTTGCACGAGCCCGTTCTAGTGCCAGGGCTGCAGCGTCGGCACGGCGTAGACGAGCTCGTTCCCCGTTCGGCTCGCCGCGTTGCTGATCGAAAGCTGCCTGCTCCTCAGGAGTGCGTATGACCATTTCGCAGCCGGAGAGAAACTGCTGCGCCTGCGTTCGGCTGCGACGGAAAGCAACGACATCACTACTGGCACAGCTAATTCAACACCACCTAGATAGCACAAGGCCTCTTCACTCCGATCCATGACGCCATGTTATCTGGCCTGACTGCCATGGAATCTAATGGGGATGCTACCGAGTAGACAACAGTGATTTTGCCATCAACGCTTTCATCACGCCAGCCTTGTCAATGTAAATTTTGAGCCAGGTAGCGTGACGTCATGGATCGGGTAAACAGACCTTGTGCTATCTAGGTGGTGTTCGCTAATGACACGCCTCTCTTTCTTTCTGTCTTTTTTTCTTTTGCACATTCACATGGGGTTGCGCCGCAATAGTTTTCGGCGTACAGGCCACCGACAGTCGGACAGACGGACTGACCAATCGGCGAGCCATATACAGCTTCGCCGTAAAAAGAAACGAGTTTCTAAACGTGCTTTTAATAGCTCTGCATGACAGGGAGTTTTCATTTTACAGCGGAGCTGTATATGGCTAGGGCAGAATAGAATTTTCGTGCCTACACACAGAAGCTATCATTATCAATGGGTCATACCAGCATAATGAATGGCTCATACCCACGTAAGCACTAATACTCCCGTAAGCAAGCAAAAGAAATTCGGCAGCATGTTACAATCCTGTAACGCGTGAAGGCGAAATCCTGCTGCACAATTGGTAATGTGCCGTCTCGCATCGTTGCGTCGCTCCTTTCACAATTCGGTTTCTTCGGCTCGTTTTCGACGCTTAACTGCGCCTTCACGCGTTGGTATAGCGGGGTGAAACTCGCGTCAACGACGTTTCTCTTCAACTTTGCGTTGGATTCTCTCAGCAGGGAATTGAAACTTATGCTGTTCTATGTGTTGTATGGGTGATTTCAATGAATGTATGCACTGTTCGCTTCACTTTGCTAAGCGCTTGTAGCCTCAGCCTTACGGGGATATGAACCAGTGGAAGATCATGTGGTTTTTTTTTGTACCACTCGACTATAGACGCCGTGTTTCTGTATGTTGTATGCGCGATTGCAATGAATGTATGCACTGCATGCTTCACTTTGATGAGTCCTTGTAGCCTCTGCATCGCGAGAAGGATAAGCTATTGCATTTTTGGCTTGCTTGGAGGGTACGACCGATTCCTGATGATGATACTTGTTGTATCATTTGGTCGGATGGCGCGTTTTTTTTTTTCAACGTCATCGGGGATATGAGCCACTTAAGGCTTTCACCTTAAAATGCAATTGCCCAAAGCCCCGTAAGGCAGAGGCTACAAGCACTCAGCAAAGCGAAGCGAGCAGTGCTTACATTCTTTGGAATCACGCATAAAACACACAGAACAGGAGGTCGAAAACTTTCATCGGCTTCCTCGAAGAAACCTACTCGTGTAGTGTCCAGAATGAGCTGCAATGCGTAGGCCACGAGCCATTAGCACTCTCGAAGAGCAGCTCACTTACGAAGCACAACGGCGCGGACTTAGACGAGAGTACGACGACGGCGCGCGGCCGACGCCACCGAAGATCGTGCCCGAGAGGCCGACCGTAAGCGGCAGGCCAGACGGGAGGACGCGTGTCGCGAATCGCAGAAGGCGGCGAAAAGACGTAAAAGTCTCGTTGATGTCGAAATGTTATGTCAAAAGGTTCATGGCTGCCCGCTTTGCGTGTGTGAGTTGCGATGACACGACACCTCTGGTCGCTGTCGGTGACTTCAATGTGGATGTGTCGGGATTGAAAAGGGAGTGACTCGCACGTTTCGTGTTGGAGACAAGTCGCTTGCGATGCCACACCGATCCGGCTCCACCGACCACCCAGCGGCAGAATGCGTTTGCAGTTGCGAGTACGCCGATCAGTGCATATCATAGCGACCACAAAGCCATTGTGACCGTCGTTATAAGTGAGAATGAGTGACGCAATAGAGATACCACAAGTTTTTTTTTTTTTACGACGATGTTTACAGCTCCGCTGCCTTCGCATGGTGGAATGGCGTTGAATTTTTGAACCATTTGATAATATAGTACAAGATCGCATGTCTGGTGGGCTAGTTTGCCGTTTGTCAATGCACTGAAAATGACGCTGTCGATGCGAGCGCACGTGGGTGTAGCTGACACTGTTTAGCAAGTGTATGCTTTCAAATAAAGCTAGTTGCGCGTTGGCGCTTTCCTGTATTTTTCCTTCATTGTGCCTTCATCGTTCGCGCTGTATTTTGAGGCGTTCTTCAAAAAAGCAGAAATTGAGCCTTAGGGAATAAATAGACTGTCCTTTCGCGCATTCAAGATATTCGGTGACTGCAAACAATAGCTGTTTAGCTAAAAAACACCTCGCCTTCACAGCAACTTATAGCGTACTAAACTCGTAAACTGTCGTGTTTTGTCTTTTATGAATGCCAGGATGAAATTTATGTCACTTTTGCTCCAATTTTATACCTGATAGAGCTAAGTTGACGACTATAAATATTTTAATGCTACTCCAGAAACATTCGTCTTTGCGGATTCGATTCGAAGACCGAATTGAATTGGAGAATATTCGAATTGTTATTTGTAACGTCTGAACATTCGTGCACCCCTACTTCGTACCATAAACAGCAACATATTGGCCATGTCATTCTTTAAAACTGTCGGTGTGTCTGAAGAGAGGAATAACAGGACTCGTGCCCCTCTATTAGTGGGTGTGACATCAATTATGAATCGATTGTTTATGTTAGCGATGATGCAAGATGTTCTCGAAATTCGTTTGCTCCAAGGGGGCTAGGCGCACCATGGGTCATCAAGTGCCCAAAACTATACACAAGCAGCAATGATAGCTTGAGGCTGCAAGGTAAACTTGTCAGAATGCGCAGTTCACGTATGGGAGCAGCAGTTATCGCATGTGATACCGCACCTAGTAAAATTGCAGTTATTACACGTAAGCGATTTATGATTTAGAGTCGACAGCTCGAGTCCATTGCGTAAGAGAATTTGAAAATTGCGACGTGGGGGTACATGTAGCACTTTGAAAACGCCACAGGGGTCTCTAGAAGAAACGGCACCTTTGGTCCGGATTCATTAGCACCCCTGAAGGACATTGGAACGCCATGGCGAACTCCGGGCTGTTCTTGACAGCCTCGTTGCAAATAGTTTCTGCGATCATGGTGTCCTCGGATGTGTTAGGAGTGCAGAACAGGTAGCACATGACGACAAAAAACACCTGCAGGCTGTCGAACATTCGGAGCCGCTGGTGACCGCTGTGGGGAAGCGACCGCAGCGCCTCCAGTGCAAGCTTGACAGACGCGGCGTGGTGGTAGAGCTCGAGATGGTCGCTGCGATATTCGGCCAACTCGGCGAAGCAGCGAAGCAATTTCAGGGCCCGCTGAGACAGGGTAGGGTAGCCCGTGAGCTTGGCAAGGAAGAGCCGGAAAATTGAGGTGGCGAAGAGCGTGCCGAGGGTGCCAAACTTGGTCGTTTCGCTCAAGTGCCGCCTGTAGACGGGAAGCATCGCGAAGAAGGGAGGAAGGGTGAGCGCTCCACTTTGGTTGTCGTACAGGTTGTACCGCTGCTCCGCTACGAGGTCCCTGATGTACGTGGTCGGGATGCGGTCCCTGAACGTCGCGTTGACGGTGCTCATGGCAGCGGCGATGTCCATCCAGTTACTGAGCAGCGACGAACGGTTGGACAGGCCGTACTTCCCGAGTGCCTCGTCCGCGACTCGCATGGCGTCCTCGTGGAAGCCGAGGTGGAAGTCGGCCGTGCTCAGTAGGCCGACGCGGCCATTCAACGGCATCACGCGCACCAGTTGATCCGAGACGGCGCTTACCACGGAGCGCACGTAGGCGTAGTCTTCGGCATCTGTTTTCCAGAGGATGAAACGACCGAAGGTAACTTGCCCCACAAGCTTCTCGCTGAGCTGCATGCACTCTGCTCGGCCGCGCCATTCGCTATCCAGGTCCGTTCCGGAGTTGGTCACCTCGTAATCGTACCAGCTGCTGGCGAAGTCCTTGCTCATGTAGCGCATCATCTGTTGCACCACGCACCATCCCAAGTAGTAGTGGAGGCGCTGTTCTCCTAGCGTAGTAAACAACTCGTCCACCTTCCTGATGAGCTCCAAGTTGGCAATGATGACGTGCGCGGTTTCTGAGAGCCCTAGTTTCTCAACGACCGCACGCCATGTTGTCGTGGGAACATTCCTGGTGATTTGAATGAGGCTATCTATGCGGCCGAATTCGACTTCGGCGCCGGATTTTCCCCAGTGTACCAATGCCTGGACAACGGCGCTCTCGGCTTTGAAGAACATTTCGTAGCTCGGCGCTGCGTTTGCGAGTCCCTCATTTCCGGCGTATTTATTCTTGGTCTCCTCGAAGAAACGCGCGTAGGAGCCAGAATGTATGAGCCTATCGCGCGTGCCCTGCCACTCCCGCAGGAACGTCATGTCTGGCGCTACCTCGAGCACGTTTTTCGTGTTGCGCTTAGAAGGCCGTATGCGCAGCATAGAAGTCACTTGAAAGGCAGCGTACATCGAGGCCGCTGTGGCGACGACGTCCGGCTCGGCGGACAAATGAGGCCATCTCACTCCCGCCAGGTGGAGCTGGCGGCGGAAGGAGGGCAGCTCGTCGGTGCCGTCAACCTTTACGGCCGTACACGTCTGGTAGAAAGCAGCAACCATCTGCTGAGCCGTCTGTGCCTGGGAGGGAACGAGCACGCGCGCGAAAATCCAGTGCACGTCTGCCAGGAACTCTCGAAGGTGGCTCCGGTAGACAGACTGATTCCGAGTCTGCGCCCAGCCATTGCACACGTGCGCGTAGAAATTGACGCACGGGTCTCGAGTTTGGTCGACGCTAGCAGCCAGCAGGGAGTCCAGCGCACTGCACGAGGCCGTCGTGCAGACGGTGTCCTGTGAGCCCACGGGAACAGCGAGCAGCAGTACGGCGGTGAGTAGCGCGCACAGAGCGAGCACTGTTACCGCGACGGCCACGTAGGTGAACAGCAGCTCCCGCTGCTCGTCGGCGCCGTAAGCGACGAGGGAGCGAGACTCGAAGGTCTTGGCTCGCACTGCCGCGTCTGAAGAGAACGGTTCCGAGGAGGACAAGATTCCCTGCTGCGTAGAGTGTCTGCGGTAACCATCGGGCGACATGTAACCTGCGACTGGTCTCGTACTTAACTGATTGTCGGTAGGCCCGGCAGGCGATATTCCCTCGCGAGAGCCTACCGATTGGCCAGCTGGTGACACGGGATACGTAGCGTCGATAGAATCTGCAGAGGCAGGTGACGCGATTGTGGGTGAGAATCCGCTATCTCGCTGTCGGGTAGTGCCTCGACCGAAGGTTGGGCTCCCAGGCGCTGAGCGTTTAGCGCCACGACGAGGATATGGGACCCCCTTGTCCTGCGCCAACAGTCCCAATATCTGGGAACGCGAGTGATGCGGGTCCCGAGGAGCAGACGCGGTTCCTTGCAGTGTGTCTTTTTTGGGGAGCGGATTAACAGCCGAAGACGACTTAGCCTTGGGGCTACCGTTGTGCGTTTGCCTCGGATGTCTGCCCTTGCTCGCTTTGGCGCCCCCAGTCATCGCCTTGGTAGAGGAGTGAGGAAGAGACTCGCTTGACTCGCAGGTGGGCGGCAACTCGTGCTCTTCAGTGCCGTCGGAAACAGGGATGATGTCTTTGTTCTGCAAATGAAAACAGAGTTGCGCGGTTGCTGCATGAAACTCACAATAGTCGAAATCTGTTACATTTTAGGCTTAGCGCAAATTTATCAGATTAAAAGTAGGAAGCATACAGAGCTTAATAAGAATGTCGCTTTCTTTTTTCTACTCGGCGACCAAATGTTGCGTGGAAAGGACTGATTCTTTCATCACCGATGCTCTTGGTGGAAACAGCTAAGATAGGATGGAAGATTACGCACCGAGACTTTCCGGCTTCAACAACAATTAAAGGTAAGAATAAGGTTCAGGTAGGGGCCAACTCCGCTGCGCCGATTCAGATACATGTAAAATGCAGAGGTGCTTTTATGAGGCAACCTCTGAACCGATTTGACAGAAGAAAAATGCACGCGCAATGTTTACGAATCCGCAGCTCTTCACCGGAATAAGATATCGCATTTCTGCAAATGCATCCGTTAGAGGCAGTATGTAAGGACGGAGCGAAACTAAAAACGAAATAAAGACGATATTTTTGACGGGAACGGAAACTTAACCGAAATGTTGCTTATTATTTTGTTTCGGAGTGAAACCGAAATATTCTTAAGCGATTTTTTGTTCAGAGGGAAAGTCGGCAATCCGAAACAACCAACGTCAGACAACGTCCTAATTAGCGAGTATACCTCAGGGGCCCACATGAGTGCGTATTGAAAGGCAGGGCTAGTGCGAGCGATAGCCGGCAGAGTGCTCCACTATTCTAAGCCTGCCGCTCGGTGTACTAGTGGATCGGCATCGTAGAAAAAAAACAAGGCTTGCACGCTGAAGAGCCTATAGTTTCGTTTTATACGGGTACAACGCTTTGTTACCTAAGTTTTATTGTTAACTTATATTCGTTAAAGTTCCTTTTATAGGAACAGCGATCTCGCACTTCGTCAAGCACACTCGATGACGTGCTTCTTCTGAGATCATGCTCAGTGCCTTGGCTCAAGGCACTAAGCATGATATCAGAATTCGTAATTCGCTTATTGAGAAAAATAAATACTACGTTTTTATAGTTGCTTTGCTTGGAGAACTTTTGCGTGCGAATCAAGACAGTTATGAAGCGTTAGAGATATTTTTTTTTGTTCCGGAGCAGAACCGGAACGGAACGTTTTTCAGTGGAACAAAACTAAAACCAGAAGGAAAAACATTTCGTTCCAACAGCCTCGTTAGAGCTACTAAAGCGGGAAAACTTGATGTGACAATTGTATTTTACGTGAAATTGTAACACTGTTTATTTGGATATTACATTACAACAGTCCTACTCCCATACTAACGGTGTAATTGAGGTCCACACATAATACACCAATCCTTTCCACTTTCGATCTACCGTAAGGTGAAGTTTGCAGTATTCTGATATCGTTTTTAAGTGCTCAATTGTAAAGCTCCAAACTTGATAGTATCTTTTCTGGGAATTCGCAATCTTCAACAACATTTAATAAAAGAACTACCGCCTTAAACCGTAAAATGCGGCAGCCTGTTACACTCATCTAACACGTGAAGGCGCAATCCTGCTGCACATTCGTAACGCGCCGTCTCTTATCGTCGCGTTGCTGTTTTCGCAGTTCGGCTTCTTTGGCTCGTTTTCGACGCTTAGCTGCGGCTTCGCGCGCTCGTATACTGGGGCCACACCATAGCACCAACGACGTTTCTCTTCGACTTAACGCTGCATCCTCTCAGCAGGGAATTCAAACGTATGCTGTTCTATACGTTGTATGCGTGATTCCAATGAATGTATGCACCGTACGCTTCATTTTGCTCAGTGCTTGTAGCCTCTGCATTACGATATATGGATGAGTCATTGCTGATGACGATCGTTTTTTTGTTCTTGTTTTGTTTTTTTCACGGCGATCGGGGGCCATGAGCCACTTAAGGCTTTGGCCTTAAAGTTGGTTTTCAGCAGCCACACGTTTCTACTTTCTTTCTTTTCAATGCGAGAAACCTCGTTAAATTTGGTGCAAATGTTCCCAAAAGGAACAATTTCACCTTTCCCATTTATTTAGACGGAAGACCCTGGATAAAGCTTACTCATAAAGGGGTCCTGAACCACCCTTCGGGCTTGACGAAAAAAAGAAACTCTCCTCGAGTGACACACGCTGCTATGAACATCTCTGCAAAACTTTGCAGTCGATCCTGGCGCGTGAAGCTGACAAGCGCAGCGTCAAGTCACTTTTACCTCAAACACTCTTTTTTCGAACAAGGCTTTCTCAGGTTTCGAAGCAGCCGGCGGCTTGCATATGTCGCCATATGCAAGGTTTTCATAAGCAGCTGATATTGGCTCATGCCTAACATCAGTCAAGAAAGGCGTTTGGGTGAGTGCGCTTGTTCTTACTGGTACTGCGCATATTTATTGAATCAGTTTATTAACCAGGCTGAAGTAAGCGAAAATCTGCGTTTCGAATTTCGATAAGCATTAGGCACTTCCGGAACTAAAACTATCGTACTATGGCCGACTATCCAACCGCTAATGCTCGGCCGCACTAGCCCGCCATAGGAATAAAATGTTGGTCACACTGTTTATCAGTGTTGTAGCCGTCGGGTCTCGCTAATTTTAGTTTTTGAACAGCCAGCTAGCCTCAAAACACGCGAAAGAGGAAGCTTTAGCACGGGGAGTCCTATGTGGATACATTACATGGGAAAGGAGAATTTCTTGTAGCAAGCGGAGTTTTTATTTAAGCCGTGAATTTTCGTTCGAAATGGTTGAATACCTCTAATTCTTAGAAAACGAAACTATCAAGTTTAGAGCACGAACTCAGCAATGAAAAATGAAATCGCTTTTCTGCAAACTGCATCTAATACATTTCGAGAGAGCAAAATTGGCGGATTATACATGGCTCTCAAATATACCACAAACATGTAAGTGGTACTTTCGCAAAACTCTTTAACATAAGATAAGAATTGCTGTATCAAATTTTTCCGCTGCGATATGTTTCTTTTTTGTCTTTTTTTGCAGAGTTAGGGATTTGTATATTTTGTGCTATTCTTCTAACTCACAAGTTTTCGACAATTTCCGTGACTGTAATTCATCTTTCTCTCTATTGCAACAAATTTCATTAAAATAAGTCCACGGGTTCTGTCATCAAAGCGTTTCTGAGTTTTACATCTGTTTGAACGTAAAACCCCGACCGGCTTTCTGAACCCCACTCATGTATGCATGTATGTATGTATGTATGTATGTATGTATGTAATAATAATAATAATATTTGGGGCTTTACGTGCCAAAACCACTTTCTGATTATGAGGCACGCCGTAGTGGAGGACTCCGGAAATTTTGACCACCTGGGGTTCTTTAACGTGCACCTAAATCTAAGCACACGGGTGTTTTCGCATTTCGCCCCCATCGAAATGCGGCCGCCGTGGCCGGGATTCGATCCCGCGATCCCGTGCTCAGCAGCCCAACACCATAGCCACTGAGCAACCACGGCGGGTCATGTATGTATGTATGTATGTATGTATGTATGTATGTATGTATGTATGTATGTATGTATGTATGTATGTATGTATGTATGTATGTATGTATATATATATATATATATATATATATATATAGAGAGAGAGAGAGAGAGAGAGACTAGCGTCTCTCAGTGGCGCAATATCCCTTCGTGTAATTGTCTTCTATAATATGTATAGTCCGACAGTAAGCGCTGCTGCGAATGACTGCTATTGATTCTGATTTCGAATGAATCCGACTTGGCCTCATTTCGGCGGCTCAGTGAATTATGCGTATATTTATGACCTCTGCGTGCAAGTGGGGATGTTTCCATCCGAAATAAACGCTGTAAATTATTATAAGATGATCTTTTTCATGGGTCGTTATAGCACTGCCTACTGGAAAGAGAAGAAGTACTGAGAGGCACATCGTTCACGTACATTTCAGACGCCTTATCAAAGAGACTCCGCCGAAGGGGTCACTGAAGTCTGCAGATGTCTTTTTTTTCAGGTTCAACAAAGGATGCAATGCAATTTGAAGCCAGGCGAATATGCAGCAATATATTCATTCGCTAGACAAAGGCTATCCATACTATTAGAAATAATTGTTAGTTGGCTACCGCCCATTCTCTTTAAAAAGATACGACAAACTTTGTCCCGTCTATATATTTAAATAAAGGATAATGCCAGACAAGGCCTCGTTCAAAAAAAAAGTGTGAGGAAAAGGTGACTTCGCTTGTGAGCTCCACATCCCGCGAACGACTGCAAAGTTTGGCTGAGATGTCCATAGCAGCTTGTGATACCCGCGGATAGTGTTTGTTTTTTTCACCAAGCCCGAGGGGTCATTCAGGACGCCTTTAAGATGAAGCTTTAGCCGTGGTCTCCGATCTAAATGCATAGGCATGGATAAATAGTTTCTCACCGCAGCCACGCACCAAACTTCGTGAGGTTTCTTGCATACAAAAGGCTAACTCAGAGTTTAGCGGTTGTAATAAGTGGATTCTTTATTTAGGCAAATAGCTTTTATTAAAAATTGTGGAAAATCGCTTAGCTTTAGAAAACGTAACTGTCAAGTTTCCAACTCCAACCCAGCAATTAAAAACATATCACGATTCTGTAGATAGCATCTAATACTTCTTCTAAAGCGTACAAGAATAATGCATCATACATAGCTCTCATATCGTTTTTCATGGCTGAGTTAAGAAATTGCAAACGTGATAGTTTTGTTCATTAAAAAAAATCCATTTTCAATGACATTTATTAAAACATCTACATCCTAAACCAAAAATTCGCTCCCAACAGTCACCCGCTTTTAACGTTTTGTCTTGCATACGACAAACGTCGCCAAATTTCATGCTATGGCTGCCGCAAAAAAGAATTTCCTCTTTCCCATATATTTAGATAGGAACCCCCGAGCTAAAGCTTCCGTTTAAGTGTCTGCTTGGCAAGATAGCAGCCAGCACATACCATGTACAAAGATGTAGATACCTTGGGTCACTGCGAGGAGCAGCTTAAAGAAAATTTAGATAGATAGATAGATAGATAGATAGATAGATAGATAGATAGATAGATAGATAGATAGATAGATAGATAGATAGATAGATAGATAGACAGACAGACAGACAGACAGACAGACAGACAGACAGACAGACAGACAGACAGACAGACAGACGGACGGACGGACGGACGGACGGACAGACAGATAGCTAGATAGATAGATAGATAGATAGATAGATAGATAGATAGATAGATAGATAGATAGATAGATAGACAGACAGACAGACAGACAGACAGACAGACAGACAGACAGACAGACAGACAGACAGACAGACAGACAGATAGATAGATAGATAGATAGATAGATAGATAGATAGATAGATAGATAGATAGATAGATAGATAGATAGATAGATAGATAGATAGATAGATAGATAGATAGATAGATAGATAGATAGATACTGAAGTAGGCTAATAATGCTCATTGCATTAATACATAAAATGAGCATGACCAGCATATACTCTTTTAAGTGGCAAATCGTTCATTATATAGACGCGGGAATTCTATAAAAAACTGAAGACGTGGTTACGGAGCAAATATTAACAACTTACAAAAATATATATATCAACGATAAGACCCACCATCTCAAGGAAAAGTGGGCGCAGCCAGAGAATTGGTCCGCCAAGTGCTAAGGTGCCATAAGAATCACTGAAGATTTGTTGATGCCGTTCAGAACATCTTCATGAGCTCTTGCTTGTATTCGCGAGAAGCCTCTTCCATAGGTGAGTCGATAAGCCACCTAGAGACAAAACGTCAAGAAAAAAAAAGTGCTTTGTACAATAGCCCTAATTAAAAGAGGGCTGTAAATGCCCTCTGAATGAGGGCGTTGGAAACACAACCCTTCATAAGGTTGTCGCTGCCCTTCCTGTATGGAGATAACCTTTCTTTCTCTATGAGAGCCATCGACACTTGCCAAACCAGGAACTGCGAGTGATCGACTTAACCCGAACATTATATTTTGTCGATAACCATCATTCGCAAGTGTACTAGGGCCAACTTGGGGATAATTATGCGGATGGGGAACCAATTAGGTGCGTTCTCACAACGGACACGTCCACTTACCTTCTTTGAAGAACGACGTGGCACTTTGCGCCTTCCAAGAACGGTGGCAATTCTTCTTCTTCCTTCTTCTTGATTCGAGTCCCTCATACCAGCAACCACTTCTTTTTTTTAATGCCGTTGACTCTGCTGAAATTATGCGGCTATTTCGTTTCTGTATACGTCATATTTCTTTGTATTCTTCAAAATGCTTAGACGGAATAATGATAAAGGTTGAGTGTTGCCTTCCGTCTGCTAAGCGCCCTGGAATTCTTTGCAAGCTTTACAGGTCTTGAAGAATGAACTGCATTGACGTTTCCTTAACTTCGCGTGTCTTCTTGATTATGCACTAGTATCTTAGCATGCTGTTCAAAGCGGCCAATCTCAATCCGGTAAATGATTACAACTAGGAAAGTTCGTAGTGAAATGATCAAAAAGCGAGACGAGTTTGCAATTCATGCTGGCAGTGAAGAGACACCGCTGCTCTTTGTCGACTGGAAACCGATACAGCCGAAATAGTTCACAACACGTACGTACACCGTGGCTAGTGATACACGCCGCATGTTGCGCAGCCGAGAGAAATTTCGGCATACTGTAGTTAGTGTTGCACCCAAAGGCTACTCAGTGGTTCCCCGGTGACACTGTTTGAAGTGTAATCACGTAATGTTCTAGAGCAAGCTAAAACATCTCCATATCGCTTGGTAGCACGTGACCCGCCACATATTCAAGCAGTGCCTCGCCAGAGAGAAGGAAAGGCTAGTGGCGCCACCTTTCCTTCTCGCCAGATTCTTCGCCCCACCAGATTGTGTAGGCAGTGCCGCAATCTATGAGCCGTAGGCATGCTATGGCTCATAGATGGCGTGGTTAGTGCCGCGGAGCACGGGCACGCAGGGACGGACCGATACGTACAGCCACTTGCTTAGACGAAAAGGGAATGCCCCTCCTTTATTGGGCCCGAACATATATACACACACAGGTCACAGAGGGCACCACACTCTGGTGGCAGCCTAACAAACAGGGCTGAACTGTGACGACCTCTACATCTACCCCCTTGAACCTTTGAAGGTCAGACTAGAGGGACTGAAGAAGCCAAACGCGTCAAAAAGTTTCACAAGTTCCAACGGCACGGCAGAACAACAGGCCGGCCGTAACGTGTTCGTGTCACACTGTCACTGCGGTCCCTGGCTGCAGGGGACTGTTGCACAGACTGTCCGAAGGGGACCGTTGATTCCACGATGTTGGCAGGCTGAGGTTCCTGATAGCGAACTTGCTGCAGTGGTGGTGGTTCCTCTTCGGAGGCAGTAGGCCCAAAAGGCAGTAGGTGACGCCGGTTGCGCTGTAGGGTGCCACCTCGCTCCATTTCGACCACGTAGCTTCTTGGTCGTTGCCCCGGACTGAGGACCGTGAGGACACTTGATCAGGTCGCACCCAGGCAGGCTGACCTGTTTGGAGTGGCGGTAAGTCTCGAGCTCCATGATGCCTGTTGTAGTTGTCGGCCTGCTTCTGCTTGTAAGCCATGTCCTTGGCGACGACGTCTTTCGTTGGCGGCCAGTTGGGACGCAGCTGGGAGTCTTGCTTTGGGACTCTGGTTCTGAGTTGACGTCCCATCAACAGCTGGGCTATACTAAATCTACTATCGATTCCTAAAGTATCCCGATAGCTGAGCAGAGCCAGATGAGGATCCTTTGACTTTCGAAACAGGTCCTTGATTGTACGCACCATCCTCTCTGCCTTTCCGTTCGATTGAGCGTAGTGTGGACTGGTGGTCCCGTGGTTAAAGCCGTATGATGCTGCAAGCGCCGCGAACTCTTGCGAAGACAACGGTGGGCCATTGTCTGACCTGACTTCTTGCGGGATTCCATGGCGGGCAAAGATCGATTTGAGAGCGTCAATGACTGCCTGAGCTGTCGTGCTCCTCAAGGTCACCACCTCAGAGAACCTTGAGTAATAGTCCACTACCAGGATGGACGTCTGGCCGTTGAGGTGAAACAAGTCCATTGCAAGGAATTCCCAGGGATGTCCAGGTAGGGCCGCCGTGGAGAGCAGGAACTCGGTAAAGTTCACGCGGGTGGAAGCACACTTTTCACAGTTGGCGACGAGAGATGCGATGTCTGTCGAGATACCGGGCCACCAAACTGACTCCCGAGCTAGGGCTTTGGTCCTGTTGATGCACTGATGCCCTTCATGCAACAGCGTCAAGACCGCTGGTCGAAGGGACAATGGGATGGCTATCCGGGCGCCTTTCGGCAGAACACCGTCGCAGACAGAGAGCTCGTCTGCCACAGAGGCGTACTTTGAGAGGTGCTGTGGTAGCTTAGTTTTTTGTGACCAACCATGCTGGCAGTAGGAGGCGAGAGCCTTGCACTCGCCATCGGACTCTTGTGCCTGTCGCACGTCTTTAGGGCTGAGTGGCAAGACTTCTGACATGCAGCCGACTAGCTGTGCTGCAAAAAGTTCGATAGTGTCTAGAGGAGCTGGTGGCTTGTAGGTGATGCGCGACAATGTATTGGCTGTGGCTAGCAGCTCTCCTGGCATGTGCATAACCTGCAATGCACTCCATCTGTTCAGTTGCTTTTGCTGATCTGCACTGAGCCATGCAAAGCTCCTGAGGGGTCGGTGGAAGACACCTTGGCAAACGCTCATTGCCACCATCATGAATGCTGCGAGTGTGGCTGAGTGTGCTTTTCCATGTGCAGTTCCTCATCGCCACCACAAGCACAGACACACCACTAGAAGTGGTTGTCAATTGCATATGTCCACTCCCTTATTGCAGTGCAGCCAGTACTTCTTTGTGTAGCGATCATTTACTTCCGGAAGCCTGTAATAGAATTACGAACAATAAGTGCACCTTGTAACGGTGAAACATATTTGTAGCAGAAACACCAGGAAAGTCTTTGTCAGCATGATAGTCTGGATACGTGATTTCTTTCGCATATTTTAGTTCAACTGTTTCTGTCACACAAACATGTCCCTTAATTTTTGCCACATGCCATACATCAAGGTAGTGTGTGATGCTTGCTTGGTACAATCCCATTTGTGTCCAACGCCTGGGTGGCGGTCTGTAGTGAAGCTTGAAATTTAACGCTGTGATCATTCAAGAACGCAAGTCCTTGTTATACTTTCATTCTCCATTTGACTGTTTGATGCCATGCTTGACTCTACAAAATGAAGGAAATGCATTTGCATGGTAACCACTTGCTCGTGTCAGAAAGGAGCTATACAAATGCAGCACCTAGATAGGGAAAATCAGTTTAGAGGTAGAGGTAGAGGTAGAGGTAGTGTAAGGTGGCACAGTCAGTGTCCCTGCACCTGAAAACTTGAATGGCCTTTGTGAATTTGGCCTTTGTGAATGGCCTTTGTGAAGTAATGTACAAGTCCTCAATTTTGCACTGTTGCCGGAAGAATCGCATCTGCCATCACCACAAAGCTGTATGCTGCCTTCATCAAAGGATGCTGTGACACTTTTTTGATGTTCGTTTCAGACCTGTAAGAGTGCAAAATTTCCATCTCAGCATATGAATTGATGTCTCTTTTTTCGCTGTGAGTAAGCATGTTCCTTGCTGTATATACAAGCTCTTGCAACAGTCTTGTTATTAAGCTTATATCGGTAGCCAAAGTGGCCACACAACCTGCTTAATGTCTCGACAACTAGGCTAGAAGGAAAACTTGGGGAAGTTGGTAGTAATTCATGTTTTCAAAAGTAACAGCACTCAACGAACACAACAGTTCCAGTGTCGTGTTCGTATTTGCTTATGTCCTTGTCGGTTTAGCACTGTTTCTTTTCGACAACTAGGCTTCTTTTTCTGTTTTATGCAGCATTATTCTTACGGTACTTCACGGACTTTCCGGGGCTATTTATTTTGTCACGTAATAGTAACAGTGGAGAAAGCAGCACAACTGTGAATGACAAAACGTTTAGTGAGCGAACCTGTGCTCTCTAAAGCAGGCTACACTCAAAGCACAACGATAGCGGCGTACCCAGTCGGCGATCGTCGAAAATATGATCAGCGGGTCAAGCGCGTCGGCTTTTACGCCTGAGTCATCGAAGGTTCCAGAGTAATCGCTGGTGCCCGCGTGTCTTCCAGAAAGTTCTACACCATTCGCGTCGCACACGCAATCAGATTACACAAGCTTCGGTGACAATAGACCACGGGTAAAAGCATTGATAACATTCGAGAACTGTCTGTAAAGGTTTGGACAGCAAACCTGTCCTGGCTCGTTAGGTTCTGTTTGTCAAATACATGCTTTGTCTTCCAA
The DNA here is from genome assembly GCF_050947875.1 of Dermacentor variabilis. NCBI lineage: Eukaryota > Metazoa > Arthropoda > Arachnida > Ixodida > Ixodidae > Dermacentor > Dermacentor variabilis. Next base: position 75,242,669 of record NC_134573.1, on the reverse strand, counting down.
CAGAGCTTTCACCTGCAAGCGCGTGTATTACGCAGATGCATGGGTACATACATCTGTCTCTGCTGCCTATCTTGACACTGTTGCAGCGCTAGGTTATGTATCGCACCCGGCTCCATATGGTAGCGTGACGGAGTCTTTGAGTTGAAGAAATCGGAAGCTCTGAAGTTGGCAAAATAGCCAAGAGGTTTACTGGCACTTGAACAAAACCTGACGTATTGTTGAATAGGAAAAACCGAAAAAGATGAAGTGTTTGGCCACGAGCGTCTGGATGAGCCTCGTTCCATGGCCCAGAGCAGCTTCTTTTCTCTCCGCACCGTCATTATAATACCTCTGTTCAAACATTCCCTCCTGGCGGTAGCCAGTCACACACAGGTTCCAACCAACCAGGACGACAGCCAATAAAGAAGCACTTACATTACTGTCGCAGATTAAATATCGGACCAGCGAACCCCCCCCCCTAATTTCCAGCGGGCACAAAGGCTGAGAGAGGGTCTGGCCGTGGAAATGGGAGAGGAGACCTTTACTCCCAACTGGTCTTCTACGCTGCTTCTCAGTAGAGGGCAGGCACCAGTTCGTGGCGGCATTCTTCCGGGAAACGTCCACGAGTCCTTCACGTCGTCTCGGCCTCCCCTGGAGTGGCAACTCTTTCTTCCCTTTGTGGCGCTTCTTCTATGACGAGGAGAACTCGTTACAGGAAAATGAGCAGCGCCCAGGATCGCGCGGGAATTGTCCTCCGACTATCTTTCCAGCGTAGCTCTCGCATGCTACCCTTTGCATGTGACAAAGAGCATGTTGTCTACTGCAGTCATAGCACCACGCATAGCTTCGGGCGTTCGCATTTTCCACACCTTCTGTAAAGGTATTTCTAAGATATACAGATGATTGATTATGCGTATTTCACAGGGCTGGTCTCTCTGCTTTCACAGTGCATGTTAAAGAGACATACAACCGCTCAGAACATGAATCGAGATAATCCCACCGATTCCCTATCGTATTGGCTAAAATAAGCCAACTTCTTTCTCATTAAACGTGGTTTTATACATTTAATTCATCTCCAAAGGTCGCCATGTATTACCTTTGGCGCCCCACGCGGCGAAAGGATGAAGCTGCATAAGAGGACCACCACGCGACGTTTTACTAGTGTACGCGGTTACTGGTCTTTTTATTAGTATTGAAATGCAGTATACTTTTTATTATTCTAATTTTTTTCTGACTTCCAATGTGCAGATACGCCTTCGTTTGTAGTGAGTTGAAAAGTGGCGCTACCTTCGCCTTCGTTTTCGATGAGTTGGCTTGGCTCGTCTATCGACAGAACAACGACGACGGGGGCCAGCCGTAGGCGTAGACGTAGGCGTGTACTTGGGGGAAAATGCGCTGCAAATATAAGAATTGTATGTACAACAACGCGAACTTATTGCACCAGCTTTTTATTTACAAAAGTGGTTGAAAAGATCAATATGTAGGTTGTTAAGCACATTTACACTCACTCCTGTGAAAGCAGAACGATGGGCGGCTTTTACAGTTTCCGAAGTGGGCTATCGACATCGCTCTCACTCCTCAGCGTTGCTGGAGGAGGGATGCTTACTTTTTAGAGGCTGCTCAGATGGAAAAATTCTGCTTACTAAGTATCCACGCGTTTTTGGAAATAACCGCTTCAGATGTAAACACTACCGAGGGTGAGCTTTGCGCTGCACCATAAAAAACGAGGTCCTTAAAAATCGGTTGTCAGTCCCTTTAACAGTGCGGAAAAGGCAATTCAGTTCACCGTCGAGCAAGAATTAGCATACTGTTGTGTGAAGTGTGCAGTTTCTTTACGTTCTTGTCAAGCGCGGTAACAATGGCCTGTCACTCAATGTCTGTAGAAAGTCTGAGCATACAGGCCGGTATCTGCATTGTAACTCGGTACATCCGCATTCACACAAAATGTATGTTGCTGCTACGCTGTTCCAGCAAGCAAAAAGGCGATTGCGCAAGGCAGGAAGACTACACGCCTGATGCCGCGAACGTTTGTGACGATCTAAATACCTGTGGCTGCCCTTCATTCTTTCTGTCCTCAACACAGAATAAACTGTCGCACCCAGCAAGACAGCCGTTTACATCGGCTCCGAGGAAGCGAGTTGCGATTCCCGATGTCCCAGGCACAAGTGAGGCTATCGTTCGTATCATGCACCGGTACGACGGCGGAACTGCGCATGTGCCAACACAAAAACTAAAGTACGTTAAAGTCAACGTAAATGCTAAGCTGCCACGTGAAAATTTCCCCAGTATATTCTACGTCATATCTTGCGGTCTCTTGACGCAAGTATACCAGGGAGACAAGTGATTTCAATAAACGAGTGAAATAGCACGAGTACGTCGTCCGAAAGCGGCATGTAGACTCGAATGCCCCTGCTGAACATACGAAGTACACAGGCCACCATACTGACTTGGCAAGCACACTTGTTTTATCCAAAGGAGCCCACGTCACGCCTGCATCTAGAATCCTATCACATTCATACCATGGCGCACACGCTGAATAGAAATGACGTGACACTTCTGACGATCTATACTCGCTGCTTGCGTCACTTATTGAAGCGTACTTAAATGTGTTGTCTCTCTGTCATTGATATTATTGTGAACAGGGTACCCGTAAGGGGAGTCGGAACGTCATTAAATTTCAGTTTTACAGCAAAGCTGTCTATGGGGGGCTAGGATCAGGACAAAAAAAAATTACCAACCCTTCCCCTACCCCGAAATGGGGGTAAGCGAAGCTTGTCCTGCGTGCACCTGACCTTCGTCACGGTTAAGTAACCCACAGTTAAATGTGGAGGATTGCCTTCGGCCTCCCGCTTCCTCCGCTCAGGATCTTCTCGTTGCTGTCGGATTGCCTGGGCTCGGGCGGCTCTAACGGCTGGATCTGCGCGCCGACGGCGAGTTCTTTCACGGACGAGTTCTCGCCGCCGCTCGTTGAAGGCTGCCAGTTCCTCGGGGGAAAGCACTAACCGTGGCCGACCCATACGTTTTCTGAGCATTAACTCAACGGCAACGAAGTCGGTGCAGCGCGCGTGAAGCCCTCACCCGCCCTTATCCTCCCCGGCGAGAGCGAAACGCCTCTGATTTGTTGCGCGCTTGGCGTGAGCATGCGCCAACGCAGCTGGAACCCTTGCTAATGACTCACGCTCCGGCGCCGGCGCAGCTGTCAACTCATCAAACCGCCCTTTCCCGCAGCTGCTCTGCTCTGGGAGCAACTGGGTTTTCTGCGTGACCACGACGCCACCGCAAGTTGTGAGCCAACACAAGCTTCGCTTGAAAAATGTGTCCGAGATGTTGACAAAATGCGCCGGAGCGATGAACGCGGTTGCCCAAACGCTAGTCTGTGACGACGTGTGTCGTCATAGATGACACGCATCGCGGTAAAAATGATACTGAAATTGGCTGCTAAGACTATCCTATCATTACGCCGAGTCTCATTTAGTTGTCATAATTACGAACTTCACACTGAAGCTGTAAACGTTACAGAATTCCCGTCTGCTGTCAATACATGGCCGTCTACGGAGGGAGTACGGTTACAGAAAACGGCTGTAACTCTTGTTTTATCAAAACTATCCCGAAACAAATTATATGAAAATTAGCCACTGAGGCGACTCTAATATTACGCCGAATTTCATCTACTTTTCATAATTATGTAGTGCACAGTGAAGTTGTAAATATTGTGTAATTCCCGTCTGCCATGCGGCGGTACTTGCACACGTCAATACTTCATAAAAGAATAAATTAGTCCACAGTGAAAAGATGCATCGTCGTCTGCGTCCTTCAGTAATCATAATAATACTAATAATACCTATATATACATAGATGCGTCGATTGAGGTAAAACACCACAGCTTCGCTGCTCGTCCATCTCCACAGAGTGGAAGGGCTGATGATTTTCGGTCAGTGCATCAATCCACGTTTTAGAGCGCGGCTCTTTGGCGCCCGTTGCTGCGGCGAGCGTCGGCGTCGTGCCTCGTAAACGAGCGAACGAGCACAGCGAAGGATAAAAGCGAACGCGGAGCGCAGCGGGCGATCAAAGACAGCGTGAGCGAAGAGAACGCGAGGAGGGAAGTGGAGGAGGAGGGTTCAGCTGAACCATGAGGTGGAAAGCGGAGGAGAATGGTATAGCGAAACGTGAGAAGAAATGCGTAGTGCCGCGCAAGACGGATTGCGGCGACGATGTCTACGAGATGGCGCCAGAGTAGCGCGCGTCGTTAGGGTACCTCAATGTACTCGCTCGGCTCAGCTCCGTTCGCGGGGGCGCGCGCATCGAGGCACTCTACGCGTCGTCTGTTCACCAAAGCGCTGCCTGAGTAGAGGCCTGTCTGCGGCGGCTGCTGTGAATCGCGTCCACGTGTCAGCCACGCGCTGCCTCTTGCGGGTCTCCTAATTAGTGAGGCAGTGGCACCACACTTCGCTTCGTTTGGAACGTGCCGCACGAAAGACTGCCCCTGCCAGCCAATATATCGCGAATGGAAACACGTGTAGAGCTGCACTCAAATTTCGCATTAGGGAGTATCGCAACCGTCGGTGAACTTTTTACCATTAAATTATACTGTATACTTTCAATACAAATCAAAGTTATGAAGGAATAAAACTTGTATTTAGAGGAAATTTCTTTAAAAATTTTATTTAATGAAAACATATTTCACGAGTACATCACACGATGTCTAATACAGGGCGCGAAGGAAGACAAGTATTGAACAACGAACGTACGAGGGAACGAACATATAAGCAAGCGAACGAACGAACGAGCGAGTGAGTGAGGCATCAGCAACAGGTCCATGGTGGGCAGTCATCGGCAAACAAGTGTAAAATATGCCGATTCTCCTACCACGATTTGCCACATTAACTCGCTCTCTCGCCCTTGTGACTAACGTTCACGTCAAACAGCCAAAAACGATGCCCAATTCATCATGCTATCGCTCGACAACGGCGTCAATTCAGGGGTGGAATGCGTCAAAAACCTAGAGCTTACAGCAGGCGGGAGCGGGCGTGCCTCCGCGTACTGGCGTCTGCGTGTGCGCTTGTGTCACTTGAGCGAAGCATCCTCCCCTTCTCTCTGACTAAGAGGACGTCTGACGTAGGCCAAAAAGACGGTTGCACCAGGCCACAAGCACAGCTAGGCAGGCGCGTTCATTCTCGGGAAGCTCCGAAATGCGACCACCGGCAAAAAAAGCGACATATTTCATGAGTTGCAATGGCACAGCTTCGCCCGCAACGACCGATGTCCACGTCAGGTATTGACAACTGAACCCCATAACTGACTCCTTAAATTAATATAGAGTCATATACTTTGCGGTAGCATTGCACTCTAAGAACAGTTTACACCCTTTGGCATGCCCCTTCTGCCACACAACGATAATCGTCATCTGCCTCGATGCGTTTCCTTTCTTTAACGCTGCGAGACTGGAACTTTCCAGTAACGAACGGCACGCGCGTTATCAGCATAGAACAGTTTACACCCTTTGGAGTGCCCCTTCTGATAAGGCGCGTGCCGTTCGTTACTGGAAAGTTCCGGTCTCGCAGCGTTAAAGAAAGGAAACGCATCAAGGCAGATGACGATTATAGTTGTGTGGCAGAAGGGGCAAGCCAAAGGCTGTAAACTGTTCTTAGAGTGTGGTAAGATACGAACACAACTTTTCCCGCCATTTTCGTCTTCTATGTTACGGCTACAAACCACGTGCTACAAACACGCGTAAATTCAGATGCGGCCGCTGTTCCCAGATACACAAACTTACTAACAAAAAGTAGCAACGCAAATTTCGCTGCGCAGTTTACAAAAGGCTCGTTACTTTTTTTCCGCTTGAAGCAATCCGCAAGATGGCGCAACGGCACTCCGACAGCTAAAGCCCCTTTACCGAAAGCTAGTAAAAGACGATTGGAGGTTTGGTCGCTTTGGTGGCAGAAAACTAGAGAGACCACAAATCACCGAAGCGTACAAAAATAAGTTCCCAGTAATGGTACAGAAAGTTTGATGCTTGATAGAAACGGTTTTATACTCAGACACCGACATGGCGTATCTGTCAGGTGTGCGTGCGTGCGTGCGTGCGTGCGCGTGTGTGTGTGTGCGTGTGTGCGTGTGTGTGTGTGTGCGCGTGTGCGTGTGTGCGTGTGTGTGTGCGTGCGCGTGTGCGTGTGCGTGTGTGCGTGCGCGTGCGCGTGCGCGTGCGCGCGCGTGTGTGTGTGTGTGTGTGTGTGTGTGTGTGTGTGTGTGTGTGTGTGTGTGTGTGTGTGTGTGTGTGTGTGTGTGTGTGTGTGTGTGTGTGTGTGTGTGTGTGTGTGTGTGTGTGTGTGTGTGTGTGTGTGTCGCCATACCCCATTTCAAAGGGTATGCTCATAACATCCATCCAGCTCTGCCTGCCACGCTGCCATGTCTTGTCGGCCCTCTAATGACTGCAGAGCAAGCTAAGCATGCTTCGCTCCGCGACTATTAGAGGGCGGACAAAAAAAGCGACGTTACCCGCCGTGGTTGCTCAGTGGCTATGGTGTTGGGCTGCTGAGCATGAGGTCGCGGAATCAAATCCCGGCAACGGCGGGTGCATTTCGATGGGGGCGAAATGCGAAAACGCCCGTGTACTTAGATTTAGGTGCACGTTAAAAACCCCAGGTGGACGAAATTTCCGGGGTCCCCCACTACGGCGTGCCTCATAATCAGAAAGTGGTTTTGGCACGTAAAACCCCATAATTTTAAAAAAGCGGCGTTTCCAGTCAAGAAATGATAAAAAACAAGCTTAAGAAAACTCAGTTTTAAGAAAACTGGCGCCCCAAACTGCGTAGATGGTCCTGCGAGATATGTGGCCAACTTGATGCTGTACCAGAATTCCTCCGTTCGAGTCAACATTCCAGTTGCTTACAGTTATCTTACAAGCTTACAAGGTTATCAAGGTCACAAGCGGTTTTCATTTCTAACCCAAGTTCATTCTACTCTGTTCATTGGCCCCGTTATCGGCGACCGCAAGTTATCTTGGTACAGTCGCTGTTGGCCTTACTTCAAGTACACATGCAAAATATAGTTCCCAGTACTGATGCCATTTTCGACAGCATATACGAGGTGTTTCACTTAACTCCAACCAAGGATGTTGAAGGGACTGACAACTGGCCAAAATGCGTTGCGAGACGTTGATGGAAATGAAATGACTTAGATTTATAGTGATAGAATCCAGCACGCTGTGCGCGATTTATGTAGGAATTGTAATGTTAACTCGACAAAGAAAGTCTCAAAAGCCAGTAAGTGGCGAGACCTGGCGGTGAAATCTTGGTACTTCGGATGTATTCTATGAAATTACCGTACGTAAGTCGGCTGTTATGAATTACACCATAATTATTGCTTAACATTGCAGCTGATATATTATTAGACACTCGCGTATTATTCTGTGCTTCGGAAATCAAAAACGCACACGTGGCTGCGGCAACATGAACTCCGTATCACGTGTAAAGGCGTCGTTTCGTTTTCGATCCCATTGTTTTCGTTTTGACTGGTTATATACCAAAGCAGTTGGACAAGAAAACATGAAAACACCTAGCTATTATCGCAGACATCATTTAACAATTCGGAAAACATGAATCGCAGGAACATCGTCTTGATAAACAAAATCCTACTTTGTTACAGCACGGCCACACTTGTCTGCCTCTCCTAATGCCGACGTACAATCGCTATCGCGCTCACCTATCATCGTTTTCAGCATGCTTCCAGTGAACGACTACATCCTCACTGGAGATCGAAAAATTCTGAAAAAATGTTCCAAGGCGTTTAACAGGTTAGCGCTTCGTGATTAGACACTCTGACCGGTAAGCTTTCCATTGCGTTAAAAAAAAATGGGTGCCATGAAAATTTGTTGTCAGTCCCTTTAAATAAGTGGCTAGCCGCAGCTGAAATACAATAGCGCACGAGCGCAATCACGTGCTTCTTTTTTTTTTTCGTACTTCGCGGGCTTTCCTTCAATGCCGAAACAAATCGCCACGCAGCATGTACGTTGCCACAAAAAATTGGATTGGTCGTTTCTGAACCCCCTCTACAACGCAACGAAACGCACCTCGCCCTACAGTGAATAATTAAAATTTTTGCATAATTGATCTTAATAATTCAATAATTAAGCGGAATATAAACAAAATACTCTAAGGAGCGCCACATGACGGCAAACCATATGCTGTTGGTTTCATTCAGCTGCGGCTAACCACTTCATTTTTAATCCTTGGCATAAGTTACGTGGAAAACACCCTGTATATGCTAAGAACAACAATTCGCTCCCATTGCGTATTTTGAATGGCCTTCTGTAAAATCACCTTAACGAATTTCCACCCTACTGTGTGGTTGCCAAAGATGCAACACAAGTAAGGGAAAAGCTGGAGTTGACATTCTTTCTGCTCACCTCGACTGGGCTTTTACCTTTTACCTTTTTTTTAGCTGAATTCCTGGCAATTGTCTCGGCCGTAAAAACACGAGTCCGCAGCAGGTTAACACAACCATCGTGACTGACTGCCTTTCAGTTTGTGCGAGTTTATCGTCACCTAAGAATTCTGCTTTATGTAATCTGTTTTCTTTTTTTTTTTTGCGCTGATGCCAAATAAGACGTGCCATGTTCGCCTTGTGTGTGTACCTGGACGTACAGGAATCTGTATAAATGAGTGTGCCAATTTCATTGGCCTTGTCATCCACGCTATAGACCGATATCCTTCATTTTCTGCCTTTCTTTTCACTATACTCACAACCAGCTGTTTCAGGCAGCTCCTATCATTGAAGTGTGCTGGATATTCCACCCTTCTATCGATGTTTGACTTCCGGCATTTATATCGCCCAGTGCGGATCGATGCCTCTCACGTCGATGTGAGGTTACACTGATTAGTTTCCTATGCAGAGCCCCGCCCCTGCATTTCTGTCATCTTTGCTTCTAGTGTAATTAATACGAAACCATACGCCATTTTCTTCTTGCCGCCGTTTAACCTCCTAGCGCGAAATGTTCCTTTAACTCCCTCTCTGTGATTTTGCAATCTCATTGACTATTCAAAATTTATTATTATGTCGAGCTATTCACAGGGAAATTACCAGTTCACCCTAAGTTTATAGAAGCATCAAGCCAGTTACGTTGCTGGGGTTCTAACTCTCTGTTGAGATATTATCACATGTTTTAAGAATTGTTTTTACAAATATGAAAAATTTTCTCATTTAATAACTATTAAGCTTTTCAAAAAATCTTGGTAATATGAATACTCATTTAAGTTCTTATTTCTGTGGCCCATCCCCCTCGTGGGTACGTGCCATGTTGAAAAGGAATCAACATAAACATGGCCTTAATATGGTTTCGAGAAGGCGAGGATATAACCAGTCTTGGGAAAACATTTTCTAAACGTATTAAATTACCATATTTAATCTGACTGCTCGGAGGTCAGAAACCTCGAAAGTGGTCATAAATCTGCTTAATCTGATGTACCCCTGAAAACGACGTCTTTAAGACCTTGTGCGCTGTCTGGATTGCCGCTTGAAACGTTATTGAAAAGAACTTAGATCTGTCTCCTAAACTGGGTGGCTCACTTGGCCTAGAGGCCCCGCTAGCAATAATGATTGCGCAGCTACAGTTATACCCGAGTTAGCCTCTTGCAGGATATGCATGAAAATATTGACGCAAAGTTCGGTGCCCACTACAGCCGCCGGTCGCCAGCGTGAGGGCGATGGACAGTCAAGCGCGCCCTCCGAGTTTCTGACATCATTAAAAGAAGACAATCGTTTGGCAAGCTTGTTTATTAACTTCGTACAACAAAGTGCCACTCACAGGTCTTCAACACAAACCCATATTGTTTCGTGGGTGCACACTAATATGGCCGTGCATTGTCACACATGAATTCATATGTAATGCAGCACCGGAACGCTAGCTGTAACGGTGCGAGACTAGTTGTTGTTGTTGTTGTTGTCCTGAGTGGCCGTGGCACATACCCACAGTGGGGTATGTGCCATACCCACTGGCACATACCCACAGTGGAGACTAGACCACTGTGACGACGTGTGCCGACGATGAAGTTAACAAAACCCACGCTGTTTACCTAGCTGCCGCGTTCCTCCAAAACTGACCTGTATACGAGCCCTCAGTGCCGAGGGCCCTATTTGAGGCATTAACGGTCTTAGCGCAGCAAGTTGCAAATGTAGCATTTTGACCCATTTGGTGCAGCTGTACCACCCATCTCGCTTCCTGCATGGATTTCACTGAACGTCTTTTTACCCTACATTGACTTACTCTATGTATCGTCGTGTCCCAGGCTTTTGTACGACGCTCGAACATCGGAGCAAATACTCCGGAAGATACAGAAACTTTTACTTTTTCATTATCATATCGTTTACAATGCAAGGGCAAAAGGAGCTGCGCTGAACGTGAACTCCAGCTGGCAGTCTGAGCAAGCGCCGACAGCACCTCTGCTGGTAGGAAGCTGCGAAGGCTAGCAGCCACTCCATAGTTCGTCATGACGACGGGTCACATACGGAGATCATAAACGCCGTCACCGTTTAGGATCCCCATTTGTCGCCTTGTCGTATTGCAGGAATGTAGTAAAACATGTCCATCTCCTTATGTTCAATTTTCTGGTTGCAAGCCAACTGTTCTTACCCATGAACCACGGGACCTGTATTGAAGAAATAGCAAAGTGGAAATGCTATGCGATTTCTGACAGCAGCTGTTTATTTATACCAGACGTGAATGCATACCTGCAAACTTGGGGGCCTCGAAATTCGATATATTAGTCAAGCGAGGGGGCGCGTGGGGCGGGCCGGAGACGACGATGGCAAAAGGGGAAAAAAATTCGTTCTCTTTTTTTTCTGGGCCACAGCAATGTCAGAAGCAGCTCTGAATGGCTGCCGGTACAGTTATGAGACGTCTCGGTGCTTGTACTGCGGCCGGAAACAGCGCGTGCGTGCGTGTACAATTAAGAAACACGTACTATAAGTCCCATGACAGTGGCCCCTTCCCACTCCTAATATTCTTCGCGCAACAAGGCCGTATTGCGGAGAAGCAGACTTAAGGGAACCGGCCATTATGAAGCCCATATTACACGTTTGCTTCACGCACGCTTCTCGACGCGTGTCTCGAGCTAAAGCGAACCGAGTTAGGCCTACACTGCCTACAAACAGACAGCCCGGATTTCAATCTGCCTTAGGCTAGCTACCCAGCCCGTAACGGCAATCACGATGGTGCTGTGCTGCATGATGCGTTTTTTTTTTTTTTTTAGGTGGCGTTCGGGCAGCTTTTCGGGAGACTTGTGGTTGTGCCCGTATAATCGGGAGAATTCGTAAGAATTCAGCAGTATTCCAGATAAATATGAATAATTGGCAAGTATGACCGAAAAGACATGCTGTCTGTTCTTGTAGCTAGATTACAAGCTGTTACCGCACTAACTCCGGCTCCTGATTCGTTGCGGAGCATGGAACGGAAAAGTTCAACTTGCGAACTAAGCTCTCAGTGCTTACCTGCATTACGACACCCCGACTCCTCTACGCTGTCGCCATTACATCTCCTTTGCGCTTAAGAGGAAGCTTTAGCTCTGGAGCTCCAGTCTGAATAGTACGGTGCACTTGTCTCAAAAAAGCATTTCTGAGCTTTTACATGTTGCACAGTTGAACTCCGCGATAACGAAAACCGGAGACAAATAAATTATCGGCACAACACATAGGATTGATTATTTGCATTTCGTATCTATCAACAATGAAACGACACTGAACTGCAATCTCGCATCAACGAAATTTGCCTGAACATTATACCCCACAGTACCTACCTGTTTAACGCTAAACAGAGTAAAAAAAATTCGGCAGAACCCGCCTCACGGCAACTGTCGACGGCAATGCGTTAGCGTTGAATCAATATAGCGACGCAACGTATTACCGTCGTCTAAACGAGTTACGTATGACGCGTGCACGTACTGCAGCGGGTCCCCTCTTTTGCGCGTCCCTAAGAATGCTTGGCGCCATCTAGCGCTGCCGCCGCGAAGTCTGTGCATGGCCTCCTAAATGTGTGGCGCGTCGGTGCGTGCAAATGCCGAGAAACGAGTCATGTGGGCTACCGGGCTCCCCTCTCGCACTTCGGAAGGGTGGATGGATGCTATGAGCATCTCCTTTGAAATGGCGCGCAGTGGCTTGCGCCACTAAGCTCTCTTTCTTATTTAGCCTAATGCCTTACCTATTTTTTAAATGGGCAAATCATTCCCACCATCAAACATTCGCATTTATTATATGGAACTAAAATTTGTTTTCGTACTGCTCCGTTTGTCGCCTCCCTACTTTTTTGCCACCGAACCTCTATGTCGCCTTTTACTTATCCCTAATGTGAACATGTTTATTTTCTCTCTACTTTCCGTGAATCCAAGGACTTCAAGGAGGCCAGCGGAGCCTAAACTAACAGCTGGGTAGATATCTTCACATCCAAATACATGTTCTATTGGTTCCCAGCTTAATTTACTGCAAGCATATGCTTCTTCCTTGGTGTACCTCTGTTTATAACTACTTATTCTAAAGTGTCCTCATTTCACTTCGAAAATTAAAGAGCTTCCCTGAGTAATAATTTCTTTTTTTTTCTTGATTTCGTTTCTTTCTGAACACGCTGTGCCATCTTGTGGCGCTGCCAAGCAGTGCGTGCGTGGTCTCCGAGATGAGAAGCATGGTGCCTGCAAAAGCTGAGAATTGTCCTCTCGCTTGCCGCAGATTACGTCAGCGTAAAAGAGGTTCGTCGAAGAGCGGCACATATGTGCACATTGCCACATGCTCGGCGACCCAAGCACCAGGAGAGCTGGTTTCGAACCCTGTTCCCTCAGCCCAGCAACCCAATGCGCTACCCACTCGGCCACGAACTACCCAGTGACCCAGCTATGCAGAAAAACGGCTAGACAGAAACACAAATACAAACACAGCCCCCGAAAACTGCACGATGTGCGCAAAGAATGCTAATTACGCTTTAAAAATTGCTCAAATGCACTTTCTCCCCACATAAATTGTGCAAAATACGGTCACACCACGCTTGCGAGCCGCCACCCGCGCGGCGTAGGGAGGGCGCTAGCATCGAGGCACCCTAGCCTTCGAGAGGGAGAGCTGGGTCGCGAAAGTGTTTATGGGTGCGTAGGTGCCTCTTCCTTAAGCTTGCATGGAGGCAAAAGCAGCTCGTGGGGTCGGCCTTGACAAAGGCCCAGTGCGCCGCGGTATCAAAGCATGTGAAGGGTAAGCTACACTCCAGCAAGCACGGCGCAGTTTCGCTACGCGAAAATGGGACGCCCATACAATCTAGCGTATGGTTTAGTCAGCATGACTGGCAGCGTTTGGCGCTGTCGGCACAGGAATAGAACATGTTTTTATTTCACGGCAAAGTCGCTAGACCAGAGTGCATCGTGTGCTATGCCACCTCGGCACAAAATTTGAGCGCTAAAGTGCCAGCCGGGTTGAGCACATGCGGAACATCACGACACTGGATTCACTACAGTGGTTTTTGAAACCATCACCATAACTAACCTATGCACAGGGTGCTGCCACGATCCTTGTGTTGACACGTGTGCATTGTTTACCGTTTTTCGGTGACCGCTTTCCGCCAGCTAATCATAGTAGATAGATAAATTATCGCTTAATCAGTGCGAACGCGCCTACGTGTCCGAAATTTCCTTTGTTCAATCAGATTGCGTGTGACGTGAAACATTGGCGCAACTTCTCGAACATACACGAGCACCAGCAATTATGCTGAAACGTACGAATCGTGCACAAGTTAGCCACGAGATCGAGCAAAGTTGCGGCCTGGCTGAACCACAAATAGTGTGGCCTCCGAGCTTTGTGCACTGTCTTCCGCGCACCTGTAAATAGGCAGGGCGTAGCACACAAAAATGTGTGTGCAATCCACACATAGCCTCCCAGATTTGCGCATGCACAAATCTCGGAGGATATGTGTGGGTTGCGTCGCTCATGGTCTGCTACGCCCTACCTGTTAACAGGTGCACATAAGGCATGCATACCTTTAAAGACCATTTCTTTTGTGGTTGAAGCACAGCCATAAAAGCTTATCTGCATTTTTGGACGATGTACACCAGCATTTAGCCTTGCGCTGTGGTCTTTGCGCTGTAGTACGATCAACTGCCAATGTCGAGCGCAAGATGTTCGACTATCGGACCTACCATTCACCGCAATCATAACAATTTTACTACCGCATTGTCATATAAAAAATCATTTTTTAAATTAAAAGGATGCTCTGTTGGTGTTTTGTTTCATGAGATTAGTTTGTCGGCTGCCGTTCTCAAAATCCTGAGGAATTATTTTGTCAAGAATGTAAGACCTGATATGAGCAATTTTAGTCATAGGATGGCGCGGCAATATAACCCACATAAACCGCATGTCATATAGCATCCATATACCTAAATGTATACGGACCCTCATGGCAACGATGATGGCAAAACTTTGCTTAGGCTGTTCACATAATTTCTACCACAATAAAAATATTCTTGTCTGAAGCGACCTGACGCGATTCTGCTAACATGCTGTCACTCACAGTGGCCTAGCTTGTTCAATTGAACTCATTTTAAGTGTTTGTGCTTACAAGCGAAATCTAAAAAAAAGAAAAGAAAATGAAGGGAGACGTGTGCCTAAAATTTGTTATGTAAAATGTGCACTATCTTGCCACTTTAACTTCACCGTAGAGGGATGCTGACTTTTTTAATAACAAGTGAAATATTCGCAGACAGTGCAGTAATATAACGAAGTTGCACAGCAATTTTCACAGAGCAGGCGGAATGCCAGCAAAAGATGCACAAAAAGCCCAGAGGAAGTGCCAAAATGTACATTGTTTGGTCGAGTGCCCATACTCCCTTGAATGGCACAATTTGCGCTCCTTCTAAGTTAAAAAGGAAGTAGGTGCATTTCGGCAAAGCGTGCGGCATTGGAGGGCAAATCAGTTCACTGCAGTCAGCACGTTTCATTACCACAAAATCAGGCCACATCGTTCACAGCGAAGCGCCGCCATGCACACTTCAATGCGTGCCGCCAACCGCCTACGGTGCCGTGTAGGCCTGTAGCTCGACCTCACTGGGAACAGCCGTCGCGCTTGGCGAGCAGATCAGATTTCGGCGACTAGCAACTGTGCCGGGCGCTATCGTCGTGCTTCGAACGTCACTTGTCTTTCCAGGCACAAGTTTGCCCAATAAAGAGGTATGGCAGCCTTGTCTGTCGCCACCATGTGACAACACAATCGAATGAGTCCGAAAGACTAGTCAGATTACATAAATGACGTGATTACTATACCTATACGCTCCTGACACTGCCCAGGCGGCGCGTCCGAGCAGCGATCGTCAGCGCCTCTCGCGGCACCTTCCGTCAAAACTGACACTGACGGACCACGCTACTCACGCGGATCTGCCAACGTGATTGCATGTTCATGCTTGTTTTGAAACGAACAAATGGCGCAAGTTTTGCTATGTGGTTTCAGGCCAATCTCAAAATTACACGGTCGGATACGCCCTGCCATTCGTCGTAAAGGGGAAAAGATCTACGTACGCTGCCGGGCACGTTCACAGCGTGAAAGAAGTCGCCGGTGTGACTGTGCTGGCGAACTGTCACTCCCAGCAAGGCAAACACAACAGCAGCGTACCTCTGGCCTGAGTACACTCAACTGTCATATTATGCTTTGATCAAGCAGCTCAATTGAGTCTGCAGGCATGGCTGAGCATATTAAGCGTTACGCGTAGGTGTTCTTATCCAACCATTTGAGTTACCGTAGACAAAATGTGTCCTTCCGTGGTGCTGTTTTGACACGCTTGCAAAGCCTCATTTACCAGAGATGATAGGCGCCATATCCTTTAGAATTATTAAAAGGCTCTTTTAAACAACTTGCACAAAAATGGTATTAGACTGCTATAATGCTCTGCCAAGCAACTGCAGTACTTTGTTTACACTCTAAAACAAAATTACACCCTTTGGGTTGTGTCTTGCCACAGAACAATAAACGTCATCTCTCTTGTCCGCATTTCCTTTCTTTAACGCTGCGAGCCTGGTACTTCCCAGTAACGAACGGCATGCGCGTTATATGCATGACATATCATTCCCGATAGGAAAGTAGCTGGCGCGGCGTTTTCAAGAAAGGAAACCCAAGCAAGGCAGATGACGATTATTGTTGTGTAGCAGATATACACCGCAAGGAGGGGGGGGGGGGGGTACCTTTGTTTAAGAGTATACAACTGCCGATGCACCGGCACGACCTTGAGCCGCTCCAGCCACCAAGACTCGGGTGGCCGTATCCGGCAACCTGGACCCAAGCAGAGCCACACAGCGTGAAGTGCTCAGCGACTCACGCAAGCCAGAACACCTGCAGCCACCACGCAGTACGCTTCGTGCAGCAAAATAGCTCTTAAAGATATGGACAATTTGCAAAACTATGTAAGTAGGCTGCCCGGCAAGACTCTTTGTCGACCAAAAGCTTCAGTCTACTGACTACAATAATTTCTAGTGCGATCCTCCAGGAAGGAAGCGCGAGCACAAAACCACGGCCGGCCAGGAAATCTGTAGAGTCGGAGAGCAGGCAGCCCTGCGCGGCCGTTACAGCCTTTGACGCAGCAGTACCGCCGTCCCCACGCTATGTTTTCCTGGGCTGTTTTCGATGTCTTGCACATTTGCCATCGTAAAACAGTGGTATGAGAACGTTTGCCCGCAGGACGGTTGCGCAAGTGGTTCAGAAGTTTCGAATCACACGCGGTCATAACAACAATACGTGCGTCAGCAGGATTCTACGCCGTCGACTGAAGTTATATCAGTACCAGAGTTGCGCTTTCGACGCTACAGGTGGCGCGGCCGTCGCCGGGAAACTCCACTGTCAGGAGCGTATTCCATTGTATCGATACGCGGCAATGCCGACTCTTCACTTGTTCGCAAGCTTTTGTGCCCATGTTACCATATTTATTCGAATGTAAGGCGAGCTTTTTTTCCCCCATGATCCTTAGACTCCCAAGTCGCCCCCTGCCTTATATGCTTCAGTTACTGTTTCAATATGGAAGCAGCAGTGCCACATTTCAGGCGATCTGGATTTCACACGGCAGCACAAGTTGTGCCAACCAATAAACCTTGGCAAGTGAGTCAGTACCGTATTTTTGCACGTATAACCCGCACAGGAAGTTCATGAAATTTGCGAGCAAAAGCGGTGTGCGAATAATACCCCTGTAAAGCAGGCGAGTTAAGTGTACTTACGGGGAATGCACTTCGGGACCTTGAGTTACACTATAAGCCACGCCGTGCTTAGACAGGAAAACAAAGCGCCCTCGTAGCAAAAAAAAAAAAAGAAAAAAAGCGGCAGACTAAAATATTTTTTTACGATGTAGATTAAAATAAAAACTTCTTAAAAGTGATTGCTTTAGTTGCATTATAAATACAAAACAATCTTAATCTATATTTGCTCAAGAAAAAAAATCAAATATCTATTATAAGTGTCGCAAGTCAACGCCAGCCAAGACAAATGCCTAGCCAATCCAGACAAAGATGGTGGCCTAGCCAATCCAGACCAAGATGGTGGTGTGCGATGAGGCTGTATTTGATCCTGCCAGAACAGAATATCAGCGAATTCTGCTCCAACTATTTTGTCAAAAGCTGCTCAACAACGAAAATGAACTTCTGTGTCCTTTTTCTATGCATTACATTTTGTACCGTTGAAACCGCTGGTGACGAGGCTACGCACTCGACCAGCAAAGTGCGTTCTGTGAATGCACTCCGACCGGAGTGCACGCTTCTGCGAGTACACTCCGCTTGCACATTTAGATTTGGGAGTGTGCACTTAAAACGGGAGTGACACTTGCCCGCTTGGCAGGGGTATTATACGCGAATTTCACCTTGAGGTGCGACTTCGCGGCAGCACAAATTTTGCCTCGTAATGTGGCTTCACAGCAGTGTGGCGAGTGGCGCCGTTAAGCTACTCCCTAAGGCAAAATTCACATATACCCTACGCTGATTATGAGGGTTTTTGATCATTCAGCATTTCAAGCAATACTTGCAGAGTCTGAATAGTTAGTTGGCTGCTCTGTATCACCTTTTATTTGTGTGTACACTTAAGTTCTTTTTCTCAGGTCCCCCAATTACACAGTCACCTTATAACTGTGACGGCCTTATAATCACATAACTACAGTAATCCTGTCAGTTACAGATAATGACAGCGGATATTTACAAAGAAACACAAGGTAAGCATGTAACAATCATTTCCACAGTATCAGCAGACTTTCTGGCCACTTTACAACAAACTGTACAGGACTTCCAGTGCAACTTCTTTCCCTCAATGAACAAACGAAGCAAACAAACGGAAGTTTTATTTTGTCTTCAAAAAGTGAGTGTTCAGGACAGCATAATGGTAAATACTTAAGGCACAGCAGTACTACTGCCTCAAACAACAAATAAATAAGCAACAGAAATAAACATGCCTTCAATATTTGCTCGTTCTTTGCATGATCTCCATGCAAGATCACAAACAAGTTGTGACACACTTGTGCAAGCTCACTGCACTTGGTGAGCTGACTGACATGAGGGAGGAACAAACACACGCAGAGCCCACACAGGGTGCCCAGCCCTGTATCTAGCCTCTGCATTCGGTGACAAAAAGAAAAGGTAAAAAAAGACGCATGGGTAGGCATAATGGTGTTTCAGCATAGCACGGTCAGTTATTGCCACGTGTAATCACGAGACATCACCTCAGTCAAGTATGTGTGATTGGTGCCTTGCTACTATAGCACGCCAAGGTGAGACACTACCTCTACCTCCAAAATACTAGTATGTAGCAAAACCACAACACAATGCATGTCGAAAACAGGCCACCTATGCATTCACAAGCTGCAAATGCCATTTGGTGTCTGCTGAGAGCATTTCAAGCTTTGATAAACAAGTTCAACTTTAGTGTTGCTGTCCTGCTCAGCCTTCGTGTGTGCTATCTTCACATATACTAAGGAGCCAGAGCATTGCTTTGCACGGGATGCCACATATGGTATTTCATGCTTCTGCAGGTTCACTGCATGATGTCTGCAGCTATGGTGACAATGATGTGTGCCTTACGGCAGTGCGGTGGCCACCCAGTTCTTTAAAACATTTTTGTGTGTCTGTTAAGCACCTGTGGTGTTTTTTACTCCTTTGGGGTGACGTGGAGCTAAGCCCTGGGCCAGTGACAGAGCCTCAAAGATAACATTCTTAACTTGCACATAATGCCACTCAAATGCTGGAGGCTTCAAATGCTGGAGGCACAAGCATTCTTGAAACTGTAAGTAAGACATTACACCTTCATTTCACCTTGAAGAGCAAACTAGAAGCAGTTACAGTGCACTAGAATCCAAAGTAGTAGCCACTGCTTGTCATTCTCCTTCGCCTAACTACAATGAAACACTTAACTCCATTAAGACAACAATGTTGCAAGTGGTAACGAAGGTGTCAAGGGGAGGGGAGGGAGCGGGTCATGGTTTGCCACAAACCGCGTCAAAATCTCTACAGAATTCAAGGTACAATCGACAATTTAGAAAACCGCTCAACGTAGGTGCAATTTGTCGTTTTACAGTATTACCAATGCTGATAAAATGAAACATGGGAGGCACGCAAGCAACTTGTACTGGATTTCTGCAAAAGTAAATTTGGCTCAAAAGTTTCTTCCATTGCCAAGGCATACTGCTCGGGTCGTTTTTTTTTTTTCTCAGACAGGATGATCCCAAAATACTTAAATCACAAGGTAGACGAGTTGGTGCTAAGCCACTGCTACAAGCTCAACAACGCTTTGTTCAGCATTGCTTATGAATGTACCAACGAAGTTTGAGATAAAGGATGCAAACTTCCGCAGTTCTCTGGAACTACATGAAAATAAAGTGATAGAGTAGAGCCGGTCTTAACGAGCTGCATATCAATATTGACATCTACACGAGCGCACTAGAGAAAATTGCACAACACAAGTTCTCTAGAGCACTGAAGACTGATGCGCACGCAATAGTACGAAGCCATCTTCCCATTGTACTCCTACTGTTTCAACTCAACACGTTTACTCATGTGATGGCAGCATCTCTTTCCTCTTCGCGAATATTACAAGTATGCTCTATAAGTCTCTGAATTTATCATCCACCATCAATTCGTGCTCAGGATCGCCACTGACACTCATTGAAACCTGAATTGATGACTCAGTGCCCGATCTGCTGATTTTGAGTACCTAGTCTGCGTTCAAAAACTATTTCAATGTGACTCAAAGCAAATAAAGATGTGGCGGTGTTTTGCGGACTGTTAAAGAGCAGTTTAGGGCCACGTATGTTTCAACTGATACATCTTTAGAATCCATTATGGGTCACGACTAAACATAATTTCAGGTTCTTACATGTAGGTGCATTTTATGAACCCCTGTAAAATGAGCAGCACATTTTCAGAAAAATTTAAAAGGATTCTCAATATAGTAACCAGTCACTTTTCTAACTATGCTTGCTCTCAGGAACTTCAACTTTCCAGGTATTAATTGCCAATGTTGTCTGTTGCAGCAACCCTACCAGGGAAGCAATGTTTTCTTCAAACTTGTCTGAACTTTTCCTTAAGCCAGCTAATCACTTGTCCTACACAAATGACAGCTTCATCTGCTAACATTCTCAGCCTAATACTAACAGATGAGCCTGAATTTTTCTTTAACTTTGCCGCCTGCTAATAGTTTGTCTTATGACGACATTACTAACGGCGGCTTCGCTGTCTTATCTACTAGACACCGAAATTACCAACAAGTACATAAGATGTTACAATACAAGGAAGCTAACTTTACTAGACTGAGCTTAAAATGCAATCTGCATTCTCTAACCAATTCCTTGGCATCTATTCAAAGAGGACAGTTGAAGATAACTGGATATGGCTCAAAAATATGCTCATTAGCTTGATCAACACATACATTCCTCTCAGCAAAATAAAATGTTGCAATTCCATGCCCTGGTTCAGCAAGCAGCTTTGAAGCCTATTCAATGAGGAAAAAAAAGTCTGTAGAAACACCTACAAAAATGAGAACACCTTCTTTGCTAAACATGAGACATAACTTTTTTTTTTTTTTTACAAATGACTTTTCTTCCCTCCTCTCAACAAACCCATGACGTTTTTGGCAAAAGCTAAAACTAAGCACCCATCCTCTAACAGCCATCCAGCTAACCACTCGTCCCGCCTTGTCAAACATGCACTGAATCATGCGCCTCCATATATACATGACCGCTCGCACCTTACACTCGTTCATCCAAAAATAGAACAAGCTTCCATCAGTCGAGATCCTAGATGAGGCCTACCCAACTTATAACATTGAAGCTGTGCAAAACCATGCCATGAACATTATTTTTCCGATCACTCGCATTACTCTAGCATCACGGCACTAAGAAGTCACTTATGAAGCTTATGAAATTTATTCAAGCAACGCAGAGTTGCAAGTCTTTCATAAACTTTACAATCCCTTTGCTTTTTCTGATTGGTTCTTTGATTTCCCTGGGGCCATTCTCCTTCGTCGCTATCACTTGTGTGTAGTTAATTCATATTATGCACTGAAGAGGATTCGAATAATCTGCCATCACACATCTCTCCAAAAGGTACCAGGAACTCCTGCATGTTGAGCACAGAAGCTGGTTGTCACCTTTGCCTTTTTTTTTTCATGTTCTTTCCTATAACGATTTATATTCATCTACATTTTTGATGAGCCACATTTATGCTATTTGTTATGCTTAAATACAGATACCGACAACATGCTTTTTCTCACAAATGCCTTTTTGTGATCAATGATCACAAAACATGTGCTGATTAATTATGTGCTGATTAAACATGTGCTACATGTGCTGTATTAATTAACTACCAAACTTTCTCCTTTCTGCCAGTTCAGTTTTGCATTTCAGTGAACGTGTGCTGTTTGTATCGTTCTGTCTTATACAATTATGCAAAGCAGGTCCCCTTTCAGCCGTGTGCTAGGGGACCTCCTTCTAAATAAGCACCCCAATGCTTGTATCTGTTTACAAATAAATAAAAATCTTTCTTTAAAATATATATATATACGTGTGTGCAACTGTAGATACTGTAGATAAAGTGTAACTTCTACACTTTATCTTTTGGTGATCTGCACGCTTCCTTAATAGACTTATGATTTAACTATAATACGCTTGCTATTTCTTTACTATACTGTTTATCACACCACATGAAGGTAAGCCTACCCCTCCTGGATGTAACACCCTCTCTGAGGATGTTTATGGGTATTTTTAAATAAAAGCGCAAGGCTGCATGCAAGCACACCAAGGCACATGCAAACTGGATTTGCTCACATTCACAAAGGCTGACCAGGACAGTTAATCGTGCAAGGAAGGACCGTCACAAAGCTCTCATAATATTTGTTATCTGCCCTTGTTAGCACTTCTCATGATAATCATGTCTGGGAGCACAGCATATGTTGTAACGGCCACATGTCATGCTGAAACGCATGCCTCGAAGACAGCTAGGACACTGGCAGCATCAGTTCTTCCAGGGACGAAAAGCCTCCAAAGGTCGGAGCTCCCCCTTTCTACGACCCGAGGAGGCAGTGGAAGTGGATGGAGCCGCCCCCGACTCGTCAGTCTCGGCGCCCCGGTGCCGGAAGGCGTTCCTGGCCAGGTACTCCTGGATGGTGGGCCATGGGCCCTGGATTACAGCCGGGGACATCTGGAGCGGGTTCCACGAAGAGCGCAGGCCGTCCTTACGCTCCTTCATGCTGGGGAAGTTGAGATGGATCCGGGCACTTTCTTCAGATGGTGCCGACTCGGACTGCGCCGAATTCTGGCCAGTGGACCTTGAGTAACCATCGGCGGGTTGTGCCTGCGCAGTATACGCGCATTTCCAGCCTTTGATGTCGGGTATCAATTTGATGCAGTGTGCAGTGTTGGATTTGGCAGGCCCACACTATATGAAGTTTGTTGCGCGACAATAAAGTTTCATTATGTCCGAAAATTTCCTCTTAAGGTACAAAGATGTCAAACTACAGTAGTTATGTAACTGCGCTCTCCGGAACAGAGGCAATGGGCAACCAGCAAAGCCAACCCACATGCATTCAGGCGTGATTCAACTGCTGACCGCTGAGAGGTCACCGCTGATCACTCACCAGTGATGAGCCTGAACAACTGGGCACCTTAGACACGAGACTGGAGGCAACTTAAAACACTCACAAGTTTAATTACCAGACAATTACGCGAGGGACATGAAAAGGAGAATAAACAAATTACACGCAAATGTGCAAAGCTTGGCCAAAACTGGGATTGAAAACAACCCAAAAATCACATACGAAGCGAACAACAAAGCTTTGAGTTTCCGTGTAACAAAAATATGTTTTTTCGTATATTCAAATTACAATCCACCGCTATCGTGTCTGTAGGTTGTGTGTAAGTCGTATTTTACGATTTTCAGCGGCTAGCCACTGCTACAAAGTTATCACTCAGTGCAAGACATGCCTTCATGCATCAAAAGTTTCTGGAAAGTTGAGCTGATTCTACAGCAACAGAATGTTGCCTGTAATCGGATTGCATGCACAATGTAAACAGTGTGGCACATTCTAGAATGTACGTGAACACCAGCAATTACGCTAGAATGTGCGATAAGTCATGTCCTATACCTTATTCACTCGCATAATGATCACACTTTTTTTTCTATAAAAAACTGATGCTAACGTTGGGGTGCAATTATTATGCAGTTATGAGTAACGATAATTTTTAAAAGTAAGAGGTTGTAGTTCTTATGATGGCTACCGTGAGCATAACTAAAAGATCAAGTTGAACAAGGCTTACCTTCGTAACAAACACAAACATTCTGTATGCACTACATGAATTGTACCTCGCCCTTTTATTTCTCTCATTCAATCCCTTTGACTTGGCTCACTCTTATTCTAAGTCGGGTTCTGCACTGCCGTCGCAGCAGGCTTCCCCTTCAGAAGGTGCACTGTTATCATTGAAGGCAGCATTGCAGTCCCGTAAAAAGTCATCTTAAGTCCCATCCAGCGAGTTCGATACCACGGTCTTCTCGTAACTCTTAACGACCACCTCATCCGAGATTCTGCTCTATGCTTTCAAGATCCAGATAAAAAGTAACTCTACAGACAGCTTTTTGATTTTGCTGATTGGCGTCAGATCATGCTGTCCTGTGGCCATCCACTCTGCATACAGCTTTCAAACATTCAAGGACACATCAAGAGGCTGTAGCAGTGTCGTGAGGCCGCCTGGAATAACTGCGATGTCGGTGCATACTTCCTTCAGCTTTGCCTGACCGCTATCCACAAGGTGACCCCGAAAGCTGTCCACCAAGAGGAGCAAGGGTAACAGAAGTCTTCAACTTCTCCCATTAAACTCCCAGTCTTTGCCCCAAATGGTCTTTATTCAATCGTCCATAAGGTCTACCATCATCCAAACCGTTTCGTGAACTTGGATGTAGATACCACATGGAAAGTATCCCTTCGGAAGTTTCTTACATGTTAGTGTCACACAAGGAGGCAGCTTTTGCCCATCTGCCATCACTGCCAGCATCATGGTGCATCATTTTCTGCACCCGACATCTTGTCTAGGACACTTCAGAAACTTTTCTCGACAGTCGTGCTTTAAGACATGTCGAAGTTCAGCTGAGTCTGGTCAGCATTCCCTATTTGGGACAAGAGGAAGCCTTTATCTTGGCGGATCATCGTGATAAAGTGGTGAAATACCATCAATTTGTCTTCATGGGAAGACAGGAGCCGCTGGCATGACGACGTCCACCGTCTCAATGACAACCCATTCCATCGCGTCAAGTGTGTCGTCTATCCAGAGCTTGCACGGAAGTCTTTTGTCACGATTCCCTGCTTGCTCGGAATTGCACACACCTGATTTCGTATCATTTCCAGTGATACAGCGTGTCCTTCTTTGCAGAGGTACCTTACATATTCGAAGGCCTCCATCTCAACTTGCGGAAACTTGCTGGTCTTTGGTACACAGAAAGCCTGGCGTGTAATGTTTGTTACCTTAAGCTTGTTTTGCTGACTTCTCCAGGACCAGACACGAATCTCGTTGACACCGGAGTGCCTGCTGGCAGCACGGTTGCCATGCTTGAGCGCAAACTCGATAACCCTTACTTGAAGGCAGCCATGTAACCATGTAACAAGCAAACAAACACCAAGCACCGTGCTCGGGGATCGCAGTAAACGCAGTTGCCACCTTGCAAGGTGGCGAATATGCGGCATTATCAGGAATTATGGGAACACATTTGCTGCGGGATGACAACCAGCCAACCAACCGGAGGTCACTGCTATAGAAGTATGGGACATCAAAACAAAAATGGCGATAGACGGAGCAAGGTACACGTACGGTAGCTACTGTACCAATTTCTTTTCGCTCATGAGTACATTACATGTGTAGAAATGGTATTATTAACGTTGGCAAGTTACTCGATTTGTGGCGTTAATGTAGTGAGGCCCACTTTGAGGAGATAGAAATCGAGACTGCCATGCTCAGCTATCACTGGACATGGCAACATTTGTGGACATGCTGGGGATTTTTATACCCTGATACAGTATGTTTTACTAAGGGTGGGCAAATATTCCATTTGTAATGTAAACGGCGCCGTAAAGGTATACACAATTTGGTAACTTAATATGATACACTTCTCCCATGTCTATTTAAACGTGGCTACTGCTGTCGCCGCTCGCGATTGGTTACCTGCCCCGAGTACCATGCACAGCATAGTCGGTAAAGTAAATGTCCCTCATCCCTTTCGATACAGGACAGGCTCTTTAAGCGCCACAGAAAAACTAGCAATCTTGTTCAGTTTTAAAGTTCATTATGAACACTATGCATTTGTTCGTGCTCAGTTCATGTTGCTCAATGTCTTCTTGCAGCGGCCTGTGAGATGTCAAACTCGGCTGCTCATGTCGGTTTGACAGATGCAGTCAGTTTGGTGAGTCCTGACAAGTTGTTTACGTAGCATTCAATAGATGGTGCTTGGCCTTCAGGCACAATAATTGTCAGCGGAACCAGTAGACAACCCTCGCAGAAGAAAGCTTGGGGTGGGATCATCAGGTGAGTAAAAGATATACAACTTTGATGAAAGAATTTAGGGGTGCAATGATTATGCGAGCGCGACCATTATGCAATGAATACAGTAAACTGCCTACGTGCCTGACCCGTAGATCAGATTTTAACGACCGACGATGGCGCTCGCCACTATTGCTATGCTTTCAGTGTTACTTGTTTTTCTCGCCGCAAGCTCGCAGAATAAGTTTTGTGACTTGCAGTTGTGTCGCTATCGTTCCTCACCATCACTACAGCGTGGCAATGGTAGCAGCGGTTGTTTCTTGCTCAACAAGCAGAGGTAAAAAACTGCAATCACATCTACAGTAAAACCTCATTACTACGAACACCACATTAACGAACTTTTCAGAAATCCCCTGCGGACTTCTTATACAGTGGAATCTCGATGATACGAATCTCACGGGGTCACGAGAAATATTCGTATGAGCCGAAATTCGTATCATCCAAACAATTAAATCTAGCTGAATTAAAGAGTGAGAGGTGAACTCACTCAGGCACGCGTACGTAAAAAGCATTTATTTCTTGAACAAAAAGTCTCTAATGTCCTTCTGCTTTTTTTTCTTTGTCAGGTCAATTAGCAGACTTTGTTCAAATCCATAAAAACGCGCGCACGTGTCGTCGCTGATTTCATCCGCGGCCATAGCACGCCTCAGAACTTCGAGCACATGCAGCATTTCAGCCGCCGGTGGTGATCCTTCGCCGTCGCCCACGTCTAACACAAAGAACGCGGCCTGAAGTCGGGGGCGCAGCTGCGCATAGCAACCGTGACGTCACAAAGTAGCGGTAGAACGAGCGCGCGGGCGTCGGCGGTGGCAGCCGCTCCTTCGTCAGACGTCTCATTGAAGTCGAGTGAGTGAGACCCATAGTTCCGAAGCGGCCCAGTGATAGCGCGCCAAGCGGTTCGGGGAAGCGGCAGCGGACGCCGGATTCCCCCAACATCAAACGCCAGAAGAACAAGGAGCGAATACGCATGCGACGAATAAACATGTCACCAGATGCGAAAGCAAGGGAGGCAGAACGGAAACGCCAACAGCGACTGATGAGATCGCCGGGTACCAAAGGCAGGAAAGCAGAACGAAAGCGGCAGCAGCGACCAGCCATTTCACCGAACAGCAAAGCCAGGGAAGCGGAGCGCAGAAGGCAGCAGCGTCTGGCTTTCGCCAAGCACACTTTCAAATTTACAAAGTATCTTCGGTAATTTTCGTATCAACCGACGCGGGTCGAAAATTAATTCGTAACAACTGTTCTCTAGCACGTTGCAAAGTAATGGGGCTCGGCCGGGACCACAGAAAAATTCGTATCATCCAGAAATTCGTATTAGCCGCGATCGCATCATCGAGATTCCACTGTAGTTTCAATGTAAAAATATTTCAGTACTACAAACTTCAGAATACTGAAACTTTTCAGAGTAACGCTCGTTATTCAGTTTGCCTGTAATGTTAACAATGCCCCAGTACTACGAACTAATATTCCGAAATCTGGGGATTCTTACATTTCCGTGTATCCTTCATGGCAAACAACAGGGTGCAGAGAGCAGATGTCGCGCCGCTTGGATTCAGAAAACCCGAGACGGCGCCTGAGAAAAAAAGAATGCGGGCGAGCGGAGGCAACGAGACACCAGCTTTTGCGAGCATGTACTCCGCCCAGAGAAGTGTCACCTACCAAAGGAGGCGCGTCTCTTCCTTCTCTCACCCTTCTTTCTACGTGCACCTATTTCCTTCGCACTTCTTTCTGCGGCCACACTAGCTATGCGCGCCGTGAAATGTAACCTCCGTACTCAAGGGGATGCCACACGGTCGCAATTTGCACTTTCCAGACGGCGTCATTTACACATGCTTGCACTTTGACATAGTTCAGGTGTCTGCCTCGAGCGAAACAGTTGCATGTCCACGGCAAGAAATGTGAAAAACAAACCAAAAGCAAGAAATAGCATTTGGATGCATCATGGAACTACTTTTTTGTCTAGTTTTCTTGGCATCAGCATCAGTTTTGCGCACGTCACTCTTATTATACTGTGCTTCGGTGGTGGGTGGTGGTGGAAGCTATGGAAAATAGCAACAGCTGGTGCCGGAAGCCAACAGCGACGTTTCCGTGGATAGCTCACATGGTGACTACTTATGAACTGAGAGGGTGATGGGTGGAATGATTAATTTTGGGGCTTTCACTATAACAATCTTTCAGAATAATGAACAATTCACGGCGGTCCCCTGAAGTTCGTTACATCAAGATTTCACTGCATCAGGATTCCTCGATTCAAGAAACTGAACTGTCCTGTTATGTACCATGCCGCCAGGAAGCGAGCGTCAATGTCAACAGAAATTCTCTCCCTTTGCCTCAATCAGCGTGCACAAGCAGTGTTCTTTCAGGCAGCCAGCGACTGAGCACACATGGCTGCTTTTCTAGAACATCGATGTGTTTTTCTAACGCAACTTTGAATGATCAAAAACCTGAAACTAATAAAACTGAATTGCATTCTTGAACAAGAGTGTCTTTCAGTTTGCAGTTTCTGGGCCCTGCACTTCGTGCATGCCTTCGAAGCACGTTTCAGTCCCGTCTGTTGCCTGCCGGTAGCCAAACACAGGAAGGTGAATGCATGTGCCTGCAGGTGCACGTGTGTGACCGAACGAGTCACTGAGGGTAGCACAGGACTCACCGCAGCCCAGAGCAGAGCCTTCTGCAGGGCTTCCTTCTCAGCATCCAGGTCGAGCGTCCCGATCATGGTGCCAAGGGTCGACAGCAGACGACCCAGCAGCCAGAGCTCGCATTCTCCCAGGGTGGCCGGAACGTGGTTCTCCATCAACTCGCGCATCACCTGGTAGAGGTCCTCGAATTGCGGCAGCTCCCCAGTGGAATCCTCCATGGGCTCCGGAAATGGCTGCCGCTCACATGCTGCCACTATCTATACACACAGCCATCAGGGGAGAGGAAAGCCCAATGAGTGATGCGGTACCCCAGCAATGCAGTTGACACATGCGTTACACCAGTGTATGCTACAGCCACCATAATGCTTCTTTAAAGAGGTCCAAAACACATTTTTGCTTTGGACCTCTCATCCAACCCTGATTCTGGAAAGGTGCAAGAATTCCAAGTATTCCTGAAAATACTTTCTGAAAGGAATTTAGTATGAATGGTCATACAAAAAATGTAATGTTTACTTTCCTCATTCCCTTTCAACACATTGGTTCCTCTCAGCCAAGTCAGCATTGGCCGCAATGCCATTCTTATCATTCCTGCTTTTGTTTTGCAGCAAAGGTGATAGGGAGACATGAGTCTTAGACCAAACATTTTTCTTAAATTCTTATTCTTCAAGTTATGGTGCTGAAAACTTGTACCTAAATGCAATGTTGAGAGCCTATTTTCAATATAAGGTCCATTTTTGTTTATACCTTCGGTTCTAACTTCCTGCAAGCTCGCTTTAATTATTTTTCTTGAGAGGTTTGCAAAATATCAGTTCCTCAGACGCCACTAAACAGGGCATCAATGGCTTTTGCATGACTCAAGGAATGCCATAAGACCAACCTTATTGCTACCCTAGAACAAGAGTTGCGAAACTTTGAAGTTCAGCTCCAGGAGAACACTCTTTCAAGTTTGCACAGGAACCACAAGAACATTTCTGTCTAAGTTCCTCATCGTCCCTTTGTTCTTCAGCCCTCTCATTTGAGGACATTTGCTGGTCCTCAGAAGGTAGAACATATTCCTCCTCAGCACCAAAATTATCCTCAGATTCACTGAACTAATGAGAGGCTTCTTCCATCAAACATACACCAAGAAAATCTGGCAACCCTCAGTACACCGCACCACAAAAGACATGCACTTTTTCCAGCAGGTTTGTCATTGAAAGAAAGTGTTGTCCTCATAAACAGGTGCTTTTGCTGTGAAGTATAGTTATCAATGGTAAAAGAGTTCCCGCAAAGTTTCACAAAAAACACAAACACACACAATACGAAACAGCACACACCCCCGTGCACATTCAGCGACATCTGACGGGAATCAGTCTCTTCGCATGTTGGGAGGGGCCTCACACATGATGACAGAGAGTTATTAGACTCACATGGCCAGTGGCACCGAACTTCCCACTAGCCAGCATTGCGAGAAACGGTAGGACTGCTGCTGCTTGCAGAGCAGTAGCTCTAACTGGGAATTTGCGGCCACAAGTGGCAGAGGGTTGACTTGTGCCTTCTCCTGTTATAGATTGACGAATCTTGCCCAGAGCGAGCTGCTCCTTGCCGCCTGCATTCTGCACATCAACGAAAGTTACACGCAGTCACCATCTCATCCGGCTCCTTCAGAACGCCCGTAAAGGAGTGTGACGCATCCTGTGACGTCACGTGGTTGCAGCACCACCAGGACCTTTATAAGCGCCGGCCCGACACCCTCCACCTGGGATTTGCGGCCACGAGTGGCCAATGGTTGACTTGTGCCTTTTCCTATTAGAGGCAGGCCATTTATCTGGTTAGCCAAGTGGCTGCTAATTTATGTGGCTGTGAATTGTCACTCTCTGTCCCTCGTGCCATAATGGGTGTCGAGGTGTGCATGCACTGTGCATGCACTGTGCCTAACAGCGCGTTCGAATGGAACAAAAAACAAAACAATGCTTTGGACCGGAATGATAACGTACCCGAAACATTATTAATTTTTTGTTTCGAAGTGAAACCGAAATATTTTTGATCGGCTTTTAGTTCAAGGGAAAGTCAGCAAATCCGAAACAACTGACGTCCGGCAATGTCAGAATTAGCGCGTATCTCAAGACTCCACATAAGCTCGTATCTCAGGCAGGGATAGTGCGGGCAATAGCCGGTCTAGTGCTCCACTAATCTAAGCCTGCTGCTCGACGAACTAGCAGATCAGCACCGTCGAAAAAACCCAGGGCTTGCGCGCTGAAGAGCTTGTCATTTTTTACAGGTACAATGCTTTGTTACCAAAGTTCTATCGTTTGTTTATGTTCATTTATGTTTGTTTTATCGGAACAGCGATCTTGCATTTCGGCAAGTACACTCGATGAGTTGCTACTTCTGAGATCATGTTCAGTGCCTTGACTGATCATGATAATAATTGATAATTGTGGATATGATAATTGTGGACAACATGATAACATGATAATTGTGGATATGTACAGGCAACTTGGGCCCACGTGCAGGTGTTGGCTGCTGCCTTGCCAAGTAGACTTCGGCCACTTGGCAAATTGCCTACTAGGCTAGCACATACCATTGACACAGGGTATGTGCCAATGGGTATCTGCCCATTCTTGGCCAATCACCCCCAAATGAATGTCCCACTACGACACAAAAGGTTGGCATCATACATCCCCTTTGTCTTCATTAGGCGAACAGCCACAGACAGCAAGAGTGTACTCGTGTCATACGCTACCACAGCTACCTCGCCAACTCGAGCAAGCTTCCAGATTTACAATCCAAACACTGCGTTTGATTTGTGCGCTTTGTTTATTCCTTCTTACTACTTCTGCCTCGTGGCAAATCTCCCAAATAGCAATAAAAACAACTGCTCAGCTCATCATCTCACCTGTGGGAGCAATTTTGTGCGGTCGTAACGACGCCGTATCACGTTCAGTGCCCTCCGCAGAACACGGCCCGCGTACGCTGCACGGTTGCCGGCCGGGCCCTGGATCACCACGCGATCCTTCAAGCGGCGGCGCTCCAACAAGAAGTGGCTGTGTGAGGATCACAAAAGCTTCACCGACATCCACTCAAATTGTAGCATTCACAGAAGCAGAAAACAAATGGTCCGTTCAGAAATATACACACTACCGTAACACCCGAGCCATCAGCCAGTCCATTTTGCCAGAGGGTGTGTTGTTGTACACCTAGCCACAATGGCTGCGTCTGAACAGGAGTTGAATGCCAATACACTTGCACACATAAATATTGTTGCATGATAAAAGAAACCCCAGAGAGACGTCAAAGTTATTTCACATCCCTCCGATACGTTTTATTGCTTCTGTGTTACCCTAACGACAACGAAACTTTTTTTATTTTTGATCTATGGTAGACACCTAATAAATAAATAAATAAATAAATAAATAAATAAATAAATAAATCTGCCTCAGATAGGAGTCTGGGTTATGTCTCAGGGAAAGAGCAGAAAAGGTTGGTAATCCAAGCATCAAATTATTGGACTATAACACTCAGAAAAATGCAGGTCATGCTATCCTTTTCAGAGCGCTTTGCTAGTGGTGAATTCCAATGACAGAGTTCGAGGACTCTTTTTCTTTTTTCCTGGCTGCATGTTCTATGGCAGATACGGAACAGTTGGTGATTGGAGACCACTCAGAGGAGCAGACTAGACTGCTGTCAAAATTGTCTGAGCCAATGAAGAAATCATAGAAGTTCAGTTTGTTACAGACAGATTGTCACAAAAACCTACAAGTCGCTCGCCGATCCGGCTGCCAGGAGCAAGCCGACGGAACACAGGGGTCCGCTTTACGCTTCGCCCTGGCCTACAAGCGAGAGGTCTTTGTGCAACATTTATTTGTTCAGGGTTGGTCAGCCCGAGCAAGGCGCCCGTGTATCGGTGCGTCGGCAATCACGAAGCAACCCGTTGAAGGGGGATAACAAGCATTTAATCATACACAAAACTGATCACGGACAATAAGGGAACAAAGAACTCAAAGTAGGAACGAACAGAATTGGCGAGAAGCACACACAATTGGAAACACGACCAGAACATACAATAATCAGGCAGGGTTACAACAACAGTAAACAAAGGAGTTTAGAGGCACAGGAGTCATTGAGAGTTAACAGAACAAAGAAGAAGAGGACAAGCCGGCGGACAGACCATATCGGAGCGCGGCGAAGAACGGGGACGGCTCGTGTGGCAGTCGTTGCGGCGATGGCTCGAAGGCGGCGAGCCCGGTGCGATGAAGCGCGCGCCTCGCCGTCAGGAATTCGGCCCCGCACGCCGCAAAGACTCACACAACCTTCTTCGCTGCCTCTTTACAACCGACTGTCCCTTCCCACCGAACTGCTAACGAGCTGGCGGAGGGAAGACGCTGGTTAAAGACAGCGCTGTGCCCAGTGGTTATTTACGGGCATTTTTTTTTTTCTCGGTGCCACCGAAGACGGCATGCGCACTGTCGATTTATGGCCCGGCCGTCTCCGCGATCCCGACCAGCGGAAGCGACCGAACAGTGGACACAGGGCGCACAACTCGCTTCACCGTGCGCTCTGCCTGCTCCACTCTGGTAATCTTACACCGCGGCCAAGCCCCGACTCCGTCGAAGGGGACAAAGCCGCCTCCGAAGAACAGCCGCTTGCGCGGCTCACAAAGCCGACCATCTCCAGATGCCCCTCGACCCTGGGCAGTCCTCTCCGCCCTCTCTCGCGGCCTCTTCCCGTAGCCTCGGAACGGGATGCCCGAAAAACGCACTCTAAAGAAATATATATATAACATGGTTGGCGCCGGTCTGTGACACTGCTTCCCGCTCAAGAATATTACAGCGTAATATTTTACTAGCCACAGGCCAGCGACAAATCACACACAATAACAACAGGAAACCTATGAGCGTCGAACGTCAGAGCAGGAATGTACTCTCAAAACTAGTGTAGAATCTACGGACGCACAGGTGGATATGCACACTTCACGGTTGCATTGTCCAAAAAAAAAAGATAGTCCAATCCCAATGGCATGAGGATCTGGACCCAGTCTCATGGGCACTGTCAGTTCTCTGGCACTGTCAGCTGACGCGCACCCACTGCACTCGCGAAGTCCACAGTATTGTCCATACTAAGAAGCACATGATAACGCACGGCACAAAGACAGCAACCACATCGTATTATATCATAGCTGCACAAAGCTAGACCTAATGCCTCCATACAGAACACATGGAAGAACATAATACAGAACACTGCATGAGGTCGTCAGTGGCATGGATACATAGAAGCCCTGACGTTGAGAAAAACAAACATCATTATACAGTGATAACAACATGCCTCCGCGAATTAGTCTATCCGACTCATATAGTCTGCTCCTTGATTAGGTTTTCCCGGCTTACGTTATCTGAATCCTCCGACACCCAAAGGTCCCTTAACGGTCTTTTCTCACGAGCTTGCGATCTCGTCACTACGGCGTTTGCATGGTCACCATCCAAGTCTGCGATAGCCGAGCGCTCGCCTCCAGCAGTGTCGCACTCCTGCTCAGCGCTAATACTCCTTGAGGGTTGTACTTCTTTTGAGGAGGGCACAGTCGCGGCCATCGTATCCAATCTCCAGTCGAGATCCGGATCGGCGGCATTTCTAACTCCTTCAACGTTGCCGAGTACCAGGTCATAAAGGGGATCCTTCATACACTTCGCCCGAAGGCGGCCCTTGAAATAAGGTGTGTCCACGCTGATCCAAGCCTCTGGAAGCAGGAGAACCGACCGATCGAGGAGGTACACGGGAGAGTTGGACCCTATGAGGTCACCATCCTTGACCAGACTCCTCCTTACTATCACTGTGTTGCATCCAGTGTCTCTAAGCACCCGAACCCTTTGGTCACCAACCACCCCGGTGACTACTGGAAGTTTCTCATTAACATTTACGGGCTCATCTGTCAGGCCCACGCCAACGACCGGGACCTATTCCCCATTCTTCAGCTCAACGTATCCGTTCTCAATGCACAACGACGCCGATTCTTCTGCCTTGCCTTGTGGCTTGCTTGGACCCTTCTGCCAACACTTCCAACTAGTGTGCATCGAGTGGAGCAGACGACGACACGTCGTGTGTCACTTGCTGGGCAAAAGTGAGACCCAGCGTTTATTCAGCACTGGTTTTATACACGTTGTGAACAGGCGGGTAACGCCCTTATCACATGGGGGCGTATCGTGCCATGAACACAGAGCGCGCTGCATGCTGAGCAGATTAGATACAGATTACGATACATCCCCCTTCGTAACGAAAAAAAAAAAAAAAAAAAAACTTAGGACAAGGAGCGCTTTTAGCTCGGGAGAACAAAAAGAAAGTTAAAGAATCACTGCACATCCAAAACTACAGCAAAGATCAGAGCACTGAATACAGTCACGGCACTTGTTGAAAGTTCGCGTCATACATTAAGCGCCGAGGTGGTCTGCGTTGTCTTGTAGTCCTTGGAGCAGCTGCTTGTTGCGGAACTGTCGGCACAATGCTCGCTGTGCTGTTTGGGTTTTGCGCCGCCTCTGGGTCGTGTTGTGTGCTGGCAGGGGCAGCGTATTCTTGAAAAACACCTTCGTCGTCGTGAGGAGGACCGCTAAGGCGAAAAGATTCTCTGGTTGGCAGCAGATGCTCGCGGTTGCGTCGCAAGAGTTGCCCGTCTTCAGTCATGACAACGTATGACCTTGGTTGACCAGACGACTGAAGAACCCGAGCCTTTCTTCTCCATGATGAGGTGTCTTTTATTCTGACCGTTTCGCCGTTGTTGAGCGGTGCGAGTGGCCCTCTTGAGTAGTCTGTTTGCTGGCGTTTGTCAACCCGCCGGCTTTGTCCGACCTGAACGGTTGGTAGAGTTGTTCGCAGCGAGCGTCCCTGTAATATTTCGGCTGGTGACCAGCCGCATTCCAGTGGAGTTGACCTGTAAGCGAGAAGACCAAGCCAAAAGTCTTGTTTAGCTTCAGTTGTTTTCTTCAAGATTCTCTTGACTACTTGTACCCCCTTTTCGGCGAGTCCGTTGGAGCGGGGAAAATACGGGCTTGAGGTCACGTGTTTGAAATCGTACACTTTTGAGAACATGGCAAAATCTCTACTGGAAAATTGAGGCCCGTTATCAGTGCATACCTCTACAGGTATGCCATATCTGGAAAATATGGCACTTGCTGCATCTACAGTAGTTTTTGCTGAAGTGTCTACGAGCTGTTGGACTTCGGGAAAATTCGATAGGGCATCATAAACACACAAGTAGGACCGACCTGCGTGGCTAAAAATGTCCATGCCGACGCGGTACCATGGTTGGTCTGGAACCGGACGCATAATCAAAGGCTCTTGCGGCAACTTGTAAGCGTACGTTTTACATACAGAACATGCTTGTGCAAACGTCTCGATATCAGTGTTCATTCCTGGCCAGAACACCAGGCGCCGTGCCCTTTCTTTGCACTTGTTAATTCCCATGTGGCCTTGATGAGTTCTGGCCAACATATCGCGCCTCATACTGGCCGGAATGACAATCTTACAGCCTTTCAAGAGAACCCCTTTTACTTCCGATAGCTCAGCGGCAAAAGGCTTGAACGGTCCTTCAATTGGTTGCCCGTTCTCCAGGTGCTTTAGCACAGCGGCGAGCTGCGTGTCCTTTCGTGTCTCGGAAGCCAGTTCTTTCCACATGGTTTCGCTGACAAGAGAATCAACCACACTTACTGCGTGCACTTCGACGTCGTCGTTGTTGTTGTCTGCGTTATCTGCTGCGCCCTTAACGGAAGCCCTGGACAGCATGTCCGCCAGTAGGAGCTGTTTTCCTGGAACATAATGCATTAAAATGTCATAGCGTAGCAGACGTAAAAAAAATCGCTGCAGTCTTGGCGGCATGTCACCGATCGCCTTCTGTGATATGGAGATCAACGGACGATGGTCAGTCTCAACGACAACCTTCCGCCCATACATGAAATGGTGAAATTTCTCGCAGCCGAAAACTATGGCCATTGCTTCCTTTTCAATTTGTGAATAGCGTTGCTGCGTATCAGTAAGCACTCTGGAGGCGTACGCAACCGGTTTCCATGCACCGTTGTGATACTGCAGCAAGGCAGCACCGATTCCGTTTTGTGACGCATCGCATGATAACCTGGTTTCTTTTTCAGGGTCAAAAACTGATAGCAAGGGCTGCTTGCTAAGGCTGTCGCACAGCGCTCTCCACTCTTTTTCGTGATTTGCCGACCATTCGAAAACAGTGTCTTTTTTTAGCAAGCTTCTGAGAAGCGTTGTCCTTTCTGCTAGTGTTGGCAAAAACTTTCCAAAATAGTTCACGACACCCAGCATGCGTTGAACTGCTAGTTTATCACTAGGGGGTGCCATCTGCAACATGCACTCAACATGGGATGCATTTGGACGGATTCCTTCTTCGTTTATTACGTCGCCCAGGAATTCAATTTGTTGAACGCCAAACTCGCACTTTGCTGGATTGAACGTAAGGCCCGCACGTTCTGCCGCTTCTAGCGCTGATCTTAGACGTTGGTCGTGCTCTTGTTGGGAATTGCCCCACACGAGTATGTCATCGACATACACTCTAACGCCAGGAAGCGCGTCAAAAATTTCACTTAGGGTTTGCTGAAATACTTCGGACGCTGATGATATTCCGAAAGGCAGTCGCAAAAATCGATAGCGGCCGAAGGGTGTCGCAAAAGTGCATATCCTAGACGTCTCGTCATCTAAGGGAATTTGGTGAAACCCTGCGTTTGCATCTAGGCGAGTGAATACTCTTGCGCCGGCCAGCTCGGCCTCTATGTCTTCCCGCCTCGGCATCGCGTAGTGCTCGCGCTTGAGGCACTCATTTATTTTCCTGGGGTCCATGCAGACTCGCAGCTTCCCGTCTTTCTTTCGTACGATAACAAGGGGACTCACCCAGTCTGTTGGCTCAGTGACTTTTGCAATTATTCCGGCTTGTTCCATACGTGACAACTCCTCCCGAAGTGGCTCCTCTAAAGCCAGTGGCACTCGACGAGGTCTCTGAACCACTGGCGTGGCGTCCTTGCGAAGCACCATGTGGTATACTCGTTTGACGCAGCCGGTGCCAGTGAAAAGGTGACGAAAGCTGGCAACCACTTCTTCAGAGCTGTTTTGCGACACGCTGTTCACGCGTGAAATCAGTCCCAGGCGTTCACTCGCCTCAAGTCCTAGGATTGCTTGGCGCCCCTTTCGTGCCACGAAAAAGCTCAGCATGGCAATGCAACCATTTAAAGAGACTTCGGCCCGCATGACGCCAATGTGTTTGATTACATCTCCGCCGTAGGAGCGTAAAATCGCGCTGCTGGGGTACAGGGGCGGCTGTGGGTTCATTTTGGCGTATAATCCATAAGGCAACAAATTTGCCTGCGATCCCGTGTCAACCTTTAACTGAACTGCCACGTTCTTGATTTGGACTTCCACCGTCCAGTCATGCTTGCTGGACACATTCTTTGCGGATACGTCGAGAATCTCGAAATCGTCTTGGCCGCTTTGCAACTCGCCAACAACTGCCGTCGCTTTACAACATCTGGCAAAGTGGTTTTTCCGCTGACATCTCCGGCACGTTTTTCCAAAAGCAGGGCACCTTCTTGGGGAGTGTTTTCCGCCGCAGTTTCGGCAGTCATAACGTGTCTGTTCTCGGTTTTCGCGGCTTGTGCTAGTCCTGCTGATAGGATGCACTTGGTGTTCCTGGTTCCACATTTCCTTATGAGTTGCTGATTCTTCAGCTGCTTTACAGGCTTGTTCTGCCTTCTGCAGGGTCAAGTTGTTGTCCCTGAGGAGCTTTTCACGTACCGTGTCGTCATTTATCCCGAACACAATTTGGTCCCTGACCATCGATTCCGCCAAAGCTCCAAAGTTGCAAGCACGTGCTTGATTCTTCAGGTCTCGTAAGAAATGCTCCACTGGTTCGCCAGCAGCTTGGATTCTTCTCCTGAACATATACCTCTCGTGAACCTCATTGGTCTGTGCAATGCAATACTCATCAAATTTTTTCACCACTGTGGCATAGTCGTCGTTCTTCTCGCCTGCTGCAAACGTGAAGGTGTTAAAGACTTCAATGGCCTCTGCGCCCGCGACGCTCAAAAGCAACGCTGTCTTCTTGGACTCAGTCCGAGGCTTTTCTGCGACCTCTGACGCCGTGAGGAAAATTTCAAACCTTTGTTTGAAGAGCTGCCAGTTCTTGCGCAGGTCGCCTGTTGTAAGGAGCGGCTCCGGTGCTTTGAGGAAATCCATTTTCCGCGACAGGATCGCTGGTCTTCACGCGTCGTGCAGGAAGTGCATTGCCATGCTATCCCACTCCTGACACCATGCATCGAGTGGAGCAGACGACGACACGTCGTGTGTCACTTGCTGGGCAAAAGTGAGACCCAGCGTTTATTCAGCACTGGTTTTATACACGTTGTGAACAGGCGGGTAACGCCCTTATCACATGGGGGCGTATCGTGCCATGAACACAGAGCGCGCTGCATGCTGAGCAGATTAGATACAGATTACGATACATAGTGTGGCCGCTTTTGCCACAATTGAAACATTTCAGAGGTTGGTTGTTGCCCTCCGCTCTGTCTACGCGACAGTTTTCAGCTCGATGGCCGATACGAGAGCAAAGGAAGCATTTCTGCACCTCCTGATCCCTCACCTGCACAGCTGACTGGCTCCTGTCTTTCCTTTCAGCTCTTTGTTCCGCATCTGTTGTAGCTGACGGCTCTTTCCCCGCAGCTGGACGTCTTGCGAAATTCGGCCATCCATGAGCGTCTACGTAATGCTCCGCTCTTTATCATTTCTTGAAGAGTAGCATCTTTTTTCTCTTTTAGGAAGAGTTCCAGTGGTGCCGCGCAGTTTGAAAGGAACTGGTCCTTCACCATCAGCTTGAACAGATCCTCGTATGCCTTCTTGGTGTTGGACAGCTCAACCCAGCGCTCAAGGACATTCTTGAGCCGAGTAACAAACTGGGAGCACGTTTCCCCGTTCATAGGGGATGCACCCTTAAACTTTTCTCTAAACCCTTCCTCGGTCATTCTAAAACGTAGC
This sequence comes from Dermacentor variabilis, assembly GCF_050947875.1. Taxonomy (NCBI): domain Eukaryota; kingdom Metazoa; phylum Arthropoda; class Arachnida; order Ixodida; family Ixodidae; genus Dermacentor; species Dermacentor variabilis. The sequence goes on along the minus strand of NC_134573.1, from coordinate 75,202,996 downwards.
ATCAATGCTTGCTTTAACTTTCCATAATCCGTGCAATCTGGCGCGGACATCCTACTGAAGACACTCAGTGCCTCACCGCTCAAACACAGGCTCAATGCAGTGGACCACTGGTCTCGTGGCCAACCTTGACCTCGAGCAACGCGCTCAAAACGCATCAAATACGCGTCGAGGTCATCACGTTGCTCATTGAACACAGGCATAACTTTGTGCGGGTTCACTTTGTTTCCCGGCATAGCCCCCCTCTCTTCGGACCCGGACCTAGAGTCCGTTTCCGAGGAACTGCAGAGTTGCTGCCTCAGAAACAACACCTCCTTTTCTTTTTCAAGCAGAGCCATTCTTAAGCTGGACTCTTCTCTTTCAGTCTCGAGCTTTAATTTGGACTCCTCCTCTCTCATAGCCTTTTCGCGTTCAGCTTCTTCCCTCCGCCAAGTGCGTTCTGCATTGCACTCTTCTCAACGTCTAGCTCTCTCTTGCTCTATCCAGGAAAACAATTCTTTACCTTCGAAGCCGAAGCTCCGTCCCTGATCAACGAGTTTATCAAACTCGGCCTCTGCCATCGTGCTCAAAGAAACAGTGGACTTCTTGCCACTAGCACGACCCCTCAAACGAGTTCCTTCGGATCCTCAGCACCGACACACGGCTGACCAAGTCCTGTAGCGGACACCAATTATTGTCACAAAAACCTACAAGTCGCTCGCCGATCCGGCTGCCAGGCGCAAGCCGACGGAACACAGGGGTCCGCTTTACGCTTCGCCCTGGCCTACAAGTGAGAGGTCTTTAGGCAACATTTATTTGTTCAGGGTTGGTCAGCCCGAGCAAGGCGCCCGTGTATCGGTGCGTCGGCAATCACGAAGCAACCCGTTGAAGGGGGATAACAAGCATTTAATCATACACAAAACTGATCACGGACAATAAGGGAACAAAGAACTCAAAGTAGGAACGAACAGAATTGGCGAGAAGCACGCACAATTGGAAACACGACCAGAACATACAATAATCAGGCAGGGTTACAGCAATAGTAAACAAAGGAGTTTAGAGGCACAGGAGTCATTGAGAGTTAACAGAACAAAGAAGAAGAGGACAAGCCGGCGGACAGACCATATCAGAGCGCGGCGAAGAACGGGGACGGCTCGTGTGGCAGTCGTTGCGGCGATGGCTCGAAGGCGGCGAGCCCGGTGCGATGAAGCGCGCGCCTCGCCGTCAGGAATTCGGCCCCGCACGCCGCAAAGACTCACACAACCTTCTTCGCTGCCTCTTTACAACCGACTGTCCCTTACCACCGAACTGCTAACGAGCTGGCGGAGGGAAGACACTGGTTAAAGACAGCGCTGTGCCCAGTGGTTATTTACGGGCGTTTTTTTTTTTTTCTCGGTGCCACCGAAGACAGCATGCGCACTGTCGATTTATGGCCCAGCCATCTCCGCGATCCCGACCAGCGGAAGCGACCGAACAGTGGACACAGGGCGCCAACTCGCTTCACCGTGCGCTCTGCCTGCTCCACTCTGGTAATCTTACACCGCGGCCAAGCCCCGACTCCGTCGAAGGGGACAGCGAAGCCGCCTCCGAAGAACAGCCGCTTGCGCGGCTCACAAAGCCGACCATCTCCAGATGCCCCTCGACCCTGGGCAGTCCTCTCCGCCCTCTCTCGGGGCCTCTTCCCGTAGCCTCGGAACGGGCTGCCCGAAAAACGCACTCTAAAGAAATATATATATAACATGGTTGGCGCCGGTCTGTGACACACATTTGTGTCTAGAGTCAAACCCACTTATAACAACACCGGTCTGAACAATACATTGGATATAACAATGAATAGCCGCAAACTTTTGTTTGTGTTCTATGTTACAACAGTCAGCTTAGCACAATGCTCCCATGCCATGTTATTGCTTATAACAATCAAATCTGGTTATTTGGTGTGTCCGTCAAAAAAAAAGAAAAAAGACACAAAATCCCTGAAAAAAATATTTAAGTGGCAATTTAGTGGCAAATGCGAAAAAAATGCACTAGCATTACAACGCACCTCTTTGAGGTCCCAGATCCATGACTGAAACTGCGTTCACCACAGCTTGCAAAGTGCAACTGATAGTGGTCCAGGGCCGACCACAGTCAGTTGCACTATCTATCTATCTATCTATCTATCTATATATATATATATATATACCTTTCAGCCTTCCGATGCCAGTGAAGTTGACTCAGAGGGGTGGAAAGGAGACTGGAAGAGAGCTGGCAGAGCCCGTGGGTGGGTATAGTGGCTCGTACTTATTTTCTTTTTCCAGGACCTCGTGTCCCTTTCCTTTTTGATGCAGACAACACGCAGTAGACAGATTTATTTGTTATAGCCAATAATGTGGCACGGGAACATTGTAGTGAGCAGTTTATTTTACCATAGAACACACTCAAAAGTTCAGCTTACCACAGCTGCTCCCTGTTACATTCGAGGACTGTTAAAACCGGCAATGCTATGGGTTCGAATGTACTTCTTTCTGTCTAATGGAAATGTTTCGATGTCTGTCCCCTCTGCCTTTTTTGTGCAAAACAGCGATAAGCTATAACACTTGTCAGTTATAACAATGGGATTTCCTTGGCACTTCAATATTCTTAGAAGTGGGTTCGACTGTAATATACCAGAGTCCTTCAATACTTCCTACCTGGTCACGAAACTTCTGCATAATGCTATGGGAGAGCTTCAACAGTGCCCCCAGTGGACACACCACGGCACTGGAGCAAGTAGTGGGTGGATTGGAGCAGAAGCCGGATGGACGCCACAGGCATTCAATTGCACACGCTTACTATTGTGCAAGGAACGACTGCCTGTATTGGTGTGCAAATATTGTCGACTCAACGTGCAAATTGCCACCATGTTTCTGTACAGTGTTCAGAGACTTAAACGTGAACAGTTTCGAAACAACTACAACGCCTCGTTCCATTTCCAGATTCAACTGCGTTCTCAACAGCAGTTCAGTTCATGATTCAAATTGTACACTTGGACTATTCCATCGTTAGAAACAGACTACAGAGCAAGTTCACGTTGCACCTTTATGTAAGTGCACGTAAACAAACCTGCATTTCAAACTAACAAAGCTAACCAACTGGCCTGCCTCTGCAGTAATGCCATGCAACTTCAACGTAATCTACTGGTCCATCAGTCCATAGCACTGCTACCAATTCTCTCTGGCAGAAAAATCATGCCATTTTGTGGGGGAAAGTGCAGTTTGTTGGCAGCCGTCCCGATAATGCTTCATAGTGTCACGAAACAAGGGGATCACGCTGGCAGTGAACGGCAAGACGCAGGTGATGCTGGGAACAATTTCAAGCCAACATGTTTGCCAACGACGCTTGCTGTTCCAAACGTATACCTGGAGCCTTTATTCTATTCTAGAACCAACTGCTTACTCACAGAGTTTGCCGAGCCCTCAGAACCTGCCACTGAAATTCACCAGTAACTCATCCTTTCCTAGAAGGCACCTTGTTTCTGTATGAGAAATTTAATGCTAATATTATATTTTATTTCTTCATTTCTTCTTCTCTGGAATAGGATTCTGAAGAAATGTGAACAACCTATTACATGCAGTCACTTTCCCAGACATGTTTCCCTCACAAATGAGCAATTACTCCGGGCGTTTGAAATTTCTGTAACCCCACAAGCTCCTCCCTGCTTACCAAGTTGAATCGCTATAGGGCACCGTGCCACAAAAGCGGCATGATGCAGAATCAGTGCACAATAGAGTTTCTGTGAACCGCCTTTTCTTTTGCGAGACTCGTGGCCAACTCACTTGACTGCAGCAACGCTTCGCGTGCGGACCGCCTTAGCCAGTTTGCTGACGTCACTGCTTCCGTGCTCCTTCAGCGCAGCCAGCAGGCACTTACGTTCCCTGCAGAGTAAGTTGGGCGACATCAGCCTGCAGATCTTGAGCAACAGGTCGAATACAGAATGCATTCAAGGGCTGTAAGCACTGATGAAAGACAATTTTTAAAAATAAGGCAGGCTTTAGTTCTTTGATGGACACAGCAGAAGGAAATATCACTTCGTGTCTCAATCATTACGGGCACACTGCACATTAGAAAGGAACCGCGCGCACGGTGCGTCCCGCCAACAGTCGCTTATTCGCCGCTATCCCTCCGATGGCATGCCAGCTCTCCAGCTTCCCTGCAACTCATGGCAGCATCTCACGGCCTTCTCTAGAACTAGCCTGAGCTCTGCGCTTGCAGTACTCCTTACAACCACGCAGTCCTTACATGTTTGTGAGATAGTATTAGTAACAAAAAGTCAAATTTAAAAGCTGGCAAGCACTTTGTATGGGAAAACGTGCGACGTATATGTCCCACTATCTACCTAGGCCATTTTCATCAACAAGCACATTACGTAGCCTGGTTGCCTGCTGCTATCTCCTCAATATTGCGTGTAGAATGATCAGAAGCAGCCTGTGTGCATTAGTGCATACTGAGCAAGAAGCATGTGCATGTTTTGAATGCCTTTTTTTTTTCTCTCCCTCTCTCTCTCTTTACTGCCTTTCAAGGCTACCCAGTTTTACAGCAGTTCTCAGAGAACAGATGCTTTTAGAAAAGCCTCCAAGGCTATGCATTTCAATGAATAGCTTTGTAATGTGTGCACAAAGCTAATAAATTGATAATCTACTACTTCTAAGTGCAGGTTATGGCCAATTGAGTTGCTCAACCTCACCCAAATCATAAAAGCATGCATCTGTCCAAAAATGTTCGTTTCTTTTTTTTTTTAAGTGATTGAATGCTTGAGGAAATGGGCTCAGGCTGTTCCCGTTTCCTTACTCTAGTGCACAGAGTAATAAGAGAGACAGGAGCGCCGACTATCCTCCTCTGGATGAGACAGATGTTGAAACGCTGGTTGTTGGTTCACAGCGCATTCACCAGATGGCGCCACACATGGGAGAAAACTGGGGCAAGGCAGGGGGGCTGCTTCAATCGACCTGCCTTCTTTTTGCATTTTTCTTTTTTTTTTCTATGCTGCCACCATTAGCTGGCTAGCCTGTCATACCACAGCACTGTTTTTTTTTATTGTACACGCTACGTGGTTTTCTTGTGCACACTGTTTGTGTATAGTCTGTCTTAGCAATTACTGACGTTCCATGATAAAATGTGCCAACACAAAAACAATCAAGTCCAACTGCAACACAAAACGACACTCACCTTGTTTCATCAAGAAATGCAGAAAGCACAAGAACGATACATATTATGGTTTCATACCTGCTTTTCAGGTACACAAAATTGGATAAAATGCATGCATCTTTGTTTATTGCAGCTCTCATGACACACAACCAGGCAAATATCAAATTAATTGGCAACGTAAAGAAACTAAATTGAACCTTCACTAAATTTTAAAAAGGAAAAAGAAAAGTAGACAATAGAAAGCGAAAACAAGTTAAGCTCGTTTGCATCTCGAGCACTGGTAAAAGATGAAACAGACAGTTGCTGATATTGGTCGATGGTAACGGAAGGGCAAAAGCAACACTTTAACAACCATTGAATAAAAGAGCCAAGAAATTGTAATGAACCGCGGCACAGATTCTATATTTTAGGCAACTGCAGACTACATTCATGACTATTTCTTAACAAGAAACTATGCACACATGAACTCACCCTCGACAGTTTCTTGCAACAGTATTCCAAATCCAAAGAATTATTATCCATGTTTATGTAATGTCCCGCAACAACGATAACAGCACGCTTGACGCAGCACAGTAGCCGCGAGTTGACACACACTACAAAAACCATGCCAACATTATCGTTATTGTAGCACAGTCGTATGGGTTGGGGTCACTTCGAGGGTTCCCACGATGTATTATCGGCTCCTCCACTCAAGTAGTCAAATAGGTGCAATGTCAAAAGCTGAGCCACAGACCCTGTTTTGGATAAATGCGCTGTTCTGCACACAACTTTAAAGCTGGACGATACAAACACCAAGCAGGGTGCGACATCGGAGACATCGCCCACAGAACGATGACACCGTCTAGTGCGAGACCGCCTCGTCTGCCCTTCTCACGTTTGCTGGGAGCCATGGAAAACGGCAAACATAATCGAGGCAGCCACCAGGATTTCCAGCGTGATGATCATCCCAGGTGATCATTTCCTCTTATTTTTTTTTTTTCCTCTTGAAATCCGTGAGCCTTATGTACAGTAACTTTCAAACCGCACGCCCTCTTAAGCTCCCACAACAAAGGAGTAGCACCATCACTACCTTTAGGCGTTTTCACGTGTGGCAACTTTTTTGCTCCTAGCTCAAAGGCTTCCAAAATGTGCTCGCATGCTCAGTGTTCCCACATACCGGTGAAGCACGCACCTCAAAGACTACACGCGGACTTGATGGATGCGCTGCTAGATGATACAGCATGTTCATGCTAGACCCGAAAGTTTTATTTTGACAAGAAATTAAAGTTCTGTCATTAGTGTGTTGCTAGCTTGGAATAACACACTGTAAGCATAGCGTGGTCATACCATGCTAGCAATGAAGTGCAGCACCACTTTATAACGTAACTGCCAGACCTTTACTGAATGGTGGTCATCACTTCAGGCGACCACATAACTTTGTTTGACTGAAGAGTTAGAACAGCATTTACTTAACACTTTCCTGACCACACCTATTTCCATCGAGAGTACATTATCGATGGTCACAAATTCAAATTTTGCCGCTCTTCGAGTGCTGCTGTACAGCTGCTAGCACCATCTAATGGTTTAAAAAGAGACTATTTTATCGATTTCGTTTGTGTGTTTCTCTTTTCTAAGGCGTGAGGATTTTTAAAGTGCCATCGTAGTCAGGGTAACAAGCTCTCATAGTTTCAAAAATGGCATCAACATTGCATGCCACTACTCCATGGAAATGACGCATTTCGGCGGATTCCGATGCACCTGGACTCAAATTTCCGGATGATGGTAGCAGCACATACTGACGAATCACATACTGATTCGTCAGACTTTAGTACAGACGGCGAAAGTGTGTCAAACCACCCCGAAACGTCAAAAGGCACCCGCTGGTGATTTTCACTTTCTTCTCGGACCATTTCATCGCTGCCGCACATTGACCTAAGTATATCCTATATGCTCTAAAGGTCACAATTATTATCTGCAGGGTGTCAATAGCATTCGGGCAGGACCGAACGATGGAACTAACGGATAGAAGTGGACCTTGGCATCGCACTCCATATTGCCACACAGCACTTCGAAGGGTGCGGTGGTTCACTAAGGCTAATGTTTTCCCATGCATCTAGAAAAATTTTGTAAACACAGAGCTTATATTTGACGTAGTAGTTCTGAAGAAACCTGCAAGGTGGAGCGAAGTAATTAATAAAGGGAAAATCAGACATCCACCTGTTCGTAGCAAATGATACAAAGGAAACCCATGCGGGTTCCTCGAAAGAAAAGCCTCGCAATTGAAGAAAAATTCGTCCTGGTCCGGGACTCCAACCCAGGACCACCGCCTTTCCAGGGCAGCCACTCTATCATCTGAGCTAACCAGGCGGCTAGCAGATCGCAGGGCGAAGTCGAATTTGTCAACAACTCGAAGAAAAGGCAACAGTTTGACGTAATAGCTCTGCGGGAACCTGCAAGGTGGAGAGAACAAACTGTTGCCTTTGCTTCGAGTTGTTGACAAATTCGGCTTCGTCTAGCCGCCTCGTTAGCTCAGATGGTAGAGCGGCTGCCCCAGAAAGACGGTGGTCCCAGGTTCGAGCCCCGGACAAGGACCAATTTTCCTTCAACTACGAGGCTTTTCTTTCGAGGAACCCGTATGGGTTTCCTTTGTAGCATTTGCTACAAACAGGTGGATGTCTGATTTTCCCTTTATTAGAGCTTATATTTGCGAGGTTATTGCATATGGCCCTTCTGCTGAAAATGTATATATCGATTTTTTTTATGCTTATTTTGTGCAAAGCAGCATTGATGTTTTTATCAATGTTTTTTACTTTGTTACATTTTTTAAGAACCCCTTTCATACTATTTTAAATAAATATGTTCTTTGAAATTGATACTGTCGGAAAGATAACTCCTTCCTCTACAATTTTATATCATACACTTTAACATCAAACATTTTCTGTGGCAGGAAAAAAAATATTTCCTAGACAACCCAAAAACTACCAATTTTCCCATGGTCACAAAAAAGTTACTCTATGTTTGCCATTACTTCTAAATTACATTCAGTTTTCCTCCTGAAATAATCTCCTTTTTGTGAATGAGTTAAAAGGCACAGTGAAAACATGGAAATACTAGGACTTGTCTTGAATATGGCTTGGCCTAAAATGTGGTAACGAGTGTGCAAAAAAAGGGTTTCTTTGAAATTAGGTCTTCATAAAAAAGCCTTGGATCTCTAGAAAATACATCTTGCATTTCTTGCTTGCTTAAATTATCACTAGAAAATGGAGAAAGTGAAAATAATATCAAACCTTGTTCACAATCGACTCAGAATGTCTCATTCATTTTGCAAATATAGCGACTTGCTAGTCATACTGTTCACATTTCAAGTATAATTCTAACTGCACACCTTGGTAAAACACTTAGGTCTTAATTACAATGTTTTACATAGTAATAACGAAACTACTGCTTTACGTGCCATTTTAATGCTAAACCATCTTGACAGATGCAACACCACTCAATAGACATGTGTCTAAGGTGCCCTGGCTCTCTAAGAAAGACGCGAATTAAGAGCCTCTTTTTCCCAGCATTCGCATGAATAAAACAGCACTGAGTCATGACTTTTCCCTCTACATGATTGTAAGAAACCCCAATGTTCTGGAAACCCCTGTGGGTTTCTTGTGTAGGTTCATGCTTCTCTCATAAGGATGAGAATTTATCCTTTTTGTGAAACTTCGTGTCAGTATCGATGCTCATCATGCCAAAGTCATAAACACAAGACTGAAGAGAAATAAGCAAACACCTCAATTGATGTCGAACCCAACGATGTCTCAATACCAACACTCTGGCAAGCTGCGTCACACAAAATGTGAAAATGGGAGTTGCGCCGCCTTTCAATGCAATGAGTGCAACACTCTCTGTATAATGCAAAATACAATAATAACACAGGGATCGAAATAAAGAAGAACTATGTTTCTAGCATTCTGAGACCCTTACAGGTTCTTTGTTCACAAAAGGGAAAGATGTTGGGGCATGGCTTATATACACATAAGGCATGGTCCACACTGGCATGGCCCACATACATGTTGTCATACACAAGGCACGGCCCAGCCTATCTCGCTTTTTGTGAACAAGGAACCCTTGTGGGTCTCGGAAACATCAAACTGCATTTTTTTTTTCCCTGTGGCAAGTGCCTGCTTACTAGCAAGAAAAAGAAGACAATAATAGACCAGCATCGAAGGGTTAGAAAAGAAAGGAGGAAGTAATAGCTAGTATCTTTCTGTTGCAAATGTTGTTCTGCGCAAAGTCTCAAGCAAATAATAATACACTAGCCATAGCTATTTACTGCTTCAAGCTCTGGCTGAAACTGTAAATTTCTTCACGAGCTGCCGATGATGCAGCCGTCTGAATTTGTGCGCAGGCAATGGTGCCAGCTATCAGATGCAATGAACCTATACAGACTGATGACCCAGTATGAGAGAATGCTGCAACACACTTTGTCCGGTACTAAGATACTCTCCTGAGTGCACCCAGCTTCCTTCTCAATCAATTTAGGATTTTGCATGCACAAAAACAAGTGCAATTTGCACACTTCGTTGAGGCAGGATCATTCCCAACAACATACTAAAGAACATCGCATTAAAAGGTTAACATAAATTATGCAGAAATATTGTTAGCAGCTGCACTGCCCTTAGAACAAATTTTGTTTAAGAATTAATTTTTTGTTTAAATCTGTGCATAAGTGCTCACAAAGCGCCTTCAGTTGTCAGCGTTTTGTGCAGAAAAGCAGTGTGCAGTCAGCAGTGAACAGCAGAATTCAATGCCAGCACATCATCAATGATTTCTTTTAAATGTGCTCTGGGTATGATAACAGACATACAGAGGTATCAGGGGATGCAACAGAGGTAACAGAGGTACTTCTGTCTGGGTGATGAAAAAAATGTGATTACTGCTGATGCAGCAAAAAAACGCAAGCCATGATGCATCGACCGATTATATCTGTTGCCTGTTCTGTTGCCACTACTCCAGTGCAAATGCTGGCTGCTTCACAGTTTGGACAGGACTGAACTGACCAAGCCTCATGAGTGCCCACTCACGTGACTGTCCACGGCGTGTCATCATCCTTGAACCCTTCACTCTTGAACCGGACAGTGAACTTCAGGTCCCGGCCACGGCTTGAACGCAGCACTGGCATGACAGGTCGGTGCTTGCCTTTCTTTTTGCGTTGCTTTGGCTGCTTGGGCGCCGGCGGCTGAACACCGGATGGTCCAGGTTCATCGCGAGCTGTGGAGTCCGACGGATTTGCTTCATCCGGCGGCAAGTCAAAGGACAAGTCAAGCAGGTCAGCTGGAAGATCGAAGACCAGGTCATCTTCACTCCCTCGTGGAACAGAGACTGATGATGTGCTGGGCACATTGGTGGAGTGCGCCATTGCTTCACGAGATCTGCAAAAGCGGGCACGACACTCATTCACCATCACTATCACTCTATTAATGTGATTAGCATTCTGTAGATACTTCTTTAGGCAAAGAAAATTTAAGTGGGCAAAACGACAACTTGCCATAAGTGGTAACCAAACCCACCGCTCATCAGACGGATAAAGTGATGGGCAATGCATAGTCTTTTGGCGTTCTCAAAACGCTTGCACTCCTGTATGATGGAGTTGACTGTATTGCAGTCCTTGCAAATGAGCAGATTAAATGCATCATCTATCCCTTTTAAGACGTGTCCCACTTTGCCTGACTCCGTCATGTCGCCTTCCGCTTTGCGACAAAGGGCCAGTATATCCTGTATATAACAAAGGTAGTGCTCCGCAGATGTTTGAGCACGTGACGCCAGCGCCTTTTTCGCTATGGCCATGCAACCAATAGCCTTTCCAAACAGATCCCGCATCTTTTGCTTGCAGGAATCTCAACTTCCAATTTCAGCTTCATGATTCCCGAACCAAACCTCTACTGTTCCTTGTAAGTGAAATATAACATTCAACAACATGACCGTATTGTCCCATCGGTTGTTTTTACTTACATACTCGTATATTGCCAACCAGCCTTTAATATCGATGTCACCAATTCCTCAAACGTGCGTGGATCTCTTTGCTGTGCAAGGACAACCGTTGATGTTGCCAGTGCTGAGGAAGAGGCCGCCTATTTTGCCATTGTGGAAAAAACTTGTGAATATCTTTATTGTTTGTGTCTGTGACTGTATGTGCTATTTCTTCATTCCTGTAATCACTGTGTATAAAATATTTATCACCCAGCACTTGGAGTAGCATGCCGTGCAGTCAGCCAGGCTAACATCTCTATCTTATCATTAGAGTTTGTATCTCTTTCTATGTATTTCACTATGATAGCACTAAATCATTTTCTTTTTCTCAACTTCAGTTGCAAGTGAGACTGTCGACCTACCATGTGTACTTGGGTGTTATTTTATCAGGGAATCAAATTATCATTTTTTCACTGTTGGGCACACTTCAAAGGCATTTGTGACAATCTTTTAGCAAGCAGTCATGAAGCAATAACATTAAGATCAAAATCAAGGCAGAGTTTCTGGAAGAGCGGTGACATACAATAATCATCAGCCTATTTTATGTTGAATGCAGGACGAAGGCCTCTCCTTGCAATCTCCAATTACCCATGTCCTGCACCAACCAATTCCAACTGGCACCCGCAAATTTCCTAATTTCGTCGCACCACCTAGTCTTCTGCCGTCCCCTACTGTGCTTCCCTTCTCTTCGTACCCATTCTGCCACCCTAATGGGCCAACGGTTATCTAATCTGCAAATTACATGACCTGCCCAGCGCCATTTTTTTCTCTTAATGACAATTAGAATATAATCTATACCCATTTGCTCTATGATCCAAACCGCTCTCTTTCTGTCTCTTAAAGTTATGCCTAGCATTGTTCATTCCATCGCTCTTTGCACAGCCCTCAACTTGTTCTCAAGCTTCTTTGTCAGTCTCTAAGTCTCTGCCCCATATGTCAGCACCGGTGAAATGCACTGATTGTATGCCTTCCTTTTCAATGATAATGGTAAGCTTCCAGTCAGGAGCTGACAATGTCTGCCGTATGCGATCCAACCCATTTTTATTCTTCTATGAACTTCCTTCTCATGATCATGGTTCCCTGTGAATAATTGACCTAGGTAAACATACCCCTCTACAGACTCTAAGGCTGACTGGCGATCCTGAACTATTGTTCCCTTGCCCGGTTATTCATCATTATCTTTGTCTTCTGCATATTAATCTTCAACCCCACTCTTACACTCTCTCTGTTACAATAATCAGGAGGTTATGAGGGCTTCTCTTCAACTGACACAACAACATCCAGCAAATGCTAGAACTTTCGCAATCACTAAAAGCTCCAGTCATTCAGGACATAGCCCATATGAGGCCCTTTGCCACAACTAATCACGCATCCATAAGTCAATGTTGCCATGTCAATGTAACATGCCAGCACAATCAAAACTCCTGGGTGTGCCAAGCATTGCCGACAGCCAAATAGAAGGATACCGCTTTTTGGCTGTTTAACGACACATGTCGTTAACTGTGAAGTTAGTTAGAGGCAATGTAACTACTGCCAGTCCAGCTGCTCTCTCTCTCTCTGAGGGAGAAGCCTAGCACGCAGGCGATCCAATTAAGCGATCGCTGTAGGGTGAATAAAAACTATTGAACCTGGCACATTCAATTGTTATCCTGTGAGAATGGAAACTAACACGAATGAAACGATACTCCACATGTACCAGTGGTGGCACTGGTACTCTTACCATCTACAGGCCTTATGATCAGCCTCTAAAATCCAAGAACTATACTTCCACGAACTGGTACAGTTGTGCCCTGCCTCTCAATCAACAACAAGTCATGTCTTAAAGTGTGACGGTGACTCTGTTATAGAGAGAATCATTTAATGCCCTCAAGTGACTATATGCCACAAGGGACAGAACTTATTATAGGGATAACACTGGGAAGGCGGGAGATGTCAATTCAAGACGACGAGCGAAACGGGAACAAGGTAAAAGCAGGAGCCAACTTTTTTACAAATGGACTTGTCTTTTTTTCAAGGCAGGCCTTATTACAGAACTTATTATAGGAAAGGCAGATGTTTGCCTGAGCCAGCACGCTCCGACCTGCTACTCTGCACAGGAGAAGGAAGAATGGGGGCAAACATTGACAAATATTCTACCAATTCAAATGGATTTATCTATGACGGTTCCTGTAGGTAGTCATAACCGCTATTTATCATGAGCCGAGGCTAGAATTCGAAGTTGTACCCCGGTCACACGGGGCACTTGCGACAGCGATCGAGCCTGATCGGGATCTCATTGCTCGATCGTGATGGGCTACCTTTGGCAGCTTGCGCAAAGCAGTCAGTCTAGATCGAAATCGCCCCGTGTGAACGGGGCATTACAATGCCAGCGGCCATGACACTGTAAATACTAGCATGGGGCCGACAGCTCTAGTTTGGTGCCTGAAAATGGCGTCTGTGAACAAACGGGCTCGTTCAAACTACTCGAATAGCACTCGCGCCAGCGAACCTTAGCAACTTTCGTTTCTTCGCTAAGCCCGGAGGATTGGCGGTTAAAATATTTAAGTGATAGATCAAACAGACGAGACCAAAATTAACTGACTGCGCAGTATGCTGGCAAGTTTTCCGAACTTGCTAGCGGGACGCCGATTTATGCTGCTCGTCATGCGTTCCGTGCCAGGAAAAACGCACCACTAAAAAAGCTAGTTTTATTTTTCTAAATTTCTACACAGCTTCGACGGCTTCATATACATGCGCAGGCTGTATATGCAACCAAAATGTGAAATGAAAAAAAACAATACCTGACACGCGTGGAAAAAGCAATCGCGCGTTTCTCCACATTACTTGTTGGGCTACCACATTACGTAGTACGCACCTTCAATTACCAGCGCGTGATCTCTTTCCTGCACGATCAATGGTCTGGTCTGATGCCTACATCGGGCGGCAGTAATGCGAACTGATAGACTCGCCGCATCTATCTTTCTTTTCTCACACTACCATGAAAATTGAATGTGAAGACTTGCTGATGGAACGCAACGGCGCCTTTGTATGCAGGCGGGCCGGCTATTCCACGATTGTTTCGTCTTAATTCTACTACTGTACTTACACACGGCGACAACGTTGTGCAGTGCGGTGCAACATAACCAAGCGCGTTCATTTTTCACGCGCTCAGCTGCTGAATTCGCATAAAAGTTTACAGAGTGGCAATCGGACTTCGCGCGCTGTAGCACCGAAGCCGGGTCTTGCTTGACACCCGAAACGCTGGTTAAACGTATGCACGGACAGAGCTGAATTGATTACAAAGCACTCCTTTCACTCACCACAGTCATAAGTTACCACGTCCAGAGGAGCCTGTTAGGGCAATATCAACTAAATGTCCAAGAAGTTTCCGTTTGCACCAAGGATAGTGCGCGTCAGCCCACATGCATTCGGCACGCGTTCTGTGGCGAAACTTCGGCGCTTCGTTGTATTCTGCCAAGTTCTGTGGTTCTGCTCACCAATTTTTCGATAACAATTCCTTCAAATACGACTATTTTAGGTGATATGGGCGATACAAACCATTGCTCACACACAGTGGCACCGAGTTTTATTTCAGAACGTACAGATAAAGCAAACACAAAGAAACGAGACACTTTTTTTTTTTACACATGCATTTCTATTTGCGCCATGCCAACGCCATCGTGATCACTTCGATGCGCTTGGCAATGCGTAGCCTGCGTAACGTTAGAGTGTTTGGTTCTGCTGACTGCTTTGCCCCCACTTGTAGTGAACTCCTCCCTGCACGCTGGCCTTGCCGCGCCTGTGACCACATGCGTTTTCGGTACTTCGTTTCGCTTCGTGGTGCACCTTACGGTTTCCGTGCCAAGTGCGACTGCGTTGCGTGCTCCATCGCGTAACGCACCCGAGGGCGTCGGCGCTGAAAACCCGGAATTCTTGGCAGGGTATTAAAAACGCAGGTGAGCAGACGTGGGATGCATGTGCGAACCACGTTTCATTCCGTTCCGCTGTGCCACCTTTCATGAAGGCTTGGCAGCGTAGACGAAGTTCTGGAACAGGTGTATGAAGTCAATTTGACCAACAAACACTTGTCGGTGTCAAGCGCGCGCTGGCTCAGTTTTCGCGTGCTGATAACCGCTCGCTCTCGCTACTCTGAAGACCCGGCCGCATCCATAAGCAGGGAACAGAGTTGCCTCCGGGCAGCGAACGAGCTCAGGACATTCTCTTCGAAATCCAAAAGGTCGACTGATGTTGCGCCGTGACTGAAGGTTCGGCGAAGTGTTTGATAAACCGACGCACTCTCTCTTCATTTGTGTTGGGAGATCAGCGAGTTGCCGGCAAAAAAAAAAAAGTTTAGTTTTTAATAAACATAATTTTGATCCCGTTACGACATGCGTTGTTCACTTACGCTTTAAATCGTAGGCACACTGTACGCACAAGATGCGCTTTCGCCCTTGCTTAGTGGTAAAGGACATGTACGTACCCTTATATGTGCGTTTATTTAACTGCCCTTTTATGGTGACCGGGCATACCTTTCTCGCGTGTCGCGTGCGTGCAGCGGTGTGCATGAAGTGTGAGAGCACGTTAATCGCGACCCTGAGAACAATATATATATATATATATATATATATATATATATATATATATATATATATATATTATAACAGGTACTGCGCCATGTAGCACAATCTACACCAGAAGTAGCACTGTTGCCATGAAGCCTTCATTGCATTGGCACACTATAATACCAGCCGAAAAGTATACTACATTTTATCAGCCTGTTTTTATGTGCAGTAATAGTGCGACTAGCATTACCTTGTTGCTGTATGCATCCCAATTTGAGGGGATGTTCATGATGCATATGTTCTGGTTGAAATCGTCAGGTGCAACAAGACCATCGTGAAGTGTGGCAACATGGCACAAGGCTGTCTTGGTTGAAAGGGACACAAAAACGGCCTCACTGAACTGGAAAAGTACTGCAAGAGAGGCTGCTTCTAAACTGGTTGGTGTCTGTAGACTAAATTAAAACAGTGGAGTGCAGTGGGAACATCACGAAAGGGGCAGACACAAACAGCCTGATGTCATTGTTGCCTTTTCCCATCAAAATTTCATTGCATTCTGCTGTTTAAGCAAAGTTCACACAAACCAAGCAGCTTGGAATTTTTGTGGTACGGACATCTGCACTTCTACCCGCCATGGTTGCTCAGTGGCTATGGTATTAGGCTGCTGAGCACGAGGTCGCGGGATCGAATCCCGGCCACGGCGGCCGCATTTCGATGGGGGCGAAATGCGAAAACACCCGTGTACTTAAATTTAGGTGCACGTTAAAGAACCCCAGGTGGTCAAAATTTCCAGAGTCCTCCACTACGGCGTGCCTCATAATCAGAAAGTGGTTTTGGCACATAAAACCCCATAATTAAATTTTTTTTAACATCCGCACTTCTGCCTAAAGCACTGCACTGCAAAGATAAAGTAATGCCACAGAAGCTGTGATGGTTCAACATACTGGAATGAACACTGTGTGAACGCTTTGTGGCTGCCACGTCCATATGACTGCCGCTATTCACAAGCATCACCGAGCAGCACTTTATTGACATTGTTACCTTCACATCCCAGTGTATCGTTCAAGTGCTCAGTTATACATGTAGACGTGTGCACACATATACACACAAGGCGCCATTAAAAAGACTGCTATGACACAAAAAGAATGTCTTGTTACCTTGTTATCATTTTGTGGACATCCTTTCTGGGTGCATTATGAGACAGACAGATACACATTTAGGGAAAAAAAATGCATTTGTTACGTAAAGGAAAGGTAAAAATCACGAGACATTCCACTCTGTAAAGGTGGACGACCAGTGAAGCTGTTTACCTTATGATACAGAGATGAAACGGAATTTTGAAAATAGGTACGAACTCGTTTACTGTGATTTTTATATACATTCGTATGTACAACGAAACCGCTTCCCCGAGGAGCCAGAGGAAACTAGACACGCGTGACGTTTCGACGGGAATGCCACCATGGCAGTGTGGAAGTAAAGCAAAGGAGATTTGCAACGCTTGGAACACCTTCAAAGAGAGGGCAGAGCGAACGTAGACATGACTGACACAGGTCAAAGTGTAGTATCTGTTCTTATCAGCTTAATATCTGATATGGGTTGTATTTGGACTCAAGATATTAAACTTATTTTTGCAAGTTGGCGGAGTGCTTGAAACCTGCTTCACCTCCACCGCGGGTCGGCCCGGTATTGCACAATCTTTGGGATCGGCCCACGGTTTTTGGTCTATGGACACCAATCCACTCGAAACTAGCCACATACAGCTTCACTGTTAAAATAATCTTACTGTATTCTTGAGCTCTTGGTTCATTGATTCTATAATCGGGAACGAGTTGGTGATCATGCTGGCATATTAAGTTGCAGTTTTAGGAACTAAATGAAATGAAAGCTGTCATCATTAGTGGTCTCGTGGTGCTTGACCTTGAACGGCACGTGGTGTCCTGGCCACAGCATGTTTGCGCAGGTGGTGACACGATGCCTGCAGACATGCGCCTCGCTCCGGGCGGTGGAGAAGACAGCCCTCATGGAACTCCGCAAGAAGACAGGCTACACCTTCACCAATTGCAAGAAGGCACTTGAGGCCACCAACAATGACATCAAAAAGGTGATTCGAAGATGCTTTATTGTCCAGAAAGATCAGAGATCAGGGAAGTAACATTGAAAGTGAGCACAGTCCTCACTACACTTCTTTAATTTGCACAAGATGAAAAACATGTACATACACACGCACACCATTAATGTAATACATGTGAAGCTTGGAGACTATCCTTGTGTGATAAGTTCCCTGTAAACCCGCCGTGGTTGCTCAGTGGCTATGGTGTTGGGCTGCTGAGCACGAGGTCGCGGGATCGAATCCCGGCCACGGCGGCCGCATTTCGATGGGGGCGAAATGCGAAAACACCCGTGTGCTTAGATTTAGGTGCACGTTAAAGAACCCCAGGTGGTCAAAATTTCCGGAGTCCTCCACTACGGCGTGCCTCATAATCAGAAAGTGGTTTTGGCACGTAAAACCCCAAATATTATATTATAAGTTCCCTGTAAGTGCCATGCACTTACGAAGAGCCTAGCACACAGACATCAAAACTCTTAACAATGTGCCTGTTCTTTGTTGTTTGCAGATGCATGCACTGTTCTTTCCTTATTTTAGATAAAATTAAATGAAAAATAAACATTTCCTTTGGATATTTGTATGTCTCGTACTTAAAAGGTTAATAGTAATTTTATCAGTTTACCGAGCAATGCAGTGATGTTTTCAAAGCCACTGCCAGGTGTGTCATTCCCACTGTAGCAGCAAACTGATAGCTTTTGGCAAGATAGCGCAGGCCACGGTGCATGTCGACAACTGGTAATGTTAAAAAAGAAGTGCTGCTTTTCCCACACTGCTGATAAGCAGTGTGAGAAAAGCAGTGCTGATAATGCAGCACTGGAGGCTGCGGGCTTACATATGTAAAAAGTACTGTTAGCTTCTTGTTGGCACTTGTAGGCAATGTATCATCTCAGTTCATCTGCAGCTCCTGCACACACACGACTACAGCCAAACATTTGCATGTTGAAACAAGTTATTCAAAGCACATCAGGAGCGTGTTTCATACCTTGGCTTGTGACAAGAACAGGCTATAAACTGCTGTGCTTTTATGAACCTGTATTATTGGGGAGGGCAGAAGATATCATGTGGCACTTTTCCTGTGAAAAACTTGGTACTTACATTTGAAACGCTATCTCCTGCTCATTCTTTTTTTAGAATGTGTCCTACAGCATGTGTACATTTTCCACTGCCTACATATCTGAGTTTGTGGGATAGGGCCTTTTGCGTGTGTTTTTGTGTGCTTTTTTTTTTCTGACTTTAATCTCTTCTCGTCTAACACAGCTTGAGCATCATGGTGGGCATCCCACCAGGCAAACGCCTCCAGTTTACATTAAAGAGCCTCTCTTTATTGCTAGGCTAAATTGTTCCGCTGTTGGGACATGAAACATGCACAGCAATTTCACAGTGGCATTGCCAAACCTATCCTGCCCTTACTGTATTTATAGGCATAATGTTCACACATTTTTGTTTTTGAAAAAAATTGACACGAATTTGGGAGATGTGATAGTTATGCTGCAAAAATGTTCTAATAGGACGTTCAAGATGCTAATAAAAAAAAATTAGTGTCTGTAAGTTGGGTTTGTCATGCCAGTCACAATAAAGTCAAACAAAATATCGCTTCCAAACAGCATTTATCTTTGTAATAAGAGCACAGGTTCTACGCAAGCAGAAACTGCAAATGCCCTTTATTTGCAGACATTACCTGAATCTAAAGTCACTAACGAAAAATATAGTCACCCTGGCCCAACCTATTCATAGTCAGTGCCAATGCTGATTTCAGAACAAGCAGATGAGTGTCACTGCAGCAATTTTCAATGGTGCGATGATTGCTCGAGGAAGGAGAAAATCTAAACTTTGATGGCCAATGCGGGGGCTGCAAACATTACGCAAGTAAATACGGTAGGTCATTTTCTCGCTTAGGAAAGCTCGGTTCACAGTATTTGAGGCTTCGGCTAGGGATTATGGGACAACACTTGTCCCCACAACTCGCTCTGTGGGCAGTAGCACTCAAAAGCACATCAAGAGTGCTCTCAAGAGAACAGGTGTGTTCCAGTTGGGGAACAGCAGCAGGATGGCTGTCATCCAGTGGTAGAGAAGTAGTAGTTCCACTGCACCAAGAGCAGCCCAGAAGCACTATGAGCTGCTTTCATGTTAAAAGGGGAGCACAAAAGTCTCAAATGCCTGTTTTTCAACCGGCATGTTTCGGTCACTTGGTGCACCTGCCCTTGCCCACCACCCTCGCACCAGATGTTGGAGTGCACGGAACATTCCACCAACAGAATACATAGTCTTGCTTGCACTGCAGAGCTGTTGTACTTCTCCCAACACTTCCAGACCATTTCACCCTCTGGAATGTGCTGTAACTATTTGTATTGACAAACTTCTGTTTGACTGACTGTGTATGAATCACTATCACACATTTATAAGACATGGAAAATACTGCGGTGTATGCTGCGTAATTGGCTATCACACAAACGTAGAGCTGCGGCCTTGGCTATGGAGCCGCACCTCAAAAAGGGGAATGTGAACCCTGCATGGACATTTCTTTTTTTCTTTGCTGTGGTGTCATTCACCACCATGCTTTCTCTCTCCACGTTGTCACTTACCCCTCTCCCACTACGGCGCACCTTTCTCCCCTGCGGCACTTTCTTCCCCTCCTAAATCCTGCACATTGCTTCTGCTCATGGAGGGCGAAAAATAATTTCCAGTGCATATCTATGGTGAGACAGTGCCTAATATGCTAGTGTTGTAAAAGCATGCCTGTGTTTGCTTGCCATTCCGTGCCGTGCAACCTTTGCAAGCTTTGTGAATGCAATGAAATGACTGTCAACACTCCTGCGGGTGACACAGGCTGAGAAGTGGCTCGCCGACGAGGCCAAGAAGTACGGATGGGCAAAGGCGACGCAGTTGCAAGGTCGCCAGACCATGCAGGGCCTGGTTGCCATCAACGTGGACGGGCCCTTTGCAGCCATGGCCGAGGTAAGCTGTAACTATACGGCTTGCATGTTGTGTGGTTTATCGTACAAACAGAGCAAGCTTCTTACCATAGTTGCCTTCCAGCCTGCTAAGGCGCTCTATTACTGCCATGCTTTGCAGCAGCGGTGGTGTAATGAAACTCCTCATGAAATCAATCAATTCAGGCAGGAGCACGTTGTGAGATGTTTACATAACAATTTTATGAGGGAAGCTGATCGGGGAAAGGGTGGTAAGGAGAGGTGTATGCATGGAGAATTACGGCACATGTCTAAGTATCAGTTTAATGAATGAATGTTTGATGTTTAATGGCACAAGGGCCTGGTATGGCCAAAGAGCACCGTGCTAGTTTTAAGTATCGGTTGGCCTGTTATAATGAAAACAGAATTTCTTTAAATTGAGCTTTATCAATGTGAGGAGGCTTTCTCCACTTGTCCGTGCAGTGCGGCAGGTGCTATGTCCACAAGTAGCCTTTGCAATTCGTTTGCTAATTTACTAAAGTTTGTGAATTCACCTTTCAGTTACTGGATTGAAGGCCCATGTTGCTGTGGTATTATTGCAGCAGGGCGCTG
This sequence comes from Dermacentor variabilis, assembly GCF_050947875.1. Classification (NCBI taxonomy): domain Eukaryota; kingdom Metazoa; phylum Arthropoda; class Arachnida; order Ixodida; family Ixodidae; genus Dermacentor; species Dermacentor variabilis. The sequence goes on along the minus strand of NC_134573.1, from coordinate 75,181,694 downwards.
CAGGAGGCTAGAGCAACTTATGTGATTTGCAAATACCATTTGTTGTTTAGATATTCACTCACAAAAATTCTCCTTTTCGATTAAACCAGTTGCACTAAAGTGTGGTGTATAGTTCCTTATCAGGAGTGTACTGTCCGCTGTTGTTATCATTGTATCAATAATGGAAGCCAGGCTTAAATTTCTTTTTCTTAATGTTTTTGGAAGATTCAGCCACACCATAAAATGTATGTAGAAATGTAGTTTACATTAAACATTCTTAATTTAGGCAAGCCAGCTTTTGAATTCGATTCCTTGGATCAAATATTCCCTTTGTTTAGAGCTATTTTTGGACAAGCCTCATAATTTATTTGAATCTGTAGCTGCCTTGAAACATTGTGCTTGGGTGCTCATAAAATTCAACCCTGTTCATTGCGCTTGAAGAGCGGATAAAAATGCCCCCGTTTTGTCGCTCTTGAGGTAACGTTCACTTGCCCTTTGCTTGTGGCATGCAGGTGAACTGCGAGACAGACTTTGTGGCTCGGACCCCAGAGTTCCAAACATTCGTGGAACAGCTGGTGCGGTCATGTACCAGCCACGCCAAGAAGCTGCCCTCCCTGGAAACCTCCATCATGAAAGTGAGTGGTAGTTGCTGGCTGGGCTTGGCTAACTGTGGGGTCAGTTGCTAAGCATGAGGTGATCATTTTTATTCTTGAACTTGAGTAGGTGCATGTCAATGGACATGCAGATTGTACTGTAGAATCCAGTATGAAAGTGGACAGCTCGTTATTATTTGAGAGATGACCAGTGCAAAGATGCAAGTTAAAGCTTTGCTGACAATCACCAAGTTGTTCTGCTGTGTAACAATCTGCTCCTTCTGAAAAAAGAAAAACAAGTCATCTGTTCTGCGGTTCTTCATTTCAGTGCGAGGACAAGGAGATGTGGTGGCCTTGAATGCTAAGGTATTTCTTAGACAGAACAGCTTAGAATGTTAAAAGCAACACACAAACATGCATTCAACAATACCATCCATCCTGTCTGCAGAAAGCCATCAGTGCTATCAGTGGTGGCACATGTGCATGCTGCAGAAAGCAGATGCTCATCTGCAGGCTATGTGCATATGTTGCATTGGCTGCCATCATCGTCATTAAATGATTTTAATATTCTAGGGTATTACAGACCAAAACCATGATCTGATTATGGGGCACCTCGCAGCAGGGGACTCTGGATTAATTTTTACCACTTGGGTTCCTAGCAGCCTAAATCATTATCAGCAGCATATTTTTGCTGGAAGAAACCTCCAATTACTCCAGTTTTGCGTTGCCCGATTTGAAGTTGCACCTGCAGATTTCATAATTTCATCAACCCAGTTAATTTTCTGTCGTCCTCGACTGCACTTTCCTTCCCTTGGCAACCATTTTGTAACTCTAATTGTCTCTGATTATCTCCGTACTTATTACATGGCCTGCCATTATATGTGCAATTAAAGAGTTTTATGGTGCCCTCAGAAAAGTATGGGTAAATTAAAATCTTGTTAATTAGACCCTGGTTAATTCGAAAAATATGATAATTTGGACTTGCCCTCTGGTATCAAAAAATGTATGCATTATTTATTGTACCCACACTCTCGTTAATTGGTTGGAATTAACACATTGGTTAATTTGGAGAAACCCCGCAGTGCTGCAAGTGTTCGACACAAGATAGCAAGAGCTGCACAGGTGGCATTAGCATTCAACTGAAACAAAGTGGCGAAGCCTGTGTCGCCATAGACAATAGCACGAAGAGCACCAGAATGGAAAGAACCACGGAGGAAAGAAAATTTCTAGTAGAACCCACCTCATAATGGGTGTCAGCATTAATGCGATTTGCATTGAATCAGTGTAGCAACACACTGAATTGTTAAATTCTTTCACTTTTGTGTACAGTATAAGTCCGTTAATTGGACTCCGGTTAATTCGATTTTCGGTTCATTCGATCCCGACTGAAAAACCCGGCCAGTGCTCATACATTTCTATGGGCTCAAACTTCCGTTATTTCGATCCCAAAATTGGCCATAGGCAGATAATTAGAACTCGATTGGTCAGCTTCACCGCAGTACAGCCGTGTCGTACATTGCCGTGTTGTAGATTGCATACGCAATCTATTGAGGTGAAGCCTACCAAAAATAGAATCACGGGACGTAGTACGCGTTTCTTCATCATGCAGGCGCATCCGCGCCATCAACGATACGAGCACCTAGGCACCTAATAAGCATGCTGGCAGCCATTCAGAGCTGTTTCTGGCACTGCTGTGGCGATTTGAGCCCTCGTTTCGCCCGCCATGAGTGTCTCGTGTATGAGGCCGCATGCGCGCGTGCGCGCACGCGCCCTGCCTCGAGAAGCAGAGAAGACCCGTCCGTGTTTTGGTAAGGCTAGAGTAAAGGAAGCCGAGGGGATGTTTAAAGCCAGCAAAAAGAGCGAGGGTCTTTCCAGAACTCTGAAGGCCTTGCCAATAAACTTGTTAGGCGTACGTCTCTGTACTCCTACTGTCACCGGAGACGGCGCATTTACGTGTGTAAATTAAGGAACACGTGCTTTGTCCCGTAACAGTAGCACCGTCCCGTCCCCCCTCACTTAGTATGATTCACCACATAGCTGTACTGTACTGCGGCGAAGCTAACTTTAAAGTCGAATACTGTCAATCAACACGGTGTTCCGGCGTTTTTTTGTGCCATTTGTTCAATTCGACCCGCCAGATAATTCGGCCAGTTTCGTCTGGCCCATCAGGGTCGAATTAACGGAAGTCGACCGTAGCCGACTTCAATTCTTAGTAACTCAACGCTTCTCATTTAATGCACGCTCTGGTACCATTTTGTTCACTTAGTTTCTTGACATTTGGCTGTTTTGTTGCGGACTTTTTCTCTTCTCTGAGCTGATTTATTCAGTTTTCTATTACCGTCATCTTCACTTCTTTCCTCTTGTTCTGCTTGCTATCTGGGCAACTGTCCAGATGAATATATCCATTCTGGAGGACTGGCCAAACATTTTCACATAGCTAGTGTCAGAAGCGCAGTTGCACATATTCAATGGTCCAAATTGTTTATTCTTAAGTTGTATATTTGGGCACGTATTCTGTGGCACATACCCTGTGACCCAATTCGGTGTCAAAGAATTTCGTCAACGAGCAACACATAGCCAGTGTCACATACTCGGCGACTCAAGTTGGTCCAGTGATTGATTTCAAACCCGGTTTCCTCAGCACAGCAGCTTGATAATCTGTCCATTAGACAATGGTCTACCCAGTGACTCAAGTTGGTGGGAAAACAGTTAAAGACATAGACACCGTAAATTGTGTGAAGTATCCGAAGAATGCTAATCGCAATAAAGAAACTTTTCTTTTGGCCACTTGAATTCATTGTTGGTGTTCAGACATGCGATTTTTATTTCCATACCCTGCAAATGAGGTGGATGATACCCTCTAGTTGTGTGCTGACATTTACTCCATTGTTGTATCTTTAAAGGAGTAGGATGACTCTACCAGACTTTCCAAAGAAGCATCATCCCTTCAGGCTTAAGACAGTGGAGAAGAGCTGTGAATTGAGTCGTGCATTTCCCTGCAGCAAATGGGTGCAGGTCCATATGACCTTGCGTTGCAACCGTGTAAGGTGCTTTGTTGAATACCAAGGCTAGCACAGACCTGTGCAAGTGCTGCTTTAGATTGTAAAGGTGTGCGCTAGTCCCCAATCTCTACCTCGGGAATTGCGGGAGTTGCTATCTAAATACAGGGGAAATAGAAATCATTTTGTTCGGCATTCACCACACCAGGTCCAATCAAATTTGTTGCATTCAAAAGAGCAATGTTGGACACCATTGACTGTAGGAAGAAGTTCTTTTTTTTTTTTCATTTTTGTCATCAAATTGTTTTTACAGATTTTGTTGAAAATTGCAAAATTAAGAAAACACTGGAGTTGACCTTAAAGCTCTAACTCAGACATAAAAGAAAAATGAGACCGCTGTTACCTGTCTCACAATATCACAATTCTGTAAACTCAACTTTTGAAACCTCTAAAGCAGACAAAATTGACATGTTATGCATTTCTCTAAGTTAGTGTACCACTGTATTGTGAGTAGGACTTTTGCGAAGCCCTCGTTGGTGTTGTTATAATTTCACATAATCTGTAAAGTCGTATCAACTTTCTCCGCTTTTGATGCTTTAACAGATGCAGCTTACAGAACTGCGGTAATATTGTGTTTTCATACAGATTTATGGATCTTTAAACACATTGCTTCACATTTCTCGAAACTTACTGATTTTTTGGCAACATTCATTAAATTTGTGAGACCCTAAATCTCAGTTATTTCTGCAGTTGGTAGAACTCAGCTTTATCTCTTGAATACAACCAGTTTCACCCTAATCATCTCAGTGGAGCTGTAAAGAAGGCATATATGCATTTACCATGTATTAGATTTGAAAAATTTGACTTGACCCTGAAGTAAAGCCGTCTCTTAGAGGCCAAGTGCAAGGAACCATTAGACCACGAAATAAGCAATATAGAGTGGACCCCATGCAAAATTTTAAGGTTGAAGTATGAGAGGATGCATCACAAAAAGCCAGCAAGAAATAGATGCTCTTGATGCCAAAACTGGGGGAAAAAATGCTGTCATCGCCACCCGTCGGCAATGCTGCAGAACCAATAAACTTGAAAATCAGAAGGGCTCCTCCGCATGACCTCTGATATTAGACCACACCCATGGCACTCTGGAAATTCTGGAAGTGACGTGCCAGGATTTGAGTTGTACCCGCTAAGCACCAGTTGTACTCATCATCTGCTAAGGTGCTTCTGAAAGGCTGTTAATAAGAAAATTAAGCCGTTACCAGCCCTGGCATCTTTGCCAAGATTGCTTCAGTAGTGTAAAGGCTACTCATCACCAATTTAGCCAAAGTTAACTTTCATTGCAGTTGGCCTTTTACATTTGCTTGGCTAGAAAATGCCAAAACTGAAGAAACCCTTTGATGGCTTGCCCTGGTCTCTCTGCCACGCCATGCACACCAGTGTAACGAGCTCTGCCATTGTGTGCACTGTTGTGTCAACAAAACATGTCGTCTGCTTGCGTGATCAGGTGCGGCTGGGCACCAAGGAGCTGGAGAAGCTGCGCATCAAGGATGGCCACACAGTGGAGGAGGCTCGAGCGTTAGTCGTTGGCAAGCTTGGCGAGCAGCTGGCCGTGCGACGAGCCCTGTGCCTGCGGGGCGAGGCGGGAACCACACTGCTCGCTGGTTACTGCCACCCGCAGAATAGCCAGAATGGAACAAAGAAGTACCCCTGCTTCGGTGAGCCTGATGCTGTGCACGTGCAAGCAAGCAGCAGTAGTGCGCGTGACCTGGCGCAATGATGACCGCGTGCTAGCACATGAGTTCTGCTTTTATTGGCGAAATTTCTTGCTAAGCATTTGGAGACACAGAGTTGTTCCTCATGACAGGGGTGCACCACAAGTGCTTGGTGGCAGATTATTAAGACATTTCAACAGCCGTCATGTTTGCCTTGTAGAAGCAACACAACTCTTTTTGAGTTTTATAGAGTTTAAGAACTTTGCAGGCCATCGACTTAATTGCCATTGAAAATTGCCTGAGTGACAGTTATTACCAAACAAGGATTCGTATATATTCAGTTTCAAAAACCACTTTTTCTGAAGCAGTGAGATGGAACCGTAAGTACGAGCCATAAAGTACATGGAGGCGTTGTGGATCACGCAAGCCCTTCACAGGTCATGTTGTCATGTAGTGACGGTGAAGAACCATACATAGCAAGAACTGTGAGTGAAGAAACTAACTCTTTACTGGGCGAACTTGTGCTCAGAAAAACAAGTTACACTCAAAACATGGATAGCGGTGATCACGATCATTTATCATTCAAAATGTGATCTCATGGTCAACTGCATTGGCTATTTATACATGACTCAGTGTAGGTTCTAGTGTAACCATGCATTCTAGAAGGTACAACACTATTCTCATCGCACATGCACTCTGATTGCACAAGGTTCGGTGACAATGTGGACAATGGATAGAACCGGCAATAATACACAAGGGACTTCTGATGCAGAAAGGTACGTCTTGCGCTTAACGATAACACTGTGACCAAGACTTGCTAGTGAAAAACATTCGTCGCAGACATAAACAATTTATGGGCGTGTCAATATAATGTTTGCTTATCCCAAAAGCTCCCTGGATTGCCATTTGAAACCCACTGTTCTAAGCTTTAAAACTTGGAAAAGTACTTTCAAGTACTATTAGCAATAGTTGAATTCAGTGCAGTATAGTCTGTTAGTAGGAGTTTCTTATAAAGAACCATTCAGGAAGTAAACTTCTGTAATGACATGGACTAAAGTCTTTTGACACAGCAACATTTTGCTGTCAAAAGCTGGCCTAATGGTCTTCAGCCATTAAGAACGCATGAATGTGCCATCATTGTAAAAATCCAAGGGTTTATCATGGGCTTGCATGTTTGTATCTAGAAATGTGCGTGGAAAAGCTTCATTCTTACACATACGCTATTTAAAGACAGGCTGGTTGTTTTTGTTAAAGGTAACCCTAAATGATAAACTGTGAAAATAAGGGCATCATTACTTTTTTTTCTCCAGTTGCTCTTGATCATAACATTCTAGACTATTCCAATGCCCCTGTGGTCTTTGCAGGTCGGTATGGTGCCGTCGTGGCATACCGGGACCTTGGCGATAGTCCGCTGAGCGAGGATGAGGTGGAGGAACTGGGGCGCCGCCTGTGCCAGCAGGTGGTGGCACTGAACCCAAAGTCGGTTGGCCTGCTAGACGACTACCTGCTGTTCGAGAAGGAGGAGCAAAAAAGGATCAAGGAGCAAGAGGAGAGGGAGAAGAAGGCCAAAGAGGAAGTGGCTGAGAAGAAGGAGCCAGAAGGCAGCCAAGCAGCAGAAGACAGCACACCAGCATCGGAAGAGCAGGAACAGGTGTGCAGGCCAACTTCTTCATGTCTCTTGTGGCGACAGCTTTTATGAACTGGTATCGCCTGGGCATTTCGGGCACCCTCAAAGCGATATTCGACTGACTCAAAAATGAAGTGGGCACCACACTACGGGCAGATAAGAGTGCCCGTTAAGTGGGTAGTCTTTCAGTCAATGGAACTGTGCGGAGCACCATCGGAATCTTGAAGCTCCACAATAGTTTAGGGATGCATCCTTGTCCTCAGCCTATTTACACTAGCGCACCTTAAGCAATGCATTGAAAAAAAGAACAGAAAGAAACAGTGCTGGTTCTCCACTGAAAAAAAATTCTCAGCAAGCAGCCTCAATGTTGCCAAGTGCTCAAAGAAATTCAGTTCCAGTTGGGAAAAAAAATGAATATGTGACAGCGGCCTAGCTAAAATATTAGAGTAATCCTGTAAGCATTTAAAGCATTCTGCATAAATAAAAATTTTCTTTCTATGTATTTAGGTCATCTTTTTCAGGGCCGATTACGTTCAGTAATGCAAAATTGACAGTAGTGCCGCAAGTACCCGTGTGAGGTCATTGAGACACCTCAGTGGCAATACATCTCGCCATATAGCAGAGGAAGGCTGCTTCACATTTGTTATTTGATGATATTAAAGGCCACTGGCTTGATACCCCTTTATAAGTGCCAAGCACGAGGCCTCAGGATTGTTTCTTGAAGGCTCATGATTTAGAGAAAGCTTTTAAAAAGTGTTTTAGAGAAAAGTGACTTCTCACTGCGCTTGCAAGCTCCACATGCTGCACACGAGTGCAAAACTTGCCTGATATGTTCACTGCAGCCTATGCTAACCACGGGCTGTATTTTTCTTCCAAGCCCGAGCAGTGGTTCAAGGACCCCTTGAAAGAATGCATACCGTGTCCGATGACGCTGGCCCCTTTCCACTTTTGGTATGCTTCGCTGCAATACTGTACACTTGACTGCATAACATTGCTGTATTGTGGTGAAACTAAATTTTGGGAACCAGCATTATGCGACGCTTGACCCTTTATTTATTTATTAACGCGACAGTGTTAAGGAGCTCGTGTCGCAGAAAAGCCGGTGTCGTCGACGTTGGCCGTGAGCGAAAAAATCCCGGAAGGAAATCCATAATATAAACAACTTGCAAGATGGGCTGGGTGGGAATCGAACCAGGGTCTCCGGAGTGTGAGACAGAGACACTACCCCTCAGCCATGAGTTCAGTGGTTCGAAACGGAACAAAAGCGCCTATAGTGAATGCGGTGTTGCCTTAGAAACGTGCCGTAGAATGTTATACTGCGGTGTATGTCGGTAAAAGCAAGCATGTAAATTACAGAAGTCGCAGTTAAACAAGTAGCGAAGTACGTTTCTGCTACATTTCTTCTACGCTTGGCGCACACGCAGAGCCATCTTGCGGCAAACACAGAAGACCCCCTTCTCGCCATGTATGGCGCTGCCCCGACAGGTGGCGTGCCACTCACCCGCTTCTCCACTTCGTCTCGTTTGAGCGCATTGGGGCCGTGCGGGGACCGGTGCAAGGATGCCCCAATAACCTTGTGTTTAATAAGTTTTCATTTATTTATTTATTTCATGTACTTTCAAGGCCCGAAGGCATTACAGAAAGGAGTGGAGTCGAAAACAAAAGTAATGCAGTAAAAATACAAACAAAAAGTATTAACAAAAATATTAACAAAAGGCATTCTGAACAGCGGTCTTGAAGTTGGTAGAGTCGGTGACGAGTGCAATTGATGCGGGAAGGCGATTCCAGTCCGTGCTTTTCCTAGGGATGAATGAGTCACTGTACCGGTTTGTACAGCGCAATGGCACCCATTGGCTGTGGTCATTGCGGGCCGAAATATAAGACGGAGGGGCAAGAAGGGCCTTGCCTTACTTCCCATGTTTTTAAGCCATTGGCGAGGATGATATAGGCAGAGTCGGCACCATTGTTGATAGCAGCAAATCCTTTTAATGGAAAACACGGCAGCGAACGGTAGGAAGCTTGGTAGCGAATGTCGAAGCATTTAGGCCTTGCATTGCCACAGTTGCTACGGCTGCCAGTGGATCGCTGTGTGAGAGCACTGATTCAATGCTCCAAGATAATTAAAAAAGTGGTGGCCGTGGTCACTTCGATTAATGCTGTTTCACACCTGCGGTCGTGTCAAAAAGTCTGGAAAATCGGACAGCGAAAGTTTTCAGTATCCAAAATTTCAGGCATTCTTGTACATTGACTCTGTGGGGTAAGTGCCGGTGCCAATCAGGCATCTGCAGAAACCTGTACTTGGTTCTACTGTAATCTGGGGATTTGACTTAAGGGAACCGAAATTTTACCAGAACATTTTATAAGCTTATTGCGAAAGTGAAAAGACAGTGCTTTGTATTCATAGAATCAAACACAATGTTATCATTTCAACTAGGAATTGAACTTTTAAATTAATATAAGTTGTGTCTGAAACGACATGACACTATGAATTGTGATTACAAATCATTTAGTTAGCTTTTTCAGATGTTCATTAGCATTTTGATTCTATTCACTGATGCAGAGTATGGCCCAGCATGGCCAGGCTGGATTGCACTTTTACAGGAGGATAGCTTTTTCCGGCTCCAAATTTAGGGGGTGCAGCTTATAAATGCATAAACTCTGCAAATATTTTCTGACAGATTCAATTTTGTAACTTGGGTGCGCAACTGCACGGTACATGTATGTACGAGCAAGGTTCAGTCTTGTTCGAGGTGAACTAGAGTCATGGATTGCCCAAGCTTAAATTCAATGCGTGCCCACTGTAGTGTCCTTGTGTTGATGATCACTAAAGTGACCTTGCATGCAAATAAACAAATTTTGTGCAGCCACTCATGGAGGAAGAGGAGGAGGAAGAAAGCCGGCTACTGTTCCAGGACTATGTTGTTGACCCCACCATCAAAGTTGGCCATGTGGTTGCTGAAAGCCGCATTGACATCATGGACTTTGAACGTTATGGCTGTGGTGAGAGCACTGAAAAGAATGAGTAGCTCTAGCTGCCCAGCGCCAACATGCCAGCTCCGTGTCTGTTCAGACCTGCACCGTTGCATCGGCATCTCAGAGCATCAGCTTGCGCAAACCTTCTCTTGATGGCAATGTTGAATGACGTCCAGAGCCTAAAGGTTTTGGTAGACATTTCCCACTTAGTGCCTTCTCTCTTCAACGCTCGCAGAGTCAGCTGCAGCAACACAAGGTTGGCATGTGTCGATGGCCACCACCCTGAATGTTTCTCATGAAGCGGGCAAAAGGGATCGCTGCTTGTTGCCTCTCACTACTGTGGCAACAGGCTGCATTTCTTTGTTGCGGGCATGACTAATGCAGCCGTACTTCTAACAAGGTGTCTTGATACACTATAGGACATAATCTGGTGCCATCTGGTGGCTGGTGATGAAACTAGTGGAGCGAAAGGACATCGCGTGTAGCAGAAGACATCTTAGAAATGCCAGAGGACATTTTCCATCGCCACCTGGTGGCTGGCGATGGAACTGGTGAAGTGAGAGGACATCTTGTGTTGCAAAATGCATCTTAGAAACACCAGATGACATCATCTAGTGCCACCTGATGGCTGGTAGTGGAACTGGCGGAGTGAGGTATGCCTATTTCGGGAGCTGTAGATATTTCATGCAACTGTAATACTTCAGTGCCACGAGAAATCATTGTGGTGCCACGGGAAGGAATTGTGGTGCCACCTTGTGGCCGGTGGAAGAACTTGGGTAGAGTGAGGGGTGGCAGCATCGACATGTTGCGCTCGCAAGTGGCAAGGTTGTGGCTTGCATATGTTTCTTGCATCGTACCAGTGATCTTGTAGTGTTGCAGCTCTTTTTGCCTACTTCACAATGCATTCTGGGCTGTGCTTTATGCATGCTTCACACGTGGTGTGGAATTTTTGCTAATGTTAAATGAACACCACGTTGCTGGAACTCCTATAGTTCATCTATTGTGTAGTGAATGATCAATTGCTCGCAATAGTACTACTTTGCGCACATCTGTCGTGGCACATTAGCATCATTGTTCTCGTATGTAAAGCTATGTTGTGCATGTTTCGGACACCTGCAACCATTGCAGCAGTGTTTCTGATCTGTAATTCATCTTGGATGCCTTGACCGGCATCGGTATTTTTTCGTTATCTACGCTATATCTGCGATTATTTCACCGTAGTTCTCGTCTGATGTATAAATTATATACTCTCTTAATTTGAGCTTAAGCACTACGTGTTGTGTGCAAAATGATATACCTTGACACTACGGGCCCATCATATGTGCATGCTGTATCATGTTGAATAATAAATGATGTTGCAGTCTGTTTTCTTGGCGTCTGCACTGCATGTGCGAAAAATCTAGTGCCTTCGCAGGTCTCTGTTGAGCTTTTATTTTCTTCGAGTGCTCATGCTGGCAGTGGAAAGTAAAATGCTGCCCCCGCTCCACTACAAAGTCATTTGAACAAAGTGGCTTCTTTGTCGTTGTGCAGCCAAGCTGACTGCACATTGCTCACGTCTCTGAGAGGCATGCCTTCGACAAAAACTTGAAATCAATGCATTTTTCTGCAGTGCCTGTGTGCGTAATTATATGTCAGGGTTGACCGTAAATGACGCTCTGCTAAAACTGTCCATTACCTTGGCTGCATACTGCAAAAAAAAAATTGAGGTAAGTGCCCAATCTATCTCACATTTGGTAAGAATAGCACACACGGTTACATGAACACTCTAACACCGTTTACTACATCTGTAATGGATACTTCCCAAGAGCAGGCCAGCTAGGTATGCAAAGCATTACCGACAGACTCCTCAGAGAGAATGTGCTATGTAGTGAGGAGTTTATGACTACCAGTTAGAGCGTGACAGGCATCCATGGCAACACCTAAAATGAAGGCTTCTGCGCACCAGTCTGTGGTCAAAGAGAGCAGGGCAAGGTAGGCAAGATTCCGTGTCGCTCGTTCGCTCGTGCATCCCATGCTTGACCAGCAAGGTAAACTTTTTCCATCATGCCTGCTGGCATTGATCACTTATCCAACATGGAACTTTATCATGTACTGTAGTGCCAATGACGACCTCAGAATGCAAGAGCTTTAGCATCGTTGATGCTAGTTTTTACGTTCTGCCCTGGGAGCACACATTTGTCACTCTCAACTTCATCCTTTTCCCATGGCTACTCTTATGCATGGTGTGTGAGAAAGCTTTTGGTCGTGCTATATATTCAATGTTCACTAACTTTCTTCAACTTGGCCGGAGGGCAGCACCACAGGACTTGAGTAGTCACCAGGTTTTGGCTACGCTCTTCAGTAACTTGGGTAATGAGGAGTTGTTCGGAGACACACCTCCACTTTAATGCACTTGGGCAACACTGAGAATGCTAGCTTTTAAAATTGCAGTCCAGAAAAAGTTGAGCAGCTATTCGAGCACAGTGAGAGTTAGGGACAGCTTCACTTGGTGGAGACAAATCCTTTTTCTGTCCATGGCCGGAACTCCTCGTAACTTTCCACGATGAGTATGCTGCTTGAATGGTACAGCTGTTGCCTTGCCTGAACAGCTAGGCTTGTGGCATCGTGGATGTTGACTGCATCTGCCCTGCCCTACTTTTTATTTGCAATACTGTTCTCGGGCTTCTTCGCCTGTAACAGGGTGGGTATAACAATATCAACCTATACAAGTGTATGATTATTTATTGGTACGCTCTGCTAATACAATGTTGGTGAAGATAGACTGCGCTGTGTTCTAAGAGAGCCATATCTTGAACTTTGCAAGTTTTAAAAACTTTTGCAGTGCCACAGCAGCCAAAATACCTTAAATATATTGAGGTTCATTACATTTCACTGGCATACTGGTGCTGGTGCTCCAGCACAAAACGTTAAAATTTGTTTGGCTTTCGTTTTATCTTCTAGTGATCAACCTCTTACCCCAAAATTAAAGAAATATATTTTTTAAATATACTTCATCTGTCTAAACTGAATTAAGGTTTCCCTTTTACGTCCCTTTAACCTTTTCAGTGTCACTGGCGTACCGGTACATTTTTGCGTTTTTGTCCCGCTTGTCCTTTGCGATTGAGCATACTTCCTAGTTAATTAGCTGAATGAAACTTGGACTAGAATTTTATTCTAGCGGACGAACATGGGGCTGTCTGTTTTCTTCCCATAGAAGCCCATGTATTGACAGCAAACAGTAATTTCACGCTATTTACAACTTCGCTGTGAACTATGTAATTGCGAAAAGTAAATTAAACTCGGTGTAATGTTAGAGTCATCTTAGCGGCTAATTGTCATATAATTTGTTTCAGGATAGTTTCGATAAAACAAGAGTTACAGCCATTTTCTATAGTACCCCCCTAGATGCCCATATATTGACAGCAGATGGGAATTCTGTAACGTTTACAACTTCACTGTGAACTAATTGTGACAAATAAATGAAACTCGGCGTAATGATAGAGTCGTCTTAGTGGCCAATTTCAGTATTTCTTCCAAGATGCCAACAATAGATTGAAAGCTACAAAGCATTCGCGAGGCTTTGTCGCAAGGCATTTCCTGTTCACCGGCACAATTTTTCCGGAGGGTAGCCATAGACAGCTTCACTGTAAAAATTTTAGCAGTAGAATGCTCCGTGTATGGCACATAAAAGCAGTATTTACATAATAGTTCCTGTTCTTCATTTTCAATGCCTATTACCACATTCTTATAACACTTCACGCACTTTCCGGTATCTAGTATGCCCGGATCTAACCGTTTCCCTTCCATGCCAACTTGGGGTCTCTGGGTACGTGTCCCTGATTATGCACCACTCTTCAATCGACCTCTTTAATGCCATCTTGAATCACTGGGTGTGTACTACTGGGTATGCACTGCTCTTGATAATAACCATCCTAGCATATAAGGCATATCACCAATTACACACCCATCATAAGGCAGATTGCTAATCGCATTGATGTTGCCAATCATCTTAAGGGAAAACAAATGTGCCGCCAATTTTTTATTTCTTTTTCAAAAACTTGGAGGACGCTTAAGCTTCATCTTAGGAGTGGAATGCAATAGCATTCGAAGATCCCCGACTGCTTCTCACACTTCCCGGCATCTGCAGCGTATGTAGCCGCAATGTTTACCGGGAAACGCTGGTGGGAAACGCTATGCACGAAGGCGAGCTTTCTGGCAGAAACGCGGCCTCTTGCGTGGGGTGCGATGCGGCGGAGGCGAGCGCCACCGGGAGGTGCTGCAAGAAACCGGGCGCGGCGCCGCTTTATGAATGCTAAAAACGCTGGAAAAGGGATTTGTGTTTGAGTTTCCGCCTAGCAGAATTACGTGTTCTTATATATTCAAATTACAATCCGACGCTATCATGTCTGTAGCTTGTGTGTAAGTAGCACTTTACAATTTTTCTGGCGCATTTTGCGTTTAGAAATTAAATTAATTCAGTAACTTTGCGCTACACAGACGGCCTGCATGGTTGGGTATGCGTGGTTTGGAATGATTTTTGCCAAAACAACGGTCGACGCTGGACGCAAGAAGCCGCCGCTGGATTTTCTGCGACATGGAGCCCTTAACGCTCTCGCGTTCATAAAGGTTTGAAGCCTTGAAACCCCAGGGAAGTACTGGCTAGCCTGAGAGCGCCCTAAATAATTCAATATAGTAGCTTTTTTTAGCCAGCTTCATTTCCCAGGAGGCTACTGCATCGTGACATCATGAGGCAGAAGGCGATCATGTGGGAGCCAGGACATTGAGATGTTCGACACTCACTTGGTTGTCTGCTGTGCTGCTACGTCAGACCTAACAGTGGGTAGAAGCATAGGAGGCAAACGAGTGAGTCGGAGCAAGTGCCAAAACGTCGCATGTCCTGTTCCCGTGTGACCACCTTCTGCGCCTTGACAACACGACACTAACTTCCTGGGAAACGAAACTGAACCGTCTGTAGAAAAGCTATTATATTACGTTATTTAAGGTGTTCTGAGGCTTGCCATTATTCTTTTTAGGGTTTAGAGGCCTAGGACCTTCATTTAATGTAAAAGATTAGGAGTCAAAACGAATATGTCAGTACCCTTCAACTTTAGCAAAAGAACTAAATTTCCAATGGGGCCTAGTGAGGGGACCTTTAATTTAAGCTTCGATAAGACAGACTAATTTGCAAGTTCCTGTCACATTCATCTTATATAGAGTCTACCATGCACCTACAGCCACCAGCGATAATAGCCAGCACGCTTTCCCTAAGTGTAGCGAGTGTAGCTGACTAGATCTTTGCAGAATCTGGGGTTGCACTGAAGTTTACAGTGCATGACATAAAACAAAGCAAAGAAAACACATTCTTCGGACGGTGCACTTTATTCACAGAGAAAAATAACATATGCATTAAACTTTTGATCATAGGTAACAACATTCTTGCACTTTGGTATAACGTTTGATGTCCTCACTCTCAACTGGCCAACACACACACACATGCAAACAGCACACCTGTGAAAAGTGTCCACTGATTTGCTTTCAGTCACACAAACGATGACAAGCATAAAATCTGCCAAACACATAATGAACACATTGACTGCAAGAAAAACAGTGGTCCAACTCATTCATTAGTTAGTGGAATCATCTCACACTTGCACCATAGGATCACCAATTTATATTAACGCCACTGCTAACACTTCACCCACATGTGTCTCACATACTTTTCCAATAGCAGCAAATGCCAACAGTGTTACAGAAATGACATCATTTTTTTTAGTTTCCAATAGTAACTTGGCTGTCTCAAAGCACAGGCTGCTATTATGACGGAAACTCTCATGTGCTAAAACCTGGCTCTACAAAAAGTGTTCCTTTGGTGCCTTATGGTAGTCAGCAAATCTTGCATCATTTACTGTGCAAAATTTATTGCCACCTGCGTCTACAGTAACCTATATGTTTGTGTGTAGAAGCCTGAGCATGCCTCAGTGAACTTATTACAGTTTCTGCTGACATGACAGTACGCAAGTGTAAAGCAGCAATTGCACTGTGTCCAAGAGTAGGTGCAGTACTGCGCTTACATTTTCTATTTCTCGATATTTGAGGGCAAGTAAAAATGCATATGGTCAAATTTTCAAGCACATGTTTAGCTGCCCACACTGCAGTCCCCCCATGACGGATAAGTTACTCTTCTTTTGGCAGTTTTGGAGTGTGTTGCACAGCCTGCCAGGCCAGTCGCAGTTGATTAGTGTAGCGGTGAATAATAGTTTGTATACACAGACAGTGGTTAGGGCGCTAGGCCGGATGCTTGCTGCAACACTGTCCGCATCAGCTTGTCTGCAATAGTGTCGTCCGCTTGTCGAGTCTGTCATCCGTTGGTCACGCACACACGGAGCTTGCTCATCTCAGCTAACCCTGGAAAATTACCTCACACACCGTGTGGCATTGTACAGAATCAACAATCGGAACCAGAAGACGCAAGTGTGATATGTTTTAAACTTTTACGTCTGTCTTGTAGGGGCACGTACACTGACAGCATCTTTGACTGGTTGTTCAAGAGCTCTCTGCCGGGTTTACGAAGTCATGTGATGCAAAATTAAGCTCTACTGCAAGGCTAAACAGCCTCTAACAGTGATAACCACATAACCAGCAGTATTTTTTTTCTCTTAGAAAAAAGCGTATTTGGTTCTTCGCACAATCTTTGCAGTGAAATGGCCAGTCAAAGGCACTGTAAGCCAATCACAAGGTGAAGGAACCATAAGCTCACTTCTTCAGGGCAAGCCCTGCGTGAAGTAAAAAAAAAGACTGAGAATGACGACAAACAGTGAGGTGAACAGCACCAGCTTGGTGTGAACGATCGTGGCGAGCTGTGCAACCGCACAGACTAGAACCCATGACATGACACAAATTCCATGATGCAATCAGTAATTCGAAGCAGGCTAGCTAGAGAAGACAGTCCCACGGCTGACATGATGCTGTTGCCAAGAAGGAAGAGAGCTAGGCAGATCCTCGACGCAACTGTATCACATGTAGTGTAAGCCCAGTTATGTTATGTTGTCGCATGGAGGTCTACATGTTTAGTTGTGTCAGTTTTTATCGTGCTTAAGGTGATCCTGTTGGCTAATGTGTTTTAAATGAGTACTTCTAATCAAAATTATCGGAGGAATTCTAGAGAAGGTTATACAACATGAGTACAGGGCCATCCACTGGGAAGGAGAAAAACGTGAGCAGTCAATCGCTAATTTCATCCTAATTTTGACACAAAAGCCTGCAGATAAAGTTTTCACTAATGCTATACATGCCTAATGAATCACAGCCACACTTTTTTCCACTAGAGAAGAAGAAATAGTGACATTATACTAGAATCAATACTAATGAAATACACTTTTAATGCAAATTTATGGCTTAGGACTTTGCGTAGGTGCCATGAATAACAGCAGACTTAAAAAAAGGTAGGATGACAGGATGTAAATAAGACAAAAAGTGTAAAAAATATAAACATCATTAAAACTGATGCTGAAATGTACTTTGTGCAATTGCATTCTCGCTCACAATGATTGGCCCCAATGGCTGCACTGATCCCAGGCATTATAACTGTGACTGCAATCACAACCACTTTGAAAAGTCTAGATTACATGACAAAATACAATGACTCTACTGTGACATTTGTGGTCTGCTTCGACAGCATTCAGAGCAAGCAAGCTGTAATTGGGCACGGATTCACACACACTCTTAACAAATTTTACACCTTCCGGGTCGTATCTTGTCCCCCAACAATATCGTCATCTGTCTTGCCCACTGCAAGCCCGGTACTTCCAAGTCATGAACGACTTGCATGTTATCTGCGTAACACAGCATTCTCAACAGGAAAGCAGTGAGCGCCAAGTTTTCAAAACAGGAAACGCAAGCAAGGCAGATGATGATTATTGTTGTGGGACAAGATAAGGCCTAAAGGGTGTAAACCTTTGTAAGAGTGTATCCACTCTACAAAGGACATACTGATCACTTCTTTACCTGAGTAACTGATTGTGCCATGTTTAACTCCCCTGCTGAGAATACTCAATGTCAAATAAGAGTGAACATACTTAATTGCAAAGTATGAGAACTTTTAGAAACAGAATTTGCCAACAGAACACTCCATTTTGTTCTTAGAGTTTTAATGGCACTACAAGCTAGAACACCTAGCAGATTGAATGCAAATGCCCACAATATTTGTGGAAGAGTTTACACACATACACAAAGAACCGAGGAATTACCAGTCACTCCTCTGAGCAGGCGTAAAAGCACGTTCCCTAGTTAACTCCATTTTGCAGATTCCGCATGCCCAATCAGAGTGCTCATTCAAGAGCACGAGAACTCTCGAGAATGGAGCCGGAAAATGGAGCACTTCCTTATAGTCTTACAGTGTACTGTTAACGGCACTGCAAGTCAGAAAAGCTGGCAAACTGGATGTCAAAGAACAACACTCTTGCAAACTGTATACCCTTTACGGTGTCGTTTTGCCTATCAACAATAATTACCATCGATTTTGCATGTATTTAATTTACCACTGTGCACCACATCGTTTCCTGTCAGTAACACACCGTGTGTTTAAGTGTCCCATTGTTTTCCCAACATGATGGACACATGATGGACACACGAAGGACGATTATTGCTGTGCAGTAAAAATCACACCCCAAAGAAAGTACAAGTGTTAAGAGTAACAGTGTTGCTTTCACACTTTTAGAATGCAGAGCACAAAGGCATCTTTGATCATATCAGCAAGGATGAGCAGGTCAAGTCTTGCGTACCTCACCAGAGTGAATGTTGAGCTCAGTATAGCAAGTGAAAGTTTGTTTGCAATCTAACAGCTCGCTTTACAATCATAGGCCACTGTTGAGTCCAAGACAGGTGAGTCTGCTGCTCCCCTTGACAGGTGCTCTTGCGTTGTGATGTACCTACGCAAGGCAATCCACTGCCAAGGACAAAGCAGGTAACGTAAGGAACTACCGCTTGCCCTCCATGCATGGGATTGCCTTTCAAAAAAGTTCTGCGGCCATTATAATCTCCAGGTGCCATGTCAAATAGGCAACCAATCTGACACTTTCACCTAAGGATAACACCAGGAGTAACTGGTATCAAACATCCATGGACAAAACGTATACAAGTACAGCAGACACGAACAAACTGATTTTGTGTACACCTTGAATGTGCCTAGCCACACTACTGCATCTCAGTTACAAGTCAGGCACCTGGCTTTGAGGTCACTTTTTTTGCTGTTGTTGTTGTTTTCACAGCTTTCAACTCTGCAAATAATACCAACCAAAGTGTAATACAACTGAAATTTTGGGGGCCATAAATTGAGGGGAAGATCTTCTAGTAATATGACTTCAAACAACCTGGTATTTGGCCATATATGACTGACAAACATATTGCAAAACAAAGAAGGAGGAACTGTGATTCTAAATATAATGCAAGAAGCAGATTTGAAGTGTACCGAAATCTAAAACAATGCCTAGTATCACATGCAGGATTTTATGGCACTCTCTAGAAAAGATGCCACAAGGGCTTCTGGCTGTTTGCACACCCTGTCACTCAATTGCTTTCAGCATCACAGATTGCCACCTTCAGAAACTGTCAGCCCAACAAACCTGACAAAATGGAACTCAAGTAAGGCACCACCCAATGCACACACTTCTCTGTTTACTCAGAGAACTTTTCTCTGGCTACCACCACGTTTTGCAAATCCCCACACCAGGTGTGCATGATAAATCAGTGCTCCAGGCACCAAGGACTGCTGTGACAGCAAAATGTTGTAAGTGGGCAAAAGAAACAATCGCAGGACGATCTTTTCGCCCATGCAAGCCTTCACCAAGGTCCCTGCTTGTCGCCAGTCAGCTAATACAGTGTGGTCACATATGAGGAAACGCTACACTCATGCTTAACCAGTAAATACTCTGTAGGTTTGATGTCAAACCTAATCTGACATCAGCAACCCGTGCCCATAGAATAGCCAAAAGTATTTTCGTCTGCTACCATCACAGAGGAGCAGACGAAACTGAGACACATGCCAAGCTGATGTCACCACCGGTAATCACACTATTCCTTAGTCGCGAATGTCCATAGCAACCATGTTGCTTCACTTGGCATACTGGAGGTAGAAGGCCAGCTTTATCCGTTCCAGCAGCTGGCAAAACTGGATGGCAGGATCCGGCTGAAGTTCAAGGAACTCTTGAACCAATGGTAGTGTCAGCAGGAGTAGAGCCTGGCCGTCAATTTCCTGTGCAGGCAAGAGAAAGAGGAAAGTGCCAGATCAATTGGGTGATGACCCATTAATGGTGTTAAACATGTGTATCAGCTTACGAATGGTATCCAAGTCAATGAGCACAGCTGTCACCAGTCTTTCTTTTTTTGCATCTTTCTGGGCTTCCAGGCCCCATCTCACAGTAGACGTGGCTGTTCATTTCACAGACATGAGTCAATTGCTAGTGGAGGAAATAAAGGCGGAGGTTTGCTTTGTCTGAATAACGAGCCCAAACCTCGGCACAGGTACGTCCGTGAGACGTCACAGATTTTGAAGTATACGCTCGTGTCTGTGCTGTTTTAGAGCAGGAAAGTTCTCCAAACTTGCTAGTCCCTCTCTCTAACCTTTATGATCTCTCTAATCCTTTACGGTGTGATTCAGTTCAATAACAATGAACGGTTAAGCAGACCCAAGCAGACACTGTCCAAATTTATGATGTCACATCGAACTGGCGCAGAAAATTCAGCACAGCATTGCCACCCGTCGTGTTTTTTGTTGTTGTTGAACCTCTTCTGGCTTGCCAAGCGTCCCACCATGGCAAGAATGGCTGTTCTGCTATTGCAGCAGCGTACTTTACGAATGCAGCTTAAATTTAAAGGGCCCCTACAGCACCCTGAGCTTGACAATGAGTTACACAGTGCCTGCTGTGTACTAGTCTGTAATGAACATATAGCCACAAGAATTTTTCGAAATGGCACAGTAATAGCAAAGTTACAGGTGTTTGATAAATGAGTACGCATTTGTCAGGGTTTCATGCTCTCCTTCGCTACCCTCTGCACTCACTGCTCGCTCCTGCTTCAGCAGAACTGATAGTTGGGCGAATTGGTGCGAATTCATAGTAAAATATTTAGCGCGCACAATTGACAAGGACACAGTGAAGGGGGACACACGAGCGCTCGTGTGTCCCCCTTAACTGTGTCCTTGTCAATTGTGTGCACTAAATATTTTACTATGAGCTCCTGCTTGCCACAAATGCTCACCGACTTTATGCAGCACAGTGAAAGCTACGGACGGGTAGCGCCAGCGCACAAAAAGAATAGTGCCTCCATTGTTGGCCCCCAATCACTCTCTGCATGAAGCTGATTGCCTGGAAGCTCCATAAGAGGTTTGATGGCACATAGTGGGCATGCCTCCCTCCATTCTCGGAACACACAATCGGCTTTCGTCATGTTGGCGTTGTCGTCTGGAGCACCCTGCTAATGTCACGAAACATGGAGGAGACACCGAAAATGCCAGGAAAGGAACACAGGATTGCTTTTCTGAACTAGTGGCGTTACCACGGCAGCTAGCACCGCCGCATCTGCCAAAGACGATGGTTACTGCATTCTTTACTTGATGTGCAGCATGTTCGTTTGAAATGTGTCGAAAATTTTGAGAGGTTGTTTGGGGGCTTTACTTTTAAGGGACACTAAGGAGAAAAAAAAGTGGATCTGTATTAGTAAACTACCTGTCAACAATACCAAGGGAAACCAGAGGAGGCTTGGTCAGCCAGAAGAAACGCAAGAACGAAAGACTGGTGGCGATTCCACCTTGAAATTCCTGCACCAACTTTTCATGAATTTCAATGGTATCTGTGAGGGCACAGTTAAGTCTTTATCAGCAAAGAGGGACTACATCGTACTCTCAAAAAGGCAAAGAGTGAGCTTGGCACGGTTCGAGAACTTCCATTACACCGCAACCCGAAAAAACACCGAGAAAACACCGAAATCAATGAAGTCACACCGACTTACCAGCACTGGGATTTAGCACGACGACCTTTAGCAAGTTTGGTCTTAATTTTCTCTTCTAGTAATCAACCTTCTCGCACAAATTACAAAAATATAGTTTTAGAACAGTACCTTATCAGTTTAAACTGACTTAGTGCTTCTCTTCAGTGTCCCAATATCTGTAAAGGAGGGGGAGAGTTGGTGAACATGCGGAGGGCTCACCTGTTCCTGCAGGACACGAACGAGGGGCGCACAGTTGGTGCCGGCAACGAAGCGGGCCACATCCCCGACAGTCCACTCAATGGGATTCGACTCCAAGCACAGGTGGGGAATGTGGGGCTTCGGTTGCTGCTGCTGCTGTGTGCTCGCCAACGACGATAACGACCGCGAAGATGTCTCTTGTGCCGACTGTACAAGAAAGAGGGAAATGAAGTTTTCCTTTTTTCTTCTCGTTTTACTCAAAAGATCTGCCGCAAGGAATATTGAGAACAGAAAGTTAAGAAGCGACATTAATATCAAGTGAAGGTACACAGTCCCACATGACACACATACTAAAGCAAATGAGAAGAATAAAGGGGGAACCATATGAATGATGCCAACAGGCAACGACGCTAGTAAAAGCACAGGAAAAATAACTTTTCTTTCTAACTGAAATGTAGGAATAATAAGCAACAGGGGAATGAAAGTTGATGACAAGGCAACTTGCTCCAAATTGGATCTGGATCTGCTACACTAAGCATGCAGAAGGTGTGGGTCCAGCTCAAACCTCCAGCAGGTTATCATTTTGTTCCCTTTCTTTTATTACTACAGTTGAACCTCAATATAACGAAGTCTGACTTGCACATGAAAAAATGTTGTTAAATTGCAAGTTTCGTTAAATCAAGATTCATATATTTCAGCAGTGCAAATAAAGATGAGAGCACTCCTGGCAGGTGGCACTATGTGGGCAACAAGCATACTAATCGGGCAGCTAACGAATTCATGAACGCTGGAATATTTATTTGACCTTAAAGAGCTATTCCATCAAATTCGGGTGGAAGCAAATAACGCCACCAGACTAACCTGCCACTTGCTTTTCACGAGCGTCAGGTTTATAAGGCGCTCGTAAGTTGGTAGAGCTACCAAAGCCTCCTCACGCAAGTGCAAGACTGCGTGTGTGCGAAGGAGATCGGGCGCATTTATGATTTGTTTCGGTATAGCTGTGCTGCTTGCAACCTGGAGTTCTTCGTCCGAGTCGTCGTCCTCCAGGCCTGTGTCTATGATGCTCTGGATTATTGCATCATCGTCCAGCTCTTCATTTATCACAGCACAAGCATCACTGAAGACAAAGTCCTCGAGCGTCACGTAACTGGGAGCATGCCCTGATCACAGAGCAGCTGCCACGATTCAACAATGTCCATGATGGATGGCAAACTTTCATTGCCCTAATTTGCCTCACACTCCACTTCATTCAAACAAATGCAGCGGAGTGACAAGTAATGCAAATTCACTATTTAACAACTTTAAAGAACATGTTTTGCAGCATTGAAGCCAGCCAGTATGCTAAGTTTTCCCATTTGATAGAAATCTTGTGCCCAGCACCACACTGAAGGAACTCTTACTCAAAATGTGCTGCAAACTGCACTGCTGTTCTAATTAGCAATTTTTCATGCTGCGTATAAACACTAACTGCTTTGCCCAATTTGTTGATATGTTTTTCAAGGGATCGCTGTAAAAAACAAACTTAACGGCAGGGAAAATGTAACCCTCAGAAAGGTCACAACCACCACAGCAATGTCAGAGACTACTCTGTATGGCTGACAGCACAGTTATTAGATGTCTCAGCCCTCACACTATGACCAAGGATGGTGCATGCGCACATGGATAATTAAGCGACACATGTAATGTTCTGTGACAGTAACCCCTCTAAACTCTGCCTCACGCCAATATTTCGTGTATGCTTCATCGCATAACACGGCTCAATTGCAGCAAAGCTAACTCAAGGGGACCAGAGATCATGTGATGTATATAAGACCCTTGTCAGCCCAAAAATAAATGTAGCCCTGCGCTTGGCAGACCTGGCCCAGTATGTGTGTGGTTCCTGGTAGGTTTTAACTAGTACACACTTATTCGGGTGCTTCGCCAGATGCTCGTTGCACATTTTCTCCAGACATGCTTGAGCCAATGCCTCCTTTACTAGATGCCAGCCGCGTTGTCCTTAAACTCGGTTCCTGGCCCTCTCCCTTTACTCTCCTCCACGAAAAGGCAACGAGCGCCGCTTGTGGCGGACGTCTGCAACCTAGATCACGTGCTGCGGCCTCTGAGATTACCATGGCGTCTGTTGCCATCTCGGAGGCCGCAGGCGCGGCGCGCGGCGGCACGGTTGCGGAGCAGACGACGTCGGCTGTGGGAAGCGCGTTGCGCGGAGCCGCGCAGACGACAGGCTATGCTACATTTTTTGTTTGAATGTTTGAATAAAGAAATGAAATCTCGATGTGTGTTAAGAAATGCCATGAAACATGTTTTTAAGTTTTCGAGAGTGGTTTACACAGTTGTTAAACGCGCTTTACCAATATTGCGACGACAGTTGGAGTTAGCAGACGTGTTGCTTTGCAATATCAGTTTGTTTGTGAAGTATTTTGAGTTGACAGACGTACTTCGTCGCAGGATTTGTTTAGGTGAATGCTGGCTCTGTACGCTCGTAGTTCCTGCGCCTTTTATCTGTCATTAATCCATCAATTTAAGACCTCCTAAATGTGAATCCTTCTACCCGTGGTGTCCAACAAAGACTGCAGTCGTCATGCCTTATTGCTGTGTGCCGCAATGTAAGTCAAGCACTCAATGCCGACGTCCCGGCATATCGTTTCATGAAATACCGGTCGACAGCAGTTTGCGTGAAAGATGGCTTGAGGCTATTCCTAGGGAGAACTGGATGCCCACGCTAACTTCAAACTGTTCGGTAGTTTGCAGTTTGCACTTTCGGGAGTGCGATTTCAGGGAAAGCTGCAAAACGCGACGTCGACTTAAGCCTGGAGCGGTCCCCAGCTTGTTTAGCGAGCGCTTTTCGCGAGAGCCAGACGCCGGGTGTGCCATAGCGGAAAAACGAAAGCGAGATTCGTCGCCCACAGGCGCGCTTGGCTGCATGCTGCTCTCTGAAAGCAAAGTACTTTGCTCGCAGCCACACGATGAACAGTCAGCTGAGCCAAACTTCAACGAGGACCCTTCTGGAACTGCCACAGAATTTTGCCCAATAGCTGTTCCCGGCTGCAGTTTGGAACTTGTCCAGCGAAACCAAGAACGACCCGCTATGAGCTACTTTTTGTTTGGCGTGGCAGCCAGTAAAGGTACACTAAACGAGGACTCGGCGCCTGATCGGGGTCCTGGCTGTACTATTCCGATTGGTTCCTTGCCATCTGGTGGCTTGCAAGTTAACTCAGAAAACAATGGAGCGCATTTTTCAGAGCCTGCTGCAGGGGAGGACAATAACGCACAAACAGAAGACCAAAGCGCTCTAACAGATTCAGTGAAGCTCGCATCTAAGAAGAAAAGGCAACCAACAAAGGCTTTGCGCTCGTTCAAGACGCAAACAAAATGGAGCTCAAACACGCCAAGCATGTTTGTAGAAAGAGAGCGATGGCGACGAAAAGAACGTGCACTGCGAGCAGAAAGGGATAAACTGCGCAGAACTGTAGACGCCTACAAACGAGAACTTCAAAAATTGAAAGAAGAGTGCTACGTCTCTGCATTTCTGGAAGTTGTGGCTGACGCCGAGGAGGGGACGGCAAAAGCAGTGCTGCTCCTCGACCAAGTAAAAAATTATAAAAAGAAAACACCACGCTGGTCGGAAGTAACAATCAGGCATGGCATCGTATTGCGACACCTCTCGACAAAAGCCTACGAATACTTGAGGAGCGAAGAGCTTCTTAAGCTACCTTGCAGAACAACGCTACAAAAATACTTCGGTACTACATCCGGCGAAGTTGGTTTCAGCGAGTTGGTTCGCTCCCGCCTGGAAGCGGAGCTTGAGAATCTGGACACACCACAGTCAAAAGTATGTAGCCTCGTTGTTGACGAGATGAGAATTAAACAGAAGCTGCTCTACCACAGGCAAAGGGACGCGTTCATTGGTGATGTCGACCTAGGTCCTGACCTCGAGTACCTTGCTCCTGCAGCTGAAGGTGAACATCTGGCGAATTCACTGCTGTGTTTTCTCCTTTGTGGCCTGCAAGCAAGATATAAGATCCCCGTTGGTTATTTCTTCACCAAAGGTTGCACTGGAGACCAGCTCGCCGAGGTCATTCACCACGTCGTCATCAAAACAGCCAGCATTGGTTTTGACATCATCAGAGTTGTAACCGACAACCACAAAATCAACGTAACTGCTATGGAAATTTTGAGTGGCGGAGAAGCAAAAACACGGGCACCGCATCCGGCAGATCCATCAATGGATATATTTTTCGCATTCGATCAGAGCCACGTTATAAAGAACATCAGGTCCCAATTCTTGGCCAAGGAATTTGGTGAAAACAAGGAAATTTCATCAAAGTACATCAAAATGCTCTACAAGATGCAGAGGCAATCAACAGTGCGGCCAATCAGGTTCCTTACAAGGAAGCACGTTTTCTCGTCGAATATCGAAAAAATGAATGTGAAGACGGCCGTGCAGTTATTTTCTCCTGCAGTAACTGCAGCACTCAAATACCTCCGGGATCAGGCAGGTCACAGCTGCGATTTTGAATTTGCATCTGTGGGGCCGACTGTTGAGTTTATGGAAGCCTTCCACAAGTGGTTCACATGCATGGATGTGAGCAATCTTCAGCAGCACATCCATCGCAATGACGAAGATGCTCGCCAGTTTTGTGAAATTGATGACCAAAGGTTGCATTGGCTTGAGGACGAGTTCCTTTCTTACATTGACCAGCTGAAAACTAAAAGCCGCGCGGAAAACTTCCTGAGCAAGGAAACGCACCATGCGCTCGTCTTTGCAACCATGTCAAACGCGGAATCTATTCGGTTTCTTCTTTCTCACAAGAAATTTAAGTTTGTGCTTACGCGCAAGTTTTCAAGTGACCCCATAGAGGCCATGTTTGGATTTCTGCGGCGTAGCTCCGGTTGCAACGATGCCCTGGATGTAAAAAGCGCAGTGTGCGGAATAGAAAAGATGCTCAAGACCGGCATCGTTGCCTCCTCCGCCCAAAGCAATGTGAGAAGCTCGACATCGTTTTCGTCGACACAGCTTCTGCCAGTATGCCAGACTCCTACCAAGACCACGAGTACCGCAGAAAAGGTTTTAGACGCGGCGGTGATTAGGCTAAAAGAACAGTGCCTCTCAGACATGCCATGTGCGTCAAATCCAGATGTCGCCAGCGTGGCGATGGTCGGAGGCTTCATTGTGAGAGCGGCAAGCGAAAACATCCCCTGCGCCGAATGCGTTGCAATGCTGCAAGGAACAAAAGCAAACACTCCCCTCCTTGGCCTTATCGCACATCAAGATCGCGGTGGGCTCATGTATCCAAGCCAAGAACTCGTGAAACTTCTAGTATGCCTCAGGAAATTTGTCGACAGCGTGCTCCCGCATAGAAAATCATTCTCAAAACCACTCAAGGTTTGCGTGGAAAGGAGTGTCGAACTCCTCGTGGGACTACCACTTCTGCGATGTGGCAACACAGATACCGTTCACCGCAGAAGGCTTTTGCGCCTCATAACTACGAAGTTCATCAAGCCACTTTTCAGTAACTATGCACTTGGAACAACTGACAGACATGCCACTGTCAAGCTGCTGGAGCAAAAACCTATTTCACGAAAAGTTATTAAAATGTAGACTCAAATGTCTACGCGTTTTGCCGCTGCAGTGATAATTCTCGCGCAGGAGATTTGAACGACACACACACGGCCATCCAATTTAAGCGTGAAGAAGTGGACATGCTCAGTTCCCACGAAGAATATGAATGTGATCAAGCCTGGCCATCCTTGTCGCCAAACTTCTTTAGGGCTGGGATCAAAAATCTATGGGCACTTTGCTGAGCTAAACTGCGATAGGCGAAAGCCTACCTATGAATGCCTCTGTTACTGTTGTCTGAACTGTTCTGCGAACGGACGCCGCCATGGCCGCGAGCATGGGATGCAATCACAGCCTGCAAGGTTTGTCGCCGATGTCCACACGCACATGTCCGCGTTCTCCCACGCGCCCACTCGCACAGCGCCACTGGCATGACGCCTCGTCTCCTTGCTCCCCTCACCGGTGGTCACCGCTTTCCTGCGTCCACCACGGACTGCGTCACGACACTCATGAGCTACTAAAGGCTTACGCCTTAAAAACTTTGCTTGATGCGCGCAACGCATTCTCTCTGAAAGCGACCTGTGCTACATTGCTATGAGCACGCGTGACCCGATCGAAAGCATCGCTACCTCAACACGCATGAGCGATTACGTGCGACTTCCAAGAGACGTGCTGCGAACGCAAACGCTGCACATGGTTGGACGCGTTCTCTTGCGAGAGAGAGTGTCGGTGAACGCGAAATATAGCAATTCTTCCTTGAACTGCTGACAGTGTGAACTGCGCATAAGTTAACTTCACGTGTTACACCAGGACAATTGTGTTCTGTGCGATCAGTGAGCTCGGTCGACCAAGCAGCACTTCAAAGCAAACTGCAATTAAGCGCTATTTCGTTCAAGCGCGGACGACGAGCAAGCAGAAGCAACAAGCGATGGACTAGTAGAAACTCGACGATCTCCTAACGGCTGGTGCATTGGCGAAGGCACCGACATCACAAGCTAAAACGTAAGGCCCAAGTTTACTTTAGAGTGCGTGTGTCGATTGTATGCATGTTACCGTGCATGTCACTGAAAAGCGTAGGTTAAGGTAGCCAGTTATTTAGTGTTCTTTGAAAAAATGCATTTGCCGCATAGTGAAAAAAAGTCTTGAACAGTAACGCAAAGCTGATAAGACGTATAAAATGCATGATCTACCAGCACCGTGCTGCATAATATAAGAAGCGGGCAAACAGTTGCGATAATGAAAATGACTAACGAACGAACATATATATATATATATATAAAGGACGCCCACGAGAACGCTCGCTAGCAGACGCCCCCGCATACCAGCGCTATCGATGCGCCGGCGGAAGCAGCCAGCCGCCGCCGCCGGAAGTTGAAAAGGCAACGAGCGCCGCCTCACGGAATTTAGGCTGAACTAAGGGAACCGCCGCCGCAATGGGAAAGCGAGCAACGCGGCTGGCATCTAGTAAAGGAGGCATTGCTTGAGCAGTGCTTGGACTTGTGCAACTTCATTTGCTTATTGCGAACGTTGGCCGCTTGTTGCAGAGTACTGGCTTGCTGCAACTCTAAATTTAAGTGAACGCCATATTCAAATGCTATGTAAGATGTGGGAACATTACCGAATGGTGACATATCAAAGGAGAACATAGTGCATGGAAGTCAATGGTATTTGGGTCAGGATGGCAAAAATGCAAAGTAGTAGCTGTACACCTCATGCATGACACATTTCGGCGGTTCGCATACCTGAATGGTCATCGGAGTTGAGTTCTGCCCTAACTTTTTCTTTCTTCTGAACTTAACATAAGGTGCTTTCTCAAGTAACTCTAAACAAAGCACAGATGAGGTTCCTTGAGATGTGGTCCCTTGAGGTTCCGTTTAAAGAGAGTCTACTGAAAGGCAGTTTGTAATAAATGTAGAAAGCTACCACACCTGCAGCTCTGCCAGCACTGCTTGAATAGTATATACTGCTCATTTATAATCAATTTCAACGAAAGTGAAACAATGCTGGAGCAGCACTGGCACTCTGAGAGACAGCATAGTGGAGGGCCCTAGATTAACTTTGCCTTATGTGCACTTGAATCAAAGTAGTATGTGAACGCTTTTACGCGCTGTCCCACGAGGATGCGGTCAGGTCAGGAATCGAACCTGCAACCTCATACTCAGCAGCAAAATGTTGTGGCCACTTAGACAACTGTGGTGCCTAAGGCAAGGTGCTTTATCAGGATAGTAATCACACAAAACACGCTCACATTATACTTATGAGAAAACTGTACACGGTTCCTGCCACAAAAACGGTCCGACGGCCATCCACTTGCCTCAGCGGTGCCCTCGGAAGACAGAGAGTCTGGGGTGTCCGAGCGTGATGCCTGCTGCTGTTGCTTCTTGTTGGACAGCAGACGTGCCCGCAGAGGCTTCTGCCAACGCAGGTCCAAGTTGAGGGTCTTGAAGTCGGGCAGGCGTGCACCCCGCGTGCGCACGCCAGGCCGGTCGTCTGGTGGTGGTGCAGTCGATGACCCACAGGATGAGATGACTGGAGGAGGAGGCCTGCGTTCGGACGTTCCAAGAGGGACACAGGGCGCTCAACAACAGCAATGCCAGCCCTCACGAAACACTTATTGCTTCTTTCTGACTGTCAGCCATGTGACGCTAAACACACCAGTTTTCTCATCATCACAGAAGCCAAGCAACACTATGCCTGATCATGAGTACTTGGAAGAGGCACCGCCAAGGAATATTGAGTGCTGATGAATGATTCCCTCCTGTTGCAAAAAGTGCCAACACTGAGCGGGAAAGTCAAATTTTTCAGTGGCAGGTGACCCTCACCTTATTTATCACGAACTATTTAATCATTTATTTAAAATACCTGTTTCTCTCTTTTGAATTTCATTTAGGATTTCCGAGAAGAAGCCGATGAAGTTTTAACCAATACACCCTCACGTGTTATCTCATGGCATCAAGACAGCCGAAGTTGAGATGTTCCTTATTGAATGGGCTATAAAAATAAGAGGAATTGAGGGGCACAACTCTTTGTTACTTAAAACCACATGAAGCCTGTCTGCTCTTATGTTCATGTAGTACCATGTGATGCCTACAAATGAAGGGGTGTTCCACATCCATCGCTCCAGCCACGACAGGTGGCGCTGGCTAACACTCCTAGGATTAGGTCTAGTAGACATACGCAAAGGCCCAAGAAAGTGTACGACATGCATGTCACACGTAACCAACATGGCTCCCACCAGCAAGTTCTCTTTTCTTTTCCATTTTCCAAATTACTTCTACACTTAAGTGAAATTAATAATTAATTTCCCCTGTGCTTTTCCTGGCTTCATTGTTGGTTCCCTTCTTGTAGCTTTAAATCGAGCACCTCGGTTTATTCGTCTCACTCATGTAAATGACCAATGTCAAAAACAGAAACTGGCATTTCATGCTTTTGACAGGAAAAGCACTCATTGGTCATCTAGTGGCCCGTAAATAAAATTTTACAGTGTTGAAGTAAGCCAAGGCTCGCTGTAGGAAGTTCAATCTCTGGGGGCAGCTCGCACTAAAAGCAGAGAGCTCACTTAACATTTTAGCAAACATTTCTTTACTCCTTTCACGAGCTAAGTTTTCAAACTGGGGCCGTATTCTGGATTGACTAATTTCACTTCCAGTGATTGCTGATTAGCTAAGCCAATGCCCAGGCTGTCCATCGATTCATTAAAGGGACGTTAAAAAAAATAATCTGAGCTGTATTAGTAAATTACTTTTCTACAATGCCAAAAAAGCCACTCTTACCCTATAAACAAGCTTTGTAAGCTAGTAAAAAACCAGGACGGGCCCGGTGATATGCTACAGCAGCCACCAGACTATCAGCCTCGTCCTGTGTCACAGCAGTTGTCTTGATACCGCAACACATCAGCCATGACACCTAAATTGTCAGGAATTCCAATATAGCTAGGACTGTATGTATGGTATCAAAGCTTGGATTGTTCGAGTACTTGTAACATATATGCAGTGATGGTTTTCTAGGATTGCTTTGTATTAGTGCTGCTCAAATTATAAATTTATGTTTTGTGTGCATCATTTCCATCATTTCCCTGCCCATCTCCCACCCACTTTAAAAGTCACATGATGCACAAAAAAAAAAATACCCCTGTAAAGTGGTTAATCGAGATCCCTCAACCAATCATTGCTGATGAAATTACGAGCATTCTGAATTTTCAAGCACAACAGCTCACACCAATACCAGAGACTGTGGTTCTGAACGAGTTGTGGAGAAAGTAACGCACTGCCTGTTCGCAGACTTGGGCGGTCGGCCAGGCGGTCGGCCCGGCGGTCGGCCAGGCGGTCGATGTCCAATCCGAGTGGGCGGCCGTGTGGCTGGACGATTTGACAGTCGCTCCGACTTTTTCACGGCGGCAGCAGCAGCAGCAGCAGAGGTGGTGGTGTTAGAGGTAGAAGTGGCATTGAGTTCCTTGGAAGTTGCACCTTGCTCAGATGCCTGCAAGTGAATCAGAGTACCACTTGTGATGAGAAAGAGGTGAACAGTTTGCAGGGAGATGCTATGGACTACACAATGTAACACCCAGACAAGAAGTTCAGAAAGTATTCAAAGGGACACATGTTAGGGAGTTAGCCACTATTTGCTTATGCGCACCCAAACAAACAAACAAAAAAGGTGTGCATGTAAAAATTGGGCTAGTGATTATCCATTACTTGAAGACTACAGAGTACAAGTGGACGAGGAAGAAGTAACGGACATCAGTGCTCGTGCCTGCTAAATCTTTTTCTTGTCCTCATCTGCTTGTACAGACTTGCCTACATGTTCAGACATATACAGTCATGGTGAATTACCAGATGTTCTCATGTAAGGACTACTTTCTTTTTGCATAGATTTGAGCCTGGACTTCCTGAGTGTGACCCATAGGCAAATAAAAAGTAAATAAATTGATATCTGCTTTCACAAAGCAGACACGCTTGCAGCCATGTGCAACGACCATGGGAAGCCTTTCCTTATGACTTCGTTTGCTACCTCACTCGTCACTGACATGTAGATGCGGAGTCAGAGCAGCTGGAATCTGATTCACCACAAGCGCACTATTGTGAGATGAAACCATCCTCAGCAAGGATTCTGAGTTCACGCCCTATGTAAAGTTGCACAATAACAAAACTACCAATGTTTTTCTAATACAACATGAATGAAATGTTTCAGTTCAGAACACCCACTTACTTCCCAAATGATGCCAGAGGGATAAAAACTCACTACAAAAGCATGTACAGTACATAAAAGCACAGTGCCCACGTTCGTGATGCCCTATGTGAAATACATACATGGCACGAAATTATATGCCCAGCATGATAGGACAAGCTGCAGGGCACTGGGATACTGATTTCGCTAGGGCTTAGTAGACGGCTTCTCTCTAACTATCTACTGCAGAAATCACCGAAGACCAATACACGGTGTAACATAGCTAAACCGCAATATAATGATGTCAGTGAAAGTGGCACATTATTTCATTATATTGCAATTTCGTTATATTGAAATTACATCTCTTATGCAAATAAGTACAGCTGCTGGTAAATTTTTCTTACATAAAAGATACCATAAATTTTTCCTAATTATCTGGAAGCTGGAAAAAGCTAATATCAATGAGAAAAATGTTTTCATTTTATTGAATTTAAGAGCTGGTGAATAAATATAGAGTTTCATGCCATATTAACAATATCTTCACCTCGGTGGTACAACGCAATGCCTGCAAAGCTTTCGCATTCACGTGGCCATGGCTGATAGCGTCACCCACAGTGGAACAATGCGTCCCCAAAACTCGAGATATCTCTACACACGAACTCCAGCACCATCTGCATCAAACATAGAGCACATTAAATCACGGCTATCTTGGCTTGACCAATATTTGCATCCACCACAGATTACCTCCAAGACGAGGGCGCCTGGGCCATGATGACAGCCTAGGCTAGAGGAGGAGTCATGCACTCACCTGCCCCCTACCCCCTGCCACCATCTTTTCCGGCTCACCTTCGCAAGCATTCCGTCACATGCATAGCATAGCACAGCAGAGCATAGCACGGCACGCAGGGCTTGATAGGATCTTACGGCACTTGGACTTTATGCAGAACATGACAACAAGAGGGTCTTGGTGCCACGCTTCGGCGACCACACTCTGTTGCGCTGTGAATGATTTGAGAGGTACGTTCCCAAGCAGCCACGCGTAATTCAACGATTCGACCACCTGCATCCACGGCAGTTTTTATTTATATGCTTTGGTATTCCTTCGTGGCGACATTGAAATTTCATTGTACAGCGGAATCTCCATAGACGGAAATCACTTAAACGGAACTGCCTCTTAGACGGAACACCATCCTCATGGTTGGTTGGTTTCGTATTCAGCTTTGTCTCTCAGTAAATGGAACTCCTGATAAATGGATCCAATTTCCCAGCTCCCTTGAGGTTCCGTTTAAAGAGTGCACTGCATTTAAATTGTGTATAAACTTGCTTTGTTATACTGAGGTTCAACATATATGGTCAAGAGGTTACAAAAAGTTGAATTCTTTGTTATACATAGAATTTAATTATACTGAAATTTGTTACATTGAGGTTTAACTGTATGCCTCCAAGGCATCTCCGGTCGCTGGCTGCGTCCATATGGTTGCATGGTAAAAAAAGAATTTGAGTTTCTCGTGTGAAACATGAACTCAATGTAGTATTCAGTAACACCCTCACGCAGCACAAGACTGATGAACATTCGAAGCGTGGAAAGCATCAGTGCATGGTGTTCACACGCAGACAGCAGTGTGCAGCAGCAGCATCTGGCCACAAAAGATGCCAGAGGAGGAAAGTACAGCAGGAAATGAGCTTTGTGACAACACACATGATTAAGTCGGCCAGTTTCCCGCCAGGAAACTATCAACTATAGTCCACCTCACAAGTAACTTGCAGCACTGCGGAAGGTATGAGGCGTACATAGGCAATATCCTTGTGCAGCTGAAGATAGTTCCGGGTGTAAGTGACTGATTATTGGCAGCACCAGAGATTTTTATTTTTGCTTGCTACGTGATATGGTACAGTTATACGTGACATGTTGGGACCTTTGCGCACGCACGTCGTATACCGAGACTTACTGTGACCATTACCACCGGTAACCATAATAGCCAGCCTAACGGTGATTACTTTGTAACACGGCAGTGCCCATACGGTGCCAACCACTCGTTTCGATCCGAATTCACGCTTGTAACTACTGGCTCTCCACCCTGTCCAAAAGAAACAAGTTGCAAAATCTGTCATCGCTTAGTCTCATTTCAAGCTGAGAACAAAACAGTAGGTATGTTTTGTCGGAATTGTTGAGATCGGCTTTTCTTTATTTTTTTTTCACGCTGCTAGGACTACAGACATGGCACTGAGCTGTAAACCTGGTTTGATTTATAGTTAGCAGATGGAACCACAGCATTAGCACTGGTGATGCGCTGACGATGCGGAACACTATAAAGGCCTAATTGTTGACTTTATCCTTAATTTACTACCGTGATCTAGTACACTACACAATGACGGCAGTGAGCAAACACCACATAGACACTGAGCAGACACTGCAGCACAGGCGAAATAAGAGCGATCGCCCTTGCTACTTGCTAAGGAGGCTGCAAGGTAACTGCAGGGAGAGCAAACTACAGGTAAATCGAAGCCCTGGTGTCCCATGGATGTAAACGCAGGTTACGGTTACGGCATCAATACATTTTTTACCTCAATCCATCAACCATGGAGCATGCACCGACCGGATATCAAGCAGATGCGGAGCAGGCGACGTGGCACAGAAGCACCTCTTGAGGGGCATTGGGCCTACCTATTGGATAAGAATTCCTGCAGCTTCCACAGTGCTGCAAGGAACTGCTGAAATAAAATGCAGGGGCGTGCGAATACCAAATAGTACTAGATTTCGAATCGAATATTGAATTGATGAACAAATAAAGCTCAATATCAAATTGAATATATAATATAAAAGAATGTATTACAAAGTTTAATGCTTATAAACATCGTGCTAGAAAAAGACAGTGCTGTGCATGCTCAGGAGTTTACTAGCACTGCATAAAAAGATTGTAACAGGCTATCGGCAACTTCAGGATATGCAGTACAGTGTACTCTTATTAAAGGGAAGTCCAAATTAGTGCACCAGCCCTAATTACAGCTCTGCTCTAGCCTGTTTCCCAGCTAGCACGGGCCAAGGTGTCTAAAAAAAGGGATAAGTTGGCATGCGTCGCAATTTCTGGTGCGCGTCTCAGCCGTGGCTGCACATGGTCGTAAGCGCGGCTGAACGCACACGCAGCCATGCACCCTGCTTTAGAGTAATCTGCTGCATATGCAAAGAGTGGGCATGCCGAGATGGCATGATATCGAGTAAGTTGTCTTCCCGCGCATTTAGTACTGGAGGTTGTGTAACCTCAAGTTTCGGTGACCCGTTGGAGCAAGAGGCAGACGAAGCATTCGCTCCCCACTGCCGGTGCTTTTCATGATAGTGTCGTCCCAGTGCTGGCAACGCTATCAGCCGTGGAGGGGTGGGGAGGGTGGAGTACACGCGAAAGCGTGGCTGACTTCGATTAATTCGTACCACTGATGTAAAGATATTGTCGGCGTGGCATCAAACCGTATCATTTGTCACCGACTTCCAAATTAATCAAAATGAATTGTTTTCTCATTCAAATTTGATTTTTTTATTGCCTGATTATTCGAAAAATTCTGCAGCCCCTTTCTGCGTAAGAAAAATCGACCGGCGACTGTACATGATTCTGCACAAAAGGTTGAATTTCAATACAACAAAACTTCTGTATAACAAAGCAAATTGCCGACTTTATCTAATTTGTTACATCGAGGTTTAACTGTATATTCACACACTGCTACCACCGACTGCAGATACACAGAGGAGATTAATTCGTCTCTGTGTAATGCACTGATACTGCACTGACACAGTGCACCTCAACCGCAGTTGATGGAGGTCGTGCTTGGGGGAGAGAGAGAGAGAGAGGATGCAGCTCGCACATGTTTGTCTCAAATATTTAGGCCCAAGCTTAGCAGCACCGCCCTTGTACCTATGTGACTGTTACACAGGTGCGGTTCTTACGAGAGAGTATTCAATAAAGTAACGCTCCTTGTAACGATTACCGGCTACAACAATGGGCACTGTTGCAGCACTATACACCGATGAAGCGCAAGGTCGCCAAGACACAATGATAACACAGTAAGCCCTTGTTCAAAGGAACATCGCTGACAAGAGTGGCCATGCATAACGCACCAAGATGGTGACGCCAAACCGGCTCTGCTTTCCCTCGGCCGGTTCACCTGCGGACCCGCTGGACGAGGCATTGGCACCGGATGCAGGGCTCTCGGAGCGCGCCTGCTTCGCTTTGCGAAGCGCCATCTGCCGTTTGTGCCGCTTGCGCACAAAGTGGTAGGCTGCACACAAAGCAGACCAGCGTGTACTGTTCGAGCAAAGCAACATCATCTGTTCCAGTCTCAATAAGCAGTGAAAGTAGTCCAGTCAAACTTTCATAGAATAACAAACACAGATGTAACACGTAATCGGATATGACAAACTAAATATAAACTTCTGTTGGCTATGCTATACTTCAATGAGCATCCTACTGCTAATAATTAAACCAAGAATGCAAAATCTGACACAATATCCGACTATGTCTTCAGTTCAAATATGTATTTTGTCAGCAAAAATATCAAATACTGAGCAACAGCAGCAAGAGAAACAGCGCAGTCTGCATGCACATGCATGATCTGGACAATGGCTTGGCTTGGCTGGCCCACAACTGGCATACCAATGTGTCAATCCAATCCAACCACAGCGATATCGTGAATGCATATTAATGATGGCGTTAACTATGTATTTGCAATTTAGTTCTGTTCACGTGCAATGTGTTAACACGACAAGCACTTGACAGGCTATAATAAATCAATGGGAAGCTCCTTGCTGACCTGTCAAGAGGCATCATTCTTGCATTCGTTTCGCATAGACCCAATAACAATTTTTTTTTAATTTTGTGAGTACATTTATAACGAATATTAGATATAACAAAGGTGTTTGTGCATCGGCGTAGACTTCAGTAACCCCTTTCTGTGTCACAGAGGTAAATATACGGTGCTGCAAACAAGTCCCAAATGGTTGATGCCGTATATTTACAACAACATTCGTATGTTTGAAAAACGCAACAATTTTTCAATTCTTTGTTGCCCGAATAAGTGCTACCACCCTGTGTAGATACAAGGAACTTTGTTTTTTTTTTTCGCTCCTAGCATCTTGGTTTTCAAAGCAGGGGTTCTTTATGCTGACGTTTCAGTAACCACTCGCTCATCCGCACATGCACAGGCGCGCACCATTTAGTTTCGGTTTTGTCTCGCTGGCTGTTTCTGTTCGCTGCATCTGTAAAAGCTCATGTCTATCTGGTTTCTAATCTCTCAAAGGGTCACTGCTAGATGCTCGTTCATTTATTGTTTGGAGGGATGTGATTACACCTGTTCACACGTGGGCGCTGGTATATACAAACGATGCCGCCGTGCATGCATTTCTTTTCTCGAGACTCGGCTCGTAAAAGCTGACTGCCCCTCGTTGGTGATGGAATGAAGGATTACGGAAGCTTCTGGCTTTTTTGGGGGGGGTAAAGGGGAGGCACACAACCATTGAGCTTTCTTGCACACACTCGCATACACGGTTCGATTACACTACGAGCGTGCGCATTGGTTGCTCCAAGTAATTCGAGCAGCGACTCCTCCAATGTAGACTACTGCCCAAGTGCCAAATCAGAATACACCTATTTGAGTACATCTAGTTTTCTTATTCTTATTATACGCATTCATATAAGCCTATCTGTATACATAAATAAACAACGCATGTTTACCTACAGGAAATACCTTTTGTCACTTTATGGCCACTTTAAAAAGTGGCGGTAAGCTTTTTTCGACATAGGTCAGTCTGAAGACTTGAAATTTACAATAGTCACATTTGGCGAAAAAAAAATTTAGCCTCAAAGTGTTAAAGTGAGGGTTCGACTGTATTTCATGGGTGCATCACAAATTTTGGCACACACACAGGACGAGAGGAACAAAGGCTGCCAAATGTCCCTGTTCTTGTCAGTAGTGAATTTTGCAAGTAAATAGAGAAGCAAACCTTTACGCACAAAAACCACCAAATGAGCATCGCAGTAGAAGATCATACATTGCAGTATGCTATAAAGCTTTGTAGAGACAGCTTAGCCAGGGAATTATTTTGGTGGTATCTTGACGTGCATGGTATGGTACGCTTCTGAACTTTAATTTTTCATGTTTGCATGTATAAATCTGCAAAAGGAGACCACGTCTATCTTCAGCTCGATGAACAAACTGTTTCTCAGTATGCTAAAACTGGCTAAAGAGCATTTTAGCAGTGAGGCATTTCTATGGTCTTATGCTGCGTTTCCTTTTCCTCTGCTTGTGTCATCACAAGTGACACAACCTGTATGCAGAACCACGATGTCACAAAAGTAGCATGTCACACCAATGCGCTCAATGATGCCACAGTAACTTGGTTACAATTCAGCCAGTCAAATCATCCCTTTAGCTGCAGGAGCTACATACTCACTGTGGGTCACTGGTAATGCAAAAAAATTGCAAATGCCAAGCACAGAGGCAAGAAATCAGTGTGGACCTTTGTCATGTATAAGTCATTGATTGGCTAAACAGTCGTAATGCTAAAATCTTCAAAGCCGAGACAATAACAGAAAAAGATGCGAGAATGCTACTGAGAGGCATGAAGCAGCTGCAACAACCTGCGCATTTACAAAAACAACTTTCAAAATTGACTTTGTGCTTACTGCGGCTTA
Source organism: Dermacentor variabilis (assembly GCF_050947875.1). NCBI lineage: Eukaryota > Metazoa > Arthropoda > Arachnida > Ixodida > Ixodidae > Dermacentor > Dermacentor variabilis. Next base: position 75,142,249 of record NC_134573.1, on the reverse strand, counting down.
GTTAGCAGTTCAAATCTCATACCAAGACTATACATTTAAGTTTCGTAACATGATATATTTGATATCAGTGTTTGCCTCTTCCATTGGGATAAAGCAATAAACTGCGATCTGCGCACTTCACTACCAGAAAAGCGAGCTTCACCAGACGTACGATGTCGCCACCTGTAAGCAAAGCTGCAATGTGCTGCCATTGGTTTCTTGTTTGTTTACCCAACAGGCGAGTGCCTGGTGCCAGTACGCTCATCAGGTAGAGCTCGTTTCTCTGATAGAATAGTGTGCAGAAGACAGTAGTCCACCATGTTTTGCAGAGTATAACAAGTCAAGTACCTATGCTCAATGTTTTAATGCTACTAAGCCAGTACTTTAACAGAAGCCAAATAATGGCCAAGTAGCAGGCTCTTGCAAGAAATATGCACCAGGAACTTATATTTACTTACTGTACTTGGTCTTGGTGAGCCCAGAGCAGTTGTCGGGGCAGGAGTTCTCACCAAAGCTTGTCGGCCCAAACAGGTTCGGACAGCACTCGAGTTTCTCACAGATGCTGCGGCAAAATGCACCCACCTCACCGCTGCTGCGGACTGTTTCTACCGTAGCTCGATACGTCTTTCCCTTGTACCTGCACACAATTCGGAACCTCCGGTCAGTCATTTTTCTGCAGCACGATGTCCTACATAGTTGGACAAGCAATGGGGTCCAGCACAAGTAAAAATACATCTGTTCAATTTTTGCATCGTTCCCGACACCTTCGTCATAGAAGTTCAGGAGGTGCTGCTTCAATGCCTAGATAGCAGCAATGTGCAACACCAACACTTTCGAATCAAAGGCTGACTTGCGGGCCATGCAATCTCCTTGGCATAATCACTCAATTTTAGGTGCATGTGGATGCTTTTTGCAGCAGTGCAAATTTCCACGTGGTCAAAGATGCACACACACGGCGGTAATCTTTCGGGAGCCTCACGGTCTACTTACTTGGCCTTGAGTGTTTGCTGGTGCATGCCTGGTGTGGGACTTCCCCGCAGCTGAAGGATGGCGAGCACACGGCTTGGCTTATAGGCAACACCGATGAGCTGTGCCAGCACTTCACGCAGCACCAGCGCCACCGGACCTGGCCCCGTTTGACGTGGGAGTTCCGCCAGACGCCCTTTGGACAGCAGTGGCCCCGAGAAACACCGATGGTTCAGGTGTAGCGCAGGGCACCAACCTGTGACAACATCAGTCATCACAAACTCATTAGAAATTCTGGCCGCCACTTGGCAGCACACATTAGTATCATCAAAAACACATCAGGTACACATCAGGAACACACCATGATGGCACAAGAGACACATTACATGCTCTAAGTGGCCACGTGGCAGCACATTGTATCAAAATGCAGTTGGCTTTTACTGCTGCATAAGTGCAGCCTTTTGAAAATACTATGATGAAAGCTCACATGGAGTTATAAACAAGGTTGCAATGTGGTATTCATTGTGAATTCAATGTGGGTTGTTGCTATGTGGCTGTTCATTACTAACCAAAGCAGTGTAGGTGTCGGAGGATGATGGCCCTAAATAACTGACTCTGAAGTAACCTGGATATAGTGATCAGCACCACCTCAGTATGTACTGTCATGACTACAGCTACACTGAAAAAATTATATGCTATTGTTTTCTAAGCCAGTAGACAGTTGTTCCCCTAAATCCTTACCATGGACTGGTTCACATACGTGCAACCTTATGGAAAAAATTAACAGAGTGCAAGTGACATAGTTCCTGTCATAAAAGGGAACAAGTGGCAACTAAGTGAAACACTGTTGCACTTGAGTACAAGCGTTGGTGCTGGTGCTCTGGTAAGGTGACTACTTATTTGTGCCACATTGTGCCTGAACAATCGTTTAGCAAGCATACAAAATTTATTTCTAGCACCAAGGCATTACTGCATGCAAATGTACATTTACTTTCACATTTCACAGTAATGTGAAGGGCACTGCCAAGAAACGCCGTTCAAGCATGAGATTTGTATCTGACCTTCTTCCAGCTCTTTCAAGAAAAAAAAATTTTTTTAGATACATATATATTTGACCTTAGTGTGGGCTGTATGCAAAAAGTATGACATTCATTAGCACAGCCCATGACCAAAAGAACTAGTTAAACTTGTTTTGCTGTCTTGAACAAAGGAGAGCCTTGGGCCCAAGCTGAGCTGCGCCACAAAATGTGCAGGTGATGACCATAAGAAAAGAAAAAGAAAAGAAAGAAATGGTAGGAGCCAAGCATGGCGGAGATTTTTGCTGTTTGAAGACTAAATGTTAACATCCTTCTAGTTTCTGCCTTCAAGCAGATGTAATAGTAATGTCACACCTAAGCCATGTGGCTCCACAACCGCTAGAACTCTACAAAGCCATTTGGGCAACGAGTTCAATTTACGGTCATTCATATGTCTAACCGTTTTGTCACTCTGAAGTGCCCACAGGCATGTCATCGCTATTTGTGTAACACAAGCTATAGCTCAAGACAAAAGCAAAGTAATCATATGCACTTGAACCTCGTTACAATGAAATTAGACATAATGAGATAATTGATATAACGAAGTAAATGCGATTCCCCTTAAGATCCCCATAGAGATTTATGTATTTTAAAGCTCGTTTTAACAAAGTAAAATTGCTCCGCCAATGGATATAAGGAACTAGATTCATCACGAAACCAAAAATACCGATCACTCTGCACCGAGAATATCGGTTCCGCACTTGTTCAGCATGGCAGTTCAAAAATTCCCGCGTCGAATGCCCTGTCGAGCAACACTGGTCTTTCTCACCTTAGCGCGCAGCCGCGCACGGACGCACACAAGCAGCACTTTGTTCTTATCCCATCACACCTCTCTCTCACTGCAGCACATAGCTGGCACAGCTAGGCGCACCTTCCGAGATCACAATCTCGGAGGCCACGCTAGCTGCGCTGCGCCACACCACATATCGATGATAATGCTTGTGTGCAGCATGCTGAAAGCCAGTGCTTGTCTCTCTCACAGCCGCGAGCCGCACTGTACTGACGTAATTAGGCGTGACCTACGAGATTGTGTGAAACCGGCACAAGCCAGCAAAGCCAAGCCAACATGCTCACACAGCAGAGCCGTGGGGACGCGAGAAAGTGACAGATCAGATAGTTTCGCTTTCCAGGGTCAACTGCATCCAGGTATGTGTCCACATTTTTGGCGCTGTGCCAAGCTCTGTCCGTCTATACAGTTAAACCTCGATATACCGAACTTCGATACAGTCTATGCTCGTTACAACGGACCCACATGCAACAGGCTTTCGGATATAATGAACCATGTTTCAGCTTTAGTTTGTCCTACCTGTTTTACTAGTGCAATGATGTTCACTTTTAACGGACTGTGCTACAACAGACTATTGGCTACAGCAGACGAAATTAGCGGCAATTTTTTTTCAGAATCAAGCATATAAAACATACTTTTGCCATATCGACACAGGCATACAACTGACTTGTGAGGGTCAGCCAACCATCGCGGCTCAATATCGCGCACATGAGGGAGGAAGGCGTGGCAGAAATGCATCGAAGCGATCTGCGATGTGGACAAAGTGCTCACCCGCATGGGAGCCGTATCTTGAAAACGATCTGCTATGTGGTCAAAGTTCACTCAGTGTTGGTAGCTTTGTATGCACCGTGCTTTCGATGTTAGTTCGCATTGAAGCTAGAGACAGAATGACGATCAATTCTCTCGCTGCTGCTGCCACACTTATCTTGCTTAATTTGCTATCACAATAGATGCTTCCCCTTTCGAGCGAAACTGCAACTTCTTTTGTTTGTTTGTTCTTACTTTGGACATTCGTCACTCACTCTTTGCCATAAAATTGTTAGACATCGCGATGAAAGTTTCAAAAGCGAAGCGTTTCGGATATTACGGACTTCAGATAAAACGGACATTTTTTGTCAGATTATCAAGGTTTGTTGTAATGAAGTATTTAACTTTTCATAACCCCTTGCCCATAGAACACCATGTAGTTAGTACCTAAATATAACAAAGTGTGTTTGTGTGCAATTTGAATATAATGAAACAGAAACTTCCGCGGATGTAGATGGTCAAATGATTGAATTACAAGCATCTGCTTGCAAACACACCTCTTAAATCACACGCAGCGCGACAAGAGCGACTGCCGAAGTGAAGCCGCATCATGTTTCGTATAAAGTCCAAGTGCGATAAGATCCTGTGGCGCCCTGCGCACTGTGTGCTTTAGGTGCGAATGAAGTGTGCGAGGGTGGGACAAGAAAGATGGTGGCTTCACGAGTGCCGCCTCCCCACCTGAGCAAAGGGAAAGAGGGTAAGGGGAGCGAGTTCGCGATAATGTGATCAAGCGCCTACGAGGGGGCGGACTGGGGGTAATTTGGCAGGCATCCCGATTACTGGCACGCTGCACATGGCTTTATGTGTGGCTGAGCGCATACGCAACCATTGCACCCTGCTTTAGAGGTAATCAGCCGCATATGCAATGAGTAGGGGTGCCGAGATGGCGTTTCACCATGTAAGCCGTCTTCCCGCGCATTTAGCATTCGAGGTTGTGTAATCTCGATTTTCGGTGACCCGTTGAAGCGAGAGGCAGATGAAGCATTCGCTCCCCACTGCCGGCGCTTTTCCCGATAGCGTCGTCCACGTGCGGGCGATGCTATCAGCCGCGGAAGCAGAGTGCACACGGAAGCGTGGCTGGCTTCACTTAATTCGTACCGCCGATGTGAAGATATTGTCGACGTATGTGGAATGAAACAGTATCATTCGTCGCCGACTTCCGAATTTATTAATTAATTAATCTGAAAGTTCTGCGGCCCTTTTCCGTGTAAGAAAAATCGATCGGCAACTGTACTTGTGTGCATAAAAGGTTAATTTCAATACAACGAAATTTCGATATAATGAAGCAAATTGCCAATTTTACCGACTTCGTTACATCGAGGTTTAACTGCACTTTGACGGGTCTCGTGACAATATCAGCAAGGCAAGTGGAAAGTGGAATCGAAAGACAATCACATTGGAACTTAAGGACGCCATCATAACGACTGTCACGTCGGGGGCTAAAAAGTTGCGTGCCGCACACGGCAGAGAGTTCTCTGCTGTTGCTTTATTGAACTTAATCACATATGCGGCTGCATAATCGTTCAGTGGGCCACAGAGCCACAGCCTTCTTTGCATGTTTAAAGTTGTGCATATCAATGGGCATATACTGAAGCAGATAGCAATAGTCGGTACAGCGAAGTAATGGATATAAAAAAGTTACTTTGGATTCCCATTCAACTTCCTTATAGTGAGGTTCGAGTATATAACGAAAACATACGCACAGGGTTGTGTGAATCAATAATGCAGTTACAGTGACAGCTGGGGCCTGTTATCAGACTCGTACATATCCTAGGATGGGCTCTGCAGTAGGCCTGTGATGACCCAATGATTGCCCTGTGGCAACCCTGCGGCTAATAGCACGATGCCATTGCACCTATGGCCCAGCCTGGGCCATAGGTGCAATGGCCCTAATAGGTGTTGGACAGAGGCAGCCTGGATGCTACCTCTGTCCAACACCTATTACCCCATACTGAGTCAGCTCGCATCTACCTGGGCAGCTGACTTGGATGAGTATTAACATTGCTCCTAGTCGCCTCAGAACACCATTTTGAGCCAAGAAAGAACCTTTAACAGCTATCACTACAAAATGCATACTAAGCACTTGGTCCTCCTTTCTGTGAAACGGCTAAAGGAAACTAGGTGCAAAGGAGGCTGAGTAGGGCTCATTCTTGATCTAGTTGGTATTGGTTCATGTCAGAAGATACAACACAAAAGAAGCCAACACATGAGACTAAAGTCATCCTGTTGTCTAATCTTACGGGTTAGCTCTTTTGTGCTATATCTTCCGCAACAAGGCTGACCCTGCAAGGATGGAGCAATCCCAGGAACTATGCAATGTACCCGCTCTCACCTGACTTGGCCTCCACGGATCCTGACTTCTTGCTGCAGTGAAAAGAAAGAGGAAGACATGTTACCACAATAAACAATGAGTGAAAAACTTACTACTCTGCTTTGCATGGCAACAGTGGCATGGCAGTTTGGGTACAAACAAGATTTGCAAATGAACAACTTGCACCAGGCTACAGTAATATTGGAACCACTCATTTCTTCCCCGAAAAAGTGGCATACTCCCAGGTTTAACCAAATTTGGTCATCTACAATTAGCATATTTATCTGTAAAAGTACATATTTTATCAGTACATGGGAAACATACAAGGTGTTCCATTGCAAGCTGTTTTCTTGTAAAAAAATAAATAGCACTACCTTCACAAGAACAGTATTATGAAGAGCCACTCGAGCAGCTGCCTTTATTTGCCTTTCAAAAAAGCAATAGCTGGCTCGAACAGGTGTTGTCTCACTTTGACATAATCACTTTGTTTGCTTTTGAAAGATCATTATTTAATAAACCAAATTAATGTCCATGTGCTTCTAAGGAGTAAGAAATAACATTTACGAGTCCTATAAGAACTTAGGTTTCAATTCGGGCCTCCTTGGTAGGCTCATGCCTCCTGGCTCAGCAAATTCTTGATGTGCTACCCCAGCAGCCATCACCGCACTTTTTCGAACTTACGTGGGGGAGTGATCCACTTCTCCCAGCTTTCTGAAAGTGGAGGTGGCGGGGTACTATCACAAGGTGTGTTTAGTGGAGGGACAGGCAGGCTTCACACCGTTGACAAGCAGGAAGACCTGGGTCCCCATTGATATATGGTATATACTTTAGTGCCTGTAATGTGTGTTTGTGCTTTCACGTAGGTCTGGAACAAGCCCTGCCTGGCAGTCCAAACTGTTGCTCGCAGGTGGAGTCTTTCTGTCCCGGCTGCTCCCATCACGAAACTGAAGTGCCTCTCTTGCACTTCCTACCGCTACTGAATTGATGGTGTTCTACTCTAGCAGTGTTCATTATAATATGGATGACTGATGCTCCCACAGCACCTGGTTTTGTCGGCAGCCGCTGCGGATGACGACGGCGCTGCTGTGCTGCCACCTGCACGCCTAAGTGGTGACGGTGCGGAAGGACGGCCTGGAGGGGCCCAGTCGCGGGGTGGTCGAAGGGGCCACCCGTTCGAACCGCACCACCCGACAGGGAACAGCTGTTGCGAGCGCAGGGGCAGCACCACCCTGGTGCCGCCCTCGACACTGTCCTCCAGGCGGACCCACACCAGGGGTGGGCAAACCCGCTCCACTGTTCCAACACACAACTAAAGGCAGCAAACGAGAAAAAAAAGAAAGGCTCATGTCAAAAAGTGCACCTAGAAGAAACATTGCGCGGAATTTATAGGGAACAAAAGAAGAGTGCAAATTAGGACAAGGATGAAGTTGATGATAAATACAAGTTATGTTTGGTTTGAATGTTAATTAGGTGTATGATTTAAGAGTAGATTGCGCCATACACAATGCACCAGCATGAGAGAAAGCACTTATAATTAGAGGTGTGCGAATTCCAAATAGTAGATTTCAAGTCGAATATCCAATGGAATCAAGAAAAAAGTTGTATATTGAATCAAATATTGAATACCAGAAAATTTGTCACAAAACTGAATGCTTACAAATTTTGATGCAAGAAAAGGGGGTGCTTCACATGCTCAGTAGCCTCCTAGCATTGCATAACAAGAATTTAACAATATACCAGTAATTTGGGTACACAGAAATCAATATATACAGTATTGTCTACTCTTATTAAAGGGAACTCCAAATTAGTATGCCAGTATGCCAGTTCTAGTATATGAAGGTCTGCACGTTGGCCGCAGGCAGCACTGACAGTAACAAGCAGGCGCCTTTTCACTGTTAACTTCAGCAGTATGATTTGCCACCTGTCAAATATTCTAAAATCGGGAAGTTCACAGCAAGTTATCAAACTAAGCGTTGTTGCCTATAGCTTGAAGTTTAGCATGGCGAATAGATTCTAAAGCTCCCTTTGAAACGTTCATGCCTATTGGTTGTGAAACACAATATATCGGTGAAACAGGACAATCAATGAACGTCAGATTAAACAGACATCGCGCGGACACAGCTAAAAAGCTTCCCAAAGCCGTCACCGAGCATTTCAACCAACCAGGTCATAACTTTGATGAACTTAAACTTTAAATCTTACAGTCAAATTTCCGTTCTGAACGAGAAAGAAAATACAGAGAATCATACCTTATCCATAAGTTCAAGACATTGCAACCAATAGGCATGAACATTTCAAAGGGAGCTTTAGAATCTATTCGCTATGCTAAACTTCAAGCTATAGGCAACAACACTTAGTTTGATTTTTTGGCGTATCCCCCCTCTCTTTTCTTTTTCTTTCATTCTTCCTTTTTTTTTTTTTTTCAGCCGGCGTGTCAGACACCCTTGACACGCCGGCTAACACGCGTGCGTTGACAGACCGGGGTGGGGGGGGGGTGGCCCCGGCTTTGACCTTGTGCACAGCATTCCTTTACTTTCAATTTGACACGCTAACACACCTTCCCTCGTTTCCGCACCCTCCCGCCTCACACCCTCTCCCCTTTAGAAGAACCCCACCTATATACACTGTGGCGAGGAAAGCGTACGCCGCCTTGAAGAAGACAAGTTCACTTGTCGAAACGTTGGCTCCTGCATTCACCTTGTTCACGATTTGCTCATCCTCTACTACAATGTAGCACAGCAAAGGGATGCGACACCGTGAACTGAACTGTAAGTTGAGGGATAGCCTCCGAGTTTGGCTTGTCGTAGGTGACAAAATCGGAAGTCTGTGTGAACCTTCAAAGCCAAATTTGAACAGCGCCACGATGACGTTCGGTAGGTGGAGTGTTGTGGGCACGCCCCACTTCGCCGTAGCCTCTGCAGTGCAGGCCATTGAAGAAGGAGTGGGAACACCGCAATGTTGATCACAGGCCATCTTGGACTGCCAATAACTCCACTTCTGCTGAATGCATTGAATTAATTTTTGCAGCAGGGTATTTCTGAAATAGTCTACTTTAACTTCAAATGCATTTCTCAATTTGTATAAGAAGTGGTTCAGGGCTCCTTTGAATGAAAATCTGGAAATCTGGTGTTCCATATTATAATGGTGTGCTATAGAACAATTTGCCCAATTATGTGCACTACATAGATTGTTGCCCTGAGAAAGTAAGGCTGTACGAACGACTCTGCCAGTTAAAGCACTCACCCATTTGTGCTTGAATTTCTTGCAGATTTCAAATGCCAAAGTCCATTTTATTTATTACCATGCACCGAGGCAGTATCTGCATCTTTCACCCAGCATAAGCCAGAGATGCATGTCATTCCCTCATCAAGCCAGCCTGCTTTATGCTGCACATATTTAGATTTCCTCGGTAGGACTAAGAGTGGTGTCATCCGTCAACTAAGTGGTGAAACCATTCCACCACACAACTATTTCCACTATGTCCACCATGTCCACTTCGCCTTCCTAGGACAGAAAGAACCGCAATTCCTTTCACTGAGGAAGCCACTGATTTTGGCCTGGCAGTGACAACAGACAGGTAATCGACTTACTATGAATAAAACAAGAAGGTACTGATAATAAAAATTAAGCTTAACATCCTGAAGCTGCATTGTGGGCCATAAAGGATGTCATAGTGTAGGGCTCCGGTAAACAGACCACTTGACCTGTTTTAATGTGCCCCTAAATCTGGGTAGACGAATGTTTTTCTTTCTTTTTTTCCTTTCGTTTCTGTCTCTATCATAATGTGGCGGCTGCAGCCGAGAATTAAGCCCATAACCTACAACCCACAGCCACAAAGCAACAGAACACTGCAGCCACTGAGCAGGTAGTGCTCAAGCACATGTAAACAACTTCACATTGAGGCATGCATCGCTGGATTCTTGGCTTGTCAGTGACGATAGTAATCCTCAACAACCAAAGAAGGAAGCGCATCCATACCTCGTTGGGATTCTTGCCATTAACCACCTCCAGCTTCTGGTTTGGCTCAAAGCCTAGGCTGTCTTCTTCCTGCACAGAAGACAATATGAATGGCAGCCAGGCTAGACCAATCAACAGAAAGCAGCATTACTAAAGTGCAAGGACCCACAAGAACGCTTTCTTCAATACAACAACAACCTGTTAAGACCTTCTTAAATCGCTAATACTATTCATGAAATCACTATGGAGCAAGGCATCTTTCATCTCCCATTTTTCTATAGTCCAAATCTAGAGGCCTTAAAAGATTGCAATCTTTTCACAATGTACACTAGGGAGAGGTGCTTGGTTCTGTAAGAAACATAAATATAAAACAAACAAAAAGCTTGCCAATGCCATTAGCTTGACACCTTTGGCTCTCAGCGTCTGCATGGTTTCACTCAATTTCCCCTCACTCGTTGCACAGGTGAAAACAAGCACCCAAGTCGAAACGCTGACTGGCTCCGATCTCAGGCATGCCTTGTACTACATGCCGCTGGAAAACTTGTTTCTCCAAGAATGCTGACAACTGAACAAAATGATACTGCAACATCTCCCAAAGATTGAAGCACGGTCAGCGATTGCAAGGCATTAAAGTATTGCATGAAATAAGGCCCAATTATTTTTTTATCTTTTTTAAATGGGTATCGTATATAAAAATACTGTATTTGCTGCCACACATAATGTGTGCTCACTTCCTGGTCCTAAGTGCCAGGTCTTGTCAACATTTCCATTTTGCCTCGGCTTCTTGTTCCCACACTGCCATGTCTTCGTGCTTCCAGCGTTCATTGCAAGCACAGCTAGCATTCTGCCACCCTAACTGCACCCTGGGTTGTTGTTCTTCATCATCATCATCATCATCATGATCATCGTCGTCGTCGTTGTCATCATCATCAGCAGCAGCAGCAGCCTGGCTACACCCACTGCAGGACAAAGGCCTCTCCCATACTTCTCCAACTACCCCGATCATGTGCTAATTGTGGCCATGTTGTCCCTGCAAACTTCTTAATCTCATCCACCCACCTAACTTTCTGCCGTCCCCCGCTACGCTTCCCTTCTCTTGGAATCCAGTCCGTAACCCTTAATGACCATCGGTTATCTTCCCTCCTCATTACATGCCCTGCCCATGCCCATTTCTTTTTCTTGAGTTAAACTAAGATGCTATTAACTCGCGTTTGTTCCCTCACCCAATGTGGTCTCTTCTTATTCCCCATTTAACGTTACAGCCATCATTCTTTCCATAGCTTGTTGTATCATCCTCAATTTAAGTAGAACCCTTTTCGTAAGCATCCAGGTTTCTGCTCCGTAGGTGAGTACTGGTAAGACACAGCTGTTATACACTTTTCTCCTGAGGGATAATGGCAACCTGCTGTTCATGATCTGAGAATGCCTGCCAAACGCACCCCAGCCCATTCTTATTCTTCTGATTATTTCAGTCTCATGATCCGGATCCGTGGTAACTATGTGCCCTAAGTAGATGTATTCCCTTACCACTTCCAGTGCCTCGCTACCTATCATAAACTGCTGTTCTCTTCCAGGACTGTTAAACATTACTTTAGTTTTCTGAAGATTAATCTTTAGACCCACCCTTCTGTTTTGCCTGTCCCTGGGTTGTTGCACTAGGCTAAATGTTGAAGGACACGTTAACCCACGACAGGCTTCATTCGGTGAGAAATTGGGCTGTTTTACTGTGTGGTGTGAATGGTACCATTGTTTATATGCCCTGTATTTTGCCGCCCAGAGCCAGGACATGATGCCAAAGCCGCGAGTGCGGCCTGGAGTGACTGCAAAATTTATATTTCAATAGAAATGATGCCTAAAGACAGTGAGAACTGCTATTACTACACAGAGCTGTGTGCCTTTGTCGTCTGCATGTCTTTTAGGGAATGAGTGATCCCTCCATGTTATCTCAAGATTGCTAGTTTGTGACAAAAAGGATTTGTGCAACGACTCAGAGCTGGATAACAATTACGAGCAGCATGATGGTTCAGTGAGAACTCACACCTGCAGGATGACTCAAGTTATCATAGTATTCTCCAAAGACCCAGAGACCTTGCACCTGGGAAAAGAGCAAATGAGCTTCCAAAACAACAACGCTCACCAGGTGAAAGCACGACCTTGGCGCTGCTTTAGCTGCGCACGACCTGAGGTACTCCTCCCAGCTGAATGTCTCGTGCAGGTAGCCTGCAATATGAGAAAAACAAAGCATGTAAAGTCCTCAGATCTGTAGCAACCGAGAAAAGCGATACAGGCATCAACAGCGAATGCACTGTGTTTCAACATTTAAACGCCAAGTGCCTTGGAGAGCATATCATTTAGCACTTTTGGCACATTAAAGTTTTTATTATCATTACAAAGGTACGCTCTATGAACCATGAACAGCCTTTACTGCCTGCTTACAGCCTACATGTTTACTTTTGTTCCAAACTAACTTTTTTTTTTAGATTGCCTGTGGCATATAGGACCATTGAATCTCTGTGGCTGGATTGCCTAAGGCGGTGCAGGCACTCGCTCTGACAAACTGTTATGCTCAATTAGCTTAAAGGTGCTCTGAAACACTTTTCTAACTAATCATAGAATGACATGTATATTACGTTGCCGTATATTACGTTGCCTCAACGTATATTACGTTGCCTCAGCGTATATTACGTTGCCTCAGCGTATATTACTTTGCCTCACGAATCTCCCAATGCAAACATTTTTCTAATCCTTCAGGCACAAGCGAGGTTAGGCATAGTTATCAGGCCAATCAGCGGCTTTTCCTCTCCATTCCTTTACACTGGTACTCTGGAAACTACAAGGGGGAGACGACAAGGGGGTGCAAGGGAGCAATGCGGTGCTGGCCCAGCCTAAAGGTTGAACGTGAGACAACTCGTGGTGGCACCCCGTGGCGGCCACGGTATCTACACTACGCTTTTCATCTCAGAGGCCGTGCGTGCACAGCAGATGCAGCAACGCGCAGCTGTGGTGTTTAGACCGGCAGTGCAAAGATGAAATGGTTTTTCTGTCTTTTTCAGATCGCAGACATATATATTTTTGATTTATTTAACTCAAATGAGCAACAAACGTGCTACTGATAATGTCCTCGCAATCACAAAATCAGCCAATAGCTGCGGCGAGTCCAGCTGCTTGCAATGACGCTGTACGACAACATCGCAGAAGCGTGAGCAAGCAATTTTTTTTCACCGCTTTTGGTACGAGATTGTAAATTCCCTGATGCATGGAGTGCAATGATATCTGGCATGTTCACATATTCACAAGAGCCTCGTTAACACATCGGCAACATTTTCTTACTATGTTCGAAAAGCGTCTGAGGGCCCCTATAAAGCTCTATTATTTACCACTTCACTATTACACGCCCATTGCCAAAAGTAAAGCAGCAGCCCACTGTTGAGAATGGCCATCTGGCCTTGAATTCCTTGCGATAAGCTGTATTCGTGCTGTTAAGTGTGCCATGAAATACAACAACACGCCACCACTAAATAATTTCCCAATAACCTCCCATCATGTGCCGCAAGGTGAAATCTCTTGCAGCATATTTTGGGGATGTCACAGCTGCCAATAGAAAATTTAAACACGCTCAACTGTTGACATGTTTAATAACAACACTCACCCCATAGGTGTAATGGATAATGACAACTCAAGTTTTGGATGGCTCACAGCATGCTTATCTTATTTATCAGACCCCGCCTGCATGAAGCCATGCAAACTTGTCCATTGCAACAAGCAAGAAGACCTGTTTTTGTTCTTATATGCTTCCTCACCACCTTGAAACTGAAATTATCAACAAAAAGAAGTGCTACTGTTCTAGCCTACCCAAACCAGAAGCCATCCACTGCATCCAACAAGACAATTGGTGACTGTACTTCAAAACTGATGCTAGCCTGTGGCTTCAGCCAAACTTACATTTTTTTTTTTTTCAACTGCAGCACATGCTCTAAAGTCACTAAGGATTTGTGAAACATTTGTAAATTAGTTAGCTAAGTACTGTGCTTTGTTGTGCCAAGTTATGCCCTGCTCACCAAGTAATCCACCTGAAGGGATGAAATTATGCTACTTCAAAAAGGCAGCCTTATTTCTTGATCAGTTCAAAATAGCAATTAATAAAGCATGGTATTCAGCTCATGTTCAAGGTGGCAAATAGCCCCCATAGCTTTGCTCACGGCTGAACATCGACAGCAGCAATGTTGTTTAAAACAAATTGCATGCTAAAGTTAGCACGCACTAACTGTGGTCATCAACTACGATCCGTTAAAAATGCTTTCACAGACTTGCATACAGCCAGGACAGTTGCCAACCACCAATTACCACGTGCCAACAGGGCACCACTGTTCAGTGACAGCTTTAACTGGGTAGGAACCCTTCCAAAGTAAAATTATCCTCACTGACAAGGTGCCCACATCTAGCACAAAAAGAATGCTGAGCACAGTTATGCATCGGCGCACCGACAACATCTCACGGCAGTGGTGCCCCACTGGCAAGAGCAACGTTGCTGCTCTCCTAAACATTACTGTATGCATGCCCAGTAGTCTCTGCTGTCTCTCAGCAATACCTATCGTGAAATTAAACTCTCCACAGAAGCACAGTGAACTAATGCGTTTCAGTGTCTTTGATTTCATGTGAGTAGTGCTTTTGTGTCACCGTCTGTGCTCATCATTAAGGTGTTCTGAAGGATGTTGATGAGACTTCCTATATTAGAAAAAGCGGTTGTTGTACATGCACTGTAAGTCATTTATATTGTAGGTCTAGTGCACATTCAGTCATGATGCAAGGTCGTTAACTCTAATGAATCTTTCTTATGCGATGCCTTTCTGATTACTCGTACTCAAAGTGTGGTGTCCAAAGTATTGACATCGTGATGTGTTTTTAGCTACTGCCACCGCTTCCAGTGCTTACAGTACACAAAGGCATGGCCTTCAAGAATGGCTTCCATTACAAAGAGGAGGCCATTGCTGGGGGTACGGTTTGGGCACCACCTACAGATGAAAGAGCAAAAACTTGGTTCGTTCCCCACTCACCCGGGGGTGCCAGGAGGGACAGCCCATTCTTTTGAGCCCAGCCGACTGGCAGAAGAGTCTGCGACCGCGCATGGCAGCAGCGAACCAGTGGGGGTGCTTCTGCGGGATGCCTGAGGTCATCCACCTACAAAAAAAAAAATTTTTGAAGACATGCGTGCAACTTTCAGCAACTGCACATTATGCGCTGCAAAAAGCTGCTTTCTCTTCTTTCACCACATTTCGAAAATGATTTTATTTATTTGTTTAAAATATTTTCAACACCATCAAAGGCATTACAGCAGAAGCAGCTACAGAAATCACACAGAAGTTTGAGTAAACACAGTATGAAATAAAAAACAACAAATACAGCAAATACAATTATGATAAATGTGAAAACAAGTGCATCTCAGACATGTGAGCAACAACATCCTAGGGTAACTTATTTCACGTATTATTTGTGTGAGAGAAAAATTAATTTTTAAAAAGTTCTAGAGCGAGATTTTACTTCACAAATTTGCAAGTCATGATTGAGACTCCTTCAAAAAAACAATTTTTTTAAAAGACAAGCAAGTTTGAGCTGAGATAATGGTTATGTTAAAAGTAAATAAGATACACGTGTTCAAGCTTCTCATGCAGCCAATATTTCGATAACTGATCTACAGCTGCAGCTGGTTTTTCAGCCATGTGATGTTGCAGCTGCTCATGCTCAAGCTGCTGTAGGGTGCCGACCAGCATAGATTTTGTTTTTACTTAGCCCTAAACGCACACCTTCTATGGGACACATACACACTCTATTAGTGATCATATATAACTTCAGATGCAGCAGACAAGCAGAAGCAAACTTTGAATAGCACGAACTGACAAACAATGCACTGTTTTGAGATCACACCCGGCGACTTTGCAGTTGCCCATTTCGCATGCTTCAAGAATTTGTCTGAATTAACTTGCCTGAAGCAGGTACCCCTCCGATGACATTTTACGAGACTTCCAAAGGTACGGTCGAAGAGTGACGGGAAAAACTCTTTCATGAACAGAATTTATTTTTCACAATACTTCACAAAACATTTGTAAGTTCATATAACCAGCCCTAATTCGTAAACTTTATAGAAAATTTGGGAGAGTTGTTAGGTGTGCAAAGTAGACTTCATCCATGCAGGCTGTTTAATCTGAGATCGATAAATGCTGAGTGCATGGCCATGGTTTCGCCCTATTTGTCCAAACACTTTGTGGTGAAAATTCACTTGTACTACTGCACATGGCGTGCCATGAATTGGCCGAGCGTGGCTATAGCCAGGGCACGCAGAACGTGCATCGTAACCATGAACACCAATTTGTGCCCTCTAGAGTTTACATCAATGGGCTCACTCATAACAGCTTTCATTACGGCTAAGCAGGTACTAGGAATAACGAACAAGCTTTCAGGAAAATCTTGTACTACAGCATAAGAAAAAAGCTACGGTTTCTTTGGTAAGCGACACCCAATACCTGGTCTTGGTGATTTACTTTCACACAAACGTTGCTAATTCAATAGCCACATGCATAATACATTGGAAATCTGCAAAAAAATTTTCTACCAAAACAAAACATTTTGAAAAAAAGATGCTGCTTTTTTAATCTCTCTGTGACAGTCTTGAGCAACACTTGAAGAATTATGTGGCACTGCCCTGTGCGTGCCAGCATCATGCTCATCAGCTCTGCGAGCACAGGGCACAACATGGGCACGTACCCCATCAGAGACGGGTCAATAACTCACCTGCACGAGGAACCACTGCCCCGAGGCCAAGCTGGCCGTGACCGTGGCAGGACAGGCCTCTGTGCGACTCAAGGGGTTCAGCAGCTCCACCTTGTGGCCGACTTCAAAGCTGTGCTCAGACAGAGGGACCGGCGGCTGCAACCACAAGCGAAGAAGGAAAAAAAAGAAAAGCCAGAAGGAGTTCAGAGGTGCATCTGTGCAGAACGGCTTGTCACGAACACAAAACAACCCTGCACGGCCGACTGGGCAGAGTTGAAGCTGAAGGAACACAAACAGCCAAAGTGCAGTCAACAAGATGAGACGGGCAACGAGTGTAATCAATGTGCTAAATTTAGAAAGAGCGGGGCAACACTGGAAGGAGACAGGACTTTGCTTTCTTGGGGGCAGGACGAAAAGCATCCCGTCCTCGAGAGTTTACCACGCGGATGTGGCAGCTGGCCCCTCCAATGCACGTTGCTCACAAGTGTCAGCATCCTCACCTGGAGTATGTTGGCAAGGATCTTTCCATTGTACTTCTGGGCCTCGCCCATGGACTCGCGCAGTATGCGCTTCCACTCGTCCAGCGAGTGCAGATTCTCAATGCCTGTGAACGACAAAAGAGGGCGTGTCAACCGCATGCTTAGCTCGGTTTTATTGGCAGTCAAGCTCGCCTTCAGAATTGCCACCACCTATAAAAAAAAGACCAACTTTTTTTTCTTACTACAACCTTAAAATCTAAAGTGTGGTTCGAAAGACCCCACAAGTGAGCTAAACGATGAAACAATTACTGATATTTCAGCTTTCTTTTCTGCTCAGAAAATGGCCCAGCTATGCCTCTTAGGCTTACAGTCAAAATTTACTAGAAGAGTGCAGGAATGGGAAATGATTTAATTAATAATAACTTGGTCACAAAAGAGCCGTCTGTATTAGTGCGAATGATATTATCACCAAAAAAAGAACAAAAAACAGCAACTGGGAATTCTGCTCAAAGAGAGTCTTGTTTTTGTAATACCTTGCAGATTTCTGCTGGAATCTTATTACATAAACGTGTTTATTCACAACATGGTAGCCACAGCACAGCTGCCATGGGGTCGTGCAGAATGACTTTGATCGAAAATGCCCGGGAATTCGCGAGTTAAAATTTTCTTTATTAAGTGGAGCATTCAGCTGCATTGGGAAATGACAAATCAATGCAAAATACATGGACAAAAGAAAAGACGCGAGACACGCAGGCCTCCTGTGTATGTGTCCTGGTCAATTCTGTTCCTGGTCAACTTCATTTCATGCTACACCCACAACTTCCCTAAATAAGCACCGATACCACAGCAGGGTACTTGAGACTGGCACAAAGCTGCATGAGTCGCACAGCAACCTCTTGCTTACGCAAGTGAGCAACACACTGTTTTCAATCTTCTGCGCACAAAATACAGCTGGCTGGTGGAGTTCCTCGTGACCAAAGGAAAGTTTAGGAACCCTTGCTCTAGACTACTGATACAAATATTAGGGGTGTGCGTATACTGAATAGCTAATTTCACATCCAATATCAAGGCGAATCAATAAAAGAAAGCCAGATATTGAATCCAAAATTTAACACAAACTCTAAGTATTTATGTTATTAATATTTGTGCTTCCAAATTTGGCACAGAAATCACAGTGCTACATGCACTCAGGAGGCCAATCACATTACTTAACAACAACCATGCCGGCTATCAGTACCTTAGGCACCTATGAATCAGGTTGTATTGTATGCTTTACTCTTACTAAAAGGGTTTGTGGCTTTAGAAATCAACTACGTACCTTAATTCTTCATGGATTTTTATAAAGATGGGCAGAGATAGTGGTAATGTTCCTGTGACGTTATCATAGAAATTTGATAGTAATATCTCAACAATTTAATCATTTACAAATTTTTTTTCTCCTTTTGTCCTCGTCACAACCCTGAATGACTTAGAAAATGTGATAGCAGACTCATTCAAAGCACTGTGCATTCCAAAATGAACGGTTGAGGGCATGACATTCTTAGATTTATTTTATTTACAACACGATTATTTATTTATGAGGTGAATGCACAAAAGGCATCTAGACTGTGAATAACTAGTTGAATCATTAATTAAGAAAAGGTTGCATTGGGAAAGCAAGAATGCCACGCACTGAACTGCACTTCAAGGAACATAGTAAAAAAAATGAATTGAAATAGACCAAGCAGTCACAAAGAAATCGGCGGAACAAGCTGAGTAGGAGGCAAGAAAAAAAGTTACGAGAAAATGGCTTTCAAAGTTGTAATGTAGACGTTCATTATCAAAAGGCACCAGGACTGTAGGCAGTGATGTCCTATCAAATGTGAGGCTTCTGGAGTGTTTTTCCTGTAGTCTGAAGGGCTTTTCTTGCCTTCTCTTTCGCCTAATGACATTCTTCTCTGCTGCTCTATGAACAGCACGTTGACTAGGTTGTAGACAAAATATTACACAATGTCCCACAAAAGCACAGCAGGTCCCACAATTGTATTTGCATAATGCCTTGCTGATGGCTGTCTCAAGTCAAGTAGGGAGGCTTACCCCTACTGACATAATGTCAGTCGCATTAAATGATGCACTTTCGTCTTCTTGTAGCAATGACCAGAAGGCTAAATGAAGGTTTCCATTAGCATATTGAATTTTGTTTTCTAGAGAATGACTGAGGAGCTAGCTGCACATTAGAAAGGCACTGGTACGCGGGCAGCAATGCAACTGAGACATGCATGCCTTGCAAGCCAGCACTTATGTTAAGGCTTACCCTGTGTTTTTGCCGCCTAATGTTTGCACCACCTAACATATTTTGAGAACACTGCATTGTACAAACGCTCTCCCCTTTGAACCTTGTGAGGACCTGCAGAGCATGCGGAATGCAATGGAAAGTTTGCTGAGTATTGTGAGTTGAGCAGTTCATTGCTCAACTCACAATGAGCTGAGTATTGTGAGTATTGTGAGTTGCTGAGCAGTTAAATGTGACATTCTTGGTTACTTCATCCCTCCCCCTCCCCTTCCTCTCACTGCACCTTTAATTTTTCTTGGCACCTTCTAATTAGACAATTTGGGCGTGAACGAATTGAAATAATCAAGCCAAGAAGTGAAGTCCCAACCTGCACTGTAGGTCAAGAAACCATGACCAAGAAAAATAAATTAATTAATTAATAAGAGTCCGACTTCGTTACTGTCTCAACACCACAAAGATGTTAATTGGATGTTTGCCACATGTCGAACCACCACCCAACCATCAGCACCTATCCAGATGTCAACGCAGCGTGGACACCCAATTCTTGAAGGGTCCCAAGAAAGGCTCTCACCCTGCCTTTTACCTGTCAGTCTGAGCAAAGGATGAAAAGGAGGGGAACAATGACGATGATTTAGGGAGTCCCAGTTGGACGTTTAACACAAGTCAAACCACCACCCATCCATCAGCACCTATCCAGAGGTTAACGCCGCGTGGACACCAACTCTTGACGGGTCATACAAAAGGCTCTCACCCCGCCCTTTACGTGTCAGTCTGAGCAAAAGATGAAAAGGAGGGGAACAACGTCGACAACCTGAGGGGCGCAGGTTGCTTTCTTGCCACATATTCCAAACCAGTCTCTTCGGAGGCGGAGTTACTCTGGGCTATTGCTAGCATGGGTGTGGTATCACAACGGAGTCGACGATGGTGATTTGCTGCTGGACGGTCTTCAAATTCCTTAGTCGACTCGTGTAGGGAAGACAACGGTATTAAAAGCAGAGACTTTCCGAGAGTGAGGACAGAGGGTTCTGATGTGAACATTTAACTTGCTCCTGCATGAAGTGGGCTTCCGTAACTGGAGCCGTGTAAATAAGCTAAATAAACCGTTTTTCCTTCATTTTCTACAACCTGACGTAGCAGTCGATGGGCTTGGCGGATTCCATGCCCTGAACGCCACCCTAGCCGCGACAGTGTGCAATGTGTTCGAATGGCGAACACCAGGAACCCATATGCAATATGCCTAGTCATGGATACGAGGTGTCTGCACACAATGTGCTCAATAGCTGAGTCTGAGGGAATTGTGTGCGAGATGCTTAGCCGTGGGTCTGCGGAGTCCATGTACAATGTTCTTAATCACCGAGTCTAATGCACCAATGCGCAAAATGCCTATCCGTGGATCCGAAGAGTAAGCACGCAGTGTGCTTGGTCCCGGCACTGATGCTCGAAAGACTTAGCCGCGGGTCCAAGCACTCATTGCCTGCGCGATGTGCTTGGGAGCAACTTGGAAGTGAAGTCCAAAGCGCCAATGCTCGAAAGGCCTATCTACACATCCGAGGATACTGTGCGCAAAGTGCTTGGTCGCGAAGTCCACGTCGTCAAGGCCCGGAATGCCTAACCGTGGATCTGAGACGTCCAATAACAGAGGGGTCGGCCACGCTTCTGCAATGTTCGCATCGTACCCATTTCAATGCTCGTCGAGATCACGGTGTTCGAGGTGCAAAAAGCTCATGGTCTGCTCTTTCCACCTTACGAGGTGCAACGAGCAGACGATGCCCCTACAAAGCGCGCACCAGACCAATGGTGAACTGCCCTGGAGTCGCATGGCAGGTGCGGCCAATCAGAGACTCTGGGACGATGTTTAATCCTTTGATTTTTGTGCGTTTGTTTCTGTAAGGAGGTGCTAGCTGAGGTGGCAAATTTGAAGATGGAGAAATGTGCTTTCCGACGAGACCAAGATGGCGGCGCTCGGTTACACCGATCCAGAGGTATTGTGGCTTGAAAAATGCTCTTCCGTGATTTCCATGAAATGTTTCACCACTATGATTGATGCAACAAAGCTTTTATAGCCCTTCTATGCTGTTTTCAGTGATGATAGTTTCGAATCAGATAGAAAAAAAAGGTCATAAAAACTGAAAATGTGACTTTCAAAAAAATCAATTTTTGGGGGGCCATTTTTTGCAATGTGAAAGCCACATCGCCCCTTAAAGCATGGCACTTCAATTTAATAGATCACTATGCAGGTTCCAAAACTAACACAGACTAAAGCTTCGAAGCTATGTTCACAGACTTCACGGGAATTCAGTTTTCTCGTGCAAATTTTGTGTCCCATAATTTTTTGGGGCAGACTGTACATCAGCTCTGTTCGCTGACCGACCACACAAATGCTACTACAGCTGAACTGCCTAAGGGGTACCAAAAGCACTGCTACTGACCCTTGTCAGCTAGCTAGCTTTATTGCAGTGTCTCTTGACCAAAATATGATGGTAACATAGCTAACTGACTGTGTGTGTGTGTGTGGTGCGTATACATGCAACTGTTTGGCATGTGGTAAGCACACACGTGGCTAACATTTAAAGATCCTTTTAGTGACGAGTGTAGCCACCATACTTCAATCATCCTGTTTCACGGGAAAGCCAACTTAACCTTGTCAGTGAGTGACATAATTGCCACAAAAGGCACACACACAAAAGGTAAAAGAAAACCTTTCAGTGTTTTTTTTTTTTTTTTTTCGGAGGTTATGCAACTCACAACGCCGGGTTTTTGTCTCAGATATTATAAAATGAACGCAACTTTATTTTTGGTCATGCAGTAATGAAGACTGACACGGATAATGGCAAATTCCCTCCTGGTGTGGTTCTCACATTCCCATCTCGCAAAAAGAATGTCAAAAGGAACATGGCGGGACAGAAACGTTGGAATGTACTGGCACATCAGTGAAACAGAAAGGGGTCAAGATTTCCGAAAAGCGTCTACTACCTTTACGGGTTCCTGAGCAATAGTACAGGGCCCATATTCACAAAAAAGTTGTTACACTCGAACTGTACGTAAGCACAGGTGCCAGACCAACATGATGTTGGACACGTCATCAGCGAAGGTGGGTGGCCGATAGCACGGAGCCCTTACCAACGAAATGCTTACGACCGAGAAGCTTTGGCCCCTGGTTACCAAGAGTGTGGTGAAAACGAAAGTAGTTGCCACATACTTACACTGTGGTGGTCGATAATTTTGGTCGCCATGTGAAGGTGTGTCGAGGGCCTTGACCCGGTGGGACAGGTAAAAGAGCCACAGGTCCCAATGGGGGTCATTGCACCCGTCATAGCGCAGAAGCAGGCGACCACCCACATTCTTCAGCACCTGTTATGCAACAGTCAGAGAATAGATAATAAATGAGCAAAATGGGTCATCTTTATTATTATTACCATCACCGCCATCACAAGCACTATTAGGCCTGCACTCCATTAGGCCCTCATGAGCTCTGTTGGGCACTACTAGAACACACAAATATCTCCTGGAAACCCATGAGGGTTCCTCAAGATTGGTTCCTTCGGGACTCCACACTACAGCCCACATGATGCCATTAACGCATTGCATTGGGCTTGTTGGTTTGCCATAACATAAAATGCAACACCAGCGCTGGTAGACTGGGACACGAGACACAAGGCGACACAAATACAGCACCGTGTTTGGCTCAACTTCGTCTCTTGACCCCATCCTCTAGCACTGCTACAGCATCTACGTAATGTCAACTTTTCTTTTCGACAGGCTGCCTTCATCTTGCAGGTTCTCGCAGATTTCTTTAATCTAGTGCCCGGCTGTGCCACCAGCATCCTACACTGTGAACTCACTAGCACTCTCATCTCATCCCATTCTGTGATATGTTTCTTTGCCCTGATACGGTAGACTTGAGTTAATTCGAGTCCAGTTACTTTGATTATTCTGTTAATTCGATACCTGCCAGAGATCCTGGCCAGCGCCCATGCATTTCTGTGGGCCCAAACTTTCATTATTTCGATTTTAAAATTGGAATTCACCAGATAATTCAAACTTCACCACTCAGCACACAGGCGCCTGACCTCTGTGATGACCCCAATAGTGACCCCTTTAGTGACAGCATCTTTCTCGGCGGAGCTTAGGGAACAGTGATAGCACTGAACACACATCAAACTCTCGTTTA
Organism: Dermacentor variabilis; assembly: GCF_050947875.1. Classification (NCBI taxonomy): domain Eukaryota; kingdom Metazoa; phylum Arthropoda; class Arachnida; order Ixodida; family Ixodidae; genus Dermacentor; species Dermacentor variabilis. The sequence continues at coordinate 75,118,679 of NC_134573.1, read as the reverse complement.
AAATGCCTATTTTCGGCCTGCCCTAGGAAGATTTTCAAACAATAACCATAGTTAACAATGTCTGATTACAGTATTTATCAGATGTTAAACATTCTTTAAAGACAATTAGCTCGAAAATTGCCTGTGCAGTGCAATCACACACAATACCAAGACCTCCTTATCGGCATTTATATGCTTTACCCATAACACTTATGTGTTGCGGCAAAGCTGACCTTAGAAAACCAGCTACCATTGTGCGACACATATTAAACTTTTGCCAATTTTTCTTGCTAAAAACCAAATGCACATTAGATTTCTACTTTGTTTAGGAGCTTTAATGCCATTTCTATGCTAGTTTTTTACTTTGTACACATAGAAAGTGGGCGCACATTTGGTTAAGGGGTGCGTTAGAATCGAGGAAAATACTGCCAAATAAATCAACGATGTATTTTGACATTTTTTCTGCATCCTGTTTAATTTGACCCACTAAATAACTATTTCAATTTCTTCTGTCCCATCAGGGTCAAATTAACAGAAGTCGACTGTATTGACTACATCACTACGAAAGCACCAGTTATCTGTTCTATACAACCAAGCCCTACAAAGGACTACTTGCATTTAAAAAGCATGCAACAGATCTTGTCTGCTGCCCGTTGCTAAGCTGATGTTGCACATTTCAGACAAATGTTTCAGCGTGACCTCCTCAGCTTATGCTAAAGCAAGCTAAAGATGGTTAACCTAATACTTCAGCAAATTTAGCCTTTCTTTTTGGTAGAGAAAGGGGGGGGGAGCGGGGAGGCAACAACATTAGATTGAAAAAGCTTCTTCCTATCAGGGAGCATGAAAAGGCATGTAGTCGACAGAAAGCAAAACACTTACGGAAGCAGCCCAGCCATTCAGCGGGTTTTCTTCCTCGAGCACAAGCAGCTTCATGCCTGGCTGGATCTGGTCAATGGGCGCTGAGCCTTTCTGCGAGAGCATTGTGCAGGAAACAAATTAATTCGGGAAGCCTCCTGTTTCGTGACATTCTCTTCTCGCTGAGGGGAACACGAAAGAAGTGCACAAATGCCAACAAAAAGGAGGGTTGGGTTCAGTGCCGACATTTACAGCACCGAAAGCCAAACGATGGTGTGATGCACTCCTATTGGAGCAGATCATGAAAGATTTTAACCCTGTAATGCCGAGACTAAGGCTGGCACATAATGTAGCGGTTCCTTTTGTCTGGTTCCATCTCTTTTCTAGCATTCACTACTCGCGATCGGCCAACCATGGTGATAACGCAGGAGCGGCGCCGCTCGGACTGCTGACAAAGAGTGAAAAAGATTAGAATAGAATCACTGCATTATCCCAGCCTGGGACGACAAAATGCACAAAACACAGAAGGAAGATAGTAATCGTAGTATAAGATGTATTATGGTCTTAATACAACAGGAATTACAAGGTCACACAATGACTGAGTGTTTTATTCCACCACGAATAAGCAATGAAACCAGAATACTGCATGAACGAGTGAGTTATCAAGGGAATCATGTCAGTAGGGGGCAAAGTAAGATGTCGGCAAAACACAGCAGGGAAACCCAACGCTGCCTCATGGCGCCATTCTTAACATTCGTAACAGCAGTTCCTTGTGCTGCTGACCGGAATTAAAAATGCTGGCATTAGCCAAGATGTGATGGCATTAACGGTGTGACAGGATCTGACAAGTACTTAACTAGTACTACCTGATGACAAGCACTTGACAGCGAGATAGCACAAAGCCTACCACACAAACACTTTGTGTGCAAAGAGAGGGCACGAGGAAAAAAAAAATCTTGCCAAGTCACCATTTTCTAGTAAAAAGTGTTCATCAATAATTTAGGACTTTCTGCACTGATCTCGCGCAATCGCTTTAGACTATTGCATTTCATGTCCTTTCTGTTTATCTCGTACTGCGCCTACTTGTTTTCCCAGAGGCCACATTTTCTGATAAGCCATTTCATTTTCCATTCTTTTCACCTTTTATCGTTGCCTTTGACATGGCCTGAATGCCAATGCACTTACGTTACCTCTTGGATAAAGCACTCGGTCAGACGTCCAATATAGAATGAAGAATGCAAAAATGAAATGTCACAAAGTACAAGCTCTGCACAATTTATTAACTTTTTTCATAAAAGCATAGAGATAGCCAGAGAATGTATAAAGCAGTATGTCGGAACGAAACAGAAACAAAAGTGACATTTTTGATCGGAGCGAGAATGTAACTGAAACACTATTATTTTGTTTCAGAATGAAACCGAAATATTTTCTGTCAGTTTTCGGTTCAACGAGAAAGTCGGCAATCTGAAACAACCTACTTCAGGCAAAGTCAGCGTTAGCGCATATCTCAGGCAGGGAAAGTGCGAGCGATAGCAGGGTCCAGAGCTCCACTAATCTAAGCCTGTCGCTCGGTCCACTAGCAGATCGGCATCGTAGTAAAACCTAGGGCTTGTGCATACGATGGGTACGTGCTTCTATGGGTACAACGCTTTGTTATTCAAGTTCCATTGTTCATTTAAGTTCGTTTTATCGAAACAGCATTCTCGCATTTTGGCGAGTATACTCGATGACATGCTGCTTCTGAAATCTTCTGACTCAAGGTATTGAGCATGATCTCGGAATGCCTAATTCAATTATTGGGAACAATAAATACTACTTTTTTACTGTTACTCTGCTTCCAAAATTTTTGCATGCGAACGAAGACCGTTATGAACCGTTATGAATCATATTTTTTTCATTCCGGAGCAGAAGTGGAACAGAAAGTTTTTCAGTGGAACAAAACTAAAACCAGAGCGAAAAGCATTTCGTTCAGACACCCTGGTATGGAGGTTGCAAAAGCAAACTTTTATCTTCATGCTATGCTCACAAGAAAATGCCATTAAGACAATAGAGGCTGGCGCTGGTAAGAAATAACACCCATTTGTTTATTATATGTGCATTCTTTCTCCACCATTTCTCTTCTCTTTTTTCCAATGCTTCAACCCAAATATTTGACTCTTTCAGCTTCTAAATCCTTGAACCAATCATTATTTGCAATCCTGGTGCTTCCACGCAGCAAGAGATAACTTACCATCTCAAGGACATAGGCTGGCACAGTGACAGCACTCTTCAATTCATCCGCAAGCAGCTTCTCCCAGTCCAAGTGCTTCTCCAATATGGCTGCCGGAAATGGAGAGATGATCAGAGAAACTTTTACAAAAACTGTTACACACACGCTAGCACAAAAAAACATCTGCAGGCTACAGAATCTGCCAGATTCTCGAGACTAATAAAATAATGCAATGCTATGTTTGTCAGTATTCGTACTGGTGAGAAAGAAACATCTTACGTTTACTTAGCTAATTTGTTATTTCTGTATTCATTATACTAATGGGGTTTGACTGTAATCACTTTGAGGCAGCTTAAATGTAAAAAATAAATGACACATGTGTGAGCATAGCATCCATGATGCTAAAAAGAAAAGGAGTAGCAATTTCTGGGTGTATACAGTTAGAAAGAAAACAGCAACAGTCGTCATCAAGTAACTGCAACATGTGCATGATTATTGTAGCATTTACTTTTTTATTTTCGTATGTCTGATATTATAGCACGAGTGAGAATAATAGAGGGAACTGAGGGACTCAATTTCCGCTAGTGACAATAATATGAAATGACAAACATTGAAGACATAGGGAAAGTTTTATCTATGATATTCATTTCGTGCACTTACGAAAATGAAAGCACTTTGAAACTGAACACCTGTGTTTATGTTATTTTCTCATCCTGTCCTTCACCCGTTTGCTCTGTTGAACATGCGCCGTAATCACCAAAGGTGCCTTTGTCCAAAAACTACAATCCTGGTCAGATTAGGATATGGAAGTCCACACAATGCCCCTTGTGGTTAAAAGGTGTGTTAGGAATGCCATGATGTGGTGAGGCTAACAAAGAAAAACTAGTTTGCATTTATGATCACTGTAAAGGAGTGTGCCTGGCAGCCCCCAAACATTGGTCACAATGCCTGGCCAGATATCAAAGCAGAGTTTCACAAGTGGTATCATTGAATCATTTCTTGCCACAACACTGCGGAGTGGCCAAGATGGCTCAGGCTCCTACTTGGAAAAGACAGCTACAGTAAAACCTCGTTAAACCGTACCTGCTTAAACAATAGTTTCGCTTTCAAAGTAGTAAATTCAAATCCCCGACTCAGCCGCCACTGAACATAATGTGTTTTGTATCCACATAAACCGTACCAGTTTACTGCGTACGTATCAGTTAACACGTAGTGTTTCCACTTTTCGTCACGCAAACATGTCGGTGCATCGTCTCTATCGGGTGGCCTGGCAGAACAACAAGCCTCAGAGATCAGCACAACGGCCTCCAAGTGCCCTGTGCATTTGCGCGTGAAGCCACATGAACATCAACATTATTTCGGCACCGTGCCGGAGAGCGTTGTGGCGTCCTGCAAGCGAGAACTCGTGTCATGCCGAAACTCAAATAAAAAAGAAGCCAGATGCTCAGCATAGAAGAAAAATTAGACATCGTTCGTGCTATCGAATGTGACATGAAAAGTCGGCGCTGACACACGACATGGGTCTACTGTTGACTACGGTGTGTGGTATTTGGAATGCGAAGAAGTTGCTCGGCAGCGCTGCTGCAACCACGAAGAGATGTCGGCTACGAGGTTCGACTTTTCACCATCGTTGCCTCTGTTGTTGCCAAAGTATTGCATAGTGACAGTGATAAGGACGACACGGAAAGCAACAGCACGGGTGATTCAGGCCCAATAATGGCAGAAGCTGTGCGTTATATCAGCCTCATGAATGCAAATGTCGCGACGAGAACAGCACCCCGCAATGAAAAGGTGCTCCAGACTTCTGAAATGCTACCGTGCCTGTGCACGGAGAATATGCAACGCCAACGAGGAATTTGCCATGAGAGTGTTTGCCGAGAAGAGGGGACTGGTTGAAAGGCTGGCTCACAGCTTCAGCAAGTTTGAGGCCGCTGTAGTCGCTGCTAGGCCGCCGCGGCATCAAACGAAAATAACATGTTTGTCGCACGAAGCAAATAAATACTGCATGTTTTTTTCCTTTCATCACACTCTCTCTGAGTTCCGTCTTTGACAGGTATGTGGGCAATCTCATGCTATTTCGGTTAAGCAGTACTACCATTTAGTATGTACTATTTCCGAGCTCCGGCCAACTACAGTTTAACGAGGTTTCACTGTACAGACAACAAAGCAATCAAAAGAGATAATGCACAGTATGGTACCCTACTAAAGAAAAACACCAAGCTAGTAATTCTGAACTGATTACAGCTCAGTTTTGACAGGAAAGCCTCAGCAATAAATCTTTCTTGATATAGATCAGCCTAGCATGTCCCATATGAAGCATGTTTTTCTACGAGGTTGATGATACATCCTTGTTATGAATGCAAATTAGGTGTTCCCTGGTAGAGTGTACCATAGTGTAAGTGTGTTTTCAATAGATTGTTGCTAGCGATTTCATCCTTTCTTTCTGGCCCCTATTTCCGGAGCTTTCCAAAGCTTGAGAATTTTAAAGGGAGGATTTTACCATCAAATGCAGCACTCAAAAAGCCATGCACGTTCCTTACCCGGAGGTGGCTTGAGAGGCTTGTGGTTGCGGGCGCACCAACCAAGTGGGTGCACCTCGTTCGTGCCCACATCGCACCAGAAGTCGGCTGACCGGTCCGCCCCGTAACCCAAGTAGCGCAGGGACAGCAGCGGACCGCACGTGGTCACCACCGAGGCCAGCCAGTAGACTCCGCCACCATTTTCGCCGTTGCCGCTGCCACCATCGGCAGAGCTCAGTGGCACTTCCAGCTTCATACCTGGGCGCAGGCCACTCTCCAGACTGTGCTCCACCTGCCACCAGGGCGCACAACCGGAATGTAATGCCACACATAGAGGTTTTAACATCGACACGGTGCAAGTGGCCGAAGTGGATGTGTAGAAATGAAATGCAGAAGGACAGAAAGCCGAGTAAGTTCATAAGAATTCACAGTTTGAATCCATAGGGATATAAAATGTGCACATAAGTTTCCACTAAGCATTTATGTTGTCCTTTTCATTTCTCTTGTGCCGTTGCTTCATGCACTTAACCTTTCAAACAATGCACAGGGGTGGATGTGGGTAATAGCAAGGAAAATTCTGAACAACTACATCTGAGAAACAAGTGCAGTCCCGCACACTGCACTAAAGGTCCAAAAATAAAAATACTTATGTGGTTGACGCCATGTACTGAGAAGAAACTAGAGCTAAATCTGCAAGAAAGTAACGAAGGTTGACACTCCCTACAAGAGAAAATGTGACTGGCCTGTCAAATATCAGGGAAGGTTTGAACACTGATAAACAGAGCAACAACTGGGTGACCAACAAGGCAAAATGTAGGAAACCAGAACAATGCTAAAACAAAAAAAATGGGTGACAGTTGCGTGAAGAATAGTCCTAACTGCACCTCTCAGTAGGCACTTTCCAATTATTCCCACACAATGATTTTGCATTGTCAATGACGGTTGCTGCCAATACAGCTGCACATTCTTTCGCAATTCCCAGCATTAAATGCTGTAATCTGCAAGCCAAAGCGGTACAGGTGAGAGCACAAGTGATTGCTGTGTGAAAGCCTTGCAATATTTCTTGTGTTCTCTGTTTCCCTTGCACTGTGCCCCACTCGTCACAATACTACCGAACTAGAGGTCAAACACATAACGACATCATTTTAGACGAGAACATAAACTGAAGAGCAGACAAGCACTGTCCTTGTCTGCTGTTCAGTTTATCTTGTTAAACAGTGCAAAATCAGACAAAGAACTCAAAAAAGAAAGGGAGACATAGACAAGTGCTGGCTACGTCTCCCTTTCCTTTCTGCGTCACTTACCTGGTTTCACGATGCTTAACAAGACCAACTAGCTCAGTCGCGAACCCTAGTTCAGTTTATGTCTTCCTCCAAAGTTGTGCTTTTACAATTTGAACCGTGCAGAACCAACTAGTGCAATTTTCCAGATAACCCACAAGAGGACACTGCAATCGTCACCGGAATTCAGCATCCAGGGTGAGCAGCACATGAATACTTACGTGGGCAAAGGCTGTGGCCGGCACAGCCTCGCTCTGTGTGCTCTCCAAGTAGTCATCCCAGTGGAACTCTGCCTCCCCGTCATCCTCTGCACATCAATGGCCCCAGAACTTGGTTACAAACACTGACGGAACCAGACTGCTATGCTGCATTGTTATGCTGCGTTGTTGGCCCCCGAACAGGAGGCCACATAGAAGGAGCTAAGAATGCTCACCGCAAAAGTAGCTTTAGCTAGCAAGCAAGAAACCAACACAAAAAATGCTGCCATCCCCTTGTGCTGGAACGAGAACGCTACATATTACGTGCAGAATGCGAGTTCTCCTCCCAACGATGGCAAGCTTTGTTTTTCCTTCTTTTTTTTTTCGTCCACTTTCATTTCCCTTTACGTTATCACCTCTACATTGCAATTAAAAATAAACGAAAAACAAATTATTTTCCCTATGCATTCTTGGGCTCCATACGGTTGTGACTAACAAGAGTTGGGTTGGTGCCCCTTCTTCTCATTCTTCCCAGGCTTATAAAATCACTGTCATGCGACAGCTTGCATGTTTGAGAGGCTTTACTGTAGCATGGCACAGGCAGCACTGCAAATCTCCAATGTTGCTTATCACACCAGTCCATGAATAACACCATCTACCTAACCCCTTGTTCTTCCTCTTCACCTGAAATAGAATGGCCGCTACACCCATTCTCATATCCATACTGCCCTCTTTTTTGCCTTTGAGTGCTATGCCTACAACCTTTCAGTCCATTTCTCGTCTCATAGTCTGGTAACAGTAAAAAGGAAGAGAAAGGGCTCAGATTTACTCTTGTTGAACTGCTGCATAGCTCTGCACCGTTGTGAACCAATAAGTGAGCGAGTCCTGATCGAGCAATGTGAGAACAGGCTTTTACCAGTGGTCCCCGTGAGACTCTGCCTCTTGTGGGGGCTGCCCTCTTTCTTGGGCGAGCTTGGTACCTTGCCGCTCATGGCCGCTGATGCTGCTGGCCCTCCTGCTGCAGATGGCAAGGAAACGTTCTAATCATGCAAGGAGTAAAAGTGGTCGGCAAATGGTCAATCACTACACAGGGGCCAATTGTGACCAAGGTGGTTCAGTGTATGTTCAACAGCGGGGAAACACAAAAAAAAGCTTCAGGCTGCAGCCCAGCCCAGTGTCCACCACTTTAGATCTCCCGTTTCCTGTAAGCACTTTGTTCGCATTGGTTCAATGCACAATACGACAAACAGAATGCAAATCTGCAAGCGCAAAGAAAATTAAAACAAGCAATAATGACCAGTTCAAAATCACTTTGAAAGCCTCTTACCCTCCCCCCCTTCTCAAAAGAACAACAGTCCTGGATGTGTGAAGTAAGGAACAAAGCCAGAATCGAGCATGCAAGACTCGTCTTTCAGTTTTTGACATTGTCATTATGTTTCGCTCATTCATTCATTCTACTCTCATGTGCCGAACAGAAACAGAACAGCTTTACAGACAAAATTGAAGCACAGGAAGATATATACAAATCGAGGATGAAAAAATAAATGTAGTCAAGGTACAGGTACCATCACACTTAACAAACACGCATCTCAAGCGCCTTTCTGCTTCCCTTGCGGAGGGGGCTAGAGATTTCTGGTTGGGTTGCCTAGGATGTGCTAGCTTAGTGAACTTTCTTTCAGAGGCATTCGTTTGCTCCTTACAGCATGTTGAAGTTAAGCCACCATAGGTGTGCCTTACATTCTAGTAAAGTCTGATGGCAGCTATACATATGACATAGTTCAGAACAGCACGATGAGAAACCAATTGAAGCATTGTGTTTGGCTCTATATACAGACTAAAGTTGGAACAAAGCACTGAATGTTCCCACTGTCTCCTCCATGCCCCTTCAGTGTGCATAACAACTAGTCATACAACCTCCTTAATGCAAATGCCTACGTACTATTCGTACGTAGGCATTACGTACTATTCGTACGTAGGCATTACGTACTACGTACAATTCAGCCAATGCAGTACATAGATGAAAAAAAAAAAGAAACTATTTCCTCACTGCTGCTGGGATTCTGCAAATGGTTGCATCATTTTAGTCCTCCCTTTTCCCATTTACCATACATATGGCAAGATAGGCTCAATTTGATATTGATGTGGGTTTTAACTCTTAAAGTTACATTTAGGCTTTATGAAGCAAAAATGGTGGTGCTAGTGAAACATTATCACATAGCTGACATCATAGAAGAGGGCACCAAATTCTTTTTGGCCCCCTGTAGTTCCTCTAGGGGCACCAAAATCTAAGTGCATCAGGTAAAGCTGCCAACTTTCTTGAAACAAAAGAACAGCCCCCTCTTTCAAGGAAGCAGTGGTCTAATGCTAGCGGTGCTAGATTTTTAAGTGAGAACACCACACATACAAAAAAAAAAATGCAAAGCTGTTACAAATATTACAGTTAAAGAGGCAACAGAACCACTGAAAATATTGCTACATAAAGGCAATATAGTGTCAAGCTGGGTTAGTCAGTACTTTGACGTAACAGCAAGCAGTGCAACAAGATCTGGTGCCTGTGATACCAAAGTTTTTTGTCATCCTGTTATTGCTTTGTTTGCTCTTACGCCGTTATATAAAGGACTACATGCCGCAAACAAGGCAAATGACTCGGAGAAGAAAAATGCAGCTTTCTTATCACAGTTAATGCAGAAGTTAAAGCCACTGCACTTCATCTTCTAATTAACTTTATCTACGCAGCCACTATTCTCACTATTTCCATGTACAAGTAAGCCTGGAAAACTGGTCATAAACGCTGGGAAAGGATTGTGAACCAACAGCCAACAGCACCTCCAAAAAGGGCAGCTGTACCGGTCCCAAACCAGACAGAAGTCAACCGCAGCATGTGGATTTTTCTTTTTGCATTTGAGCCCCATTACAATGTAATCGCAGCTGCCAAGAATCAACTACACCTACAGCAACTGTGTTAATATTACCAGCAACGAGCACCCCTTGCCAAGGATTTGTGTACCTGATTAAAGCAATGGACTATTTAGAGCCATTAACGTACATATAATCGCAGGTCTGAAATACTGCTAGACCACTCCGAGAAATTGTGCATATATCAACAGGTTATAGCCACAATTTTGCTTAATTTTACTGATCAGTTACCACAGAGGCAGAAACGTGGGACACCCAGTGTGAAAATGTGTGTTACTTTGACTCACTCGCAATAGAGAGGAAGATATTAAAGCTGCAAACAGTTAACTTAGTTTATATTTTCCATCCTTTCTTTAAGGAATGCACCATGTATGCTACGCAGTTGAGTCATTTTTTCGACGCCAGTTGATCTGATGTTTATTTCCTTCGTGTTAAGAAGTTTGAAAAAGCACTCATGCTTCCTAAGCACTTCTTAAGGATGATGTGTGCTTTTCAACTGCTATACTATCACGTGACTTCAGTTCATTTAAATGCCTGCTTTTCAAGCACTATACTATGTGACTTAATTAAGTTAATTTGAATTTAATTTGCACATTCTGAGGGGAAAGTAATGGGAGTCGAGAGCATTCAGCCTTGTTCTGAGTTTTGACTGCTTGTATTACTCAGTGTGAATGAGTTACTCTTTATTCACTCAATTTTTTTTTTTTCATTATTCATGCACCACTGATATGGCACAACACCCAAGCATAGCCAAAATTAACCAACACAATTTAGACTGAAACACAAGCCCAGGAAACAGCATATGTGGTGACTTCTTCAAAAAAAAAAAAGAAATGACTAAGGAAATGTAACAAGCCTAACAATAGTACATAGAGCTCGCATTAACCTGGCCTACATTTCTTTCACATGTTAGCACTTATTTTATTAACGTGCACTTACTGCTAACTTTGTAAGAATTAGTGTCCACTTCCATGAACAACAGCTGTCATAATTTTGAATATCGAAACAGAAACGATAGCCTGATATATTCTGGCGCAAAACAAAGCTAGATGCAGGTGACACTACATTCCAAGTTTGATGTAATAGTTCTGCGAAAACCCGCAAGGTGGAAGGAAGTAATTAATAAAGGGGAAAAAATTAGACATCCACCCATTCGAGTCCCGGACAAGGACAAATTTTTCTTCAACTGCGAAGCTTTTCTTTCGAAAAACCTGTATGGTTTTCCTTTGTAGCAGTTTCTACGATTGTGTGGATGTCTAATTTTTCCCTTTATTAACTAAATTCCAAGTGTTTAATCATTTTGTTGCCACCAGTTTCCAAGAAGACCAATACTTTGTGCGAGACATACCGCTACATGCATCCACTCGACGACGAAAAATAAATATGTGGAGCACTTCATATGTCATGAGTTGATGCAGCAATCCAGGATGAAAAATGAACTCGCGGAACCCCCAGATGATGTCAAACCTGAATATATGTGTTCAGGCAAACAAAAGACAGTTTTATCTGAGCAGACAGAACAAATGGATTGTTTGTCCACACACATCTAGGTGCTGTAAAGCATGCGCCCAGGGCCATCTGATTAATACAGTTTTCCAGGTTCATAGGGGACCACTTGACAATAAGGACTTACTTTAAGAGGTATTGTTTAAATAGGGTTTTGTTCAGTCTGAGCAGGTTAATTCCGAATTCAATGAACTGATAGTTGATTAATACAGCACACACTCTGAACTGAAAATTCAGTGATGCCCAAGGGGTAATTACCATCATGTACAATAAATCGAAAGTTTTATAAGTGTGACTAAGTGAAAGGGAACATATCTTCATCAAGAATAAATAGTGTAAATGCGTACCTTGTAGAAGCTACGATTATCACTATGTGTTAAAATGTCAAGTGAAATAAAGAACGTAATGACTGTGCCATTTCTCTGTTAGAGGAGAATTGTTTGTGGCAAATTATTAAAGTGAACTGTTCTATCTAACCCAGGGAAAAATTTCGCCAAGAAATCGGAGTCAATAATTAGCGGGGTCATATTCGAATCCCGAAACAAGACAAAGAAGAAGAAGAAGAAGAAGAAGAAGATCCACAGCAGGTCTTCCACAATCGTACGTAATTATGTAGCTTAATTTTCATTACGTGCGCCACATGTTTCTTCACGCACGATAGCAACAACGTCTGACGCGATCCGTGGAGCGCGCTTATCAGTAATCGATTACGGGCGGCCCTCATTAAAACAATGCGTCTGTGTGAAACAGAGTCGACAAAATTGCGTTTTGTTTTCACAGTGCTGACAGATCGAGGCATAGAAATAAAATAAGAAAAGAAAAAGAAAGAAGAAGAAACGGAATTGACGCACCTCCAACGGAAAAATAAAGGCACGTGTGCAAGAACATCCACAGACGGAACTGTCTGACAGCGCAGCTTTCGCTACACTGCGGCAATCATTTCAAGCAAAACCGAGCGGTGAACGCATAAGCACGCTACATAAACAATAAATTCCGAGACTGCCTGCCGGCAACATACGCGATAAATCCATTAAAAACAGCTGGCCGAGCGAAAGAATCTGATCGCCGAATATATAATCGCCACGCGAACGCCTATAGCGCTAGGTGATGATCCGATTATTCCAACATTTACTCGCAGCATATCTGGTCCTCGGCTAGCGCCCGTTATTCATTCGCTCAACGCTTCGCGTTTTTCACCGCTTTCCTTCGTAATTATCGGAGCGTGAAGCCGACATGCGCGGACGAGAAACGCGAGCGAAATGCTAAGTAACAAGAAGAAAAAGAAAGATAAAAAAGTATTGAAGTGCACTGTGCTTGTAAATTTAAGACGACATGGAAATAAATATCTACCGCAAATTCCAATCACGCGCATTCGCTTCGGTTTTATATGATCCACACAGACACGATCGAACAAGAGGGTGATAACGTAATACCGATTACCAACTTTCAAACGCCTCTGCACACTGCCGCTGAATATGGAACATAGAACGTTGATGGAACCGGCGTAGCAGCTGACGACGCTGAGTGATTGCGTCCAATAAAGTACGGTACACTAGGACAGCTCTGTATAGTATTCAAATGCGGCCAATGGATTGCCGATCGCGAAGAACGAGCAGATAAAGGAGACAAACTATTTACCGAGCGTTTTCCGGGCCGAAATTTGCCGAAATTGCAGGCGCGCAGGTTCAGTTGTCCGTCTCTTCGCATGCACAGAAACAGCGAGAACAGCGCAGCAGCGCCAGCGTTGCGCTTTTAGTTTTTTGTTTTTTTTTCCTTCAACTCATAATCGAAACCGAAACTGCTTTAAACCAACAGAAAGGCTTTGCTCAAAAACGTAATACCGGTAAATTTGAATGAGAAACGAAGTCTCGCTGTAATAAAAAGGCTCACGTAACATATAGTTATTGCGATGGAAGACTGCGCAATGAAACCCCATTTTGCAAATTTCATACCTGCTTCCGATTTTCGGTCTTGCAGAGAGATAGAGAGCTTATTCACAGAAAGGCACAGAGGCCATGCCTGAGAGTTGACCTAATTTACGTGCTGCTATCACTCACTGTTCTCGAAGGTGAAGGGGCATTAACCATTAAGGGAAAATGAAGGAAGCGATAAATCATGTAGTACAAAGTGCTGCACAGTCTGATGTATATTGGTGTCGCGAAGAGAAGGAAGAGATTTAAATTTCTAAAGGCTTAAATTAATGTTGTCACGAGAGTGAAAACTGTGAAAAATAGACAAACAGCTCGACCAACTGTTCCGTGTACAATTAGCTAAATAAAGAAGATCCATGGCGCGAAATGCGCCTCGATTCGTGATCCATATGATGTGCCACGTACAGCGCCCAGCGCGTTTAGCCTAACCGAACATAACGACCATGTCAACGCATACGGCATCGCCTGAAAACTCTGTTGGTTGGCAGCCACTGTAAAACAAAGGAGAGGCCGCGGTCATGGTATCACACGGGATGCCAGCTCACGTGCGTCAGTATAATAATACCTCCATTGTTCGCGCCACGCGCGTGCCCGAGGTGAGACCTTCCCGAGCGAATGCTGGTTTTCCTCGGTCAGAAGAACCTCACTCACCCCGTGCCTTTGCCCAACAACATGTTTATGTCGCTACATTCAATTTTCCTGACTGTAATATGTGTATGGTTACATTGCAAAAGGGGTGCACCCCTTTGCAGTGCAACCATGCAAGAACACGTTTTCGTGTCAGTGTACATGTGTGTTTGTCTACACACAACAGACACGCATATATATATATATATATATATATATATATATATATATATATATATATATATGTGTGTGTGTGTGTGTGTGTGTGTGTGTGTGTGTGTGTGTGTGTGTGTGTGTGTGTGTGTGTGTGTGTACAACCTTTGCAGCGCAACCATACACATATATTGCAGTCACGACAATTAACTGTAATATATGATAATAACAATAATAATGATAATAATAAGTTTTATTTGCACAAAGACATGAAACCCCAGGTCACGTGCAAGCCTAGACAGAAAGGATAGACTCTTACGCTCGTGCGCCTGCTATATATATATATATATATATATATATATATATATATATATATATATATATATATATATATATATATATAGAGAGAGAGAGAGAGAGAGAGAGAGAGAGAGAAATTCTTTAGGTTACTCTTGAAACGTAGAGAAATCGGACTTGAATGATGTATGCTACAAGGTAAACAGTTCGACCTGTGGCGGATAGTGAAGGCGGCAGACAGCGTACATGGCCGTTCGGAAGCGAAAAAGGAAAAAGCATACAAGAGATAATTAAGTCAGACCATGGTGGCAGTGATTGACTCTTTCTAGGCACTTTGACAGCTTTACAGCAGCCTTATCGATGACGATGCAGGGCAAGAGGAAGGCGGATGCTTGTAGGGCAAGGAGGACAGTTGGAGAGGAAAGTCGGAGAAGAGGTAGAGGGGCGCGGCAGCGGTATAATTAGGTTCCCGTTGTAACGAGACAGTCGAAGGAGAAAGCGGTCGCAGCGCAAGTGCGCGTGTCCCCGTCTTAGCGGCAGAGAGGACAAGTTGAAAAGGTGGGGTGCACAACAGAGAAGGAGCCAGGAGGGAAGAAAGAGCGCGTATTGATCGTGAACATATGCGTGCCATTTCATCACTTGACAGACTACGTGCATAAAAGCAATTTGTGTCCTATCAGATGTATATATCGTTGCCCATACAGAGGATGTTCAGTTTCTCTAAGAGAGATATAAATTTATTGACAGGCAAGACATAGAGGTCGACCCGAGCTCGAGTTGGTGCGCTCTGTAGCCTGCTATATACTGCGCACTGGTGAGTGAAATTTCATACTGCGACGGACGATGATGAGGAGAGAAGTGTCGAATGCTTGCGTACATCAGACGGTAACCCTGCTGGAGCCGGTCGTCTAGTTTCGTGTCTTGCAGGAACTTAGCGCTTTAGTTGCCTTCAGTTAATTGTCTGATGACTATATTGACATATACGAGTGGCGGATGCACCGCAAGCCAGTACCTGTATATGCTGGCCGCATTGTGCCGTACTATAAACCACTGATTTGTTAGTGATGTTAGTGCTCGTGATACGGCGGCGCACACAGGCACGACCTAGTTGCACTCACGCAAACCACACTGTTGCTTAATTAGAGGCGCTGAATGTGTATTACCGTAAAGAAACGGAATACAGGTCAATCTTATTTTTTTAAAAAACCGCGGCAAAAGTCGGCCCCCGTCTGATATACCGGTCACTTCTTTTACCGGTTTATACCGTCTCTTTTATTTTTAATAAAGTTTGGACGGTCGACCTGTATTCCTTTTTTTCTTTTTTTTTCGTTTTTTTTCCGGAACACGCAGTCTGAATCTGAATCATTTATAACTAGCTGTTGGGCAAATGTTCCGCAAAGATATATTCGTATAACTCCTGTTTGGCTTCGCTGTTAAACAGCATGACCGAAGCCACGCTCTTCAAAGGAGTAGTAGGTTAATACCCGTTTCCCTCCGGGGTCGTCGAGATTGCTGTTTGTTGATGTATGGATGGGGATCAATGGCGCATGCAAGCCGCAGCGCTAGCCTGCGTCTCTCCATCGGCGACCCCTATTCTAAGGCCGTTTGTGGCCTTATACCTGCACATGTACATGTACATGCAGCTTCGCTGTAAACTGGCTGTACATTTGCGGAGTATACAGCGCGTGTCAAAGAAAAAAAAGTTGTTTTCTAAATTGTGATTACCAGCATGTTTCTGGTTGCCGAATTGGGGCGGCATTTAGAACAATCTGAACACCACGAAGCTCGTGCCCTCTTGTTCGCAGACTCCAAGAAAGCGACATGGTTTGGAGCTCAATATCGCACGCATTCTATAATATATACGTTCTCTCTCGCCTCCTGCCCGAGAGAAATGAAAATAAATAAAACGAGGGATGAGCGTATTACCCGATAAAACGTATAATCAGCCTGGCAAAGAAATGCTTTATTTAGCAAGGAAGAAAGCAAACGAGAATACTTAAAGGAGCCTGCGGACACAAGGCATGTCTTATGGCGTTTTTCACTGGTCGATTCGGAGCAGTATTTCTTGCTCCGCGGCAACGAATCCGAATTTCACTGGTCGATCTGGAGCGGGTTCGCGCGTTCCACTGGTCGTTTCGGATCAACTCGCTCCGCGCCGGATCGCTCTCACTTGCTCCGCCGCCGAGGCGCGGATTCGGGCGGAAATAGCTCGCGTCACTTCCGTCTTCAAGCGAAATCGATAGCCGCTTGGTACGCACAACATTGTGTTGCTTCGCAAAATGGCTGCGTTCGGTGCTGCTGTAGCGCTCGCGAGCGATGAGAGCCCGGACGACAGCGATTACGAAGTGACGCAGGTGCTGTACGAAGACTTCTGTGCACGTTGTCCATGCACAATCCTAGCGGGCGCGACATGGAAATGACGGACTATGCGACTGCCACGGTCAAATTACACACGGGGAACGGCGAGTTTGGTTGCCGTGGAAACGTACAGAACGGAAGTAGGGCATGGTTTTCGGAACCGGTTCGTGCGACGTGTACGCAGACTTCCTGTGTGATCCGCCGCGGAGCGTTCTTGCGCTCCACTGGCCGATTCGGATTTGTGAAACCCGAGCGCTCGCTCGAGGATTTCGGCGGCCGCTCCAGATCGACCAGCGAAAAACGCCATTAGCCTCTACACGTACCGCTGATACACGTTCGGACGTTTCCCGCGAAGTAAGGGTTTATCTTCAGGGATGCCGAAGCCCTGCCCTTAGTGGCGCTGCTCCAGCGTTAATATAAGCAGTACTGAACGTGCACCTACAGTGCGATCGCGTTGACATCCTGCACAAGGTCCACTCCCATTTGGGTGCTTAAAGAGGGATCTTCTTTCTTTTTTTTTTTTTTTGAAGCGAGAAGGAATATTTATCGTGAAAAGCAAAGAATTTGACTTCAAACATCAATTTAGGGGGAGGGCAGACAACATTAGGCCATTCATTTATAACAAATGAAAGAAGAAGAAAAAAACTCTCATCAGTTTATAAGTGGTAACCCTGTAGGTTCTCCCAAGCAAATATATATATATATATATATATATATATATATATATATATATATATATATATATATATGCCCCTTAAATTAAGCTCATAACAAATCCGTGCTATTAAAAAAGAAGAAATGTCCCAAGTAATGAAGACAGCACCCTCGATAATAGCTGAGTCGAATATCTGAAAAAAATAATGAAAATAAATAAACGACTGCTTGATGCGGTGAAAAGAGTGGGAAGGCGGGTAATAGAAATTCAAGCAGATGAGCAAAACGAGGACAAGGTGAAAGCAGGAGGATCCTGCTTTCACCTTGTTCTCGTTTTGCTCATGTGCTTGATACGGTGTGTCATCATTTTTTTTGTTGCTGGTGTTTGTTTCTCTTTGTTTTTCCTTCCTTTCTTTTACTTTATGCTATCAAGTTAATGGGAATATGAAGTAAGCTATTCCGTGTTAAATGTTTCCAAGGCGAAACTCATCACAAAAGTCGCTATATAAATTCTGTTGCGTTCTTGCTGACTTTTTTTTTTTTTTTCATTACAAAGGCGCCGTTAAAATGGCACGCGCGTTCTTTTTTTTTTTTTCTTTTTTTCCAAACGCTGGCCAAACTCACGAGTAGGTATGCGTGACGATTTTCTCGGACGACAAGTTCACAAACAGCTGCCTCTGCGTAGCAGCTATACATACTGTCACGTTGCAGTGACCTTTCGTTTTTTTTTTTTTTTCTATGGTAGTGCCGGTGAAGAACACAGCATACATAGCGACAACTGTCAATCACGTAACTGACTCTTCATTGAGCAAACTTGTGCCCAGCGAAACAAGTAACACTCAGACACAACGATAGCGGCAGTCAAAGTCGGCGATCGTCGAAAATCTTATCTGTGGGTCGAGCGCCTCGGCTTTTACACACGACTTCTAGTAGTAATCGCTGGTGCTCGTATACCTTCCAGAAAGCACAACGCTACTTGCGTCGCGCACACAATCAGATTACGCAAGGTTCGGTGACAACAGACGCGATTAATACACCGCAACCATACGCATAGGCGACAAACAAAGGGGGTGGGGGGGGGACTGTAGTGTGGTAAAGTGAACTGTCTCCTGCTTTGACGTCTTGTACATACGCCGTCACTTCAGGGAACGATTCTTCGAGGTGTTTGGAATCGGACTGCTGGTACGATCTGTTGGGAACTCGGCGCTGACGCCCGTGGTTGTACCTGGGTCGCAAGCCCCAAGGGTAGCGTTGGCCTGGCGGCCTGGGGTACAACTGGAAGCATCCGAAGGTCCCGGCAAAGCATGAGTCGACTGGTAACAACGAAACAACTTGTTTATTTTAACATCGCAAAGAGTTGGCGGTCAGGTTTGACCGAAGTAGAGAGACGGGAGAGCACTTCACTCAACAGAAGAAATCGGAGCCCCCCTTTTGGCGTCCGGGGGCAGCTGTTTTTATACTCTCGCAGTTGAGGGCAAGAAGGAACCCCTCAAAAGACGAGCACGTGAATGTACAATGGGCTAATGGTGACGCACACTGTCGTAGCGATGCCGTAGCACCATGTCGAGCACGATCTCGTAGCACCCTGTCGTGGCGCTGCCGGTCGGACACAATGACTGTAATGAGAGGATGGTCCCTGCTTTGGCATCGCCTGTTTCGGGCACAATGACTGGAACGAGATCCCTGCTTTGGCATCGCCTGTTTCGGGCCCAATAACTGGAATGAGATCCCTGCTTTGGCATCGCCTGTTTCGGGCACAATGACTGGAATGCGAGGATGATCCCTAGGCGGTCGCATCGCCGCAGTCGCGCCTGGAAACACCTGGCGATGAGTGTTGCGGCGACGACGATCGGGCCAAAATGTCTGCCGCCCCGCCGCAGTCGCGCCGGCAAAACCACGTGTCGCAGGCGAAACGCAACAGACCGCCCCGCCGGGGGAAGGAGATCCCGATGGACAGGGGACTGCATCCGCTGTCCGGAGGGATGTCGCTCGATGATGCTCATAACCGAAGTCGGGCGTCCCTCGACGTTTCTTGAGCGCAGCGCACAGAGAAGGCCTCGTTCTCTCGTTCAGGTTCGCACGGGACACTGCAAAGTGACTTCGGGAGAGTTCACATTTTTGTTCTCGTTCCCGGCAAGCGTTAGAACTACGCTGAAACTCAACCGCTCAGTCAGCAAGCACGGCACAACCCTCACTAAGCCCTGCCAGGCTCTTTCCCCTTTTTATACCACTGCCTAGTTCCTTACAGTAGTCTAGCATCACTCAGAACGCGTCCACAAATTGAAAAATTGCACTAGAAAGCATATCATCACTTTGAAACACTAAACAAAAGCAATATGTTAAAAAAAAATCCTGCCTCAGGAAGAAAAACATCAGTAACAAACAATTTTGAGGCTGATTCCTACGTTAGGGGCTTCGACTTAAGCCATCGGCGTTACCGTTGAGACTCCCCTTTTTGTAACGCACCTCAAAGGAATATTGTTGTAAAGCGAGGCTCCAGCGCAGGAGGCGGCCATTTTTGGGAGAGATGGTCTGCAGCCATTGGAGAGGGCAGTGATCCGTCTCAATGATAAACCTCGAGCCGGCTAGATAGCATGACAATTTCTGAACGGCCCACACGAGACACGCACACTCTTTCTCGGTGGCGCTATACGCCTGCTCACGACTGGTCAGCTTACGACTAGCATACAGGACGGGGTGTTCTACTTCTCCATTTTCCCGTTGGCACAGTACAACGCCCATGCCTCGCTCACTAGCATCGCACTGAACAATGAACCCTTTTGTATAGTCTGGCGATCGTAGCACAGGCTGGCTTGTTAGGGCACTCTTTAGGGCGCTAAAAGCTCTTTCCTTTGTCTCGTCCCAGACGACTGTTTGAGGCTCTGTTTTTCTTAGAGCATCCGTCAGGGGAGCCGCGATATCAGAGTACCTAGGGATGTACCTCTGATAGTAGCCGGCGACACCCAAGAACGACCGAATATCGGTCTTGGTGCGCGGTTGCGGAAAGTCTCGCACAGCGGCCACTTTTATTTCAGAGGGGCGGCGACGACCCTGACCAATCACGTGACCGAGGTAGACAACCTCGGCCTGTGCTAACTGGCACTTAGGAGCCTTGACTGTCAAGCCCGCTTCGCGCAGGCGGGTTAGCACTGCCCGCAAGTGTGCCATATGCTCAGACCAGGATGCGGAGAATATCGCTACGTCGTCTAGATACGGTAAAGCGAATTCTTGCTGTCCCCGCAACACTTTATCCATGAGGCTTGAAAAACAGTATGGCGCGTTCTTCAAACCAAAACTCAACACTTTAGGACGGAATGTTCCCATTGGTGAAATGAACGCCGCATACCTACTAGCCTCTTCTGTAAGTGGAACCTGCCAATAACCCCTGACAAGATCTAGGGTGGAAATAAACTGAGCGCTACTAACTTTCTCAAGGCGCTCCTCGATGTTAGGGATCGGATAAATTTGATCCTTAGTGATGGAATTAAGCCTGCGGTAGTCGACGCAAGGACGAGGTTCCTTGCCCGGTACCTCAACTAAAATCAAAGGGGAGGTATAATCACTCTCACCTGCCTCAATAACACCGAGCTGTAGCATTTTCTTTACCTCAGCCTCCATAATATCGCTCTGGCGGGGTGACACCCGATACGCCTTGGATCGTACTGGCTCTGTGGAGGTAAGTTCTATATCATGAGTAAGTACAGAAGTCCTACCAGGCCTCTCAGAGAACAGACCTTGAAACTCTTGTAATAGCTGGTGTAGTTCGGTTTTCTGCTCGGGCGACAGCGGTGCTTTACTGATAAGGTCACTAATGACTTGACCGGTGTCTTCCCTGTTCGTCACTGAGCCTAGTCCCGGAAGCTCGACTGGAAGCTCTTCAGGAACGTTTACCATCATGCACACCACTGCTTCCCTTTGTCTATAAGGTTTGAGCAGATTACAGTGGTAAACTTGCTGTGCTTTCCGCTTTCCTGGCAGACTTACCACGTAGTTAACGTCCGACAGTTTCTGAACAATTCGTGCTGGGCCCTCCCACTGCACGTCTAGTTTGTTGTTTAGCGATGTGCGCAATATCATGACCTCATCGCCAACCTCAAAACGACGGGCCCTGGCTGTCCGATCATAATAAACCTTGGCCCTCTGCTGGGCCTTTGCCATTGCTTCACCTGACAACTCCTGTGCCCTTCTTAAGCGTTCGAGGAGCTTAAGCACGTACTCCACCACGACTGGGTCGTCGCCCCTACCTTCCCACGATTCTCGAAGCATGCGAAGCGGAGATCGAAGCGAGCGACCGTACACCAGTTCAGCTGGCGAAAACCCCGTAGCCGCATGCGGCGCGGTCCTTAAAGCAAACATCACCCCAGGCAGACACAGCTCCCAGTCAGTTCGATGTTCAAAACACAACGCTCTCAACACGCGCTTCATGACGGAGTGGAGCTTCTCAACGGAATTCGACTGTGGGTGGTACACTGAGCTGTGTAGCAGCTTTACCCCACACCTTTCGAGAAAAGTTGTCGTCAAAGCGCTAGTAAACACTGTGCCCTGATCTGATTGAATTTCTGCAGGAAAACCAACTCGCGCAAATATGGACAGTAGTGCATTAACTATCTCAACTGAGCTGAGTTCTTTAAGCGGCACTGCCTCAGGGAACTTTGTCGCTGGGCAGATCACAGTCAAAATATGTCTGTACCCCGTGGCTGTTACCGGCAGAGGTCCCACAGTATCAATAACGAGCCGTCTAAAAGGCTCCGTAATGATAGGTACCAATTTCAACGGCGCCCTCGATTTGTCCCCTGGTTTGCCCACCCGCTGACAAGTGTCACATGTCCTCACGAAATGGTCTGCGTCCCGAAAACACCCTGGCCAATAGTACTCTTGCAAGAGACGGTCCTTAGTTTTCTTAACTCCTAGGTGTCCGGACCACGAACCCCCATGTGACAAGCGCAACAGATCCTGACGATAGCATTGAGGCACGACCAGCTGATCGAACTCCACTCCTCGGCGGTCTAGATACTTCCGGTACAGGACTCCACCTCTTTCCACAAAACGCGCAGTTTTCCTGGCGATACCTTCTTTGACATTGCAGCGCACGTTTTCCAGGCTGCCATCCTTTTTTTGCTCGGCTATCAAAGCCGTCCGGCTGACTTTTAGCAACCTATCAAGTCCGTCTGACGTCGGCGCGATGAGCAAATCAGTAGATAGCTCTTCTAACTTTCCCGCGTCGGGCGTTTCCTCTCCAGTATCTGGCGCCTTTAACGTTACAGACTCAAGTTTATTCAGTTCGGGCGTGCTCGGAATATCAGCTTGCTGCGCCTCTGACCCTTTTTCGTTGTTTGATAACGTCGGCCCCGCAACTACCGCCTTTGCAGCGAGCTCCCGAACCTTCGATCTGGTTAAGGCCTGAACACTAGCTTCACCAAACAAAAGCCCCTTCTCGCGCAGGAGGTGATCGGACCTGTTTGAAAATAGGTACGGGTACTGGGGTGGCAGCATAGATGACACTGCCGCCTCTGTCTCAAGCGCTCCGAAAGGTCCTTCAATAAGCACTTTTGCTACCGGCAGACACACGCTATGAGCTTCCACGGCTTGCTTGATCCATGCGCACTCGCCCGTGAACATATGGGGTTCTACGTAAGACGGGTGAACTACATCCATCGTAGCTGCGGAATCGCGAAGCACTCGGCACTCTTTCCCGTTCACGAGGAGGTCTCGCATGTAAGGCTCGAGAAGCTTCATGTTCTCGTCAGTGCTGCCTATTGAAAAAAACACAACTTTTGGTGTTGTTTCCGGACACTGCGCCGAAAAGTGACCCGGCTTCTGGCACGTATAACACAAGCGCGCTCGCCTCATCTCGAACCGCTTTCTGCGTTTGGCTGCCGCCGTCTCTTTACGTTTGGTCGGACTGCTTTCACTCGCATCCTCACTACGCGTGTCCCTCTTTAATCTCATGGGCGTGAACTTCGGCCTCTCAAACTTCGAGCCAAATTCACCCTTTTGACCGTCCTTAGCTCCGCGAGCTCGACGCGTCACAAACTCCTCGGCTAGCTCAGCGGCTCTAGCCACCGTACTCACGTCTGGCCTATCCAAGACCCAGTATCGCACGTTCTCCGGTAACCGACTATAAAACTGTTCTAGCCCGAAACACTGCAGAACTTTATCGTGGTCACCAAACGCTTTCTCTTCTTTGAGCCACTCCTGCATGTTCGACATAAGCCTATACGCAAACTCTGTATATGACTCACTTCTGCCTTTCTCATTTTCCCGAAACTTCCGACGGAACGCCTCCGCAGACAGCCGGTACTTTTTTAGCAGACTCGATTTTACTTTGTCGAAATCCTCTGCTTCCTCTCTATCCAAGCGAGCGACTACGTCGGCCGCCTCGCCGGGTAACAAAGTGAGCAAGCGCTGTGGCCACGTTTCCCGAGAGAACCCCTGCTTCTCGCACGTTCGCTCAAAGTTAACCAGGAACAAACCAATGTCCTCTCCAAGCTTAAACGGCCGCATCAGGTCCGTCATTTTGAACAATACGCGTTCTCCTGCACCGTGTGCCTGACTTCCATTACGAGCGCGTTCCATCTCTACCTCGAGACGCTTCATTTCCAAAGCGTGTTCGCGCTCTTCTTTTTTCTCTTGTTGCTCTCGCTCTTTCTGTTCTTTACGTTCACGCTCTTCTTTTTCTTTCTGTTCTTTACGTTCACGCTCTTCTTTTTCTTTCTGTTCTTTACGTTCACGCTCTTCTTTTTCTTTTTGCTCTTTAAGTTCGCGCTCCTGTCTTTTTGACCTCTCCTCAATAGTCTCAAGGCATTCCGACAGCTCGTCATCCTCAGCCTCTAACTCAAGAATAGCCTTTAGCAGTTCAGGTTTTCTTAGTTTGTCTGAGACATCCAGACCCAACTCTCTTGCAAGCTCCAACAATTTCGGTTTGCGCAACGACTTCAAATCCATGGCTGCTCTGAATGCTGCTTTCTCTACTGCTTACTATTGTCTTGCCGCAAACTAACCCGGCAGCAACGACAACCACAATTACCAGCTCTGTTTCTAACACTAACAAAAGCCTGGCAAAGCTCAGAAGAAGAAAGTCCCGCACTCACCAAACCTCGCAGGCAGGAATTCCGCGCAGTCGTTCCGCTGCAGGCAACCAGTCGTCACACAGGGCTCGTTGCACTGCTCCCGGATCGTCGTTGAGCTGCTCAGCATACAGTCAACTGCATCTCTTCGCTGCTGGCCTCCGTTGTCGCGATCTCACCGCTGGCAGACAGTTGTCTGAAGTCGGAGGCGATCTCACCGCTGCCAACCAGATGTTTGGGATCCGGACTGCTGGTACGATCTGTTGGGAACTCGGCGCTGACGCCCGTGGTTGTACCTGGGTCGCAAGCCCCAAGGGTAGCGTTGGCCTGGCGGCCTGGGGTACAACTGGAAGCATCCGAAGGTCCCGGCAAAGCATGAGTCGACTGGTAACAACGAAACAACTTGTTTATTTTAACATCGCAAAGAGTTGGCGGTCAGGTTTGACCGAAGTAGAGAGACGGGAGAGCACTTCACTCAACAGAAGAAATCGGAGCCCCCCTTTTGGCGTCCGGGGGCAGCTGTTTTTATACTCTCGCAGTTGAGGGCAAGAAGGAACCCCTCAAAAGACGAGCACGTGAATGTACAATGGGCTAATGGTGACGCACACTGTCGTAGCGATGCCGTAGCACCATGTCGAGCACGATCTCGTAGCACCCTGTCGTGGCGCTGCCGGTCGGACACAATGACTGTAATGAGAGGATGGTCCCTGCTTTGGCATCGCCTGTTTCGGGCACAATGACTGGAACGAGATCCCTGCTTTGGCATCGCCTGTTTCGGGCCCAATAACTGGAATGAGATCCCTGCTTTGGCATCGCCTGTTTCGGGCACAATGACTGGAATGCGAGGATGATCCCTAGGCGGTCGCATCGCCGCAGTCGCGCCTGGAAACACCTGGCGATGAGTGTTGCGGCGACGACGATCGGGCCAAAATGTCTGCCGCCCCGCCGCAGTCGCGCCGGCAAAACCACGTGTCGCAGGCGAAACGCAACAGAGGTCACATGAAGTTTCTTCAAGTGCAACTGTTATTAAAGGTTTTATATATATATATATATATATATATATATATATATATATATATATATATATATATATATATATATCCCCGGAAAATGAAAACTTTCCGCCTGTGACCACACACAATTGGTGCAGCGCTAACAGCGTTCTAAATGAGGAGAAGGTATACGACGCAAGATGGTATACAGCCCATGGCAACGGCCCTCACCGCTCGATCTCGCATCTCACAGGAGATGTGGCAGCAGGCGCACGCAGAGCGCGGCAAGCAGGCGGCGGTTGTGCCTAGAGGTTTAGCTCACTGCAGTTGAAACACCAAAGGAAAAAAAAAAAGAAGGTGCTTTATATTTATGTCACGAACCCGAATATAACGCGGCCGGCGTTGTGAGGCCAGAAATTTTGAACATTAACTCGAGTCTAAAACAGCCGAATAGGCGGCCTCGATCTCACGCCGGACGATTCTGGTAATTCTGGTACAGTGTTCTAGGCACTGTAATTCTGGTAACATCGCCAGTGTTGTTGGGGCGAGGAGCGTCGGCACAGGAAGATGTCGCTGGGGTGTTGGGCAGACGGGCAAACTGCTGGTCGATACGTTGGCTTTTAGCGAGTTCCAGGCTGCGGCACTCTTCTATAACTGCATCCACCGTCGCCACGTTGTTAAAAACGAGCAAGTTGAAGGCATCATCGGCAATGCCTTTGTGGATGTGCGAGACCTTATCGGACTCAGTCATGTGTGCGTCAACTTGCGACACAGAGCCAAGACGTCCTGAATGTACGTGACGTAGGGCTCTGTTGACGTCTGCACACGGCCGGAAAGCGCCTTCTGCGCGGCAAGTTGGTGACCGTAGGGGTTGCCGAACAAGTCTCGGAGCTTTTGCTTAAGCGAATCCCAACTGGTGAGCTCATCTTTGCGCGTACGAAACCAAACTCGAGGTGTGCCACCGAGGTAAAAACTACGTTGGCGAGCATGATGGTAGAGTCCCACCGGTTATTGCGGCTGACGTGTTCGTACAGGCTGATCCAGTCCTCGACGTCTTCCCCATCTTAGGATCACGGTGAGCGGGGAGAGTGATGTAGGTCGTCGAAGTGGCAGCAGGTGTCGGAGCCGGCGGAGTCGAGTTGTCGTTGCCTGGAGCCATGAAGGAAGGCTCGACGTACCGTCCACTGCGAAGCTCCGTGACGAGGTATAGGGAACGTCCACCTCCACCAGATATGTTACGTAGGAAGACGCCGACGAGAAGCTATATACAAGTATATTTACAAGGCAATACGTCGCACTTGGCCAAGAGGCAACAGCCCGCGCTAGCCTCTATAATCGTCGTCGTCGTCTTCACCCTGCTCGCCTCTTCGTAATCGCAAATACTGTTCCGTAGCAATATATTAGTGCAAATACGGTATTCTGTGTGTAATAAAATAGATGCTCTGTTCTGCTTAATGAGACGCACGTATATATAGTTACTTGTATTACATAATTTAAATTACATATGTAAGCATGAAACAGGACCTGCGCAGAACACGGTCGATCGTGAAACCATGCAGGTATGATGTCAGGAATACACGAACTTCGAGATTTTGTCGCGCTCAAAACCCACGGAAAAGCCAGACACAATAAGCGGTGTGTCCGTTTCGGTGTTCGGACTGCTGCGAAATGTTTATGCATACAACGTGAACAAGCTCGATGCTGTACGCGTGGCGGAAAGAAAACGAAAAACGTACGCCAGACCTGTTATCATCAGCACCATATCCTTATCTGGGCTGAGTCAACGGAGTCGGCGGTGAAGATCCTGAAACCTTCGGCATACATCACGGCTGCAAGATAGAGAAAATTTTGTGGTTAGGAAGAACGTGATAAATCATGCGTATTAAATAACGCCGATTTAGATTTCCTTGGTACAGCAGGGGGTGTTCAACAAGAAAATTTTAAGTTTCATTCACGAGAATGCGTTGCCGCGAATACCAATGCTTAATTTTTATTGCCACAGGTCTGGTTCGGCATCTTCCCCTCATTGTTTTTATTGCAACGGATCTGAAACTATGGAACTTTTCTTTATAGAGCGTCGTAGGTTCGACGTGCACATAAAAGGAGTTCTAGAGTGTCCTTCGCCAACTATAGGATAGGATATTACGCTCCCCGTGATACTCTCGAGGGGCGTCGGCACCAGGACACTGCAATGGGAACGTACTTGATGCCATATTTAATTTTGTAAGTGAAACAAAGAGACTGCCACGTTATTAATTGTTTTACTTTCCTCAATATGAACACAAAATATTAACTTCGAATTTGAAATAATACAGCCTGAAAATTGATAATAACGATTAGTATTCATTTATTTCACAATTTCTAAATTACAAAAATCTATTTAAGCATTAATTCTTCCCTTCTATACCTACTGCCGCCCGATTCATGGCCGATCCCCCGTAGTGGGTTGAGCCATATCCATAGGCACCAAACCAAATCAACGGTGCTGATTTGAAACGCCTTTCCGTGTTTGCAGGTGAAATATAGCGTATGGCTTACTTTCTGAGCGGTGACTGCGCTGTTTTCTTTGGAAGGGCACGCCTACTTGTTCAAAAACATACCGCTGTGAGCGCCTTGTTCATTAATTAACGCTGTCCACACCTTTTTCAACGAACCTGTGACAAGCAGACTAATTCATAGCACCGCAGGGTTCACACTGTGCACGAGGTATGATAACGTGCATTTATTGCGGTCCGTGTTTAGGGCAGCCGGCCTGCTTCAAAATTCAAACCTCCCGCCGCTTCAGCGCGTGCAGCGCTTCGAGCAGGCAGCCCTCTCGCTACTTGCGACGTCACCGAGTGTCGCTTGCTTATCGGGTGCGCGAATCGAAGGGTTCTCAAGGTCAGCGGGAGCGCTTAGGCAAGGCGGCAAATGGTGCCCTCCCTCGCCCGTCCGCCGTCGCCTCCCTTTCAGCACATAGCGGGCGGGATTTCGCTGGGGTTCGTACGGCCGCTTCGGGCTGTCGAAGGACTGGCACGTTCGCGACTCGCGGCGGTTCTCAGAGTCTGAGCGTCAGCGCAGCCGCGCCGTATCTGTACCACTTCAGCAGCTGTTTCGACAGCGTCACAGAAATCCGGGGGCAGAGCCTGCGTATCGGCGCGTACAATTCGGCCGCCCTAAGTGCTCTTAATTGGAAGTCCGTCAACGGCAGCTACAAGCAACTTTCTCTGTTTCAAAATCGAAAGCTGCACGACATGGTCACCATGAAGAAACTGGTGCTCAAGTGCCTGCTCATCGTCATCCGCTACGTGAAGGTGTTAAACGAATTCTTCCTCACGTCACTGTTCGCCTTCATCCACGGCAAGCCGCAGCGCCTGCCTCCGATCACCGACGATATACTGCTGAAACCGGCCACTGTCCTCGCTGAAGATATCAGGACCGGCAAGGTGAGACCCCCCGCTTTCGTTCTAACCGAGCCGCGACGGCGTCGTTCCTTTGTTCTTGCACGCATAATACATCGGTGCGCGAGACACGGGCTTCACGATCGCGGCGGCTCATTTCGCGGTGCCCTCTCTTGTTTTGAATTGGAGAACGTCTAGCCAGCCGGCGACACCGTAGCGGTGGCTTCGCCGCCAGGCATGTCCGGCCGCCTGCGTTGTGCCAGCTGCGCGAACATTCAAGGGAAAGAGACCTCGTGATTCCCGCGTATCAGCTGTGGCCGCACGGTCGCGCAGACAACATTCGCGTGCCTTGCGCAGCTGAGGAGGCGCGCACCCGCCGCGTTTCTCAGATATTCGGGGTTGCTCGATATTTCGCGCTTCGCGGACATGCCCACGTTCGGCGCGCCTCTTGCGAGCTCGTGTGCTCTTCGTGCTCCTAAGTAAACACCCGTGGCACGTTCGGCGCTCGCGTGCGTATCGTTGTGCGGCTGCGTTCGCTGCACCGTTAAGGTGTTTATAATTAAACTGGTTATAAATGTGACGCATGCTCGACGGCAGCAGCTGTGGCCAGATTTCGAAATTTTCCTTCTCGCGGTGGGCCAATCGGCCGCGCGCGCGCGTTCCTTGCGAAACGTACCGCTGCGTGCGCGTGTGAAGGAAGTATCCGCCCAGCGTCATCGATCATGCTTATATTTTGGCACTCGCCAGCGACGATGTCACTTCTCGACACACCTGATATGATATATATTTTCGCCCGGCGGCAACGTGATCGGGAGTAAATAAAAGACGGGAATGTAGAAAAACTAGCTCCGCTTTCGT
Organism: Dermacentor variabilis; assembly: GCF_050947875.1. Taxonomy (NCBI): domain Eukaryota; kingdom Metazoa; phylum Arthropoda; class Arachnida; order Ixodida; family Ixodidae; genus Dermacentor; species Dermacentor variabilis. Next base: position 75,088,901 of record NC_134573.1, on the reverse strand, counting down.
TTCGACTGCCGCACCAGTGCCCGTTTTTCTCTTTCATGTCGAAGTGGTGAGTCACTGCGCGCGGACGTTGAAAGATGTATGCATCTGCGTCTTTTGCGCAGCAAACACCTGTGTAATGCTAATTCCTTGTATATATACTCGCCGGAGGCGGTGATAAATAGACGCGCGGCCGGACGATCGGTTGTGCAACGTGCTCTAAACGTGAGTGCAGTCTGGGCTCTTGCGCGAGCTCTATATTGCCTTTTCTTTGACGCTTCCTTCCCGCTGCCACCGGCGTACCACTGTCGCATGTGTGTGTTGCCTCTTTCCGAAATCGGAGAAAAACAGGTTTGCTAACTCCACAGCCGTCGAGAGGCGGCCAAGGCTGGTCAGCCGAGAAAGGAGGCATTGGCCGCGGGACATATGCGAAAGGGCGCCTTGCCAGAGATGTTGAAGTAGTGACAAATAGCGCGTGTGACTTTCTCTCTCTCCCTCCCTCTTTGATGTTTTCACGTCCGAGGAAGGCGCGCACAGATGGAAAACTCTGATAGCAGAATTGAACGCACGCACTCGTTTAATATGTCGAGGTGCATTATAAACAACACATATGCCCTCTGCATCCATTGCAGACTTCCTTGCCAAACTGTGTCATGGGCAGCAGAATACGTTACCAGTGATCGTGATACGGCAACAGGATGAGCCCAGTTGCCATGTGGCACTTGTTTTGTGCGCGAAAATTGGTGGCCTGTTGCCATTATAATTGCTGTTGAACCAGATATTAGTGTTATAGAACCTATCTTCAAATTTACACTATGAGCTGCTGCCTTAGTGGTGTGCAAAATATATCCCTTTCGTGCAGCCTCACAAATGCCTTGCTGCACAGCAATCAGCTGCATCGATACGCTTTTTGAATATTTTCTTTTTCCACACTGAAGAACATCTGGTGGAGTAACCAACTTTTATTGAAAATATATATTATCGGTATTAATTGGTATGGTATATGTGCTTTTGCTGGTGAATCTTATACTGCAAGACATATTGCTTATATATAGCTGCATCGAAATGGAAAAAGTGAAGTGTTCCAATAGCCTTGTGATTATGAAGGACACCTGGCTATGTTTTTGTATATAGCACAGTATGTGCTGTGTAACGTTAATACATAACAATTTCGAGTCAACATATTGGTACAAGAGCAGATCAAACATGCCTGAATCAAACAGTTGCCTGCGCATATCCAGCTGTTGTATTCAGTGAAACAGGAAAAGAAGTAAGTGTGCATGCATGCATGCACGAATGAATTTCTTTCGAGGCAGTAAATAACTGACATGTCAAATGCTGCTGCATCCTTCAGGAACAATGCAGCCATGATGAGGTGTAAGAAAGGGAAAGGAAATAAATTCCCAGCAAGAGTGTCTTTTACCCATCACAGCTGTGTAGTTGTAGTAATGCCCCAGTGAAGCCTCAACAAACATGGATACGTCAAGGCTCTTAGGGAGTTTCATACTCAAGTGCTAATTGTGATGTATGTAACTTGGCAAAACTGAATAGGTACCTTTCTTCTGACAGAGAATCACTAGCACTACTAGATATCATCCCCTTCAATGTATTTATTAGGCGTGCCAAGCATCACTACTGCACCTGGTGCTAACTTTAGACTGCGGTAGTTTTGCCTAATGACAGCACAGTGGCTATTTAATTTATTAATTTGTATTCTAAGGGCATTAATTTGAATGGAGACTTGTGGTACATTTATGTGCCAAGATGTGTAGATGCCATAGGTAATGTAATGAGCATTGACCAATAATTCTGGACCAACTTCGCTGTCATTCTCAGACCATGAATGCTCATGTCAGCTGTCATAGTACTGCTGGTTATGGGATGAGAAGTGTGTGTGTTACATCTAACAGCAGTTGTTAAGCATGGCTAGTGTTACCACACAGGTGAAAAGAGTGCAGAAGTATTTGCTGCAATTGCTGTCTGCCTCTTCAAGTAACCCACTTGAACAGATGAACGCCTGAAGCATTATCCAAAAACTCTGTTCAGCCTCAAAATAAAGGGCGTAATGGTGGAATAGCATATTTTCATGAATGCTTTGAGTATTTCTAAAGGCATTGTGCTAGAGATACAAAAAAAAATTGTTTCCCTCACATTACCACATAGTTCTGCAGCCTTGAGGTAATCAGGCCAGTTGGTTATCCTAACTGCACAAATAAAATTGTAATACTATTTCTCATTAATACTCATATTGTAATTATAAGATTGTAGGCAGCCTGTTAAGTTATGCCCATTTCTTGGGAGTCTAGAGGCATGTGCCAGTTAGGAGATACTTGTTTAGAAAATGAGAAAAGCAATGCATAGCACACATTATTTTTTGATACCACAGAAGACAAATGCGTCTTGGAGAAAAAAAAATGTGGGAGTACATAGGAATTCACATGAAAACGGTATATAAAACACAGAGATACAGGTCCGATTTGTTGATGGAGAACTTATAAAAGTACTGGGGCCTGTCCATTTGTTCTGCAAGGAGTCTTTTTGACTGCATTTATTTTTGTCAATATGGAAATAAAGTAACGACAACAAAAAAATGCCTCGAAACGTAATCCCCAACACGTCTGAGAACACTACAAGGCAAAAGGGAAATTGGCAGAATGGCAAGTTTAGATGCTGAACGCTTTGTTCTTACTAAAATGGCAGCTTCCCCACCTTTCTTTCTTTTTTTTTTCTTTATTTCTCCACACATCTTTTTGCTGGCTGGTTGAGAACATTGAGTATGTCGTTGACCAGCGGAAAATCAATATTTTTGTCGCGTTTTGTAAGAACTTCTTCCTACACTCACACAAGTGCACACTATGTTAAGCAGAATTCAATTGCTACTGTTTCCAGGGCCAGTGCGTGCAGTCCATTAGAAGGGCAATCGTGGTTATCAAGTTGCGTGCAGTTATCCGGTTGCTGAGAGATAGTGAGAGATAAAATACAGGAAAGCTAGGATTGCATGCCTGCTCGAGGCCTGTCGCATTTCTCATTTGCACTGGTGAAACATCACAGCAGAGTAAGTTACAGCAGACTAGGTACTACAATTAAGTGAATTGCAATGGCCATAGCAATAAGATAAGAAAAATGTCCAGAGTCAAACAGAGGGGTCACGTAAGCAATACTATAAGCTCCAGGGCAGCCGGACATAAGTTGTTGACAATGTCTTTTTTTTTTTTACTCCATTGCAGTTCAGACTAGATAGGACTTGTTCACTTCATGTTGCAAGTCATTAATGTACCGCTAACAAGCTCAACTTTGCCCAATGTCTGGCTAGACAGGTGGGAAGACAAAAAGAACGAATTTCAAAACACTTACAGTTGATAGCTCATAGCATGAGTTATGTGGCTGTATTTTTTATCTATAGTCTCTGTATAGCTACAAAGTGTCTGTGCTTCGTGTCCTGGCAGCAGCTGTAAATTTTGCCGGTGCATCAGCTTTAATATTGTTTCAGTAGCCATGTGCAGTTTTAAAGGTTTTATTAATGTTCTTTCCACGGTGATAAAATTGGACTATGTGTTATTTTTTTAATGAGAACTAAATTAGCCGTTCCTGCTCTGCTGGCTCCACTGCGCGCTTTCTCTATTGCGCTACATGATAAAAGAAACAAAAAGGTGCTAGCATAAGGTGGTAAGGCAGGCAGCCGTTCAACAATGTCTTCTTCCTTTATAATTGTGAAAAAGCTGCAGAGGAATGATCCCTTAGATGACACAAGCAACAAATCATTTTAATGGCAAGATTTTGGAAAGTGATTACAAATTTAATTATCCCCGAGATCATTCTTCTGCCAGTTCTCTGGTTTACATTCGTGGTAAAAGTGCTGTGGGAGCAGACGTAATTTCCCCCTCTTAATTTGACACGTTCAGAGTATACTTTCTCACTATGTTTCACCTGACTGAGTTTAGGCATTAATATACAGTAAAAAAAAAAAAGCTTCCTTTATTTATTTTTACAAACGGCCAATTCTTTAAAAGGTGGCCTCGCAAAAAATTTATTGGCAGGATTGGCATGTTCATTTTTATGAGTAAGTGACCCTCTTAAGGCACCACTACAGTTTCGATGAATTGTGTTGGCAAATGATTGCAAAATTTCAGCATAGAATGAAGTTGGAAAAAATTTATTTCATGAGCTAAGGGTTATTAACAATATGATTAAAGTTTTGCTTAAACTATGTCGCCTAACATTCACAGGCTTGTTTTCCCAGACACTCTTCAACTTGATGTTCAGTTTAATGAAATTTTATTATCTTTTAAAATATCTATCTTTAAAATTATCTTTAAAAAGCTCCAAGTGTATAACCAAGATTTCTGACAAACCCTGACGACGGGTAATTTAAAGGGAAGCTAAACGGAAACACTAAATTGCTTTAGATTGATAAAGTATCACTTTAAGACTCTGCTTTCATTAATATCACAGTAAGAGGTTAAATCATTACCAGAAGAGAAAGTTAGGGCCAAGACAACATTCATTTGGGCTAGATGGTGCATACTTGATTTTAGGAAGGAACAGCGCCAACTAAGATGATCACAAGAGGGAGAACGAGGGAGAGGTTGGCGCTTGTCCTGTGTCGTTCTCCCTCTTGTGATCGTCTTAGTTGGCGCTGTTCCTTCCTAAAATCAAGGTAGGACCAAACTACCGCTTCAAATGTTGTGCCAAAACACCAGCATGGGTATGTCCATGCGTTGTCATGGATTTCAAAGTACTTTCTCGTGTTTGGACCGTTGTAGCCAAGTAGATGTTCCTCCAACCTTCTGTGTTCGTTCTTTGGCTTGATTGGAATACAATAGGTAGTAAATCTCTGCTGATAAAGAAAATTCCAGCAGAACCCATCTTCTCGATCCACCTGTAGTCAATCAATGGCCATGTACACTGGCGGCATCCAAGTAGATTCTTCTTCACTAATCGTGCACTAAGGAAAGCCTTCACAATCTGTTGCTACCCGCCGACAGCTTCTGTTGGTTCTGGCTTGGCACTGGCAGGTGCACGTTTGCCGAGCTCAGCGTTGTGCTCGTATAATGTTATCTGAACTGTTAGTGAGATTTTTTTTTTTCATCTGCAACGCAGCAGAACACAATGTGAGCCTGTTGACTGCTACCTGCATTTCGTCAGCTGTTCATAACACAATTCAAAAGCTGAGCGCAGGTTTTTTTTTCTTTTTTTGCTAAAAGTGTGAAATTCTATATGACCTATGAAAGAAAAAAAGGACGTTGGATGTTGTTTACAGCACTTGTAGGGGTGCTTTGCTTGACAGAAAGATGTGATATCTAGTCTTTCATAAACATGTACGTCGCTATTTTCAGAAATTTGCAGTTAGTGAAATTGCAGCAGGTTTTGCACGAATTTTGTAAATGTGGTACTTTTTTTTTTCATCATGCCTGATGGTGCAAAGAACAGGATGAATGCAGTATTTTTGTCTATTTATTTATTTATTTACTTTAGCTTTGTTTCTGAGAAAGTTGCAGTTACTTTAGTGCTTAATAAAAGAAGTTGTCTGCTAAAAGATACAGGTATTAGCTAAACACACATCTTTTTCAAACTTGCTGCTATAATCTTATGAAAAATTGAGCAAAATATAAAGATTTGCATTTTCTTATTTAAGGTTATGCAGTTATATCACGTGGCAAACAGTATATCTTTCACCTCTGGAGAAAGAATGATGTTGAAAGTTTTTAAAGTTAATCTGGTAACATGCTTACACATGTGCAAGTCACATCCTCATTTTGACCATTTTTAAACATTGGTAACATTAATGCTATTTTTTTGCAATTATGTGTTTGTTTTTCCTTTTCTTGATCTCTTAGGGAAATTTGTTACCCTATTTAGAGTAATAGTATCCGATTCAAGGACGTTGTAAAGAAGCTAGCATTCAGCTGCACGTTTTTTTATACTGTTATTTTTGTTTTTTAATACAGCAAACTTACAGAAACTTCAAGCAGGAGGGGCAAAATAAGATGCACATACAACAAATTAAGTGCCGTTTAGCGCAGGAAATAAAAGAGAATAGAACAACTTATTTCTATAGACTTATAAATGCAAAGAAAAACAAAACAAAAAAGATATTGTCATTGCAAAACTTCGAAGTGTTCACAAAGTGGAAATTAAGGTAAATATAAAAATTCAGTTGCATTTCAGAAGTCAGAGTCGTTAGCACAACTTGATAATCCTCTATTGTCATCACAACTTGCTAATGACTGCAATTTATTGTAGCGTTCACTCATTGGCAGAAAAGAAAGATAACTTATGTATGTTAGTTAGTTTTTGGCTAAAAGTGGGTGATAAAATGTAATCATGTTGGTGGTGCATTCTTCATATAGTTGATGTTTGCATATCGTGAAGGAGACATTTGAAAGTTTTGGTTATTTTACAAGTGCATGGCCTTGAATTGGGCTTCATTTGTTTGTTCTTTATGCAAATCGCCCATTTTAAATCTGAATCAAGGTGCCATTGTGGTTGAAACCTTGAGCGGACGGCAGGAGGGGAGGACGATGGGGCAACTTGAGGAAATTGCAGAATATGAGCCCCCATTCTTAGTCGTAAGTGGCCTTGCATGTGTGGGTGCCAGCACAATGAGGTAAATTGCAACGATTGAGGCTTGTAGGGAACGGTTGTGAAGGCCCCTGCACTTTTTCCTTGCAGATTTCTCCCTGTTCTGGCACACTTTTCGAAATGAATTATTGTCCAGAGCTGCAATTCATAGCTCACATTGGGAACCTTAAGCACATGCCAATGAAGAGAGAGAGAGAGAGAGAGAGAATAACTATGGAATATGGATATGAAAACACTGTAAGCTAGTTTGAAACTAACCTTTGTCCTGGGGCATCAGATAAGCACATCTTAATAGTGAAGTCATTTTTTGTTTTTGCAAACTGCATGTGTATGGGTGTGTGTGTTATGTGGAGCACATAACATGTGGATTATGTGGAGCGTTTGCATTTTTTGAGGAAGGACACTCGTAATGGTCTTTTTGATTGTGCTATCAGCCAGATGGAAGTTCGTTTAGATTATTTTATATATGTGTATTAAATGTCAATTTATAGGTATACACTAATAACTGTATTCTTAGTCTTAATTATAAGTATGGAAGTTGGATTCATAAATGATTGACATGAAGAAAAAAAATGGCATGCTGCTTTCTTTTTCTTTCCTAAAGGTGGCCGTATATTCCTGTGGATTCTGGGCTGTGAGCAATGCTATAGATGTGCATTTGAAACAGTCGTTTGTCAGATAAGGCCTTTGCCGAGTTTTGTCTTTCACCACTGCGGTTTGACTCGCACCAATTTTCACACATTATAAAAGCACCGTGCGAAGCTGCCACTTAATATGTCAAGTGCCGACTTCTGATGCAAGCGAGTGGACCAGGCATGCTCTTCTGACGCTTGGCTCTTTCTTGGTGATTATTGCCAGCTTGCTGTATAACTCTGCCTGATTTCGTAATTCAACTCTGCCTGGTTTCGCAATTTCAGAACATTATCTTGTGTCACTTTCAGCGGTAGCTTGTCACTGGGGTCTTTTGAAAAGGCAAGTGGATTACTCAGTGCGTGTCATGTGTTGTTGCATCACCATACACCGAAAGAGAAACAAGGAAGATTGCGAATTGAAAGTAAATGAGCTTCCTGTCTGCGCTCCTCTGCTAAGCGTCGTCAGGGAAGCTAATGAGGAAAGTCATGTTACTGGTTACGTTACTGACTCTGTTGACATGTTCTTCTGGACAGCTCAAGATGGGCTTCATTTGACCCCATCAGGCCAATTCCATGCTCAGCCTCCACGTGCCCTCTGTAGCCCTTCCATCCCTGTTCAAGAAAGTGGGCTCCTACATTCTCTGTAACCCTGTAGTTTGCTTTTAAAAATGGGGCCCACTTAGGTCTTAGTTATATATATTTAGCATCAATTTAATGTAGACGTTTGGAATAGGCTGCCTGGCTATCACTTGGCAGGATGACATAGCAGGCATCGCAAAAAAGTTGTTCCTCAGAAAAAAGCCTGCGTAGTAGCAGCTCTCTTTCTTGATCAGGCCACAAGGAGGAACACAGAACGCAGAGGAATTATTGTATGTGTCTAGAAATGGAGGTGGTTTTTGCAAGACAAGAGGAATAGCCTGGGTTGTTGAGCACTACAGAGGGATGTAGTAGGGTTTATTTGATTTGTAGGCTGTAGTGGAAATGCATTTATTTTGATCTAATATCACCATTATTGCAAAGCTTGGTTGTACATTCAACACTATAAGCAGCGTCATTGCAGTAAAAGTGATCCCGAAGCTCCAGTAATGGGCAACGATGAGGTATTGCAAGACCAAAGTGGACTTGAGTCTACCTGGTAGACAATGCAGTGAACCAGAAGCGTACATAAGTACACCCCACACCCACATTATTTAAGGTCCTTCACTCATTTGGAAAACAGAAAAAAAAAATATTGAGACCTACTTAAGTACAACCTTGATGAACCGTTAAATAGAGGAAGCTGTTGGTTTGACGCTATGCATGAGGTTGCCATATTAACGATGTCATCATACTTAAAAGTTATAGCAAGATGTCCAGTGTTCACTGACAAAATATTCAGCTTTCGGTTCTGCAATTACTCTGAACATCTTAACAGCAGAGGGGACCATGCAGGTAGCTGCTGGTAGATTGAAGGACAGACAAAACGCATATTTTAGTTCAGCACCCGCATTTCAGCGATGCCTTTGCTGAAGTTCAGAGGCTTTTTATTTTTGCCCACCTGTGGCAAACAGGTTGGAATTTTGTTAAAGTCTAGGCCAACCTCCTGGCACGTTCTAAACACTTGAGTTTGCAATCCTTCTAGCATTGCTGCTGGCCTACTTCCATACGCTAATATGTTTGTCATTTTCTAGTGCTCGCATTTTCCAATTCATTCAAGTCACGGCCAACGTCCTGGCAGACTAGAAACGCTTGAGCTTGCAGTCCTCCTAGCATTGCAGCTTGCCCGTTTCCATATACTAATAGGTTAGTCATGTTTTAGTGCTCGCATTTCCCAGTGCAGCACACTCTTATTGTTTATCCAGCAAGTAGCAGTTTTTTTTTTACTTGCCATTTATGTTCATATCAGACTTCACTTTATTTGGCGAAGTGCCGGCAGGCAATTTGCACAAACTCTGTCTGGCTTTTCACTCATCTGTGTAATGGCAACGTCGGCGTAAAATGTTTTTGATTTCACGTATAACCTTTTGTAAACAAAAAGAGCTGCATCAAAAAAGTTTAGAAACAATGATTCTAAGCTGTTGCTATCATGATATGCATGTAACACTCGTAAGCATTCACTGATGTGTTGGCAAGAAGAATCTTGGCACAGGCTACTGTTGGTTCATAATGGGCAAGAGGCTTAGTGTAAGCGATGCATGGACAAGTTGAATAAAGCACACACCTCCCAGACTCATGCACCTGTTAATGCTCACACAGTGAACAGCTGCTGCACCCTGCAATTCTGTGCAGCCCAGTATGATCATGCGTAGGTAGCTTGAGGCGCGGCACTCCAATGTGCTCTAACGTCTTGTTCGGTCGCGGTGTACACGCTTGTGCATACAACTTGCTTTTGCCGCTTCTGTTCTACGGTGGCAAGGAAAAATACCATGGATGCTGAGCTTCTCGTAAATGTGACCTTCCAGCATACTCGGCGTAGTGCCATTTGACTTCAGTGCACTAAGTGTTGCTGAAGTCGCCACCATTTCTGAGGGAACATTCAACATGACCTGTTTCGTTAGCGATGGCAGAATAATTTTTTTCTTCGTTGTCATACTTTAGGCCAATGACCAACTTGTTCAGGTGCTTTGAGCCATACTTCTATTTTCTGCATGAAGAAACATGACACAAATGACAACTAAATCAATATTTAACTACTCTGAAATTATGAGGACTCTGTAGAAAATGCACAACACATTATCCCACCACCTTGGCTTTCAATGCATAGCAATGAAATTATTTAAATTTGGTAGGTTTATCGACTGTCCATCATAATTCATGACTGAGGAGGATACAAAACTATGATTACTACTCTGTATTGCCTTGCATGTTTCTTGGCCCCCCCCTTTTTTTTCTCCCATCATTTTCAAACATCTTGGAGTACAAACAATTTGGTCAAGAATTTCGCTGGTAGCACATACCTGAAATTGAATGTGTTCCCATTCTGCGCACTCCTACTCTGAGTGCACTGGATTGATCAAGAAGGTGGGGCACAATATTTTTTTTTTACACGGGTACACAAAGAGGACACAGAACCCACATAGTGGAAGACTTGAAAGCAACTTGCTGTGAATTGGGACCAGCATTGGCATCCAAGTTGTAAGTCAATACCAATCCTGTCTTTGTGTGCTACTCTGTGTCCTTTTCTTGTTTGTAGTTTAGACAGATTGGCAATTTGCTCATAAATGTGTGCGCATGCAAACGCGTGCGTGTGTGTGTGTGCACGTGCATGCACAAATTATCAAGTAAGTCCTCCATTATGAACATCACTTTTGTTGTCCATTTCTTTCTTCTGCCCCCATTTTTTTCCTGCCATCACTGTAAATAACATATGCAAACTTGCAAACTGACCCAGCTCACACCATTACACAGATTGGCAATTTGCTCATAAATGTATGTGCATGCAAACGTGTGTGTGTGTGTTTGTGTGTCTGTGTGTGCGTGCGTGCGTGCATGCACAAATTATCAAGCAAGTCCTCCATCATGAACATCACTTTTGTTGTCCATTTCTTAGTAAAGAAAAGGTAGCTTTCTTTACTAATGTTGTCCATTAGTAAAGAAAAGGTAGCTCTTGTGACCTCTGGGTACCCCAAAACTTTGAGATGCGTCTTTCTCATTCTGCAGTTTTAGTTAATTTTACACCCGCCGTGGTTGCTCAGTGACTATGGTGTTGGGCTGCTGAGCAGGAGGTCGCAGAATCGAATCCCGGCCACGGCAGCCACATTTAGATGGGGGCGAAATGCGAAAACACCCGTGGCACTTAGATTTAGGTGCACGTTAAAGAACCCCAGGTCGTCGAAATTTCCGGAGTCCTCCACTACGCATCGTGCCTCATAATCAGAAAGTGGTTTTGGCACGTTAAACCCCATAATTTTTAGTTAATTTTATGGTTTTGTGCTCTTGTGAATGCTCATTGAAGATTAAAGTGAAATCTTGTGCCCACTTGCCTTACAGTGTGTGTCGAATGCAAGTGGTGGAATGCAAGAATTCATTGATGTAATATTTATTAGACCTGGAGTGGGAAGAATTGGGGATAAGAGTTAATGGAGAATACCTTAGTAACTTGCGATTCGCTGATGATATTGCCTTGCTTAGTAACTCAGGGGACCAATTGCAATGCATGCTCACTGACCTGGAGAGGCAAAGCAGAAGGGTGGGTCTGAAAATTAATCTGCAGAAAACTAAAGTATTGTTTAACAGTCTCGGAAGAGAACAGCAGTTTACGATAGGTAGCGAAGCACTGGAAGTGGTAAGGGAATACATCTACTTAGGGCAGGTAGTGACCACGGATCCGGATCATGAGACTGAAATAATCAGAAGAATAAGAATGGGCTGGGGTGCGTTTGGCAGGCATTCTCAAATCATGAACAGCAGGTTGCCACTATCCCTCAAGAGAAAAGTATATAACAGCTGTGTCTTACCAGTACTCGCATATGGGGCAGAAACCTGGAGGCTTACGAAAAGGGTTCTGCTTAAATTGAGGACAACACAACGAGCTATGGAAAGAAGAAAGATGGGTATAACGTTAAGGTATAAGAAAAGAGCAGATTGGGGTGAGGGAACAAACGCAAGTTAATGACATCTTAGTTGAAATCAAGAAAAAGAAATGGGGCATGGGCAGGACATGTAATGAGGAGGGAAGATAACCGATGGTCATTAAGGGTTACGGACTGGATTCCAAGGGAAGGGAAGCATAGCAGGGGGCGGCAGAAAGTTAGGCGGGTGGATGTCATTAAGAAGTTTGCAGGGACAACATGGCCACAATTAGTACATGACCGGGGTAGTTGGAGAAGTATGGGAGAGGCCTTTGCCTTGCAGTGGGTGTAACCAGGCTGCTGGTGCTGCTGCTTATGATGATGATGATAATGATTTATTTTCTGAAAGTGCCCAAGAACAGGTAGTATGCCTTAATATGGTGTACTCGTGATATGCCTTGGCAAAGTAGACCTGATGTGTGAGAATTTGGATCTATCAATTTTTCTTGGAAAACATGAACACTTATAGGCAAGTGAGAACTAGTCTTGCACTTGCAATTCCTAAGCAGCAAGATAAAGTAATATTGAACAATCGTGTTGACAAACATTTATTACTTTGTGGACAGCAAGCAACCTGTACGCTTTTGGTTGTTTGTCATGGGATGTAAAAACTCGCCCAAAACCAAATGATAGCATATATAAAGCAAGCAGAGCTTGGATTTGCTGGCTTTAGTTTCATGGCCAATGATTTACTAAAAAGAAAATTATGTTTATGGAGAACTGTCCTGTAAGCAATGTAATATTACTTGATTCAGTATGCTCAGCTGTTGCACTATGCCCTCACCTCATGCATGCTAAGCTATGTATCTTTAGCTGTCTAATCATAATCTAATCATAACTAATCATAATTAATGGAAGCTTCCATAATTTAAATATTCAATTTGGCTTATTTAGCATGCTGTGATGAAACTCCGTGCTACAGGAGGCATCACATCTGGCAAAGTTGCAGCTTGTAACCATTAAACATATGTTTTTATGAAAACATATAGTACTGAATTTTCTTAACATGGCATTATATACAGCAGCATTTTCGCACCTCTTTGGTGCACCAATAATCTATTTTCATTGCATTGAGCCTAACAATCGCCATAATTTTGACACTCTAAGGCCTATGCCTTTTTGCCATTGAACTCCATGAGCATCATTATCATCAAAGCTGCAACTGACTTAAAATGCTTTATGCTTTTTTGTTGGCTTGTTCATTCACTCTTTCGTTTAGCACATATCTTTCCCCTAGTACCATGTTTGTCATAGCATAGTGTGCTTTCTGAAATGGCATCAGCTCAATGCAGCCCATCTGTTCCTCCTCTGCTGCTTCTGCTACGCAGCTCAAGAGCGTGGATCTAGTTGAGCGCTACATGCGCCGCATCCGAGAGGTGCAGCCTGTGATCAATGCTGTGGTGGAGGACCGGTATGAGGAAGCCATAGCTGAAGCTGAAGCCGCTGACCAGCTTGTTGCCTCCGGTAAGGTCACACCGGAGCAGCTGGCCAAGGACAAGCCCTTCCTTGGGGTGCCGCTCTCAACCAAGGACTGCTATGCCGTCAAAGGTCAGTCCCACGACGCATAGCAGTGTGTCATGCTGCTCTACGTTGCGTAGCTCTTTACACCAATGTAAGAAGCAATCTCTAGCTAACAGGGCTGTTTGCTTACTCTGTTACAACAGCCTGTTGTTCCTTCCTTTTTATTAAATTTATTAATAGTCAATATGGCTGAGAATGCTTTATCTTGGCTCTGCAGTGCAGGTTTCGTAGCCACCACTATATTTCAACTGATGCTGTTCCTTAAAGGAACAGGGCATGTGAATGGCAAAGTATGAGCTCTATTATGCCTTTTATGGAATTACGGCCTCTTGTCCACCGCAATAGCTCAGCTGCATCGCTATGGCATTGTGCTTGCTGAGCTCGACATTTCATGTTCAATGCCGGCCATGGTGGCTGCATTCCAACGTGGGCAGAATGCAAAAACACTTATGTACCATGCGTTGGGTACGCGTAAAAAAAACCCCAGATGGCCAAAATTAATCCAGATTCCCCCACTATGGCGTGCCTCGTGATCATATCGTAATTTTGGCATGGAAGTCGTCTGAACTTTGTTTTCTGCTTACTTTTTTTTCCCGGTTAAGGCCTTTATAACCTCCCAAACCCATCATGCAATTCTCATATCCTTGCTTCCAAGGACAGTCGCACCTCGATAGTGTAATGAAGTCACACCCAACACTAAAATATCTTCATCATATCCTCTATTTGTTATAAGCATATATATTAAGGTGAGATCCTGAAGTGGCTCGTGGGTCGAAAAATTTGGTGCGAGTCTAACCCTTGACCTTTGGTGAGAGTCTAACCCTCGACCTTTGGTGAGAGTCTAACCCTCGACCTTTGGTGAAAGTCTAACCCTCGACCTTTGGTGAGAGTCTAACCCTCGACCTTTGGTGAGAGTCTAACCCTCGACCTTTGGTGAGAGTCTAACCCTCGACCTTTGGTGAGAGTCTAACCCTCGACCTTTGGTGAGAGTCTAACCCTCGACCTTTGGTGAGAGTCTAACCCTCGACCTTTGGTGAGAGTCAAACCCACGACCTTTGATGTTAATTAAGGTGCAGTCAATTAAGATACAGTTAATTAAAGCACTCGAACCCACAACCTCCGGTGGGAGTTGAACCTACGATTTTTAGTTTTGAACGAAGCACAGTTAATTAAGGCACTCAAACCCACGGCCTGTGGTATTAATTAAGGCACAGATAATTAGGGTATTGTTAATTAATATAAAACAAGTAATAAGTAACAACACATTCAAATGGAACGTCCACTAATTTAATGATTGTCTCGTGAGCGCACAGGCTTTCACTTTCATACCCTTTAGTGTATGCTAAACTGTCTGTCAACTTTCATGCTGATATTGGCAAAAATATTTTTAGATTTACTTTGTTCAATATTTCGTTGGGACTGTACGTGCATTCAACCTTGCTGCTTTGTCCACTGTGTTCAAGTGGCACTGGCTCTGTCAGCTACTGTTTCCTCCTGCTATGGATTATCTAAGAAAATGTTCTGCTCATGCTGAGTTATAATTGCTTGTAGTTGTCTTTCTATTTGAGGTGGTGGCAAGTGTCCCGTTTGGTGTTTAAAGTTGGCTTTCTGTTCCCCCCCATCCCTTTTTTTCTCTCGTTTTTCTCTAGCGACAATAGTGCTGGCAGAAACACTTGAGACATCTTTTCTTCCATGCAGTATATAAGCTTAGTGGTAGCCTTGGGCAATTGCTGAAGCTGTGTGTGTGTACACAGCATGTTCAACACATACATTGAGAAAGTCAACAGTGTTGTTGTGATGACATTGTTCATGATTGTGCAATTCTAATATGCATGCTTGACATTGATTCGAATAAGCATTGCAGTTTCATTGGCTTTTTTTGCCTGTAAGGAAGAGCAGGGTCTATACACTGAGGAATTAGCATGACAAAAGTTTTAGCCCCCTTTGAATTGCCAAACAGAAGTGCAGGCATCATTATGCAGAGACTTGTTCTCAAAACCACAATATTGTTTGCGAAACTCTTGTTTTCGGAAGAAAATTGACACTATCACTAATATTTCTTTGAAGAATGGCATTGAAAAAAGACTATCCGTCATATTGCACCACCAGGCCCGGCTCCTCATTTTTGTACACACCCGTCGCGCAATGCTTTTCCAGATGTTATGTGACATAGTATTGCTAATATACCATGCATAGCAGTGTCCTACATGTGTTACATGGTTTCCATGTTCACTTTGGAAAAACATTGTTTCCTAAATACAGTGATAGGGAAGCTTTGCTTTGCTAAAATGAGTTAATAAATTTAATTTAATTTGTTCATTATGTATTTGAAGCCACTTATAACAATATTGAAGTGCCAAAAAAAATTCATTTTTATAACCGGTAATTGTTTTAACTGGGTTGCACTAAAAACAAAAAAAAAACAAAGGGAGAATGGAAACATTTTATTAGACAGAAAATTGCGTACACTTGTTTGCATAAGAAAAGCCATGTCCGTCAGCTTTGCCTGCTTTATGCGAAGCTTGCTGACATCCTTCTCCAGGGCATCCAGGTGCATCACTTAGTGCAGCGGAAGGTCTCTCGTGAAAATGAAACCCTGGAGGGACTGAATCATCTGCAGGGGCTCCTGCAGCAACACTGGGGCAGCCTGCCCAACCATGTCATCGTTGCCGTCAACACTATCGCTGTTGCCATCGCTATCCACTGCTAGCACCTTCATGACAATTGCCTCATCAGTCAGTTGTTCCAATGTTTCTAATGCATCATCTGCATGCAGGAACTCAGAGTTCCGATGCGTTGTCAATCACTGCGTCGTGCATTGCTGGTGATCTGGTGATCGAGGGAAGATCAGCTGGTACAGTCGCGAGACAATGAAGCCGGGAAGCCAAACTCTTGTTGGGACCATGTGACTGGGAGGGACGCCAGGATGCAACAAAGACAAACGTAAACACTGAGACAAAGCAGTTCTGCTGCTCTCCATCGGCGCTGTTGGCCAACTTGGCGCAGTCGTCTCTTGTTTCAGAAGTGTGAAAGGGATACGGAAGAGAGCTGCGCGACGTGGGCACTTGGTGTGCGCGGCACACAGGCGTGTGCAGTGGCTCGGGTCTTTTTCCTGAATTTGTCATCGCTTTTGGTTATGGCACAGACATAAACAGCCAGATTTAATTGTTATAACGAATTACACGGCAGGGGAACGTTGTAGTAAGCAGTTTATTTTACCTTAGAACACACACAAAAGTTCACGTTGCCAAGGCTGCTCATTGTTAAATCCAGTATGTTGTTGTAACCGGTATTGTTATAAGCGGATCTGGCTGTAGATTGCTTTCTTAGAGCCCTTTTAATCATAATGAAGTTATACAGTAATAGAAAAACGACTCTGTTCTGGTCATTTTTTCTTCTTCTGCTGAATGTCAAACTGACGAGAACCATCCTGCCTAATTGCCATCCTGTTTGTGCAACCTCAGGCATGCTGCAGGACTCGGGTCTGGTGCTGCGAAAAGGCTTCCGTGCTCCACAGGATGCAGACGGCATGGCCCTGCTGCGTGCGGCCGGTGCCATCCCACTGGCGCTCACCAATATCTCGGAGCTGTGCATGTGGTGGGAGTCGTACAACAACCTGCACGGACGCACCAACAACCCCTACGATAGCCGGCGGATCTGTGGCGGATCCAGTGGTCAGTTCGTGCTTGCTCTTGTAGTTGTGTGTTTGTCTTGTGACGGTAGCATCAACATGTCACTTGTGATTGTCACAAGCAGATGAGCAGGTAAAAGGATCAACCATTAGCACAAAAGCTTGCTGACCCATGTGATAAAACACAGACTGATGTTTCAGGATCTCTATAGATCACTTCTTCTCATTGTGCCAGTAATTGCAAAATTCATTGTTGCTGCAGGGGTGCAGGGGCACAAATGGCAGTGTGCCTCAACATTCCATGCACTGCAGTTACCTCATGACTGTGGTTCGATTCAAGCTTAAGGAAACAGTGGACGTTTACAACTGTTACACTGGGAAAACATTTATTGCATTTGCAACTAATGCTTTGAGCTAACCAGGTAGTTGTACAGACAATCAATGAGGAATTTCATGCAGAAAATACTCTAGGTAAACAGAGTTCTTTAGTTACTAACCAAGGTATGAGTGGCTGCAGTGGCTGCCATGGCAACACATGGAGAAGTTCTCACATGTGGGAAAATACTGGAAAAAAACACCAATTGAGACTTCGCTACTTGCTAGAAATCAGAGACCC
Organism: Dermacentor variabilis; assembly: GCF_050947875.1. Lineage (NCBI taxonomy): Eukaryota > Metazoa > Arthropoda > Arachnida > Ixodida > Ixodidae > Dermacentor > Dermacentor variabilis. The sequence goes on along the minus strand of NC_134573.1, from coordinate 75,071,393 downwards.
AAGGCACGAAGTAGGCAGGATTGCCTGGGTCTCGCCTGTTAATACTTGCACTTCTTGTATGCTGCCCACAAGAGGAAGTACTCCTCCTTCAAACCTGCTGGCACAGGTATGCTCGGTCAATGTGAGGCTTCACATGCAGGGCGGGCGGCCATGTTGGAACACCACCGTTCTCACAACAGGTGCCTGGGAATTCATCCAAGGGCTCAAGAATACATGCTGTCAAATAGCCATGCACTCTGTCTAGTGTGCTTGCAGTAGTTTGGATGAAAGTAGATCTAGACACAGCCTCGCTCATATATGTTTTTGCTACCTGCTTTGCTTTAGAGACAAAAAATGTATGGAAATAGTGATACAACAGCATTTGCTTCTAGACTGGAGGTGGCAGCATCTTTGGGTGGCATTAGGCAATGCTTCATTAAAAAAAAATTTCTTTGAAGCATGCAGTTGTTGTCAAACGTCCATGGCAGTGAACCTCAAAAGGTTAAATTTTCAATTCATGCTTACTTTTCCAGAAAACATCTTGGAAAAGAATATGGGCTAAGAGATAGAGACCCCTCCAGCACATAAAACAGCGGCAGTTCAACAACAATGCAAGAAGGCAATGATAAGTTGTCTAGCAATAAGACAATAAGGAGGCAATAAGTTGTCTAGCCCATTCCATCTGGCAACTGGGCCATGTCAATGTCTGATTCATACATTCGATTCTGCATTGTGACCACACAATGCGGCTGTGCTGACTAATGAATTGATGTTGTCGAAGTTGTTAATCATGCTGCAGAAATGAAAAGTGGGATCACAAACATGAGTGAGAGCCTGGTGGCAGTGCCCTTGATAGCAATGGCTGCATGTATGTTACAATGTGAACTCAGCAACACTGTGTCTAGTGTAAACTTTTGCAGAGTTTTAACATGGCCTCTAAAATTCTTTGGCAAGCACCTGCTTGTGAACATGCATCCTGTGCAAAAATTGAAGCACAACCAAATTACATCCATTTTTGCACTCTAGTCGTATAACACTCTTTGATGCTTTTGAGAGAAAGTGATAGCTTGGTTTCTGTGTCCTGCAGTTCTCCAAAACATTGTATATAAATGGAACCCATGTTTATTTCTCATCAAGTTTTGTTAGGCAATGTCTGTTCATTCTTTTTCAGAAGTCTGGCAAGTGTGGAGGATTTGCACCACTCGAAAAGCATTTTCTCATTTATGTTTGCCTTTTAGACTTAGTAGTTTATATTTTAATGGCACAGCAACCATTGCTATTATAATGTGCCATGGTTGAATGTGTGAGCTCTGACTGGCTTCTGCTCATGCTAACAACCAAAAGCAAGGAGTTAGTAGTGATTGAAGTCTTAGTTTCTGGGACAAACAAAGCACCAATACCATGACCAGAACTCAGAAGTCCTCTGATCAGCTGTTGCTGTAAATCAAATCTGAATGACAAATTACAGTATCAATCATATTTACATTATTTGTTGCGCTTGTTTCTTTGCTTGTGCCCTGTCCGTAGTGCACTTTTGCAACTGTAATGCTGCATCTAATAGGCATTTTTTGCCACATGGCACTATCATCACACAGGGGGTGAGGGAAGCCTCATCGCTAGTGCTGGCTCCGTAATTGGTGTAGGCACTGACATCGGCGGCAGCATACGGATGCCAGCGTTCTTCAACGGCATCTTTGGCCACAAGCCAACAAGAGGTGAGGCACGGTTTTCTGTGTTCCGACATTGCTGCCTGCACTTTGTTCATTTGCACGTCAGGCTACTCTGTGGCACTATGACATCCTGCAGGGCATACAGCAGAACTGTGCGCATCACTGGTAGGCCTTCTGTGACAACTTTAGCCTGAAGCCTTAGCTGCAATAGTGCATTATCCTGTTGGTATTGCAGTGTGGCTGCCAGAAAGATGTTTCAGAGCGCAGCCGTTCCTGTGGTGAGCATTGGCATGACTGAGCAAACGAGCACAACCGCGAAAGACGGAAAGAGCAATGGGGAGCGGAGCGGGGTACAAAAGGTGGCAATAGTGAAGAGAGTGCAAGGAGGAAAGCGTGAGAAGAAAAGCATAGTGCCGTGCAAGACATGTTCTGTGACAATCGCTACGAGATGGTGCCAGAGTACCGTGCATCGTCTGTGCACTTCATTTTTCTTAGTCACTGCTTTTCACCGGCTAACAAAAGTTGAACGTTATCCCTCAACACACGACGTGCCTGCATGTATCAGAAGTTTCACGAATGTTATCGATGGTTATATCTGTTGGCTGTTGTCACCAAAGCTTTTTTTTTTAATCTGATTGTATGTGTGATGCGAGTTGTAGTACTTTTGGGACGCCATGCGGGCACCAGCGATTACACTGTGACCTTCGACGAGTCATGTATAAAAGCAGATGTGCTTGACCTGCAGATCAGATTTTCGAAAATCGCCGACTCTGCTTGCCGTTGTCATTGTGCTTGAGTGTTGCTTGTTTTGCTGGGCATAAGTTCGCCCAATAAAGAGTTAAATTTGTAACTCACAGTTTCGACACTCTGTCGTTCTTCACTGTCACTACCACGTGACAGTATAAATCATAATACAAAGCCAGTTCTTTCAGACAATGAGCGGTGCAACAGGTGGAACTGCTTCGTCTGCTACAGAGGCTCCACGCTACCACTGCCGAGAGGACCGTATCATTCAGAATCAAATTCTTTGCCACAATATAGCATGAATTCAAAACGCCTAAACAGCTGCAATCAAAATTTGTGTTAGGGAGTATCGTAACTGTTGAATTTTTTTATGCCATTGTGCTAAGCATATTGTTGTAACTGTAGATAAGCAGTCTTGTACAATCTGTCCATCTTTTTTCATTATGTGACTGCATGTGTCCTGATTGAGGGCAGGCCAGGTGATATTTAGGCACTGTTAATGCAAAGCAATGTAATGTTAAAGCAAAAGGAATAGAGAGGAGAGGAACTTGTCCTGTGTGTTTTCATCCATTGTGTCAGGTAGCCAACGTGCATGTGTCTGGGTTGATTCAGAGGAGTGCATACATGACTGGTTCAAAGAATGTGACTGTGCGCACCATATTGCATAGGTATGAAAATGGTCCAGCTGCAAACGAATCTGTTCCCCCGCGAGAACTGGGAAAAAGAAAACGGTGCTTGTGTGCAAGATGTGTAATTCACTTGCGCATAATGTGCACATCTACTTGGTGTTGGCTTGAGAGAAGTATGTATGTATTTATGGCTTAATTAGAGCATCCGGCTGTAGTGCTAGGAGACCGAGATTCAGCCCGACCGTCAGACATGCAATTATTTTCTATTGATTTCTGTCTGTGAGTTACTCAGTAAGACACCAGCAGCCATGATCGGCAAAGTCCAGAAGGGTTTGCTGGGAAAGTCTTGCTTTACTAAACCTGCTTGGTATGCGTATCAATTGTTTGGGTTGTCTGGCGGCGGCTCCGCACGCTGTCTGCAGGACTGGTGTCCAACAAGGGCCAGTACCCACCGGCACGTGATGAATCCCTGGACGCCTGCCTTGTGGCGGGTCCCATGTGCCGATATGCCCAGGACCTCGAACCCATGCTGGCCATCATGGCGGGAACCCGTGCATCTCTGGTGCCATTCAACACTGAGGTGCGAGACGAATCAAAAGAACTGAGGGGCACGACATTGTGTTAATGATGATGGTACCAAGCACGTGGTCAATACAGAGCTTTAGCTTGTCCGTAAACTTCTTGCCATTTACGGATTACAGAGTTGCCAGAGCATTGGATGACAGTAGCAAAGCTGGTGGCAACGTCTTGTGATGCTTTGTCCAATGCAAAGTGCTTGTGAAATGTTTGTCATGCGAGTTCTCTTGTCAAACGAAAATCTGAAAAGGACTGTACACACCTACGGTTATGTCACTAACAACGCTTTACGCAGTCAGTTAAGTAGAATATGATAGGTCACTTCAGTACAGTAGAATCTCGTTAAAGGAAACTTCAAGAGACCAAAGAAATTAATTCCATTTAGCAGGAGTTGCGTTTACTAAAAAAGATGAGCAAGGGTGCAGCACAGTCCACTTATAACGATACCACATATCGGTTATAACGATGAGTTGACTTCAGAGCATCAATTTATGCATTAGGGCTATGAGAAAAAAAAACATATGTAACGATATGCCAATCACCGCTTATTGGATATAATGATCAAAATACTGCCTTTTGTGCGGCATTTTCTATGCAGAATGATCATGAAATTTGCTTTGTTAAGTTCCCCTTAACCGAGACGGGGCGAAAAGTTTGCCAACGTGAGTTCATATCTGCTGCCATTATCGCGCAGCGTGTCCTGCCAGCACACCAATTCAGAGCATCACAAGTTGGCGTGACATGCCACAAAATGGCCCCAGATTTTCTGCGACACGAGCTCCTTAACACTTTCGGATTAAAAGCGAGAATCTCCCTCTCTTCCTCAAGGAGTGCGGAAATGCACCGCGGAAGCAGCGGTCGGTGCGCTGGCAAAGCTGTGTCGCTTGGGACGAAGCTGCAAGTTTTGCAAGACTCACGCAGTCGATGATATCGATGGTTCTGAAAACCGCGAGCACCACGATCATCAAGGCTAGAATCAGTGACCGTGCCAATGAATGGAAATGGCGGGCTTTGTGCGCTAGGGCGAAACCCCCATGTGTGAAAACAACACGGTGGCATCTGCTGACATTGCCGAACTATAGGAGCACGTCGCTACTGGCGATAAAATGGGTGGTGCTTCGATGGAGGGGTTTCTGAGTGCAGATAGCGCTGCATCATTCTGCGAAGAATCTCCTTCAGGGTGATCATGCCACGACAGACAGCGGCGTATTGCAACGGAGGCGACGAAGTTGACAGTGGCCTGTCTTTAAAACTGACCCCAATGTTCACGCAAAGTGCACTGTTGTCGATAGAGTCGCTCACTGATTTCATGCACGCTAAATTATAGCTGCCACTGTTTGCGCAGTTGCCACTGGCTGTCGCACTGAGGATGACTGAACCCAGACCCATACCCAGACATAGATGAGGGTTACAAAGAAGAATAAATAACACTGGCGTGAAGCACAGCTGGAACCAGAAACAATTGTTTAACCAATTTCCATTTACAAAGGTATACATTTACAGAGATTTTACTGTGTACTGATGTGGTCTCCGCTCTGCATCACAACATTTCGCTACCAATCCCATTACTGTTGTACGCCTCTCTGGTAACCTGGTATTTCGCAAATGCCGATACTTTTACAAACAAGCTTAAACTCTCTAATGAAGCCAGCAACGGCATGGGCAACTAACAGGTTTACTTAATTTAAGTGTAGAAAATTGTAAGGAAAAGGTAAAGGTGTTTCGGCATCATCATTATGGTGTGGACTTCAACCACTGTACCAGTAAGACTGGATCTTGTGTCAGTGCTATGTGACTTCAGTGACCTCTATCCTTCTAAAGTTCATGACTTAACCATTGTATCGCCCTCCTCCCCCCTGTCCCCCAAACCTACGCTGTACTTGGCGCACATTCTGACCTGTTTGCAGTGAATAGTAAGCTGATATAAACAGGTAGCATTTAAATAAATTATATAGAAGTAATATTAAGGAAGTGGCCTTTCCCACCTTTCATTGTTTCTACTGCTGTCGAAGCTGTGCTGCTGTGCCTTTAGTCCCAATATTTAGTCCCATGACCTCCAATATTTCGCAGTGCAACCCTCCATCACATCCCTTTGTGTCGGAGGCCATAGTATCTGCGCAGTGGTATGATTCTTTGTCACCAGAGGACATCAGCTGTGCTAACACCTGATGTTCACCTGTTTCGCGATATGGCTGAGTGGCTATTATGCTATGATGCTGAGCACGACCTCGTAGGTTTCATTCCCTTGCTGCCGTGGCTACTCTCTGGCAGCAGTCAGGCGAGGACACCCATGTATTGAGAATTGGGTTGCATGTGCTGAAGAACCCTGAATGGTCTAAATTAAAGGGACACTAAAGGTTAATATTAAGTCAACGTGGACTGTTGAAATACCATCACAGAAACCTCGAAATGCTTGTTTCGTGCGAAGAAGAGACTTATTTTAAGAGAAAATGCGTTCTGAAGAGTCCGCGTACCTCTAGCGCAGTTCAAATAACCCGCCCTCCGATCGAGGAGTATTGACGTCATGGTCTCATAGTGACGTTGCGCCGTCGGTGAGTAAAACGGCTCCCACAGACGGCGCTATGGATTTTCTACACAAAACGCAAACGCGCAGCCAGAAACAGAGCCAAGACAGAGCCGACAGCAGCGCGAAATCGCAACTATGGTGGCTAGCGGAAGAGAAAGCGCACGACGATAAGCTGGTTCTTTATTTTATGATGCCAACTTCGATGCTCGTTGCAATGGATGACCCTGACAATGACACCTTAGCTCCCGATACTGGGCTCGAGTTCAGCGATTTAAGCACTGATGAACATGACCTGCTGTTGAGGGCTCGCACTGCCAGCGTCGTTGCGTACTACTACGACAACGGCCTGCTTTGGAAGGCACTTCACGCGACTTCAGTAAGTCGGCGTTGAACTCGTAATCCTCTGGACGAAAGTGCAGCGAGCACACTACGTGATTTTTCAGCTCTTTGCCAGCGCGCTGTGGCAGAGGTACGGCATTTAACCACTTCGAACGGAGAGGTTCACTCATTGGCACACAGTGATAAGTAACGTTGGATTCGCCGCTGCAACTGCCCTTGGCCAAGTTCTGCGGACCGTTCGCGCATCCCACAACATCACATGGACGTGGCATTCTCGCTGCTTGTTCCAAATGCAAGTTTCGCGAGCCAGCAGTACCACCGCAGCACGACACGATGAAGAAACAGCTGAAACTCCAAAGCACGCGCAGAGTCGAGCGAAAACGAAACCTTTCGACCACACATACTACTCAAGGGTAACGTCAAAATGTTACTTTTTTCTTAGAATCGAATAGAAGTAGACAAGTAGCATTTTCTTCCGTCTTATAATCTAATGAAATGATCTCTTTAATACGAGTAGTTGAGTACTAGTGACATAAATTATGATGAGGAGTGCTTTCGTCATCGGGCTAGTCGGAATGTTGCTGGGGGGTCTCAAATCGTGTCATGCATTTACCTCGATTTCTCGGTCACTAAAGCTCTGTTCGCGATTATATTGACGCCTTAGACGTTCTAGAGCATTGATTTATCACTTTAACTTGACTTTCTGATAACCTTTAGTGTCCCTTTAACGTGAAGTGCCTACCCTTCCATTATGGCATCTGTCTAGTCTCCATGTATCCTTGGGACATTGAATCTCATCCGTCAATCAACCAACACATGGTGTCTTCATCTGCTGCAGGTGGACTGGTCCAAGGTGACAGTGTACTACATGGTTGATGACCTGGGAGGCACCCTCTGCACACCTGTCCACCCGGAGATGAAAGATGTCGTGCGCAAGGTGGGTTGTTTGGGCATTTCGTTTGATTGGCTGCTTTGTTCTTGTACCACATCTTTCTTACGAGGTCAGATTTTGGTTTCACAATGGAACGCAGTCTCAGTAAAGGTATCGGCAAGCAGACACTTGTTACAATCCTCGGAAGGGTGTTGGGCTCCTATGTGTGTAAAGCAGTAGTGTAATTTACAGCCTAATTGCGAAGAGGCAAAGAGCAGTCAGCTGTTGCTAGCAATGGCTCACAGGCTTTTACTTCCTTGCTGTGGACTGCACCTATGTGAAAATAGGGATAGTTGGTTTGTTAGGGTGCTGAGAGGCTATAAATGCTAGCACAGCTGCTTGAAGTAGTAATACAGTTCATTGAAGATTTAGTCAATGAATAGAAAACTACATGTCTTGCATCCTCAGCATCAGCAAAAATAGGCAGCAGCTGAGCACCGCTAAGCTTTGCTCGCTAGCATGCAAGCACGCAAGCTTACACTGGCACAATGGAACTGAAGTGAACTTACAAACATGCATCTTCAAAGCCTGGACATGCAATTACCGCGCCGTCTTCCGCAAGGGGTATTGCTAGGTGAAGAAAGATTTCTGTACCACCTGTGGCTTGGCGTGGCCTTCAAAAATGCCTATTCATTTCACATCGGCATGGCCAACAACCCTACATGCAACAACTGCAGCGGCGAAGAGGCAACCGCACAGCCTCCTTAGTAAATGTCCGCGTTTCAGTACACCTAGAAAAGAACTATCAACTGCATTAGAAGGAATGGACAATCGCCCTTTGTCAGAAGAGAGTATTCTCGAGACACCAGTCGAGACCGTCCTCAGTACAGAAGGCATTATGCACATTGTTGTTTGAGGATAACTGGACTGAGTGGTAGACTTCGAGAAGTGTTGTGTGCTACATTGCACTCGTGTACAGCTTCGACCGAGAAGCGGCCTGGCTCCCTGCATAAAAAAAAAAAAGAAAGAAAGAAGGCATCTGCCTTCTTTGTCTCTCATGGTGCACATGAGAATGGTTTAAAATGTTACCACATATGTGCAAATAAAATGGCCAGACTAGTAACTGGTTGCACACGTGTGCAAATGTATAGTAGTTCAGATTTAGATATACAGTTAAACCTTGATATAAGGAAGTTTGCAAGATCTGCAATTTGCTTCGTTATATTGAAATTTTATTACATTGATATGTGATTTTTTATTCAAATAAGTACGGTCGTCAAGGGATTTTTCTTGCACGGAAGGGGCCGCTAAATTTTCTGAATTATCGGGTGGTTTGGAACAAAGGAGCTTGAATGAGAAAATAATAATAATTTTGTTGAATTTGAGGATCGGTGACAAAAAATACGGTTTCAGGCTGTGTCGACAATATCTACACATCGGCGGTAAAAAGGAAAGCCAGCCAGGCTTTCGCGTCCGCTCCGCTCCCCCAGCTGATAGTGTTGTCCGCAGCGAGACGATGCTATTGTGAGAAGCGAATGCTTCGTCTGCCTCTCGCGCAATGCCTTTCTGAAACTCGAGATTACACAGCCTCTAGCCCTAAATGGGTGATAAGACGGCGCACAATGCCACGTCATCTTAGCTCATCTATGTTTTGCATACACAGTAGATTACTTCTAATACGGGGTGTGCAGGCTGCGTATGTACTCGTCCATGCTCATAGCCAGGCGCATCCACGGCCGCACTAGAAGAGGAGACTTGCGCCAACCTGCCCCTTTCCCTCTCCTCCCCGCCCATTGCCTGAGCTCGCACGTGGTTGATCGATCGCATTATGGCTTCCCTCCCCCCTTTCCCCTTGCTTGCACTGGAAGACAGCGCTCGTCAAGCCATCGTCCTTCTCGCCTCTGCTTTGCACGCTTTCACTCGCACCTAAAGCATACAGCCATGAAGCACGCGGTGCAGGTTAGGATCGTATCGCGCTTGGGCTTCGTACGAAAATATGACTCACCTCCGCTTCAATGGTAACATGATTTGAGAGGTGCATCCGCAAGCAGCCGCATTAATTCAACCATTTGACCACCTGCGTCTACAGAAGTTTGCACTTGTTATCTTGGTATTCCTTCGTGGCGAGAGTGAAATTTTGTTGATTGAAATTGAAATTGTGTATAAATGCATTTCACTATAATTGGGTTCAAACTACATGGCGTTCTATGGACAAGAAGTTATAAAATGTTAAATACTTTGTTATATCAAGAATATTCATTATATTAAGGTTTGTTATGTAGAGGTTTAACTGTGCATGCATGCAGAGTCTTACCCTTGTTGTTGCACAGGTGGCCCGGTACTTTCGTGATGCGCATGGCAGCCCTGTGGTTGAGCTGGCCCTCGAGGAATTCCGTTACTCAGCCCAAATCTTCACTGCTCGGCTGGCTGCTGCAGCCGTGCCCTCCTTTGCCTCAGAGCTGGCGCTGCTCAAGGTAAGCTTAACTGACATGCGCACAATGTTTCTCTCCTGGGAACTTACTGTTACTGTAACATTGCGTGTTCAGTGTGGCAGTGAAATATTATCATTAAAGGCAAAGCTTCAAATTTCGTGAATGCTTACCGTATTTACTCGAGTCTAACGCGCACGATGTGGGGATGCGCGACTTTCACGCGTCCCCTGATAAGTTGTTTTCTCGCACAGCTCCCATCTCCTGTAATCCGGCTTCGCCGCATGGCTTTACTGCGGCGGGCGGTATGCTTCCAGGGTAGTACGAGAGAGGGCGCGAGTGTTGCTCTGCTAACGCCACCTAACGGCGGGGTTACTTGGGCGCATGGGGTAATCCGAGGGTTACTTGGGCTGCGCCCAAGTAACCCCCGCATTTCTTCAATTGCAATATGATGGGAACAAAAATGTCCCCAGCAAATTCTGTAGTTCCCAGACACTGATAATCTGAAAGCCAACTTGATTTGTCTTCAACTTAAAAGACCTGTTCACTTTTCTCTGATCACTTTGTGCGAGAAAGCAGCTGTATTCTGTGGTAAGAATTTGTGGATAGGCACAGAAAAGCAAGAGGATTGCACATGTGAGCGCAGTGAAAGTACAAATTTCGGGCACACTTGATCCTGAACCGCTGCATTGCCTCTAATGAAGCTAGTGACAACTTCATATACAGCAGTACTATTAAAGAGTCTAGATTAGCCGTAACTAGTACAACCTTCACATTGGGGTGTAATTCCAAGCTGTTTCCTGTCCTTGTCTAAGTTCATTTGTGATGTCGTGTTGCGCTGACACACCGACTAATAACCACTTCCAATGTATTGCATGCAATATACAGGATGTTTCAGCTAATTTGAACCAAGGAATTTAAAAATGTGGTTAATCGCAGCTGAATAAAACCAGCGACATATGGTTTGCCGTCATGTGGCACTCCTAGGAGTATTTTTCATATTCTGCTTAATTAATTAAGCTCAATTATGCAAAATTTTAGTATACACTATAAGGCCAAGCGTGTTTCATTATGTTGTAGAGTGGATTCAGAAATGACCGATTAAATTTTTTTTGGTAGCGTACACGCTGCATGGTGATTTTTTTCACCGTTTGAGCAAAGCCGCGAAATATGAGACAAAACCATGTGACTAAGCTCATGCGCTATCGTATTGCAGCATTCTCAACCGTGCTTTAAGCAAAAGAACTGTACGCACGGACCGCGGAGAAGTGAGCGGCCGCGGCTCCAGGCGCGAGCTTCAAAGTGTGTCAGCATCTTTGACGGTGGCACACAGAAAGGAAGCGCCGTCGTCCCTGATAAGCAATAGGCTTGGAGCACGGTTGAGAGTACTGCAATACGATAGCGCATCAGCACAGTGACGTGGTTTTATTTCACATTTCGCGGGCTTTCTTTAAATGCCAGAAAATAGTGCCACGCAGTATGTACGTTGCCACAAGAAAGATTGAATCAGTCATTTCTGAACCCCTCTAATAAGTAATGAAATGCATTTGACCCTGAAGTGAATATTAAAAATTTTCAGTAATTTATCTCAGTTACTTAACTAATTAGGCAGAATATAACAATATATTGACGAGCACCACGCGACAGCAAACCATATTTCGTTGGTTTCGCCCAGTGGCAGTTAAACACTGTCTTTAAATCATTGGTTCAAGCTGTGTGAAACACCCTGTATAAGTGAGAACACACCATAAACATTTTGTTTAACCCTTTTATCGTGTCGACTGCGCAGCGAAATTTAGATGCGCTGGTGTTTTCTTTCTTTCTTTTTGTTTGCAGGGAAAAGTGCCCGTATGGCGAGAACTTGGGCGCTGGCTGCTGCGGCGTTCACCACACACGCTACCTGCTCTTGCTCTCTGCCTGCTGGAATGGCTGTCTCCGAAACGCGGCCACCCTGCCCTCACGCGGGTCCTGGCTCGAGCAGACACCCTGCGAGACCGTCTCGATGCTCTTCTTGGAGCCGGCACCGCAATATTTATCTACCCTTCGCACCCAGAGCCGGCACCTTTCCACTACCAGCCATTACTCAAGCCTTTCAACTACGCCTACACGGCCATCTTCAACGTCCTCGGCTACCCCACGTGCCAGTGCCCCGTGGGAATCTCGCCGAGCACAGGCACGCCACTGGGTGTGCAGGTTGTGGCTGCCTTCTACAAGGACCACCTCTGCTTGGACGGGGCACGAGAGATTGAGAAGGCGTTCGGTGGCTGGCATCAGCCGCCAACAAAGTAGGACCAGGTGCAGAGACAGCCTACAGAAACGGACAGCATCGCTTTGCCTTCCTCTTGTAAAGAGACGGACATTGCTGCCCCCTGTTGCTCACACGTTCACCTTATTTCTGGGCCAAAGGTGCGGTTTGGAGACTGGAACAACAGTGAGAAATGTTTAGAGGTAGATATGTTTTTCCTTCTTTGTGTTGCACATTATGCTGATGAGCTCCGGCTGGAGCCTGGTGAACAGTGGTTGGAGTGAGGTGTTGATTGGCCGACTCTGGCCCCATGTGATGGTAACCCAGGCATGGTGAGGTGCAGATTGTTGGCAGGACATTTCGTGTTAGTGCCGATCGTTTTGTGAAACGTGTGTTGTGCAGAGGGCACCTGGAGCAGGCGCTTCACTGTGCATCTGCCGATGAAGTGAGGAACACTTGTATGTGGGATCAAAAGAATTCTTGGACTTGGCATTTCGTCTGCAGGACTCTTCTGTCGACATCACATGAGTCACACAATGCAGTCCATCTACGTCTCTGTGCAGCCTTGCACCATTTGATTGTGTTCTGTAGCGTCCTGACCTTGCAATAATGCTTGCATACCGAGCCTGCTGCATTCGTGCTGCTCGTCATTGTCCACTCGTCGTGTCTGCTGTCTTTTTCTAACATTGTGGCATGTGTGGTGCGTGCATGTGTAACATTGCATGTTACATGTGCATGTGTAACATTGCGGCATGTGTCACATGCATCTTGTGATGCTTCCCGTCTCGAAAGAGCTAGCCATCTGCTAAGCTTAGTACAGTCACATGTACTAGGACAGCTGTTATACCATGTGCTCTGATACGTATTGTACTTTGAATTGCCTTTGAAGTTGAGAAGTGTGAGCTTACATTCTTCCGGTACTCTCAGTTTCACAGAACCGGTGATATGTTTGTATGTATACTGTGATCTCTTCATTCATAAAGATTGGACACTTGTTTGGTGGCAGGTTTTTTAAGAGTTGTATGCACTCACAAATAGCAGCTGCAGCTTGAAAGCTTCGGTGTTTTTCATAGAAAATTTCAAAGCAATGCAATTATGCCACACTTTCAGATCGTTGCCCAAGACTTCTTACTTTTTATGTTGTCATTCTTTGACTTCCTCCTCACATATAACAAAATGGCTTCATCTATACCTCATCATTTACAGTAGTGCACAGGCATCGCCCTAATGGTAGTCATTTTCCAATAGGAAGCTAATGTAACCACCCAGAAAGGATGACTACAGTCATCTGTTTGTTCATGAGTTAAGCTTTGTTTTTACCTCTTGAGTTTAACTCCATCTGTGAAACTGCAGCAACAACTTGCTGCCAACTGCTGGACGGTTCTTATACACACAGCTTAGCATAGCTGTGACAGGATTGCATGCATATGCACAGCTTTACGTGCCTGCCAGACATGTGTGTTCCTTTCAGGGGCACTTGGCAAACTGCCTAACCTTTCCCGATAGTCTGGCAGCCGCCTATGCAAACTCCGAAAATCTGAGCACCAGTACCATCTTGTGCGTCTGCTGCTGTTTAGAGCGTATTACTTGTCGTGTGCTCAGTAGGTGACGTCTGTCTTGGGTTAGCCTTCATCCCTGTACGTAACCAGGTACAAATCTATACTTCTCCAGGCGTGGGGGTCAGACCCTCTTAGACAATGATGATGAATGGTATTGACATGACAACCTCAGCAATTTCGTGACGGTGTAGCATGTTTACTTGGGATGATGAATGGTGTGATGACGGCTCTGTAATCGTCAGGCATAGCAGCCTGTAGGGTGCGTGTATGAAGTTCCAGAATAGATGGTTGGTAGTTGATCCAGCACCTCCGCCAAACGTAAGGGAAGCCTGCTGTGTCCCACCTTTGGCATCCCTTTTCGTTGAGCATCAGTGTGGCTGCTGTGTGTGGGTGTTCATCATCTTCGTCACAGCAGTGACAATTTTGTGATAGCGCACTGCGTTCACTTGCAATATACCAGTGTCTAATGGGGTGTGCCTGTTGTTAGAATGTCAGATTTCGATTCTTTTCCTTTTCTTCTAACCAGATGAAAAAAAAAGACATGTAAAGTGTTTGTTTGGCCGAAACAGACACCCGAGAATACACGAGGACACCCGTGTGCCATATAATTTATGATGTCTGTTAATCGCCACAACGAAAGTACTGGCATCACCCTCTGCGCTGGTCTACTGGACAATACAATGTTGAGGGGATGAGAAGGGTCGAGGACATTCAGACACCTACCCTCGGTCCATGCCTGCAATTTAATGCCTTGGGCCTACATGTAGTGCAATTGCAATAAAAAACATAGAACACACCAAGAGCCTTTGTATCGAAAAGCACTGCCAGCTTGTGGAAAGAAGCCAGCGGCAGCAGCTCTGAATGGAAAGAAACGAGTGGCAGTTGCTCACTGGCCTAAGGCAAAGCCACTCATCCTGTGGGCTTCCCAGCTCTATCATCTACCTTGGCACCTGTTGCAGCTCGTGTATGCCTCACAATGGTTACAGCTGCGGAGTAGCCAAACTTTTTGAACAAGACGTGCTCTATAGAATTGCCAAGTTAGAACTGAAGGAATGGCATGTCTGTGCTCACTTTTTGGCAGCCTTAGATTCACTAACATGGGGCTCTCTATGTGCGCTGCGGGAAAGGCTAGCTGCACTAAGGCAACTTGCAGTGTTGTTGCTCCGGCATGTGCATGCCTGTGGTCCCAAGCTGCTTTTTTTTTTATGTTCGCCTATCTTGGGGTGCACCTGATCATTCAGTTGTGCTCGGCAAGGAACCTTGAGAACACGAACTGTCGGTCTGTTCACATTGAAGAAAAGCAGATTCTTTACTTCTGCGGAAGATTAGACAGAATGGGATTCTTTTGTTCCTTTCTCATTAACGCAGTAATAGAATTTGAACTGCCGTCAACCAAAGCAATACAGGGAAAAAAAAAGACTAGAAGCATGTGTGGCTCTTAACTCGTTTACCTCGGCAGAAGTGGGCTGTTGTAGTAGACACCGCTGTCTTGTCACGAACAATTTCTTCTCGGTACTGCACACAACATGGTCCTCGTTCTCTATAGCGTTTCTTGCTGGGGCCTTAAAAGATTAAGGCACAAACACTGCAACTGTCAGCCTGTGTGGTGCACAAAACACTGCACAGGCTGTTGAGCTCCAAAGCTGTGCAATAGCGCAGTAGCCCTGAACTTCGCATTACTGTGAAGGTGATGGTGATCTTGTTTTTTTCTTCCCCATACGGCGAGAATGGAGATGAGGTTTAGAAGTTGGCCTGATGATGATTACGTAATGGAAAGGATGAATGCAGCAAACTCAGTTTCAAGCTTTTAACTGCCATCGCACTAAAATAGTACAGTCGAGCCCATTTATGACTAACAGAATTATGCACTAAGAATTCTTCAGTAATCAGGTAATTTGATATACCTAAACTCTACTATAACAAACAAACTTCTGCATTGCATTCATTATCTATGGATTTGTTAGATTCATAGGAGGAAAGAAGCAAGGAAGGAATCTATTTAGTAAAGACAAAACTACAGATATAGGTGTAGCAGGCAGTAACTTTTGCCAGTGCTTTGAACAGTTTTTCAATGTCGCTAATAATGGCATTTGTGATGTGCAAGATTATGTTGACCTGCTCCACTTCGATTCCATGAAAGCCTGTACAGTATCAGCTCAGCACATCTATTGCACTCCGAAGCGTCAAGCGAGGCGGCTTCTCACGTGGCATCGGATGCCCCAAGTTTGATTTATCCAATGTCCTGTTCGTTGTGAGGGAGTTATTCTACATAAGTATCAGCCAGCAAGTTATGTGTGTTTGATGTAAAGAATAATTTGCTTTATCCGGGTTCATTACATTGGTGTTCAAGCGTAATGCGAATCACTACAGCTTCCGTTTACCTTTTTCCGTCCTCGTACAACTGGTAATCTCTGTCTTCCATGCACTTTGCCTTGGGTTACATTTCCTGCGAATGCTCGGGAAATTCGGCATCCAAAAAGACTTGTGAATGTTTTTGAAGGCAGGAAATGAAACGCGCAATTGATAAATGCAGTCTGAGCCTATGTTTGTGACCGTTATAAAGAACATTCAATTGCAATCGGTGCTGTCACCTCAGGTTGTCATAAGGCATTTGTTTCTTCTTCTTTGTTTCTTCCCTTTCTGTAAGATGATCCTTGCATAGATTCCATCAAGAGAGAAAGTCTGGCATAAAAGCATAGGCGAGTTTAGCTGAACACAATTTTAGTAAGTCAATGGCATGAAGCAACAAGAATTGTCATATTGTACTATAATATGACAACACAGCATTTGTTTATCGTCAAGGCTTCAAACTTCAAATGACGGGAACACAAGCATGACTTAATTTAGGACATGTTTCCAGAATCATTTTCGTGCTATTTCAGGATGAAATAAGTATATTCTTATACTCCTACTAATTCATATGCCTGAGACACTTCCAGTTTCAAAAAAAGGCTCTGTGACTAGTGAGCATGTTAGCTTTGAGACTGTGTTATGTTTCATTTTAAACCACTGCTAACTGAAAGGCAACATTCAAACCAGATGATTTCGTGGTACCTAAACTGAACATCAGAAGTGCTGCTGTTCAATTGCTAAAGCTCATTCTTGGCTTCAAGTCTTCAGGCCTTGCAGTCTTCAGAGGCTTTGCGTCAAAGCATGAAGCTGAAAAACTGATGGGCAACACGCACATCGAACGCGACCTCATGTTGAGTGTTACCAACATTCAACATTGAAGGATACGTGGAATGTTGGGTCACAGCCTATTAGGCAGCCAAGTTGTTGACACGCCTGCATCTCGGTATTCTTGTGTGTACCAAATGCAGATTCCTGAGGAAAGGTGTCATACTTCAAATTTGTTCCTTTGGTTATCTATTCCTTTTGCCACAATGTAGAAATTGCAATGACGCCACAGGTGTCTCAGGCGTCTCTGATAACGCTGATGCGTGCGATACTCCGATGAGCCCTTCATTCGCAAGCCCTTGCCACACCTCTGGAAGATTTTCTTTGATTTTGCTTTGCAGACTTCTCTACACTCATTTTTATTACAAATATAGAAACACAAACAAAAAGAAGCTAATTAGGCTTGGTTGTTTTCAGGCATGCGAAGATGCGAAAAAATTTGCGTTTTTAGCCTGTCGAAGTGGTACAAAGGCAAGGATTGGGAAAAGAATTGGTCACAATATGTGGCCGCAGGAACCAACTCTCTTGTGTTTGGTTTTACGATGCCGGTAATCCTAGCACGCAGCCAGACTTGTTTGTTCATAGCTGTTTACCAGGTCGGTCTTGTTGAGTTGTGCAACGTAAGATGCCACGCCAACGGCTGGAACATGACTGTGCCACACGCAGTAGACACTCATAATGAAGTTATTTTCTTCAGTATAACTGTCCACTAACAGTTCCATGTGGTCGTGATTGCAATGCACATATTTTATGCCAGATAACTTGAAGCGAAGCGGCACCAGGCTTTGCCTATTATAAAGTGCAAAGCGGGTAATCCAGACAGGGCCACTCTGTACAGCATGTAGACAATGGTCCTTTGTTTTTCCATGCTATCAACGTGGATAGGCTTATGGCTCCCCAAAGGCAACTCTGCTACATGACTCCTCGTGACTTTGCATTGACTTCATAAAACATTGTTTGCAGGCATAAGTTTTGGAATGCATTCATCATACATAGTTTCTGACCATCCAGGGTATGCACATGTCAGTGCCCTTTCTTTTGTATCTTGCGATGTTCTTGCTACAGTTTGTTTGCGCATTTTAGCGAACAGAGAGTAACCAACTTGTATTTTGAGAGCGTAGTATATACATAGGGACATCTTTGTAACTATATATAGCATTATTTGCTTGGCAGTCTGTGAGTGTGCAAATCGGGCCAAACAGTGTCCCGATGTCTTGCTTGTAAAGAGGGTGATGCTAGCAAGTGACTTTTGTGTGCATTTGTGCAGTTATATTTTTTTCCCTTCAAATGCCGTTGTTCCAGGCATGTCTGCTCTGTGGTTCGTATGGTTCATATACGTGTGTGTCAATCCGTCATGCTTAGGTAGTGCATGATGTGTCGGATTTGCGAACGAGGACTATGTCATAGTCAACCAGCAGAATGCCTGTAGAATAATTGTGAGCAAAAGCAGGGCTTTTGCATTGTTGTTTTCGTACTGTCACCTCGTCACACGTGCCTGCAGTTGGTCTCCGAGGCCAGACAAACTTTCTCGGAACACCCCTGGCACCTCGCTTTTTTTTTTCTTTCATTATTGTTATTATTATTGTTTTGCTTTTCTGCGAGAGTCTTCTTTAAAGGTGCCCTGCGACACTGTTCCTTGAAAACTGAGAGCACGCTGGGGAGTGAGTGCGATGCCTTTCAATGAATATATGATCCCACATAAATTTTTGAAGAGGACCTAATTATAACAGAGATTAAGGTGTTTAATTTTCCCATTCCTCTTCAACGCGGTGTTTCCTCTCAGCTGGGTCGGTGTTGAAAGCACTGCCCAGCCCATTGCTCCTTACCTTTTCCTCTTTCTTGGATGCGCTTATGGTAACCCTTCAGGAATGACACCCGATGGGGGTACCCAGGAACAACAGCAGAGGGGTGACAGGATGGCCAGGACATGTTGACAACTGCCGCTTCCCCATTTGCTGGAACATTATAAGGATGTGCCTGCATGTGTAAGCTGCTCAGGAGTAACTCGTGGTCCTGCACAATCGACCATTGGTTGGCATCTGTGAGCTTTCATGCTATGATGTCATAGAGGAGGCATAGAGGGGTCCCTGAAAGCCACAGGAGAGAGTGAGCAATCTTTGATGTGCAACTGTGGGACTCGCTGCTGCATGCAGTGGAATAATATTTGGCTCGCACATTATGGCAGCACTGTCTACAGATCGAGAAGGTTTTCTCGCTGTGTTCAGAATGTGTTGCAGTGCCCCTTCAAATGTTCTCATTCACTTCTTGCCGTTGGGAGAATTGGGGGAATGTCCCATGGCTAGTGGGACAGTTTGTAACGGACCCGTTTCCTTCCTGGAAGAAAGCCTACAAATAGCGCAGGTTGTTCCAAAGCAATAATTTTAAATGCCGTTTTGTTTGTGCACTGTTTGTTTTGCAGGTGGTTTTCCTGCAGATTCTATTCAATGGGACGATCTACATTCATTTTTCTTTTTACTAGCCAGTGTTTCTACGGCAGCAGTGTGGCACCTTGCATACTCGGGTATTTTTGTTATGCAAATTTTATTGCCGCATATTTTTCTTTTGCTGTTTTTGTTGCTGCTTTGTTTGCAGCTTTTGTTGCCATTGTTATTGTATGTCCTCTTATTATTTGGCTGTGCCTGCTTTAGAAGGATTCATGCGGTCATGTCATTAACTGTTCTCTTACTGTTGCCATATCTGTTGCATCTATGTTGCACTAATGCAATATATGTGCTCACTCGCCCCCTTTTTTATTTTTGTTATGTGATTGAAAACCAATGTGATAGTAGTGATACTTGGTACTAACTGCACATTTGAAGCTTTTTTCGTTGCTGTGCAGTTGTTTTTTCTCAAGCACACTTTCACACAGCAGCCATTGTGTTATCCCATCCAGTGTTTTTCGTCTGTGATCTGCAGTTAAAAACTCGTCACGATAGCAACTGTCACCATCGTACATATTTGCACTTGGAAACCTTGATTCAAGCAAGCATTTTCTTGTTTTTGACATCTCTCATGTACCTTTGCAGTTATTGTCATGTCCCATGATGATGTCTCTGACAATGAATTGCACTCATTTGTGCACTAAGGCACTGAAGTAGTGACTTGCATCACTGCAGTATTTTAGACCAACTACACTGCCCAAGGTATACTAATGTTTGTGTATTTAGTCAGTGTTGGCACATGAATAATCGCTTCCTCCTTCAAAGCCAAGGCACGTGAACTACAGGGTGTTCACAGTACTCAGCTGCCCTCTAAAGTGTTTGTTAGCTGGAAATGTTGGCATGCATTCATTTGGTTGCATGATGGAGTGACTGCATGTGATATTGAGAAAAAATTGTCTGATGTGTGTATAAAGTTTAATGAATGCACAAACCGTAATTCCTTTTGTAGGATAGAGTAAATCTTTATCCATTCTGACATGCCAGCATTATCATGGCTATGATATTTGCGACCTTTACGAGCCTTTGTTGAAAAGCATTTCAGAATATATTCCTGATGATGATCTGGCAAAAAAAGAAAAAGTATGCTCACAAGGCAGTAAACTCTGTTACAAAAGTGAGAATTGCTTTGTACGTTCTGCCTGTTGAAATTTTGTAACAGTCAGGATTGCACATTCAGGGGGATTTCTCTAGTCTTTCTCTCCCTTTTTTTTTTTCGTAACCTGCAACATCTGTGTTCACAATAAGAACCAACTTTCTGTTCGTGGAATCCTATGTATCACACTACTTGCTTGCATTAAACTTGTGCACTATATTGTTCTTTATTTTAGTCTGTTTTGTTGCTTTGGGCGAGTTAGCAGTACATGCTTAATATGGGGCCAGGCAAGAAAGTATGCATATTATTATTATTATTATTATTATTATTATTATTATTATTATTATTATTATTATTATTATTATTATTATTATTATTAGACATTGCGAAGGTATTCTGTAATAGTCCACCTATCGTACTGTCAATTTCGGCCACCGCTCATTGGCTGGAGCAGTGCCAGCAAGGAGGAGGGTAGCTGGGGGTGCCTGCCTCCTTCTCACTCGTACCCCAGCCCAGCCAATCGGCACTTCAGCAGCTGCCGAATGGACAGCCCACTAGGTTGGTCAACACTTACAGACAACCCCCCCCCCCCCCCCCCCCCGCCCCATTTGTTTTATGCTAGCAGCGTGCTACTGTTCTTTTCAAGCTAATATCTACATTGGCTTTTCAATTGCGCTCCTTTTCTCGAACTGCGCTAACTAAACAATAAATGCAAACTATTGCTTGGCAACCAACTTTGCATTTTAAAAAATAAACATGACACTTAACATGATAAAGTTCAAGTCCAGCAGTTTAAGTTCAGTCAATAAAAGTGCTTGCAAGGACCTTTAACAAGTGACTCGTATGTGGGGTTCTTTATAAAAATAGTGGTAATATAAGCCTCAAGCTACTTTGTGTCTGCTACAGATTTCTACTTTAATAGTATAATGAGCCTTCAAGTCTGCATGCTGTGAACACCATAGAAGTGAATTATTAATAGCTCACCCGAGCTTCCACACTTGAAGCAAAGTGGAATAGATTTCACGAACTAATAAGCAATGCAATACTGTGGTAAAATGACAAGTTTGGCAAATTGGCTGGATTGGTAAATTGTATGGTGATGGATTAACGGTGCATAGAAGGAAGTGGATTTTGACAAGAAACAATCAAAAGCACTGTAATTCAAGCCAAGGTTTATTTATGAAGCACGTAGATAATATGTATACATGTTTTACCCTAGCAATTTCGTGCATAAGCGAAAAAAATAAAAAATACGGGAGCCAAGAAAGCCACAAAAAAGCTAACATATAAATCATAGCATTTAACAGTACAGGCTCAAAATTTGGGGTCAACTAACTATGAGCAATATCAATACTAGTGCGATATATAAAAAAACAACCAGCACCCACCCACACCCAAAACTGCTCCAAGTACTTCCCTGTCTGTGAATACAAGAAACTTCAATTACGTCCCTAGATAACTTCATGGTCCTTATGGTGAAAAGGAACCGACGTGATCTGTAACAAAGTGCACACTCGGCAATCTAGTGCCATATGAGAATGCATGGACTTTCTAAAGAACTATGTGGCCCAATGAAAACTAGCAATGACATTAAGATAGTGCTAAAAATATGTAATATGAATTTAAGGTCAATTTCAACAGGGGTGGGGGGGGGGTACACTCATATTATCATCATCATCATAACACTTCTGCATTGAGTTCTTTATTCTATGGTTTTTCCTCCGGAGATTATTTCTGTCCTACATGTTTATTAAAGGGAAGCTTATTCCTTTTTATATTCCCGGCCTCTTCACCTCACTTTGGTGTGCGTTTTTAATCGTGAATTCTGACGTACTGTCAAGTGCTTGTGCGCAGTAGCGCACAAACACGTATTCCACAAATGAGGCACTTGCAGCACATCGAATAATCCACCCATTTCTTGGCGAATCCCCAATCGTGGGTAGGAGCCACACGCATCACAGGCTACAACAACAACAACAGCAGCACATCCATGTCAACGCCTCTTGCTGCCAGCACGACCTTGCGCGTGATCATTTAATGACCACGTGGGTTTATTGATAGGAAATGACGTGGCAGACAAAGGAAGACAACGCAAGAGTATCGAAAATTACCATTTGAGCGCGAAGAAATACGCCCTTTTCGGTGGGCGGGCTACTTGCTCTTGCAACGCACTGTGCGTTTCTGACCCACAAGACCATTTCCTATGCGCCGCTCTGTTGTACCGGAACATAATCTACGCCTTACCATCATCATCTTGCGCCTTTGTCCTCGACCTTTGGCACGCTTCGGCTACGACGTTGACACGTCTTGCGTGCGATTGGAACGCTTGGAAAGGCCTCCGGATCGCACATCTTTATCGTTCCAAAGGTATTTGTTCAGGAGCGATGTCTGTTAAAAGCACAAAATGTGTGCGCAAGCTCGAGAGGCCACGTCCTCTGCGTTCAACAGATACTCCAGGGTCCGATCCGGACAAGTCTTTGACGCCTCTGCTTAGTCCTGCCGAGGACACGACCTCGCTGATTGACGGTGTAACGCGCGCCTCAACCGACGAACTCTTGTTGCTTAGTCAGGTGGAATCACTCTGTGCGTCCATTGGCAATGGCAACCGCGGTGCTACCGTGTCTCAGATATGCAGCCTTCTGAAAGCCAAGGGTGCTGCCATGGAGTCCAGTTTCAAAGACCAGTTGGACCGACACTTCGTCACCCTGCGCAACGCCGCCCGTGAAGACGGACTCGACTCCGCCGGCCGCTTGAGGCTCCTCGAAGTGGTTGAACTGCGTGCCATGGGCTGGCAGAGCGACAAGAGCGATGTGGAGTATTACGCCCGCAAATTTGAAGAGCTCGGGGTTGAGTCCACCGCGCTCGACGACGCTACTGCAATGAAACTGTCCCGCGCGTTCCAGCAGAGGCACCATCAGGAGCAGCGTTCACAAATGGAAACTGTCAAGGCGGAAACCAAGCCTGCGGCGCCGGCGATCTTGCCTTGGGCCTCTCAAGAGATCAAGAATCCCGAAAATTCTGCCAACCCACAGAGTGTCTCATGTCAAGGCCCGCTAAGAGGTGAGGTTAGTTTTGAAAACTATAACATCTGGAAAGAGAGCCCTAGTCTGCAAGACACACAAATGCACAGGTGGTTAGAAAGCTCCGATAATGAAGGAGTGGTTCAAAATGCTAATGCAAGTACACAAGGCCAACAGAGTGAAGGTGTTGTGGGAATGGCTAAAAAAGTAATTTCTGAAAATATCGCTCGGTACAGTGGGCCTCCAACCCAGAATGGAAAGTGGGCCAATGGGACAACCACTGACTATCTAGATATGTATCTGAAGACTCCTGCTGTGGCTGATGGTGCCGTTGAGGCATGTGTAAAGACTGTCACTGTTGGCAAGGATGTTGTCCAGATCAGTGGAACCAACTCCACTATTGTGAATATGTCCACATTAGTACTACGAAGCTTTTTTTCCAATGAAACAGCAGACTCATCTTGCCTTGCGAACCCAAATTTGTCTTGCGTGCCCTCTGGGTCAGGTGAGCCATCCAACAAGCCTACAGTGCCAGGGCTGCAAACAAATGCAATGCATGCTCTGCAGCATTCTCTTGGACACAGCAATTTTCAGAAGAGCCAGGTGGACAGCTCACATGGTGAAGCTTACAAAAAAGATGAATACAGACTTGTGAAAGAAGCTGCAGCTTGGCCACTGAGAGACACCTTTCAGTCTACCAATGCAACAAAGGCACAGTCTGGACAAGGCAGTTTTGAGAGATTTGGAAATACCAGTGGACCTTCTGAGAATAAGCGATTCAAGGGACTTGAAAGCCTTGCAGAATTCAACAGTACTTGTAATCAGCCCATGCTTCCGACTGGCTTCAAAGATTGGGGCAGTAATGACAAACCTGACCAAACCAAGCAATTCGATGGGCTCGGAAGCTCAATGCAGTTTTCAAGAAGCGTTGACAACAGTCATGTGCTTTCGACTGGCTCCAAGACGTTGGGCAATACCAGTGTACCTGGCCAGCCCGATCAGTTCAAGCGCTTTTGGAATTCATCACAGTTTTCAAGCAAAGATGACGGCCAACTACTCTCAGCTGGCTCCACTGCATCGGGTGGTAGCGGGCCACACAGCCTAACAGGACAGTTCGAGAGACTTGTAAGCTCAATGCAGCTTTCAAGCAACACTGAAAACCATAAGTTGGAAGCTTCTGGTGACTTTAATGCATTGGACAATGACAGAAGTGCCCAAAGCAAGCAATTTCTTAGTTCAGGAAGCTCAACAGAGTTTTTTAGCTGTTTTGATAAGCAAATATTTCCACCCATGTCATTGGGCACTACCAATGCACTTGACCAGCCTAAGCAGTTCAAGGGTCTTGGAAAACAAGCACTCTTTTCAAGCAAGGCTGACACTGACAATAATCAGCAGCCACTTTCAACTACCTTTACCATATCAGGTAGTACTAGTGGTCAGAGCCAGACCAAGTATCTTGAGGGAGTTGGAGCATCAGTAGAGTTTTCAAGCAACACTGGAAATCAGAAGGTGCCGTCAGGTAACATAAAGCCATTAGGCTACACAGATGGCCCCAGCCAGGCTAAGGAATTTGAAAGGCTTGGAGCATCAGTACAGTTTCCAAGCAATCCTGAAAACCAGAAGGAGCTTTCAGGTAATGTGAAGCCATTAGGCTACACAGATTGTTCTAGCCAGGCTGAGCAGTTTGAGAAGCTTGGAAGCCCAATAGAGTTACCGAGCAACACTGAAAATAACAAGGGGCCTTCAGGTAGCATGAAGCCATTAGGCTACACAGATGGTCTCAGCCAGACTAAGCAGTTTGAGAGGCTTGGAAGTGCAGCACTGTTTTCAAGCAATCCTGACGAGCACACGCTCTCAGCTACCTTCAAGACATTGAGTGTTAATGGCTCAACCGCTGGGAAAAGGCAGCTCAAAGGACTAGCAAGTTCCCAAGAGTTCGAAAGAAGTGCTGATGACCAGCAAGCGCTCCCATCGTCAACTTTGTCAGTGGCTGCTAGTCCACCTTGCAGCACTCTCACAGGCATCAAGACGTACACTAGAGAGTTCCTCCTGCAGTGTTCCGAGTCATCAATTGCCACTCAAGAACCACTAGACTTTCCACTGCTGGATCCTGAGGTGGAGAGTGCAATGGTGAGGAAGGTGCACCACAAAGTGAACAGTGAAGCTTAAGCCAACAACCCATTCATCCATGTCCAAGCTTATTACCCAATGCTAGAGTGAATAGATGTAAGAAAAAAAAAATGCTTGAGCACTGTTTCTTTGCTGCTGCGGTTGTTCAATAGTTCTGCAGCGGCAACATTTGTTTGCTACAACTGGCATGACCACTGTACACGGGATCTGCATTTTGATTTTGTTTAGTTCACCTATTTAAACTTTTGTGATAAGAGTGACTTGATAGTTTCTAAATGAATTTGGATGTTGCATTAGCCTACCTGGTTATGTTGCTCACAAGAGGTTGGTTTTTGCAGGCAGTGTTGTAGAGTGCAGGAGGCTGCAGCAACCTTGCATAGCCTGTTTTACTCAAATTTTACGCCTTCATTGCAAACTTTCTAATTTCATTAGAAAAGCTGGAGTGTGGACACAGAGTGAACAGTTCACTTGCTATATTACAAGCACGTTTCTGTTTGGTATTTTTGCCCAGTAACTTGTAATCCAGTCCCTTGTGACATTTGTGATCTTGTTGGCACAAGTTTATTTCAAAAAGGTAGTGTGACATACGGTCTCACCCACACAAGTTCTTGAAATTATCAGGCGGCCTGAACTTGTACAAGCATTTAGGCATGAGGTCGTCCTTAGAAGCAGGAAGAGCAACCCAAAAGTTAACTGCTTAATGCGAGTGTCGCACTGCCTGCCAGCATTACAACTAGCTAGGGTGATGAAATGGGAATTGGAGTACATAATCAACAGTTGAATTAATCGTGCGGACGCATTGCACCTCAAATGGCGTTAAGTTTTAATGAGATTAAGTATGTCAGTGTGGCATCACATGAATGACATTGAACTTTAATAAAGACATTAAGCATTTAGTTATTTCTTGTACCAGTGTGGCACAGGCATCGGACAGACTTGAAAATTGAGCTGTCTGCCAAGATGGGTGTGGAAATGCTATGCATGAAGTCTATGTTTAATTCGTATAATTTGCTTTTTAAAATTTTTACAAAAATATTTCACTCTTTAGGGGTAATTTTGGAACTGTTTTAAGAGAATCGCACTTGGGCTGCTTAGCATGTCGCTTCTCAACTTAAAACCAGCCTGTGCGGTCAAAACCACCTGCGCTGGCAGGTAATGACCTTTTGCAGCTAAATTATATGTTGCAGTGGCAACAAATTCACAAGTACAAACATTGCTATTTCATGCTTTTCTGTCGTGGCATTTCACTTCGCAGATAGTGTTTCACACAAACTTACTAGTCAAACAATGTGTTTGCTGCAGACTATCGGTGAAACTGAAAAGCCTGCAGGCTGTGGCTGACTACTGCTAGATGAAACGCAGTAAGATCTCTGAAGGTTTATTACAAGTACTATGACTGAATCACGGTAGGTCAGCTACATCTGTTTGGTAAAGCAGGATTTACATTATGGGATGGATTGCAGACTCGGTCAGCGAATGAGCTCTGTGCCACTGGATTGCACCACACACAAAAATATGCCACAGACCAGCTGCTAGCGACGAGATTCAACTGTAGCTCAACCATGGCATGGTTGTCCCTGGCAACTAGGTAAGTCTGCGATCTGTCCCATCATGTGGATCAAGCTTAAGGGGTTAAACCTTGCATATTCGGTGCGTGGCAGTCTGTATACAATACATGCAATGCATCTTGGGGCCGTCCTTGAGCAGCGAGCTAAAAAGCATTTGGAAAAGCTGGCTTCTCCGCAATAATAAAGGCACTTGGAAGAAGGGAAACTACTTTGACTTTTTTTTCGTATTCTACTATGACAGCTTGTTATCAAAAAAGTGCACTGTGTGTAACCAAGAGCGCTACTACAGAAACAGTGTTTCAATAAAGTTGATTGATAGTGCAATGCCGGGCGGACCCCCGGCGGAGGTGAAGCTGGCATTAAGCGTTTTCCATACGTAGGCCGATCCCGAAGATAGTGCAATGCTGGGCCGACCTGCGGCGGAGGTGAAGCAGGCATTAAGTACTCCCCGTATGTGGGCCCATCCCGAAGATCCCGAGGGGCACGTTACAGGTTCCCGAGCCCACATGGGTATGTGCCATTGAGCTTGGACCCTTTCTGTAATATCGCCAGGATCGGCCCACATGATGATTTTTTCTGTTGACGGACGCGGAAAAAACTATGGAAGGTTATTCATATATGGCTTTCGCTGTAAAAGGCAGCAAAAGGTTGACCGCCGAATAGAGTAATTTGTCGCCGCTTTAGGAATGTGTGCGAGAAGTGGCGGCACGGGGAGGGGGGCTATGCCGCTTATGTGCAAGGGGGGGGGAGCGCCCCCCCCTCGCTATATCGGGGCCTGATCTGCCCCGAGACACTGCAAGCGCTGTCAAACGCTGCCACACTACTTAACGCAGTAACACATATTCAGAAGCTCTTTCCCTTTCCCGAACTTTTTGGAGGACTTATTCAAACGTTCGAATCAAAAGTTTGTCATCTCTTTCCTGCAGATATGTTATGTTGGGTCCTGCGTGCTGAAATTTGAAGGAACTCCGTATATATATATATATATATATATAGCTTGTCAAGCTTAGACGGAACACCACTTCAGATGAAATCAACTGCCACACATTTCGACTATTGTAATGGCTGATGCAATGCTTTAAGTGATCTTATGGTAATCATGTTATTGGTCTGCAGCCTCCCTCCTATACTTTCAAAATAAGGAAGTGGCTTGGCACGGAATGTGCGTATTTCAGTCAACGTAAACTGGCCATAACAACACAGCGTAAAAGTATTCACATGCAATTAAGTACAAAAGTCTGGGTGCTTCTGTAGAACCTTATGGCTTGCCCTCTGCTTCCACATTTCACCCTCCTTGGTCACAGCTCTCTCTCACTTCACATTCTTTGAATGCATTACATCCCCGGCTTGCTTAGTAACTGTATACCTTCAACTAGCATGCAGGCGCACGTGATGGAAGAAGCTGATTGTAATGTCACAATATACCTGGTTAATACGTAGGTGGCGAAGAACGTGGATCAGGTACGTACTAAGCTATCAATGTACTAATTAACCGGAAATGGTAACCGGCCATAAAAAAAAGAATTCTCACTCAAACACACACGCAGACAAGTTTTGCTTTTGAGCAGGCAGCATAAGACTGTAGTCTGTAAGTCTAAGACTTAAGACTGTAGTCCATTAGAATGTCAGAGCAGCCAGCCCACTCAGTTCTCTGAAAATTGCCGGTTGGGCGAATGACTCTCCATGCGATAGTGTGCCTGATGACACTGATTTACACAATGAATAAATGTATATTCACAGATCCGCTTTTCTGCAAAAGAACTGTGGGGTCACCTAAGCAATTCTTACGAGGTGTTAATGCAAGAGATTCCTAAGGTGTGGCTGATCGAGTTATGTCACTGAGTTTAGTGTAGTGGTGAAATGTTGCCGAGTTTAGTGCTGTTGCGTTACATTTCCAAGTCTAATGTTACTGCTTATGCGGTCACAACAACGCAAGACGACAAACCGGCCACATTGTGATCTCTCAGCCAAGTTTTATTTGCGGAGTTCAATTTTTTTCAATTCAATTCTTTATTCAGCATCATCATCATGAGGATGTTGGGTGCGTCGACAAAAAGCCAGAAGAAAGGCTTGACAGAGGTCGACGCACCCTACAATGACTTGGCAACAGTATCGCAGTGTATCATACAGCATGTGTAAAGCATTCGCAATAGTTACATTGATACAAATGAAACGGTATTTGAACATTATAGGCAAAAACAAAAGCAAGCACAAAGCACTATGACAAAAGTTTCAGCAGTACATACATTTACATCAATTCACAGCGCGTTATTTAACGTCTGTGGAAGAATGTAGCTAAGCATTTGGCGACCATAATTCGTTTGCGTTTTAGGCACAAACCACGTGAAGCCAGTGCGAGTAGCATACTTAAGTTCCTTGCATTTCAATATTGCCAGGTCTAGCATAAATGTATTATTCTGTCTTATACTTGTTTTATACCGCCTTGACAGTAAATTTTCATGCAGTTGGGGAAGGGGGGTGATGCCAAGTGACGCAAAGATCGGTGCGGTATGTTCAAACCTCGAAGCATTAACAATATTTCGAACAATTCTCTTCTGAAGCATGTGCAGCCGTCTGATATAGGTAAATGACGTGGTGCCCGAGACCAAGATACACTAATTAATGACTGAAGAAAACAGTGCATTGTACAGCATTTCCTTAACACGCTTTGGTAGGAAATATCGCAGTCGGGACACAATGCCAAACAACCTTTGACACCTTCCCCATGACCATTTCAACGTGATCGTCCCAAGACAAATTTCCGTTAAAGAAAACACCCAGACTTTTGACCACAGGAACTATTTGAATGGACTACGAACCCATCTTTAAGCAGATCTGTGGAGTAGAAGCAATCTTGTTACGAGGCCTAAATAATACAGCTTTACTTTTTTTTGTGTTTATGGTTAGCGAGTTCGATTCAGACCATTCATGAAGTAGGCGCAGACACTCTGTAGCTTTCTTTTCAAGATCTCGTACATGTGCTGCTCGGAAGAACAGAGTGGTACCATCTGCGTAGATCACAAATGTTAGGATCTTACCTAAGCAGACTATGTCGTTGACATAAAGGAGGAAAAGCAGAGGTCCCAGAACACTTCCCTGTGGAACGCCAGAAGAAATATGTTTAACATCTGATAGTTCATTGTTTACTGTTACTTGTTGGACACAAGAACTGAGGTAGGATCTAATTATGTCAAGACATTTTCCGCAAAAACCGTAGTGTTCGAGTTTGGCTAACATTGTTTGGTGATTGATGCGGTCAAACGCTTTCGAGAAATCGATGAAAATACCAAGAGTGAAAAGCTTTTGCTCAAAGGACTCTAAGATTAGTTCTTTTTGGGTTAGAAGTGCAGTCTCTGTCGAAAAGTTCTTCCTAAAACCATGCTGGCTTGGCGTTAGTATATTAAATTTCCCACAGAAACTAGACATTCACGTATACAGTATCTTTTCAAAACACTTTGAGAAAATCGGAAGAATAGAAATTGGGTGATAATTTGACAGGTCGTTTTTGTCTCCACCTTTATGAACAACGGTTACTTTAGCAATCTGCATTCGTTTAGGGAGCACTGCATGTTCGAGGCAACAATTAAAAATATGTTCTAGGACTGGGCTTATTATATCGGCTACATATTTTACTGGCTGAATCTTAAGGTCATCTATGTCCCGTGTCACCGATTTTCATCGTAGAAAGTCCTGGCAAGGAACCCAGACCCTGTGTTGAATATTGTAAGCTGAATGCGATAACAAAAACGAAGACGTTTCCCATTCACAATGTTGAAGCCTTGATCGAGAAAGTTTTCGCGGCACAGTACATTTCTATGCTAGGTATGGTACGTGGCTTCTGGCAAGTGCCACTCACGGAGAACGCCAGTAAGCTCGCCGCTTTCATGACTCTGACAGGCACATATCGCCCTCTGGTGCTTACTTTTGGCCTCAAGAATGCACTGTTCGTATTTTCAAAACTAATGAATCAAGTGCTCACAGGCACTGAGTCTTTTGCTGCGCCCTACCTCGATGACATCGCTGTTTTCTCGAGTACTTGGAAACGGCATTTGGACCATCTGCAGCAGGTATTCCTTCGAATCCGCGAAGCAGGCTTGACTCTCAAACTGAGCAAATGCTGTCTTGCAAACACTGAAGTCCACTACTTGGGGCACGTTGTTGGCCAAGGGAAGCGATGCCCTTCCGAATTAAAAGTTGAGCCCCCCCCCCCCCATCATTAGCTTTCCTTTGCCAAAATCAAAGACTAACTTGCGTTCCTTTTTGGGTTTAGCTGACTATTACAGAAGCTACATTCAAAACTTATCACATATCGCTAGTCCTCTTACAGATGCTCTGCGCAAGACCGAGCCTACTATTGTGCTTTGGAATACGGCGCGTAAGGACGCATTTGCTGCGATTAAAAAGATTATTGTCAGCGCACCGGTTCTCGCGCGGCACCAGATTACTCTCTCCCTTTCTTAGTTCAGTGTGACGCCAGTGACCACGGAATGGGTGTTGTTTTAAGTCAGGTGAACGAAAAAGGCGAGGAGCACCCTGTTGTCTACGCAAGTCGAAAGCTAACGTCACGCGAGCAAGCCTACAGCACAACAGAAAAAGAATGCGCTTGCTTAGAGTGGGCTCTCGAAAAGCTCTCATGTTACTTGAAAGGTTCTTCCTTTATTTTTGAAACCGATCATTCCCCCTTAGTGTGGTTAAACCAAATGTCAAACAAAAATGGTCTCTTGATGAGGTCTAGTGCTTCAACAGTTCGATTTTCTAGTGCGGCACAAGAAAGGCAAACGCCATGCCAATGCTGACTGCCTTAGCCGCATTCCCTAGTTTCCTTTGCCTTTATTTTCTTTTCTCGTGTGCATGCCAGTAAATGCAAGTCTTTTCCTTCTCGTGTTCAGTTTTCGCGTGTTCTGCTCCCAGTGAATTCGATCAACTGCCGGGCTTTCCTAAACTTGGGCGCAAGGTTACTTCTGACGTTGTTGGTGCGTTTCTACCGCTCTTCCAAATGCCCCTTCAGATCCTATCGTGCCGGCTGACGGATGAACCCTATGCCAGAGGCCTGCGGCCCACTCACTGTCGCTACGTGCTCGGCAGCCTTTCGTCACTCGGCGAGCAGTGCTAATTATGAGCGTTACCTCCTCCTGGACGTGTCAACCCCTCTTCACGGGCCTGTTCTTCGAGCCTGAAGACGCTTGGCGCCTTCTCCACCCTTTCTGTGATGTCTAGCTCAACTTGCCCGCCTGTGCCACCAAGCACCTCAACGTCTTTTCCAAGCGCAAGGACAATGTGATCTTGCAAAACGCTTCAGTGCTGTGCTTGGACACTCTTGTTGCCAACCTGTTCCCGCCTTAATTCAGTTGTTCAAGAAGCGTCATCCTCTTGAACGCCTTCCGAAAAGGGTAGCTTTGGCCGAGCTGTGACATTCGCGGTGCTGGTCGCACTCTACCTTGTAATCTGCAGACAAGATTGCCCCGCTTGCCGCGATATCTTTCTTTCTTTTGCCACTCCCTGATTGGCTGCTTAGCGCTCAAAAAGCGCGTCGCCGAACGAATAAACGTCATTGTCTTCCTGGCGCTGCGTGGGTCGTCTGTTCCTTGGGCCGGTCGTCCTGCCGCCCTCGGCGTCTAGCCGTCGAATACGTAACAGCTGGTACAAATACAAATAGCATTTCACGCACATTGCGTTGAGTGTCCTTTCCCGGTGACACCACTTTGCCGAGAAATGACTACTTTTCCGAGCGGCGCACCATGTTGACACTACATTCCTTCGTCTGACTCGTAGACGAACTCCAGCTCATACTCTGCGGGGATGTCGAAGTCGTCGTCCGCCAGGTACCTGAAGCGTGTTGCAGCCTATTCGGCAACAGTGCGTACGGATCCCTGTCAACACAAAAGGCAGAGCGAGCGGCTGCAGCTGACCGTGCTCGCTCTGCACTCCGCTTGCTCTGCCATCTGGCGAATCGCCCGCCAGGCAGAGCCCGACCTGACCACGTGCACAGGTTCGAAGCATATGCCTCGAAGCCATTCATCACTGTCACTGTTGCAACTGTAGTATAATAATGTGAAGCAGCTTTCCCAGAAAGGTACAGGTGACGCTACTGCGCCTTTCACCTTAAAGCCCCTTAAACTTCGTAAAGTAGCGACTCTCTCATCCTCCGCCTTCACTCCTCCTCGTTTCTCCCCTCTTTCACGCTCCCTCCTCGACCCTGGCGCCACCTATACTGCTGGAGCGTAGCAACGGCGCCAACATGCGCTCCTCGCCACTCCGTAGACGCTTCTCGAGCAAAAATGGCGCTGAAGCAAGGTGCGAGGGCCCATGTGATGCTATTAGGCCAATAGTGCCGCGGCGTCGGCCTCGGCCAGAGCGCGCGAGGAGGAGGCGGCATTCTTCAAAGCGTGTCGCTACTTTAGGAAGTTTAAGGGGCTTTATTTCACCTGGGCCTTTCATGCCGGATGTCTACTCGCCCGGCTGGAAAAATGCGTTTCAATTCGCTCCACCGCATTCTCTAATATACAGAAGAGAGATAGAGGGGGAAGAAACCGAGTTGCTTCGTTTTCTTGTTTTCTTTTTTGCAGGGGCACAAGCTCAAAAAGTTTCATTAGTACATGCAAGTCCAAGCATGCACCGGTGGCATGGCTGGCTTATCGGAACCTGCACTGAAAAGAAAACATTCAGCATATACACAGGTTTAGTTCTGCAGAGAACGCTTTATTTACACATAGAGCAATGGGCTCCAATCCATACTGTAAAGGTGGTTGGACAGCGAAGCTGTAAACGACAACTAGAATGATTACTCCTTGCGACGTAGGTTGAAATTATTCACGTGGCAACATTCACATGCACTTTACCTAGTTATTACGTTTCGACTGCCTGCGACTTGGTTTGCGCCGCCATATCGCACAGATACAAAGAGTGAGCCAGAGATAAGAGAAATTTGCCGCGCCTCCTATGCACGCTGCTCTTCAGGAGTCCTCATTATACATGTGTGTCACAACACAAACCAGTTGCTAGGTGGATTCTTGCACATGGGAAAGTGCAGTTACGTCACTCCCTGCTTCGTATGCAACAGTCAAGCTGTCGTCGCTGCGGTCGCTTGCGCAACGATAATCTTTACTGGGAAACGCGTGCGGGGATCGCTACGTGCTACGCATTGCCAATTATGCATGTGGTTCAGATGCTTGTCTTAAGCTTGTTCTTTATTAAAACGTACGCTGTTCAGTATGTTGCATGTGTGTTTCCAGAGAATGTATGCACTGTTCACTTCACTTTGGTAAGTGCTTGTAGCCTGTGCCTTACGGTGGTATGAGCCATAGATGATGATAGTTTTCTGTCGACGTTATGCCACGAAGAAATCCCGGGATATGCTAGCCATATATTATACAGCTTCGCTGTAAAACAGGACGAAAAGAAGCAACTGTTTCGCGTCTTCCATGGTGTGCGAGAGTGGTTCTGATTAACGCGTACGGCAAACATATGTCCGGCAGACAATGTCGCCTTGTGTACTTCCGGAGTTCATGAAGACAATCTTTTCGATCATGACAGCATGAGACATGACTAGTTAAAAAAGGCGTGAAGCACCACCATAGCTGGGAAATTTGTGAACAGCCCACTGCTCTGTCGAGTGAGACACATACCATAAGTCAAATGGCATGTACTGCATGTCGATAGCCGGCCCATCCATTTTGAAGCTCATCAACTTGCAAGCAAGGTTTCTTCGACGAGCTACACACTGCAGGTTTCGCACACACTATGCTATATGGCGCACACCTTTCTTCTTGAAGGTCTTTCACATGCTGGCACTGCTGCCACCTTCGACAGGTATGTACTTAGGAACATTCGGCGGAATGGGCGTGATACTGCGTCCGGTGAAAGCGAGGGCTTTCCACGTGGTATCTGCACTGCCTTTCCACCAATGACGTGAACATAGCGTCAAAATATGTACTTTTCTTCTAACTGTAGCACACACAATGTTGGTCCGCTCTAGGGGCTTATCAGCATGATGAATGTTCCCAAACACAGCGCCATTCGTCGTCCTCGGGGACACCAAACAACTTCGGCGCATTTTTCACGCCGCTATACACGCTTCTGCAACCGGAAGCGGAGCAGTACTTTCGACGAGGCGTCGTCATGTTACCTCAGCGGTCAGAGAAAAAAAGTGTACACAAAATAACAAACGCTCGCACAAAACACAGAACACCACAAATATGTGGACGAGTGCAGGCGACAGGCCAACGCGCGAGCGCGTCGGTGGCACGGCGGGCCGGGCCCCAGCTGAAATAAAGCTCCTAAATGATCTCGTGTACGTGTGTCACACAGCGCATTTTCGATCGCGATCAAGCCTGATCTGGATCGAATTTCTTGGTTGCGATTGGTTTCTTTGTGCAAGCTGCGCGTGGTACCCCATTGCAGTCAAGAATTTCGATCCGGATCGGTCTTGATCGCGATCGAAAGTGGTCGTGTGACACAGGTGAAAGGCTCCATAGCGCCACCTTGTGGCTGCAAGGATCTTCTGGAATTTCTGCTTCACGCGCGCGCATTGCCCGCGCCTCCCCTTTGCCCCACTATCCCTACTCTAGTACACTATAGTTGCAACGGCGGCGCCGCGGTTAGCGCGCTCGGCCACGGAGTGGTAGTAGCGGCAATGGGGCAGAGGATATCCTTTACTGTGGCCCCTGTGGCCACTTTTTTCTAAAAGTTAGATGAAGGTGATGTAGTTTGTCTGCCCTTTTTCTGTCACAATTTTTCTGGCATGACTTTCTGAGGATGGTGGGGCTAAACAATAAACCAAGTAATGCTCTCACATAAAATCTATGATTTTCACTTGCAGCCCTGGTGGCCTTTCTGCAATGATGGCATCCTCAAACTCGGCAAAGGCCACGACCCAGTTTCTCCATCAGGCCCCACCTCTCCGCAAATGCTCTCATGACGGTCAACGTGCTAGCTACATCGGCTAAGGAAGGGCCTTCATCCAAATCGTCATCCTTGACGATGACCTGGAAGCGTTAGAAGCTATGGGAGCAGGAAACGTCATGGCTACCATGTTTTGACGTCACTATCGGTGGCGACTGCAGTCTGCAGCATGTGTTCCGCAATTTCGCTATCTATGGTCTGCGCGCACGACGTTTAGTCAATTCCACACTTATACATACCGAAAAGTGAAGTAAATAATACGCACTAACCGTTTTGCATGCGCTAAATGACTATGGCTTAAACGGCCCTGTTGCCATTAGGTTCAATGGTGACAGGGTGGGAGATTCATCACAGCTATATTTAAACCAGAATTACTTATTAAGCGAGGTTCTGACAGACCACTGGTGGCTTTAGCCCTTTTGGTGTCACTGACATGCTGGTATGTTTTTTCATTTCTGTCCCGTCGTGTCACTGACGTCAGATATAGGAATATGAGGACCGTAACAAGAGTGCACTTGCCATTATCCGTGTCATTTTTTGCCCTTCTGCATAAGCAAAAATAAACTGCAGTGTTTGTTTTATAACATCCAAGAAAAAGAAATGACGCTAGAGGTGCGTCACCTATGAAAAAGCCTAACACTGAAGGGGTCGGGCTTTATATAAATAAAGAAAATGAATACTAGTACTCTTTTCTTTTAATATGTATGGCTACATGGTAGGTTGAAACCTGTTTCTTCTCTACTGCCCCGTGGTGCATCCGACGAATAAATCGAGTGAGGTTAAGTACAGAGAGAGAGAAACACACTATTCTTGAAGGACTCCTCATGTTCTAATAGTGTTGCAGAAGGTAAGGTGCCAACTTACGTGTGTGCAAAAATAATTTGAAGTGTTCCCTCTCATGATAATGCACAGTGTACACTTTGACAGCCTAGCTTAGAATAAATCCCTCTGTGTAGTATATCGAAACAAGAGAGAAGTTCACAGGAAGATGGAGGCTGAAGTGATCAACAGTGGTAGAACAAGGAATGTTGCCTGAGACAACATTGCAACAAGGGAACTTGTCTTTGTCAGAGCAGCAACTGCTTAAGCTGGGCGCAAACGCAGGGGCAAAGTCTGGCCTGATTGGCGAACCAAGCAGTCACGTGGCCACTTCATGCAGGCACCACTAGGCAAGGTCGCAGTTTCATAGCTGGAGTACGCTTACTCTCGACTGCAAGGCTTATGCACGTTGCTGAAGCACCAGAGATGACCGCATTCTTTTCTGCAGCTCATTCACAGTGCGAGTTGACATAGGCCATGCAATCGTCAACAAAGTAAAAACTCGCCGGTGTGATTGCAAACGTGATTCCACTTCAGATAGCTAGCCCAGCCAGCTAGGCCAATCCAGCCCATGTTGACAGACTCAATGCTGATTAGGCTAGACAGACAACAGAACATGGCCAACCAGATGGACGGAAGTAGCGCCCAACATTTTCCGTCTGGCCTGCGAGCAAAGGAAGCTGAATCCGACGAAGGCAGCAAGTTGTAAGAACGCGCACAATACGCTACCCGCTGCGCAAGTTCTCGCTCCTGTCCGTGGTGTGAATGCGCCTTTAGCTGGAGTTGCTGCCCTGATGAAGACAGGTTGAAACACTGGTTCCAACAATGTTCCTCGTTCGATCATTGTTGATCTAAGAAGTAAATAAGGACTAGACAATCT
This sequence comes from Dermacentor variabilis, assembly GCF_050947875.1. Lineage (NCBI taxonomy): Eukaryota > Metazoa > Arthropoda > Arachnida > Ixodida > Ixodidae > Dermacentor > Dermacentor variabilis. The sequence continues at coordinate 75,033,796 of NC_134573.1, read as the reverse complement.
GCCTCCACATCCAGTCTGCAATAGTTGCAGCTAGAACAGTTAAAATGAAAGCGTTCCCACTATGCGAGATGCGCATGCCTTACTGTAAACACACAGAATGTGCACACATTGGAATGTGCACACACGCACACACACACACACACACAGGCACTTTTCATGCTAATGGTGCCCTCCTGTCTGATTGGACCACACAGTAACATATTTGCAGACAGATAATCCTACAGTTGAGGTGTGACCCTGTTGTTACCAGAAAACTCTAGCGTGAGGCTAATAAATGATTTCCCAGTTCAAATGCAAGTGAATTGCAGAATTGCTCTCCTTGGGTAAGCACTTGTGATTCTAATTAAATTTATTGAGAAAGTCAAAGTTCAACAAATGGATGGAAAAATTACATCTAGGGCTTCAAATTTCATTTTATACAGTCGAACCCACTTGCCACGATACCGGTTTTAACAATTTATCGGTTATAACAACGAGAAGCTGCTGCACCGTCAACTTTTCTATGTTTTCCATGGTGAAATAACCCACTACTACAGTACCCTATTGCTGCATTAGTGGTTATAACAATGAATTATGGCTGCTGGGTGTCCATGCCGAAAGGTAGTGAAATGCGAAATCCTTGAAAAGAAAAAAGTAAATGATAAATTCGCACCGCTGCACGATGGCCTGCTGCCACAACAGCTGCCGTGCACTCATTTTCCAGCCTTCTCCAAGCACCTCTCTCTCGTAGCCCTTCCAACCCTCTGAACACGAATGGGCTGTGCCCATAGCTCTACGCAGCGCCACCCTCTGAAACGAATGGACTGCACCAGCTGTGCTGCTCCCAGCTTGCTCAGTAGTAGTGCAAACAGCTTAATCGCTCGCATTCGTCTTTGTTGGTTGCGTCCAAATCGTCACTGGCCACGTGGTTTCTCAGCCTCGTTTGATTAGCCGCCGAAACGGAACATGGCTGATTTACTTGCTGATCATTGGGAATGCACGACGTTGCCGGTGAAAAGAAAGTGCATGGCTATAGATTTGGAAACTAAGTGCTTCTAACCGATGAGGCGATTGTTGCGAATGTGCTTGCATCAGATAGCAACGGCGATGACGACGCGGTAGGGCAGGCTGCGTCAACGTTGTCCTCACAGAAGGCCCGGCAGATGATTCAGTCCTCCCCCCTCCGGGGCTTCATCTTTGCGAGAAACCTTCAGCTGCACTACGTGGAGCACCTGGATGCGTCAGAGAAGGATGTTGGCAAGCTTCGCATAAAGCATGCAAGGCTGATGGACATGGGGTTTTCTCGTGCAAGCCAGTGAGAAGTATGTGGTGAGATGTTTCTGGAGATCTCGCCTCAGCGTTTCTTCTGGTTTCTCAAGCTGACAGGCTGCTGCGGCAACCTTTTTGCATTTTTTAAAAGGTCCCTTTTGGGGCCACCAATACGATGCCTTAGCGGAGCTCACATAACGCTTGTCACCAGTGACTCCTCTTTGGATTTCTTATAGCAGTGCCATCCTTTAATGCCAACAGCCGTGGCTTGTTACATGCGATCGGAGCGCCCAGGAAGCAGTTAAACGAGTGAACACAATAAGCAGGCGGATGGAGGAAGGTGGTGGGGAGGGGCACCGGTCTCCCCGCCATTATAGTTTTTTCACATCAGCTCTGTCATCCCCCTATTTTAATTTTTTCATGCAACCCGGTTATAACAGTGATCAGTTATAATAAAATTTTCGTGGCACTTGAATATTGTTACAAGTGGGTTTGACTGTATTACCTAGAATTAGTAGGTTTAAGCAAAACTGAAACCCTGAATGTAAATTCTACAACTCCAGACCAAAAATAAATGTTTTAATTCTATACGTATCTATCAGCATGTGCAAATATAGCATACCAGTTTTCCACACACGTTAAATCATCACATTATTTATGTCAGTTTGAAGCATGCCTAACAGTGGTGCATGAAGTATCTGCCCATTTATTTTCCTAAAAAATTGTAATTTTCCACCATTCTAATGAAAATAAAGCAAAATAATAGGAAGAAAGATCAAGAGAAATGGAGACTGATTTCTAGAAGACCCAACCCTGCAACTCAGCGGGACTAAGGCCAAGAAAGAAGGTTCAAGAAGAAAAAGGAAAAATCTGCTCCCAACAGACTGGAGATTTTCAGTTTCTCTTTTCGACACAGCAGACATCATTCACCTCAGTTCAGCAGTGACCAAACAGTGCATTCCTTGTGAATACTTGAAGAGGCCCCAGAGGCATTCTTTGCAAAGCTTACTAACACTACTAATGTGCACACGTCAGGTTACCAGCAATACCTGGTCACAGTACTCAATCACTCACACACACCACGCACAAACATATGAACACAATCCATAAAAGTAACACGACATGCAAGTCTGTTTGGTCCGTACACAAACAAGAATGCAACCCCTGAGAGATAAGAAACTGTAACTGAGAATCAACACATGTGAGGAGGTAGGCTAGTTGTGGAAGGCTCAACGTTGGAGTCGGAACATGTTGGTATGCGAGTGCTTGCTGAACTGGAACTAGAATCATACTGCACATGCTGGAAGCAAGAAAAAATGTGCTCAGGCTTTGCAGCTTATAGGCAGGACTCACAGTCTTGTACAGCACACAGGTTAATTTGAATTTAAAGAAAGAACGAAAGAAGAATAAAACATGTAATTACCCAACATTTGTCTGTACGTTATTCCACCGTCTTTTCACTTTTGCAGGAGAAAGCTGGCTGCATGAGTTACTCGCATGATACCTTTGTTCGCTAAGGCTGCACCCACAAAGAGATATGTCAACGCTTAGTTAACCTAAGTACCTAACATGCATGCATGCATGCAAACAGGTCACAGGAATATAAAGCACTAGTTAAGCGCAGTATAAAAAACAAAAGATGGCAATCTGCACGTTCCTGCCCCCTTTTCCAACTGAAGTGGAACAACTAATTGTGTCGCATTTCCAAGACAAACTAAACCTAATTTCCCAGACAGGCTATGCCATGGCAATCATTTCTGTGCACATTCAGTACATTTGCTGATAATTGAGTTTGTATAGCATGTTTCAATGGACAGCTGACTTTCCACCACAGTGTTATCACACTGACGAGCTGAGATTGCAGGCAACACAATTTGTCTTGCAATGTGCATAACCTTTCAAACCTTGGAACAGCTAGTTGTACAGAAACTTCGAACTCACTAGTAGAAATTTGTGGCAGTGAGTTTGAAACTTTTGTGCAGCAGTTATAGCTCTCTTTGGGAGCCTTCAGCAAGCACAGCAAGCCCTCGCAATTTGCAGCAGGCAGTGGCTAGTGATCCTGACTAGCTGGCGTACAAAACTTGGGGCTTGTCAAATTCGTGGGTTGATTGGTGTGCTGACTGAAGCTGCAAGGGACCACAGCTGCTTTCTCGTGAAATACAAGGTGGTGCCTTCGTCTTTCTATGTCACTATACCCATCTGTAACACTTACAGAGATTGTGCTGTCAAGTGTAGCCTTGTCTTCTACCTTCCACGCACTTTTCTGCGCAGTGAGGCCAAAATAAATGCCCACTTAACACATTTGTGAACAGAAGAGAGGGAAACAATGGTGATTCAGTAAAACACACACATTTGTCAAATTAAGAGCAGAGGGATTCCTTCCAAAAACTTTCAATCGTCCACTTTACAAATACACAGGACTTGTGATGATCCCTGACTGTCACAAGTCCTAAAGAGTCAGGCACCATTAGAGAGACAAACTGTCACAAGCTTCTCAGTGTCCATCAACCAGACAAATCTATGCAGAAGTGTTCTACCCTTGCTTGTAAGCGGCCATCCCTGACCAACACAAGTCCCAAAGCATCACAATTGTGTCACCATAAATGTCCCAAATTGCCACAAGCTTACTGGTGCCAGTTACCTACAAATACATAGAGAAGTGATCTACTGTTCCTTGTAAGTGACAATCCCCAGCTGTCACGAGTTACTGACTTACTGACCATCACAAGTAAAAAAAGTGTCACCATCAGAATTTCAGTGTCACAAGCTCCCCAGTGTCAATCACCCAGATTACAAATCCACTGGGAAGTGTCCTACCCATCTATGTATGTGACTGTCCCTAGCTGCCAGAACTTGGCGACTGTCTCAAGCCCCAAATTGTCACAATCTTCCCAGTGTCGCCAAGTCTTTCCAGCTGTTCCCAAACGCCACGAGCTAGCTCCCCTTCTTGCTGCCTTCGCGGTTGGCCGCACAGCGCGCCACGAGCCTGTAGAAGTGCGCCAAGTACAGGCAGCCCACAATGCGCAGGGTGCCCATGGTGAGGGCCTGCACGACCACCTCGAGCAGCGAGCTAGGTGGCATCATGCCCGCGCACAGCATCATCGTCATGCGGCCGTCCAGTCCCAGGACCGAAGTCACGTTGCCCTCGAGCATGTCCTGCAGTAGTGAGCCGGCCACCACATCGGCTGACCACAGGCCGACCGTTGCCGAGATGAGCTTTGTCTCGGTCGGCTTGGTGCGCTCCTCCTCTGCAAAGCCTGGCGTGTCCGTGTCCGGTGGGAAGGCCACCATCACGTGGATGCCACGATGTTTCACCTGCACCGGGGAAAAAAAAAGTATGCAAATGAATGCGAGTTATATGGCAAAAGCAAATGAAGCATTTTACATTCTGAAAGCTAACAACATAACTTTCAGGCGTTCCAACATTGCAGAAAGGAAGCAGCGAAAAATAAGGGTACACATAGAAGGTAAGAGCATGGGTCAAACACATCCTTTGTCTACCATCACTGTCTATAGCAGTTATTTTCTATGTGTTTGTCTTTTCTAATTATGATGTCCCAATTCACCTAGCTTGCAATCTTAGAGATTAGCCAGTTTTTAAAAGGTTAGTGTGCTGCAAGGCACATGGGGGAAAAATATACAGTTTCACCTAATATACAAGGCAGCCACAGCGGTAGCGTGCACAGATCTGTAGACACACCACTTGCAAACATTTTTCTTTCTTTCCAATTTTCTTTTTCAAATTCTTGGATTGTAGCGTGAAGTGACACAGACACTAGAAGCAAACAGAACGAGCGCTATGCCTGCGCTCTAGTCTCTGTCTGTGTCACTTCGCGCTACAATCCAAGAATGTGCTACCGTACCAATTCACCCAACTTTCTATTCCCTTGCATTGTATTTCTTTTTCGATATGAAAAACAAAGAACTCGTTTTTTCTTTATATATTCTTCACATCCTGCCCAGTCGTATGCCACATTTTTTCACTCTCTTTAGTGTAGCCACAGATAGCCAGGATAAGCAGATACTCACTCAAACTCGCTCTCATTCCTACTTGGCTCCCCTCGCACCCACCAGCACTCACTTGCGTCCACAGTGACTTCTATTTACATTCACCGGTGCCCTCTCACCCTCATACTTGTGCCCACTCACACTTGTCTCCACAGTTGCTCATATTCACACCGACGTCCACTCAAGATAATTGTGACTGACTTTTGTTGGTACTCACATCAAATGGCACTCACTCCTCTTCATATGCACATCCACTCAAACTTATCGGCACTCACTCTTATTCACATGTTTGCTCTCGAGTGAGCATGCAGACCTGTGAAATGTAGCAAGGTGCTTCATCAAGCTGTAATGCTTCACGAAGCTGCAGCACTATTCCCCAACTGCCTCATGATCCATCAAGAAATCCAGCACTGTACTCCACTTCATCAACTCCATGAAGTGCAATGAATGCTACAGGGTGACCTCAGCCAATCAGAAAAAACGCAAGGCGGACTTCTTCATTGTGCACCTCTGATCACCCTTTGTGCAACAATGAATGAATGGGACCTTCATGGAAGGATTAGTAGAGCACTATGGATGAGCCCTCTTCCCTTCTCTGAAGCACGGGGCTGACTCTTTAAGCCGACTGGCTGTTGTGAGCCCTGGCCTTTGTGGCACTACACGCAGTTGGTGAGACAGTGTATAGGTGAATGTGCAGAACAATGAGAAAAAAGAAAGAAAAAAAAGAAAGAAAAGAGAAAAACATCCAGGTCATCTGAGTGGCAGGACAGCTCCATTAGGTCGACAGGTTGACAGCACAGTGGTAAATGTTCCTAAAGACACGAACCAGCAAATTGTCTTGTTCGATACTAGCTCTGCTACCTTCTCCTTGGTACACATCTTCCCACTTTCGCCTCGCTCAGGAGCTGGAAGGTTGTCAACAGTGTTTGCGAGGTACAAACAGTGCACTCACCTATCAGAGGACACATTTTAGCTTTTGTCACACACCTTCGACGTCATGTGCAAGGAAGTTCATCCTTATGCTAGGCGAGGTCAGATATTGCCTTCCTAATCCCTTTCTTGGAGTCTCTGGGAGCACAGAACGGCAGAGAGGAGCACAGGCACAACATAATTTTGTGGGAGGAGCTTCTGCTGCATTCATGAGTCGGGCAGTGTAACATGAACAAGCGCATGCTATGAAGGGAAGCAGGCAACTGAACACACCTCCCCCCCCGCTCACCCCAGCTGTGGGCTGCGCCGCATGGCTAAGTGCAGCCACAAGCCACCTCATTTTGGCGGTTATCTGCAGTGGGTGCAAAGCTTGGGTGGGCAGAGATGGCTGTTTACTTCACGTGTGCTGTCTTTCCACGCATCTAGTTCTGGAGGACGCATAATCTCAAGTTTTAGAGATGCGTTGAAGTGAGAGGCAGCCCAAAAAGCACGCTCCTCAATGTGGTCCGGCATGTACAGGCTCGCGGATGAGGCTCACACTCACCTCCATGCGGAGCGACTGTGCCAGTCCCACGAGGGCAAACTTGGCCGGGCAGTAAGCCGTGTAACCGTACACGCCCATCAGGCCTGCGACAGACGACACAAAAGTGATGCTGCCCGAGCCTCGCTGCTTCATGCCCGACAGCACCGCCCGGGTTGCGTGCACCGCACTCAGGTAGTTGACCTGCAACGTAAGCAGCAGGGTGCTCACCACAGTAAAAAACAGCGTGGTGGTGTGATGCGTGCAACCATATTTCATAGGCTTGCTTTTTGCCTCCTGAGCATAGGCAGACGCAGGCGTGTACCAGTGAGACAACTCCACTTCTAGCATTGCTGATTTTATATGTAAATGTACAATAAAACATTGATGTAAGGTACACAGACTTAATGAATTATTGACTCTGACAATCAATATCAGGATGGTTTACATGAAGTCGAGGACTTGAAGTGTGAAACACTAGTCGGACAAGGGAATGTTGCTGGAGCCAACACTTTGACATGCCGCCCTGACGAAGACCGAGTCCCCTTGTCAAAATGTTGGCTTCAGTGACAATTCCTTGTTCTACCACTGTCCGTCGTATCTAACAAAGTAAACCTAAAATATGCAAACTTTTTCACTGATATTTGTGCATGTACACATAACGAAGGCATCCGTGTGTCTTACGCAGCTTTGTGATAATAAGGTTCGACTAAAGCATTTTGTTTAGGTGAAATGGCTTGCTGCTGCTTTCTTATTTCTTTCGATGTTTTCACCATCTTGGAAAATCGGCAATACTTTACATTGATGGTTGCCAATGAAAAGAACGGTTTCAGCCACAGGTGTGCTGCCCATCACGCAACTGCACCTGGCGACGCTGCTTTACACCATTCCGAAACTGCTTTACACCATTCCGAAACTGCCGCATTGCTACCACATTGTTTTTTTACCATTATTCATCACTGAGTGTTGCAAGACCTTCGAACCTTCGTGTGTAGCACTTCTTAGACGAAATGCTTCATCCTGGAAATTACCACACATTGCCTTGGTTTCTCTGGAGCACATTAGCAGCCGTTTCCTTGCATGGAACTCATTAGGTATTCCACTGCACTTTCTATTTAATGCTTCCAGCAGCTCTACAAACAGTACAAACGTCAACAGAGATGTCCTAAACACTACTGCCCACTTTACACCTAAACAATCCTCCAGCAGGCACGTCAATCTGCAAAGTGGAAAGCAGTGGTGCCTCCCGACTGTTTAATCAGCGATTCCAGAAGTGAGATCCTCGGGCCAGGCATTCTCAGCTCTACACAAAAGGCAGTGAGCCAGATACAAGCTTTGTAAAGGAGCTACGCAACAGCCTTTACGAAAGGAGTGGAACATGTTTGCTGTTAAAGGGTTTGCCTCACAAGTGTTCTCCAACGCACAGTTCTTAAATGTGCTTTGCACAAACAAGAAGAAAGGAAACAAAGGGCCCATTTTTTATTAGTGATATCACAAGAAGCCAACAAACAAAGACAACAAGGACACCATCGGGGAAACTACTTGTACTTATTAATTTAAATAAAGAAATTATAAATTAATGGAAATGAAAGTGGATGAAAAAGCAACTGGCCGCAGGTGGGGCATGAACCCAAGTCTTCGCTTTACGCTTGCGATGCTCTTGCCAATTGAGCTACCGCGGTGCCGTTTTCCCATCCACTTTCTGAGGTATTCATGTTTATCTACTAGAACTAAACCTGGGTTTGTTAGCCAGTGCCACCACTCACGGGCTTGGCAGCGGTTGTGGAACATTCTTTCTGCCGCCAGTTGTTTCTTCATCCACTTTCATTTCCATTAATTTATCATTTCTTTGTTTAAATTAATAAGTACACGTAACTTCCCCTGTGCTGTTCTTGGTGTCTTTGTTGGCTTCTTATGATATGACTAATAAGAATCGGGCCCTTGGTTTCCTTTCTTCTCATTCATTACATAGTGAGGCTTCGTATCCGGCAGCATTGATGCCTTTAGGTAGCACACTTGGGCTTATTAACCAGTTGCCCTCACCCCAAAAGATCACGTACAATGTGACGCCTGTGACAAAAAAGGGTTTTCCACATCCACCATCAAGGCAATGAGGTGTGGCACTGGCTAACACTCCCAGGTTCAGTTATAGTAGATAAACATAAATACTATGCCAGAAAGTGGATGGAAAAACGGCACCGCAGCAGCTGAATTGATAAGAGCATCGCATGCGCAATGTGAAGACGTGGGCTCGTGCCTCACCTGTGGCCAGTTGCTTTTCGTCCATGTTCATTTCCATTGATTTATCATTTCTTTATTTCAATTAATATGCACAAGTAATTTCCCCTGTTCTGTCCTTGGTGTCTCCCTTTGCATGAACAGTTACTCGCAATCAAATGCTGCCACTGTCACATCCCTGCAGCCTTCCCTTCTGCTGTTTGAACTGCTCGCAAAGCTGTGCCATGCCGTGCTCATCACTATACATCACTTCACCACGATCGCCTCACCGTTACATTTAGCTTCTATATAGGTATTAGGTCAAAATTTGTTGGCTTGACTTTCCATCGCACTGCCTGGTCCTGTAGGGCACACTACTGTAAGCCACAGTGGCCCAGTGCCATCTATCTCCACAACCAGATGGCACCACCTACCTCCAACCTCAACCTCATTAGTGGAGATATTTCTCAACTTTTGTTTCCACTGAAGGCACTGCTGAGCCATGGCTCCTAAAAAGAAATGAACCCTGTAGCCAGTGTGTTCACGCTAACCTGAGAAGAGGCAAAAAAAAAAAAATCTAGCATGTATTCATAAATAAAAGGGCATGCAGCTCCATTGAGTGAAATTGTGGATTCCCGGGTGTGCATGTAATAACAACATTTGATTCACGTGTTCATAACTGTTTTGCTTAGCTACTGTTTAGTAATAAAATAAGTTCACCTGCCTCATTCAAAAGCTCTTGCCCCTTTAGGCAGCTCCTCAATGCAGGAATCACCGAGGAGCATTACAGAGGCACAGTTGAGGGGCAACACGGCTGGACGCAGCTATGCACTTGAAGCGGAAGAGAGCTGCAGCAGCCATTGGTAAGCCATGTAAGTAACACAAGCTTTGTTTGAACCATGCCAAATTGAACTACGCCGGCAATCACAAAATGGAAGACTGCACAAGGTATCAACAGAACAGCTCAATACACACGGTATATGGGGGACATCATCACGTTGAGAACATGTCCGTGGCAAATCAGTTCTGTGGAAACCTGCAAACTGGAGGAACCTTTATGAAATGAAAAATTGTCATCCACCCAAGAGCAGCCTGAAACTACCAAAAAACTCTTAAGAGTTTCTCAGAGATAACGTGTTGCAAGTAGGAAAAAAAAAAGGAATTTTTCTTCAACTGCGAAGCTGAGAAACTTGTATGCGTTTTCTTTTTCGCTCCGTGCCACACACTCGAGTGGATGACAATTTCCCCTTTCGGGACGTTTTTATATGGTCCAGAATTTAGGCTATACCTCGTGGCGTATAGCAGTAGTTTATTGGCGCACTAACGGCTTCAGGTACAGTGCACTTTCCTTCCCCAAAGAACTGATAATTATAACTCTTTACGTGGTATCACCAGTACACAGCTAGAGTTCCACAGCAATAACTACCACGACAGCACTGCAACTTGTACTTAAGGTGGCGATGTAGCAATGCCTTGGCAGTAATCATCATGTTGTCGTACCAATTACTAAATCAAAGATAAATATCAACGAAACAATTTGGCACAACCTATCTTATGATGACTGTTGATGGTCATGTGGTTAGCACTGAAGCAACGTAACAACAAACCGTATTCCCAATGGTGGAACGCTCCATGTATGAGGCGTGTGAGCAGCTGTGCTCCTCTCATGCTTCGATGATGATGATCATGCCATGGCATGACATGTATGCACGCCGAGCCACTTGCGTCATGTCGTGCTCATCCCGTTGTACATCCAGTCGAACAACCATGACACCATTACGATGGTGGAATAGACTGGATAGATTCAAAGTGCTCAAAGTAGGCAAAGAATGCCAATCGCATTAAAACTGAAAACAAGATGGGAACTGCACTCGCCTCCATCATGCGCTGGAACTCGGCCAGTGGTGTCTCGTCGAACCGCAGGCTGATCGCAGAGCCCGCACAGTTCACCAGGTAGTCGACGGGCCCACAAACCTGCTCGGCCTCCTCAATGCCACGGGTGAGCACTGCTTCCCCAGCCTCACCCTTCGTCAGGTCAGCCGAGAGCGTGTGAACGGCCTGTTCGGGTGAGCTCGCCTCCTCTAGCAGCTCGATCTTCGCTTCCTCAAGCCGGTCCATGTTGCGTGCAATCTACACAAAGTTCCCTTGCCAGTTGGTCTGAATCCTTAATACAGACATGAATAATCTTGCAAGTTCGAATACAATACTACATGAGAACTACACTCCGTCTCGCACGCAGCAGACAACACTGTAGAGGCTAGACCGACTTTTCACAGCAGTATCTGCATTTACGATCAAAAAACAACATAGTGCATGCTACGTGACAGCAAGAAATCGGACTGTGCTTCGTAATTTGAAATATGACGTAATTCAATACTTGACAGTTACGATATGTGAAGCAAATGTCACACAGAAGATGTAGCACACTTGAACGTATGAAGTTTTAACCGCAGACCGATGAGAGGAGCAAGCACATTTGTACACTTGGATGACTGCACTCAGTTTACAGCTCCCACCGCCCGCATTCATGACCAAAACATAGTGTATTGCATACTAGGCCGCTCAAGTCATACAAAGAATACCTGATTTGACTTAATGTGAACTTCATATGTTACGGTTCCAATATGTTCTGCAGAAGGTGTTGCAGACCAAGGGCCATTTAACCGGAGTCATACATTTATGCAATCACCCTACTTCTACAGCCTCTGCAACTTTGCCTGCTGTGTACAAGATGAAGTACGGCTCACCAAAAACACACCTCTGTTAGAAGGCAAAATTGTAGTAAGGGGCCCTGAAACACTTTTTGAACCCAGTAAGAAAATGATGCCGATCTGTGCAAGAGGCCCCTGTGAATATGCGAGCCAAATATTACCGCACTGCATGCAGCAGGGAATTTATAATCTTGCGTCGGAAGCAGTGAAAAATCGCCTGCTCTCTCGTCCCCAATGATGCCATGCGGACTGTCATCGTGAGTCAATTCTCAATAATACATATTTGCCAATTTTGTGTTAACTAAGTGAAACATACGTAAGTCTTCAATCTCACATAGACGGAAATGTAATTTCATCATTGCACTGCCAGCCTACACAAAACAGTTGCGCGTACTTGCATCTGCTACACGTGGCATCGGAGATAACAGTGGCCTGCTGTGTAGCGTAGTCTACCGTGGCCGCCACAGGGTGCTGTGAAGAGTCATTTTGCCATAGAGACGCAAAACTTTAGGGCGGTGCTTTGCCTCTTTGGCTTCTCCTCTGTGTAGCTTTCAGTGCACTAACAGACGAAAAAGAGGGAGATGGCTGCATACCAGTGTGTCCCAACTCCACTTCTACTTGACAAATTTGAAAATTTTTTTGCGGCATGAGATTTGTGTGACGACATCCTTTAAAAGTGAGGCAATTCTATGATTAGTTAGAAAAGTGTTTCAGGGCCCTCTTAAGGCATGGACCGTGACTTAACACAAAGCATAAGCCTGCATTTACAGTTGAAGGAGGAGAAACAGTCCATTAATTCGTACCTGCCAGCCTCCAGACCTGACAATTAGGGAGACTTGTCAAGCGGGGAAAGCGGGTGATCATGTAGAGCAATGGCTGAAGAAAAAAAGAAAGTGATGGACCAGACGCACCTATTCATTTGAACAACCTAATTACTTTTACTGAATATTTTTCACTTTGAACCCTTCCTGCATGCTAATATGATAAATAATGATTATTAATAACTGTAATAGTCGTAAATAATGAAGCAGGTGAGAAAGGATGGTGTCGTCATGACAGTCATCATTAAATTGAAACGGCACCAGATTCGGTGCAGCAGTGAGCACACTAACGCCGAAGGTGTTAAGTACGACAGATGTTGCTAAGCCATCTCTAGGCAACACTACCCGCACACTCGCACGAGTTCAGTGTGCCCTCGGGAAAGTAGGATGACGGCGACCAACCAGTGTCACATTGGCACCTCGCCGAACCACAGCCCGTGCAAGCGCACGGCCTATCCCGCTGGAACCACCAGTGATGACGAAGTGCTGGTGCCGCAGGCACGCGTTCCGAGCTTGGTAACGGCGCCACAGCCTTGACACCACCAGCAGCGCCATGGGAGACGTGAGCAGTAGAGGCACATAGTACTGCCACGGTGTGGACGCCAACGATGAAGACGGGGCCATTGTGCCAGCCGTTGCCTGCTGATCGAGACCTTGGGCTGGACAACTGAACATAAGCGAAAAATTGCGGCGAAACCAGAGACAACATTGTTTAATCACGCGCACACACATGCACATCAAGAAAGACAGTGATGCTGCTGTTGTTTGTCACACTTCTTAAAATAGTTTGTTTGGCCTACGTAAGGGCCTTCTGCACCCATCAGAAAGCATCAAACTCGTGACCTTGTGCGTAGCAGCAGAATGCCAGAGTCACTGAGCCGTTGTGGAGGGTGCAGAGTTTCCTACAAAAATCACTAGGGGAAACTCTGGCGCTAGTTCACATGGGAGGTGCAAATATGGCGTTTAAGCCAGCCAGCATGGGAATACGTGAATATGCCTAAGCTTCATCCTCCTGGCTTTAAATGGCTGCTTGTCTTTGCAAATTGTTAATTTTCAACAAACTGTTGAATTACAAATGTGACGTAACGAATAGCTATGATTATGAGTGTGTGCAGCAACTTGTCTTCATGCATTGAGAAAAATAGGACTTTCTGGAATTTTAGAAAGACAAAGCACAATAAATCAGGCCACAAGAACATCTGAAGCTACAAGCACGAAGATCAGGCAAATCCATGCATTACCATCATTTCCATGGGAGCTTAACGGTCGCAGCGCCCGAGCTCCCTTTTGCAATTTTTGCAGAGAGCTCTGTCGTGGCGGGCATCCTTCAATCATGAACACAGTCCCTTGTGTTCTCTAACTGGATTTTGACATGTTATTTAATTTGTGTACTGCACAAGATGGTGTCACTCTTGTGACAAGTGCAAATTCATAATGAAACATGCACAGTGCCCACCCACACAGTGCCTGTGATGACTGCATACAAGGACACATTGGTGCAGGCCCTGGAGCTTGACTGCTCTTTGGCAAATTCTTCCATGGGGACTGGTGTGGTAAACAGAGATGGTTCTCATACTATTGTGTTCCATTCTGTCATCCTAACATTAGAGTGAGGACCAATTTGTGAGAACAAAGAGATAATAAAGATGCACAGCCAGACAAAATGAGCGCCATTCTACATACATGGTTTCCGATACTTTCTGTAACTGTACAGCCCTTGCGTGAGAACTAAAAGGAAGCCTGGGGCCGTCACTCACTGTCATTGCAGTGGTATCTTGTATCATTCCTCATGCTTGGGCGGTCATCTACAGCAAGGATGTGTAACCAGTTTGAAGTGATCGAGGCGTGACCTGTCGGAGCTGGTTCGTGGTGCTAAAGAACTTAATAACCGTTATGCACAAACACTCTAATTTGTGCACATTGTATCCTCTGATGCGTTAGTCTGTTAGTACTTAAACTTTGGCACGACAAACTGCAAGTTAGCTTTCTATTGCACATGGCTTGTGTCTAACAGTTCTGTAGATGCAAAATTATTTATTTAAGGCTGCACGCTGCACAAAATAAAATGTGCTCCCACTTGGAGGGGAAAAATAACAAAAGGACACACTTCAACATATTTTGCGTCAAGGAGCCGAGCTTGCATTGTTCCCCATGAACAGCTCCAGAATCGCAATGGCATGCGTCAGTGCAGACGGAGCATTGTTATGTGGTTATTTTCATGTACGTGCGTTTGACTTCGATCCGGCTATATATATATATATATATATATATATATATATATATATATATATATATATATATATATACACAGCACTGTTTAAAGGCGCACTTCCTATTGTTCAACGACCTGCATTGGGGCGTTATAACCTCATTTGGCACGCAAAGCGACCATAGCAGGTTTGATGTCAAGTGCCCGGTCCAGGAGCGCTCGATCAGCATTGAGTACGTCAGATCTTCATCGACGCAAGTTCGAATGTGCCGTGTGACAACTATTATTCACTTGTCGTATTTCGCTCGCAATCGAAGAGTTCTATGGAGATCGACTTTAACGAAGGCGGAAATAGTCACACGGACCAGTTTCACGCACGAACGCGGGGCCGAAAACACCAGTCAGAAACTTGGCGATAGCGTCACCCGAAACACATCGCGTGCGGGCGGCGCGGGCTACATCAGTCGTCTCGAACACATTACATATGCGAACACTTTTGTTGGACTCACCCCGACAGCCGCGTCGCCACAGACTGCGTGAAAAATAAAATAAAAATTCCCGCTCTTCGACAAGCTTGGCACAGACGGGGGAGTACGCGAACTCGTTTCAGTTTCCTGCGTCGGCCGACTGCTGCTGATAGCGATGAAGATAGCACCGATGAGACGCCAGTCAGCTCACGTAGCAGCTGCTAGTTCCAAGGGTTTCCAAGTCCCAAGGGCAAAGTGTAGCGGATGATCGACTGTTTTGCCGAACCTCTGTCACTCGGTTTGAGATCATAGCGATGAGTTTACCGAAGCACATGAGCGAACCTCGGAACAATGCGATGCTCGAAGGAATTCGCTTTTGCCCTTCGAAACTGAGGCTATGTGCGCGACGCCAACAGCTAGCGAAACGCGGCGATTTTTCCTTCTTTTTCGTTTTCCGACACTTCTCTCTCATTTTATTACATGACTGGCGTAAAGTTTGCAGCTCGCTGCGGGTAGCAGCAGCCGCAGCTTTCAAGGAAACGGCATCGAGAGGCAGCGCCGGTCGCCCCGTCAAATTTTCTGCGAACTGCTGTGGTTGCAGCGCACCGACAACTAAGCGGAGCCCACGGACTGGAACTGACCGCGACGAGTGAAAAAACCCGCACTACCTCGAGCGAAAACTAACAAATCTGGCTCGCGGCCAGGCGTGTCGTCGTCGGCCTCCGTTGACGTTTGTTTATAGAGCGCACAGGAGGAACTCGGTGTCCGCTTATCGTCTTCAAGCACCGTGCATCTTTACGGCAGCGGCAACATGACATCGATCTGGAAATCTGTGTGGTCTTCGCCCATGGGACTGCTGGGTCGTCTTCGGCATAAAAGTGAGTCGCCACAGTCTTTGAGCAGTTTCCGTTGTCCTTGTTTATTTACTGCAGCCGTCTCTAAAACCGCGTGCTTACTGTATGTATACATGTACACTTCCTTTCACTTGCATGAGCCAGAAAACCGGCGCCTTTCTTTTTCAACAAGAAACACGTCGCGCGGCGTGTTTCCTTCCGTTGAAACCTGCGCGACCACTTTAATTCGATTGAATGGGCGGGACCACCGCGCCTGTTGTGTCTCAGTGCCAAACGGCTTGGTACCCTGAGCGATCAGTCGGCAATCATTGCATCGTGAAAACTGGAAAAAGAAAAGCAATCGCCGTGAGCTTCTATTTTTCGAAATTTATAAATTTGTGGTAAACCGCGGCTTCCCGCGCGCACCGCAGGTGCAGCGACCGACGCTGCTGCAGCGCGTGACTAAAGGCTGTTTCACATGCTGCGACTGCAACGACGAAAATCGGTGCTGTCGCACGCGTCGCAATGCGATTTTTAGAGGGCTCATTTCACATGATTGCGATTTCAACAATGCGACTGGTGCGACGCCCAGGGTTGCTTACAGCCAGGTTTCGCGGCACACGCTGCATAATTACTTTATTGTAGTGAATAAAACGTTTACACTATGATATTATTGACTTATCTTGATTAGAAGCAAATAATATGTACGTTTACTAATTTAAAATCGTTAGTTAAGATTTGTCTTGGAGTGCGCGACGGCGGTTTCTGTAGATCAGTGCAACATCGCGCACGTAAACAGCTGTTCGCAGGTGGTTCAGCAATTCTTTATTCTATGGTTCAGCGCTGTGTGTTGTCTTATCTACCTTCTATGACCGTTTCGTTTTGCCTGCGCTACAACAATCTACAAGATGGCCTACCGACAAGTTCATATAGCTGCCCTCACCGTATATGCAGTATTCGGAGTTCGGCTGCACGAAGTTGTCGTGTCAGCCCAACAAGATCCTCGCGCTACCCGTGCTCGGCGTCAGCTTTTGGAGAAATGATGCGTGTACAATGCCCGTCATTGCGCATATGTGGTGCCTGCTCCTAGCCATATTCTTACGCCAAACGCATCAAGAAGCACCAACCCGAACGCCCGCGTGTGCCCCTGAACGAAGCCTCAAACGATCTGTGTGATTACGACGTGGAATGAAAATTGTGTTGTGAAATTCAACCTTAGCGCTAGCCTGGTTCGTCCATCGCCGTGCTTGCGCTGCGAATATATATATATGGGAGCCCTCTATAAATATTTCTAAAGGCGCAAAAGCCGACGAACCAAATGTTTCGAGCAGTTACCGTCACTTTTGTAGAAACCTGTGCGTTGTAACATAGCATTCTAAAAGACACACTTCTCGTCCACTTTGTTGTCCCGTGTCTCGCGCTGGTACTATACTCGGAACTTCTAACAAGAAGACCATACCAATACGCGCTATCCATAATGCAGGATCGTGGGCCCACGGCAGGCGCACTTGCCGTAGAATTTTTCAGCTTTCTGCTCAGCCTCGCACGCCTCTCACGGTTAGCCTGTTCTGTGGAAATAAATATTATTATCAATGTTATTAGATATTATAGTTTCTTCACTGTAATTTATAGCAATCTTCCAGATTTCTTAAGATAGTCATGCATTTAACCTGTATTAGATCAACATTGTTACGACATGCTAATGGGAGTCATTTCAAACTAGATTGCTCAGCCAGAGAAAGTACAAATGCAAGCCTCCATGTTTATTCCAATTTGGTATTCCTAAACAGATTATATTGGCAGAATTTTGTGTCTGCTTGCATTTCCTGCAATTCGATGTTCAGAGCTGGAAAAACTGATTCCTTTTCTTGCTGTCGAAAGGCTGCTTCAATGTCGATAGCAAGCTATAATTATTCATTTCGAAAGTGTTAAGCAATGACTATATGTCTAAGCTTATCAATGCATTTTTGTTCCACGAACACAATCAAGTTTTCTCTCCGTCTCATTGACAGCCATGGAATGAAACCGTTCACTTTCATAAGTATCAGGATGCAAACATTCTGGAGTTTGTCCTGAGCATTTGTCTGCATCCTATAGTGTGCATGTTTGTATCAAGTTATGGTGTTACAATCTATAGTAATTAACTATAGTGCAACAGAAATACGATGGACAGGAACGAAGTGAACACACAGAGCACTTCGTTCTTGTCTGTTGTCAATCTGTTGCACTTTAGTTAATAATGATTACACACAAAGTCATTTAGTTTTCAGTTATTATGTCGGGCTTATAAGCCTGCTTGTGTCCTGGAATATCTGCACGGTTATGTATCCTGTAATTTAATTTCTGGCCATGTGCTTGCAAGTCGCGTGTCAATCTCCTGATTTTCCTGACAATCTTGTGTGATGTGCAGGCCCAAATAGTTTCTAGTGAATCCATGCAGGGTGTTGTGCAGGGTGTAATCTGCACTACAAGTGCTGCTTTGATTGCTTTCAGTTCAGCTTTTCTAGGTGTAGGATGACCTGGAATGGTACTCACTTATATAGGGTTTAGCTTTATGTAGTGTCATGCTACTGTTACACTGCTATTGCCATGCCATATGTGCCTTATGTTTGCTTGCATCTTCATGATTAGCAACCTCCTCTGTGTGTTTGGCAGTTGCATATAGTCTCCTGGCTTAATTGTTTGCCCCCATATTCCACGGTATGGGCCTGTTGTGTTTCAAGTTCAGGCACTCCCGAGGTTGTGTTTCTGAAGGGAGGGGTAGTCGTCTTTGCATCTCATATGCTAGCTGGCATAGTATCTTGGGACGAGGTTCTGAGCTCTTGAGACAAAGAATTTGTGCTGCAGGCTGCAACTCTACTGTCTAGGTGCTTGTTCGTTAGCTCTTTCTCATAGAGGTCTTCAAGCATGGTAAAGTTGGAAAGACCTGTTATTACTACCCGATGCCTGTATTCGACGAGTTGTCTTTTTTGTGTGCTGCTGGTAATTCATACCGTACCATACCTTGGACACAAGCACAGCATCTGCGATTTTCTATAGTATCCACTTGTCCACCCCCATTATTTCGAGATTATTCTTTTCACCAGGTGTGGAAGTTGCGTCCAGGCATTGCATAATTGTTTCACCCACGTGCTGGCTCTGCCGTCATGGGCTTACACTGGCTGAGGATTTGTGGATGTTGTCTTGTGGGCATACTTGTCCAGCTATGTGGATCACAATGTGCAATCTGGGGCAGTTCTTGATTCTAGTCTTTCTTTTTTTTTCGACGTTGATATGAGCTGACTTATCAGAAAGCGAGAGGCCAGACCGGCCAAGAAAGTCTGAAGTGTTGTCGAGGGCTTGTTGCATCATTCTTGATTTCTGCATAAGATAGCTTTCCCATAGACTGTAATACACCATAGGCTGTAGTGTTTTTTGTAGTATGCCCGTGTTGTTGGTATGTGTGGGCCAAATGTACCTCCAACTCTCACCTGGAATTTTCTGCCTTTCAGAAAGTTACTGTTTAAGTGCTCTACCAAAAATGTTTTTGCTCATCGTTCCTCTTATTAGAGCAGCATGAGGTACTCCTGTTAAAAGCCTCTTAACTCTCTTCATTCTTTCATAAGCGGTATTACACAATGTCCTGCAATAATGTTCCTGCTGCTTATGGCCCACTCATATCTGCCAGAAGGGACAACTCTTGAAAAAGGTTTTCTTTGTGCTATGTGTGCGACGTATATGTAGTATGAGCATTCATGCCTTGATATTATACATCTGTAGAACCAGCTTCCTGACAGAGTACTTGCTATACCTGATCATGCTTATTTGTGCAGTGTTGTTGAACAATACATATTGATGCAATGAATATTTACACACTCGAATTATCACGAAACATGGTTGTTTTACAATTCTGCCCTTTGCTTCCTATTGGTGTTAGATTTTGCATAAGCATGCCCCCCTATGCAATAGTATATCGAAGTGTAAGGGTTCAATAAAAGGTGATGAACTAAGTCTAAGTGCAAGAGCTTTTTTTTTCACCTATGACTCCCATTGAAATGCGACTTCCATGGCTGGCAAAACAACCCCTCGCCTTGTGTTAGCAGCAGAATGCTATAGCCACAGTGGCAGGTGAACAAATTGAAGAACAATATTTCTGTCTATAATTTTTTTTCTTGCCTGTATGTAAGTAAAGTTTGGAATAAGTTTGTCATTGCAAAAAAGCCCAGTTTGTGTTATTTTATTGAATAAACCACATATTGTGTATAGTTGAAATGCAGAAATTTGTTCTAAAATCCTCGGGTGATATATGTTCTTGCAAGTAGCATGGTATTTCATTATTTATAAAGATAGTAATCGCAGCGGATATCGTTATATGGTTTTACACACTAATATATGTAATCACAAACTTATTAGAAACTTACTAGAAACATGTAAGGCATGAATGTTTCTGCACACTTGATCAGCCGTGAATGTGCAAGAACTGCTTGTACTGGCTGACTTCACTGCACAGTTTTGATTTACTTTTCTTCAGCGTGTCGTTTTATACTGTTTTATCCCCACAAGAACAGGCCATTTGCCTGCTTTTCGCATTGTTGCACGAGTTCTACATAATTGTGCAGGAGGGTACGTTGTCACTGTGCCATTATAGCAAGCAATTTACTTAATCTACTAGCTGTACAGTTAAGTACCTTGCAGAGCATGTGTTCATACAGATGCAGTAAGGATACAAAGTCCGCAACATAGTCAATGTTTATTGGTTTCTGTGCAAGAAAAAAAAAAAATATCCAGAGAAGAGGTGCAACTTAACGTGCATGTAATGTTTTATTCAAGCCACGGATTTAATGCTATCGTAGCAAATTCATTACGATAGCCTACACTTTCGCTCTGTCAAATTTAATAAGAGGCAAGATAAGCTTTCAAGATGCATCGGGAAATTCATGCTTGAAAACCGACAAGAAAATGCAACTGAACGGTACCGCGTTCAGCGCAACGTTGAAACTTCGGGTACTTTGCTGTCTTGTCATTTGCCCTTGCCAAGTTTGAAGTAATTCAAGCTGCTTTGTAAGCGCGATTTCTGCATGCTACTCAGCAAAAGAAAATTGTGACGACCTCGTCGTCTGCTGGGGTTCGAACACCTCCTAGCACTGAGAACTCCCAAAGGCGTACGAAGCAAACGTGAAAATGCACTTCATTTGCTGTGTAGCGTGTCAACAAACGCATAGCAATCGGAGAATGCAATCTGCGGTACAAGTTTTTTATTCTCCCTTCGCGTACGTACCGAATTCGACGATCCACCTCTCCGCGCATTGCACTTGTCGTGCGAGGCGCCATTTTCCAAAACAAACCGGCGGAATAGCTCCGTTGACAGCTCTCCGCGCAATTTCGACGGAAAATCGCAGCGATCGGTGCGACGGTGCGACTGTGCGACCAACCGGTTGGTCGCAGCCGAAAATCGGGGGGTCGGCACTGCGACTGCGATTTTCATCGCAAACGACGGAAATCGCACTTCCGGTGCGACGAAAATCGCATCATGTGAAACAGGCTTAATCTTCGGTCGCGGACCTGCGTTCTTCGAGGCGCGCCGCGCGTGTCGTACGAGCAGCGCGTATGCAAATGCACGCTATTGTCTTTGTTTGCAGTTGCAGTTCCGCTGCCTAGAATAGCGCTTTGGCGGGGCGGTTGCGCTGATCTCGCATTCCTTCACAGGGCGTGACAGAATCCAACATGCGTATGCAAAGTTGCGTTTTAGTCGCGCCGTTTGCATCTGCCACCTGCTCGCTGTGGTGGTTGGTTTTGTTAAGAGGCATCGGCAAGCTTGGCATGTGGTCGATCTGCCTTGCATGTGTGCGACGTGCGACAATCTTTGCGCTCTTGGGAGATAAAAATAAAGGATGAAAGAAAAAAAGAAAGTTACAGTCGGCGACAAAACGCGCAGTAGCCGCCGTTGCGCCCGCTGCGAGGCTTGTCACAGGCGCCCCGCCGTCAAAGCCTTTGGAAAGCTCATTGTATCAACTGCGTCTTGTCCGTGTCGCATTGTCGCGTCGTCTACGAGGCGCGCGTCGCCTCGAACGGGCCGAGGTCACCGTTAGCACAGGCGACCACGCGGGGGACGCAGGGGAAGCGAAAAGAAACTAAACTTCGCCTCGGCGGGAGGCGGGCGAGGAACTGGCTGTAGTACACAGTGACGCAACGACGCGGAGGTTGGTTGCACAGCCGCTAGCGGGTTCTTCAATGTACGGGCAGCACGCGAGAGAGAGAAAGAGTTTAGCGGTGGACGCGCCGTGCGCTTCTAGGACGCACTACGCGCACGGTGTCTACGAAGGACGGCTGCGCAACGCGCTGCCAGTGCCTGAAAGAAATAAAATGGAAAGAACGGTGAAAATATGAACGCTGCGAAGCGGGGATGTCGTCAGCGCGGCGGGTACGCGTTCTGATCGTGTGCCATGGTGTGACCGTCTGTTTGGATGTGGAGGCACTGGGCAATGGCAGACGGGCTTGAGCTGCTGCTGCTGCTGCTAATGGCGTCTTGCTGCCAAGTATGACCCGTATGAGGCCATGAATAATTCAGTACCTCCTGTGGAACCTTCCTGTCTTTCAAGTGAATGTGTGTAAATTTGCAGTGTGACGATGGTGAAGTCTCACCATTTAATGCAGCGACATTTAGAAGATGCATCCACTTCAATATAAAATTGGACTGATGAAAAGCTGTGCAGGAGTAGTCGGGCTGCATTTGACAGCGTACCAATTTTTGTCTGACATATATGCATTCTTGCGTGGTCGCCCAATCGTGCATGTATGCCATGTCGAAAGCACCGCTACAACTCTATTTGTAGCCATGTTGCAACAATGCGCACTCTGCGGTGCAGGCACATTGATTAGTGGCGTTTCAACATCCAAAGCAACGCACATTGTATTAGAGTTGTGGTAGTGGAGGGCTCTGGTTTAATTTAACATCCTGCCAAACCATTGCACACAAGGTGTTTTTGTGTGCTGTCCCCAGCAGAATGTGGCTGCCAGAGTGCTTCCATATTAGTGGGCTCAAAGTTGCATCGAGCAAACTCTTTCACAAAAGAATGTGAATGGGCAGCAACAGGTACCAATAATCAAGGTACATGCATTTGGCTGTATTCATGATCCTCTGTGCTAAGCGCGGCTGTCATACTGCGTAGTGGAGTACACAATGTTGTCAGTTGCCAGCAGCATCAACGTGACAGCTGCTGCCTGCGGTTGGCTGACGCAGTTCTCATTAGCGGCAGCCTGAAAAGATTGCTTGATCTTCTGGCTGGCCTGCTCATGTCAGGAGACATGCCAGTGTGACTTGTGGGCAAAGCCATGCATTCCACTTCCGCATGGGGGGGGGGGAGGGGGCGTTGGTATGTGAGCCAGGACTTAAAGAGGAGATTGAGGTTTACTTTTTTCCTGTTGTTTATGCTGCAATCATGTTGCAATGCAATGATGTTTAAGCTGCTTCTCGGACTTGTTTTAGAGATTTTCTATAAAGACAGTCAGTTGAAAGCTAGATTTTTCTGTAAATACAGAATGTGCAGAGATCTTCACAAACTTTGAGATGGTAGGAAGGAAACCGTGTCATGGCAATGTGAAGAAGCAGCCTGTATGTGTTCAATTTGCTTTAGTTTTATAGTGAACTCTCACTTGAGTGAAGTTCGAGGCACTGAAGGGAATAGTTTACTTAACTGAATATTCACTAGACTATCAAACAGCATAGGGCACAGCAGACAACGAGTCGAAAGTGTGAAATGCAAGTAATGGAGTTATGTACGTCAATATATAAAAAGTGTATAACAGTTACGTTGCCGCCTATCTCATTTCGAAGAAAACTATAAAAAATTGGTAATTTTGATTCGCACTGTTGCTCTTAAAGTGCAAGAAGTAACACAGCTTTCCAGAGAGCCTATGTTTTTGTGCACTTCCTCTGGTGCAGCTTGTTGTTGAGACACGAAGTCTCGCAACTTTCCAAGGCAGCCTACAGCCTCAGCTAGAGTTACAGTATTTGAATCTGCCTCTGCCATTGCATCTTCCTCATCGCACTGTTCTTCGGGACGAACACTGGATACAATTTCCAGCTCTAATAGTTCAACTCAGGTAATGAGCTTTCTGTCGTTGCACATAGTCTTAAAATGAAGCGTTGCTGTCAACATCCATCTGGCAACAGACCTCTGTCCAGATCCCAGGGTCGATCATCTCATCGTACTGTTTCTCTTGCTTGCTTTCACTGCACAGGCGGAAAAGGTTAGATTTATGCCAGCAGTTTCTAATTGTAGCCAGTGTTACTGTCCACCAGGAGCCTCAAGTTCGTTCAACTGAATTATTTGCTGTTTAGAAATTAATTTCACTAAAGGATTTCAGCATAGAATGCATCGGAAGCCCACCAGGGATATTTTAAAAGTTCGTTATTCTGAAATATTTGTTAGACCGACATTTGTACAACTGAGAGTTTACTGTACTTCATTGCACCCTGAAAACAGACGCTATAGACGAACTGAAAGTATAAACCACCAATGATCAAGGTATGTACAGGCGTCCAAATATTTAACTGGTGTGCGCGAGCGGCGACTTTTCCATGCGTCAGCGCCGTATGACAGGGCGAGGCTGGAAACAGTCTGAGGCTAAGCGCATGTGGACAAAGCGCGCCCAGCTGGGCCCATCGTCCGCTAGGCTGTATCCAGCCTCGCCCCGTCATACAGCGCTGACGCACGGAAATGTCGCCGCTTTTGCACGCCAGTTAAAGATTCGGGTGCCTGTACATACAGGCAGCGTCAAAAATATGTGGGATGTGGCTTCCATGAAAAAACTGAATTTCAGCCCAGTCTTTTTCATGAGGCTGGCATAGCCACACAGCACATTGTTGGTTATGTACACTTTTTACTAGTTCAGGATAGTTATGTTGGCAAGTTGGTATAGATGCACGGCAGAAAGAACAACACAACTTTACATGAGCAAAGAAAGAATACATACGCACTGGCTAAGACTCTCAACTCTTATTGAACACGTAGCAATATATATATTTCAATCTTATTGAAGGTAACAAACAACCAAAAGTAAATTCACCCTTCATATTTGTAACAATGCTTTCTAAGGTTACATGCACATACTATCAAAATGATTGCCACTTTAATTTCCATTAGTTTGAAATACATATGAAGTGATAATTTTAAGTTTTACAGAATCTTAAAAAAGCACCTGTGGCAGATAACATAGTTCTAGTCCTTGAGATGGATTATTCAAAGAGCCATTATTACTTGCATGAGAAGTTGACACATCATCTACTAACTGATAATAATTCACTAATTAACTTCCTAATTATATTACAGCACATATTGCAATTAACAAATTGTAGCTGGTGAGTTCGCAAGGCGTATCCACTTGGAACGAATTGTCAGAATGACACTAGTTTCGAGATGTTCATTCCTAAAGTGTGCGATGAAATGCATGGGCATTTGAATCACTTTTGTGCATCAGTGCATAAAATGGCGGTTTCTTAAAAAAGTAAGTGGAACAATAGTGCAACTTTACTGCAAGTTTCACGGCGCATATCTAGAAACTCTTGTCATTGCAAAGGATATATGCCTTAAAAAATCATGGGCTACAGTTCAAATTGCAATATGTGCCCTAAAGTAAATCATTAGGAAGGTAATTAGTGAATTTTTTTAAATGAATGTGTCGATTTCTCATGCTAGTAATGTACACCGTTTCAAGTAATCCGGCTCAAGAACTAGAATTATGCTATCTGGCATAGGCAATTTTTACAAGTTCTGCAAAACTTAAATGATCACCCGGTATATGGCTATATCTGTAATAAAAGTTTCGTTGGGAGCCAGCACCAGTGAATGTTTTTCTTTTTGTCCATGCAAAGTTGTGTTTATTTCCAAGAAGTAGAAGTAGAAGTAGAAGTAGAACAAGCTGGATTAAGCATCATTATATACAATCATGTTGACATACAAATGTTACAATAGTTTGCAAGATTTAACAGGCCCACTTATTGATGCAATATTGCCTGGAAGATTAAGGCTAAACCCCATGAGAGCGATTTTATGTGCGACAGCGACAACTTCGATCGACGGATCGTGCAGTCGCTTGAACAGATTGCTCAGTCTTGTCGCTCGATTGCTCAGTTCTGCAAATCTAGAATTCGTTGCTCGTCAAGTGCTAAGAGCGACTAGCCAATAGTGCTAAGCCGGAACTGGATGTACGTTACTCAAATACTGCCGATTGTCACACGGAAGGAGCAAACAATTGAATTTTTATACATGCAAGGATAAGAACCTGCTGGAAGACCCTCAAAAATATTTTATGCTGCTTTTTACAATAAAATACATCAACTTGAATTAATAAAGCGCATGTCACGCTAGTTTCGGAGCCTATATTGCTGCCCTCATACTGGCAGCACCAGGGAAACGTCGCTCGAAGTCATCACGCCTTGGGGTACGACTTGTAGGCGACGAGCAAACATGACAGCCATCTCCATTGCGTCGCTTGTCGCTGTCGCGCGGAAGATCACTTGCATGGGGTTTATACTTTAATCCATAGTGGAAGATTAATCCAAAATTCCAGGCTGCATGCCCATACTCGAAGAATAGTCGGAAGTTTTATTGCGATAGCAAATATATGGACACTCCAAGCACATTTCTAGCGTCGGCGTTGCCGTGATGTTCCGTATAAAGTCCAAGGGCGATGGAGTGCGATGGAGGCTCGTCAAGTGCTAAGAGCGACTAGCCAATAGTGCTAAGCCGGAACTGGATGTACGTTACTCAAATACTACCGATTGTCACACGGAAGGAGCAAACAATTGAATTTTTGTACATGCAAGGATAAGAACCTGCTGGAAGACCCTCAGAAATATTTTATGCTGCTTTTTACAATAAGATACATCAACTTGAATTAATAAAACGCGTGTCACGCTAGTTTCGGAGCCTATATTGCTGCCCTCATACTGGCAGCACCAGGGAAACGTCGCTCGAAGTCATCACGCGCTTGGGGTACGACTTGTAGGCGACGAGCAAACATGATCTTCATTGCGTCGCTTGTCGCTGTCGCGCGGAAGATCACTTGCAGGGGGTTTATACTTTAATCCATAGTGGACGATTAATCCAGAATTCCAGGCTGCATGTCCATACTCGAGGAATAGTCGGAAGTTTTATTGTGATAGCAAATATATGGACACTCCAAGCACATTTCTAGCGTCGGCGTTGCCGTGATGTTCCGTATAAAGTCCAAGGGCGATAAACGTCACCGCGCACCCTGCTCTGTATGCGCGAGTGAAATCGTGCAGGGGGAGCTGACAGTCAGTGCTGAATCTCGCCCGCGCGAAAGAAATGAAAGCGGGGAAGAAGCGCGCAGTCTTCCGTGATGCGCAAGGCACCCAGCATTGCGAAGTGCCGGGGCAGCGGAGGGAGGGGTGGGTGGCACTCTGCTCCAGCTGCAACTGCGCGTGTGGCTGCTGGGCGCAGTCGCACGGTCGTGTCTTGAGAGCGATCTGAGTTTGGGGCAGAGTCTAGGTGTGGTCGGTGGCTCGTAGCTTTGTGAATGCTCTGCATGCAGGAAGGAAAAGGATAGGAGGGAGCATACCGCGACTTGATTGAAGCTAAACCTGGTAGCCCAACACATGATTGCACGTCAAAGTGCGCGGTTCGTTTTAGTGATCCCACTGTGCAGGCAGAGCCACGGCAGGGCAGCTGAACAAGCCCGCACCAAATAGAAACTACTGGCATATATAGCTACTGGGAACCAAACATCTCTGCAAATCTCAATTGTTGCTCCGTGATCTCGATGCAAGAGGTCATGTGTTGGGTCACCACTGTGGCTTCACGAAGCGTTCGCTTGCCAAGGCTGGCTTCATGATGTAATGCTCCCTCCTGTGTTTTTCCTTCCTCCAAGGGGCTGTGTGTTCGTGGCACTCACTTTTCGTTGAAGCAATAGACGGCATGAATGTCACTTCGCTCGCTGCTGCTGCTGCGTTTCCTCATGCCAATGTTTTGACAGCGAGTTTCTGTGGACATCGAGTGAGATGTGTTCATGTATGCTTGTGCGTGTGTGACACCACGCTTGTTAATTTAGCTGGTATGCATATGTTTACGCGGCTGATAAAACTGCTATCTTTACTTCGTATAGCTGTCTGCTAATTGCTGTTGCAATTGATGCTTTGCCTTTCGGTCGAAACTGTGACATTTTTTTTTTCTTAAGTCCTGATCCCTGTAAACTTTCCAGTGTCACTTGTGGATGCTGGTTAAGGCACTGAGAGAGAGAGAGCCTCTGTTGTGGAGAGGGTAGCTCACCTCTCTGCATGATTATTATCTCTCAGCATTTCATTTACTCCTATCTTAGCTAGTAGTAAACCTTTTCTTTAAATATTATTGCAGTAGAATGATGCCTGGATGGTGCTTTACAGCTTTCAGTGTATAACCAAATTTTCGACGGTGCCATTCAAGGGGATTGCAGCTCTGGGCTTCACCTCTGAAAGCAAGGGGAGAACTATGCGTGCAAATTGATGAACACAGTGAATGCAGCCATTGGTGTTGACAGTGGAACATTTAATGGAGCTTTAAGCTGCCCCTCGTTGGTGTAGTAGGACATTCAATGGGGGGTGAATAGAGCAAGACAGGGCTGTAGTGTAGATAAGGCAGCTAGTGCTTAGTTATGCCCATGCCGCTTGGATGTAGAGTTGAGTTGGATGTCCAGCAATGTACAGCATCACTGTTTAATCAGTTAATACTTACACAAATCTATTTGCCCATGGGCCAATGTTGTATGCAAGTTTAGTCAGAACAAAGAATTGCTGTGCAAGCAGTAACAGCGTTAGCATGATTCTGGTGGCACTGCCAGGGAGGATGGTGCAGAGACCCTCTGGCAGGAGAAGAATGCGCACAAAGAGATGGACACATGTAATAGAGCTCTTCAACATTTTTTAATACTCCAGTTGTTTTGATGGTGTTGCCTGCTGAAATAGGGGCTCTGTGCAAGAGAGCGCACATGGTCGTCAAACACAAAACAACCACAGAGCAGTCAAGATGAAAAAACAACCAGCATCCATCTCTCTTAAAGATCTAAAATTAGATGCAAACAGTCCTGAGTGCGGCAAAGGATTAATTTTCACAGTCGGCAGGTAGAAAAGTATTTAACATGATTAGAAAATGTCTTCAGTGCCATTTAGGGAATCCTGTGAGCAAGCAACATCGCATGGCCGCTTTATGAGAAATGAGCATTTAGTAGTTTTAAATGCGAAGCTTTCCTTTGTGAACCTCGCCTGGTTTTCGTGACCGTGGGTGCTACGTAGCTGTTCTCTAGCCAAACAGGCCAGCCAATCACAGCAAAGGATGCGTGTGACATTGCCACTGGGTTCCTTGAACCACCACCAGATTGCACTCATTTCTGCGTGTTGGCAGCCGTGCAAGGGAAACAAAAGACCCAAAAAGTTTGCCTTCATGCTTTTGCGGTAGCGGGAGTGCATTAGCCTCTCTACAATGCTTCAATAAAGCCTTCCATGTCACTTTGTGCGGACATTTGATAAGCACAAACTCATGTTTCAACTCTTAATGCACTCGCACAAAGCTTCACTGCATATAGATTCCAGCTCGTTGGATCTGCTGCGTTTCTAGTGCTACATGTGTGGTCTCGTATTCTTTCATGTGGTCTTGTGGAAGCATAGTTTGGCACTCTTAGATACAAGTCCTCGTCGATGTCATGTTTGCCGTTGTATACTTGGTGTAAACATCTTCATAGAGAATTTTTTTCATCAGTGCAATGAGATGCAGCTTGGACAAATTTTGCAGTTTAACATCCTTACAGCCTGACCAGTTTCTTCCTATCAGACCAATTTTGTAGAATGAATGCGTGCCAAGCTGGGCCTTCCTCTTATGCTGATTTTGCATGTGCATGCACTGCAGAGTTGTCCGAGGAATGGGTGAACATCCAGCAGCCCGTGGTGGAGGGCATCACTTTCTATGCCAAGTACCTGGGTAGCACCTTGGTCGAAGAGCCCAGTGGGGATAAGGCCACCGCAGACGCAATCAAGGCCATCATTGCCATGGTGAGCGGAATATGTGCACTGTTGTCCTTTTGTTGTTGTTTGCCTTGTTGCCGTGGCCACACATTTGCTGTCTCATCGTGGGTTGTCTCAAGAGGCAGGGGGGAAAAATGGCCTCAAAAAAAGATGCAGAAAAGAAATTACTCGACGAAAAGCCATTGCCCTCTTCTGTCTGGTGAAACAGTTTCAAAGTTTATTTCAGAATGCGTGATTCAGGGAATCGGCAGCACACGCATGAGGAGTGCAGTTGTAGAGGCAGTGATGTGTCATTGCCTTTTCGGCTGCCAGATGAGGCTATTGCTTGATGAGGTGCTCACCACGTAATGGCCTTCTTTGGATCTATTGAGTTCATTGGATCCTATTTAATGTCAGTCTGGCGACGCTGTGCATCGGACTGTTTCCTCTTAAGCTGTGCACTGTGTTCTCGATCTAGCATGATTTAGAGTCATTACTGTTGTATACCGAGAGACCACTGACTCCTGCAAGAGTCCTGCAGGCTTTGTGATCTACTGATGTAGTGCCACGACTTATCCATGCACATTGTAAGCAGCTCTCATTGACTGTAGGTGGAACCTTATTGTTGGCTTGTGTATTCTTTTCACAGATTCGCAGCTCTATTGTGTTTACTCGCAAGCTTATGGACATAATGTAAAATATCACGACTCATGACTTGCATCTGCAAATGATGGATACCCCATGTACAGCCCTTTAGAATGAAAAAAGAAAGGCTGTAAGACAAAGCGTCTCACTTTACTCTTAGGAAAGTGGTTTGTTCTTTGATGGCTGGATGATTTGATGGGGATGATGACTAAGTACAACCTACCTGGTTGGCTGTAGCTGGCAGTTACCTGCAGTACACAATGGGGTTATCGGTCACTTGGGGTAATTCTTTGTGTATGGCCCGCAAGCTTTTTCTGTTGTACACGGAGGCATTGTTCACCGACCTTATTTGGCGGTCATGTGGGGAAATTAACGCCAGATTTACATCCACTGCGGCGTGAGAGTAAGGGATGACTCATCATATTGCGGTACTATCAATTACATTAATTGTGAAATGTGCAAAGGAGTGTAAATGAAGGCACACTGTGTTATGTGTGTGTGTAGGCCAAAGCTAGTGGCAAGAAGCTGCCCAAGGTGGCCATCACAGTGTCACCCAAAGGCATCTCCACTCGTGACCTAGCCACAGGGGAGCTCCAACTGGACGTGTCCATCTACAGGTCAGTGTAGGGAGTTTGACTTTTGTGTTTGACAGCTATACAGGCTTGCAGTTTAAAAGTGGAGTAGGTGTGATTCACAATCCTGTACTGTTAATGTTGTTAAAGTGAGGTAATACTAGCAGGAAAGCGCACATGCTATGCTGGCTGGCGCCAAAATGCAATCCGTGCAAGCTGGTGTGTGGTAGCAGTTAAATAGTACAAACATGATATTTTTTGCATTTAATTAAGGTTTTTAAACACTAGAAAGAATGCTGGTAGGCCTCAGAGCGCCCTGTATAATTTAATGTAATAGTTTTTCTACAGGCAGTGTTGGTAGGGCCCTACACCTCAAATTATGCATGTTGTTTTTATTCCACGTTTGCTTACTGTAGGACTTGGCAATGCCTCCAGTACCAGCAAAAGTATCGAAATCAGAGCACTTGATATTTTAATTTGCTTCTGAAAACGGTTTCTGTGCTGAATTTTTGGCAGCAGATGTGACACAAAGGCACGTGACAAATGCTGTTTGTTTTGATTGGTTGGGTACGAAGAATATATAGTGGATGCTTATGCTACACACAATAGCAAACTTCGAAATAAAAACGTCTTTTATGCTTTTTAAAGCTACAAAGAGAACCCAACCCGCCTTTGTGCAATACAAATTAATTTCGTGTACATTTGTGAAATAATGCAAAAATAAGCACTTGCACGTAGCACCTGGCTATCAACAATGTGTACAGTTCATTCTTTATATTTTTGACAAACATCCAATGACCGTTTATAAAATTTACTGGTCGTGAGGAGGTGCATTTGCAGGCACCTTAACTATAGATGGTGCCACCATATTAACCGAGGCTACAAAGGGAAGAAACTTCTGGTACTGCAGGATGTAAGCCACATTTTGATTGGAAGAAGCATAAGTCCTCACTGATAGAATGAAATGTGAAAGGGTATGCCTATTTCTGTCATCTGCATTTATTTTGAATTTGCAAGTTGTGTAACTCTTGTTTGGGCAGGTCAATTTTTGTAATTCTTTTTGCATACACCTCGGGGTAACACAAGGAACGAGTTGCGATGCAGAACTTGGCAAGTACATGGTCGCAAGGCCCCTCTTTAACAAGTGTTATTTGTCAGATTTGTATTGTCCACTTCCTGTTCTCACCTTTTTTCTTAGCTGGATTGGCAGTTATCTTTGCTTGACTTTGATTTACCTGAAAGTTAGCATTAGGTAGCCGTGTAGTGTTTGTATCACATCCTGCCCATTCTGGGACTCCGTGCAGGATCTCCTTCTGCTCGGCCGACGCCAGCTTTGACCGAGTGGTGGCATTCATCGGGACGCACAGCAATGAAGTGATGGAATGTCACGCATTCCTCTGTGCCAAGCGGAGGGTTGCCCAGGCAGCCGCACTCACCATCTCTCAGGCCTTTCAGGTGAGTGCTCAATCACAGAGAGAAAAGAGCTTCGCAGACGTACATCAAGTCGAGCAACTTGTACATCAAGTACAGCAAAGCTGTACAGGCAAACCTCGATGTAATAAAACTCGATTTAACGAAATTTGCGATGTAACTTTCATTTCCTGCTCTTAGTTATATTGAAAACCGTGAACTATGTTTCATGATTTAACTAAGTGATTTCCTGACACTGTTTCCATGTAATGAAGTTTTCGGCCATTTCAAGCTTGTACTTGGAGGTTTTATGGCTGGTAAATATGGCAAAAACGTGTAACAATGTTGGCCGAGGTAAAGGCTATTTTCAAGCGTCCTTTAGCATGAAAAGCTTAAGCCACAAATACACCATTGAAGTGCACGCGCTCTTGTGTGCAGTATGCAGGAAAATCGGTGCTCCATTTGTCGCATTGATAAGCAACTTGCGGAGGCCGTGGGGCCCACAGCAGCTTGAAGTGCTCGTATTTGCATGAGACCGTGCGAGTGCAAGGGGGTCGGGGCAAGGCACCTTCTCCTCTACCCTTGCCGTGGCTGCACATGTGGCCAGTGTGTGGGCCACGCGTCGCATCTTGGACTAAATCTGGGCCAAGCGCGAACGTTGAGCCCAGGTGGATGGTGTCTTGATTCGCACAGCGTTCATGCACGTCTCGTGTTGGCAGTCACGTAATCTCAAGTTTCGGAGACACCAGACGCAGCGCGAAGCGTTTACTCGTGTTGTGACGGCGACTGTTTGTGGTCATCGAGCGACATCTGTTCGTGTTTGCCTGAGCACGCACGACACCAATAAAGCTATGACCCTCATACTTTGTGTAGTTGTTGCTTTGCCGTCACCATCGATGCTACGCCTTTCTGGCAAAACTGCGATTTTTCATTTCTGCAGGACGAATAAATCTTTCCTTTTACGCACTTTTGCTTTTCATTTGTGGGTGCCAGCTGATGATGGCTGTGGGCACTAAGCGTGGCCAGCCGTGGCATCCAAGATTTATGAGGCCGCACAGCAGAACACGCACAAATCTCGGACGCGGTTAGCCTAGCCGCTGCATTGCTCGCAGTGCAATGTGCACCACATGTGCCGGCAAGCATAATTGCGGCATTGTGGCTCGACCTTCTTGCGATTTGTTCATAAGTGCTTACTGGCAAGTTAATATCTAGCTGGAATGTTCTGCGAATTCATGAAATTATTTTTACTGCTGAAACTTCAAATCCTCAAAGTAACAAACTTTGTGTTTTAATCGAGTTTTTCTGCAAGTACAACTTCATTATATTGAGGTTTGACTGTACAAGGCAATTCTAACACTCTTTGAAGTCCTGGAGGTCTGTTTTACCACTACTACTGGAAATCTAACCGACTGCAAACACTTAATATATATTACTATAGTAATCTATATTACCATGCGAAGCGTGCAACGAGATGGCACCGTTATGCGGGGTGGCACAAAGGTATTTGTCATGAATGTTGTTGCAGCTGATGCATAGCAAAGCAGCATACGCGATTAAATCACAAAATGTTGTGATGTTGGATGCTCGTGAAATTATTTTAACTGTCCACTGGGGAAGAAATTTAATTTCTCGACGCAACCGTACCTCCGTGACCAGTGATAGCAGTGGATACGCCGTGTTCGCCGCGTAGAGTGAGGGTTTGCCGACATCGTACACCTGCATGCGCATGCCTCTAAAACGTGTTTACAACTTCCTTCATTTAGTCAAGAGTTTGACGAACATTCGTCTGGTCAAATAACGTGACAAAAAAGTTGCACTCAATGACCAAGTCAAGGTGAAAACACATGCAGGGTTGTTTGTGACTTCAGAGTGTGATCAGAAGTGATCAGGAAACCCGTACAGGTTCCAAAACGTCTCTGCATGTTTTTTTTTTTTTACCTTGACTCGGTCAATGACTGCAATTACTTCAACTTGCTTGATTGTATTTCAGCCTTAACGAAACTGAACAGAAGTCAGTGACATGCTCAAACATTTATAGCGTGCACTTCGTTGGGCAGTGACACATTGCCGAACACTGCGTCTGTGCTAAACTGCTTCATTGAAGGTGCCTTTCATTTATTCGGCAGTGATGTCCGCATTGTGAACTATTCCCTGCTGTCGACTCTTCAGAGTGCAAGCTTGCAACAAGTGCTGCTGCATGTTTTACACTCTCCGGAGGTGCCACCTTTGCTGTTGCGGTGTGCCTTCGAGATGCACTTCACATGGTTCAGCTGTGCAACGAAGATGTTACGAACAGTAAAGTTAGAGCGAAATACCACATCAGAAACAAATGGAAATGAACTGCATTTGTGTTCGTTAAGCGCAAAATGGAACGAGAGGTTGACAAGGCTGCAAATAATGCCGGCCTAATCTGATTTTGTAAATGTGTACTGAGAAACATCGAAAATTTGGTTCATGTCATGAGCATCACATGCCCATTAGACATGGACCCGACATGGCAAACTGCCGTTGCCACTCGTTAGCTCACTTTTTTTTTACACCTCCTGCCTCCCTCCCAACAGATTGTTTCCTTTACCTTCTCCTAGTTTGCGATGCTCGCAAAGAGTGATTTCTATATCTTCTTTTAACAGCCTAAACTTTTACCGTAATAAGCTTGCTTGGTCCACTTTTTGAATAAAAAGAAAGCTCTCGAGAGGGTAAGTGTGGGCAATATGCAACGTAAACAATTTATTGAAGCTGTACATACTTTTTTACGGTTCTATGTCTTCCGGTGTAGTCAGCGGGTGCAATTTGTATTTTTGCGTGCGGTGCCATTTCTGATTTACACTTGCAAGCATATGCTTGTTGTGTAATTGTTCAGTGGAGCGGCAGAACTGTGAGAGGCGCAATTTCTGTGTGCCTCGTATGCTCGTGCACATTGCGTTTATTGATGCATTTATTGGAACATTAATCCAGATGGCTTTGAGAAACTAACGTTCTTCGGAGTTCACGTGCAAGTAGTTGGAAAAGGGTGTTTATACAACCCTGTATTGTGAGAGCGTACGTGTCCGGGTTGACATTCGTCTGTCACAGGCACGTCCCCTTCGGGACACTCGGCCTGTATGCTTCTTGTACAGCGAAAATGTGGCCGCCTTGTTGCAATTTTCCTCTTTCTCAGCACTTGATCCTCTAAAGAACTCTTCATTGCACACATGGTGAAATATGACTTTTTCTATGACTGTTGGAGGCATCGAAAAAGTGCTATTGCGTGTGAGCACATGTACACATAGGCGGCAAACTGAGATTGGCTGCTGATGGCTGCACAATGACTGATGCCGGCATGTCCATTCGTGGCACTGCCGCCATAGTTAAGAGGAAGCTTTAGCTCGGTTGCTCCTATCTAAATACATGTAAAAGGAGAATTCGTTTTTCTCGGCAACCACTACACCGAATTCGACTAGGCGTGTTGCATTTAAAAGAAAAACTTAAAATCTAGTGACTGTTGGTTTCGAATTTTTGAGTTAGGTTGTCAGTCTTTTATTAAAAATTGGCAAAAATCGAAAATTTTCAAAACACAAAACTATCAAGTTTACAACTCTGTAACTCAACAACGAAAAATGATAATACAATTCTGTGAATTGCATCTAATAGTACATCTAAAGTGGACAAAATTCATATGTTACGCATGAATATCAAAATATCTTGTAATATGTAAATACAGCTTTTGCAGAACCCTTGTAACCAACATAAGAAGTTCACTTAAGATGTAAAATGACATACCAAATTTGTCCGCTTTGAGTGATCTAATAGATGCCATTTACAGAAGTGCGATACCTGTTCTTGATGCAGAGCTATGAATTTGTAAACTTCGTACTTCTATTTTTTTTCAAACTGTCGAATATTTAAAAATCGTTTTAACAAAATTAAGCCCTAAATCGAAATTCCGCTTCCAACAGTCACTAGAATTTAACTTTTTCTCTCTCAAGTGCAACAATTTTCATTAAAATCGGCCCCGTGGTTATCTCAGAAAAGCGTTTTTGTGTTTTACATGTACTTGAATAGGCCGCGTCAGAGTTGGGCCCAAGCTAAAGCTTCCTCTTAACTGTGCCCGCTTTAGGTACTAAATTCTTCCCGTGCAGCTCCTCGCTATAGCAGACCCTGTTTCCAAGGCTTTATTATATCCGAGGTTATCGCCTCTGTACACCCTGTCACATCCGATGTACATATACGCCAGCTCTATAGAGACAGGCATCCAGCTGCATGTTCTGACGGCTTGGTAGGGCTGCGTTGCAGGCTGCTATTGATGGTGCATCACTAACGTCGTGTCTGGCTGCGTGTTCTTGCTGCCGCCCTGGTCACATATGGCTGCGTTGGGGTTGTGATGTCAACTCGGTTGGTGTTTTCTGGCTGCCATTTAATGCTAATCACATCACCACCACTTGAGAACTCTTGTGGAGCACTCCTTGACAGATTTGCTATAAAAGAAAAGAAAAAGGAAAATGTGCAAGAGATGAAGCAGCTATACATGGTGTTTCACGTAACTTGAACCAAGGGTTTAAAAAAAGTGGTTAACCGCAACTGAATGAAACCAACAACATGTGGTTTGCTGTCACATGGGACACACCTTAGGATATTTTTTATATTGTGCTTAATTTGTTAATTAACTAATATCAATTATGCAACATTTTTAATATTGCCTTTAGAGCCAAGTGCGTTTTGTTACTTTGTAGAGGGCATTTCAATACGACTGATCCAATTTTTTGTGGCAACATACATGATGTGTGGTAATTTTTCCAGCGTGTGCAGAAAGCCTATGAAATATGAAATAAAACCATGTGACTGTATTCGTGCGCTATCGCATTGCAGCGCACTCAACTGTGCGTCGAGCCTATTGCTTATCAGGGACGACGGTGCTTCCATTTTGTGTGCCACTGCCAAAGATGCTGACGCATTGTGAAGTCGATGCCATAGTCCTTCCATTTTTTTTCTGGTCACGAAACTGCCGCCTCAGTTTCATATAGAGCAAGCGCCCGCCGCTAGAGGCGCAACCGTGCATGAGAGGGCATGCGAACGCCGCTACCGCTGTGGTTGTGTGTGGGGCAGCCTCGGTATTCTAGCTTTCTCAACTTCCTCAACCATCGCTTTAGTTTTACGTAACTATTTTTAACATTGACTATGCTTAAATTACTGCCTGAGCACGTCTTCTGCCTTGATATGAGCGCCCGGAACGAAAAAAAAAGCCGCTCATAACATGGAGCTTGCGGCGGTCTCACACCAAAAAAAAAGAAAAAATCTGGGATTTTAAGAGCCAGAACTGTGAAACGATTGAGGCACGCTGTTGTGGGGGACTCGGGATTAATTTTGACCACCTGGGATCCTCTAAAATGCACCTAAATTTAAATAAACGGGTGTTTTGCACTTCACCCCCGTCGAAATGCGTCCGCTGTACACAGCCGGGCAGTCTCTGTCCAGATTTCTTCATCATCGCTGTTTGCCTCAACACATTGGTGGGCTTCGCTTTTTAATATTTGCCTGAAATTAAACACTGCGCATTCGCAACAAAGCGCCTTGTGGTCCCACTTATCACCAGATGCAAACATATGAGCTGTTGCACCCCCGCTTATCCGTAAGCGCCAACTCTCCATTGTGCATAGCGCCAGATTGTTCGCCGAGCACAGCTGTTCACTTTCTGTTAAACTGTGGCAGAGAAGGACTCTGACTGTGGGCAGTATCTTATAAGGAGATCAAAAGAATGAAATTGTTATTGCAAAGGGCTGCTACCGTAGAATACTTAATGACAAAGAAAAGGAAATTGAGCTGCTCCGTGCGCTTAAGATTTCTCTGCAAAGTGATGCCATTTCTGAATGAGATTTAGGTAGGATTAATGCGAGACAAACTTCGGTACTAAATGTCTTCGGTGCAGCTTTTAGCAACGGATTATGGCGAATGTGAAGTGTTAGGACTTGCACAGTTGAAACTAGCTGTATTGTAATTAGGCAATTGACTTAGCAAGCAGTCGTTCAGAAGCGTCAGTAAGCCCAGCACTTATTCACGCTGCTCGTGGTTTCGATGCAGAAATGACGAGACTAGGTATTTTGGTTCTTAATGTGCAACTATTTACAATATGTTAAAATGCTGCAATCGCCGGTCCTGATATTCTTATCATGATCGAAAAATGAAAAAAAAACTTTTTAATTCAATTAAGAAAAGAAATAAGACGTGTTGATGCAAAAACAAAATAAGCGGAGCAAAATACAGACAGCACAGAGGGCGTCCACTCACGAATGGCCCACCATTCACAATGCAAGAAGTTTGTTAAAAGCATGACACTGATATAATAAGCATAAAGGAATAACATCAAACGTGAGAGATATGCATTGGGGTGCAGGAAACAAACACCAGCAAACGAACAGCAATAAATACAGAATGCATAATCGATTGTTTCTATAAGCAAGAAAGTGTAAAGCATAAGCATTTCATAACACTTGGCAAAACAACTCTCAAACGAACGCAAGTAGCCACATCACAAATACAGCAATTTTTTTTTTTAAATGGCTTGTTAGAGATACCACCATTCTACTTCTTCAGCGGTTACTTGCAACACGTGTTCGGCATCGTTGTCCCACCCCATCACTTCAACTAAACAGCCCAGCACTCGAAAAATAGCGCGGCACATGTACAGAATGCACCCGATCACTCAGCTCGCTTCGCACTGGCGCCGCGCCGCGTCACTTTCGGGCAGCATATGACCCTCTCCCATAGCGTGACGGTGGAGTTTCGTGACCAGAAAAACATGGAAGGACTCTGCCGATGCCTAGAGCCCCGGCCGCTCACTTCTCGATGGACCATGCGCACGGTTCTTTTGCACGAAGCGCGGTTGAGAGCGCTGCAGCAGGATAGCGCACGAGCCCAGTCACGTGGTTTTATTTCATATTTTGCAGGCTTTCTTTAACCCTTTCAGGGTCGATCATTTTTCGCCGTATGCGACCGCCCAGGGTCAATTGTTTTGTTGCACATTTCAATTCTTCTGAGGGACCTATTTCGAAAAAAAATTACCGTAATTTTTCTAGGGTGTCCGTAAAGTGAGAAAAAATATTTTGCATTGGTATATATGTACTCTTTATTCATGAATAACAACAATAAAAAACGGAAATAAACTTATAAGAATTTAAAATTTGATGCGTTGTTATATCCATAGTTCGAAGCTTTGAAAATGCGCACACGAGCACACTTTGCAACTCTCGAATGTTCCTGCTCTTAAGCTAATATTTATGTCCATAGCGTAATCGAACTGCGTAGGCCAACGGACTCGAGAAAACTGTGTGGTTGTGTGCTCGTCAAAAAAAGCAAAATGTGTGACAAACTTTCGTTTATCTTCATCTTATCACCAACCAGAGGCAACTAGTTTTCGCGCGTCTCCAAATAAGAAAAAAAAAAAAACAAAACAAAGGAAACGCTTGCATGGCAGCATCCTTCCTATGCGCACTCCTGCGAGCACTAAACGAACGGGAAACAGGCAGTCGCCCTTTGAGTGATTAGTAACAAGATAGCCATCAGTTTTGCGAGTGCAAGAAGCCGAAACCGTCTGCGGAACAAAACCCAAACTGCTGCTGCCTGCCTGCGCGTGCCAACGGCCGAGCAGTAGTATATAGAAGCCGCCGGAGCAAACTAGCTCTAAAACAAACCATGCAACGAAAACCAAGAGAGGGAGGCGCGAGAAAAACATTCCCTGTATTCCCACACAGTGGCAGCACATGCCTGAAAAGAAATTTAAAAAATAGGTGCGCTTTTTAAATGTACAGACGGCACCGTAAATATACGGCATCGACCATTTTGGGCTTGATCGTGGCTCTGTATATTTACGTCATTGACCCTGAAAGGGTTTAATGCCGGGAAAAAAACACCATGCAGCGCTTACTTTGCCATAAAAAATTGGATTAGTTGTTTTCGAATGTACTCTACAATGTAACAAAACGCACTGGGCCCTAAAGTGAATATTAACAGATTTGCATAATTGATCTTAGTTAATTAACTAATTAAGCACGATATAAAATATACCCTAAGGAGTGCCACACAATGGCAAACCATATGCCACTGGTTTCATTCAGCTGCAGCTAACCACTTTTTAAAAATCCTTGATTCACTCAAGTTAAGTGAAACATCCTGTAGGATACTTTGTCAAGTATCGACTAACCAACCCAAGAACAAGTTATCTTCAGCTATAGCATGTCCTCATTGCTTATTCCTGTGCTTATGCAGTTGCAATAAAGTCTCACTATAATAAAGTTGAAGGGGAGTCGAAACTACTTCGTTGAAACTGTTGTACGCCCTCATGGCCAACATTGCTCGCTGGGGGAACATGAGCTGTTACCTCCGGGTAAGCAGAAGCTGATGCAACAAGCTACCATCACCGATTCTTGTGTACCCCAGAGAAGCCTGTCACATGCATCCAGTGCTGTAGTAGTAGTAGTAGTAGTAGTAGTAGTAGTAGTAGTAGTAGTAGTAGTAGTAGTAGTAGTAGTAGTAGTAGTAGACTTTATTGTATTAAAAAAGGGGGAAGGAAATGAAGGGTCACAGGCACTGTAACTACCTATCTCGCTTCCCAGTGGATGCCACTGTCGTGCGGCCATGGGCTAAGGGGATAGATAGGGGAGAGGAAATTCACAGTAAAATAGACGAAAGAAAATAGTAGTTAGGGCACTCATGAAGAGGGGCTGTAACTATAGATACAGTATGTAGTTATAAATATTATCTTTTTAAATGTAATCAAAATACTGCACAGAAATTTATGTGCAACTGCAGTGTCCAACACAATTAAGTGTGCTGCAGTACTATAGAATTGGACATATCCATTGTGCACCCAAGTGTGTTCACTGTACAAAGCTTAGCAAGCACCCGCTGCGGTGGCTCTGTTCCCAAGCATGAGGTTGTGGGCCCACGACCTCATCCCAGCCACTGCATTACAATGCGGGATGGAATGCAAGAAAGCTTGGATACCGAGCCTTGGATGCATGTTAAGAATCCTTGAGGGGTCGAAATTAATTCCTAACCCTCCACCATTGTGTGCCTCATACATAGCCCACTGCACAGCTCCGACACATTAAACCCCACAATTTCTCAGTGTCGTATATATCTGTGCTTGTTGTAAGGAGTCTCAACTGTATTATGTATGAAGGCTTGTGCTCATCTTTGTCGTGCCTCACATTATGTGCACCCACTTACTGTAGAACTGTTAACAGTGATGGGTCTTTTTCTTTTTGAACCACTAGGTGGCCTACCAAGCCTGGCAAGGTTCGCGACAAGCTGCAACAGTCTCGCAGGTATGATGTAGCATTGTGCAGGCAAACTTGTTTTGCTTGCTCCGCAAGATTGCATGCACATTCTCTTGCTGGGCATTTATCAACTTCTCGCCGTTATTTTGTTACGTCATTAGAGCCACTATGAACAAAACTTTGAGGAGTTGAATCAATGAAAAATGGTGGTTATACATGTGTAATGACTTTTCAGCTAAATCTGACGACTTGTGGCTCACATTTCGCATCTGTCACCTAACCTCCCGAGTTCAGTAGCACTGGTGGCTGCATGCTGTTGGACAGATCCCTCCATCCCTTACCCATGCGGAGGCGTGTTGAGAGCAGGTTGGCACGGGTGCATTCTTTTCGAATTTGTCTTCGTTGCTCCATCTAATCTTGCACTAATCTTTCACTAATACACAGTAGAACCGCGTTGATACATTCCTCACTGTTGCATTTACCCAGCTGGTATGTCGTGTTCGTGGTCCCGACCTGAATCCCATTGACTCTTACGTATTATGTACCCATTTGATGCAGTGCCATTGTGTAATGTTCTCGCATCTTGCGTTGCATCTGAAAGTGGCCACCACGTAAATGTAATGGTGCAGGGAGAAATTGACTCTCGCATGCTGCAACAGGTAGCCAATTCGCTGCAACAAGCAACCAATTCATTGCAACAAGCAGCCAAAGTTTGCAATAAATGAACATAGTTGCACAAGCCAGGCGCTGCACAAACATTGGGAGAAAGCATGCACAGAGCAGTTGGGGGAAGCATCCGAAAAAGTGTGCATTGATTAAAACCTACCAGGAACCGCGCACACTGGGCCGATTCTGTCGATTACAGGGCTACATTTACGCTGGGGCCTGCAAGGGTCTTATTTGCTATCACAATTGCCAATTCTGTTTAGTCAGCTCCAGGACGCAGTCGAACTGTGTTATGCGGTGAAGCATACACAAAATATTGCAGCAGGAGCCACTGTCACGGAACGCTGTATGTGTCCCTTGATTATACACACGTGCATCTGCCGTTCCTGGTCGCAGCACGAGCGCCGAGGCATCTTACTGTACTGGCTGCTACTCACTGTTTCTGACGTCGTGCTGTGGCGATTTGCGCCCTTCCTCACGATTATGTTTTCCCGGCTGGCATCTTTTTTCTTTTTTCACGGTCCCTTTAAAAATGTATCAGTGGGGTTCCACTGTAGCAGTGTTATCATGTCACATGTTGCTGCTCCTCACAGTATTGTACAGGAACCCCGGTTTTTATTCTTTCAATTCTAAATGAATTTTTGTTAACTGCTCCTTTGTGTTCATTGAAGTTTTGTGGTGAGATAACATTTTCTTGGTCCCCAGTGGTCGGCAAAACATGTTTGCTTGCCTTGTTCGCTCAGTACACACGGAAAACTACTGTTGCCTGTGGCCCCTTGCCTTCGGAGAAGCGAGCTGCTGCAGGGACATGGAGCGATTTCACCATATGTTGCTCACTAAATCTGGACAAACCGGGCAAACAACTATCCAAGTGATTTGCGGAACGATAACGAAAAAAAAATGCTTGCTGAAAAGTTTGAGCCAAAAACAATGCAAGGGTAAACACGAAGTTTTCTGTTAATGTTAAGGACATCTGGAATGTCGTTCTAGGTACAATGTAAGATGCTTTTACCAGGCTAGCCATAAGGAACAAGAACAATGGAGTTGTACTATAGTCAATCAAGCGTGTTAAATTATATTGACATGATATTTGATCAGACCGTCGCTTCAGTGTAGTTTCACACAGATGGAGAAGCAAATAATATTGATCAGACATAAGAATGTTGCCAGAAAACTGAAGGTTGAAAAGTATGTTCAGGAGGACTTGGACAGTGAGATCTTGCGACAACAACCAGTTGGCTGCAGATTCTCGCTTCTGTAGCAACGGCCTGTTGCCCACGAAATGTTGCATTGCTTTGTAGCCTCGCTAAGCAGCTGGGGTACCATCTCTTGCAGGACGGTGACGGTCAGCAGGACAACCAGCTGGAGGCCAACGGCAACAAGGAGGCTGAAAAGAAGGAAGAAGGTCGTGTGACACCGCTCATCGACCTCTCCTCAGACACTGTGCGTGCAGTCTGCGTTGTTCTGCACTTTCCAGTCACTTGGGTGCCTAGCAGGGCGGGTGGCTAGCCAGCCTGACACACTGACAGCCTTCAAACGGTGTGGTGGATGAGTAAACACGAATGAGTCCTTGTCCTCGTT
The DNA here is from genome assembly GCF_050947875.1 of Dermacentor variabilis. NCBI lineage: Eukaryota > Metazoa > Arthropoda > Arachnida > Ixodida > Ixodidae > Dermacentor > Dermacentor variabilis. The sequence goes on along the minus strand of NC_134573.1, from coordinate 74,989,732 downwards.
CTTGTCTGCTTTCTTGCACTGCTCAGTGCAATAAGTTGCCAGCTATGCCAATCAAGTATCCCTGCCGAGCTACATTGACAAGCTTGCAAAGCTGTTTTCTGTTAAAGTTGTGCATTACAGTTTCTTTCTTTTTTAACTGTTTCCGTACTGTGGAGAAACTGATCATTGTTTTTGTAGGTTGTGATATATATATTTTTACTTTTTTCTGAAGAAACAATTGCACTAAAAATTTTATGCAATCAATGAAAGCAAAGCAGAATGAATGCTCTTCTCAAGGATACAACATTTATTAATGCTATTTATGTCATCAAAAGAATATAAATTAACAAGATTTTAGAATAAAATTGAACACAAATAGTAAAGATAGCCTTGTATGTAAAAGAAAAAAATGGTAAATTGTATTTTTTGAAATATACAGTGCTTTGCTACCTAATAGCAACTATCTGCAAAAAAATTAATAATTTTCCTTTAAAACTACATGCGCTACAAAAATTAAACAGGAATCCCTACAGTTGGGCGTGCCATGCAGCAAAGCAGCTCCACGTTGTGAAACATTGGGAACTCGACAAGTCTTGCAGTAAACTATTGTTTTCTGCTGCGTTTCTTCTGTTTCGACATTTTTGACAGTTTAGGTATGTCTCCATCTTAGCTTGTAGGGTTCTCAACCGTGCTCTTGGGACAAACTAATGACAACACAGTGCAAACAATCACAAGGACATTTATTGCACCTTTCATAGACTAATGCCTGCTAGCCGAGTTGCTATCCACAAAACATACTGATAGGTGTGAGACAAATCGCAGAGGTCCGACTCACCGCGACTGGATAACGAGCAAATATGTTCGCCCCATGCTGGACACCAACGCATGGTCGTTCACGCGTATAGTCACGCGAACGGTAGCATGTTCGAACGAGGCCTCGCGAGACGGTCTCGCAGAAGCATGGATCGACGCATGTACGGGACGTCTGCGCCGCTTGCTGTCCCCGAGCCAAAGAAGAGCCTTCTCCTTTTTGTGCCTAAGTAACCCTGCCGTTAGGAGGTGCTAGCAGAACCACACTCGTGCCATCTCTCGCAATGCGCTTCAACCACAGCGACTGCCGCGGGCACCAGGCCACGCGGGGAAGCCAGATTACAGGATACGGGAGCTATGCGGGGAAACAACAGATCAGGGGACGCGTGAGAGTCATTCATCCCCACAAGCTTGATGGCTTCAGTTGGTGGAGGAGCACAAACTACCAATGCATGCTCAAGTTCTGGGTTGGTTTCTGTTGCCGTCACTCTCAGAACAGGTCGAAGACAAAGACAGCTTCCCCCAACTTGCTGTTGCTTGAGCCATCAATAATGTCAACCGCAGGCACAGCAGAATCGCAAGATCAGCAATGTTTCAGCTGCTTCCGGAGGGGGCCATTTTCACTTGTAACCCTGATGATTGCACTCGCATCTTTGAAGTCTATTTTAATACTGTCACCAAGCAGGAAATAATAAGAAACAAAACTTTAGTTCTACTATACATCAGATGGCATAGTATGTCTGTGAGCAGTGCGGAAGGTCTTAAAAACAGTGTTTGAAACCATCGTTACCAAGGAAAAGAGTTAGGAATTACAAACAAAAAATTTTGTCTTGTTTTTATTTCTCTTATTGGATAGCGGTTGACCTAGAAATCACGCCATGGAGCCTCTGAGAGAGCAAAAATAATACCTTTAAATGTGACCAGTTCAAAAGACGTGCCAAGTGCAGGGCAATTTGGACATGAAGCAGGAGACTGTTCACATCATTGGAACTTGATGTGGCTGTCTCATGGTACCAGACACCGCTGCCGTGTACACACACACACACACGCACATGCACGCACGCACGCGCGCGCCTTTGCTGCCGAAAGCTTGGTCCATTCATCGCTTGATGGGACAAGAGGGGAGAGAGGGTCTCCCTGCTTTGGGGACATGGTCATTGTATGGCCTCCTACCACTGCACTGGGCTGACCGGCATGTGCTTGAGCAGTTTGTTGCAAAGCGAGTTGCTCTTTGCTTAAAGGAAAAGAAAGGTTAATTTTATTTGTTGGGCTCAAGTTCATGCTTGCTAAAACAAACTAACAAATGTGCATAATTCTGTGGGCCTTTGAAGGTAAATTTTACTTTGTTTTTTTTCCACCTTTATATTCCTTTTCATAGTGCCGAGTTTACACTGCAATATCTGGACAAGTTTAATAATGATCGGTGTGGTTCACTGGTTCTACGATTGCTCTGCCAGGCTTCCTTCTGTAATTGCATAAACCTCTGTGATGCCGAGCACAGTCTAGTCTTTCTTCCGAAATTGAGACTCTATTTTCCTTCTGGCTTGCAGGAAATGGAGGCCGCCTTTGGGCGTTTAGGCGCGAGCCCGCCACTTTTCTCAAGCGGCCTGAAGCCTCAGGAGGAAGAGGAGCTGCGGCAATTCGTGGCCTCAGGCGCATGCAGTCGCGAGGCAGGTCTGCTAGACCGTGAGGATGACCTCTTGTCGCTCTGAACCGGAGCCACACAATGGCACTGCAGCACTGATCCGACCTCTGTGCAACACTGGTGCAACACTAGTGTGCAGCAGGTTACCACCGGTGCTTGCCATTACCTGCCATGTCAGATCGGTGTCTGGATGAATTGACAGCGAGCAGCAGGATCTCTGACGGAGACTGCAGTGTTCGGAAATGTTGTGTAGATGCTTAGGGAAGGTGTGCGGCCTTCTGTTGTTCTACCTTGAGTGAAGCTGATGGACGATGTTGTGTGAGGCCAAGAAATAAGTGGGGTGCCCCAGTTGGGGGGAGGGGTGGTTGCCATCGTGTGTGTGAAGCTAACACCATGCCGGTGTGTGTATTGAGAAATGTGCCACATTGACCAGCTTGCCAAGTTTGTTTTTTGTGCGTTAGCGCTATTCTAGGCTGATGGTTTTCAAGCTTCTGGGCCGTCGGAGGTCCCTTGAGGGGCTTGGAAGTTATTTCAGCTAACAGAATTGAGGTGAGTGGTTGCGGTGCAAGGGAAAGGATGGCAAGGACGAAAACACATATGCTGCGTGGACGTACTGTTGATATCAACTGTCTTTTTTGTTTGCACCAATAGCAGTGGACGCTGTTAACGGGTTCACTGAACTTTGTACCACCCACTAGAATGAGCCCTTGTTGTTTCGGCAGGCATGCCTGTTTTAACCTGGCATTTATTAGAACAGGAGTAGGAATACTGGGGCAGTGGGAGTAGCACACGAGAGAAATGGGAGCACTGACTTTCCTTTTGTGAACTAAACATTTGTGCTGCTTCAAGAGCAGAACTGCAAGGGGCAGGGTCTTCTCAGCAGTAGAGGTGACATCGTAGCTCTCAGTTGCCACGTCATAGCTCCTGCTCGCAGTGCACATAGAGCCAGTAGCAACTCGAACGCATGGCAAGCGCAACTGCCATTAGAAGTAGGCCATGCTGCTGGCAAGGAAGAGATGGGGAGATAAGAAAGGAGGTGGGGCCTGTGATGTAATTGCTACCTGGGCTCTTAGCTTGGAGCTGAGCTGTTCTCCCTCGAAGGCTGCAGAAGACAGCGCCAACCTTTCCAGTTTTTACTCAAACCACCTCATCGTTTCTCGGCTCTGATGAGGGAAAAAGCAGGGGAGAAATGTATGTTGCATTCACAGATCAAGGCAGTTTCTCCCCTGAATTCTTCCAGAGCCTCTGCTGTTAAGAGGCCAGCTCACACTGCCACCTCATGACTGCGTTCCAATACTTGCCGTAGACGGCAAAGTAGACTGCTAAGCAGACAGTGGCCATCTGAAGTCTTGCTCCAATTCTGATGTAGCCGCCAAAAAAGATAGCTTTGTGAAGACAGCATTGAAATCAGAAACGATTCAGGCTACTTTGCTGGCCAAACAAGATGGCAGCTGAGTAGGAAACCTGATGGGAAGATTGTCTGCGTACAGGAAAGCATAGTTGCACTTTCCTGTGCACTTATTGTAAGCTACAGTGTGTTTTTAATAGTTTCAAACACACAATGTTAAAATACAGCTATAATATGAACTTTGCTTAGCTTTTTCTTGTCAATGCAAGGTAGTGTCAAGTCACATAGACGTCTTCCAGGCGGTTTCACTACTTGGGCTCAAAGCTCTCCCATTAGCTATCTACGTAGACCGTCTCCAATACTGACCAGAATTGGAACATACCCTCTTAACATTTCATTTGCTTTTACCTTGGAGATTTCTAAACCTTCCTAAGAAAAATTTCACGTGATAGAACACTCTCTGGATTTTGCCACTTCCAGTGTACAGCTGAAGTTCTTGACAGGGCTTGGTGGTGGGAAACTTGGCTACCAGCATCGATGCTTGGCTGCTCTAGGAGGCTCGACACCAGTCCTGATAGAAGCTTGGCAGTGAGCAGCACAGTTGAATTTGGGTGGCTGGTCAGTTTGGCATATTTCAAGCATGTGTGTGTTGTTTTCTGAGATTTATACTACTACTCTATAAGAAAGATGTGGTACTGCCTTGAGATGGCCTCTCCAGGTCTAGCCACCATTGTCGGTCATACGGACAGTGTCCAAAGTGCCTCATTTTCCTGGTGGCTTGTGTCATAGCAGGCCTGCACTTCATGTGCATGTACATAGCACTCGCTTTTGAAATGTCTGAGGTTTGAAAGTCTGTTGTATGTTTGCTGCTGTGGGAAGCAGTCATCCTACATGAAATTTATTTGAGCGTGAGTAACGCAATTGCGTAAGAAAGGCAGAAGCGGGAAAACCTGTGTCATTTTTGAGTATTGGGAAGTGCTAAGGTGTCCTACTTTTCTCTTTCTTAACATAGTGCAGTCTCTTCTTGTCTCCGTTACAAGTACCAACCTCTTTCTCTCTGGGAGGCTTTGGCTTCCAGTGACTGCGGAAGTCGTACAGTGAGGTTCAATCTTAAAGGGAATGCGCACTAGTTGCTCTGCCATCAGTTACAGCTAGCAGATGCGACATAAAAGGCTGTGAACAACTGTTTCATGTATAGATACAAGCCTGACGCATTGTATCAGCCATCTTTCTTTGCAAGATGAAAAAAATGTTGAAGTTATCCTGGCTTCATTGCTTGCGAGGCGTTCCTCTTAAGAGCGGGCCATACTGTGCATGAATTGTATTTTGGCAGAGCTTTGATGCTGCGAACAGTTGGTAATGAGAGCGCTGGCTTCATTATATGTCTTCACTGTTGTGCATATCATTGTTATCATTAGCAGTTTGCAGTTGATGCAATGTTTGCCGTGTGTTCTATGTGCGGTGCCTTGGGACATGGTTGGGGGCTCAGCCATGTTGCAAAGAGCAAGGCCTGTGCCAAGAGTTGAAGTAGTAGTTGGTCCAGATTTGCTGAAGGCAACAAATGCCCACACGGCACTTATTTGCAGAGCCCTCATGTCACCCAGTGTCCCTGACACTGCCAAACTGAAGCTTTCCTCGGCACAGCTATAGCCTGTCAAGCCCTTACTGGAAGCAAGATGTGGTATTTGTGAAAGCATTGTCACCAGATGGCATTGATTGACATCTTTCGCACATTCCTTCATGCCAGGCAAAAGTGCTGGCTCTGGGTTAACAGTCAGAACATTATTGTAAACAAAATGTCTTTACTTTCCAACATGTTTTTGTTGGTATGTGCCTCGGCAGCAATTTTTCTTGCTGTGCTGTTGTGTTTTCTTACTTTGTGTTAGAGACAAGTGGTTCTCATAGAGTTGTTGATGCATCTGCTACTGGCCTGCATGTTTTTCTCTCCCGGTTGTTTTCAAGGTTGTGTTTTTGTTTTTACCGAGTCGTGTGGAAAATGAGTTTGTGTCCATCAGCAGCGTAATAGCAAAGCACTGTTTGTCTGTTCGCATTAATTATTGGTGGTTGTGGCAGTGCAAAAGCGAGACAGTTCTGGCAACGCGGAGGCAAAGGTTAAAGTGCTCGCATGCAAACGTGTCCTGTATGTCGATGAAAATTAGTGCTATCAATCAGGCATGCAAATGCTGCCTCGCTGGCACTTCCTCAGTTTCGAATTGAGGTGCCATCATCAAAGCCGTTGCGCCACGTCCTTCACAACGAGGATGATTTTCGCTAGTTGTGTACACGTGTCCTTACCAATGGCACTGGCCATTATCAGTAGGCGACATGGATGGTGTTGGCGCTGACAGACTTGAGCTTGGTATCTGCTGTGTGTCAATGTTGTTGCCTGCAACAACAAGCAGCACGCTAGCACGGTTCCTTTAGCACATTCAGTGCATGTCCCGTGTTTTCTTCTGCTGCAATTATGCTATCAAGCACTCTTTCGATGCACTGTTGGCAGCATCTGGGGGAACAAAAGTAAAATGTGGCGCTTCTCTCAATGCTGCATTAATTTTGAAGATAACAGTAGTTTTGATATTAAGATTTAATGCACTGGAGGCGCAGGCCCTGGCTTTTTGCCTTGTGCTAGCGTCAAAGCTGTTGGGAGGTGTCCTACAGACAAGGGCATTGTCAAATGCAAGGGTGGTGAAAGTCTGGGATCCGAACGGGCACTAAATGTTTGTTCCAGAACAGAGCTTTTATTCCTTGCTAGATGGGTTGAGCATTGCTCAGAGCGCTGTTCTCTTACGATTGTCTGCAAAAGAATTGTAATGCAAGCACCGAAAAGTGCATGGCTCACTTCATGCTATATATCTATTACCTTCTTCTAATGTGCTTTCTTCAAGACAAACATAACTTTTGTCATCTGGCTGTGATGTCCAAAAGTGCTTGCCCAGCATGCTGTTGATGATGCAGGGTGTGATTTGACACAGAAGGATGTCCATTTGTGTCATTTGATTGGGTGCGGAGTTTAATGGTTCTACTTGAGGGCCGTACAATTTCATGGAATGTTATGTGAAAGTTGCAAAGTAATGAACTTGCTTTTGGCTTTATCAAATGATTCCTACATGTGTGCGTTGCAGTTCGCATGGTGCGCCTCTACATTCCACTGCATGCACCTTGGCTTCAAAGAAGTTAGGTCCTTACTGCTCCCTCACCCTTTAAACTTTTGCAAAGGACGGTACATAGCATGTAGGTTGCAGTAAGGGTAGAGCGCTGTCACCTATTGTAATTGCATTTCTATGCCACACTGGCTTAGTATAATTGCTGGTCCTAACTTGTGCTGAATGCCTGCCAACGATTGCAGCATTTTCGCCAGTGGTAGTCTGTACACTTTAATGCAGTTTTCTTATGAGAGAATCACATGGACGATAGACACAGGATGTTAAAACACTATATTTGCACCCCGTGTGATGACATGAAGCGGTGTTAGTTAATTTTATCTTGCCAAGAAATACTATTTTTCATTATTTAACACCTGGCACAAGCCAGGTCCAAGTGATGCTAGACACCAAAATAGGATGTCTGATACCGTCTAGGGCGAGTGCAACACTATTGTATGTTGCGATGTTGTGTGTCTGTGTGCCTTGCAACCTGTTTGTGCAGAGTTATATAGAAGGATGTGTAGCTCATCGCATTTTTTATGGCAAAGGAGTCGAAATGTGGCATAGACGAGTGCGTCGGTGCACATTTAGGGACACTGAATAGTGCTACAGAGTTACGCTCAACTGCTAATTTATGCTTCTGGTACACCATAATCGCGAAGAAAGGTCTTGGTTGGCCATAAATGAGACAAAGTAGAAATACAGATGGCAAAAACACGCTGAAGTTTCCACACTTTACATCATAGAGTTTCACATAACCTGCCTGCGACTAGTTAATAATAGTTTATCATTACACAAGGAATACATTACAAAATGATGCATGCACAGAAGAATCCTCTGAAACCCTAATGTACTGGGTATTAAATTAAAGAAAGAGAAACCTTGCCAATGTTCTCTATATTAGTTACAAACCTTTTTTTCCTGATAATTAAATATAGAGTCTTGAAAGAGTGCATCACCAGCATGAGCGTACTTAACCATTGCTCTTTGGTGTCATACGCGTGCCCAGTCAAGATGGCAGTGAATTCTTACTGTCTCGGTTTGCAGACTGTTCCTCCTGGATGGAAAAAAGAAGTAGGCTGAAGTGGTGTTGAGAGGAATATGCTGGTTCCGCTCACATTACGGGCACGTCTATGTGTGTGCTGCACGTGGAATGAGCAAATATTTTTGGCTTCAGCCACTCGTGCTGTGCTGTGTCGACACTGGTGAATGTCGGGGATGTTTGTGTTCGGGTTGATGCTTGTTTTCTGGCACGTTTACGTGTGCAGTGTTGTTGGAACCACAGTGGCTGAACTGTTTGCTGTGAAATGGAGAAAATGACTTCTTTGGAGAAAGCCTGTATCGTGAAAGCTTGTTTGGTGTGGTGGAAATGCATGTGACTGTAGAGTGGTTGTCGTGGCATCAAAAACCGGCTTGTTGGTAAACAATAGTGCAATCCAGTCCAAGCTGCAACCCAGCGCGAGCTTTTGCATCGTCCATTTCTTTTGCTTTTCCCTGTGCTGCCAGTGCTGTGCAAATGCTGAGTGATGATGGCTGTCAGGGACTGGCCATCTGGAAATGTCACCATCTTGTGCCCTCGGCATTGGCACGCTGGGTCAGCGAATGTAGTTGCTTTTGGTCCGCTCTTTTGGAGAGTTACAAGAAATTTAGTACTGCTGAAAAAAAAAAATGCGACAGCATGATTGTTCATTATGTTTAGGCTCCAATTCTAGCCTTCCTTGAAACTTTAATGAGGTGTCCTTTTTTCTAGAGTTCAAAGGGAGACAGAGAGGGTTTTTATACAGAAGAAAATGGGAAAGTTGCCTGACTGAGGGAGAAAAGAAAGGGAAAATACAGGGGAAAGGGTGATGATGGCAGTGGAGCGAATGATTCGTATAATAATGATGCAAGTTCTATGCACTTAAGAACCTGTTTCTCCGTAAGGTGTCGGATACAGTCAACTCTTGTTGAATAAACGTGCAACAATCTTCAATGCCTGACATGCAGGTCTCCACTATGGCCAGGCCCAAGACGACACTTTCTCACGATAGCCACTTGTGGAAGTGCTTCAAGGACGTAAATGTAAATTCTCCCGTGCTAGCTGATGGTTCAAATCAAATTGCTGGAAAGATTGCTTGGGTTGAAAGTGTTGCTGCTGTTGGTCAAGCGAAAGCATCATTTCCTGTATAGCTTTGTGTGGCTTGTTGCAATCTTCAAAAGAAAAGTAAGGCATATATAGTACGTTCAATTAGTGTTTTGCCAATATATCAGCTGAGATTATATGTAAAGGCCTGGAAAGAATTGCTAATGCATAGATATCTGCGTAGCTTGTCATGTAAGCAACTTTTGGATAATGTTAAGGGCACCCTGCAGTAATATTGGGTTTATTCCATGTTGTGTTAACTTTGCGTGGACCATTACAGTATCATTTTGTTACAGATTCCTGTTACTCACTGAAAAAAACAAAAGAACAAAAAAATAATAATTTATGTATTTCGCATTTGCAATACTAAATAGTTAGTAATATTTTTTTCATGTTGAGCTGATGTGGCTGTTCTCTGTGTTACACATTTAATAGAAATGATATTTCTGTGCAAGTTATGCTCCTTTAGTATTGCTGTTGTGATTGAGTATGCTTCAGGATGTTTGTTCGTGTGTGGAGTAACGACGATATGATCAAAAGATCTTTTTTTGGGCCATTCTTAAATTGCAAGGACCAGCCAAGCATATTTTGCAGTTTGCCTTGAATTTCCTCTGTTATGTAGACGGTGTTTCCAAGCTTCTCATCTCTGAACTTCTGATGTTATATTTTTTTCTTTTTTTTCTCTTTGTCATGTTTAGCTTAACTCCTGTTTTAACACCTTTCTGGGACATTTTCTAGCGTTAATAGAACACTTGTTCAAATGTGAATTGCAAGCATGTTCATGGGCAGAGCTGAGAATTTCGGGTGACAGTTTGAACTGAAGCCAAGAGCAGTGTTTTATTAGGATGTTTCGCATGGTGTGCATAACCCAGAAGTTCAAGTATGTGCCAAGGGGTGCAGCCCTTCATTTTGCCTTGCCGAGTTGTTACCGAGCAAGCAGATGTGATGCATTTAGCCGATTCAAAAATTGCATGGCCATTGTGTACTATGAAAGCGGAGATCTCGCATCAAGTGCTTCTTGCTGTTGTTGGCAAGCTTGTATTTGTCTGATGTGGAACTTGCAAAGTATCAATTCATGTACAAGGAGATGATTCCCACAATCCTGCATTCATTAAAATTACTTGTAGGAACTGTTTGTATGGGTACATGTCTACACTTTTCTAACTATGCACCTGCGTTTGTCGTTATGATTGCCATCTGTTAGCAGAATTCATATGGGTAGGAATTGTAGAAAAAGACGGCAGTTTGCCTTTTCTTGAACATCGGGCAGCGTAGTTTAGCTACAGCCCGCCTTAAATAATTGGACCCTGTGAACAAGTTGCACATCACATTTGATGACATAGTAGCATGTGTTTCTACATGATGCACAATCCAGCACTCATGAGGTGTTCTTTGATTTCATATCCGCCCTGAATGTGTGCTTTGAGTTCACAACTAAAAAATTTGTAATAGTATTGTAAGAGGCTTGTTTTAATTGCCCTGAACGCAAGTGTTATGTTCGTGTTGCAGTCTCCTGAATCTCTTTTTGTACCTGCTTCAAGTAAACTGCTCTCTGCTGCTTGGGATGTGGCTGTAGAGAACATCTGCTGTTTAGTTTTGGCAATTCAGTCAATTCTCTATGGTTAAAGGATGTGAAGTCAACACTAGTTGAGAGTAAAGAAAGGACAGATGTCCTGCAATTCTTTAACGATGAAAAAAATTCACGTCGCAGCCTAATAATATTATGAATGATCTTTGCTACAGAGACAAAGACACAACACCATGGAGTTAAAATTATGTTGGCACGCATTCTCATAGCTTTGAGTTTCATTATTACTTCTGTCATTTGTTGTGCATTGTTCAGCATAGACATATTGCATTTTCAAAACTCAGATGCTCTAGTGCTTGATTACAATGCAAAGCACTACCATGGGAATTTTAGAAAAAAGTTGGTGCATAGGGGGTGCCCTGCTTACAAATGAACACTGCATACAAAAGTTTGAATTATGGGCTGTAGTCTTAACATCCAGACAGCAGCATTGCCAACCCTACTTGCCTATTATGCTGAGCCACTTGCATCCACGATTTCTGAAGCTCTCTATTGCAGGACTCTGCTGGAGTGAGAGCTTCACTTGCGCCTTGTTTTTCAAGCCAATGTTGTGTGTAAGAACATTTGGCAGAATGCTTTCAGTTTCTTGCATTTATTGTTTTCCTGACCAATGTTTGATGTTCATCCTTGTTGCCGCCACTTCTCTTTATGGCCCAGTGCTTTGCATGCTGTTTGTTTGGAGCACTTGCAAGCGGCGTGCCCTGGGACTCGCGGTTTTTTCCGCTTGTTTTATTTGGCCTTTGCGGTCTTGAAGACTGTGGCCGAAGATCTGTTTTTTTTTTAATAAAGCCTAAAAAAATCTTATGCCAACTGTTTATTGTGTCGCTTCACAATGCCATACTTTGTCGGTGCAATTGTTATTAAATGTACTCATGCAGCCTTTAGAGAAATTTTTTTTAATCTTTACCTATTATGACATAACGGGAGGGTAGCACTTAGGTTTGAAGCAAATAAATAAGGTGACAAAGATTAAGTGAGAAATGGTGTATTTATCTTTTCTTTGTATTTTTCTTAAACTGTTGCACAGCCAGTACTACTGGTCAATATTTCACATGAATCCCAACTGGTACCAGTTGCTACTAATACAACTGGTCCAGGTTCTAAACCAAGGTTTACCCAGGTGATATCAATTGCTTCCAGTACAACAGTTTAGGGCTTTGGATCAAACCCAGGTGGAACCAGTTGTTGCCTAACTGACCTGTAATTGGAGCCAGTTGTTGCTTACTTAATTTCTAACTGGGACCAGTTGGTTTACAATTGAAACCTGTTGATCCTTGTTTATGCCAGTTGAATCCCTAGTTCAATACATTTTCCTCGGTAGAACATCAGTTTTTTGTATTGATTCAAAGAACAGTTTGAAGTAATTTCGAACATAAAAATTATGGTCAGCTAGGTAGATTATGTAGTCGCACTCCTTTGTGGTCGCTTGTACACAATGTCAAGTTTTCTTGCATGAACATTTTAAGCCTTGCTCATGTTATCAAGTAGCAAATTGCCCTTTGTACTTTGTGGCTTGCTTGTAATGTCACACCGTTTAGAAGTCGTCACAATACATACTCCAGTACTGACAGATAACTTATATGGACAAAAAATGTGTCGCACGGTTACTGCAGGCAGCAATACTTTCTATAGGTTTTGTGAGCATATTTTATATATATATATATATATATATATATATATATATATATCTGGTGTTCCCCACATTCTATAATTTCACATATGGAATAGCTTGTTATTTCTACTTTCCTTCTTTTTTTGTGTGTGTGTGGTAGAAAAGAAAAAGACCGGTAGTTTTTTCTTGCACAACGCGCTAATCTGTGGAAGCTAGGCGATACAATAAATAAATAAATAAATAAACAATGGGAATTGCCACAGAAGGCATGCGAGCTCAGCAGACTTGAAGGAAAGAAAAAGAAACTTCCTCCACGCTAGCAGGAAAGGAAAAAAGATGATAATGGTGAATGTTAGCGTTTACCTCTGTAGTGTGATTAAGAAATACAATAATTTTCGAATAGCCTAATGGCGAATTCGCCAAATCGCACCGGTGCGAACCAGGGCGCCGAAATACGCCGTTTCACCCAATCAATGTCGTCGCCCCAGGGCGCCACGGTGCTTTGGTACCAGGCATGGTACCAGGCCTAGAGTTTCTAAATAAATGGTACCAGGGAGAGAAAACGAAACTCTATTTGTGAGACCTCACCTGACAGCACTTAAAAAAAATGCAGCAACCAGTTATTATAATGTTCTTTTCCGTTTTATTTTTAAAGCTAAAGTTAACTAATTATTATTTTTTATTGTTCCTAATCATACCGGAAACCTCCTTTGTGCATATGCCCTGGTGGTCAACGTTGCTGGTGGTAGCGAGTTATTCACCGGATAGTAACTCTATGTTCACCGGAACCGATTGGCGCGTATCCAAGCGGCGGTTTTTTATTTTATGGCTCCCGCGCACATTAGAGGAGCAACCGGTAAATTCAAATCAGTTGCTTGTTTTGTGGCCTCGCAGCAAATAACGTTTTTGCCCTGAAGTTTGGGTCTTGCATATCACGTCACTGTCCGTGTCGATCCTGTGCCAAGGAACTCCCTTGCCATGTGAGTATCGTTTCAAAATACTCATCCTGCGCTCCTTGTACGATGCCATCGAGAGTTCCGTTGTTGAGGAGAATGCGATTCTTGTGAGTTGGCTTTTAATGATTGCTACGAACACCGCTTGTGCTCAAGGAGCATCAGAGAGAGTCGTAACCTCACTTTGTCAAGCAAATGACCGAAAGGGTTCGTTACATTTTGAAAAGTTGGAAGGAATGGGTGGCCGTATGTGTCGTTTGTCAAATTCGCTTCTCTTGAATACTCTAGCGTGTGACGTGCCCCAACGACAAGCGAAGAGCAGAGTGGTCACGAGTTCGGACAAGTGCGTTTCTGAATTTTCATTTTCGATGGGGTTGAGAAAAGCGCTGGCGCTGCCCATACCGCCTTCCTTCTTTGTTGTTGAGACCAAACTTGGTCATGAGATATATAGTCATGACAGGTCATTACCATATACGTGTATATGAACCCGTCGCACTACTCGGAGCAAGCGGGTCAGTTACTCCTGGACGCGCCACTTCCAAGACCAACCTGATTGCTTTAGCGTACTCCCTGACGTAGCCATGATAGAGATTGCATAAAAATTGAAGGAAAGAATATGCACTAATGTTCTCAGCAACGGCAAGTGCTTGTGACGGCGGTGCACAGTCGACGTTAAAGTTTTACTACGAGGCGTACGTTGGACCTTAGAAAACGCTGAGTAATTATGAGCCTAGACACGGCAGCCTAGAATTGAGATGTTCCGCCTGTATTAGTTCGTACATGACCAACATAGCGTTGCACTGTTTTTCAAGGCGCCAGCGAGAACTCTGCTTGAATGCGGCATTTTCGCGCAACCCACAAGCTTTTGACGCCGACTGTATGTGTGTTCAGCTTGACTGTATTAGCTTTCTATTCCAGGAGCGTAGCCAGGGTGATATGCAAGGTCGGTCGAAACCAGTTAGATCGATTAAGAGGGAGCTTTAGCTCGGACCCAACTCCGACGCGGCCTATTCAAATACATGTAAAACGCAAAAACGTTTTTCTGAGATAACCCCTACACCGATTTTCATGAAATATGTTGCATTTGAGAGACAAAGTAAAATTCTAGTGACTGTTGGAAGCGGAATTTCGATTTAGGGCCTGAATTTTGTTAAAAAGATTTTGTAATATTCGACCATTTGAAAAAAAAAATAGAAGTATGAAGTTTACAAATTCATAGCTCTGCATCAAGAACAGATATCGCGGTTCTGTAAACGGCATCCATGAGATCATTCAAAGCGGACAAATTCGATATGTCATTTTACATCTTACGTGAATCTGTTACGTTGGCTACAAGGGTTCTGCAAAAGCTGTATTTCCATATTACTAATTTTTTTATATTCCAGTGTAACATATCAATTTTGTCCGCTTTAAATGTACTATTAGATGCAATTCCCAGAATTGTATTACGCTTTTTCGTTGTTGAGTTACAGAGTTGTAAACTTGATAGTTTCGTTTTTTTTTTTAATTTTCAATTTTTGCCAATTTTTAATAAAAATTTGACGACCTAACTCAAAAATTCGAAACCAACAGTCACTAGATTTTAAGTTTTTATTTTAAATGCAACAAACCTCGTCTAATTTGATGCATTGGTTACCAAGGAAAACGAATTCTCCCTTTACATGTATTTAGATAGGAGCACCTGAGCTAAAGCTTCCTCTTAAGACTGATATTGAAGCCGCACATCTATATCTTACACGTACATACACGCACATATGTTAAGCAGATGAAGACTGATTTGAGACATAAACTGATAGGCCTGAGTACATTTTGTTGAATAAGAAACCATTAGAGACTAGCAAAAATCGGCCGCTAGCAGCTGGGTACAGGCCAGTAATTGAGCTGATTTCAGTTATTTTCATATTATCCACACTGTTTATAGCTACCTCCTGTGGCACATCAATCCATGGTGGTGATCATTTGGCTGTCATTCACTAGTTTGCCCTTCAGGACCTGTGCGATGCCATTAAAAAGAAATGTGAAGGGACCTTAAAGATAGCATTGAAAGTCTCAAGGACATGCAAAACACTGTTATATGGCTTGTTGCCATACTGCCCTGTAATTGCCAGTACCTGCCTCCTCTTACCCACTTTCCTTCACACCTTGACTTGATTTCTTCCTCTCTGGCTTGGCACACTTCCTCCTTTCTTCCAGATGTTTTCAATGATAACTGACAATGCCAAGCTCCCTTGAAGGATCGTCATAATGGTATTACATTTACAAAAATGCTGGGAGATTCTTGTAGCTGCTTGGTGCTTGCCAGTGTGTCATCTAGCTGGCTCCGATCTTTGCCCTCTTACAGTAATGGCTTAATGGTACAAATTTCTGAAATGTCTTGGCGTTTTCGCGGCACACTCGACATCGTATGGTAAACGCTGTTCCAGCATTGACTATTTTTTAAAGTTCAGGTATGGCAGTCTGCATTTGGGGGTGCAATAAAACTCTCTAAAAACTTCAAAATGTTTTATCTGTTCTGCTATTGTCTGAAAAGAGATCGCACATTGCAAAACAATGGCACAAAATGTAGGGTGACGGAACGCTAACAGCCAATCTATTGAACATCCATGGCAACGTATAGGAGTGACCATAGTAAAAAAAAAGGAAGCGTCACGGCTGTGAAATGGCTGTTCATACCTGCCAACTCCCTAAATTTTCCCGTAAAGTTTGCAACTTTGGGCTTGTTCTATGATTTTGATAATGTTGCACCAAGTTTTACATGTCAATCTCTAATCTTGCTGTTGGAAATGTTTTGATGGTGAAATGATGCCAGAGGGGTACTTGCTTCAAGCAAGTTTATACCTTTGTGAAGCAGGTGAGATTGACAACAGCAAAGTCATTGAAAGCATTGTGGTTTAGAAACAATGTGTTCCTTGTCAGTCCCTCCTGTTCCAAGTTTGCCTGCTCCTGTATGTGGCATCTTACAATAAACCATCATTAATAAAGCGCATATGCATATCAAACTAAGCATATACTTGGGGCTAGACATAAAAAGAAAGTGTCCTTTCCCTTCCCATTTTCCCCCTTCCCCCGTTCCAACCTTGGTGTTGTGTGTGCAGGATTTTGAGCAATCTTGAAGTTCACAGGTTGGCAAGCATGGCTGTTACACATTTGATAAATAACAAGCTTCACTAAATAGTAAATAACTGATAACAAGCAGTATGCATATACCAGTAGACCCACCTGTGCACATTTATTCTGTTATCTAGTAGTGCTGGATATGCCAGAGTAGTTGATACATCTTCAGTGGACAAATATTTGGTGCCTACAGAGAATAGGGATGCTGCACTTCGATGGAGGTGAAATACAAAAACACCCGTGCACCTAGATTTAGGTGCACGTTAAAGAACCCCACGTGGTCCAAATTTCGGGAGTCCCCAACTACGGTGTGCCTCATAATCAGAAAGTGGTTTTGGCACGTAAAACTCCAAAATTTCTTTTTCTTTAGGGATGCTGCATGAAGCATTGCAGATGCTGTGTTGGAGTCTAATTCGCAGGTTCCACAGTGCTGCCGGTGAGGAGCAGATGCTAGTGCAGTGTGAGGGGTGCAGCTCATATACATGTGTTACTGCCTCAAGTTGTTGGGCAGTGTTTTACAGCTTGGAGCATACACTGAATCAGCATAGCATCCATGTGCAGCGGTTTCACATTTGCCCAAATGGGACAGAGAAAAGCAGGAAAAGAAGTCAAATGTAACACTCGGTGGTGAATTTTGTCTCATTTTGCTCTTGTAAACAAGATGTTAATGTTTTCTCTTGTGCAGTTGAACCAACATGCATGAGAATGTGGACCTTTTTTTCAAGAGTGCTCTTGCACATGCTTTGGCTCCATAGCTTTCCCTTAATTGCCACAGGAAGTTGTCCGCGAGTATAGTGGCACTTTACTATGGTGGCCGCACCATACTGTGCATGCATCCTCCCTGTCTCCCAATGAACTGCTTGTTTATTTTTCTACTAAAATTACATAACGGCTTTTAGTTCACTATGCACAATATTTAAAATGTCTGTCCATAGTGTCAACCACGTGACGCTTCATATGGCTTCATATAGTTGTGACTAACCAAAAATTGGGTCCCCTCGGTTCCCCTTCTCATTTATCCATAGTGTCAGCTGCAGAGTAGACTTGCCCTCCTTCCACACGTCGGGGTAGTTCACTGGGTGTGGGGCTCTGCTTCTGAGTACTACGAATATTGTAGGTTCATAATAAACTTCAGCACAACCGGGATGACACGAGGAGGAGACAGGACAAGGTGCTTGTCCAAGTGCCTTGTCTTGCTACTTACTTATCGTCCTGTCCGCACTCAAGTTTGTTATGAATTTGCACCAACTAGTCCGTCGATCCATCTTGCTGGTTCGATTTCCAGCTGCGTTGTGATGCATATGGAGCATAAAATGTCCTGTGTATCAAGTTCTGCTGCAAATTAGTGATCCCCAGGTGGTTGAAGCTTAGTGACTTGTACTGTGGTCTGGTTGACAGACCCTGTCAGTCATCGGTGTCCTGCCCCTTCTCAACCATTTGCTCCTTTTTAATATCGTGTTTTCTTGCAGGTCAGCCAAGAACTGGTCCCTCAAGGACTTTGAGATAGGTCGGCCGCTCGGGAAGGGCAAGTTCGGCAATGTGTACCTCGCACGTGAAAAGACTACAAAGTATATTGTGGCACTTAAGGTAGGTTCGAAGAGTGTTACGCTATCGTACCGTTGCAAATGTATTGCTCATTCTTTTGGCACCAAGAAGTGGTTGGCTTTTGTGAGTGGAAACATCTAACTGCTTAAGAATAACATGGCTAGTTTCGTGTGAAAAATGGAAAAACCTTGAGACACGGAGTGGGTGGGTGCCGACTGGCACCTGTTTCTTCTGAAGTGCAACAGGAAAGAATATTACTGACTTTTAGTACAGCAGGCTCCTATTAAATGAAACTCTCTTAAAAGAAGTACTGCATAGAAAGAATGATGGCATCCATCTTTTGGCTTCCTGGATGTACAATAGCATGCTTCTCTAAGATGCAACCCTTGTCTTTATGAAGTTTGGTTAAACAAAACCAGAACTTGAACTGTCGCTTTTCTTACCAGTTGTTATACCGCATATGAAGTGGCAACGGTGAGAAGGTAATAAGTGGTGAAGCGAATCCAATCCACAGGTAAAAGGATGATTTGCAGTGTTCACATTGTTCAGCTTATTAGTTTGTGCTCTTGGTTTTTTGTAGTGATAGCAACAGTACAAGATAGCTGTACAAGGTGCCCACACTCGACACATCAGTGGAGCTTGTGAAACAGGCTGATCTGCCCGAAAGAAACGGTCAAATTGCAAAGAAGAGCCGAGTGATAGTTGTTTTGGCCATGTTACAGTGCCGGAACTAGCAGCAGGAAAGGAGAGCTCAACGGCTCTGAGAATTTGTATTATACTACTAGGTCATTTACGTACACACGTTTATCTTGTGCGAAAGTAGCTTCACGAGCTTGGAGCTCGCTCGCTCGCCTGTTTTGTAGCACTCCAGTGATGCTAACAGTGCTTGTGGCCAACAATGTTGCCAAGCGTTATTAATGAGTTACTTTGCTGGTGTTTGTTTTCACCAGATTATTTATCACTGTTGTCAAGTTTGCACTCTGTACTAGTAATATATGCATTTACAGTATGTGAAAGTTTTTGCACGCTGTCGCCAATTTTATGATGATAGAGGCATGTTGAATCAGATCGAACATGTATCGGGAATAGTGCTGCACATTCTTGAATGTATGCGAGCTGCAGTGATCACTCTTGAAAGTACAATGAAATATGATATATGAATAACACCCTTCGTTTAAGGCTTTTAGGTTTTTTTAAACTTTGTGGGGTAAAAATCGGGTGTTATTGTTAAAGATGAAAACCGGAGAGAAATCTGGTGCTTTTGTTGTCTAGTAGCCCTGACTTTGGAATTTTCCTGAGAACTTTCACTAACAATTAACACAGGCGGTGATCGCCTTTCGGACACAAACATTTTACTTAAAGAAGCGCAATCACTCGCAAGAGCATATAATAAATAAAGATCTGCTAGCAAGTGATGTGATGAACACAGGTATACAATTTTGCAATAACATTATTTACTTTTTAAAGAAACCACATAAACAAAAACAACAAGTATATATCATGCTTAGTGATCCCTTCTTTACTTTGTTCTCTGCCCATTACCACAGGAGTAAAAAGCACCAATAGCAGTGTACACGGCATGCTTCACTAAATGTGGGATGCTTTTCCTTATCTTGTGAGCCCGGGTTGAGGTGCGTTATCATTTTCATTTTGAGCATTCCATGTCCATTCTAGCAAGACCTTTGAACACGCCTTAGTAGGGAAAACGTCCTCAACATCACAGCTACAGCCCTCATTTCAGAGCAACGTCAGCACTGTGTCAGCTTCCTAGTGCATCATCCCTATTCACATACTACATGCGATGTGTTGCGCCATTGTTATACTATTCACTTAACTGCAACAACTAAAAGGGCCACAGGGTTCGGTTCGCTGAAGGCCAGTAGGCGCTGAATGCAATGCATACTGAGTATGCAGTTTTTTTTCTTTAATGTTAGGCGAAAAAGGAACCGCATATATTGTATTCACGTATGATTAGTGATGTTTATGATATATCTGGATCGCTTGCTTGCACATGGAGGGTAGCGTTCATTGGTTTTGTAGCGCCTGCATTTTTACAAAGCACCCTTTACAAAGTGGTGAAAATTCGGCGAGAAATTGGATTTAACTGAATTTTCGTAAGCTTGCTTGAGGTGTAATAATGGAGAATTATCGGGTTTTACCCAAAAACGAAGTGCCCTGTGTATAAATATTAGATGGTCGCAGCTCGCAACGTGCACTTTGTGCATTTGTATGTGCTCATTTAGCACATGTCAGTTTAATTGCTTGAATCTAGTGAACGAGAAAGGGAGTGAATGTGAAATCATTCCTGCAGGTCATGTTCAAGTCTCAGCTCCAGAAGAATGGTGTGGAGCATCAACTCCGACGAGAAATTGAGATCCAGTCTCATCTTAGGTGAGCTTGATTACGTGTGTTGAGCTGGGGGTGAGGAGTAGTTGGTATGCAAGCCTTTCATACAGCAGGACATTTACATGGCACCTAATCGGATGACGCGTGCACTTGGTGGTTGTCGCTATGACGCAAGTCTTGGCACACCGCCTTCTATATATTTCAGTGTACCGCAGGCAGCTGCGAGTGCCGACTTATCTCTGAGGTTCTATGGAAATAGTGAATGGCATGAACAGCTTCTTAGTGCTGCATCATGAATTATTTTCTGCACCTTGGAATCTAGTCATAACCACTGTTTCCATGATCCTAGTGGACTTTCTACTGCAGTCGTATGCCTCTATAACAAAGTAAGGAGAGCCCGGAATGTCCTTTGTTAAGAGGTCACTTTGTTACAAGTAAGGCAAGATAAGTGTGCTGAAGCAAATCGCTTCATTCTTACTATGTTAACATGTTCATGTTAAGAAAATCGCAGTGGGCACCGCATGCAGTAGATATTAGTAGCTTTATGATCTCTGCATGCGCTTTCACAGCTTTGCCATCTTCAAAGCAAAAGTGTGGAGACGTCCTTCAGTCATTTACTCGACTTGCTTGCTGCCAATGCAAAGCTACTACAGTTTGAATGGGTGCCAGGGCCCAATTTCATTCTAAATGGCCAACGTGCAACCAAGGGACTCTTGGTTACTTCATTAAAAAAAGAAAATTTGTTGTGGGTACTTTGTTATAGTGGTGCTCGCAATACAGGGATAAGATTTAAAAAAAAGAATGGTGGCCAAGCCATGTAGCTCTTTTATAGTACGGATCATATTGTAGTAACAGCAGTCCTTGCAACGCCTTTCAACTGCAGATGTAGTGGTTGTTTGTGCTTATTCGCACTGGCAGTTGACAGAGGTTGTGCAATCGCCTACCACAAGTGGCCAAGGAGTGACTCATGGCAACTGGGGCTCGCACTGGCAAGCGCGATCTGCCCATTGTCACATGGAAATGTATTGTGATAGATGCCGTACATGTTTGCTCGTGTTACCATCGCCACATAATATAAGCGTGAGGGTATACAGACATCCTGTTCCTGTGCATCCGGTTAATTCAGAAGCCATGTGACTGAAAAAAAAAATTCGAGCAATGAGCAACTGACTCAAAAGTCTTTCGACCAAAGCGACCATTTGCGATGAAATTGGTTCCACAACCTCTGCTGGTGGCTCGTGTGAATGAGCTCTTTAGCTTGTCCTGTGGCAAAAATTTTAATAGGATTTAGCATAAAAGAACTGAAAGTCTGGCTAGGTCTTGATTCATTTTCAAGCAACGTTTTAAGAGCCAGAACCGACACTGATGACGGTGTACTCCCTATGTGCTTCTTGTAATTCAGTGTTGTTTCTTGCACTTAAAAATCTCTTCAAAGAGGAACGATTTAGAATGACATTTTTGCTAGGGCATTTTGGCAGGTTCATGAGGATATACCATATATACCAGCGAAGTTTGATTGCTTTAGCAACACAGCAACAGTGATTTGCACATCCGTCTTTGATAATACTATTGACATTGGTATGCAGTTAATATTCACGCAACTCCTTTGACATGCTAGCGTGCTATAAAGTGTAAATTACTGGGCATTTTTTTTTCATTGCAATGCAGTAGGCAGTTTGCTGTGAAATTGTACATGTATAGTATAAGGGCCTTAGATCAGTATTGTAGCTGTGTAGCTGGGGTGTTGCTAGGCGTCTTAATTAACATGAAGTATTTACTGGCCTTAGAAATGTAATGTTTTGATAATTTATTGCATTGAAATTCTTGTGTAGACTTGCCAAAATTTTCAGCAAGTTCTGTTGGGTCTCTAATGTTGTTTTAGTGGAATCTCTGTAAAAATTGCAAGAAGGAATGTCGGCATTGGGCGTAATGTGTGAAAAAGAAAAAAAAAGAACGAAACTTGTGCACTAGAACATCGCTGCTGACAGCTGTGGCGTATGGCAGGTTGTGCTGGTATGTGCAGTCAATGCCACCGCCGCGCGAGATCATTATCAGCAGTCTGCTTGTGCGTGGAGCAGTTATTGTCGCATGCCAGGCTCCCAGCTGCAGAACCAAAGGTATAAAAAAAAAAAGTTCGGGCGGAACTTGCCTGTGATGGGCATCCAGGTATGCAAACAGCTGGAACACAAGGATGGCTTGGTGGGCTATTTGGTAACTCATCTTAAATGGTTAACAGCACATAAAGACGGGGTGGAGTGAGGAACAACACATGTTGACATAGCGCTTTCAGCGCTGTGTTCCCCTGACAGCACTGTCGTGAAGTTCGTGCATACCTAGTATCGCACATCCTTGTGAATGGTCTGCATTTCTGGACCACACACCACCCTTGGTATCGAACCATGTTTTTTTTTTAATATGTGGATAGCTAAATAGCTGGAAAGAGAACTGGTCCAACAATTCCAAGAATGCTGTTCACACAAAATATCAGATTCCAAATGAAACATTGTTTCTTCCCATACGTGCTAAACCTGTTGTGTATCGCTTTGTAGAGCGAACTGATGTTTTGTCTGTCTCAAACAATTTGTTGCTACAAGCGAAGGGCAATTGAGAGAATTTAATCACGATCTGCTTTTTATGTGCAGTTGTGTCTTCCTAACCATTAATGTGTGTCTCAGTTGCATCAACGTGCTAGCTCCCACGAGCAAAGAGTGGTAAAGGTGAGAAGCAGTCGTGAGTCGGAAGCACAGTGTAGTCATGTTTATTTCCACCAGCTGCCACCACACACAACTTTTTGTGATTCTTCAATGTTCACAAGTCATGGTGATTTATAAAAGGGCTTCTAGAAGTATTTGCATGTTTGAATCATCTCAAATCACTAGCTGCCATGAATTATGAATGGAGAAGCTGAGAATTGTGCATTAGAAGCCTGAACCTGTGGTTTAATAGTTAGATCACCTGGGTTTTGCTATTGGACTTGAGCACCCAGGTTTAAATTGCACCATATGACACTTAAATTAAAAAAGTTTAGCTACAACTTGTGTTAAACCCCCTTGAACCTACTTTGCAAGAACCAGACTGACCCATGCCAAACACATGGGATATATGCTGAAGTCTTCGACTTCGTCCTCCACCTGGGCTATCTCGACTGAATAAAGTCTTCAGTGAAGCGAATGGTGTAGCCATCTGTCACCATTGTGACAAAACACAATGCACAATGTTTCACTAACAGCAACAGATGGTACTGCTGCTACTCCTTTCACTGATAAAAATTTATGCATTTCTTTGGGTATTGTTGCAGGCAATGGTCCAAGTTCAGTTTCTAACTATTGGACTTCCTTTTGTATACACATCTGTTGGCAGTCACTGCCATCCAAACATGTTATATTTAAGGAAGTGTAATGACAAATCTCACCTCTGCTCAAACTTTAACCAAACAGAAGATTTTATCATCAAGCCAAAAGAGTTCTGTCTATGCTTGGGCCCCTTTATTTAAGCAGTATATCATGTTGGTTACATTGTGCAATGTTTTTCAGGCATCCCAACATCTTGTGCCTGTACAACTGGTTCCACGACGAGACGAGAGTCTACCTGATCCTGGAGTATGCACCACAGGGGGAACTCTACCGCCAGCTCACCTCAGCCAAAAGGTTCAGTGACAAGAGGGCTGCCACGGTGAGAGGACAGCCGAAACTTGTCAGAACCAAGTTGCAGTCAACACGAAAATACTAGGGCTGTACGGATACCAAACAGTTGATTTTGAATCACATATCGGGAGAACTTGACACCAACTTTTATGCTTCCAAATTTTGTGCAGGGAACACGGTGTTGCACATGCTCAGGAGGCTAATCACATTACTTAACAGGACTCTCGCTAGCTATCAGTAACTTGGGTACCTATAAATCGAGATGCATAGTGTGTTCATCTCTTATCGAGATGCATAGTGTGTTCACGTCTGTGCCAAACACAATGTCTGGGATGAGTACGTCGCTGCCGCGGTTTTCGCTCTAAACATGTCCCAATAGGAAGTCACTTGCGCCACGCCGTTTCAGCTGCTCCACGGGAAGTTGCCAAGGTTACCGCAAGAATAGTACCTTCTTGGCTTTGACATGTCATTGCAAGAGCACCCCGCATAAGTGGACTCCAGCGAGACTTTGTGTCATGCTGGCCTCTGAGTTCGGCTAGCAATACTGCTCCACGAAGCTCAGTTCAATACGCCTTCTCAACAAACTCCTGCTCGCTCTTTCCAACAGAGCAATTTAGTCGTGGTTCGACACATTGTATTTAACTCAGCGATGCGAACTATTCCCCGACTTCAGATTTTTAAATATTAAAATATACACGAACTTACAATTGTATGTGCGTGCATGATTTTTAGATGCTACCATGTAGTAGGCGTATTGCTGTGATGCTTATGCAGTTTTTTCTCTTGCACAGTACATCTACCAGCTCTGCAATGCGCTCAAGGTTTGCCATAGACAAAAGGTCATCCATCGTGACATCAAGCCAGAGAACCTTCTGGTTGGTTTCAGTGGCGAGATCAAGATTGCAGACTTCGGCTGGTCCGTGCATGCGCCTTCGTCCAGGTGCGTGCGACAGTTCTTTTTCTGAGAAGCAAAGCTTTCCATTGCGAGCCTCGCCGGGTTTTGCGGCTGTGGCCTGGCTGTTCTCTTGCCAAATAGGCCAACCATTTACAGCACAGTACTCGCGCCGCTGGGTTCCTTGCACCACAGCCAGATGGCACTTGCACCCACGGCAGCACTGCCGATGGACGCTGACGGACGCCTTGAACGCGTCATGGATTCAAGGCGTCCGTTGCACTCACTAGTCATCAACTCCGCTGAACAAAAGGCTCGCTATAATTTATGTGTGTACGTGCACGTGCACTTCTGTTTTTACTTTTTATGCACTGTTCACACACAGCTTCGCTATGTGTAGATTCCAGCTCTGCTACATTTCTTTTTCTTGGCAAATGCTGGTGGCCGATCTAGACCAGTTTTGTTTGCTTGCTCCATGGCCAAGATATTGCATTCCATTAGCAGGCCAGGCAACCTAAAATATGAAATACTTCACTTGAAAGGACAAAAGAAATGTGGTGAAAAATAATAGAAATTGTGTGATTATGCAAGGTGTTATCTGTTCACTAAAAATTTGCAGACTTTGTACTTGATGGTCGCATCAAGTATAACCTGTGCCCCACACAAACAGAAATGTTTCTAAAGCTTATTAACTAATCATGCAACGGTCTGCAAAATGGTGCATCGTGCTGATAAGGCTGCATGAAAAATTTTCTGATCGTACAGCTTAACAGCTTATTTGCATTGTTGTGCTGCACGTCTAGCTGGCCCCGTAAACTGTTGCAAAATTCCGATATAGTGCTTTGCTAGAAAAAGAAAATAGTATGAATTTGTAGAACTTTCGATAGAAGTCTGCTGGAGGGAGACGGGAAATTTGCAAAAGTACTACCTGCTATACTATAGTACTACCTCGTACTATAGTACTACCTTGTACTATAGTAAACTACCTTTTATCTCGTACTATCTTAAACACCTCAGTGTTTTGTATCTGTATTGTGCACACTTCCGTCGCTGGGAATGACTCAAAAACTATCTTCTCGAGCTCATAGGAAAGCAGTGCCAATCCGTCGATCACGGATGTGCGTCAGCACTTCATTTATGTCATGAATGAATGTGTACCAATAATCCCTGTGAAGTTACTCAGCTGTCTGTATTCGAAACATTTATGACCATCATCAGCCTATTTATGCCCACTACAGGACCAGCTGACCTCAGATTATGCCTGGAAATTTCCTAACTTCATTGCACCTACTTGCCGTTCTGAACTGGGCTTCCGTTCTCAGGGCACCCATTCTGTAACTCTGATGGACCGCTGGTTTTCTGCTTTGCACATTACATGGCCTGCCCGATTTCATGTCTTCCTCTTAATCCCAGCTAGAATATCGGCCCTCTAAATGGTTTATGCTAACCAACAAATCGTGTAATGTACAGTCGCCGACCGTTTATTCGGACCTCACGGGGACTGCGAAAATTTCCGAATAAACAGGTGTCCGAAAAAGCAGATTACGAAAAAAAAAATGAAATCCTTTATTTCCACGCACTTATTCGGGCTCGGCAGAATGCTTGAAGAAATCGGGAATGCGCCGTTGCACGCTGTTCTGTTTACGCGCAGTCAGATAAGCCTGAATCTTGGAGAGGGTCGTACGGTCACTATAGGCGGCTGAAAGCGCAGTCACTGCTTGTACACGCTCCGCATGCGATGGCAGCGTAGCACATGGTGCATCATCTTCCGACTCGGAGTCATCGTCCGGCGGTGCAGCAGAAACCTGACGAATGATCTCGCCGTCGTCGAGTTCTGCGCATGTCAGTAAAGCAGTGTCAGCACCTGTGAAACTGTCAAATGAGACGGTGTCCGCACTCGCAATGCAACCACTGCGCAGGTCTCGGCAGAACATTTTCCGCGTCAGTAGGGAGCACATCGGAAGGCGACAAATCTTTGGCCTCCCGGCACCCGCTTGCCGGCATTCCCCAGCGCAGTCTGCGCGGGCACTGTCGGCGCCATTAGACACTTGACGCGATGTTTCCGTATGCCGCGTTGGATCACCGGAACCTCGACACAGCACACAAAGCAAACACAACCTTGCCGACACCAGTCGCACAAACGAAAAACGTGGCCTACTCGCAGCGTCGTGCGTGAAGAAACAAATCAGCTGCTGGATTGTCTTGACATGGCTTACTAAGCTGAAACCGGAACTGCTGTAGAACCACTCTATCGAACCAGGAGAAACGATGATGATGAGCGGGGATTTGCAATAGCGCCACTTCGTGGGGCAGCAAGGAGGCTCCGTTCGAAACAAAAATGGCGTTCAGCAAGTCGAACCATAGAGTTTCCTACAAAAATTAGTCGAACCATGCACCGGTCAGAGTCGGTGCGTGGTGCTCTCGATCGAGTTGGCTCAAGGAGTGTCCGAAAAATCAGACGAGAGGTTGCAAGGTGTCCGAACTTTCGGCAGTTGTTGTACATCATGGTCTATGGGGAGAATGGCGGTGCCGCGAAGCAGACCGAATAATCGAGCATGTCCGAATTTTTGGAGTCCGGAAAATCAGTTGGCGACTGTACTCCATGGTACTGGTCTCTTTATTTTACTATATGCGTGTAACAATTTTGTTCGCCCTTGGGCACTTCTGCTCTTTATCCAGTAACCGTAAGAGAAAATGTTTTATTTATTTATTTATTTATTCTTGCTGCCGCATTCACTGCAACGGAGGACGTCTTGCCTTTTCGTTATAGGCGGGCCACTATGTGTGGAACACTTGACTACCTGCCGCCGGAGATGATTGAGGGTGCCGTCTATGATGAGAAAGTCGACCACTGGGCTCTCGGCATCCTCATCTACGAGTTCCTGGTTGGAAAGCCGCCCTTTGAGTCTCCCACAACCCAGGATACCTACCGGCGCATCCGCGAGGCCAAGGTGCTGTACCCTCCATTTGTGAGCGCCGATGCACGGGACCTCATCGGCAAGGTGAGCATTGACTACACTGTAGCTCAACCATGGGGGCCGCCGCATATTTTTCTGGGACAGTAGTGGGTGGGCCGGAGTGGCACGCTGCCTGAACCACTCGCGACCTGTGAGTCGCTCGTGTGGCCGGCTCATCAAGCGATGTTTAAAAGTGATACTGAAAGGAAAGGTTGTCCATCATCGATCCAGCAGAACAGATATATGTACAAAGCGAGCTAGCAGACACTGCAAAGTACTAAATAATTTGTCTAGCCATGCTTCACTTCAGCGAGTATTCTACTCGTAAACAGTGGAACCCCATTCATACGTTTTTCACCGGACCGGGGAAAAAAGAAACGTAACAGCCGGGAAAATGCAACAGTGACGAAAGCTCCGAAAATGAATGAAAAAAGTGCAGCTTCAACTATAGACAATTTATTTCCACAAAGTGCGCTTAGGAGTTAAAAAATTCCAGAATGCTGGCTTGCTGTTTCTTTCGCTCGCTAGAAACCACCATACGTTTCTCAATAGCCTGGAAGGCCGCATTGCTGTCAGCGTCGCTGTGAGGTGCGACGTACCTGCGGAGGAGGTCCAGAGCCGCGACGGCTTCTCCAAAGCTAGGATTTGGCAACTCCCCGGCATCATGCGGCTCATGCTCCTCGTCGTCACCGCGCCACGGCAATGGCAACGGACGAAGGAACATCCACGGGAAATTTTGCCCTATTTGGCGTAGTCATGCTAACGTGCTAACGGTTGTTTAGTATTGCTGCGGCGCGCGCGCGTCCGAGCAGTCCGGTTGCGCGCGGCGCGGCGTGGTTTCGCGAGAAACGTAAACAAGAGAGGAGAGCTGGCCCGATAGGCGGAGCAACGCCAACTTCCGGCTTCACTTTAGCTTCACAAAGAGTGACATGTGGGCCTCTCCATCTCTCCCGAGTTTCCTTCCTCCGTGAGTCGACCCGTCCAAAAACCACGCGATGACCGTAATCACAGTGATGATAGTGAGAGCATTTTTCACAAATGGCCACTTAGTGGCGGCCTCTCGAACTGGCGTGCGGCTTCTTGCAGCCAGTTCTATAGCCAAGCCCGGCCAAGCCTGGCCAAAACTCGTCAAAAGCCAAAATGGCGGTTGGAGCGCGTTGCCTAGTTTAGCCCAGGCGGGTTCGAGGTGCTAAGTTGCGACGTATCGTGCGGGAACGTTTTCAAAGCTGCTACGTAACAGCGGGGTTCCTTATACATTGGATCCTATGGAAGCTATGCCGGGACCGGATGAAAACGATGTAGCAGCCGGGAAAACACAGCAGTCAGGAACGTAACAGCGGGGTTCTACTGTATAATGAAAACAGAAATGTACCATCCAAGAGACTCAATTACAGCAAAACTAACTTGTCTTTGATCACAGCTCAAAACGTGTGCTTCGGTGGCAAAAATGTCAGCTGCAGTAGAACCTTGTTGATACAATCATGATTTGTTACAGTTACGCTACTCAATACAGTAGTGCTTCTTTTTACCAGTCCATACGTTGCTGGAACCAATGTTGGGCACCAGTGTTTGGTACGTTGCCGATCTGCGATCGTATGTGTTTTTTCGGCCTCTAGATCTCGTATAGACAAGAAAAGGTGCGATGCGCATATGATTAAGAACAGTAGCCGCCTGCCGTGGCAGCTTTCCCACAATATTCGCTTGCCGGTCTCGCGTGATAATGCCGGCGTGCACTCGGTTTTCTATTCCGGTACCAGAAAACTTCCTCGCGGGTGATCGCACCCCATATTCACAGCTATCGCTGCCAACCCTATTGTATTAAGCATCTTCACCTACCTGTTACACAGGGCATAGGGCATTGTGGCATTAGAAGCTTACTGCACGCTTTCAATAGGCGATAAGCCAAATGCGCTGCCATTCCCTGCTGCAGCTGGTGTGAAGTCACCATCATGTTTCGCTCTGGTGGCATCTTCTGGCGTAGCCCACCAGCTCAATATCATTTGTTTCCCATCGCTGTGAAATAGGAGAACTGCAGTGTGCCACAGCGATTTGCACAGAGTTGGCACGTGGAAACTACTTGCAAATATGCCCCGCTTGCAGAAGCTGCTGACCCAGCGCGACTTCGAGAGTGCAAATGTAAGCTTGCTCAAGCTGCAAAAATGACGATGTGTGTCACGGGCCCCACCAACTTGGTGTGTGTTGGCACGTTGTGCTGCAACGACTTGCACAACACTCCGCGTTATGTAGGTGTCAAATGCAGTTGAGTTGGTGAAATTTTTTTGTGATTTCGGGTCGGATGGCTTCCCAGTTATTGCATTTTTCTCGCATTTTCTCGAACGAAGTATTTTCATTTCCCGATCTTAAAGGGACACTAAAGGCAAATATTAAGTCAAGCTAAAGTGATAGATTAGTGCTCGACAATCTCTAAGGAATCAATGTTATCGCGAACGGAGCCTTAATAATCGAGAAATTGAGGTAAATGCAGGGACACGATTAGAGACTCCCCTGTGATGTTCAAGTACTTGCCCGATGACGAAAGCACTCCTCAGTTAATTTATCTCGCTAGTATTCAACCACTCATTCCAAAAGACGTCCTTGTATTGTATTATAAGACAAAATAAAATGCCACTTGTGCAGTTCTATTTCATTTCTATAAAAAATAACTCGTTGAAGTTACCCTTGACAACGACGCGGGCGGTCAGAAGGTTTCGTTTTCACTCGACTCTATGCCTCCCACACTATCACGTTACAGTACTTTCGTTATCATGTAGTGCTGCGCTGGTTTTTCTGGCTGTCGAAACTAGCACAAACTGCAAGTAGCAGAGAATTCATCTTCCATGTGATGTCGCGGGATGTCCGAACGGTCTACACCACTTGAACAAAAAGTAGCTGCAGCGGCGAATCTACCGCCTTGTCTTGGCTCGGTACTGCCTTCTGTCGGGCGCCGTTTTACTCGCCCACGGCAGCAAAGGGTGGGGATGGCGTATGCAACGTCGCGACTCCCCTGGTTAAGTGGCGGTAGATTTGAATTTCGAAAAAGTTATTCGGATCCTTCAGATGCAATTTTCTCGTAAACTAAGTCTTTTCTTGGCACGAAATAAGCATTGCGAGGTTTCTGGAATGGTATTTAAACAGTCCACCTCGACTCATTATTAGCCTTTAGTGTCCCTTAAGTGCCATTGAACACTGTATTTTCTTGGCCATTTCACAAAGTAATTTTGTGACACTGCTTCGATTTAACAAAGTTTTTGGCCATTTCAAGCATGCACTTAGAGCCTCTGTGGCTAATAAATCTAGCAAAAAAAACTATAAAGATGTCAGCCAAGACAGAAGTTGTTTCAAGCGTTCTTCTGCACGAAAAGTTTCAGTGGTAAAAATGACCTGAAAGCATGCATGCCGAGACGCAGTAGGCAGGCAACACAACTGTGCCATTTGTCGCGTTCGTAAACAACTTGCGGAGGCCACTAGGTGCCTGCCACTTGATGGCACATCGGAATGATTTAGGCTTGTACTGTTTTTGAGCCTTACACGATCGCTGATGTAGCAGTGGGAAATTGTCAGCTATCGCTCGTAAGATATTTTTTACTTTGTGCGAGTACTAGTACATTCGTTATTTTCTTTTTTCTTCACATATCATTTGTGTATGATGATTTGTGTATGAGCTTTATATTCATAGCTGCCACCATATAAACAAAATGTAAAGTCTCACGGACACTTCACTGGAGTGGGAGCAATCTATTTAAACACATAATTTTTCATAATACGTGTGCACTGTATTAGTGTCCGATTTACTTTTACACAGCACAAACTGACACATTAACACACTGCAACTTTTTTTCAATGACTTTGCTATTACTGATTTCGCCTGCTAGAGGAATGTGTCTGAATAAATTTGTCCAAAGCCTTCTGATGTCCCTTCACCTGTATTTTACTGTCTTTTAATTTCATAAAATTGACGAATGTCTGTAGAATTGCGGAACGTGCCTGCATTCGTTAACTTTACAAAAATGTCGGGAAATTTTTCAGGTGTGTGTATATCTGTTACTCGTGCATGAAAGTGCACTTGCTTCTTCCGTTTTCTGTATCTTAATGTGACGGGGGGGGGGGGGGGGGGGGTGTTGGCTGAATACAAGCACTTCTATGTTCTACTTCGTGTTGGCTTAAACATACTGCTGGCTGTCCCGTATTTTTCATGAAGTTTACGAATTTGGGCTCGTGCTAGTTTTGCAAATTTTGCTGCAAGCTTTACGGAAAATAAGTTCTGTTGGTGTAAAAGTTTCCTTTGTCAGTGTCCGAACCTTCTGTTGGAGGCTTCCTAATGGGGAAAGAATGCCAGAGGGGTATTTGCTTTGAGCAAGTTTGTACGGAGAAGTTCCTGCAGCAGGCAAAATAGGCAACGGCAATGTTGCTGAAAAAAAAAAAAATGTCACTAATGTAAAAGCAGTGTCGTGCTTGTCAGTTTGGACTGTTCCAAGTTTGCTGCTGCGTGTGTGCTACGTCTAAAGGTAAATCATTTGTTAATAAAATAAATAACAGAAGGCATGGGCTCAGGGCGAGCTTTAAGAAAAAATTAGTACTGTCCCCCTCCCCACTTTAAGGTCATGTCCATGTGATTTTTACAAATTTAAAGTCCACAGGCTGGTAGGTATTTATAAAAAATTTAAATAGCACCTTTATATTCTTAAGTTCCCTCAGGCTAAATGAAGTATGGAAGCTTTACATAATGTCACCCGCCGTGGTTGCTCAGTAGCTATGGTGTTGGGCTGCTGAGCACGAGGTCGTGGGATCGAATCCCGGCCACGGCGGCCGCATTTCGATGGGGGCGAAATGCGAAAACACCCGTGTGCTTAGATTTAGGTGCACGTTAAAGAACCCCAGGTGGTCAAAATTTCCGGAGTCCTCCACTACGGCGTGCCTCATAATCAGAAAGTGGTTTTGGCACGTAAAACCCCAAATATTATTATTATTATTACATAATGTCCTTGCCTTGTTTTTCTTGCGACAGCTTGTGAGGAGACGACCTGCTGAGCGCATTTCCCTGGACGAAGTCAAGGCCCACCCTTGGGTTGTGAACAATGCGGACACTACCATACAATGCCGCACCTTGTAATAGAGTGAGTGCGAGCTTGTACGGCTGATGTATATAGTATGTACAGTCGCATTGAGTGCCTTGTCTGGAACTTTTGGATGCTGTGTTCGCAGGCGCGCTCTTCTACAGCGTCTAGTGTGCAGTGTCATCCTCGAGTTGTCAGTGCCGCAACTCGTTCCTCGCCTATGTAGCTAACCTCGAAGCTCGGAGCACTATAAAGCTTTTAAACATGAGATGCACCACTCCTTTAGTATACGTGGCATATTAGCCTCCTTTTTGTCATTTTAGCCTAAATTGACCTTGTGTGATCTGCACAAGCATTATGTAAACTGTCTTTTAAATGATGCTATAACACGTAATAAACATTCTCTTTGAGTTTGTACAATTTTGTTTGTTCATTCATTAAGTACTTTGCACAGGCGACAGAATAGCGATACAGTTGTGAATGTCAAATTATGGGCCTCCTGCTGACATGTCGAGATAGCATCTCTGCACACACTGACACAATACATTCACCTCAGTGAAATTTACAGTATGTTAACTGCGTCCGGGTCACCCCCGATTCATCTCAACAGCTCCACAATGAGCTGAGTGTACTGATTGCACAGACACAATGCTACAGCGCAACAAAGTTGTGAAAATATGGAACCCAGTGGTACCTGTGGCAGTGATCTGCTAAGTGCCCATCTGCACCTTTTTTTACGCTTTGTGTTCTCTCTGGCAATGAGGTGGTGGAAGGCTTGCACCAACATAAACACAATCACAATCACACAAGCTGAATTTTGTACACCACACCTTGTGCGAATTCAAGATAGCATCCATTGCTGCGATTAAAGTCGCATCGTATCTTTTCCCTGACCATTGGAATTGTTCTGATGCACAGTTTCGACAACTGTTGAGGTGCAGAAAGTAGTACCACCTTAACACTAGCTAGTTCACCTTTTTTTTTCCTGGTTCCGAGCTGTTCCGTGAACACATTGAGGCACAGTTACTTTTTGGTATTCTTTGGCTGCACCTTCCTTCTGTGTACAGCCTTATTTTTTTTTCTGGCCAAAGAGACTATGATATGTGCATAGTCCCTTTAACAAACTTAACTGTAGTTTATGGGGATAGCTTGCAGCTTGTAACAGCAACACCTGCAGGGCAAAGATGTGCTTTATGCTGTACTCACAAGTTTTCTTTAGCGAGTTTGGAAGGTGCATCCATGCCACTGCCCTTTTTCCCCAACTTGGTGTGTGCAGAAGTGTACGGTCACCATGACTTGCTACTCCGAGGCTCATGTGATCAGCATACATCGCTGTCCTGAAACTCTAGTGTAGTAGGTATTGGAGTGTTTGTCATAGAGGTAATTCAGCGATAAAAGATGAAGAGTGCGTCCAAATACAGCCAGAACATTGCCTACCTCTTGTGCAGTGTCACAACTATCATTCTTGAGCACAAGAGGAATATCAACATGCATGTAAAACTTTGCAACTATATCCAGTCAACCTTTCATGGAATATCCTGTCAAGGTGTGCCATGACAATGTCGCTGAAAATCGGAGCTATATGTGAACCTGTAGATATACGTTTTATTAAACACAAACTTTGCCATTCCGTTCAACAGACATTGAGATTACATACATCGACGGATATTTCAGGGCTTCAACGGACATTGATCTAGAATTTATCAAATCCATGGCACCATGCTGTAAATTTGACCCTTTGGCATGCTCGGTTAGATTGTCATGAGCTTGTCATGTTGCAAGAAAACGGGACTTCTGCCATGCGTTTTCAAAACCACAATTGGCTTGTCCATACCAACTAGCACTCGTGCATTGCCTGCAAGTTAATAGAGAAAGCACTTGTATCCCACAGTGTTGTCTTAATGCAATGGCATTACAGTAAAACCTCATTATAATGAAACATATAACGAAATAATGGATATAGCGAAGTGAAATTCGCCTTGAAACTCTCATAGAAATTCATGGCGCAGTACGTTCAATAATGGGTATAACGAAGTAATAGATATAACGAAATAATTCTGGCTCCTGCATCAACTTTGTTATAATGAGGCTTTTCTGTACGTAGATCATTCAAAAGTACGCAGAGCTGTGGGTTACGCTAGAAAACGGCTGAAAGAGAGGGAGAGGCACATGGAGGTGAAAGTGGAGGAAATAAGTTAAGGGGTGAGGAGGAGGCAGGCACAAGCTGTTTCCTTTGTGTCTTGAAACGGGGAGTGCTCATCCTCCTTGCTTGCTTGGCTGTGCCAGTCATGTCGCCGTAGGCATCACCCTTGCAAGAAGGTGGTCATGCCTGATGAGGAGGCTATTACTGCCGCGGTGGAGAGTCTGCATCACCAGGCCTTGCACCAGGCCTTCGGCATCACCGTGCCGAAGTGCGTCGGCAATGCACCACTTGCTTGGAAGTTGCTCGAGTATGGAAGACAGACGTGTTGTTTGCAAAAGACGATGGCAGAAAAAGGCAAAGCTGTTTGTCATGCTATAGCAGAAACTCGGAGGGTGCAACGTCAACACAAGACCTTGAGGCATTACGGACTGACAGCATGCAGTGCAATTGAAGGTCAAGTAACGAACATCCAGTTTGTTTCTGCTTTGGATTTTGGCATATTAGACATTAGTAGATGTAGGATGATGGATAAGCGGGCTGGTTGGCTGACATTTGCCTTTGGAGCTTTCCAAAACGCAATGAAAAGACTAAAGATTGCCCCTGATGTGCTGTCCTCTTGTTCCACTGTATCTAATCTTCATAGTGCTCGAGAGAATTCGTAGACGTGCCTTTTGAAGTTATGGAGGACATGTATTAATCGGGTTGTTGCTTAAGTCTGTACCTGCACTAGTAGAGGTGCCTGGCCACAAACGCATGGAGAGAAATGCTTTAGCTAAAGTGTTTTCTCAAGAACTTGTTGCACCTTCCTGATGTGCTGGTGAAACACACGTGACCTAACGAGCCACAGGAAACGCATGGCCCATCTCATTTGGTACTTCCAGCCTAGATTGCACTCCCATCCATTCTCCGCTCTGGGAAATTGAAAACGTAGCTTTTGCAAGAACCTATTGCACTGTAAAGTTAGTGCCTGTAACTTTTTTTTTTTATAACATCAAGTTTTGTGTTTATTCAGGCAAAACTAAATTCATCCAGTATGGAAGTATTGAGGATTCTTTTGTGCTATGCTTACGATAGCAGATGACGACATACTGCAATGCCAGTTTAACAGATCTGACCCCTTGAATGTCGCTACAGCTTGCCATTTGTGAAAGCATTCAGATGACATGGTAACACAGGATGTGGCGGCTCCCAATTCACATGTAACAACTGTGGCTGGAACATCCGTGAGTGTAAAGCATCTGTTGGCACAAGAATTCGGTTCTTTAATGTCTTCCTTCTTCTGAATCAATATGAGGCTGGAATTCCTACGTAGTAAGCTTGAAGTCGGGCATTGTGAATAAAGGATTGCAATATTCTTGAATGTAGTATCCCCTCCGTCTTTGATTAAATTAAGTTATTCCATCTCCTGCCGATTTTTCCCTAGACACGGCTTGCAAAGCTCTTCTGACTCCCTCACTAGTTACATATGGAACTTCTGTTTCCTATTTGTCGCTGCATACAATAGCTGCCATGTCCGTGTTGGTACCAGGGCCACCAGCCTGTACGTGCAACAAATTTGCACGTTTCTTTATTTTTTGTTCGGCCATGCCAAGATTTACATAAACAAATGGGCACTAGTTGCCTGGTTTACACAGCTACTAGTACAGTTAATTACTGTGAACAGACAGGGCTTGCAACAGAACAGTAATTTCTGCAAAAATGAACTGCCCTTCTGTTCGTAACCGTGAAATACCAGAGAGAAGAATGTGGAACTTAGTTGTAAGGCCTTATAAAGAAATCTTGCTTATTATTCTGTTATTCTGGCCTGCGTTGCACTGCTTCTTGTGGCTGTATGGTGGACTGTGCCGCAGTCAGTGCCTCTTTTGGTACGGTCATGGTTTGTTCTTGGCGATTGTAATATGTCAATTAGGTGTTTGTACGCCAATGCAGGGACAGCCGGGACGTTTGGCTGTCCAGACAGAATCAAGTTGGGACCTGTTGCACTTAATTCAGTGTGGTTGGCAACTCTAGTTTGGTCCCAGCCAACACAGGAGGGAAAGGCTCCCGAGAACGAAAGCGCAGCACGGGGCGTAGCTCATCCCTGCAGGAGGAAGGTTCCTATTGACAGGCCGTGGAATTTGTGCCTGCTGTCGTGGTGATCAAAGGGCCTAGTCGCGAAGCAAAGGGCGATCTCCGTCAGCATCACCCTCCGATGAATACTGTTCAGTGTAGCACCACTTCGGAAAAAGGAGAGACACAGAGAGAGAACTGTTTTTTTTATGAAAAAGGGGAAGGCTGGCAGTGTCTTCCGCAGCCCTCGGAAAAGGAGCAGCACAAGGTACTGTGTTCCATCTCTCTGGAGGAGGGAGCGCATTGAGGCACCCCAAAGGGTATGCGCTCGCCAAAAGAGCGACACGCCATAGATGATCGAGCCTAAAGGGGCTGTTGGAAGAGAGAAAAATGCGTCTATCCACATTATGCCGTCCCAGAGAGCTCACTGCGCTCTCTCTGTTACGCCTTGCACTGCTGGAAGGGTGAGGGCGCAATTCCCGACAGCAAAGGCTCGGTGGAAAGTGCCCACTGGACTATCCAGGCCAGAGCGACGCATGAATGACAGTCTGGCCATCACCCTGCCCCCGCCGCAAGTGAAAGGTGGGGGGATCCGGGACGGAAGAATGCGAACAGCCGCACGAAGTCAATGAAGCGTGCCACTGTCCCTACATATGGACATTCTATGGACTCGAACCTTATGCAGACAGAACCGCCCACTGAGATGCATGGTTGCTGCCGTTCCAGCTTCCCTGGTGGTTACGCGCTTTCACAAAGCTGTTATGGCCTTTGCCTTCCTGCTCTTATTGCTGAAAAGTTAACTAGCCCTATTACACAGCCTAAGGCTGTGGTGATCTAGTAGTACATGTTGGTGATACTGCACTACTAAAATGCTCGTTTGCGTTATGACCCTGACATACTTTTCTTTACTTGCTTTCATCCTTTTGTTTGACATGTTTGCAGATTTCTTTATTCGTTAACGTTTGATTGCTGTAAAGCATGCACACGATCAGGAATAGTCAGACCAGCCTTTCAGGCCAAATAAGGTTTGCATTTTCTTGACTGAGGTCAGAATATACTTGGACATGACTGTGTGGCTATAATAAAAAACAAAAGATTTCACCTTCTTTCTGTGTTTTGTCGGTAGTAGTTTTTATTTTCTTATCAAACCTTCCATATGGGCAACTTTGGAATATGGTCTCACGACTTTCCAGCCATGAGCCTCCAGCTTCATAAATGTCCAAAAAGGGGGTGAACTTCTCACTTTGGTGCTAAAATATGAGAGCACCAATTGCTGTGAGGGTGAGTGACGGTACCATATTCGAACACTTGTTTACCCCATCTCTGGCAACGTCTTCTTTCTTCACCGCTGATCAGCCCTGGAGATACGTAGCCGAAACTCTATAATGTATAGTCATTTCTTCTCGAATTGCTCTTCTGTTAAAGTTCCTGCTTTGAATTTTATCCAGTCATTTCTTCAATAACCTTGTGACGGACGTGAGAGGAGGACAAATTTCGTTATATTTAAACCATTGCAAGCTTTCTTGGTCAGTTAATGTTCACGTAAAGGCAAGCATTGTCTTTATGTAGGATAAAATAGAGCTGTGTAAGCAAGCGCGCACATACACGCCACGCACACCCCCTGCTGCAGTAGTGCAGTAGCTATAATGTTCAGCCGTGAAGCTCGAGGTCGTGGAGGAAGTGTTGCGGCAAGGACGAGTAAATGCACTCCAGCGGTGGTGCATTCACAATGATTTGCAATGTTTTAATGACGCAATATAGTTGGACGGGGTTCATTGAACCCACGATACTGCACGACAATTCCACTTTGCTTGTGCTTTGCGCTTGTCTATGCCGTGTCCTTTCCATCTGTTTTACTTTCTGTTGCAATTACACCAAAAGTGAGGCACAATTGCTGGGTCTTTGCAATTTGCGACACTTTCGAATTGTAAAGTCTTATAGAGGCTACATCTGACCACAACAGCGCTGTGCGGTACTTTGATATGGGCTAGTTAGTTCATAGCTAACTGTAGAGAATGCAGCCCGAAAAGACTCGGACAGAGAACACAAAGTGCTTGCAACGATGGCTCGTCCGATGTAGTGCGTGTTCTATGTCCCCGTCCTTTAGCGCCACATTCTCCCCAGGCGCTATGGCCACGATTCTCTGGAGAACTCTTGCTTCCATCAAGTTCACTTGAAACATGCCTGTTTCAAATGCTCTAACAGGCACACTTTACAGAGCTGTGATATGCTACGTGCAGTTAGGAATTTGTAAAACCTGTGCTTCAAGTTTCTCTTTACGGCGAAGGTATATATGTATGTGTGTGTGTGTGTGTGTGTGTGTGTGTGTGTGTGTGTGCGTGCGTGCGTGTGCGTGCGTGCGCGCATCTTTGGTGATTTTCTGGCTGCTGTCTAGCCTAGTTGACAAGGTCACCGATATGTGCAACTGGGCGTACGTGCCCACTTTTTGGCCACAAAATGGATGTGCGACTGTAGCGTATGAAGTCGTACTTGGAGATGCGCCATATGCTGCTTCGCCTCTCCTCCCTCAACAAGCACCATGCATCGCCTTTGTCTTCGTGGCGCAGGCGACGAAGACTATGCTCGTGTTATCTGCTACCAACTGCTGCTACCTTGCTTACCTAAACAATACAAGCATCACGCCATTTAGAAGTGAAGGAGGAAAGGCAAAGCTTTCTTTGCCGCTTCGCCCCACTTTGTACATGCTGGCTGCTGCTGTCTTGCCAAATATACAACTTCGGCCACTAGGTCTGTAAGCATGGGCATGTGCCAGTGGGTATGTACTCGAATAGGCATCTTGGTGTCGCTGGGTAGGTGCAACTAGGCATTTACCGCTCCGATTGTGTCCGAATAAACAACCTGGTCCGCTGGGGAAGTAAGCATTCTTAGGGAATCCCCTGCAATATGCATTTTACACTTGGGTAGGTGGCCACAAGCTTATACTTAGGCAAGAAGTGAAGTCGGCAGCAAAAACAGCAGAGTGCAGAGAAAAAGAACAAAATGGGACCAGATCGCACACTGAGCGAGAAACTTCGAGCTAGATACAAGTGACGAAGCGAAACTGAAGACATTTCAGTAAACATCCAAGAATATTGAGCTTGTCACCGATTCGCACGTGTCAGATCCGGCAACTTTGTTCAATCTTGTCAACTTTCGGCAATACTTGTAAAGACTGCAGGGCCCTAACTTAAAATTCTGAAGTTGCTACATTCGGCAGAATTGAGTTTTCTGTGTTTAATAACACGGTCATTAAAACTGGTTTCATGGTTGTCTAATGGGAGAATGGCTCTATTTCACATGTATTTTGTCAGGACAATTAAAGCTGACCCTGACAAAGCCTCCTCTAAATCTGCAGTT
The DNA here is from genome assembly GCF_050947875.1 of Dermacentor variabilis. Lineage (NCBI taxonomy): Eukaryota > Metazoa > Arthropoda > Arachnida > Ixodida > Ixodidae > Dermacentor > Dermacentor variabilis. Next base: position 74,949,431 of record NC_134573.1, on the reverse strand, counting down.
TCTAAAACAATGTTTTAAGCATGAAATGCTTTTAACTCCCGTTGTTGGTGACCTTCAAGTGACCTTGAGCCAAAGGCCAGAGCAGTTATCCAGGCACTCAAACGAGAACATCCGGGCATGTTGCGAAAACAAAATGAGATCATCCTGGTGACCAGTCAAGACTGCATTACATAGACTAATTACTTCCCAAACAAGTTACAAAAAAATAATGCTTCCGAGTTCTTCCAAATGTTTGTTCTCAATATCACTCAACCTGTAACTTCCAGTATGCTGAAGTTTTGTCATTTGCAATATAGTGATGTTCAAAAGGCAAATACAGGGCACTATACCCTTGATTGTCATCTTTTGGTGCTGAGACAGAGTTGCCTCTGCTCTTCTCAACGCCAGCGGTCCATAAGGTCTGTGGTGTGTCTGGCGGCATTTAAGCCGGTAGCATCCGGCACACCGCGGATGGCTGTTTGACTGAGACAAGACTTGCAATGAGGTTCTGTCTGTGACGGGAAACTATTGCATCCATGTGGACCAGTGCACAGTATGCCGTGGTGTGGTGGGGTGGGGTGTGCTGTTGAAAACATGCACTACGCCCATTTTAAGATTGTGGCTAGTAGCGTCACCAACCACTCTGCTTTGCCAGCAGCCATTTTACATTTACTCTCGATTACGGGAGAGCCAGCATTTTTTTTACATAAAATTTATTTCGATGTTCGCATTGTCATAAAAGTAAATACCCATTACAAAAATAAATAGCAACGATGTCGGCAACATTAAAGTGATGCATGGCAGCAGGAAAAATTCAGAAGAAAGCATGTATACAAATGCATGATTGAGCTTTATGCAGCTCTAATCAATGCCTTGCGCAAACATGTCGTAATAATTCAGCTGCAAAAGAACTTCACTTGTCTAAATATTATGGCAGCTTCCAGGCACATGAATCTCCTTAATCTTCACTCCAGCTCAGATTATGGCTTCCGGAACCACCCAGTGCACCCTTGCCAGTCGATGGAGCACATCGGGCAAACCCTTCCACACAATGCGCTTTCGCTCCACCGCGGTGCTTGACAACTTGTGGATCTCAGCCACACAGTCCTCCGTCATGCTGGTTCGCCTACCCTGATTGTAAAGCTGAAGCACCTGCTGCTTCGCTTCCTCATCAGGGCACTGACTCTCCATGTACAGAGCCGTGTACACGTTCAATTGAAACAATGTCTTTTGTCAATGATGCAGCACTTCTACGGCCACTCGATGTGGCACATCTCACAGCTGATTCAGGGTCGGTGGGCTGCTGCAGAGTCTCACGTCACCGGTAGTCCATCGAGGGACCCCTAATCACTGTAGGCAGGTCCTATGAAGCGCACATTGTTACGGTGCTGTGGCATGCCTGGGACGCTGTCTCTCGAGTGGTGAAGTAATCGGACAACACAATCACTTTTTTGTCCTGTTTGTTGTCGTTGCTAACACCCGGTGCTGTTAATGTACAAGATTCGATCTCTCGCTAGCAGTCCACCTTGCTGGACAAGGAAATGACTGTAGACCATGCTCGTGCTTCATGTTCAGCCACCAGCTTGAACAAAGAGGAGACTGCTGGCGCATCGGGGATGTCGATGTTGGGAAACAAATACTTCAGCCACTGGACAACCGCGGCTGTGAAGTCTTTCGCCAGACAGATTAACTGGGCCAGTGGGTTAGTTGGCAAGGTATTTCTGTCAAAGCTACTAGAGGGTCCAGCTGCTGCACCAAGACCTTTGTCGAAAACGTCTTCCTCTTTGTTGTGGTTGTAAACTCTGCGTGAAGTGGAAGATACTCTGTGAACCGGATGGGTTTGCTTTGTGTCTAAGAGAATCCGAGTATTGTCATGTCCAGTTGCTGCGTCAAGACCAGTGGGGACAACTTTCCATGTTTTCTCATAATGAACCTTGGGGGAAGAGAATGTGGCTTCATGAATCGTGCGGGCATGCTTTGTGTCTGAGGGTTTCCTATTGATCTGAGATGAAGGTGGAGCAGGACTGCTGGTATGAAGACTCTGGAAGTGTGTAGGGGGGATGGGATCATAAGCTTCTGTGTCAACATCGCAAACAGCAGACTCCTGATGCACATGCTCGTCAGTCAGCTTAGGTGCCTGGACACGTAGAAGCTTTAGCATGTTTTCAACAGCAGCTTCCATTTCTGTGTAGTCCGAAGTGTCTACCGCTCTGTCGGGCTTCTGTTTAGTTCCTTCGTTCGGAGGAGAGTCAGTCAAGGTGTCAACCCTTGTGGCCAGTACCAGTGAAGCCTCCACGTTCTGCGTGCATTGCGCAATGCCGCTCTTGTCAACGGTGGGGACTTCAGCCGATTTTTCTGCTGCACCACAACTATTCTTATTTCCACGACCTGCAGGAACCCTTGGCTTATGACTCGTAAAAGGAAGGCACCTGTCTCCGATGGAAGTCTGTGAGAATGCCCCATCAAGCTCGTTTGATTCCTTCGAAGGAGACTTGCCTTCGTCCTTGCAGTGTTTGTCCTGCAAAATTTGTTCAGGAAAAGTGCAAGGGTCAGCGTCTGATGGAAATTTGACTTTGGATCTGACACTCATTCGTTCCTTAGAAGCTGTATCGGCAACTGCCCTTTTAGAAGCTTGTTTTGTTTCTGTCTCGGCATCTGCGGTAGCTGGCTTCGTCTTTGAGAACTTGCCTTCACCGTTACTCTTGGACGAGCTGGGAAGGTCTGTTCGGACGTACGTCTTGGTCCCATCCCTGTATGCGCCTCGCAAGCCGCCTCTGAAGCCGTGTGATGCGTTCGTTCCTCTTTTTACCGCGTCTGCAGCAACAGCGGCAGTGCTCCGCCTGTCCCTCGACTCGCATCGACCACAAGGACCTACTTCTGCACAGTGTCATCTGCCCCACTTGCCACCATCTTCACGATGTTCGTAATCGCCAGGCCTAAACGAGCCATGATGAGCCCTCTTGCGCTGCATGGGCTCCCTCTCGTCTCCAAACATAACTTCATTCCACAGAAACGAAGTCTGGTAGTGGGCCCGCCCTGCAGTGGCGAAACCGTCGCACCGCTGATACGGTCGGTGACGTTCCGATCTGTCTTGCACGTTCGCCGAAATGCCGCCATAGCTGCGTGGAGACTGGCGTGGAGCGTACGGCGCGCTGCTTCCCGCTTTTCGGTTGTGTACCCAGGCGCCCTGGCGGCGAGGAGGAGGTCGGTTATGGAAGCCGCCCCGGCCGCCGCGTCCTCTTCCGAAGAGAAAAGGTGTCTGCGTGGGAGTTCCACGCCTGTGAAATGCCCTCCATTGCATCAAACGACCACGAACGGCCTGTGGTGGTGGCGGCGGTGGACACTGCAGCAGCGGCGGCGGGTGCCAAGAACCGATGCACAGACGGAAGCAGCCGCCTCCGAGGAATGACGCGTTGCGTTCGTCCACTCCACGCGGTCGAAACGATCGCCTCCCGCCGCGGTATGGCATGGGCGGCCGGGCGAAGCGTCCGTAATTAATGGACAGAAAGTTGGGTTTGCAGAAAGTTCCAACGGTGCCGTCGTCGTAATTTCCAGAAGCGCAGTAGCTTCCTCCGTAAGCGTTGCAGTCGAAAACGTGCTGCTGCAGATGGTCCTCGCACTGGCCTTCCCAGTATCGCGGCACCTCCGCCAGCTCCAAGAATGTCTGCCGGTATCGGCGAGCAGCCATCGCCGAGCGTCTGTTGGGCGTGTCTATCGGGCACCCACCATATCTCCGGGTCCAGGCAGTAAGTCGCGGTCGGGAGCTCGGTCTCGCCTCGCTGCTGGCCAAGGCGGCTTTGTTAGACGTGTCCGAACGTTTTTTTTTTCCCCGTCTCCTTGCCAGCACGTAAGCACGCGCGTCTCAGGTGATGATGATGGTCCTCTTTTACGTCTCGTGCCCACGAAGGTTTTCGCTCCTTGTCCAACTTCGTTTTTCACTGACATAAGTTGTATAATGCCTAGTTGCCGGACGTGTGACTACTTGTTGCGTCATGGTTTAATTGCGACTGCAAAACCAGATAGATAAACTTTATCAAAAGAATAATCAGAAGAATCGCTAATGGTCGGGGTCCTTAGTCCAGGGCTCCGCTGGCTCTTGCCATCTTCTGAGCTCTCTCTATCAGCTTGAGCTGGTCGTCGGGGGCCGAGCTGGACAGCAGTGCCTCCCATTGCTCCCTCGTGGTGTTCGTGTCTGGGTGTTCTATGTTGTGTAGTGTGCACTCCCACGTAATGTGGTATATACCAGGGACGCACGAAGCACATCTGCACCGTCGATGTTGGCGTTGTCATGCTGCCCTGATATCCACGAAGTATGCGGGGCCCGCGGTTGGCGATTAGCACGCCTCCAGAGACGCGAAGTGCGTTCGATTCCAAAAGCGTCGAAGAGATAAGGTGACGCACCGTGCCGCACCGCACACTCGGCTGTGACGGCATTGGCTGTGGACAGCATTTCTGGCTGCCATGAGTGTTCTGCGCACACTTAGGGTTCCTGCTGAGCAGGTGTGGGCGTACCACGCCGCGGTGAAGTTAAACGTGTGTGCCATTTCTCTGGATGCTGATAAACGCCGACGGCTTTCCCTCGGTCACATATCGTGCGCACTCTTAGGCGCGACACCAGCACCGCTGGTACTAGCCGTGCACGGTGTCTTATTAACTTGGAGATCTTTGAGTGGCGCCCTGTCGCTTGTGACGTCATATATGGATGGAAGGTAGGAGCGTCCCCTTTGAAACGGGGTGATGGCAGTTGCCACCATGCTCAGCTTTTTTTTTGTTAAAGTGTGTTGGAAGTTATTAAAATTCGCCATTTTCTTTAAATACGTCTTCCTACACATTTAACCTTACGTCACCTCTCTGCTTTTGAGCCACCAATCCTCCAATCGCCTTTTGCTAATTTCCACTGCATATTTATTTACATGACTATTGTTACCTCTGAACCCTGGGACCTCAGGAAGCGTGACTGCTCGCATCGACACCGGGATGGATACCATCACATTTTAGTATGAGGTGTTCTATTGTTTCTACGGATTTACCACACACAGTACATGTCTTCTTCGTTAAAGTTCTTTTTATAGCTCCGCGTTCTAAGACATCCTGACCTAGCGTCAAAGAGAAGGGCACTGCCTCTTGAGTTATCATAAAACGGTTCCTTCCTGATCTGCTGTTTGCAGTCTCGATATAGTTGAACACAATGCTTCTTTCCATTGAATTTATCCATTTTTTACCTTCCGCGTTTTTGACCTGTCATTGAATGCTCTGTCTTTCTCCGTCCTCGTGTCTGGCATATACTGGTTAGCTTCCTAGTTCTTTTCCGCCATTGAGAGTCAACGCTCTTTCCGCATAGGTATTTAAATACCTTAGCTGCCCACCTGTTAGTGTCAGTGGGGGGACTCGGCTGCCGCGCCGCGCTTGCACTCGCTACGTGAACGCAAGCTGACCCTGTCAGCCTACCTTGTTTCTCTGCTCGAGTTTTGAAGCGAGAGGGTTCACTACGCTAGTCAACACCGCGCTTCGCGCGCGCCGGCGTATGTCGGAATCCGCCTCTTTCATGTTCCTGTGCTGCCCTCTGACGCCCGCTGCTGGAAACGTTTTGGAAGGGAGCCGGGGATTTCGCCGGTTGATTTGTGCACCTGCGCCCATGTTGATTGTGCGGTGGTTGTGCGTTTCGTGGATCGCGATTAATTATTAATGGTTTCTCCGGAGAAGCATGTCGTTCACCCATCGACTGTACTGGGTGAATAGGCCCGGGTGCGCTGTTGTGGTAACAGCGCGGCCAGTAAAGGCACGCCGACTTCCGTCTGCCGACGCGGCTGCCTTGGAGTTCGTGGTCGTCGATGTCTGTGCTTGCACATCCCTTTTAGACATTAACTAAACATTTTGCATATTCAAGAAGCCTTCGAGCGCAGCCTTCCACGTCGGATTTGCCAAAGCGGTGCATTTGTTTACGTCTACACCTGCAGCTTCAGGTTGCTGTTAGTTTCGGATATTGTAGAAACGGCCCATCGCTGATGTGAAATAATCTTAAAACGTAGCGAAACATACATATCTGCACATATGAGTCGCGTTGTTCCTCCCTGAGACTCCCTGAATATGAGCAACCGAGCCACTTAAACAACTGTCACTGCGATCCAAACACATATATATTACGGGCTGTTACTGTGCTGATTCTCGCTTTTCTTTAATTTCATCATACAGTTTGCGCGGGCCATAAAGTATTATTAGAAAGAACTGCTCGGCATAAGCCCACACTCATAGGCCGTGTAGTTCCCTCGCGAAAGCGCGGATGCCATCGCTGACACCGTTGGTTACTGAGCGAGTTTATGCTGCTGTACCGAATGCACTGTCTCTTCTTTCCCGATTGACGCAGAAGTAAACAGTGCTTCTGTGGAATTAAGAAATGTGTCAGCATAACAACACGAACAGACCCACCATCTACGGGAATACAACAGGCAGCGTTCGGGAACGGTGACCAAAGTTCACTGTGTTTGCATAGCGCTGTTTCGCCGCTTGCCACTTGTTGTGCACGTGCCGTGCGAAGTGAAGACTAGTTATGAAATCGCTATAGTGCCACAACTGAACTATAAGAGTTGTTTCCTTCGTCCTGACGGCTTATATGTTAAGTTCAGGTCCATCGGTAGCGGGTGCACGAATTCGACGGGGTCAGGCGTAACCCAACCTTCGCTAAACAGGATCAACATTGGCTCAAACTTCACGTGCACGGCTTGAGAGGACTGAAGCTTTCAACTTCGAAGGCGTGTCGACGCATTTTGAGCGCGAATAATTATATTTACAAGTGAGTGAGCTGCAGCTATCGCGTTGTCGGTTCGACGGCTGATCGTGTAGGGTTCGGTCGAGCGATCACGGTCGGCACGCTGATTTTGTCGGTGCCATCGTCGACAAGAAAGCCCGTCGCGCCATATGACAACTCGCACACGTCGGTGGCGTCATTGTCAGCCTATTATGATCAAATGATCTTAGTGGCACAGTGCTGAATAGTCGGCCAATCATCGGCGTCAGCGTCTTGCTGGTCTCGTATCGACCCAGTGTTACCACGCCTTAAATGAGTACGTGAAGTCACACGCGGCTGCCACCACCAGCAAGATTGGGCCGACGCTGGAAGAAGACTGCGTCAGCAACGTGTTTTCGAAGTGTCGCCCAAGTGTAACGTAGGGGCTTATCGATAAATTTGACAGCTGTTAATGCAAGGCGGCAACTACGTGGTTCACGGCGCAGTGCGGACGAAGCCCTGGCCCTTTTCAGTTTTAACGCGACAGCGTTAAGGAGCTCGTGTCGCAGAAAAGCCGGTGTCGTCGGCGTTGGCGGCGTTGGCCGTGAGCGATAAATCCCAGCAGGCACTTCATGAATAAAAAAACAACTTGCAAGATGGGCTGGGTGGGAATCGAACCAGGGTTTCCGGAGTGTGAGACGGAGACGTTACCACTGAGCCACGAGTTTTCTTCTTTCTTTATTTCCAGCTTGGCTACAAGCTACAAAAGAGTTTGTGATCATAGATCACACTCGTTTTATGTGTCAAAGTATCAAGCATTGACACCACAGCTTCATCACAGTCATTCGTCTTGTACACGTCACGTACCTTCGCAACCATTTCCACAAAATATTCATACACAGATCGGCCTTCAACGTCACAATGTCTATATGCCAACAGACTACGCCAGACTGCGTGCATTCCAAGTAAAAAGATGACATCCATCTGTTCAAAATCGTGTTCAGGTGGTAAAAAACGAATACCATGTGGATTGAGGGGTAGGTCTATCTTTAACGTTCTCTGTAATATATCCCAAAAGAATATGGCATTATTACAATCAATGAAAACATGTTCGATTGTTTCAGCTTTGTTGCACAGAAAGCATCTGCTTCCCCATGGCACATAAATTCCTCTTTCCTCCAACAACGTTTTAACAGGTAGACTGAGCCACGAGTTCGATGCTTCAAAGCGGTACAAAAGCGCCTCTAGTGAACGCGGTGTTGCCTTAGAGACGAGCTGTTTCTAAGGCTCAGGCATGCGTCGCTTGCTCAGGTGCACATTTCGTTGTCGCGCCGAACGCTGCGTTGCTCGACGCTCACCGCGTCCGATGCGGGGCGCGTAGTCGCTGCGCCGTAGCCCATTGTCTTACACCCCTTGGCGGGTCGACGGGAACGCTGTCGCGTTCCACTCTTGAAGGCGAAGCTTAAGCGTCCTCCAATTTTTTAAACTGGAGTTGCAGTCTTACGCACGTTTTCGGCACCGCACCGGCGTCGAACTGCCAGTAGAGCTTCAACGCGGTACACGGCACTAGTGTTCCGATGCAGTGGGCGTCTGTGCGCTTCTTTTATTTTTCGGGGTACTTTCCCCCAATATCTGGCTGCGCGGCCAAGCGCGCGTCCCTTCCAAAACGTTTCGCGACTAATCCGCTAGGGCAGGGCGCATGCGCCATCGCACCGTGAAAAAGGTGGATTGGCTCCGTGTTCGGAGTCGGCGCAGGTGGCCACTGCCGCGCGCTATGCGTCGTCGTTTGACGTTCGCCGCAAGCGCGTGTTTATCGCGGAGGCCGACTGTATAACCGCTTTCCAGAGAATAGGCGTGCGCATTCAACGTGGAAGGAGAAGAGAGTGATACTACCGATACAGAGAGCTGTGTTTATGGCTGTACAGAAATCGCAAGACAATGTGCCCAACAATGATGAATAAAGAAGTTTAATAATCCTGCATAACTTATGGTATATATCATTGATAAGCAGTTTGCATAACTATACAAGGCACACGTATAGCATAACCATAAGCTAACCAAAGCATATCCATAAGTGAAACCGTAAGCATAACCATAGGCTAAATCATAAAATAACCATAAGCATATCCATAACTTAAACCATAAGCATATCCATAAGTTAAACCGTAAGCATATCCATAGGCTAAATCATAAAGCATAACCATAAGCTAAACCATAAGCATCGCCGAACCTTTTCGCTTCGAGATATCCAGGCTTAACCCTATAGCTAAGCCCCAGCCAATATTTTTTTGAAATGCGGGTCAGCAGGTTGGTAGAACAGCATGTACTCGACGTTCCAGGACACTATAGTCCCTGCGAAATTGAGCGGTGTCGCCGTCATCACCACGATTAGTGTGGATTTCTCCTGGGTTCGTGTGCTCGTCATCAATGTGTTACGTACACGTGTGTGTACGGCGTCGGTTTCTCGTCTTTGCTGTTCCGTTGTCGTGGTGCGCTCGCAATTACTTGTCGGCCCTTTCTTTGCGATGGACCTGCAGCATTTGGGCTTCAGCTACTGTGTCTGCGCTGCAATGCTGTGTTTCGTCTGTGCAGCGCCTGCTGCGCGTTCGGTCTCCCGGCTCTGTTGGCCACAGACATAAACATTTCCTTGCAGCCGAGCAGTTTAAGCATACCACGAAACACGTTTGACACCATCTTCGGGAAACTAGCTGGTTGCTTTGGTGCGTTAATGTATGCCCTGCTTTAGCGGCATTGCAGCAAAATGCTGGCTAGAACGTCTGATGGAACGATGGACCGGAGCTTACGGCGTTTTTCACTGGTCGATCTGGAGCGGCCGCCGAAATCCTTGAGCGAGCGCTCGGGTTTCGCAAATCCGAATCGGCCATCGGAGTGCAAAGACGCTCCGCGGGGGATCACACAGGAAATCTGGGGCGCTATTCTGGACACGCATGGCGGCTGCACGGCCGCCATTATCCGCCATGTTTACTCTCTGATTGGCTGTCGAGAGGTCACGTGTTTTGAAATTCGTGCCGGGAAGCGGAAGTATTGCAAAATGCAATTTTGCGTTTTCATCAAGATGACGAAATGTGACGTGTAGCTGCAAATTTTATGGACTAATACATGTTTTTGGTCCTTGGCAGCTATATTGCGATGTTAGCGCTTCAAAAAGAATGTGAGCGGTAGCATGCACAACCAGTGCAATGCATGTGCAATTGTGCGAATTGTGGCAATCCACGATATGCGCCATGCCAGCTTGCTGATTGGCTGAAGGAATATCTCGTGAGGAGCGTCACAGGAAGGGCTGTTTCGCAAACGTCATTTTGACGATGCGTGACGTTGCGCTGGGCCGCCATTGCTGAGATTTTCCGCCATAATTTTTGCTGCGACGAGCCGCGCGAATTATGCTAATGAGCAGCCATATGCAATGGCAGCCGAGAGGAATGCGTATCGCCACATTTTCCCCGTCGTTTGGCGCCACGAAAATCTTTTGTTCATAACGCGTGCTCATAGTATTTGCATCGCTCTCGGGTGGTGTTGGCATTTGTGTTTGGGGCCATCATTTTTTAAAAGAACGCGCTTATACGAAATAATATTGGTTGAACATAGCAAGCTTTCGGCAATGTTGTCCACTTTTCACTGCTGCATTTGTATTGTAATCAAGATTAATGCCTTTTCACGCAATCAAAAGTTATGACAACGGCCTCTTTCTAATTTATAAAAAGAAATGTACGCAAGGCGGCGCCTTGAAGTTTCCTCCCGCGGTGCGAGAACCAGCGAAATGAACAAGAGATGGCAGCGCCGGCGCTTGCGTCGCGCTAGTGGATATCTCTGGCGCGCGCAACGCTATCGGTGATATTCGGCCGTTTCTCGGCCAGCCGAGTCGGGCTGAGTCACTTGCGTTTCACAAGATAGTGATAACGTGGCCTAGAATGTGCGCGCATCACCACTGGTAGGTCGCGTATGTTGTCTCAAGCAAGAAAACAAGCGCGTTGACGCCAACATGCGATGACTCATTCCATTTTCCGGGGACACGCATCGTACCTGTTGAAGCAGACGACGGCTTGTACGCAGTAGACGACGGAAGCGAGAAGCGTTTTCGACGGAATAATCATACGCTTTGAGATAGCTGCTTTATTTTTACTGCGGAGGAAAACTGTTTTGCTTTACCGATAACGCTACATTCAGTGCCTTCATTTCAGTTTCTTAGGCGAAACGTCAAGTTGGCTGTCACGTTACGTAAGCAAAACGGGGCCACCAGCGCCATCTTGTTTGCGTCGCGCCTGCGTCATGCATCGAAGAAAATACGCGACCTACCAGTGGTGATGCGCGCACATTCTAGGCCACGTTATCACTATCTTGTGAAACGCAAGTGACTCAGCCCGACTCGGCTGGCCGAGAAACGGCCGAATATCACCGATAGCGTTGCGCGCGCCAGAGATATCCACTAGCGCGACGCAAGCGCCGGCGCTGCCATCTCTTGTTCATTTCGCTGGTTCTCGCACCGCGGGAGGAAACTTCAAGGCGCCGCCTTGCGTACATTTCTTTTTATAAATTAGAAAGAGGCCGTTGTCATAACTTTTGATTGCGTGAAAAGGCATTAATCTTGATTACAATACAAATGCAGCAGTGAAAAGTGGACAACATTGCCGAAAGCTTGCTATGTTCAACCAATATTATTTCGTATAAGCGCGTTCTTTTAAAAAATGATGGCCCCAAACACAAATGCCAACACCACCCGAGAGCGATGCAAATACTATGAGCACGCGTTATGAACAAAAGATTTTCGTGGCGCCAAACGACGGGGAAAATGTGGCGATACGCATTCCTCTCGGCTGCCATTGCATATGGCTGCTCATTAGCATAATTCGCGCGGCTCATCGCAGCAAAAATTATGGCGGGAAATCTCAGCAATGGCGGCCCAGCGCAACGTCACGCATCGTCAAAATGACGTTTACGAAACAGCCCTTCCTGTGACGCACATCACGAGATATTCCTTCAGCCAATCAGCAAGCTGGCATGGCGCATATCTTGGATCGCCACCACATACTCGCGCAATTGCAGGTGCATTGCACTGGCTTCTGCACGCTACCGCTCACCTCCTTTTTGAAACGCTAACATCACAATATATCTGCCAAGGACCAAAAAAATGTATTAGTCCATAAAATTTGCAGCTCCACGTCACGTTTCGTCATCTTGATGAAAATGCAAAATGTCATTTCGCAAAACTTCCGTTTCCCGGCACAAATTTTAAGGCACGTGAGCTCTCCACAGCCAATCAGAGAGTAAACATGGTGGATAATGGCGGCCGTGCATCCGCCATGCGTGTCGAGAGTAGCGCCCCTGGGTACAAGTGACACAAACCGGTTCCGGAAACCGTGCCCGACTTCCGCTCCGTACGTTTCCACGGTAACCAAGGTCGCTGTCCCCCGTGCGTAATTTGACCGCGGCAGTGGCAGATTCCGTCATTTCCATGTCGCGCCCGCAAGGACTGTGCATGTACAACGTGCATAGAAGGCTTCGTACAGCACCTGCGTCACCTCGTAATCGCTGTAGTCTGAGCTCTCATCGCTAAACGCGAGCTTTGCAGCAGCACCGAACGCAGCCATTTTGCGAAGCAACACAATGGGCGCGTTAAGTTAGCGCGCTCCGAACTCCAAAGGAGCACGCTCGAGTGCGCTCGAGTGCGACGCATTCGGAGCTTAACCAGCTTAAAGGGACACTAAAGTGAAAAATAATTTTTTCCGCACCAGGAAATTATCGTTCTACAACACGAAAGACACCACTGTCACAACGCTAAGACGTTTCGTAAGTCAGAAAAAGCGCAAGAACCAAGGAGGTTAAAGGAAAACTTTTTCCACTCCAGCAGTTTTTCTTTAACCTCCTTGGCAAGAACGAAATACGGGTGGCGACACCTACTTGAGTTCCCACACCTGGGGGTTGTGACGTCTTGGATTTTGATGGCATCTTCGAGGGTCCACTAATTATATATAGCGGTACAGATTGACTACATTGTGTTCTAAAGGAACCAAACATTAAACATGGAAAGTTTCGGGAACCTTTATTCAGCCAACGCGGCCCTAATGCGAAAACATACTTTGGAATCCCTGACGTCACGCTGACGTACCGGCGCTGGGATTTCGGCGCGAAATTCAAATACTGATACTTTGACCTTCATTTTCTCATCTAATAATCAAACTATTTTTTTGAAATGAGTGCCTGCAGGGTTCTCAAACAATGCTTCATTAGTCTAAACTGATTTATTGTTTCGCTTTAGTGTCCCTTTAAGTTAACGGTCATTTTCACCGACTGTTTTCCGGTGCACGAACGTGCCGTCTGGCGAATGTTATGTTGCTTCCGCATCCGCTATCGCAGTTCGCGAGCTTTTCGAAAATGGCCTCGCCGACCGTACTCCTGCAGTTCTTGTTAGACGATGGAGAGGTAGAAGAACTCGACGCGCGGCGACGGACGCAGCATACAGACTGGGATACATAGCGCAAAAAATGACACAGGGACAAGCAGAACACAGGACGAGCGCTAACTTTCAACAATTGATTTATTGCAGCTGGTCTGGAAGCAGCGAACTATCCGAGACATATCATTATCTCGGTTTCTGAAGGCCTGCATCTTCAAAGGAAACTAACTTCACGCATGTGCGATGAACAGAGAGCGGATGACGAAAGAGAAAGGAAAGAAGAAAGGGACAAACGAAAAGTGGCGGTAATTCCCTACTTTCATAAGGTTTCCCTCAACCTAAAAAAGGTTGGGCAACGTTCTGGTGTAAACGTTGTGTTTACAGCACCTAACAAACTCTTGAGGTTGAGTGTGTTGAGCTGTCCCATGAGGAAACGAAAGCCTGGTTGCGCTACCGCGCACAAAGATCCTTTTGTTACATGCACTCGCAATGTTGCTGTATAAGATCCCACTTTCGTGTGGAAAGTACTACGTGGGCCAGACGGGCAGATGTTTAAACGGGCGTCTGGCGGAGCATAGTAACAAAGTGGAGAGCATCGCAATAGGTGGGCATCTGGCTGCCCATTGTAGAAAATGTGACGCGAAGGTACCATGCTTCCCGCTATTAAAACAAACTGTTGTTGTCTATCGCCACAGGAATAAGATTACGAGAGAAATTATGGAAGCAGCTGAGATAGCCAGAGCAGGTGACGAGTGCGTTAGCACGCCGTCTATACTTTTATCAAGGAAAGAGCTTGAATTTTTGGGCATAGTAGTCACATGACTGTCTTTTCCTCCTTCCCTTCAGTGTGTTCTATTGCAGTGGCGTCCCAGTGAGCATATATATACTCACCAGCTGCAATAAATCAATTGTTGAAAGTTAGCGCTCGTCCTGTGTACTGCTTGTCCCTGTGTCATTTTTTGCGCTATGTATCCCAGTCTGTATGTATCCCACCAACACGCCCAAACTTATTTCCTGCTAGACGGAGGCAGCAGCAGCGGCTTATGTATGCGATGCAAGCTCAACGTTCCCGATCGCGCCCGAGAGCATCTTCAGACGCCCGGCTGCGCAGCGGCGGGAGGAACGAGTGGGCAAGGAGAACGGAAGTTAGTAGGAAGAGTAGGAAACACGTCATTTTTCCGGAAGCCGTAGCAGGCGCGCGCTCTCGCGCACCGTTTCCAGGATGGGGCGCGTTGAGCGCGCTCCGTAATCACGCACCGGAAGGCGCTTTTTAGCCGTTAAGTTTAAAAGAGTGCACTCTGCTGGCTAGAGCGCGCTCGAGCGCCTTAACTTAACGCGCCCAATGTTGTGCGTACCAACCGGGTACGCACAACATTGCTGCGCGAGCTATTTCCGCCCGAATCCACGCCTTGGTGACGGAGCAAGGGAGAGCAATCCGGCGCGGAGCGAGTTGATCCGAAACGACCAGCGGAAAGCGCGAATCCGCTCCAGATCGGCCAGTGAAATTCGGATTCGTTGCCACGGAGCAAGAAATCCTGCTCCGAATCGACCAGTGAAAAACGCCATAATTAGTCTCCCGTCAGTGGAAGGGGCGCCCTCACAGGGCGGCGACCAGCAGAGCGATTATTTTGATGAAGGCAGACCCACCTGACGCAACATTAGTAAATTTATCTTTCGAGTGTGCCGCACTAGGGCCTTCCTATATGACTAAATGCGATTCTACGTGACACTCGGTTTCGTCATAACTCTCAAATGCCACCGAAGTTGTGTCTCGGACGTTTACTTTTTCTGTACTTATTTGGCACTGGAAAAGCCAACTTCAAGCAACTGTAGTGAATCGAACTTTATCTAGAAATGATTTTTTTTGTGGGTGTTCTGAAAGTAAATATAATATTCTGTGTATTTCGGGCATTTATTTGCACTGTCGCCGGATGGTCTTGCACGCTGGCGTGCACACAAGGAAAGAAGACGTCTTCCGGGCAAGACTACGGAAAAGCTGCAACCTATGGAAACAAGTTGTCCAGCGTGCAAGACGGCAGCTGCGCCAACCATCAGGCACTTGCTGTGGGAGTGCCCAAAGTATGCAGCCCCCCGACGAAAGCACCGGGGTCAAGTGGCCAGCTTCGACTGTCCCTCGGCGGAGGCCGACAGTGTCCTGCGAACGCTGTTCGCCTTTGCTTCAGAATCGGGAATTGTGCGCATGGTGTAACCACGCAGGGAAGCATTCCTCGCTGGCCTGACCCTGTCCTCATCTCCCAATTCCACAACTCCGTTACCCTTAATAGGCCGATGAGCCGTCCCTGTTTCAGTAAAGTTTTACCACACCATACTATTTATTGTGCCGATTCAATCAAGCTTTTGAAAAAGTTGGATTTTTATAAACGTTTCTTTTTCAAAGCTAACTCGGGAAGCAAAGGATTAGAGGTATGTGATCTCAGAGCAAGTAAGTCTAGCTGCAACACAGAACATTAGTTGCTTTGCTTAACCGACAACCTCAGGCACTACAACAATACATTTTGTGGTTTCCCACGTACTTAACAAAAGTGGACAAGATGCATGCCTCTTTAGTATAACTGCGCTCATAATGAACAACTAAACGAATGAAAAGTAACTGCAGGTAAGCTAAAGAAAGCAAAGTGAACCTTCACTAGTTCACGAGCAGGCAGCTTCACGCTCAGATGGCTCCTGAAACGGTATGCTGTGGCAAGAATCTTAGTCGAACAAGGGTGGTGACCGTCATGTACAGTGCCTCGGGGAAATTCATGCAGCGGCTCGAGAACACCTGCTTTCGTGTTTTAACGCGAGAGCGTTAAGGGCCCCGTGTCGCACAAAATCTGGCGTCCCACGTCCAGTATCGGCCGTCGTTTCGGCAAAAAATAATTGCGAACCATGCCATCCCAACCACGCAGACCCTCCGTACGTACAGCGCAATGAAGTTACCGAATTGAATTTCTCAAGGTAAAATACGTCAGAAAAATTGTAAAGTACGACTTACACGCAACCTACAGACACGACAGCGTCGGTTTGTAATTTGAATGTACGAGAAAACAGACTTCTGTGACACGGAAACTGAAACAGAAATCCTTTTTCCAGCGTTTCTACCACTCGTAGACCGGCCACGGCGTCCGAGATTTGCACGCGCAAATCTCGGAGGCCAGGGAGCGGCGCGCCCGGTTCCTTGCAACACCTACAGGTGCGCCATGCAAGAGGCCGCATTTCTACCAGAAAACTCGCCTTCATGGATAGTGTTCGCTGCCAGCGTTTCCCGGTAAACATTACGCTTACATAAGCTGTAGTTTCCGGGAAGCGTGAGAAGTAGTCAGGCATCTCTGAATGTTAACGCGTTCCACACTTACAGCGAAGCTTCAGCGTCCCCCAAGCTTTTTTGCTGATGCCACATCAACCGACTCATCGCGATTGAATTATGAATAAAAAAAATTTGAGAGTTAAAATTGCCCCGCACAAAGCACCACTGGCAATAAAATCACATTAAGCGCTTGTCGATTGAATCCCACAGTTCTACAGTTGATCTGCCGATGAGGGGCCGAGACCCTGCTTAAAAAAATGGAAGCGGGGGTCTGGGTCCACCCTCCCCCTCCGCGCCAACACACACACCATCACTTTAGGTACTGGGGTGGAAATACTAGTGGGCAAAACGAGGTAACATTATTTGTGCTGCAGTGCCGACCTTCGCAAAAACTTTTTGATTAAGATTAGTTAATTCTACAGTAACAGAACCTGGCCCTGCATGTTCGTCGGCTCGGCGTAACCCTTTCTTCCTTTGCTCCTGCCATGGGCAGCGAGTACATTTGGCAGACCAGGTTCGTCCAGCGATGATAATACTATCGCGTGGTGACAATCAACCTTTGCTTAGGTCACCACTTTCAATATATTTTCTTCCGCATGCGCGTCATACAAATTTAGAACTGAAACGTAAATTGAGAAGCTTAGCTTTGCTGGTAATTGGCCTTATAAGCAGCTGGAGAGCTAAAACACAATGAAAAAAAGACATAAAAGAGGTGAAGTACAATATTCACAGGTTTCTTGCATTTTCCTTTTCTTATAACATACTATTTTTATTATTACGTGGATAAAGTGATGTTTCCCGAGTGGTTTCCGGTAGTCTGAAAGTACGTTGAATAGTAATAATACTATGCTAAGCTAAACAAACATAACTGTTGTGCATTAGAAAGTGGTAATAAGATTTATTAGCACGGAGATAGTGTAACGCATGCTTGACGATTAAGAAACATGATAGGATGTGGTTAAACAACTTTTCGAGATTAACCGTTTGTCAATAAAATAATGAGATTTTCCTTTTTTAGAACAGGTTTTATACACGCAACACGAAGTGTGAGCAAAGTGTAATTTATGTATTCAGCTACAATGTCCCTTAGATATCCAGCTTTTCTGGATGGATGGATGGATGTTATCAGCGTCCCCTTTGGAACGGGGCGGTGGGTTGCGCCACCAAACTCTCGTTATTTTATTGCTTAAAGTCCTACCTATGTGAAAAAAAGAAAAGGAAAAGAAAACCCCACAATGAATTGTCATAACCAAAGTTTCTGAACCCCTATTGTGTGTATCAGAACGGGCTATCGCGCATGTGCGCCGATAACCTTTGCCACATCTTTCCATGACTCTCCTTTCCCTAGCTGCTTACGCGGGTACATAAGCATATGAATAAGCGACCAGTTGGTCATTCCTTGCTGAGCAATGTGTTGCCTCGGTCCGCTACTTCAAACAAGATACATGGTGTCAGAAGTGCTTGTCTCGGCAGCAGAATGAACGCCGTCAAGCTCCCGGAGCCGCTGCAGCTTTCCGGAAACTTGAGAAGAAACCGACTGCTGTTTAAACAGAAGTTGGAACTCTTCATCACAGCGACGTCGTCAGACAAGCCAAGGAAGGAAGTTGTGAAAGCGGCAATACTTTTCAGCACCGCAGGTGACGATGCCCTGGACGTGTACAACAACTTCGTGTTTGCCGAAGGTGAGAACAAAGAACATTATCAAACTTTGGTCAGGAAGTTTGAAGAGTGCTGTGTCCGCGAAGGGAATGACGTTTATGAAAGGCACGTCTTCTGCCTTCGAGTACAGGACGAGGCAGAACACTTTGAAAGCTTCTTGCGGGATCTCAAGAAGCAAGCGAAACTCTGCAACATTGGAGAGCTTGAACAATCCATGATAAAGGACCAAGTGATCTTTGGTATCAACGACAAAAAGCTCAGACAGAGGTTGATTGGCGACAAGGACCTTAGTTTGCAGAAAGCTGGCCAAATGTGCAAAGTAGCCGAAGTTTCTGCTCAGCAAAATGCATCGCGGTCGAAGGAAAGGCTCGAAGTAGAGTACACGAGAGGAACTGAACGAGACAGCAAAAAACAATATCGATGCCGTCAAAGCGCAAGAGTTCATGCGCCAGGGGAATGTCCGGCTCGCGGAAAGCTTTGTGACGCATGCAAGAAAAAGAATAATTTCGCGGCATGTTGCAGTAGCTAGGCGCCATGTAAACCAAGTCGACGAAGCACAAGAGGCCGATGATAAGTTCGATATCCTGAATATCAGCGTGTGCGGCATAACTGATGGTGCGGGAGCAGATTGGACAGTTCGCGGCAAGATAGCCGGCCAAGAACTGCGATTTCAAATAGACACTGGCTCCCAAGCCAACCTGCTACCTCTGTCTGCGTTCAGGCTTTCCAATCCAGCAATGGAGCCAAGAAAAAAGCACAGCAGTGTTAACGGCATATAACGCAAGCATTATTGAGCGTATGGGAGTCTCAACAAAAGTCCTGAACATGAATGGTCAACAGCGTCACGTTACATTTTCTATTGTGAAGAAAGGTTTCCATGCCATCATTGGTCTCAAAGCATGTCTGGAATGCGGACTGATTCAGGCGGTGAACGGAGTAGACTCAAGCGAACAAGGCGCTCCCCAGCTGGCTTTTCCCCACCTATTTCTCGCAACAGGCTGCGTAAAGCGACTGTTCAAGATGGTACTGCGACCGGATGCCGTTCCAGTGGTGCAGCCCGCTCGAAAAGTACCGTTTGCGATCAAGGAACCGCTTCGCGAAGAGCTGAACCGCATGGAAGGGGCCCCTATCACCGTGAAAGTAGACGAGCCTACCGACTGGGTAAGCCGTTTAGTTGTAATAAGAAGAAAGCATGGCCGGCTTCCAATATGTATGGATCCAAGGGCCAGAAAAAAAAGTGTTATGCGTGAAAATTATCCGATGCTGTCGCGGGAGGACATCGAAAGCGAAATCTCGGGCGTAAAGTACTTTTCTGGGCTTGACGCAAACGCTGGCTTCTGTCAGATGTCTTTGGACGAAGCTACGTCGCGTGTGTGCACTTTCGCAACGCCCTTTGGGGGCTACGAGTTCTTACGGCTGCCGTTTGTAATATTTTCAGGGAGCGAGGTCTGACAGGAGTACGCCTATAGATTGACGACATTTTGGTCTGGGGGGACTCGGCAGAGCAGCATGATGAAAGGCTTCAAGCCGTACTAAAGTGAGCGGAGCAAACTGGGCTGACGGTAAATCAATGCAAGATCTTTGTGAGCAACTTAGCTTCGTTATCGTGTGCAAAGGGCCTAAATGTGACGGGCAGATAACATGGGAAGTGGAAAACCGGCAATCGGCCATTCATTACTGTCTGATGACAGAATGAATTCATGATAAGTTAGACAACTGGTCATTGACGAGGAAGGGTATAGCAGCATAGGGAGTGACCATAAACGCATCATTTTGAAAATGGGATATGCATTTGGGAAAGAGAGCAAGGAGCGCAATATGGCCAGTCTAAATTTGAACCCTGAACAAATAACAAATATAGTCACAAGAATCGAGAAAGAACTTGGCAAATGGCCAAGCAGAGTGTGGGAATGTAGGGAGCTTCTAAGTTTAATAACGACAAAAATACGCAAAGAGAAGCAACATGTTCGTCGGAAAGGAAAAAAAGTAACCGGAAAGTTGGTGGAACAGAGAGATCCAAGACGCGATCGCATAACGACAGAAAGCATCCCGAGAGCACAGGCAGGCAAAGAAGGCGCAGTTGCCGCAGGATGAAGTAGCCAGTAAATGGGAAATATACCGGGCTAATAATCTATGGTTCAAATACTCGTGCAGCCAAAGATAAAAAGGGAAAGTGAACGTTGGTTGCCGAAAATACGTGTGAAAAAGAAGGCCGCGTCTAGAATATTCTGGAACCGCAAAATTATTAGGCAGAAAGTCTGAAACAATACAACATGTCCTAGACGAAGGTGGAAACGAACTGGAAGGGGACGCGGCATTAAATTACGTCCGAACCTTTCCAAGGCAATGACGAGATTGTAGTTGAGGGGAAAAAGGCGCATGAAAGAGAAGCTGCTGGGAAAGAGGCTGGTGCTGAAAAAATTCAACTGGAAGAAAGCAAAAGACAAAATTCCGAAGCGCACAACCACAGGTCTAAACGAGGCTTCCCTTAGACTCATTTACGAACTATGACCAAAAACTATGGAAACTCTGTTGAAGGCAGTAGAAAAAAGTCTGAAAGATGGACGAATACCAGACAGTTGGCGACAAAGTAGAATGGCTTTAATTTATAGAGGTAAAGGGGAGAAAGAATTCACTTGTATAGACCGTTGACCATTACATCGGTAATATGCAGGTTAGCAATGCAGGCTGTTAAGTTACAGCTGCAAAGCATCCGCAAAGAATGATGACATTTTGGGACAACTTCAGAATGGCTTCACAATAAGTAGGCATTTGGATAGTAGCTTATTTGTTCTTACTCAGTGCATTGAAATATGAGAAGTAGAAAGCAGACCGTTATATGTGGCCTTTTTAGACATTACAGGAGCCCATGAAAACGCGTAGCCCGCAACATTTCTTGGGATATACTGCAAGGGGAAGGCTTAAGTGACGATTGTCTACAGCTTTTGACAGTTACCTGGAAAATACCGTTTGCCTTGAATGGGAAGGGATGAGAAGCAAGAAGAAAGTTGATATCAACAACGGACTGAGGTAGGGGTGCCATTTATCCCCACTGCTGTTTATGATGTACTGTCGGCCAAAAAAGTAAACGGACCACGGCTCAGGTGGCCGGAGCGGCCGCGGGTCACACCGGGGCACTGCCATCTCGCTCGGCGCGCTGACGGCGAGAGTGCCCCCGGTGACGCCAGACTTCGCCATCACTCTCACGCGAGGCCTCATCTATGGCCTCATCTATGGCCTCATCTATGGCCTCATCTATGGCCTCATCTATGGCCTCATCTATGGCCTCATCTATGGCCTCATCTATGGCCTCATCTATGGCCTCATCTATGGCCTCATCTATGGCCTCATCTATGGCCTCATCTATGGCCTCATCTATGGCCTCATCTATGGCCTCATCTATGGCCTCATCTATGGCCTCATCACGCTTGAAAAATTTTTAGTGCGGCGTTCGGCTGCTCTGCTGCTGACGGCCGCCACGAAGGGGACCGTGCATCGCCGGTAGTCCGGCACATGGCGCTGTCGCAAAGTAGCGGACGGCCGCGGGGCATCAAACCGCTGCACTGAGAAGGAACGAAAACCCGTTCTGATTGGTGTTTTGCTTATAATAACCTTATCTTTCATATTAGTGCATGTCGCCGGCTTCCACCGCTGCTCGATTTTAGGCAACATAACGCAAGTAGCCGCAAGTATATAGATAAACGAAGGCAACATATCTTGAAACACAGTAAAAAACAATAACAGTAAAGAGGAAGAGAAATGCGGCCATAATGAAACACAGAGCGCTATGGTGAAACAATAGGTACGAGGTGTTCCGGGGTATGTTTAAAGGTGTAATGGTTCCAGGATTTGCATTTGGAAATGCGCTTGTTTGCTTGAAATAAGGGGTACAATCAGGACTCGACGGGAACCAAAGGTCAGTGGGTCGCCTTGCATTGGGTGCTCATGGGAAAGCTGCAAGTGAGGCTGTACAGGGTGATATGGGCTGGGCAAATTTTGAAGTGAGGGAAGCTCACAGTAAAATTGATTATGAAAAATGACTGAGGAATATGGAAGAAAGTAAATTGGCTGAGAGAGTTTTCAGTTATTTGTACGGGAATAACATTAATTCACAGTGGAGGAAAAGAACTAGGAAGCTTACCAGCAAGTATGTAACCGATATGTTGAGCAACACAGCAATAAAGAACGTCAAGCGCAAAGTTCCAGAGGCTGAGATAATCTCATGGGTAGCGGCAATGGAAAGGAAACCTGTCATGAGTAACTACTTGAGAGGAAAACACAAATCAGGCAAGAAACAATTTATGATAACTCAAAGGGAAGCTCATTAATTTTCGTAGCGAGATCAGGATGCCTTAGATTGCGCATTCATTAAGCGAGATATAATAAGGAAGAAGCATGTGCTTGCTGGGGTAAAGCTAAGGAAACGATGGAGCATGCTGTATTAGAATGTGAAGATATCTGCCCAGCGGCCGATTTAGGAATCACTGGCCTCCTTAAAGCCCCTGGGTTCAGCGAGAACAGGGGGAAAGTAAACGTGTCCGCAATAGAGATTAGTAGGAGGCGATTGGAAGATTTGTGGAAGAAAATTAGGGAAACGACAAACAACGGAGGCGTGCAAAGGAAAGTTCACAATGTATCGTGTTTGAAGTAACGGACCGAGGCAAGACGTTGGTGATCAAGGAATGACCAACTGGTCGTTCATTCATATGCTTATGTACCTGCGTAGGCAACGAGGGAAAGGACTGTCAGGGAAAGAACTGGCAAACGCTATCGGCGCACTACGTACGCCCTTAATGACTGCCCTCCTTCAATCCATTACATGCTACCGTTATCTTGGCATTCATATAACTAGCGATCTTTCTTGAAAGCAGCATGTACAATATGGTAATATCTAAAGCTAACCGCTCCTTAGGATATTTGAAGAGAAATTTTTCGTTTGCGCCAGTTTTATTAAAACGGCTGTTGTACACGACACACGTCCGCCCCCAATTAGAATACGCCTCATCCGTTTGGGATCCTCACCAGATCACATTAAGGAACGAAATTGAATCAGTGCAAAATCGCTCTGTTCGTTTCATCTTAGCTAACTACCATTGCACTGCTAGTGTTACATTAATGAAGAGTACCCTTCAAATCCCATTATTATCTCTTCGTAGAAAAGAATCACGCATTTCCCTTTTTCATAACATCTACTACCACAACGCATTTCTTCGCCCTCTTTGGATCCAACCTGCGCCTTATTATTCGGCTCGTCGTGACCACTTACATAAAGTTAACGTATGTTAACTTTATGTAACACCGTCATAACACCGTCGCGTGCTCACAATCATTCCTTCCTAGGACTTCAGTCGACTGGAATAATCTACCAACATCATTAGTAAGCATCAGTGACCCCACTCGTTTTAAGAATGCACTAATCAACATAAAATAATGTCACGTGGTAGTGACGTTAAAGAACACAGTAGCAATACTGTGAAAGACAAAACTAACTTTTATTGGGCGAACCTGTGCCCACAAAAACAGGCTACACTTATAACTCAACGATAGCGGCGAACACGGTCGGCAATCGTCGAAAATCTGACCAGCGGGTCAAGCGCGTCGGCTTTTATACATCAGTCGTCGAATGTTCCAGAGTAATCGCTGGGACCAGCGTGCCTTCCACAAAATTGTACATTATTCGCGTCATGCGATCAGATTACACAAGGTTCGGTCAGAGACAGCGGATAGAAGCATCGATAACATTCCAGAAACTTTTTTTACAGACAGGCGCGTCCTGCGCTGTGCGATAACATTTGTTAGGCGGTAAAACGTATCGCCCGATAAAGACAAACAAGTACACGTGTCAATACCCCCCTCTTAAAAAGCATCGACCCGATGCTGCACACAAACGAAAGTAACAGAGAAGCACTCGTAGCAAAGAAAACAACAAAATGAGGCAAGTTCGTCAGCGTCCGTAAAAGGGTTTAAGACGCACCACATGGACCACTTCAGATCGTGCGCGGCGCCGCTGTGAATGCGAAATGCCCTCTGGCACGATCTCATAGTCCAGTGTGCCAATACGTCGGATGACCTTGTAGGGTCCGAAATAGCGTCGCAATAGTTTCTCACTCAGTCCTCGTCGGCGTATCGGGGTCCGCACCCAAACACGGTCGCCGGGCTGGTACTCGACGAAGCGTCGTCGGAGGTTGTAGTGTCGGCACGCTGCTGGTTCTTGATCCGTAGGCGGACGAGCTGTCGGGCTTCTTCGGTGCGCTGGAGATAGGTAGCGACGTCAAGATTTTCCTCGTCAGTGACGAGCGGCAGCATGGCATTGAGCGTCGTCGTCAGGTTCCTGCCGTAAACTAGCTTAAATGGCGTGATCTGTGTTGTTTCTTGCACCGCCGTGTGCAAGCGAATGTTACGTACGGCAGGACCGCATCACACGTCTTGTGCTCGACGTCGACGTACATTGCTAGCATGTCGGCGAGGGTCTTGTTCAGGCGCTCCGTGAGACCATTCGTTTGCGGATGGTAGGCAGTTGTCCTCCTGTGGCTTGTCTGGCTATATTTCAGAATGGCTTGGGTGAGCTCTGCTGTAAAAGCCGTTCCTCTGTCGGTGATCAGGACTTCTGGGGCACCATGTGGCAGCAGGATGTTCTCGACGAAAAATTTCGCCACTTCCGCGGCGCTGCCTTTTGGTAGAGCTTTAGTTTCAGCGAAGCGGGTGAGATAGTCCGTCGCTACGACGATCCACTTATTCCCGAATGTTGACGTCGGAAACGGCCCCAACAAATCCATCCCAATCTGCTGGAATGGTCGACGAGGAGGTTCGATCGGCTGCAGTAACCCTGCTGGCCTTGTCGGTGGCTGTTTGTCTGGTATTGCAGTTAGGTCTTGGCTTCAGATCACGGCTGCGTCGTTATGAACTGAAGTTGGAACGTCGCGTCGTCAAGTCGTCTTTCGTCGGTGTAGTCTTGGCTGCCTGACTTCGTCAGGACGGCGGCGTGTCGTTATTATGTCGTCTAGATGGTGTCTTCGTCGTCTTCGTCGGCGGCGGAGGATCTTCGTCAGTTCGACGAACAGCAACCGCACCTCCATCGGTTGCTGCTTTTAGTTTTCCGGATATGGGCTCGCTGACCGGCCCCGGGCTGGGCCAGTGTATGGTCGGCGCTGCG
Organism: Dermacentor variabilis; assembly: GCF_050947875.1. NCBI lineage: Eukaryota > Metazoa > Arthropoda > Arachnida > Ixodida > Ixodidae > Dermacentor > Dermacentor variabilis. The sequence goes on along the minus strand of NC_134573.1, from coordinate 74,924,197 downwards.
GCGACAGGTAGCGGCCTCGTGACGGCGAATGGGACGGTCGTCGAGGGCTCCACTGAGTAGCGGCGAGGTAGTCGGCGATGTCACGAGGGCGTTGACCTTCCCTCGGGCGCTGTGCGTTGACGGCGAATCCTCGCAATCCCAGGTCGCGGTATGGGCATCGGCGGTACACATGGCCGGCTTCGCCGCAGTGTTAGCAGAGCGGGCGGTGATCGGGGGCGCACCAAATGTCCGTCTTCCTCGCGTAGGTGCGCTGGGCGACGGGTGGTCGTGCTGGCGGCGGCGGCGGCGGCGGACGACGGAACGGCGGCGTGACAGAGCCCTGGCGCGGTCGCGGCGGGGGACCTTGACGGCGTGCGACGGCGGCGTAGGTCATCGCTTCTGGCTGGGGCTGCGGTAATTGAGGTTGCACCTCAGGAGCTCCCAGCGATTGCTGAACCTCATCGCGCACAATGGCCCTTATGGTCTCTTGGAGATCAACGGTGCACAGCGCTTGGATGGCGCGCTGAGGCGTGAGCACTTGGCGGTTATATTGCCTAGTTCGCATTTCTAACGCTTTCTCAATCGTCGTAGCCTCTGTCAGGAACTCAGCTACGGTCTTCGGTAGGTTTCGGATTAGTCCGGCGAAAAGTTCTTGCTTTACGCCTCGCATCAAGAAACGTGTCAATAATGTATGGTGGCAAATGGCATAATTATGTACTTATTCGTGAACATTGTCTGCTTGCTAAAGTGTACTCTTTCTGTATTTTCATGTTTAATAATATTTGGGGTTTTACGTGCCAAAACCACTTTCTGATTATGAGGCACGCCGTAGTGGAGGACTCCGGAAATTTTGACCACCTGGGGTTCTTTAACGTGCGCCTAAATCTAAGCACACGGGTGTTTTCGCATTTCGCCCCCATCGAAATGCGGCCGCCGTTGCCGGGATTCGATCCCGCGACCTCGTGCTCAGCATATTTTCATGTTTCATAGCGCGAGAATATGGCAGATATCTTCGAAATAGTTTTCGTTGCTGTTGTGCCCACCAACCTTTCAACCTCTGGGAAGTTCGATTGATCGCCATACACTACCACGTACGAGTGCCTTGCGAACTGGAACAGGTCAATTCCGACACGATACCATGGTCGTTCCTGTGTAGGCCGTAGTAGCAGGGGCTTGCTCGGTTGGCTGTAGGCGTATTTCTGACACACATGGCACGTTCGTACCAGGTTCTCAATATCACTGCCGAGTCCTGCCAAAAAGCTAGACTACGTGCCCTGGCCTTGCATTTGTTCTGTCTCAAGTGACCCTCGTGTCTCCGCCGGAGAATTGCTGCCCTCTTGGTTTTCGGTACTACAATCTTGCTTCCTTTTAGCAGTACGCAGTCGACTGCCGCCAACTCCGATGTTAACGGTTTTAGTTCCCCTTGAAGGGTCGTACCTGTGTTTAGTTGTTCTACAACGCTGCTTAAATACAGATCCGTGTGGGTTTCTTCTTCCAGTCGTTTCTTTGTTCGTGTGCTCACAAGGCGTGTGACCACTTGAATTGCGTGGATATCCACGTCTTCCTATTTCTTCAGCGCACCCAGGCAGCTTGGCAGCACGGGACAGCATATCTGCGAGCAGCAAGTCTTTCCCAGGGATGAACTGCAAGATATAATAATTTTTTTAAAATTATGGGGTTTTACGTGCCAAAACCACTTTCTGATTATGAGGCACGCCGTAGTGGAGGACTCCGTAAATTTCGACCACCTGGGGATGTTTAACGTGCACCTAAATCTAAGTACACGGGTGTTTTCGCATTTCGCCTCCATCGAAAAGCGGCCGCCATGGCCGGGATTCGATGACCTCGTGCTCAGCAGCCCAACACCATAGCCACTGAGTAATCACGGCTGGTATAATCATTTTTGAAGAGACGGATGAAAAATCTCTGCAGCCTTCGTGGCATGTCCACAACACTTTTTTGAGCGATACAAATCAGAGGGCTGTGATCAGTTTCGACCGGAAGCCTTGGGCCATACACAAAGTGATGAAACTTTTCGCACGGAAAAATTATATCGAGCGCCTCCTTTTCAATTGGAGCATAGCGCATTTCACTCTCGCTCGGAACCCGCGATGCCTACGTGACCGCACGCCAGTCGTTTCCGTGCTTTTGCAATAAGGTGGCACCAGTGCCGGTTTTCGAGGCGCATGCCGTTCGTTACCTTCGTTTCTTTGAATCGAAGATGGCTAGTAGCGGTGGGTGTATCAGTTCTTCGCAGATCTGAGCCCACTCATGCGCGTGCGCTGATGTCCATTCGAACACCACGCTTTCCTTCATAAGGCCACGAAGTAATGACGTCTTTTCACTGAGTGAGAGTACATATTATACGGAAGTAATTCGCGACGCCCAATATTCTGTGAGCCGCCTGCTTATCCTTCGGAGGTGGTATAGCGTGTGTGCATTCGATTAAGTATGGGCTGGGGCAGACACCGCTTTCGCTGATCAGGTCACTAAGAAATGTTATCTGTGTCCCACAAAATATACACTTTTTACGCATTAAACGTCAGCCCAGTTTGCTCCGCTCGCTTTTGTACGGCTTGACGCCTTTCATCATGCTGCTCTGCCGAGTCCCCCCAGACCAGAATGTCGTCAATCTATAGGTGTACTCCTGTCAGACCTCGCTCCCTGAAGGGATTCCAAACAGCAGACGTAAGAACCTGTAGCCCCCAAAAGGGCGTTGCGAAAGTGCACACACGCGACGTAGCTTCGTCCAAAGGTATCCAAGGGAAGGCAGCTTTTGCGTCAAGCCCAGAAAAGTACTTGGAGCCCGAGATTTCGCTTTCGATGTCCTCCCGCGACGGCATCGGATAATGTTCACGCATAACACTTTTGTTTCTGGCCCTTGGATCCACACATATACGAAGCCGGCCATGCTTTCTTCTTATTACAACTAAAGGACTTACCCAGTCGGTAGGCTCGTCTACTTTCACGGTGATAGGGGCCCCTTCCATGCGGTTCTGTTCTTCGCGAAGCGGTTCCTTGATCGCAAACGGTACTTTTCGGGCGGGCTGCACCACTGGAACGGCATCCGGTCGCAGTACCATCTTGAACAGTCGCTTTACGCAGCCTGTTGCGCGAAATAGGTGGGGAAAAGCCAGCTGGGGAGCGCCTTGTTTGCTTGAGTCTACTGCGTTCACCGTCTGAATCAGTCCGCATTCCCGACATGCCTTGAGACCAATGATGGCATGGCGACCTTTCTTCACAATAGAAAATGTAACGCGACGTTCTTCGCCATTTATGTTCAGGACTTTTGTTGAGACTCCCACATGCTTGATAATGCTTCTGTTATATGCTGTTAAAAAAGCGGTGCTTTTTCGCGGCTCCATTGCTCGATTGGAACGCCTGAACACAGACAGAGGTCGTAGGTCGGCTTGCGAGCCAGTGTCTACTTTAAATCGCAGTTCTTGGCCGGTTATCTTGCCGCGAACTGTCCAATCTGCTCCCGCACCATCAGTTATACCGCACACGCTGATATTCAGGACATCGAACATATCATCGGCCTCTTGTGCTTCGTCGACTTGGTTTACCTGGCGCCTAGCTAATGCAACATGCCGCGAAATTATTCTTTTTCTTGCATGCGTCACAAAGCTTTCCGCGAGCCGGACATTCCCCTGGCGCATGAACTCTTGCGCGTTGACGGCATCGATATTGTTTCTTGCTGTCTCGTTCAGTTCCTCTCGTGTACTCTACTTCGAACCTTTCCTTCGCCACGATGCATTTTGCTGAGCAGAAGCTTCGGCTACTTTGCACATTTGGTCAGCTTTCTGCAAACTAATGTCCTTGTCGCCAAGCAACCTCTGTCTGAGCTTTTTGTCGTTGATACCAAAGATCACTTGGTCCCTTATCATGGATTGTTCAAGCTCTCCAAAGTTGCAGAGTTTCGCTTGCTTCTTGAGATCCCGCAAGAAGCTTTCAAAGTGTTCTGCCTCGTCCTGTACTCGAAGGCGGAAGACGTGCCCTTCATAAGCTTCATTCGCTTCGTGGACACAGTACTGTTCAAACTTCCTGACCAAAGTTTGATAATGTTCTTTGTTCTCACCTTCGGCAAACACGAAGCTGTTGTACACGTCCAGGGCATCGTCACCTGCGGTGCTGAAAAGTATTGCCGCTTTCACAACTTCCTTCCTTGGCTTGTCTGACGACGTCGCTGTGATGAAGAGTTCCAACTTCTGTTTAAACAGCAGTCGGTTTTTTCTCAAGTATCCGGAAAGCTGCAGCGGCTCCGGGAGCTGGACGGCGTCCATTCTGCTGCCGAGACAAACACCATGTATCGTGTTTGAAGTAGCGGACCGAGGCAACACATTGCTGAGCAAGGAATGACCAACTGGTCGTTTATTCATATGCTTATGTACCCGCGTAGGCAGCGAGGAAAAGGAGAGTCAGGGAAAGAAGTGGCAAAGGTTATCGGCGCACATGCGCGATAGCCCGTTCTGATACACACAATAGGGGTTCAGAAACTTTGGTTATGACAATTCATTGTGGGGTTTTCTTTTCCTTTTCTTTTTTTCACATAGGTAGGACTTTAAGCAATAAAATAACGAGAGTTTGGTGGCGCAACCCACCGCCCCGTTCCAAAGGGGACGCTGATAACATCCATCCATCCATCCATCCATCCATCCAGAAAAGCTGGATATCTAAGGGACATTGTAGCTGAATACATAAATCACATTTTGCTCACACTTCGTGTTGCGTGTATAAAACTTCTTCTAAAAAAGAAAAATCTCATTATTTCATTGGCAAGCGGTTAACCTCGAAAAATCCTTTAACCACAATCTATCATGTTTCGCAATCGTCAAGCACGCTTTACACTATCTCCTTGCTAATAATTCTTATTACCGCTTTCTAATGCAAAACAGTTACGTTTGTTTTGGTTTAAGATGACTTAGAACACGCACGTATAAGAAGCGTGAAGAGGAAGCATGTGCTTCCCGCGGTAACGCTAGAGAAACGATGGAGCACGTTTTATTAGAATGTGAAGATATCTGTCCAGCGGTCCATTTAGGCTCCGCTGGCCTCCTTAACGCCGCCGAGTTAATCGAGAGCAGGGGGAAAGTAAACATGTCCGCACTATAGATTAGTAAGATGCGATTAGAAGATCGGTGGAAGTAGGGAAACGACAAACTTTCTGAACCCAAATAGGGGTCCAGAAAATTGGGTGATCAAGGTTTCTTTTTTTCTTTTCGTTTCATTTTCTAACATGGGTAGGACATCCGTCCATCCATCCATCCGTCCATCCATCCATCCATCCATCCGTCCGTCCGTCCGTCCGTCCAATGTTGCATCGTGGCTGCAACTCCACTGCAGTGTCTCCCCATCAGGGGCAGCCGCTCTCGAGCAGAGGAGTGTGTTGTGGATCCGGGGCTATTGCTTTAATGTATTTGAGGATACATGACACTGTGCTACATTGGGGCTTCCATTGAGAGGAGATTGGCCAAGATTTTGAACACACCAATATCATATGCAGCATATAGCGTAGAGTGTATCGGGCGTCTAGTTGCGCGCCCACATTGCCTGTATTCGCGGGCTTCTTTCACGCTCGGAAAAACAGTTTATGTAGCACGTATTGAGCAACAGAAAGATGCATCCGTATTGTTTCATGTTGGTCTGTAATTTTCTTATTGACAATTTTTGTCCTGTTGTAGTATTTGAGAAGTAGATTAATTAAGACCAGTTTTGTAATTGGGCGGAATGCAAGAACTCTGAGTATTTCCAAGTGACGGCAAACGACACTACCTTGGTTCTGTCCAGCTACGCGGCATTTTCATATTTTTAAACCTTGGTACATGATAGTCGGGACACCCTGTATGGTATTCCATTCGGAATAACCTGCAGCAATTACCGATCACCACTAACGACAGCGCTTTGTTCATATCATCTATGAGGCGAAACTGAGGAAAAGCCCACGCTCAAATTTTCCAGAGCTTTTGTTTCTGTGAGAAAGAAATCCAGGTGTGCCTCCACAAAATATATCGCGCATATTTGATGAAGTAACACGCCGAGAGAAATCAGTCTGTCGGCATAGGTACAAAACGAATTTATTCCTAAACTGTTTCTTAATCACCCATAGCGAAGGCCGAAGTCTTACATCATGATGTGCCCTTTACATGGTTCTCGTTCTACTAAGCCTCCACTTACAGCATCGCGTCTGTTCCCAGTATGTGTGTCGGTTCCTTCATCTGCTCGTCTCAAGCGTCTTCAGTTGTCGGAACCTCCGCACGGCCCCGTAGGAGACACAGCATCATCAACGGCAATCCAATGGCGCCCACCGGGTGAGCCAGGAGCTGGGTAGCTGCGAAGTGGCATAGAAAATGTCGTGATGTACAAGGATCTACCTTCTACATTGTCGTGGTTGTTCTGCAATGTTAAGTGCAGTTGAGGTCGAAGTTCAGCTATCTGTGTTACATTACAGTCAACGGTGCCAGTAGTTAAAATATATTTTTATTTACCTCCTAATATCTTTTTTTAACAATGAATATCCATGCTTTGATACCGGCGCCCCGACCATTACTAGATACAGGTGTAACTCCTCAAAAATTGTGTGTTGTCGTCACTATTCAGTTTGGCAATATGAATTTAATGGGTCACATAAAACGTACCATCGTGGTATATCTAAAAGTTTACCACTGCTGGGAGTACACGTTTATGGGCTTCATTGTGAAATTTAGGCACAATAACAGTGGCAGTGGTGCAACTAAATTCACCTGTGCTTAATTAGTCCTCCAGATAAGTGAAGTTCACCATAATTTAGGTGCTACGAAGAGTGGAAATTGCTGTGAAAGATATGTATGATGGAGACTCCGCGAACAATTCCATTCAACTATTGCAAGCACAATTCATTTACTGTCTCCATTTGTAAGCATCCATTCATGGAGCCTGGCAATACTGTTAAGGTTGTAAGTGAGGACAACTGACCCGTACATCTCGGTGAACAATGCGCAACTTTAGTGCTACACTGTTGACAGGCATGTCCGCTAGATTCGCCTGCTGTTAGAATCGGCCTGCGGGGGTAGTGCTCTGCAAAACTATCTCAGCCCGCTTCAGGTGCTTCGATCGATCCGTGGTGGTGGCGTCCTTCAGAGAACCAGCGAGGACGACAGCGCTAACCGACCATGAACATCCTTCGGAGAACTGGAGACTACGGCCGCGTTAATCCACCATGCGCCTCGTTCGGGGAATCGGCGACGGCAGCAGGGCTGGCCGAGCTGTTTGTCAGCTGCTAGGTGTGCTCGTCAGTGTGATCGTCATCGTGCTCTGTGTTGCGTGTTTGGAGCGTCGTGCTCGTATGCTGTATGCTTCATCTTGCGTGCTCCATTTGGGAGTCACGCTAGACTGTCGAATGTATCCCCTGTTTGAATGTAAATATCTGTAAATAAATCCTGCTCGCCTAGTTCTGTCCCTCCCAAGTTCCTCCCTACGACCTACAACCCTTACAACTGGTGGCGGCGGTGGGATCGTCCGAGAACTCTTACACTGCCTACTACCGACAAAAATCTTCCTGCAAAACGCGAACGTTTGTCAAAATGTTTTAAAACATTACCTGCCTTTTGTAACTGCGCCTTGAAACTCTCAGATAAGAGGATGCGACGTAACCTTCCTTTTCTTTTCATGCTACCGCACGGGCACTGTAAAGCTGTTAAACCATAGGTGTACAAAAGGGGCTGACGGTATTTACAGGCACGAATGCATGGAAACATGCGGCAGCTACCTAAACATAGCCTCCAGAGAGTAGGGGATGGCGTAAAGCACACCTACTTTAAATGCACCTTTTACGTATGGAAATACCTCGTTTACACATTCTTCAAGATACTCAATTTGGAAAAAAAATGTTGCTTTGTCACAAGACAATGCCACTCAGTGGTGGCGTTCCGATTATAAGCTCGAAGCAGCGGTTTAGATCCTGGCATCGGCAGCAGCGGCATTTGGATGTGGGCAATATGCAAAAGCACTTGCGCACTTAGATTTAGGTGAACATTAATCAGTTCAGTTGCTCACTATGATCTGAAGTCTTTCACTAAGGTGTAACTCTTGATGATGTCGTGGTTTCTGACACGTAAAACAACAGGTTTTCTTTAACGGAGAAGCCTACCCGTAAAAACGAGGTTGTGAACATAGATCACACAGTCTGAGGTAACATTCAGTCTTTGCCTGAGGTAGAATTTTAGCTCAACAATATGTCTTATTAATCGTCTATAGAGATAATACTCATGGACATAGATCAGGCACTAGCTGACTACTATTGACTACAGTTGCCGGCTTGGTAGATCATTATGCCACAACTTTAGCGTTGTCTCCGTAATACCTACCTTGCGGCTTGTTCTAGGGACCCATATGTGTATGTGGTGCAAAAACCTCCTCAGAAATCTTTTGTTTTCGAAACGCACTCAAATCTTTGCTACTTGTTATTTTATAACAACTTACACGAAGTGTAACTGTCTATTACGTACGATCGGCAGTCGTCTTACGCCTACAATTTACGAGCATGATAACGAATTCTCGAAAAGTGCCAGCCTTTATCAACCGTCGAAATACATTACTCGCCGACCGTTTAGTATAAAGCAACGTACTTGGATAGTTTCCATAAAAAACTATTTCTCGTCAGCATCAAGCCGTCCTTCGTAGCTTTTGCTTGAATTTCTAGCTCGACTTCATTAGGAAAATAAGTTATCATTGAGGTGTTTTGCATCTTTTCTTCCTCCTGCATGTGACGAAATCAGACCCTTCTCAAGTTTTCTAGTCCCTCATTATGCATTTTTTTTCAATCAGACAGAATGCATGAAAAAGACAATATTGGTAACATTCGAAAGTTCTAAAAGTTGTAAATTATTTAGGTACTGCTCTGCATCCTAAGCATATAATATTCAATCAATTCGTCGCACATCAAATAGGTATGCCTCTGCAGGCATTAATGGAACCCTGTTCAAACAGGACTGTTTAACGCGTACTTCTTACCAATCCCAGAAGCGACCAACATGAAGAGGCCGGAAACGTTCGCCATCGCTGCTAACACCTGGAGAGAAAACGGAGCGTTATTTTTGAGAAATGCAATATCTGCAACTTCTTTGAGAAACTCTGTAAATAAATTTTTATATCATGAAAACGTTTGAGAAAGCCCAATTTTAAGAGCAACATATTCGTGGCTATCCCTTAATAGAGAGCATATGTAAGCATGAAATGGAAACCGGGAAAGCAGATTGGTTGGAGATGATACTAGCCACAATCTTAAAATGGGTGCCATGCATGTTCGCAACGGTACACCCCGCCACACCGCTCCCCACTGCACTAGTCCATGTTATGCACTGGTCCACATGGACGATGGCAAGCTAGAAGAAATAAGCCTGCTCAAGGCGACGCGTCAGGCAGCGAAAAATACAAGGGAGGCAGAGCGCACTGCCCAGCTAGAAGAAGGAATGCGCCTGATGGAGGCGCCATGCAGCGTGGCGCCATCTCTCGAGCCGACGGAAAATCGCGCCACGGAACTCACGGACCGCTGCCATTCAAAAGAGCACAGGCAACCCTGTCATATCGCTAAAAGAAGAAAGTAAAATGCGTGATTACTTGTATCTAGTCTTTTGAACTTCGTCTGTTGGGAATGGCAAATTAAAACTTCAGCGAACTGGAAGTTACAGCTTGACTGATCATGGGAACAAGCATTAGAAAAATCTTGTAAAAATATTTTTTTAAACACATTTGGGCAGTAACTAGCGTATGTAATGCGGTATTGTACAGAGGGTTGGAGACACCGCATTTTCTTAAGCTTTAACTCGTTGCCCGGATTATCTCGGTTTGTTGGCGCCAGTTGCCCGGATAATGGTTCTGGCTTTTGGCTCAAACCGACAATGGGAGCTAAAAACATTTCATCCTTAACAAGAGTTCCTGATCGTGCCCTCAAGAACGAATCCTCCGACATATGTACTTACAGAAGCTATGAGTAACATTTTGTGTACAATGTGTTGACACTACGTTACATTGTCTTGAGACCGGTCATGGGTACTCTCCTAATGGTTATTATTTACGACTGCTTCGTCGCTCTCACTGTCTGGATAAGAGAGGCTGTGAGTGAGTGGGCAAGGGAGGGACAAGCTACGATTGGGACGATGCAGGCCTGCGTTGAAGAAATCATGTAAAATGGCTGAGCCATGTTTTATCTTTCTGTGAAGCTGTCCTACGAAAGCGCTTTACGCTTGATTCAGATTCGTCTTTACTAGTGGACATGCATGAACGTGTGCTGTCCTTTTTTAAACAAGAGTTGGTTGCATCATTAGATATTTAACACTAAAGTACCGGCAGGAAGGGCCTTCCGGGAGCGAGGAATTGAGTTGCACATTAACGCCAAGACTGTTACAGGGGGCTTTGTGTATGACCAACTTGCCTTCTGCGACACCGGCAACCAAGAATTTGCGTGCCCTCAAACCGAGCATACTGCTGCTCGTGGTAATATAATGCTTTATAACATGTGTACAGCTAAGTTTTTGAAATAAAATACAACGCGTTCATAGCGCACGGGTGTCCTACTGGATAGCAATGCTGAAGAAAGAAAGTACGTCCTTGCTAAAATCAAGAGTTTCATACAAATCCAGAGTGCTAGAGGCAAACTTATGAGAAAATTGTGAAACTGAAAAGACCGCGACACTTACTATTCTACTGTATCACACAGAAAATACGGTTTTCTCACCTCAGGCGTAGATGCAAAGGAAGCAAATGCGATAAAGGCACCGAACTCTTCCTGTAACGAACAGTTTGCTCCCTCGCTCTATATCCTGCTAAGACCCCTTATGGAATATATTGCACCTTGCATTAAATATTTTTTAAATGCACTCGGAAGCGATCACTCGAAATATTCATCCTGCATAACAAGTCCTGCGCAACTGTACGGATGCGATGTAGTGAAATCCTTGCGATACGCTTTTGAGATATGTTAAACTACGTCGATCTACATCTCTGCGTTGTCAGAGACGGCGGAAGGGAGCATTGATGTGTGTGCATTTCCGCGAGATTGCGTGAAAATCCAGGGTGCAGAAGCGAAATTGCAATGCATTACCCGTAGTTCAATCTTGCCCTTGATCTATAGGCATAGAAATGCAGTTGTAAAGTTATAACACAACGCGAGCGTCGATGCAAAAGGCGGTTAGGGCCGCATGACTCATGGCAGCTCCGAAAAGAGTGACGGCAGGTGCATGACTACAAAGCATGTTCTTGTCCAATCAAAGAGTGTTATCTTATCCCATTCAGCTCCGCATAGCTCCTGCTGCTTATCAGCTTCCAACGCAATCAGAAATGTCCACGCGATCTCCTTGACGCACAATGATTGCCATGAGCAATTGCTTAAAGGGCCCCTCACCAGGCCACATAGCAAAATTTGGTTATACGCTTGAAGCTGTCACGTGTCCTCTATTGAACGTTCTGCCGCAAAAATTTTTGAGATCGGCTCATTAATAGCCGAGATAGAAATATTTCAGTGCCGCGAACCCATGATTTCAGCAAGCGGGCTCCACTGCCAAGCAAGACGCTCTCTCCACTCGCGAAATTCCCTCCCTGCGTTCTTCACTACCAGACCTCGAGGATCACGTGACGCATACGTCACAGGTCCCGCCTTCATCTTTTTCTCCTCTCTTTCTTTTTCCGGCGCTACGCATTTCCACTGACGGAGTCACGCTCTAGCTGTTGTCTCGTTCGCGCAGCGCACGATTTTGCCCGCTGTGCACAAGGAAACATGACTACCGGTATAATTCAGTGCTACACGAATACTGAGGCAGAACAAGCGGATCGCAGAGCCTCATCATGCGCTGCAGCACGGTAGAAAATGGCATAATTTCGGTACCTACGCACGTGACTGCACGACCATGGGAACAAGCAGACGAAGCGGAAGTACATCTCTCTCAGCAGTACATCACACACAGCAAGCGAGACGGGATGCGCCTGTCCCGTCTCGCTTGCTGTGTGTTGTGTTTTTTCGGCGCTATAACCCTCTTCTGGAAACATGCACCAACTAGCCCCCCAACAAGTATTACTCAAGTACATCTCTCTTCCTTTGGGGCGAAGTAAAACAAAAAAGGACGCAGACATTCCGTTGGTGTGTTTTATTATTTCTCTAAACTTCAATTCGTCAATTCAAGCAACGAATTGCACAGATAACAGATGTCTTGAATAATTCTCGAAGTCACGGGTCACCACGAGCGACGTCACACTGCGGACACGACTACGTAGGCGCAGGGGAACGACTACGTCACAGTCCGGCTTGGAGCACGGCGGCCGCGAGCAGAAGGAAAAAAATTCTGGTCTTTCCGCTGCGGGTAGCGATGTAATACTTTGCAGACACGATCGTCATCGCTCAATGTAGCCTCTGCGCTTGGCACCTAAAAATGGCCAGACCTAGTGAGGGTCCCTATAAACGATACGTTCACTGATACGTGGCATGCAGATTTTCCTGAAATAGCCTCCCAGGAAGTTGCTGAATAGTTGCGCAGGCGCCTACCCAAACTTTTCTTGAAGGTTCGATTCGTGACACGGCGCTGACAGGCGTCCGGTTGGCGATCCTGTGAGCTATTAAAATGTTTGAAAGCGTGACGCTTCTTCAATGAACGCGAGCACCGGCAATTATTCAGGGGAACAACGGATCTATCTACAAGCTGGAAGAGGCAGCACGTAGTAAAAGGGGCACCGACTCTTCCGATCAGGCGTTCCGACTTGTGTTGCGAGAGACAGCTTCTTCAGGATCAAATTGCAGATATCGCGGCAACTGATTGTTACTCGAAACCAGAGCTGCGCCACCTGGGAGAGGACGCACGGGCTTCCGGTTTGTTGCAGAGCTGCTCCCTCGTCTGTGCTGCTGCCCGCGCGATGTCATGTTTGCGCAATGGCGACTCGCGCCTGTTAGTTACAGAAGTTTGCTGGATTTGGGGGTCATTTCTTTAAAATTTATGAAAGTTGCTACTGCAAGTGCCACTGTGATGGCAGCGGCTGTTAACTAATGAAATTTTGTTTTACGTCGGTACGATTTAACTAAAGCTACGTTCCGTGACATCAAACCGGAATGAAACTGTACAGTGCGTCACATTTGTGGCCATTTAGAATACCCCTGAGAGAAACCCTTATCTATAGCTCTGCTTACTCATCCCTGTTTTGGTGTCTTCTCTGTGTTCATGGATTTCAATTTATTGCTTGTTTCGGCCTGTCTTGTGGCATGCTCCAGCCGGCATTCCGTATGTATCATATAGTCGAGCAAGCAGGCTCAAATGTCAAGTTACAATTCAAGCTTTCAGGTGTGTTTATTCAACACTGCACCACATAATTTCAAAATTCAGCGCACCTTCTTTTATTCCTTAATTCAACACAAAGGAACTGAAACTTTATTCAAGCGATGGTGACGAATGTAGTAGTTCATTGGTAACTCCGGAAGAAAAGATTTAATATTATTTTTCTACCTAGATTAGCCATCACAAGCTAGCCATCACAATCTGCTGCTGCGATCAAACGGCGCCCTGTTATCGCCTTCATCTCCGCTAGTAGAACTGCGAGGGGTAACTTCGGTGGCGCAAGGCTTTCTCACTGTTGAAAATAAATTGATCGCATTTTTCCTGACTGCTGTCGCAATAACGCAAAGCAAACGCGCCGTTCTGATGCATCTCAAATGTGCGCATGACCCAACCAAGTTGTGAGATGACACCGTCACAGGCAAATTTTTTATGCTGCTAGTATTTGATCGAAACTTCCCTCAGTTCTCGGTATCTTTTTCTTCTCTCGAACCAACTTAGGCCGTTTAGTATGTGAAGCCATGCGTGTGCCACTGTGTCACTGGTATGTCTCGCCGGTTATGTACCGCTCTTCGACGAAGAAAAAGCGAACTACCGGAGCGTAACCCGGCCACTTCACGCACCTCATGAAGGGCTAATAAAACCTATGCAGCTGTACATATCACGATACTGCTTCAATCTCTCTACTTCCACCAATATGAACATCAGAATTTTCAGGATATCATATCAAAGCTTATCATGAAATATGACACACCTATCATCAAGGAAAGAAAGGAAGGAAGGAAAAAGTGGAGAAGGAAAGGCAGGGAGGTTAACCAGTTCAGCTTAACCGGTTTGCTGCCCTACACATGGGAGCGGGATGGGGGGGGGGATGAAAGATTGGGAGAAGAGATAATATTGCTAAGCGCAATAACGTTCCCAATCAGTCCCAAATTACCAGCCATATTTATTTCGTAACAAACAGCCATGTTTTACTGACTATTCATTTTAGCACTTCTTTTGTGCAAATATATATATATTCGGGTAAAGCGTACAATTCATACTAGCAAACTTTGTCGTTTTCTCAATTACTCTTCACCAAGCCGATTATTAGGGACAGGGCAACATAATACTTTTGTGTTAAGGAGCCCAGCTTATAACAAATAGCACAAGTGTAGACAACTTTTCTGATATTTGTAATCAACGAAAATAAACATTAATATCCATTCGCAAAGCCCGAGGCTACCGCAGTCATCTCCATGAAAGTGATGCGCAGTTGTAAAAACGCATCTTAGTATAAGTTTTTAGACGGGGTTACTCAATCACAACTGTGGGACATAAACTCTGATAAGCGTCATAAAGCTGTATCACTTTTTAAATCAATATTGCTGGAGCAACGAGGCCTTTCATAGATTTGTACAAACCACTTTCCTACCCCATTCAAATTATCTTGCAAGCACTCCTTCTTTCAATACCGCAAAATAATAGTTCTCAAAGAATGTATTTGCCATAATGCGAGAGTATAATAGTGTTGGTATGACTCTGATGTAACGACACTCTTCAGGTCCATAAAAAGTCGTAAATCTATTAGCATTGACGGCATACCAGTAATAAAGATCCGCTGATATCAGTGGCAACCAAGTACAAGTGTCGATGGTTTTTTTATAAATAGCTGAAGTTTTTAACCCAAGAAAGGTGGGAGTAACCGAGTAACTTATAGAGCCTTCCCCCCCCCCCCCCTTCCAATCCACGATAAACCAAGTTTCTCCAAAAACTAGGGATGAAGTGCGATTTGATTAAGCGATGCAGCGATCTTAAGGAATTAAATAAATTTCAGCTGTTTCTTAATAAAATAAATGTTCTTGGGCAGTTGCCAATCTGAATGCGTCACCCGTTGAGGTAATGCAAACTACACTGTAACGTGAGGGTCTATAACCACAATAATGAAAATCCACAAAGTTGTTTCCAATATAGTGTTCTTGTATCAATCAAATTTATTTTTTATACTTATTTGTCACGCAGCATAGCATCGTAATGGAGTTGAATACAAGCATGCAGGCTCATTTCTAGGAGATCCTGCAAAAGCGACTTATAAAATGTGTTCTCCATAATCCATCTTTCATAGCCTTCAACTTGACCACTGTTCAATATCACCGCTCAAGAATACTTTTGCGAATTATTTTTGTCTCAAGACACTTCCAATGCAGACGGCGGCAATCCGCTGCAGACGATGGAGCAGACAGTGCTCATCAATACTAATTATCAGTTATAAATTAGAACACAATTATCAATACTAACTGCAAATTATGTTTTTCTAAGATTATTTTTTGATGCGCTGTCGTTTCTGTTACGCGGTGCCAAGCGAGAAACCACTGAGAAAGGGTGCGACGTCTCTGTCGCACATCGTAATCCGCATTTCTTCCCGAGGAGCTCGAACCGTTTGTTCTCTACTTAGTCAATGGAGTTGAATAGTTTTCTCACCTGAAGCACGGATGCTACAAGCCAGTCGACGAGCGTATTGCGGCAGGAACTCGTGTACCCAAGTACACTTGCGTTTACTGGCTAGAATATTTATATCTTAGAATACCAACCGAAAGAGTATGTAAATGAGTACGCAGAACAGAGAATAATAAGAGAAATTATAGACTCTGCAGTGCCTTTATCAGTAAAAATGACACTTGAGTGACGTTTGCATAAATTGGCTTGGTGAGACAGACAAGCATATCAATTTTGCGCTCCGGAGCATATAGAAAACAAAGGTATCTCATTCAATACAGCGATAATAAGTGAAAACAAACCCTATACTGATTACGTGTAATGTTTTACCCTTCTTACCGCTCCAATTTTTTTATATCTATAAAGATATCTGATCAGTTCATCTGGCTGAATCTATGTATACCTTTCAATAATGCTTCATTTATATGCGGTTGGTATGCCCGCGAGCAATCGCTAGCGTCTATCAAGTGGCGTAGGTTATCATCGTAAGCAGCAGCAGTAGCGGCGGCAGCAGCAGCAGCCCATTTTTATGCCCAGTGCAGGACGAAGGCCTCTCCAAGCGATCTCCAACCACATCTGTCTAGCGCTAGATGATTCCATCTTGCGCCGGCATATTTTCCGATTGCATCACCCGACCCGATTTTCTGCAGTACCCCTGTGCGCTCTAGTTCCCTTAGGACTCATTCTGTTACTAAAGGACATAGGTTATAGGTTTATTGAGGCAAATTGTTCACAAATCTTTTGCACCCGCGATGATACTGGCAAAGGTGGGCTGTTTAATACACTGTGCCAATCAGCGCGTACACGTATATCTCTATCGATTATAGCCCTCTCGATGTTCGCTGTATTACTTACGTGTGGAATGGGAGCGCTTTGTCTTTCGGTAGCAGTACAAGGACAAATGTAAGAATTCCTTATTACGAAAGCCGTGAGGAGGAGGAGGAGACAAAGGAGAGGAAAGACAGGGAGGTTAGCCAGTGTAAGTACCGGCTGGCTACCCTGTGCTGGGGAAAGGGGTAAAGGGAATAAAAGGAGAAAGAAGAAGAGGGAAGAAAATGAAAAAAAAGGAGAAAATTCACACAGTAACGCGAAACTACGCGCTACAACGTTCAAAGGCGGTCGCACAATTCGCAGTTCCTTAAAAACTTCAACAAAGCCCTTAAGGCCTTGAGTGCCGAAGCCCGTCTGGAGCAATGTCCTAGAGCTTTTTCCTCTGTAAAGGGGCGATTGTCCAGTTTTGCGAGAGCGGTCACGAGCACTTTTCTTCGCACTGCGTAACGGGGACAGTCACATAGGAGGTGTTGAATCGTCTCCTCGCAGCCGCAGGTGTCACAAGTAGGGTTGTCGGCCATGCCAATGCGGGATCAATATGAGTTCGTGAATGCCACGCCGAGCCACAGGCGGCACAGAAGTGTTGCTTCCGCTCGTGGCAACCCTGGTGGTAGGCGGAGTTGCAGACGTGGATCCAATTTGTGGAGACGTGCGTTCGTGAAATCACTGGTGTTCCACAGATTCTGCGTAAGCTCGCGGGCGAGGGAGCGAAGACTTGTGGCTGCATCTGTTCTTGACAGCGGTATGGGTATAATCTGGGCACCATCATGAGCCGACCGGGCAGCGTCATCCGCACTGTCATTTCCTGAAATTCCACAGTGTCCCGGTATCCACTGATAGATGATGTTGTGTCCCTTGTTGATTGCGTGATGGTGGAGCAGTCGGATGTCTGCGACTAGGTGCTGATTTGGTCCATGGTTGAAAGGAGACATCAGACACTGAAGAGCTACCTTTGAGTCACATAAGATGGACCATGAATGTGATGATTTGTGAACTATAAACTCCAGAGCAGCACGGATAGCTGCGAGTTCTGCAGCCGTCGATGACGTAATGTGAGATGTCTTGAACTTGAGGGTGACGCACTCTGCGGGAATCACCACTGCTCCAGCTGAACTATTAGAGGATACAGAACCGTCTGTGTAAACATGGATGCGTCCTCTGTGCTGTTCATGTAGCACTGAAAGCACGGTTTGTTTGAGGGCGAAAGTGGACATCTCCGTTTTCCTTTTGATACCGGGAATAGCAAGAAGAGCCTGGAGTGGATGGAGGCACCACAGCGGTTGAGGTGGTCGTGCTGCAGGCGTGAAGTTTGACGGTAAAATTCCATGGTTGGCGGCAATAATCTTGCTAAACGCTGAACGAGGTCGAGCGGCAGGAAGGGAGGCGAGATGATGCGATGGAAGGCGGGCGAAGTGCCTGATATGCATCCTTAAAGTGTCGACTTGAAGATACGTGTTGATGGGGTGGTCATGCGCGATGGCTATTGTTGCTGCCGTGGACGCACATCTAGGAAAACCAAGACAAATTCGCAGAGCTTGCGCTTGTACAGATTGGAGGGCACGGAGGTTGGTCTTGCCGGTCCCACCCAGTACAGGTAAGCTATAGCGCAGGAGACCGAGGAACAGTGCGTTATAAAGTTGGAGCATCGCACTCACAGACGCACCCCATGATTTGCCCGCAAGAAATCTGAGCACGTGGGTTATCATGACTAATTTCCTTTTTAGGTAGGATATTTGAGGACTCCAGGAAAGGTCGCGATCTATTATCACTCCTAGAAACCGGTGCGTCTTCTCGTAGGCAATGAGCATTGAGCATTCTCGTGAGCATTGAGCAAATTGGATGAATGCTAGAACATTGAATGAAGTGGCAACAAGAAACAGCTCTGCTGATCGGAAAAGATTGCATATCTGACGCATGAACGAACTATCTAGAAAAACTACAGGAAGGCATTTCAGATAAAAACTATGTAATAAGGTCATGTACTTGCCTAGTAAGCAGGATAAAAGAAGTGACAGGACCACTATTCATTCTCCTTTTGTCTACACCGTCAATGCGAGTTGAACGCTTACTGACATCAAGAGCATGATGACACGTGATTGGTATATTTTAATGCGATTAGCAATCTAGGCGTAATTCAGCTGTTTTGAAGTGGTCTACCCTTCTTTCTGTCTCTCTGCCTGCCTGTCTTTCCGTCCATATGATATCTACCTCTCTATCTAGCGTGGTTAAAATTCTTCAAAATAGTCTCCCCCTGCGTCAGTACAATAGCGGAGCCGAGTCTGCCACGCATGGAAGGCACCGCGAAAGTCATCTACAGGAATGTCTCTCAGGAACGCTGTAACATGCTTTTGTATGTTTTCCACGATATCCCAATGCTTTCCTCTCAGCGCTCTCTTTAGTCGGGGAAACAAAATGTAAGTCGCACGGAGCCAAGTCGGACTGTAAGGGGGATGGGGAACCACCGGTGGGTTGCTCCCGGCCAGGAAGTTGGTAACGATGAAGGACGTGGGGCTGGGGGCATTGTCATGGTGGAGCTTGAGCGTGTCTTTGATGTCAGCCCGCACACGCTTGACCCGCCGTTTCAATCGTCTCGAACACGTCAAGGTAAAAGTCTGAGATGACAGTCTCTCCGTGGGGTACAAGCTGAAAATGGACGATTCTTCGGGCGTCAAAGAAGACGATGAACATCGTTTTTATGCGAGACTTGTTCACTCGCACTTTGTTGGGCCGGGGCGATGATTTTGTGCGCCACTCGCTGCTCTGCCTTTTCGATTCTGGGTTGTGCTATAGCATCCAGGATTCGTCTCTGGTTACGAAAGAGTTAAGAAATTCCGGCTCATTTTGAATAAAATCCAACAATTCTTGAGAGCGCAACACTCGAAATTCTTTTTTATCTTCCGTCAGCACATGCGGCACAAGCTTCGTGCAGACCTTGCACTGCTCGCACTGCTCGGAGTAAACTGGCGACCGGCATTGTTGGCAAGGCAGAACCCTGGCCACATTTCCCGACCGGTTTTACCGCGCTGCTATGAAAATTCGCGTCATAAAAAAATCATGCGTATCACTTTAATAACGGACCCTGCACATATTCGGTTAAAGCGTCTAGTTAATACTAGCAAACGTTTTATTTCTTCAATTTCCCTGAACCTAGTCGATTTGTAAGGACCTGGCCACATAATACTTTCGCGTTATCGAGCCTGGCCCATAATAAGTTTTACAAGTGCAGGCAACTTTTGTCATATTTGTAACCAACCCAAATAAACATTCACGTGCATCCACAACGCCCGAGGCTGCGGCAGTCGTGTTCTTGAAAGTGATGCGCAATAATGAAAGAAAAAACGATTCCCAGTCTAACTTTGTCGACAGGGTTACTCAATCATATCTCTCCCAAATAAGCCCTGATAAGCGTCATGAATCTGTATCACTTTGAAAATGATAATTGCTGGAGTCGTGAGGCATTTCATAGATTAATTGTAACCGCTAAATACTTTTCAACAACGAAAGTATTCGTGGAAGTGACCCTGTTTTCATCATCACAAAGCAATAGTGCTGAAAAATCGTATTTTCAGTACTGAGAGCGTATAATACTGCTGGTTTACCTCTGGCACTCTTAAGATCCATAAAAAAATCGGGAATGGATTAGGACAGCAAAAGCAGCAGTAATAGAAATCCTCTGATAACATTTCGAACAAATTACAACTGCCGAAGTTATGAATACGTTAATGAAGTAATTCGTCCCAAGAAAGGTGGGAGAGGAGGCCCGCGAGAGGTTTGGCGGCCTCTATAAGGGATCGCCGGCTCGGCGCCACATAACTGATGGAGCCTGACCCGTCTTTACCCTCCCCCACGCATTCGAAGAGAAACTCCAAAAAAGAAATAGGTATGAATGATGGCTTGCCGGACAGATGACAACGATCTTCGGGAACTTTTCCCGTTTCAACTATTTCCTAATAAAATAAATGTGCCTGGGCAATTGCTAATTTCACTGGGTCACCTGTTTAGATAATCCAATCTACCGAGGAACCTGAGGGTGTCTAACCACATGAATGAAATTTGGCGTAGATGTTTCGAATTAGGTAATTTCCTTATATCCATCAGTAATATTTTTCACTTGATTTGCCACGCGTCCTAACGTTATAATAGAGGTGAATATAAGCAAGCGGGCCAATAATTCAGCATACTGCAAAAAGATACTGCAATAGTAACCTATAAGATGCGATGTTCATAATCCATCTTTCATAGATTTAAAATAGATCACTTCAATTTCACGCTTTTAGGAACACCTTCGCGAATAATTTCTACCGCAGGACATGGCCAAAATAGACGGCAGGCACCGCTGCAGACGCCGGAGCAGAGCACCTCACTACTAATAATCAATTACCATTCACAATACAATTAACAATAGATATTGATATTTGTGTTTTTTTTTCAAGAGAATTATTTTTTTTAATGCGATGTCCTTTTTGTTAATCGGTGCCGAGCGAAAAACCACTGAGAAACGGCGCCACCTCTTCGGCGCACCTCGTAATCTGCATTTCTGCCCGAGGAGGTCGAACCCTTTCTTCTCTCCCTAATCACTGAAGTTGAATTATTTTTCTCACCTGTAACACGGAAGCAAGAAGCCAGTCGTCGTCGCGATGCCGTCGGGCTCGTTGCATTGCAGCCAATGTCGCCACCGGCAGAGCTGTGGACGCGCTCAAAGGAGGATTGCGGTTCGTGTTCCGGAGTAGTGATGAAGGGGATGTGTCGCCGAGGGCGTCATATGCCGTATCAAATGTTGGTCAACCGATGTCGCACACTGGGAACAGTGGTTCACTCGTTAACTTCTTAGGAACGTCCGGCTTCATGGCTGTCGCGTCGGAAAAAGGGCTTTGTGTCGTCAAGAAAGGGGCGGCACGCAATGAACAGGACCTTCGGAAAGGCGTTTCCAAGGGCAACGAACGTGAGAGCCTATATTGTAGAACTGCTCACAAACTTTCCGCTAGAGAATTTACCGAGCCAAGTGAGGCAAACGAAATGACTGTTCATGGAAGTGCTGTACTCGGTGTCAAGGTTCCTTCGGAAACATTTGAAATCCTTGCGTGTTAAGGACTCTTTTTCTATCCCTTGCTCTACTTCTGCAGTAGATGTTTTGTATCGAGCTAGCCCTGTAGGTGCCAATGCCTTTAGCATTGACGTAAAGGAACTGCATTATTCTGTACCCCAAGGCACCTTGACGCAGAGCGTGCAAGAATACATTTGCGAACACAACGATGATGCGGCTTTCACTTCCTTTTTGGGGGTTTCGATGGAACGTTTTTCGGAGTTCTCCTTTTATATCCACTCTGCGTTCAGCTCTGGAAAGGTAATGTCTAGGCTCAAAGTTCAGATGTATGTATAGGGTCTGATGTAGCACCTTTTACAAGTAACACTTTCTTGGCTAAGGTGGACCAAGCCTTAGACAAGTACACCTGGCCACAAAATATTATGGGCCATGAAATCTAAGAAACAGATGAATATCTCCGCAGCCTCGCAATGCATCCAGGTATTTACATTACACGCCTCTACTACAATAAGCTACCAACATTGTCGTATGCAGTTTTACTGGCTACTGCCCCATGCTGCTCGAGAACTGAATGTTTTCTCAGATTCCATGTTCCATAAACTTTTGAGGCCGGATGTAGCTTTGTGGCTTGGCTCACAAAGTCATGAGCTGCATCAGTGACTACGTAATTAATATTTACTAATGGTATCAATTGAAACTAAAAGGTTAGGGAGGAACTTCTTATTGTATTCAGACAGTTTTGAACTTTTGCTTTGACAGCCCAGAAGAACGCAAGATCCAGTTCAAGACCTGCAAGTTGTTCTTGGGGGATCGCACGTGTGCTGGAAATACACGCCTCGATCTTTAAAAGCTCTTCTAAGCTTTCGTTGGTGCCATTCAAGACTTGTCAAATGGCAACGCTTTCTTCTGCATCTGCTCGGGGGTGACCAAGTCTTGCCAACATTTAGCAAAACAAAGCACGGAAAGTAAGGTAAAAAAGAACTTCGTGAAGCTGGCTACCCTGAGGATGTTATTAAATCTGCCAGCTTTAGGTGCCTCAAGGCCATCAAGGTAGGGGGGGGGGCGCAGTACGCACCAAAGGAGTGCTTACCAGAGAAGGAAAATAAGTATGCGGTAACACCTTATATTCACGGGCTTTCGCATCGCGTAGAAAAGGTGGCCTTCGAATATAATATTGATGTTGCTTTGACGCTAAAAACAAATTTGCCACCATTTGTCGAGTTTTGTACCCTGCGGAATACGATATGCTCGGTCTTTTTTTGCAGAAGAGAAAAGGGTACCCTGCCGCACGTCTTGGCAGAGTGCACATCACTCAAGACCCCCCCCCCCCCCTCGTGCCCTTGCCACCAACACCCCCAATCACAAACCCCTTGAGCGATGGGAGACCTTGTTATCCAGCCCCACAGTACCAATTCAGCTCGCACTGACGGACAGGGGCCACGAGCTGCTGGGAACATATGGGTCCCGTAACTAGGGAACCACCCCATCTGGTGCCTGCATGCACCACCGGTGTATTTCGGGCCCAGTTAATGTTGCATCATCATCATTCAAAAAAACGCATGCAAAAGAAGGGCATGTCAGAACAAGCTTAGTGCACCACGATACATGGCATAACCTTTCTTTTTTTGTGCCATTTACAGGGAACTCTGATCATGAGATGGAAATTGATAGAAGAATAAAAATGGGTTGGATCGCATACGGTCGACATTGCCAGATCCTGACTGGAAGCTTACCACTATCATTGAAAAGGAAGATGTACAATCGGTGCATTTTACCGGTGCTGACATATGGGACAGACACTTGGAGACTGACAAAGAAGTTTGAGAACAAGGACAGCGCAAAGAGCAATGGATAGATGAATGCTAGGCATAACATTAAATACAGAAAGAGAGTGGTTTGGATCAGAGATCAAGCAGGTATAGCCGTTATTCTAATTGACATTTTAAAGAAAAGGACCTGGGCAGGTCATGTAATGCGCAGGTTAGATAACAGTTGGACCATTAGAGTTACAGAATAGGTACCAAGAGGTGGGAAGCGCAGTCGAGGACGGCAGAAGACTAGGTGGGGCAATGAAATTAGGAAATTCGCGGGCGCTAGTTGAAATCGGTTGGCGTAGGACAGCTGTAATTGGAGATCGCAGGGAGATGCCTTCATCCTGCAATGGACATAAAGTAGGCTGATGATTATTATCATGATGATGGTGATGAATGCTGTGTACCTCATCCCTTATACACGTGGACCGGAACATATGCGGCAGATAGGCCGCTGCCTAAACATCAGACTCAGAGAGCACGACGGCTGCCTAAAAGGGTCACCGTATTCCTATCTTGCCATACACGGCTGACAAGGCGGATGTAAGCCTGTCCTACAAAGCACATCGGTCCTCTTTGGACATCGAGGTTGGGAAAACTAGGATTGTGGATTGTTTCTACATTAAAAAAAGACGGCTCCAGGTTCGTCAGCCACCCCTTGATTAATCTTCACACAAAGGAGACAGCATATCTCCACAAAGCGTTTTTCACTGCAAATCCAACACTATCCATGCCAGCATGATAAGGGCCTGAGTCAAAATTTGTTTCTATGCCTTACGCACTCAGGAGGCTTTGTTTCTTTTTTTTATGGGCTTAGCCGTGTCACGATTTACTTTTACAACTATCTGAACTATATCGTACGGCCTCTTATCATGAAGATCTCTGTAGCACAGGACATGGCCGTTGTCACAGTTAACCCGGCTAAGTTAGGTTCACTCGATAACGATCGCGTGTTAAATGTTGCCAGGTTCCGCTTCCAGTGCCGGCCTGTTTTGGGCTTGTATAAATAAATTGAATTCCTCCGGTTGAGTTAATTATTCTCCTTATCCTCTGAGTTATGGAAAAACGGGGTGAACACTTTTAAACTTTACAGCATAGTTAGATGTTGCCTGTCGCAGATAAGATATTTCTAGTGTTTAAGTTGCATGATTCAGTGAGGCGGATATTTCTTGCAAGGCATACCCAAACAAATATTCAACTTAATAAGGAATTTCCCTAACTATCTTCCTAATTATTACCTTACGGCACGTACTGCAAATTAAGAATTGCAACTGGTGAGTTTGCAAGGCGCATTCACTTTGAACGAATTTTCAGAATGACAGCAGTTTGGAGATATGCGCCCTTAAACTGGCAGTAAACGTGCACTGTGGTGCCACCTAAATTTTTTATAAAAACGCTCTTTTAAGCATTGAACACCGAAGTAACTCGAGCGGTTATGTATTTGGTCCCACACTTTATCGAAGTTATCCCTCGAAACTGCTATCCTGCTGAAAATCCATTTAATACTCATAAATTGCAATGTCTTTTTGTAAAAATCATCCAGAATTAGAAAATTTTTATTAGCTAACATAATGTGTGTTTCCATTTTTCGTGCTAGTCATGTCCACCTCTTTGACTAATTTAACCCAAGGACTATAATTATATCATCCACACAGGCGATGTTTAAAAATTCTGTAAAATTTACGAACCGCTTCGTATAGTATATTCTTAACCTTGTTCATAGTTTTATTATTACTTGTTGGTAGAATTGAATAATAATAACTGCTTTAAGTTGTGCTTTTGTAATTTCATTTTCAGTATGCAGAATTTAATTGCCAGAACTGGGACTGTCAAATTCGTGTGTACGTATGTAAAGGTGGCAAAGATCCCGTCAGGCAATGCCCGAGTTTCGACTCGGCCTCCTCTTTGACAATGCCAGAGAATTGAAATGAAATGGAAATATGTCACAGCTCAATCTGAGCCATTTTACATACGCGTCATCAGAAACTTCGCGTTCATTGGGATCGTACGTTTACCAGAATGATGGACCTGCCAGTCAACTGCATAGGTAATGTCACCAGCGTCTTTCATGTAGGCGCCTTACTAGATGTGAGGTATTTTACGAGAGTGCCACTCATGTGTCACTTCAGGAAAGGACAGATAGCGAAAACACAAAAGCTCATCAGTCTTTCCTATATTGATTTCTAGGGAGAATGTGTTTTCTTAATATTTTTTTATTAGTTAAATGTCTGTTTCCATTTCGCATGCATGTCATGTCCGATAATGTCGATAGATTGAAGGCTGCGCCGATCCCTCAGACAGGCAAAGTGTGCCGACCCCTGTGACAGTATATTCCGGTGCCACACAGGTCACCTGGTGGAAGTATCGGCGTTTGGATTGGTAGGCACAAAATTGCTGTTATGCAAAATCATGTGGTGAATGCGTTGAGCTGTATATCTTATAACATACCGGCTTCAACAAAGCTTCGCTTATCACACATTTCCACATGCCACTTGGAACACTGATTGCAGAGAATGCTGCGCGTGTTCCAGCATGTACAAAGAAAATTGAATTGGTGTCTTGTCTAAATTTGCTTGTGGAACTAGCGCTCCTTTTTTTTCTTGCTTTCTAGATCGAAGGATGTTTCGAGTGAAAGCGAATATACAGCATAATAGCGTGAACGGGTCGTACAACTGGTCACTCTTCGCGTCTATCTCGCCTCGTTTCTTCTGTCAAGCTTAATGTGAGAAATCAATATTTAGGAATATTTCATTTCATAAACTAAGTAGGTTACCGAAAAGACTGTGGGTATTGAATGCCGTAGAAATAGTGAAATTAGTCGCAAAAACGTGTGAAAATACATTGCGTTTCAATGTGTAAAAAGCTGGCACGTGCGACTACACTACTCCAGCAGAGCAAGCCTGGTCCCCAATAGGGCCCCTACTGCTTCCCAGGGAAAATTAGTGATGTTATATATAGCCTTCACTGTCATTGTATATAATGTTATGTATAAATCAGTGATATTTATATATAACAATTGTATAAATTAGTCATTATATTAATTATTGCTTGCGTTATGGCCGTTTGGAACAGCATTATTGGGATAGAACATTCCAGGGGTACACTAGACATGCAACTGAAATACGAATATGAACGGAGATTCTTAAATGCTCGTGTGATTTCCGCTGACATGTCTAAAATACTTATGCAGCCTTACATTCCAGTAATAACTGTGTCCATGGTAATGAAATTATTCAAGAAGTAACATCACGTTTTATAATCATAGGCGTGCACAAGAAGTACAATGCCGTCAACGTAAACAACTACACCCAGCCTGTCAGTAATATCTTTAATGCTCTTCTCGATGACACCTACAACTACAGACTACGACCACAAAACAAAGGCGTCGCCGGCAATAACAGTATAAGACGCTACACCCCAACAATGTGTCTTGGAAAATTAGCCTACCTCTATCCGACTTGGTTAGTAAGGTGCGTGTGTGGGGTCATTTCGCCGCAAAAATTAATGCTCTCGGGGCATGTCCCTTGCCACATTGTTACCATCCCACGAGTGCCACTCTATCCGCTCTATCTGTTGCCCCGTCTTCGACCAGTGGTCATTATGCGCCTTGTGCAACTGACCCGCCCGGCGACTTTACAAAGATGATTGCACCTGACCTCTCAACCCAACAAGCCACAGAGCTCCGTGGCCTCCCCGAGGTGTACTCCGACATTTTCTACCTGAACGATCGCCCTTTGGGTCAAACTACGGTCGTGAAGCGTCGTCTAAATACCGGTTATGCAGCACCTGTTCGCCGACCCCCATGCAGGGTGTCTCCCTCTGAACGACAAGTTATCCAGAGCGAGGTTGACAAAATGCTTGCCAAAGAAATTATTGAACACTCTTCCAACCCGTGGGCTTCCCCTGCTGTTCTCGTCAAAAAGAAGGTAACAGCTAATGATTCTGCGTTGACTGTCGTCATCTAAACACGATCACCAAGAAAGATGTATATCCACTTCCCGCATTGACGATGCTCTGGATTGTCTCAACGATGCCATTTATTTTTCATCGTTGGACCTTCGCTCTGGATATTGGCAAATTGCCGTGGATGAAATTGACTCTGAAGAAACCGCATTCGTCACACCAGGCGGCCTATATCAGTTCAGGGTAATGCCTTTTTGCTTGTGCAATGCCCCGGCGACCTTTGAACGGATGATGTACATGCTCTTGCGCGGCCTGAAATGGTCCATCTGTTCTGTTTTTTGCACCACTGGCTTGCAGCTCAACTCGTCCAAGTGTCACTTCGGTCACCGCCAAATAACCATGTTCGGACATCTCATTGATTCGTCAGGCATTCGCCCCTGTCCCGCACCCAGTGGCGTAGGAACAGGGGGGGCCGGGGGGCCGTGGGCCCCGGTGCAAGAGGCCAGTGGGGAGGGGGGGGTGTCATATACGTCTGAAGACACCCTTCTTTCTGCCGGTTACACCTGCGGGAGGGGGGGTGGAGTTACAGAAGACCTATGAACTCCGGGTGCCAGACGACCTAGCTACGCCACTGCCCGCACCTCCCCTAGTGATGTTACGGGAAGGATGAAACGTACGGCTATTCACAGATGACTTTTAATGCGGAGCCAACAATTGTAGAGCAGCGACTAAAAGCTCAACTCTTCTTCGTTGTCCCCAAGGCCACAATCAGCGTCCTCTTCTTCCATTACAGAGTGTGACATGCAAACTATATTATGTACAAGAGCGATGATCTGTGTAACTACAAGCTAATATCAGTCCTCCCCGCATTACCAAATATACTTCAATGCATCGTTATTGACAGAATAACCAAATTCTTTTGAAAAAGAACCAATAAAATCTGTGGAATAAAGTATGGAATTGAAACATATCTAAAGTGCCTTCACTAGTGACCATAAAAGCTTAAATTGTACATCACATTGAAAGCGCATTACTAGCGCTTGACCTATTTTAAATCTGAGAAAAGCATTCGATTCTCTGCAACGCAGTATGCTGATCATGAAGTAATAAGTGTGCGGGGTACTAGGAGGAGCTTGGCATTTGTTGAAAAGATGCTCAAATTATGAGAAGTATGTCGATTAGGACCGATTTGTGAGAATGAAAAAGCCCGTCGTAAAGCTGGCACCAATGACGGGACCACTGATGTTTGTGCCATATATGAACTATACCGGTTGTTTCTAGAGGAAGGGGGAATACAACAGCAGAACCCTCTGAGGCGAGGCGCCTCGCTGAGAGATGGCAAGCCGCCCTCCTCAGCGAGGCACCCGAAGACCAGGAGTGGGCCGTCCAGCGGGCCAGGGCCGTTGCCGAGGATCTCGAAAGATTTTCCTCGGGCGATGGAGCTCTGGCAGCCTAGCCCCGGGCACCAACATCAACAACCGTTGGACAAATAAAGTTTATTCCTATCCTATCCTAGAAGATTTTAAGTAATATTTAAAGATAGCCATACGGAAAAAAAGGACTGTTCCTACCGAGACATGCGCCAGTGATGCCAACAATGGGACAGTGGGTCGTGCGTGGTAAGAGAGAAAAGAGTGTGTGATAATTGGGAATTACAGAATGGTTGACCTCACTCCGTGTAAAAAGTGCATTAGGTAATATTTTATATATGTTCAAGAATTACGTGTTGTCGCTTTTTAAACTGAAGATTTAATGGTGGTAATCTAAACGAACCATGGCTTGCCCTGATAGATATCATTCCAGAATAACGCTTTTATGGCGCACGCACTGTTTAGAAAGTGCGCGTATTGGGATGTGTGCAGGCAACACAAGGGGATATGGTGATGATCCCGTCAGCAGAAGTCCCCACCATCATTTGTTCGCACGTCGATGTACTGTAGAAGGGCAAAATAACAACAAAATGGCGTCAAAAATTTCTGGTGTGAATGCGAGTTGGCAGAAAAAGTGCGGTGACGGAGGTTGTACGTGATACAAGGCAGACTTGGTGCTATTGGACATTTCCACATATCGACAAGTGGAAGCAAGAGGTTCCTTTTTGTGAAGCGGAATTCAATGGCAGCTTTCAGGATTTAGCGGCAGTAGTACGGGCCCGCATGACCATATAAGGAAAGAGCTATAACGTAATGAATTTCTTTATTTACTTCGCAGCTTCATGTTCTTTTTCAGCTACCATTTAATGAAACTGTCGTTCTTATTTATGTTCTTTTATTTGTTGGTAATTGTTTCAAAAACAAAGATATATCCTTGCATTCCCATAAGATTTTGTTTTGGCTTTTGATTTCCTCGTCAGTTATTGCGCACCTGACTAAATTTATGTGGTCCACTTATTCACGCGCCTATATTTAGAAACGCCAGCCCTGTTAATAGGTATTTCTCCTGCAACACCTGCTGCCAGCGAATTTAGTACATTTGCAAAGAACCACTTTTGTGTTACCAGTGAAAACGGGTATGTAGAGTCTAGAATTATCCTAAGTTGCTTGACTCTGACCTTAAGCTGCCTTCTGGAGTGGCTACAGATTTTAAAATTCGGTCTACCGTTTATAAATTTTAGTGTACGCGGGCTTATTTAAGAGTAGGATAAACTGATTCAAGCAGCCAACACTGATGAGGGTTGCGGGACGCACTTTTCTGGCTGTATTTGTTGAGGAACAGCTTTAACTTTTGAATTTTTGTACAGGTTACTAAATATATAGACAGCGCATGAACATGAACGGAAAGAACGTACGGAAAGATGACTGTTAACACAATATTTTAGCGCAGAAGGACAAAGAAAATATTAGAGTGGACATGTACATTTAATTATTTGGGCAATAATTACAATATGCATCATTTATACGGCGCCTTCATCAAGCTATTCATACTGATTTGCTGGATTCTGTCCTAAGATAAGGAGTGAGATTTATTCAGTCTTTATACTCGCGACATCAAAGCGTATCCTAGCTGAAAAATTACTGCACCGTCTTCGTATATTCGTGCGAAAAACCTTCCCGCGGCTAACGATCTTACACTGCAGCTGTATCAGAGCATATCACTATTTTCCCCCAACCATATTCTGCCAGATGGACCTTTCACATCGTGTGTTGACCACGCACACAAGATACGACCGTTTGCTCGCACACACTCAAGTACGAAAACGGCCTTGCATTGTCAAGAGAGTAACGGAACGCCCTGCCTGCAATCATTACGGAGCTACAGAAAACAGATTTCGTTGAAGCAGCTTTTCCATTCCGCTGTACACTCATTGTAAATGTGTACTGCTTGCGAACTTGCAGCCGAATCTGTACGAAAGCTTTCTTTGTGCATCTGTATCAAACTGTGCATTTTCTTTACCACTTAATAATATCACCTTTGTGTTTGGGCTTCGTATTTGCGTTCAACAATTGCCCATTTTTCTTTTTTCTTCCTTACACAGTCTTCTGAATATATTTGTACTGCTTCGTAATAGTTTTGTTGTTCTTCATGTTTCGCCTTCCTCGTTAAGCATTGTCCCTTATTGTACTTACGGTATTTAAATAAATAAATACCTCACATCAAGCTTTCATGCCTGTATTATTATCTGTATTTTATTCCATCGTGCGCCTTTATCTATTGGCATGTGCACAAAAATTGGTTCAAAGTCAACATTTTTCTGTTCCTTCGGTATGTACATTCTTACGTGCTATTAGTCTACTTAAAACTCCGACACAACTACGTGAAAGGCGGGGCATGGCTTGTAAGGTTGTACGCGCATCGCATTTAGCCCCGTGGCAGTGAAATCGGAGATGCGATGTCTAAAGCCGCGACGGAAGCGCGCTTCGCACAAACAAAGCACCTGGAGGTGGAGAAGAAAATCGGCCGCCGTGTTATATACGACAGTACACGCTGAGTGCGAGGCATAGCAACGCCACCTGGAGGAAAGTGTACGTTGAGCGAAGTGGGGAAGGAGAAAAGTGGCGAAGCGTTGCCGAGGAGGTGGGTAGGCGGAGGAGCGCTGGGTTGACCGCCTCTGGCAGTTGCTACGGGTGCTCTCTGCCGAAAGGAATTACGTAAATCGCCCGATGTTTGTGCGCAGGCGCGAGTAAGAATGCATGCGAGAGGCCAAAGGAGGAAGGCTTTTCTCCTAGAACTTGTGACTTTATCTGGGCACCACAGAGAAGTTTCTCCGTGGTACCTCAACAAATATAGCCAGAAAAGTGCGTCCCGCATCCCTCATCAGTGTTGGCTGCTTGAATCAGTTTATCCTACTTTTAAATATGCCCGCGTACACTAAAATTTATAAACGGTAGACCGAATTTTCTGGGTACCACAGAGAAGTTACTTTCCTCGTTTTGTATACGTATGTCATCAGGCGTGGCGACGTTGCGGAGTGAATACGCGTGCTGCCAATACCCACGCGCGAGTTTGTTTTTGTTCCGACGCTGGCTGCCGGCGCGGTGAACTGGGTGAGGCAGTGGGCACTTACGCCCCATTTGGTGATGGCGGTGTCAAAATGGGGTGCGACGGACGTACGTGGATGCCAAAAGCTAAAGTTGCATCGGACAAACCTTCTAGCGCCTTAAGGCGCGATACGTTATAAATAGCATCACTGATTTTCCCTGGGAAGCAGTAGGGGCCGTAGTGGGCACCGGGCTTTCTCTGCTGGAGTAGTGTAGTCGCACGTGCCAGCTTTTTACACATTGAAACGCAATGTATTTTCACACGTGTTTGCGACTAATTTCACTATTTTTATGGCATTCAACGCCCACAGTCTTTTCGGTAACCTACTTAGTTTATGAAATGAAATATTCATAAATATTGATTTCTCACATTAAGCTTGACAGAAGAAACGAGGCGAGATAGACGCGAAGAGTGACCAGTTGTACGACCCGTTCACGCTATTATGCTGTATATTCGCTTTCACTCGAAACAACCTTCGATCTAGAAAGCAAAAAAAAAAAAGGAGCGCTAGTTCCACAAGCAAATTTAGACAAGACACCAATTCAATTTTCTTTGGCCATGCTGGAACGTGCGCAGCATTCTCTGCAATCAGTGTTCCAAGTTGCACGTGGAAATGTGTGCTAAGTGAAGCTTTGTTGAAGCCGGTATATTATAAGATACACAGCACAACACATTCCCCACATGATTTTGCATAATAGCAATTTTGTGCCTACCAATCCAAACGCCGATACTTCCACCAGGTGACCTGTGTGGCACCGGAATATACTGTCACAGGGGTCGGCACACTTTGCCTGTCTGAGGGATCGGCGCAGCCTTCAATCTATCGACATTATCGGACATGACATGCATGCGAAATGGAAACAGACATTTAACTAATGAAAAAATATTAAGAAAACACATTCTCCCTAGAAATCAATATAGGAAAGACTGATGAGCTTTTTCGTTTTCGCTATCTGTCCTTTTCTGAAGTGACACATGAGTGACACTCTTGTAAAATACCTCACATATAATAAGGCGCCTATATGAAAGACGCTGGTGACATTACCTATGCAGTTGACTGGCAGGTCCATCATTCAGGTAAACGTACGATCCCAATGAACGCGAAGTTTCTGATGACGCGTATGTAAAATGGCTTAGATTGAGCTGTGACATATTTCCATTTTATTTCTATTCTCTGGCATTGTCAAAGAGGAGGCCGAGTCGAGACTCGGGCATTGTCTGACGGGATCTTTGCCACATTTACTTACGTACACACGAATTTGACAGTCCCAGTTCTGGCAAATAAATTCTGCATACTTAAAATAAAATTACAAAAGCACAACTTAAAGCAGTTATTATTATTCAATTCTACCAACAACTAATAATAAAACTATGAACAAGGTTAAGAATATATTATACGAAGCGGTTCTTAAATTTTACAGAATTTTTAAACATCGCCTTTGTGGATGATATAATTATAGTCCTTGGGTTAAATTAGTCAAAGAGGTGGACATGACTAGCACGAAAAATGGAAACACACATTATGTTAACTAATAAAAATTTTCTAATTCTGAATAATTTTTAGAAAAGACATTGTAATTTACGAGTATTAAATGGATTTTCAGCAGGACAGCGGTTTCGAGAGATAATTTCGATAAAGTGTGGGACCAAATACATAACCGCTCGAGTTACTTTGGTTTTCAATGCTTACAAGAGCGTTTTTATAAAAAATTAGGTGGCACCAGAGTGCACTTTTACTGCCAGTTTAAGGGCGCATTTCTCCAAACTGCTGTCATTCTGGAAATTCGTTCAAAGAGAATGCGCCTTGCAAACTGACCAGTTACAATTCTTAATTTGCAATACGTGCCGTAAAGTAATAATTAGGAGGTTAGTTAGGGAAATTCCTTATTAAGTTGAATATTTGTTTGGGTATGCCTTGCAACAAATATCCGCCTCACTGAATAATGCAAATTAAACACTAGAAATATGTTATCTGCGACAGGCAACATCTAAAAATTCTGTAAAGCTTAAGAGTGTTCACCCCGTTTATCCATAACTCAAAGGAGAAGGAGAATAATTAACTCAACCGGAGGAATTCAATTTATCTATACAAGCCCAAAATAGGCCGGCACTGGAAGCGGAACCTGGCAACATTTAACATGCGATCGTTATCGAGTGAACATAACTTAGCCAGGTTAACTGTGCTAACGGCCATGTCATCTGCTACATAGATCTTCATGGTAAGAGGCCGTACGGTATAGTTCAGATAGTTGTAAAAGTAAATCGTGACACGGCTAAGCCCATAAAAAAAAGAAACAAAGGCTCCCGAGTGCATAAGACATAGAAACAAATTTTGACTCAGGCACTTATCATGCTGGCATGGATAGTGTTGGATTTGCAGTGAAAAACGCTTTGTGGAGATATGCTGTCTCCTTTGTGTGAAGATTAATCAAGGGGTGGCTGACGAACCTGGAGCCGTCTTTTTTTAATGTAGAAACAATCCACAATCCTAGTTTTCCCAACCTCGATGTCCAAAGAGGACCGATGTGCTTTGTAGGACAGGCTTACATCCGCCTTGTCAGCCGTGTATGGCAAGATAGGAATACGGTGACCCTTTTAGGCAGCCGTCGTGCTCTCTGAGTCTGATGTTTAGGCAGCGGCCTATCTGCCGCATATGTTCCGGTCCACGTGTATAAGGGATGAGGTACACAGCATTCATCACCATCATCATGATAATAATCATCAGCCTACTTTATGTCCATTGCAGGATGAAGGCATCTCCCTGCGATCTCCAATTACAGCTGTCCTACGCCAACCGATTTCAACTAGCGCCCGCGAATTTCCTAATTTCATTGCCCCACCTAGTCTTCTGCCGTCCTCGACTGCGCTTCCCACCTCTTGGTACCTATTCTGTAACTCTAATGGTCCAACTATTATCTAACCTGCGCATTACATAACCTGCCCAGGTCCATTTCTTTAAAATGTCAATTAGAATAACGGCAATACCTGCTTGCTCTCTGATCCAAACCGCTCTCTTTCTGTCTTTTAATGTTATGCCGAGCATTTATCTATCCATTGCTCTTTGCGCTGTCCTTGTTCTCAAGCTTCTTTGTGAGTCTCCAAGTGTCTGTCCCATATGTCAGCACCGGTAAAATGCACCGATTGTACATCTTCCTTTTGAATGATAGTGGTAAGCTTCCAGTCAGGATCTGACAATGTCGACCGTATGCGATCCAACCCATTTTTATTCTTCTATCAATTTCCATCTCATGATCAGAGTTCCCTGTTAATGGCACAAAAAAAAGAAAGGTTATGCCATGTATGGTGGTGCACTAGGCTTGTTCTGACATGCCCTTCTTTTGCATGCGTTTTTTGAATAATGATGATGCAACATTAACTGGGCCCGAAATACACCGGTGGTGCATGCAGGCACCAGATGGGGTGGTTCCCTAGTTACGGGACCCATATGTTCGCAGCAGCTCGTGGCCCCTGTCCGTCAGTGCGAGCTGAATTGGTACTGTGGGGCTGGATAACAAGGTCTCCCATCGCTCAAGGTGTTTGTGATTGGGGGTGTTGGTGGCAAGGGCACGAGGGGGGGGGGGGTCTTGAGTGATGTGCACTCTGCCAAGACGTGCGGCAGGGTGCCCTTTTCTCTTCTGCAAAAAAAGACTGAGCATATCGTATTCCGCAGGGTACAAAACTCGACAAATGGTGGCAAATTTGTTTTTAGCGTCAAAGCAACATCAATATTATATTCGAAGGCCACCTTTTCTACGCGATGCGAAAGCCCGTGAATATAAGGTGTTACCGCATACTTATTTTCCTTCTCTGGTAAGCACTCCTTTGGTGCGTACTGCGCCCCCCCCCTACCTTGATGGCCTTGAGGCACCTAAAGCTGGCAGATTTAATAACATCCTCAGGGTAGCCAGCTTCACGAAGTTCTTTTTTACCTTACTTTCCGTGCTTTGTTTTGCTAAATGTTGGCAAGACTTGGTCACCCCCGAGCAGATGCAGAAGAAAGCGTTGCCATTTGACAAGTCTTGAATGGCACCAACGAAAGCTTAGAAGAGCTTTTAAAGATCGAGGCGTGTATTTCCAGCACACGTGCGATCCCCCAAGAACAACTTGCAGGTCTTGAACTGGATCTTGCGTTCTTCTGGGCTGTCAAAGCAAAAGTTCAAAACTGTCTGAATACAATAAGAAGTTCCTCCCTAACCTTTTAGTTTCAATTGATACCATTAGTAAATATTAATTACGTAGTCACTGATGCAGCTCACGACTTTGTGAGCCAAGCCACAAAGCTACATCCGGCCTCAAAAGTTTATGGAACATGGGATCTGAGAAAACATTCAGTTCTCGAGCAGCATGGGGCAGTAGCCAGTAAAACTGCATACGACAATGTTGTTAGCTTATTGTAGTAGAGGCGTGTCATGTAAATACCTGGATGCATTGCGAGGCTGCGGAGATATTCATCTGTTTCTTAGATTTCATGG
Organism: Dermacentor variabilis; assembly: GCF_050947875.1. Taxonomy (NCBI): domain Eukaryota; kingdom Metazoa; phylum Arthropoda; class Arachnida; order Ixodida; family Ixodidae; genus Dermacentor; species Dermacentor variabilis. The sequence goes on along the minus strand of NC_134573.1, from coordinate 74,887,917 downwards.
CCCATAATATTTTGTGGCCAGGTGTACTTGTCTAAGGCTTGGTCCACCTTAGCCAAGAAAGTGTTACTTGTAAAAGGTGCTACATCAGACCCTATACATACATCTGAACTTTGAGCCTAGACATTACCTTTCCAGAGCTGAACGCAGAGTGGATATAAAAGGAGAACTCCGAAAAACGTTCCATCGAAACCCCCAAAAAGGAAGTGAAAGCCGCATCATCGTTGTGTTCGCAAATGTATTCTTGCACTCTCTGCGTCAAGGTGCCTTAGGGTACAGAATAATGCAGTTCCTTTACGTCAATGCTAAAGGCATTGGCACCTACAGGGCTAGCTCGATACAAAACATCTACTGCAGAAGTAGAGCAAGGGATAGAAATAGAGTCCTTAACACGCAAGGATTTCAAATGTTTCCGAAGGAACCTTGACACCGAGTACAGCACTTCCATGAACAGTCATTTCGTTTGCCTCACTTGGCTCGGTAAATTCTCTAGCGGAAAGTTTGTGAGCAGTTCTACAATATAGGCTCTCACGTTCGTTGCCCTTGGAAACGCCTTTCCGAAGGTCCTGTTCATTGCGTGCCGCCCCTTTCTTGACGACACAAAGCCCTTTTTCCGACGCGACAGCCATGAAGCCGGACGTTCCTAAGAAGTTAACGAGTGAACCACTGTTCCCAGTGTGCGACATCGGTTGACCAACATTTGATACGGCATATGACGCCCTCGGCGACACATCCCCTTCATCACTACTCCGGAACACGAACCGCAATCCTCCTTTGAGCGCGTCCACAGCTCTGCCGGTGGCGACATTGGCTGCAATGCAACGAGCCCGACGGCATCGCGACGACGACTGGCTTCTTGCTTCCGTGTTACAGGTGAGAAAAATAATTCAACTTCAGTGATTAGGGAGAGAAGAAAGGGTTCGACCTCCTCGGGCAGAAATGCAGATTACGAGGTGCGCCGAAGAGGTGGCGCCGTTTCTCAGTGGTTTTTCGCTCGGCACCGATTAACAGAAAGGACATCGCATTAAAAAAAATAATTCTCTTGAAAAAAAACACAAATATCAATATCTATTGTTAATTGTATTGTGAATGGTAATTGATTATTAGTAGTGAGGTGCTCTGCTCCGGCGTCTGCAGCGGTGCCTGCCGTCTATTTTGGCCATGTCCTGCGGTAGAAATTATTCGCGAAAGTGTTCCTAAAAGCGTGAAATTGAAGCGATCTATTTTAAATCTATGAAAGATGGATTATGAACATCGCATCTTATAGGTTACTATTGCAGTATCTTTTTGCAGTATGTTGAAGTATGGGCCCGCCTGCTTATATTCACCTCTATTACAACGTTAGGAGGCGTGGCAAATGAAGTGAAAAATATTACTGATGGATATAAGGAAATTACCTAATTCGAAACATCTACGCCAAATTTCATTCATGTGGTTAGACACCCTCAGGTTCCTCGGTAGATTGGATTATCTAAACAGGTGACCCAGTGAAATTAGCAATTGCCCAGGCACATTTATTTTATTAGGAAATAGTTGAAACGGGAAAAGTTCCCGAAGATCGTTGTCATCTGTCCGGCAAGCCATCATTCATACCTATTTCTTTTTTGGAGTTTCTCTTCGAATGCGTGGGGGAGGGTAAAGACGGGTCAGGCTCCATCAGTTATGTGGCGCCGAGCCGGCGATCCCTTATAGAGGCCGCCAAACCTCTCGCGGGCCTCCTCTCCCACCTTTCTTGGGACGAATTACTTCATTAACGTATTCATAACTTCGGCAGTTGTAATTTGTTCGAAATGTTATCAGAGGATTTCTATTACTGCTGCTTTTGCTGTCCTAATCCATTCCCGATTTTTTTATGGATCTTAAGAGTGCCAGAGGTAAACCAGCAGTATTATACGCTCTCAGTACTGAAAATACGATTTTTCAGCACTATTGCTTTGTGATGATGAAAACAGGGTCACTTCCACGAATACTTTCGTTGTTGAAAAGTATTTAGCGGTTACAATTAATCTATGAAATGCCTCACGACTCCAGCAATTATCATTTTCAAAGTGATACAGATTCATGACGCTTATCAGGGCTTATTTTGGAGAGATATGATTGAGTAACCCTGTCGACAAAGTTAGACTGGGAATCGTTTTTTCTTTCATTATTGCGCATCACTTTCAAGAACACGACTACCGCAGCCTCGGGCGTTGTGGATGCACGCGAATGTTTATTTAGGTTCGTTACAAATATGACAAAAGTTGCCTGCACTTGTAAAACTTATTATGGGCCAGGCTCGATAACGCGAAAGCATTATGTTGCCAGGTCCTTACAAATCGCTTAGGTCCAGAGAAATTGAAGAAATAAAACGTTTGCTAGTATTAATTACACGCTTTAACCGAACATGTGCAGGGTCCGTTATGAAACTAATGCGCATGATCTTTTTTATGACGCGAATATTCATAGCAACGTGGTAAGACCGGTCGGGAAATGTGGCCAGGGATCTGCCCCGCCAACGCAGCCTGTCGCCCGTTCACTCCGAGCAGTGTGAGCAGTGCGAGGTCTGCACCAAGCTTGTGCCGCTTGTGCTGACGGACGATCAGAAAGAATTTCGAGTGTTGCGCTGTCAAGAATTGTTGGATTTTATTCAACATGAGCCGGAATTTCTTAACTCTGTCGTAACCAGAGACGAATCCTCGATGTTCGAGTACGATCCAGAATAGAAAATGCAGAGCAGCCAGTGGCGCACAAAATCATCCCCCCGGCCCAAGAAAGCGCGAGTTAACAAGTCTCGCATCAAAACGAGGTTCATTGTCTTCTTTGACGCCCGAGGAATCGTCCATTTTGAGTTTGTACCCCAGGGAGAGACTGTCATCTCAGACTTTTAACTTGAGGTGTTCGAGAGATTGAAACGGCGGGTCAAGCGCGTGCGCGCTGACATCACAGACACGGTCAAGCTCCACCATGACAATGCCCCCAGCCCCACGTCCTTCATCGTTACCAACTTCCTGGCCGCGAGCAACACCCCGGTGGTCCCCCATCCCCCTTACAGTCCCACTTGGCTCCGTGCGACTTTATTTTTGTTTCCCCGACTCAAGAGAGCGCTGAGAGGAAAGCATTGGGAGATCGTGGAAAACATACAAAAGCATGTTACAGCGCTGCTGAGAGACATTCCCGTCGATGACTTTCGCGGTCCCTTCCAGGCGTGGCAGACGCGTCTCCGCAATTGTGCTGATGCAGGGGGAGAGTATTCTGAAGAATTTTAACCACGCTAGATAGAGAGGCAGATATCATGTGGACGGAAAGACAGGCAGGCAGAGAGACAGAAAGAAGGGTAGACCAGTTCAAAACAGCTGAATTACGCCTAGATTGGTAATGGCATTAATATATACCGATGACGTGTCATGATGCTCTTGATGTCAGTAAGCGTTAAACTCGCATTGACGGTGTAGACAAAAGGAGAATGAATAGTGGTCCTGTCACTTCTTTTATCCTGCTTACTAGGCAAGTACATGACCTTATTACATAGTTTTTATCTAAAATGCCTTCCTGTAGTTTTTATGGATAATTCGTTCATGGGTCAAATGTGCAATCTTTTCTGATCCGCAGAGCTGCTTCTTGTTGCCGCTTCATTCAATGTTCTAGCATTAATCCAATTTGCTCAATGCTCCCCATGCAAATTCTCACGGCTTTCGTAATAAAGAATCCTTACATTTGTCCTTGTTCTGCTACCGAAAGACGAAGCGCTCCTGTTCCACACGTAAGTAATAAAGCGAAAATCGAGAGGCCTATAATCGATAGAGATATACGTGCACGCGCTGATTGGCACAGTTTATCAAACAGACCACCTTTGCCAGTGTCATCGCGGGTGCAAAAGATTTGTAAACAATTTGTCTCGTTAAACCTATTTACCTACCTCCTTTAGTAACGGAATGAGTCCTAAGGGAACTAGAGCGCACATGGGGACTGCAGAATATCGGGTCGCGTGATGCAATCGGAAAATATGCCGGCGCAAGAAGGAATCATCTAGCGTTAGACAGATGTGTTAGAGATCGCTTGGGGAGGCCTTCGTCCTGCATTGGGCATAAAAATGTGCTGCTGCTGCTGCTGCTGCCACCGCCGCTTCTGCTGCTTACGATGATAACCTACGCCACTTGATAGACGCTAGCGATTGCTCGCGGGCATACCAACTGCATATAAATGAAGCATTATTGATATGTATTCATGGATTCAACCGGATGAACTGATGAGATATCTTTATAGATATAAAAAAATCGGAGCGGTAAGAAGGGTACAACATTACAGGGTTTACAACAATCAGTATAGGGTTTGTTGTCACTTACTATCGCTATGTTTAATGAGGTAGCTTTGTTCTCTATATGCTCCGGAGCGCAATATTGATATGCTTGTCCGTCTTACCAAGCCAATTTATGCAAACGTCACTAAAGTGTCATTCTTACTGATAAAGGCACTGCAGAGTTTATAATTTCTCTTTTTATTCTCTGTTCTGCGAACTGATTTACATACTGTTTCGGTTGGTATTCTAGGATATAAATATTATAGCCAGTAAATGCAAGTGTACTTGGGTACACGAGTTCCTGCCGCAATACGCTCGTCGACTGGCTTGTAGCATCCGTGCTTCAGGTGAGAAAACTATTCAACTCCATTGACTAGGTAGAGAACAAACGGTTCGAGCTCCTCGGGCAGAAATGCGGATTACGATGTGCGACAGAGACGTCGCACCCTTTTTCAGTGGTTTCTCGCTTGGCACGTACCGCGTAACAGAAAAGACAACGCATCAAAAAAATTCTCTTAAGAGAAACATAATTTACAATTAGTATTGATAATTGTGTTCTGATTTATAATTGATAATTAGTATTGATGAGCACTGCCTGCTCCATCGTGTGCAGCGGATTGCCGCCGTCTGCATTGGAAGTGTCTTGGGACAAAAACTATTCGCAAAAGTATTCTTGAGCGGTAATATTGAACAGTGGTCAAGTTGAAGACAATGAAAGATGGATTATGGAGAACACATTTTATAAGTAGCTTTTGCAGTATCTCCTAGAAATGGGCCTGCATGCTTATATTCAACTCCATTACGACGCTATGCCGCGTGTCAAATAAGTAAAAAAAAATGATTGATAGAAGAACGCTATATTGGAAACAACTTTGTGGATTTTCATTATTGTTGTTATAGACGCTCACGTTACAGTGTAGTTTGGATTACTTCAACGGGTGACGCATTCAGATTGGCAACTGCCCATTAACATTTATTTTATTAAGAAAGAGTTGAAATTGATTTAATTCTTTAAGATCGCTGCATCGTTTAATCAAATCCCACTTCATCCCTAGTTGTTGGAGAAACTTGGTTTATCTTCGATTTGGGGGGCGGGGGGTAGGGGAGTGGGCAGGCTCTATAAGTTACTCGGTTACTCCCACCTTCCTTGGGATAAAAAACTTCAGCTATTTATAAAAACCATCGACACTTGTACTATGTTGCCACTGATATCAGCGGATCTTTATTACTGGTATGCCGTCAATGCTAATAGATTTACGACTTTTTATGGACCTGAAGAGTGTCTTTACATCAGTCATACCAATACTATTATACGCTCGCATTATGGTAAATAGATTTTTTGATAACTATTATTTTGTGGTATTGAAAGAAGGAGTGCTTGAAAGATTATTTGAGTGGGCTAGGGGTACGCGGTTTGTACAAATCTATGAAAGGCCTCGTTGCTCCAGCAATTTTCATTTAAGAAGTGGTACAGCTTCATGACGCTTTTCAGGGTTTATGTCCCATAGTTATGATTGAGTAACCCTGTCTAAAAACTTATACTAAGATGCGTTTTTACAATTGCGCATCACTTTCATGGAGATGACTGCGGTAGCCTCAGGCTTTGTGAATGGATATGAATGTTTATTTTGGTTGATTACAAATATCAGAACAGTTGTCTGCACTTGTGCCATTTATTATATGCTGGGCTCCATAACACAAAAGTATCATGGTGCCCTGTCCCTAATAATCGGCTTGGTGAAGAGTAATTGAGAGAACGACAAAGTTTGCTAGCATGAATTGTACGCTTTACCCGAATATATATATATATTTGCACAAAAGAAGTGCTAAAATAACTAGTCAGTAAATCATGGCTGTTCGTTACGAAATAAATATCGCTGGTAATTTGGAACTGATTGTCAACGTTATTGCGCTTAGCAATATTATGTGCTCTCTCTATCTCTTCTCCCCATCTTTCATCCCCCCCCCCATCCCGCTCCCATGTGTAGGGCAGCAAACCGGTTAAGCTGAACTGGTTAACCTCCCTGCCTTTCCTTCTCCACTTTTTCCTTCCTTCATTTCTTTCCTTGATGATTGGCGTGTTATTGTTCATGATAAGCTTTGATATGATATCCTGAAAATTCTCATGTTAATATTGGTGGAAGTAGAGAGATTGAGGCAGTATCGTGATATGTACAGATTCATAGGTTTTATTAGCCCTTGATGAGGTGCGTGGAGTTGCCGGGTTACTCTCCGGTAGTTCGCTTTTTCTTCGTCGAAGAGCGGTACATAACCGGCGAGACATACCAGTGACACAGTGGCACACGCATGGCTTCACATACTAAACGGCCTAAGTTGGTTCGAGAGAAGAAAAAAGATACCGAGAACTGAGGGAATTTTCGATCAAATACTAGCGGCATAAAAAAATTGCCTGTGACGGTGTCATCTCACAACTTGGTTCGGTCACGCGCACATTTGAGATGCATGAGAACGGCGCGGTTGCTACGCGTTATTGCGACAGCAGCCAGGAAAAATGCGATCAGTTTATTTTCAACAGTGAGAAAGCCTTGCGCCACCGGAGTTACCCCTCGCAGTTCTGCTAGCGGAGATGAAGGCGATAACAGGGCGGCGTTTGATAGGAGCCGGAGATTGTGATGGCTACCTTGTGATGGCTAATCTAGGTAGAAAAATAACATTAAATCTTTTCTTCCGGAGTTACCAATGAACTACTACATTCGTCACCATCGCTTGAATAAGGTTTCAGTTGATTTGTGTTGAATTAAGGAATAAAGAAGGTGCGCTGAATTTTCAAATTATGTGGAGCAGTGTCGAATAAACACACCTGAAAGCTTAAATTGTAACTCGACATTTGAACCTGGTTGCTCGACTATATGATACATACGGAATGCCGGCTGGAGCACCAGATCTGGCCATTTTGAGGTGCCAAGTGCAGAGCATACATTGAGCGATAACGATTGTGTCTGCAATGTATTACATCGCTACGCACCGCGGAAAGACCTGAAATTGCTTTTCCTTCTCCTCGCGGCTGCAACGCTCCAAGCCGGACGGTGACGTAGTCGGACTCCTGCGCCCACGTAATCGTGTCGGCATTGTGACTTCGCTCGTGGTGACACGTGACTTCGACAATTATTCAAGACAACATCTGTTATCTGTGCAATTCCTTGGCTGAATTGACGAATTTAAGTTTAGAGAAATAATAAAACACACAAACGAAATGTCTCCGTCTTTTTTGTTTTACTTCGCACCGAAGCAAGAGAGATGTACTTCCGCTTCGTCTGCTTGTTCCCACGGTGGTCCGCCCACGTGCCTAGCTACCGAAATTATGCCATCTTCTACCATGCTCCAGCGCATGATCATGCTCCGTAATCCGCTTGTTCTGCCTCAGTATTCGTGTAGCACTGAATTATACCGATAGTCATGATTTCTTGTGCACAGCGGGTAAAATCGTGCGCTGTGCGAACGTGACAACAGCTCGCGCGCGACTGCGTCAGCGGAAATGCGTCATCATCATCATCATCAGCCTAGTTACGCCCATTGCAGGGCAAAGGCCTCTCCCATACTTCTCCAACTACCCCGGTCATGTACTAATTGTGGCCATGTTGTCCCTGCAAACGTCTTAATGTCATCCGCCCACCTAACTTTCTGCCGCCCCCTGCTACGCATCCCTTCCCTTGGAATCCAGTCCGTAACCCTTAGTGACCATCGGTTATCTTCCCTCCTCATTACATGTCCGGCCCATGCCCATTTCTTTTTCTTGATTTCAACTAAGATGTCGTTTACCCGCGTTTGTTGCCTCACCCAATCTGCTCTTTTCTTATCCCTTAACGTCACACCCATCATTCTTCTTTCCATAGCTCGTTGCGTCGTCCTCAATTTCAGCAGAACCCTTTTCGTAAGTCTCCAGGTTTCTGCCCCATATGTGAGTACTGGTAACACACAGCTGTTATACACTTTCCTTTTGAGGGATAGTGGCAACCTGCTGTTCATGATTTGAGAATGCCTGCCAAACGCACCCCAGCCCTTTCTTATTCTTCTGGTTATTTCAGTCTCATGATCCGGATCCGTGGTCACTACCTGCCCTAAGTAGATGTAGTCCCTTACCCCTTCCAGTGCTTCGCTACCTATCGTAAACTGCTGTTCTCTTCCGAGCCTGTTAAACATTACTTTAGTTTTCTGCAGATTAATTTTCAGACCCATCCTTCTGCTTTGCCTCTCCAGGTCAGTGAGCATGCATTGCAATTGGTCTCCTGAGTTACTAAGCAAGGCAATATCATCAGCGAATCGCAAGTTGCTAAGGTATTCTCCATCAACTTTTATCCCCAATTCTTCCCACTCCAGGCCTCTGAATACCTCCTGTAAACATGCTGTGAATAGCATTGGAGATATCGTATCTCCCTGTCTGACGCCTTTCTTTATAGGGATTTTGTTGCTTTCTTTGTGGAGGACTACGGTGGCTGTGGAGCCGCTATAGATATCTTCCAGTATCTTTACATATGGCTCATCTACACCCTGATTCCGTAATGCCTCCATGACTGCTGAGGTTTCGACTGAATCAAACGCTTTCTCGTAATCAATGAAAGCTATATATAACGGTTGGTTATATTCTGCACATTTCTCTATCACTTGATTGATAGTGTGAATATGGTCTATTGTTGAGTAGCCTTTACGGAATCCTGCCTGGTCCTTTGGTTGACAGAAGTCTAAGGTGTTCCTGATTCTATTTGCGATTACCTTAGTAAATACTTTGTAGGCAACGGACAGTAAGCTGATCGGTCTATAATTTTTCAAGTCTTTGGCGTCCCCTTTCTTATGGATTAGGATTATGTTAGCGTTCTTCCAAGATTCCGGTACGCTCGAGGTTATGAGGCATTGCGTATACAGGGTGGCCAGTTTCTCTAGAACAATCTGACCACCATCCTTCAACAAATCTGCTGTTACCTGATCCTCCCCGGCTGCCTTCCCCCTTTGCATAGCTCCTAAGGCTTTCTTTACTTCTTCTGGCGTTACCTGTGGGATTTCGAATTCCTCTAGGCTATTCTCTCTTCCACTATCGTCGTGGGTGCCACTGGTACTGTATAAATCTCTATAGAACTCCTCAGCCACTTGAACTATCTCATCCATATTAGTAACGATATTGCCGGCTTTGTCTCTTAACGCACACATCTGATTCTTGCCTATTCCTAGTTTCTTCTTCACTGTTTTTAGGCTTTCTCCGTTCCTGAGAGCCTGTTCAATTCTATCCATATTATAGTTCCTGATGTCCGCTGTCTTACGCTTGTTGATTAACTTAGAAAGTTCTGCCAGTTCTATTCTAGCTGTAGGGTTAGAGGCTTTCATACATTGGCGTTTCTTGATCAGATCTTTCGTCTCCTGCGATAGCTTACTGGTTTCCTGTCTAACGGAGTTACCACCGACTTCTATTGCGCACTCCTTAATGGTTCCCATGAGATAGTCGTTCATTGCTTCAACACTAAGGTCCTCTACCTGAGTTAAAGCCGAATACCTGTTCTGTAGCTTGATTCGGAATTCGTCTAGTTTCCCTCTTACCGCTAATTCATTGATTGGCTTCTTGTGTACCAGTTTCTTCCGTTCCCTCCTCAAGTCTAGGCTAATTCGAGTTCTTACCATCCTATGGTCACTGCAGCGTACCTTGCCGAGTACGTCTACATCTTGTATGACGCCAGGGTTCGCGCAGAGTATGAAGTCGATTTCATTTCTAGTCTCACCATTCGGGCTCCTCCACGTCCACTTTCGACTAACCCGCTTGCGGAAAAAGGTGTTCATTATCCGCATATTATTCTGTTCTGCAAACTCTACTAATAATTCTCCTCTGCTATTCCTAGAGCCTATGCCATATTCCCCCACTGACTTGTCTCCAGCCTGCTTCTTGCCTACCCTGGCATTGAAGTCGCCCATCAGTATAGTGTATTTTGTTTTGACTTTACCCATCGCCGATTCCACGTCTTCATAAAAGCTTTCGACTTCCTGGTCATCATGACTGCATGTAGGGGCATAGACTTGTACCACCTTCAATTTGTACCTCTTATTAAGTTTCACAACAAGACCTGCCACCCTCTCGTTAATGCTATAGAATTCCTGTATGTTACCAGCTATTTCCTTATTAATCAGGAATCCGACTCCTAGTTCTCGCCTCTCCGCTAAGCCCCGGTAACACAGTACATGCCCGCTTTTTAGCACTGTATATGCTTCTTTTGTCCTCCTAACCTCACTGAGCCCTATTATATCCCATTTACTACCCTCTAATTCCTCCAATAATACTGCTAGACTCGCCTCACTAGATAGCGTTCTAACGTTAAACGTTGCCAGGTTCAGATTCCAATGGCGGCCTGTCCGGAGCCAGGTATTCTTAGCACCCTCTGCAGCGTTACAGATCTGACCGCCGCCGTGGTCAGTTGCTTCGCGGCTGCTGGGGACTGAGGGCCGGGGTTTGATCGTTGTATTCATATAGGAGGTTGTGGCCAAGTACTGCACCAGGGTGGCCAATCCTGCTCTGGTGAGAGAGTGCGTTACCGGTTCTGGTCACCGGGATCAGGCCGCACTCCAGGCCTGTCCAGGAAATGCGTAGTGCCGGAAAAAGAAAGCGAGGATAAAAAACAATGGAGGCGGGACCTGTGACGTATGCGTCATGTGATCCTCGAGCTCTGGTATTGAAGAACGCAGGGAGGGAATTTCGCTTGCGAAGGCAAGGTGGGGCGAGGGGAAAGAGCATCTTGCTTGGCAGTGGAGCCCGCTTGCTGAAATCATGGGTTCGCGGCACTGAAATATTTCTATCTCGGCTATTAATGAGCCGATTTCAAAACATTTTTGCAGCAGAACGCTCCCTAGAGGACACGTAACAGCTTCCAGCGTATAAGCAAAGTTTGCTATGGCGCCTGGTGAGGGGCCCTGCTCATGGCAATCATTGTGCGTCAAGGAGATCGTGTGGACATTTCTATTTGCGTTGGAAGCTGATAAGCAGCAGGAGCTATGCGGAGCTGAATGGAATAAGATAACGCTCTTTGCTTGGACAAGAACATGCTTTGTAGTCATGCACCTGCCGTCACCACTTTCGGAGCTGCCCTGCGTCATGTGGCCCTAACCGCCTTTTGCATCGACACTCTTGTGTTGTTATCACTTTTTAGCTGCATTTCGTTGCCTATCGATCATGGGGAAGATTGAACTACGTGTAATACATTGCAATATTCTAGTGCACCCTGGATTTTCACGCAATCTCGTGGAAATGCACACACATCAATGCTCCCTTCCGCCGTCTCTGACAACGCAGATACGTATATCGATGTAGTTTAACGTATCTCAAAAGCGTATCGCAAGGATTTCACTACATCGCATCCGTACAGTTGTCTGTGCGCAGGGCTTGATATGCAGGAGGAATATTTCGAGTGATCGCTTCCGAGTGCATTTAAAAAAATATTTAATGCAAGGTGCAATGTATTCCACAAGGAGCCTTGACAGGATATAGAGCAAGGGAGCAAACTGTTCGTTACACGAAGAGTTCGGTGCCTTAATCGCATTTGCTTCCTTTGCATCTACGCTTGAGGTGAGAAAACCATATTTTCTGTGTGATACAGTAGAATAGTAAGTGTCGCGGTCTTTTCAGTTTCACAATTTGCTCATAAGTTTGCCTCTAGCATTCTGGATTTGTATGAAACTCTTGATTTTAGCAAATGCGTACCTTTTTTTTTCTCCAGCATTGCTATCCAATAGGACACCCGCGCGCTATGAACATGTTTTATTTTATCTCAGAAACTAACCTGTACACATGTTATAAAGCACTGATATTACCAAGAGCGGCAGTATGCAAGGTTTGAGGGCATGCAAATTCTTGGTTGCCAATGTCGCAGAAGGCAAGTTGGTCATACACAAAGCACCCTGTAACAGTCTTGGCGTTAATGTGCAACTCAATTTCTCGCTCACGGAAGGCCCTTCCTGCCGGTACTATGGTGTTAAATATCGAATGATGCAACCCACTCTTGTGTAATAAAGGACAGCACATGTTCATGCATGTCCACTATTAAAGACGAATCTGAACCAAGCGTAAAGCGCTTTCGTAGGACATCTTCACAGAAAGATAAAACCTGGCTCCACCATTCTGCATGATTTCTTCAACGCAGGCCTGCCTCGTCCCAATCGTAGCTTGTCCCTCCCTTGCCCACTCACTCCCAGCCTCTCTTATCCAGACAGTGAGAGCGACGAAGCAGTCGTAAATAATAACCATTATGAGAGTACCCACGGCCGGTCTCAAGATAATGTAATATAGTGTCAACACAGTGTACAGAAAATGCTACTCATAGCTTCTGTAAGTACATATGTCAGAGGATTCGTTCTTGAGGGCGCGATCATGAACTTTTGTTAAGGATGAAATGCTTTTAGCTCCCATTGTCGGACTACACGGCCTCACGGACTACATGAATAACTGCTGGGAGCAAGGCAGCATTCCAAGTCAATGGAAATCAGCCCAAATCATTTTTATACCAAAGCCTGGAAAGAAACCACAACTGACGAACTTAAGGCCCATATCACTGACATCCTGCGTCAGTAAACTCATGGAACATGTGGTTCTCACACGTCTCACGAGATACATGGATGATGGAGGACTTTACCCACATACCATGGTTGGTAACTGAGGTTTTTAGCGCACGAAAAGGGACGAAAGACAGTGCCGAAACGAGGACACAGCGCTATTAGCGCACGAAAAGGGACGAAAGACAGTGGCGAAACGAGGACATAGCGCTGTGTCCTCGTTTCGCCACTGTCTTTCGTCCCTTTTCGTGCGCTAAAAACCTCAGTTATGGAATACCAACACGCCCTAACCTACGCTCTTTCAACCATGGTTGGATTTCGACCAATGTTATCGACGCAGGATATTATGCTCAAACTAAAACATCAGATCATAGATGCGGGTGAGAAAAGTCTAGACACTAAGGCAATACTAGCTCTCGATCTAACTAAGGCCTTTGACACCGTCACGCACAAGGCCATACTACAAGATCTCCAAAAGCTGGATGTAGGACGTAAAACATACGCGTACATCAAAGACTTCTTGACAGATCGTACCGCAATGATTTCAATAGGAGAATCCACATCGGACGCACTCAAGCTAGGTAATAGGGGTACCCCGCAGGGTTCAGTCCTATCTCCCTTTCTATTCAACGTGGCAATGATCGGTCTTCCTGCGAGACTCGAAAAGATAGAAGGACTCGGACACAGCCTCTACGCGGACGACATCACCCTTTGGGTGGCGGGTGGAAGCGATGGGCATGTGGAAGAGATCCTTCAAACGGCGGTAAACACGGTGGAAGACTACATCAAAGACAAGAGACTGAGATGCTCCTCGCAAAAAACAGAACTTCTGCTCTATAGGTCCACATGCCGGGGTCGAAAAAGCATTAGGGAAAGGCCGCGCATTGTGGTCACAGTAGAAGGCACCACGATACCGATAGTGGAGAGCCTGAGAATACTGGGACTACGCATATCCGAAAACGGCCATAACGGAGAAACCATTAGACTACTTGACAATAGTGTTCAACAAACAATCAGACTAATAAAGCGGATATCCAACAGGCACTATGGCATGAAAGAGCACAATCTCATCCGATTATTAGAAACATTCGTAATCAGTCGTATTGTATATGTGGTTCCTTACCTCAAGCTCTACGCTGCGGAGAAAGCCAAGATAGACTGCATTATTAGAAGGGCGTATAAGCAAGCCTTGGGACTTCCGGCAAATACGTCAAACGAAAAATTCTTGGCGCTTGGCGTGCACAACACGTTAGACGAACTTATTGAGGCCCAGAGAGTAGCGCAGTATGAAAGGCTTACGCAGAGTTTGACGGGGAGACACATCTTAGATGACATCGGAATAACGTACGAAGCACAGCACGGAGTGCAGAGAGACATCCCAAGGACAATAAGGGAACATCTATCAATACCCCCAATCACCAGAAACATGCACCCGGAGTTTCACCAAGATAGAAGAAACGCACGAGCGAGAGCTCTCCACAAAAGATTCCGTAGTGCCAAGGACGTGGTCTATGTGGACGCGGCGGAGTACGCAAATGGACAGAGTATGTCGATAGTTGCTACGAATCTAGAGGGTGACTGCAGAGTTAGTGGGACGGTAAAAACATGGAAGGCAGAGGTGGCGGAGGAAGCTGCCTTAGCACTGGCAATAGCCTCCACGGAAGCTAACATCGTAGTAAGCGACTGCAAGACAGCCGTCAAGAACTGTGCAAAAGGAAGAATCTCGCCGGAAGCACTGAGAATTTTAAACAACTTTCGTGAAGATCGCGACATTCACATTATATGGGCACCCGCACACTCCTCCCTTCCCGGGAACGAAATAGCGCACAACCTGGCTCGAGAACTGACAGGCCGAGCAGGTGACACGCAACAAATACTGGGAATGGAGAGAGACCGGATGACCAGCTTTAACGAGATCACCTAACACTATAAATTGGGAAGGGCCCATTTCCCCCCGGCACACTCCTCGTTAAATAGACGGCAAGCGACGGCATGGCGCCTCTTACAAACAGATACATATCCGAACCCGGACCTTTACACGGATAGATGTAGATTCTGTGAAGAAAGGGCGGACCTACAGCATATGGTTTGGGCTTGTCCTCGTACACCCATACAGAATAAAATAATTAAGACCAGAGAGCAGTGGGAGACCGCGTTGCTCAGCTGTGCACCGGAAGACCAACTCAAGGCAATCCAGCAGGCCGAAGATGCCGCCAGGGCCCAAGGGCTCGAGGCCGTCATTTAGGTAGAGGCCTAGGTCTCAAATCTGCTGTGCGCAAATAAAGTTTATTCCTCCTCCTCTTCCCATTGTCGGTTTGAGCCAAAAGCCAGAACTGTTATCCTGCAAGTGGCGCCAACAAACCGAAATAATCCGGGTAACCAGCCAAAACATAAGAAAATGCGGTGTATCCATCCCTCTGTAAGGCACCGCATCGCATCACATACGCCAGCTACTGCCAAACATGTTTAAAAAATATTTTTTACAAGATTTTCCTAATGCTTCTTCCCATCAGCTGTAACTTCCAGTTCGCTGAAGTTTTATTTGCCATTTCCAACAGACGAAGTTCAAAAGGCCAGATACAGGTAACCACGCATTTTACTTTCTTTTTTTAGCGATTCGACAGGGTTGCCTGCGCTCTTTTGAATGCCAGCGGTCCGTGAGTTCCCTTGGCGCGATTTTGCTTCGGTTCGAGAGATGGCGCCACGCTGCATGGCGCCTCCTTCAGGAGCGTTCCTTATAGAGCTGTGCATCGGCCGCAATTCTGAGCCCGCGCCCGGCCCGGGCCCTACACTACCACAGGCGGCCCGGTCCGGCCCGACGCTAAAGAAGCCTGAGTTCGCCCGGCCCAGGCCCGGCCCGATCTGCAATAAGGCGACGCCGACACAAAAAAGAAACAATATCAGGAAAATCTGTTAAACATCTAAATGACCTTATAATGTTGAACTCTTGCATTCCATATGACAAAATCGTGAATATATACAAATTCAGTGCGCGCACATAATTGTTATTCTTAGCTATTGTGCAAAAACAACGAGTTGTCCATTGATGAAGGGTTAAGGCAAGTGCGGCGCTCCTGCATTATGAATCCGGCAGCGCTGAAGTTTTGTTCACTGCTTGAACTGGTGGCCGGAAGGGCTGATAGCCTCTTAGCAAGAAGAGCAAGTTTTAGGTACGTGGCTTCCTTGCTTTTCCAAAACTGCACGAGTTCAGATTCCGAGCACGGTGTCGATTCTGCGGCCATGTAATCGGTCAGCTCGTCTTGTTCAGCAGTCTGATTGCTGGTTGCGTCGTTGCACTCGCTGAAGAAGTCCATGCATGGCTTTCTTGCGGGAGGTTGTTCTTGCAGAGTGCACCAGTACTCCTCTAGCACACCTTTAACAAGGGACATTTGCGATGGACGACCCCTGCCATTGTTGCTCGCATCTAGCATGGCCGGATTGGAGGAGCGGCGGCGGCGGCGAGCGCTTTCCGCTCCTCGCGCCCGGCCTTGCAACAAACTGCTTCCTCCGACCGGGAAGACGAACAAGAGATAAGGAAAGCGCTTCCGGGTGCGCGTCTTGGGAGCTTTGTGAAGCCTCGTCCTGAGAATGCCACAAAACACCCGATCGTCCCCTTTTTTGGGTGCCGACAGCGGCGAGTTGAAGAAGTTCACCCGTTTCTAAGGTGTTGCTGAACGAAAACAGTGACCTTTCTAGCATGGGCAGTGTCGACGTCTGCTTCCTGTCGACTTCAGTCAACGACCAGTCTTCAAGCAATACCACTGCCCATGGTAAAAGCTCCCTATACGCCGCTGGTTAACTAATTTGTATGTGTGGCAAAGGGGACCCCGCGTGCGCCGGACACCCTTCTCAGCCTTCTTTACTGGGAAACGCCTGCAAGCGGCGGCTTTTTCAAAGCGCTGGTACTTGGTAGAACCGAAAACGCATTCCGAGCCTCCGCTAGCTTTCGTTTGCCTTTTGTTAGCATTTGTACTTTTCTCCCATCCCTGTAGTAGTAGTAGCAGTAAACGACTTTATTGGGGTCCTGAGGAGCTAAGCGGGGACCTGCGGGTCCCTACCCAGACGTTGGCTAGTCCCATGTCGGAACAGAGAGGCCATGCCTCTCCGCTCGTTCTCGGGCCCTCTGGACAGCCAGGAGCTGGACGTCTTGTTTCGGGTCTGTGATGGCCTTTGTCCAGTCTTCTTCTCGTTTAAAATGCTGTAACACAGGGCTCTGCCAGAGCAAGTGATTTAATGAGCTAAATTCAGTGCCACAATCTGGGCAGAGCGGATCAATGTCCGGGTGGAGCATGTTCAGAAAGCCCCTAGAGGGGTAGGACCCCGTCTGGAGCATGCGGAGCGTGCTAGCTTGTGGCCTGTTGATCTTATGATGGGAGAAAGGAAAACTCTGCCTATTCCCTCTGTAATGAGAGGTGATTTCATAAAAAGTAACTAGTGGATCACTGTGGACGAGCTCTCCCGAACTCACCCGAGACACCATCTCGTCGCGGCATACGAAACCTCGCGCAAGGTCGTGGGCTATCTCATTGGGGTTCAGGTGACCCGGTAATACGTCTGGTCCCATGTGAGCTGGGAATCAGACTATGTGGTGAACAATGTCAGAGGGGTGTTTGCCCTAACGGCTGCTCGGGAGTCCGTGTACACCGTAGTACGTGTTGAGTCCAGTAATGCGAAAGCTATAGCAGCCTGTTCCGCCACATCGACCGGGGAGGTCTTCAGCGAGGCTGCCGAGAGTTCTCCCCTGTCATTGACTATGGCTACGGAGAACTTGTTGGCAATGGCGTGTCGCGCCGCGTCAACAAAGGTCTCTGTTCCGGATATGTTCTTTAGGAAAGTTCTAGCCCTCGCCAACCTTCGACCTTTATTGCGTTGGGGGCGGAGATTTCTTGGAAAAGGGTCTACAATAAAGGAGTTCCTTGTTTGAATATCAAGTTGCGCGGTATTTCCCTGATTGAAGCTGGGCGAAGGCCTGCCGCATCCAGAAGTCTTCTGCCTGCTTTGGAGTTTGATAATCTAATCATTTGTGCTGACCTTTGTGCTTCTATTAATTCTGAAGTTGTGTACTCCCAATGTCATGAGCTTCTCTGTGCTAGCCGTGATTGGCACGTCGATCACCCTTTTGATACTTTTGTGCATAAGCGTGTCTAATTTAGCCATTTCCGTTTTCGTCCAATTGAGGGCCGCGACTATGTAAATGGCATGGCTGATGAGGAAAGCATGGTGGGCCCTTAGGAGTATATCCTCGCCTATGCCGCCTTTCTTGTTGGACACTCTCATAATTCCATTTTGCTGAATAAATACATTGCACTTCCTGCTGTACCTACACGCGAGACGACAAGCATGCTTTCGCGTAAGGTACGCAGTCGAGATCGGGGAGCCCGACCGGTCCGTCCGAGACAGAAAGATTGACCCGGGCCCGGCCTAAGCCCGAGTAAGAGAATCTCCATATGGCCCGAGCCCGGCCCGCGGGTCGGGCCGGTTCCCGGCTTTTGGGCAGGCCCGAGCCCGTGCACAGCTCCAGTTCCTTCTTCTAACAGGGTAGCGCGCTCTGTCTCCCTCGCGTTTTTCGCTGCCTGACGCGTCGCCTTGGGCAGGCTTATTTCTTCTAGCTTGCCATCGTCCATTTGGACCAGTCCACAATATGGCTTAGTGCGACGGGGCGTGGTGTGGCGTGGTGTGCCGTTGCGAACATGTACTACAGCCATTTTAAGATTGTGGCTAGTGTCATCTCACCAATCTGCCTTCCCGGTTACCATTTCGTGCTTACATATGCTCTCTATTAACGGAGAGCCACCATTTTCTTGCTAATAAAAAATGGGCATTCTCAAAAGTTTTCATGATATAAAAATTTATTTATTGAGTTTTTTAAAGAAGTTGCAGATGTTGCATTTATCAATAATAACTCTCCTTGTTTTCTGTCCAGATCTTAACAGCGATGGCGAACGTTTCCGGCCTCTTCATGCTGGTCGCTTCTGGGATTGGTAAGAAGTACGGGTTAAACAGTCCTGTTTTAACGGGGTTCCATCAATCCCTGCGGAGACATACCTATTTGATGTGCGACGAATTGATTGAAAATTATATGCTTAGGATGCAGAGCAGTACCTAATTAATTTACAACTTTTAGAACATTCGAATGTTACCAGTATTGTCTTTTTCATGCATTCTGCCTGATTGAAAAAAAATGCATAATGAGGGACTAGAAAACTTAAGGAGGGTCTGATTTCGTCACCTGTAGAAGGAAGAAAAGATGTAAAACACCTCAATGATAACTTATTTTTCCTAATGAAGTCGAGCTAGAAATTCAAGCAAAAGCTACGAAGGACGGCTTGATGCTGACGAGAAATAGGTTTTTATGGAAACTATTCAAGTACGTTGCTTTATACTAAACGGTCGGCGAGTAATGTATTTCGACGGTTGATAAAGGCTGGCACTTTTCTCATTTCGCTTTGTTTTTCTTTTCTTTTTGCAACTTTTCGAGAATTCGTTATCATGCTCGTAAATTGTCGGCGTAAGACGACTGCCGATCGTAAGTAATAGACAATTACACTTCGTGTAAGTTATAAAATAACAAGTAGCAAAGATTTGAGTGCGTTTCGAAAACAAGAGATTTCTGAGGAGTTTTTTGCACCACATACACATATGGGTCCCTAGAACAAGCTGCAAGGTAGGTATTACGAAGACAACGCTAAAATTGTGGCATAATGATCTACCAAGCCGGCAATAGTAGTCAATAGTAGTCAACTGGTGCCTGATCTATGTCCATGAGTATTATCTCTATAGATGATTTATAAGACATATTGTTGAGCTAAATTGTTACCTCAGGCGCTAGATTGTGTGACCCATGTTCACAACATCGTTTTTACGGGTAAGCTTCTCTGTTAAAGAAAACCTCGTGTTTTAGGTGTCAAAAACCACGAACTCATTGTGAAGCACACCTTAGTGAAAGACTCCGGATGATAGTGAGCAACTGAACTGTTTAATGTTCACCTAAATCTAAGTGCGCAAGTGCTTTTTCATATAGCCCACATCCTAATGCCACTGCTGCCGATGCCAGGCTATAAACCGCTGCTTCGAGCTTAGCATCGGAACCCCACGGCTGAGTGGCATTGTTTTGTGACAAGGCAACATTTTCTTCCAAATCGAGTATTTTAAAGAATGCGTAAACGAGGTATTTCCAAACGTAAAATGTGCATTTAAAGTACGTGTGCTTTACGCCATCCCCAACTCTCTGGAGGCTATGTTTAGGTAGCTGCCGCATGTTTCCATGCATTCGTGCCTGTAAATACCGTCAGCCCCTTTTGTACACCTATGGTTTAACAGCTTTACAGTGCCCGTGCGGTAGCATGAAAAGGAAAGGAAGGTTACGTCGCATCCTCTTATCTGAGAGTTTCAAGGCGCAGTTACAAAAGGCAGGTAATGTTTTAAAACATTTTGACAAACGTTCGCGCTTTGCAGGAAGATTTTTGTCGGTAGTAGGGATTGTAAGAGCTGTCGGACGATCCCACCGCTGCCACCAGATGTAAGGGTTGTAGGTCGTAGGGAGGAACTTGGGGGGGACAGAACTAGGCGAGCAGGATTTATTTACAGATATTTACATTCAAACAGGGGATACATTCGACAGTCTAGCGTGACTCCCAAATGGAGCACGCAAGATGAAGCATACAGCATACGAGCACGAAGCTCCAAACACGCAACAGAGAACACGATGACGATCACACTGACGAGCACACCTAGCAGCTGACAAAGAGCTCGGCCAGCCCTGCTGCCGTCGCCGATTCCCCGAACGAGGGGCATGGTGGATTAACGCTGCCGTAGTCTCCAGTGCTCCGAAGGATGTTCATGGTTGGTTAGCGCTGTCGTCCTCGCTGGTTCTCTGAAGGGCGCCACCACCACGGATCGATCGAAGCACCTGCAGCGGGCTGAGATAGTTTTGCAGAGCACTACCCCTGCAGGCCGATCCTAACAGCTCCTCCATGGCCCAGAAAATCTCACCTGGCCAGTGCTGACAACCGCTGCACAGGAAGAGAATTGCTGGCGATCGAGAATATTGCTTTGCTCTCTGCAACCCCTGCGCACTTGGAATGCCTGCAACCATCTCACAACAACGGGCACAGAAGAGTCGATCCCGGCAACACAATACCATTCAGCGTGCAAACGCCTGGAATCAGCTGTTAACCCACTAGGCTTTCTCTCAAAATTTCAATGCAAGCCACTCAACTGGGAACTCCAAATTATGCCCCGAAATTTCGTGCCGCCAAAGCGAGCGTACACGTTTCCCTTGAGTTGGACCTAACCTGACTGTCGCCCTGCACAAGAGTAAAGATTTACGCAGGATTAAACTGAAGGCTCTCAACCACCAATACCCGAACATAACTTGAGCAGCTTAGCTTCACGAATAGTCTGTTCTTACCCTATCGCAGTGGCGTGCTTGTCGCACGTACTGTTGCCGCTGAACAGTCTGGCCTACTCCACAGGTACGTAATCACAATCGCGCTAGCTTTGTGGTTTCTATTCAGAACGCGTACTTGCGTCGTACGTAAGCATTTCATCACACTAACTTTCGTTTCTTTCTCTAGTATATACAGGACACGTAACTTAACCGAGCAACTGAACTTGCGGAAGTCACGCACACCGCATAACCCCTAAAAATGCGTCTGCTAATAACTCGTTCCACGCACGCTTATTAGAGAAGCCAGAATAGAGCCGCCCTCAACACACACGAGCAACCCAGTCATAAACCTGCTTCCTTCCGTCCGCACAGGACACGCGCTAATGGACCTAAGAGCTCTTCTCAGTGCAAATGATGCACTAACTGAAAATCTACGCGCTTAACCTTAGAAAATTCAAAAACACATATAAAAAAGAAGGATAACTAAAACACACGCGCGTTACCTCTCAACGATAACCTTGACCTTCAGGTTACTCACACACAAAAAAGAAAGCCTATCTACTCATTAATGAACACCTCGCAAGACTAAATGTTTACATAAAACACCTCTTTCAAACCTCGGAGCTTCTCAAACGAAAGCATAAAGAAAGCTCATACCTTACTTATTCAAAGAAATTCTAGTCTCAAATCGCGAAAAGTTTCAAAATGCTCAAAAATAAAACAAAACAACACGTTTTACTTCTATGGAAGCTCTCTTGGCCGCCCGTTTAAGACTGACTCGTACTTTTGAGCCGTACTCGAGGTGGTCGCGGTTCGAAAGGTATTCTGGCTACCCAGGAACATCAAAAGCGCTGACACACTCTCAGCTCCTTCAAGACGTTACAGTCTCCTGCCAATTTGCGTCCTGGCGCCACGCTTTCATCACGAACTCGACTGACCGCGTCGCGACTCCCTACCGCCTCGTCTCGTTTTGCCACCTTGAGCTCCTTCGCACTACATGCTGCACTCCGAAAGGAACGACAGAACGACGAGGAACGTAACTGCCCCGTGCCCTGTGTCCGCGTCCGTGCAGAACATGCTTCTCGGTCTCTTTTTGACCGGTGGCCCGAACGTGTTTGATGCGTCAACATCGTCAACGACGACCGCATCTTTCTTTTCCTCGTGCCCTGGCTTTTTGCTTTTGTCGCCGTCTTTGGCTGCGCTACACTACTCACCGCATTCTGATCTTTACGGCGCTTCTTTCTACGGCGCTTTCTCTTTGAATTCCCTTCCATGCCGTCCTCTCACGCCTCGAGCTGGCCGGTACACATCTCTTCGGCCCGGATCGGTCTCCTACCCGCACAGTCTGACTGATTATCATTTAAATCTACTCTCTCTCTGCCTCGACCGGCGGACAGCTCAACCAACTCTGGAACAATGCAGCAGTCTTTACTTGAGCTATGCAACTCGCACTCGGGCGAACCGCCCCCTACTGCATTGCCCAGCTCACGCTGTGCATCGGCACACAGCTCGTCGGTCTCGATCGCTGTCTCACCCGCACAGTCCGAATGATTCTTAACTAAATCATTCCTCTCTTGGCTACCTAGACTGGCGGAGAGCTGCACCGATCCCTGAACAATGCAATTGTCTTGTTTGAGCTACGGAGCTCCCAATCCTGCGAACTGCCCTCAACCGCATCGTCCAGCTGGCACTTCATTTCGGCACGCAGATATGACTTGACATGGGTGCTCGCGTCTGTCGGGTCAGAAGTACTCTCTACTTCGCTAGCAAGCTCGCTAACATTACAAGCGACGCACACGCACGGTGACTGCACCAATTCATTCACAGCTGGCCTAGCTGTCTCTACAGTGCTCTGTTGGCACAGCACCTCGTCGCTCTCACTCTGGCCTTGAACGGCCTCTGCTGCCGCTAAGGCATCGTTAACTGCTAGCACTTTGAGGTCACCTATGAACGTGCTGCTAATCTCACAGGTACTACTAATTCTCTCGGCTTTCGGCTGAAACCTCCTATCGACTCCCTCACACTTTCGCTGCGTCCAGCCTACAGATTTCTCAAGCCGCTGTTGACTTTGTGCGTTTAACTGCTGCAAATTTTGTATCTGTTTGTTCACTACTGCCATTTCTTTTTCAAGCTTTTGCCGTTTTTGATCACGGTCTTGGCGTTCTTGCCTAATTGATTCCCGTTCTTGTCTTTTGCTTAACATTCGTTTGCTTATTTGTTCGATGAGTTTCAGATCATTGTTACTTTCTAGAATGGTTTTACGAATTTCTGATTCCGCCAAGTCCTCCTCTACGTCTACCATGAGCTCTTCACACAACCACAACAGGTCAGCTCTCGACAAACACAACAGGACCATGGTCGCTACTTTAAGCGTTGGCTCTGCTTTCACACAATACTTGCTGCGATACCCGCTCAAATCAGAATACAAGTAAAAGATCCACAGCGAATCAAATCTACAAACACAGAGAAATTGAAGCCTGGTAAATCTTACAGCTAAAACCAAACGCTTACCCACTGAAGCAGCACCAGATCATCAGTCCTTCTCCGCCGTATCCAGTCAGTTGCAAGAGGTGGCCAATCCCAAGTCGCCTCCAACTTGATGGGGATACCGATCGGTCACCATGTGCCAAAGTCCGTGAGCTGCCATTGCTGTCTACGAGTCGTGTGCCAATCTATGAGCCCGTAGGCCGATCTCACCGCTGCCATTCAGTTGTAGGAGTTGGAGGACGATCCCACCGCTGCCACCAGTTGCAATGGTCGTAGGTCGTAGGGAGGAACTTGGGGGGGTGCAGAACTAGGCGAGCAGGATTTATTTACAGATATTTACATTCAAACAGGGGATACATTCGACAGTCTAGCGTGACTCCCAAATGAAGCACGCAAGACGAAGCATGCAGCATAGGAGCACGAAGCTCCAAACACGCAGCACAGAGCACGATGACGAGCACACTGGCGAGCACACCTAGCAGCCGACAAACAACCGCTTATAAACACTCCGTGCTCCCTAGATCCCTAGGTGAGAGAACCGTTCGACCAGTCATGGAAGCAGAGCCGCCTATGAGCAGGAGGGCTTACACAGACACGTACGCACTGGTTCCCCAGAACCAGAGTTGAGCGCGTCCTCGTAGCCAGGTGGTCACGCCTGACCCCAGCCGGCGCCTCTAAATTCCAGAGCTGCCTTTCTCCTGTAGCCGCCATGAGTTTCAGCAGATTGCGACGAATCCTGGGGCCCGAAGAAAACGTACCGCAAGGCACCCTTTTGTTAGGGAAGCTCTTCTTGCTGCAGAGAGACCATGAAGACCAGGCAAATCAACCAACAATACACGGGGCGCCAAACGTGGCCAGCCCTGCTGCCGTCGCCGATTCCCCGAACGAGGCGCATGGTGGATTAACGCTGCCATAATCTCCAATTCTCCGAAGGATGTTCATGCTCGGTTAGCGCTGTCGTCCTCGCTGGTTCTCTGAAGGACGCCACCACCACGGATCGATCGAAGCACCTGAAGCGGGCTGAGATAGTTTTGCAGAGCACTACCCCTGCAGGCCGATTCTAACAGCAGGCGAATCTAGCGGACATGCCTGTCAACAGCGTAGCACTAAAGTTGCGCATTGTTCACCGAGATGTACGGGTCAGTTGTCCTCACTTACAACCTTAACAGTATAGCCAGGCTCAATGAATGTATGTTTACTAATGGAGACAGTAAATGAATTGTGTGTGCAATAATTGAATGGAAATGTTCGCGGGGTCTCCATCATGCATATCTTTCACAGCAATTTCCACTTTTTGTAACACCTAAATATGGCGAAGTTCACTTATCTGGAGGATTAATTAAGCGTAGGTGAATTTAGTTCCACCACTGCCATTGTTTCTGTGCCCAAATTTCACAATGAAACGCACAAACTTGTACTCCCAGCAGTGGTAAACTTTTAAATATGCCACGATGGTACGTTTTACGAGACCCATTAAATACACAAATTGAATGGTAACGACAACAGACAATTTTTGATTAGTTACACCTGTATCTAGTAATGGTCGGGGCACCGGTATCAAAGCATGGATATTCATTGTTAAAAAAACATATTAGGAGGTAAATAAAAATACATTTTAACTACTGGCACCGTTGACTGTAATGTAACACAGATAGCTGAACTTCGACCTCAACTGCGCTTAACATTGCAGAACAACCACGACAATGCAGAAGGTAGATCCTCGTACATCACGACATTTTCTATGCCACTTCGCAGCTGCCCAGCTCCTGGCTCACCCGGCTGGCGCCATTGGATTGCCGTTGATGATGCTGTGTTTCCTACGGGGCCGTGCGGAGGTTCCGACAACTGAAGACGCTTGAGACGAGCAGATGAAGGAACCGACGCACATACTGGGAACAGACGCGATGTTCTAGGTGGAGGCTTAGTAGAACGAGAACAATATAAAGTGCACATCATGATGTAAGACTTCGGCCTTCGCTATGGGTGATAAAGAAACAGTTTAGGAATAAATTCGTTTTGTACCTATGCCGGAAGACTGATTTCTCTCAGCGTGTTACTTCATCAAATATGCGCGATATATTTTGTGGAGGCACATCTGGATTTCTTTGCCACAGAAAGAAAAGCTCTTTGGAAATCTGAGCATGGGCTTTTCCTTAGTTTCAACTCAGAGATGATGTGAACAAAGCGCTATCGTTAGTGGTGATTGGTAATTGCTGCAGGTTAATTCGTATTAGCATGGCCTCATGGAATACCATACAGGGTGTCCCAACTATCACTTGCCAAGATTTAAAAATATGAATATGCCACGTAGCTGGACAAAACCAAGGTGGTAGTGTTTTCCGTCGCTAGGATATACCCAGAGTTCTTGCATTCCGCCCAATTACATCATGAGTCTTAATTAACTAATCAACTTCTCACATATTACAGTAGGATAAAAATTATCAATAAGAAAATTGCATAGCAACATGAAAAAATACCGATGCAGCTTTCTGTTGTTCGTGCTACATAAAGTGTTTTTCCAAGCGTGAAAGAAACCCGCGAATACAGGCAAGGTTAGCGCGCGACTGGACGCTCGAGACACTACAATGTATGCAGCGTATGAATGTAATGTATGCAGCCCCTGAATGTAAGCTCCAATTTAACACCAATTTTGCCATGTATTCTCGAATACATTAAAGCGATAGCTCCGGATCCACAAAACGCACCTCAGCTCGAGGTCGGCCGCCCGAAGGGAAAGCATTGCAATGAAGTGGCAGCCACGGTGCGGCATAGTATGGATGGATGGATACTATGAGCGTCCCCTTTGGAATGGGGCGGTGGGCTGCGCCACCGAGCTCTTGATATTCTATTGCCTAATGACCTCCCCATGTTAGACAATAAAACGAAAAGGAAAAAGAAACCGCGAAGAATTCCCATCACCCAATTTTCTGAACCCCTATTAAGGTTCAGAAAGTTTGTCGTTTCCCCATCTTCCCCCAATCTTCTAATCGCATCCTACTAATCTCTAGTGCAGAAATGTTTACTTTCCCATGTTCTCGAGGAACCCGGCGGCATTAAGGACTCCCGCGGTGCCTAAATGGACCGCTGGGTTAATTTAGGCACATGCTCCAGCGTTTCCCGAGCGTTACCGCAGCAAGCAGATGCTTCTTCTTCATGCTTCTTATACGTGCGTGTTTAAGGCATCCTAATCTCGCTTCGAAAAATTCTGAGCTTCCCTTTGAATTTTCATAACTTGTTTCTGTCGTGATTTCGTTTCTTTCCTCTTAAGTAGTTGCTCAGGGCAGGTTTCATTTCCATTGCCGCCACCCAAGAGATTATCGCAGCCTCTCTGACTTTCCGCTTGATGTTCTTTGTTGCTGTGTTGCTCACCATACAGGTCGCATACATCTTGGTATGCTTCCTAGTCCTTTTCCTCCACTGTGAATCAATGTTTTTTCTTTACAAATAATTGAAAAGTATCCCAGCCCATTTACTTTCTTTCATATTTCTCAATTGCTCTTCATAATCAATTTTACTGTGAGCTTCTCTCACTTCAAAATTTTTTCAGCCCATATCACAATACACAGCTTCATTTGTAGTCTTCCCATGAGCGCCCTATGCGAGGCGTTGCCATCGAGTCATGATTGGACCTTTGATTTCGAGCAAACAATTTCATTTCCAAATGGAGATCATGGAAGTATTACAACTTTCCACATACCCCGGAGCACCTCCTACCTATTTTATCCCCATAGCGCTCTGCGTTTCATTACGGCCTCATTTCTCTTTCCCTTTGCTGTTATTGTTTTTTCCTGTGTTTCAAGATATCTGTCGCCCTTGTTTGTCCATATACCAAGACATTTGTATTCTTTTACCCGCGGTATTTCTCGCCTTGAATGTACACTCTCTGTTCACTGTTTTCATTGAATACCATAACACCTGATTTTTAACGCTACATTTCAGACCTTCTATTCAGACATTTCTATCGCCTTGCTGTCTACAGATATTAACCAGACGTTGCATACCACTTTGCTTGTTAGCTAGCATCACAATGTCGTCCGCATAAAATGAACCTGGAAGCTGCTGCTCCCCTACTGTAAGCGCCTGTCTGCATACTAAACCCGACATTACTTCCCTCCAGCGCCCTCTACATCCTCGCCATGTACATCATAAAGAGCAGCGGGGATAAAGAAAAACCCCTGCCTCAGTCCCTTGTTGACGTCAACTTCCTGCCTCACTCCTCGTCCCTTCCCATTGAACGCAAACGGTATGTTCGAGGTAAATCTCTCTCAGAAGCTGCGGGCAATCGCCGCCCAAGGCTTCCCCTTCCGGGATACGCCACCACATGTCTCCGTTGCCATGCGCCCCTGCAATGTCTAATAAGCTAGACAACAGCCAGTGCGCCCTACGCGCAACGCAGACGAAACCCGGGGCAAACCACTCGGCTCATAGAGAGACCGCGAGCACGGCGTTCGACTGAGACGAAATAAACGGTCCCCTCAGTTTCACTTCGAATCCAGTCCTTTTCTTCCAGAATAGACAAAACTCCCGCACTGTGAATAAACATCGCAAACTGGCGACGAGGATCACCCTGCTTTCAAGACCCCACGCAGCACCATCAGAAGCCAAGATAGAAATCAGTGGACCCAGACCAAGTACAAAGCCGTGCAACATGGAAGCCATGCTGCGAAAATTCCCCCCGTTCGACCCCCACTCGGATCCGACGTCGCTTTCTCTGCGGTGGACTAAATGGAAGGACCGTTTTGAGGACTTTCTACAAGCACCAGATATACAGAATGCAGCCCGGAAACCCGCTATGGTGCTGCGCTATGCAGGGAATTAGGCAAACGACATTTTTCTGGCACTTTCGGGACAAGGCAGGAAATATGAAATGGCAGTGGCCGAGCTCAACTCAATCTTTCGCGCTAAAAAGAAACGCGGTATGCGGGAGGCAAGTTGCCAGTGAAGCAAAGCAAAGCTCCGAAGGAACATAGTAGAAGGCTATGCAGCGCAGGAACAGACGGAGACAAAGGAGGTACACAAAGTACGCAGACGCAGCGCTGAATTTTAACAAAAACTTTTATTTATAGATATATTTATGCTGTTTCGTGCTGTAGGCTTCTATGTTGAACCAACAAGCCCAACTGGTTACTACGAATAAACAGTGTACCAATTTCAAGCTAGATTAAGAAAATGCTGCGACATTCGAGTTTGGAAACGAACAAAAAATCGTATCGCAGACGACAGAAGGCACCATTTCAGCTATGCTGCGCCGCAGTGCACTACAAGAGCGCGATGTCACGCTCAAGAAACTCATGGAAATATGTCCCAACCTCGAGACAGCAGAACTTTAAGCTGGCAGCACGGAAAGCCGTGACCGCGTGGAACTTGTGCAGAAACTTAGAAAGAAGAAGCAGTGGCGTCGCAACGCGCCTTGGACAAACCAGTCGGAATACGAGCCGTCGAGCTACCGTCCATAGAACAAGTATTCTGAAGAGCAGAGCTGCTGTGGAGGAGCTTGGCCTCATAAAGGTCGTAAAATGAGCTGCCCAGCATGGGGACCCACTTGCCACAAGTGTTAAAACCGAAGCCACTTCGATAAGTTCGCTTGGCCGAGTGGTTTTGCAAAGTCGCAGCAGGGCAGATGGGCGGAGAGTAGCGGTAGGGTGGGCCTCCCCGTTGACACGAGGCAGGGAGGGGGAAACGGCTCTTGCGCAGCAACAGAGTGCGTGTCGCCATTGCAGTAGGAGAGAGGGGAATTTGAATATGGCGATGGGAGGGGGGGGGGCATAACGGAGAACGATACCGTAAGGAAGACAGAAAGGCAGCAAATTGTGAAAAGTAACAAATTATCGCAATACACATGTACAAGGCACGGCCCGTTCCGGCGAACTTTCTGGTCCAGCTTAAGCGCAGGGAAAAAAAAGAGAGTATAAGACAAATTATACACACGGGGATTGCAAAGGGCGTAGATCTTTGGACTTACAGTCTTAGAGAGCCAAGTTAGGAAGCCTCCGTGTGTGTGTGCGCCTTCGTCACATTTTTGTCGCACGCGTAGCGCAGCCTGGCGAACGCACTATGAACCGGCGACCAGCGTTTCAGGATCTGTCGCTCTCCGACGAGCGGAGTCGGCGCTCGAGTACATCCGTGACCGAGGCGCAGTTCGAATGCGGACGAGAGCTTTCGCGGACAAGCAACGCGCGGAAAAAAATAACACATTTCACCAAAAGGACTAGAGTGATTCCGCATTCTCACACGTAAGCTGTCTTTCTGTCTCTGCCGTATTTTGAGATGCTTGCGACAAACGGATACAAACAATTTACACAGGCACTTAGTCTCCTTACGCACACTGAATGCGAAAGCAGCGTAACTATTCCATGCGATACTCTTCACTTGGCCATGTGCTCGATTTGGTGGAAGTCAATCTTTAGGGCGGGCCTCCCCAGTTTTTGGTCTGGGCCAAGTCAATTTTGAGAGTGGGCAAGGTCAGTTTTCCACCACCACTGCCACCACTACCACCACCATAATAATAATAATAATAATAATAATAATAATAATAATAATAATAATAATAATAATAATAATAATAATAATAATAATAATAATAATAATAATAATAATAATAATCCCGGTTAAGCCCACTGCAGGGCAAAGGCCTCTCCCATACTTCTCCAACTATACCCCGGTCATGTAGGAGAGTCACGAGGGTCAAATTAATTTTCAGTTTGGCCAAAGTAAATTTTTTGGCTATGTGCCAATCAAATCCTCGGGGTGGGCCAAGTCAGTTTTGATAGCGGGGCAGTTCGGTTCTGAACGCGGGTCTACTGTATTTTCGAATTGGGCAAAGTCAATTCTTTGGGGTGTAGCCAACGGTGTCCGTCCGACGCCGTAGCTGTTCGCCGTCGGATATCGCAGTGCGAGCACCAGCAGGTCAAGCGCCGGGAACGTGACATCACCACTTGGTCACGTGGAATTTGGTACCATCGGATGTATATTAGCGCTGGCCTCGGCATTTTCCGTTTCATGGGGCATATAACGCGTCCGCATTAAAAGAAATGCTGCGCACAAACTATGGACCATGATTACCAGTGTAAGCGAATAGCAGAACGCTTCTGTACTCGCGGACGACTTTTCTACTTTCTAATAGAAAGCTGCGGGGGCGGAGCTTCTGCACCTGACTCTATTAGTACGCTGTGCAGTCTGTGCGATTTCGACACTGGTTTCGGAGTCTCCGACATTGCCCACATTCTTTACTTCACTGAGGACGGGGAGAAATAAATCGACGTGAATCAATCAATTTGTCTACACATGCGATATGTACCGCGCTCTAGGAACGCTGCCCGCGTCGGAGCCCCGAAGTGGCCGTATACGACTTTGGCGGCGGTTAGGACTTGGATGCACAACCGACGCTGGCGTCGGGTCAGCTCGCTCGCTCGTTCGTAAACGCCGACGGGCTTGAGTTCCAGACAGGCTCGCTCTGGAAGACTCTGCAACCAGTTTTCTGTAGTTCAATAGTCTCGTGTTGCTGGAGTTAGTCAACAGCTTCTCAGGGCGGTTGATTGGAGAGACACCTAGTGACAAACACTCACCAGAAGGCGCGGGCGCCATTTTGTTTTTGAGGAATGTGTAAAACGTGCCACTGCCTCTTGTTGTGCGAAAAATCTAAAGCGCGAACTAATACTCCAATGAAATATCAGTAGGTGACTGGTGAATGTCATCTAGGCTTTCAAATCATGGTCTGTAAAATACAAAACAAAAGTATTGTTCTGCATTTGTCACGCAGTTTCTGACTGCATTACCAAGAGGAAAATCTGGCGCCACCGTCTATGGGAGTGTTGTAGAGAACGCTGTGCCGTCATGAGAACGATGATACATGTGTGTGCGAGGCTTGTGTTGGCTAGCGTTGTAGGAGGCTTCGTCTAAAACGTGGATATGGCTACACATATAATGGGTTCTTAGAATAATATCTACATAAAAGGTTTTCATTCACCCATATAACAGTTGCCCAAGACGTTTACTCACAATGCCTGATTCGACCAAGAAAAAGCTTAAACAGACCACAAGCTGTTCGAAAGAGAGCGCGAATCTTCTTTTCTGTCCTCCAAGTTTAGAAGCACGCTGATAGTTTTTACGTTACATATACTCGTACTAGCGGCGTAGCCAGGAGGGGGGGGGGTCTATAGGGCTTCAGCCCCTCCCCCGAAATTTTTTCGGGCTGTCCATGCACCGCCGACCAAAACAACCCCTGGCGCCGGAAATAATTCTGCATTTTGTCTAGAATGTCTTTTTCATGCTCGAAAGGACATCTCAGCGCAGACATTGCGAACTCGGGCTGGATTTCTCGTCAACGTCCATGCACCGGGAGTCACGTGACGCAAGGAGCCCCATTCGAGCACAGTTTCAAGGGCGTTTTGATGGACAGCGGGCTCGTCGCGGCATCTCGCGGAGGCCGCGGAACTTATGTAGCGCATGGATTTCAAGTCCGAAACTTTATGGGTATAAAGTTCTCATAATATGGGTATAAAGTTGTCATAAACTTGTGGTGTGAAAGGTGCATTGACATTTCTAAAGTCGTGCTTTATATATTCAATTCCGGAACTTTGTAGGTTTATTTTTAAACATTTTAGACCAAAGGTGCATTGACTTTTCTAATGTCGTACATCGGACCATATAATGTGACAAGCCAAATCGACGCACTATTAGATAATTTGACAAAGCACGCAGCGTGGTCCGATGAGATGAAGCGTTCTGGTGGTTCAGTTGCGCCGTCATGTCACAAGAAAAAATTATCAACATTCTTTTCACCTGCGCCAAAGCATCCATGTCAAGACACTAAAGCCCGCAAAGTTAACTACGTTCTTATTTATTCTTCTACTTTAACTTTTATTCGCGAAGACCACATTGAGCCTCTTTAATTTTCTTGTTCTCGCTGCCCGCGGGCTGCAAGAGCCAGCCAGAGTGCATGCGTTTTTCTCGTGTTGCCCCGACCACCGCGCGGCGCACTTCAGTGTACGTTCGTTTTTCTCTGGCCGAGTGGATTTTTGCCTGACAGAGTTTTGGACGCATTCTGGCTAGCAGACGTAAAAAAATGGCAGTGGCTTAGCTCGGCTATGCCAGGATATACGTAGCGAAAGCTAAGGCATAGCATGGTTAGTCTCGGTTTATATTGATTGCAAGTCCAGGTTAGTCTGGTTGCCTAGCTATGTTGCGGCGTTTAGCCAGTCTTTCGGCGCACTGTTCGTTTGTTTCCTGGGTGATCCATTTCCTCTTCATCTCGTTCCGATGTCGATTCCAGGCCTCCTACTGCTTATCAGAATTGTCGCCGTCTATACGGCCACTTCGATTGTGGTTGCGGCGCACACGAGCTCTCCCTTTCAATCCTTCGACAAGTTATCAGGCATGTGACGAAGCTGGCGAAGCGAGCGGTGGCGAACGCAACGACGAGGAACGCGGTGTGACGTCATGTGCCTCCTTGGAGCACGGCCACGGCGAAATCGCAAGCTCGCGGCCAGTAAAGCTTTCGCTTTAAAAGAAATAATAGTAGCTCGCCGTCATCAGTGTGGGGACTCGACGGATTGCAACGCGTTCGCTTAGGCCCAACCTCTCCGGAGTCTTGCCTCGGCGGTGTAGCAGTATGCTTATGGTTCTCTGTGGACCAAATGTCTCACGTTTTCCTCAATATTCCTTTGGTAGCCACATTAGATGCCCAAAGTAGGCATTCGCTTGTGGCCAACATGCTTTCCTTTGCGCGTTTTATTTTCGGTGCCCTCCCCCCCCCCAAAAAAAAACTAAAGAAAAAGAGAGAGACATTGTTGCGGCACGCCGAATTGTCGCATCGTGAAAGTTCGATTTTTTTTACTTCTTCTCTTGCGGAAAGTAATGAGCCACGGGTCGCTTTAGTTGCCGGATATTCTATTTAAATTATTGCGATAGCAATTATATGGACACTCCAGGCGCATTCCTGCCGTCGCCGTCGCCCTCATGTTCTGTATAAAGTCCAAGAGCGATAACATCGTCAGCGCGCACCGCATGCTGTATGTTCGAGTGAAAGCGTAAGGGGGTGGCATGGGTGAGCCGACGACGGTGGCTCAGACGGTCTTGTGTCACACGAGACCGTCTGAGCCACAGAGACTATACAGATATACAGAGACTTTTTCTTAGATACGTAGATTTATTGGATACTTATTCGTATATTTAAATATCTTGCTGCGAGGTTTGTTTTGTGTATACCTGCAGTGAACTTTATTTCCAATGTACAGTTTGGTGCCCTTTATCAAGCTGTAGCTTTGCATTTGTATATTCCATTGTATCTTCGCATTTGTAATGTGCGAGGGCGAGTCAAATGAAAGTGAGCCTGCCAGCCCCACGAAATAATGGTTTGGTTCATTATGTGCGAGGCAAGCGCGTAGCACACAAGCACCTCTCATTTACAAAAGTGACACACACGTGTTGGAATAAATGTTCTTTTTGCCCTCATACACTGGGTTGAACATGGTTGCGTGACGTAATGGAGCTTCCAAATGTTGAACAGCGTGGCCTCGTGAGGTTTCTGACAGCCGAAGGTGTTTCCCCAAAAGAAATTAGTAGCCGTATGGCTGCCGTGTACGTGAACATTGCATTTCATTGGCCACTGTGAAGCGTTGGCGGAAACGGTTCAATGAAGGACGTGAAAGTTGCAAAATGATCCAAGACCGGGCCAGAGCCACCATGCAATCGCCCCCAACACAACTGCAAAGGTTTATGAGCTGATTATGCAAGAACGGAGGATAAGCATCGATGAACTGGCAGAGCGTGTGAACATCAGTCACGGTTTGGTTCACATCATAATTAACATCTCAGTTATCGGCTCTTGTGTGCGCAATGGATGCCCAAAATTTTGAACCACCGCCAGAAAACGGAGAAGTTCGGCGCTGCCTTGACTCATCTGATCCGGTATCACAATTACGGTGGCGACTTCTTGTCTGCAGTTGTGACCACGAACGAATCATGGTGCCACTACTACGAGCCTGAAACACGACGGCAAAGCTTACAGTGGAACCCCTTGAATTCACCGCCCCCAAGGAAGCAAAGGCCGTGATTTCCGCCGGAAAGGCGTCGTGGACTTTTTTTTCGATTTTCAGGGGCCATTACTGATAAAATTTGCTGAACCTGGTGAGATTATCAATCATTTCCGATATTCTGAAACGCCGGGTCGGCTGCGCATTGCAAACAAGAACAAACGACGTGGAAAACTGACGAATGGTCATCTTGCTAGACGACAATGCCCGTGCCCATGTCGCTGATGTGGTTAATACAAAACGGGCAAAGTTCAACTGGGAAAGACTGCAACAGCCGCCATACAGCCCAGATCTGTCGCCTTGAGATTTCCTCATTTTGGGGCAATTGAAAAAAAAAAACAGCTCAACGGAACCAGATTCATGTCGGACGATGACGTAAAAGAGTCAGTTACAGACTTTTTGAAGCGGCTGACCAAGGAGTCTTATGAGACGGGAATGACGCGACTCTAGTCTGTGGGACAGATCTCTAAATGCTCGTGGAGACTACTTTTAAGTAAAGTACTCCGTTTGTCATATATTCCCATTGGCTAACTTTCATTTGATTCGCCCTCTTATGTTTTGCAGAACTCCTGCTTTTTACATGTGCTCTCTTTTGCGACTGTAATTTCAGTGCAATTACAATACACGATCGGTGAGAGGTGCTCCTGCGCAATGCAATGGAACAAAGGACAGCGTCACTGACATTTTCCGCCTGGCCTTTGCATATGTACAAGAATGTAAACAGGGTTCTTGAATGACAAAGTTGAATGACAAAATATTTGTCCTCAATTTGTTAATTTCAGAGCCTTTACATTTTTGATATGTCAGCGGCATGCATTGCTTTGCTGGTTGCGAACTGATATAGTTGGAAAGTTCGTTGGATATTTTCTTTACTTACTAAATGGGCAAAAAGCTTGGAAGCATTGATACCAGTTATTTCGTACACAATTTTTCTGACATACCAGCGTATTGTTTTAGGAGAAAAAAATATATATTACTTGCCTTGACAGTGCGTAGCGTTCAAGAATTCGTTTGCAGCATCTTTCCCAATGGCAATGCAGTTATTATTCATGCATTTGATCTCTTGACAAATTCTATAAGCAGGAGGCCGAGCTGCAACCTGAGCCCCCCCACCCGAACGAAATTTATGACTAAGCCAGTGACTCGTACATCCTATAACAAGTCCTCCACAATAAAAGAAAAACACGTTATTGTGCAATAATAAATATAAAAGAGCTTTTTACGCGC
The DNA here is from genome assembly GCF_050947875.1 of Dermacentor variabilis. Lineage (NCBI taxonomy): Eukaryota > Metazoa > Arthropoda > Arachnida > Ixodida > Ixodidae > Dermacentor > Dermacentor variabilis. The sequence continues at coordinate 74,851,964 of NC_134573.1, read as the reverse complement.
AGCTTTAATAGGAAATGAAACATCGTGACATACGGAATGCTGTTACCAGGTGCGTCTTCAAGGTGTCCTGGCTCTCCGAGAACGATGCCAATCCCAAGTCACGATATAGCGGCCTCCCATGCACACCACACCGCAGCATTGCCAGATTTCCATGTAGGTAACATAGTGATAAACTCTATGGCATTTTCAGCGTAGAAAATGTGAACGCATGTTCAGGAACTGTGGACATTGCCATTCACAACATCACGGCAAGTCTACAAGACTAATTCAATGGGCGAAGTTAAAAAAAATAATATATTTCAGTATATCGCCGAGTCAGAGAAGTCGCAGTTTTGCCCGAAAGGCGTAGCACTGATTTGCGATATCAAATTTGTATATAGGTATATGAAGAAAGCATAGTAGTTTTATCGACTGTATAAACATGTAAACATTCACTAACTAAATTAACAATGACATAATGTGTAAGAGTGACTGAACAAGGACGTAGGAAGAAACAGACACACAGAGATAGCGCTGTCTCTATGTGTCTGTTTCTTTCTACGTCCTCGTTCAGGTTCAAGCGCACACAGGTAAACAGCAACACATCTCCCTAGATTAGCGCGGAAACTCGCCGTGAAAATGCTGGAGTGAGGAATCGCAGCAGCAGCCGCGATCAAATTGACCTTCGTGCCTCCCGCTTCAAACTGATCTCCCGCTTTAACGTGAATGAAACGTAGAGAGCACAGCGCATACGAAGCTACCGGCACTACGCGCACTATGCAAACTTCGCAGATCTCTTTGAAGATGAGGGCCGCACGGGCGCGCCTTTGGCCACGTCACAGGTAGCTTTCAAGATACAGCGCCCTCACGACCGCGCCAGAAACACTTTCTGGCTTACACCTACTCTTAGAAAGAAGTGAAATGTGGAGATCACTTACACGCATATTTAAATCCACGAGACAAGAACGAATGACACTACATTTGCACCATTATGTCTTTTTGAAAGCGAAACCAACGCCAAAATAAGGCGCCTGTGATGTTAATATTGCCGCCTTTGAGCTAATTGTGAAGACTCCGTGTACTAGGCCTTCAGCTACAATACAGCGGGAAGGCGACGCAAACCCCACACGCACTGCGTCAACAAATCACCCAAGCAACGCAGATGATAAAGCGCATTACGAACCGCCGACAAGGACTCCAAGAAAAAGATGTACTCCGAATTGTGCAAGCCCTCATAATTATCAGACTAACCTACCACCTTCCCTATCATGACCTGACTCAGACCGAGACGAAGCAACTGGACACCATCCTCCGCACGGCGCGAAAGGCAGCACTGGGATTACCCCATTATGCGTTCACACAACTCTTACAACGACTCGGGGTGCACTTCACCGTTCGAGAACTATTGAAAGGCCACCTCAACAGCCAGTTACAACGTCTCCAACAAACAAGGCAGTGCTGCGTCATTCTAACCTGTCTAGGACAGCAAATACCAAGACAACCACAAAAGTAAAACCGCACTCATCTTGCACTTATCAATTGACATAAAATTCATGTGGCTCCAATTTTCCGGAATAAGCACCCTGTCCGCCATAAAGGCCGTAGACAGGCAAGAGAACAATCCCTGGCTCGACTCTTTAACGCTGACACATCGGACGCACCAGTCCTATACACCGACGTGGCCTGGTACCCACATATACGTGTTCTCTAGCCGTACTATATAGCAGAGGCCCACTGAGGGCTTCGCCCGCGCTCAACACTGTGGGCAGTGGCACAGCGGGAGAGGCTGCTATCGCCCTAACCATCCTACATGCTTCAACCACACCGGCACCGGATGTACCCGTCACAGTGGTCACTTATCCACAAACCGCCTGCAGGACTTTGGCACCAGGGATGGTGACACGTTGCATAACCGCATCCTTACATTTTTACACCCCACAGCGTTACATATGGTGCGTATCGTCTGGACACTTGGACACGCCTCTCTCCATGGTAATGAATGTGCTATTGCGGTAGCCCGGGAGCTCGCTAACCGAGTGCCATTGGAAGAGGCCATCGGAATAGGCACTTACCTGTTGCGGGAGATTGACCAATAATGAGCCGATACTCAGTTGTACATTCACTCATGATCCAAGAAAGAGGGATTCCAAATATGAATAATCTAAAGAGCCGTTGAAACTTGTTCAGAATTTCACTAAGAGGTCTGCGGATTTATATGCAGGGTGTCTCATGTAATTTGAGCCAAGCATTAAAAATATGCAAATGCCACGTAGCTGGACAGAACCAAGGTAATGTTGCTTGACGTTGCTTGGAGATGCTCAGATTATTTCTTTTCATTCTGCCTAATTGGATAAGTAGTCTCAAATAATTAATCAACTTCTCTAATATTATTAGATGAAACGTGGCAATAGCAAAATTGTAGAGCAACATCAAAAACTTCCCGATACAGCTTCCTGTTGCTCTGTACGTTCACATAAAAGTGTTTTTCAAGCATAAAAGCAGCCTGCGAATACACACAAAGTGCCTCGAGCGGCCAGTCGCGCGGCATTTTTGCGTGTATTTGCTGGCTTCTTTCCCGCTAGCAAAAAAAAAAAAACACTTTAATGTAGCACATATTGAGCGACAGAAAGCTGTATCGGGAGTTTTTAATCTTGCTCTACAATTTTATCATTGACACTTTTAATCTAATTGTAATGTTTGAGAAGTTGATTACTTTATCAAGACTACTCATCTGATTAAGCGGAATGGAAAAAATAATCAGTATCTCTAAGCGACGGCAAACAACATTACCTTGGTTCTGTTCAGCTATGTGACAGTTGCATATTTTAATGTTGGGCTCAAATTACGGGGTACACCATGCATACCCATGAGCGGGAGTTATATGAGCTGATTGTATCAAGCGAGTTATTGCATAATTACCTCGAACGGGGGGGGGGGAGGGCAGTGTGGGCACTGGTAGTATTTTGTTGGGCAACATTCTGTGCTATATAGGCCGAAGCATTCGGTGAGATACCGACCTAGCGATGCCAAACTTCGGTGTAGTAGCGAAGGGATAACTCGATGGCCTCTCTCAAACTTCGTCCAGAAAACGCAACTGAATGTTGTGGTTTCTTTCATTTCGCCAAGCAGACGCTTCAAACGAAAAAACAACAGCAAGAGGAACGCGCTCGTTTTTTTTCCTTTGAATTATTAAGTTGCTTTTATCGTTGTCATGACCGCACGCTGAGGGGGATCACAGTGGAGACAAAGGGGGAAATAGTACTTTCATGAGAGCTGGACATGTTACCCTATAGCGAATCGCGTGGCAGGTTGCTCTGGACTGTCGATTAAGGTGAACTGAGAAAGGAAGGCAGGGCAATGTTAAAATGATGAAAGAAAAAGCTAAGTAAAAAGTGGGAACTGGAAATGAACTCAGTCATAAAAAAAAGCGACTTAGCTTAAGAATAAAGACAGCAAACCTATGTGACTTTGGAGAACCATAACACCATTTTCGGTGAGGCTGTTTCTAATGAGCAGGTACATTAACTCTTTTGCTTGGCTGTAGTTAAACAGCAGATTTTTTAGAAAGTCGCAGTTTGGCCGGAAAAGCGAAGCCTCGATTGCGATAACTAGTAGACAGCTATACGAATTAAGCATAGTAGTTTTACCGACGGTATAAACTTGCAAACATTCGCTTACTGACTACCTTAACAAGCATGGTGCCACGCGCGCACAAGTAAAGACGAACACATCTTACTCGATGACCGCGCCAGCTCGCTGTCAAAAACGCTGAAGAGAGGAAGCGTGGCAGTGGCAGCGAGCGAATGGACCTTCGTCTTGCCTTTCGCTTGAACGCGAAGCAAGCGGCGAGAACACAGCGCACACGAAGCTATCAACACACGGTGCACTCTGTCCCCATCGCAGATCGTTTTCAAGAAAGGGCCCGCGCACCCACGCGCTACCGCGCCGTAGACTAGCACGGCCGGATTGCGACGCCTCTCCTCCCTTCCTCCCCATGCCTTGCACGCGACGGAAGCCGGCGCGCTTCCTCCCCGCTTTCCTCCCTTGGGCATGCAAGATTGAGCCACCATCGCCAGCTCCCCTTCGCACGCTTTCACTCGCACATACAGCTTGCGGCACTTGGCGATCGCACTTGCACTTTATGGTAGCATTACGGCGACGCTGATGCCGATGACGAAGGCGGAAATGCGCCTGGAGTGTTTATATGATTGCTATCGCGATAAAGAAAGTTCACGCGGAAACTCCTGCGGAGTTCTCTAAGTGTGCGTAAGCATTGTGCCACTTACTCATCTCCAAGCAGCCAGGTGTAATTACCAATTTTATGAAACTTGATCCGGCCAGTATAAATGACAGCGCGGTGGTGACATGAACTGCTGCGGACGCTGGCGCAAGGTGCATTGACGACGCAAGTTTGGGTTTTTCGCATTGGGTTTTTCCAAATGCAATGAAAACTGCAAAAGTATCAGTCATATTTAAAGGGGGCGACCAAAACGTACCAACAAATTATAGACCGATTTCAGTACTCCCTGTGTTTTCCAAAGGTCTGGAAAAAGTCATTTCTTCAAGAATAAGTAAGTTTTTTTGACAAACATAAAGTAATACCTGAGTCACAGTTTGGTTTCAGAACCGGTAAATCTACAGAAACAGCGTTATTAACTATGAAGGAAATAATTTTGAATAATATTAATAAGAATTTGTATACGGTGGGCCTTTTCCTTGATTTGAGTAAAGCTTTTGACTGCTTAAATCACACCATTCTTGTTAACAAACCTAAAATGTACGGAATCCGTGGTAGACCACTCACATTGCTTGAAGGATATCTCCAAAACAGAAGCCAGTCGGTGTCTTTAGATAATGAACTCTCATCTCTTTTGCCTATCAGTTGTGGTGTCCCACAAGGGAGCATATTAGGACCCCTTTTGTTCATTACGTACATAAATGATATTGTAAGCATAGATCCTTCCATTGATTTTGTAATATACGCGGATGATAGCACACTACTTCTTTCAGGCCCTAACCTTAATGATTTAATGGTGAAATGTAATGACCTACTGATTAAATTGTCTAGGTGGTCAAGGATGAATAAATTAAGAATTAATCCTACAAAGTCCAAGGCTATAATATTTCGCGCAAGAAACAAACCGATAGTACCGCATTGCATGCTTCACTTTGAAGATCACCAGATAGAAATAGTTGAAGTGCACAAAATACTTGGAGTACATTTTTCCTCCTATTTAAACTGGGATGCCCATACTGACTTTGTCTGCAAGAAGCTCTCTTCCGTCTGCGGGGTTCTATCGCGATGTCTTGAAACTTTACCTTTAAAATGTAAATTACAGGTTTATTACGCACTTTTCTTTTCTCACCTTAACTACTGCAATTTAGTTTGGGCCACAATGACCAAAATGAACCTAAATAAGATTCTCGTACTGCAAAAGAAAATTGTTCGAATAATCGCCAATATTGATAATACAACTACCTCCAAGTATGCTTTTGAAACACATAACATTATCCGGGTCAACCATTTGTATCACTTTAAGTTGTTAGAAAAAATGTATTTTTTGACGGCATCCATTGCCGATTTTTATTCGACTCTGGCATCTTTGGACATGCGTCATGCTAACATACACACAAGAACTATTAATACTTGGAATATTCCACGTTTTCGTACTAACTATAAATTACAAATGTTGTCTTACAACCTGCCCCATGTACTAAACACACATAAACACACAATAGGATATACTAAAGCTGAGCTGCGGAAATATTTTGTTGAAATGTGATTTTATGTCCTTTATGTTTTGCTTGATTATTCCTATTTTATTCTGAACATTTGTATGACCATTTGAGCGTCTCTATTTACGATTTTATTGTTTAATTTTATTTTTTGCAATAGATTGTTACACTCTGTATGTATAACGGGTGTATGTTTTCTCTTTATTGATTACAACTATTGTATGCGTGTCTGATGTCTGTACCACTCGTGTGCTACTGCTTGTAGGGGTTTTCTGGACATAGTCAAGCTGCTCATGCAGCTTTTTGCCGGAGAACCCTCCAGTTGAACCTCGAAAATAAACTTACTTACTTACTTACTTACTTACTGCAGGTGGTGGCGCCAGGTGCGCTGATAATGTTCAGATCATTATAAGCCGTTATCGCTCTTTAGCGCCTCATCCATCCGCGTCCTACCATTATAAACCGCGATCAACTGTACTCCTGTGGCCGCTGCGTGCGGCATCGCCGTGCGGACTATATCTTGAAAGCGATACGCGATGCTGACAGAGAGTGCCGACTGCTCATAGCTTCGTCCGCTGTGTTCTTGTCGCTTCGCGTGGAAGAGAGATGCCCTGGCCCAAATCTTGAAAGCGATCAGCGAAAGGGGCAAAGTGTGGCGAGCGCTGAGAGCTTTGTGAGCGATGTGTTGTCGCAGCTTCGTACGCGTTGAAGCGACAGGCAGCACAAAGGTAATGTCGCTCTCTGCTTTGGGGTCTATCTTGAAAACGATCGTCTTACATGACGGACGCTTTTTCTCCTTGGGCAAGCATAGGAGTGCTCACGCATTTAATTCATTAGCGCCCATAATACTTCTAAAAACACAGTACAATTTTAATTTGCAAATAATTTAAGACAAAACACATAGTGTTCCTTGGTACGCCATTTTGCTAAGAAGGTTCCTGCGAAGATGACCGCATTGTAGTTTTTTTTTTGTCAGCTGCGTGATGCGTTTGATCTATTCTTCGCCAAACTTGAAAAAGTGCTGAACATAGCAGGTGCTGCTCTACATGCAGCTTCTTTATTTTTTGTCAAGCACAGCATACGCTTCTCGAAGCCGGAGTTTTTGGGTAAGTTTTTAGGAAGGAGGGTGTAAACGACGAATGCATGGCATTCTACATACAATGCATATTTATGTTGTCGCAAGAAAATGAATGCCGGTGTAATTTGTAAAGTACACTGGGTTTACGTATATATGCTAGAGAAGTGTGCTTGATCTCAAAGCACACACAATGTTTTTTTTTACCAGATTTTCGTAAAAATATTTCTGGCTGGCTACAATTTCGGAGACTATTGCAGGTAAGGTATTCAGAAATACACCAACATTCCTATTATTCCTCCTGGTCCCTTTCTTGCTGCCGACAAAGATGACCATGCTCTTGTCTTCTCAGTCAAAAAAATAGCGAGCCAGTGTTAAATTTATATAAATAGAAACCATTTTGATATCATATGAACAGCACTTAAAAAGAAAGGTGATTCATGCATCCTTTATTACAATTTAGAAAATTAGTAGGAGGGAACAGAAAACAACAAAGGCTATCTATATTCCCATGCCAATCGAGATGAGTTATGCAATAAAAGTAGGGCCATCCAGATTGGTGAACCAGATGTAGACCCCTCATCTTGAAATGACAGAAAATTCTAACGAAAACTTCACGTAGTAATCATACAACAGGATTGTAATGCAAGAACCGGCTGTCATTGGAGATGTCACCAGTCTGTTGAATCTTTCAGTTACCAATGAACCAAATACCGAATGCTTTAGTTTTGAATGCCTGTATTCATCGCTGTATTCATCGCCAATTATTGCATGTAGATCTTCGTCAATAATATATTTGCGTTGGGCGCGCTTCTGAAAGCAACAGCAAAGCCCTTCCTTGTTACTTCATGAAGTTATGTTGCACACCTGATAAGTAACACCACATCCACAACACAATATTTCCCACTAAAATGCTAATTTTTCTACCAGGAGAATATGCGGGCTTGCGCAAGATTTCGTTTTACTCTTCGCTGCAAGCGTTTTTGTTTTTGGCAGCTCCAACATATAGCGCATACATTTCGGGGCCAACACCAGGTTTTGCTCCCATAAAGCCCCGGCGTACTTTACAGTGCACTATCGTAGCGTTCCAAATAAAGCGCCACTCACAAAGCTTTCACAATATATTTACAGTGCGGAAAGATCGTCTGACACGAAAAATCAACAAAATGCAACTGGTAGACTTTTCTTGGGCCGTAATGGGTTTAAAAACGTTTTCCGCGTACGAAATAGATGTACACTAGTAGATGTAGAAATAGATAGCTCGCACGTACACGTGCCAGCGCGATAGCTCGCACCGCCGCACATTGCTTATGCGGAGATGGCACCGAACAAATCGCACGCGACTGAGCGCTGCGGGAACACGGACGTACATGGGCTTCACAAATATAGCGCTCTGGCTGCCTCGTGCTTCCAGGCGCCTGGACATGCACCTACGGCGTCGTACAATAACTTGACGCTCTTTATTAGCTTCTTGCGGCGGCCTAACAGCTAAAATAAAACAATTGCATTTATCGATACTGCAGCATTTTGAAGCATTGTCATTAGCAATGTAAAAGACGATGTCTGTCGAAACGTCTTTCAATGAGCAAAGTGGGCGCGCCGTCTAGCGTACGTGTATTTTGGCCTCTAGGTGTTGTTTTCTATCTTATGGCTTGAACGTTTCCTGCGAGATTTTCTTTCGGGGTGGCTACTAAATAGCGACAGACGTGCTAGAGCTGGAAAAATTGTTCTTATTGCTGGAACGCTCCATGAATTCGCCGACATCTGCTCCCGACAGGAAACTGTTAATAATGTCCAATGATTTATTCCTCTTCCCATGATTTAGATTGCACCTTTAGATCTGAATTATGTGCCGGTTCTTGCCTCCTTGAGTTGATAGGCAGCCCCCAAACTCACCCTCATCAATGTGGCACACTCCAAAAACTTACAGTTGTCGTTGGAAGCGTGGGAAAGAATGGGTAAAAACCTTTTAATGCATGCGCATTCTTTCGCTAGCTCCTCAGCACTGTCACGCGAAAAGTGTAATGCCTTGTATAAGGGCAAAACTGCGTAATTTGCAAAGGTAAGATCATTTAATCGTCATGATAGTGTAAATGCAGACGAATGAAAGCTTTTGAGCAATAAGGAATAATTAAAAAAAAAAGAAGATACCCGTGAGATACATAGGGCTGCATGGAAAATGCATGGAAAAGCTTATAGTGGCAGTGGGCCAACCGAAATTTCAGATGGATCAAGTTGAAATTTGGACGTGGGCTAAATGAAATTTGGGTGTGGGTCAACTTGAAATTCAGGGCTGGGCTAACTTAAAGTTTGCAAGTGGGCCGACTTGAAATTTGTAGCTGGGTCAACTTGAAATTTGGGGTTGGGTCAACTTGAAGTTTCGTGGTGGGCCAACTGAAAGTTGGGTGTGTGCCAACTTAAATCTGGAGGTGGCCTAACTTTTAATTTGCAAGTGGGCAAACAACATTTGTGGGTGGGCGAACTTGAAATCTGAGGGTGGCGGAATTTATATCTAGGGGTGGGTCAATATTAAGTGTGGTGCTGGGCGTGGCCCCAACTGAAGTAGGGGTGGGGGGTGGGCCACCTTTAAATTTGGGGGGAGGGCTACTTGAAATTTTTGACTAGTGCAATTAAAATGTGGGGTTGTGCCGGCTTGAAATTTGTGTGTGGGCCAACTTGAGATTTTGGGGTGACCCAATGTCCGAACGCTGCTGAGCGTCCTTCGTACCATGAACGCCTCGTGACCAAGCGTGCAGGTTGGGACGCTTGGCGCGTTTTCATTGGGCCTTACCGAGGCGCAGTCAGAATGCAGGCGAGAGCTTGCGTGGACAAGGTACGCGCGCATAACACAGGCTTGCGAAAGCGACAGCGAGGGTCACATGGCGTCGCGGCCATGTACTCTCCCCTCATACACCAGCTGCCGCAGTAGCCCGTGAGGCGTTTGCGGGATGATAGATAGTGATCTAAAGAAAGGAAGGACGCTTGATTCTGTGCTCCCTCACGGGTTGCAGAATCAAGTGTCCTTCCTTTTTTTAGATGACTATCTATCATCACGCAAAGGCCTCACGGGTTACTGCGGTATAGCTGGTGTACCCCTTCGACCGCTCTGCTCCGTCGAGGCACGCTCGTGCCCGGCGTTCCGGCTCAAATGGTACGATTGCATTGAAGGGGGTGGACGCGGCGAGGATATCTGACAATTGCCTCGTAAAGCCTAACCCCCGTATTCAGAGATGTATCTTTACTTGAAGCCCATGCTCGACTTGATATAACTGACGCCTCGCGTGAACGTGCCCAAGGCACTCATTGCGTTTTCTTCGGTGGTGGTGGTAGAAACATTTTATTCAGGAAGTTAATGAGAGAGTTGCTTGCTGTGCGCCTGAGTGGCAGCCCCTATTCCGGGACACCATTCGAGATGGCCGCTGCCCGGGCCCGCGCCACCAAGGAACGTTGAGCTTCCAAGGTAGAGCAGCCGAGCAGGTACTCCTCCCAAGCCTCTATAGTAGGGATGGGGAAAGGGGATGAAAAGGAAAGTGGAGTGGCGGGGCACGAAGCCACAACGTGAAAGGTATCGGCGAGGACCTGACAAGTCGGGCACGTGCCTGAGATTTCCGGCATGAAGTGCCGGGCGACCGCCGGACTAAGGAAAGTATTGGTCTGAAGGCGGCGTAGTAGTCGTTCGTCCGCTTTCGCCAAACCGCGTGCAGGGTTAGGGTAGAGTCGGCGCGAAGTGCGATAATAATCTAGAATATCGCTGTAGCGTGTGAGGCTCGAGTTGTCAGGATCCGACACAGGACATGAAGGGGCAGCGGCCCGGAGGAGAGAAGCGCGGGCAGCGGCATTCGCCGCCTCGTTGCCGGGAAGACCTGTGTGGCCTGGGGTCCAGATTATGCTGATGGAGTGAGGGTTGAAACGCCAGGAGGTGGCCCGAAGAAGACTAGCCGCCAGCGGAGTGATGGAACCCTGGATGTATCGAGAACAGGCTGAGCGCGAGTCTGTCAAGATAGTGCGAGTGGTGGGGTAGGAGGCGGCCAAAGCGATGGCAACCTCCTCTGCATGAGGCACAGTGTCGGCTCTGAACGAGAGGCCATCGACGTGGTGACCCTCGGTGATCACAGCGGCCGTGAAGTGACCTGAGGGGGAAGGGCCCGAGACGTCTACGTAGAATACGCCGGGGCGTTCGTTGTGGCGCGCCTGGAGGGCTGCGGCACGCGCTTTCCTGCGACCGGGGTGTTGTTCGGGATTCATGTTGCGGGGGAGTGGCTTCACCCATAGCTTCTGGCGCCAGAGTTCCGGTATCGGGGAGGGAGGGACCGGGTTAGAGATTGAGCTGAGGCCAAGTCTGTGTAGCAGGCGGCGCCCGCAAGGCGTCTGCGACAGACGAGTGAGTTGATTGACGCGATGGGCTTCCCGCAGCTCCGCGAAGGAGTTGTGCACCCCCAGGGCCGCAAAGCGGCGATTGGAAGTAGCGATGGGCAGGTCCAGCGAGCGCTTGTACACGGAGCGGAGAAGAATATCCAGCTGGTGTTCGTGGTGACGACGCAGGCGAAGGTATGGTGAGGCGTAGAGGACCCGACTGGTCACAAACGCTTGGGCCAACTGGAGGGACTGGGTCCCTCGGAGGCCGCAACGCTTGGTAGAGACCCGCCGAATCATACGGCTCACTTGTTCGCTGGTGCGTCGGAGAGCAGCTATGGTACCCTTAGGGTCTAGGGAGGACTGATAGGAGTGCCGATTTGGATGGTGAACACTCTAGGCCGCAAGAAGCGGCGTAAGTGTCCACTAGAAGGGCCGCCTGTTGTAGGCGTTCCTCGATTTGAGCCGGAGAGCCGGTGTTGGTCCAAATTGTAATATCGTCAGCATAGAGCGCATGGTGTATCCCCTCAACCTTCTGCAGGAAGGAGGGGAGGTTCAGCATAGCCAAGTTGAAGAGTAGAGGTGACAAGACAGCTCCTTGAGGTGTGCCCCGTGTGCCTAGTGGGTAAGGGCTGTGCTCGGTGGAATCGAGGCGGATGAAGACGGCGCGATTAGAAAGAAAAGCGCGGATGTAGTCGAAAGTCTTCTGTCCGCAGTTTGTGGTGGAAACATTAGCGAGAATGCTACTGTGTTTGACATTGTCGAACGCGCCCCGAAGATCGAGAGCGAGAACGGCTTTGTCATTTTGGCGCATAGTAGTCGGCTCTGTGACATCGTGGTGCAGCTGTAGCAATACGTCCTGTGCCGACAGATGCGGGCGAAAGCCAAACATTGTGTCGGCAAAGGTCCCCCTAGCCTCCAGGTAGGCGGAAAGGCGGTCGCGGACCATAGTTTCCATGAGTTTGCCGGCGCAAGAGGTGAGAGAGATGGGTCTCAGGGCCTCAATGCTAACCGGCTTGCCCGGCTTGGGGATGAATGTGACCAGCGATGTGGTCCATTCTGATGGGAGTGGCGAGCCATCCCATATCGAGTTAATAAGGTGGAGCAGCGTCAAAAGAGCCTGGTCGGGGAGATTGGCTAGGAGCGACACTGTGATGCCATCCCGGCCGGGAGCCGTGCCCCGCCGCATTTTCGCCAGCGCAGCCCGCAAGTCGGGAAGCGTGTATGGCGCGTCGAGGTTCGAGTTGGGGGAACCAGAATATGTGTATTCGGGGCCCTCGGGGTCGACCATGCGACAAATGTATCGGCCACAGAGATCCTTCGCGAGTTGGTCCGTCGTGCCCTGATAGGCATGCAAGGCGCGACGGAGTTGACGCTGTGTTTCTCCACGGGTGGTGGAGGGGTCCAGAAGGCTCCGGAAGAGTCGCCACGTGCTCTTGGAGGTCATCTGGCCTGCTGCCTTCGCGCAGGTGTCGGTCCAATTTGAATCGGCAAGCTGCACAGAATATGCAGCCGCTTGTGTGGTGAGCGCCTCGATACGGGAGCGGAGTTTGCGGTTCAGCTTGTTTCGCCGCCAACGGCGTATGAGGCCGCGGCGAGCATCCCAGAGATGGAGGAGGTGTGGGTCGATAGCAGGAGTCACGTTAGAGGTGGCAAGGGTCCGTGTGTGCGCTCGTTGCGTACGAAGGGCATAGGATGCCCACGCCGCGTATTCGTCTGTATCAGGGATCGGGGGGAAGGGTTGAGATCTGAACTTCGTCCAGTCGGTAAGACGGGCCTGGCCCCAGTGTTGGTGCATTTTCTGTCGCGGTGTGAAGGCAATGCGGAGCAGAAAATGATCGCTACCCAGGGTTTCATCGAGATTCTCCCACGTAGCATCGCGGATGTTACGGGTGAGGGAGAGGTCCGGGCAAGTGTCACGTGACACGGAATTACCGCAACGTGTGGGATGTACCGGATCGGTGAGCAGCGTGAGGCTAAGCGAGGAGATGAGCTCCTTAAGCTGTCGGCCTCTGGTCTTTTCGTAGTGGTAGCCCCAGTGAGGGCTGGGGGCATTAAAGTCGCCGACTATCACCAGGGGTTCACGGGCCGCCGTACGCAAGGCCTGATGGAAGAGTTGCGCGAAGGAGACCCCCAATAGGTGAGAGGGGCAATACACGTTCAGAATATGAATCGAGGGTTGGCCCCTCCGCTGAGGGAGCACTGAGACCATGCAGTAGTAATACGGGAGGTCCAGATCGAGATCGATATGAACCGCCGTGTACATCTTAGGAGGCAAGTGGTGGTGCCGCCTACGTAGGGGCAGTAGCCGGAAAGGGTAGAAGTTGAGCCAGATTCCTGGAGTGCCAAGACGGCCGGTTTAGAGTCAAGTGATTGGAGAAAGAGGGAAAGGTGTGAGCGCTTTCGCCTGTTCCGGAAACCTCTGGAGTTCCACTGTACGATATCGAAGCGGGACGGCAGATTTGAATGGGGTGTACGATTGGTGGCCATCATGAATGTCCTAGATTTTATGTCATCCTCCATGCCCTGTTCGGAGCCTTGGGAGACAGGAAGGGGGATGGAAGCCGGGTTGCCCTGTGTCGAGGTGGTGGTGGCCACCTTGCGGCGCCGAGGAGCGGTACCGACACTAATTCGCGAGGTAGAGCGGGACCGTGATGTTTTGGATTTGAACTGAGTAATCGCCCAGGCCTGAATGGCCTGCGCTACCCCAGCTACAATGTGTTGAACGGAAAAAGTGGAGATGTGGTGGAGGAGCAGATTGTCAAGGCGGGAGACGCGCTCCTCGAGGGGCAAAGTTGAATCAATCGGCAGAGGAACCTTAGCTATGGTAGCCGGGGGAGTACTCGGTGTGGGCGCCGCCTGAGGGCTAGGCTTGAGGGGGGCGGCCGGCGGGGCCGTCTGGGTAGGGACGGCAGGGCCAGGCGCCTGCGAAGTGTGCTGTTGCAGGGATGCAACTTGCTTGGTCAGTAATGCAATCTGCCGCTGAAGGTCCGCGTTCTGCTTGCGAAGCGCCGCAAGTTCAGGGAAGGGAGGGGCAATAGGTGGGGGAGAGAGAGGCTTGGGAGCAGCAATTCCAGCCCAACTACTCACCTGTGGTGGCGCCGTCGAGACAGCGAGCGGCGGAAATTCTTGGGTGTCGGCCGGGCGCTGGGAGCCAGGCTGTTTCGGGTGGGCGCCCTTGTCGTGGAGTGGTGGTGACGTGAGCGCTCGAGGATGTGCCGAGGGCGACGTGGGCTTCCGGTATTTGCCCGTGCAACCTCTGGCCCCGGTCTCGTGAGCACCGTGACAGAGGAGGCACTTGGGTTGGCAATCGTGGTCGGTGAGGCCTTCGGGAGCGAGGGTCCCACACTTGGTACAGCGGTCTGGGTTGGGATGGGGGCACACATACGGCCGGTGGCCTATGGTGCCGCACTGAGGACAGGCCGGAATTGTCTTTTTATACGGTCGAACGTACATCGCCACGCAGTGGTAAAAGAGGAAACGGGGGAGCTTCGTGCCCTCGAAGGTAATCACGGCCGCGGTGGAGTCGCCGAGTTTACGGACCGCAAGGATGGTACCTTGGGGCCAGTGAAGTTCTAGCTTTATCATTTGAGGGGTCTCGGCAGGGTTGATGGTAATAACCCCCCTGCAAGTTTCCCCGGTAGGCTTGGCGTGACCTCGGACGGGTAGCAGCTGGTCCCCCACCGGCAGTTGGAAATCTCCGAGGAGTTTTTCAGCCTTGGGCAGCACGGTGGTGCTGCAGATGATGATGTTCTGGTCCCAGATCGGCCACACTTGCACTTGTGTGGTGGTCGGGTCACCCAGGTAAGCCCGGATTGCGTCGCCCAGACGATCAGCGGAGGAAAAGGTTCGGAGCTCGCAGCGAATGCGAGGCTTGAGGACCACGATGTAGTCGTCTCGGGAGAGGCGAGGAGTTTGACGTGGACGCCACTTGCGTTGTTTCGCCAACGGCGAAGAAGCAGAGGTGCGCGTGGCGTCTGTGGGGCGTGTGGGGGCGTGGCGTCTGTGGGGCGTGGCGTCTAAAAGTGCCGAAAATTGGCCCGCGCATGTGTGCCTTGCGCAGCTGCGGAATGACCGTCGGCTGCGGCATCTCGGTGCAGGGACGCGGGCTTGCGTTTCGCTTGCTTGCGTTTCCACATATTCACCATGTCTTCGAGGTATTCCTTCTCCGATGGCAGAAGTTGGTCGGCAGAGGAAGTCTCCATGCTGATCACTTGCAGTGAGGCAGGGTCGTAGCCCGTAACCGCAGTGGCTGCCGCCATCGTCGGGCTGAAAGCCGCGACGAGGGGTGCTAGGCGTAATGAGACAAAGCCTAGTGAGGCGGCGTGGTAGCCGGGAGTGAAATGAGTCTCTAAAAGTGCCGAAAATTGGCCCACCTGGACGAGAGTGGTATCCGGGCAAAGCACAGAGCTTGGCGATCACGATAAAACCGGTTGTGAGGGGGATGACGGTGACAGTGCGCGAAAATACGGGAGCATCCGCGGAGCCAGTGCGAAGAACGTCCGACGCGCCCCCCCCCCCTTTTCTTCGGGGCGTTAACGACAGGCGTCATTGAAATGAAGTCAAGCGTGGGCTTCAAGTTAATATGGATTTCTGAATACGGGGGCTAAGTGTTCTTTGACACCGGAAAGGGCATGCGTAGACGCGCATAAGCTAGGAAACTGAAGTAAGCAAAACTAAGCAGAAACGAAGTCACAGCCGAGCCAAAAAAATTGGAGGACGCTTAAGCTTCGCCTTCAAGAGTGGAACGCGACAGCGTTCCCGTCGACCCGCCAAGGGGTGTAAGACAATGGGCTACAGGGCAGCCATCACTTACGAGGCGCCGCGCATCGGACGCGGTGAGCGTCGAGCCATATGGTCGAGCAACGCGGCGTTCGGCGCAGCAACGAAACGTGCGCCTGAGCAAGCGGAACGAATCAAAGAACTCGGTATCTCGGAGGGGGAAATGATGCACGCCAGCCAAACGTCGTGATCGGCGCGGGCAGAGAGACAGATAGTGATCTAAAGAAAGGAAGGACGCTTGATTCTGCAGAGGGAGCAAGGCGAAGCGTTGTCAGGGGAGAGAGATTCCGGGCCGCGACCACCCTCGCACCGGTCCTTGCACAGCTCCAATGCGCGCGTGGCGCGCCATCTGTCGGGGCAGCGCCCTACATGGAGAGGAGGGGGTCTTGTGTGCTTGCCGCAAGATGGCTCTGCGTGCACGGAAAGCGCAGAAGAAATGCAGCGGAAACGCACTTTGCTACTCGTGTAATTGCGACTTCTGTAAGTTACATGTTCATAATTACCGATATACACCGCAGTATAACTTTCCACGGCTCGTTTCGAAGGCAACACCGCATTCACTAGAGGCGCGTTTGTAGCACTTGGAAGCATCGAACTCGTGGCTGAGTAAAATAAAGAAAAAAAAAACTCGTGGCTGAGTGGTAGCGTCTCCGTCTCACACTCCGGAGACCCTGGTTCGATTCCCACCGAGCGCATACTTGGAAGTTTCTTTTTATTTATGAAGTGCCTGCCGTGATTTATCGCTCACGGCCAACGCCGCGGACGCCGACGCCGACGACACCGGCTTTTCTGCGACACGCGCTGCTTAACGCTATCGCGTTAAAATGCTTACGCATTAGTAGGCAATCGTTAGAATTTCTGGAGCTTTTTTGCGGCCTGTGCTCTGCCACTTTGACCGTCGGTTTCGAAGTGGTCAAATGTAATTTTTATTAAGACCCCAGGTGATCAGTGGAATAACTGAGCACCGCGCCCGGAACAATTAAAAAGATGTAATGTGGGTGGGACGAATACATGCCACTTTTTAATGTAAACGGTTTGTTGTATATAAGTGAAATTTGTTGTGAACTGCTTCAAACCTCCTTGTTTACTCACACCATATATAAAATATCGAGTGCTTAGTTTCACGAGACAAGAAGCCAGAAGAAATTGTATTGAACCTGTAGAACGGCTATCGGACAAATACGGCCCATTTTTTTTAGTAAACAACAAAATTATGATCAACTTCAATCAGATTGGCTCTTGGGTGGGAGCGAACCTGTAACTACGTCGAGGATTTCGTGACAGAGCCCTCAGCCGTCATCTGCGATCGAAGAAATTCTAAGCAGTCTGTGAGGGCGACTGTGATGTAGTTGTAGGTCCCTTCCCCACCACCAGTCTCGATGAGATTGGCCATAATTTTTCTTGTACAGAAATGGAATTCTCTGCACACTATTTCTAGGTACTTCATATATTCATAGCACAAAAAAAATTTTCAAGAATTTCGAGAATACGTTTCCTATGTGTCGTCGGTGAACTAAACGCAGCGTCTCGGTTATGTTTGGCGAAAGGGCCAGGCTATGAGTGAGGCTTAGGTAAAGTGAATTGAGGCCTTCGCAATAGATTAAGTATGCAGGCGCTAGGAGGCGTTGCGATAGTGCTTTCCTATGCGGCCTAGAATTTAGCCCGTTGCCCTGGTGGAAATACAAGTACCACCGAGACAAAATTTTGAAAAAATAGTAATAACGCTAGGGAAATCGGTATGCGAAGTGCTGGCGCATGAAATACTGCCTTTGGTGAACTTTTCCTGAGCAAGTGTACGAATTTCTTATGCGACCATTATATGTAGGGACAACTCTATATACCTTATACGAAATTTTCTCTTTTTTTGAGGGGGGCCAAATGAGGGTCATAGGAAAAGTAATGCTTTTACCGTCCATGACCTAGCTTGAAGCGTTGCAAATAATTACCGAACCCTCGTGTTTTCTTTATTCCTTTTGCGGTACACGAGGTTCGTACTATAGGTTTGCCCACGGCGAACTAAACAAAACACCTTGGTCATATTTACATAAAATTAGGCGCAGGTTATGGATAATTTGTGGGCTCAGTCTAAAGTGTCTGGTCTAATTAAATAGGCCCGCTTCCCTGTGACAACTATGAAAGCCACGAAGACCAAATTTACCGATAAGGGAGCAAGTGTTCTAGGGAAGTAAACTGTGTGCGGATGACAAATTGCCGCGAAGCGGAAGGTCCGCAGGAATCTTCACCTGCTAGCTTTTTTATTAATCGCAATTTTTGTCATATGTTATAGTAATACATAATTCTTCCTGATTTCTCGAATAAATAACCCAGGATGAAATAGAGTGGCAGCATTGATTACCCCATGAGGCTCTTTGCCATCTATTCGCTTACGCAAATGATCATCTTCGATGGGTTTTGCGTGACTTTCTTTGAGTGTATTCATTGGACTTATTCAGCAAGATAAATTCTTGTATTGCCACAATATGTGGCACAAATAGACTACGATGCTAAATCTCAGAACTTGACCCTCCCTTGTGTGATAATTATTACTGCCATACTTTTTAAAGCGAATATAGCTTTCCTATATACTTTCTTGGGTTTGGCGTGGCTGTCTGGCTGCTGTTGGGTCGGTCGCTATCTAGGCGGATGCATATCAGAAGATACAATATGTATAAAACATTTAGTACTAGGGAACTGGCTTAATAACCTCACAGGGGAGGAATAGTGGCCCACAAAAGTGTACAAGCCGGAAAGGGAAACCATACGGGCTTCCTTTGAAGCTTCGTGTTACACGTGGGTGGATGACTATTGCGCCTTTCGATAACATTCCTCCCCCTTGATGACTTCCGCAACTGGTTTGTTGATTGTGAGTTGAACCCTGTGATTCAACTTGTCGACGTCACGCTGCAGATCTGCTAGACTCCTGGTTAGCTTAAATGGTAGAGCGACCACCGGAAAGTGTTGGTCCCGGCTTTGTTCCCGGGGACCAAGACGAATTTTTATTCATATGCGAAGCCTTCTTTCAGGAAAGCCTGTCCGCTGCTGAGAACGCGGGTTCGATTCACGACGATGGCAGTCCCATTGCGATAAAACACAAAGGAAAAAAAAATTATGCGGTTCCAAGGCGCCTTTTGGAATGTACGTGAAGCGAGGCTTTCTTGCAGCGGGTAAATAAATGCTGTGCGGCTGGTCCTCGTCATCATCATCACGTCTGGTCACACAGAGACTGCTTGCCTGCCCGGCAAGACCTGCGACACAGACTACCCGGTCCACGTGACCACGGATTACACTGTCTCCAAGTTTTAGCTCTACTTGCCATCAATCTTCAGACAGGAGAGTCTTCAGAGTAAAGGCGCGCTAAAAGAGAAGGAAAAAGGCGTACACTTTAGTCAAAGACTTATACGCGTTGTTGCAACGAAGGCAATGAGCACGCACGCACGCACGCACGCACGCGCAGACACGCTACGCAAGCTAGTGTCATCCTGAGAATTCGTACCAAGTGGATCCGCTTTGCAAACTCAACGGCTAGAATTCGTAAGTTGCAATATGTGCCATAAGGTAATTAGTTAAAAACCTAATTATTGTTTTTTTGTTGATTAGTATATTGTACATTTCAATTTCTTTTGTAAGCGAAGTCCACCTCTTCGAGTAACCTTTAAAATAGTTTGAAAGTGCTCGCTGAAACTATATATATATATATATATATATATATATATATATATATATATATATTGAACGAGAAGAAAGAGGCTTAACGGAAGGGCCTGATTTTTATTATTCCTACCCTAAGGAGCCAACAAACAACGACACCAAGGACAACACAGGGGCAATTATTTGTACTTATTAATTGAATTCAATAAATGATAAATCACTGGAAATGACAGTGATTATATATTGTATAAGCATGGAAAGATGGGAAGAACGACTTCGCGGATATGTTCGGCGATTCCCTTCCTGGAAATACGCCGTGACAAATACATATCTAATATATTTAAAGCGACTCGTTATATGCCGCCCTGTGAGCTAGCTATTTCGGCAGGACAGCAGCGCTCAGCAGCCACGGACCGAGGAGTCCCACCAAAAGGTTGCCCTCACCGTACAGTGGTTAAAGTGGGTCCATTTTATTCCGTCGCATGCTACGTGTACAGAGTTTCGCTGGTCAGTGGTTGAGCCCGTCTCACTGTGGCGCGCATTAATAACAAACCATCATTATTCATTGGTCTGCGGCCGTCAAAGCCGAGTCCACCCGAGGCCCCCTCACGCTGGGCTACGCAGCGGGTGTCTTTGCTACCCTTGGCAGGGGCCCTCCGTGTGAGGCTTGGTGTCGAACCATAGGACAAAATTGCAAGCACGGCAGAATTCAAAAGAGAATAATAATACTGCAATAAAGTGGAAGATACGGAAAGAAATTGCCGCAAAAGGATTCAAACCCAGACCCTACTATCACGTCACCAATGCTTTTCCGCGAAGCCATTAAAGCAAAGAAAAATGCGCATTATTACACACATTGATTGATTGATTGATTGATTGATTGATTGATTGAAAAGTTTATTATTCCACCAAGCTGGGGTGCCCGCCTCTTACTCTACGCGCAGGTAGGGGGGGAGGACCAAGCAGTCTCCGCGCGTTGAGCACGGTGAGTCTTCGCGGCCTCAATGGCCAGGCGGATTGTCGACGCTGGTCGTCTTCAGCTTCGCTCTGGAGCAAGGCCTCCCAGGCTTCTCTAGTGTCACTCTTTTCCTTGGCCCCTGGGGAGCCAGCACAGATATTGGATCTACTTAACTCAGACTAGGGACTATAACGACACTCTCTGCAAAGTTTGTAAGGAGAAAGGTACGCTAGACCACTATTACACAGATTCATCTGCTGATGTAACCCGCCTCACTATAGTGTTATGGCTATACTGAAGGGCCCCTCGCTACAGATGTTCCCGCAACGAAAATTCCGATTAAAAAAAAAAAAGCTAAGTCAATTATTTTGCGATCAGTAAGTCCGGTTGTTTTTTTTTCCTTTTTCGGACATTGCACGTGTAGCACACCAAAAATACGTGCAGGAGAAAGCAAACCTGTGACTCGAGACATGTCTTTAGCGAATAGGTTGACAAAATGCATAGCATTTGCTGAGGGCTCACACGGAGACAGATTATAAAAATTATACTCAGCCAGACTCAGACCTAGACTCACATACCAAGGACTCACTCGAGATCACTCGGACTCACGAGTTGGTCAGTGTGTGAGTCGACTCGCGAGGTTGACTTCCTGTGGTTAAGGTTACCACGGTGTCTATCGTCTTCGAGTCACGGTAACTATCGACCAATATCGATTCTGCCAATTTTCTCGAAACCACTAGCAAAAATTTTGCTTAAGCGTTTGGAAATTTACTTTAACGATAATTGCCTGTTCACAGATTCCCAATCTGGTTTTGGACAAGGCTTATCTACGGAATCTGCGCTACTTAAACAAAACGAACTAATTTTGCAAAACATTGAAAATAAACTTCTAACACTGGACATTTTTATTGATTTCAGCGAAGCATTTGACTGTATTAATGATAACATTCTTTTAGATAAACTTTATGCATACGGTATAAGAGGCAACCCTGTTAAGCTGATAAGGTCATACCTCGAAAAACGGCAGCAATCTGTATGTGTCGATGGTTGTAGCTCCAATTTTGAATATATAAGATGCGGAGTACTGCAGGGAAGTAT
Source organism: Dermacentor variabilis (assembly GCF_050947875.1). Lineage (NCBI taxonomy): Eukaryota > Metazoa > Arthropoda > Arachnida > Ixodida > Ixodidae > Dermacentor > Dermacentor variabilis. The sequence continues at coordinate 74,830,335 of NC_134573.1, read as the reverse complement.
CTTAGGTCCGTTTATTTTTAATGTTTATATATACGATCTCGTCCCTATGTCCAAAAAAGCTAAATTTGTACTATATGCCGACGACACTAGCCTATTTTTATCTGGAAACTCATCGAATGAACTCCTGCCTGAAGCGAACGCCATATTAGAATGTCTCCATAACTGGTCACATGTAAACAGCTTAAACATTAATTATAATAAAATAAAAACGGTTATTTCTCGTTTGATAAATCAGAAAGTTACGATATCTATGCCACTTCTTATTGAGAACTACGCTATCGAAATCGTAAGTAAATTTAAATTTCTTGGCGTGATACTTGTCGAACATCTTGAATGGGCTGATCACTTCCGTTATCTTTCTTTAAACTTGTCAAAATCTGTAGGAGCTCTTTCACGAGGTCGCGACTTGTTTCCCGTGAAAGCAAAAAAAAATTATTATATCATTCATTATTCCATTCTCAAATAAACTACTGTCATCTTGTGTGGGCAACTGCGGATCGCGTGCATCTAAACCAGCTACTACTTCTGCAAAAAAAAAAAAGCTATCAGCATAGTTTCTGGCTCAGATTACCTAGCTCATATCAGACCATTGTTTATTAAACATAAAATATCTCCCATCCATCATCTAGTGTCATTTACCATACTTCGCGCCTTAAATAACTAGAGCTTACCTCGGGCTATGTTCATAATCCAATTCTCGTCGGTGACACATACAAGCACCATACATGCAAGCACCACACGCAAAGGGAAATGGCGTCTACCCCAACTTCGCACAACGTATCCCTTCCAAATGTTGCATTTCTTGGTTCCGAACACCGTTAACACAAACAAATGGTAAACAGAAAATATGAACCTAAACAAAAAAAAACAATTGTTCAGCAATTTTTTGAGCATGTGGTGGGCAGAAACCTAAATGAGGGTATTTTTTGTATTTTTTTGCCATGGTATAGAAAGAAAATACTGTTATGTATTGTTTGAACTTCATTTACTATATCGTAGTGTTGAATTGTAATTATGTTTTGAAGCTTCTGTTTCTGCTCTACCGTTGTCTTATGCTTTTGTTTGCTTCTCAGTGCATTGTATATTTGAATTTTACTTTTGTCTTACATTAAGTTTAATTGTAATCCTGCATTGTATATGGTTCCTTGATCCATGATGTATGTGAAATTGTATTTTTTTTCCCTTCCCTGCTGCCATTTTGTAAATGGGCCCCGGACCCCGTCAAGCTACTCCAAGGCAGCATTTTGTCCCGGGCCTTTTTCTCTTGGAGATATAAATGAATCTTTAATCTTTAATCTTATACCCTGCTGCATCAACAAATTTAGACGTACGACACCACAGGAAGTGGTGACAAAGCGAATAAACAGATTTCGAAATTTATGTGCAATGAACAGCGCGAATGATAAACACTGTCGCATACGAGAAAGTTTCGATGTTTCTCTTAGTTATTTTTCAGAACATCGTGGTAAAAGCAGCGCAAAGATAACGGCAACACAAGGCAAAGACGTACACAGGACAGGCACTGAACTGACAACTCGCTTCTCTGTCTTGTGCTGCCGTTATTTCTTGTGCTGCATTTACTACAACGATCAACAAACTCGCCCAGTTTTGCACTAACGCAGTTCATTTCCAGAACAGAAACAAAGCGTCTGTCCAGGAAAATAATTATGCTCAGTAAGATGCACTTCTTGCCGCTAAATCGAAAGGAAACTTCCTGAAACAACACAAACAATTTATGCATCAAACACGTGAGAATCGCAGCAAAGAAAAAAAACGACATAGGAATGTTTTCTCAGCGTGGAACGCATCACACGCAAACGCACATAACCAATGTTCACGCCGCCAGCGAAGCGCCGCAATGTGCGACTACAAGGATCACAAAAATTGGCACTCCTTGCGCGTCGCTAACGTCGAATTCGCATCACATTGAAACGTTCGCCAAAAATGCCTCGAGTGCTTCGAGAGTCCCTTGCAGTTGTCCAAATTCCAAATAGTGTTCTTCTTAGCGCACAACAAGCGACAAAGGGTCATGAAGAACACCTTTTCTTCGGTGAGTTCTCTGGTCAAGTTGAACTGGAAAGTGTTCCGGAGGTGCTCCATGAAGACTGAATGCACGACCTGCAGTCCCACGATGGACGATACTCGCGCGGTGCCAGCGCATTGTTGCTTTTCTTTGAGGGCTTCGGCGGACCGTGCAGACAGCCAGGATCCGGATTCGTCGTAGCTTCCGTTGGGATGCACGTAGTGCTTGTGCTCGTCAATAGCGCTCAGCAGGTAGGCCGCGAACAGCCAGCCGAGACCGCCGTAAAGCATTCCCGGAGTGCCGCGCATCGAATACAAGGGTCTGCCGAGGGCCGCGATGGCGATGCCGACGGAGTTTTCGAACGAGTCGTACACCATAAGGTGAGGGGTGAAGTTCGGCTGCATTACAGACACTTCGCCTCGGCGCGTTCCGGTCAGCAGCTCGTTGAGGCACTTGCGCGCGCTTATCCAGAAGTGCACGAATGATTTCCCACCTAGTGGACAGCCGGCGTAAAGATTTTCCACCACGAGGGCGTTATCGAAGGTTTCCGACGGCCACAGGTGCACAATGCTGGATTCGAGCTGCTGTCTAAAGAACTCCCTGCCAGCCTTGTCCAGCCACGTCATCCTGCTCACGCCGTCGAGGGATTTCTGCTTAAGGACCCCGAGGAGGGAGTTAACCGTCGTCTTGCCCTCCTGGGTGAGTCGCGACGCGATGTAGAGACGCGCCAAGACGGGGTTGTAGACTGCATCGACTTGCGCCGCGCAGAGCAGACCCAAGTACGGCCCTGCGAGATTCGCGCCTCCCAAGATGTCTTCGAGCAGCGTCTTGTCGAGCGCGAGCGCGTACATCTGGACGAACTGCCACGACAGCTGCATGAGCGCCACGTCGTTGCCATGCTTCCTCACAAAGTCACTCAAGCTCAACAGGGCCACGGTGTTGGCGCTGAGCACTTCGTCGGCGTCCGATAGTGGCACGATGTCCCTCAGCGCCTGCACCCAGATGTCAGCGCTTGCGTGGGACGCGTGTCCTTCGGATATGCGGAACAGCGACACATTCGTGTAGGACCTTCGTGTAGCCATCTCATTCATTGTGGCAACGGAGCCGCCTTGTATTTCGGCGCTTTTCTTGATGGTGAGCTCAACGTCGGGACCAGGTTCGCGACCCACAATGAAACGATAGATGAGTCTCCAGTACCTGCACATATCCCCCACAGAAAACCCCTGCAGAATTCCGTTTACGTAGGAGACGCGTGTATGCTCACCCTGTTGTCACGACATGCTGTGTTATCGCTACTGTGCTAGACACTTCTTGTAACTAGTTCAACTGGGACAAAACACGGGGCTCTCAGGAGGATTGATACTTCAGATGGTTCACAGTGAGCGAACATGGGAAGCCTCAAGGCTGAAGATAACTCTTCGACAAGGAGATTTGTAAGCGGACAAGTATCAGGTAAGTCTCCTTGTGGAAACATCGACTCCAGCTCAAAGCTTCTCTTGATCGTCCTCTCCAGATCTCGCAATCTGAATCGGGCTATGCTAGCTTTTACTTTTACCGAACCATAGGGGTTCCATTCTGGAACCATAGGGGTTCCAGAATGGCTTCCAAGGGAAAAGAAGCGCAGTCGAGGACGGCAGAAAATTAGGTGGTATGATGAGATAAAGAAATTTTCAGGCGCGAGTTAGAACCAGTGCACGCAAAAAAAAAGGGGGGGGGGATTCGAGATCCCTGGAATGGGACTTCGTCCAGCAGTGGACTATAAGTAGCCTGATGATGACCTTATAATTTGCCCCAAAAGCCTTTGCTTAAGTGCGATGTAGTGCCGTGATGCCCAGAGACTTGGATTCCGTGCCGTCTCCTACTCTTCGCTTCAGCCCAATGCTGGCTTGCGCACCCAAACAATGCAGCATATAACATAAAGCAAGGCTTTCATGGGTTACTGGGCATGCGCAGGAGATTGCTCCGATGCGCGACCGCGCTCTCTGCACTAGTGCACCGTGGAGCGCAGCAATCCGTTGCCACAAACTCCTGCGTTCACAGATAGCAGTACCAATATCGCACAGGGCATGCACATAGGAAATAAGAAATTAAATTATGAGGTTTTACGTGCCAAAACCACTTTCTGTTTATGAGGCACGCCGTAGTGGAGGACTCCGGAAATTTCGACCACCTGGGGTTCTTTAACGTGCACATAAATCTAAGCACACGGGTGTCTTCGCATTTCGCCCGCATCGAAATGCGGCCGCCGTGGCCGGTATTCGATCCCGCGACCTCGTGCTCAGCAGCCCAACACCATAGCCACTGAGCAACCACGGCAGGTGGGTCAGAGTTTCTTCACACTTTGTTAAATGTTTTCAGTACTTACACACAAAAACGCACTGTTTATTGACAATTTTTGCCGCACAATATGCGCGCAAAAGCCGCGCAAAATGCGCCTACGCATTCAGGTTTCATCCTCACACAAGTGACACAGAGGCTCGTCCGTACGGAGGAAAACATTGTTTCAAAGTCGTGAAACGGCTTGACGCCGGGTGAATACGCGAATCCAATCAGCTTGCGCGTCAGTGCAATTTTTTTTAGGTGCACAATGTGCACATAACCTTGTAATTATTAGGTGGTCGCCAACCCTTCGCAGTTTACAGACAGGCCCTGTACGGCTTCCGGTTTTGCTCACTGACTTAGCCCGCTAAATGCAGCGAGCAAGACATCGGCGACAATATCGAGTAGTACGACTTCGCTAAAATCTAAGCCCGCCAGTTTTCAGCCCATTTCCTCTGTACATAACGACAATTTTTCAAGTGAACGTTGCCGTAAGTTGTCCGAAAATGTGTATGTATTATCCTAGAGGCATAGAGCGCATGTATCTTATCCCCACACTTAGAAATAGACTTTCCGCACAGTCAAACAACTTAAAAACGCTCGTGTGCTCCGGCGCAGTAGACTGATAAGGTCCGTGGCAGGAAGTTTCTTCGCGCTGCACTTTCGCTGCTGTTATCAGACGAGTTCCTTGTTCATTTGTGTGTACAATTTTCAAGCGAACCTTGTATTGCTGACAAGTTTTGGTGGAAATGTAGCCACGCAAAAAATATGCATATCCTACGCACTGTGGGATCAATGTAAGGGAAGCTTTGCCTGCCGTTTGCGTTCATTGACGTTACTTGGCGGCACACGACAATCGTGACAGAATGTGAAATGCTACCTTGCCTGCTCCGCTTGTGTTTGTTCTTGCTCCACTCGAAGCTTTATGCGAGCCTTCGTCTCATCGGCACTAAGGGCACGCTACGCCGCCATTCTGAGTTGTGGCGTTGTAGCTTACAAAACTGCCTCTCTCTCTCTCTCTCTATCTCTCTATTCCTTCGCTAGCATTCGCCGCACCTCGTCCCTCTACTGTCGTTGCAGTTGCGGGTGAGCACGGAGACAAGCGCGTCAGCTCCTCCACAGCGTTTGTGGGGGTCATGCCCAGTTGGGCGTCCAGAGGGCAGTGTGTAGATGCGACGCGGCCTAAATCGTGACACGAGCTTCTCTGATCGTCTTTCCTTTGTGCCACGCTCCTGTCATGTACTAACGCGAGAGCGTTGAAGGCCCCGTGTTGCAGAAAATCTGGTGTCGACGCCGCGGGCGTCGCTTGGCGAATAATAATTCTGAACCACTACCACGCAGACCCTCCACTTGGCGCATACCTTGTCTTACATTCTTTACAAAGTTATACCTCGAAAATGGCAGTTCATAAACAAATGCCATAAAAGAAAACACCGAAAGCGCATGCCTTTTATCTTTTTGTTACGTGACCACGTCTCGACCACGTCCCGATGCGGCCAGGGTTAGTGGCGTGCGTCTCAAATACGTCCTGACACGGCCGGCGTTAGCGGCGTGCCGGACAGCAGCAGCCGCAGCAGCCCACAGCTGCAGTAGCAGCAGTGGGAAAGTCGAAAGAAGAGGCAAAGAAAGCTTCTCTTTAAAAACCCAGTTGCTTCCAGGAGCAGCTGCGGGAAAGGGCGGTTTGATGAGTTGACAGTTGCGCCAGCGCCCCAGCGTGAGTCATTAGCAGGGATTCCAGCTGCATAGGCGCGCGCCCACGCCACGCGCGCAACCAATCAGAGCCGTTTCGCTGCCGCCGGGGACGGAAAAGGTGAGAAAAGGTCTCGCGCGCGCTCCGCCGGCTTCGTTTCCGTTCAGTTCATCCTCGGAAAACGGATGGGAAGGCCAAGGGTTGTGCGTTCCCCCGAGGAACGGGCAGCCTTCGACGAACGGCGGCGAGAACTCGCCCATGAAAGGGCTAGTCGTCGGCAAGCCGATCCAGCCGTTAGAGCCGCCCGAGCCCAGGCAATTCCACAGTAACGGGAAGAAGGTCCCGAGCTGGGGGTGGGAGGCCGAAGCAATCCGACACCGTTACCTGTGGCTTACTTAACTATGACGAAGGTCAGGTGCACGCACGGCAAGGTTCGCTTAGCCCGATTTTCATAGAGGAAAAGGGTTGGTGATTTTTTTCTTCAATTGTTATTAATTTTGCAAGTTGAATGGTGGGCACTACTGCTTTGTTTTTCATTCAAGCGTGTTATTTCTTGCTCTATTCTAAAATATTCCTCATGTGGATATTTAACATAATTCAGAATGACAGTCCAATATTACACCGAAGTTATGAGTTCGACCGGAAACCTTATGAGTTTTTCGCGGTCCCCTAAAAGAACGACATTATTTATTCGGTTAATATTTCAAGAAAAAGGTACAGCAATTCTAATTCATAAGTAAAAATGTCATGTCATGTGTGACAAGCACAGAGAGAGGTTTAACTGTGTAGGTTGAGCCCAGCCTTTGCTACGAATTTCTTATGTAAGCATTCCAGAGCCCCACATGCGCATTTTATGAATAGTGTAGAAAGCGATCCAACTGTCCTGAAAGCAATTCACGGGGCTTCAAATTACCATTTCAATGCGAATAGGGGAAAGCTTATGCGTGATGCGAGGAGTTGCGATGTTGTTCTGGGGTTCGTGTGAGAGTCGGGCGTCACACAGAGGGCCACTCGCCTACGCCACCGGAGCGCCTAAAACGTGGTAGTTAGCCTGCGCCATAGGGTGCATGTTGAAGCTCGGTCGCGACGCGGCGTTGCGGTGCCTCGGCGCTGGTCGCCATGTTTGTGGTTGCTCCGCAGCAGACGATAACGCGTTCGGTCCCGTGTTTATGTGCAAATGTGTCTCGTTTTATTGCGTGTGGTTCCGTTTTTCCAAGAACATATTTTCTATGCGTGCACGCTTAGCAAAACATGTAATACCAGTTCAATAACATGAACTGGTATCAACATGAACTGGTAACTGAACCAGTACCAATAACATGTACCACAGCACGCTCGCACAGCATGCTGTGCGAGCGTGCCATACATTTAGCTTGGTGGTGTATGTGTGAGCTTCGCTTAAAACTGCAATTCAATTTCCGAGTATGCAATTTGATCTCCGAATATGCGATTGCGTGTGAGGAAGCATTAGAAGTGCATGGTTCAGTTCAGGCACTTGCTCTAACACGTCGACAAACAAGCACAACGAAGCCAGCATTTCAGCGCAGGTTTCTGTGACGTGCCTATGTAGCCGAATGTGTGAATACGCATCTGGCGATTACGGGATGCTAAGATACTGTGCGCTTACGCGTTTAACTCCGTATGCCTGCAGCGATTTCTTCCCGAGTGCCCGAAGGCATCCCTTACAGCGGAAGTTCAACACCTTATCTCTACGGTATTCCGCAGGCTGGCGTAAAAGCCACCGTGCGTTAGCGATGTTGTCGGCGAATACGCCGAGGCACAGGCTTGAAACTGCGACTATCAAGCAGGGCACCTCGCTTAGTGGTATTTGTTGCCCCGTCGATCACCCGATTCTAGACGACATCAAAAAAAAAAAAGAACGCTGATAAAATGGCGACTACTAATATGGCTAACTAACATGACTAACTTTTCCGCACCACGATGACGTTACCGTCATGAAGAAGTTTCACCACAGGATTAGGGAGGTGACCAAGCTCGCGCGGTTATGCGCTGGCGTCGTTGTGATTGCGATGTCTTGATTAGACTTCAGCTCAGGGTCACGCTCCACAAGCGCTTCACGCCCAGCGAACTACGCGGATTTCTTCCCAGACGCAAGTGCGCGCAGTCAACCTCTGATTACAAAACGACAAAAGCAGTACGCGAACGCTCCGTCCGTTTATTCGGCTCGGTGGCGGAGCGAGGGCTTCTTCCCGCTGATGGCATTCCCATTGCGTACTCGCGGCTGCGTACTTGGTAAGGTGCATGACGCTTGAGCTGGGCTGTCTAAACGGTGAGCCAAACCATATGTTTCTCTACTACGCTGTAAAGGCTACCCTAATGTATTTAGGAAGAAAATGATGCAGGCATACGAGCTGCTTTAGCAGCCCGACGCAGTTCAATGGAAGCGCACAGTACCTGCACGGACGGAATCGCAGATGCTTCTTCACACATTGGGCTACATAATTAAGTCCTAGAAACCAGCCCTCCAATACTGACATCATTTTGCTCGTTTTTTGGTGCTTTAGAATAAGCACGTGAACCGCACCATGCACTGATAATGCATCCTTACACGTAAGCGCATGCTAAGAGATTGACAACATACTTAGGTGAAGGTCTCGCCAACGCTACCAAACTCACTATATTACACGTTCGCCCAGCATATTCAGCGAAACATTTAACACCAGTTTTCTTGCAAAAGTGGAACCACATGTGATATAACAAGAGACCTTTACACAGGAACAGCGGGCAGAACACGTTGTCGACTACTGCGAAGTAACCACAAATATGGGGACCAGGTGGATGGATGCATGGATCCATGCTATGAGCGCCCCCTTTGAAACGGGGCTGTGCGTTGCGCCACCAAGCTCTTCTGATTATTTTGCCTAATGTCCAACCTATCTTTTGAAAAAGCGTGGACACAAGCAAATCCCAGCTTCAAACTATCTAAATCACTATAGGGAACTTTGTTTCTGTACGCCTCCGTTGTTTGTGGTCTCCCTACTTTCCTGCCACTTAACTTCCAGTCGCCTCTTACTAATCTCTCTGGCGGACATGTTTATTTTTCCCCTGCTATTGCTGAACACAACGGCTTCAAGAATGCCAAAAGTGCCTAAAGCGACAGCTGGTTTCACATTCTTATAAAGCATGTTCCCTCGTTTCCCTAGCTTTACGGCAGGAAGCACTTGATTCATCTTCCTTGGTGCACCTTGCTTTATAAGTATGCGTTCTAAGACATACTATTCTCGCTTCGAAGAGTAATGAGCTTCTCGTTGAGTTGCCATAAATAGTTTTGCTCCTAATGTTCTTTGTTTCCTCATAGATAGTTACTTATAACAGGCTTCTCTTCCATTGCTGCCACCCATGAGATTGTGTCATTCTCTCTGATTTCGTATTTGACGCTCATTGTTGCTATGATGCTTTCTATACCAGTCGCATACTTACTGGTGAGCTTCCTAGTTTTTGTTCCTCCACTATGAGTCAGCGTTTTCCTATAAAAAATTCGAACACTTTCGCAACTTGTTTACGCTTTTTCCCCGTAATCCTGAGTCGTTCTAAAAAAATCAATCTTACTCTGAGTTTGCGTCACTTCAAAACATGTCCAGCCCATATCATCCTGTACAGATTCATTTGTAGCCTTACCGTGAGCTCCCAGAGCGAGGGAGGTGTTTCGGTAACGTTTGGATATCATCGAGTCGTGATTGTACCCCTGACTTCAATTAAACAACCAAACTTCCAAATCTGAGTCCTTCAGCCATTGCGCCTTTCCACATACCGCAGAGCAAATCATATCTACTGTGTCCCCATAGCGCTCTGTGTTTCGTTATGGCCGGATTTCTCTTCCTCTTTGCTGTTATTGTTTATTACTTTGTTTCCATTTATCTACTGCCTTTGTTTACCCATATACCAATGTATTTGTATTCTTTTGTCCAAGGCATTTCCTGATCTGTATTGACACTGTCGATTGCCTGTTGTCATTGAGTACTATAAAACTAGATTTTTTATCGCTAAATTTCAATCCGAAATTCTCACCTTCCTGTCCACAGATATTAGCCAGACGTTGAATCATCACTTTGCTTGTTAACTAGCAACACAATGTCGTCCGCATAAAACAAATCGGGAAGCTGCTGCTCTACTACTTTATCCACCTGTTTATATGAGAGATTAAACACGATATTACTTCCTCCTAGCGCCCTTTCCACCCTCACCGCGTGCATCATTAACAGCAGTGGGGATAATGGGCACCTTGTTGAGTCCCTTCTTGATATCAACTTTCTGCTAGCTCCTCATCCCTTCTCATTGAACGCAAACTCTATTTTCTACGTAAATCTCCCTCGAAAGCTGTACACAATCATTTCCTAAGCCTTCCCCTCTTAGAATATCCCACAAAATGTCGCGGTCTACGTTGTCATACCCTCCGGTGATGTCTAAAATAGCTGAATCTCCTTTTTTTATGGATATTTCCCTACAATCAGTAAGAACAAATAAGTAACCATCCAGACGTCTACGATTCCGAAGCCATTCTGAAGTTCACCCAATATGCCATTATGTTCTGCCCAGGCTTGCAGTTTTAATCGCCTGTTTTAACTCAACCGGCGCCGAGGCACTACTGCACCGCGTTGCGGCTGAGCTTCAGGGCACACACACTTCACCAGGTGAGGGGCTCGCTAAGCAAAAAGCGCTCTCAAGTGTGACATGCAGAACATTTAAAAGGGTTCGATTTAACTACGGGCAATAGAAATTCAGCAGGACTTGAGAGCGGTATATCTGGTATTCCGTGACTTGTATACTTTCAGATTTAGGGAGACGACAGCAACAAGATGGACATGTGCGGTCGTCTCGCTTGCGCTTCAAGTTTGTTGAAGTGAAATTCTTAATGCAACTGTTCGAAAGAAACGGCTCAGCTGTACGTTGTGAAATCTGCCGTCTGCTCTTTTTACTGCGTGCTTTCAATCTGTACTCGTACGTGCAATGCCACAGCCGAGTGGCTGTGGCGTTATTCGGCTGAGTACGATACCGTGGGTTGAGTTACCGGCAGCATTCCAGCGAGGGTTGGGTGAGTGAACGTTCGTGCCCCGCGCGTTGGGTACAAGTCAAGGAAGCGCAGACAGTCTTACTTTCTATGATATGCGGAAAGGTTTGTGCATGTTTACTTCATCAAGCTTACAACCAAGAGCGCTATAACGTAAAGCTGGGCCCTATAACGTAAAACTATTCCAATACGTCTTCATTCTAGTGTCCTGACGTCAAACTTGCCTAACCGCAGACGCAAGCATCGGGCGGCGACCCGCAGGGCTGTCTGAATAGACCAATAAAACACTCTCCTCGTTTATAAACGGTCAATTTTGTTTGCTTTAAAAATAAATAACATTACCTACACTGAGCGGCTTGTCTTATCTAATTGGCTGACAAGAGCCGAGGAGCACACTCAAGTGGAGAGGGATTCGATGGGGCCGAGCCAGCGCACTGAAAATCGATAACCGGATGAAGAAGGTCGTGTGGGCATCTACGATTGGTCCCCTTTCCCTTACTTATCTTGCGGTGGCTGGTCAAAAATCGCGACGGCATGCAGCGGAAGGTTAAGAATGCCGCTAAAACAGATCCTCAGCGAAGAATAGTTGGCAGAATGAGGTTGTAAACATGCCGAAAGTGCTCGAAAACGTTGCATGGCCACGCAAGAAGATTTATTGTATGCAAATAAACCCATGCTCTAAGGCTGGTGCGAGTAGCCAGTGTCTGAGCCATCGGCGTCAGCCACTTCTTATTCCTTTCGGAACGGGGCAGTTTGCGCCTATTCAGAAGAAAACTCAGTTTCGTTCGGCATATTAATGCATCTTTAACGCGTACACGTCACTTTGATGTGGTGAGTTCTCGCAGTTTTGTGATGTCCCGTGACAGGCAGGTGAAGTGGGTGTCGCCCTAAACCTTTTGACCAATAGCCGAGCGCTAATGGTGAAAAGGCGTCGAATGATAAATAGCTATTTCTCTTTTGTTCTTTCCAGTCATGCGTAATCAGTGTGTTCAGGTCGTATCAGACGGAGAGCTATCGCGGTTTTTGTGACGTTGCGTGACAGACAGGATAAGTGGGGGTGGTTCAAAAAAGTTTTTGACCAATGGCGGAGGGCTGATTGTAGAATTGGAATAGAAAAGTTTGGAATAGCTTCACGTTATAACACCCCTATTTCAAACTTTTCCAATTCTGCAATCAGCCCTCCACAAGTGGTCTAAAAGTTTTCGGGCTACACCCCCTTCGCTTGTCTGTCAAAAGACGTCATGAAAACCACGATAGCTCCCCATCTGATATGAGGCGTAAATACTGCTTATGCATGATCGGACCGAACAAAAGAAAGATAGTTATTTCTGATTCGACGCCTTTTTGCCATTTAGCCTCTGCTGTGGGTCAAATGTTATCGGGCTGCACACACTTCACCTGCCCTTCACGCAACGTCACAAAACAGCAAAAACTCACCGCGTCAAAGTGATGTGTACGCGTTAAAAATGCGATAATATGCCGAACAAAACTATTTTTTTTTCTGAATTGCCACAGGCTACCCCGTTCCGAAAAGAATAGAAGATGGCTGCCGCCGATCGCTCAGGCACTGCTTACTCGCACCTGCCGGGAGCATGGGTTTATTTGCGTATAATAAACCTTTTCGCGTGACCGTATAATGTTTTAGAGCCCTTTCCGCAAGTTTACAACGTCGCTCTGCCAACACTCCTTTGCTGGAGGTACGTTTTAGCGGCATTCTTAACCTTCCGTTGCACGCCGCCGCAATTTTAGATCAGCTACCGCAAGCTGGGTAATGGGAACCGGACCAATCGCAGACGCCGGCACCACCCTCTTCATCCGGGTAAATATTTTCAGCGCGCTGGCTCGGCCCCATCGAAATCTCCTCTACTTTAGCGTATTGCTCGCCTCGTGTCAACCAATGATATAAAAAAAAACTGCTCAATGTAGGCAATACTATTCGCATTGGAAGCGAAAAAAAATTGGAGGGCGCTTAAGCTTCGCCTTCAAGAGTGGAACGCGAGAGCGTTCCCGTCGACCCGCCAAGGGGTGTAAGACGATGGGCTACGGCGTAGCAATCACTTACGAGGCCCCGCATCGGACGCGGTGAGCGTCGAGCAACGCAGCGTTCGGCGCGGCAACGAAACGTGCACCTGAGCAAGCGGAACGAACCAAAGAACTCGGTGTCTCGGAGGGGGAAACGATGCACGCCAGCCAAACGTCGTGATCGGCACGGGCAGAGAGATAGACAGATAGTGATCTAAAGAAAGGAAGGACGCTTGATTCTGCAACCCGTGAGGGAGCAAGGCGAAACGTCGTCAGGAGAGAGGGAGTCCGGGCGGAGACGCGCCTCGCACCGGTCCCCGCACAACCCCAATGCACGCGTGGCGGGCCACCTGTCGGGGGCAGCGCCGTACATTCAGAGGAGGGGGTCTTCTGTGTTGGCCGCAAGATGGCTCTGTGTGTGCAGAAAGCGCAGAAGAAATGTAGCGGAAACGCACTTCGCTACTCGTGTATCTGCGACTTCTGTAAGTTACATGTTCATAATTACCGATATACACCGCAGTATAACTTTCTACGGCTCGTTTCTAAGGCAACACCGCATTATTACTAGAGGCGCTTTTGTACCGCTTTGAAGCATCGAATTTGTGGCTGAGTGGTAGCATCTCCGTCTCACACTCCGGAGACCCTGGTTCGATTCCCCATCCAGCCCATCTTGCAAGTTGCTTTTTATTCATGAAGTGCCTGCCGGGATCTATCGCTCACGGCCAACGCCACGGACGCCGACACCGACGCCGACGACACCGGCTTTTCTGCGACACGAGCTCCTTAACGCTGTCGCGTTAAAAAGTGACCTCCTTTAAGCGAGGAGTGCGTTTGATTGGGCTTTTCAAATAACTGCGGATTACCTCCCAATGCTTTCGTTGCTGGTTACGTAAATATGACGTCAGGAGATTGAAATAAAAACAGTTTGGAATAGTTTTACGTTATAGGACCCCAAGTCTGAACGTCCGCTCAAGAGATCCCACCGCGGCAGCTTTCATCGACAATGGCGCCAATGTGCGCGTCACTTTTTTTTCTTTTTTTTCTACTTCTCACAACAACAAACCATTACAACAGAAACCTGCTAATAGTTGATTTCATACTGATGACTAGCGACAGCACGTATTGGAGTTTAATACAGGTGAATATGCACTGTGCGTATCTGGTTGATGTTGCGACGCGTAGGACGAAGGTGAAATGCAAGCAAAAAAGGAAGAAGACACCGTCGCCACAGGGGCTCGCGCTAATTGTGTTGCTCAAGTACTATTGCGCAACAAAAAAGACACGCGTACGTAAGAGAAGAACACACACCACGCTTGTCTTACGTTCGTGTCTTTTTCGTTGCGCAATAATACTTGAGTAATCGATTACCAACTTGGCCCGAAATGCTGCTCTCATTAAGCTAATTGCGTATTCACAGAAAAACGCTTCAGTTTAGAAAGAAGCGCCCTTATGTGCGTGTCTTGCAGAAACCATGGCACCATGATATCACAGATTGGCAAATACCTTATCCACAGCGTTTAGGGCGCCGTAAAGTATATAGTTGTGGAATTCTGTGAGCACTAATAGTTTCGAAACAGATTCAACCAACAATTGCAATCTTCCTAATGCGAAATTTGAGCGCAGCTCTATGCGTGTTTTCATTTCGCGATATGTTGGCAGGCGCGGAAAATCTGTCTCGTGCGGTACGTTGCCAAGGGAACAAAATCTGGCGCGACTGCCTCGCTAATCGTGAGATCGCGAGAGGTAGCACGTGGGTGAGGCATCGGCGGGATTCACAGCAGCCGCCTCAGACAGACCTCCGTTCATGCAGCGCTTTCTTTCCATAGAGACGAGACGTGCTACTATTGCGCCATCTCGTGTCCATCGTTTCTGCACAGCCCGTCTTGCGTACGTTTCACTACGTTTTTCTTCTCGCGCTTCCGCCTTATCCTCCTACGCCGCTTTCCTCGTCATGGTTCCACTGTATACTACGCCTCCGCTTTTATCCTCACGCTCTCTTCGCTATCGCTGTCTTTCATCTCCCGCTTCGCTCCGCGATGCCTTTTTCTTCGCTATGCACGTCTGCTCGGTCGCGAGATCTAAAGCTGCGCTTTAAAGAAACAACCTGTTACCAGACGGTATCAAGAGAGAGCGAGAATGCACCTTGCGTAGCTGCCGCTAGCCATGACGTGCTCGTGCATGGCTGTAAACAGGCGCACGTCACTCCTGCGAGCAGGCACTAGGAGGAACCGCCGTTTGCCGGGTGTAAACGGATGCTTGAGCACACGGACGCGCAGCCACAGAGACATCTCCCAGTTGGCGGCCAAGTCCATGAGCACGCTCAACGCCTGGGCACCGTTGCGCGGTCTCTCGGGCCAGGACAGTCTGCGCTCTTTGAGGAAGTCGAGAAACCAGCGCCTGTCCGCGTCGCTTGCCCCGCTGCTCTCGATGCACGCCGTGTACATGGCCAGCGGTTTCGCCACCACCGAGGCCATCTTGGCGCCCTTCTCCAGCAGCTCGGTCAATCCGTCCAGCCAGGCGATGCTGAGGTCGTCGAGCGCCGTCTGGACCACTCTGGGAAACCGGTCGTCGGGCTTCCACGTGGAGCAGACGTACGCGTCGAAGTCTTGGCACGGGTCGATGCTACGGTTGAGGCCGCGCGTGAGCAGCGCCGCGTGGTAGCGACAGTCGCTGGTGTCGCACCAGCGCGACACTTCGCCCTGCGGCTTAGTCGAAGGCAGCATCAGCGACAGGAGCGTGAACGCGCACACTACTGCGAGCGCGAGTGCGGTGACCGTGATGAGCCTTTTCCTGTCGTCGGGCAACCGGGATGTATAACCAGAACCGCGCGCAGAGGCATCCTGCGGGTGGTGCAAGAACCGATGATATTGCGCGAAATGCGATCGAATGTAGCCAGTTTGTGGTGACGCTGTATTCAGGCCACAACGACGTAACTAAGTTCTGACGCATTACGTACCAGAACAAAGATTTGATTATGAGGGGCGCCGTAATGATGAATTCCGTGTTCTTTACCATGCACACAAAGCATGGTACGCGGGCGTTTCTTGCATTTCGGCCCCATCGAAATGGGACCTCTGTGGCCAGGATTCGCAATGCGATAGCCACTCAACAACCACGGCACATTCACCACAAAACTAAGAGTGCGACTGTATTGACGACTATTGTTGATTATGTCTTTAGGAGTCATAGTTCTTTCCTCTACTGCTGTATGTTCTTTCGTGCCGGGACAACCTTTGGTATTTCCAACGAACTTGTGAAAATCCGCTACCGATTCACTGCGTGTTCCATGGCTGTTCCTAAAGATTAGCTGTAAAAATCAGAAGACACCTAAGCACTTCTTATGAGTTGTGAATTCGGAAACCTTAATATCCAATTGAACGACATTGAGTAGTCCTTCGAGTTTGCGCTCCGTGCTGCCCGAGCCAGCAAGAAGCAGCAGCCTGCGGGGCCAACGCTGCCTACCATCGACGCGGCGATGCCCATTGGGCAACGCGTCGTGGCTACGCCCGCTCCCCTACCACAACATCTGGCGCGCTATCGAGGCAACAGCCCTTTCTGCCACTATACTACGTCGAGACGCGCTGAACATACCCCGTGAACATACCCCGTGCGGTCGGGCTGGCTCATCCCGACTGTACGCTCGCTCACCGTGACCCCGTGGTGCCTAACTCAACTCGACGGGCCGATTACAGCCCGCCAAACACTCGACCCACCACCGTCAGGTTCACGCAAACCCCTGAGTGACGAACGAGCATCTGCAAGGTTCGCAGGCGTCCGTAGAAAAACGCGAGACGAGGCAGCTCACCGTGTCTCGCGGCAGCGAAAGGACGTTGTCGGGTGCCCCAGGGGTGCGCGGTGACAGCGGGTCGGCGGCGATGTCCAGTCCCTGTTTGCACGCGTCGGGCAGGCCCGATGGCGGACTGTGCGAGTACTGCGCTGGACGCGCTTGGGGACCACACCGCTGCTGCTGGTTGTTTTCGGGTTCCACGAACGTCGAACCTCCGGGGGACGAGACTTTTCGCATCTCCGCGGGGCTGCTAGAAGAGATAGCTTGCTCACCACGATTCCTCTTCTTCTTCCTCTTCTGTTCGCTGTGTCACGTGGTACGCGCAACAACGCGCGAGCCAACGAATAATGATTATTAGCCTCTACGTATACGAGCACCATGCTTCCTCTTAAAGCTCGAAAATTTGCAATAACAAATGGGTCGAAGAAAAAACGCACTTAATTCCTAAATCAGTCATTTTGGTAACATGCCCAAGACAGCGCGGATTAAAGGACACCGCAACAGCGACGTTCCAAATTGAGCTATGCAATGACTTTTTCAGTGCCTCACTGATTTATTCATTGCGTTAAAATATAAAGAATAATGCGTCAGCTTAGGTGAGAAGTGACAGAAAAAAAAAAAAAAGACATTGCAACGCGAACTATGGGAACGATTAAATTTTGATGGAATGATGAGAGAGTTACCTGGAGGAAGCTGAGGCATAAGCCATGTTTATATAAATGCGACAGGAGCGCGTGACATTTTATAGTGCATCACGGTACTACGCGAAAATGTTTACATGTGCACATGATCTCTCACATTATCGGCCAATAGCCTTGGCAAGCTGTGTCGGTAAAGTGATGGAGCCGATGGTACTGAGCAGACTGGAATGGCTACTCGAGAAAAGTGGTGGACTTCCTGATTTCATCAATGGATTCAGAAGAGGCCGATCGTCCATTGACGGTGGGATCGACTTAGTATCTTCTGTTCAACAGGAAAAGAGGCGCCGTCGTCTGGTATGCGCAATATTTCTGGATATCAAAAGTGCCTACGAGAACGTCTTCCGCCATTCGATTCTTCAGGCGCTTGAGAATATTGGAGTTGTTGGCCGGATGCATGCATGTCTGCAGAGTTACCTCAGTGGCCGCACCATTTTCATGTCCACTTCGGATGGCGAGACTGATAGACATGACGCTCGCAGGGATGTTCCGCAAGGTGGTGTCCTTAGCCCAATATTGTTCAATATCATACTGATGGGCCTTGCAGACGAGCTACCTGAAACAGCGCGTATCGGTACGTACGCGGATGATATATGTATTAGGTCATCTGGGGTCACACGTCCACAAGTGCGTGCAAGGCTCCAACGTGCGGCTACCATAACGACGAAGTACTTGCGCCATAGAGGCCTGCAACTCTCAGCAACTAAGTGTGCAGTCATGGCATTCACGCGCAAATCAATGTCACATTATCCAATCGTTGTCGACGGAACGGCGCTCCCTTTAGTCACCCACCACAGATTTCTTGGAGTGATAATAGGCCGCAGTCTTTCTTGAACCAAACATGTTACTGCGCTTAGGGCTAAACTGACCTACTTCATACACGTTCTTCGTGTAATATCAGGACTGAGATGGGGCCCCTCTGAGCGAAGTTCGCTCCAAGTGTACCAGGCACTTTTTGTGGGCTACATACGCTACAGCATGCCTGTGCTATCTAACATGGGGTCATCTTGTATACGCACGCTGGAGAGCCTTCAGGCACAAGCACTACGGATATGTCTTGGCTTGCCACGCCGCACGTCAACTAAGGGTACAATAGCGGAAGCACGGGCTTGTCCAATCGACATATACAGGTCTTGTGAACCTGTGCGAACCTATCTTCGCCTGCTAACCAGACACTCACACCAACCGCTGTCAACACTTCCAAGCACCAACCTTGACTGTGGTTTTTCTAAAGCTATTGCATGTCACGCAAGCATTATACCTGCAAGATTCCAGGCCACCGACATCCCCGTGACACCTCCATGGACATTGCCAATAACACTAGTGAGGCTTCAGATACCCGGAATTATGAAGAAATTTCACGTTTCCTACATTGGCTTGGAACAGCTCACCCTGTCCGATATATTTACATTATATAGTGGGACTGTACAAGTATATACCTATGGTTCGGTCACGCCATCTGCCACAACGGCCGCATTTGTCATCCCACAACTTGGAATTACTCGACAATTTCGATTAGACCACAAATCGACATCTACAGCTGCGGAACTTGCGGGAATACGGGAGGCTGTCTGTTTTATGAGAACGCAGACACCCCATAAATGGACGATATTGTGTGATGACAACTCAGCGCTACAGGCGCTAAAATACTTTTTAAAGAAATGACCATACTATCTGCTCGTGCTGGAAATCGCCGAACTTCATCACAGTGCCGAGTTAAGTGGCCACGTGATCACCTTTCTATGGGTGCCTAGTTATTGTGGTGTTTTTGGCAATGAACTCGCTGACAGTGATGCAAGATCGGCCTCCTCTTCCTCTGATGAAGTACGGATTGCCTACTCGAGAGCTGACACCAACTCCATGATCAAGCACTCATGCAGGACCTTACAAAGGCTTACAGAGCCCACTATGACAACATTCACAGACGTCTACATATGATTGACCCAGAAGGTAAATTCTGTTTGCCCCCGAAGCTTACACGGAGCAAAACCTCATTGCTACACAGGATTCGGCTCGGCATTGCTTTCACCCGTCGCTACGCACACCTCATCGGCCAATCGAACAGCCCTGATTGTGAACACTGCCAGATGCCCGAAACACTGCAACACGTACTGTGCGACTGCCCCGCATATATGCTGGAGCGAAGGACGTTAGACAGTTTCCTAGCCAGCGTTGGCAGGCAACCACTGTCGGAGGAAACTATCCTCGGCCCATGGCCTGACACTTCAATTTCAATGCGTGCAACAAAAGTATTGTTGAAGTTTCTGCAGGACACCAAGCTCGACGAGCGGTTCTAGCGAGACAACTGTCTCATGTACAGAAGCACTCACCACTTCTCTTATCATCATCATCCATCCCAGTACTTTCACTACCCTTCCCTCTTCCCCAGTGCAAAGTAGCAGACTAGAGCGCACTAGCTCAGGTCGACCTCTCTGTGTTTCCTATCAATAAATTCTATTCAATTCAGTGGCACATCCTCCTTTCATTTATTAATTTATTTATTTGTTTAGTTAGTTATCGTGTCAGCTACCGTGCAAGGCTATCAGAGGGATGGATATAATGCCACATTTAAATTCTCCATGTTCATACAACAGCAGCACCAGCTGTCGTTATAACTTACACATAAAATAACAAAATAAATATAGCATAGCCGGAAGAGGGCACAACCTAGACGGAAAATATAATACAGGAAAAACAGCAATCAAGGTGGAGGATCATAGAACATTAAATCATTGATTTCATCACCGTTGAGTCACCACCATGCAATTGTCTTCCCACACTCGCCGTCGTCCCCATTGTCCTCATGCCGTTGTCATGCCATCATCGTCCTACCGTGTCGTAATTCATTCGCTGCCATACCGTCGTCGAGGTCTCGGGGTCGTTCCGTCGCTGCCATTCTAATTTCGATATCATACTCTCGTTACGTCGTACGTCACCTGCACTTCAACATTGTCCCACAGTCGGCATCATACTGTTATCGTCATGTCATCGTCGCCACGCGGGTGTTTTACCATATTCACCGCTTTAGTGACGTCATCCTATTGCCGCGATGCCGTCGTCGTCATAGCGCCTTCGTCAGTGTATCGGTGTCATTCCTTCTTCGTCACTCCATGTAATTACGCTGTCGTCAACCACGCGTCCACCAAGCCGCAGTTGTCATGCCATCGTCGTAACGCCATCGCGATCATGCCATCGCCATCATTGCAGCTTCCTGACACGGTTGTCATCATACCGTCGTCGTCGCGCCACCCTCGTTAAACACTCGTCGTCATCCCTCTTTCCTCATGTCGTCATCGTCACGCGGTCATCGTTATAGAACTGGCTCCATTTAAGGCTCTTCCTCTCATTATCGGCGTGCCAACGTTGCCATACCGCCTTTGTCGTTCTATATCGCCTTGACGTCATTTCTTCTTCGTCAGCCCATCGTCGTCACGGCACCGGTATCATGCAGTCATCGTCATGCTCATTAGCAGCCTTGGCAAGCGACTTCCATGGCCAACTGGTGCGATACCAAAGTATGTTGTATACAGCTGAAGGAAGGGGAAATTCCAGAATTACAATTACAGATGTTAAATAAATGTCACTTCAGGAATGCAATGTGTCACTGCGTTTCGGGATCGAATCTCGACAGCGGCGGCCGATTTTCGATGGGGTGAAATGCCAAAACACCCGTGCACCGTTCATTGGGTGCACGTTGGAGCCCCAGGTTGTCAAACTTATTCCGGTTTCCCTCACTATGGCGTGCCTCACAATGAAATCGGGGAGCTGGCAAGAAAACCGCAGAATTTATAACATTGCTCGAATGCTAAACACTTTACCAGCGAAAGTCATAATCAGCTGAGTTATGCCGTCTAAGTCAAGAGTCTAGGGGCCCCAAGTGCTGATAGCTTAGTGTGCGCTGTGTCCGCGCGACTTAGTTCACGTTGAAGCGAGAGGCAGCACGAAGGTCAATTTTCTCGCTCCTTCTGCCGCTCTTTCTCGCGCCAACGTGTTCACAGGGAGCGTCCACGGTTGTCGAGTGCGACGTGTCTGTTTGCCTGTGCTCACGTGATGCCACGCTTGCTAATTTAGTGAGCGACTATTTACGACCTCATACGGCTGATTAAACTGGTATCATTACTTTGTATAGCTGTCTAATAATTTCTTATCGCAATCGGTGCTTCGACTTTCGGGCGAAACTGCCAATTTTTTTCGTTCCATTGTTACTTAGCGGCCCTTAAATTGTTCTGTGGGTTCTTTGTAACCTCCAAGTTTCTGTCCCATATCTGTGCACCGGTAGAAAGCAATGATTGTAAATTTTTCGTATCAGCTATAGTGGTACCTAATTACATGGAAACATATGTTCCTGGTGTAAATATGTGCGTCTGAATTCGACTATTCGGTATTGAGTACTTGGTATACGTATTTGATTCGTATTCAGGGAAGTTTATATTCGCCCACCTCCTAGTCAAAATATAAGAAAAGAATGGGTCATTGTGCATAGCGTTGCTGCGCCTCTGTGAGTGAGCATGACAAGAATGCGACGGGGCGGCCGTCTTGAACAAGCACGGTACCGACTCTGATTTGGCTCGCGTTGACCGAAAGGGTGACCAGCTTATTTCATCGAAAAAGCACAGGATTGGTGCATTCGCTAAGCTCTGACGCAACATTTCATAACATCGCTGCTGAGCCTCAGTCAAAACCCATGCAATGTCCTTGCGCAGCAATGTTCTGAGTGGTGCAGTCGCGACGGACACGTTAGGAATGAAACCTTGCTCATAATTCATCACGGCTAGACAGACTTGGAGTTCCTTACCGTTCTTTGGCTCTTTCATTTCCAGTATGTCCCTCACTCAAATTGGGTCTAGGCGGTGGCCTTCTGTGCTAAAAATGTGCCCTAAGTGGCGGACTTCGGGCTGTGAAAAGGCGCGTCTTTTTAGGTTAAGCGTGTAATTGTTTTCGAGACAGCGTACCAACAAAAGTGACAAGTAGTGGTCGTGCTCCTCCTTTGTGCGGCGCCAATGTAGTATGTCATCCATTACCACGGCTATGCATGGTAAGCCTTCCAGCAACTGATGCATAGCTGCTTGGAAGATTTCTGGAGCTGACGAAATGTCGAAGGGCATCGGAAGAAGCCAACAGCGTCCATATGGCGTGGTGGTGGTGGTGGTGGTGGTGGTGATGTTGAAGCAGGCGGGGTTAGCCTAGCATACATAGCCGGCAATTGTTCCGCCTGATCCTCCTTCGAGTTGAGATCAGCAGGTGTGTCACCAGGTGTAGATGAGCCCCGTGTCTAGTAGGAAGGCTATCAGCAGTCGTTGCGCTCTCTTCCTGAATGCCGCGGGCCCTCCGGGGAAAACAACGTCTTCAAAGGTCCTGTGCATAAGACCGCTCTTTTGTGGGTTGTCGACCATCGCTTTTCTTTCTGTGTCAAACTGCGGGCATAGCCAAATGAAATGTTCGATGTCGCCAATGTCACCGTAGAAAACACGGAGTGGGGAAGCGCGAAGCCCAGTCTTGAATAACCAAGCTGGGGTGTACGCGGAGTCGATCCTGATGCGGTATAAAGGCGTCGCTTGTTCGCGTGTAAATCCATGAGTCACACAGGATTTGTGTGGATTCTTGTGCATCTCTCTAAAGTGAAGGCGGATTGCACCCTTAGGGTTTTGAAAAACTTTTGGAGCTTTCACTTTTGGGACACATGTCAGCGCTAGGCGTGCAAGGGCGTCAGCTTCCTCGTTTCCATCAATTCCTACGTGTGATGGAACCCACTGAAACCTTATGTTAAATCCTTTGCTTGTTAGGTCGTCAATCAGTGCCAGAGACTGCGTTGTAAATTTCTCTAGAGGTAGGCCCCGATGTAATCTCTGTAATGCTGACTTGGAATCCGTCAGCACCACGACATATCGTGCAGAAAAGGCCCGTAGTTTCCGCAAATCCGCGGTGATTGCGACGCTTTCTACTGTTGTAGAGGAAACTACGCGATCCAGTCGGCCAGACCATGACACATCAAGGGATGGTATGCAGAATGCCGCTGCACAACTATCTGTTTGTGCGCACACCGAACCATCTGTTTACACTTGTAGATGGCTTTGAAACAGAGTGCTCAAGTGGTCCAGCACAATACACTTTGCTTCGGTAGTTGAAATGGTGCGTTTCGTCGGAAGGTGGGGTACCTTGAGGCTGCAGGTAACGTCCGAAAAAGACCATGACGGGTCAAGGCGACTTCGTTTAGGCCATTCCAATATTAAAAATGGCGTGCTCATCGTACAGAGTTTATACCTTGATTCCGAGATGTTAATTGGCCAAAGTCCTGAGGATGCGTCGAGCGTTGATAAGTACTTAGCTTCGGACAGCTGCGAAACTGCGTCGTCTAGGGTTGGCATTGGGTAACGTTCTCGCAGCAGCACTTTAATAAGCGCCGTAGGGTCTAGGCAAATTCTAACGTCGTCCATCTTGACAACTGTGACCATGTGGCTAGACCACTCGGTAGGATCGGTTACCTTTGTGATGACGCCTTGTGCTTCCATACACTGTAGCTCAACCATGACCTTGTCCTGAAGAGCTATAGGAACTCTCCTCCTTGGAATGACGACAACCATTGAGTCTACATTGAGCTTTATCTCGTACTCAGTCTTTCAGCTGCCCGAGTCCCTCGAATACGTCTGCAAAAGGCTGCGCTGGAGGGTACAGTTCAATCTGTATGTTTTGCATACGATGTATGAAACCTAGACTTTCAGTTGCTGCCCCACTCAGAGTGACAGGGACCTCTTGTTCGACAATAAAAAATGTTTGTTCCTTGGCTCTGCCATTTGCCGGAAGCATCAATTGAACTTTCTCATGCGCGGCTGTTTGGTGCCCAAAAATGCCGTGTGCTTGACATTGCAGGCTTGTTGAGGTTTTTCTGGTAGCTTTGTAACGTCGCTT
This sequence comes from Dermacentor variabilis, assembly GCF_050947875.1. Taxonomy (NCBI): domain Eukaryota; kingdom Metazoa; phylum Arthropoda; class Arachnida; order Ixodida; family Ixodidae; genus Dermacentor; species Dermacentor variabilis. The sequence continues at coordinate 74,805,861 of NC_134573.1, read as the reverse complement.
CTTGACATTACACAACAGCTGGCGCCAGTATCTAGCTTGTAAGTGATGGAATGGCCCTCAGTGTAGACCGTCGCGCTCCAGTGATCAGTGGTTATCTCACCGACAGTCAATGTTTGAAAGAAAAAATCGTCGTCTTCGGCTCGCAATTCTCGCATCTGTTGGTTGCTGCTGCGCGGAAACTTGGACGACTTGCACGCTCAAGCGCAATAGTTAAGCCTTCCCCATTTCCGGCATGTTTTCCTTTTGCTGGGCACGTCTGACTGCGGTGCAAAGGACCTCCACAATAGTAGCAAACGTTTTTTCTTGTTGCTACCGCGTTTACTATGGTGCCTTCACTGGCGCCCGTAGTTTCACTTATCTCACGGAAGTGCCCTTTGTCTTGTTCTCACGCGCGATAAATGCCGACCGTCTTTTGGTATGTTGGCTTTTCCACGATCAGTCTTTCCAGCAGGCTCTTATCCCGAGTGCCCAAAATTATCCAGCTACGCAACATGCCTTCCTCAAGGCCCCCAAATTCACACTTCTTCGCTAACACACGAAGCTCTGTCAGCCACTCATTAAACGTCTTTCCTTCATTTTGGTTGCTTGAACCGAACCGTAATTCTTCGTATGTTAAGTTCGTTGCGGGCTTGCAATGGTCTTCAAATTTGTTAATCAAAACTTCGTCATTTCTGTCCTCCGCTTCCTCGAACTTGAACGTACTGTACGACTTTCGAGCCTCCTTGCCTATGGTAACAGGCAACGCGGCTGCTTGTTCAATTGCGTAGCCGTAGAAAATAGCAGAAGCTCAGTTTTCCAAATTTCTCAGGCAATCCAAAGGTGAAGTCGTGCGATGCGTCCATAGGCTTCGGGGGCAGTAGTGCGGAGGCCATCGACATATCGGCTGGCTTTCGCTGCCACCATTAGCCAGGCCAGCAATTGGGCGAACAACTTTATTACGGCTGAGCAAGTTACATATAAAGAGAAGCAACGTGACGCAGCACATCATGTTATTACGTGTGTTTGGTGAGAACAGCAGATTCAGCCGTGCTACACGCGGCATGAGCATGGAGAGCTCCTCACTGAAACTCTCCATGCTCCAATGGATCACGCAATGTATCAAGCTCGAGGAGAATGTGCGCGTGTGCCGAACCACGGTGCTGAAATTCGGTGCGCTTAATGTAGTCAACCACTACATGAGGCCTGAAGGGAGATATCCAGGTATTGCTGAAGAGGTTGAGCATGACACGCATCAGTCGGTCGACGTAGATGCCACAGACTACGGGATTGTCATGTACCAGCTGAGCTCGACATTGCTCTTCATCTCATCTACGGCCACTGCGGTCTCGCCATGGTTTAGGCGGAGACGCTAAAGCAACTGTAACTGGTCGGGCCAGTTCATCTCCGACGCAGATAGAGTGAGAAGTGCGGTAGGCTTACCCAACTCATGGATCATAGCAAAGAGGTCTTTCTTTCACTTCGTCCAGTACTGCACGGTGTTGATTATGCCATGCATGAAGGCAACGTCATGCTCGACCACTTCCTGCACAAAATGCTTGTCGAGCTGTTACTTTGTTAGTGTTTCCACTGCCTTGACGTTGCGGAACCCAACAGATATGAGGCTAGTTACTCGGCGCCCAAACACTTTCATGGCCATGCAGAGGAGTAGCCAGAAATTTCGTTCGGGGGTGGGGGCTCACGTTGTAGCTCGGCCTCCACTTAATAGAATTGGTCGAGCGATAGAATACATGAATAATAACCGCGTTGCCATTGCAAAAGATTCTGCAAACGAATTCTTGAACGCTACGCACTGTAAAATATGTGTTTTTCCATAAAAGAATGTACTCGTACGTCTCAAAAATTGTGCCCCAAAAAACTGATGTCAATGCTTCCATGCTTTCTGTTTTTTAATTAGGTGAAGAAAATATCACACGGACTTTGAAACTATATCAGTTCGAAACCAGCAAAGTAGGGCATGCGCTGATTTGAAGAATGTAAAGACCGTGAAATGAACAAGCTGAGGAGAAATCTTGCAAAAAAGCTTTGTCATTCAAGAACCTTGTTTACATTTTCGTACATATGCAACGGCCAAAGAAAAATCTCAGTGACGCTGTCCTTTGTTCTAATGTATTGCACAGGAGCAGCTGTCACCGGTTGCGTATCGTGAGTAATTGCACCCAAATTATAGTCGCAACAGAGAGCACGTGTAAAAAGCAGGAGTTCTGCAAAATATACGAGGGCGAGTCAAAGTAAAGTGAGCCAGTGCGAATATATGACAAACGGGGTACATTATTTAAAAGTAGTCGCCTTGAGCATTTAAACATTTGTCCCTCTGACCAGCGAGTCACGCTTTTCCCGTCTCATATAACTCCTTCGGTTGCTGCTTCAAAAAGCCAGTAACTTCCGCTTTCACGTCATCGTCCGGCACGAATCTGGTTCCCTTGAGCTGTTCTTTCAATCGCACCAAAATTTAGAAGCTGCAAGGCGGCAGGTCTGGGCTGTATGGCGGATGCTGCAGTGTTTCCCACTTGAACTTTGCCAGTTTTGTATTAACCACATCAACGACGGGCATTGTCGTAGAGCAAGATGACCCCATTCGTCAGTTTTCCACGTCGTTTGCTTTTGTTTGTGAAACGCAACCGATCCAGCGTTTCACAATATCGCAAACGGTTGATAGTCTCTTCAGGTTTAGCAAATTCGATCAGTAAAGGTTCCTGACGATCGAAAAAAAGTCAACAACACATTTCCGGCGGAAACGATGGCCTTTGCTTTCCTTGGGGGTGGTGAATTTGAATGTTTCCACTGTAAGTTCTGCCATTGTGTTTCATCCTCGTAGTAGTGGCGCCATGATTCGTCCCCGGTCCCAATTGCAGACAAGAAGTCGTCACCCTCATTGTGATACCTGATCAGATGAGTGAAGGCAGCGCCGAACCTCTCCGTCTTGTGGCCGTAGTTCAATATCTTGGGCATTCAGCGCACACAAATGCTGATAACCGAGATTTTCATGAATTATGGGGTGAACCTAACCGTGACTGATGTTCATACGCTTTGCCAGTTCAACGGTGCTCATTCTCCGTTCTTGTCTAATCAGCACATCAACCTTTGCCATTGTATTGGGGTTATTGCATGGTGGCTTTGGCCCTGTGTTGGATCGTCTTTGCAATTTCACGTCCTTCTTTGAACCGTTTCCTCCAACGCTTCACAGTGGCCAATGAAATGCAATGATCAACGTACACTGCAGCCATACGGCTACTAATTTCTTTTGGGGAAAGACCTTCGGCTGTCAGAAACCTCACGACACCACGCTGTTAACCTTTTGGAGCCTCCATTACGTCACGCAACCATTTTTAACCCAGTGTGTGAGGGCAAAAAAGAACATTTATTCTCACACGTGTGTGTCACTTTTGTAAATGAGAGGTGCTTGTGTGCTACGCGCTTGCCTCGCACATAATGAACCAAACCATTATTGAGCAGGGTGGGTAGGCTCACTTTCATTTGACTCGCCCTCGTGATTTAGAAGTGCGAAGATACAATGAAATATACAAATGCGAAGGTACAGCTTGATACAGGGCAAAAAAGTGTGGCTGGAAATAAAGTTCACTTAGGTATACACAAAACCTCGCAACAAGATTTTTAAATATATGAATGAGTCTCCAATAAATCTACGTCTCTAAGAAAACGTCACTGTATATAATGCGTCAAACAAGGCAGATAAATATGTTGCGCAGTAACAGATTGACAGATCACTGACCTAAGGCCCGCCGCACCTCTCTTAACTTCCCACGATGTACCGTGCGCGACGGAACGCGGCGCGCTTCTTTTCCGCTGTTCTCCTTTGCGCACTCGGGACTGAGCCCCCATCGTCGGCTCAACAACGCCACCCCTCCCCCTCTCCCTCCGTTTTCACTCGCCCATGCAGCATGCGGCGCGGGTTCACGATTTTATCGCTCTTGGACTTTATACGGAACATGAGGTAGACGGCGACGGCAGGAATGCGCCTGGAGTGTCTATATAATTGCTATCGCAATAATATAATACGAGTATCCGGCTACTGAAGGGCCCCGTGGCCAAATACTTTCCGCCAAAGAAGAAGGAGTAACAAAATCGAACTTTCACCATGTTTCAACTGGCTGCGTTGCAACAATGTCTCTTTCTTTTTTTTTTTGTGGGGCCGGGGCACCGAAATGAAAAAAAAACCCGAAAGAAAGCATGTTATCCATAATAAAATGCCTACCTTGAGCAGCTAATGTGGCTACCGAAGGAATATTGAAGAAAACATGAGACGCTTGGTCTACAGGCCGGGAACCGTACGCATACTGCTCGGCATGCTACACCGGCAAGACAAGACTTTCCGAAGAGGTTGCGCTCAAGCGAACGCCTTGCAATCCGTCCAGTCCCCGCAGTGATGGCGGCGAGCGACCATACGTCGTTCATTTTTCTCGTCTGCTAGCCAGAAAGCGTCCAAACTCTGCCTGGCGAAAATCCACTCGGCCAGCGAAACACGAACGCGCAGCGAAGTGCGCCGCGCTGTGTTCGGGGCAACACGAGCAAAACGCATGCGCTCTGGCTTTGGCAGCCCGCGCGTAGCGAGTACATGAAAACTGAAGAGGCTCAATGTGTCCTCGCGAATAAAAGTCAAAGTAGAAAATTAAGTAAGAACATAGGTACCCTTGCTGGTTTTAGTGTCTTAATATGGATGCTTTGGTGCAGATGAAAGAAATGTTGTTATTCTTTTCTGTGGCATGACGGTGCAAATGAACCACCAGAACGCTTCGTCTCATAGGACCACGCTGCGTGCTTTGTCAACTTGTCTTATAGTGTCTTGATTTGGCTTGTCTCGTTGTATCTTCCTATGTACGACTTAGAAAACGCAATGCACGTTTGGCGTCAGTTGTTTATAACAGTATTAAACTCACAAAGTTCAGGAATTGAAAATCTAAAGCACGACTTTGGAAATGTCAATGCACCTTTCTCATCAAAGGTTTACGAGAACTTAAAAAATTTTAAATTGAATTATGAGGTTTTACGTGCCGAAACCACGATCTGATTATGAGGCACGCCAGAGTGGGGGACTACGGAAATGACGACCACGTGGGGTTCTTCCGCGTGCACCTAAATCTAAGTACATAGGTGTTCTCGCATTTCGGCCTCATCGAAATGCGGCCGCGGTGGCCGGGATTCGATCCCACGACCTCGTGCTTAGCAGTCCAACACCAAAACCACTAAGCAACCCCGGAGGGTCGATGTGAACTTTATACCCATAAAGTTTCATAATTGAAATCCATCAGCTCCGTAGAATCCGCAGCCGCCGCGAGCTACCGCGACGAGCCCGCTCGCCATCAAAACGCCATTGAAACTTTGTTCTCGGATGGGGCTCCTGCGTTATATGACTCCAGGTGCATGGGCGTTGCCACAAAATCCAGCCCGAGTTCGCAATGTTCGCACCAAAATGTCTTTTCGGCGGATCTCGCTCACGACATGTGTCAAGCCGGTTGGATTGTCACTGGCGTCCACTCGGCGCTTCTCACCGAGGTAAATCTGCGGGAACGAGAGCTCCTCCGTATGCTCGTCCTGAAGGATGCTCAGCGGCTTCTTTCCTCACCGGGCGCAATCATGAGAAACTTGTGCTCGTCCCATATCAGGGTGTGCTGTGCCAGCGTCATAACTGTGGCCGCCAGAATGGGGTCGTTCACGACCGTGAACTTCCGGAGCCACTCGATTTCGTCCTGCTCGTCCACTTCTACAATATCACCCAAAGGGGCCAACTTGCACTTGATGTTGTAGCGCTTGCATAGCGTGCTACTACAGAGCGCTTTGAGCCACGGCAGCAGATCACATTTTCTCACTGCCTCCGCCAAGTACGTCTTCTTCGCTAGCATACGCCGCTCCACATGAATACTGAGGGTACTGTCTTATTCGATGGCACGAGGCAACGATGTTACCATTGCGTCCGCGTCAACGCAAACGTTCACAACTGGTGGCATCGGGGCCCCTAACTCTTGGGTGCGTCTGCGTTTGCGTTTGGGTACGCAAGCAGAAACACGTTATCTGTTAGCGGCCCCAAACGCAAGCCTCTCTGAGGTCGCATGCACTCGCAGCGCCATCAGTGTCTGATCGTTGCTCCCTTATCATTTTTAGAACATGAAACGAAGCTTATGAAGTAGCTTAATCCATTTTCATTAAAAGCAGTTAATATACAGAAAACCGATGTCTGCCGACACAAGATTGTTGTCGGCAAAAGATTTATAAGATTACCTACGCGCCTACGTTACGACTGAGGCCGAGCCGGAGCAATCCTGAAATACGTTTGGTAAACTGTAGTTAGGCGTCTTCCTGAACATAGTTCGTTGTGGTCTGCGTTTTGTTTATTTAGAGCCTTCTGCAAATTTTGACATGCCGCCGTTGCGGCGACAGCGTGCCGGTGTGCTCTGAGGCCAGCTTCTTGACCGCGCCGGCCGTGAAATGCACGCGTGCACATGCCCTCGCTGGCGCAGCCATGTTCTCCGTCTGTGTGACGGGACGGGCGGCTTGTCTCGGCTGGTCTCGCTTCTCGTAAGTTCTCGCGTACCGTGAGAGCCACGTGGGTGACGGGCGCAAGTAGACGTAGCGGCCTGCGCTTGGGCAGTACCGTCGCCTTTGGTTCTTGCGTACGCAAGCCACTTGCGTCCCCTAAACTAAAACTCTCTAATGCTGTTTTGGCCTCCGTCATGCATCGGCCGTCCAATTGCATGGACGGGATTCGTGGAGATACGAGTCTCTCGCTCACCGCATTGGGTTGTGGATGGTGCGCTGGCTTCATGGGATATTTGTAACCGTTGATTGTGGAAAGATGGGGAACGTCACCCTTCCGCTAACATACCGTCGATCATATCGTCAATCCACAACACGTTATTGTCGGTGCGAGGATTTAAAGTTGGGGTCGGTTTCATGGTCTCATGGCCTGCATCGTTTAAAAGCCGAAGCGCTGTTTTCCTCAAACTTGAACTTTAGATTGTTGCATCATTATTTCTTATATTAAGCTACTAATAATTGCTCAAAAGCGATAAGGCACCAGTAATAGCAGTCGATAAAACTTTAACTATGCGGAAGAGATGTCTGGCACCGAACAGGAAGCCACATTTGAAATTGAGTTCTCATTATACTCTCCAACGGAAGTATTGACTCCACTGCGTAATGTTTCTCGCCGTAAGTTTCTTTATCTAAATATCACGGCTCGCAAGGCAGTTTTGCAAGCCTTATATATCTGAGTGTGTATGTATGTGTAGGGAAATTTGAGTTAAATTCTTTAATCATGCGGAGGAAAAGTGTCTGAACTGGGAAGATTTTGTGTCTAGGAATCGGAATTTCGTGAAGTACGGAGCATCACTGGCCTGCCCCACTGCGCCGCCCGTTAAGAGCCCCGACGCCAGAAAAACATCTCTTTCAGGTTGTGAGTCCTAACGTTGCTTTGGAATTTTTGATTGACGGAGTTAGTAGATTTACGATGAAAGAATGAAATGGTTTCTCTCTTCTTAGCGTGCTATAATGATAAAACTTCAGAGGAATGATTCAGTCAAAACCATGAAGTTTGGTTAGAGCAACTTAGGCGTTCGAATAACGAGGCATATGCATATCATGCCGAAGTTTCTGTACGGAACATCGTGGTGACTACGATGAACATGATTACGACGAAAATTCGCCTGGACTGTCCATAAATTGCTATCGCAATAAACGAAATCAAACGAGACATGTGCGACCTTGAAGTATCCCAATTAGAGATTGGGGTTCTCGCAAAAAGACAGAATTTGGGAAAAAAACTCTTTCTCATTTTTTCTCAGGAAATAAAAAGCGGAAAAAACATACAAAAGGTCCAAATTTATCTAATAAAATGTACTTCATTGAAGTAATTTTTATGACATTTAGGTTGGTGCCACTTTGTGAGCAATACCATTGATGCGACACATTTCACCAAGTTTGTGTAGACTATTTTACGGTGGCTGTGCGTTATGCCTCCATTTGTTGTTTCCAGGCACTTAAATTAACGCGGGACGTAAGATTCGACCTTTTACGGTGGAAGAAGGACAAGGAGGACAGCCCTGGTTACGCTCTTATTGATATCGATCCATTACAATAACACTACAAGTTTCTCAGGACATCCTCAGGTCGTAAAATTTAATACGTTAGGACGTCCACAGGGCATCCCTGCATGAACGTCAAAACACACTAATCAAGTCAATTTGACCGGCCTGAGCACATCCTCATGACGCCGTCATAATAGTGTTCGAAGATATCTTCAGCAGGAAACTTCTGTCAAGGCATCTCAGATGTCTTTCATACTGTGGCCATGGTATACAGAACAGAATTTTCTTTTGTGTTAATTTGGTGCTAAAGTGGCCATGAGCCAGAATGTTAGCAATTCTGCGCACCATTTCGGAGTTGCTAGCCTGCGCTTGTATTTTTTGGCATCAAAGGAAGTGCACTATTCTTCAGTAGTGCCGAATGAGTGTTCATCATGGTGGCACAAAAAACACGCGCCCTGCCCCCCATGTATATTGACGGAATATTTTGCTAGCACCCGTAGCCAGACTACAGGGCTGTCTGGCTGGATTACTCGAAGTGGGCACTTCTAGAGCAACATTCTGAAGATGTTTGTTGCGACAAAAAGTTGATTCACTAGATCTCATATCAAGCGAGTAATTTAATTCTTACAGGCACAATGAAGGAAATGCCAGGTTAAGCAGTCTTAGGACATAAAGCTTCAGGAATGGCAAAAAGTGTCCTTTTACCGCCAGTACGAGTCTCAGAAAAGCATCAAAAATCCAAAAAGATAGCGCGAACTTCCCATCATGGCTCGTCAAGGGTTTCATTGACTTCAATAGCATTTGCATGAATCTATAGTGCAGTCTTTTTCATTAACAAAGGGCTACACTGCTTTTTGAAGGAAACAACGTATTAGCCTAAAAGCAAGTTTTAAGAACTCACAGAAGCCAAAACTTGGCACAAATACGAGAATAAATGTTTCGTATTCGTGAGGTAGCACGTAGAAGCACTGTAATTTCGTCAAGCATATGAGTAAAAAAAATGTCTTTATCTGTGCGCCTTGTGTCTTTATTCTGTTACAAATTTACGAAAACTTCATAACCCCCTCCTCTCCCCCCGCCATTCCCCCGATTGAATAAGAATGATGGCGGAAGACTTCATGATTGTACACTGTTTCAACCGGGTCGCGCAAGAGAAGCTACTTAATTATGGATGTTCCTGTATCATCGTTCCGTAATCTCCAAAGGCACCCACGTAACTGACGTTGTTTTTCAAAGCTGTGGCAAACCCGCAACATGTAATTTGCCGCGTAACAAATGCCTCGCACCCTCAATCCGAAAAGCTAAAGTTCCGGAACAGTGAAGGAAAGTATACGCATATCTCTCCTTCCCAAGAGAGCATTGGAGCAACTTCCAAGTGTGGTAGATGAGACTACCAAAATCTACAAAGAATCTTGGGTTAAAAAAACGGGTTATTCGTTGTAGACCAGTTGCATAGTGCCGCGAACCCTTTACACACAGCGGTTCCTGCCACCCTTTGGACAGGATAGGCATGCATGCGACCGCAGGACGCGCGTACCAAATTTGTTGGGTCGCGCGCGCTGTGACAGGTCTCTGCAAGTTTGCTGTTGTTGTGTCCTGGCGTAACGCATAGCGCGTTCGGCGCATGACACGTCCTGCGAACGGAAGGCTTGATACCCAGCAGAGAGATGGGCAGAATATCCTGGCATCCTCTCGCGCTTGCTAGGATGACGTTGACGAAAGCGGCGACGGGGAGGGCGCGTTGACTGCAAACGCTACAAATTTATCAGGCGCTACAGTCATTACGCCATCCCCCATTAACTCAGAGAAAAGTACACGCACACGCATACAAAATTATGGAGATCCAACGCACTTGCTGGAATCGATGCGAACCGACGCTGAAATACAGCGATGAATTAAATGTTTCACAGCTAACGGCCATGCGTACAGTTTGGTGATGACAGACAAGTACGACTCGCATAGTTAATTTCTTTATGATGCTTTCTACCCCTGTGTGGGGTTGTTACACGCATGATGCAGAGCCTGAATACACACTGAGGTACGGAAACACAAAGGTAAAGAATGCATATTTAATGTACGTTCAAATTCATGAATGTCCTCACAACAGAATTGGGTAGTGTATTCCACATTTCTAATATGTGAAGGAATAAAATGAGTAACTAAACCCATCGATACGAGATAAATAAAGCCCTATGGTTTTGCTGTTATTTGCGTGTATACTTCTTTATCCGGGGAGTCCAATATACTTGTCTATTCCCCTGTTTGTTATTGTGATGTCCGGAAAATAAATGCTAGTCGAAGCTCCTTCCTGCAGCCCTCTAACGGCTCTAAACCACGTGTATTTAGCACATCCGTAACCGAATTGGTCCGTCAGCACATAGAGAGGATGCGGCATGCTGCCAGCCTCTGATATTTTCTGTCTTACCTTTCAGAACGTGCTTGTGTGGGCTACATACCCCGAAAGCATATTCCAAAATAGGACGATGAAATGTTTTGTGATCGATCAGTCTAACATCATTAGTAGCCCATTGCAATTTTTTTACTTGGAAACAAGAAGTTTTGTTTAGCCTTTGGGCGAATGGCTTAAACATGTGAATTCCACTGTACTGTATGTGCTACGGCGACACCAAAATACTTAAAACTGCGTACATCGTTTGCAGCACTTTCCCCAGTCCTACATGTGAATAAGACCTCATATGTTCCCCTTGTCATATGCAGACATGTCACCTTATCCTAGTTGACTTTCACGTCGTATTGTTTAGGCCATGTACTGAACACATGAAGGCCCTCATTTAGCTTAATTTGAGCTCTTGTACATGTTGGTGGCGAACAAATTAAACAATTATCAGCAAAAAACTTGAATTCATTAGATCATATCACGCAACATTTAAGGATTCCGTACCTCTTGTGTCACAGTGGGAAACAGCCGTTCTGGTGGATTGGTCATGTACGGGCGCATTCCAAGTGGAATGTACCGACTGACTAAATCAATGAAAGTAATGTAAATCAACCGATTAAATAATGATCAGCGAAACAGTTTATTAGGTGGATATCAAACAACATTCAGGCATTCCGTACGCCTAGTGTCACAGTGGGACAGAGTTATTGTGGAGGATTGACTAAATCAAAAAAAGTAATGTAAATCAACAAATTCGGGAAATATGATCAACTATCCCATTAACAAATGGGTGTACTTCAAACCAGGAAGCGCGACATACTGCGATGTGTCGTGCAGTGCAGCAATCGCGCGCGCTCATCCGCGTCACGAACCAATCGGAGCCTCGCTGACGCTGGACCACTCGCCCATACAGGCCTGAATGCTCGCCGCCGTCACAGTTGCCCGGCATGTCGAATCCTTGGCTCAAGAAAAAGTGGTCGGTGTCGCCTAGGCCGATTTGGGCGAGTGACGCAATTCTTTATTTTAGTAATGCAGCGGGAAAACGGATAACTGCCTCGTGCGCGCTTTACACATTCTTGTAAGTACGCTTTAGTGACTGGCTAATTAAAACTGATGCTCTTAACTGCGCGAGAAATAGGTGTGAAATACGGACAACCGTCGGCGCGGCCGTGTTCCAGGTGAAGCCGGCGTACTGAACGCTTTATTGAATTTGAACACTTGTGCACCTTGGTGACCGGAACCGTACACACTGCTTGCATAGCAGCCAAAATGTGCAAGCATGCCGTGCGGCAGACGACCAAGAGTCGACGCGTACGTATGCCTCGCAACGGCGACCGAAGATGTCCCATAAGTTTCGAAAGCATGCCTCTTCAATTACCCACCTCTTTTTACATCCGGATGCTAAGAAAGGTTGGGATATTTGTCTAGAGTTTGCGAAAATTCAACACTATAATCTTCTTATTCATTGTTCACGCATTGCGAATTTCTTGCAATTTTATATATCTACTCATTACCGTCGTATGAGTAGGGTCTTTTCCTATTGCTTTCTCAATATATTATTTTGAACTAATGCTAGATAAATAGTTTAGGTGGTTGGTAATAAGGTAAGCGATAGCTTTTCTTTATAAATTGTATTATGTAATGTGTCTATCCATGAAAACAACGCAACGATTACTCCCGCGGTTGAGGAAGAGAGTAGAAAAATGAATAAAACATCCTGAGTAAACAGACCATTTTGTATGTCACTGTTTATTTACAACTTTTTCCTCGCTAAGTCACTCATGTCGTTCGGCATCATGCACATGTCACTGTTGTTGGGAATTTCAGCACACGTGTGTACAATAGTGTCGCTGGAAATGAAGCTAATAACGTTCTAGGCACCTGTTCCAAGCACAAAGGCAAAACAGAAATGTTGATTGTGCGTAATGGTTCGAACGTGCTATGCCGCACCACGTGCGTGAAAGTGGCGCCGGCGATGCGGCACAGGTGTGAGCCCCACTGTGTTATGCTTAAAGAGTGAGTTCACTGAACCTTTGTCACGGCTGCCGCACGTGCGAGATGCCGAGCTAAATGTGCTATAAAAGCTCAGCAGCCTGCAATTAAGCAGCGTTCCAGCTACCAACTTTGCCGCCATACTCTTTCTTCGAACCTTCGCTTCCGTGTACGTCCGTGTTCCCCGTCATGGCTTCGGTATGGCTTCTTTTGGCTGTCTTGTGCGCGCTTGGCGCTCGCTGCAGGGTGAGTTCTGGACTGACCGCGGAGTCATTGTTGCGGCGGAGGCCCGATCTGGCCGCCTACCAGGACGTCAAAAAGGTGAGGTCGCTGGGAGATCCACAGTCTGACGGTATGATTCACTTCCAGACAGCAAGAGATGTCTAGCCACGCAGAAAGCTTTGCTGAACATATTGCCAACCTAACATGCTTAACTTTCCAGAGTTCCAGCACTTGCTAAAGTGCCTCGTTGACTATAACAGCACGACTAAATCGCTTAATGCCCGATAAAAGTAAATCCGCTCGAGTCCAGCTAATAAATATTCTAAATGGATTTTCCTGGAAATATTGGCCGCATCCGCCATTTTTATGACGACCTCGTTTCGTGGCGGCTGTACGCTGCAAAGCTCGACCATCGTCACCGTGCGGTTATCCAGGACTCTAAGCTCGAACAATCCTCTTCATCGTTCAGCGATTATTGAACGGAAACGTTCACTTTGCCGCCTCGAATAGCAGCGCTACGGGCTTTTGCAGCCCAAGATATTCGTCCGAACGGCATTTCCAAGAGGCATGCTGCTTTGGAACCGAAACCTACACCGAGCCTCTTTCTGCGGCGACCTGCGCTTCGAACTTTAAATTAGTGCCACGAAAAATGGGCAATTAAATCTCACGTATTCGCGACAAGCCTCTAAAAAAGCTCAGTTGTATAATGCCCCACGTTCGCAGTGCCTTGAAGAAAACGGGTCGCACGGGAAACGTGAAAGATCCGGTAGTAGTGGTGCAGGCTGTTCGTCGAAGCTGACAATAAAGGTCCACGCACGCAACTGAAATTGTGCTAGTCAGGTCGCACGGCCTGCGCAGGCTGTCAATTCCAAGTGAATATGATTGGCGTTCACCACTGGGTCATGAGGAATGGCTACCGGGGCTGCTATTATGGGCTGTAGTCTTTGTCGTCTTTTCAGCCCTGCATGTCACCAAGGTCGGCTCCGAGGACCTCGTCAGCAAAGCGAAATCCGAGAACATGGTGGAAGTTGAAGCTGTGCACAGCGGAACAGCCGGGTTTTGTTCATTCTATCATGAAACCCGCGCTCGTCGGTGAAATTTTAGGAGGTCTTTCAGTTTCGTCTTTAATTGCGGTCTCGGTCTAACTGCGTTGCCAGGTCAGTCTAACTCGCGAAGTACAAGTGAAAGTATAAGTGGAAGATTTTCCGCGGCGTGAAACACGGAACTCTGTTCATGTCCTTTCTTTTCGTGTCACCATTATCATCATCAAAGTCCTCTTCCCTTGCTCCTTTTGTTCGTCTTCTTTCCTTACCCAACACTGAGTAGCAAGCGAGATCTAGTATATAGTTCAGGCTTTTCTCTCACATCTTATAATATTTTTACGAGAAGGAAGAAGCGTGCGCTCATTTACAGATGGCTTTTAATGGCTGAGTCAACCAGCGTAGAGCATCGATAGTATGGTATGGTATGATATGGTATGGTATTCCTTACCATACTAATACTGCACTCTTCTTTGTCGTCTCCAATGCCACCATCATCGTCCTCTTCTTCCCACGTTACCGACTGTGAGATCACCCCCATCAGAAAAAGCACCTTATTGGTGCGGCTCATCGGTCTGAGAAAGGTAACGTTTGAGACGGCTGACGCAGATGATGTCAGAGAGAGGTGAAGGCACCGTGGCATCCAGCGGAGACACTTCATATGTGACAGGGGTCACCTGGTGAAGGATGCAGTAAGTGCCATAGTACCGCGAGAGGAATTTCTTCGAAAGACCAACACGCCGAGTCGGTTACTAGACTAACACAAGAGCACCTGGTTCGTAGTGCACGTCGTGATGGCGCTGGTCGTAACGGCACTTCTGACGTGTCTGTGAAGCAGAAAGACGAATGCGGGCAATCTGGTGTGCTTGAGTCGCTGTGGTTATTACATCCCGGGCGTACTCTGTCCGCGACTCGAGTGTGGTCGAAAGGAGAGTCTCGAAAGGCAAAGTCGGCTCACGGCCGAAGAGGAGATAGAGGGGTGAATAGCCAGCTGTGTCGTGGGGCGAGGAATTGTAGGCGAGCGCGACAAATGGTACAGCAATGTCCCAGTCGCGATGATCGGAGGAAACATACATTGCTAGCATGTCAGTTAATGTGCGGCTCAGGTAAGACCGTTAGTTTGAGGATGGTAAGCGGTAGTAAGTTTGTGTTTAGTAGCACATGATCGAAGTAGGTCGTCTATGACTTTGGAAAGAAAGTATCTGCCGCGATCGGCGAGAAATTGACGAGGTGCATCGTGGTGCAAGATAACGTCGTGAAGCAAAAAATGAGCGACGTCTGTAGCGCAGCTGGTCGGTAGGGCTCTATAGATGGCATAGCGAGTTGTATAGTCCGTAGCTACGGCAATCCACCTATTTCCGTCCTTGGATATAGGGAATAGTCCGAGGAGATCAAGGCCAACGCGAAAAAAAAAAGGGGTTGGCTGGTATATCCAAAGGCTGCAGCAGTCCGGCAGGAGGCACAGCTGGTATTTTCCGGCGTTGACACGACTCACACGCGGCAACATAGCGCCGGTCGGAGCGGTTGAGACGGGGCCAGAAAAGCCGTCACCGAATTCGGTCGTAGGTCCGCGTGACGCCAAGGCGTCCAGCGGTGGGAACGTCGTGCAGTTGCTGCAGTACAATCTGTTGCAGATGAGACTGAATGACGGTTAGGAGCTCGGGCCCGTCGGGGTGTCTGTTGCGGCGATACAGGATGCCATTTTGTAGTACGAACATGTGAAGGGATGGGTCAGACGTATCTGAGAGCAGGCGTTCGATAATGGGGCGTAACGACTCATCGCGTCGTTGTTCAGCGCCAATGTCTTGCAAGGCAGGGAGCGAAAGAACGCAGATCGGTGCGACGTCCACTAAACCGTCGGCTAGATCGACGGGATGATGAGACACGCAGTCGGCGTCCTGATGTGGTGGACCCGTTCGTAATTCTGCAACCAGTCATCGACGTCAACGTTGTCGATCCCGGAAAATATACCAGGGTCGAGAGGCTGGGCCAGGATGACCATCGGTCGCGATGACGGGCCATGGTTGAACTCTCTCTTTCGGATGACATGGCGGCCAGGTTACGTGCGCTGCGGAGCTCCGTCTTGCGCAAGTGATTACCCCGCACGTCCACTAATGATGTTACGGGAAGGAAGAAGCGTGCGTTCATTTACAGATGGCTTTTAATGGCGGAGCCAACGAGCGTAGAGCATCGATAATACTGCACTCTTCTTCGTCGTCTCCAAGGCCACCCTCATCGTCCTCTTCTTCCAACTTTACCTACTGTGACAACATATATATATATATATATATATATATATATATATATATATATATATATATTGTCACAGTCAGGTAAGGTTTGCGAGGACGCGAACTCGTCGCGATACACGTCCGAGTAAGCCTCAGTCTGCAGAAGCCTAAGCGAAACGGCTTGCGCCCCATTCAACTCGGAGCGAGGGGGTGGAAAGACCCTTCTGGACATGTAGAAGAATTTAATAATCTCGTTGTGAGTAGCGGGAGCGTCCCTGTGGCCGTAGGGAGGAGGGGAGTCAGTGCTTCTTGCAGAGGAACCGCGGTCGGTGAGGTCATGCGCAGCCTCGTGAGCAGCCTCATTGAGGTTCGGGGGATCACCCTCGACCGACCCTACGTCAGCGGGAAACCAGTGGATTGAATGATGCGTGAGAGCATATCGACTCGAGCTGCTAAGAAGACGAGCAGCTTGCTTGGAGATGCAACCCTTTGAAAAGCCCCAACTGCCGTTTTGGAATCGCTATATATCTCGGACCCACGACCGTCTAGCAGAGCGAGGGTGATGGCGGCTTGCTCGGCGAATCCGGGGTCTGAAGTGCGAATGGAGGCGCTATTAGAAATCTTGCCGCTGGAGTCGACCACAACGATGGCAAAGGTCTTCCCATCGCTGTACTCCGCGGTGTAGACGAAGCTTGCTCTAATGTCTCGTTGCTTGATCTATTTGAGGATGGCTGCTGCTCTGGCCTTGCGTCTGCCCTCGTTATGGATGGGATGGACGTTTCGGGGCACAGGGGCCACTTCGAACTTGTCTCGAATGCACCTAGAGATCGGGGTACTGACCATAGGGAATCCCGCAGGTTGGTAACCCAGCTCTTCGAGGATGTGTTTACCTGCCGCTGTGGTGCTCAGGCCAGTGAGTTGCGTGCGTTCTTGGGCTTCGGCAATCTCCTCGGCAGTGTTATGCACCCCCAGCTTGAGGAGATCCTCGGTATGGGTCCTGATGGGCAGCCCGAGAGCCCTATTGACTACTTTGCGGATGAGAGCGTTGAGCTTGTCTCGCTCCGCTCTGAGCCAGTTGTGCATACAAATTGTGTACGTAAAGTGACATAGTACGAAGGCATTGATAAGCCTGAGGAGATTCTTTTCCTTCATTCCTCGGTGCCGGTTTGCTATTCTGCGAACGAGGCGGAAAGCGTTGTCCGTCTTTGCGATGACCTTGACGAGAGCCGTTTCGTTCCCGCCGTTGAATTCGACAAACGTGCCCAGGACCCGCATAACGTCGACCCTGGGTGTCACTCCTCTGTAACAGTGCGAAGACTGTGGCTGCTTTCGGATACTGGTTTCCAATCTTTGGGTCTGCCTCCCTTCTCTTTTCTGTAAAGCAGAAGCTCCGACTTGGCGGGGGAGCATTGAAGTCCGGTGGGGCGGAGATACTCCTCGATCACGTCGATCGCCTCCTGCATGGATTCTTCGACTCTGCCCTCGCAGCCGCCGGGGCACCATAAGGTGATGTCGTCGGCGTATATCGTGTGCTTGACGCCCTCTACGCGTGCCAACCTCTCGGAAACCTCTCAGTTTGGCTGCTTTCTTCACAGTCACGTGGTAGTGACTGTGAAGAAAGCAGCCAAACTGATAATAATATAATAATATTTGGGGTTTTACGTGCCAAAACCACTTTCTGATTATGAGGCACGCCGTAGTGGAGGACTCCGGGAATTTTGACTACCTGGGGTTCTTTAACGTGCACCTAAATCTAAGCACACGGGTGTTTTCGCATTTCGCCCCCATCGAAATGCGGCCGCCGTGGCCGGGATTCGATCCCGCGACGTCGTGCTCAGCAGCCCAACACGGCCAAACTGAGAAAGACGAAACAAGCGTTTTATTGGGCGAACTTGTGTCCTCAAAAACAGGCTACACTCAAAGAACGGCGACAGCGGCGAACACAGTCGGCGATCGTCGAAAATCTGATTAGCGGAGCAAAGCGCGTCGGCTTTTATACAGCAGCCGTCGAATGTTCCAGACTTTGAGACCCGCGTGCCTTCCACAAAGTTCTACACCATTCGCATGACGCCATGAAATCAGATAACACAAGGTTCGGCAACAACAGACAAGTACACGCGTCAAATATATATATATATATATATATATATATATATATATATATATATTGCTACTGCACAGCAGGATGATGAACTAGAGAAACAATGTGTGGTGCCGCAGTTTCATTTGCCTTGACACGGAGAGTGTGAACGTTTATTCTCGCGCATGGGCACTGTTCTTCGCCCGTTATTGAAAGCTTTTTCATACAAGAAGTCATTGACTTTTTAAGCTAGGGCGTCCCACCTCTTTCTCAGCATTTATGCTGCACAAGCTGACAAAGAATTATGGAAATAGTGACAAGCGGTACGCGTTCAACAAGGTTGCAAAAGGTTGCAGTTTATACCAGGTGCATGCACCCACTGATCGCAGTGCACGTCTCCGGGTGCCACCTGGTATCTTCTCTACCGAAATGAGAAACAAGGACCTTTTGGGGCGGGTGACAGCTGCCTGAGGGACACCCAGATGAGCAAGGTGGTCGATGGGAAGGGTCTGTTCCGTTTGCGCTACGGCAATGGCCACGAAAGGTGCGTATCGACTGACCTTCGGTGTCACTAACTTTGTGACCTTAGAAGGCCGCTGCAGAAACTCACTACAGTCATACACGTTTATGCAGTCTTATATCATTGTACACCACTTTGTTGAAACAGCTACACATTTGAGTCGTAATTTGAACCGTCTTGCTCTAAAGCAGGAAGAAAATGAGCCTCAGGAGAAAAGCCATGCTAAAACTGGTGAACACTTGTTGTCGCACTTGCTGCGAGTGTATACGAATAGGAGAACGAAAATGCTTGCGCATCCAGATATTTCTGGGGACCCGATCCACAAAATCATATTGTCCCTTGGCAGGCTCCTCCACTCAAGCTATGGTTATACATCTTCGCATCGAGTAGGGTAGATGGGGCAGCCCGTACGGTCATGCACATGCGAAATGAGCCGCACCACTAAGTTTTCACAATTTGCGCTAACAGGAGAGTTTTTTCACGGGATGGAGCTCTTTAAAACCCTCAAACATGGCTTCTGTTCACCGAATGACGTTTACCAAAAAATGGGGCGCATTTGAAGCGCAATAATTTTGCTGTTATTGTTAGAGGTTTCACGTAGTTACCGGGTGCCTAACTTTCCCACCTGCTGTGCGTTGAGAACCGGTGTTGCGGCTTCTTGCAGTGAGCAGTAATCGTCAGCATGTTTCCTGTAAACTGTTGGCACCAAACATAAATACTGACCGTATGCGTAACGCAATTGCTGCCGGAGTAGCTTACCTCTAACCTGTAACCAAAGAAACTCCTTTCTAATAATAGGGCTATATAAGGTTCAAATGGCTACGGGCCGCTTCAAAGACTGCAGGCGCCACCGAAATCAAACGTAGTGATTGCCACGGTTCGCCGACCCCTAGTTCGTATATCATTGAATTCGAGTACATTTCATGTGACAGTAGCACACTTTCGTCTATCGCTGACAAATACTTATCTTTAAATGCAAACAGAATGAATCACTTACGTAAAACAGGTGATATTCTGGCAATTTTTTAATAACTACATCTGGCAATAGCTGACGGTGAGAAGTCCCGCTAGCGGAGGCACCGCTAAACGAAGTACATTTACTTTCAAGGAGTGAACGTTGAATCAAGTCTCGTGACCAGTGGTGCAGTGAATAATAATACATGAACTGCTTGCAGTTTATCCGATAAAACACTAGAGCCTTTATTTCTAAACAAGAGCTGCATGACCTTCAAGATACCGCATGTTCAGGAAAAAATACAAAACAAGGAAAAGAAACCCAGGCGGAATTGATAAATAAGCTCTTTGGCCATGTGTTGCCCATGTGCCAATAAACATCTCCCGGCAACAAGTTGCTAGCTGATTCTTTGCGCATTGAGTTTCAGCTTAAGAATAAAGTCATTTCGTTAATCTAGTCAGAATGTTACGTTCTCATGCCCACTTTACAAAGCACGCTCTGCCCTGTGTAGTTCTGTGATATTGATAACTTGACGCTCTTCGTTTGCATCTTTACAGGAACGCTACGTTCACATACCAATCTTCTGACGGACGAAATTTTAACACCTTGCAGACTCAGTTGGATGGTGGTGAGTAATATGCGTAGCCAGATGGCTCTGGTTCTCACGCTCGTCAATAGGTCTGGGGAACGAATAGAGCAGGTAAAAAGCAGAAAGAAAAAAATTCGCAGTTTCGCCCCGAAGGATGCAGCACCGATTGCGATAGCAAATTGGTGGATAGCTGTGCGAAGTAAGCAAAGGCGTTTTGGCGGCCGCATAGAGTTGTATATATTTGCTTTCTAACTAAATTATCAATCATAGAATGTATAAGCGTGACTAAACGAGGACGTAGGAAGAGACAGACACACAGAAACAACGCTGTCTTTGTGTGTATGCTTCTTACTACGTACTTGTTCAATCGCGCTTGCACCTTCTGTCATAGATTCAAACGAACTAGCCCGCCAACGTGTTTTAGAGCGCAGCTCTTTGGCGTCCGTTCCTGGGTTTCGCGTCGTCGTCGGCGTCGTCGTCGTCGTCGGCGTCGTCGTCGGCCTCGTAACCAGCTCCGCCCCCCTTTCATCCCCCCAGCGCTAGCAGCGACCGACTGATACCGCTGGATGCCGCTGACGCCGCTAGAGAGTCAAGATAACGTGACTGCATAGAACACCGTCGCCGCCATGCAGAAAGAGGAGGAAAGGGTCCCCCCCCCCCTGTTCTTGTGTGGCGGATAGCTGGGGTTGACTCACTATCGCCGTCAGCGGCATCAGTCAGTCGCTGCTATCTCTTCCCTCCTCCCTTTATCGTGTTGTCCGCTTGCTGCGCGCGCTTCTGCCCCCATCGTTTGCCGCTGGGTGTACACGCCGCCCCCCTCCGCTTCCGCTTACTGCTGGTTGCTCTCGACGGCGGCGATGAGCCTCCGCTTCGGCGGCGCGAACTGCAGGGTCTTCTCGGCGGCGGCGATGAGCTTCTGCTTCAGCCTCGCTTACTGCTGGTTGCTCTCGACGGCGGCGATGAGCCTCCGCTTCGGCGGCGCGAACGGCAGGGTCTTCTCGGCGGCGGCGCTTAGCCTCTGCTTCCCCCACGGCTGTGACAACCTCGCGAGGCACTTGTATAGATCTCGTCTTTGAGAATCAAGCATTGGTGTACCAAGTCGAACATATATCAGTCTATTTCTCCGACCACAAAGCTTCCTTCATGACTGTCAAGAACTGTTAGTGGAGTCTTTGTTAAAGGAATACGTGTGAAAAATAAAAAAAAATTATGTGATAGCGCATACATGTGTTGCTCGATTTCTTTGCCTCAATCTATCCAAAAGGTGAAACAGCTTATTTGCTGCGCTCAAATTTCGCATTAGGAAGTAACGTAATCGTCGGTAATTTTTTTAACTAAACGTACAAGCACGGTGTCATGTGCGCACATAAACACGAACATACCTCGCTCGATGACTGCGTAAACGCGCTGTCGAAATGCTGGAGTGAGGAATCGCGGCAGCAGCAAGCGAATCGACCTTCGTGTATCTCTCGTCTCGACGGGAACGATATGTCGAAAGCACAGTGCATACCTAGCTACCGGCACTACGCGCACTCTGCAAACATCGCAGATCGTTTTGAAGATGAGGCTCGTGCGGAGGCGCACTTTGGCCACGACGCAGATTACTTTTGCGACACACGAGCACCGGCAACTCGCCCCTACGGCATCTGCCAATGGCGTGGCCAACGTCGTAGTAGACGCCACGGTTGTCTCCACTCTGTACGGGCGAGAAAGACATCGAGGCACCCTAGCAGCCACCGAAGAACGGTCATCTTCCCTCGCCTGACTTCCCTGCCTCGTGCGCGACAGGAGAGGGTACGCTTCCGGCCCGGGCCCCTCGCTCGCGCACACGTGATTGAATCGCGTTCGCCGACTCACCCTCGCACGCTTTCACTCTCACATGCAGTATACGACGCGCGACGAAGACGAATTTATCGCCCTTCGACTTTATACTGAACCTCACGGCAGCGGCGACGCCGATGGCAGAAATGCGCTGGAGTATCCATAAATTGCCATTGAAATAAAACCGGCAACCGGACTGGCTTCTCCTGCGGACCACTTAGGGCTATTTTGCGACTTGCTCTCGTTTCTTAGTTTCAACCAAGCAATCGCTCACCGACGTCGACGAGGGAAGAAGAGACTCGAAATGGGTTGCTGCAAACACACTGTAAACGACTTAATCGGATGCTTCAGGGCGCATCAACAGCTTTCGCATTGAATCACGGGATCTTAATTGAAATAGTAAAACATGTTTGATGAATCGTTTGTTATTAGAAGGCCGTTAGTAGACAAACATTATCCTCGAGGAGGAAGACGACTGATAATCGTATCCAGCAGGTCTCCCACCCGTACATTGTGTCAGAATTCCTTTTAACGCGACAGCGTTAAGGAGCGCGTGTCGCCGAAAAGCCGGTGTCGGCATCGGTGGCGTTGGCCGTGAGCAAAAAACGCGGAAGGTAGTCCATAAATAAAAACAACTTGCAAGATGTGCTATGTGGGAATCGAACCAGGGTCTCTGGAATGTGTGACGGAGACGCTACCAATCAGCCATGAGTTCGATGGTTCAAAGTGAGACAAAAGCGCCTCTAGTGAATGCGGTGTTACCTTAGAAGCGTGCCGTAGAAAGTTATACCGCGGTGTATGTCGGTAATTATGAGCATGAAAATACAGAAGTCACAGTTAAACGCGTAGCGAAGTACGGTTCCGCTGCATTTCTTGTGCGCTTTCCGCATACGCAGAGCCATCTTGCGGCAAACACAGAAGATCCCCTCCTCGCAATGTACGGCGCTGCCCCAGCAGGTGGCGCGCCACTCGCCCGCTTCTCGCCTTCGGCTCGTTTGAGCGCATTGGGGCTGCGCGGGGACCGGTGCGAGGTGCGTCGCGGCCCGGCTGTCCGTGCCGATCATGACGTTTGGGTCCCGTAGATTGTTTCCCCTTCCGAAACGCCGAGTTCTTTGGTTCTTTCCGCTTGCTCAGGCGCACGTTTCGTCACCGCACCGAACGCTGCGTTACTCGGCGCTCACCGCGTGATTTGTGGGTGCAAAGTCCGATGCAGGGCGCCGCGTAAGTGATCGCTGCGCCGTAGCGCATTGTCTTACACCCATTGGGGGGGGGGGGGAGTCGGCGGGAACGCTGACGCGTTCCACTCTTGAAGGCGAAGCAAGCGTGCTCCAATTTTTTAAGAGCTTTGATAACGTTAACACGGACACCTTGTATAGAGGCGTGAAATGTTACGTTTTACGGCAAAAGCAATGACACGCACATTTGAGGCGCGTTCGCCCCGTCGTGGTTTCATGGTGTCTATACCTGCATAAGCGGCCCGCACGTGGAGAATCAACGCGTCTCCAAGGGCGCGCAGTGCGCTTGGCTGCAACAGCGACGAAGCCAAGCGCCTGAACCGTGACAGTCCGCTCAATCGGCTTCAATCTGCGCAAGGCAGCGTCGTGGTTTCCGCTGCTGTCAGCAGCGTTGCGCGCACACAGATTAGCATTCCTGCCGAACGCACGTGCTGCGCAAACCAGACTGTGCTGCATACGATGGTCTGAATGGAACGGAGGGCAACAATTCAAGCCTCATCGTTTCACGGAGTGCGCGAAAACGCCGACGGTTTCCCTCCGGTTTCGTATCGTGCGGCACCGAGTTGCGACGCCCGCAAAGTCCCTGGCGGCTCTCCTCTTCACAAGAGTGTTTGGAGACGCCTTCAGCGAAACGCTAAACTTCACAATCGTTTTCAGTGGCGGTACTCTCTTTAGTGGTAATGGAGAAAGAGAGTACCACGCTATGCCGAGAAAATTGGCTATCCCTCAGCGACAGCTTGAGAGGAAGACTGAGTACTTCCAAGACGTGGAAGTTATTGATGTATTTAATCAACCCGGCCAGCAGCAAAACTGAATCCCACCACAATATGGCCCGAGTAATCCACCAATTGCCAGGAAACGAGGTGAACCTCCTTTTGACTCTCAAAGCCCAGTACTTCCCCACACAGCCATCGGAGCCTCTGCCAACCCAAACGATAACGTCAAGCATACAGCAATCTTACAGAGGCTAAACATGCTGGGCTGTGGGGCCAGGGCGTAGTCCTATATAAGAGATTTTCTTTCAGATAGAAAAGCCATCCTAAAGGTCGGGGACCAAGCAACGAACCCCTTTGGCGCGGCACACCACAGGGCGCAGTGTTATCCCTTCTCCTTTTCAGTATCACTCTCCAAGGCCTTCCGTCGTTCCTCGATAAAATCCCGGGGATCCGGCATGGCCTATATGCCAACAACATTACCATCTGGTCGTCCACAGGGTCCATCGGGGCAATGGAGAGCCGCTTGCAGGAAGCGGCAGACGTGGTGAGAGACTATGCTAAGTCATGCGGCCTCAGCTGCGCCCCCCAAAAGTCGGAGCTACTCCTGGTCTCACCGCAAAAGAAGCACGCAGCCGACTCGCCCACTATCAACATACAACTTGAGGCACACACCATCTTTCCGTCTCAGAGCGTAAAGATATTGGGAATGGTTTTCCAATCGGATCGCACCAACACATTATTATTTTACAAGCTTAAGAATGCAACAGCCCAAGTTCCCCATATTATCCGGCGAATAACAACCAAGACAAGAGGCATGGGGGAGGCGGACACGCTTCGGCTTGTCCAAGCCTTCGTCATGTCTGGAATAACTTACGCTATACGCACTACTCAACGTGACGGAACTCAAGAAAGGCATATAAGCAGGCGATGGGCCTGCCGATCAGTACGTCGACAGAACGCCTACTACGACAAGGTGTGCACAACACGGCCGAGGAACTGATCGAGGCACACTTATCCAGTCAGCGAAGTCAGCAGTTACGGAAGCGAGGAGGTTCATCCTCACGCCTGGGGTTCTCTGCCCCTCTCAGCCATCCGCCGCCTCAGACTGTGAGCTTACCCCATGCCATCCGGAGAAACATCACCGTACGTCCTCTACCTCGCAATATGCACCCAGTGCACCACGCAGAGCGAAGGGAGGCCCGCGCCCTGGCCATACGCAAGCGATACGGGACTTTACCCTCTACAGCCTACACGGACGCGGCTTCTTACTCCAGACGCGCAGCCACAACAGCCACCGTAGTCGTCAACAAAGAACATCAGAGCAGCATTTCGCTCACACGAAACAATCCCCTCCAAGCCGAGGAAGCGGTCATAGCCCTCGCGCTCTCCCAAACAGAGGTTGAAGTCATAGTGACCGACTCCCAACAGGCATGCCGCAACTTTGCTAGGCGTAGAATTCATACCACTTCGCTCCAGATCATCAGTCGAAAGCCGCCAACGAGATCAGTCATGATCATCTGGGCGCCAGCTCATCATGGCATTCCTGGCAACAAGGTCGCCAACCACGTGGCTCCAGATTTGACCCACCGAGCCGGCGCCGAGGAATCTGAACCCGAGCGCATGCACCCTCTAGTCTCGTACCAAGACATCACACAACACTACAAGCTAACGCGCCGAACATATGCATCCCCACAAAAGTCGCTACCTAGAGAGCAGGAGCGATTTCTCTGACCTCTACAGGTTAATACATTCCCCCATCCAACCACAAATAACCTCATAGCCCCTACACAATTCTCTCCGCAATGCCGCTTCTGCGCAGAGCCCAGCTCCCTCAGGCACATAGCAGGGGGTTGCGGAGGAGCGGCACCATTAAATTCCCCGAATCCTTACCACACCAACGAGCTTTGGGAGAGAGCCTTGGCCCGCTCGGACCTCGAGGATCAGCAACGGCTGGTTGCGAGGGCCCAGGACGCGGCCCGAGGTCAAGGCATTCTGGAATGAGGACGCATCTCCAAAGCTGCATTCACCCAATAAAAATGTTTATTCTCTCTCTATTTAATGGTAAAAGGTGTTCAAGGTCTCTGCAGCTACCTATCCCTATTCTGACCGCGTTTCTTCTTGATAGCAGGATCTCGGGGCATGCGCTCCAATCTAGATTGGAGGGACACACGGTGCGGAAGGAGATATATCTCCTTCCGCACCATGTGTCTAAAGTTACAGGCTTTCATGCAGCGTGCTTGGAGCCGCCTTGAGCCGTTACCTACAGGAGACAGAGTACGACAGCGAAAGTAATGTAGTTTTAGCCTGCAAACAGTCCATGAGTATAGGCATGTGTATTCTGACCAGTCTCTTGCGCGAAATGGCTTTGGTTGCGAAATAAAATTGGCCGACGGTTACGCTTTGTGGCAATGCGATCTTTGAACGCAGCTGCCTTATTTGAATAACAAGCAGCCGCATACAAAACACGCTGTGGCGAACGGAGGCCGTTCTGCGTTCCGGATTGGGCAGCACACACCCCGATCCGCCGCTATCGAGCCGGTGATCCGACGACGCGCCATCGCGCCACATTATAGTGGGTCACCGTCGCGGAGAGGGGAGGGAGATTATTAGCGAATATTATTTAAGGTTTATTCTGAGGTATGATGAGAAAATGGATGGATAACAGGGGCATTGAGTAGAGGACAAAAACTTATTCACTCACAGACAGGCCTCAATGTGGCCGCACAAGGTTGGGGCGCGAAGTAGAAGTAGGGGGACGGAACGCTGTAACTCTCTTTTCGAGTCACCGCTACGGCACTGCGCCAGGTAAGGGGAAGTATAGGGCAAGTGTGGAGGCGGGGGTGGAGGCGAGCGGAGGACAGCCAGGCGCAAGCACTGCCAGAGGCGACAAATGCCACTGAGCCACGCGCCCCGCAAACGGGGAAGCTAGAGACACCGCTGGAGAGCCGTAGAGCCACGCAACGCGGAGACGGAGGAGCGGAGAGCCGTAGATTACGCGTGAGATGGCAAGGATCGCCCGCCGCCGGCACCGCGGCAGTACCACGACAGCTGGAGAAGGGACGGCGAGGGTGGAGTGGACGAGAGTCACCGCAAAGCCGCTGCCCGGAAGAAGAGGATGAGAGGACAGGCGAGAACATGGGATCCTGCTTTGGAGAAAAAGGAGAGAGCATCAGGGCAAGGCTCGCGCCGTGCGCGAGAGATAACGGCAGGAGTGCGCTGGCGCCGGCCACGGGGCGGGTCAGGGCGAGGCACAACGGCGAGGCCGACGGACGCGCAAAACGCGGGAACGGGCGCTAAAGAGCTGCGCTATAAAAAAGCGCGACAGAGTTCGGTCCCATGCTTGTTTCCTGGGTCATTCCACGCCAACTGTCCCAACCTTGGCGCTGGACCATCAGCGATTTCTTTGAAAAAAATTGAGGACTATCTATTTAAAGCAAGAAGTCTTTCTGCAAAACATTTCTGCGAAAAAAATTTTTTCAGCCCCGCTAGAAACATCTGAAGTTCTTTAGGAAGCTCGAATGTATGAGTTGTAAAACGCATTGTCCAAAAATTTTCTCTTCTTAAATTAGGCACGCACACAATTTTCCCTTGAGAATTAAGATAGGCTTTTCACTTAAAAAAGGTTTTATCGATCTTTACGTTTCCGTGACTTTTTTATACGGCACTAAATATGCAAAATTTGGTGCATATTGGGAATTTTTTTGCAGAAAGACAACTTTTACCTGAAGGTTATATTTTATAGTAACTAATTGCCAGCAAGTTGTACTCTAAGTCAAAAATAATTTGGGACGAATATAACGTGAAATGGCCTGTACAGCTGGCGACAAAGTTGCAAAAAAGTTAATTTTATCCTATGTTCAGACGTAAATTTAGCATTGAGGTGGTCGGGGTAAAAATACGCTACATAGTGTATTTATTAGAAAAACTCATTGTCTACAAACTGAGAAAGTTTTATCAAATTACTTTTTGTTTTAAGCAAGAAAATAATTTTTGAATTTCTGTTATGCCGGTCTGTGCGCTTGCACGTGTTTCCCCTTCGTAGGAAAGCGTCCTAGCGGTAAGTAGAACTTGCGTGGACGCAAAACTTTCTGAGTCGATGGAGGAACATCTAGACAAGATAATCAGCTCCTCAAGTGTTTATTTGAATGCTTTATTAGAAATTATTAGTCTGGCCAATAAAAAACGCGAGCCCCAATTGAACGCATTTAACCGGATGTCGCCGTACACCGACGGCCTGCACATCACGCGGCATCGGAAAGTTACGCCGGTGAGTACAGAGGGCAGTTATGTACACTAAGATTTAGAAATGGGTGAAAACTTTGTGATTAAGAAAAGAATTTGTTGCTTTATTACGGCAAATATGTAGCAAATATCAGCCAACACAATCGTGTTCTAGCGACCATGTTTCTTCTGCAAAAAACAAGTAGCAGACAAAACTCTACGATGCTCTAGTAGGCAGACGTCCTAGCAGACATCCTTGGATCATTGCAAAGCAAGGCTGTGCAATTTTGCTAACGAGTGCTGGATATCCTCTATGTGGCTTGCACATTGAGCAAAGGCGGCTCTTCAGTCGGTGATATGTAGCAGTTGTGCCATTGGAGAAGCTCTATTCATGACATTACCTGTACTTGTCACACTTTTGTGAAGGCCCTTCTATTTTGTCATGGAAGCGCCTACTCTTCCTTTGACACCATGCTACGAGGGCGCTAACGAAGGTATGTTTTTTTCTTTCGGAGAAACCTACGCTATTGAACACACGACTTTATTCTTAATATCTGGTCTTCGAGCAAACTTCATAGCGTTGCGATGACTTTCGTTTACTAGCACCTAAACAATTGCTATTTGTTTGAAGTGGTCTATGTCGAGCGTCGAGATTTCATTTATTTAGCATTCGCGTATGCATTACTTTGTGAAACCAGCATATAAAACCCTGAATGGCCTAAAGACCAAAAGCGACGAGACACTGAATACATACTTTATATCGATTGCTTGGTCTTGTTTTTATGAGTCCACTAAGGATATTTTAAATAAATGAGAGCATCATGTTAATGGAGTGACATAAAATGAAGTCTATAAACAGAAGTTAGTGAAGTATGTTGTGTATTGATCACATAGTTACGCTAAATAATAGTAAGTATGACTGGCATAGCAGTGCACCAATGAGAAAAAATAGAAGCCTGAGAACACATAGTCAAAAGTTCATTTTCAAATAATCACGTTTTCGTTTAGGGACCAGGCTTATTGGCCTCTCCGTTAAAATTTTCTTCACTATGGCCACTATGGCATTTATTTTGTGGTTTATTTTTTCAGACAGTACTGCTTCCACACGCGCCTATTTTTTTACGAAAACAGATAGAACTTTTGTTTTATATAGTACACTAGTCTATACACATAATTACCTGTAATTTCACATGTAATTACGTAGCCATTCGTGATTAGTTCATATCACGAGAAGGGGGCAGTGCACGAACAGAAAACGCAGAGCAGAAGGAGTACACTAAACACATTTGCATACCGTCTTTGTGCATGGCCCACCTCTCAGTAGGAACGGATGCACAACTAGCCAATTAGATGTATTGCTGGACTCTGTAATTAGTAGCATCACTGTAACAGTCTCCTCGCTATCGCTTAAACTGCTATCTCTAGTGGCGACTGACCGAATGCCTGCCAGTGAAGACGCGCTCTTGTCTAAGAGTACCTTTCTGAACCCAGGTGTTAAATATTATTATTGCATTCAATGTATATGTAAATTACATGAACTGAGTAGTTATATTGCACTCGTATCCGTAGCGGAGGGACGCAGCTTAGTTTCTATGGCATTGCCCAGTTGAGCTCAATCAATGTCTTGGTTTCGAGCCCCGCTATAGAGGCTGCATTTCAGTGAAGGCAATATGCAAGAACACTCGTGCAGTTGGTCAAAATTGTTGAGTAGCACCCCTACCGCACGCCCCACAATGAAGTCGTTGTGACTGCATGTAGCCATGTCTTTTAGCAAGGTTTTCAGCAGACTGATGACTCGTTAGGTTCTGCACGAGACTTCACGTGCTACTCAAGTCTAAAGCGATTATAACTTTGTCTCGTATTCGCTGAATAAAAAGAGTGAGTAGATAAATATATCATAAAATTATACACGCCACTGTTTCTTTTCACAGGTGTTTCGCTTCCACCGTGCTCCCTCGGACCTAATGGATGCCACAAAATAACTCAGACTAAGCAGAAGTACATAGTCAATGTTCAGGACCTCACCGAGCCGCAACGCCGTTTACTTACTCTTCGAGCAAAGCAGAAGCAAGGCATCGACACAGTATGTGGCCATCATTACATGGTGTACTTTAAGAAGTACACGTCGCTTATAGCATCAAAATGGTGCTCAAATCCATTTCTGGAGCATAATAAGAATTTTCGGGGGACTTCAGTGATCACAATGTCTCTTGTGAACATGCAACCGTCCTTGGGATTAATTCCAGGAGAGAGGCTCTGTCAGCGCTGTCTCCGTCGTTGTTACCACTCAAGACCAAGAGAGACCCCAGAGCAACAATCGCTGGGAGTTGATGTGCAAGTTGAAGATCAGGCAGCAGAGTCTCCAGCGGATGACCTACCGGCGATAATTCCAGATGCCGTCAACGAGGCTCTCGTAGCCGTAGGTGCGAGCCCTCTTAGAAGAAAACGGGCATGGGGGCGCAGAGAGATTTATGTACAGAACAAAGCAAAAAAACTGCGAATGAATTTGAAGGAAACAATGCGCACCTATCTTGGTCTCAGCGAGACATCCACAGCAGTGAAGGAAACGGAACAAGACATCCTTCTCGATGACTACGTGTCATTAATGAATGAACTAAAGAACAAATTCATGCAAGATGGCCCCCGCCAAAATAAAATCCAGATTCTAACATTGGCTCCGCAATCCTGGTCGCGGAATAAAATTATGAGCTTCTTTGGCGCGTCTGAGCGACAGGTACGTGAGGCATTGAAACTCAAGTCCAATTCCGGAGTCCTGAGCGTGCCGCCACCGAAGAAAGGTCGGCCTCTAAGCAAAGAAGTTACTTGTTCGATCCAACAATTTTATGAGGATGAGTCAGTGTCCCACTGCCTTCCGGGAAAAAAAGACGTGCTGCGTGGTCGTCAAAAGCGTTTGCTGTTAATGAATTTAAAAGAAATGTTCAAGAATTGGAAGGAAACGTCGAAAATGACTTGCGGTTTTTCTACGTTTGCCAGCCTTCGACCCGCACATTGCGTGTTAGCAGGAGGATGTGGCACACACACCGTATGCGTCTGTATGCAGCATCAAAATTTTAAGCTTATGCTCCACGCTTCTGGATTGAGAGAGACCTGCGAGGAGCTACTGGGAACAACAGTGTGCCAAGTAGACAGTGAGCCGTGCATGTTAGACGACTGCAGCAGTTGCCCAGGAACAAAGCACATCGAAACTCTGCTCAAGAACAGCTTGAATCTTGACGCTGAAGAGAACGAAAGCATAGTGGTTAAGCAATGGGTGAGCGGCACGCGGTGCAGGCTCGAGTCACTTCTGCTTTCACTTGATGAGTTCTTCGAAAGGTTCTTGGAGATGCTGAAGAAACTCAAAGGTCACCATTTTGTTAACAAACAACAAGCACACTATTTTAGACAGTTGAAAGCAAACCTAAGCAACAATGAAGCAGTCGTGTTAATGGATTTTGCCGAAAATTATCATTTTATAGTACAGGATGCACCACAGCAGTTTCACTGGGTCAATATGCAGGCATCGTTGCATGCAGTAGTTATTTATTATCGAGCCACGGAAGGCAGTTGTGATCCAGTTTCCATCATGTCATTCGTTGTGATTTCTGACAGTCTCGATCACGACACAACTGCCGTCTTTGCGTTCCAAGAAGCAATACTAAAAATAGTCAGACAAGATTTTCCTGCAATCACCCACATTCACTATTTTTCCGATGGGGCTGCTTCTCAATACAAAAACAGAAAGAACTTCATGAATCTTTGCCACCACAAAACACATTTTGAAATTTCAGCCGAGTGGAACTTTTTCGCTACTTCACATGGAAAGAGTGCTTGTGACGGCGTAGGAGGAACAGTGAAACGTTTAGCAGCGAAAGCAAGCCTACAAAGACCGTATGAAGATCAGATTTTGAAACCGCACCAGCTCTTCACGTGGACACGAAATAATATTCTCGGCATCAGGGCAATATGGGTACCAAAAAACGCTATCGATACAACAAAGCTTCTCCTCGCCGAAAGGCACAAGCATGCGGTTCCCATCAAGAATACTCGCAAGTACCACTACTTCAAGCCCACCTCAAAGCATGCTCTTCAAGTTGGTCTGACTTCATGCTCAAAATTGAAGGAAATCATTATCTCCAGAGAAAATCCATCTGCTTGAATAGTTCGTCCTCCACACGCGATGGTTTGAGCGTGTTTGCAAAAGGAGCAGTTCGCCATGAACAAAAGCAGTGCACAATCGCCTGAGTACGTTGTCGCGCTTATTTGTCTGAAATGCGCTGCACACCACAGGCCAATTTATTTTTTCTGTGCTCCCTTTTCCATGTGAGAGAAGTTGTCCACCCTGGGAGGCGCATTTGTTATTGCAAGACCTCGGATGCCATGGAGGAAAGAAACAAAACACGAGTGGCCTGACGTCACGTTTTTGAAGCCTGAAGTGCACCCATGTTGGTGTGCTATCTTCCTTTGCGCCTCAAATGAGTGGTTCTGCACCTCGATGGAGCAGATGGACGCGAAGTTTGAACTTGCGTTGTTACGAAGCGCCGGAAGTGTGTGCTGCCGACGCGGTTCAAAACAATGCCTACGAAACTTCTCCAGCAGTTTTAGCGAAGCAGACGCTCTCGTTTTTTCCGTGGCACGTTGAAGAAGACCACGAAGACCCGCGCCATGATTGCTTGAGTGTGTGTTGCTGGCTGACACTCACCCTCACAGACCCAAACACAACTTTCATGCTTACACACCACACTCCAAATGCAGCTTTTTCCGTGAACAAAATGTGCTGCGAAAAAGACACCAGCGTAAAAATCTTATCTAACTTTTCAGAGACCGAGAACAGCAGCAAAAGCTTCGGGAGTGCAGTTGCTATGGCAATGTTGACATTTGGGGTACCAATCCCAGTGCTCTTTTGTGAAAAACAGCACGTGACTTCCGCCACACTCTCTCCAATACGTTCATGCAGGTCGGCGTCTCTCCTGGGTTTCTTCCATGTCGGATGCAATAAACAATAGCGAAATCAATAGCATGCATTTTTTATTCCTGCGTTCCGACATATGAAAGAATGAGTGCGACCACTCTAAACAGGCATATACAAAAAGACTATTAAGCACAACCGGGAAGAAAAGTATCTGATGCCCTTCTTATTCTATAACGCAAAAGTGGGACAGTCAAAAGTGTAATCCTGCTGCAGGCGGATCTGGATGAGTATTTCCACGCTTCAGCATATATAGTCTGACTTCTCTGGCAGATATCGCCAATAAATGTTCTGATGTTTTGCTAGAGCCACTACAGAAATACATTGTAGTTGTAGGTACCGGAAATGTTTGCACTTGAAATCTCCCTCCTTTTATTTAAACCAATTATTGCGGCCTGCCAATGCCTAAGAGACGTCATTCTTACGTTATTCTGAACATTGCTGCAAAAAGACCATCAGGGGAAGTGCAAGCATTTAAACATACTACGTTTCGTGTGAAAAAATATAATGCATCTGAGGAGCATAGGAGCGTGTTTTAGGATTAGAGCCGCAACCTTTTTACAGTCGATAACTCGAACGAGCCTTCCCATTTTTTTTCTTCGGTTATCGCAGACTGGATGTTAAATCCTGCGCTTCACAAAGGTCAGCGGACTGCCTCATTCGGTCTGTATTTAACATTTAACTACAAGTAAGACAAAGAAGGCGAGCAGCTAAACGTCTTTATTTATTTTCATCATCTTTTTAAATGCAGTATGAACTTAATTAAGCATGCCAAAACATTTAATGACGAGTCGGCATCACTCCTTTAACATCGTTGCCAACATGGTCGCTAGAACACGATTGTGTTGGCTGATATTTGCTACATATTTGCCGTAATAAAGCAACAAATTCTTTTCTTAATCACAAAGTTTTCACCCATTTCTAAATCTTAGTGTACATAACTGCCCTCTGTACTCACCGGCGTAACTTTCCGATGCCGCGTGATGTGCAGGCCGTCGGTGTACGGCGACATCCGGTTAAATGCGTTCAATT
The DNA here is from genome assembly GCF_050947875.1 of Dermacentor variabilis. Classification (NCBI taxonomy): domain Eukaryota; kingdom Metazoa; phylum Arthropoda; class Arachnida; order Ixodida; family Ixodidae; genus Dermacentor; species Dermacentor variabilis. The sequence goes on along the minus strand of NC_134573.1, from coordinate 74,771,804 downwards.
GGGGCTCGCGTTTTTTATTGGCCAGACTAATAATTTCTAATAAAGCATTCAAATAAACACTTGAGGAGCTGATTATCTTGTCTAGATGTTCCTCCATCGACTCAGAAAGTTTTGCGTCCACGCAAGTTCTACTTACCGCTAGGACGCTTTCCTACGAAGGGGAAACACGTGCAAGCGCACAGACCGGCATAACAGAAATTCAAAAATTATTTTCTTGCTTAAAACAAAAAGTAATTTGATAAAACTTTCTCAGTTTGTAGACAATGAGTTTTTCTAATAAATACACAATGTAGCGTATTTTTACCCCGACCACCTCAATGCTAAATTTACGTCTGAACATAGGATAAAATTAACTTTTTTGCAACTTTGTCGCCAGCTGTACAGGCCATTTCACGTTATATTCGTCCCAAATTATTTTTCACTTAGAGTACAACTTGCTGGCAATTAGTTACTATAAAATATAACCTTCAGGTAAAAGTTGTCTTTCTGCAAAAAAATTCCCAATATGCACCAAATTTCGCATATTTAGTGCCGTATAAAAAAGTCACGGAAACGTAAAGATCGATAAAACCTTTTTTAAGTGAAAAGCCTATCTTAATTCTCAAGGGAAAATTGTGTGCGTGCCTAATTTAAGAAGAGAAAGTTTTTGGACAATGCGTTTTACAACTCATACTTTCGAGCTTCCTAAAGAACTTCAGATGTTCCTAGCGGCGCGGAAAATTCTTTTTTCGCAAAAATGTTTTACAGAAAGACTTCTTGCTTTAAATAGATAGTCCTCAATTTTTTTCAAAGAAATCGCTGATGATCGAGCGCCAAGGTTGGGACAGTTGGCGTGGAATGACCCACCTACCTCGTTTCACGCAGCTTCACGTGTGGCAAAGTACGACATGCTGTTCGTGGACTGCGCCCACTGCAGGATCGTGAAGGAACAAAAAGGCGAGTATACACTGGTTAGCTGTATACGATTAGGTTTAAAGATCTCTAACCTGTTTCATATGAAAGATGTTTATTCTTTAAAAGGGAAGATATATTGCCCTTTGTGTTGTGTATCGCCTTCTACGTCGCATGACGCCTCCGCACTACACAAACAGGAAGCGTCAGTGGTTGTGGTACAAGTACAATAAGAGTCGCGAATGAGCTAGTAAGGCGAAGGCTGGTTAAGCGCCCGCTGATATTTGCTGCTTTTTACCACCGTGGTGACATCGAATCAGTCAGATTTAAGTGGAGCGAGAGTAAGAAGACAAACGTTTATTAAAAAAAAATGAAGGAAATCCCTGTATTTGCTTCAGGCGGAAGTCCTAAGTGTTGTCGCATAGAGAATATTTAAGAGATTGATGTAATTAGTACAGTTATTGAAGACAACTTAGTACAGCGCAAACATACAAGAGATAGTAATGGACATATACCTACATTGCACTAGCATGCAATTATCTAGATTTATTCGTCAGATAACAATTTATAAGAAGTATGGAGAAAAAGCAAAGTTGAGAATGATGTGTTTCATTGTCTTAACGAGGCATTCCTGATCCACAAGGCTGCAGAAACCTCTGTAAACAGACCTGCTCAGCATCGCGTTCACTTGCGCGCACGAATTCACCGCGCCCTTGCTTTTTTTTTGCTTCTCTCTCTGCTTCTCTGTCAGGAATAAAATCTCATATAAGCTTGTAAAGTAGCGCGCTCTCTCTCACTGTGTCCTATGTTTTCGTTCTGCAGAAATTATGCTTCAGAATAAAACGTCGAATATGTTTAGGCAGCTCACCCGAGGACAACTGTTGTGTGGCCGTAAGCGTCTATAGTGTCTGCTCATCACATGAAAACACAGTTTTTTTTGCATGCTAATCACTACATGCCAGCGTATTGCACAAATTTGTTAGTCCCGTTTGCATATAAAGCAGTTTTGAGGTTCCCATGATAAATAATGAGGTTACCGTTTGCGTACGTTATGTTCTATTTAGTCGCTCTGGAACAGGTCAGTACAACGGGCGCTCGAGAATCGAATAAAACTTGGAATATTACCGCAAGTTGTTCGTTTGTCAGTTCTAAATGGCAAGATTGGCTATGCCTTTAAATATTACTTGAAGCTTAAAACAGACGGCTGTTTACCTAAGATATCCCGCCCCACTCCGCAGGCTCTAAATGTCTACTTTCGGTGCGAGAAGCTTCCCTCCGGCATGGCGTTCCCCAGCATTGCCACTTTCTCTACGACCTGATCTGCCGGCCATCGTCAAAGTACCAGGTCTCGGACTCCAACTGCCTCCAAAACGCTCCGAAGTTGGGCTAAAGGATTTCAAAACGACAGTTCTCTCGCTAGCACAGACCCTTGGACGCCGAACAGCACAGAATAAACCGTTCGCACGAGGATCATGTGCACACGTCTTCGGCTTTTATGCTAATTCTGTTTACTGTATGACTCTGTCGGCTTGAATGGACGTTCCGGTGGCAGGAATCTGTGATATGTTTTGCACCATCAGGACGTGGAGCCTACATCGTGGGAGAACATCGTTTCCTGGCTGGTAATGCGTGCGAAACGGCACCGGGCTTGGGCTTGAATAAAAGAGATGGCGGGCGTGGTTCGACTAGTAATGGTGCAGACGGACGTTCCGGATGAATGCGGGCTTGGGAGGGATGTGGGCTTATCGAGGTGGGTTATTCGGGTAGTGTAGACCTAGTGGACATGTAGTTTTGTCCGCTGATGAAGTTCTGATCGGCTGGGCTGGGGTACGCGATACAAAAAGGCAGGTGCTCCCAAACAATGAAAGCTTCAGAAGCAGACAAAATGGACGTGTCGACTAGGTGGGCACTTATAGAATACCCGACCTCCTCCTGACCACACATATAGAATAGCCGAGCCCCTCCCCACACCCCTGTTGGCCATCGAGTGATACAGCTGCTGCAGGGCTAGCGGAAAGGGCATGTGCCAGCGGTGTCCGGAGAGGGTGGAAGACGTGAGTTCGAATCCATTGTTACCAAATTTTTTTGTTGCCTGGACAGAGAGACGTCAGCACCAGTGGCGTAGCCAGAAATTTCGATCCGAGGGGGGGGGGGGGGCTCACGCACGTTGCAGCTCGGCGTCCTCCTTAAAGAGTTTGTCAAGTGATCCAATATATGAATTGCCTTGCCATTTCCAAAGATGCTGGCAACGAATTCTTTAACGCTACACACTGTCAAGACAAGTAAAGTGTTTATTTTTTAATAGAAGAATACGCTCGTAAGTCCCAAAATTTGTGTCCGAAATAACTGGTATCAATGCTTCCATGGTTTTTGTCAATTTAATAAGTAACGAAAATATCACACGAACTTTAGAACTATATAGGTTCGGAAACCAGCAATGCAGTGCATTCCGCTGATATGAAAAATGTATAGGCCATGACTGCAAAATATACGAGGGCGAGTCAAATAAAACTGAGCCAATGCGAATATATAACAAACGGGGCACTTTATTTAAAAGTAGTCTCCATGAGAATTTAGATATTTGTCCCACTGACTAACGAGTCGCGTGATTCCCGTCTCATAAAACTCCTTAGGTTGCTGCTTAAAAAAAGTTTGTGACTGATTCTTTCACGTCATCGTCCGACACAAATCCGGTTCCCTTGAGCTGTTTTTTCAATTGCACCAAAATGTGGAAGTCGCAAGGCGACATCTTTTGGCTGTATGGTGGATGTTGCAACGTTTCGCACTTGAACTTCGCCAGTTTTGTATTAACCACATCAGCGGCGTAGGCACGGGCATTGTCGTGGAGCAACATGACCCCATTCGTCAATTTTCCGCCTGGTTTGTTCTTTATTGTGACACGCAGCCGATCCGGCGTTTCGCAATATAGAAAACGATTGATCGTCTCTGCAGGTTTAGCAAGTTCTATCAGTAATGGCCCCTCATGATCGAAAAAAAAAAGTCAACAACACCTTTCTGGCTTAACTGACGGCCTTTGCTTTCTTTGGGGGTGGTCAATTCGAATGTTTCCACTGTAGGCTTTGCCATCGTGTTTCAGGCTCGTAGTATGGCACCATGATTCGTTCCCGGTCACAATTGCAGACAAGAAGTCGTCACCCTCATTATGCTACCGGATCATAAGTTCTCCGTTTTCTGGCGGTAGCTCAAAATTTTGGACATCCGTTGCGAACACAAGATGCGATAACCGAGATGTTAATGAATTATGGTGTGAACCGAACCGTGTCTGATGTTCACACGCTCTGCCTGTTCATCGATGCTCATCCTTCGTTCTTGTCTAATCAGCTCATCAAACTTTGCAATTGCGTTGGGGGGGGGGGGGAGGATTGCACGGTGGCTTTGGCACGGTCTTGGATCATTTTTGCAATTTTTACGTTCCTCATTGAACCGTTTCCGCCAATGCTTCACAGTTGCCACTGAAATCCAATGTTCAACGTACACGGCAGCCACACGGTGACTAATTTCTTTTTGGGAAGCACCTTCAGCTGTCAGAAACCTCACGACACCATGCTGTTCAGCTTTTGGAGCGTCCATTATGTCACGCAACCATGTTCAACCTAGTGTATGAGCGCATTAAATAACATTTACCTTCACACCTGCGTGTCACTTTTGTAAATGAGAGATGCCTGTGTGCTACGCGCATGCCTTGCAGATAATGAACCGAACCATTATGGCGCGGGGTTGGTTGGCTCACTTTCATTTGACTCGCCCTCACACATTAGAAATGCGAAGATATCCAAAGCAATACACAAATGCGAAGATACAGCTTCATATAGGGCAAAAGAAGTGTCCCTGGAAACAAAGTTCACTGCACTTATACACAAAACCTCGCAACAGGATATTTAAGTATACGTATGAGTCTTCAATAAATCTACGTATCTAAGAAAAAGTCACTGTATATAATGCATCGAACAAGGAAAATAATCATGTTGTGCAATCCCAGATTCACAAAATCCTAAGGCCCGCCCTCCTCCCCTTCCTCCACACCCTCTGATGTATCCAGCGCGACGGAAGGTGACGCGCTTCCTCCCCGATTTTCTCCCTTGCGCACCCAAGAGTGAGCCACCATCGTCGGCTCACTCATGCCACCGCCGCTCCCCCTTACGCTTTCACTCGCACATACAGAATGCGGCGCGCGGTCACGATTTATCGGCCTTGGACTTTATACGGAAATGAGGGCGACGGTAGGAATGCGCCTGGAGTGTCCATATAATTCCTATTGAAATAATACAATAAGAGTATCCAGCAACTGAAGCGTCCCGCGGCTCATCGCTTTGCCCAAACGAAGAAGTGGCAAAGTCGAACTTTCACCATGCGACGATTCGCTGCGCCGAAAGAGTGTCTTTTTTAGAGCACAGCTCTTTGGCGTCCGTTCCTGGGTTTCGCGTCGTCGTCGGCGTCGTCGTCGGCCTCGTAACCAGCTCCGCCCCCCTTTCATCCCCCCAGCGCTAGCAGCGACCGACTGATACCGCTGGATGCCGCTGACGCCGCTAGAGAGTCAAGATAACGTGACTGCATAGAACACCGTCGCCGCCATGCAGAAAGACGAGGAAAGGGTCCCCCCCCCCCCCCCGTTCTTGTGTGGCGGATAGCTGGGGTTGACTCACTATCGCCGTCAGCGGCATCAGTCAATCGCTGCTATCTCTTCCCTCCTCCCTTTATCGTGTTGTCCGCTTGCTGCGCGCGCTTCTGCCCCCATCGTTTGCCGCTGGGTGTACACGCCGCCCCCCTCCGCTTCCGCTTACTGCTGGTTGCTCTCGACGGCGGCGATGAGCCTCCGCTTCGGCGGCGCGAACTGCAGGGTCTTCTCGGCGGCGGCGCTTAGCCTCTGCTTCCCCCACGGCTGTGACAACCTCGCGAGGCACTTGTATAGATCTCGTCTTTGAGAATCAAGCATTGGTGTACCAAGTCGAACATATATCAGTCTATTTCTCCGACCACAAAGGTTCCTTCATGACTGTCAAGAACTGTTAGTGGAGTCTTTGTTAAAGGAATACGTGTGAAAAATAATAAAAAAATTATGTGATAGCGCATACATGTGTTGCTCGATTTCTTTGCCTCAATCTATCCAAAAGGTGAAACAGCTTATTTGCTGCGCTCAAATTTCGCATTAGGAAGTAACGTAATCGTCGGTAATTTTTTCTTCTTTCGTGGGATGAGGGCACCGAAATGAAAAAAAAAATAACCGAAGGAAAGCATGTTGGCCACAGTTGAATTCCTACTTTGGCACCTAATGTGGCTACGGAAGAAATATCGAAGAAAAAGTGAGACGCTTGGTCCACAGAGAAACATACGTATAGTGCTCGGTTTCATACACCGGCGAAACAAGACTTTCCGGAAAGGTTGCGCTCAAGCGAACGCGTTGCAATCCGTCGAGCCCCCGAAGTGAAGCGGTGAGCGACCATTGTTTCATTTTCTCGTATGCTAGCCAGAAGGCGTCCAAAACTCTGCCAGGCGAAAATCCACTCGGCCAGAAAAAAACGAACGCGCACCGATGTGCGCCGCGCGGTGGTCGGTGCAACACGAGAAAAACGCACGCACTCTGGCTGGCTCTGGCAGCCCGCGGGTCGCGAGAACAAGAAAACTTAAGCGGCTCAATGTGTCCTCGCGAAGAAAGGTCAAAGTAGAAAAATAAATCGGAACGTAGTTACCTTTGTTGCCTTTAGTGTGTTGGCATGGGTGCTTTGGCGTAGGTGAAAAAAAAAAGATATTTCTTTCTGTGACATGACAGCACAAATAAACAACCACAACCTTCGACTCATCGGACATGGATAGTGTGTTGATTTGGCTTGTCTCTTTGTATGTTCCGATGTACGACTTTAGAAACGTCAATGTACCTTCAGCGCCAAATGTTTATAAGAATATTCAGCCCACAAAGTTCCTGAATTGAAAATCTGAAGCATCACTTTAGAAATGTCAATGCACCGTTCGCATCAAAAGTTTATGAGAACTTTATTCCCATAAAGCTACGGAATTGAAATCCATGCGCTCCGTAGATTCGGCTGACTCCGCGAGATGCCGCGACGAGCCCGCTCGCCATCAAAATGCCCTTGAAGCTTTGTGCTCGGACGGGGCGGCTTGCGTTATGCGTTATGTAACTCCAGGTACATGGGCGTTGCCGCGAAATCCAGCCCGAGTTGGCAATGTAAGCGCTGAGATGTCTTTTCGAGCGTGAAAAAGACAATCTAGACAAAATCCAGAATGATTTCTGGCGCCGGGGGTTGTTTTGGTCGACGGTGCATGGACAGCACGAAAGAAATTTCAGGGGGGCGTGGGGGGGGGGCTGAAGCCCCATAAGCACCCCCCTCCCCCTGGCTACGCGCCTGGTCAACACCGATAGGTTTTCATTCAAACTGGTGCTTTTAATGCGATTTGTACTTTAGGGACATTCACGCATTTTTCGGGAGTATCTATTTTCCCGCCCATCTGTCTGTCTCCATCTACAACCATGTTCCCACCAACGTGCGTTGCTGGGTAGTCCATAGTCTAATCGGTAGCCGATCGGCATGCTGTGTTAAGGGAAGCGGGTTCCAAACCACTCGCCGCTTCACAAATTGGTTTACTCGCTATGTGCAACAGCGTATGCGTCTTCTTTCAAGCTGTTTCACGGCAAGTTGGTTCACTGGGTTTGTGCCACTGCTTTAATGGGTAAGTACGAATCGTGAGTGCAGGTAGTCAACTTCAGTGACAAAAAATTATTTAATATTTGTCCGAATCGAACCAGGTAATGTATGGTAGGGCAATCTCGTCCTAAGATATTGCCGCGGGGATGAGAATAGCCAACAAGGGATCTGAAATTATAGTCACAGAACATATACAGAGAGAGGCGGCTGCAGGCTAGATAGCAGAACAACAACACCAGCGCTACTCAGATCGTCGTCTTCACCGTCTTTATGACGCATTCTTCCATGCTCGGCATGATGCGTGCTTCAGTACGCGCGAATAGCGGGTAACATAGAACCCCCGCCGGCGATAGCGCCGTCTCGGCTCTTAAAGGGGTGGATACATCTAAATTTTCGTTCATGCGTTCTTCAATTCAAGCGTTGCGCACTGCTTCAGCAAGCACGATACACACCGCGGGATTCATATATACCCGATAAATAATTTAATATTAGCATTATTATACCGAGGGATTTCGGTTTCGGTTTCTGGGCTCCTGGGGATGCTATGGCATCGCAGGAGAGGAAACGCAACACGGCTAGGTCACGTGCGTCACAAAAAATAGTTACGTAAAACTATGCTGTGTCCTTTGCTCGCGCATACGTGTGCTCTGCCAGCAGAGGTAAACAACTGGCGACTCGAAGTGGATGTCGCGATTATTATAATTATTTCGAAGAGCGACAACATCGGTGAGAAAATATTGTGGCTTGTGAGAGTCGGTGATTCATTTCGAAGCGCCGTCTGCTTTAGCTTTGAAGTGAACTGGAATAGGCCTGTGACGATATCGGCGGCGCCGCACGGTCAGCGGCGGTGAAACTGCCGTCGGTGCCAGAGTGACCACACCTCGGGCGCTACCTGGCCGCTTCGCTGTACGGGTGCCTCACAAAGGAACCGCCCATCCTCTCTACGGCAAGGTAATCTTGCTGTTGGCGATCAAAACCGCCGTCGCACGGCGGCCGGCGAACGGCAGATGGCATGCGGCGAGTTGCGTGCCGGTAACGTGGACGAGTCCTTACACGTTGAGAAACGCCAATCGAACGAGAGACCGCTCCCAGCTGCCGAACTATGCGACTCACAGATGCTATGTCAACTGCTATCCGCTACAGCGCTGTGCATGTATCAGTTAGCCAGGGGCCAGGGTTAGCTCGGTTAGTGTTCTGGAAGCATGTAGCAAAGAAAGGATTTTTAGAATGACAGAAATCTGAGCTAGTTGGTAAGGATTCATAGTGCAAAGAAGGGGTAAGGTGTTGAGACACGGACACAAGAGTAGAGAAGTGGACAACACGAACGCCGCATATCCTGGTCCCTTTCGGAGCCGGCTGGCTAGTGTTACACTCAACGTGTAACGCCCCGTCCACGTTACCTGTACGGCAACTCGCCTCACGCCGTTTGTCGTTCGAGGGCCGCCGTGCGGCGTTAGTGTTGTCCACTTATTAAAGCCCCGGGCTTTACCTCTAATCTTGTGTCCGTGTCTGCACGCCTTACCCCTTCTTTGCATTAAGAAAGGATTTTTATATGTCTGTATCTCGGTCAAAGTGGAGGCTATGCTTGGTCGCTCGGTTCAGCAGGCACCGTAATAAGCATTTCATCGCTACTCATCATACGTCACGCTTACGTCACGTCCTAGTGTGCTATGACGTCAATATTTTCGTTCCTCCACTGTCACGTCATAACAGCCGCGCGTAGCGATGGGTCTCGACCTCGAGAAGGAGCTTTTAATGACTTTTTGAAGCTGAATTAAAATTATTTTAAAATGTTTGCAGCGTCCAATGCCTCGTTGTGGGTATCCTCACATACAGAAGCAGCCTACCACAGGCTTTCTATAGCCTCAAAGTTTGGTCCCTCAACCCCTTGAAGGAGCGGTAGGATCGTGTCCGGCAACAGAAGGAATTAAGCTGGGAGGCGTGCACGATATCAGTGGCGGACGCGGCAGATGATTGACTGTCCAATGGAGCGATCTCGTACTTGACGTCAGTGAACTGGCGTAGGACCTGGTAAGGCCCGGACTAGCGGGAAAGAAGCTTGGACGACAAGCCAACGTGGCGGCAAGGCGTCCAGAGAAGGACCAAAAAGCCCAGAGAGTAATTCACTACTCTATGATGGTGATCTATGCGGTCCTTCTGGGACAGCATGGAGGCATGAAGACGATCCCTTGCAATCTGGCGAGCCGTTCCAGACCGACAAGCTGCATCGCGGGCGTAGTTTGTAACAGGGTGCACAGGTGATGGTAAAATGGTCTCGAAGGGCAACGTCGGATGGCGCCAAACAAGAGATAAAAGGGGGAAAACCAGCGGTGTCATGGCGTGACGAGTTGTAGGCAAATGTCACATAAGGCAAGGCGCTGTCCCAATCACGGTGGTCTGAGGAAGCGTACATGGAGATCATAGTGGTCATCGTGCGGTTGAGGCGTTCGGTTAGTTCATTGTTTTGCGAATGGTAGGCAGCGGTTAGCTTGTGGCGTATGGAACACGAATGAAGAAGGTCGTCCACGACCTGGGACAGAAATGAGCCACCATGGTTGGTCAGCAACTGTCGAAGAGCACCATGGATGAAGAATAACGTGGTAAAGTAGAAATTCCACAACTTCAGTGACACAGCTCGCCGGAAATACCCGCGTGATAGCGTATCGTGTTGCGTAGTCCATATCTACGGCAATCCACTGATTGCCAGTCAGAGATGTTGGGAACGGCCCAGTGAGATCAAGTCCGACGCGGTAGAACGGCGCACCGGGCGTGTCTATTGGTTGAAGAGGACCGGCCGGTGACAAGGATGGATGCTTGTGGCGCTGGCAGGACTCACAAGCGGCAAAGTATCGGCGCACATAGCGGTGGAGGCTGGGCCAAAAGAATCGACGCCGAACGTGATCATACGTGCGTGTTGTTCCGAGATGTCCAGCGGTTGGGGCGTCATGAAGCTGTTCGAGAACAGTGGAACGGAGTGTTTCGGGAATAACCAATACAAGCTATGGACCATGGGAGCTGGTGTTGCGTCTGTATAAGATGCCGTCACGAAGCACGAATAATTGTAGGGACAGGACAGAGTGATGAGAGCGTAGACGGTATATAATTGACTGCAAATTGGCATCGCGAAGCTGTTCGCTGCGTATGTTGGTTAAATCGGATATCGCGAAGACACACGCGTCCGAATCGTGCGCTGACAAGCGGGAAGAACCACGAGATGACGGGATAGGCAGTCCGCATCCAGATGCAGTCTGCCAGACTTGTAAGTGACATGAAAGTTGTATTTTGCAGTTTCAGCGCCCAGCTACCAAGTCATCCGGTGGGATTTTTGAGGGAAGACAACCAGCAAAGCGCATGGTGGTCTGGGATGACCGAAAACGTGCGGCTGAACAAGCATCGCCGCAACTTGCCGACAGTCCGAACTAGTGCGAGGCACTCGGGCTCAGTGATCGAAAATTTGCACTCTGAAGAGGAAAGAAGGCGACATGCACAGGCGATGACGCGATCTCGTCCTTGTTGCTGCTGGGCGAGAACAGCTCCGACGTCATGTCCACTGGTGTCGGTACGGAGTTCAGGGGGGGCTGAAGGGTCAAAATGGGCCAAGATGGGTGGTGACGTAAGAAAATGACACTTTGTGGACGCATGTGTTAGCGCTGTAACAATTTTCAAATCAAGTATGCACCAACTCGCCTAGAAAGAAGTTTTAATGACGTCAGCAAAGTCGTGAGTGTGTGTAACGCAGTGGCCTGTTCGGGACCCCAAGAAAAAGACGTCCTTCAAAAATTGCGTGAGTCGACGGGCAACGTCGGCGAAGTTCTTGACAAAACGTCGAAAATAGGAGCACGAGCTGACAAAACTCCGTACGGATTTAGTGGAACGTGACATAGGGAAGTCTTTGACAACGCGAATTTTTTTCTGGATCAGGTTGCACGCCTTCAGCACTCACAAGGCTGTCAAGCACAGTGATTTCGCGGCGGTCAAAAAGGCATTTGGCAGAGTTGAGCTGAAGGCCCGCTTGCCGGGAAACTTCGAGAACTGCCGACAAGCGGCTAAGGTGGCTTTCAAACGTCGGTGAGAAGACGATGCCATCGTCAAGGTAACAGAGGCATGTTGACCATTTGTATCCACGAAGCAGGGAGTCCATCATCCTTTCAGATGTGGCTGGGGCATTACACAGTCCAAACGGCATTACCTCATACTGGTAAAGCCCATCGGGCGTAACAAATGCGGTCTTTTCATGGTATTGATCATCGACTGATATCCGCCAGTATCCCGACCTCAAGTCGAAGAGAAGTAGGCAGAGCCGTGTAGACAGTCGAGAGCGTCATCGATCAGCGGCAGAGGGTAGACGTCTATGCGCGTTACTTTGTTTAAGTGGCGGTGGTCTACGCAGAAGCACCAGCTCCCATCTTTCTTCTTGACTAGGATGACTGGTGATGCTCATGGACTACATGCAGGTTCAATGACATCCTTGGTGAGCATCTTGTCGACTTCACGCTGTATTACTCCTCGCTCGGCATAGTACACGCGATAAGGATGTCGTCTGATTGGTCTGGCGTCCCCAGAATTGATCTTATGAGTGACCACAGATGTATCTCCCAAAGGACGTTCGTTAAGGTCAAAGATGTCGCGGTAGGACTTCAACATGCGCAGCATATCGGCTATCTGAGAAGGAAGGAGGTCAGACGCTATCATCTTGTGAATATCACCGTCGACGAGGTTGTGCGAGGGAGGGGAAGGGGTAGAGGACAAAGAAGCGTCGCTGACGAATGCAGAAACGGCAAACTCATCGATAGAAGAGATGTGGATTAGAGTCATGCCGCCTGCGATAAGTTGCCTACACCAGCTAAAGTTCAATATGGGCCGTTACATTATCCGTAACTTTAACAAGGGTGTGAGGAAGAGAGACGTTTTTCACGGATAAGACGTCAACGATCGGGGTTAAGATGTAATCGCCATCGGGAATGGGAGGAAAAGACCACAAGTTCACACATATAACGGCATGAGGAGGTAGACGAACGTAATCTGTTGCATCGACGACTCGCCTGCCAAATCCTCTGACCACACTGCAGACCAGAAGGCACCTGATAGACGTTAAACTGGATGACGCAAATGTTGTTGCTCTAGTGGATACTGCGGCTCGGATTTCAGTGATGAATTCGGAGTTTCGTCCCCGCCTTAAGAAGGTCGTAACACCACCCACAGTGCCGTTCATTCGCATCGCTGATGGCGGAACGTTTCCCGTGCTATGGATGTGCTCCGCACGAATAAGCGTTGCTGACCGATCGACAAGCGTACTACTTGAAATGCTAGAGAAATGCTCCCGTAAACTCCTCCTCGGTGAGGATATTCTGTCTGCCCATTCTTCCCTTATTGACTCTGGAACCGGCTTGCTTCAGGTAGACCTACCGTGCTACCATGACGCTCCTACTGCACGCCAACCATGCTTGTGCTCACTGAATTATTTATTTTATTTTATTTGCCTTTATTTCCATAAACACACAATTTATGGTGGATTTAAGAAAAAAGTTGCTCGCAGCAACTTCACGCGCCTTGAACCCGGTCTGAGGGCAGCAGGAACAGCCACAGGCACTGATTCAGGACCGACAATCAGTGCCTGTGCCTGCTCCTGCTGCCCTCAGACCGGGTTTGAGGCCCGTCAAGGTGCTGTACCTATTTGTATCTGAACCACGTGTATTTAGCATATCCGTAACCGAATTGATCCGTCAGCATTTAGAGAAGACGCAACGTGCTGCCAGCCTCTGATCTTTTCTATCTTACCTTCCAGAATTTGCTGGTGTGGCATCCATACCACGAAAGCATATTCCAAGATAGGAAGATCAAATCTTTTATAACCGAACAGGCTAACATCCGTAGTAGCCCGCTGCAATGTTTTTGTTGGAAAGAACAAGTTTTGTTTAGGCTTTGGGCAAAAGGCTTAAACACCTGACTGCCATTGCGCTGTATATGCTTTGGCGACACCAAAATACTTAAAACGGCATACATCATTTCGAGCACCTTCCCCAATGTGAATAAAAGCTTATATTTTCCCCTTGTCATATGCAGACGTGTCGTGTTATCCTAATTGGCTTTCATGTCCCATTGTTTACGCCGTGAACCGAACACACGAAGGCCCTCATTTAGCTTAATTCGAGCTCGCGTATATGTTGGTGGCGAACGAACTAAACAATTGTCAGCAAAAATGTTACTTTATTAGGTGAATATCAAGCAACATTTACGAATTCCGTTCCTCTTGTGTCACAGTCGGACAGAGCCATTCTGATGGATTGGCCATGAACGGGCACATTCCAAGTGGAACGTACCGACTCACTAAATCGAATAAAGTAATGTAAATCAACAAATAAATAATGAACAGCGAAACACTTTATTAGGTGGATATCAAACAACGTTCAGGCATTCCGTACCCCTTGTGTCTCAGTAGGACAGAGCCATTGTGGAGGATTGGCGAAGAACGGGCACACTCCCAGCGGCACGCGCTGTATGGCTAAATAAAAGAAAGTAATGTAAATCAACCAATTCGAGAAATATGAGTAACTATCCCGTTAACAGATCGGTGTACTTCAAACCAGGAAGCGCGACATACTGCGATGTGTCGTGCAGTGCAGCAATCGCGTGCGGTCATCCGCTTCACGCACCAATCGGAGCCTCGATGACGCTGGACCACTCGGCCATACGAGCCTGACAGCTTGTCGCCGTCGATGTTGCCCGGCCTGTTGAATCCTCGGCCCAAGAAAAAGTGGTCGGCGTCGCCTAGACCGATTTGGGTTAGTGACGAACCTCTTTATTTCAGTAATGCAGCGGGAAAACGGATACCTGGGGCGCTATAACGTAAAGCTATTCCAATATGTTTTTATTCCAATCTCCTGATGTCAAATTTGCGTAACCGCCGACGCAAGCACCGGGCGGTCACCCGCAGGGTTGTCTGAACAGACCGATCAAGCGCTCTCCTCGTTCATAGGAGGTGACTTTTGTTTGCTTGTAAAACGAATAACATTGCCTACACTGAGCGGCTTGTCTTATCCAATTGGTTGACAAGAGGCCAGGAGCATGCTCAAGTGGAGAGGGATTCGATGGGGCCGAGCCACTGCACTGAGAATCGATAGCCGGATGAAGAAGGTGGCGCTGGCGGCTGCGATTGGTCCGCTTTCCCTTACTTAGCTTGCGATGGCTGGTCGAAAATCGCGGCGGCATACAACGGAACCTTAAGAATGGCGCTAAAATGAATCCTCAGCAAAGAAGAGTTGGCAGAACGAGGTCGTAACCATGTCGAAAGTGTTCGAAAACATTACACGGCCACGCAAAAAGTTTTATTACACGCAAATAATACCATGCTCTCCGGCAGGGGCGAGTAGCCAGCGCCTATGCGATCGCCGGTAGCCATCTTTTATTCCTTTCGGAACGGGGCAGCATGTGGCTATTCAGAAGAAAATTGAGTTTTGTTCGGCATATTAATGCATCCTTAATGCGTACACGTCACTTTGACGGGGTCAGTTGTTGCAGTTTTGTGACGTCGCGTGACAGGCAGGTGCAGTGGGTGCAGCCCGAAAACTTTAGACCAACAGCCGGGGGCTAATCGCGAAAAGGCACCGAGTCAGAAATAACTATTTTTCTTTTGTTCGGTCAAATCATGCATAATCAGTGTGTTCACATCATATCGCTTGGGGAGCTATCGCGGTTTCATGACGTCGCGTGACAGACAGGTGAAGTGGGGGTGGTCCAAAAAAGTTTTTGACCAATCGCGGAGGGCTGGTTACAGAATTGGAATAGAAAAGTTTGGAATAGTTTTACGTGATAGCGCCCCTGCCTTGTGCGCGCTGTACACATACTTGTAAGTGCGCTTTAGTGACTGGCTAATTAAAACTGCCGCTCTTAACTGCGCAAAAAATAGGTGTCAAATACGGACAAGCCGTCGGCACGGCCACGCGCGGCGATGTTTCAGGTGAAGCCCTGCGTACTGAACGCCCTATTGAATTTGCATGTACCTTGTGACCGGAACCGTACACACTGCTTGCATAGCAGCGAAAATGTACAAGAACGCGTTGCGGCAGGCGACCAAAAGCCGACGCCTACTTATGCCTCGCCACGGCGACTGAAACCTTACGGCAGCACCGAGTTGTGGTCATTATGCGACTTCCCTAGTAAGTTTGGAAAGCATGCCTTTTCAATTACCCACCTCTTTTTCCACCCGGGTGGTAAGAAAGTTAATGATATTTGTCTAGAGTTGGCGAAAGTTCGACACAAGAATTTTTTTTCATTCATTTCTTGCAATTTCACATCTATACTAGTAACCATCCTATGAGTAGGGTCCTTTCTTATTGCTTTCTCAATATCTCATTTTGAAGTAATGCTAGATAAGCGCGTTAAGTGCCTGTTAATAAGCTAAGCGTCAGCTTTCTTTTAATAAATTGCATTATACACTCCGTCTATCAGGGAACAGAACAACGCGACGATTACCCCTGGGGTTGAGGAAAACAATATAAAAATGAATAAAGTACCCTGAGTAAGCAGACCACTTCATAGAAATGTGTTTATTTACAACTTTTCGCTCGCGAGGTCATTCACCTCGCTCCACATCGCGCGCACGTCTCGATTGTTGTGAATTCCGCAAGTGTGCGTGCAATAGTGTCGCTGGAAATGAAGCTGCAGTGTTCCAGACACGCGTTCCAGAAACACACACACGCACAAGCACACGCACACAAAAAGAATCAGAAATGTTGATGGTGCGCAATGGTCTGGACGTGCAATACCGGACCACGTGCGTGAAAGTGGCACAAGCGATGCGCCACAGGTGTGACCCCGACTGTTTTATGGATAAAGAGTGAGTTCACTCAACCTTTCCAACGACTGCGGCACGGGCGAGATGCCGCGCCAAATGTGCTATATAAAGATCAGCACCCTGCAATTAAGCAGCGTTGCAGCTACCAACTTGGCCGCCATACTTCAAACCTTCGCTTCCGTGTACGTCTGTGTTCCCCGTCATGGCTTCGGCATGGCTTCTTTTGGCTGTCTTGTGCGCGCTTGGCGCTCGCTGCAGGGTGAGTTCTGCAGGACTCGCCGCGGAGGCATCGTCATTCCGGAGACCCGATCTGGCCGCCTACCAGGACGTCAAAAAGGTGAGGTCGCTGGGAAATGAACAGTTTGACGGTATGATTCACTTCGAGGTCACGAGGGACGTCCAGGCATTCAGAAAGCTGTGCTGAACATATTGCCTACCCAACATGCTTGACTTTCCGGAGTTTCAGCACCTGCTAAAGTGCCTCGATGTCAATAACAGCGCGACTAAATCGCTTAATGCTCGATAAAAGTAAATCCGCTCGAGTCCAGCTAATAGCAAATATTTTAAATGGATTTTCCTGGAAACATTGGCCGCGTCCGCCATTTTTCTGAGGACCTAGTTTTGTGGCGGCTGTATGCTGCAAAGCTCGACCATTGTCACCGTGCGGTTATTCAGGACTATAAGCTCCAACAATCCTCTTCATCATTCAGCGATTATTGAACGGAAACGTTCACTTTGCCGCCACGAATAGCAGCGCTAGCGGGCTTTTGTAGCCCAAGATATTCGTCCGGACGGCATTCCCAAGAGTTATGCTGCTTTGAAATCGAAACCTACGCCGAGCCTCTTCCTGCAGCGACCTGCGCTTCGAACTTTAGACAAGTGCCGCAAAAATCAGTAATTCACTCTCACATCTTCGCGACAAGTCTCTAAAAGAAGTGCAGCTGTATAATGCCCCACGTTCGCAGCACCTTGAAGAAAACACGTCGCACGGGAAACGTGAAAGATCCTATAGAAGTAGTGGAACATGCTGTTCATCGAAGCTGATGATAAATGTCCACGCACGCAACCACTGAGAGTGTTCGTTGCTCTGTTCGCGTTGGATTCCCGCTTAGGGTGTGCTAACTGAAATTGTGAAGTCAGGTCGCGCGGCCTACGCAGGCTGTCAATTCCAGCTGAATATGATTGGCGGAATAGCTACCGGGGTTGCTATTATGGGCTTCATCAAATTTGTCAACTTTTCAGCTCTGCATGCCTCGAAGGGCTCCTACGACCTCGTAGACTAGCTCGGTATGCGCCAGCGAAGCGAAATCCAACAAGATGGCGGAAGTTGACGCTGTGCACATCGGAACAGCCGGGTTTTATTCAGTCTGTCCTGAATCCCGAGCTTGTGAGTTGAATTTGCCGAGGTCCTTCGACTTCGTCTTTAACTTCGAGATCGGTCGGTCTAACTCGCTAAGTGCATGTAAAAGTATAGATGCAGGATTTTCCGAGGCGTGAAACGCGGGACACTGTTCATGTCCTTTCTTTCCTTGTCACCATCATCATCATCAAAGTCTCCTTCGCTTTCCCTTTCTCCTTCTGTCTTTCTTTTTTTCCTTACCCAACTCTGAGTAGCAAGCTAGATCATACTGTGGTATAAAGTTTGTAAACAGGGATGAAGTGCCTCAGACAGGCTGGCCAACGTTTCGATAGGAGGACCTATCTTCGTCAAAGGCGGCCTCGTCATCCTCGGCGTGTTAGTTTTAAAGGGTTAGTGCAGTGACGTCACGTGCGGGTGTTGTCGCTGGCGGCTGGTTTTAAAGAGAGGGATTACAAGAGGAAACAAGCGGTGTCGTCCGACGTCTGTGAGCTTCATTCTCAAGACGAGGGGACAAGAGCGTGAGAGTGGGCACGCGGGGAGAAAAGAAAAGAAACAGAAGCAGAAAAAAAGGAAAAAAAAGGAAAAAAAAATGGGGGGGGGGGAGACCAGGGCGGCACCAAGACAGACAAAAAAGGGGGAGTGAAAGAAAAAGAAAGAGAAAAGTGAAATCTTTAAGAAATACGGGGGCTTGGGAGCGTGTTGGGGATGCGAAAGGTTAGGAGGTATTCAGGGGGAGTCGTTGGCGGCCTGTTTTTGAGGCATTAAAACGGTCGGTCAAGCGGTCAGCGCGCGAGTAACACAAAAGACAAAAAAAAAGAGAAAGGAGAAAAACCCAGACACACACACACAAAAAAAATGAGTCAAAGTAGCATAGTAGTAATACGTCGAGTAACTTTGAAATAGTTAAGGTGGCGACGAGGAGTCTGCGGTGCAATGTATGGGGTGACTGAAAGGCAGCGGCATCGCCTTTCAAGGGGCACTGCCCCACGCGCTTAACGTAGGTGTCGTTACGGCGGCATCCAGAGATGGCGATACTCTGTGTTGAGGCGCCGAAAAAGGCATATTGACTTCGGAATGTGTTGTCGAGGGGATTTCAAGAAAAAAAAAAGATTAAAGAAAAAGGGGGGGGAGGGAAGGGGGAGGGGGGGCTGAAACCGGTATAACAAACAGTAGGGTGACGCGCGCAGAAGGGGGCAAGTGTACATGGAAGAATAGGATCGTGCAGTTGGTATAGACGTAAAAACCTGAAAGAGTACATTAAATTGAGTAGTAGGCAGGAAAAAATTTTTTCGGAATGGAAGAGTAGGTGAGGTTAAGAATTAAAGTTGGCTGGTGGCCTAATGTGTTTTGTGTATTGGTTGATGATATGAGAGTTTCAGATTTAAGTTACAGCTTTAAACGTGAATAACATCCTAAGTAAATACTACCCGATTCTCACCAGCAACCAGAAACTTAAGAAGATTTTTCCCGACCCTCCCAGAGTGGCCTACAGACGCAACACTAATTTTAAAGATGTTCTTGTGCACGCCAAACTACAGAAAAAGAAGAAGTTGGGAACCAATCCCTGTGGCCGCCCCAGGTGCTCTACATGCAAACACATTCAATCTACTACTACAGTAAAAAGTACAGCGTCGAATTACACACACAAGGTAACTTCGGCTTTCACCTGCACATCAAGCAACGTAGTCTACTGTCTAGAATGCGCCGCTTGTAGCAAACAATACATAGGTGAGACTGGACAACAAATTAATACAAGACTCAATGGTCACCGCGCGGACACAAAACACAATTTACCCAAAGCAGTAGCCAGCCACTTTAATGAACATGGACATATGTTTGACAAAGCAAGGCTCTATATACTACAAACAAATTTCCGTTCCCCTCGCGAAAGGAAGTATACGGAATCGTACCTCATACACAAGTTTAATTGCCTACACCCGACAGGAATTAATTTGGCACGCGGCAACTTAGAATCTTTAAAAGCTGTAACTTAAATCTGAAACTCTCATATCATCAACCAATACACAAAACACATTAGGCCACCAGCCAACTTTAATTCTTAACCTCACCTACTCTTCCATTCCGAAAAAATTTTTTCCTGCCTACTACTCAATTTAATGTACTCTTTCAGGTTTTTACGTCTATACCAACTGCACGATCCTATTCTTCCATGTACACTTGCCCCCTTCTGCGCGCGTCACCCTACTGTTTGTTATACCGGTTTCAGCCCCCCCTCCCCCTTCCCTCCCCCCCCTTTTTCTTTAATCTTTTTTTTTTCTTGAAATCCCCTCGACAACACATTCCGAAGTCAATATGCCTTTTTCGGCGCCTCAACACAGAGTATCGCCATCTCTGGATGCCGCCGTAACGACACCTACGTTAAGCGCGTGGGGCAGTGCCCCTTGAAAGGCGATGCCGCTGCCTTTCAGTCACCCCATACATTGCACCGCAGACTCCTCGTCGCCACCTTAACTATTTCAAAGTTACTCGACGTATTACTACTATGCTACTTTGACTCATTTTTTTTGTGTGTGTGTGTCTGGGTTTTTCTCCTTTCTCTTTTTTTTTGTCTTTTGTGTTACTCGCGCGCTGACCGCTTGACCGACCGTTTTAATGCCTCAAAAACAGGCCGCCAACGACTCCCCCTGAATACCTCCTAACCTTTCGCATCCCCAACACGCTCCCAAGCCCCCGTATTTCTTAAAGATTTCACTTTTCTCTTTCTTTTTCTTTCACTCCCCCTTTTTTGTCTGTCTTGGTGCCGCCCTGGTCTCCCCCCCCCCCCCCATTTTTTTTTCCTTTTTTTTCCTTTTTTTCTGCTTCTGTTTCTTTTCTTTTCTCCCCGCGTGCCCACTCTCACGCTCTTGTCCCCTCGTCTTGAGAATGAAGCTCACAGACGTCGGACGACACCGCTTGTTTCCTCTTGTAATCCCTCTCTTTAAAACCAGCCGCCAGCGACAACACCCGCACGTGACGTCACTGCACTAACCCTTTAAAACTAACACGCCGAGGATGACGAGGCCGCCTTTGACGAAGATAGGTCCTCCTATCGAAACGTTGGCCAGCCTGTCTGAGGCACTTCATCCCTGTTTACAAACTTTATACCACAGTGTGCTCTTCCATCTGTCAGCCCCTTTCTTGTTTTTGGACTTCCATGACAGCTGACGATGACGGAACAGGGTAAGTGCCCCTTGTTATCCTTTGCCCATGTAGCAGTCCTTGGAGACAGCCAGTACAGATACCTGAAGGAACATCTTCCACCAGGCCCACACGCGCCATACATAAAACACCTTAGTGGGGCACAAACATCAGATATTCTACCGCTAGTATGTGATACGCCAGTTGACACCACACACTTTATTATCAATGTAGGCACAAACAACCTAAGAACACAAAGCGCCGCAGACACGATAGATTCCATGAGCGACGTAATAAGAACCATTCAAGCCGCTCGCCCAAACGCACATATAACCATAACGACTGTCGCTCCCCGCCTACAAAACAAACACCGCCCACTAATCTACCAAACTAATGCACTCATGAAGCACAATGAGGAGATTAACAAGCTAAACTCACTAATTTTCAACTTAGAAAACGTCCATAAGAATGTTGACATCATGCACCACGCAGAAATACACGAAGCACCACACGAACACCTAGCTTGGGACGGCTTCCACTTGAACCGCAGTGGAATAGAGCTAGTCTCCCAACACATCAAGTCCTTTATTAAGGACAAGTACAGAAAAACTCTTTTAAATTCCACCTCAAATACCACCTCCACCAACTCTGCGGAGCGTGCGACCGCGAACAACACAACTGCGACAGTCACTTCGAGAACACAGGGAATACAGACAGTGGAATGTGAAGCCAGCCACTGCACAAGTGAAACAGTCAACACAAGAACAGTTGGAACACAGACAGTGGAATGTGAAAAGAACCAGAAGGCACACACAGCACCAAAAATGACATCAACCACCGTGCAAACCGACACAATGGCAACAGACAACAGAAAACCCACCACCGAAGTCTACACACAGACCCCCACACGCCTGCCTGCACACACACAAACTCAAACAGAGACCGAGATCGAATTAAGCCAGGCATACGATAATAAACCGGCCGAACAGAAAAACACCCCACGCAAATCTGCCCGCAAGAAGACAAGTAAATGACAGACATCGCAAAACAATAACTCTTCAATGCCACGAAGCACCGAATTCCTACAGGCTAGAAAACTTACCAAAAAACATGTGAGCTACACCTCCCATCTGAAAACCTACACAAGCTGCACAGAGAAAAATATAATTCCTAAAGGCCTAACACTCAAGGCTGTACCAGCTCTAGGAACACTCCCACCACACCATCGCGCAAACTGGCAAACAACATTACATAATGCCTCACTTTCACTTTTGAATATCCTCAAAGAACACTGCGAAGAGCAAATCGAAACTTTTAACCACAGACTTAGGAACATAACCCTGACACCAGATGAGAAGAGAGATTTAGAACATTACGGCGAAAAACAATCTAGAAAATTGGTTCAAAAACAAAGGAAAAAAGCAAATTTTAATCAAAAAACAACCTTCCAGCCAAACAGCCACCACTCCCAGACAAGAGGGACCTCGAGCTTAGAAGTACCAGACAGGAAGGAAATTTCCACAGAACTAAACCGCTCCAATGTTATAGACATTTCTAAAACATTAAGTCAAAAAGAAATAGCCGTACTCAGCAAGGGCTTAAACTTTTGCCCCACGAACAACACAATAAATGAATTCGAGCTTCACAAGGACCTCTCAGAATTCTCCCGACGAATGCGTATCCGACACTTTTTTGCAGACACACCAGACACCGGGACGACACCACTTAGAGCCCAATCCATTTGGACTCCCGAACCAGAACAAGCCATAGAACTTGACATATACCTTAAAACTATCACTAAAGAAATTATAAGCCAATCCAAGACATCTAAGCGACCTAAAAACATAACTGCGTCGGAGAGTCATATCATTTCAAATCTGAGCTGCCGGAATGACATTGTTATTAAGGAAGCAGATAAGGGTGGAAGTATAGTTATTTGGCCAATAGAAAAATACAAGCACGAGGCTTACAGACAACTAAACAACCCAGAACATTACCGCAAACTAGATAACGACCCGACATTGTCCTACACAGTGACAATTACCAACAGGCTGAAATCACTTTTGGCTGATGAATTGATAACACCATCAGAATACAAATTTCTTAAACCAAGCAACAAAACTGCCGGACGTTTTTACCTCC
Organism: Dermacentor variabilis; assembly: GCF_050947875.1. Classification (NCBI taxonomy): domain Eukaryota; kingdom Metazoa; phylum Arthropoda; class Arachnida; order Ixodida; family Ixodidae; genus Dermacentor; species Dermacentor variabilis. The sequence continues at coordinate 74,748,799 of NC_134573.1, read as the reverse complement.
TTCCGAAAATTCATAAAATTCCATCCGCTGAACTATACACTGCTATTATCCCAGGCCGTCCGATAGTATCAAACAACAACACCCCGACAGAGAGTATCTCCACATTCCTTAACCACTACCTTGGTGACTTGCCAAAAGCACTTCCGTCATTTGTACAAGATACGCCCCACCTCCTGAGAATTATAGAAGACATTAATACTAAAGGCACACTACCCCAGAACACTATTCTCGCAACACTAGACGTCACGGCGCTGTACACCAACATTCCAATCCCTGATGGGTTATCTTCGATAAAACAAACGCTGTCTAAACACAGTGCACAACACTCTACTGAAGTCTACCTGTCTCTCCTTGAATTAGTTCTCACACATAACTACTTCGAATTTGAAGAGAATTACTACCTACAGATACATGGTACAAGCATGGGTACGCCTTTTGCACCAACCTACGCGAACATATTTATGGGGATTCTAGAAACAGATTTCCTATCGCGCTGCACTACCAAGCCCCACACATACCTACGATACATAGACGACATACTCATAATCTGGGGACATGGTCAAGACAGTCTAGATAAATATGTAGCCTTTCTAAATTCTGTTCACCCAACAATAAAATTCACATCAGAATACTCAACTGAGCGCATAAACTTTCTGGACACAACAATATACATTGACAATGGTGAACTAAAGACAACGCTGTATAGGAAACCTTTCGACAAACAACAGTACCTAGAATATACCAGCCACCATCCCAGACATTGCAAACAAGGCATCTTTAAAGGCCAAGCCACACGACTACGTCGCATTTGCGTTGAAAACCAAGACTACATAGATAGACTCGATCACCTTAAAGAAACGCTATCAAACAGGAACCACCCAAACAGTGACCTTCAAACAGCTTACATCGCTGCAACCAAACTTGATCGAGCCGAGGTCCTCAAGCCCCGCCCGAGGATCACAAGAACAACAACGCCTCTTCTTACTACTAAATTCTCAAACGCACTCCCAAACGTGAATAACATCCTAAGTAAATACTACCCGATTCTCACCAGCAACCAGAAACTTAAGAAGATTTTTCCCGACCCTCCCAGAGTGGCCTACAGACGCAACACTAATTTTAAAGATGTTCTTGTGCACGCCAAACTACAGAAAAAGAAGAAGTTGGGAACCAATCCCTGTGGCCGCCCCAGGTGCTCTACATGCAAACACATTCAATCTACTACTACAGTAAAAAGTACAGCGTCGAATTACACACACAAGGTAACTTCGGCTTTCACCTGCACATCAAGCAACGTAGTCTACTGTCTAGAATGCGCCGCTTGTAGCAAACAATACATAGGTGAGACTGGACAACAAATTAATACAAGACTCAATGGTCACCGCGCGGACACAAAACACAATTTACCCAAAGCAGTAGCCAGCCACTTTAATGAACATGGACATATGTTTGACAAAGCAAGGCTCTATATACTACAAACAAATTTCCGTTCCCCTCGCGAAAGGAAGTATACGGAATCGTACCTCATACACAAGTTTAATTGCCTACACCCGACAGGAATTAATTTGGCACGCGGCAACTTAGAATCTTTAAAAGCTGTAACTTAAATCTGAAACTCTCATATCATCAACCAATACACAAAACACATTAGGCCACCAGCCAACTTTAATTCTTAACCTCACCTACTCTTCCATTCCGAAAAAATTTTTTCCTGCCTACTACTCAATTTAATGTACTCTTTCAGGTTTTTACGTCTATACCAACTGCACGATCCTATTCTTCCATGTACACTTGCCCCCTTCTGCGCGCGTCACCCTACTGTTTGTTATACCGGTTTCAGCCCCCCCTCCCCCTTCCCTCCCCCCCCCTTTTTCTTTAATCTTTTTTTTTTTTCTTGAAATCCCCTCGACAACACATTCCGAAGTCAATATGCCTTTTTCGGCGCCTCAACACAGAGTATCGCCATCTCTGGATGCCGCCGTAACGACACCTACGTTAAGCGCGTGGGGCAGTGCCCCTTGAAAGGCGATGCCGCTGCCTTTCAGTCACCCCATACATTGCACCGCAGACTCCTCGTCGCCACCTTAACTATTTCAAAGTTACTCGACGTATTACTACTATGCTACTTTGACTCATTTTTTTTTTGTGTGTGTGTGTCTGGGTTTTTCTCCTTTCTCTTTTTTTTTGTCTTTTGTGTTACTCGCGCGCTGACCGCTTGACCGACCGTTTTAATGCCTCAAAAACATGCCGCCAACGACTCCCCCTGAATACCTCCTAACCTTTCGCATCCCCAACACGCTCCCAAGCCCCCGTATTTCTTAAAGATTTCACTTTTCTCTTTCTTTTTCTTTCACTCCCCCCTTTTTTGTCTGTCTTGGTGCCGCCCTGGTCTCCCCCCCCCCATTTTTTTTTCCTTTTTTTTCCTTTTTTTCTGCTTCTGTTTCTTTTCTTTTCTCCCCGCGTGCCCACTCTCACGCTCTTGTCCCCTCGTCTTGAGAATGAAGCTCACAGACGTCGGACGACACCGCTTGTTTCCTCTTGTAATCCCTCTCTTTAAAACCAGCCGCCAGCGACAACACCCGCACGTGACGTCACTGCACTAACCCTTTAAAACTAACACGCCGAGGATGACGAGGCCGCCTTTGACGAAGATAGGTCCTCCTATCGAAACGTTGGCCAGCCTGTCTGAGGCACTTCATCCCTGTTTACAAACTTTATACCACAGTGTGCTCTTCCATCTGTCAGCCCCTTTCTTGTTTTTAAGCTAGATCATAGTAGTTCAGGATTTCCTCTCAAACTCAAATTATATATATATATATATATATATATATATATATATATATATATATATATATATATATTGTTATCATTTATGCGGACTTCATCTTCATCTGTACAAAGTCATCATCAATCATCGGCTCGTGTTCGTTTTTGCATCGACGCCATTTTTCCTTTTTGGAATAAAGCCTCGTCTCGACCGTGGTATTTCAAGTGGTGGAGGCGCTTTAAGATACCTTCGACCTCAATCCACTTCAATATCTCTCCTGGAGCCACGTTCGGGCCGCCGCTTACGCCAAGAGGCCGCCATGGAGGGGGTGGCGTAGCAATTATCTTAAAAAAGGGAATAGACTTCACTATTATTCCTCACGAGACGAGCGTGGAAATGGTCTGGATTCTTGTTCATTTGTGTGAATGCAGCCTACTAGTCGATGTAGTCTACAGGCCTCCTAGCGCCGACGCTTCGTTGCTCCAGTCACTGCATGAATTTCTTCAAACAAACACCAAACGCTACAACAAGATTATAATGTGCGGCGATTTCAATCTGCCCACGATAAACTGGGAACAACTGAGCTCACTACCGCCTTGCGCACAGTCTGAAATGATGCTTGAAACTGCGTACTGCTTTAATCTCACACAGCTTGTGCAGATACCGACACGTGTCACTTCCAGTTCCAGCACCACACTTGACCTTGCTTTTGTTTCTCAAGCCATTCTTGAAAAGGGCCCATCTGTGGAAGTTTTACCCGGAATATCCGATCACAAGATTATCCTCTTAAAATGTAACTTTGCGTTAGCACGATCGCGCGAACCTATGAAAGAATTCTTAGATTTCATTAACGCCGAAGACGAAAGCATTCTCGATTACTTAGAACAAGATTTTGACACCGTTTCCCAAAAACAAAGACAAGGTTTCCTAGGCGTCAATGAGCTGTGGCTGCACTTTAAGAGCGCCGTGCACGAATGCATCAAAAAGTACGTTCCTAAAAAGCGGAAGAAGGTCAACCGAAAAAACCCGTGGATTACTCGTAATATCATGCACTTAAAGCGTCGATTAAAACGTGTATCATGCTATCGGTCAAGCCACTCTGTTCTGGCGTCCCTCCGAGCAGATCTTAGATCCGAATCAAAATTAAGGAAATATCATTTCTTTAATGTCAGAATGCACAACTTTTTAAAAAACAACCCAAAGAAGTTTTGGATGCATATATCGAAGCGGAACAGTCTTGTAGACAAGATAAAACTGAATGATGTCGAAGTTACCGACACTCAGCGCATTGCGGAAGCTTTTAACACGTTTTTTTCGTCAGTATTTTTACGTGAACCCACCCAGAAAGATGATACTCATGGCGTTGGTCTCAAGCTTCCAGATCTTGTCATATCTGAGGAAGGCATATTTTCGTCACTGCTAAACTTAGATCCAAAAAAATCTGCAGGTCCTGACGACATACCTAACGCTTTTCTTAATCGGTACGCTGAATGGTCCGCGAAATACCTGTTCATAATATTTAACGTAAGTTTAAACGAAGGGGATCTGCCTAACGACTGGAAAGTCGCCAAAGTAGTGCCAGTCCACAAAAAGGGAGACAACCTTAATGTAGAAAATTACAGACCTATCTCCCTACTCTGCACCGCTTCTAAAGTTATGGAACACTTTATTTCTAAGCATTTAAGTTCCTTTTTAGAAAATAATGACTTCTTTAGTGAGAGTCAGCATGGATTCAGGCGTGGCTTTTCTACCACTACGCAGTTACTTCATATGACCAACGAAATACTGGCAATCTTGGATCAAGCTGGGCAGGTAGACATTCTTTCTTTAGATTTCGAGAAAGCCTTCGATCGGGTTTCACACAAAAAATGATGATACAGCTAAACAGCATCATACGCAACGAACAAATTTTGCGTTGGCTTGATTCGTACTTGACGCATCGAAAACAATTTGTCAGCATAGGTGCTTCGAATTCACCGCTCGCCTCTGTACTTTCGGGCGTTCCACAGGGCTCGGTTTTAGGGCCACTTCTTTTTCTTATCTACCTAAATGACCTGGCTTGCAAATTTTCCGTGCGGTGCCGCTTTTTTGCGGACGATTGTATTGTTTACTCGAGCATACAATCTGTGGATGACCAATCTAGCTTAACTGACTATCTAATAGCAATACACGACTGGTGTATCCAGTGGCATATGACCCTAAACATCTCGAAATGAGCGCACATGGTTATTATACGTAAAAAAAATCCGCTAATTTGCACTTACACGGTAAATAATATGGACATTAAACAGGTAGAGGAATTCACATATCTTGGAATTACAATTGATTCCAAGATGAGCTATACCGCTCACGTTAGGTATGTTTCTGCGCCAGCAATGAAAAAGTTATGGTTATTAAAGCACCGTTTAAAAAACTGCACTAGTGCTACCAAATTAACCGCATATAAGGCAATTATTAGGCCAACACTCGAGTATGCCAATATAGTCTGGGACCCTCACACAAAGGCTGGTATAGACATTATCGAAAGAGTACAAAAAAAAGCTCTTAGATTTATCTACAATGCTTACAATTGGCGCATTTCAGTCACCTCTTTAAGGTTGCGATCTGGGCTCCAGGCACTAGAAACTCGTCGCAAAATGCACCGTCTGCAAGCAATGTATAACATAGTTAACAACCACACTAAAATGAGATTTGACAACTGCATGCAACTTAACAAATCGCGACTGACCAGAGGTAAGCACAATCAAACAATATTATTGCCGCGCGCTAGAACAAACGCATATCTTTATTCCTTCCTGCCCAAGACAATTCGCGAATGGAACGCTCTTCCGCAAAGCGTGGTCAACTCAGCCACTCCAGATTCCTTCTTATCTGCAGTACAGACGTGCTTGTAATGTCATGCATTCACTGTACCCTTGCTTGTTACATATTCTGTTGACTCATTTATTACGCCTTTCCTATTGGCAGCAATGTGACGGCATCATCGTATTTCTTTTGTGTATTTGCATGTGTTTACTTTGCCTATTAGGCTGTTTTTTTACTTTCTTATATTTTTTTATCCCCTTGAGGAAAAAGTTTGAAATCACGTGATGTTTGTACCACTCCTGCCTGGGCTTCCAAATGGAAGCCGGCAGTATTCTGAAATAAATAAATAAAATAAATAAATGTCGCAAGACCAGACCGCAGCGTCCACCATCTCGGTTCAGGTGCAAGCCACCCCTACTCCCAGCCCTGCCAACAACCGGTATCGCGATCCTGAAATCTTCTCTGGCTTGCCTGGTTAGGACGTTGAAGACTCGCTCGACAACTACGATCGTGTCAGCGAATACAACAACTGGAATGAGACATCGAGGTTAAACAACGTAACATTTTACGTCTCTCAAGTAGCGAAGACATGGTTCCTGAATCACGAGAGGGACTTCCGTGATTGGTCGTCTTTCAGGAAGCAGCTTCGGCGGATTTTTGGCACACCCACGGTTCATTAGGAAGCTGCAAAAAAGAGGCTGTCTGAGCGCGTCCAGCACTGTGGGGATGTCATAGCGATTGTCATGGCGATGTCAATATTGATGTAATATACAAGTCGGGAAGGAAGCACAAAGACGCCGATGCTCTTTCACGATGCCCATTACCACCATCATCGGAGCACGTCACATCCCCTAGTCAAATTGGCTGCTCGGAGGACGCATCGTGTATTACACCGACTTCTTCCTTGGCTCCATCAAACCGCCCTTCAGTGCTTTCCACTCACCAGCGCGCCGATTCTTATTGCCGTAGTATCATCAAGCGCCTTAGCGGTGTTTCATCTCCACCCAATGCCAGGCTACGGAAACAGCTCAAACTGTTCAAGCTCGAAGACGACGTGCTCTACCGGTACATTTTTCACCCGGAAGGCCATCGATGGGTTCCCGTTCTACCGCGCTCTCTTCGCGCTGCAGTTCTGCAGGCCTCACACGATGACGCTACGTCAGGCCACTTGGGCTACCACAAAACACACGAGCGCATACGTAGCCGATTCTTTTGGCCAGGTCTTTCCATGAGCATAGCTAGATATGTTGCCTCGTGCACGCCTTGACAACACCGTAAGCGACCTACTACTGCTCCGGTCGGGACGCTACAACCACTTCCTTGTCCAGCACAACCCTTCTCTGTCGTCGGCATTGACATTTTCGGGCCACTCCCACCTACTCCTGACGGCAACAGGTGGGTCGTCACTGCTGTTGACCATTTGACCCGGTACGCTGAAACAGCCCCAATACGTTCAGGAGCTGCCTCAAAAGTAGCGGCCTTCTTCTTGCAGGCTATCTACTTACGTCACAGGGCGCCTCACGTTCTTTTGAGCGACCGAGGCAAGGAATTTCTTTCAAGCACCCTTAATCAAGTTCTGCCAGCGTCCAACACCGTGCACAAGACAACGCCTAGCTACCACCCTCAAACCAACGGGCTAACAGAGCGATTTCATCGCACGCTGTACGACATGCTATCCATGTATATTCAACCTGACCATCGTAACTGGGATGCGATTCTCCCATTTGTAACATTTGCATACAACACGTCTGTTCAACGCACCACCGGATACTCTCCGTTTTTCTTAGTATAGGGCCGCCACCCAACCTCATCACTCGACGTGTCTTTCTTCCCTGGCCCCATCAACGCTTCACCATTCATTTGCGACCCGTTTGTGTCTCGTCTTGCCCAATGTCGTCGTCGCGCCCGTATGAACACTGAAGCCAGCCAGGATGATCGCAAACATCGGTACGATGCCTCTCACCGCATCGTTTCATACCACCCTGGTGACGATGTGCTCCTATGGACACCTGCACGAACACCCGGTTTATGTGAGAAGCTTGAGTCTCGATATATTGGCCCCAACAAAGTCATAGAGCAGACCTCGCCAGTCAACTACCGCGCTACACCTGTCGATGCCCCAACTGACCGACGCTGCCGCGGAACTGAGATCGTGCACGTTTCTCGCCTGAAGCCCTTTAATCTCCGTTCCACTGTCTAATGTGCGGCCAGGCTGAGCGCTTCCGTCCACGGGGGAAATTAGTGTAAGCATTTATGCGGACTTCATCTTCATCTGTATAAAGTCATCACCAATCATCGGCTCGTGTTCGTTTTTGCATCGACGCCATTTTGCCTTTTTGGAATAAAGCGTCGTCTCGACCGTGGTATTTCAATATATTTATATATATATTGCAGCTGTACAGCACGAGGATGAACTAGAGAAACAATGTATGTTGTCGCAGTTCCATTTGCCTTGACACAAAGAAAGTACACGTTTATTGTCCATTAAGGGCAGAGTTTTTCACCCGTGATGGACAGTTTCCTCATGCAAGGAGTTATCGACGCTTTTAAGCTGGAGCGTCCCACCTCTTTCTCACCAATGATAGAACGGAAGCTGACAAAGAAGGATCGAAATAGTGACAAGCGATACGCCTTGAAAACGGTTACAAAATCTTGTAGTTTATACTAGGTGCATGCACCCACTGATCGCAGTGCACGTCTCCGGGTGCCACCTGGTATGTTCTCTACCGAAACGAGAAACAAGGATCCTTCGGAGCGCATGACAGCTGCCTGAGGGACACCCAGCTGAGCAAGGTGGTCGATGCGAAGGGCCGGTTCCGCGTGCGCTACGATAACGGACACGAAAGGTGCGTATCGACCCACCTTCGGTGTCACGAACTTCGTGACCTTAGAAGGCCGCTGCCGGAACTCACTGCAACCGTACATGTTTGCGCAGTTTTATATCATTTGTACGCAACATTACTGAAATGTCAACCCTATCAGCTACACATTTGAGTAATAATTTGAACCCTCTCGCTGTAAAGCAGGACGTTTGATTGAAAACGAGCTTTAGGACAAAAGTCGTGCCAAAACTGAACACTCGTCGTCGCGCTTGCCGCTAGTGTATACGAATAGAAGAACAAAAATGCTTCCGCATCCATGTATTTATGGGGAGCCGATGTGCAAGATCCTACTGTCCCATGGCAGGCTCCACCGCTCAAGCTACGGTTATACATCTTCACGTCGAGTAGAGTGGATGGGGCAGCCCGTACGGTCACGTACGTGCGAAATGAGCCGCGCCACTAAGTTATAACAATTTGCGCTGACGGCACATTTCATCCGACGGGCAAGAGCTCTTTCAAGCACTCAAACGGGGCTTTTGTTCACCGAACGACGTTTACCAAAATATATGGCGCATTTTAAGCGCAATAATTTTGCTGTTGTCGTTGGAAGTTTGCGTAATTACCGGGTGCCAATCTTTCCCATGTGCTGCGCGTTGACAACCGGTGTTGAGACTTCTTGCGGTGAGCTTACAGTTTCCTTACACTTACTTCTTATTTCTTGAAGTTTCCGGTAAACTGTTGGCACCAAACAGAAATACCGACCGTATGCGTAACGCAATTGCTGCCGGAATAAGCCAGGTTTGGTGTTACAGGGCATGACAGTGAAAAGTGTGAAGGCGTCATCGCAACAGACTGCATATCGAAGCAGGTGCTAAGACGAGCTTACCTCTACTATATAACCAAAGGAACTTCTTTCTAATAATACGACTATATAAGGTTCAAATGGCTGCGGGCTGCTCCATAGACTGCAGGCGTCACAGAAATCAAACGCACTGATTACCTTGGTTCGCCGACCCATAGGTTCGTTTGCAGGCGACGAAACTGTTCTGCCGTTTAAAATTCGTATATCACTGAATTCGAGTAAATTTCATGTAACGTTAGCACACTTTCGTCTATAGCCGACAAATACTTTACTTTAATTGCAAACTGAATAAATTACTTATATAAAACAGGCGATATTCTGGCAATTGTTTCAATTACTGCTCACAATAATTGACAGAGAGAAGTCCTGCCAGCGGTGGCACCGCTAAACGAACTACATTTACTTTCAGGAAGTGAACATTGAATCATGTCTCGTGGCCAGTGGTGCAGTGAACAATAATACATGATGTGCTCGCAGTTTATTCGATAAAACACTGCAGCCTTTAGTGCTAAACAAGCGCTGCATCAACTTCAACATACCGCAAATTCAGAAAAAAAGACAGAACAAGCAAAAGATATCCAGGTGGAATTGAGAAATAAGCTCTTTGGCCATGTGTAGCCCACGTGCCAATAAACGTCTCCCGGCCACAAGTTGCTAGCTGATTCATTGCGCAAAGAGTTTCAGCTTAAGAATAAAGTCGTTTTGTTAATCTAGTCAGAATGTTGCGTTCAAATGCCCACTTTACAAAGCACGCTCTGCCCTGTGTAGTTCTGTGATATTGAGAACTTGACGCCCTTCATTTGCATCTTTACAGGAACGCTACGTTCACATACAAGTCTTCTGACGGACGAAATTATAACATCTTGCAGACTCAGTTGGATGGTGGTGAGTAATAAGCGTAGCCAGATGGCTCTGGTTCTCGCGCTCGTCAATAGGTGTGTGGAACGAATAGAGCAGGTAAAAAGCAGAAAGAAAAAAAAAATTTGCAGTTTCGCCCCGAAGGGTGCAGCACCGATTGCGATAGCAAATTGGTGGACAGCTGTGCGAAGTACGGGTAGCCAATTTAACAGCGTCATAAACTTGTAAATATTCGCCCCGACGTGAACGCAATGTCGAAAGCAGAGCGCATACGCAGCTACCGGCACTACGCGCACTCTGCAAATACCGCAGATCGTTTTGAATATGAGGCCCGCGCAGTCACGCACTTTGGCCACAACGCAGATTACTTTCCATACACACGAGCACCGGCAACTCGCCCTTACGGCGTCAGCCAAGGGCGTCTACTACGGCATCCGCCAATCGCGTGGCCAAAGCGTGGCCATATCTCCATCCGCTACGTGTTCCTAAAGTTACAGGCGTTCAGATAGCCGGCTTCTGACCACCTTGTGGCGTTGTTTACTGGAGACAGCGTACGATAGCTATGAGCACAGAGAGTATGAGCCCAGGCATGCATACTCTGACCAGTGTCTCGCACGAAATGGCTTTGGTTGCAAAATAAAATGGGCTGACGATTACGCTTCATGGTAATGCGATCATTTAGCGCAGCTGCTGCCCTATTTGAAGAACAGGCAGCCGCATTAAAAGCACGCAGTGCCGAACGGAGGCGGTTCTGCGTTTCGGACTGGGCAGCGCACACAGCGATCCGCTGCTATCGCGCCATGTTATAGTGGGTCCCCGCCACGGACAGCGAGGGGGGGGGGAGGGGGGAATTAGCAATCATTATTTAATGTTTCTTCTGAGCTGGGATGAGAAAATCGATAGGATAACAGGGGCACTGAGTAGAGGACAAAAACAGTAAGGGGACGAAGCGCTATAACTGTTTTTCGATTCACCGTTATGGCACTGCGCCAGGTGGGGAGTATGGGAAACCAGGGCTGGATAAGCGGCGCGTCGAAAAGAGTTTAGAAAAGAGTGCGTTGTACGCCCCCCTGGCGACGAAACGCGGCATATTCCAGTCTCTCGACCAGACGACACACACGTGCGCGGCCGTATTATAGTTCGTATGTTTCCGTTTTCGCGCCGCTTCAAGTGAACAGTTTTCGTAAAGGCATTTCGTAAAGAAGCTAGCGCCATCCAGTGAAGAAATGACGAATGAAGCTTTTTAAGCTTTATATGTTTTTCACAGTGTGTCGCGGCGAGCACGTGTGTTTCTTTAACGGTTGCGCCGTGTGCCGTTACATGCTTGCGTGGAAGCCTGCCTCGCAAATCTAGCAGCTATGGCTCCTACGGTCGTGCTGTGCTATGGTTTCGGAAGTATTAGTTGGCCTGAAGACATTCCATATTTCTCTGGCTAGACATAAAAAATTCTGATGTTACGTCGCCACATCAGTCAATGGAGAAGAAAGCTTTATCGCATCAGCTGACTCGCGCAAGCAAAGGTTTGAGTGCTCCGCTGCTGGATCCGTAACAACGCTGGCTACATTTAGCACTAATTACATAAATTTACCGGATGCATCTCAGCGCCTAGTCCTCATCCTCATGCGTATTAAAAAAAAAAACACACATAGGCGGCTTAGTCGCGCGTGCGCCGGCAGTATGCGCACACAACTCGTATTACAAGGCAGCTGCCCTACCACATAATTCTTGGCAATGAATCGATAACGTTTAGCTTTTGTATCGTTCGCTTGGTGCGGTGGCGTTGGAAGGGGCTTGGCGGTGGTATTGCGAAGGAAAAATGGTTGCTACATATGCCGGATGGTGCATGCTATTGCTCATTTTGTTTCTGAAGAAATGGCGACTGCAGATTCTGCTGTTTGGTACTGTCTGCCATGGCTGACCGTCTTCACTATCGAATAAACCAAGCACACACGCGAAATTCGATTTAGGAACCAGCCCCACACCGCTTGACAGGGCGACAAGACGGGAACTTACTGCGCTCGCCTGACTGCTTGGATCCAGCGCCGCGTCCATTCCTGTTCCTAGGGTTCAGATGGAAAGACGGAGAAAGATACATCCTCCCTCATCCCGACGTAGTTGTGGCACTTGTATACGCAATACTATCGTCGGCTTCCTTTTGTTTTCCCTCGACTTTCGGGGCACGCAACGCCACTACTAGTAGCAATTTTCGTCCGCGGGAGCGGGTGCATTGTGCACGTTCTGACCGCCAGGGCGGCGCTGCAGGCTTCGTGAAAACTCCAGCGCTGGTTCCCCATAGTGCAAGGGTGGAACCGGGAGACGGACAGCCAGGCGCAAGCACTGCCAGAGGCGACAAATGCCTCTGAGTCATGCGCCCCGAAAACGGGAAAGCGAGAGACACCACTGGGAGAGAGCCGCGCGACGCGGAGGCGGAGAAGCGGAGAGCCGTGGATCACGCACGAGGTGGCAAGGAGCGCCCGCCGCCGGCATTGCGGCAGTGCCACGACAGCGGGAGAAGGGAAAGCGAGGGCGGAGTGGACGGTAGCATCGAGAGTTAGCGCAACGGCGCTGCCCGGAGGAAGGGAGCGAGATGATAGGCGAGAACCCATGATCCGGCTTTGTAGGACAAGGGCAGAGCAAGGCTCGCGCCGTGCGCGAGAGATAACGGCAGGAGCGCGCTGGCGCCGGCTACGGAGCTGGTTACGGCGAGGCACAACGGCGAAGCCGACGGCGATGCAAAACGCGGGAACACCCTCTAATGAGCTGCGCTATAAAAATGCGCGATTGAGTTTTGTTTCATGCTAGTTTTCTGCCTCGTTTCATGCAGCTTCTGGGGTGGGAAAGTACGACATGCTCTTCGTGGACTGTGCCCACTGCAAGATCGTGAAGGACCAAAAAAGTAAGTATACGCTGGTTAGCTGTATACTTTTAGGTTTCAGGACCTCTAATCTGTGTCGTATGAAAGACAGTTATTGTTTAAAAAGGAAGATATTGCCCTTTGTGTTGTATATCACCTTCTACGTCGCATGACGCATACGCACTACAAAAACAGGAAGCGTCAGTGGTGTGGTACAAGTACAATAAGAGGCGCGGATGAGCTAGGTAGGCGAAGACGGGTTAAGCGCCCGTTGATATTTGCTGCTTTTTACCACCGTGGTGACATTGAATAAGTGAAACCTAAGTGAAGCGAGAGTAAGAAGACAAAGGTTTATTGAAAAAAAAAACGAATGAAAGCTCTGTATATGCTTCAGGGGAAAGTCCTAAGTATTGTTGCATACAAAAGATTTGTTGTGATTAGTATAGTCTTTGAAGACAATTTTGTACAGAGCAACCATACAAGACATGTGGACATAGAAGACAATGGACATATACCTACATGCCGCTGGCGTACAATTATCTGGATTATCAGTCAGATAAAAATATATAAGAACTATGGAGAAAAGACAAGGTTGATAATGGTGTGTTTCATTGTATTAACGAGGCATTCCTGATCCACAAGGCTGCAGATACCTCTGTAAACGGACCTCCACAGCGTCACGTTCACTGCACGCAAGTATTCACTACGCCTTTCCTCTCCCTTTCTTTTTCGCATCTCTCTCTCCCTCTCTGTCAGGAATGAAATCTCATATGGGCTTGTAAAGTAGCGCACTCTCTCTCACTGTGTCCTGTGTTTTCGTTCTGCAGAAATCTTTTTTTCAGAAAGAAACGTCGAATATTTTCAGACAGCTCACTTAAGGAGAGATGTTCAGTATGCCGTATGTATGCAGTATGTATAGTCTCTGCTCTTCACATGCAAAAAATGTTTGCGTGCTAATCACTACATGCCGAAGTTTTCCACACATTTTTTTCGTCCCGTTTGCATAAAAAGCAGTTTTGAGGTTTCTATAGTAACCAATTAGAAATTAACGTCTGCGTATTTTACGCTCTGTTTAGTTGCTCCGGAACCACTCAGTACAACGGGCGTTAGGGAATCGGATGAAGCTTGGAACATTACCGCAAGTGGTTGTTTTGCCCATTCTAAATGGCAAGATCGCCTATGCATTTATATATGACTGGAAGTTTAAAACAGACGGCTCTTTACCTAAAATATCCCAACCCACTTCGCAGGCCCCAAATGTCTGCTTTCGGTGCGAGAATCCTCCCTCCGGCACGGCGTTCCCCAGCATTGCCACTTTATCTACGACCTGCTCTGCGGGCCATCGCCGAAGTACCAGGTCTCGGACTCCAGCTGCCTCGACAACGATGCGAAGTTGGGCTAAAGGATTTCAGAACGAGAGATCTCTCGCTAGCAGAGAGCCTTGGACGCAGAACAGCGCAGAATAAACCGTTCGCACGAGGATCACGTGCACACATCTTTGGCTCTTACGCTAATTCTGTTTACTGTATGACACTGTCGGCTTGAAAGGACGTTCCGGGGGCAGGCATCTGTGATATGTTTTGCACAATCAGGACGCAGAGGCGACATAGCGTGCAAGAACATCGTTTCCTGGCTGGTAAAGCGTGGGAAGCGGCACCGGGCTTGGACTTGAATAAAACAGATGGCGTGCGTGGTTCGACCATTAATGGGGCAGACGGACGTTCCGGGTGAATACAGGCTTGGGAGGAATGCGGGCATAGGGAGGGGGGTATTCGGTTATTGTACATACACCTAGTGAACATGTCGATTTTGTCTGCTGATAAAGTTCTGATTGGCTGGTTTGGGGTACGTGAGACAAAGAGACAGGCGCTCAAGAACAATAAGCGCTTCAGAAGCCGACAAAATGGACGTGTCGACTAGGTGGAGATTTAGAGAATACCTGACCCTCTAGGGCCCCATCACACTTATAGAAAAGCCAACTCCCTCCCCACCCCCCTGTTGGCCATTGCGTGACACAGCTGCTGCTACGTCGCTAGTGGTAAGGGTATATGCCCTCGGTGTCCGGAGCGGGTGGAAGACGTGAGTTCGAAATCATCGTCACCAAATTTTTCGGGGCCTGAACAGACTGTCATCAGCACCGATAGGTTTTCATTCAAACTGGTGTTTTTATTGCGATTTGCACTTTAGGGACAGTCACGCATATTTCGGAACTATCTATATTCCCGCCCATCTGTCTGTCTGGATCTCTAACCATGTTCCCACCAACGTGGGTCACTGGGTAGTGCATAGTCTAATGGGTATGCTGCTGTGTTAAGTGAAGCGGGTTCCAAAACAATCGTCGCTTTACAAATTGGTTTACTCGGTATGTGCAACAGCGTATGCGTCTTCTTTCAAGCTGTTTCACGGCAAGTTGGTTCACTGGGTTTGTGCCACTGGGAAAGTGCGAATCGTGAGTGTAGGTAGTGAACTTCAGTGACAAAAAATTATTTAACATGTGTCCGAATCGAACCTGGTAATGTATATTATTGCGATCTCCTCCTAAGATATATTAAGACATGCGCCTGGCACGTACTTCTAGGTGGCGCCGATAGATGGAGTAGCGTTTCCGGAGGTAAGCGTGAGAGAAAAGTTCGGCTGCAGTATGTGCCTTATACATGACCGAATACGGTATCTCGCTAAATCGTTTCAATGCTGACAGCATCAACGTCGGCAGTCTTCGTAAGTTGTTTCTTGCCAAAATTTTATTTCTATCTCTATTGTATCGACATTTGAATCGGTAGGTATAGTAATACATATTGCGTTATCAGGCGTTCCAATTTCTTGCCCAGCTGTTTACGGGCCGCGTTTTCTTTTTTTTTTCACAGAATAATAACTTCGAAAAAGTAGCGTTAATGACGAGAAATAGACATTCGAGTTCAAATTTCGCAGATCTCAGAGTTTTTCTAGCACAGAAGTCACAATGTGGGTATAGAACGTTCTTTCATGGGCACCGCCATATTGCGGACACTGTGGTGCCATCTATGGGCGGTCGGCATACTGGCTTGGGCAAGCACTTCTTTTTGTAGGCCAGGGATACGCTCGACGGCAGTTTGCGACGGTTGTTCTAGCATCGCGCGGTTTATTTAGTTTGACGTGGCGCCGTCTACATGGGAAACTGTTCTTAGAAGCGTAATGAAGTTTTTAGTTTGGCATGTACGGAATTTCTGCTGTTGCTGAGACGGACGAAGCACCGAGCTCGATATGTGTGCGCGTGTTATTAACAGATAACAATCATCCTAGGCGATCAATTTTCCATTCAGAAAATTTGTTTCAATAACGCAACCTTACTGCAGCATTCTCACTGTAGTTCTAAGCTGTGGTTTAGCAGCAATGAGTGGTTCCGAAACATGACAATACCAATAGCGTGGATACCATTCTGCTACAGAAGAGGTTGTGCTGTTTACTTCGGCAGGCATTCAAATTGTTATCTGTAGGTACATTTCGTGACATCTTTGTTCGATGAGGCTTTCACCAACGACTAAAATCGGTTTCGTCATTAATAACAGCAAACTGTACCGTGTGAATCACACTTGTCGAGTGTGGAATGAACGTCTGCGCACAGTGCGAACTTCCGTAGCAGTTTTAGATGCTGGGTTGTAGACAGGCTTGTTCTATATAGAGCATGGGCCAAGAATGAGGAATGACCACGCCATGTTTTATTGTGGCCTTAGCACGTTTTACAGCGTAAGCTGTTATGGGCTCATTCCAATATCCGTTACGTTTGGCGATGTTCTCCACCGCCACCTCCACCGTCGGCATCAGTCGCAGCTATCGCCAGGCTTCGACCCACAATGGGGAACGGCGAAGAAATGGTAGGATTGTCTTGAGGAAGAAAAAGAAGGTTAACGAGATGTATACAAGAATGCTAGAATGGAAAACATGTATGGTATACCTAATTAAATCGAGCAGGCCAGATGACTATGTCAACGCCGAGTTTCAAGGTGGACGCCAATAACTCATCATCATCATCATAATAATCATTGTATCGGGAAACTTGTCACGTGGTATTAAATGTGTGCCGCGTAGCGCTGATGCGTACGCACTTTGAAGTTTAGTAGTATATCATTACACCAGGTGGCCCGCCCGGTAGCAGTTACAGAGGTAGCGGTACAAGGTAATAAGGTTGGCTATGTTTCCTCTCAAGTGTGCTTTTTCTATACACTATGAGGGACTGGACAACAAATTGATTGAATGATTGAATGAATGAATACAAAAATTGAATTGATTGAAAATGAAGCTCATCGCTACACATCGTGTCATCACTTCTGAAACACAAACCAGCACTGCACAAACGTGCAATCTTCGTATCGATGAAGCGCGCGCATACACCTACGGACACTATATGCTCAGGTGGGCGATCGCAAATCTTTGCATTTTGGTGCGTACCGAACTAGTGTAATGCTTAGTATGCAGGTGTATGCTATGGCCTTCACGTTTGTAATGCACCTGCAAAAAACGGCCTAAAACACACGAAATCGGCGGCTTCATTCCTTCCGATCCTCGCGTAAACACAACACACATCCGTCTGTTTCCTTTGGCGATCGCACGTACTGAAGACTTTCAGGAAGAGTACAGCTGCTTGTTGCGTTAGACAAATAGCTTTGCAGGTGCTTAATAGCTCTTGCAGTCATCACAATAAACCACACAAAAAAGAAACTGCCGCTGCAGCCTAGGTGTCTAGGCCTTGCGTCCCGCTTCGCTTCGAACCAGCGCCATGTTTGTGTGGTCATCGCACGGAGGCAAAAGTTCACGACCACCTCTCGTGACGTCACGTCGGCCATTACTGGTGGACCGCTCGCTTGCGGTGCGGCGTGCGGCCATGGGCGGTTTGAGCGTAAATCGGCCCTAAATCGGTTTACGACCTTAGAGAGACCAGACGTATTCAAAATAAAATTCAACGTCGTCTTGCTGTGCTGCAAAATCAACTTTGGAAATCCTTTTGTGAGTCTCTCGATCCGCGTAAACCTCTGTCAGTAGTCTGGAGAACAGTCCACGGACTTCGAACAGCTCCTCAACAGCGCCGGCCATTTAAATATCTAGCCCTCCATCGAGGATGCCGAGAAACCGACGTAGCTGAAGAATACTGGGCAAGGATCGCAGGTCCGGCGTTCACCTATTGACCTCGCGCACACATTCTCATTATTGTCACCCCTTGCTCCCGAGATCCTCGTATGGACGCTCCTTTCTCCATCGAAGAACTGGAGGCCGCACTTGCTGGGTGCAGACGATCTTCGTCACCAGGACCCGATGACATCACACACTCTGCGCTTGCAAACCATGGTCAAGAGGCCAGAGATGCACTTCTTGCCCTATACAACGCATCATGGCCTTACGGCCTGGTCCCTACCACGTGGAAATCCAGACACCTTGTTCCACTCCTCAAGCCTGGCAAGTCTCCACTTACATTGTCATCTGACCGCCCGACAGCACTGGCCAACTGTGTCGGCAAGGTAATAGAGAGAGTGATCCTTACACGATTAGAATGGTACTTGGAATTTTTCAACGTCTATCCAGAGGTAATGGCTGGCTTTCGACGCGGACGCTCATCAATAGATTGCATTATTGACTTCGTAACATATGTACAGCACCAGAAACATCCGAAGCGAATCACTGCGGCCTTATTCCTTGATGTTAGAGGTGGGTACGACAATGCCCATCATCATGCGATTCTGCACGCCTTAGAAGCTGTAGGGATTGGTGGACACGCCTTTCGCTGGATATGCAGCTATTTGAATGGAAGGTCTTTCTTTATTTTAACTGAAGACGGACCAACGCCGTCTAGCTATGGGGAACCAGCGCTGGAGTTTTCACGGCGCCTGCAGCGCCGCCCTGGCGGTCAGAACGTGCACAATGCAGCCTCCCCCGCGGACGAAAATTGCGTTGCGTGCCCTTAAAGTCGAAGGAAAACAAAAGGGCGCCGACGATACTGTTGCGTATACAAGTGCCACAACTAAGTCGGGATGAGGGAGGATGTATCCTTCTGCGTCTTTCCATCTAAACCCTACGAACAAGAACGGAGGCGGCGTTGGATCCAAGCAGTCAGGCGAGCGGAGTAAGCTCCCGTCTTGTCGCCCTGTCAAGCGGTGTCGGGCTGGTTTCTAAATCAAATTTTGCGTATATCCTTGGTTTATTCGATAGTGAAGACGGTCAGCCATGGCAGACAGTACCAAACAGCAGAATCTGCTGTCGGTATTTCGTCGGAAACAAAATGAGCAATAGCATGCACCATCCGGCATATGTACCATTTTTCCTTCGCAATGCCACCGCCAAGCCCCTTCCAACGCCACCGCACCAAGTGAACGATACGAAAGGTAAAAATTATCCATTCATTGCCAAGAATTATGTAGGAGGGAAGCTGCCTTGTAATACGAGTTGTATGCGCATAGTGCCGGCGCACGCGCGACTAAGCCACCTATGTGTTTATAAATATGCGCATGCGGATGAGGACTCGGCGCTAAGATGCATCCGGCAAATTAATGTAATTAGTGCTAAATGTAGCCAGAATTGTTACGGATCAAGCAGCCGAGCACTCAAACCTTTGCTTGCGCGAGTCAGCTGATGCGATAAAGCTTTCTTCTCCATTGACTGCTGTGGCGAAGTAACATCAGAATTTTTTATGTCTAGCCAGAGAAATATGGAATATCTTCAGGCCAACTAATACTTCCGAAACCATAGCGCAGCACGACCGGAACCATAACTGCTAGATTTGCGAGGCAGGCAGCCACGCAAGCATGGCATCGATACACGACGCAACCGTTAAAGAAACACACGTGCTCGCCGCGACGCACTGTGAAAAATGTATAAAGCTTAAAAAGCTTCTTTCGTCATTTCTTCACTTGATGGCGCTAGCTTCTTTACAAAAACTCCACTTGAAGCGGCGCGAAAACGGAAACATACGAACTATAATACGGCTGCGTATGCGTGTGTCGTCTGGTTGTGTGGCTGGAATATGCCGCGTTTCGTCGCCAGGGCGGCGTCCAACGCACTCTTTTCGACGCGCCGCCTATCCAGCGCTGGTTCCCCATACCAGTCGTGATGTACCGCAAGGCGGAGTACTCAGCCCGACCTTGTTCAACCTGGTGCTCGTTGGTCTCACCGATTCGTTAGCACAAACCATTCAGCTCTCCGTATATGCAGACGACATTTGCATATGGGCTTCAGGGGTGACACGTCGACAAGTCCGCGCTCGACTTCAGAAGGCTTCAACGGCCGAGTCAACATATCTAAGAAGGCAAGGCCTGGAGCTTTCCTTTGAGAAATGTGCACTCGTTGCCTTTACTCGCAAATCCATGGCCCCGTATGCTTTGCGGATTAATGCCCAAACTGTACGATACAGACGAACGCACCGCTTTTTTGGCATCATCATTGATAAGGACTTGTCTTGGAGCCCTCACGTCTCGTGCATGACAAAGCGTTTGGCCACCATCATGGACCTTACATTTCTCGGCGGGAAGTCCTGGGGCGCAACAGTACCATCAATGTTGCAACTATATAAAGCACTGTTCTTGGGCTTCCTGCGGTACAGCTTACCTGTACTAAGACATACTTGCACTACAAATATCCGCAAACTTCAGAGTGTGCAAACAGAAGCACTAAGAACTTGTCTCGGTCTCCCCAAAACTACGTCATCGATTGCGACAGTGGCCATTTCCGGAGACACTCCTTTGACAGTCTATATAGATACAGATGTCCTCAGAGCACACATCCAACACCTGACTCGGATTCCCTCATACCACCTTTCTTGCTTGTCACAAAGAGGCCACATTCTACTTTTGCCAAAAGTGTTGAAAGACATCAGTCTTACTTGCCATCAGAGTTTACGCCCGCTACGCGATTATCAGATTCATTGTGGTGTCTGCAGCGGCTGCAAGTGCAATTGACAATTCCAGGAATCAGAAAGAAAGCTGGAGCGCCGTTGCAAGTTTTGAAACAAGCAACTTTGGAACACATTCGCAACGTACACAGATTCCGGCAACAAGTCTGCACAGATTGTTCGGTAAAACTCCACAGCTCTGCTGCTGCAGTCTTCATCCCGGCAAAATCTCATGAAATCAAATTAAAAATATTATTTGACCACATCAACGGGTGCTGAACTTGCGGCACTCCGTGCTGCACTTGATTTCATTAATCATTACCCACTGCAACAATGGACAGTCTTTAGTGACTCCAAAGCAGCCCTTCAGTGCTTATAGAGCCCAATGTGCCACGGACCCAATGAACTGGCCTCAGGAATTCGGCACATGTATGTCGCAGCCATGGCAAGGGACACAACATCTTTCAATGGCTTCCAGGACATTGCAGCATCAGCGGGAATGGCCACGCCGACGAAGCCGCCCGATTTGCACATGAAAGTGGTCAACGTGTCTTGATTCTGCTTTCGCGAACAGACGCTGCGGCTGGGCTGCGACTGATGCCCCGTGAATGTACTTTGCCTCTGTGGGACTTGAACGCTTTCACCCTGTGCCGTTTGCCTTCGTTGTCTCCAGACATACGGATGCACCTACCACCTGGGTTACCTCGACGTGAACAGACCATGCTGTACCGTCTATGGCTAGGCGTTGCACTTACGAACTCGTATGCTTTCCTTGTTGGAATGGCCAACAGCTCCACGTGCGCCACATGCAACATCGATGAGACGCTCGCACATATTATCTGTGTCTGCCCGCGATATAGTGCTCAGAGACAAGTGCTGTGCAGAGTACTGGACCAGTTGGAAAATCGTCCACTATCAGAACTGAAAGCTTTAGGCCGGTGCTCCCACAGAACATCTATGCTAAAGGCCTTACTCGCGTTATTAAGGTTCCTGCTGTCTTCGGGGCTTCACGATAGACTGTAAGAACGCCGCCCCCTACCGCTCTGTAGTGTACGCGGTTTCGTCGCGCTCATCTCTATTTCTTTCTATGTCGCCCTTCCGCTCTCTTTTTCTTTTCATGCACCCTTCACGCTTCCCCCCGTGCAGGGTAGTCAACCGGAACTGCCTCTGGTTAAACTCGCCGCCTTTTTATGCATCCCTTCTTCTCTCTCTCTCTCTGGTCCGGAAGACGAAAGGAACACGTGCTGTTCACATTAGGAGCTATGCTGACCTTAGCCGACTCTAGAAAATTTAATCACCGTTATATTACTTTCTGAAAGTAACTTAGAAATGCCAATCACCGTTATTATGTGCCAAATGACCTTAACGTTTTTGTGTGTCGGCTACCTCCTAATTCATGTAGATGCGTGCACCTAAATGCGAAGTGGATTAGAAATAAGGTATCAGGCCTGGAAGATTTTTGCACTGAATTTTCATTCCAATACTCCGCCATAATGCTGACTGAAACTTGGAGCACTAATGAATGCGACATCTTGAGGCTGTCCAATTACATGAGATTTTATTTAAATCGCATGCAAGGCCGTGGTGAGGGTGTTGCTTTGTCCGTTTGCGAAAACTTTGAATGTCAGCTGTTGGAATACTTTACCCAGACAACCCCAGATTATGAAATACTTTGCGTACGTGCAAGCAATAACGTGTTTTCAGTTTGTTATCAACCCCCAAATGGCGATATTTCTACGTTTCTTGATTTTTATGATCAATTCCTTTCATTTATGGCAGAGAATAAATATACAATAATTGCTGGGGATAGACTTCAATATTGACGTCAGTTCTACAAGCTCTGTTAGCCTTGACTTTAATGCTATCATAGTGTCTAATGGTTTTATAAACACAATTAACATACCCACGAGAGTAGCACTTGAATGCGAGTCAGTCGTAAATCTCTTTATTACAAATTTGTCTGAGATGAATATAAGGTCAGATGTTTTGTCATTTTGTATTATTCACCAGCTTCCAATATTTTTATGTACGGAACTATTCACACAAGGTACAGCAAAGCCTTGAATAATTCGGTTTCCGTTAATTACACCTGTGGCGCTCAGTGTATTCCGTAACAGTCTATTGGAGGCAGGATATAAGAAAATCTCTAGACGCAAACAATGGTTACGATAAATTTATTGCAATTTTCAAGTGATTATATCATTTGTATTTTGCGCTTAAAGAGCGCAGATTAAATTGTAAAACACGAAAACCATGGATTACGCCTGAGATGCGTCATCAAATTAAAACAAGAAATAAACTTTACGAAACATTCCTACATACTGGTTTACCAGATGGCTGAGTGGCTGGCTTTCAAGTGTTATCGGAAAAAACTTAAAGAACGCTTGCGATCCGCGAGAACTCACTATCAATGCACATATCTTGAAGTTCCTGGCAATCGTTCTGACGTATACTGTGGTCTAGATTAAACGTACTGCTTGATCGCGGCAACTTTACCGCCCCTATTCCAAAACTAGAAGTAAACGGTATAGATATGGATCGATCAGGTTTGGCTGACGCATTTAATAATTTTTTCACTGGTATGATAACGACCGGAACCCCAGCTGATGCTTGCGAATACGTAAATGTTCACAAAGCTCAATCATTGTGCTTGAGTCCAGTCAGTGCACACGAAGTCGTGTCAAGAATAAAAAAGTACAAAACATAGCGCCAGCTGTGATATTGACGGAATTCAAATACGTCCTATCAAAGATGTGTCTGATGCTATCGCGCCGATTTTAGCAGATATATTTAACGTTTAACTAACTCTGTGTTTCTTTTGAATATGCAAATAGCAAAAGTGACCGTGCTTTACAAAAAAAGGGCGACCGAAATTTCTTTGGCAATTATAGACCGGTGTCTATCTTGCCTATGTTCTCAAAGGCCTTCGAAAAAATTCTGCACACTTGATTTTCAAGTTTGATTGATAAATATAATTTATTTACAACTGATCAATTTGGTTTTCGCGAAAATACATCAGTTGAACTAGTGCTGCTGGAGCAAAAAGAGTATATTCTTAGACAACTTGAAGATTAAGGTGCTCGTTCTTGGTATCTTTATTGATTTTTCAAAGGCTTTCGATTTAGTAAACCATAAGATATTGTTAAAGAAATTGCATTGCTATGGTATTCGCGGACAAGGCTTAACGCTGATTGACTCTTACTTATCAAACAGAGAGCAGGTCGTTCAGATAAGCGGCTCTATTTCCTGAGTGAAACCTTTGCTTTGTGGAGTGCCACAGGGCAGTATTCTAGGCCCACTATTATTTAACATCGATCTTAATGACATTGTAAATATTAATTGCGAGGGCAAATACATAATATATGCTGATGATACTAGCATACTTTCTTCAGGGCACGATGTTCACAAGCTTATAATAACTTATAATCACACAATCAAAACACTAGAGAGATGGTCAGCAGCAAATGAATGCGTATTAACGAAAATAAAACAAAAGCTGTTATATTGCTACGAAAAAATAAAATTATTCCACCATGAAGACATAGTACTGAGTACTCACACTGTTGAAATGGTTGACCATTTTAAATGTCTGGGCATATCTTTTCCCTCGAATATGAGCTGGGATTACCACGTAAGACATGTCCTCCAAGAATTAGCTCAGGTGACAGGTTTAATTGGTCGGCTTCGATACTTACTTCCAAAAGGAATCAAGCTTCTGCTCTATCACTCGCTCTTTAGCTCTCGCTTAAATTATTGTCAACTAGTATGGGGTACAACGACGGTTAACAATCTTAATCAAATATACTTGGGACAGAAAAAAATGCATTAGGCATATATTCAATGCGCATTCCGCGGCATCTACAAATGTTTTATTCTGCAGTTCAGGAATATCTAAAGTACACCAGACATACAATTATACGTTAAGCAGAAAATTCTAATTAGAAACCCGTAAGAACATAACAAATTTGCGCGTTATGGCCTATTTAAGAATTAGGCATTTAAGTTATCCCACGCATAACGGAGAAAATTGGGAAGTAGACACAGTACGAGTAAACTCCGGAAAAGAACGCTTGTCTTACACTCGTCCCTCCCTTTTGAATGACTATGACCTTAACAATTTGACTTGTTTTATTGTTCAAATCAAGATGTCCGCAAGTTATATACGGTAATGTATAGCTGTGAGATTTCTACTACTTAGCACTTGTTTTATTACAAACCTTGTCTCATTTATCAAATCCATAACCGTATCGAATTGTTTCATCTGGTTCTATGTAACTGTTCGTAACAAATTGATCTCTATATTGTTTTTTCCTGTATATTCGGCGTATTTATTCTAGATATTTGCAATTTGATAGTATTTCAGATATTCATTTTTTCTTAGAGACTGTTTTGTACTTATTTTCGTGATGATTGTAAAAACCGCTTTAACTTTTCTGTATTAACTTTACATTTCCATTACTTAGTTTGTCCCCTATAGTACTACGCGGTCTGTAATTTTCAATTTTTTATTTCTTTCACGGTAGTACGGTTACCACACCGAAATTTTTCTATGGGGCTGTGACCCAGTCAAGCTGTTCTGACAAACAGCTTTTTGTCACAGTCTTTCTTTCTGCCTCTTTGACAGAATGAAATAAATATTGATTGATTGATTGATTGATTGATTGATTGATTGATTGATTGATTGATTGATTGATTGATTGATTGATTGATTGATTGATTGATTGATTGATTGAAGGTAGTCTGTCTTTCCTCTCAAGTGTACGACTTCTTCCCACTATGAGGAACTAGCCAAGAAATAGATGGATTGTTTTGAGGCAGAAAAACAAGATTAAGCAAAGATGCACACAAAATTGCTGGAATGAAAAACATGTATGAGATACCTGATTAAACCGAGCTGGCTAGTGACTTTGTCAACTCCGCGTTTCTAGGTGGGTGCGAATAACCTATCATTATCATAATCATCAATAACATCGTATCGGTCCACTAGTGCCGTGATATTAAATGCATGACGCGTTGTGCTGATGCCTACGCACATTGCAGTGCAGTAGTATATCATTACACCAGGTGGCACGCCCTGTAGCAGTTCCATAGCTGGCGGTAGAAGGTAACAAGGTAGTCTACGTTTCATCTAAAGTGTGCGGCTTCTACCCACTATGAGGGACTGGCCAAGATATAAATTGATTGTTTTGAAGAACAATAAGAAGATTAAGGAAAGATGCCCACAAAGATGCTGGAATGAAACACATGTTCGGCGTACCTGATTAAGCCGTGCTTGCTAGGTGGCTGTGTCAACGCCAGGTTTCAAACTGGATGCCAATAAATTATCATCGTCGCCACTAACACCGCATCGGGCCATTTGTCAAGTGATATTAAATGCTTGCCGCGCTGTGCCGATGCCTACGCACTTTGCATTGCAGTAGTATATTTTTAGACCAGATGGGACGCCACGTAGCAGTTTCATAAATAGCGGTACAAGGTAGTTTGTTTCCTCTCAAGTCTGTGGCTTCAGTCCACTGTTGGGGAATAGTCATAAGATGGATGGATTGTCTTAAGAAAGAAAAATATTAAGGAGATGTCTACAAGAATGTTAGAATGAAAAACGTGTATAGCATACCTGATTAGATAAAGTAGGCTAGGAGACTGTTTGTCACCACCGCGCTTCAAAGTGGTACCAGTTATCATCATTCATATCATCAACAGCGAACCATGCCACTTATCACGTGATGTGACATGCGAACCACGTTGCGCCTATACTTGCAAACTTCGCATTGCAATCGCGTTGCATTCATCCAGGTGTCACAAAATGCAGCAGATGCATGCAACAGCTACGTGTTGCGTGTAGCTGGACCTGATTAACTCAACTAGGCTGGGTGACAATTTGTCAACATCGCGTATCAAAGGGGACGCCACTAAATCACCACCATCATCATCATAAAAATCATCGTATCGTGTCACGGGTCTAGGTATGTGACAGGTGCGTCGAGTAGTCTCAACACCTGTGTTTACTTTTCAGTGCACGTTATGGCCCCTTCTCGCAAAGTACGAACCGCTGCTGAGGAAGCGAAGCGTACAGCTACGCATGCGGCTACAACCACGCAACATGCGCATAGCAGCACAAGCCAGGGCTCGCCGTCGACGTCGGACGGACAGTTCATATCGTGCTCGTGGAAACGACGCGAAGAGACTTTGCCGCGAAGACCCTGCAGTGCATGGGGCTGAACCAGGAGCTCCTATCGATGCGCTTCTCCAGCTTACGCAGTGACTTTGCTGCGTGTGCCGCGCAGGCTTGTGACTTTCTTTTTTTTTATAGCGAAATAACAGGACGAGAACCAGTTTATTTTTCGGTGCCGTCCTCTACGACCTACTCACCTTTCTTACGGAAATTGTGTCATCACATGTAGCCGCTGGATTCTCTTTTATGCGATGCCCCTCGGGTATTATTACTGCTTTACAAGTCAAAAAGGTGATGCAGAAGCACCGCCTGCCGCTAATGTCATATTAACACAATCGGAGCAAAAGATGGAAATACTTCGTATCTTGAAGGAACCGCAGGCACGGTCAGTCGCGCTTTCAGCAAGCAACGAAGATATAAAGAAAACCATGGAATAACTACGGAGCGGACAGCAGAGTATTAATTCAACCCTCGCCAATATGAATTCCAGGCTTACGACAGTTGAACACTCACTTGAAGCAATTGACGAAGTAAAGCAGGATCTCGAATGCACTGCTCTTGATATTCGCAAAGAAAATCAACTGCTGCAGCCACGAATTCATGAATTAGAAAACGAGAGTAGTACAAATAATTTAGTTTTTCATGGTAACGCCGATGAGAATGGCCATGAAACGTGGAATCAGACGGAAGTATACTTCTAAACGTCCTGTCAAAATACATTGACCCCGAATTCTCGCCGAATAACATAGATAGTGCTCATCGATTAGGGCGGTATTCTGATTCTGGATGCCGTCCGGTGATTGTGAAGTTCAACAACTTGAAAATCAGAGAAAGAATTCTGAAGTGTTAAAAAGACATCAAGGAAGAAGACATTCAAGTGACAGGAGATTACTGGTTTGCCACATGCCAAGCGCGCAAAAAACTTATTGGCTTCGCCAAATCACTGCCCAGCTCCCCATCTTGTAAACTAAAATACAAAAAATTGATCGTGAACGACAGATCCTACATGTAAAACCCTGTAAATGATAAAACATTTGAAATTGCCGCAGAACGCACCAAGCCGGTAACCCAGCGCGCGCCTTCGTCTCTCCCCGCTGCATCTAGGTCTTGTAAATCTGCCTAATGGTTACCGAAGGGTAGTGACTGTCATTTAAGCGCAGCTCAAACATCAGTTTTATTTGCTAATATCCGAAGTGTCATCAAAAGACGTACTGAACTCTCCTCTGCCAGAAGTACGTGCTCCACTGACATCGTCGTCCTAACTGAAACTTGGCTGCATGAATGCATACGTGATTCTGAGATATCGGATTCATCAAATCAGTTCCAGTTCTACCGTTGTGACAGGAAAGACCGGCAAGGTAGTGGCGTATTAATAGTAGTCAGTAAAAAAAAGTAGAGTGATATTCTCTCCACATAACGTCAAGCATCAAAATTATATGGGTATCTCTTCAACTAGGCTACCGCATAATAAACATAGGCGCATGCTATCGACCGCGTAATGCCTCTCCTGCATTTGTTGCATAGTTTCATACCATTAATGTCATTGTAACGCGTTACCCTTCGTCATCTATCTTTCTATTGGGTGATTTTAACTTTCCGGGCATTGATTGGTCCTCGGTGCAACCATCTTCCTCTTTGGCGCTATGCAAGGAATTGACTCATTTGTGCTCACTGTTTAATCTTACCCAAATTGTTACTCAGCCTACAAGATTTACTGAAGTTACAAGTACATTAGACCTCGTACTAACAACATGCCCAGAACTGTGTTCAGAAATAACCTACATGCCCCAGTTAAGCAACCATTCTTTGCTAAATTTTTCTTTGAACATTCCCATAGAAAAATCTGCTAGTCACACTAAAATAATACGCATGTATCATCACGCTGATTTCAGCAATGTTAATAATAAACTAGGCTCTTTCCTGGCCACCTTTTTAGACTAATTCGACTAGCGATCGGTGAACGCAAACTGGCTCTTATTCAAGAACAGCATCTTAGATCTCACCAGCCGTTTCATACCCACTCACGTAATATCTTATCACCTGCATGCGCCATGGTATAACGCGCATCTTAAGCGCTTCTCCAACCGTAAGAAGCGCTTCTTCCCTTCAGCTAAAGAATCACGCACTGAACATTATTGGTTCCCGTTATCGCTCTGCAGCTTACACTTACAATACTACGGTGAAGAACGCTAAAGCAAATTACAAGAATAGTTCTCTACTGGGTATTTTGCTCAATAACCCAAGAAAATTTTGGAGCGTCAATAACCCCTCTGAAACGTCTAGAATAATACTAACGAATTCAAGTGACGAACCTATATTTGATACTGCCCGTTCAAATGTACTGAATGATGTTTTTTGCAGCTTTTCTTCAAGTGGTGAAACTACGGATTTCTATCAACTGGCTCATAAGAACTTCCTCCCAATGTACCCTGTAGTCATCCTACCTGATGGTATAGCTAAAATAATGGATAACCTTAAGATATCTTCCAGTGCTGCTGTTGATTGCATTACTGCAAAGTTCCTGATGAGTACTAAAATGTATTCATCGCTTGCC
Organism: Dermacentor variabilis; assembly: GCF_050947875.1. Lineage (NCBI taxonomy): Eukaryota > Metazoa > Arthropoda > Arachnida > Ixodida > Ixodidae > Dermacentor > Dermacentor variabilis. The sequence continues at coordinate 74,719,253 of NC_134573.1, read as the reverse complement.
TTAACTAAATAGTTCAGCAATCATTGGAGAACGGTGAACGACCCGCCGATTGGAAGATAGGTAACGTGGTTCCAGTGCATAAACCTGGTGATAAACACTCGCCTTTTAACTAGCGGCCTATATCTATTACTAGCCTCCCATGCAAAATATTAGAGCACATGCTCTTTTCCCATATTGTCACTTTCCTTGATTCGAACTCGTTTTTTCATCCTTCTCAACACGGTTTTAGCATGTCATATTCATGCGAAACACAGCTACTCTTATTCACGCACAAACTTCACACAATTTTAGACTGTCGCTCGATCACCGACTGCATATTCTAGATTTCACGAAGGCATTTGATAAGGTTTCCAATCATCTTTTGTTACGAAAACTGCGCATTGTAGGATTAGACACTAACATCTTAAAATGGCTTGAAGTTTTCCTTACCCATCGTCAGCAATTTGTTGCCGTCAACAATTTTAATTCCACCATTCACCCTGTTCTTTCCGGTGTGCCCCAAGGCACCGTCTTGGGGCCCCTGCTTTTTCTTATATTTATCAATGACTTACCCAGTAACCTTTCTTCTTCTGTACATCTTTTTGCCGATGACTGCGTCCTTTTTCGGCAAATAACAAATGATAGTGACAAGAACATGATTTAATCTGAGCTTGACGCTATCTCAACTTGATGCATGAATTGGAATATGACTTTAAATGCTGAAAAGTGCAAACTTATGAGCATTTCTCGTGTTAATAGTGAATTACCCGTGTATACTCCTAATGGTGTGTTACTTGATCCTGTTATAAGGTATAAGTACCTCGGAATTCATGTTACGTCTAACCTCAGCTGGCATGCGCACATTGAGCCTATCACTAACAAAGCTAATCGCATGCTCGGATATCTGAGACGTAACTTTCGCGCCCTCAACTAGCATCAAACTTCAACTCTATGCCACACTCATACGTTCACAACGAGAATATGCTTCATCAATCTGGGACCCTGGTGTTAAGAGTTCGCTCGACCTACTGGAGATGGTACAACACAAATCAGCGTGGTTTATTCTCTCTGTCTTTCAGCGTACATCAGGCGTTACCACTATGAAGACTATCCTGGGCCTAACTTCATTTGCATCACGACGCAAAATTGCACGCCTGTGCCTTTTTCACAAAATATTTCATCATGAGTCTATTTGCTACGAGTTACTTCTTCCCCCTTCATATATTTCACGCCGCATAGATCACACACATAAGGTAGGAATTTCTACATGCAAAACTAAAACATTCTCGCATTCTTTTATTCCTAGCACGTAAGATGACTGGAACCACCTTCCTTCCTCAATTGTCACAATTCCTGACCCTGTATTGTTTCGGACTGCTGTTACCGCTTCTATTGAATGATATATTGTGTTGATCACTTATTCTAACTTATCAATGTTTAGGTAATTTATTGTTCTCTGCAGTTGTTTGTATTTTCAGTGTTATTATGTATTACCCACTCCCCTCTGTATTGCTTTGCCCTGAGGGTAAAATAAATAAATAAGAAGAAGCTTATAAGTATCGCGCTGGTGTACCATCCTCAGTGATTGCTGCGTCGAATAACGCCATTGGCGTCACACAGGAAGTTAGCGCAGGCATAGCATAGTGATTTCAATTCTACTAGACTTGAAATGATTGATAATGGTGGCTGACGCAAATATATTCTAGCGATTGGCGCTTAGATGTTTCGAGGTTGAATGGGGTTGACCCTCTACAAGAGTGTGCAGTTTTATGTTTTAGTTCCCACACCAAGCGATCAGAGGTGATTTTTCCATTCACGCCGGCCACTGGAAGACGCCGGTACTCTTAGTACAGTGAAAACCGATACAGCTAATGTAGTTCACAACATGCATCGCGGCTGATGATGCACGTCGCTTGTTTGCGCACCCAAGAGAAAGTTTCCGCATATTGTCGTAACCGCTGAACCGAAAGGCCGCACAGTGGTTCCCCGACGACCTTGTGTTAACTGAAATCACATAAATTTCACGGAGAACGAGCTAAAGCACCTACAAATCGTTTCACAACACGTAACAGCGACATACTCAGGCAACGCCGCGCCCGCTCGCACAAGCCAGAGAGGAGGAAAGGCTCGCCGCGCGCCCTTTCCTCCTCGTCTGGTGAAAGGGTCTATAGTTCAATATAGCGCTACTAGTTTGTCAATGTATATCTTTGTGTTACTGCTTTAGGATATAAGCTCAACATCTTGGGAAATTGCATTGCATATAAATAAGCCTCAAATTTACGTTAACAGAACAGATAAATAGAGAGATAAAAAAGAAGGCAGGGATGTTAACCAGTTCACAATCCGGTTGACCACCCTACGCTGGTGGAAGGGAGAAGGGGAATAGAAAGAAGGGAGATAGATAGATAGATAGATAGATAGATAGATAGATAGATAGATAGATAGATAGATAGATAGATAGATAGATAGATAGATAGATAGATAGATAGATAGATAGATAGATAGATAGAGATGGCGGGGAAAGTCACGCACGGAAACAACTACGCAGTCAAAGACGCTAGCAAGAACCAGACATTCTCACAAAGCACAAAAAGGTTTTCACTCACTTCTGAGCCGATGATCGATGGCGACGGGGTTCTAGTATGGGCAGAACAAAAGCACTAGCTCTGCGAACAGACTTCAGCCTACAATGCTCTATTTCCAGAGGTGACGTAGGGCCGCGCGCTGGCTTCAGCTCTAATGGTAGGAACAACAATGACAGTGAGTTGTGAGCCTGGATTCTGCCTTAATAAACACCTTCGCTCTATGAGCTCGCGTGTCTCAAGGTCGATACAATGGTGCGTCATCACTGATATGGTGCCTAAAGTTGAGAAATATCGTATCAGTAACCCCGGTAAAATGTCGCAGTTTTGATCATGCGTGAGATCCGGTAACGAGCACTTCAGCAGCAGTATGCATAGGTTGCTGTGCACATTGTTGAGAGCACTGCCAGAGACGAAGATGAGGAGAGTCGTGAAGTCGACTAGGTTCTCTGTTTCACGCGCACTGCCTACCGTTTCGTATACTATCGAAAGCGTTGTGAGAAGCTCGTATATATATATATATATATATATATATATATATATATATATATATATATATATATATATATATATATATATATATATATATATATATATATATCGCCTTTCTGCCGCCCTCTGCTACGCTTCCCTTCCCTTGGAATCCATTCCGTAACTCCTAATGACCATCGGTTATCTTCCCTCCTCATTACGTGTCCTGCCCATGCCCCCCATTTCTTTTTCTTGATTTCAACTAAGATATCATTAACTCGCGTTTGTTCCCTCACCCAATCTGCTCTTTTCTTATCCCTTAACGTTACCCCTATCATTCTTCTTTCCATAGCTCGTTGCGTCGTCCTCAATTTAAGTTAAGTAGAACCCGTTTCGTAAGCCTCCAGGTTTCTGCCCGTACGTGATATATATATATATATATATATATTCTAAATCTCTTTTCTCCTCGTAACAGTATCAGCATATTCGTCGTATATGCGTTGTCGCCACCAGCGCGCGCGCCGGCGTGGAAGGCGGCTGCTCTGGTCTTCTGCCGCCGCTTTAACCCTCTCCCGCAGTAGCCAGAGATGGAGAGGGCGGCGAGTGACGAGGAGGACTCTCCTAACCGAGTAGGCGACCACCGGCAAACAGGCTTGAAGCAAAGCTTTCGTGCGGATGCACAAGCCTTTAAATTATCTCTATTAGTCGGCATTCGGCATTCCCGCAACTCGGTTGCGCAACAGCACGTGACCTCTGTATCACCGCCTTTGTGCCGGCCGTTAGACCGACCACTACCGCAAAAACGGACGAAAGAGCCTATGAAAGCTACGAGCTTTAAGAATGGTAATGGGTCTTAACCACCTTTATCACCTCCTTCAGGGAGCTGCACATGCTCTTCCCGCAATTTTTTAACAAGATATTTAAATCGGTCAGAGCAAAAAAGAAAAAAATTTTGGAGGACACTTAAGCTTCGCCTTCAAGAGTGGAGCGCGATAGCGTTGTCGCTACCCGTTCCCACCACCCACTCATTCGCTCGGCATGCTCTTGAGTCACACAAAGACATAGTTTTCATATACAACACTTCTAAGTCCACAGCACAACATCTTTCTAATTATTTGTCCCAGGAGCACCACGCAGACGCATGACTCCTCGCCAGCGGCACGGCACACATCACAGGGGACCATTCCCCACCAGACGCCCTACGGCGCAGCGATCACGTCAGAGGTGTCCCGCATCGGACGCTGCGCCTAGGAATCGCGCTGTGAGCGGAAAGAGGAGCCGCGTCGCCTAAATACGAGGGTTCGAGTGGCGCACGCTGGAAGTTGGAATGGGAGAGAGCGAGAAAACTTATTAAACGCAAGGGTATTGGAGCATCCTCGCACCGGTCCCCGCACTGCCCCAATGCGTTCAAACGAGACGAAGGGGAGAAGCGGGCGAGTGGCGCGCCACCTATATGGGCAGCACCGTACATTGCGAGGAGGGGGTCTTCTGTGTTTGCCGCAAGATGGCTCTGCGTGTGCGCCAAGCGCAGAAGAAATGCAGCGGAAACGTACTTCACTACTCGTTTAACTGCGACTTCTGTAATTTGCATGCTCATAATTACCGATATACACCACAGTATAACTTTCTACGGCACCGTCAGAAAGGCCGCAGGCAGCATTTTGTACTACGCTTTCGGAGTATTACACCTGCCTCCCGTCAGGCTTCACTCCCGCAACTAAGCCATCGATTCCTCCATGGTGTTTGGCTCGACCCGCAGTGCACCTCACCGTACCAGGAATCAGGAAAAAATCTGAGCTGTCATCACCTGCTCTTAAACAACTAACTCTGCTCCTTTTACACGAGAGGTACGCCGAACACGTACATATTTATACTGATGGATCGGCAACTCTCCAGTGTTCCTCTGGAGCCGTGGTCTTCAAAGCGAAAGCCACCACCATCAGTTTCAAGACATGTCACCCAACGACACCGTTGGCCGCGGAACTTGCAGCCCTTCGCGCTGCACTTCGTCTCGTCAGCCAAGAGCAACCTCGAAGATGGTCAATATTCAGTGACTCGAAGGCTGCACTGCAATTTTCGCTATCGGCCCTGCGGCGCGGACCAAACGAACAACTGGTATTTGAGATTAGAGAACTCCTTCATACCTTAACTGAGAAAGGACACCACGTGACATTTCAGTGGCTTCCAAGTCACTGCGGAGTCATAGGGAACGAACACGCTGACAACGCTGCTCGGTCGGCTCTTCAAGGGGACAAAGAGGAGCCGATACCGTTATCAAGGACAGATGCCGCTCGAAAACTTCGAATTATCAGCCGTGACATCACGTTCTCCTTGTGGAGCGCTGGAAGTTTTCACGACTACCGACTCCAGAATCTTGACTACCCTCAACGCCTTTGTATTCCAGCTGGACTCTGCCGTCGCGAAGCTACCCTGCTTTGTCGACTATGGCTAGGGGTGGCTTTCGCCAAGTCTTTCGCTTACCGAATTGGATGGGCCGACGACGCCACGTGTGAGGACTGTGGTAACGAGGAGACTTTTCAACACCTTCTTTGTGACTGTCCTCGATATAATTTGCAGAGACAATCACTCGCAACCGCGATAGCGCGCTTTGACCAAAGACCTCTCACAGAGGAACTTATTTTAAAATACCGCCATCACAAGCCATCGCAGCAGAGGGCGACGAGGGCACTGTTGCGGTTTTTGAGGGCGACAGAATTGGACAGGCGGCTGTAGCCTGAACAGATTTTGATAGTGCGGCAAGTGTCACTGTGCTGTGCGATGACAGTATTCGGTGCCAGTGACCGATTGCGATTGTGTGCCTACGCTCCTTCCTTTCCTTATCTCTACTTTGTTACCACTTTACCTCCCCCTCCCCTCTCTCCCCAGTGTAGGGTACCCAACCGGATCTTTTTCTCTGGTTAACCTCCTTGCCTTTCCCCTTTCCTCTCTCTCTCTCTCTCTCTCTCTCTTCTATGGCACGTTTCTAAGGCAACAACGGATTCACTAGAGGCGCTTCTGTCCCGCTTTGAACCAACTAACTCAGGGCTGAGTGGTAGTGTCTCCGTCTCACACTCCGGAGACCCTGGTTCGGTTCCCACCCAGCCCATCTTGTAAGTTCTTTTTATTTATATATCGCCTTCCGGGATTTTTCGCTCACAGCCAACGCCGCCGACCCCGGTTTTTCTGCGACATGAGCTCCTTAACGCTGTCACGTTAAAAAAACTCAGTGCCTTCCACTCTGTGAAAAAGGATGACGAGCGAAGTTGTATATGTGGGCCCCTTCATAGCGCAACTGCACTTCCGCCGAGGGTCGGGTCGGCATCGCACTACCTTCGGCGTCGGCCCACGTATGGGTGGTGCTTAACGTCTGCTTCACCTGCATGCACGTGACCGCAGGACGCGCGTACCAAGTTTGTGGGGTCGCGTGCGCGCTGCGACAGGTCTCGTCAAGTTTGCTGTTGTGTCCTGGCGTAACGTATAGCGCGTTCGGCGCATGACACGGCCTGCCAACGCAAGGCTTGTTTACCCAGCAGAAAGATGGGCGGAATATCCTGGCATTCTCTCGCGCTTGCTATGATGACGTCGACGAAAGCGGCGACAAGGAGAATGCGTTGACTGCAGACGCTAAAAATTTATTAGGTGCTACAGTTATTACGACCTTCCACATGAACTCAAAGAAAAGTACGCACACACATACAAAATTATGGAGATGCAACGCACTTACTGGAATCGATGCGGACCGACGCTTCACAGCTAACGGTCATGCGTAAAGTTTGGTGATGACAGACAAGTACGACTCGCACAGCTAATTTTTTTATGATACTTTCTACCCCTGTGTGGGGTTGTTACACGCAGGGTGCAGAGCCTGAATACACACTGAGGTACGGAAACACAAAGGTAAAGAATGCATATTTAATGTACGTTCGAATTCATGAATGCCCTCACAGCAGAATTGGGTAGTGTATTCCACATTTCTAATATGTGAAGGAATAAAATGAATAACTAAACCCATCGGTACGAGATAAATAATGCCCTATGGTTTTGCTGTTATTTGCGTGTATACATCTTTATCCGGGGGGTTCAATATACTTGTCTATTCCACTATTTGTTATTGTGATGTCCGGTAAAAAAATGTTAGTCGAAGCTCCTTCCTGCAGCCCTCAAACGGCTCTAAACCACGTGTATTTAGCACATCCGTAATCGAATTGGTCCGTCAGCATATAGAGAGGATGCGGCATGCCGCCAGCCTCTGATATTTTTTGTCCTACCTTTCAGAACGTGCTTGTGTGGGCTACATGCCCCGAAGGCATATTCCAAAATAGGACGATCAAATGTTTTGTAACCGATCAGTCTAACATCCTTAGTAGCCCACTGCAATCTTTTTACTTGGAAACAAGAAGTTTTGTTTAGCCTTTGGGCAAATCGCTTAAACATGTGAATTCCACTGTACTGTATGTGCTATGGCGACACCAAAATACTTAAAACTGCGTACATCGTTGGCAGCACTTTCCCCAATCCTATATGTGAATAAGACCTCATATGTTCCCCTTGTCATATGCAGACGTGTCGTGTTATCCTAGCTGACTTTCAATCGTATTGTTTAGGCCATGTACCGAACACATGAAGGCCCTCATTTAGCTTAATTTGAGCTCGTGTACATGTTGGTGGCGAACAAATTAAACAATTATTAGCAAAAAACTTGAATTTATTTGGTGCATATCACGCAACATTTAAGGATTCCGTACCTCTTGCGTCACAGCCTGAAACAGCCGTTCTGGTGGATTGGTCATGAACGGGCACATTCCAAGTGGAACGTACCCACTGACTAAATCAATGAAAGTAATGTAAATCAACCGATTTATTAATGATCAGCGAAACAGTTTATTAGGTGGACATCAAACAACATTCCGGCATTCCGTACCCGTAGTGTCACAGTTGGACAGAGTTATTGTGGAGGATTGGCTAAATCAAAGAAAGTAATGTAAATCAACAAATTCGGGAAATATGATCAACTATCCCGTTAGCAGACTGGTGCACTTCAAACCAGGAAGTGCGACATACTTCGATGTGTCGTGCAGTGCAGCAATCGCGCGCGGTCATCCGCGTCAAGCACCAATCGAAGCCTCGCTAACGCTGGACCACTCGGCCATACGAGCCTGACAGCTTGTCGCCGTCGCTGTTGCCCGGTATGTCGAATCCTCGGCTAAAGAAAAAGTGGTCGGTGTCGCCTGGGCCGATTTGGGCGAGTGACGCAATTCTTTATTTCAGTAATGCAGCGGGGAAACGGATAACTGCCTCGTGCGCGCTTTACATATTCTTGTAAGTACGCTTTAGTGACTGGCTAAATAACACTGCTGCTCTTAACTGCGCGAGAAGCGGGCGTGAAATACGGACAAACCGTCGGCGCGGCCGTATTCCAGGTGAAGCCGCCGCACTGAACGCTTTATTGAACTTGAACACTTGTGCACCTTGTGACCGGAACCGTACACACTGCTTGCATAGCAGCCAAAATGTGCAAGCATGCGGTGCGGCAGACGACCAAGAGCCGACGCGTACGTATGCCTCGCAATGGCGACCGAAGTTGTCCCATAAATTTCGAAAGCATGCCTCTTCAATTACCCACCTCTTTTTATATCCGGATGCTAAGAAAGGTTGGGATATTTGTCTAGAGTTTGCGAAAGTTCAACACTATAATCGTCTTATTCATTTTTCACGCATTGCGAATTTCTTGCAGTTTTATATCCCTACTCGTAACCATCCTATGAGTAGGGTCTTTTCTTATTGCTTTCTCAATATCTTATTTTGAAGTAATGCTTGATGAGGTGCTTGATAATGCTTGATAAGTGGTTGTTCATAAGCTAAGCATTAGATTTCTTTTTATAAATTGTATTATATATTCCGTCTGTCCGTGAAGAGAATAACGCGACGATTACCCCTGGCGTTGAGGAAAACACTAGAAAAATGAATAAAGCAGCCTGAGTAAAGAGACCATTTCATATGAATGTGTTTATTTACAACTTTTCTCTGGCGAAGTCATTCACCTCGCTCCACATCGCGCACGTCTGAATTGTTGTGAATTCCGCAATTATGCGTGCAATAGTGTCGCTGGAAATGAAGCTGCAATATTCCAGGCACGTGTTCCACAAACACACAGACGCACACACACACACACACACACACACACGCACACACACACACGCACACACACACACACACACGCACACACACACACACACACACGCACACACACACACACGCGCACACACACACACACACACACACACACGCACACACACACACGCGCGCGCGCACGCACACACACACAGAGAGAGAAATGTTGATGGGGTCTGGACGTGCTATGCCGGACCACGTGCGAAAAAGTGGCACAAACGATGCGCCACAGGTGTGACCCCCACTGTGTTGTGCTTAAAGAGTGAGTTCACTCAACCTTTGCCACGACTGCAGCACGTGCGAGATTCCGTGCTAAATGTGCTATATAAATCTCAGCAGCCTGCAATAAAGCAGGGTTCCAGCTACCAACTTGGCCGCCATACTTCGAACTTTCGCTTCCGTGTACGTCCGTGTTCCCCGTCATGGCTTCGGTTTGGCTTCTTTTGGCTCTCTTGTGCGCGCTTGACGCGCGCTGCAGGGTGCGTTCCGCAGCACTCACCGCGGAGGCACCGTCGTTCCGGAGGCCCGATCTGGCCGCCTACCAGGACTTCAAGAAGGTGAGGTCACTGGGAGGTCAACAGTTTGATGGTATGATTCACTTCGAGGCGACAAGAGACTTCCAGGCATTTAGAAAGCTGTGCTGAACATATTGCCTACCCAACATGCTTGACTTTCCCGAATTCCTGAAGTTGATAATGTGCCTCGATAGCAATAACAGCGCAACTAAATCGCTAAACGCTCGATAAAAGCAAATCTGCTAGAGTCCAGCTAATTGGAAATATTCTAAATGGATTTTCCTGGAAACATTGGCCGCGTCCGCCATTTTTCTGACGACCTAGTTTTGTGGCGGCTGTATGCAGCAAAGCTCGACCATTGTCAACGTGCGGTTATCCGGGACTCTAAGCTCGAACAATCCTCTTCATCATTCAGCGATTATTGAACGGAAACGTTCAGTTTGCCGCCACGAATAGCAGCGCCAGCGGGCTTTTGCAGCCCAAGATATTCGTCTGTAAGGCATTCTCAAGAGGCATGCGGCTTTGAAATCGAAAGCTACTCCGAGAATTTTTCTGCGGCGATGTGCGCTTCCAATTTTAAACAAGTGCCACGAAAAATCGGTAACTCGCTCTCACATCTTCACAACAAACCTCTAAAAGAAGCTCATTTGCATAATGCCCCACGTTCGCAGCGCCTTGAAGAAAACACGTCACACGGGAAACGTAAAAAATCCTATAGAAGTAGTGGAACATGCTGTTCGTCGAAGTTGATGATAAATGTCCACGCACGAAACCATCGAGAGTTCGTTGCTCTGTTCGCGTTGGAATCCCGCTTAGAGTGTGCTAAGTGAAATTGTGAGAGTCAGGTCGCGCGGCCTACGTAGGGTGTCAATTCCAGCTGAATATGATTGGCGGAATAGCTACCGGAGTTGCTATTATGGGCTTCGTCAAATTTGTCATCTGTTCAGCTCTTGATGGCTCGCAGGGCTCCCACGACCTCGTAGACTAGCTCGGTATGCGCCAGCAAAGCGAAAGCCAACAAGATGGCGGAAGTTGACGCTGTGCACATCGGAACAGCCGGGTTTTATTCAGTCTGTCCTGAATCCCGAGCTTGTCAGCTGAATTTGCCGAGGTCCTTCGATTTCCTCTTTAATTTCGAGCGCGGTCGATCTAACTCGCTAAGTGCATGTAAAAGTATAGATGCAGGATTTTCTGAGGCGTGAAACGTGGGACACTGTTCATATCCTTTCTTTTCGTGTTCACTATCTACATCATCATCATCATCATCATCATCATCATCATCATCATCATCATCATCATCATCATCATCATCATCATCAAAGTCTTCTTCGCTTTATATATATATATATATATATATATATATATATATATATATATATATATATATATATATATATATATATATATATTGCAGCTTTACAGCAGGAGGATGAACTAGATAGAGGAACAATGTATGTTGCTGTAGTTTCATGTGCTTTGACACAAAGAATGTACATGTTTATTGTCGAGCAAGGGCAGAGTTCTTCACCCGAGATGTACAGTTTCGTCATGCAAGGAGTTATCGCCGCTTTTAAGCTGGAGCGTCCCACCTCTTTATCACCAATGATGGTGCACAAGCTGACAAAGAAGGATCGAAATAGTGAGAAGCGATACGCCTAGAAAACGGTTGCAAAAGGCTGTAGTTTATACTAGTGGCATGCACCCACTGATCGCAGTGCACGTCTCCGGGTGCCACCTGGTACGTTCTCTACGCAACCGTGAAACAAGGAGACTTCGGAGCGCACTACAGCTGCCTGAGGGAGACCCAGATGAGCAAGGTGGTGGATGGGAAAGGCCGGTTCCGCGTGCGCTTCGGTTATGGCCACGAAAGGTGCGTATCGACTCACCTTCAGTGTCACGAACTTCGTGGCCTTAGAAGGCCGCTGCAGAAACTCGCTACAACCTTGCACGTTTATGCAGTTTTATATCATTATACGCCACTTCGTGGAAATGTCAACCCTATCAGCTACACATTCGATTCGTAATTTGAACCGATTCGCTCTAAAGCAGGAAGTTTCATTGAAAATGGGCCTTCGGAGAAATGCCGTGCTAAAACGGGTGAACACTTGTTGTCGCAGTTGCTGCGAGTGTACACGAATACAAGAACAAAAATGCTTGCGCATCCACATATTTATGGGAACCCATACCGCAAAGTCCTACTGTCCCGTGGCAACCTGCACCGCTGAAGTTATGGTTATACATCCTCACGTCGAGCAGGCTGGATGGGGCGGCCCGTACGGTCATGTACGTGCGAAATGAGCCGCACCACCACGGGGAGGAGCTCTTTCAAGTACTCGAAATGGCTTCTCTTTACTGAATGATGTTTACCAAAATATGGGGCGGATTTAGAAGCACAATAATTTCGCTGTTATTGTTGGAGGTTTCGCGTAACTACCGGGGGCCGATCTTTCCCATGTGCTGTGCATTGACAACGGGTGTTGAGGCTTCTTGCAATGAGCAGTAATCGTCAGCATATTTCCGGTAAACTGTTGGCACCAAACAGAAATACTGACCGTATGCGTAACGCAATTGCTGCCGGAATAAGCCATGTTTAGTGTTGCAGGGCATGACCGCAACAAACTGCATATCGAAGGAGGTGCTAAGACGAGCTTACCTCTACTATGTAACCAAAGGAACTTCTTTCTAATAATACGACTATATAAGGTTCAAATGGCTACGGGCCGCTTCATAGACTGCAGGCGTCACAAAAATTAAACGCAGTGATTGCCTCGGTTCGCCGACGTTCGTTTGCAGACGACGAAACTATTCTGCCGTTTATAATTCGTATATCATTACTTTCGAGTACATTTCATGTAACGTTAGCGCACTTTCGTCTATAGCCGACAAATACTTTTCTTTAAATGCAAACAGAACGAATCACTTACGTAAAACAGGCGACATTCTGGCAATTATTTTCCAATAGCTGCTTCTGGCAATAGTTGACGCAGAGAAGTCCCGCTAGCGGCGCCACCGCCAGACGAAGCACAGTTACTTTGAACGAGTGAACGTTCAATCAAGTCTCGTGACCAGTGGTGCAGTGAACAATATGAAGTGCTCGCAGTTTATCCGATAAAACATTATAGCCTTTATTTCTAAACAAGTGCTGCCTGAACTTCAGAATGCCGCAAGTTCAGAAGGAAAGACAAAACAAGCAAAAGAAATCCAGGCGGAATTGAGAAATAAGCTCTTTGGTCATGTGTTGTCCATGTGCCAATAAACGTCTCCCAGCAACAAGTTGCTAGCTCATTATTTGCGCACTGAGTTTCAGCTGAAGAATAAAGTCATTTTGCTATTCTTGTCAGAATGTTACGTTCTCAAGCCAACTTTACAACGCACTTTCTGCCCTGTGTAGCTCTGTGATTTTGAGAACTTGACGCCCTTCGCTTGCATCTTTACAGGAACGCTACGTTCACATACCAATCTTCTGACGGACGAAATTTTAACATCTTCCAGGTTCAGTTGGATGGCGGTGAGTAATATGCGTAGCCTGATGGTTCTGGTTCTCACGCTCATCAATAGGTGTGTGGAAAGAATGGAGGAGGTAAAAAGTAGAACAAAAAAAAATTGCAGTTTCGCCCGAAAGGCGCAGCACGGATTGCGATAGCTAGCTAGTGGACAGCTGTGCGAAGTACGGGTAGCCAGTTTAGCGGCCGCAAAAACTTGTAAATATTCGCCCCGACGTGAACGCGATGTCGAAAGCACAGCGCATACGAAGCTACCGGCAATACGCGCACTGTGCAAATGCCGCAGATCGTTTTGAAGATGAGGCCCGCGCAGACGCGCACTTTGGCCACAACGCAGATCACTTTCGAGACACACGAACACCGACAACTCGCCCTTACGGCGTCAGCCAAGGGCGTCTACTACGGCATCCGCCAATCGCACGGCCAAAGCCGTAGTAAACGCTGCAGTTGTCTCCACTCTGTACGTATAGGTGGGTGAAAAAAAACATCGAGGCAGCCTAGAAGCCACCGAAGAACGTTCCTCCTCCCTCACCTGACTTCCCTGCCTCGTGCGCGACAGGAGAGGGCACGCTTCTTCGCTTTCCGCGTTCGCTGGCTCACCCTCGCATGCTTTCGCTCGCACATGCCGCATACGGCGCGCGACGGCGATTTTATCGCCCTTGGACTTTATACGGAACCTCACAACGACGCCGATGGTAGGAATGCACCTGGACAAGGGCCTGTGTTGCGCTTGTCCCTGTCGTCCTTTTGTGCCCCGTGTCTACTCTTGCGCTAGTCACTTAGTAACCATATAATTGCTTTCGCAATAAAACATCTGCTACCCACTTAGCTTGTATTGCGGACTGCTTAGGGCTATTTTCCCACTTTTTCTCGTTTCTTAGTTTCAACCAACCCATCGCACACAGAAGTCGACGAGAGAAGAAGACCGAATTGGGTTGCTGCAAACACACTATAAAGGACTAAATGGAATGCTTCAGGGCGCATCAACAGCATTCCCATCGAATCACGCACTCTTAATTGAAATATTAAAACATTCAATGAATAATTTCTAATTAGAAGGCCGTTACTACACAAACATCACGCTCGTGGGGGAAGATGACTATTAACCGAATCCAGCAGGTCTTCCATCCGTATATTGTACCATAATTCTTTTTTAGCAGCTTTGCTAACGTTAGAACGGGCACCCTGCACACATTTGTGGCACGTTCGCCTAGTCGAACTGTCAAGGCATCTATACCAGCATAAGCGGCCCGCACGTGTAGAATCACCACATGTCCAATGGCGCACAGTGCGCTTGGCTGCAAGAGCGAGGAAACGAAGGCGCTTGCATCGTGAGGGTCCACTCAATCGGCTTCAATCTGCGCAGGTCAGGGTTGCGCGCAGTCAGATTAGCATTCCTGCTGAACGCACGTGCGCTGCAAACCATACTGTGCTGCATAAGATGGTCTGAATGGAACGGTGCGCAACAATTCAAGCTAGGTATCTCATCGTTTCAATGGCTGCGCCCAAACCCCCACGATTTCTATTCGGTTTCGTCTCGTGCGGCATCGAGTTGCGACGCCCGCGACGTAGCTGGTGGCTCTCCTCTTATCGCCAGCGTTCGGAGACGCCTTCGGCGAAACGCTAAACTTCCCAATCGCTTTCAGTGGCTGTACACTCTTCGGCGGCACCATGTGTTCAAGGTCTCTGCTGCCACCTATCCCTGTTGTGACAGCGTTTCTTCTTGATACCTGGATCTCCGGGCATGTCCTCCAATATATCTCCATCCGCACCGTGTGTCTAAAGTTACACACATTCATGCAGCGTGCTTGGAGCCGCCTTGAACCGTTACCTACAGGAGACAGCGTACGATAGCTATGAGCACACAGTCAATGAGCCCAGGCGTGCATACTCTGACCAGTGTCTTGTGCGACATGGCTTTGGTTGCAAAATAAAATGGGCTGACGATTAATTACGCTTCATGGTAATGCGAATTTTGAGCCCGCTGCTGCCTTATTTGAAGAACAGGCAGCCGCATTCAGAGCACGCAGTGTCGAACGGAGGCGGTTTTGCGTTTCGGACTGGGCAGCGCACACCGCAATCCGCCGCTATCGAGCCGGCGCTCCAACGACGCACCATCGCGCTATGTTATAGTGGGACTGGCAATTGTTAGTTAATGTTTCTTCTGAGCTTGGTTGAGAAAATGGATGGATAACAACGATATTGAGTAGAGGACACACACTCTTTTACTCACAGAGAGGCTTCAATGTGGCTTCACAAGGTTTGGGTGCGAATTAGAAGTAAGCGGACGAAACGCTATAACTGTCTTTCGAGGCAGCGTTACGGCACTGCGCCAGGTAAGGGGAGGTATAAGGCAAGGGTGGAGCCGGGAGAAGGTCCGCCAGACGAAAGCACTGCCAGAGGCGACAAATCCCTCTGAGTCACGCGCCCCGAAAACGATGAAGCGAGAGACACCGCTGAGAGCCATAGAGCCACGCGACGCGGAGAGGGAGGAGCGGAGAGCCGTGGATAACGTGCGAGGTGCAGAGGAGCAGCTGCCGCCGGTACCGTGGCAGTGCCACGACAGCGGCAGACGGGAGAGCGAGGGCGGAGTGGGCGCTAGCATGGAGAGTCACCGCAACGGCGCTGCCCGCAGGAAGGGAGCGAGAGGATAGGCGAGAACACATGATCCGGCTTTGTCGCACAAGGGCGGAGCAAGGCTCGCGCCTTGCTCGAGAGATGACGGCAGGAGCGCGCTGGCACCGGCTACGGGGCTGGTTACGGCGAGGCACAAGGGCGAGGGCGACGGCGATGCAAAACACGGGAACGGGCTGTAATGAGCAGGGCTACTAAAATGCGCGATAGAGTTCGGATTCATGCTTGTTTTCTGCCTCGTTTCACGCAGTTTCTGGCGTGGGAAAGTACGACATAATGTTCGTGGACTGTGCCCACTGCATGGTCGTGAAGGACCAAAAAGGTGAGTATACACAGGTTAGCTGCATACGATTAGGTTTCAGGATCTCTAACCAGTTTTGTATGAAGAATGGTTATTGTTTAAAAAGGAAGAGATATTGCCCTTTGCGTTGTGTATCCTCTTCTACACCAACAGGAAGCGTCACTGGCTGTGGTACAGGTGCAATAAGAGGCCCGAATCAGCTAGGTAGGCGAAGGCTGGTTAAGCGCTCGCTGGTATCTGCTGAATTTTACCACCCCAGTGACAGTGTATCAGTCAAACCTAAGTGAAGCGAGAGTAAGAAGACAAGCGTTTATTGACAAAAAGAAACGAATGAAAGCCCTGTATCTGCTTTGTTTTGATTAGTACAGTTCTTGAAGAAATTTAGTTCAACGCAAGCATATAAGATTTTGTAATGGACATATACCTACACGCCACAAGCGCACATTTATCTGGATTTATTCGTCAGATAACAATATATGAGAACTATGCAGAAAAAACAAAGTTGATAATGATGTGTTTCATTGTCTTAACGAGCAATTCCTGTTCCACAAGGCTGCAGATACCTCTGTAAACGGACGTCCTCAGCGTCACGTTCACGTGCGCGCACAAATTTACCACCCCTTTCCTTTTTTTTGCTTCTCTCTCTCCCTATCTGTCAGGAATAAAATGTCATATAAGCTTTAAAGTGGCGCACTCTCTCTCACTGTGTCCAATGTTGTCGTTCTGCAGAAATTTCTTTCAGAACGAAACATCGAATATATTTAGGCAGCTCACCTGAGCAGAGATGTTCATGTGTGCGTGAGCGTCCATAGTGTCTGCTCGTCACATGAAAACATTTTCTTGCATGCTAATCGCTACATTCCAATGTTTTGCACTATTTCTTTGTCCCATTTGCATATCAAGCAGTTTCTAGGTTCCCATAATAAACAACTAGAAGTTACCGTCTGCGCACGTTATGTTTTATTTAGTCGCTCTGGAACTACTCAGTACAACGGGCGTTAGAGAATCAGATAAAACTTGGAATATTACCGCAAGTTCTTGATTTGCCAGTTCTAAATGGCGAGATCGGCTATGCCTTTAAACATTATTTGAAGCTTAAACAGACGGCTCTTTACCTAAAGTATGCCGCCCCACTTCGCAGGCTCCAAATGTCTGATTTCGGTGCGAGAATCTGCCCTCCGGCACGGCGTTCCCCAGTATTGCCACTTTCTCTACGACCTGCTCTGCGGGACATCGCCGAAGTACCAGTTCTCGGACTCTAGCTGCCTCGACAACGATGCGAAGTTGGGTTTAAGGAATATAAGACGAGAGATCTCTCGCTAGTGTACAGTCTCTTCGGCGCAGAACAGCACAGAATAAACCGTTCGCACGAGGATCACGTGCACACATCTTAGGCTCATGGGCTATTTCTGTTTGCTGTATGACTCTGTCAGCTTGAAAGGACGTTCAGAGGGAAGGCATCTGGGATATGATTTGCACCACCAGGACTTACAGCCGACATAGCGTGCAAGAACAACGTTTCCTGGCTCGTAATGCGTGGGAAACGGCACCGGGCTTGGACTTGAATAAAACAGATGGCGTGCGTGGTTCCACCAGTGATGGGGCAGAGGGACCTTCCGGAACAATGCTGGCTTGGGAGGGATGCGAGCTTAGGTAGCTGGGGTATTCGGTTAGTGTACACTTAGTGAACATGTCGATTTTGTCTGCTGATAAAGTTCTGATTCGCTGGGCTGGGGTACGCGTCACAAAGAGACAGGCACTCCCAAACATTGAGCTCTTCAGAAACAGACAAAATGGACGTGTAGACTAAGAGAACACTTCTGGAATACCCGACTCCCTCCCATCCCCTCTGTTGGACCATTGCCTGAGACAGCTGTCGCTACCTCGCAAGTAAAAAGGGCATAAGTCATCGGTGACCCGAGCGGCTGGAAGATGTGAGTTCGAATCCATGGTCACCAAATTTGTCGGAGCCTGAATACAGAGACGTCAGCATCGACAGGTTTTCATTCCAACTTGTGTTTTTAATGCGATTTAGCACTTCAGCATACTCAGGCACTTTTCCGCGTCTTCCCGCCGGTCTGCCTTTGTGGGTCTCTTAATATTTTCCCGCTAGTGTGGGCTGCTGGGTAGTCCATAGTCCAATGCGTAGCGCATCAGGCTGCTGTGTTAAGGGAAGTGGGTTCCAAACCAACCGTCAGTTTACAAATTGGTTTGCCTGGTATGTGCAACAGCGTATGCACCGCTCTTTGAAGCTGTTTCACGCCTAGCTTTTTTCACTGGTTATGTGCCACTCGGTAAGTGCGAATCGCGAGTGTGTGTAGCAAACATCAGTGACAAAAAATTATTTAATATTTGTCGGAATCGAACCTGGTGATGTATATTAGGGTAATATCATCCTAAGATATATTAAGACATGCGCCTCGCGCGAAGTTCTTGGCGGCGCCGCTAGATGGAGTAGCGATTCCAGACGTAAGCGTGAGAGAGGAGCTCGGCTGCAGTACGTGCCTTATACATGACCCAATGCGGTGTCCGCTACATTGCTTCAATGCTAAGAGAATTAACGTCAGCAGTCGTCATGAGATGTTTCCAGCCGAAATTTTATTTCTATCTCTATTGTATAGACATTCGGCTCGCTAAGTAATATACTTTGTGCTATTAGGCGTTCCGATTTGATGCTCAATAGTTTGCAGACCACGTTTTCATTTTTTCACAGAATAACTTCATAAATGTAGCATCAACGAAGAGAAACAGACACGCGAGTTCGAGGGCGCTATAACGTAAAACTATTCCACACTTTCGATTCCAATTCTGCCATCAGCCCTCCACGATTGGTGAAAGAATTTTTGGACCACTCCCACTTGACCTGCCTGTCACGCGACGTCACGAAAACCGCGATAGCTCCTCTTCTGATATGGCATGTACACACTGATTATGCATGATTTGACCCAACAAAAGAAAAAATACTTATTTCCGATTCAATTGCCTTTTCGCAATTCGCCCTCGGGTATTGGTCAAAAGTTTTCGGGCTGCGCCTACTTCACCTGCCTGTCACGCGACGTCACAAAAACACAGAAACCCACCAGGTCAAAGTGACGTGTACGCGTTAAATATGCATTAATAAGCCGAACAAAACCGAATTTTCTTTTGAATAGCCGCAGGCTGCCCCGTTCCGAAAGGAATAAAAGATGGCTGCCGCCGATCTCTCAGTCACTGGCTACTCGCCCCTGCCGGAGAGCAGGGGTTTATTTGCGTGTAATAAAACTTTTTGCGTGACCGTGTAATGTTTTCGAACACTTTCGACATGTTTACGACCTCGTTCTGCCAACTCTTTCTTGCTGAGGATCTGTTTTAGCGTCATTCTTAAGCTTCCGTTGCATGCCGCTGCGATTGTCGACGAGCCACCGTACGCTAAGTAAGGGAAAGCGGACCCATCACAGACCCCGGCACCACCCTCTTCATCCGATTATCGATTTTCAGTGCAGTGGCTCGGCCCCGTGGAATCCCTCTCCACTTGAGTGTGCTCCTCACCTCTTGTGAGCCAACTAGATAAGACAAGTTGCTCAGTGTAGGCAATGCTATTCGTTTTTCAAGCAAAGAAAAATGACCTCTTATGAACAAGGAGAGCTTTTGATTGGTCTGTTGAGACAACCCTGTGGGTTAACGCCTGATGCTTGCGTCGGCGGTTACGCAAATTTCACGTCAGGAGATTGGAATCTCCAGCAGCAACAGCAGCAGCATCATATCGGGCCACGCGTCACGTGGTACTAAATGCGTGCCGTGTAGCGCTGATGCGTACGCACTTTCCAGTGCAGTAATGTGTTATTACACCAGGTGACATGCCATGTAGCATTTGCGTAGATAGCGGTACAAGGTAGTCTATGTTTCCTCTCAAGTGTGCGGCTTCTACCCACTATGGGGGATTGGCCAAGAAATGGATGTATTGTCTAGAGGAACAAAAAGAAGAGTAAGGAAAGATGTACAAAAGAATGCTGGAATGAAAAAACCACGTATGACATACCTGATTAAATCGTGCTGGCTAGGTGACTATGTCAACACGGCGTTTCAAGGTTGATGCCAATAACCCATCATCATCATCATCATTAGCGTCGTTTCGGGCCACTTGTCACGTGGTATTAAATTCATGCCACGTAGCGCTGATGCGTGCGCACTTTGCATTGCAGCAGTATATTTTTACGCCAGGTGGCACGCCATGTAGCAATTGCATAGGTAGCGGTACAAGGTAGTTTATGTTTCCTCTCATGTGTGCGGTTTCAACTCACTATGGGGGTTTGGTCACAAAATGGATGGATTATCCTGAGAAAGAAAAAGGTTTAGATGATTACAGGAATGTTAGAATGAAAAACGTGTATAGCATACCTGATTTCATAGAACAGGCTAGGAGTCTCTTTGTCACCACCGCGCTTCAAAGGGGATAAAAATAAGTTGTCATCATCATCATCATCCATATCCTCAACAGCGAATCATGCCACTTGTCGCATGATGTGACATGCGCATCGCGTAGCGTCGATATGTGTAGACTTCGCATTGCAATTGCGTTGTGCTCATCCAGGTGTCACGGTACGTCGCAGATGCATGTAGCAGTTACATGTTGCATGTAGCTGGACCTGGTAACTCAAGTAGGCTGGGTAACGATTTGTCAACATCACGTATCAAAGGGGACGACACTAAATCATCATCATCGTCATCATCAAAAGCATCGTATCGTGCCACAGGTCTAGGGATGTGACACGTGCGTCGAGTAGTCTCAACACCTGTGTTTACTTTTCAGTGCACGTTATGGCCCCTTCTCGCAAAGTACGAACAACTGCTGAAGAAGCGAAACGTACAGCTACGCAGGCGGCTACAACCACGCAACATGCACATAGCAGCACAAACCGCAGCTCGCCGTCGACGCCGGACGGACAGTTCATATCGTGCTCGTGGAAACGGCGCGAAGAGACTTCGCCGCGAAGACCCTGTAGTGCATGGGGCCGAACCTGCAGCTCCTATCGATGCGCTTCTCCAGCTTACGCAGTGACTTTGCTGCGTGTGCCACGCACGCCTCCAGCTTTCTTTTTTTTCTCGCGAAATAACAGGACGAGAACCAGTTTATTTTTCGATCCCGTCCTCTACGACCTACTCACCCTTCTTACGGAAATTGCGTCATCACATGTAGCCGCCGCACTCTTTCTATGCGATGCCCTTCGGGTATTATTACTGCTTTACAAGTTAAAAAGTGATGTTAAAGCCCAGAACTCGTAAGTATCGTGCTCGTTCACGAACTGCAGTGATCGCTGCGTCGAATAACGTCATCGACATCATACAAGAGGCTAGCGCAGGCTAGTGATTTACATTCTACTACACTTGAAATGAGTGGTAACGGTGGCTCACACAAATATCTTGTAGCGATTGGCGCTTAGATGTCTCGAGGTTGCATGGGGTTTGCCATCCGCCAGAATGCGCACTTTAATGTTTTAGCTTCCACACCAAGCGATCAGATAGTGAGATCATTTTCCCAAAAACAATGGCAATGCGCAGACGCCGGTACTCTTGAAAACCGATACAGCTAATGTAGTTCACAACATGCATCGCGGCTGATGATGCACGTCGCTTGTTTGTGCAGCCAAGAGAAAAGTTTCCACATATTGTCGTAACCGCTGAATCGAAAGGCTGCACAGTGGTTCCCCGACGACCTTGTGTTAACTGAAATCACATAAATTTCACGGAGAACGAGCTAAAGCACCTACAAATCGTTTCACAACACGTGACAGCGACATACTCTGGCAACGCCGCGCCCGCCCGCACAAGCCACAGAGGAGGAAAGGCTCGCCGCGCGCCCTTTCCTCCTCGTCCGGTGAAAGGGACAATACGCCCCGTGCACGCCGACGGACACGCCACTTGTGGCGGCCGTGCGCGGAACACGCGGGAGAGGAGCCTGGCGCGCGCCGTAGTTTCTTGTGTCGTTGATCGTGCTTCTCTGTCTTATTCACGTTTTTAGAGTAAGATAGGCAACACCATTCGCATGTGTGGGGTGGCCAAAGCTTCAGGGAATGTCGAAGAAGAATTGTTGCAGGGTGGGGGGGGGGGAGGGGGGCTCAAATACCGGTGAAAACGTGCCGGCGATACGGTTCTAATCATTCCCGGTAAAGCCTCATCAGCGGGAGCAACGGTAGCAAAAATGTACATCAAAAATGGATCGTCGCTTCGAAGGGAAATTTCTTGTTCTCATCCTTTCCTTTGTATCGTCGGTGTTTTTTTTTTCCACTCGATCATAGTTAGACGCGTGAGCAACGAAGTTCGTCTGCAGTGCAGCATGAGGTTTAAAGGCATTTCGCTAAAGTTCGGAATGCTGTTTGCCGCTTATATTGTTTTCCGCTTCTTTACCGCGTTGCGCTAGCCAGGCAGCACGACTGCACGAGCGCATTGCGTTGTATGTTAAAGCTACTGAAGTTTGCAAGAACTGAAATGGTTGGTTTCATGTGGCGCGGTAAATCCTCGCACCAGCTGTCGCGCACTTCATGTTCTTACATCTATTTTATGCGTGGCTTTGCACATGTTTAACTGTTGCTAGTTGCTCCATCTCTTGTCGATTCTTTTGAGCTGCGAAGTTTTCGTCCTGCCTTGTTTGTAAAGGGTATAAATCACGCTGTGTCTTAGGAATGATACCAAGGAAGTGCTTCTTTAACAGCTTTATTGTTTTCGCCCGAATGCATCTTAGATATAGTTTGCGTTTTTGGAAATGTGTTTGGAAAATAGGTAGTTCAGGGCGAGAATTGCTAATAGCTGCTGCATATGGTATTTTTGTTCCATTTCTCGCTGAAAGGTTCGCGTCCCGTTTGGGAAGTCATCACACCTCGATGCTGCCTGAGCAAACGTAACACGCCGAGTGATTTGTTTGTTTCACCACGTAGTCCCTTCTTGCATGTGAGTTTTATACTCAACTGAATACTTTCTTAAACTTACGCTGCAGACGACTAAACCGGGCCTTGCCGACAGTGCTCATCTACTTTGACTGGCGCTGCTCTGCCTTTAAATATATCATGTGGCACCTCTCTCTAGTAAAGTAAGAAAGTACTGAAAAGATAGTCAGTCTTTAGCTTTGTACGTTTCCAAGCAGCTCCCTTGGGGAATTTAAAATTGCACAAACTGCAGCGGGAACGGTAGTTCATCGGCGTATGCAGCATAATTGCATCGGTGGTACAGCACTAACAGGCGCTTTTATTAGCCCGTGTGTTTGGTTGCTTCGTTGGCTAGTGTACGCGTTTCCATCAATAAATTGGCAATTACTCTTCTTGAGGCGACTTCGACTGCACTCATTCGGCGATGTCACATGTATTCATCGGCAGAAAAATCACAACGGCATATGCAGAGATTGCACTGTGCGGATTTGTTTGATATAAGTCTGCACTAACGACGGGTGCTTATTATTCAGGTACAGAAGCAGCATTGCGGCATGGGTAGAATAAAAAAAAGAACTATCGAGAGATCGCATCACTCAACAAAATTTATCGGCTAGTGAACATGAGCTCCACGCCATGTAAATGGGGTTCATGGCGTTTGTCTGCGGGACACACCTTGCACGTATGTGGACCATGTTGTCCCAAACACCGGTAACATCGTGTTCATACCCGCTCGCACAGAGATCAGAATCTTCCCTACACCTGTCACCGCAGAAGAAGCAGCCTGGCACCCGAACAAATGAGAAATCGCAGCCGCGAACTTCTACCACCCTTGCTGCAAAGGGTTGTCGTCTGCTACTGCTCCCGCGTGTACTGTTGGAAGCGTCCGCTAGGTGGCTTTCAGTGGCGCCTCTATAGGCGGTGCACGAGGCGTATAGAGTGGGCGGGAGAAGTTCAATATAGCGCTACTAGTTTGTCAACGTATATCTTTGTGTTACTGCTTTTAGGATATAAGCTCAACATCTTGGGAAGTTGCATTGCAGATAAATAAGCCTAAAATTTACGTTAACAGAACAGAGAAATAGAGAGAGAAAAAAGAAGGCAGGGATGTTAACCAGTTCACAATCCGGTTGACCACCCTACGCTGGTGGAAGGGAGAAGGGGAATATAAAGGAGGGAGATGGAGTTCAAGTAGTGTACGGAAAGCCCTGCGCAGTCAAAGACGCTCGCACAAGCCAGACGTTCTCAGAAAGCACAAAAGGGCCTTCACTGCGTTCTGAGCCGATGATCGGTGGGGACGGTGTTCTAGTATTGCCAAAACAAAAGCAATTGCTCTGTGACTGGACTTCAGCTTTCAGTGCTCTATTTCCCGAGGTGACGTATGGCTAAGCGCTGGCTTAACCTCTGATAGTCGGAATAATGACTCTGTGTTGTGAGCCATGAGTGGGCCTTAACAGATACCTTCGTTTTATGGACCCGCGTTTCTCAAGGTCGATACGATGGAGCGTCATGACTGAACTCGCCAGAGACGGAGAGGGCGGAGCATGACTAGGAGGACTGTCCTAACCGAGTGGGCAACTCTGTTGTGCAACATCATGTGACCTTTGTATGGGCGCCTTTGTGTCGGCGGTTAGTGTGACCACCATCGCGAAAACGAACGAAATTGCCAATGAAAGCGATTAGCTTCAAAGCTGGCAATGGGTCTTAACCGCATTTACTACCTCCTTTAGCTAGATGCAGAGGCTCTTCTTAAAATCTTTAACAAGATATTCAAATCTGCTAGAGTAAAAAAGAAAACGAAAACAGACGCGATAATCGCGCCTCTTTTAGGGGTTGAAAAATAAACACATCTCCCAGTAACTACCGAGCTATCGCCTTCACAAGCTGTGTGCCAGAGTCTCACGAACGCATCATGAATACGAGATTCCAATTTACAGTTGGAAAAAAAAACTTTCTAGACATTCATCCACGTGGGTAAAAAAAACTCAGTGGCCTTCCACTGTGTGAACAAGGATGATCAGCGAAGCTGTGTTTGTGGGCCCCTAATGGCGAACTGCACTTCCGCCGCGGGTCGTCCCGGCGTCGCACTACCTTCGGGATCGGCCCACGTGTGGGTATTGCTTAACGCCTGCTTCACCTGCATGCTCGAAACCACAGGGCGCGTATACCAAGTATGTGGGGTCACGCGCGCGCTGCGACAGGTCTCGTCAAATTTGCTGTTGTGTTCTGGCGTAACGCATAGCGCGTTCACCGCATGACGCGGTCTGCGAACGCATGGCTTGATACCCAGCAGAGAAATGGGCGGAATATCCTGGCGTCCTCTCTCCCTTTTTGTGATGACGTTGGCGAAGGCGGCGATGGGGAGGACGCATTGACTGCAGACGCTAAAAAAATTTTAGGCGCTACAATGAGTACGCCCTTCCACATTAACTCAACGAAAAGTACACACACGCATACAAAATTATGGAGATCCAATGCATTTGTTGGAATCGATGCGAACCGACGCTGAAATACAGCGATGAATTAAATGCTTCGCAGCTAACGATTATGCGTACAGTTTGGTGATGACAGACAAGTACGACTCGCATATTTAATTTTTTTATGATGCTTTCTATCCCTGTGTGGGGTTGTTACAGGGATGATACAGAGCCTGAATACGCACTGAGGTACGGAAACACAAAGTTAAACAATGCAAGAATGCATATCTAATGCACGTTCAAATTCTTAAATTTCCTCGCAACAGAATTAGGTAGTGCATTTCACATTTATAATTTGTCAAGAAACAAAATGAGTAACTAAAGCCATCGGTAACTAAAGCCATCGGTAATAACGACGTGAGACTAGCCGGGTGCGCGACGAGTTTGCGTCCTCGCCGGACCTGCAGTAAAGTTTATTCACTCACTCACTCGGTAATAACGAGTACCTAAAGCCATCGGTAAACACGTAATCGGAGCACTTTCCCCAATCCTATACGTGAATAACAGCTTGCATTTTCCCCTTGTCATATGCAGACGTGTCGTATTATCCTAGTTGACTTCCACGTCCTATTGTACACATGAAGGCCCTCATTTAGCTTAATTTTAGCCCGTGTACATGTTGGTGGTGAACAAACTAAACAATCATTATCAAGAAACTTGACTTTATTAGGTGCATATCAAGCAGCATTTAAGGATTCCGTACCTCTTGTGTCACAGTGGGAGATTGCCATTCTGGTGGGTTGGCCATGAATGGGCACATTCCAAGTGGAACGTTCCGACTCGCTAAATCAATGAAAGTAATGGAAATCAACAGATAAAATAATGATCAGCGAAACACTTTATTAGGTGGTTATCAAACAACATTTAGGAATTCCGTACCCCTTGTGTCTCAGTAGGACAGAGCCATTGTGGAGGATTGGCGAAGAACGTGCTATTGGATCTTGAGGACAATCCCACCGCTGTCCACCAGTTATTGGATCTTGCCGTTGAGTGCGGGAGTTGGGCGACGTTGAGGAGGATTTTGAGATGAAAAGTGGACGTTTATTTAAAATATTTACAATGAGAATACGAAGAAATGAGCAGTAATAAAGTCATTGATGACCGGCAGCAAGTCGGATGCTACGGCCCGTGGCAAGAAGCCCGAATGAGATGAATGAATGAAGGAATGCTCTTCTCTGCTCCCTCTTTCTGGCTTTTAACCCCTTCGGTGTCTCAGGGTCACGTCATTTTCAGCCAGTCGTCTAGCCCACTCAGGTGTCGTCATTTTCGTCCAATGGTAGGCACCCGTGTGAGTGCAGTCACATTCGGCTCAGGTAGTCGTTCCATGGACTTCACTGTGCGAGGGATGACTTGCCACCGGTATTGCCTCCAGGTCTGCCACTGCCGTCACAATCGGCAGATGATGTGGCTCCGAGGGCTTCACGGTGACTTACAGCGGGCGTTGCCTTGGTGTTGCATCCCTGTCTGAAAGCACTCAGCTGGAGGAGACGGGCCGTTTTCGATCGATCTTTTCAAAGCTGCAAAACAACTTTGCTCGGAACCCATGTTACCTGGAAACGTGCGAGGTTCCCGTTGCACTTTCGGCAAGAGTCAAGCAGTGGGACAATAGCTCCACGTGCGGCGGTTGAGGTTGGTGAGGCCGCCAACTTGTTTGGACGTGCGGCGCCTCGGCTGAGGATTCGCCAACTTGTCTGGACCTGCTGCGCCTGGAGAACGTGTTAGACGCGCTTCTGCGCACCTCAGTTAGGAGCCACGGCGATTCGATGTGCTCTGGTGAACTTGGAGGACGCCAGGAAAAGGGCCCGTATCTAACAGGGCATACTCCCATCGGCACGAGCTGTATGGCTAAAACTTACCGAAAACATGCGAACTACACTTCCCACTTGAAAACCTAAACAATCTGCACAGAGAAAAACATAATGCCTAAAGCTACCCCACTGAAGGCTGTGCCAGCTCTAGGAACACTCCCACCATGCCATCGTGCAAACTGGCAAACAACATTGAACAATACCTCACTTTCACTTTTGAATATCCTCAAGGAACACTGCGAAGAATAAGTCGAAAGTTTTAGCCACAGACTTCTGAACATAGCCCTGACACCAGATGAAAATAATGACTTAGAGCATTTGGACGAAAAACAGTCTAGAAAATTGGTTCGAAAACGTTAAGTAAAAAAGAAATAGGCGTGCTCAGCAAGGGCCTATGCTTTTGTCCCACGAACAGCACAATTAATGAATTCGAGCTTCACAAGGACCTCTCAGAATTATCGCGACCAATGCGTATCAGACCCTTTTTCGCAGACAATTACACACCAGACACCGGGGCGACACCACTTCGAGCCCAATCCACTTGGACTCCCGAACCAGAACAAGCCATAGAACTTGAAATATACCTTAAAACTGTCAGTAAAGAAATTATAAGCCAATCCAAGACATCTAAGTGACCTAAAGACATAACTGCGCCGAAGAGTCTAGAAAATTGGTTCAAAAACAAAGGAAAAACGCAAATCTTAGTTGCCGGAATGGCATCGGTATTAAGGAAGCAGATAAGGGTGAAAGTACTTTTATTTGGCCAGTAGAAAAATACGAGCACGAGGCTTACAGACAACTACACAACCCAGAACACTACCGTAGGCTAGATAACGATCCGACATTATCCTACACAGTGACAATATCCAACAGGCTGAAATGACTATTGGCTGATGAATTGATAACACTGTCAGAATACCAATTTCTTAAACCAAGCAACAAAACTGCCGGGCGCTTCTACCTCCTTCCAAAAATTCATAAAATTCCATCCACAGAACTATAGACCGCTATTATTCCAGGTCGCCCGATAGTATCAAACAACAACACCTCGACAGAGAGCATGTCCACATTCTTTAACTACTTCCTTCGTGACTTGCCAAAAGCACTTCCGTCATTTGTACAAGACACGCCCCACCTACTGAGAATTATGGAGGACGTTAATACTAAAAGCACATTACCCCACAACATAATTCTCGCAACATTAGACGTCACGGCCCTGTACACCAACATTCCAATCCCCGATGGTTTATCTTCGATAAAACAAATGCTGTCTAGACACAATGCACAAGATTCTACTGAAGTCTAGTTGTGTTTTCTTAAATTAGTTCTAACACATAACTACTTCGAATTTGAGGAGAGTTACCGCCTACAGATACATGGGACAAGCATCGATACTCCTTTTGCCCCAACCTACGTGAACATATTTATGGAGATTCTGGAAACAGATTTCCTATCACGCTGCACTGACAAGCTCCACGCATACCTATGATACATAGACGACATATTCATAATATGGGGACATGGTCAAGACAGTCTAGATAAATATGTAGCATTTCCAAACTCTTTTCAACCCACAATAAAATTCACATCATACTCTTCCATTGGGCGCATGAACTTCCTAGACACAACAATATACATTGAAAATGGGGCACTAAAGACAACGCTGTATAGGAAACCTTTGGACTAACAACAGTACCTAGAATATATGAGCCAAAATCCCAGACTTTGCAAACAAGGCATCATTAAAGGCCAAGCCATACAACTACGTCGCATTTGCGTTGAAAACCAAGACTACATAAACAGACTGGATTACCTTAAAGAAACCCTATCAAACAGGAACCACCCAAACAGGAACCTTCAAAAAGAATACACCACTGCAACCAAACTTGATAGAGCCGAGGACCTCAAGCCCCGCCCGAGGATCGCAAGTACAACAGCGCCTATTCTTACTAATAAATTCTGAAACGCACTCCCAAACGTGAATAACATTCTCAGTAAATACTACCCAATCCTCACCAGCAACCAGAAACTTATAGAATTTTTCCCAACCCACCCAGAGTAGCTTACAGACGCAACACTGATTATAAAGATATTCTTGTGCATGCAAACTAAAGACAAAGACGAAGTTGGGAACCGGTTCCTGCGGCCGCCCCAGGTGCTCTACATGCAAACATATTCAATCTACTACTACAGTAAAGAGTACAGCGCCGAATTAATCCCACAAGGTAACTTCGGGTTTCACCTGCACATCAAGCAACGCAGTATTCTGTCTAGAATGTGCCGCTTGTAGCAAACAATACGTAGGTGAGACTGGACAACAAATTCATACGAGACTCAACGGTCCCCGCGCGGATGCAAAACCCAACTTACCTAAAGCAGTAGCCAGCCACATCAATGAACATGGTCCCATATTTGACAAAGCAAGGAAGAATTGACCGCCTGACCGGCTCTTTTAATGCCACAAAAGCATGCCGCCAACGACACCCCTGAATGCTCCCTAACCTCTCGCTTCCCCAACATCCTTCATGCCCCTCTTTTTCTTTTCTTCTTTTCCCCCCTCTTGGTGTCTCCCCTCTTTATTTCTTTTCTTCATCTGCTTTGTTTTCTTTTTTTTTCTCCCCACCTTCCCACTCTGCCGCTCTTTTTCCCCCGTCTTGGGAACCACGCTCACAGACGTGAGGCGACAGCGCTCATTCCCTTTGAAGACTCTCACTTTACAACTACCCGCCATCGCCAACCACATGTGACGTCACTGGACTAAAATTCCGAGGATAGCGAGGCCTCCTTTGACGAAGATAGGTCCTCCTATCGAAACGTTGGCCCGCGTTTCTGAGGCACCTTATCACTGTTTATAACCTTTATACCACAGTATATCAAACAAAGTGATGTAAATCAACAAATTCGGGAAATATGATCAACTATCCCGTTAACAAATCGCTGCACTTCAAACTAGTAAGCAGGACACACTGCGATGTGTCGTGCAGTGTAGCAATCGCTTGCGGTCATCCGCGCCACGCTCCAATCGAAGCCTCCCTAACGCTGGACCATTCGGCCATACGGGCCTGGCCACTTGTCGCCGTCGCTCTTGCCCAGTATGTCGAATCCTCGGCTAAAAAAAAAAAGTGGTCGCTGTCGCCTAGGCCGATTTCGGGGAGTGACGCGCCTCTTTATTTAAGTAATGCAGCAGGCAAACGGATAACTGCCTCGTGCGCGCTGTACGCATTCTTGTAAGTACGATTTAGGGACTGGCTAATTAAAACTGCTGCTCTTAACTGCGCGCAAAATAGATGTGAAATACGGACAAATCGTCAGCGCAGCCACGTTCCAGGCGAAGCCGGCGTACTGAACGCCCTATTGAATTCGCACAGTTGTGTAGCTTGTGACCACAACCATTCACACTGCTTGCATAGCAGCGAGAATGTACAAGAACGCGGTGCGGGAGACGACGACCAAGAGCCGGCCCGTACGTATGTCTCGCTACGGCGACCGAAAGCTTAGGGCAGCACGGAGTTTTCGGCCTTATGCGAGTTCCCCCGAAAGTTTGGAAAGCGTGCATCTGTAATTAGCCACATCTTTTTACGCTCGGATGCTAAGCAAGGTTAGGATATTTGTCTAGAGTTTGTGAAAGTTCGACACAAGTGCGTGTGTATTTTCATTCATTTTCACGCATTGAGAATTTCTTGAAATGTTATATCTCTACTCGTAAGCATCCTATGAGTAGGGTCCTTTCTTATTGCTTTCTCAATATCTTATTTTGAAGTAATGCTTGATAAGTGCTTTAAGTGGTTGTTAGTAAGGTAAGCGTAAGCTTCCTTTTTATATAATGTATTATGTACTCGGTATTTCCGCGAACAGAACAACGCGACGATTACCCCTGGAGTTGAGGAAAGCAGTAGAAAAACGAATAAAACAGCCTGAGTAAACAGAGCATTTTATATGAATGTGTTTATTTACAGCTTTTCTCTCGCCTGGTCATTCACCTCGCTCCACATCGCGCACGTCTCGATTGTTTTGAATTTCCGCACGTGTTCGTACACTAGTGTCGCTGGAAATGAAGCTGCAGTGTTCGAGGCACGTATTCCAGAAACACACACATACAAAAAGAAACGTTGATGGTGGGCAATGGTCCGCACGTGCAATACCGCACCACGTGCGTGAAAGTGGCACCGGCGATGCGCCACAGGTGTGAGCCCCACTGTGTTGTACCTAACGAGTGAGTTCACTGAACCTATATTCGTCCGGCTGCGGCGCGGGCGAGATCCCGCGCTAAATGTGCTATATAAAGCTCAGCAGCCTGCAGTTAACTAAGCAGCGCTCCAGCTATCAACTTGGCCGCCATACTCTTTCTTTGAACCTTCGCTTGCGTATACGTTCGTGTTCCCCGTCATGGCTTCGGTATGGCTTCTTTTGGCTGTCTTGTGCGCGCTTGGCGCGCGCTGCAGGGTGAGTTCTAGACTCACCGCGGAGGCATCGTCGTTCCGGAGGCCCGATCTGGCCGCCTACCAGGACGCCAAAAAGGTGAGCTCGCTGGGAAATGAACAGTTTAACGGTATGATTCACTTCGAGGTGACAAGAGACGTCCATGCATCCAGAAAGCTGTTCTGAACATATTGCCTACCCAGCATGCTTTACTTTCCAGAGTTCCAGCACTTGCTAAAGTGCGTGGATGGCAAGAACAGCCCGACTAAATCACTTAATGCTCGATAAAAGTAAATCCGCTCGAGTACAGCTAATAGGAAATATTCTAAATGGGTCTTCCTGGAAACATTGGCCTTCCTGGAACTTCCTTTCCCGGAAACATGGCATTCGGACGACATAGTATCTTGGTGGCTGTACGTTGCAAAGCTCTACCATCGTCACCATGCGGTTATTTAGGACTCTAAGCTCGAACTATCCTCTTCATCGTTCAGTGATTATTGAACGGAAAGGTTCAGTTTTCCACCACGAACAGCAGCGCTAGCGGACTTTTGCAGCCCAAGATATTCGTCCGGACGGCATTCCCAAGAAGCACGATGCTTTGAAACCGAAACCTATAGCGAGCCTCTTTCTGCGGTGACCGTGCGCTTCGAACTTTAAATAAGTGCCACGAGAAATTGCTAATTCGTTCTCACTTCTTTGCGAGAAGCCTCTAAAAGAAGCTCAGTTGTATAATGCCCCACGATCGCAGCGCCTCGCAAAAAACACGTCGCATGGTAAACATGAAAGATCGTATAGTAAGTGGGGCATGCTGTTCGTCGAAGCTGATGATAAATGTCCACGCACGAACCATTGATAGTTGTCGTTTCTCTGTTCGCGTTGGATTCTCGCTCGAAATGTGTTAACTGAAATTGTGACAGTCAGGTCGCACGGCCTACGCAGGCTGTCAATTCCAGCTGAATATGATTGGCGTTCATCACTTGGTCATGAAGAATGGCTACCGGGGTTGCTATTATGGGCTTCGAGAAATTTGTCATCTCTTGAGCTCTGCATGGTTCACAGGGCTCCTACGACATCGTTGACTAGCTCGGTATGCGCCAGCAAAGCGATATCCAACAAGATGGCGGAAGTTGACGCTTTGCACAGCGGAACAGGCGGGTTTCCTTCAGTCTGACCTGAAACTCGCGCTCGTCAGTGAAATTTTCGGAGGACTTCAGTTTTGTCTTTAATTCCGGGCTCGGTTGGCGTAAGTCGCTTACTGGATGTGAAAGTATAGATGGAGGATTTTCCGAAGCATGAAACGCGGAACACTGTTCATGTCCTTTCTTTCCGTGTCGTCGTCGTCGTCGTCGTCGTCGTCGTCGTCATCATCATCATCATCATCATCATCATCACCAATGTCTTCGCATTCCCTTTCTCCTTTAGTTTTTCTTTTTTACTTACCCAACACTGAGTAGCAATCTATATCAGAGTAGTTCAGGCTTTTATATATATATATATATATATATATATATATATATATATATATATATATATATATATATATATATATATATATATATATAGATATACATACATATATATTGCAACTGTGCAGCAGAACGATTAACTAGAGAAACAATGTATGTTGGCGCAGCTTCATTTGCCTTGACACAGAGAGAGTAAACGTTTGTTATCGAACGAGCGCAGTGTTCTTCGACCGTGATTGACAGTTTCCTAATGGAAATAGTCCTTGACGTTTTAAGCTGGAGCTTCCCACCTCTTTCTTACCAATGATGCAACGGAAGCTGACAAAGAAGGATGGAAATAGCGAGAAGCGGTGCGCCTTGAAAACGGTTGCACAAGGTTGTAGTTTGTACTAGGTGCATGTACCCACTGATCGCAGTGCACGTCTCCGGGTGCCACCTGGTATGTTCTCTACCGAAACATGAAACAAGGAGCCTTTGGAGAGCATGACAGCTGCCTGAGGGACACCCAGATGAGCAAGGTGGTCGATGAGAAGGGCCTGTTCCGCGTGCGCTACGATAACGGACACGAAAGGTGCGTATCGACTCACCTTCGGTGTCCCGAACTTCGCGGCCTTAGAGGACCGCTGCAGAAACTCACTACAACCTTACACGTTTACGCATTCTTATATCGTTATACGCAACTTCGTTGGAATGTCAACCCTATCAGCTACACATTCGATTCGTAATTTGAACCGATTCGCTCTAAAGCAGGAAGTTTCATTGAAAATGGGCCTTCGGA
The DNA here is from genome assembly GCF_050947875.1 of Dermacentor variabilis. Lineage (NCBI taxonomy): Eukaryota > Metazoa > Arthropoda > Arachnida > Ixodida > Ixodidae > Dermacentor > Dermacentor variabilis. The sequence continues at coordinate 74,685,250 of NC_134573.1, read as the reverse complement.
GAAATGCCGTGCTAAAACGGGTGAACACTCGCTGTCGCAGTTGCTGCGAGTGTACACGAATACAAGAACAAAAATGCTTGCGCATCGAGGTATTTCTGGGGACCCGATCCACAAAATCATATTGTCCCGAGGCAGGCTCCTCCACTCAAGCTACCCGCTGTGGTTGCTCAGTGGCTAGGGTTTTGGGCTGCTGAGCACGAGGTCGCAGGATGGAATCCCAGCCACGGCGGCCGCATTCCGATGGGGGCGAAATGCGAAAACACCCATGTACTTAGGTTTAGGTGCACGTTAAAGAACCACAGGTGGTCGAAATTTCCGGATTCCTTCACTACGGCGTGCCTCATAATCAGAAAGTGGTTTTGGCACGTAAAACCCCATAATTTTTTTAAAATTTTCACTCAAGCTATGGGTATACATCTTCACATCGAGTAGGGTAGATGGGGCAGCCCGTACGGTCTTGTACGTGCGAAATGAGCCGCACCACTAAGTTCTAACAATTTGCGCTAACAGGAGATCTTTTTTTTTTCACGGGAAGGAGCTCTTTCAATCACTGAAGCGGGGCGTTTGTTCTCCGAATAACGTTTACCAAGATATGGGGCACATTTGAAGCGCAATAATTTTGCTGTTATTGTTGGACGTTTCGCGTAATTACCGTGTGCCGAACTTTCCCATGTGCTGTGCGTTGAGAACCAGTGTTGAGGCTTCTTGCAGTGAGCAGCAAATGTGGGCATGTTTCCGGTAAACTGTTGGCACCAAACAGAAATACTGACTACAGACTACACATCGAAGGAGATGCTCAGACGAGCTTACCTCTACTGTGCAACCATAGGAACTTGTTTCTCAAATGGCCCAAATGGCTCAAATGGCTCAAATGGCTCAAAAGGCTCAAATGGCTACGGGACGCTTCATAGACTGCAGGGGCCACAGAAATCAACCGCAGTAATTGCCTTGGTTCGCTGACCCATACGTTAGTTTGCAGATGACGAAACTATTCTGCCATTTATAATTCGTATATCATTGCATTCGAGCACACTTTCGTCTATAGCCGACAAATACTTTTCTTTGCATGCAAACAGACTGAATTCCTTATGCAAAACAGGCGATGTTCTGGCAATTTCTTTCCGATAAATGCTTCTGACAATAGTTGACGCCGAGAAGTCCCGCCAGTGGTGGCAACGCTAAACGAAGTACATTTACTTTGAAGGAGTGAACATTGAAACAAGTCTCGTGACCAGTGGTGCAGTGAACAATAATACATGAAGTGCTCGCACTTTATCCGATAAAACACTACAGCCTTTATTTCTAAACAAGCGCTGCATGAACTTCAAAATACCGCAAGTTCAAAAAAAAAAGACAAAACGAGCAAAAAAAATGCAGGCGGAATTGAGAAATGAACTCTTTGGCTATGTGTTGCCCATGTGCCAATAAACGTCTCCCTGCAACAAGTTGCTAGCTGATTCTTCGCACATTGAGTTTCAGAATAAAGTCGTTTTGTTAATCTAGTCAGAATGTTACGTTCTCATGCCCACTTTACAAAGCACGCTCTGCCTTGCGTAGTTCTGTGATTTTGAGAACTTGACGCCCTTCGTTTGCTTCTTTTCAGGAACGCTACGTTCACATTCAAGTCTTCTGACGGAAGAAATTATAACATCTTCCAGGTTCAGTTGGATGGCGGTGAGTAATACGCGTAGCCTGATGGTTCTGGTTCTCACGCTCGTCAATAGGTCTGGGGAACGAATAGAGCCGGAAAAAAGTAGAACGACAAAAATTGCAGTTTCGCCCGAAAGGCGCAGCACGGATTGCGATAGCTAACTAGTGGATAGCTGCGCGAAGTACGGGTAGCCAGTTAACAGCCTCATAAAATTGTAAATGTTCGCTTTCTAACTAAATTGACCATCATTGAAAATGTAAGCGTGACTGAACAAGGACGTAGGAAGAAACAGACACACGGAAACAGTGCTGTCTTTGTGTGTATGCTTCTTGTTCAATCGCGCTTGCACATTCTATCATAGATTCCAACCAATTGGCCCGCCAACGTATTTTAACTAAATATATAAGCATGGTGTCACGTGCGCACGTTTAAACATGAACACACCTCGCTCGATGAGCGCGTAAACTCGCTGTCAAAATGCTGGAGTGAGGAATCGCGGCAGCAGCAAGTGATTGACCTTCGTGCAACTCTGGCCTCAACGCGAACGAAAAGTCGAAAGCACAGCGCATATCAAGCTACCGGCACTACGCGCACTCTGCAAACATCGCAGATCGTTTTGAAGATGAGGCCCGCGCGGACGCGCACTTTTGCCGCAACGCAGATTACTTTCGAGACACACGAGCACGGGCAACGCGCCCCTACGGCGTTCGCCAAGGGCGTCTACTACGGCATCCGCCAATCGCGAGGCCAACGCCGTTGTAGACGCAACGGTTGTCTCCAATCTGTACGGAGCGGTGGGCGAGAAAAACATCGAGGCACCCTAGCAGCCGCCGAAGAGCGGCCCTCCTCCCTCGCCTGCTTTCCTGCCTCGTGCGCGACAGGAGAGGGCACGCTTCCTGCCCGAGTACCTCGCGCGCGCACGCGAGATTGAACCGCGTTCGCTGGCTCACCCCCGCACGCCTTCACTCGCACATGCAGCACACGGTGCGCGATAACGATTTTATCCCATTTGGATTTTATACGGGACCTCACGGCGACGCCGACGGCAGAAATGCATCTGGACAAGGTCCTGGGTTACGCTTGTCCTTGTCGCCTTTTTGTGCCCCGTGTTTACTTTCGCGCTAGTCACTTAGTATCCATATAATTTCTATCGCGATAAAACAGCCGCTACCGACTCAGTTTGTATCGCGGACTACTTAGGACTATTTTCCCACTTGCTTTCGTTTCTTAGTTTCAACCAACCGGTCGCTCACCGAAGTCGACGAGAGAAAAAAGGGAACGAACTGGCTTGCTGCAAACACACTATAAACGACTGAATCGGATGCTTCAGGGCGCATCAAACGCGTTCCCATCGAATCACGCACTTTTAATTCAAGTATTAAAACATGTTTATTGAAGGATTTCTAATTAGAAGGCTGTTAGTACACTAACATTATCCTCGTGGAAGAAGAGGACTGATAACCGAATCCAGCAGGTCTCCCACCTGCATATAGTACCAGAATTCTTGTTTTCACAGCTTTGCGTACGCTAGCACGGGCACCTTGTATAAACGCGTGAATTTTACATTTTATTGCGAGAGCAATGACACGCACATTAGTGCCGCGTTAGCCCAGCCGTACTGTCATGGTGTATATACACGCATGAGCGGCCCGCACGAGGAGAATCACCACGTCTGCAAGGGCGCAAAGTGCGCTTGGCTGCAAGAGCGACGAAGCCAAGCGCTTGCACCGTGACGGTCCGCTCAATTGGCTTTAATCTGCACAGGGCTGGGCAGCATTGCGTGCACTCAGATTAGCATTCCTGCCGAACGCACGTGCGCTGCAAACCATACTGTGCTGCACACGATGGTCTGAACGGAACGGAGGGCAACAATTCAAGCTAAATATCTCATCGTTTCAATGGCCGCGGCCAAACCCCGGCGATTTACATTTTGTTTCGTCTCGTGCGGCATCGAGTTGCGACGCCCGCAACGTAGCTGGTGGCTCTCCTCTTATCGCCAGCGTTCGCAGACGCCTTCAGCGAAACGCTAAACTTCACAATCGCTTTCAGTGGCGGTAGACTGTTTGGCGGCACCATGTGTTCAGGGTCTCTGCTGCCACCTATCCCTCTTGGGACCGCGTTTCTTCTTGATAACTGGATCTCCGGGCATGTCCTCCAATGTATCTCCATCCGCACCGTGTGTCTTAAGTTACAGGCGTTCAGGTAGCTTGCTTGGAGCCACCTTGAGGCGCTGTCTACAGGAGACAGCGTACGATGGCTATGAGCTCAGAGACTATGAGCCCGGGCATGCATATTCCAGCGTCTTGCGCGAAATGGCTTTGGTTGCAAAATAAAATGGGCTGATGATTACGCTTCGTGGTAATGCGATCTTTGAGCGAAGCTGCTGCCTTATTTCAAGAACAGGCAGCCGCATTCAGAACACGCAGTGCCGAACGGAGGCGGTTCTGCGTTTCGGACTGCGCAGCGCACACAGCTATCCGCTGCTACTGCGCCATCTTATAGTAGGTCCCCACCGTGGAGAGCGGGGGGCAGGTAATAAGCAATTATTATTTAATGCTTCCTTTGAACTGAGATGAGAAAATGGATGGCTAACAGGGGTATTGAGTAGAGGGCACACACTCGTACGCTCACACACAGGCTTCAATGTGGCTGTACATGGTTTGGGTGCGAAGTAGAAGTAAGAGGATGAAATGCTATAACTGTCTTTCGAGTCACCGCTACGGCACTGCGCCAGGTAAGGGGAAGTTAGCGCAAGGGTGGAGTTGGGAGAAGGACAGCCAGGCGTAAGCACTGCCACAGGCGACAAAGGCCTCTGAGTCACGCGCCCCCAAACGGCGAAGCTATAGACACAGCTGAGAGCCGTAGAGCCATGCGAGGCGGAGACGGAGGAGCGGAGGTCCGTGGATCACGCTCGAGGTGGCAAGGAGCGCCGGCCACCGGCACCGCGGAAGGGCCGTATGACAGCGGGAGACGGGAGAGCGAGGGCGGAGTGGACGGTAGCATCGAGAGTCACCGGAACGGCGCTGCCCGGAGGAAGAGAGCGAGAGGATAGGCGCAAACACATGATCTGGCTTTGTAGGACAAGGTGTTATGATTGGGGGCTCAATCCCATCGCTCGTAACCCGTTGTCAAGATTGGAGTCCGGCATGAATTCGAAGGTAGCTGGCCCATGCCGTCTTCCAACTTATCCACGCTGAGGACGTTGATGGAGGGAAGGACTGCTTCTCATCGAGAACGAGGAATATGGGTTTATTTACAGTATTTACATGCACTTCATCAGTCTAGCATGACTGCGAGAGAAAGTACGTCAGTCTAACATGACTGCTTAAGAAAGTGTGTCGAGCATCCGCACAACAGCGGTTTATAAACACTCGGTCCCCCCTTGTTTCCAAGGAGACGGAAACGTTCGTCCAGTCATTGTAAACACGCCGCCTCTCTCCGGGACGGCTTACACACACACACACACAGGTTCATGGTCCCAAACCGACATCACACAAATTTCGTAGAATTCGGAGCTGACCCTCGCGGCGCGTCCGGGTAGCCATTGTCCTGCCTCTTAGTTGGCGCGTGGGAAGGGGCCCCCGACGACGTTCCCGCGGCAACTCCCCCGCTCGCGGCCGACCCGGTTGGCGGTGTCGTGTTGCGGCACAAAGCCTGCTTCGTCGAACTCATTCAGTCACAACGGCGACGAGGCTAGAGCGTAACGGTGTCTTTCCTTGAAAGTTGACGCCGCCGTCGTCGCAACTGGCTGGCAACTCTTGCCCCTCAGTTGCGCCGTTCTTAACAAAGGGCAGAGCAAGGCTGGCGCCGTGCGCAAGAGATGACGGCGGGAGCGCGCTGGCGCCGGTTACGGGGCTGGATAGGGCGAGGTACAACGGCGCGGCCGACGGCTATGAAAAACGCGGGAACAGGCTCTAATGAGCTGCGCTATGAAATGCGTGCGATAGAGTTTGGTTTCATGCTTGTTATCTGCCTCGTTTCACGCAGTTTCCGGTGTGGGAATGTACGACATGCTGTTCGTGGACTGTGCCCACTGCAGGATCGTGAAGGACCAAAAAGGTGAGCATACACTGGTTAGCTGTATACGATTAGGTTTCAGGATCTCTAACCTTTTTCGATGAAAGATGGTTAGTGTTTAAAAAGAAAGAGATATTGCCCTTTGTGGTACGTATCGACTTCTAAATCGCATGACGCATGCACATTACACAAACAGGAAGCATCAGTGGCTGTGGTGCAAGTACAGTAAGAGGAGCAAGTGAGCTAGTTAGGCGAAGGCTGGTTAAGCGCCCGCTGATAATTGCTACTTTTTACCACCGTGGGGATATTGAATCAGCGAGAGTAAGAGGACAAAAGTTTATGTAAAAAAATGAAGGAAAGCCCTATCTCTGCTTCAGGCGAAAGTCCTAAGTATTGTCACATACAAAAGATTTACGAGCATGTTGTGATTAGTACAGTTTTTGAAGACACTTTAGTGCAGCGCAAACATACAAGATATAGTAATGGACACATACCTACATACCACAAGCGCACAATTATCTGGATTTATTCGCCAGATAACATGAAAGATCTATGGAGAAAACCATACTTGAGAACATACAAGAGAACTTGAGAACATACAAACATACTTCCATTATGTGTTTCATTGTCTTAACGAGGCATTCTTGATCCACAACGCTGCAGATACCTCTGTAAACGGACGTCCTCAGCATCGCGTTCACGTGCGCGCACGAATTCACCATGTCTTTCCTTTCCTTCTTTTTTTGCTTCTCTCTCCCTCTCCCTCAGGAATACAATCTCATATAAGCTTGTAAAGTAGCGCATTCTCTCTCACTGTGTCCTTTGTTCTCGTTCTGCAGAAATTCTGTTTCAGAAAGAAACTTCGAATATTTTTAGGCAGCTCACCTTAGGAGAGATGTTAATGTGTACGTAAGCGTCCATAGTGTCTGGTCGTCACATGAAAACAGCTTTTTGCATGCTAATCACTACATGCCGAAATATTGCACTAATTTGTTCGTTCTCTTTTCATATAAAGCAGTTTTGAGGTTCCTATAATAACTAACTAGAAGTTATCGTCTGCGTGGGTTATGTTCTATTTAGTCGCTCTGGAACCACTCAGTACAACAGGCGTTAGAGAATCGGGTGAAGCTTGGAATGTTACCGCAAGTGGTTGTTTTGTCCATTCTAAATGGCAAGATCAGCTATGCCTTTAAATATTATTGAAGCTTAAAACAGACGGCTCTTTACCTAAAATATCCCACCCCACTTCGCAGGCCCCAAATGTCTGCTTTCGGTGCGAGAATCCGCCCTCCGGCACGGCGTTCCCAAGCACTGCCACTTTCTCTACGACTTGCTCTGTGGGACTTCGCCGAAGTACCAGGTCTCGGACTCCAGCTGCCTCCACAAGGGCCCCAAGTTGGGCTAAAGGATTTCAAGGCGACTGGTCTCTCGCTAGCACAGACCCTTGGACGTAAAACAGCACATAATAAATGGCTCGCATGAAGATCACGTGCACAAATTTTCAGCTCTGACGCTATTTCTGTTTACTGTATGACTCTGTCGGCTCGAAAGGACGTTCCGGGGGCAGGCGTCTGCGATATGTTTTGCACCATCAGGACACAGAGCCGACATAGCGTACAAGAACATCGTTTCCTGGCTGGTAGCGTGGGAAACGGCACCGGGCTTAGACTTGAAGAGAACAGGTGGCGTGTGTGGTTCGACAAGTAATGGGGACAGACAGACGTTTCGGATGAATGCGGGCTTGGGCGGGATGCCGGCTTAGGGAGGTGGGTATACGGTTAGTGTACACCTAGTGAACATGCCGATTTCGTCTGCTGATAAAGTTTCGATTGGCTGGGCTGGGGTACGCGTGACAACGAGACAGGCGCTTCCAAATAATGAGTGCTTCAGAAGCAGACAAAATGGACGTGTGTACTAGTTGGACACTTATAGAATACCCGGCCCTCTCCCCACCACACTTCTAGAACAGCCGACTCCCTCCCCACCCCCCTGTCGGCCATTGCATGAGACAGCTGCTGCTACGTCGCAAGTGGAAAGGGCATATGCCATCGGTGCTCGGAGCGGGTGGAAGACGCGAGTTCGAAATTATTGTCACAAAATTTGTCGGGGCCTGAACAAAGCGACATCAGCACCGATAGGTTTTCATTCGAACTGGTGTTTTTATTGCGATTTGCACTTTAGGGACCGTCACGCATATTTCGGGACTATCTATATTCCCACCCATCTGTCTGTCTAGATCTCTGACAATGTTCCTACGAACGTGGGTAGCTTGGTAGTCCATAGTCTAATGGGTATGCTGCTGTGTTAAGTGAAGCGGGTTTCAAACCAATCGTCGCTTTACAAATTGGTTTACTCGGTATGTGCAACAGCGTATGCGTCTTCTTTCAATCTGTTTCACGGCAAGTTGGTTCACTGGGTTTGTGCCACTGGGTAAGTGCGAATGGTGAGTGTAAGTAGTGAACTTCAGTGACAAAAAATTATTTAATATTTGACCGAATGGAACCTGGTAATGTATATTAGTCCGATCTCGTCCTAAGATATATTAAGACATGCGCCTTGTACGAACTTCATGGTGGCGCCACTAGATGGAGTAGCGTTACCGGAGGTAAGCGTGAGAGAGGAGCTCGGCTGCAGAACGTGCCTTATACATGAGCCAATGCGGTGTCTCGCTACACCGTTTGAATGCTAACAGCATCAACGTCGGCAGTTATCGTAAGATGTTTCCTGTCGAAATTTTATTTCTATCTCTATTGTATTGACATTCGGCTCGCTAAGTAATATACATTGTGCTATTAGGTGTTCCGATTTGATGCTCAAAAGTTTGCAGACCACGTTTTCCTTTTTTCACAGAATAACTTCGTAAAAGTAGCATCAATGAAGAGAAATAGACACACGAGTTCAAATTTTGCAGGAATCTCAGAGTTTTTTTAGCACAGAAGTCACAATGTCCCTATAGAACGTTCTTTCATGGGCACCGCCACAATTCGGACGCAGTGGTAACATCTATGGGCAGTCGGCTTACTGCCTTTGGCGAGCGCTCCATGTTGTGTGCCAGATATTCGCTCGGAAGCAGTTTGTGGCGGTTGTTCTCGCATCACGCGGTTAGTTTAGTGTGACGTGGCGTCGTCTACATGCGAAAATGTTCTTAGGCGCGTACTGGAGTTTTTAAGTCGGCATGACCAAAATTTTTGCTTTCGTTCAGACGCACGAAGCACCCAGCTCGATATGTCCGCGCGCGGTAATTTGAGCCAACAATCAGCCTCGGAAATCAGTTTCGCATTTCTGAGAATTTGTTTCAATAGCGTCACCTTATTGCAGCATTCTCACTGTAGTTCTAAGCTGTGGTTTAGCAGCAACGAGTGGTTATGAAACATGACGATACCAATAGCGTGGATGCTGTTCTGCTACATAACAGGTTGTTATGTTTACTTCGGCAGGCATTCAAATTGTTATCTGTAGGTAAATCGCGCGACAACCTCTTGATTGGAGGAGGCTTTCACTAGCGACTAAAATCATTTTCGTTAGTAATAATAGCAAACTGTACAGTGTGAATCACACTTGTCGAGTGGTAGAGTGAACGTCTGCGCGCTGCGAGAACATCCGAAGCAGTTTTACATGCTGGGTTATAGACGGGCTTGTTCTCTATAGAGCACGGGTTAAGCATGATGCATGACCACGCCATGTTTTATTGTGGCCTTGGCCCGTTTTACAGCGTAAGCTGTATTAGCCTCATTGCAATATCCGTTATGGTTGGAGATGTTCTCCACCGCCACCACCACCGTCGGTGTCCGTCGCAGCTCTCGCCAGGCTTCTACCCACTATGGGGCAATGGCCAAGAAATGCTACGGTTGTCTTGAGGAAGAAAAAGATTAAGGAGAGGTATACAAAAATTCTAGAATGAAAAACATGTATGGTATACCCAACTAAATAGAACTGGCTAGGTTACTATGTCAACGCCGTGTGCCAAGGTGGATGCCAATAACCCATCATCATCATCATCATTTACATCGTAACGGACAACTTGTCACGTGGTATTAAATGCATGCCGCGTGGCGCTGATGCGTACGCACGTTGTATTGCAATAGTATATTATTACACCAGGTGACACGCCATGTAGCAGTTGCATAGGTAGCCGTACAAGTTAGTCTTTGGTTCCCACAGTACCGAGGCCCTCCACGCCCCGAGCTCGACGGAGACTTCTCCATTGCCGAGGTTAGACAGGCCATCTTCGCGCTCAACCGCAAGTCTGCGCCGGGTCCAGACGGAGTCACCAACAGAATGTTGAGAAACCTCGAGGACACGTCGATCGTCTTCCTGACCGACAAAATCAACGAGTCCTGGAATAGCGGCGTTGTTCCTGCAGAATGGAAGATGGCCTGCACGGTGCTCATTCCCAAGCCCGGCAAGGCCCCGAACATCGAGAACCTCAGGCCGATTTCTCTAACCTCCTGCGTCGGCAAGGTCATGGAGCGCGTCGTCCTCAACAGGGTCAACGGGTACCTCGAAGACAACGAGGTTTACACGTACAACATGATCGGCTTCCGCGCCGGACTCTCGACGCAGGATGCAATGCGCCTAATAAAGCATCAGATTGTGGATGGCCGTTCCAGAGACGTCAAGGCTTTGCTCGGTCTGGACCTCGAGAAAGCTTTCGACAACGTACTCCACAGCTTCATCGTAACGACCATTTCAGATCTGGGTCTCGGCTCCAGATTCCATAGCTACGTCAGCTCTTTCCTAACGGACAGGAAGGCCAAGCTTCGCATTGGGGACTTCCGCTCCAACGATGTGCCCCTCGGAGGGCGGGGCACTCCTCAGGGCGCCGTCATCTCACCCACCCTGTTCAACATCTGTATGATTGGTCTTTCCGAGAGGTTGGCACGCGTAGAGGGCGTCAAGCACACCATATACGCCGACGACATCACCTTATGGTGCTCCAGCGGCTGCGAGGGCAGAGTCGAAGAATCCATGCAGGAGGCGATAGACGTGATCGAGGAGTATCTCCGCCCCACCGGACTTCGATGCTCCCCCGCCAAGTCGGAGCTTCTGCTTTACAGAGAAGAGAAGGGAGGCGGACCCAAAGATTTGAAGCCAGTCTCCGAAAGCAGCATCAGTCTTCGCACTTGTGACGGGGGGGTGATACCCAGGGTTGACGTTATTCGGGTCCTGGGCATGTTTGTCGAATTCAACGGCGGGAACGGAACGGCTCTCCGCAAGATCATCGCAAAGACGGACAACGCTTTCCGCCTCGTTCGCAGAATAGCAAACCGGCACCGAGGAATGAAGGAAAACAATCTCCTCAGGCTTATCAATGCATTCGTACTATGTCACTTTACGTACACAATTTCTATGCATAACTGGCTCAGAGCGGAGCGAGACAAACTCAACGCTCTCATCCGCAAAGTGGTCAAGAGGGCTCTCGGGCTACCCATCAGGACCCATACCGAGGATCTCCTTAGGCTGGGGGTGCATAACACTGCCGAGGAGATTGCCGAAGCCCAAGAACGCGCGCAACTCACTCGCTTGAGCACCACAGCGGCAGGTAAACACATCCTCGAAGAGCTGGGTTACCAACCTGCGGGATTCCCGATGGTCAGTACCCCGATCCCCAGGTGCATTCGAGACAAGTTCGAAGTGGCCCCTGTGCCCCGAAACGTCCATCCCGTCCATAACGAGGGCAGGCGCAAGGCCAGAGCAGCAGCCATCCTCAAACAGATCAAGCAACGAGACATTAGAGCAGGCTTCGTCGACGCCGCGGAGTACAGCGATGGGAAGACCTTTGCCATCGTTGTGGTCGACTCCAGCGGCAAGATTTCCAACTGCGCCTCCATTCGCACTTCAGACCCCGGTGTCGCCGAGCAAGCCGCCATCGCCCTCGCCCCGATATATATAGCGATTCCAAAACAGCAGTTAGGGGTTTTCAGAAGGGTTGCATCGCCAAGCAAGCTGCTCGTCCTCTTAGCAGCTCGAGTCGAGATGCTCTCACGCATCATTCAATCCACTGATTTCCAGCTCACGTAGGGTCGGTCGATGGTGCTCCCCCGAACCTCAATGAGTGTGCTCACGAGGCTGCGCGTGACCTCACCGACCGCGCTTCCTCTTCAAGAAGCACCGACTCCCCTCCTCCCTACGGCCACAGGGACGCTCCCGCTACTCACAACGAGCTTATTAAATTCTTCTACATGTCTAGAAGGGTCTTTCCACCCCCTCACCCCAAGTTGAATAGGGCGCAAGCCGTTTCGCTTAGGCTTCTGCAGACCAGTACGTATCCGTGTCTGTCCGTTCTCCACGAGGCTTACCCGGACGTGTATCGCGACGACGCCTGCCCCTCCTGCGGCCAGACCTCCACTCTAGCGCACATGCTGTGGGAGTGTGGGTCGACATACCCCAAGTTCATCAAGGAGGAGTGGGACTCGCTTTTGCGTAGCCCCGCTCTAGAAAAGCAAATCCTGGCCGTCCAGCGTGCCCGCGACCGGGCCGGTGGGCTAGCCCTGCCGGTCCCGACGTGGGACTAGCCGGGTGCGCGACGAGTTCGCGTCCTCGCCGGACCTACAATAAAGTTTATTCACTCACTCACTCACTCCTCTCAGGTGTGCGGCTTCTACCCACTATGGGGGATTGAGCACGAAATTGATGGATTGTTTTGAGGAAGAAAAAGAAGACTAAATAAAGGTGTACACAAAAATGCTGAAATGAAAAACATATATGACACACCTGATTAAACCGAGCTGGCTAGGTTTGTTTGTTTGTTCGTTTTATGGATTTTTTCTTTCAGTACATGAACAAAAATCGAAGCAAAAGCAAAAGGCTATTCAGCCTGACAGAGGCTTTTGCACCGAGATACAGTTCAGCGCGCAGTCATAATACAAGTAGAGAAACAGCAACAATATAAAATAATTAACAAGAGATAATCACCTAACCATCGAAATTGGCTGTATAAATATATAAAAAAACAAAAAACAAATATAACAGAATAAAGAAAACAAGCAAATCGAAATACATAAATTGTGACAAGTAGCAACAAAAAGAAACAATGTACGCTCAGAAATAAAACACACAGTGAACATTGAGCAAGATAAAAAAGTTAATACATATGGCAGCTGTAATCAACACTTTAACCATACTTAAACAGATTCAATGCACTTTCTAGAAGAATTTGTTTAAACCTATTTTTGGAAATTCGTTTATTTAGGTCTAAAATGCTGTTAAGTTTATTAAGCAGACTGGGTAGTTGGTCCAGAATACGTTGCCGACCATAGGTAGTTCTAATTTTTGGTGTTATACTTCGTGTACGGAGTCAGTATTGAACACATGGAGAAGAACTGTACCTGGGGTATAGTTTATTATTTTGGATGTGCGAAAGAAACTTGAGATAATAGATTTGGTTTGCTTGCAATATGAAATGTTTTGAAAATAGCGGACGCGTGCTGATACCTTGCGGGTGACCATAATATCCCTCAAATATTCGTAGTACCTTATTTTGTAATGTGAGTAATGTGGTATAATTCTGTGCTGTCGTTGTACCCCGGATCAACACGCAGTAACTGAGCCTGGAATGAACCAGGTGACTATGTCAACGCCGCATTTCAATCTGGATGCTAATAACCCATCATCATCATCATTAGCATCGTATCGGGCCACTTGTCATGTGGTATTAAATGCATGCCGCGTAGCGCTGATACGTACGCACTTTGCAGTGCAGTAGTATATCATTACTCCACTGTGCTCGCTTTGTAGCAGTTGCATAGTGTTGCGTTTCGCCTGCGACACGTGGTTTTGCCGGCGCGACTGCGGCGGGGCGGCAGACATTTTGGCCCGATCGTCGTCGCCGCAACACTCATCGCCAGGTGTTTCCAGGCGCGTCTGCGGCGATGCGACCGCCTAGGGATCCTCCTCGCATTCCAGTCATTGTGCCCGAAACAGGCGATGCCAAAGCAGGGATCTCATTCCAGTTATTGGGCCCGAAACAGGCGATGCCAAAGCAGGGATCTCGTTCCAGTCATTGTGCCCGAAACAGGCGATGCCAAAGCAGGGATCTCATTCCAGTTATTGGGCCCGAAACAGGCGATGCCAAAGCAGGGATCTCGTTCCAGTCATTGTGTCCGACCGGCAGCGCCACGACAGGGTGCTACGAGATCGTGCGCAGCGCCACGACGGGGTGCTACGAGATCGTGCGCAGCGCCACGACAGGGTGCTACGAGATCGTGCGCAGCGCCTCGACATGGTGCTACGGCATCGCTACGACAGTGTGCGTCACCTTTAGCCCATTGTACATTCACGTGCTCGTCTTTTGAGGGGTTCCTTCTTGCCCTCAACTGCGAGAGTATAAAAACAGCTGCCCCCGGACGCCAAAAAGGAGGGCTCCGATTTCTTCTGCTGAGTAAAGTGCTCTCCCGTCTCTCTACTTCGGTCAAACCTGACCGCCAACTCTTTGCGATGTTAAAATAAACAAGTTGTTTCGTTGTTACCAGTCGACTCATGCTTTGCCGGGACCTTCGGATGCTTCGAGTTGTACCCCAGGCCGCCAGGCCAACGCTACCCTTGGGGCTTGCGACCCAGGTACAACCACGGGCGTCAGCGCCGAGTTCCCAACAGATCGTACCAGCAGTCGGATCCAAACATCTGGTTGGCAGCGGTGAGATCGCCTACGACTTCAAACATCTGGTTGGCAGCGGTGAGATCGCCTACGACTTCAAACAACTGTCTGCCAGCGGTGAGATCGCGACAACGGAGGCCAGCAGCAAAGAGATGCAGTTGACTGTATGCTGAGCAGCTCAACGACGATCCGGGAGCAGTGCAACGAGCCCTGTGTGACGACTGGTTGCCTGCAGCGGAACGACTGCGCGGAATTCCTGCCTGCGAGGTTTGGTGAGTGCGGGACTTTCTTCTTCTGAGCTTTGCCAGGCTTTTGTTAGTGTCAGAAACAGAGCTGGTAATTGTGGTTGTCGTTGCTGCCGGGTTAGTTTGCGGCAAGACAATAGTAAGCAGTAGAGAAAGCAGCATTCAGAGCAGCCATGGATTTGAAGTCGTTGCGCAAACCGAAATTGTTGGAGCTTGCAAGAGAGTTGGGTCTGGATGTCTCGGACAAACTCAGAAAACCAGAACTGCTAAAGGCTATTCTTGAGTTAGAGGCTGAGGATGACGAGCTGTCGGAATGCCTTGAGACTATTGAAGAGAGGGAGACTGCAAAAGAAAAAGAAGAGCGTGAACGTAAAGAACAGAAAGAGCGAGAGCAACAAGAGCGTGACCGTCAACACGCTTTGGAAATGAAGCGTCTTGAGGTAGAGATGGAACGCGCTCGTAATGGAAGTCAGGCACACGGTGCAGGAGAACGAGTATTGTTCAAAATGACTGACCTGATGCGGCCGTTTAAGCTTGGAGAGGACATTGGTTTGTTCCTGGTTAACTTTGAGCGAACGTGCGAGAAGCAGGGGTTCTCTCGGGAAACGTGGCCACAGCGCTTGCTCACTTTGTTACCCGGCGAGGCGGCCGACGTAGTCGCTCGCTTGGATAGAGAGGAGGCAGAGGATTTCGACAAAGTAAAATCGAGTCTGCTAAAAAAGTACCGGCTGTCTGCGGAGGCGTTCCGTCGGAAGTTTCGGGAAAATGAGAAAGGCAGAAGTGAGTCATATACAGAGTTTGCGTATAGGCTTATGTCGAACATGCAGGAGTGGCTCAAAGAAGAGAAAGCGTTTGGTGACCACGATAAAGTTCTGCAGTGTTTCGGGCTAGAACAGTTTTATAGTCGGTTACCGGAGAACGTGCGATACTGGGTCTTGGATAGGCCAGACGTGAGTACGGTGGCTAGAGCCGCTGAGCTAGCCGAGGAGTTTGTGACGCGTCGAGCTCGCGGAGCTAAGGACGGTCAAAAGGGTGAATTTGGCTCCAAGTCTGAGAGGCCAAGGTTCACGCCCATGAGATTTAAGGGGGACACGCGTAGTGCGGATGCGAGTGAAAGCAGTCCGACAGAACGTAAGGAGACGGCGGCAGCCAAACGCAGGAAGCGGTTCGAGATGAGGCGAGCGCGCGTTTGTTATACATGCCAGAAGCCGGGTCACTTTTCGGCGCAGTGTCCGGAAACAACACCAAAAGTTGTGTTTTTTTCAATAGGCAGCACGGACGAGAACATGAAGCTTCTCGAGCCTTACATGCGAGACCTCCTCGTAAACGGGAAAGAGTGCCGAGTGCTTCGCGATTCCGCAGCTACGATGGATGTAGTTCACCCGTCTTACGTAGAACCCCATATGTTCACGGGCGAGTGCGCGTGGATCAAGCAAGCCGTGGAAGCTCATAGCGTGTGTCTGCCGGTAGCAAAAGTGCTTATTGAAGGACCTTTCGGAGCGCTTGAGACGGAGGCGGCAGTGTCATCTATGCTGCCACCCCAGTACCCGTACTTATTTTCAAACAGGTCCGATCACCTCCTGCGCGAGAAGGGGCTTTTGTTTGGTGAAGCTAGTGTTCAGGCCTTAACCAGATCGAAGGTTCGGGAGCTCGCTGCAAAGGCGGTAGTTGCGGGGCCGACGTTATCAAACAACGAAAAAGGGTCAGAGGCGCAGCAAGCTGATATTCCGAGCACGCCCGAACTGAATAAACTTGAGTCTGTAACGTTAAAGGCGCCAGATACTGGAGAGGAAATGCCCGACACGGGAAAGTTAGAAGAGCTATCTACTGATTTGCTCATCGCGCCTACGTCAGACGGACTTGATAGGTTGCTAAAAGTCAGCCGGTCGGCTTTGATAGCCGAGCAAAAAAAGGATGGCAGCCTGGAAAACGTGCGCTGCAATGTCAAAGAAGGTATCGCCAGGAAAACTGCGCGTTTTGTGGAAAGAGGTGGAGTCCTGTACCGGAAGTATCTAGACCGAAGAGGAGTGGAGTTCGATCAGCTGATCGTGCCTCAATGCTATCGTCAGGATCTGTTGCGCTTGTCACATGGGGGTTCGTGGTCCGGACACCTAGGAGTTAAGAAAACTAAGGACCGTCTCTTGCAAGAGTACTATTGGCCAGGGTGTTTTCGGGACGCAGACCATTTCGTGAGGACATGTGACACTTGTCAGCGGGTGGGCAAACCAGGGGACAAATCAAGGGCGCCGTTGAAATTGGTACCTATCATAACGGAGCCTTTTAGACGGCTCGTTATTGATACTGTGGGACCTCTGCCGGTAACAGCCACGGGGTACAGACACATTTTGACTGTGATCTGCCCAGCGACAAAGTTCCCTGAAGCAGTGCCGCTTAAAGAACTCAGCTCAGTTGAGATAGTTAATGCACTACTGTCCATATTTGCGCGAGTTGGTTTCCCTGCGGAAATCCAATCAGATCAGGGCACAGTGTTTACTAGCGCTTTGACGACAACTTTTCTCGAAAGGTGTGGGGTAAAGCTGTTACACAGCTCAGTGTACCACCCACAGTCGAATTCCGTTGAGAAGCTCCACTCCGTCATGAAGCGCGTGTTGAGAGCCTTGTGTTTTGAACATCAAACTGACTGGGAGCTGTGTCTGCCTGGGGTGATGTTTGCTTTAAGGACCGCGCCGCATGCGGCTACGGGGTTTTCGCCAGCTGAACTGGTGTACGGTCGCTCGCTTCGATCTCCGCTTCGCATGCTTCGAGAATCGTGGGAAGGTAGGGGCGACGACCCAGTCGTGGTGGAGTACGTGCTTAAGCTCCTCGAACGCTTAAGAAGGGCACAGGAGTTGTCAGGTGAAGCAATGACAAAGGCCCAGCAGAGGGCCAAGGTTTATTATGATCGGACAGCCAGGGCCCGTCGTTTTGAGGTTGGCGATGAGGTCATGATATTGCGCACATCGCTAAACAACAAACTAGACGTGCAGTGGGAGGGCCCAGCACGAATTGTTCAGAAACTGTCGGACGTTAACTACGTGGTAAGTCTGCCAGGAAAGCGGAAAGCACAGCAAGTTTGCCACTGTAATCTGCTCAAACCTTATAGACAAAGGGAAGCAGTGGTGTGCCTGATGGTAAACGTTCCTGAAGAGCTTCCGGTCGAGCTTCCGGGACTAGGCTCAGTGACGAACAGGGAAGACACCGGTCAAGTCATTAGTGACCTTATCAGTAAAGCACCGCTGTCGCCCGAGCAGAAAACCGAACTACACCAGCTATTACGAGAGTTTCAAGGTCTGTTCTCTGAGAGGCCTGGTAGGACTTCGGTACTTACTCATGATATAGAACTTACCTCCCCAGAGCCAGTACGATCCAAGGCGTATCGGGTGTCACCCCGCCAGAGCGATATTATGGAGGCGGAGGTAAAGAAAATGCTACGGCTCGGTGTTATTGAGGCAGGTGAGAGTGATTATACCTCCCCTTTGATTTTAGTTGAGGTACCGGGCAAGGAACCTCGTCCTTGCGTCGACTACCGCAGGCTTAATTCCATCACTAAGGATCAAATTTATCCGATCCCTAACATCGAGGAGCGCCTTGAGAAAGTTAGTAGCGCTCAGTTTATTTCCACCCTAGATCTTGTCAGGGGTTATTGGCAGGTTCCACTTACGGAAGAGGCTAGTAGGTATGCGGCGTTCATTTCACCAATGGGAACATTCCGTCCTAAAGTGTTGAGTTTTGGTTTGAAGAACGCGCCATACTGTTTTTCAAGCCTCATGGATAAAGTGTTGCGGGGACAGCAAGAATTCGCTTTACCGTATCTAGACGACGTAGCGATATTCTCCGCATCCTGGTCTGAGCATATGGCACACTTGCGGGCAGTGCTAACCCGCCTGCGCGAAGCGGGCTTGACAGTCAAGGCTCCTAAGTGCCAGTTAGCACAGGCCGAGGTTGTCTACCTCGGTCACGTGATTGGTCAGGGTCGTCGCCGCCCCTCTGAAATAAAAGTGGCCGCTGTGCGAGACTTTCCGCAACCGCGCACCAAGACCGATATTCGGTCGTTCTTGGGTGTCGCCGGCTACTATCAGAGGTACATCCCTAGGTACTCTGATATCGCGGCTCCCCTGACGGATGCTCTAAGAAAGACAGAGCCTCAAACAGTCGTCTGGGACGAGACAAAGGAAAGAGCTTTTAGCGCCCTAAAGAGTGCCCTAACAAGCCAGCCTGTGCTACGATCGCCAGACTATACAAAAGGGTTCATTGTTCAGTGCGATGCTAGTGAGCGAGGCATGGGCGTTGTACTGTGCCAACGGGAAAATGGAGAAGTAGAACACCCCGTCCTGTATGCTAGTCGTAAGCTGACCAGTCGTGAGCAGGCGTATAGCGCCACCGAGAAAGAGTGTGCGTGTCTCGTGTGGGCCGTTCAGAAATTGTCATGCTATCTAGCCGGCTCGAGGTTTATCATTGAGACGGATCACTGCCCTCTCCAATGGCTGCAGACCATCTCTCCCAAAAATGGCCGCCTCCTGCGCTGGAGCCTCGCTTTACAACAATATTCCTTTGAGGTGCGTTACAAAAAGGGGAGTCTCAACGGTAACGCCGATGGCTTAAGTCGAAGCCCCTAACGTAGGAATCAGCCTCAAAATTGTTTGTTACTGATGTTTTTTTTCCTGAGGCAGGATTTTTTTTTAACATATTGCTTTTGTTTAGTGTTTCAAAGTGATGATATGCTTTCTAGTGCAATTTTTCAATTTGTGGACGCGTTCTGAGTGATGCTAGACTACTGTAAGGAACTAGGCAGTGGTATAAAAAGGGGAAAGAGCCTGGCAGGGCTTAGTGAGGGTTGTGCCGTGCTTGCTGACTGAGCGGTTGAGTTTTCAGCGTAGTTCTAACGCTTGCCGGGAACGAGAACAAAAATGTGAACTCTCCCGAAGTCACTTTGCAGTGTCCCGTGCGAACCTGAACGAGAGAACGAGGCCTTCTCTGTGCGCTGCGCTCAAGAAACGTCAAGGGACGCCCGACTTCGGTTATGAGCATCATCGAGCGACATCCCTCCGGACAGCGGATGCAGTCCCCTGTCCATCGGGATCTCCTTCCCCCGGCGGGGCGGTCTGTTGCGTTTCGCCTGCGACACGTGGTTTTGCCGGCGCGACTGCGGCGGGGCGGCAGACATTTTGGCCCGATCGTCGTCGCCGCAACACTCATCGCCAGGTGTTTCCAGGCGCGTCTGCGGCGATGCGACCGCCTAGGGATCCTCCTCGCATTCCAGTCATTGTGCCCGAAACAGGCGATGCCAAAGCAGGGATCTCATTCCAGTTATTGGGCCCGAAACAGGCGATGCCAAAGCAGGGATCTCGTTCCAGTCATTGTGCCCGAAACAGGCGATGCCAAAGCAGGGATCTCATTCCAGTTATTGGGCCCGAAACAGGCGATGCCAAAGCAGGGATCTCGTTCCAGTCATTGTGTCCGACCGGCAGCGCCACGACAGGGTGCTACGAGATCGTGCGCAGCGCCACGACGGGGTGCTACGAGATCGTGCGCAGCGCCACGACAGGGTGCTACGAGATCGTGCGCAGCGCCTCGACATGGTGCTACGGCATCGCTACGACAGTGTGCGTCACCTTTAGCCCATTGTACATTCACGTGCTCGTCTTTTGAGGGGTTCCTTCTTGCCCTCAACTGCGAGAGTATAAAAACAGCTGCCCCCGGACGCCAAAAAGGAGGGCTCCGATTTCTTCTGCTGAGTAAAGTGCTCTCCCGTCTCTCTACTTCGGTCAAACCTGACCGCCAACTCTTTGCGATGTTAAAATAAACAAGTTGTTTCGTTGTTACCAGTCGACTCATGCTTTGCCGGGACCTTCGGATGCTTCGAGTTGTACCCCAGGCCGCCAGGCCAACGCTACCCTTGGGGCTTGCGACCCAGGTACAACCACGGGCGTCAGCGCCGAGTTCCCAACAGATCGTACCAGCAGTCGGATCCAAACAATAGGTAGCCTTACAAGGTTGCACGGTAGTCTGTTTCCTCTCAAGTGTGCGGCTTCTAGCCACCATGAGGTACTGGCCAAGAAATGGATGCATTGTATTGAGGAAGAAAAAGAAGATTAAGGGAAGATGCACACAAGATTGCTGGAATGAAAAAAACATATATGGCACACCTGATTAAACCACACTGGCTAGGTGTCTATGTCAACGCCGCATTTCAAGGCGGATGCCAATAACCAATCATCATCATCATTAACATCGTATCGGGCTGCTTATCACGTGGTATTAAATGCATGCAGCGTAGCCTGATGCGTACGCACATTGCAGTGCAGTAGTACAGCATTACACTTGGGTGCACGCCCTACAGAAGTTGCGTAGGTAGCGCTACAAGGTGCAGGTGAACGCTGGGTGCAGGTGATGACTGTGCTCTAGAGTGCAGCGAATGCCGTCGAATGTATCAATTAGGGAAGTGTGCAAGAATAACTGAAAAATTTTTCAGTGGAAGAAATGCTACATAGATCGAAACTTGGCGTTGTCCACCCTGCCGTAGTACGGGATCAGCTTCAGTCGTAAGTAAGAACCAAGATGGTTAAGATATGATAGCAATTTTTTCTTCCAGTAATAACAAGCTTCAAATTCTTCTGATTTTGATAGAAAAGGTTTCAAAAGATGCAGCACAGTCTACAGTTCATGTCAAACAAATTTGACGATCTTGAAAAAACCAGTCAACAATGAAACTCAAGAGCTAAGAAAGGAGGTAGCCGAACTAGAGGCAAGAGATGCTACTCGCGCGGCGACACAAAGTGATCTTGAGCGGCAGACAAATGGGCCAAAATACAGAAGCAGAAGGCTGAACTTGGAAATTCATGGGGCTCGTGTTGTTCCGCATGGAGACCTGACTGCATCCATAAACACAGTCGCTGACAAACTTAAAGTTCCCCGCCTGGTCGAATCGGAAGTGGTATCTGTTCATAGCCTACCAGCAAGACCCGAGAGAATACCAGTAATAATTGTTCGCTTTGTTCAGCAACAAACAAGGGATGCATCCTACCCGAATGCTTTCATTCAAGAGAATCTGACGTGGCACTACCGGGAACTGCTCCGAGAATCAAAGAAAATGGCTAAGGATAAAGGCTACGAATACGTATGGTACAGACACGGTAATGTTCTGGTGCGGAAGACGAAAGAAATACGTGCTATTCACATTAGGAGCTATGCTGATCTTAGCCGACTTTAGAGAAAATAATCACCGTTATGTTACTTTGCGAAAGTAACTTACATGACCAATCATCGTTATTATGTGCCAAATGACCTTAACGATATTGTATGTCGGCTACCTCCTAATTCATGTGGATGGGTACACCTAAATGCTAGGTCGATTATAAATAAGGTATCGTGCCTAGAGTATTTTTTCACTGAATTTTCATTCCAATACTCCGCCATTCTGCAGACTAAAACTTGGAGCACTAATGAATGCGACGTCTTTAGGCTGTCCAATTACATGCCATTTTATATAAATCGCATGCCGTTGGGGGAGGGATTGCGTTGTTGGTTTGCGAAAACGCTGAATGTCAGCTGTTGGATTACTTTGCCCAGACAACACCAAATTATGAAATGCTTTGTGTACGTGCAAACAATAACGTGTTTTCAGTTTGTTATCGACCACCAAATGGCGATATTGCAACGTTTCTCGATTTTTACGATCAAATCCTTTCAATTATGGCCGAAAATAAATATGCATCAATTACTGGGGGAGACTTCAATGTTGACGTCAGTTCTACAAGCTCTGTTAGCCGTGACTTTAATGCTATCATACTGTCTTATGCTTTCATAAACACAATTAACATACCCACGACAGTGGCATTTGAATGCGAGTCAGCCCTATAGATCTTTTTATTACGAATTTTTGAGATGAATTTAAAAGTCAGATGTTTTGTCATTCTGTATTAGTGACCATCTTCCAATATTTTTACGTGCGGAGCTATTGAAACAAGGTACAGCAAAGCCTTGAATACTTAAGTTTCCGTTTATTACACCTGTGGCGCTCAGTGGATTTCGTAACAGTCTATTGGAGGCAGATTGGAGCGATATGAGAAAGTCTCTAGACAAAAACAATGTTTACGATAAGTTTGTTGCAATTTTCAAGCGATTGTATCATTTGTATTTTCCGCTAAGAGAGCGCACATTAAATTGTAAAACACAAAAACCATGGATAACGCCTAAAGTGCGTCATCAAATGAAAACCAGAAATAAAGTTTACCAAACATTCCTACATACTGGTTTACCCCAGGACTGGCTGGCCTTCAAGTGTTATCGAAACAAACTTAAAGAACGCTTGCGATCCGCGAGAACTCACTATCAATCCACATATCTTGAAGTTCCTGGCAATCGTTCTCACGTATACTGTGGTCTAGATTAAACATACTCCTTGATCGCGGCCACTTTACCGCCCCTATTTCAAAGCTAGAAGTAAACGGTATAGTATAGATATAGATGGATCAGGTTTGGCCGACGCATTTAATAATTTTTTCACTGGTATGATAACGACCGGAACCCCAGCTGATGCGTGCGAATACGTAAATGTTCACAACGCTCAATCATTGTGCTTGCGTCCAGTCACCGCACACGAAGTCGTGTCAACAATAAAAAGTACAAAACATAGCGCCAGCTGTGATATTGACGGAATTCAAATACGTCCTGTCAAAGACATGTCTGATGTTATCGCGCCGATTCTAGCAGATATATTTAACGTTTAACTAACTCTGTGTTTCTTTTGAATATGCAAATAGCAAAAGTGACCGTGCTTTAGAAAAAAGGTGACCAAAATTCCTTTGGCAATTATAGACCAGTGTCTATCTTGCTTGTGTTCTCAAAGGCCTTCGGAAAAATTCTGCACACTTCATTTTCAAGTTTCATTGATAAATATAATTTATTTACAACTAATCAATTTGGTTTTAGGGAAAATAAATCAGTTGAACTGGCGCTGCTGGAGCAAAAAGAATATATTCTTAGACAACTTGAAGATTAAGGTGCTCGTTCTTGGTATCTTTATTGATTTTTCAAAGGCTTTCGATTTAGTAAACCATAAGATATTGTTAACGAAATTGCATTGCTATGGTATTCGTGGACAAGGCTTAACGCTGATTGACTCTTACTTATCAAACAGACAGCAGGTCGTTCAGATAAGCGGCTCTATTTCCTGAGTGAAACCTTTGCTTTGTGGAGTGCCACAGGGTAGTATTCTAGGCCCACTATTATTTAACATTTATCCTAATGACATTGTAAATATTAATTGCTAGGGCAAATACATAA
This sequence comes from Dermacentor variabilis, assembly GCF_050947875.1. Classification (NCBI taxonomy): domain Eukaryota; kingdom Metazoa; phylum Arthropoda; class Arachnida; order Ixodida; family Ixodidae; genus Dermacentor; species Dermacentor variabilis. The sequence goes on along the minus strand of NC_134573.1, from coordinate 74,661,456 downwards.
TATATGCTGATGATACTAGCATACTTTCTTCAGGGCATGATGTTCACAAGCTTATAATAACTTATAATCACACAATCGAAACGCTAGAGAGATGGCCAGCAGCAAATGCATGCGTATTAACGAAAATAAAACAAAAGCTGTTATATTCCGACCAAAAAAAATGTAAATTTTCGACCTCATGACGACATAGTACTGAGTACTGACACTATTTAAACCATGTCTGGGCATATCTTTTTACGCGAATATAAGCTGGGATTACCATGTAAGACATGTCCTGCAAAAATTAGCTCAGGTGACAGGTTTAATTTGTCGGCTTCAGTACTTACCTCCAAAAGGAATCAAGCTACTGCTATATCACTAGCTCTTTAGCTATCTCTTAAAATATTGTCAACTAGTATGGGTTACAACGATGGTCAATAATCTTAATCAATAATACTTGGTTCAGAAAAAATGTATTAGGCATATCTTCAATGCGCCTTCTACGGCATCTACAAATGTTTTGTTCTGCAGTTCAGGAATAGTTAAAGTGCACTAGACATACAATTATAGGTTAAGCAGAAAACTCAAATTAGAAACTCGTATGAACATAACAAATTTGTGCGTTCTGGCCTATTTAAGAATTAGGCATTTAAGTTACCCCACGCGTCATTGAGGAAATTGGGAAGTAGACACAGTACGATTAAACTCCGTGAAAAAACGCTTGTCTTACACTTTTCCCTCCCTTCTGAGTCACTATGACCTTAACAATTTTGGCTTGTTTGATTGTTCATATCAGGATGTCCGCAAGCTATATACAGTGATGTATAGTTCTGAGATTTCTACTGCTTCACACTTGTTTTATTACAAACCTTGTCTCATTTATCAAATCCATAACCGTATCGAATTGTTTCATCTGGTTGTATGTAACTGTTTGTAACAAGTTGATCTCTATATTGTTTTTCTTGTATATTCAGTGTACTTATTCGAGATATTTGTAGTTTGATAGCATTTCAGATATTCATTTCTTCAAAGAAACTGTTCTGTATTTATTCTTATGTTGACTGTAAAAACTGCTTCAACCTTTCTCTATTAACTTTCCATTTCCACTACTTATAGTGTGCCCTATAGTACTACGCTGTCTGCTAAGTTTTCATTTTTGATTTCCTTTAAGGTAGTGCTGTTACGCTCCGAAATTTTTCTATGGGGCTGTGACCTAGTCAAGCTGTTCTGACAAACAGCTTTTTGTCACAGTGTTTCTTTCTGAATTGTTAACAGAATGAAATAAAGATTTATTTATTTATTTATTTATTTATTTATTTATTTATTTATTTATTGAAGGTAGTCTATCTTTCCTCTCAAGTGTACGGCTTCTACTCGCTATGAGGGACTGGCCAAGAAATGGATGGATTGTTTTGAAGCAGAAAACAAGATTAAGAAAAGATATACACAAAATTGCTGGAATGAAAGACATGTATCACATACCTTATTAAACCGAGCTCGCTAATAAGTCATTATCATCATTAATATCATCAGCAGCGAACCGTGCCACTTGTCATGCGCACCACGTTGCGCCGATAGCTGCAAACTTCGCATTGCAAACGCTTTGCATTCATCCAGGTGTCACAACATGCAACAGATGCACGTAGCAGTTACATGTTGCATGCGGCTCAACTCAAGTAGGCTGGGTAACAATTTGTCAACATCCCGTATCAAAGGGGACGCCACTAAATCACCATCATCGTCATCATCAAAGGCATCGTATCGTACCACGGGTCCAGGGATGTGACACGTGCGTCGGGTAGCCTCAATACCTGTGTTTACTCTTCAGTGCACTTCATGGCACATCCTCGCAAGGTTCGCACCGCTGCTGAAAAAGCGAATCGTACAGCTACGCACCTGGCTACAACCACGCAACATGCACATGGCAACGCAAGCCACTGCTCGCCGTCGACGCCGGACGGACAGTTCATATGGTGCTCGTGGAAACGCCGCGAAGACCCTGTAGTGCATGGGGCCGAAAATGGAGCTCCCATGGTTGCGCTTCTTCAGCTTACGTAGTGACTTTGCTGAGTATGGCACGCAGGCCTGTGACTTCTTTTTTTCTCCCCAAATAACAGGACGAGAACCAGCTTGTTTTTCGGTCCCGCCCTCTACGACCTACGCATCCTTCTTACGGAAATTCTGTCACGACATGTAGCCGTCGGACTCTTTATGCGATCCCTTTCGGGTAGTATTACTGCTTTACAAGACAAAAAGGTGACGCGAAAGCACAAAGCTTATATGTATCGTGCTCGTTTACGAACCGTTAAGGGGAGAAAAAAAGAAGGGAGAGAGAGAGAAAGAGTGAAAGAGAGAGGGCGATGTGGGGCGCGAAGTAGTGCTCGAAAACCACTGCGGAGCCAAATACGCTCGCACAAGCCAGACGTTATCAGAAAGCACAAAAGGGCCTTCAATGCCTTCTGAGCCGATGATCGGTGGGGACAGCGTTTTAGTATTGCCAGAAGAAAAGCACTAGCTCTGCGAAAAGACTTCTGCCTACAACGCTCTATTTCCAAAGGCGACGTTGGGCCAAGCCCTGGCTTCACCTCTGATGGTAGGAATAATGAATTTGAGTTGTGAGCCATTATTTGTACCTTATAGATACCTTCGTTTTATGGGCCCTTGTCTCTCAAGGTCGATACAATGCCGCGTCATCACTGAAGTGGTGCCTAAAGTTGAGAAATCTCGTATCAGTAACGCCGCAAAACGTTGCAGTTTTGTCATGTGTCAGAACCGGTTAAGAGCACTTCTGCAGCAGTATGTATAGGTTGCCGTATATATTGTTACAGAGCAGTGCAGGAGACGAAGATGAGGAGAGTCGTGAAGACGACCAGGTTTTCCGGTTTACGCCGACTGTAAACGGTCTCGTCTACTACCGAAAGCGTTGTGAGAAGCTCGTATATATATATATATATATTCTAAATATATCTTCTCCCCGAAACAGCATCGTCGTATGTGCGTTGTCGCCAGCAGCGGAGCGCCGCCATGGAATGGCGGCTGCTGTGGTCGTCTGCCGCCGCCTTAGCCCTCTCCCACAGTCGCCAGATAAGGAGAGGGCGGCGGGTGACGAGGAGGACCGTCCTAACCGATTGGGCGACCACCAGCCAACACGTTTGAGGGAACCCAAAGCTCTCACGCTACAGCACGCGCGTTTCAAATATCTCTATTCGCCGGCATTCGCAATTCCCGCAACTCGGGTGCGCAACACCACGTGACCTTTGTATCGCCGCCTTTGGCCCGGCGGTTAGTCCGGCCACAACCGCGAAAACGGGCGAAAAAACCAAGGAAAGCTATTAGTTTTAACGATGGTAATGGGTCTTAACCACATTCACTACCTCCTTTAGGTAGCTGTCCATGCTCTTCCCGAAATTTTTAACAAGATATTCAAATCGGTTAGAGCATAAAAAAAGAAGCGCACACACACAGACGGGATAATTGTGCCTTTTTTACAGGCCGATAAATAAGGACATCTCCCAGTAACTGCCGAGCTGTCGCTTTCACGAGCTTTGTGCCAGAGCCTTAGGAACGCATCATGAATACGGCATTGAAATTTACACAAGAAAAAAAAACAACTTTCTAGACATTCATCCACGTGGGTAAAAAAAAAACTCAGGGGCCTTCCACTCTGTGAACAAGGATGACCAGCGAAGCTGTGTTTGTGGGCCCCTAATGGCGAACTGTACTTGCGCCCCGGGTCGGCCCGGCATCGCACAATCTTCGGGATCGGCCCACGTATGGGTATTGCTGAACGCTTGCTTCTCCTGCATGCTCGCGAACGCAGGACGCGTATACCAAGTTTGTAGGGTCGAGCGCGCGCGCTGCGACAGGTCTCGGCAAGGTTGCTGTTGTGTCCTGGCGTAACGCATAGCGCGTTCGGCGCATGACACGTCCTGCGAACGCGAGGCTTGATACCCAGCAGAGAGATGGGCAGAATATCCTGGCATCCTCTCACACTTGCTATGATGACGTTGACGAAAGCGGCGACGGGGAGGGAGCGTTGACTGCAAGTGCTACAAATTCATTAGGTGCTACAGTCATTACGCCATCCCCCATTAACTCAGAGAAAAGTACACACACGCGCATGGAAAATTATGGAGATCCAACGCACTTGCTGGAATCGATGCGAACCGACGCTGAAATACAGCGATGAATTAAATGTTTCACAGCTAACGGCCATGGCGGAGCTTGGCGGAATCAAAATGCGCCCCTTCATCCCGATCGACGACACATCGATAGCCGGTGTAATTTACGACATTGACATTGCCATTCCCAATGAAGATTTACCTAGCCTCATCAATCCGGCTAACGAGGGCACGATCATTATGCAAGTGCGCCGTCTTGGAAACTCGCGCTGCGTAAAAGTAATCTTCAAGGGGGATTGCATACCCTCCCACGTTAAAGTCGGACATTTTCGACATCCAGTTCGACCATTCATCCAGAAGCCGCTTCAATGCCATCAGTGCTTCAGGCTAGGACACGTAAAGGGCGTGTGTCCCAACTCGCTTCTGTGTCCCCGTTGCGCTGAACCTCATGCAGAAGTGACCTGCGGTGCCACAGTTCTGAAGTGCGCCAACTGTAGCGGCCCTCACGCAGCCTCGTCGAAAGACTGCCCCCGCATCAAGAGGGAGCGCGCGGTTCTTAAGCAAATGGCCAGAGACAATTCGGCCCACAGGGAGGCAGCCGAAGTAGTCCGGCGTCGGCGTCTACGTCGGCACCGTCGTACGTCTTCAAAGAAGGCGCATGAGCGAAGCGATAGTACCCGCTCCACTACGGAACCATCTAGTCGCGACGCGAAAGGGCCCACCACTTCCACGAGGGCATCAGATAAGACTCTTTCTTTAGAGGAATGGCCTACGCTACCGAGCCGCTCCCTTGCTAAGGAACCTCAGAAGGTCACGGCGCCACCGGAGCCTTCTCCGGCCATTGATGATTCACCTAAAACAGATCAAGTCATCTCGGTGCTACGTTCCCTCATGGAGGCCATCCGAACGATTTTAGTTGAGATGGGGACACCGTCTGCTCGAAGCGCACTTAAAGTGCTGGACGCCTTAAGCCCAGTGCTTGAATCCCTCAACTAGAAAGATGGCTACCCATACCCCATCCTTCCGAAAAGAAGTCAAGGCAGCGTCTGTCATGCAGTGGAACGCCAGAGGGCTAAAATCACGAATTTCAGATTTCCGTCAGTATGTGTACACCAATGTGTTTCCACTCATCGTCATTTGTGAGCCCAACTTGTCGAAACCAATCAGACTGTCAGGGTACGAATGTTTCATGTCATCAACAAATAGTGCATGCAGCAAGATCATCGTTTTTGTTCGACGTGAACTCACCTATGTTTTGCAACCAATTGCGCCCCACGACGACAATCAGTATATTTGCATCACAGTTAAAAAGGGCAAACTCTTGTTTACTCTCACCGGCGTGTATATATCGCCTTCCAGCAATTTCGACACTAAAAGATTAGCGGATATTTTGAGTGTTTGCCCCGCCCCATGGGTCATCATAGGAGATTTCAATGCACACCATCCAGCATGGGGAAGTACAAAGACAAATGCAAGAGGACGAAGATTATCAAGCATCGCCTACAACTATGGCCTTACTCTCTTGAACGATGGTAGCCCCACCTTTCTTCGAGGCGTGACGTACGGCAGCTGCCTCGACCTTGCTTTTGTCTCCAACTCTCTCGCCAGATATGTGAAGTGGTTACCAGATATTGAGACACATGGGAGTGATCACATTCCCACCTATCTGACCATCAAAGGCTTGTCGTCTAGATCTGGCCCACGAAATACCATTCGGACGATTCAATGGGCCAACTTCAAATCTGATATGGAAGATGCCTGCAGCGAGGGCCTACCCTCTGGGTTAGAACAAACAATTAAAAATACGCTGCGGAACGCCACTCGCATACTGACGATATCTCACACGCGAAACGACTTCGACATAGAATTAGAGCGACTTCGCGCACTTCGTCGCCGGGCGGAACGTCGATATCGGCGTACAAGATCAATCCATGACCTTCGGGCAGCCAGGAGGTTACAAAAGAAGATTCAGCGTCGAATAAATAGATTAGCGTCGGAACGTTGGGCAACGTTTTGCCAAACACTCGACCCCCGCAAGCCGCTGTCTCACATATGGAAAACGGTGCAAGGTCTGCGTTGCCTTCCGGAACAGCGTTTTCTATTCAAGGCACTCGCGCTTTTCCAAGGGCGGCAAGACATCGCTGTCGCAGAAGACTTTTGTGCGCGAATGGCAGACCAAGCGACACGTCCAGATCCTCCAGCCCGAGATGATGTCCCCCATTCCCGAGATTGCCGCATGGACCTTCCTTTTACAATGGAGGAGCTCGAGGCGGCACTAGCTCTCTGCAGACGCTCATCATCTCCGGGTCCAGATGGTATATCATACCGAGCCTTGTGCTATCTCGGAGAATCCGCACGGATAGCACTATTGAGTCTCTACAACACCTCATGGCAGGAGGGAAATGTTCCTGACGAATGGAAAGTCAGCCGCCTGGTGCCAATCTTGAAGCAGGGCAAATCCCCGCTAGAGCTCACCTCTTACCGCCCGATAGCGTTGGCCAGCTGTGTAGGAAAGATAATGGAACGGATGATCCTTGGCCGCCTGGAATGGTACCTTGAACACTACAAGATTTATCCGAGTTCCATGGCTGGCTTCCGACGTGACCGCTCTTCCATCGACAATGTCATTGATCTCGTTTCATATGTCCAGCACGAAAGGTCCCGTAAACGTTTATCTGCAGCTTTATTCCTAGATGTGAAAGGGGCATACGATAACGTATTACATGAGGCTATTCTCGACGCTCTTGCGACGGTTGGCTTAGGTGGCCGAGTATTTTTATGGATTGCAAGTTACCTATCTGCAAGATCATTCTATGTATTAACTGACGATGGGCCAACTACGCGACGCTATACCAGCAAGGGCGTTCCTCAAGGCGGTTCTCTCAGCCCGACGCTCTTCAACCTCGCTCTTATTGGGCTTGCTGACCACTTGCCAACTACCACCAAAATTTCAGTATACGCAGACGACATCTGTCTCTGGACTTCGGCAGTCACACGTCCTCAGATACGTGCACGGCTTCAGAGAGCGGCTACTTTGACAGCGAGCTACTTGTGTGAACAAGGTCTCAGCATATCGCCAGAAAAATGCGCCCTAGTGGCGTTTACTCGCAAACCAATGACGCCTTATGTCATCTCAATCAATGGGCGGACCATTTCCTATGTCAGAACCTACAGATTTCTTGGCGTAATTATCGACCGAGACCTCTGTTGGAGCCCGCACGTAGCTTACATGAAACGACGCCTAACAGCAACCTCCCAGTTGTTTAAATACCTGACAGGAAAGACGTGGGGGATGTCAGTAGCCGCAATGCTGAGACTCTACAGAGCTCTCTTTCTCGGTTTTTTAAGATACAGTCTACCTGTACTGAACAACACCTGCAAGACAAATATTCGTGTTCTGCAAGCAGCGCAAGCTCAAGCACTCAGAGTTTGTCTTGGTTTGCCGAGATGCACGTCAACTGAGGCAACTATTGCGATTGCTCGGGACCATCCAATGCAGACTCACATCACGGTGGAAACCCTGAGAACACATATCAGACATTTGGCACGAGCCCCCTATCACCACCTTGCAACACTACCTTCAGACAGGCACCAAGCATCATTCTCAAAAACTATTGTCAAGTACAACGACAAACTTCCCTCGGGCTTCACCGCTGCATCTAAACCATCGATGCCCCCTTGGTGCCTTGTCAGCCCCACAGTCCATCTCAACGTGCCAGGAATCGGGAAAAAGTCTGAGCTGTCGTCGCCTGTGCTGAAACAACTGTCTCTGCTTCTTCTGCACGAGCGGTACGCAGACCGTGCACACATTTATACTGACGGTTCCACAAACATCCAGTGTTCGTCCGGTGCGGTAGTCGTCCCAGAAAGCGGTATTACCATCAGCTTTAGGACTGACCACCCAACGACTTCTACATCTGCGGAACTAGCTGCTCTTCGAGCTGCACTTTGTTTTGTCAATCGGGAACCACCTCGACAATGGTCAATTTTCAGCGACTCAAAGGCAGCCCTACAATCTGTACTATCAGCTCTGCGTCGCGGGCCATTCGAACAGCTCGTATTCGATATTAGATGCCTACTTCATACATCACATGAGAAAGGACATCACGTGACGTTTCAGTGGCTGCCAAGTCACTGCGGCGTCATCGGAAATGAAGACGCCGATAAAGCCGCTCGGACAGCTCTTGAAGACACACAGGAAGAGGCCATACCACTTTCACGGTCCGACGCAGCCAGCAGACTTCAAGTGCTTGCACGGGAGATCACGCTCTCTCTATGGTGCACACCCAGCAGCCAGGCCAACCGCAGCAATCATCAACACGACCTGCCCTCCTTGATGCATCTATATATGCCAACCGGACTCCGCCGAAGTGAGGCCACCCTGCTTTATCGCTTATGGCTAGGGGTGGCCTTCACGAAATCTTACTCGTTTCGCATTGGAATGGCCGACAACGCTCTCTGCAATGCCTGTCTTTGCGAGGAGACGCTGGAACACATTCTGTGCGACTGTCCTGAATATCACGTTCAGAGACAGTCCATGGCGTCCGTTCTAGCGCACCTTGACAATAGACCATTGTCAGTTGCAACCATTTTCAGATATCGCCGACTGAAGTCATCGCAGCTGAAGGCGACGAAGGGACTACTTCGGTTTATGAAGGATACGGGCTTAGACAAGCGGCTGTGACAGTGATGTCACGTACCGCCCAAGAGTGACAGACTGTAACCAACGATGTGTGTGCCGTGCTATGTGCCCTCTATCTCTTCTCCCCTTCTTTCATCCCCCCCATCCCGCTCCCATGTGTAGGGTAGCAAACCGGTTAGGCAAAACTGGTTAACCTCCCTGCCTTCCTTCTCCACTTTTTCCTTCCTTGGTGATGACAGACAAGTACGACTCGCATAGTTAATTTTTTTAATATGCTTTCTACCCCTGTGTGGGGTTGTTACACGCATGATGCAGAGCCTGAATACGCACTGAGGTACGGAAACACAAAGGTAAAGAATGCAAGAATGCATATTTAATGCACGTTCAAATTCATGAATGTCCTCACAACAGAATTGGGCAGTGTATTCCACTTTTCTAATATGTGAAGGAATAAAATGAGTAACTAAACCCATTGGTACGAGATAAAGAAAGCCCTATGGTTTTGCTGTTATTTGCGTGTATACTTCTTTATCCGGGGAATCCAATATACTTGTCTATTCCCCTATTTGTTATTGTGATGTCCAGAAAATAAATGTTAGTCGAAGCTCCTTCCGGCAGCCCTCAGACGGCTCTGAACCACGTGTATTTAACACATCCGTAACCGAATTGGTCCGTCAGCATACAGAGAGGATGCGGCATGCGGCTAGCCTCTGATATGTTTTGTCTTACCTTTCAGAACTTGCTTGTGTGGGCTAAGTACCCCGAAAGCATATTCCAAAATAGGACGATCAAATGTTTTGTAATCGATCAGTCTAACATCCTTAGTAGCCCACTCCAATTTTTTTTAATTGGAAACAAGAAGTTTTGTTTAGCCTTTGGGCAAATGGCTTAAACATGTGAATGACACTGTACTGTATGTGTTATGGCGACACCAAAATACTTAAAACTGCGTACATCGTTTGCAGCACTTTCCCCAATCCTATATGTGAATAAGACCTCATATGTTCCCCTTGTCATATGCAGACGTGTCGTATTATCCTAGTTGACTTTCACGTCGTATTGTTTAGGCCATGTACAGAACACATGAAGGCCCTCATTTAGCTTAATTTTAGCTCGTGTACATACATGTTCGTGGCGAACAAATTAGACGATCATCAGCAAAAAACTTGACTTTATTAGGTGCATATCAAGCAATATTTAGGGATTCCCTACATCTTGTGCCACAATGGGACACAGCCGTTCTGGTGGATTGTCCAAAAACGGGCACATTCCAAGTGGAACGTACCGACCGACTAAGTCAAAGAAAGTAATGTAAATCAGCCGATTAAATAATAATAATAATAATAATAATAATAATAATAATAATAATAATAATAATAATAATAATAATAATAATAATAATAATAATAATAATAATAATTTATCCCCTTAAGGGCCCCATGTGGGGTATTACATGAGGGGGGGGGGGGAAACTATAATACAAACATCGAATGAATGGTCATGTACAAGGAAAAAAAAGCAACAACTGAAAAGACACTAAAAAGAACAGGTTTTTGCATAATTAGTTGCAAATATGGGTGGTTCGTAACTGTCGAAATTTCGAAGCGTTTCGCTCTACAACAACGGATTCCGGGAGCGAGTTCGATTGTTCTATTGCAACGGGAAGGAAGGATTTGTTGAAAGCGTTTGTAGAACCACGAAGGCGTTGGATACATAAAGAATTGAATAAACGATGTGATGAGCGCACGGGTAGAAATAAAGGTCAGGAAAGTTATAGTACAATTTATTGAATAAGCAGAGTTGCGAAATTATACGTCTTGATGCTAAAAGGGGTAGACCAATAGATAACTTCAAGTTATTAACGCTGACAGTGTTGTCATACTTCGATAAGATAGAACGGGAGGCACGATTTTGAGTAGCTTCTAAAGTGTCAATCAAGTACTTTTGATGCGGATTCCAAATTGTAGACGCTTATTATAGTTTGGTACGGATGAAAATTTCATATGCAAGTTTATTAATCGACGGAGGAGACAAGCATAGGGATCTTTTAATATAGTTAAGGGATCTTGAGGCATCGGCTGTTACTTGTAGAACGTGGTTTGACCAATTTAGTTTGTTACTCATCATAACGCCAAGGTAGCGGTAACTGTCGACCTCAGATAAATTCACAGAGCCCAAAGAGTATAGAAATTTGGATATAGAGCGTTTACGAGATACACGCATTAACTTGCATTTGGAGACATTTAGTTCCATCATCCAGCGTGAGCACCACTTGTCAATAGAATTTAGGTCATTTTGCAGAATGGGTTGGTCAATATTAGTAGTGACACGACGGTAAATAACACAGTCATCGGCGAATAGACGTATTGTGGATGATATCTCGGTTGGGAGGTCGTTAATGTATGTAAGAAAAAGGAGTGGGTCGAGGATGGATCCCTGTGGTACACCCGATATTACTTTGGTAGTATCTGAACAGCGACCGCCAACACAGGTGAACTGGAGGCGATCTGTCAGGAAGCAAATGATCCATGATAGGATTAGTGGGTCGAGGTGAATGCATGAAAGTTTGGACAGTAGTCGGTGATGAGGGACGCGATCGAAAGTTTTTGAAGTATCTAAGTAAATTACGTCAGTCTGAAATAAAGAATCTAAGTTTAGGTGGAGATGTTTGGTGAATGCAAAAAGTTGTGTTTCGCTTGATAAGCACGGACGAAAGCCATGTTGTTTGCTAAAAAAAAAAGAATTTCTGTCGAGGTGGGACGCTATATGGGAATATATGATATGTTCTAAACGCTTACAGGCAATACATGTAAGTGAGATCGGGCGATAATCATAAGCGAAACACTTTATTAGGTGCATATCAAACAACATTCAGGCATTCCGTACCCCTTGTGTCACAGTGAGACAGAGCCATTGTGGAGGATTGGCCAAGAACGGGCACACTCCCAGTGGCACGCGCTGTATGGCTAAATCACATAAAGTAATGTAAATCGAGAAATTCGGGAAATACGATCAACTATCCCGTTAGCAGATTGGTGCACTTCCAACCAGGAAGCACGACATACTGCTATGTGTCGGGCAGTACAGCAATCGCGCGCGGTCATCCGCGTCACGCACCAATCGGAGCCTCGCTAATGCAGGACCACTCGGCCATAAGGGCCTGACAGCTTGTCGCCGTCACTGTTGCCCGGTATGTCGAATCCTCGGCTCAACAAAAAGTGGTTGGTGTCACCTAAGCCCATTTGGGCGAGTTACGCACCTCTTTATTTCAGTAATGCAGCGGGAAAACGGATAATTGCCTCGTGCGCGCTTTACGCATTCTTGTAAGTATTCGTTAGTGACTGGCTAATTAAAACTGCTGCTCTTAACTGCGCGAAAAGTAGGCTTGAAATACACACAAATCATCGGCGCGGCCGTGTTCCAGGTGAAGCCGGCGTACTGAAGCCCGTTGAATCTGAACACGCGTGTACCTTGAGACCGGAACCGTACACATTGCTTGCATAGCAGCGAAAACGTACAAGAATGCGGTGCGGCAGGCGACCAAGAGCCGACGTGTACGAATGTCTCGCAACGGCGACCGAAAACTTACGGCAGCGCAGAGTTGTCGGCACTATGGGAGTTAATTCCCCCATAAGTTTGGAAAGCTTGCCTTTGCAATAAGCCACCTCTTTTTGCATTCGGATGCTAAGAAAGGTTAGGATGTTTGTCAAGAGTTTGCGAGAGTTCGACACAATTGCGTGTGTGTTTCCTAGGCCACGTCATCAGCAAGTCTGGAGCCCGCAGCGACCCGCAGAAGACAGCTGCCATCGCAAAGTTCCCGCAGCCCATCGACAAGAAGCCAGTGCGTAGAATTCTTGGCATGTGTGCCTACTACAGGCGATTTTTCAAGGACTTTTCACGCATCGCTGAGCCGCTGACAAAGCTAACTAAATGTGACGTCGCGTTCAAGTGGGAAACGCCGCAGGCCGACGCATTTCAAGAACTCAAACGACGCATGCAGTCGCCGCCCGTACTCGCGCACTTCGACGAGCACGCCGATACCGAAATACAGACTGACGCCAGTAGCCTAGGCCTCGGTGCCGTCCTAGTCCAGAGAAAAGATGCACATGAACACGTGATAGCTTACGCTAGCCGGTCGTTGTCAAAAGCGGAAGGCAATTATTCTACAACCGAAAAGGAATGCCTCGCCATCTTTTGGGCTACAGCGAAATTTCGGCCTTACCTCTTTGGCAGGCCATTCAAAGTGCTCAGCGACCATCACGCGTTGTGTTGGCTAGCTAACTTAAAGGACCCTTCAGGACGGCTGGCACGGTGGAGCCTCAGACTACAAGAATACGACATCACTGTAACATACAAGTCCGGACGAAAACACTCAGATGCCGATTGCCTATCACGCGCCCCCATTGACCCGCCGCCGCAAGATGACGAGGATGACGACGCCTTCCTTAGCACAATAAGCGCGGAAGACTTCGCCGAACAACAACGAGGGGACCCGGAGCTAAAAGCCCTTATCGAGTATTTGGAAGGGCACACCGACGTTGCCCTAGGGCATTTAAGCGCGGATTGTCTTCGTTCACGCTTCAAAACAACCTACTCGTGAAGAAGAACTCACCAGTCCGCGCCAACTACCTTCTTGTTGTTCCGTCGGCGCTGCGTCCAGAAGTACTGCACGCCCTGCATGACGATCCGACCGCTGGGCACCTCGGTTTCTCCCGGACGCTATCGAGGATACAAGAAAGGTATTACTGGCCGCACCTAACCGCCGATGTCGCCCGTTACGTCAAGACATGCCGAGACTGTCAGCGAAGCAAGACACCACCGACAAGGCCAGCGGCATTACTACAGCAAATCAAGCCTCCTTGCCGACCTTTTCAGCAGATTGGGATGGACTTGTTAGGACCGTTTCTGACATGAACATCCGCAAATAAGTGGATCGTCGTGGCGACGGACTATCTCACCCGCTTCGCTGAAACTAAAGCTCTACCGAAAGGCAGCGCAGCCGAAGTGGCGAAATTTTTCGTCGAGAACATCCTGCTGCGACATGGTGCTCCAGATTTTCGACGATCGCCGACCGTGTTCGCCGCTATCGTTGTTTTATAAGTGTACCCTGTTATTTTGCGCACAGATTCGCCCAATAAAAGTTAGTTTTGTCGTTCACAGTATTGGATCGACCACGTAACATATGGTGACATTTTCACGCATTGACAATTTCTTGAAATTTTATATCTCTGCTCGTAAGCATCCTATGAGTAAGGTCTTTTCTTATTGCTTTCTCGATATCTTATCTTGAAGTAATGCTAGATAAGTGATTTAAGTGGTTGTTAGTAAGCTGAGCGTTAGCTTTATTTTTATAAATTGTATTATATGCTCTGTCCATACATGAACAGAACAACAGGAAGATTACCCCTGGCGTTGAGGAAAACAGTTGAAAAAATGAATAAAACAGCCAGAGTAAACAGACCATTTTGTATGTCGTTGTATATTTGCAACTATTGCCTCGTGAGGTCACTCACCTCGCTGGGCACCACGCACATGTCTCGATTGTTGTGAATTTGCACATGTGTGCGTGCAATAGTGTCGCTGGCAATGAAGCTGCAACGCTCCAGGCACGTGTTCCAGAAACACACACACACAAAAAGAAATGTTGATGGTGGGCAATGGTCCGCACGTGCAATACCGCACCACGTGCGTGAAAGTGGCACAGGCGATGCGCCACAGGTGTGAGCCCGACTGTGTTATGACTGAAAAGTGAGTTCACTGAACCTTTGCCACGGCTGCGCCACGTGCGAGATGCCGCGCTAAATGTGCTATATAAGGATCAGCAGCCTGCAATTAAGCAGCGTTCCAGCTACCAACTTGGCCGCCATACTAATTCTTCGAACCTTCGCTTGCGTATACGTCCGTGTTCCCCGTCATGGCTTCGGTATGGCTTCTTTTGGCCGTCTTGTGCGCGATTGGCGCTCGCTGCAGGGTGAGTTCTGGAATCGCCGCGGAGTCACTGTTGCGGCGGAGACCCGATCTGGCCGCCTACCAGGACATCAAAAAGGTGAGGTCACTGAGAGATCAACAGTTTGGCGGTATGAGTCGCTTCCAGGCGTCAAGAGACAAGAAAGAGAGAGCCACGCAGAAAGTTGTGCTGAACATATTGCCTACCCAACATGATTGACTTTCCAGAGTTCCAGCACTTGTCAAAGTGCGTTGATGGCAATAAAAGCACGACTAAATAGATTAATGATCAAGAAAACTAAATCCGCTCGAGCCTAGGTAATAGGAAATATTCTAAATGGATTTTCCTGGAAACATTGGCCGCGTCCGCCATTTTACTGACGACCTGTAGTTTCTATGCGGCTGTGCGCAGCAGAGCTCGACCATCGTCACCGTACGGTTATTCAGGACTCTAAGCTTGAACAATCCTCTTCATCGTTCGGCGAATATTGAACGGAAAGGTTTACTTTGCCGTCCGGAATAGCAGCGCTAGCGGGTTTTTGCAGCCTAAGATATTGAGACGTGTACTTGTTTATCTTTATCGGGTGACCACGTCTCACCGCCTAACAAATGTTATGGCGCAGCGCAGGACGCGCCTGCATGTATCGGAAGTTTCTGGAATGTGATCGATGGTTCCATCCGCTGTCTGTCACCGAACCGTTTGTAATCTGATTGCATGTATTCGCGATGCGAATAGTGTAGAAGTTTGTGGAAGACACGCGGGTCACAGCGAATACTCTGGAACATTTGACGACTGACGTATAAAAGCCGACGCGCTTGACCCGCTATTCAGATTTTCCGACGATCACCAACTGTGTTTGTCGCTATCGTTGTGCTTTAAGTTTAACTTGCTTTTGAGGGCACAAGTTCGCCCAATAAAAATTTAGTTTCGCCATTTACACTTTTGCTACTGCGTTCGTCACAGTCACTACCACGTGGAAATATTCGTCCGGACGGCATTCCCAATAAGCATGCGGCTTTGAAACCAAAACTTACACCGAGCCTCTTTCTGCAGTGACGTGCGCTTCGAAGTTTAAACGAGTGCCACGAGAAATCGATAATTCACTCTCACATCTTCGCGAGAAGCCTCTAAAAGAAGCTCAGTTGTATAATGCCCCCCGTTCGCAGTGCCTTGAAGGAAACGGGTCACACGGGAAACGTGAAAGATCTGGTAGTAGTGGTGCATGCTGTTCGTCGAAGCTGATGATAAATGTTGACAAATGTTGTTGCTCTGTTCAGGTTGGATACTCGCCCAGAGTGTGCTAACTGAAATTGTAATAGTCAGGTCGCACGGCCTACGCAGGCTGTCAGTTCCAGCTGAATATGATTGGCGTTCATCACTGGGTCATGAAGAATGGCTACCGGGGTTGCTATCATGGGGTTCGTCAAATTTGTCATCTTTTCAGCTCTGCATGGCTCGCCGGGTTCCTACGACTTCGGTGACTGGCTCGGTATGCGTCACCAAAGCGAAATCCGAGAACATGGTGGAAGTTGACGCTGTGCACAGTGGAACAGCCGGGTTTGTTCATTCTGTCGTGAAACCCGCGCTCGTCAGTGAAATTTTACGAGCTTTTTCAGTTTCGTCTTTAATTCCGGTCTCGGTGGCCGTGCACTTGGCATTGTCATATCGGTCTAACTCGAACAGTACAACTGAGTTTATAGGTGGAGGATTTTCCGCAGCGTGAAACGCCCGGAACAGTGTTCATGTACTTTCTTTTCGAATCATCATCATCATCTCCTTCTTCATCACCATCATCATCAATTTCTTCTTCTTAATCAAAGTCTTCGCTTTCCCTTCCTCGTTTTGTTTCTCTTTTCTCCTTACGCAACACTGAGTAGCAAGCTAGGTCATAGTAGTTCAGGCTTTGCTCTCAGATCACACACACACATAAACACACACACACAAACATATAAATATGTATATATATATATATATACATATATATATATATGTGTGTGTGTGTGCGTGCGTGTATGTATGTATGTATGTATGTATGTATGTATGTATGTATGTATGTATGTATGTATGTATGTATGTATGTATGTATGTATTGCAACTGTACAACAGGAGGATGAACTATAGAAAGGATGTATGTTGCCGTAGTCTCATTTGCCTTGACAGAGAGAAAGTAAACGTTTATTATCGAGCAAGCGCAGCATTCTTCGCCCGGAATAGACAGTTTCTTGATACCAGGAGTATTGACGTTTTAAGCTAGGGTGTCTCACCTCTTTCGTACCATTGATGCTGCACAAGCTGATAAAGAAGGATGGAAATAGTGACAAGCGGTACGCCTTGAAAACGGTTGTACAAGGTTGTAGTTTGTACTAGGTGCACGCCCCCACTGATCGCAGTGCACGTCTCCGGGTGCCACCTGGTACGTTCTCTACCGAAACGAGAAACAAGGATCCTTCGGAGCGGATGACAGCTGCCTGAGGGACACCCAGATGAGCAAGGTGGTCGATGGGAAGGCGCTGTTCCGCTTGCGCTACGGCAATGGCCACGAAAGGTGCGTATCGACTCACTTTCGGTGTGACGAACTTCGTGGCCTTAGAAGGCCGCTGCAGAAACTCACTATAACCGTACACGTTTACGCAGTCTTATATCATTATACGGAACTTTATTGAAACGTCAACCCTATCAGCTACACATTTGAGTCGTAATTTGAACCGTCTCGCTCTAAAGCAGGAAGTTTAATTTAAAATTTGCCTTAGGAGAAAAGCCATGCTAAAACTGGTGAACACTCGTTGTCGGACTTTCTGCGAGTGTATACGAATAGACGAACAAAAATGCTTGAGCATCCAGATATTTCTGGGGACCCGACCCGCAAACTCATATTGTTCCGCGGCAGGCTGCACAGCTCAAGCTATGGCTATACATCTTCACGTCGAATAGGATGGATGGGGTAGCCCATACAGTCATGTACGTGCGAAATGAGCAGCACCAGTACAAACTAGCAATTTAACTGCTTGAAAGAGGAGGAGATCTTTCAAGTTCTGAAACAGGGATTCTGTTCCCCGAATGGCGTTTACCAAAATATGGGGCACATTTGAAGCGCAATAATTTCGCTGTTATTGTTGGAGGTTTCGCGCAAAGCCGGGTGCCGATATTTCCCATGTGTTGTGCGTTGAGGGCCGGTGTTGAGACTCCTTGCAGTACGCAGTAGTCGTCAGTATGTTTCCGGTAAACTGTTGGCATCAAACGGAAATACTGACCGTATGCGATATCCAATTGCTGCGCTGGATAAGCCAGATTTAGTGTTACAGGGCATGATAGAGAAACATTCAAACGCCGGATCTTAACACACTATATATTGAAGGAGCTGCTCAGACGAGCTTACCTCTACTGCGTAACCAAAGGCGCTTATTTCGAATAATACGACTGCACAAGGCTCAAATGGCTGCGGGCCGCTCCACTGACTACAGTCGTCACAGAGATCAAACTTTGTGATTGCCGTGGTTCGTTACGCCATACTTTCGTTTGCAGACGACGAAACTATTCTGACGTTTGTAATTGGTTTATTGGTACATGGATATTGTGAGTTTCTTGTGGACGATGCACGCGGGCGCCCCGACGAGTACGACGAACGCTCTCTGGCTCTCGAGCTGTCGGCTGAACTGGCCAGCGCTGCATTATCCTGTGTAAATACAATTTGTAAATAGTGTACAGTTCTTAACCCTTCGTTCGGGTAGCATTTTGGTGGAGGGTGTCGTTCCCCGTCATCGCCACGGACCTCCACAGCGGCTGCACCGTCCTGCTTTCCGCAATGGCTCCCTGTGACGACACCTCGTCTGCTTCTACTCCTGCGACCCTGCCAACAACTTGCGTTACGGTTACCAACCCCCGCGATCTTGGCATATTCCCCGGCCAAGATAATGTCGACGCGTAGTACTGGCTCAACCTGTATCAGCGTGTTAGCAAAAACAACCGCTGGGATCCTACCATTATGCTACCGAATGTCCTATTCTACTTGGGCGGAACTCCTCGTGTCTGGTTCCGGACCGACGAGGACGAGATCTCTAGCTGGGATGCTTTCAAGGGGAAGCTCAGCGACCTCTTTGGAAATCGTACATTTCCGCAGCTGGCTGCTAGAAAAGAGCTTGCTACTCGAGTTAAGTCTTCTACTGAATCGTATGTCTCGTACCTGACACCCGACCAGGGCCGACAGCTACGCCTCACAGCGATCGGTATTCCCCTCCTGGATACCGCAACCCTACTGAGTGGAGAACTCCGGACGACAAGCCCATTTGCTTCCCTTGCCTCCGCATTGGCCACGTGGCTCGCCACTGCCGCACCTCCTGGACGTCGCCGTATTCGAGCTCCTTTCCCCCGTCTCCCCGCTTATATGCCCACCCGCGCCGTTACTCGCCTCGCCGTATGCCTCCTACCTCAGGCGCATCCGTCGTCCTGCTCGCTGTCACCTCAGCGTCGTCAGTCCCCGTCGCCCCAGCCACGCCGCTATTCGTCGCCGACCAATTATAGACCCTCCCGGACGGAAAACTACACCCTGCAGCTTCTGGGGGCAGTGCCGCATTATCTTCGTGAGGTCGAAATCCTCCATTGACGCTCCCAACGAACCAGAACTTACTTGATGTTCACGTCGACGGGAGTGTCCCTTTGACTACGTTAATAGGTACCGGAGCCCAGCTGTCCATAATGAGTTGTAACCTCCGTCGTCGACTGTGGAAGGTTCTCACGCCTCCTACTACTCAAGCCGTACGCGTGGCCGATGGTAGCACTGTTGACGTCACTGGAATGTGTACTTCACGTATCAGTATCGGCGACCGCCGCGTTCCTGCTTTTCTTACAATGATGACCAATTGTCCCCATGGCCTAATCCTCGGGCTCGTCTTTCTTACGGCGCGTTCAGTTTTGGTCGACTGTTCTGCCAGTACCCTTTGCCTCAAACTTTCTCTACTCGTGCATATTCGTGCCAAACTGCCGAACAACTTTAGTACAACCGCATTCTCCTCCTGCCGCCTAATGCCTTGGCTTTCGTCGATTTGCTATCATCTTTTCCTGTGTCCGATGGTGATTACGTGGCCACACCTGTTCCTGATGTCCTTTTTGATGCGCAATATCACTGCGCCCCAACCGCCGTCACCGCCACCGATAACCGGGCATGCCTCCCTGTCGTCAATTTTGGCCGGACAAAAGAAGTTCTACCCCAATGCGTATCGGTTGCAACGCTGCGTGCTATAGGAGATGACCATGTTACGACGTGTTCAGTGAACGTCTGATCAGATTCTTCACCATGTCCACAGGATGCTATTGGCTCTGACGCAACATTTCGTCCCATGATTGCTGCGGACCTATTGCCTGAACAAGCAGCAGCTCTGTCTCGCCTTTTTAGTTTCCTACCACGACATATTCGACCTCAACAATCGCCAATTGGGCGAGACTTCAATTGTTAAGCATCACATAAATACTGGTGATGCCAGTCTTATTCATTGCCGGCCATATCGAGTTTCTGCATGAGAGCGTAAAGTTATTCAAGATGAAGTGAACAAGGTGCTTGCCAAATGTATTGTTGAACCTTCGTCGAACCCTTGGGCTTCGCCCGTGGTACTTATTAAAAAGAAAAAAAAGGCACATGGCGTTTCTGCGTAGATTATCGTCATCTAAACCGCATTACCAAGAAAGACGTCTACCCCTTGCCTCGCATTGACGACGCCCTCGATTGTCTCAACGGTGCCAAATACTTTTCATCAATAGACCTTCAGTATATTTATTGGCAAAATTCTGTGGATGAAAAGGACCAAGAGACGACCACGTTCGTCACCCCTAATGGTCTATATCAATTCAAAGTTATGCCATTCGGTCAATGCAACGTCCCAGCAACGTTCGAACGTATGATTGACTCGTTGTTTCAAGGGTTCCAATGGTCAACATGCCTCTGCTACCTACACGACGTTCTCGTATTTTCACCTACATTTGAGACACACCTTGAGCGCTCATCAGCTGTTCTTCAAGACTTCCGCGAGGCTGGGCTGCAACTAAATTCATTGAAGTGTCACTTCGGTCGTCGGCAGATTACAGTGCTGGGCCACCTCGTCAACGCTTCCAGTATTCAACCAGACCTAGAGAAAATTCGTGCTGTCACGTCTTTTCCTGTACCTCAGTCTGTCAAAAACGTTTGAAGTTTTGTACAACTTTGCTCCTACTTCCGACGCTTCGTTAAAGACTTCGAAGCGATTGCCCGACCGCTTACTGATCTTCTGAAGAAGGACGTGCCATTTACGTGGGGCCCCGCTCAAACTGCCGCGTTTGCCCAGCTCACCAGCATTCTCACAAGCCCACCTATGATACTGGTCCACTTTGACCCGTCCTCTCCTACAGAGGTACGTACCGACGCCAGCGGCACGGTATCGGAGCCGTCTTCGCCCAGCGCCAACAGGGCGAAGATCGCGTTATCGCGTACGCTAGCCACCTCCTCACAGCAGCGGAGCGCTACTATTCGATTACAGTTCGTGAATGCCTGGTTCTCATCTGGGCGGTTTCCAAATTTCGCCCGTATTTGTATGATACGCACTTCTCTGTAATCACGGACCACCACGCGCTCTGCTGGCTTTCCTCACTCAAGGATCCTACCGGCCGGCTTGGTCGCTGTGCTTTGCGGATGCAAAAATATTCCTATGCAGTAGTGTACAACTCGGGCTGATTACATCAAGATGCAGCCTGTTTATCACGCTATCCAATGGACGAACCACCGCCGACCCTGACCCCGATGCCGACACTCGCGTTTTCTCCGTCTCTCAGCTGCTACACGTTGCTGACGAGCAACGCCGTGATGCCACCTTGTGCGCCATCATTGATGGCTTGGAATCTTCGTATTCTGATTCATCCCTTCACCTGTTTGTTCTGCGTGATTGTGTATTATATCGCAACAATGTACGCCCCGATGGTCCTGCCCTACTCCTCGTCATTCTTATGCACCTCCGGTCAGCTGTTCTCCAAGAACTTCGCGATTTACCAACGGCGGGCTTCCTTGGCGTCTCCCGCACCTACGACTGAATTCGCTACGACCGGCCAGGCCTTGCCCGCTCCCTTTGAAAATACGTTGCGGCTTGTGAGAAATGCCAGCGCCGAAAAACACCATCGACGCTCCCTGCCGGGTGACTTCAACCGCTCGACATTCTTTCGGAACCAGTCTTTCGCATTAGCTTGGACTTGGCCCTTTCCATCTACGTCTGCCAACAAGTGGGTCGCTGTGGCGACAGATTACGCCACGCGCTACGCCATCACCAGAGGTCGTCCAATGAGCTGTGCCGCAGATGTCGAGATGTCGCCAATTTTCTCTTACGAGACGTGATTCTGCAGCATGGCGCTCCACACCAACTGCTCACTGAGCATGGTCGGACATTTCTTTCTAAAGTCATCGCCGACATCCTGCAGTCCTGCTCAACCAAGCACAAACTGACTGCGTCTTACCATCCACGGAGTAATGGTCTCACGGAGCGTCTGAATCGTGCTCTAACAGACATGCTTGCAAAGTATGTCTCGTCCGACCATACTGATTGGGACCTTGCCCTACCCTATGTCACTTTTGCATCTTTTGGTCTAAATTTCTTGCACGAGTGTAATCGTTAACACGTTGTTTTTGTAAATGTTTAAATTGTTTTACTCTTGCTTAGAGCAATATTAGCTCTTTGTTTGGCTGGTTAAGCTCTGCGCCAACAGGCAGCTGAAACGTGCAGACCGATCAGACCGCTCACGTACGTCTACACTAAAGTTCCTCCATCAGCTTCAGTTTATGCCTCCAGCCATCCGTCGAAACGCCCAACTCGCCTGTAGTTACTGGAATACCAGACGCGTTCGGCGCTGCGACAGAATGCTCGCAACGCATGCTGCTTCGATAGCTCTCGCTTGGCGTCGACTGCCAAGCAGCTGGAGGAGAGTTTGGAGAGACATCGCGCGCTCGCTCCTAGGGAACCGGAAGTTGCCGACACGACATGCCATCATGACGCACAGCCAGTGAAGGCGGGGCTTAGCCCCGATTACTCGGCGAACGAGTTGAGGAGAAAATGCATGGCTATGGAGGAGCGTAACTTGTAATGGTCCGCAGATCTCATAATATGATATGTTTCACAAAAATTGTGGCGCGAATGATTAACTTTGGTTGTGCCCTACACGTCCACAAATTTTCCCGAACCGCTTCAGGGGCCCTTTAAGAATAAAGTCGTTTTGTTAATCTAGTCAGAATGTTAGGTTCTCCTGCCCACATTACGAAGCATGCTCTGCCCTATTGAGTTCTGTATTTTGACAACTTGACGCCCTTCGCTTGCATCTTTACAGGAACGCTACGTTCACATTCAAGGCTTCTGACGGACGAAACTATAATATCTTCGAGGCTCAGCTGGAAGGCGGTGAGTAATACGCGTAGCCTGATGGTTCTGGTTCTCAGGATCTTCAATGGGTCTCTGGAACAAATAGAGCAGGTAAAAAGAAGAAAGAAAAAAATTCGCAATTTCGCCTGAAAGGTGCAGCATCGATTTCGATAGCAAATTAGTGGAAGGCTGCAGTTTCAGCGGCCGCATAAACTTGTAAGTATTTGCCTGCTAACTAGATTAGCAATCACAGAATATGTAAGCCTGGTTGAACGAGGACGTAGAAATAAACAGACACTCGGAGGCATCGCTGTCTTTGTGTGTATGCTTCTTAATACCTCCTTGTTCAATCGCGCTTGCAACTTCTGTCATGGATTCAAACCAACTAGCCCGCCAACGTGTTTTAACTAAATGTACAAGCACGGTGCAACTTGCGCACATTTAAACATGAACACACCTCGTGTGATGAGCGCGGAATCTCGCTGTCAGAATGCTGGAGTGAGGAATCACGGCAGCAGCAAGCGAATCGACCTTCGTGCATGTCTCGCCTCGACGCGAACGAAACATCGAAAGCACAGCGCATATCAAGCTATCGGCAACTACGCGCACTCTGCAAACATCGCAGACCGTTTTGCAGATGAGGCCCGTGCGGACGTTCACTTTGGCCAAGTCGCCTGGAGTGTCTATATAATTGCTATCGCAATAAAACATCTGCTACCAGATTGGCTTTTGCTACGGACCACTGAGGCCTATTTTCCAAGCGTTGTGGTTTCCGCTGCTGGCACCAGAGTTTCGCGCACACAAATTAGCATTCCTGCCGAACGGATGTGCGCTGCAAACCATACTGTGCTGCATACGCTAGTCTGAACGGAACGGAGAGCAACAATTCAAGCTAAATATATCATCGTTTCACTGGCTGCGCTCAAACGCCGACGGTTTTCCTTCGGTTTCGTCTCGGGCAGCACCGAGTTGTGACGCCTGCAACGTCACTGGTGGCTCTTTTTCACAACAGTATTCGGAGACGCCTTCAGGGAAACGCTAAACTTCACACAATCGCTTTCACTGGCGGTACTCTCTTTAGTGGTATAAGGTGTTCAAGGTCTCTACTGCTACCTATACCTATTCTGACCACGCTTCTTCTTGATACCAGTGTCTCCGGGCACGCCCTTCAATATACCTCCATCCGCACCATGTGTCTAAAGTTACAGGCGTTCATGTAGCGTGTTTGGGGGCACCTTGAGGCGTTACCTTTTACTGCCAATCCTGGCCAGCTACGACGCCATGAAAACTGGCAGCGAAAATTAAAAAAAAAGGCTTCTCTGTGTCCTTCCACCGATTCAACCAATTTTCATCTCGTTGGTGGCTTACCTCAATTAGGAAGGCCTTCGCTTCCCTTAATTTCTTTGCGAACAACGCAGTTCTTCAATCAACGGAGCGCACTATTTTCCCTGTGTCTGCTCCTTTCCAAGCAAGCTTGGGCCTGCACATTTTTATCCATGCAGAGCGTCCGAACGATAACTAATAGTAAAGGAGAAAAAAATGCGTGTTAGCTTTCAGTCACATGCTTCTTTTCCGCCTCGTTTCGCGCAGTTTCAGGTGTGCCAAAGTACGACCTGCCGTTCGTGGACTGTGCCCACTGCAAGATCGTGAAGGACCAAAAAGGTGAGTATAGACGTATTAGCTGTATACTATTAGGTTTCAGGATCTCTAACCTCTTCCCCATGAAAGATGTTTATTGTTTACAAACGAAGAGATATTGCCCTTTGTGTTGTGTATCGCCTTCTACGTCGCATGACGCATTCGCACTACGCAAACAGGAAGCGTCAGTGGCTGTGGTACAAGTACAATCAGAGGCACGAAATAGCTAAGTAGGCGAATGCTGGTTAAGCGCCCGCTGGTATTTGCTGCTTTTTACCACCATGGGTACATTGGATCAGCCAAGCGTAAGTGAAGCGAGAGTAAGAAGACAAACGTCTATTGAAAAGAAAATGAAGGAAAGCACTGTATTTGTTTTATGGCGAAAGTCCTAACTTTGTCACATATAGAAGATTTACGAACTTGTTATGATTAGTACATTTATTGAAGACAACTTAGTACAGCGCGAAGATGCAAGACATATGGACATATAAGGCAATGGACATATACCTACATGCCGCTGGCGTACAATTATCTGGATTGATTAGTCAGATTACAATATAAATTTAAGAACTATGGAGGAACAACAAAGTTGAGAATTGTGTGTTTCATTGTCTTAATGAGGCATTCCTGATCCACTAGGCCGCAGATACCTCTGTAAACTCTGTCCCTCAGCATCACCTTCACATACGCCCACTAATTGACCACGCTTTCCCTTTTCTTTTTTGGTTTCCTTGTCTCTTTTCATTTCTGGAAGGAATAAAATCACATGTAAGGTTTTAACTTAGCGCACTCTCTCTTACTGTGTCCTGCGTTTTCGTCGTGCAGAAGTTCTCTTTCAGAATGAAAAGTTGAATATTTTTTAGGCAGCTCACCTAAGGACAGATCTTGATGTGCGCGTAAGCGTCCATAGGGGCTGCTAGTCACACGAAAACACAGTTTTTTTACAGTGGAGCTGTTAGAAGCTCGCTGGGTTTCTCTGAACGTGCAGTGCTTCGCCGAGATGGGGTAGGGAGAGCTGAGAGAGAGTGAAAGCTGAGTATAAAAAATTCGCAGTTGCGCCAGGAAAGGCGAAGCGCCGATTGCGATAGCAAATCAGTAGATAGCTGTACGAAGTAAGGATAGTAGTTTTAGCGGCCGTATGAACATGTAACTATTGGCGTATTAACTAAATTAACAATGATAGAGTGCGTAAGCGTGACTCAACCAGGACATAGAAAGAAACAAATAGACGGAGACAGCGCAGCGTTTGTGTGTCTGCTTCTTTCTGCGTCCTTATTCAGTCGCGCTTACACATTCTATCGTGGATTCAAACCAACTAGCCCGTCAACGTGTTTTAACTAAATTGACGAGCACGGCGTCACGCGCGCACAGGTAAACATGAACACACATCGCTCGATGACAGCGGAAACTGTCTGGGAAAACACTGGAGTTAGGAATCACGGCAGCAGCCGTGAGCCAATTGACCTTCGTGCATATGTCGCTTCAAGGCGTACAAAACATCGAAAGCACGGCGCATGCGAAGCTACCAGCACTACGCGCACTCTGCAAAGATCGCAGAAAGTTTTGAAGATGAGGCCCTCGTGCGCGCACTTTAGCCACGTCACAGACCGCTTTCAAGACACACGAGCGCCTGCAACGCGTCCCTACGGCATCCGCCAAAGGCGTCTACTACGGCGTCCGCGATTCGCGTGGCCAACGCCGTAGTAGACGCTGCGGTCGTGTCCACTTTGTACGGAGCGGCGGACGAGGAGGGCATCGAGGCACCGTAGGAGCGGCCGGAGAAGAACGCCCCTCTTCCCTCGCCTCGCTCCCATTTCTCGCGCGCCAGAAGAGAGGGCACACAATCGGGCCGACTTCCTCACTCGCGCACGCGAGATTGAACCGCATTCGCCGGCTCACCCTTACCCGCTTTCTCTCATACGCAACCTCACGGCAACGGCGGCGGCAGTAATCCGCCTGGAGTGTCCTATAATTGTTATCGCAATAAAAATAGCATCGCGCAGCATAGCGACGTGCCGAGGGTCGGTGGAGGCTAGCGGGGGAGAAAGTGTCGCGCACGCGAGTGAGCAATGCGGCCCGGAAGCGTACCCTCTCCTATGGTGCGCAAGGCAGGGGGGAGGGGTCACGCGAAGTAGGAAAGGCGTGCTTCTCCCGTGACTGCTAGGGTGTCTTGATGTCCTACTCGCCCGCCGCTCCGAACAGAAGAGACAACCGAGGCGTCTACTAGGGCGATGTCGACGCCGATCACGGACGCCGTAGTAGAAGCATTTGGCGGACGTGTTGCCGGCGCTCGTGTATCTTGTGTACGGTTTGACACTGCTTTACTGGCCTTCCCCCAGCTCCACTGGTCTCCGGGGTTCGCAATTAACGCGACAGCGTTAAGAAGCTCATGTCGCAGAAAGGCCGGTGTCGTCGGTGTCGGCGGCGTTGGCCGTGAGCGAAAAATCCCGGAAGGCGATTCATAAGTACACTCAACTTACAAGATTGGCTGGGTGGGAATCGAACCAGGGTATCTGGAGTGTGAGACGGAGATGCTACCATTCAGCCATGAGTTCGATGGTTCAAAGCGGGACAAAAGCGCCTCTAGTGAAACTAGTGTTGCCTTAGAATCGTGCCGTAGAAAGTTAAACTGCGGTGTATATCGGTAATTATAAGCATTGAAATTACACAAATCGCAGTTAAACGAGTAGGGAAGTAGGTTTCCAATACATTTCTTCTGCGCTTGGCGCACACGCAGAGCCATCTTGCGGCAAACACAGAAAACCTCCTCCTCGCGATGTAAGGCGCCGCCCCGACAGGTGGCGCGCCACTCTCCCGCTTCTCCCCTTCGTCTCGTCAAGAACATGCCGAGTGGAAGAGTGGGCGGTGCGAACGGGGTGCGATAACGCTATCGTTCCACTCTTGAAGGCGAAGATTAAGCGTCCTCCAATTTTTTTGCATGGTAGTCGCTATGTGCCGAAGTTTTGCACTCATTTGTTCGTCCCGGTTACATGAAAAGCCGTTTTGAGGTTCCCATAATAAACAATTAGAAATTAACGTCTGCGTATGTTATGTTCAATGTAGTCGCTCTGGAACCACTCAGTACAACGGGCGTTAGAGAATCGCATAAAACTTGGAATATTACCGCAAGTGGATGTTTTGCCAATTCTAAATGGCAAGATCGCCTATGCATTTATATATGACCGGAGGTTTAAAACAGACGGCTCTTTACCTAAAATATCCCAACCCACTTCGCAGGCCCCAAATGTCTGCTTTCGGTGCGAGAATCCTCCCTCCGGCACGGCGTTCCCCAGCATTGCCACTTTATCTACGACCTGCTCTGCGGGCCATCGCCGAAGTACCAGGTCTCGGACTCCAGCTGCCTCAACAACGATGCGAAGTTGGGCTAAAGAATTTTAGAACGAGACTTCTCTCGCTAGCACAGACCCTTGGACGCAGAACAGCACAGAATAAACCGTTCGCACGAGGATCACGTGCACACATATTCGGCTCTTAACGCTAATTCTGTTTACTTTATGGCTCTGTCGGCTTGAAAGGACGTTCCGGGGGCAAGCATCTGTGATATGTTTTGCACCTTCAGGACGCAGAGCCGACGTAGCGTTTAAGAATATCGTTTCCTGGCTGGTAATCCGTCGGAAACGGCACCGGGCTCCCACTTGAATAGAACAGATTGCGTGCGTGGTTCCACCTGTAGTGGGTCCGAGGGACGATCCGCATATATGAGGCCTTGGGAGGGATGCAGGCTTAGGGAGGTGGGGTATTCTGTAAGCGTACACCTAGTGGACATGTCAATTTTGTCTGCTCTTAAAGTTCTGATTGGCTGGTCTGGGGTACGCGTGACAAGGAGACAGGCGCTCCCAAACAATCAGCGCTTCGGAAGCGGACAAACGCAGCAAGTGTATAACAGGTGGACACTTATAGAATAGCCGACCCCCTCCCCACCCCCGTGTTGACCATTGCGTGAGGCATGTGCTGCCACGTCGCCAGTGGAAAGGGCACATGCGATAGCGGTCTGGAGCGGGTGGAAGACGTGATTTCGCATCCAATGCCACCAAATTTGTCGCGACTTGAACAGTGGCAAAACGATGTTTGAACCAATTAGTAATATTAATTCGTGGCACCTGCCACGATCAGCGAAACCCGTATACCGCGGATAATTCAATCGTGTTTTGAGGAATTTGAGACATACGAAATTGCCTTAGACTGAATCTAATGACATGCCTTACACTGAATGTATAGTTAAACTTGCCTCCCCTCCCCTGAAAAAAATTCTCGCGCGAAAGGAGGAGAGAAAAGTGATGAGAAGGTTTGCTGTGTCACGCGAACAATGAGGAAAGAAAAATAACGCAGTGACAGCAGTTGCAAAGTTCACGTACAGATTTTCATCAAGTAAAAAAGGTCCTAGTTTGAGACCATTTATTTCTTCTACATTTGCACTTATATTCGTTTGCGTGTGTCTCTGTTTGTACTCTCGTAGATCACGAGCATGTATTCGCAACTGCTACATTGCAAGTATCGCAAGTGCGGCGGCAAAATGGACGTCAATAGCTTTCCCACGTGAAGTGTACAAACAATGTCTAACTGATCGCAGACGCATTCGCTGTAGCTTAAAGGAGGCATCGTATAAGTGGTTTCCAAGCATAGTGCAACGGTGGCGTAGAGTTAGAGTACCCGCCTCACGTGCAAGAGGACCGTGGTACGAATTCCGGTGCCGCGCAATTTTCCACCGGATTAAAAATATCCGCGTGTTGATAAAATTGCATAAAACAGGCCTGGAGTGCGGCCTGATCCCGGTGACCAAAACCGGTGACGCACTCCCTCACCAGAGCAGGATTGCCCACCCTGGTGCAGTACTTGGCCACAACCTCCTATATGAATACAACAATCAAGCCCCCGCCCTCAGTCCCCAGTGGCTGCGAAGCAACAGACCACGGCGGTTAGACCTGTGACGGAGCAGAGGGTGCTAAGAACACCTGGGTTCGAACAGGCCGCCTTTGGAATCCGAGCCTGGCAGATTGAAGGTCGTACAGGTCTACGCCCCCATATCCAGCCATGATGGTCAGCAAGTCGAAAGACTCTATGAAGACGTGGAATCGGCGATGGGTAAAGTCAAAACAAAATACACTATACTGATGGGCGACTTCAATGCCAGAGTAGGCAAGAAGCAGGCTGGATACAAGTCAGTCGGAGAATATGGCATAGGCTCTAGGAATAGCAGGGGCGAGTTATTAGTAGACTTTGCAGAACAGAACAGTATACGGATAATGAATCCCTTCTTCCGCAAGCGGGATAGCCGAAAGTGGACGTGGAGGAGCCCGAATGGCGAGACTAGAAATGAAATAGACCTTATACTCTTCGTTAACCCTGGCATCATGCAAGATGTGGACGTGCTCGGCAAGGTGCGCTGCAGCAACCATAGGACGGTAAGAACTCGAATTAACCTAGAACTGAGGTGGGAACGGAAGAAACTGGTGCATAAGAAGCCGATCAATGAGTTGGCGCTAAGAGGGAAAATAGAGGAATTCCAGATCAAGATACTGAACAGGTATTCGGCTTTAACTCAGGAAGAGGACCTTACTGTTGAATCAATGAACGACAGTCTTATGGGCATCATTAAGATCTTAAGGAGTGTGCAATAAAAGTCAGTGGTAACTCCGTTAGACAGGGTACCAGTAAGCTATCGCAGGAGACGAAAGATCTGATCAAGAAACGCCAATGTATGAAAGCGTGGAACCCAACAGCTACATAAGGAGTTGACATAAGGAAGTATAATATGGATATAATTGAACATGCTCTCAGGATCGTAGGAAGCCTACAAGCAGTGAAGAAGAAACTAGGAATTGGCAAGAATCAGATGTATGCGTTAAGAGACAAAGCCGGCAATATCATTACTAATATGGATGATATAGTTCAAGTGGCTGAGGAGTTCTATAGAGATTTATACAGTACCAGTGGCACCCACGACGATCATGGAAGAGAGAATAGTCTAGAGGAATTTAAGATCCCACAAGCAACGCCGGAAGAAGTGAAGAAAGCCTTGGGAGTTGTGGAAAGGGGGAAGGCAGCTGGGGAGGGTCAGGTAACAGCAGATTTGTTGAAGGATGGCGGGCACATTGCTCTAGAAAAACTGAACCCCGTGCGCCTCCACATATACGCTCCTCCTCCACGACGCTCCGCCTCCTCCTCCGACGGCACTCGCTTCCCTCTACCAGCTCGGCGGCCTCCAAACTAATCTCGCCGATTTCACAGATGAGGCACGTACGCAAGCGCATACAATGACAATGACTATATTATCCAAAAGGTCGTTTACAGGCCTAAAAGTTTGATACCTGGTAGTGACTTTACACTTACTTGATTTTTCATCGACATACGTAAAGAAGCCAGATGACCACATGAAACTATCGTGCAAGCTTAAAGTGCTGTACTGTCGCAAAGAAAGTATGCCGTGGGCCCCTTTTTTTCCTTTTGTGACTGCTGAGTCTTTCTCGATGCCACGGAGCCGTGCAGAGAGCTGTGTCCGATACGTGGAAACACGAAAGCGACTGGTGCCTTTGCACGGAAACGGCCGCGACGGTACCTCGGGCATGTGCTCTCGCCCGGCCGACGCAGTCGTACCTGACGGTCACTTAGTGTGCGCGCCGTCCGTGGATTGTTCTGCATGCAGCCAACTTTCGGGGCCCAATTAGATCTTGCCGTTGAGTGCGGGAGTTGGCTGACGTTGAGGAGGATTTTGAGAACTGAAGGTTTATTTACATTATTTACAGTAATAACACAAAGTAATGAACAGTCATAAAGTCATCGACGGCCGGCAGCAAATCGGATGCTGCGGCTCGTGGCAAGAAGACCGAAAAAAAAAGCTCTTCTCCCTGTCTCTCGCTCTTAAGTTCTTCGGTCTCTCGGGATCACGTCATTTTCGGCCAATCGTCGAGCCAGCTCAGGTGTCGTCATTTCCCTCCAATGGTAGGCGCCCGTGCCAGTGCGGTGACATTCGGCCAATGGGGACGCTCCAAGGGCTCCATTGTGAGAGGGTTGACTTTCCTCCGGCGTCGCCTCCTCACCTTGAAGCGTTCAGCTGGAGGAGACGGGTTGTTCTCGAACGACCTTCCAGAGCCGCAAAACAGCTTTGCTCGGGACCAAGATCAACTACCTTGAACCGTGCCAGCATCCCGTTGCTCTTTCGGGAAGAGTCAAACAGGGAGGGAGACAATAGATTGACGTGCGGCGCATGAGGTTGGGGTAGCCAACCTATCGACGGGTCCGTAACGTGGTAGACGCGCCCCGGCGCGCCATAATTGGAAGGCGACGGCGATTGGATGTGGTCGGGGAACTTGAGTGATACCAGGAAAAGCGCCCGTATCCAACAGCTCGTCCTCGCCTCGAAAGTTCGGAATCGCCAGTGAATTCAATTCGCTGGCCATGAGGAACGCTGGTGGAACATGTAGTGTACTGGCGACGAGCCTTGTGTGACGAATTTCTGCATCCCGGGCCCTGGAGAACGTATGTAAAACAAACGAAACAACATAGCGCTAAACCGCGTGCAAGCGCAGGCTCTTCAACCCTGACTCACCAGGCTATTACTATGTCAAAATCAACTCTGGAGTTTTTTTTTCTTTTCCCAATTTTGATAAAGCAGTTTCAACCACCTTTCTGAACAGCTTTCAATAACTCCCCGAATGCCGACAAGGCCAGAGTGATATTGTCGTTGCAAAAGAAACGGGATAAAGTTAAACAATTAATGAAAACAACTTTTAAACTATATACAAGCAAAGTTTTGAAAATACAAGCATGACTTCCAGCCCATAATAACACTCCCTACTTCGTTACTTAAAGGAAGGAAAGTAATAAGTCGGTTTACCGAAACAACCGACTCAAACCATCCACGTTCCCATTTAACTTGCCCCGTTTGTAACGGACGGTGAAGTTATAGTCGCGGAGAATTGGACTCCATCTGAGCAAACGTCCGTTCTTAGGGGACATGTGTATGAGCCAGGTCAGAGGACAGTGGTCGGTCTCGAAAGTGAATTTCGCTCCGTACAGATAACAACATAATTTCTGGACCACCCAAACTAAGCAGGCGCATTCTTTTTTGGAAGCCCTGTACGCCTCCTCTCGGCACGTTAATTTTCGACTAGCATACAGTACCAGATGCTCCTCCGCGTCTTCGCCCAACTGGCTGAGGACGACTCCCAACCCTCTGTCACTAGCGTCGCACTACACGATAAATTCCTTAGAATAATCGGGGGTCCGATGCACTGGTCCTGAGCTCAGAACCTCTTTCAGGTGTGGAAATGCGCTTTCTTTGGCCTCATTCCATCGAACTTTTTCGGGCTCCCCCTTTCGGAGGGTGCCTATCAGGGGTCTTGCTACCTGTGAGAAATTTGGACTGCGCCACTGGTAATATCCCGCGAGCCCCAGAAAGGTACTGACCTCCCTTTTAGTTCACGGTTCAGGGAAGTTATTGATATGCCCTATCTTTATTTTGGAGGGCAGCCGCGTTCCTTGTCCTACGACATGCCCTACGTAGATAACTTTCGAACACCCGAAGTTGAACTTTTCGGCCTCTACTGCGAGACCCGCGTCTCGTAGACGTGCTAGCACCTTCCTTAAGTGCTCCATGAAACCATTCCAGCTGTTAGAAAAATGGCCACATCATCTAAGTACGGGATCGCGTAATCTTGTAGGTCTTTCAAAACAATAACCATCAGCTTGGAAAAGCTAAACGGTGCGTTCTTGAGCCCGAAACTTAACATTAGGGGTCGAAATGTGCCAAGCGGGGAAGTGAATGCTGCGTAGCGACTTGAGCTTTCTGACATGGCCGCTTGCCAGTGCCCTCTAACTAAGTCGATTGTTGAAATGTACTGGGCTCCACCCACCCGTTCAACTCGTTCTTTTATGTTAGGTATAGGTTAAAGTTCGTCCCTTGTTCTCGCATTCAATTTCCTATAATCCACACATGGACGCGGCTCTTTCCCGCTCGCCTCTACGAGAATCATCGGTGAAGTGTAATCACTGTCTGCTGGCTCAATTATTCCCAACTCAAGCATTTCTTTGATCTCTACTTCCATTATTTCTCGCTGACTAGGTGATAGCCGGTATGGTTTGGATTGGACGGGCTCGTCTGATGTCAACTCAGTCTCATTAGTAATGAGCGTCGTTCTCCCCGACTGGCTACTGAAGCAGTGGCGAAATTCCTCGAAGAGTTTCCGGAGGTCGCTTACTTGATCGGCCTTGAGAGCCAGCCGGTTTACAGATAGAATCAGGTTGCCCTCTATGGGGCGTTCCGCATCTGTCACTGTCGCTAAAACTGGAAGTTTGACCGCTACTTCTTCAGATGCGTTTACCACCCTGTTCACAACCTATTCCCTTCCACAATAACGTTTCATTATATTGCAGAGGTAAATGATTCCTTTATTCCTTTTTCCGTGAACTTTTAGGGCGTAGTTAGTCTACGATATCATCTCAGAAACCTTTACGGGTCTGTCCCACTGTACCTCAAGTTTGTTTTTTCGGGAAGTCCTTAGCATCATGACTCTGTCGCCTACCTTAAATGTTCGCCTGCGCGCGTTTCTGTCATAGCACGCCTTCGCGGTTTCCTGGGCCTCTTTTAGGTTTTTTTCAACCAGTTCTCGCGAGACACATAAGCAATGCAGCAAGTTTAAAACGTAACTAAACACCGTTTGGCTTTCACCTGTTCCTTCCCACATTTCTCTTAACATCCTGAGGGGGGAACAGATCGTCCGACCGTACACCAGCTCGGAAGGCGTGAGCCCCGTCGCCTTATGTGGGACAGTTCTCAAAGCGAACAGGGTTGCGGGTAAACAGTCCTCCCAGTCTGCTTTGTGTTCATGGCACAATGCACGTAACACTCTCTTAAGCACCGAGGGCATCTTCTGAACGCTGTTTGATTGTGGGTGGTATACGGAGGTGTGTAACAGCCGCACACCACGCCTTTCTAGGAACTATGTGGTAAAAGCACTTGTAAATACCGTCCCCTGGTCAGCCTGAATCTCTGCAGGGAAACCGATTCGCGCAAACGCAGACAACAGAGCGTCGGCTATCTCTGTGGAGCTCAGTTCCTTCAAAGGAATCGCTTCAGCAAACGTTGTCACTGGACAGAGCATGGTAAAACGGCACTTGCGCCCTGATTGGTTGGGCAGCAAAGCCCCGACTGTGTCGATCACCAGCCGACGGAATGGCTCCGGGATTACGCGAACTAATTTTAAAGGTATCTTGCGTTTATCTCCCGGCTTCCCAACTCGCTGACATGCGTCACAGGACCTTACATAATTTTCCACATCCTTAAATCATCCTGGCCAGTAATATTCTCACAAGAGCCTTTTCTTCGTTTTGTTGATTCCTAGATGGCCCGACCAGCCATTTCCATGATACAAAATCAGGAGATCCGCCCGACACTGATCCGGAACGAGTAACTCATCGAGGATATGGCCCCTACGATCTCGGTAGTGTCTATACAGCAATCCTCCCTTTTCGTGGATGGTAACGTTGCGCCTAGCTATGCCCGTTTTCGCGTCGTAGTGTAAACGTGCCAGAGTCGCGTCCCTCTGTTGCTCCCCGCTGAGCGACTCTCTGTCCACCTAGAGAAGCGTGTCAAAGCCCCCAGAGGCAGGTGAAAGTGCAGAGCTGCTCTCCCTTTCTGTTACTTCCACTGACGACCTTTCTTCGCTGCGCGAGTTTCCTACGGGGATCATTTTAATTGGCACCTCTGCTGTCACACTGTTTTCTTTTTCCTCCATTGTCCGAGGTTGTACTAGGGAATGAGCTTCCTTGCGCTCCGCCATCACTGCGCTGGGATCCTCGGTCAGCTGAGCGGCGATTTGGCGTGCTCGCGAACGGGTTGATGCCTGCACCCTTCCTTCTCCGAACTCCTGACCGCGCTCTCGTAACAAACGCTCCGAATTATGTGAAAAGGGATACGGGTAGTCCATTGGTAGCGCCTTCGAAACGACTGCCTCTGTCTCTAGTTCTCCGAAAGGACCGGAAATTGTCACTCGGGCTATTGACAGACAAGCTGTGTTCCTCTAGCACTGACTTGATCCATGTTGCCTTCCCTGTATAATCCTCGGCTTTTACAAAAGGGGGTAAACTAGGCCCATAGTTGCTCCACTGCCCCTTAATACCTTACAGGTCTTTCCGCTTATCCGTAGTTCCTGGAGGTATGGACGGAGGACCTCCAAGCGTCCGTCGCTTCCGCCCAAGTAGAAAAGCAGTACTGGCTTTTCTTTTTTGCAATCCGAGGCGTATAGACCTAGGCCCTGGCACTGATAACATCGGACCGGTCGCCTCTTCTCGAACTCTCACGTATCAACCTTCTTTGTTCCCTCCACCGGAGGGCTGCTAGCTCCTTTATTGTTGTTCCCTTCCTGAGCTTTTTTTTCATCGACTCAGCCCTCTCAGTAGCTCTTACCTGTGTCTGTTTTTTTTTTGGTGGTGGATATACCTTCTCGGATTATCCCTTCCACTTGAACGCTCGTCGCGGCTAGTGAGTTTTTGTCGCATCATCTGCTCATCAACTAGCCGAGGCGCCTTATCTACCGTGTCTGAAGCATCTCTATCCTGCACCCAAAACCTCACTGACTGTGGAAGGCTGCAGTAGAATTGTTCGAGAGAAATACACTCTATAATTTTGTCTCTACTTTCGTAGACTTCGGCACCCTTCAGCCACTCAGCAAGGTTTCTTTTCAAACCATACGCAAACTCTGAGTAGCGCTCGTCGCCCTTTTTGCTCGCTTCTCTGAATCGCTGCATAAATGCTTCTGGGGAAATTCGCTACCTCTTTAATAGCGCTGCCTTTACTTTCCCGTAGTCTTCCGCGTCATTCGCCGTTAATCTTGCTAGTAATTTCGCTGCCTCACAAGGCAACAAAGTCACCCACCGCTGTGACCAGGTGCCCTGAGCGAAATTACACCTTTCACAAGTTCTCTCGAAATGAACCAAGAATAATGCACTGTCCTCTCCAACCTTGTACGGTTTCATCCACTGGTCCGTCCGACATGGCTCGACCTCACTTGATCTGCTACGGTTATCCCCTTCAGTGTCCGCCGCTGCACGTGTTTTCTGAAGTTCAGCCTGTAGCTCTGCCATCTCTTTCTCGTGCTTTTCCCGTTCTCCCTTACGCTCACGCTTACTCTCGCGTCCTTGACGCTCACGCTCCCGTGTTTCTTGTATCACTTCCCAGGAAATCTTAATGCTTTCATCATCATTGCCACTATCTTGAATTGCCTTTTGGATAGCTGGCTTTTTCATCTTTTCGTCCGCCTCAACTCCCAACTGGTCGCACAATAACAAGTCTGACCTCGTCAACCTTCTAAGATCCATGGCAGCTGCCCCGACTGGTGGTTAGAACCTTTTTCTTTAAATAATTTGTGCAAGCACAAAATATGCAACAAATTCCCGATTCCTAGAACCATCAAAATAAACACGCCAAATTTGAAGTCTGGCGAATCAAAATGAAAAAAAAACCACGTGCTCACTCATGAATGCAGCACCACGCCATCCGTTTCATTGGTCCGCTGTTCCCGGTTCCTCAAGACTCCCTGGGTCGAAGGCTCTTTCTTCTTCGCTGTTCCCAGTTCCTCAGGACTTCTTTGGACGAAGGTTCATCCTTACCGCTACCACCAGTTATTAGATTTTACCGCTGAGTGTGAGAGTTGACCGACGTTCAGGAGAATTTTGAGAACTGAAGGTTTATTTACAACATTTAAAGTAATAACACAAATTAATGGACAATCATAAAGGCATCGACGGCCGGCAGCAAATCGGACGCTGCGGCCCGTGGTAAGAAGAACGAAAAAAAAAACTCTTCTGCCTGTCTCTCACTCTTAACCCCTTTGGTCTCTCGGGGTCACGTCATTTTCGGCCAATCGTCGAGCCAGCTCAGGTGTCGTCATTTTTTTGCAATGGCAGGCGCCCGTGCAAGTGCCGTCTCATTCGGCCAATGGCTCCAAGGGCTCCATTGTCAGAGGATTGACTTCCCTCCGGCATCGCCTCCTCCCCTGGAAGCGCTTAGCTTGAGGGAACAGGTTGTTCTCGAACGACCTTCCAGAGCCACAAAACAGCCTTGCTCAGGACAAAGGTCACCTACCTGGAACCGTGCCAGCCTCCCGTTGCACTTTCGGGAAGAGTCAAGTAGGGCGGAGACAATAGTTCGACGTGCGGCCCATGAGATGAAGGTACCTGACACAGAATAATTGGAATGCGATGGCGATTGGATGTGGTCGGGGAACTTGAGTGATGCCAGGAAAAGGGTCCGTATCCAACAGTCCGTAGGCACTTGAGTTTGGCCTAGTTAGTGTTTGCCGCATATCACATTGACCGCTGATAAAGACGAAGACAGGGCAAGTGAACACGAAATGACGACGCGGGTGGTAACTTCCAATTTATTTATTCAAGGCAACACTTGACAATGTATAGACAATCATTACATGCGCAAAACGCAGCAAAAAGATCACTCATCAGTCTAGCGGGGTAACCACTTATAAAAAAATATACCTGTGATTGAAACAGCCTAGTGTAGGTATCAGTAACACAGTCTTGGTCTTCCTTTCTTATATGATATGCCGCCGTCACTTCGCGCGCAGTCTGGTCCTGGCTGCGTATTGCTTTGTGTTTCTGTGAATAAATGAGATGGAAGTAACATTGAGGGATCCCGAAATGTAGGGGCACGACTGTGGGCACGTTTCGCGAGGTCATTTCACGCTCGGCTGTACTGTCAATCAAGGGGAGCGATTCATTAGTGATGGTTAGTTTTGTTGTCTGCACGGTGTTTTCGAGACCATGCCTGGTCGCCAAAACTGTGGCCTCTATTGGACCGTGTCGGCTTGCCTGATTTTTCTGAGTAGGCGATTGCTGGAGAAGCCTGCGTCTGACAACGTTGTGCGTGTCCCCTGGATGCTGTAAAGACCAATTTAAGGAAGGAGCCCAAGTGCTTTGGGGAGAGCGAGGAGACACCATTCGACAGCGCCACTTCACCACGGGAGGCTAGGTCAGTCAGGCAGGCTGCCGACGACCGATATGGCATCGTTCCGTATGTAACATGTGTATAGTGTAAATAAGGTATTACGAAGTTAATAAACCTAGGTTTTCGAATATCTTTCTTCGTCGTCGTCGTGCCTGCCTATCTACACTGGCCCTGCCGGAGCTCATACACTTTCATCGTGCTCTACCTGCAGAGCTGACGCGTCCAAACGTTAACAGTTGCATCACTTCGCTATAGTACAATAAACATACTGCACCTACACCGAATTTTTCAACGACGGTTCGAAGACATGAATATTTTTGGGAAGCCCAGTCGTAAGATAAAAGTGGGAACAGACTGATACGCTGCCATCACAAAACGACAGTAGTTTAAACATTCTCTGAGAGCAGGAACCACTCAAAGTAGATATTGCAAATGTATTGTAAATATTGTAAATATGAGCAGGAACCACTCAAAGGCGATATTGTAAATCTTCTATCATGCATGCGTAAAACTAAATCCATCCGTTTGCGCTGGATTGAAAGTCACGTTGAGGCCCTCTGGAAATGAAAAGGCAAATGAGTGGGCTTCCAAACAAAATACCAAACTGTTCAGAAAATCAAGATATCTATGATGACGGGCTTCGAACTATTCGCGAAGCGCTGACATTCAAATGGCAACGTGAATCGACTTCGAGGAAAAACAACAAGCTGCAGCTCACTAAACAGACCCTTGATGAATGGAAAACATGCTATAATCAAGAAGGCTCCTCTCAAATATTTTGGTGTCTCACAGAACCGTTAAAGAGTAAGCATTCTTTGGCGACTACCCCGGCAAAAATCCATGTCACGCGGAAAATGGAATACCTTGTATCTGCACAAAAATACATAATTTGCGAAATGAAGACATTTAGCCGTTATAATAATGTAACTGTAGATTACTGGTAGCTTTACAAGCGATAAGAAACAACTGAAAAAAATTTTTTTAATGCGTCAGCATTCTTGGGCGAGTACCCTCCCAATTTTGTTAGCAGAATGGTCTGCGTAACGCAAACAGCATGACATCTCACCCATACATAGGGATGGATGGATGGATGAAAAACTTTATTAGGGTGCTTTAGAGCGCGCACTAGCGCACAGCGGGCCACTCCCACGTCGGGACAGAGAGGCCGAGCCTCTCCGCCGCGTGGCGGGCACGTTGGACAGCTCATAACTGTTCTGCAAGATTAGGGCTTGACGTAATAGTTCTGCGGAAACTCGCAAGGTGGAGAGAAGTAATTAATAAAGGGAAAATCAGACATCCACCCGTTCGTAGCCATTGCTACAAAAGAAACCCACACGGGTTCCTCGAAAGAAAAGCCTCACAGCTGAAGAAAAATTCGTCCTGGTCCTGGGTTTCCTTTGTAGCAATCGCTACGAACGGGTGGATGTCTGATTTTCCCTTTATTAATGAGATTGGGGCTGTGCAGGACCGCATCCCAGCGTGAAGAAGTGTTGCTTTCATCGCCGCGTAACGTGGGATATCGCCAGATCATGTGAGGTAAGTTCGCTAAGTCATTGCATAGTGCACATGCATTTGTTGTCTGAATTTCGTGGTATATCTTGTGAAGAAGTAGGGGGTTTGGGTATGCCCCCTTCTGTAAAAGCCTTAGTGTCAAAGCCTGAGGTCTATTGAGTTTGCAATGTGGGAAGGGGTAGATCCTTCGAGCCAAGTAAAAGGGCTTAGTAATTTCGGTGTGCGAGGAAGGAGAGTCCCGATTGTCAGTATCCCCAGCGTCACGGTATCCGGTGGCTACGCGGTTGATGATCCCTCGCGCAGCTCTGTGTGCCGACTCATTGAGGTTGGGCGGGGCACGCTCGATCTGTCCCATGTGGGCTGGAAACCAGATCAATGTTCCCCAGCTTGATCTCCCTGCTTCCTAGTATACATAGGGCCAGCTCGGATATGGTTACTTTGGCAAATACCCTAGCAGCTGATATCGAGTCGCTGTAGATTGATGTCCTCTTGTCGTCCAATAAGGCCATCGCTATTGCAGCCTGCTCTGCGATCTCAGAGGACGTCGTCCGAATCGAGATTGCATTCGTTATTTGCCTTTCATGATCTACGCTAACTACAGCGAAGGCCTGTCCATCGGCGTAGCGCGCTGCTTCTACGAAACTTCTGCGAAGCCCATTACGAACCTTTTCCAGGAGAGCCTTCGTGCGCGCCTGACGTCTTCCCACGTTCTGTTCTGGATGGACGTTTCGTGGGATCGGGGCGACAGTGATGCGGTCCCGCCGCTCTCGAGGGATCCTGCAGAGCTTTGTTTTGATTACTGTGGGGGGAACGCCCAGCTCCTGTAAGATGTGTCTTCCAGCTTGTATGGTAGATAGCCTGACGAACTGGGCCCTCCCCTGTGCTTCCGCTATTTCCTCTAGCGCGTTATGCACGCCAAGTTGAAGTAAACGTTCCGCGTGAGTGTATATGGGGAGGCCGAGAGCTCTATTGATTGCCTTCCTGATTAATGCGTTGAGCTTATCCCGCTCCGATCTTTGCCAGTTGTGCATGGCCGCGACGTGTAAGTGAAATGACACATTACGAACGCATGCGCCAATCTCACGAGGTTATCTTCTCCAAGGCATTGCTGCCGGTTGGCCACTCTTCTGATTAGTCTGATGGCATTGTCCGTCATTCGCAGCACTGTCTGGTTGTTTGAACCACTCGACTCTACCATCATGACGAAAATCTGGATAGCATCCACCCTCGGAATATAGCCTCCGTCGTTTGTGCGCAGTTTTATGTCGCATTCGGCGAGTGGCTTCCATCCCTTTGGTTTCGGGCCCCTGCGTTTGGGTCGATAAAGTAGCAGTTCCGACTTGCGCGGTGAGCACCGAAGGCCCGTGCACTCGAGGTATATCTCGGTAGCATCAATCGCTTCTTGCAGGGCCGTCTCTACCTATCCGTCACTACCTCCCGTAGTGATCATGGTATGGTATCATCGACATGGTAACGTCGTCTGCGTATATGGTATGACTGATACCGTCGATAAGCAGAGTGTGTCCTGGATAGACCAATCATGACGAGGTTAAAGAGGGTTGGGGATATGACTGCCCCTTGTGGCGTCCCCTTAGACCCCAGCTTGATAATGTCTGGTCAGGTCCCCGATCTTAAGGGTGACGTCTCTGTGTGACAGGAAAGATCTTGTGTAGGAATGAAATTGCTTCCCGAGGTTAATGCTCGAGATTGTGTTGAAAACGCATGAGTGAAGAATGTTATCAAATGCTTTTTCCAGATCTAGACCTAGTATGGCTCTGGTGGCTCGCGTATTACAGTCAATAATGTCATGCTTGATGAGCTTCATCGCGTCCTGCGTCGAGAGTCCGACCCTGAAGCCGAAATTGGGCGGAGGTTATCGAGGCTGGGTGACTTGCCTGGCTTGGGGATGAGAATGGTATTGGCCAATTTCCACATTTCCGGAACTTTACCACTGCTCCATGCTTGGTTAATGATGTCCGTTAGGTATTCGATAGACTTCTCGTCCAGGTTCCCCAGAGCTTTGTTTGTGATCTTGCCTGGACCCGGAGCCGATCTGCCGTT
The DNA here is from genome assembly GCF_050947875.1 of Dermacentor variabilis. NCBI lineage: Eukaryota > Metazoa > Arthropoda > Arachnida > Ixodida > Ixodidae > Dermacentor > Dermacentor variabilis. Next base: position 74,619,215 of record NC_134573.1, on the reverse strand, counting down.
GAGGGCGTGGAGCGCCTGCCTGATTTCAATCCCGAATTCTGCGTCGAGCTGAGGGTTCTCGGAGCCTTCGTAGTCAGGGGAAGGCGGTGTAGGGCCTGATGCGACTGATAGGTACTTCTTCACGGGTTCGTATAAAATTTCCTTGCTCGAATATTCTCGCTTGGCTGCGTGTAGAGTGTGCGCCAGTGTGTTGCGTTGGTTTGTTTTAGTGATCGTCTCGTCGAGGAGATGCTTTAGGAGGTTCCAGGTGCCCCCGTTGCGCATCTGCCCGTCGATCGAGTTACACACCTCATCCCATTGCTGTTTAGAGAGGGCTCTGCAGTGTTCCTCTATAGTTCTGTTGATTTCCGATATCTTTTTTCTCAGCCTGCGGTTGAGCCGTTGTCCTTTCCACCTGGCGAGGAGGGACTGCTTGGCCTCCAACAGGTGAGCCAGACGGCTTTCCATCTTTTCCACTGGCCGGTCGGTACAAACCTCCTTGGTGGTAGCTTTGATGTCGTGTCTAACCTGTACAATCCATTGTTCGAGGCTAGGCTTGTCCTTACTCTCCTTTCACTCTTCCCTAATTTATCGATACACAGGGCTCCATAGAAAATGCAAGGGGAACCTATAGCAGAGGTGGGCCAACTAAATGCCGAAGAATGCTTACACATTACTAGAGACTTCTCAGAGTTTCTGTATATTTACTTGAAATCGAGCACAACAAATATTCGGTAAGTGCCAGAAACCGCTGACAACAAGGCCTGACAATAACACTTATATCCCCAAACAATGTTTTTGAGTTTTTAGGTAACACTTGATTCTTGCATTAACGCTAATCACTCCCTTGACTCTATCTTGTCTTGTTACATGTTTTTATTGGTGTTCCGAAGATTTCGAGTGCTAGAACGCATCTGTCCCAGCTAGCCAGTTTTCGTCAAATTTTCATCAGTCTCTGGGGCATTTTCCGCGTCCTGGCTTGAGGCGATGGACGCGGAACGTTCCGCAGGCCCGTGCTGCCAGAAGTCTGCAACGGCAATCTCTTCTATGAGTCAAGGCACCTGGTCAACCACCAGTGACCACTCAAGAGAGACTCCTACTCCTGTGGCCATGGATGCAGAGCCTATTGCCGGCCCGTCTGGCAAGATCACTACATTAACAAGTTCCTCAAGGAAACGAGGCACCTGGTCCAGCACCAGCGAAGACACAGAGGTCTACTCAGTCACAGGTGAGGACTCATCTGATGACAGCTTCGTGTCGGTGAGGAGCCGAAGGGCTAAAAGGAGGCTTATCAAGGCGTCGTCACCAGCGAGTACGTCAACCATGCAGGCAGGTAGTGAACGCTGGCCGCACACCATCCTCTTCATGCCAGTGGATTCTTCTGTCACCCTTCGAGTATTGAACAGGCAAGCTCTCTCTGTTTTTCTTGAGGGAACGGCGCCAAACGAAATCAAGGAAGTCCGGCTGAACACACGAAAGAATGTTCTAGCTGTCGACACAACCCGTGGAACCACGCTGGAGACGCTACGACAGATAACAGATTTGGGCAACATAAAAGTACGATCGGTCATACCTATGGATGGGGCCTGCACTGCAGGTGTGATCTACGATGTTGACTTGGCTATTTCGAACTCGGACCTGCCAATTCTGATCAAACCGGCATACGAAGGAATGGTCATCACGCACGTATGCCGACTTGGCAACAGCCGTTGTGTGAAGATTGTGTTCAAGGGGGATTCCATCCCTTCGCACGTAAAGGTCGGTCACTTCCGACATGTCGTACGACGGTTTATCCCAAAGCCGCTTCAATGCCACAAGTGCTTTAAGATCGGACATGTTAAGGGCGCCTGCACAAACTCCCCAATATGCCCCCGGTGCGCGGAGTCACACACGGTAGATGTCTGCCGTGCCACAAACTTAAGGTGTGGCACCTGTGAAGGCACCCATGAAGCGACGTCTAAAGAATGCCCAAGAATCAAAAAAGAGTTCGAAGTTCTGAAGCAAATGGTGAGGGATAACTCAACCCATAGAGAAGCCTCAGAAAAGATCCGGCGTCGACGTCGTCATCGACGGAAACGCTCAAGACAGGGTGGCGCTCGTGCGCCGCTTGCGCCAACGTCATCATCTTCATATGGAACGCCCGAGAGCACAAGGAGGCCTCAGAGGGGCACTGCTGCCCCCGTGGAGGAGTGGCCGGCGCTTGCAATCTCTCAGTCTTCTAAGGAGCCTACACGCTTGATCATCCCACCGAAGCCCGCTTCTGTCGGTGAGGCTTCAACAGTCGACTGCCAAATGATCCCGGTGCTGCGATCCATTGTGAATGTCATCAGGGCCATGTTGACAAGCATTGACACTCCATCTGCTCGTAGTGGACTACAAGTGCTCGACGCGCTGAGCCCCGTCCTAGCAAGCCTTGAGTGAAGCCATGACTGAGAATCACAAGTCATTTCGTAAGGAGGTCAGAGAAGCGTCGATCCTTCAGTGGAACGCGAGAGGTCTAAGATCTCGCATCGCCGATTTTCGTCAATTTCTTCTCACTAACCGCTTTCCAATCATTGTCATCTGTGAACCAAGATTATCCCATCCAATGAGACTATCCGGCTACGAGACAATATTCTCATCGAGCGACATCAAAAGTAGCAAGGTGGTCGTGTTCATTCGCCGTGAACTCACCTACGTCGTCCAACCGGTGCAACATCATGACGACAATCAGTATGTGTGCATGACTGTTAAAAATAGGAAAGTCACCTTTGCACTCTTGGGGGTGTATCTGTCTCCATCAAGTCGATTTGACACCAAAAGACTAGAAGACATCTTGAAAACACAACCTGGTCCATGGATTATCACTGGGGATTTCAACGCTCACCATACCATTTGGGGAAGCTCAAAGGTTAACGCGACGGGAAGACGACTAGCTTCCTTAGCTTCCAACAATGGTCTCTACCTGCTGAATGACGCGAGTCCAACATTTCTGCGGGGAGTAACATACAGCAGCTGCCTCGATTTGACTTTCGTCTCCCACCGCCTCGCCACACATGTTAAGTGGTTTTTGGACATTGAAACGCACGGAAGTGACCACATCCCCACCTACCTCAAGATCAAGGGAATGTCTAACACGTATACGTTCACCACGATACGAAGAATAGATTGGTCTGTCTTTAAATCCCAGATTGAGGACGCTTGTCCCAAAGGCCTCTCTTGTGGACTTCAACAAGCTATTAAGAAAACGGCACAGACGGCCACGCGCACACTTACGTGTTCTCCAAGGTATTCTGAATTCGACCTGGAATTGGAGCGGCTTCGTGCGATTCGCCGTCGTGCCGAAAGGAGATATCGACGCACTAAGTCAATTCAGGATCTCAGAACAGCCAGGCGAATGCAAAAGAAGATACAACGGCGCATGGATAAACTAGAGGCTCAGCGTTGGTCGAAATTTTGTGCGTCGCTAGATCCCCGCAAACCGCTATCTCAAATATGGAGAACTGTGCAAGGTCTACGTTCTGTTCCGGAACAGCGTTTCCCGTTTAAGGCCCTAGCACTATTCCAGCGCCGACAAGACATTGATGTGGCGGAAGACTTCTGTGCTATGATTGCGGGCCAGCCAACTCGCACAGGTTCGCTTACATTGAACCGTATTCCAGATTCACGCGATTCACGCATGGATCTGCCTTTCACGACGCAAGAGCTTGACGCGGCGCTCGCCCTCTGTAATCGGTCGTCGTCGCCTGGTCCGGATGACATATCTTACCGCATGCTATGTCACCTTGGTGAACGGGCACGAAGTGCACTCCTTCATATCTATAACGAGTCCTGGCAAGAGGGCAATGTTCCTCAAGATTGGAAGCTCAGCCGCCTGGTACCGCTTCTTAAGCCTGGCAAGTCTCCCTTAGAGATTACTTCATACCGACCGATTGCGCTGGCAAGTTGCGTTGGGAAGGTAATGGAGCGAATGATCCTCGCCAGACTTGAGTGGTATCTTGAACATTACGAAATCTACCCGGACGCCATGGCTGGTTTTCGACGTCACCGATGTTCTATCGACAACGTTATCGATCTGGTAACCTATGTTCAACACCAAAAGACGTGTAAGAGATTATCTGTCGCAATGTTCTTAGATATAAAGGGAGCCTACGACAACGTTCTTCATGACGCCATACTTGAAGCATTGGAATCGGTGGGCCTAGGCGGTCCATTATATCGTTGGACTCGCAGTTATTTACATAGGCGGTCTCTATTTCTTAACACTGAAGCTGGCCCAACCTCGGAATATTATACGCACCATGGAGTTCCACAAGGTGGTGTCTTGAGTCCAACGCTTTTCAACCTTGTACTCATTGGTCTCGTGGAACGACTTCCGAACACAGTTAAAATTTCAGTGTATGCCGATGACATCTGCGTGTGGGCATCTGGTGTGACACGGCCGCAAGTACGCGCCAGGCTTCAAAAAGCTGCCACGTCAACATCGGCCTACTTAAATGAACAAGGCCTCAAGATCTCGCCAGAAAAATGCGCATTGGTCGCGTTTAGCCGGAAGCCAATGAGATCATACGATGTCTCTATCGACGGTCAAAACATTCCTTATGTCAGGACGCACCGATTCTTAGGAGTAATCATTGATCGCGACCTCTGCTGGAGTCCTCATGTGGCCTACCTAAAGAAGCGCCTGACGGATATCTCTAATGTGTTTAAGTTTCTTGGAGGAAATGTCTGGGGTACTTCAGTACATGCAATGATGCAACTGTACAGGACGCTCTTTCTTGGGTATTTGCGATACAGCTTGCCTGTGCTGACCAACACCTGCAGAAGTAATATCCGTACATTCGAAAGCGTCCAGGCCCAGGCGCTAAGAGTGTGTCTTGGCTTGCCGCGGTGTTCGTCAACGGCTGAAACCATTGCGATTGCACACGATTTCCCAGCCAAGACCCATATAGTCATGGAAGCACTCAGAGCACACGTAAGACACCTTGCTCGAGCCCCTGCCCATCATCTAGGCTCACTGCCAGAGGATCGACCACGTGCTTCCTTTTGTGAAACTGTCCTGCCCTATCGTGCGTACCTTCCATCAGGTTATACAGCTCCAGCGAGAGTTCCGTTTCCACCATGGTGCTTGGCTCAAGCAAAGGTTCGACTTGTCGTACCAGGCATACGAACAAAAGCCCAACTCTCGTCTCCAGCACTCAAGCAGCTTTCACTGCTCTTGCTGTACGAGACGTACAACGATCATCATCATCTGTATACTGACGCTTCAACCACGGTGAATGGGTCTGCAGGATCGGTGATCTTTCCTGCAAAACCTTCCACCATAAAGATTCGACTCTCTCACCAGACTACATCGACTGCCGCGGAGCTTGCTGCTATTCGTTGCGCACTTCGTGTAATTGCTGAAGAACTACCCAAGAAATGGAGCGTGTTCACTGACTCCAAGGCTGCACTTCATTGTTTGGTTTCTGCCTTACGCCGAGGACCCCACGAACAACTAGTTCTAGAAATCAGACTGCTGCTTCACCACCTCGTCGAGCAAGGACACGACATCACGTTGCAGTGGATTCCAAGCCACTGTGGCATAATGGGCAATGAACTTGCCGACGCAGCAGCACGATCTGCACATGAGGAGGGCTTCCAAGACTCCATTCCATTCTCAAGAACAGACGCTGCAACGAAAATTCGTGTGCTTGCAAATGAATCCATCAAAACTTTATGGAACACACCATGCTTACAGCATACACGTCTACACCGACTGGACCCATCCCTTCGACTTCGACCCCCATCTGGACTCTCTCGACTAGAAACAGCAGTACTTTGCCGACTGTGGCTTGGTGTCGCCTACACAAGATCCTTCGCCTTCCGAGTCGGTATGGACGACAGCGCGGCTTGCAGACACTGCGGCGGCGAGGAGACCATCGAACACGTGCTCTGCCACTGTCCTCAATACAGCGCGCACCGGCTGTCACTAGCGACCACGTTGGCACGCCTTGACGACAGGCCACTTTCAGAACAGTCAGTTTTGGAATGCCGACGTGAACTGTCGTCGCAGCAAAAGTCGGTCAAGGCTTTGTTGACTTTTCTACGTGACAGTGGCCTATTAGAAAGACTATAAGGACCCCATTTCATCCCTTTTCATATTTTTTTTCTCACGCTTTTATTTTTGTCACGCTCTTCTTTCCGTCTTTACTTCCCCTTTCCCTTCCCCTAGTGCAGGGTAGCAAACCGGAGGTTTTAAGTCTGGTTAACCTCCCTGCCTTTCTCTCATTTGCATCCCCCCCCGAAGATTTCAATTGTTGTGTTTACAGCAGGTTATTGCACTGGTTTTATTATGAAGTCCCAAATTTAACTCCCTTAATGATGTATCTGGCGCATTATAGCGTGAGTCGCTTCTAAGCAAGAAAAGAAAGAAAGAACAGATCAACGTTGCCAGCCTATGTAGGTAGGTGTTAGGGGCAACATACTTTCGCGCATGATACCTCAGACCTCCTGTGCTGCGGAATTCACTATTCCTGGAATACTCTACGTGCTTATATTCTGGAGAAGCAGTGGGTACTGGGTTCTATTTCGCTCTATTAACTGAAAGCATGACTCGTTGGGTTTCGACAAAGAGTTCGTAGGAACCAGGTGATTGCATTATTGTGATGAGCGGGCATACACACTTAGCTGTGATTCACGAGTGTTTTTTCGCCCCTCTACAATGCCCCCGGCACTCGTCGTGGTAACGCTGAAGAGGCACAAACGCGCGAACCTTGCCACAGTGCCCGAGCTATACGCGTTGGGCGTTCGGAAGCCCCAAAAGTGATTAGGCATAGGCGCGCAGAAAGCGGTACGACAATACTGCCGAAGAACGCGCGCTGGGCGCACCACAGTAAATGACGCATTGATTATGTACTTCACAAGACGTCCCTGAATCATGTCGCGCCCCGTTACACAGGGTTATGCACATACCGTTCACGTGGCCCTTCAGTGAGAGTAATGTGGAACGCTACGCGGTCGCTCAACATGGTCGTTGAGCGTGCACGTATCAACCACGATGAGTAAACAACACAGGCATTGACCAGGTCAAACAACAGTGTTTTACATAAACGAGTCACATAAAGAGATACGAAGAGGGACAACCACATAAGCTCTCGCATATCTCTAAGTGAAAGATCCCCCAAATCTCCAAGTGAACCATTCTTTGCTCAGCCTAACCACCACGCGGAAACACTGTTTGCCGAAGTCGCAGTCGCGCGAAACATTCTGACCTGCACGTTCCCGCGAACCATTGAAAGCACTTGCACTTTTCATCGTTGCCCCATACCAATCGTTCTTACATCTTTAGGTTCAATTATCGGCCACGACCGCCGCGTTCTGATGGAGGCTGAATGCGGAAAAGTTATCGGGTACACAAATTTAGGTGCAAGAACCTCAAGTGGGCGCTGTGAATTCGGAGCCCCGCGCTTTGGCGTCCCCCAAAGCCCGTGCGTTCTTTTAGGACATCAAACCCCACAATTTCAAAGGATTTGCGCTTTAATCGCAACGCAAAAAAAAGAGGAATCCAAGCAGTTGCCACAAGAAAGCGCGCTACCTAAAGTGTGCGTGACAGCCCGCGCACGTACACAAATACGCAACGCACTGGGACTTAAATAAACAATTCCCAAGACTGTCTTCACAACCCGTAGCAGTTGGAAGCAGTCTCGTCGTCGTCGATTAGCTCCTGCGCGGTGGTTGACCACTTGTCGATGCCATTGGATTAACAACGGGCCAGTTTGGAGTCTTCGCAGAGGCACTTGGTGTCCGATATCTGGTACTTGGGCGAAGAACCGCAGAGCAGGTCGTACACAAAATGGCAGTACTGAGGCACGCCTCGCCGCAGAGCTGCCTGGCGCACCCACAGCGAGCATTGCGCGTCGGCAACTGCAGAAATTAAAAAGGGAAAGAAATATAGGTGCGATTGGTGTTTCTGCATGCGCTTTGGTACAACGAAGTGCAAAACCCAACGCGCAGCCGCACAGAGACGAGAAGAAGGCACGAATACAAGCACTTGTCGCCGTCCCTTTCTGGTTCCTTTGCGGTTACAATATCGTGATACGACACCTAGTTCCAGTGCGCTGACGCACAGATACGGAAGTGGGGACGGAGAGGAGGTTTGGGGTTGTAACAACCTCACTGCCACCCCAGACCCAGAGCTCGACCGATCCAGCCATACATAAACTGCCCAAACTCTCACGTACTTACATTCAAGTACACGTTCGCGTGCTCCACCTGGCGCAATTTGAAACGGTTCTTATGGCTTTTGTACTGTTTTTGCCTTGCGTCATTGGCTGGCAGGAAGCCGAACCCCTACCTTCGCCATAACGGCCATCCGGCAGAATGACGATCCGAATTCGATGAAAGGAGATTAAATAAATCCTTAGGAAATAGAGGTCGTGAAAGCTATAATACTCAACGCGCCCCTATACGTAACTTTTCATAGCCGCATTGTTGTGTTAGTGTGTTAAAAAGAGTGAACCATTCGTTCAACCAATCAATCGTACCATTATCATACATCATGCATTATACATTAGAAAATTAGTCTCAAAGTAGGTAAAACGAATCTTAAAGGCTTAATTAGCGCCAATATAGTCGAAACTTAGCTAAATTGCACCGCAGACTCTCCGGGATCGGCACACCTAGCCTCTTGGATAAATATAATGAAACTGCGCGTGAGATACGATGTGGATAAGGAACGAAATGAGGGACTAATGAACACAAAAAAGTGGCAGAGTCGAAGATATAATGAATATTCAATCATCGAATCATCTGAAGCACCATGTACGTCGACCTTGTCATTCTTTAGCGTCAGCACTCGGTTGACACTTTATTGTTTTAGGGCTTCTTACGCACAGGCATCTCGCACGTGTTAACGATATACGATATGCTTTTTCCTCTTCGCTGTCAACGTTTTCTCTAGGTCGCCCCTCTCTTCTGTCTTTCCATATAGCCTTATAACCTTCTCCTAGTGCCTGTTGCCACGATTAGGTTATGTAACTTTCGATACCTCGATACGCGCAGGAGGCGCGGCATGGCCCGCCTAAACTCAAGACTTCGGTAGTCGTTCGAAGCTCAAGCTGCTAGCAAAAACTGGCAGTGTGAACATATGAGGCTATGTTCCAAGGCCAAAATAGCGCGATTCGCCTGAAGTAAATTCGCCTGAAGTAAAAGGCCTCTGGAGCAGAGGCCTCTACATAAGCAGCAAGGAAGTCGAAACACGCTTCACTTCATTTTTATTGGGCCAGCATCGAGGACAACTACGGGCGTCGGGAAGTTATGCCGGCCTGCAGGGTGTGCGCCGAGTTATCTTGTAGCAGGCGCCGCGGTATAGTATACGTTCTTGTTAGTAAGTTCCGAAGGGGTTTATAACGGACAAACTTATTACGGGCAAACTTGCATAACAACGTGTAATCTTAGCTTAACTTCAGACAGGGAATTAATGGGGCAGCCAGGGGCAGTGGTGCGGGAAGAGGGGGGTCCCTCCGGGCACCTACTTCACAACACCCCTTCGAAATTTCTGTGTTAGTATGCGACCTGACTCGCCTCCCTCCACCCCCACCCCTCGTTTTCCGCGTCCCCAGTCAAGTGAGAGCCCCCTACCCACCAAAATTTCTGGCTATGCCACCGCATGCAGGGTCATCGTGTTCTCGCTATCAATTATGCCTTAAGTTACGCTGAAACCACCACTCGAAACTGAAGCCTGTTTAAATTAATTGTGCACGTATGCCACTTGACTGCTACACCAACAGCTATGTTGTTCAAGCAGAGGCATTCTGCGGGCTAATAAAGCGATTCCTTATATAAAGGGGCACACTCTCAACTGTTGAATCGTTGACAGTGCAGCACGTTAGGTCGACGCAGGGACGTCCATTTAATAAAAGGCTCCAGACATAGCCTATTGCTCTTTCTCACTTTCTGCCCCGCCGTGGTTGCTTAGTCGCTATGACGTTGGGGTGCTAAGCACTAGGTCGCGGGATCGAATCCCAGCCACCGCGGCCGCAATTAGGTGGGGGCCAAAACACCCGTGTGCTTAGATTTAGGTGCACGTTAAAGAACCCCAGGTGGTCGAAATTACTGGAGTCCCCCACAACGGCGTGCATCACAATCATATCGTGGTTTTTGCACGTGAAACGCCGTAGTTTAATTTTTTCTCACCTCCTGCACGGAAATCTGTCAAACTAGAGTATTATGTCTAACCATATGCAAAATGTTGAGCGGTTAAGTGTAATCGGCCTAGGTTGCCATCTACGTTGACACTGTTAAAAGTATACGTGTACTTACCTCCTCCTCTTTTCATGACTTTGCAGTGATTACAATTCACGAACAGGACGTCGAACCAGGACACCTCGGATCCTGCGGGAAGCAGCACGCACAAAAGTTTGAATTAAACTGTAGGGTCAGAATACTTCACGCTATGTTTATATAGGGTGTTCCAGCTTACCTTAACCAAGCTTTTCAACAGAAAGAGATAGTAAAAAACACCGTTCAAGATACAATTTTACGATCAATGGAATTCGATCATCATACTACTGACGACCAAACGCCGTAGGTCTTACAATCGTATCGCCCATCGTGATTTTTAAGCACTTTTCAACCAACAGCTTGGCTAACGTTAGCTGGGTCACATGTATACGAACGCGCGCTTAAAGCCCTCGTATCCATTTCATGCGAAACCATCCCGCATGTCAGCGTTCTCAAATATCCTCCGTGGAGCAATAAATAATTGCTAGCGTACCAATCCTTCCACAGAGGACGAAGTGCGGGAAAGTTTCCTGCTAGAGCTTATATTTAATGTCCTGCGATTTCATATACAGGGTGTTTTTTTTTAAATTGCACCAAATTTTTAAAGACAGGTAAATATAGATCACGGTAACGTTACGTTTATCATTCGAGTGTACGGAATGACGGTCTCTAGATACAGAGCAATATCCGCAATTACGTGCGTGATTAGCGAAGTTATGGTAATTAACTTTCTAATTATGAACAATGGGTGGCTACAGCAAATTTGTACCTTGAAGCCCGTCCTCGCCACTACCTATCCCAAGGATTAAATTTTGAATAGTGGATTCACGTGGGAGCTGCGCGAACAATTAGTTCCCCATGGCAGGCTCCTTGAGACCGAAACTGGATGAATAAAGAGCGTCTTTGTCGTCGATGTCGCCCCCCCCTCCTTTCGTAACGTCTCCGAGGTCACCACCGGTCCGGCCCTGCGAGCAGCTTGCGTTATCTGCTTGCTGTCTGCGGAGTTGGCCTAAAGCTTCAATGCCGGGGGGCCGCCAAACTTACTTCGTCATTCCCTTGGGCCCCTGAAACGGCATTTCGTTGGTGGAAGTGGACACGCGGCGCCCAAATGGTATATGGCCCTCAAGAAGTATTGTACTTAACGGCCGCTGTAGCTTAGTGGCTATGACGTTGCGGTTACGTGTTTAAGGTCGCGGGTTTCGGACGGGCACGAAATGCAAATAATCATCGTGTACTTAGATTGGGGTTCCTGTTTCAACAACTAAGGTGGCTTTAATTCATCCTAAGTAGCCGACCACGGCGTGCCTCATGATCAGATCGTCGTTCTGGCTGGTAAAAGACTAGAATTTATTCAAAGTTTGTTCGTGGGTGGATAAGTTCTGAAATTTCTGCAGAATAGTTATGGTACCTGATCGTGTATGCTATAGATACTCGGTATATTTTGATGGTCGGTTTGTTACCACTGGTTTATTAATATATATACGCTATGAAGAGCTTAGGCTTTCCTTGATGTTATAATTTATTTTTAATAGGGGCATTTGCTTCAAGGCGTACATACTAAGGAATGAAAAGAAAACTGACATCAAATGAACTTCTTCAGCCCTGCGCGATGCATGTACTGCAGCAATGCGCTAGCGCACTTGTTGGTCGTTATCCGACGGGGAAGTCATTTGGAACATTGCGATTTCAGTTTGGCCTCCTTGAGCATCCTGTGCCGAATATCCTGAGTACCAGGGTGCAGCCCTAAAAGGTGACAACGTCCGACGTAGAGACAAGTGCTATGCACTTAGCACACGTCGTAAGGTTGTCAATTGCAGCTCCACCAGGTGACAGCAGGTATAAAGGCCACACAAGCCCGAAGCCTTCGAGAACAAACTTCCCCCACTCGGGAAAGCTTGAGGGGACGAAGTATATTCTTGGTTTATGGCACATATTAAAGCGTTTGTATAGCGTCAAAGCGTTTCCATAGAACATTACAGCGAATATGCTGCCACACCAACTCGCCCAACCGTCCTTCCTTTCGGGACGCAGTCGGTCACACACGAAGTACAAGTGCACGTGTACCTCGGGAGCTCGGGGCTCAGGAGGAAGGACGGCGCCAGACAAAGCTATTGCGCTCAGCGATGCGTGGGTAAGGCATCGGAAACGTGACGCCTAGACCGGCAGTGTAATTTGCTGCACAATTTGAACGCCCTCACAGTTGATGATACTCGCAGGATTCTGAATGAACCAACATGACGGCGAACACACGCGCGATGAAATTGTACAACTGCAGCATGCGCAAAACAGAAACGAGTTAAGCTTTTTTGTTATTATTAATATCACAATGCAATTTGTCGCGCAGGTAATGCCTCCTTCACGTAATTAAGCTTCAAAGGAGCATTTATGCATTATCTACCACAAGCAGCGTTCACAAAGCCTTGCTTAATATTACATTTAGATGGTTAATGCAAATTGCCTACTCATGCGCAATCCTTGCAGCCCTTTGTCATTGTAGGTCATGTACCTATCGCACAGCTTGCCGCATTTCCCATAAGCTATCAACTACATAATTAGGAAGCAGCAGAGGCGTCATGAACAAGGTTGTGCTTTTAAATTCTCGATATGGATATCAGTTATACTTGGGCTGCCTATATATAACCAAATAATTAGGAAGCTAGAAAACTACACATATTGATGGTTTATGTTTCCCTGCTTGTTACACAGCAATACTCGCCTCCATCGAGAAGGCTCTTGAGGGTGTTAGGGCTGATCTGGCCTCCGGGCTCCATGAACCACGTCGTTCCGTTCCTGCAAAGGTTCATGCTTCTTTAGTAAGACAGACCCATGTTGCGCACGAACACTCTACAATATGAAAACGATGTGCGTTCTACAAGTTTCGAGTGCCATTTCATGCCATCCGTTTAATCTTATGAGAACATGTAGCGCCATTTATGCCTTCGCAATCAATAATCATCAGAATCAATACTCAAACTGATCAAGTGCCCCTTAGCCAAGCCCTTTCAAGCCGTAGACGAATGGGCCGCGAAATGGAAAAATGAAAATTAACTACGCTAAAGATGTCATGCTGAGTCTTACGAACAGCACAAAGAATGTTGTTGACTCTAATTACGAGAAGAATTCAACAGTTCTAACTCGAACTGACACGGTGAAATACCTAGGTGTGACGATTTCGAATGACGTGAGTTTGACTGGTCTCTGGATAGCGCAACAAAAGACGGACACAAGAAGAAAGGAACGGACGAAGACAAGTGCTTGTTTTCGTCCGTTCGTTTTTCCTCTGTCCGTGTTCTGCAGCGCTATCCAGAGACCATTCCATGATGACCGACTAACAAGCCCGTAACGCCATCTTCGTCGATTTAAGCTGGAAACCCCATGCGAACAGAATTTGTATAGCTGCAGAAAAAAGTTGTTTCCTTCGCCGCAAACTAAAACTAGCATCGTAACCCATCAAGCTACGCGCGTACTTAACTTACATTAGACCATTCTTGGAATGCGCCTATATCATTTGGATCCGTCCGAATCAAGATCGATTAAACAAATTGAGAAAATACAAGGGAAAGCCGCAAGGCTAATTCTATCATGGTCTTCTCGAATTGACTCTGTTTCTGAAATGCTACGATTGCATGAGTTCCCTGTATTAGCACAATGCCGGAAGCTAAGTAGACTTAAATCAATTTTTTTTGCTATCGAAAGACTGCTTCAGTTTTAAAACCGCAGCCAAACCTCGTTTCCAGGCAAACTAGAAACGTCCAATGAGGCAATTATTACATGCTTGCAATTCCACGCGTATTTCTTGATCGTTGTTTGTTTTACATTCCAGTGGTGCTGAAACTTTCAAAGAACCTCTTTTATTCCTTTTCTGAAGTATGCATCATGTAACCATTAAGCATAATTCAAGAATGAGTGCTGCAGCATTTTGTATTTCATATGCCACACAAATTATTATTGTCATAGTGTGATAAATGTTACGTTATCCGAAATATCGTCGAATCGTCCATATTTTCTGTCAGCATTTCACTCTTACTTTATTTTTTACTGCCATGTGCAAAGTTGCTGTACCCACCCAGTTAAGGCCAAGACGGCCAACAGTATCTGGAAATAGATACATACACTACGCTTTAGTAACATCTGGACACATTTGCGGACAACAGGAGCATCGTACCTATTCTAACGACGCATACTGTCGTACACGATGAAAAGCACCGCATGACTTGCACTTGGTTTTCGACCGCCATTGTCTTTGCTCTCTCTATTGAAAAAAAAATGGTGTTGGTACATTGTAATAAGTTTGGTCTGACTGGCGCCTTTTCTCACTCGTATTAGGTCTGCGCGTGTGAGCTGGCGCATGATAATAATAATATTTGGGGTTTTACGTGCCAAAACCACTTTCTGATTATGAGGCACGCCGTAGTGGAGGACTCCGGAAATTTTGACCACCTGGGGTTCTTTAACGTGCACCTAAATCTAAGCACACGGGTGTTTTCGCATTTCGCCCCCATCGAAGCTGGCGCATGAGAGGCGTGCGAGTATTAAAGCGAAGCTTTTTTTTCCTCACCTTGCCAGTGCTGGCTAGGGCTGCCGTGCCTATCACACAACTTGGGTCATTTAGTAAGCGCTACCCTGCGTGTGTGTGTGTACGAACAAACACTTTGGATCACTGAGTACGTGCAAATGCATGTATGGCATTTCATATATGAAGTGTATAACAGCTGTGTCTTACCAGTGCTCAGCTACGGGGCAGAAGCCTGGAGGCTTACGAAAAGGGTTCTACTTAAATTGAGGACGACGCAACGAGCTATGGAAAGAAGAATGGTGGGCGTAACGTTAAGGGATAAGAAAAGAGCATATTGGGTGAGGGAACAAACGCGAGTTAATGGCATCTTAGTTGAAATCAAGAAAAAGAAATGAGTATGCTCAGGGCATGTAATGAGGCGGGAAGATAATCGGTGGTCATTAAGGGTTACGGATTGGATTCCAAGAGACGAGAAGCGTAGCAGGGGGTGGCAGAAAGTTACGTGGACGGATGAGATTAAGAAGTTTGCAGGGACAACATAACTACAATAAGCACATGACCGGGGAAGTTGGAGAAGTATGGGAGAGGCTTTTGCCCTGCAGTGGACGTAGCCAGGTTGATGATGATGATGATATGTGAACATTCGTGGTTGATTGACTTTACCACGCTGGTATTGTCCCCGAAAATGAATATTTGTCAATGGTTGGGTGCCAGGATATACAGATCCTCTAAATTATTCAGTAAATATAACCTCTCCGGTCCCATAGTACCCAATTGGCTACGTTGATATTAATCTATTTCATGATTAGCCTCAGCAGCTATCAGGGGAAAATACTAATCCCCAATAGAAAAAAAAATCTGAGGCATGCCCAACTGTCTGAAAGTTGCTTATGCGCACTATTTCTGTCAGCGTCTGTGAAAATTCCCACCGTTTTGGTCTAGATCGTTGCGTCGCAACAGACGACGAAAGACAACCACGAAGCGCTTTTCGATTACGGCCAATTAACACAAGAATAGAAGGCGTTGCATCAGCACACCAACGCACTGAGTCACGTTAGATCTTAATCTCAGTGTATTGGCAAATAAAAACGGTTTTCACGACAAGGATCAAGAGATGATCGGTTTCTCCCTTTACAATGAAGGTGCTCTTTTCGGCACCTAAGCGGGATTTTTAAACGGAATATTGGTTTTTCATGGTAATAATATACCAGTTGGCTATAAGAGCAGGATTGAAAAGCAAGTGTGCCCCTGAACTGGCCACTGGTCTGAGGAGGATAAGACGGCGTTACCACCTTCTGAAAATACCTTAGTTGTAACGCGGCCAAATATCTGGGCATAACCTATGATAACCACCTCGGCTGGTGCGCGTGGATGGGCTATATAACTAAACTATTGTGCAGATCCCATGCATTGAAGTAATCCATGCCAGTGAAGCTGTCTGCACTGTTTGTGTTCATTGACGATATTTGGCGGTGTTGTTGACAGCATACGACAGTCCTGGGGACGTATTCTGCAAGAGTTCACCTGGTGTAAATGTCCATTTCGTCTGCTGTTGAAGTGCTGATTGACTGTGGCACCTCGCGGCTGCGGATGCCCAGCCCAGTGCAGCCAATTAGAACTTCAACAGCAGAGGAAATGGACATGTTCCCTAGGTGGACTCTTGCAGAATACCTCCCCTGATGTTAAACGTTACCGTGCTTGCTCCATTTTTGTTTGTATGTGATATTAAACGTTACCTTACATACACCCATTGTGTTTTTCTACGTAGTGCACAGAACACACAGCGGGACGTGTTTGATTGAGGCGTTGTCGTGCGCCAGTGTTCGTAGCCTGCGAGAAAGTTAGCACTCTCATTCCCTCATACGGGCGCATCGCATCATGGCTTAAGTGTTGGTCTGCTGGACAGCCGCTTTGCGCATGCACGTACTGCGTCATTTGTCCGCATGTACCAACTTGCATGGTGTTTACTTTTCATAAATAACAGGAACGTACCGCGTCTTACCATACCTCGAATAAAAGTTTCTGCAGTTTGTCCGCAACTGTTGCTATGTCTACTAGTAGCGTTTCTTTCGATCAAGAGACACCAAACAAAGCATGCTTTCTGACGTCGCATTTCCCTTCTCCCACGATCATCCCATGTATGCAAGCTGCCATGAGCGAAGAGTGGCTATTATGTACCTGTTTCGCCAGGGCTTTACACATTCTGTCTCCTCTTTCTGCCATATTATCTCCCCTCTACGTTGTTGAACGTGAGTACAAAAGTAAGAGCTGCAGCTTCTGCAGTGCTGCTGCGTGGGTCTAACGTCTAGTTGCAGCCCTCAGGAGAGCATTGTGTCGATGGCCAGGGAGTTCCAGAGGGCATTGTGGCGATACCCACGAAGTTCTCGCTGGAAAGGGCTCAGAGACGCTTTTCCCGCGGCCCAACCATGTACATTACCCACGTTCTTAAACACCCCCTCGATGCGGTGTGCAAGCCAGCGACAGCAGCAGCAGTGGAAAAATCGAGGGTAGAGGCAAATAAAGCTTCGCTTTAAAAAATTGCGCCAAAACCTATCTCACAATGACTGTCGACGGTAATGCGTTAGCATTTAATGAGTATAGTGACACAACATATTGCCACCTTTGAATCGAGATGTGTATGAGGCGTGCACTACAACGGGACTTCCCTAAGAACACTTGGCGCCATCTAGCGCCGCCGCCACGAAGCCTGCGTGTGGCCGTCGAAATGCATGGCACACTGGTGCCTATACGAACGCTGAGAAACTCGTCACGCGGCAACCAAGCTCTTCTCTCGCGATGTTTTCTGGACACATTACGCCCTCTAGCAGCGCTGCCGCGAAGCTCATGTCGAGCTGTCGCGTAGCCTCCGGGACGAGAAGCGTGAACTTCCGGTGCCTTCCCTCGCTGCCGCACACTCAGTGCCACATACTCTGTGACTCACATTGGCGAGATGTTTATTGAAGAGTGGTACATACTCGGTGCGTTCATGGCGCAGCCTACTAATGCATTGAGTTGCTGTCCTTGATGAGTCCTTGCGACATGGGCTCGATACCGTTGAGCATCGGATAAATTTAAGGGATCTTTTTCGTCATTGTAGAACGGCGCATTCCCAGCGGCACACACCTAGCTACCCAAGCTGGCGTTAAAGAAGTTGTAGCGGCGCAACTATCCCATCCAGAGCCGCTGAAGAAGACGTCTCGCGCCCATGTCGCGCGAGAATAGAATACGCAAGCGCGCTCGGCCTAAGCGGCCGCGATATCGGCCGCTGCCTGGATCCCACGGCATCATGGCTGGCCGGTCTAAATAAGCCATGGCCACGGCAGCTACCTCTTCGCGCTGCCCCCCACAAATTGGTGACCCCGACGACCGAGCCCAGCCATGCCAGCGTCAGCGCAACGACTCTACGAAGGATAGAGTGAGGCGCCATCACGCGGTCCAGCAGTCGTCCCGCAGTTGCAAGACATCCGGGAACTCTAAATCAACATTCCAGACATCTGGTTTATGCAGCTGGACATCCACATCCATCTCAACAAGGTACCCGGCTCTGGCTGCGTTCCAGGCTTCGGCTGCCACCCTCCCGGCCCCGACTTCTACCAGGAATCGCGGGCAGTCTCTTTTGCTCACTACGTCACCTCGAGCGCTCAGTCACAGCAGCTCTCGCTATTTGAAACGTCGCGTCATTCTGTCTTGTCGTCCCACATCGCCTGCGTCCACCCATAGTGATCGTTCGCACGCGCTGGCCCCAGCATCAAACCTCGACTGGGTCCGTGAGCCCATCTCCTGGCCCATCTCATCCGGGCCCATCTCAAAAGCAGCTGCGTGGCTACGCTGTCCAAGGAATCCACTGGGGCAAACGCAAGCCCTTTCGGCTACTCTATGAACTCTACGGCCCGCCGCTATGCTTCCTTGGACGTTCCCGCGAGCTATCCGCTTTCACTTCGGGGGCACGTCACTCGTCACAAATACAGAGGCTCTTCCAGCGGCTCCACTAGGTGAAAGTTTCACTAGTAGGCACGGCGACGCCAAACGCACTACCTTGGCGATGCCTTCAGCGACCATCCTAACTCTGACGTTATCAGCATTCATGATTTAACCGCGAGCAGCAGCAGGTGAGCCTTCCGATGTCCTCTGCTCGCACCTTCCGCGGATACATGGCCTACCAAATTTTTGCTGGCGAAGATCTGCCATCTGGTTTCTTCAGCTCGAGAATCACTTCTACGCCAACGGTGTGAGCGGCCCACCGCTTCTGCTATCTCCACGCAAGTCGCGAGCTTCCAGATGATCTTCTTTCAGAGCTCCGACCAGGCCAGAGCAGGGCAACTACGAGAACCTGAGGATGATCGTGGTTTCGCACTACGGCAACACTGTGGCTGCGTCTCGCTCACAACCTATGCTGCTGGTGCTGCCTGGTACATCTCTCCAGGGCTGCGTAAACTGGACACTGTCAACGATGACACAATCTGTACACATTACCTGGACTCCCCCTCCTGAACTTCTTAACGGACGCTACGAATTGCTACTCATATATATAGGCTTGCACTCTCTCTTCTTTTTATAGGCGTGCATTTTGCACATGCTTCAATCGCACTTCGCATCAGGATGGGGCCCTCTGGCGGCACAACCATGGCCTCCAGAGCCGGTGAAGAATAAGACGGCTTACGGGCATTTAGTGCCAGAATAGAACACGCTGGCGCACTCGACCTTAGTGGACGCGGTATCGGCCGCTCCCGAGATCCCGCGGCACCATGGCTGGTCAGTCTAAATAAACCATGGTCACAGCAGCTCCCTCTTCGCGCCGCCTCCCACAACATTCATTGAAGAGCAGCACAGACCGAGTGCCACATACCCTATGCTCCAAGTCGGCGTCAAAGAGTTCCTTTGAACAGTGGTAGCTACCCGGTCCCGCATCTTACAGTGACCCTCGTTGACGAGAGAGAGGTTCATTGAAGAACGGCACGTAAGCACATATTGCCACATAGTGACCCAAGTGGCTCCGATGGCTGGTTTCCAACCCTGTTACTTCGCACAGCAGTCCCATTCGCTACCTATTCGACCACGGACTACCCAGTAACCCAGGCAGGCAGGAAAATGGTTAGATACAACCATAGATAGATAGATAGATAGATAGATAGATAGATAGATAGATAGATAGATAGATAGATAGATAGATAGATAGATAGATAGATAGATAGATAGATAGATAGATAGACAGACAGACAGACAGACAGATAGATAGATAGATAGATAGATAGATAGATAGATAGATAGATAGATAGATAGATAGATAGATAGATAGATAGATAGATAGATAGATAGATAGATAGATAGATAGATAGATAGATAGATAGATAGATAGATAGATAGATAGATAGATAGATAGATAGTGGTGCCTATCTTTTGCAGAGGCAGCAATAATGGATCGGGGTTATGGAGAAATCACGTTGTGATGATTTATAAAATGCGCAGGCGCACAGGAATATATAGGTATCCTATATTTGGGTGCGCCAACATATAAATCGCGTACTCTTGTTCTTTTGCAACGGGAGGCTCTGCGCCTGTGCCTTGGTTTACCAAGCTTCCTTTCCAACAATATACTACACCATGCAATCTATTTTAGTGTAAACCAATTTTTTTCGATAGGATTTAACAGATGTGATGATGCTTCCTTCACTATTCGTTTTTGCAGCACGGCGGACACTAGACTGTCAAGAAGCCGTCGCCGTCCGTTCGCTAAAAAACTAACGGTGGTTAATTAACTTTTTACTTACTGGTTTTACCGCTTACTGTGCACAGGTAGTATTGGAGGAGGACGCCGCGGGAGACAAAAAGCAATTTACGCGACGTCTATTGAGATAGAATAGGCAAGCGATAAAATGGAAACTATTTATACAGACATCAAACGACTGCGACTCAAAAGTTACAATGATGCTACAATTTATATTTTTTTTGCCTTAGCCGAATAACCACCGAATCTCCTCGAAAGGCCTTGCGTGAGCTCAAAATCACATCCGCGACAACACGCTCGCCTCATCGTTCGTCCAATCACGCTGCGGTGCGCGCAGTGTGCGCACAACGCGGCTCCGGGATGACACTAGATCGGGAGTTGCAATGTCTCGAGGCCGTTGCCATAAGTCGTTTGCGGTGCAATGGTTCTCTTGTCTCACAACCTCGCAAGACACATTCCCCTAAAGAAAACACTGCCACGCGCGTTGGGGCATCCGGTTCGTTCGTGGGATGTCTCGGCAGGGGTTTGGTCCAGCGGCAAGGGGTTGACGTCAAAGCTACGACACTGCTTCCGCGAACCGAAGGCGGAAACCCCGACTCTAAATCCACGCGCTTTCATGCTCTCTGTAAACCACGACTTCTCCACCCCTCGACGGCTATAACTCTCCGCCGTGGTCTTGCTGTCGAGCCGTGCGTCACTTCTGACCGCCATGCACGGTCCCTGCATGTAGCCGCCCGCACAAACGGCGCGGAAACTCCGCTACACAGCGAACGAACGAACGAACGAACGAACGAACGAACGAACGAACGAACGAACGAACGAACGAACGAACGAACGAACGAACGAACGAACGAACGAACGAACGAACGAACGAACGAACGAACGAACGAACGAACGAACGAACGAACGAACGAACGAACGAACGAACGAACGAACGAACGAACGAACGAACGAACGAGCGAGCTAGCGAGCGAACGAACGAACGAACGAACGAGCGAGCGAGCTAGCGAGCGAGCGAACGAACGAACGAACGAACGAACGAACGAACGAACGAACGAGCGAGCGAGCGAGCGAACGAAGGAACGAAGGAACGAACGAACGAACCGACAGACAGACAGACAGACAGACAGACAGACAGACAGACAGACAGACAGACAGACAGACAGACAGACAGACAGAAGTTGTAAAGCTGTTGCACTATAGCCACAATTCTGCATCAACCACAAACACGTACCATTCTTGACCAGTGCCGTAGCGGAAACGAAAGCGGGCGCTTCCGGCGACCAACTCGCTCGTCTGGGTGTCCCTGAGGCAGCGGTCATCGGGGCCGAAGCCATCGTCCTCCATGCTCCGGTAGAGGGCATGCCACGTCGACCCACGGAACAGGCACTGCGAGAAGAAAGAGGTGGAGTTTAGGAGTTTAGAATAAGCGCTGAAACTGTTAGCGATTCAGGGCAGATTCCCTATGGAGGAAGCTGTATCTAGAAGGACGAGCTGTTGTTTCCATCCCTAAACGCCGCTCATCGCTCATATCTGTTGTGAACCTCTGTGATGCGCCCAGGCCCATTGTACTGTATGAGGTGTGCACGGTGCATACTGACTGTATGCGCTCGCAACAAGCACGCGACAGGCTCGCAAGTAGATGTGTGCGAATAGTAATTTTGAGACCGAATTTAATACGAATCGAATAGTGCCAAATGGGAATCGAATCGGATATCGAATACCTTTCGTATAGTTTTCGAATGAAGGGCAGACATCCTTGCGACAGATATAAAACGATACTCACATACTGTGCTTGCATACTTTCTGTCCTTGCATTGCACGTTATGAAACACTGTTTGTTAAAACGCACAGATTGGACGTTAGGAACGGAGAAGCAGCTTGTTTTCCCGCACAGTATTATTCGGAGAGTGAGAATGATCGCCTTAAAAGGGTCAAATCTAACTTCCTGAGTGAAGTAGAAGAACAGCAGATTGGGTGCGTTTGTGGTTTTGTATATTACTTAAAAAACAGCACTACTGACGCAGGACAAAGAACGCGAATGGGGACACACACAGCGTCGTGTGTGTCTCCATTCTCGTTCTTATTCCTGTGTTGGTAGCACTGTTCTTTTTTTTTTCAGTAATGAGTGACATGGCCTGCTCGACTACGATAGCTCCCATGTCCTATGCTAGCAGAGTCGACTTCCGCTAATTCGATCCTGACAGGAGCGACGAAACTGGTCCAATTATCCAGCTGGTCGAATTCAACAAACGGCCAAGCAACGCCGAAACACGCTGTTCAGTTGCCAATATTTGCCTCTG
Source organism: Dermacentor variabilis (assembly GCF_050947875.1). Taxonomy (NCBI): domain Eukaryota; kingdom Metazoa; phylum Arthropoda; class Arachnida; order Ixodida; family Ixodidae; genus Dermacentor; species Dermacentor variabilis. Next base: position 74,596,450 of record NC_134573.1, on the reverse strand, counting down.
TAGTTAGCTTCGCCACAATAATGAAAGGTTATGCGCTGAAGCATACTAAGCGGGAAAAGGTGCCACTGATACGGGACATAGCACATGTTCCTTAATTTTTCACACGCACATGCGCCGACTACGGTCACAGTAGGAGCACCGAGACGCCTATTAAGTTTATTGGCAAGGCGCTCAGAGTTTTAGAGAGAGCCCCGCATTTTTTGTGGCTTTAAACGTGCCCTCGGCTTTTCATCTTGCCGCATTCCTATTCTCGGCGTATTCCAAAACACAGATGTATTTTATCCACTCCTTGGTGCACACCGCGTGCGTATAATGCAGGAACGCGTACTTGGCTCTGTTCACGCCCACGAGGCACGCGCGGCGGGCGAAACGAAGGCTCTAATCACCACCCCAACGTTACAAACAGCTCTGAATGGCTGCCAGTAAGCTTATTAGGAGACTAAGAGCTCGAACTGTGACTGGGGACTGCGCGTACGCGCATGTATAATTAAGGAACGTGCACTATGTCCCGTAACAGCGGCCCCTTTCCATGCTTGGTATGCTTCACCGTATAGTACAACTGTCATGTGGCGAAGCTAACAAGTCAAGTTCGAGTTATCTAATTTTCAGATCGAAGTAACGCTGTTTTGCGGCCGGGACGCCGGCTGAAACCTTCGGTCGGGTTGGAATTAACCAAAAAATCAAATTAACGTAAGTCTACTGTACAATGCCCGCACAGTTGACGTTTTAGTATATTCGAAACCTATTCAAAAAAATACTCGTTTTACAAATAATGACTATTCGACTTCGTCGAATATGAAGAAGAATTTATGAAGAAGTTTTTTATCATCATGTAGACTGCGTAGAAGTCCCCTGACATACCCCTGATATATTTGTGGGTCAATATTGCAGAAGAGGATCGTGATGTGTGTGTGTAATATACGAAAGATGACTTAACCTACAGAACCCTTTTCGGGCCCTGCGATGCAGGGTTTCTCTTTTTTGGAGCAGTCGAGAGATTCTCCACACTCCTTGGGCGCCGGTGGCGCCGTTTGAGTGGGAGTCGTGTCCATCGCCTGTTGCGAGGCGCTGGACAACCGCTCTTGTGAGCGCCTTGGTTGACGAGAGGGCCTCTTTTCAAGGGGCGAGATCCTGGGAGCCAGCAGCCCGGAAGTCGACGGCCCCGTCTTCTGGGACAGCGGAGCAGCGCTGGCTGCAGCAGCCAGGGGGGCGAATGACGTCACTGCCGGCTCACTTTGTGTGGGCTGTACAGCTACTTGGGCACGCGTGTGGCAGAGGCGGCTCAGACACCACGTCGGCAAAGGTGTTCTTCGACAGGCATTACAACCGCCTTCATGACTCTTTAAATGAAATATTCTTTTAGACTTTGATAGTTACAATTTCTTTTTCTTTCTTCCATGATGGGCCGGACCGCGAGTATGCGGCATGCACCCCATCACAGTTCACAGAGGGGAGAGAACTTTCAGTTTTCAGAGGAGTGTACGCGCGCACTGCATTTCGCACAAGTTTGGCGGTCTCGGTAGTTCTGTGAAATGGGGCCGAATTGCTGGCACTGAAAACATCGAAGTAAGTTCGGGAAATACGGTCTGACCGGGGGCTTGACATACCCAGCCATGATTTTCTCGGACCGCACACTTGAGCCGAAGGTGACAACAAGATGCTTTGTCTTTCCCGTCGAGCCTCCTCCTAATTCATTTCACATCGATGACATTTTGCTCCTTCCAGCCTTCGAAAAGTTCGGCCTCAGTCAACTCCAGATATTCATCGGGAATAAGGTCGCGGATATTATTTACTGTTCGGTGTGAGGTCACAGTATGTGGAATTTTCCCAAAAGAAACAAGGTTCTGTAGTTTTTCGCACTGTTTTCGTCCTGCAGTTCCAAGAGAAGGCTATCACTAGCTAGCTTGGTAGCTTTGTAACATGGGCCTATAGATTCAGTTAGGCATCTCGCAATAAGGAAAGGCGAGATGACTCACATGCTCTTTTGTTTTCTCAAAATACATCCCATGCTACCTTGGAATATTTTTCTTGTAGGTGGCAAAAAAAACTGGTCCTACAAGCGCCAGCTGTACGTTACCATCATAAACGAATATGCCACAATCAACGTTGGCTACTCACAACAGGTTAACCCTTGCTGCCTGCAAAAATTGGAATTAAAAGGAAGCTGGGAGAAGACAGCTAGGGCAGACGGAAAGTAAGAGAGGAAGTCGAAGATTGGTGAGGAGAACAGGAAAAGGCAACTATAGATTTCCCCCAGGTGGGTCACTCCGGGGGTGCCATCGACATGAAGCTGAGGCCAAAGCATTGTGTTGCCTCTGACGAGGGGCCAGAAACGTCCAAGCACTCAGCACTGTCTCCACCACCAGGATCCCCTTTTCCCCGGACACGACTAAGCCGCGCATGCCTACACGAAGGAGAGTCCAACCTCCATGTGTTCGGGTCCGTGGCGTCGCAACACACCAAACGCCTGCTGACGCAAACGCTCCTGCGGGGTCCTAAATGCTACCACGACCCGCAACAGTCCTCCACCTTATACGGTCAAAACTCGCGTATACTACAGACCCTAAACAATACGAGGCAGAATTTGGGGACACCGGAAATCGTTAAAGAAGAGCCTTAGTTGGCGTAAAATACCAGCGAGCAGAATTCGAAATGACGAGTCAAAGCGGCTGATATCGAAGAAAGACAAGGTCACCTCGGACGCATTAGTGATACTGTTATTTATCGGCCCAAATTCTAGACTGCGCTACCTCCAGGATTGTACCATAGATTTAGTTGAGTAATGTGGTTTTATATTGGCCATATACAGCTTTGAAATATAGATAAGTATATATATATATATATATATATATATATACTTATCTACTTATCTATATACTACAGAACATTGTAAGGTAGATGACGAACGTGCGCACAGAGTCAGCAGCATCGGCAGCATCAAGCGCGCAGCAGAGGCTCGAGCTCGGGAACTGCTCGGTGCATCCTAGGACCGGCGGTCGCTACGAACCCCAATAAATCTCCTTTATAAGTGGTGGAGGTGCTGGGTAACGTTCCATTCTACCATCCTGGAACTCCGTTCTCGGACGCTACTCTCCGCCATGCCGGACGCCGACCAGCAGACTCTTCCATCGCCACTCGCCCCTTGCGCTGGCACCGTTCGCCAGCGGGGGCCTCCCATCTTCAGCGGAACCGACGACAACGACGTTGAAGAGTGGCTGTCGTCCTACGAGCGGGTGAGCGTTCACAACAAATGGAATGACTCGGACAAACTGGCTTACGTGTCATTCTACCTCGCGGGCGTGGCCAGTCTCTGGTTCAGAAATCATGAGAAGGATATCCGAACGTGGTCGGCGTTCAAGACGTCGATTACGGAAGTATTTGACCGACCCGCCGTTAGGAAACTCCGAGCCGAGCAGCGTTTGCATACACGCGCACAGGACACGGGTAAGACATTCACCAGCTATATAGAAGACGTGCTAGATTTGTGCAGGCGCGTGAACGCTGCCATTACGGAAGCGGAAAAGATCAAGCACGTCATGAAGGGAATCGATGATGACGCGTTCCAGATGCTTCTGGCCAAGGACCCGCGCACTGTTGGCGACGTCATCAGCTTGTTCCAGAGCTATGATGAATCACGCAAGCAGCGAGCTCTGACAAGGCGACATCCCACACCAAATGCGGCGACACTCTGCAGCCTGACCACCGGCCCAGAACAAGCCTCCCTGATAACCCAAATCAAGGACTTCGTCCGCGAAGAAGTCGCACGACAGCTATCTCTGGTATCCGTCACTCAGAAGTCTGCCAGCACTTTACCGTCTCATCTCCGTAACGTGATCCATGAAGAGGTCGCAGAAGCGCTGCCGGCTGTTCACCAGCAGGATGTCGTGACTACACCAGTCACATATGCTACAGTTGCTACAATGGCTATATATATATATATATATATATATATATATATATATATATATATATATAACAATCGTTATATTAATTTGAATCTACTCTACTGCGCTTTTTTCTTTCTTCATTAATTTTACTTGTTTAAGTCTGCACTGGTAACTTTTAAAATATCGTTTCAATTCGAATCATATCTACAGTTTAATGCAAGGAAAAACGGAGAAACGCCGACCAAGAATGAAACCGTTTCATTTCTGGTCAGCGTCTCTCTGTTTTCCTTTTCATTATGCCTCCTCCCGATCGGAGAAATTATCGTCGAACCATTGATTTCATATTTACAGTTCTGTTCGTTTTATTTGTATTTATCCCCCCTATATTACATAGGCCTTCAACTAGAGGTCCTTTAGGGATAAATTGAATAAATAAATAAAATCAACACTTACGGTCCCCGTTTTAGGCGAACGCAGTTTAAGCGAGCGTAACTGGGTTTACTCTCAGCGTCCTAGCGCTAATTACGCATTGTTACTGCTCCGTATATCGCTCTACGTCAACTTGGTGCGTCTTTTCCCTTCCAAGATTCACTTTGACGCTTTTTTCTTTGTCCTGCGTGCGCTAGAAGGCTTCAAATAGTGTGATTTGGCGCTAAGAAGGTGTCGGAATACCCAGATCCCACGAGCCCCTAATCGATCTGGTTTCCAAAGGAGACCTTGCCTTCAAGATAGAGCGAACTACAAAGCCAGCGAAAGGCGCAGGACAGGAAAGGTGACGGCACCAGTACCGAAATAATTTTATTTGATGATGATGATTCGCACACTGCTCATCGTCCACCTCGTCACCTTTGGTGATATTCTTCCGTTTAAATATGACGTGGGCCCGAAGCTCGCGGTCGTCTGCCGTGCAAGACAGCATTACGGCGACCCGCGTCTTCTCGTTGTCACGCGTTCTGGCGCACGCAGGCTTGCCCGGAGCGTTTCTCGTGCCCCACGAACGTCAACGCCGTGTCGAAATAAGCTGGCTTTTGATCCGCATTGTCATTTTGTCCCTGTTGTACGCAATTGTTGACCTTCTTGGTGATATCACGTCGGCACCTGGGATAACTTTTCAGCGGCTAGGATGTTTTTTTAGGAAGCTAGGGCAAGCGTCTTTCTAAAGGCAACTGAATATTGATTTCGCGGTAACGACATTGTGTGATCGTGCCGATTCTGACAAGGCGGGCGGCGCGAAGTCAGCGCGGTCAAAATGGCGCGAGAATGATGGCGCTTCCTCTCGTTAGAGGCCTGATGATGACAGCGGCTATAAATGAAATGCGCATTCGATTCGCATACAATGCGAGGCGCAAAGTTGTCGAGCTATAATCTGAAAAAAAAACTTTTCAGTTGGTAAAAAAAAATAGGGCGTGCATGACGCTTCAATGTAGAAGCTTAAAAAATTAGAATTACCAAGGGCGTGTAATAACTGTCATACTTTGAGATTATGCCGGTGCCGTATATGCTTAGGATATATAGATTAGATATGTGTTATATCCTATGCATTGGGACCAGCAAACGGTATATAAGGTGAGGCCTATGGCGATTCAAGCTGCCTCTAATGTGCTTGGAGAAATCTGCCGCACTGCTTGAGTGGTGGAGCTATCGTGGGGCTGAGTCCGCTCTAGTTATACACTATACGAAACTGATATGTGCAAAATAAGGGGGAGCGGGGCACCGATCTCTCGACGATAGGCGATAACACGTGACGCTTTTATCTGCCTCCGGGAACAACGACAACACGTGATGTTAACGTATGGTAGTTTCCATGCGGACCAATACTTCTAGCGCCGTCCTCGTCCACTTCGCACTTCCCTTGTTGCTTCAAGTCGGTTTAAGGTAACCATTATATGCCTAATCGGGTTAGCCAGCCATCCCGGCGTTAAGTTCTATAAAAGTACATATATGTATAGTAGCAAGTACAGTTTGTTAAAGCGCTCAGATTTATGCGGAAACTAGCCGCGATTTCTCGTGAGTGCCTAACCGTTTTCGAAGAATGATTCCCCAGATTCTGCAGCCTAATGCAGAGGTAAAAGCAACATGGTGCTGCGGCACCACCACGTGGCGTCAGCGGTGGTACCGCGGGTAAGGGAAGCGTTCTCCGCTTCTTCTGTAGCTTCTAAACTAGAGTCTCGAGACGCTGCATCCCTGGTCGCAACACGGGGTTTCGAACTGATCCTCGAGGAAGTGGCCCTCGATGTATCGGTTGGCCCCCGCTTACGGTGAAGGTACGGTGGTAAAGGGAGGGCCACCCATAACACACAGTGCAACATAGTGCCTCCCGCAACCACCTTCTAGGGAATTGCTAAACGGGTTCTTGAATAGCAGACAAGGCTAGTTCTTTATATTTGTTTTCGCTTTCCTTAGTGCTCAATGTACTGCCTCACCTTGGTGAAGTTCTGGTAGACGGCCAGATCAGGCCTCCTACCTAACAAGACGTCCGTGAATTCCTTAGGATTGGCCGAACTTGCGTAGCACAGCGTGCAGCACATTGTTGCAAGAACCTCAAGCAAAGCCATCGAAGTATTCTTCTTTGTGGTCGCGGTCATTTCTGCAACTGCTCATGGGATAGAGTGCGCATGTTCCAGGCACGTGCCCCTATAGCGCGGCAACTCCAAACTGAGTGAGCCTGATTTTTCAGAATAGTAAAAACGTGCAGGTCGATCGATAATGAATGTAATGAATGCAGAGGCAGGAAGCTTACGCTCGGAGGTTGCCAGAAGCTGCTAATCCAGCTGTTTGAAAAGAGGGTTCGCTCAACTCAACCCTTGTGCATTAGCAGATGGCAAAGGAGGGCGGCAGTTGTTATTTATACAGATATTTGTGTTCACTGCCTTTCATTATAGCAGTTTCGATCACCGCTTCTCTCTTTTCTTTATGGTGGCACCTGTTTCGAGCACACACGTGTTATCGGAAGCGCCCAGTGTTGCGCGAAGGTAGTTGGCCTCATCGGCGCATGCGTACAGCGTGGCGCAGACAACGCTCTCTTTTCACATCTGCCACAAAATAAATCATGAGCAGTCGCTACAGCTTTGTCGACTTTGCCGAAAATGCGTGTTTTTGTGATTTGGCATATGTTCGAAAGTTAAAAAAAAAGATCTAACGATTTCATTTCTGAACCAAACTAGGTTACCGCAGAAACGGCAGCCGCTGAGTGTGATAGGAACAACTAAAGAGACCACCAATAGGGTTGCAATTCTACGACGTTAAATGTGCAATATATATGAAAGAAGAGTACGTTTGAGCACTTCTCGACAACAGACGCGCGGCAAATTTTCGCGATAAACGCGGCCTGGAACCGTCACGTCAGGAGGGGGAGGAACGCGACCCAGCTCTACCGCACGATCACAGCCCTAGTCCTCCAGGCGCCGTATATGTCTCGCGCGACAAGACGTGCATCTTCGAGAACTAGTCGAGGTGCGGCGATGGATGGCACTCTCAGCCTGAAACGACCGTCCACAGTGACGACCAAAACGGGCAATAAGTAGAAGCCATTAAGCCACTAACGTGATCCCCGTTCCCGGACAGGCCGCCATTGGAATATGAACCTGGCAACGTTTAACGCTAGAACGTTATCTAGTGAGGCGAGTCTAGCAGTGCTATTGCAGGAATTAGAGGCCAGTAAATGGGATATAATAGGGCTCAGTGAAGTTAGGAGGCCAAAAGAAGCATATACAGTGCTAAATAGCGGGCACGTCCTGTGCTACCGGGGCTTAGCGGATAGAAGAGAACTAGGAGTCGGATTCCTGGTTAATAAGAATATAGCTGGTAACATACAGGAATTCTATAGCATTAACGAGAGGGTGGCAGGTCTTGTTGTGAAACTTAATAAGAGGTACAAAATGAAGATTGTACAGGTCTACGCCCCTACATCCAGTCATGATGACCAGGAAGTCGAAAGCTTCTATGAAGACGTGGAATCGGCGGTGGGTAGAGTGAAAACTAAATACACTATACTAATGGGCGACTTTAATGCCAAGGTAGGCAAGAAGCAGGCTGGAGACAAGGCAGTGGGGGAATATGGCATAGGCACTAGGAATAGCAGGGGAGAGTTATTAGTAGAGTTTGCGGAACAGAATAATATGAGGATAATGAATACCTTCTTCCGCAAGCGGGATAGCCGAAAGTGGACGTGGAGGAGCCCGAACGGCGAGACTAGAAATGAAATAGACTTCATACTCTGCGCTAACCCTGGCATCATACAAGATGTGGACGTGCTCGGCAAGGTGCGCTGCAGTGACCACAGGATGGTAAGAACTCGAATTAGGTTAGACCTGAGGAGGGAACGGAAGAAACTGGTACATAAGAAGCCGATCAATGAGTTAGCGGTAAGAGGGAAAATAGAGGAATTCCAGATCAAGCTACAAAACAGGTATTCAGCTTTAACTCAGGAAGAGGACCTTAGTGTTGAAGCAATGAACGACAATCTTGTGGGCATCATTAAGGAGTGTGCAATGGAAGTCGGTGGTAACTCCGTTAGGCAGGATACCAGCAAACTATCCCAGGAGACGAAAGATCTGATCAAGAAACGCCAATGTATGAAAGCATCTAACCCTACAGCTAGAATAGAACTGGCAGAACTTTCGAACTTAATCAACAAGCGTAAGACAGCTGACATAAGGAAGTATAATATGGATAGAATTGAACACGCTCTCAGGAACGGAGGAAGCCTAAAAACAGTGAAGAAGAAACTAGGAATTGGTAAGAATCAGATGTATGCGTTAAGAGACAAAGCCGGCAATATCATTACTAATATGGATGAGATAGTTGAAGTGGCGGAGGAGTTTTATAGAGATTTATACAGTACCAGTGGCACCCACGACGATAATGGAAGAGAAAACAGTCTAGAGGAATTCGAAATCCCGAAGGTAACGCCGGAAGAGGTAAAGAAAGCCTTAGGAGATATGCAAAGGGGGAAGGCAGCTGGGGAGGATCAGGTAACAGCAGATTTGTTGAAGGATGGTGGACAGATTGTTCTAGAGAAACTGGCCACCCTGTATACGCAATGCCTCATGACCTCGAGCGTACCGGAATCTTGGAAGAACGCTAACATAATCCTAATCCATAAGAAAGGGGACGCCAAAGACTTGGAAAATTATAGACCGATCAGCTTACTGTCTGTTGCCTACAAAGTATTTACTAAGGTAATTGAAAATAGAATCAGGAACACCTTAGACTTCTGTCAAGCAAAGGACCAGGCAGGATTCCGTAAAGGCTACTCAACAATAGACCATATTCACACTATCAATCAAGTGATAGAGAAATGTGCAGAATATAAGCAACCGTTATATATAGCTTTCATTGATTACGAGAAAGCGTTTGATTCAGTCGAAACCTCAGCAGTCATGGAGGCATTAAGGAATCAGGGTGTAGATGAGCCATATGTAAAAATACTGGAAGATATCTATAGCGGCTCCACAGCCACCGTAGTCCTCCATAAAGCAAGCAACCGAATCCCAATAAAGAAAGGCGTCAGGCAGGGAGATACGATATCTCCAATGCTATTCACAGCGTGTTTACAGGAGGTATTCAGAGACCTGGATTGGGAAGAATTGGGGATAAAAGTTAATGGAGAATACCTTAGTAACTTGCGATTCGCTGATGATATTGCCTTGCTTAGTAACTCAGGGGACCAATTGCAATGCATGCTCACTGACCTGGAGAGGCAAAGCAGAAGAGTGGGTCTAAAAATTAATATGCAGAAAACTAAAGTAATGCTTAACAGTCTCGGGAGAGAACAGCAATTTACAATAGGCAGCGAGGCACTGGAAGTCGTAAAGGAATACATCTACTTAGGGCAGGTAGTGACGGCGGATCCGGATCATGAGACGGAAATAATCAGAAGAATAAGAATGGGCTGGAGTGCGTTTGGCAGGCATTCCCAAATCATGAACAACAGGTTGCCGTTATCCCTCAAGAGAAAAGTATATAATAGCTGTGTCTTACCAGTACTCACCTACGGGGCAGAAACCTGGAGGCTTACGAAAAGGGCTCTACTCAAATTGAGGACGACACAACGAGCTATGGAAAGAAGAATGATAGGTGTAACGTTAAGGGATAAGAAAAGAGCAGATTGGGTGAGGGAACAAACGCGAGTTAATGACATCTTAGTTCAAATCAAGAAAAATAAATGGGCATGGGCAGGACATGTAATGAGGAGGGAAGATAACCGATGGTCATTAAGGGTTACGGACTGGATCCCAAGGGAAGGGAAGCGTAGCAGGGGGCGGCAGAAAGTTAGGTGGGCGGATGAGATTAAGAAGTTTGCAGGGACGGCATGGCCACAATTAGTACATGACCGGGGTTGTTGGAGAAGTATGGGAGAGGCCTTTGCCCTGCAGTGGGCGTAACCAGGCTGATGATGATGTGATCCCCGTGTACAACGGGCACCCAACCTACCGCTAGGCACATGCTGTGAGACCGCTGCGGGTACAGAGATCTCTGAACGAAAAAAGTAAATGCAGCAGATACAGCGTGCCCTGTGGGAAATTCATGCAACGAAGCTTTTCGTAAATGCATAAGCAATGCTGAAACACGTGTTCGTGTTTATCCAACGTGAGTGTAAAGTGAAGTCGAACGCTGTATTCAGTATAAGATGGAAAATCGGGCGAGTTGGTGAAGCCACATGCATGCTAGCTAAAGCGCGACAGACGCGGACAAAAGGAATATAAGGACACATAATGCCGCGCTGACCAACAGCTGGTGTTTATTGGAAGAAAATAACCAAAATCTAACACTCATCACATGACCAACCCTCCCGACATACGCAGACGCGCTATCAAAAACAGCCTTCATATCACCGAAGGCGCATGTTTCTACGGTGTCACACATGTCGCGACTAATGAACAAATGGAACAAACAAATTATTATGCCACGAGGCCACTCAGTGCTTTACCCAAGATTCAACAAGGCAACCTCGTTATATTGTAGCAAAATAGATGGCTGCCTAACATATAATGAGCCGTTCTTTGTAATGTGATAAGCATCCCTTAATTCACGTGAGATATTTTCACGGTGTCTGCACAGCACAATAGTACTTTCAAAAACAGGTTTGAAAGTACGTACTATAAGCCGGTTTGAAAGTGCTCCAACAGGCTTTTGAGAGTGCTATAGTGCTGTTCAAGTCCATATCGCTGCAAGATAGCGAGGTTGTGTTGTTACGAGTAGATATAAGGTAAAGCTACTGAGTTGCATCATCTCATAGTATTTTGTTTATTACGTTGTTATTACGTCACCGTCGAAACATCCGCCTTCTGCAATATGAAGTTTGTTTTTAATAGTGCCTCTGCGGTATGCCGGGGGAGTGGGGGAGGAATGTTTGGTATGTGATGCGTGTCCTATATTTGCTGTTTTCTTTCAATAAACTTCGTTTGTTAGCGCCGTATTGTGTTCCCTTCTATTCTTTTTTGTGTGCGTCGTCGCGCTGTAGCTACCATGACGCTTTATTCAAGTATTTTAAAGAGGAAATGCAATGTATTGTAAACGAAACAGATGTGTGTAGTATAATGGTTAATCACATGTGTTCGCCTTGGACTGATTGGTGTTTTGGTGCCGAAGTAGGAACACACCTTTCAGCGCCACTTGTTTGGCGTACCCGACCTTCCCTCGGAGGCGCGGATGCGACCGTCCACCCGTTGCCAGGCGGCACAACGCATGCGTAACTTGAGGCCATCCCATCCGGTGCCCTCTGTCCCGTCTGATCGCTGCTCTCCGCGTTGCGGCCCCCTCGCCCTCTCCATCAACGGCCCACGACCCGTACGCGCAGGCCAGTTTCCCCCCTCTACCTTACACTTGCGGGCGAAGATGGTGCCGCCTTCCCGCAGTCGATGTTAAGCGCATATAAAGATGACTGGCAAACAATGAATTAGTTTGATTTACATACGTGCATAATAGACGAATTATGCAACAGAACGTACCCTGTACGCGCACAACATAGTGCGACTAGCGGACAATGCAATAGATTTAATGACACTTGCGGATATGTGGAGCAACGCCGCGACAAATCTAAGTCGTTAGTTCAGCACACAGAAATTGGGAATTTCGGTCTTTAATGAACAGACGAATAATTACGCAGGGTCAGTCAACAGTGTCTCATACCCATAGTCAAACAATATAAGCATCTTGACGTATGCATAAACGAAGGAAAGACTTACTCAAGCACCCACCAAGATCATCTACAAATAAAGGAGAAACGGAATGCAGCAATAATGCCACATAGAGCACTCCGGGGCGACAATAAATATGAGGTGGTGCGTGGAATTTAGAAAGCATTACTGGTGCCAGCGCTGACGTTCGCAAGCGCCATTCTGCGCTTAACAACGGATATCTCGTCGGAGTTGGACGTTAAGCAAGGATAGGTAGGGCGGTTCGCTTCGGCAGCCCACGGCAAAACCATAATTGAGGCAGTTCAGAGTGGAAAGGGGTAGAGCCTCGTTAGGAGTCGGATAAGCGCAGAGCATATATATATATATATATATATATATATATATATATATATATATAACCTCCACCAATTGTAAGGAAAGGTTTCATTCGGCTCGTGGAGCAGCAGCGACAAACTCAGCACCTGGAGGTAAGGCGCAGCCTGAGAGCCAACTGGGTACGAGCCACGCAGTGGGAAAGGGGTTTTTAGCCCGCCGATCTTCTTCGGCGCAATATATATATATATATATATATATATATATATATATATATATATATATATATATATATATATATATATATATATATATATATATATATATTATAGTAAAAAGGAATGGGCGGGTAAAGTGCACAAGTATTTGTATCCGAAAAGCGTGGACACAGAATGGAGGAAGATGTCAAGAAAGTGGCGATCAAGTATACGCTAACTGAAAGTGTAAAGAGACAGCCAGGAGTCATCAAAAAGAATGTGAGAAAAACAGTGACAGTAAGTTGGATTCAAGGAATGGAAACAACAAAAAAACACCGCCCATGCAGCCCGTACAGATGGTCAACTATATATCTCGGCCGCACGCGCCGCCGGATCGACCCGAAATTGCTGCTTGCGCTTCGCATCGCGGGCCCGATCTCCTGCAGAGGCGTTGGCGCGACGCTGACGTGATCGCTCTCGGCGCTGTTGCTCGTAGGCCAGCTACTCCTCGGGAGAACGAACGATGCGTGGCTGCCCCATTGCGAAGTCGAAGAGAGACTGCAGCGCGCGCGCTCCGCTGCGAGAGAGAAACGTCACTACCGTCACTATGACAGGCCACACCTTCCGCTGGAGGGTTTCCATGGTCGGACCACGAGCGTTTCGCCTAGGCATATACATCTTCGCTGTAAATGTTCTCGGCGCCAACCGCACAAACGCGCTTTCTTGCTTGCTTGCTTGCTTGCTTGCTTTCTCCTCTCTTGAGGCCCACTACGGGAGATTGGCCAAGAAGCCGGCGGTTAGAGGTTAACAGTTACGGGGAAAGGGAGAGAGACAACACGGAAAACTAAATCGGGATGAAGTATAACGTTCATTTCAATTAAAAAAAGCTTTACGTGGCATATCTTGTCATGTTGTGGCATTGTCATCATCATTGTCATCTTGTGGCATTGGCATGTCATCTTGTGGCATTGTGATCTATTGTCGCTGCTCCCGCGTTCGTCGTCGTCGTCGTCTACTTCCAAAGCTAGCTCCGTTGTGCAAAAAACTGTCATCATCAGCAATGGCTCGAGCGTCGTCGCCTTCCACAGCTAGCTCCCTTGCCGCTCATTATTACCGCGTAGAATTTCACTTCTATCGTTGTAACGGGGAGGCCGCGTTTACCGGGGTATGAGCCATAACGTAAAGGGGTCTCTGTGGTAGTACCGCGAGCGCTTTGCGTAGGCATATACAGCGTCGCTGTCAAAAATATGATGCTGAGCATAAATTTTACTGTTGTATAGTGCAAAACCGCGAAGACGTACACAGGTGACATGACAAAGGTGATAACTTCCAAGAAATAGTTTATTGTAAATGTGGTACATGACATGAACACAAAATGATGATACTCAATCCAAGGATACCATGTGCACGCTTGACCAGATGACTCGCTTGCCTAATGTGGATCCATGCTTGCTGTTTCTTTCTGCCGCAATGATCCATCTGTGTAATAATCGTGCCTAGACATAACAAGGCATGTCTAAAACATGCGTCACAGAGCAGGGCCAGCCAACGAAGACATCCTCTTATCACGCATTTGCAACGCTCCCCGACTGTTGTTTTGACATTGCCCATTGACCCTACGTAATAATTTGCCACATGAAAGAAAAATTTCATAGGCATCAGATGTTATGCGTTGCGCGAAAACAATTAGTCCTGGCTATCATGAGCAGGTGGACTACTAAACTTCAGAATCTTGCATGCTTTGGAAAAGAGCACCTTGAAATTCTGAACGTTATGTAAATATGACGCCAATGTTCTATTTTCATGGTGATCAGGGGACGCTCTTGTGTGATTACGTGATTTCAAATTGTTCAACATTTTGTAGTCCAGTGGAAGCGTATGTTGCTATCGTCCTCCACCGCAGCTCCTATATGCTAGTTAGAACTCCCTTTTACTAATAGTAACGTGCATGCTACACCAGTGTTTTGGTGGGCCCCACAAAGATGGCACAACCTACAGAGGAGACATGAATGGACCTTTCTCAGGCAATGTCACAGTGCCCCGCGGACATGCGGTGCATTGTGTTGATAAAGGGTAGATCGAGCCGGCAGGCTTGCCCGGGCACCCGCCGCCCACTTACAGCGTTGGCTCCGTGCCAGTACGAAACGAAGACAACAGGGCGCCGCTTCTTTCTTGCCGCACCTCAAGGCACAGGTACACATGCCCACAAGCACCTACAGTTGCCTCACAATGCAAGATGTGTGAAAGAAATAACACAGTCATTGCGGAAATCACCGAGCAGCTGCGCAGATGATCTAAATTTGACGGTAAACATATCGCCTCAATCGTTAGGAACTTCGTTTACAGAACACCGCGTTGTCGGATGGTCCGTAAACTGCCAATGAAACCGTGGGTTGTCAAACAAAAGGATGTCTTATCGCCCTTCTGCTGCCACAATGATCTCAGAAAACGAGCGCATATGCGGTGCGGGTTTTAAAAAAACGATCTGTGTACTTGCCAGTTAGTTGCTCACTGTGTGGACGCTACTGTACGCTGATGTCCAGATAAAAACAAAACAAAAAATTGTTGTCGTGCTCCTGTTTCATTCTTGAGCAAGCATTGTACTAGGATTGAATTTATGACCTCGGTAGCCCCAATATTGCTTTTATAGTGCCGCAGTCCAGGAAAATTGAGAAGTAGCTCGCATACCATTTTCATTTATGTGTATTGGGCACAAGAGAGGTATAGTTCGCTGCTTCGCTAGAAAATATTTTTGACAGCGATTCTAATCAGCTGTACTAGATCAAGGCAAAGTAGGGCATTTATTCTTACATTTTTGGGCACAAGCTATGTGTAGCAAAGTTCAAAAATTAAACCGCTGATAGCAGCTAAGCGATCTAAGCACAACTTCGCTGAATGCAGTGAAAACGTTCACATTTTTTCACTTTCAGATGTGGCGCTAGACATCATTATGGAATGCAGCGTTTTACATTACCGCACAACAAGCACAGAGCAAGACAAAGTGTTTTTATTGAGCTTCGAAAGATTGTGCGAGAAAGTGTGAAGCGAACTTTCAAAACTTCACGCGCATTAGGATATCTAAAACGTAATCCCCATGCAATTTCTACCACTGCCTGTAAGATTGCTTATCGAGTATTTCTTCGTCTGCATCTCGAGTACGCATCGCCCATTTGGCCAGTTCTTCAAGCTTAATTATTTCCCTTGAATTGGTTCAAAATTGTGCCGCACGTTTCATTTCCAGAGACTGCGACCGTCACTCGAGCGTAACAAATATTAAATCATCGCTCTCTCTTTCTGTATTGCAATTACTGAGCTTAATCACCCAAATCTGCCTGCTTCACAATATAGTCTATAGTGCCAATAATTTAACGCTGGTTCTTGTACAACTTTACTGCACCTCACGTCGTTTAAACAGCCCTCTAAGCTTCCAACGCATTTCTGGTAGAACCGTTGCATTTATTTCATCCGCTTTGCCGCAGGCTATAATTTACTGGAATGGTCTTCAGGAGCACATCATGGACATCCGTGATCCCGCTAGTTTTCGGGCCGAGGTAGCGTCCTTGTTGTTTCTAATTGCTAATTCATCATTAATTACTGTATATAATCATGTTTTCTTTTTAATTTTCAATGATTCAATAAACACTCTATAATCACGTAACTCCTCCGCCTGACATTTTTATTTATTTATTTATTTATTCAAAAGAACCTTACAGGCCCTATGGAAGGGCATAAAGTAAGGGGGGCACATTGAACAGTAAGAGGTATAAAAAGTACAAATTTCTAATCGGAACAGTGCTATAAAAAGATTACCATGTTACACAATATTGAAGGCACTAGGAATACAAAGCAATATCTGAAGGCGCACGAACACTTGTTACTGTTAACAGAGCAAAGGAATTCCGTTTATGAAAATGATATACAACATGGCAAAAATGCACGATAACATACACTAGATTGGTCACTCGTGAACGGTATTAAATGGGAAAAGCATGAGTAACTGAGAGCGGAACGTGTCGGGATTAGATATGGAGGCTATGTTATCAGGGAGGTCATTCCAGAGACGGATGGCACGTGGTAGTGCCGATGAATTAAATGCATTTGTTTTACCGTATATGCGCATGAAACTGAACTGATTATGTAATCTGCGTGAAAAAGAGTGGGGTATTTGTAGTTGCAACCGGGTTCGTTTATTAGTGTAAATATATTTGTGGAATAAGCACAGAAGAGCGATGTTACGGCGGATATCTAATGGCGGCAACAGTAGGTCTAGTTTAATTTGTGTAATGCTCGAGTTTATACGGTAGTTACGCGATATGAACCGGGCTGCTCTGTTTTGTATCATTTCCGTCATATTTATTAGGTAATTTTGATGAGGGGACCAAATTGGGGAGGCGAATTCTAACTGTGGCAAAATGAATGTTTGGAAAGCGAGTTTTCGAATGTTTGGCGGGGCATTTCGCAAATTGCGTCGTAGATAGCCCAGAGAACGTGATGCTTTGGCGCATGTAGAAGTGATGTGTGGGGCCCATGAAAGATTCTCTGTAAGAACAACACCAAGGTACTTATATGATGAAGTGTGGGAAAGCATAGTGTTATTAAGATGATACGAATATTTAGAATTTACACATTTTCGGCTGAAGCACATCACCTCGCACTTTGTAAAGTTTAGTGTCATGAGCCATTTGTTACACCAGTTAGCGATAAGATTAAGATCTGCTTGAAGTTTCAAGTGATCGTCAGTCGTGTGAATAGGACGGTAGATTATACAGTCATCGGCAAAAAGGCGCATGCAGGAAGTAATCTGGGTGGGTAAGTCGTTAATGTAGATTAAGAAGAGCAAGGGGCCGAGGACGCTACCTTGTGGCACACCAGAGCTAACAGAAGAAGGCGGGGAAGAGAAATTGTTAACAACAGTAAACTGTTCTCGAAAAGAAAGAAAATTACGAATCCAGGATAATGTTAAAGAGTCAAGTCGTAAGGCAGATAGTTTAGATATTAGGCGACAGTGGGGCACTCGGTCAAAAGCTTTAGAAAAGTCAAGAAAGATACAGTCAGTTTGAAGGTTGCAGTCCATGTTAAAGTGCAAGTCAGTCGTTAGTTCGAACAATTGCGTGTCACAAGAAAATCCCTTCCTAAAACCATGCTGATTAGAAAAAAAGAAATTGTGAGCTTCTAGGTGGCTGTACACGTGGGAAGTGATTATGTGCTCGAGCATTTTGCAACATATGCAAGTTAAAGATATGGGCCGATAGTTGTCAGGTGTATGAACATCTCCAGATTTGTGAATTGGTATTATTTTTCCTATTAACCAATCGGTGGGTAACTTTCCAGATGCTAGGGATTGTTGAAAAATATGGCATAAGATCTTGCTTGAGGCAGTAATTGTGTTCTTTAAAATCTTAGAATTAATGTTGTCAATACCGGCGGAAGTAGATATTTTGAGGTTACTAATGAGTAATTTAACGCCTTCAACAGTGATATCGATTGGTTCCATGTATGCGGCATCAAGTTCAGGAAAAGTTGGAACATTGGAAACGTCCTCCTGAGTGAAAACAGATGAAAAAAACGTGTTGAATACGGTGGGGCAATCGGCGCTAGAAATAGGTATGTTTTCTGTTCCGTGCAGAGTTATGGTGTTAGTATCTCTTGTCGGAGATATGGTTTGCCAAAATTTTTTAGGATTGGAAGTTAGCAGCGATGGTAGGTCTTGAGAGTAATATTTGTCTTTGGCGGAAGATATCGCTGAGCAGTAATTGTTTAAACTGTCTTTGTATGTCTGCCAAGCCTCAGCAGTGCGTACGCGTTTAGCCCTGTTATAAGAACGCTTCTTTCTATTCTTTAGTTTGCGAAGAGTCTTGTTGAACCAAGGGCTGGATTTGTCGTTAGTTATGGAGATTATCGGGACGTAACGGTCTACTAATGCTGTTAATTTGTCTCTAAAGAGCACCCAGTTGTCGTTTACGGATCGACAATGAAATGAAGGTAGTAGCACTTGGCAAAAAAATTCTTCTAGTTGGGAGTTAATCTCATCGTAATTTGCTCTGTTATAATCGCGAATTTGTTTAGTTGTTGTGCCAGACACGGGCTTCGGGATGCTAACAGCTAGTTGGATGAGGTTATGATCACTAAAGCCGCTCATATTTGAAATGGAAGTAATAGTGTCAGGAGCGTTTGTGAAAACCAAGTCCAAGATATTGGAAGTCCGTGTAGGGGCCTTCACTATTTGGAACAGGTTGAAATCTAACGTTAGATTGATTAGATTAGGGGGGGGGGGGGGAATTGCACATTGCTGTGCAATTCCCCCCCCCCTCCTCACACAACGCTCCGATGCTGGAATCTGTACCTGTTGGGCGACGTGAATGAAGAAATATTCTGCTAGCAGCCAGCAGAAGCGTGCGAAAGAAATTTTGCCGACAGTTCTTCCTCGCTAGCTAGCCATGGTCACGTTACTAATGCAGGCAACATAAGCGAAAAGAAAATTTGCCGTTACTTTGTAGATCCACCTTAGTTTATTCTGTGGTTCATGTCACTCATTTTGGCAGGGCAGTTTAATACCTTCAGCTTAATGCCAACAAAATTTATTTAGTACCAGCGTAATGTGCCTGGAAAGTGTTATAGGTTGCATCCACTTTTTGATTATGCGTCATTCTGTGCCGAATAATGTACCTTAAGCTGACTTGCTCCTCCAAAGTGTGTTTTTCGGTGCTCCTTCATCTCGACGTAATCTTACTGCTACCAATCATTCGCGAGTATAGGATATTGGACGCCGTAAATGGCCATCTCATTGATCTTTATTTTGCAGAGGACATGATTCCACCCATATAACCGAATCGTATTCAGCTGCGCTGCCAGATTATGGGCAGAGGCCCCTCGCCTCTTTTCATTAAAGTTGATGGTCACGGTGCATTTCGCCTGAGAATTCCGCTGCTATCACATTATAAAGGGTGTCTGATGGCTGTCATGAGAATATTCTAAGCACAACTTCTGACAAGTATGTCAGCATTGGTCATACGATCAAAACCAGCCAATAAGTACGAACTGCTGGCAAAATCTTCAAGTAGCTCCGCCGGCATAATCTCTGCTCCCTATATTTCCCTATATTACCCACGCTATTTTGGTCAGTGGGCTACGTTTTTATTTTGGCGTAAATTTAAGCCAGATAGAAATTCTCTCTGCAAAGCAGAGAGAATTTCTGGAAGAGTCAAAAAATACACATACAGTAATACACCAAACAAAGCGTTTTCACATTAAAAGATATACCACCGGCAATACATACACATTCAGAACGTGCAATGCATGCAGTGCTCAGCGACTGAAACGCGATACTCGGACAACATGGCGGCCGGCACTTTCTTGCGCAACCGGTGGGCCCTGGTGACACTGAGATTATGCATTTTTGGGTTCACATGAAAGCGAGAATCTTTTTTATGCATCCTAACTGCATTCGACCTACGCAGCGATCACCCAGCGATCACCGGTGGCGCCAAGCTGCCTCTGTATGGCGTTTGCCAAAATTCCAATTGGGGATTGCAGTGTGGATAAATAATTAGACATAAATAAAGGCCATGTACATTGTGTTGGGATATTCACTGTTTATGAGTCACCTGCATGGGCATTACACAAACATGAAACGTATAGGGAACTCATTTACTTCACGTTAGCTTATAATATAGTGTTCCGAAACGCCTGCGTTATTTAAAATAAACGAAATTCACTCAAATTCTCAGGAACATAGTGGGAATTTCAGCGACCTTTTTGTCTCACTTCAGCGACACGCTTCAAAAAATTTTAGCAACATAGGATCGTAATGGTTCATTATGTGTGAATGATAGTCAGGTCTGTCAATCACAAAGACAACACTCACTGAGGCATTTTTGAACCTCAGTGAGTCAGAGTTATATGTATATATATATATTGTCACGTGGTGGTGACGTTGAAGAACACAGTAGCAATACTGTGAACGACAAAACTAACTTTTATTGGGCGAACCTGTGCCCACAAGACAGGCTACACTTATAGCACAACGATAGTGGCGAACACGGTCGGCGATCGGCGAAAATCTGATCAACGGGTCAAGCGCGTCGGCTTTTATACATCAATCGTCGAACGTTCCAGACTAATCGTTGGGACCCGCGTGCCTTCCACAAAGCTCTACACCACTCGCGCCAGGCGATGAAAGCAGATAACATAAGGTTCGGCGACAACAGACAGCGGATAGAAGCATCAAAGCTTTCCAGAAGCTTCGAATACATGCAGGCGCGTCCCGCGCTGTGCGATAATATTTGTTAGGCGGCGAAACATGGTCGCCCGATAAAGATAAATACAGGTGTCATTAGCCCCCTCTAAAAAAGCATCGACTCGATGCTGCAAACAAAGGAAAGTAATAAAGAAATAATAATAATAATATTTGCGGTTTTACGTGCCAAAACCACTTTCTGATTATGAGGCATGCCGTAGTGGAGGACTCCGGAAATTTTGACCACCTGGGGTTCTTTAACGTGCACCTAAATCTAAGCACACGGGTGTTTTCGCATTTCGCCCCCATCGAAATGCGGCCGCTGTGGCCGGGATTCGATCCCGCGACCTCGTGCTCAGCAGCCCAACACCATAGCCACTGAGCAACCACGGCGGGTGTAATAAAGAAATGCACTCGTAGCAAAGAAAACAACAAAATAAGGAATCTCGTCAGCGTCCGTAAAAGGGTTTAAGGCGCACCACGTGGACCACTTCAGATCGTGCGCGGCGCCGCTGTGAATGCGAAATGCCGTCTGGCACGACCTCATAGTCCAGTGCGCCAATACGTCGGATGACCTTGTAGGGTCCGAAATAGCGTCGCAGTAGTTTCTCACTGAGTCCACGTCGGCGTGTCGGGGTCCATACCCAAACATGGTCGCCGGGCTGGTACCCGACGAAGCGTCCTCGGAGGTTGTAGTGGCGGCTGTCGGTCCTCTGCTGGTTCTTGATCCGCCGGCGGGCGAGCTGTCGGGCTTCATCGGCGCGCTGGAGATAGGTAGCCACGTCAAGATTTTCCTCGTCAATGACGTGCGGCAGCATGGCGTCGAGCGTCGTCGTCGGGTTCCTGCCGTAGACCAGCTTGAACGGCGTGATCTGTGTTGTTTCTTGCAGCGCCGTGTTCTAAGCGAATGTTACATACGGCAGGACGGCATTCCACGTGTTGTGCTCGACGTCGACGTACATTGCTAGCATGTCAGCGAGGGTCTTGTTCAGGCGCTCCGTGAGACCATGCGTCTGCGGGTGGTAGGCAGTTGTCCTCCTGTGGCTTGTCTGGCTGTATTGCAGAATGGCTTGGGTGAGCTCTGCGGTAAAGGCCGCTCCTATGTAGGTGATTAGGACTTCTGGAGCACCATGTCGCAGCAGGATGTTCTCGGCGAAAAATTTCGCCACTTTGGCTGCGCTGCCTTTTGGTAGACCTTCTTCAGTTTCAGCGAAGCGGGTGATATAGTCCGTCGCCACGACGATCCACTTATTTCCGGACGTTGATGTCGGGAACGGTCCCAGCAAGTCCATCCCGATCTGCTGAAAAGGTCGGTAAAGAGGCTTGATCGGGTGTAGTAATGCCGCTGGCCTTGTCGGTGGTGTCTGACAGTCTCGACATGTCTTGACGTAACGGGCGACACCGGCGGTTAGGTGGGGCCAGTAATACATTTCTTGTATCCTCGATAGCGTCCGGGAGAAACCGAGGTGTCCATTGGTCGGATCGTCACGTAGGGCGTGCAGTACTTCTGGACGCAGCGCCGACGGAACAAGAAGGTAGTTGGCGCGGACTGGTGAGAAGTTCTTCTTCACGAGTAGGTTGTTTTGAAGCGTGAACGAAGACAATCCGCGCTTAAGTGCCCTAGGGACAACGTCGGTGTGCCCTTCCAAATACTCGACTAGGGCTTTTAGCTGCGGGTCTCCTCGTTGCTGCTCAGCAAAGTCTTCCGCGCTTATTATTCCAAGGAAGGCGTCGTCATCCTCGTCATCTTGCGGCGGCGGGTCAATGGGTGCGCGTGATAGGCAATCGGCATCCGAGTGTTTTCGTCCGGACTTGTATGTTACAGTGATGTCGTATTCTTGTAGTCTCAGGCTCCACCGTGCCAGCCGTCCTGAAAGGTCCTTTAAGTTAGCTAGCCAACACAACGCGTGATGGTCGCTGACCACTTTGAATGGCCTGCCATATAGGTAATGGCGAAATTTCGCTGTAGCCCAAACGATGGCGAGGCATTCCTTTTCGGTTGTATAATAATTTCCTTCCGCTTTTGACAACGACCGGCTAGCGTAAGCTATCACGTGTTCATGTCCATCTCTTCTCTGGACTAGGACGGCACCGAGGCCTAGGCTACTGGCGTGAGTGTGTATTTCGGTATTGGCGTGCTCGTCGAAGTGTGCAAGTACGGGCGACGACTGCATGCGTCGTTTGCGTTCTTGAAATGCGTCGGCCTGCGGCGTTTCCCACTTGAACTCGACGTCACATTTAGTAAACTGTGTCAGCGGCTCAGCTATGCGTGAAAAGTCCTTGACAAATCGCCTGTATAGTAGGCACACATGCCAAGAAATCTACACACTGCCTTCTTGTCGATGGGCTGCGGGAACTTCGCGATGGCAGCTGTCTTCTGCGGGTCGAGGAGGACTCCAGACTTGCTGGTGACGCGGCCTAGGAACACAAGCTCATCGTAAGCGAAGCGGCACTTTTCTGGCTTCAGAGTGAGCTTTGATGACTTGATGGCCTCTAGTACTGTTGCGAGACGCCTAAGGTGATCGTCGAAATTTCAGGCGAAGACAACGACGTCATCCAAGTAAACGAGACAGGTCTGCCACTTCAATTCTGCTAAAACTGTGTCTATCACGCGCTGGAACGTTGCAGGCGCCAAGCACAGTCCAAATGGCGTAACCTTGAACTCGTAGAGGCCGTCTGGGGTGATGAAGGCGGGCTTTTCGCGATCTCTTTCGTCTACTTCTATTTGCCAATAGCCAGACTTGAGGTCCATCGACGAGAAGTATTTAGCGTTGCAGAGCCGATCCAATGCGTCGTCTATCCGTAGGAGGGAGTATACGTCCTTCTTTGTGATCTTGTTTAATCGACGATAATCGACGCAGAAACGTAGGGTTCCATCCTTTTTCTTCACCAAGACTACAGGTGATGCCCACGGGCTTTTCGACGGCTGGATGATGTCGCGCAGCATTTCGTCGACTTGTTGTCTAATATCGTCACGTTTTCGCGTCGAAACTCGGTAAGGGCGCTAGCGGAGTGGTCGAGTGCACTCCTCGGTGATTATGCGATGCTTAGCGACTGGTGTTTGTCGAATCCTCGATGACGTCGCAAAGCAGCCTTTGTATCGTCGGAGCAGACTTCTGAGCTGCTGTTGCTTAATCACGGGGAGACTTGAATTAATGTCGTAGTCTGGTTCGGGAACCATGGTCGTCGGGGTAGATGCGGCGGAATCCGAGAGGACAAACGCATTACTGGTTTCCATAATGTCCTCGATGTACGCGATCGTCGTGCCCTTGTTGATGTGCTTGAACTCCTGGCTGAAGTTTGTCAGCAACACTTCAGTTTTCCCTCCATGAAGTCGAGCGATCCCTCTTGCGACGCAAATTTCACCGTCTAGCAGTAGACGTTGGTCGCCTTCGACGACGCCTTCTACGTCAGCTGGTGTTTCGGTGCTGACCGAAATAACAATGCTGGAGCGAAGCAGAATGCTCACTTGATCTTTGAGCACACTCAAGGCGTTGTGACTACGAGGGCTCTCCGGCGGTATCGCTTTATCTTGCGACAGCGCTGTTGACTTCGACTTCAGGTCGATGATTGCGCCGTGTTGATTCAGGAAGTCCATACTGAGAATGACGTCTCGTGAACACTGTTGGAGGATAACGAAGGTGGCAGGGTGCGTCCGGTCATGAATGGTTATTCTTGCAGTGCAGATTCCAGTCAGCGTGATGAGGTGTCCTCCAGCAGTCCGAATTTGAGGGCTTTCCCATGCGGTCTTAACTTTTTTCAACTGGGCGGCGATGTGTCCACTCATTACGGAGTAATCAGCCCCTGTGTCCACTGTCCACGATGACCTACGCCGTGACGGCGGCGTAGGTCATCGCTTCTGGCTGGGGCTGCGATGGTTGTGGGTGTACCTCGGGAACTCCGAGCGATCGCTGGACTTTTTCTTTGACAATTTCGGCGATTGAGGCCGCTTGAGGTTGCGATGAAAGGAAGATTCTTTGAAGCTCCTCTCGTACGACTGCCCGGATGGTCTCGCGCAGGTCTTCGGTGGCCATTGATTGAACTCCGGCGTAGCTTGTTGGCTTGGTGCGTCGGTCGAATTGCCGGTTCCGCAATTCCAGTGTCTTCTCGATGCTCGTCTCCTCACGAAGAAACTCGTCGACGGTCTTCGGTGGGCTTCTTACCATTCCGGCGAAAAGTTCCTCCTTTATACCACGCATCAGTAGGCAGACTTTCTTCTCCTCGGAGATTTCCGGGTCTTTTTCGCACGACGCTGGTAAATGTTTGCAGGAAGCCGCTTCGGAACAGGTCCCACGTCGTCAAGGTGGCTTCTCGACTCTCGAACCACGTCCTGGCGGCGTCCTCGAATGCGAAATAGACATGTCGCAGCTTGTCGTCGCTTGCCCAGCTGTTAAACGTAGCGACCCTCTCATACGTTTCCAGCCAGCTTTCCGGGTCCTCAAATGTGGAACCGCGGAACGTCGGTGGTTCCCTGGGCTGCTGCAGCACGATGGGGGACGCTGGGGCTGCCATTGGGGTTGCCTTGGCCACAGTCTTCTTGGTCTTCTCAGGTAGAAGTCCGTGCTCCGGGGGCAGCTGTTGAAGACGGCGGCTTACTCGATGGGCTTGGATCACGGCTTGTCGGGGGCGTCTGGTACATGAACAAAAAGCACCTCCACCAGATGTCACGTAGTGGTGAGGTTGAAGAACACAGTAGCAATACTGTGAACGACAAAACTAACTTTTATTGGGCGAACCTGTGCCCACAAGACAGGCTACACTTATAGCACAACGATAGCGGCGAACACGGTCGGCGATCGGCGAAAATCTGATCAACGGGTCCAGCGCGTCGGCTTTTATACATGCATCGTCGGACGTTCCAGACTAATCGTTGGGACCCGCGTGCCTTCCACAAAGTTCTACACCACTCGCGCCAGGCGATGAAATCAGATAACATAAGGTTCGGCGACAACAGACAGCGGATAGAAGCATCAAAAACTTTCCAGAAACTTCGGATACATGCAGGCGCATCCCGCGCTGTGCGATAACGTTTGTTAGGCGGCGAAAAGTGGTCGCCCGATAAAGATAAGCACACGTGTCAATATATATACGTATACTTTACCTGCAGCACAAACAACTGATGTGACAAATAAAGAAGTGTGCACCTGAGTGTTATGTTGCTTTTCGCTGTGTATCGGTTTACGTAACATAGTTTCGAATCTACAGATTTTTTTTCACGTGTATGTAGTTAACGTTGACAGAAATAAAACAGAATACTATCAGCATTGTGACCGAGTATTATAATAGTATAATAGTATTATAATAACATAATATATTATTGTTGTACGTGGTTTTAGGAAACGGCCCATGCTGACCGATTTTATCTCCTTAAGTGTTTTCTTATTTCCACTAAAGGTTACCGTATCTTACCTTATATTTATTTTATGGCTTACTTCCAAATTTCACTTCATCTAAGAAGTAAATAAAAGAGATTCTGATGTTTTACGCGTCAAAGCCACGGTTTCATTATGAGGCAGGCCACGCCGCTGTGTGAGCCTCCGGGTTGATTTCGGCCACCTGGGATTATTTAACGTGCACCCAATGCAGGGCACGCCAGAGTTCGTGCATTTCGCGCCATCTGAATGCGGCCGACATTCTCAAAGCTCTTCCAATCAATTTGCTTCTTGTCTTAAGCCTGCAAAACTCACTTTACTTCTTCAATATGCAATATATGTGTGCTTGCGCAAATGGTACAGTTAGAAACGAAGAAAAGTGATTTACTTAAAACCTGTCTCAAAATCAAACATTCTGTGAGGCAAACTTCACCGTAGAAAGTTTCTTGTGCATTCATGCACTTCTGAAGCAGGTCCAGAATTGTGTGGAACTTCACGAAGCACGGAACGGCGCAGAGAGCTTTGTCACGGGGCTTGCAGCAGATCCTAGTTTCCTTCCGGAGCCACGTTCTGTTTGCGTCTTTCTTCCTGCAGTGCGTCTTTCTAGCGCATCGTCTGCGCTCTGAATTTCACTGTGAGGGTCTAGCAGCCGCCTTCCTTTGTACGCACGACTCACGTGCGAGCTGACTGGCATATGTCATCATTACAAATACGACAAAAGGAACAAAAAGCGCGATACTGCAAAAGCGCGGTCTTTGAGCGCTGACAAAGTGCTGCCATCTATGAGCAGAAAACAAAGTCCGCCATACACGCGCCCCTCCCGCGCTGACGAGACGTACGCCATATATGTTGCAGAACAAGAAGTCAGAATCAAGGCATGCTTCCAGGCGCTGAAAAACTGCTGACGTCGTAGTAGTAAAAGAAGAAAGAGCGAAATAACAGCATATTTGGAGTGCGGCCTCTGTTGTTGTATGCCGGAAAATTCAGCCAATTACATATCTCAATTATATATCTCTATTAAATAAACGTTGTCGTGAATTCTACAAGGCTGTTGTTTCTACAAGCTGTGTATTTTAGTTCCTGACTTTCTAATTTCAGAATAACCAATAAAGAAGTCACGCAGGGGTATTATACTTGGCAGACTGCTTCTCCTGCTTTATATAAATATTTAACACGGTTGTCTATCAGAAACTGAGGCCTCCCTTTACGCTGACGACACAACATTACTTGCAAACGATCGTTCGCTATCTTCTATGACTCCTAAGCTAAACACCATTCTGAACAATATATTACGTGGTGCCATCTTAACTCGCTAAGAATGAATCCTATCAAAACGTCTTTTATGCTTTTTAATTCGAACTATAGGATGGATGAATGGGTACAAATTTCTTGTACGTCCGGCAAGGCTTAAAGCGACCCGGGCTCAGGTCTCCCACGAGGGAAGGTCAAGGTCCTGCCTCAACGCCGCCTCAGGGGCTTGCCGGACTGCTCACGTCTGGATTCCGAGGTCTGAGCTGCGCAGAGCGGCAGCCCACCTCGACGACAGGGTCTCCGGAGTAACTGCCATCCCTCCTATAGCTACATTGCACTCCCACAGCATGTGTTTGAGTGTTGCTGGTCCTTCGTGGCACAATTTGCACGTGTCGTCCTCATGCTTATCTGGGAAGATACGTTTCAGACGGAATGGATTAGGGAAGGTGTTCGTCTGGAGTTGTCGCCAAGCGACGGCCTGCCTCCTGTTCAATTTGGGACTCGGCGGTGGATATATCCTTCTGGCGTTCAAATATGCGCTGGTTATGTCGTTGTATCTGGTGAACCTGTCCCGTTTTGCTCGAGAAGCGTTCGCTATCGTGCAAGAGGCGTTGCCTTGTTCGGCGCGGCGGGTCATGTCTCGCGCCGTCCGGTGCGCCGTCTCGTTTAGGTTCGGATGCGCGTCGCCTTCCGTGGTGACGTGCGCGGGGAACCATATGATACTCGAGCTCGTGGCTTTGGATCTGCCCGCTTTGGCCAGAATGGACAGGGCTTCCTTGGAAATTCGACCTTTGGCGTAATTCTTTGCTGCCGTTTGCGAGTCACTCAGTACGACTTCGCATTCCTGTTCTGTGAGGGCCAGCGCAATCGCTACTTCCTCCGCTATTTCCGGGTGTTTGGTGTATACACTGCATCTGGTTCCGATTTTTGACTCTGCGTCTATGACTACGGCGGTGTATTTTT
The DNA here is from genome assembly GCF_050947875.1 of Dermacentor variabilis. Classification (NCBI taxonomy): domain Eukaryota; kingdom Metazoa; phylum Arthropoda; class Arachnida; order Ixodida; family Ixodidae; genus Dermacentor; species Dermacentor variabilis. The sequence continues at coordinate 74,568,091 of NC_134573.1, read as the reverse complement.
GGCCATTCGGATATTCGGCTGCGTCGACAAAGTGCGCCTTTCTCTTCCTCGGTTTTCTCTTCCTTTCTCTTCCTCGGTTTCCTCGCCTTTCTCTTCCTCTCTTCCTCGGAACCTCGGTTATAATCAGGGAGCACGTTTCTTGGGATGGTTGCCACCGTAATGGTCTTTCTGATTTTGTTGGGGATTTGCATTTTCTGGCCGTGCTGGTTGTGGTACGTTATGCCGAGCGTGTTCATAATGTACCTTCCCGTCGTCGTGGTCGACAGGCGTTCGAGCTACGAGATGAGTTGTGCTTCGGCTATTTCGTCTAGGGTGCTGTATATGCCCAGCTGAGCCAGGAGCTCGGTGCTCGTCGATTCCGGGAGGCCCAGGGCTATCTTGTACGTTCTCCTTATGAGCGTGTTGATCTTGTTCTTTTCCGCGACGTACCAGTTGTGGTAGGCGGCTACGTAGGCGATGTGGCTGACAACGAATGAGTGGATCAGTCGAATGACGTTTACTTCCTTCATGCCCGCGTGTCCATTGATTATTCTCTTTATCAGTCTCGTGGCCTTCGATCTTCATCACTGCTTCGCCGTTAGCTCCGTTGGCCTCAATGATCATTGCGAGGAGTTTGATCTTGTTTACTTTCGGGATTGCGTTTCCGTCTTGGGTGTACAGGCCAATTTCCTCGTACTCCCGGGGTCCTGTGTAGCTCTTTGGTGGCATGCCTCTGCGCGTGGGCCGGTAAAAGAGTAGTTCGGACTTGCTCGGGGAGGATTTGAGGCCCGTTCCTTGGAGGCACTCTCGACTTTGCGAACGGCCGTTTGTAGTGCGTGTTCAATTTGGCCGTCACTGCCGCGGTCCGCCCAAATCGTTATATCGTCTGCGTATATAGCGTGTTGGATTCTTTCGATTTCCCGTAGTTTGCTGGTATTACGTACTCCAGGGTAGCGTATCGTACTGCTGCCGAGTAGTAGCGGCGCCTGCCTATCGAAGCTCGACCGACATTACTTAATAGGTAGCGTGGCGTTGTCGGCCGGCTGCAGGCATCCGGTAGACCATGGCGACTAAGCAAGGGCGAGACAATCTTTTAGCGCGAAACTTGCACGGTTTATTGAAAGGTAGATGAAAGAAAATGAGAAGAGCATGAAGTGATTAAAAGTACATTTCGGAGCCCCTTAAATAGGCTCTCTACAATGGTGGGCGGGATCTTGCTTCCGTCGATGTCACGTGACCGGCACAGAAAGAGGGCCCCTCCTCCTCTGGTTATACCGAGCCTGCTGAAACGAAGAAGTCGTCCCGCCTCCTGGAATTGTAGACGCCTGTCCGCCTCTTCTGCGCTTTGCGGGTTCGTGGAAGTTCTCTTCTAAATCCAATTCGAGGAAAGGGCCTCTCTAAACTCGCACGCACACACACACACACACACACACACACACACACACACACACACACACACACACACACACACACACACACACACACACACAAAAGAGGCCTGTACACTGCGGGGCTTCGGGCAGACAGGCACACTCGAAACGGTCATGGCGAATTAGAAAGTCACGCTTCATTTCGACGAGGTCTGGTAAAAGGTCGGGTGAGAGAAAGTTTTTTTCTGTACGTGGATCAGGACGCCCACATAAGCAGGCGAACTCACGCCTCATTTCGACGAGGCAGGATGAGATGGTCGGTTGAAATGCCTTTCAACACGTGGTGTCAGACGCCAACCCAAACAGCATCTCCGGCGGGTGTGGAAGATCCCGACGTGTAGGGGCCAGCAGCCGCTGTACGAGGGATCGGCGTTTCGGTAGCAGAATTCCCCCTAGAGTTGACAAACCCTTAGTTCGTAGCAGGTAGATTCTTGGAAGTGGTCATCAGTCCTCGTGGCGCTCTTGTGACTTTTATTCCTGGTCCGGTCCGGTGAAATTGGACTTGCAAGCAGGTTTCGCAACTTTTCGTCTCCTGCGTGGGCAAGCAATCACCCCAGAACAGTGCCGGACCCACAACCACAAAGCAGCGAGCACAAGGCCACCCTTCCCCCCCCCCCCCCAAGACACACCCGGCTTTAAAAAAAAGAAAACCCGCTACACCTTTCCCATTCGCTACGCGCGTCTTCCCCCTCTGAACACTAAAAACAGCCATTTCTTGAAAGCGTTAAGACGTGGTTATTAAAATCAGCTAACAATCGGCTTCACTTCGGATAAGCATATGAATTCGGAAAAACGTATGAACGAACGTAAAAATGCCACGGAAACCCGGATGAGCATGAAGCTTTCGTTACTCTAGGGGCAACGAGTCAAACCGTCGGCTTTGCCGTTAAGCTTACCCTTCTTGTAGCGAATATCGAAGGTGTACTTCTGAAGAGCCAAGCTCCAGCGCAAAAAACGACCGTATTTCGTAGACATGGACTGCAGCCATGTGAGGGGACAGTGGTCAGTCTCTATGGTGAATCTTCAACCAGCTATATAGCAAGCTAGCTTCTGCACCGCCCATACTACGCAGGCGCATTTTTTTTCTGATGCACTGTATGCTTCCTCACGAACTGAAAGCTTTCTACTGGCGCAGAGTATAGGGTGTTCGTTCTCGTCATCTCTCTTTTGACAGAGCACCACCCCCTACCCCTGTCACTGGCATTACACTGAAGAATGAATGGCTTAGAGTAGTCGGGCTCGTTCAACACTGGTTGACTCGTTAATGCTTTCTTCAGCATACTAAAATCCTTTTCTTTTGCGTCATCCCACTTTACCGTTTGTGGTTCTGTTTTTCTGAGAGCATCCGTCAAAGAACTCGCAATCTCGGAATACCGCGGGATATATCTTTGGTAAAAACCCGCCAAGCCAAGGAATGATCTGATGTCCCGCTTGGTGCGTGGTTGCGAGAAGTTGTCTATCGCGGTCAGTTTAACCTCGGAAGGCCGACGATGGCCTTGCCCTATTACATGACCTAGATAAGCTATCTCCGCGCGCCCTAATTGGCATTTGGAAACCTAAATAGTTAAGTTGGCCTCTTGTAGACGACACAGCATGGTTCGCAGGTGTTGCATATGGTCGGCCCATGATGAAGAAAAGATTGCTATGTCATCGAGATACGGAAGTGCAAAGTCCTCTATTCCTCGTAGCACCTGGTCCATAAGGCTAGAGAAGCAATACGGCGCATTCTTCAATTCAAAGCTCAGTACTTTCGGATGAAAGGTTCCCATTGGGGAAATAAACGCCGCAAGCCTGCTTGCCCTCTCGGTCAACGGAACCTGCCAATACCCTCTGACTAAATCGAGCGTAGAGATGAAATTAGCACTGCTCACTTTCTCAAGCCTTTCCTCGATATGCGGTATCGGATAAGTCTCGTCCTTCGTGATTAAATTGAGCCTGCGGTAGTCGATACATGGTCGCGGTTCCTTTCCTGGGACCTCAACTTAGATAAGAGGCGAGGTATCATCACTCTCTCCTGGCTCGATTACACCTAGCTCTAACATCTTGCTTATTTCAGCGGTCATGACTTCACGTTGACGAGGCGAAACGCGATAAGCTTTCGAACGAACTGGGTCCGACGAGGTTAACTCGATATCGTGAACGATCGCAGTGGTCCTCCCGGTATGTCTGAATATACGTCTATAAATTCAAACACAAGTTCCCTCAGTTCGGCCCTTTGATTGGGATTCAACTCCGCCTGTTCTACTAACTTATGCATTTGCCTTATGCCTTATGCATTTCCTGCCCTGCTAATTCCTGAGAAGTGTGCAGACGGTCCAACAGCTCTAGCACGTATGCCACAACCGAAGGATCGTCTGCCAGGCCTTCCCAGGCTTCTCGAACAATGCGGAGAGGGGAGCGAAGGCAGCGTCCGTAAACGAGCTCTGAAGGTGAAAAACCTGTTGATTCGTGCGGTGCAGTTCGAAGCGCGAACATTGCTGCAGGCACGCAACTCTCCCAATTGGCTTTGTGCTCATAACAAAGGGCTCGCAAAAGCCGTTTCATGACTGAGTTGACTTTCTCTACCGCGTTTGACTGTGGGTGGTACACTGAGCTATGGATAATTTTAATACCGCACCTTTCAAGAAACATCGAGGTCAGTGCGCTCGTAAAGACGGATCCTTGATCTGACTGGATTTCTGCGGGAAACCCTACTCGCGCGAAGATAGATAAAAGCGCGTTGACGATCCCCACCGAGCTTAGTCCTTTGAGAGGCGCTGTCTCGGGAAATTTCGTTTCGGGGCATAGTGCAGTAAGAATATGTCGATAGTCAGACTTCGTTGCAGGAAGTGGTCCCACTGCGTCTATTATGAGCCTGCGAAATGGCTCCGCGATAATGGGAACAAGTCTCATTGGCGCTTTAGCCTTTTCTCCGGGCTTGCCTATGCGTTGACATGTGTCGCAGCTTCTTACAAATGCTTCTACTTCTCGAAAGCAGCCGGGCCAGTAAAATTCCTGCAATAAGCAGTCCTTTGTTTTACGAATGCCCAGATGCCCTGTCCAAAAGCCCCCGTGAACCAGGTGCAGGAGCTGCTCACGATAGAGATGCGGTACCACGAGTTGGTCGAATTGCACTCCCTTTCCACTGGCGTACTTTCTATAGAGGACGCCTGTCCTTTTGAGAAACTTCACGTTCTGTTTGGCCACACCTTCTTTAGCGTCAGACCTTAGGTTACGCAGGGTGAAATCTTTTTCCTGCTCTGCAATCAATGAGGCAGGGCTTGCATTCAATAACCTTTGTCTGCATTCTGCCTCGCGAGACATTTCAGGCTCTGCTGTTTTCCTGACTTCTTCATTAGCTGGTGTATTTTCCGTATCATCCCCTATAGGGCTGTCGTGTTCGGTACTGTTTGACGAATCCTCCGTCAAACATGTTTCCTACACCAATGGACATTCATACACTGCCTTGGCCACGAGCTCCCTTGCCTTGGCCCGAGTTAGGGCTTGCGCTGTTCCCTCACTAAACCCGATTCCCTTGCGTCGTAGCAAATCCTCTGATTTGTTAGAAAACAAATACGGATACTGCGGCGGGAGATGTGCCGAGGCGGCAGCTTCTGTGTCCAGTACTCCAAAAGGTCCTTCGATATGAATCTTGGCCACAGGGCGACAAACACTGGAGGCCTCCACGGCTTGCCTTCTCGAAGCACATTCTCCCGTGAACTGGCCTTCCTATACGTACGACGGATGCACCACGTCCATTGTGGCTGCCGAGTCGCGAAGCACTCTACACGGTTTGGCGTTTACCACGAGGTCTCGAATGTATGGTTCTAGCAAGTTCAGATTTTCCTCGTTACTAGTTAGTGACCTCGACACTAGTTTGGGATTTTTGCATCCCACGGAGATATGCCCCGTTTGCTGGCAGTTGTAGCAAACTATTGGTTTTTTGGCCTCGAAATTAAGCCATTTTTTCTTGCCTTCCTGCCCTCCGTTCGGCCGACTCCTCCTTTCCTTCGCTGTCCTCGTCACTACTTTTCACGGAATCTGACTTTTCCATTGTTTTACACCGACTCAACTTTGACCATCGCTTTGGCTTTTCGGGTCTGTATTTATTCATCTCCTTCTTACGAGCTTCGTTGCCTTCGTCCGCACGGCGAGTTACGTACTCCTCAGCGAGATCGGCGGCTCTCGTGATAGTGTCTACGCCTGGCCTATCCTGAACCCAATACTTGATGTTTACTGGCAGCCGGCGGAAGAACTGTTCCAAGGCAACGCACTGCATTGTCTTTTCGCCGTCGCCGAGTGCACCCTCTTCTCTGAGCCATTCCTTCAGGTTTACCTCCAAGGTGTATGCAAAATCTGAGTATGACTCACTTTTGGTCTTCTCGACTTCCCTGAATTTTCGCCTAAATACTTCCGCTGACAACCTGTACTTTTTAAGCAGCTTCGCTTTGACTTCATCGAAGTCCTCCGCTTCTTCGTTCCCCATGCGGGCGACGATATCAGCTACCTCACGTGGCAGTAACGTAAGCAAGCGTTGCAGCCACGTATTTTTCGCGAATTTTGCCTTCTCACACGTGCGCTGAAACTGTACCAGAAAAATACCTATGTCCCCTCCTACTGCGTAGGGTGCGATCAAGTCTATCATTCTGCGCTAGCTTTCACGTGCCTCTGTGCTAGGTCTTCCAGTATTTTGAGCTTTCAGGAGCTCAATCTCTAGGCGCTTCATTTCGAGTGCGTCGCGGGCAACATGCTCTTCCTTTTCTTTTAGGCGCTTACGCTCTTCTTTTTCCTCTTTCTCTAGGCGCTTACGCTCTTGCTCTTTCTCCTTAATGCTCTCTAACCATTCCGTCAGTTCATCGTCATCTGCCCCGGTCGCTTCGATCGCCTCTATGATCTCCGGCTTTCTCTTTGATTCGGCAATTTGGAGGCCCAACTCTTTGGCCAAGCTCAACAATTCCGGCTTATTTAGTGCCTTCAAGTTCATGGCTGCCCTTAGTGCTGCTAGCTCTTCATTCTATTACAACCTTGACGTACTGAAAACTTTCGTCAATCGGTTAAAAAAAAATCACTGCAATGTACTTTCCAAAACATATGTAAAAGCCAAGTGATATCTCAGTGAAGAAAAGCCGTGCACTCACCATATGCAGTCATGAATCCAGACACCTTCCTTCCAAACGTTGTCGCCAGGACGAAGAGGCTACGATCTCGTAGTTGTCGTCCAAGTTGGGGTCTCCAGAGTTCCGTATCCCAATCGCTGCCAGTCAGTTTGTTGCGTACTCCAGGGTAGCGTATCGTACTGCTGCCGAGAAGTAGCGGCGCCTGCCTATCGAAGGTCGACCGACGTTACTTATTGGGTAGCGTGGCGTTGTCGGCCGGCTGCAGGCATCCGGTAGACCATGGTGACCAAGGAAGGGCGAGACGATTTTCTAGTGCGAGACCTGCACGGTTTATTCAAAGGTAGATGAAAGAAAATGAGAAGAGCATGAAGTGATTAAAAGTACATTTCGGAGCCCCTTAAATAGGCTCTCTACAATAGTGGGCGGGATCTTGCTTCCGTCGATGTCAAGTGACCGGCACAGAAAGAGGGCCCCTCCTCCTCTGGTTATACCGAGCCTGCTGAAAGGAAGAAGTTGTCCCACCTTCTGGAACTGTGGACGCCTGTCCGCTTCTCTGCGCTTTGCGGGTTCGTGGAAGTTCTCTTCTAGGTCCAATTCGAGGAAATGGCCTCTCTAAACTCGCACGCACACACACACACACACACACACACACACACACACACACACACACACACAAAAGAGGCCTGTACACTTCGGGGTTCCGGCAGACAGGCACACTCGAAACGGTCATGGCGAATTAGAAAGTCGCTTCATTTCGACGAGGCCTGGTAAAAGGTCAGGTGAGAGAAAGTTCTTTCTGCACGTGGATCAGGGCGCCCACAATAGCAAGCGAAGACACGCCTTATTTCGACGAGGCAGGGTGAGATGGTCGGTTGAAATTCCTTTCAACACGTGGTGTCAGACGCCAACCCTAACACTGGGGAGACCAAGTATGACTAAGTTGAAAAGGAGCGGAGATATAACTGAGCCCTGGGGGGTACCTGCACTTCCCTGGGTTCGTTCTTCGGACTCGAGGTCGCCAACCGTCAGGGTGGCTTTGTGATCGTTCAGAAAGTCCCTCACGTAGTTGTAGGCCCTTTTCCCCATGTTCAAATTAGATACTTGTTTAAGGGTCGACTCGTGAGCGACGTTGTCGAATGCTTTCTCCAGGTCTAGTCCTAGGATGGCTCTGGTGTTTCTTGTCTGGTCGTCAAGGATCTGGTTCTTTAGTTGTAACATGACGTCCTGCGTGGACAGGCGGGATCGGAAGCCTATCATGGTGTGGGGGTAGGCTTCCGTCTCTTCTAGATGGCTGCTGATACGGTTCAGGAAGGCGTGTTCCAAGACCTTACCCACGCACGACGTGAGAGAGATTGGGCGTAGGTTCTCCAAAGTCAACGGCTTTTCGTGCTTGGGTATGAGGATAGCCTTGGACCTCTTCCACAGCTCCGGGATTCGGCCTTCTCTCCAGCACATGTTCATATAACCCGTGAGTTTGGTGACAGATTTGTCGTCCAGGTTTTTGAGCGTTTCGTTGTTAACCCTCTCCGGTCCTGGGGCTGACTTGCCGTTGAGTCCTTGGAGTGCCGTTCTGATTTCCGCCTCACTGAAGTCTTCATCTAACTTGGGACTAGGACTGCTAGTGTACCGGCCGTGCTCGACGGTTGGTCGTTGCGGGAGGTACTTGTCGCAGAGTTTCATGACGATTTGCTTCTCGCTCGCCACCCCTTTTTCTTTGTGCAGAAGTCTCTGCATGTCGGCTCTTTGCTTGGATTTGCATTGGGTTTCGCCCAGCAGGTGCCTGAGCAGTCGCCACGTACTTCCGTTGTGGACTTGGCCATCCGCGGCGTTGCATACTTCATCCCACTGTTGCTTGCTCAAGGTTTTGCAGTGCTCTTCGATTTGTTTGTTTAAGTCGGCTATCTTTTTTCTCAGATTTCGACTGAGCCGCTGGCCTTGCCATCGGGTTTGTATGGATTTATTGGCTTCCCAGAGGTTGGCAAGGCGACTGTCCATCTTCTCCGCCAGGAAATCGGGAGTGATGGTTTGCGTGGCTTTGCCGACATCCCTGGTCAGGTCCGCGATCCATCGGTCAATGTCACCGATCGGCTCGTCGTCTAGCCTGATATCCCGGTACTTGCGGAACTTGTCCCAGTCTGTCCATTTGAAGCTTTTGACCGGGAGGGTGGTTCCCGCTCGGGGGATTGTGATCTCGATGATCATGTGGTCGCTACCTAGGTCTTCTAGGATGTTTCTCCAGGTAGCCCTCTCGATGTTTTTGATCATTGTTAAGTCCGGTGTGGTATCTCTTGCAACCGAATCGCCCATACGCGTTGGGGCGCTGGAATCCGTGATGAGCGTGTATTCCAAGTCTTGCGAGAACTGCCATAACTGTTTGCCATTGGTTGTGGTGTGGCCGTATCCCCAGGCATGGCACGGCGCGTTGAAGTCCCCACCCACTATTAGCGGGTTCAGGCCGGCGAGCTCGGCCGCCTTTTTGAGCAGGGAGAAAAGAACGCTGCCGTCTTTTGGATGGGTTACTAAATATGTTCAATATAAAGATGCTATTCTTTTGCGTTCTGTTAGGAATAATTTCTATCATTATATGCTCGGCCTGCGGGCCTTTAATCTCATGTTCTATGGGTACTCGGCCCTTTCTGATAAGTGTGGCGATGCCCCTATCGTTTTGGAATTTAGGTACGAGGGCGCGGTAGCCCGGGATGTTGGCCGACGCGCCCACGGTTTCTTGTAGCATTATCACATCGGGTTTGGGTTGGATATTTCTTACGTATTGTTGTAGGACAGGTTTTTTTCCCGGCTAGACCTCTGCAGTTCCACTGCCAGACCAATAGCTCTTTATCGTGTTTGGCCATCCTGGAGTCTTGAATAAGGAGCTGGTGACACCAGAATTCATTCCCACTGTCAACCTAAACTCTCTTGTCATCAGTGCAGTTAATGAATGCTCATTTCATGGGATAATCCTTGATACAAACTTAAAATTTACAAAGGATATCGCCTATTCGAAGCGCAAACTTGCTCACGGTATTAAAATTTCACTTAAAGATAGGTATTATTTTAGCAAACCAACATTGCTAACCCTGTATTCTTTTATTCACAGCCCCCTCAATTATTGTATTACAGTGTTGGGTAACACATATCCAACACACATAGCAAGAACCACTACAGCATTTGAGGAATCAGACCCTTCGGATATGATCGTTCAGGTCATTCTACTGCAGTACTTCTGATGTGCTTCACCCCCAACCACACAATATTTTCGGTAAATAATCTTGTTAAATATAAATGATCCATATTCTTATTTAAAATAACACGTAATGCTCCCCAGTAAATATATTTTCTGAAGATACTTTGGTTAACTTAAACCGCACAAGATTCGCAACTAACAACAATTTCTTATTGCCACTAATACATAATAATTATGGAAAACAACTGAATATTTCGCAGCATTATCTACTTGGAAAAGCCTCCCACTAGATGTCAAGCGCTCTTCTCCTTTAGGTCTCTTCAAGAACGCATTATTGACTTTCCTACTAGATAACCAAAACTATCCACGTATCTAATCTATTCACTTTACTCCTGCCCATCTCTTTCTCGTTTTCCTTTTTCTATAGTTTTTCTTTCCTTCTGTAGACATTATAAACATTTTTTCGGTTGTTCTGTTCTGAATGCCTTAACTACTGTTTTAATTCTACTGCTAGTTATTGACTTTGCACAGTTTGCGCTACATTCACTTTGCATAACATTCCACTTAGAGACTACTACATTGCTGTTTGGTGCTGTATATTTGCACAAATACATATATTTTTTGACAAGAGGTCCCCTTTCAGCCACATGCTCTGAAACCTCCTTTTGTATACTTACGTAAGCGTGTATTCCACTTATGAAAGAAATAAACTGAAACTGAATCTGAAACTGAAGTTGACGTGCAGAATTCGTGGAAATTGCTTTCAGAACGGGATTATTGCCATTGATGAGCTGAGCTCCTAAAAAATACCTAATGGGTTAAAGATGCTTGACGTAAAAAAAAAAAGAAAAGTTGAAGGTCACTTAGCATACGGTAAAGAGGATGAATGAGAAAACCTGCGCGCTCACGCGACATTCATTACATTAGTTGACATTCTAATTCAAATGCATTGTCGCTTCCTATTGTTTTCTCCCACGAAATATCGTGGTTGCGACATCCTTCATTAATTCTACGTTAATTAGATGTGCCATAATTAACACCAAAGGTCGTTAGTCGCACTCCCACCAAAGGGTAAGTGTTCGCCTCCCACCAAAGGCCGTGGGTTCGAGTGCCTTAATTGTTTCACTATTCCCTAATTAGCTCTGCATTAATTGACGTCGCCATAATTAACATCACTCTCGACCTTCACGATGACAACTGGAATACAACTTGGAAATATGGCCGGTTCGCCCATATGTCCAAGTTGAGTCGTGCGTTCCAGTGCCTTAATATGAACACCAGAGGTTGAGGATGCGACTCCACCATAGGTACACGGTTCGACTCCACCAAAGGTCGTGAGTTCAAGTCTCGACCTTTACGCCGTAAATCGTAATCCAATTTGGAGATATGGCCGGTTCACCCATTTATCCCAGTTGGTTTGCTTGAATTCTGATGCCATAACACCGGGCTTTCGCCGGGCTTTGATGCCATATCGCCGGACGTTTTTTAAGGCATTCAATTAATTACATAACCTAGCAAAAACAGCGCACCTACACGCAAAACCCTGCCCCGTCCCACCAGCGCTATGGCACTTCAGGGGAAATTAGCGGGTGATTGAGTAGAACACACAAATGGTTCTGAACGACTCCCGCTCCCTAATCGGGGACGTCGGAGGCGCTCAAAGTTTCCTTCTTGGAATGCACCTGCTTTCAGTCTGACGACCTTGGCCCCTCACAGGCTCCTGTAGCGGCGCGGCCGTCGCCTCCAGAGCCGGTGAAGACGAAGACGGCTCAGGTGCATGTAGCGTGAGCAAAGAACACGCAAGCGGCTCGACCTGAGCGGTAGCTGCCGCTCCCGAGATCGCGCGCCACCATGGCTGGCCGGCCTAAATAAAACGTGGCCACAATGCCTATAAACGTTGGTGGCCTCGGCGGCTACCTCTTCGCGCCGCCTCCCACACTCCCTATGGAGAGCGAAGAGCGCATCGGCAACCCCAGTGCATCAAAACGGGCTATCAATAGCGGAGGGAAGTGGGCAGATCTCATAAGCCGCGGGCGGCAGGTTACCGAAGCATCCTTTGCCAGTTAAGCCCAGTCAATCCGGCGGAAGGACGGGCATCTGCAGTCATGCGTGACACGTCTCCCAACTGGCACCCAATACCCAGGGCTAGCAGCGCCTGGCACCCAGCGTTCATAATCATCATCATTAACATCATCATCTTCATCAGCCTATTTTATGTCAACTTCAGGACGAAGGCCTCCTCCTGCGATCTCAAATTACCCCTGTCCTGCGACAACCAATTCCAACTAGTGCCCGCGAATTTCCTAATTTCATCGCACCACCTAGTCTTCTGCCATCCTCGACTGCGTTTCCCTTTTTTGGTACCCATTCTGTAACCCTAGTGGTCCAACGGTTGTCGAACCTGCGCATTACATGACCTGCCCAGCTCAATTTTTTTATATTAATGTCATATCGACTATACCTGTTTGCTCTCTGATCCAAGCCGCTCTCTTTCTGTCTCTTAACGTTATGCCTAGCATTCTTCGTTCCATCGCTCTTTGCGCGGTCCTCAACTTGGTCTCAAGCTTCTTTGTCAATCTCCAAGTCTGCCCCATATGTCAGCACCGGTAAAATGAACTGATTGTCAACCTTCCTTTTCAGTGATAATGGTAAGCTCCCAGTGAGGAGCTCACAATGTCCACCGTATGCAATCCAACCTATTTTTATTCTTTTGTGGATTTCCTTCTCATTGACAGGGTTCCCTGTGATTAGTTGACCTAGGTAAACGTACTCCTTCACAGATTCTAGAGGCTGACTTGTGATCTTGAACTCTTCTTCCCTTGCCCGGTTATTTATCATAATCTTTGTTTTCTGCATATTAATCTTCCGCGCCACTCTTACACTCTCCCTGTTAAGGTCCTCAATCATTTGTTGTAACTCGTCCGCAGTGTTGCTGAATAGAACAATGTAATCGGCAAACCGAAGGTTGCTGAAGTATTCGCCGTCGATGCTTACTCAAAAACCTTCCCAGTTTAATAGCTTGAATACTTCTTCCAAGCGCACAGTGAATAGCATTGGAGAGATTGTGTCTCCCGGTCTGACCCCTTTCTTTATAGGTATCTTCCTACTTTTCTTGTATATAATTAAGATAGCTGTGGGATTTCTGTAGATATTTTCCAAGGTATTTACGTAAGCGGTCTGTACTCTTTGATTACGTAATGCCGCTATGACTACTGGTATGCCTACTGAATCAAATTCCTTTTCGTAATCTACGAAAGCCATATGGAGAAGCTTACTGTACTCTGCGGATTTCTGCGGATGTGATCCGTCGTAGAGTATCCCTTCCTAAAGCCAGCCTGTTCCTTGGTTGACTAAAGTCCAGTGTTGCCCTTATTCTATTGGAAATTATTTTGGTGAATGTGTTATGTAATACTGGGAGTAAGCTAATGGGCCTATAATTTCTGAATTCTTTAACGTCTCCCTTTTTGTGATTTAGCATAATGTTAGCATTCTTCCAGCTTTCTGGGTCCCTTGCAGTCGATAGAGACTTCGTATATAAAGCCGCCAGTTTTACGAGCATTATGTCTCGTCCATCTTTGATTAAATCGACTGTTCTTCCATATTTCTGACGATCTTCCTCGTTTGATGTTTTGCAAGGCCCTTTTGACTTCATCGCTAGTGATAGGAGTTTCTGTATCCTGTTCATTACTGTTTCTAATGAAGGTATCCTGACTCCTCCTCTGGGTACTGTACAGGTCACTACAGAATTCTTCCGCTGCTTTTATTATACCTTCGAGATTGCTGGTGATATTACCCTTCTTATTTTTCAGTGCATACAACTTTGTTTGTCCTATGCCAAGTTTCCTTCTCACTGATTTCAGGCTGCGTCCACTTTTTACGGCTTCTTCAGCCTTTCTCATGTTATTTCGAATAATAATTTTGAATATTTCTTATTTTAACCTTGTTGATCAGTTTTGACAGTTCCACGAATTCTATCTTATCGCTTGAGTTATACATTTCCATTCTTTGTCATTTCTTTATTAGACACTTTGTTATTTGGGATAGCTTGCCTACTGGTTGCCTTGGTGCCTTGCCTCCAACTTCAATTGCTGCCTCTGAAGCCAGCCTAGTAAAGATTTCAATAATTACCTCTATGTCATCATCATCATCATCACGCTGTTCTAAGGCTGCATATTCGTTTCCAAGTACCAGCCTAGATTTGTCTGCTTTTACCCTTACTGCCTCTAAGCTGACTTGTTCTTTCTTGAACAATTTTACTCCTTCTCTGTTCAAATTGAGGTGAATCCTAGCCCTCCCTAACCTATGATCACTGCACTCTACCTATCACTTCAACATCCTGCACTATGCTGGGATCGGCAGAAAGTAGGAAATTAATTTCGTTTCTTGTTTCACCATTGGGGCTTCTCCAGGTCCACTTTCTCTTGCTACGCTTCCTGAAAAAGGTGTTCATTATTCGAAGCTTGTTCCTTTCTGCGAATTCTACCAGCATCTCTCCTCTAGCGTTCCTAGAATCGACGCTGTAGTTGCCAATTACTTGTTCACCAGCCTGCTTTTTCCGCACTTTTGCATTGAAGTCGCCCGTTACTACAGTATTGGCCTCGAGCTCCACCACTGGAAAAGCTGGCGCCACCGTCGGCGTGACGTGCTAGGAGGGATCACGTGGGCATAGCGGCCGCGTCGGCTGCTTCTGGCGCGCCGAAGCGAGCTGAAAACGAGAGTTTAAATTCCCTCGTACGCTGCGGTCCTCATTTAGTGGCGAGATTTTCCCGCTTCGAGTGTCTCCTTTACAACGCTTGAAAGCACTACAATAGGTAGTGGCTGCCTTTAAAGGCGCACAACATGGTAGGCTACTGCTCGGTGCCGCAATGCCGGACGCACGCGACGGAGCACGGTGTCAGCCTTATTCACACGTAGCCGCAGGACAAGAAGCTGTGTGAAGCTTGCCTCGCGAAACATAAAACCGGCAAACAGTCATCGGCTACAACTCGGGTATGCAGCAAGCACAGACGCGAGGAAGATTTCTGCTACGGCGCCCGGTCTGCGATGTTCTGAAAACACGCACTGAGACGCTCGCCCGAGTCCGCTGCCCGACTAATGTCATGACGGTTTGGTCTATGAACTTGTCGATGCTATAGATACTGGCAAGTTCAGTGGAGTGGAAAGGCAGCGGTAAGAAGCACATTTAAAAAAAGCATGGCATATGGTCATGTTTGTGTTATGAATTAATGCACTGGATTACAAAAAAGGAGCAGCGGGAAATTGCACGCTGAGAACACCGATAAACATACAGTGCGACGCAACTCGAGAAATAGTATTGAAAGGTCAAATAATTTAGTAGAAAAAAAAGATTGAATCGTCGCGACGGCACATCACAGTCCCCGTAGGCGTCGAAGTCTCTACAATGAAATTATTTTTGAACAGCTCTGATAGCGCCCACGCAGCAATGGTTGCTTGTATACTGTCAAATGCTCATATTCTGCGGCCTAAAGCTCATGGCACGGTGCGAAAACGCGCGCGCGTAGAAGGCGAAACAGTGCGCGGACAAGCATGCAGACGCGCAGTCGGTCGCTGCGAATCTGCGCGATCGCTGCATTGAGGCTTCATTCTATTACGCTCCATTTAGTTATACAAACACTATAAGAACATATTTAAGATAATTTGCTCTCAGCATTTACCTACCTTTCACGTAAGAAGCCGGTTCGGGAGACTCCATCGCGGCGACTGCGCGCAGTGGCGTTCACTGTACGTATTCGGTAAACAGATAGCGTCTGTAAACGATTGTGTGCTTTCAGTTTGCCCAACATTATTATTTAGACAGTAAGAAACTTCTCTCGTTTCGAAAGTACTGACAGAAATGTCCGGGAGAGCTCGCGCGTGGTGTTTTCAGTGAGCGCTGACAGCAAAACCTATGGGGAGCGCACCACGTGATCCCTCATACTACGCCAGCGAGGCGCTTCCGATAGATGGCGACTCCGTAACTCCTCACCGCCAATACTGAGTTTGCACTTTTCTTTTCGCTAATTCAACATCTTCATAAAACTGAAATACCTCCTCGTCATCGTGACTGGATCTTGGAGCGTAGGCTTCTACTACCTTTAATCTATACCTCGTATTAAGTTTGATTACGACGACTGCTACCCTCCCATTAATACTGTAGAATTCGTCAATGTTGCCCGCTGTGTCCTTATGAATTAGGAATCCCACCCAGTATTGCTTCTTATCTGGGAGACCTCTATAGCAGAGTACATGGCCGTTATTCAGCAATGTATAAGCATCATGCACCAGTTCCCCTAATCTCCCTAAGGCCCATGATAGCCCAAACAATGCCTGATAGTTACTCAAAGAGTCCTGCTAAGCTAGCCTCACTCGACAGAGTTCGGCTGTTAAAGGTTGACAAGGTCAGTTTCTATTGGCGGCCTGTCCGGACCTAGAGGTTCTTAGCACCCTCTGCTGCGTTACTGGTCTGTCCGCCGCCTTGGTGAGGTGCTCCGCAGCTGCTGGGGACTGAGGGCCATGGGTTAATGGTAGGAATCACCAGGAAGGTAGTGGCGGAATGCTGCACCAGGAAGGCCAATTCCTATTCTGGTGAGGGAGTGTCTTAGTTCAAGCTAAGTGGGCCTTTCTAATTTGGTTGTACTTGGATTAGTATAGCCCCACTCGCTCTCGGCATCTTTTGCCGGTGTCAGGCGTCACTCCAAGCCTGCAGATGTGCACTGGAGGGGGTGCAATTCAATCTCACCATCATCATATATATATTTAACAACAAAAGATCTTATAGGATTCGAACTTCAGACTATGGCAACAGAGCATTCGACATAGATCAGTCTG
Organism: Dermacentor variabilis; assembly: GCF_050947875.1. NCBI lineage: Eukaryota > Metazoa > Arthropoda > Arachnida > Ixodida > Ixodidae > Dermacentor > Dermacentor variabilis. Next base: position 74,551,574 of record NC_134573.1, on the reverse strand, counting down.
ATAGTTCCGTAGGCGGCTAGGTTACCTTATCGCCAACAAGTACAGCCCACGGGGCCCTACATGCCCAAAAACTTCTTTGATTTATCCGCTATAGATGGGTTTAGCTGGGTCGGTTAGGTTTTGTAAGATAGATGCGTAACTCAATACAGAACGATTTCTAAGCGGTTCTGGCCTTGTAGTTCCAGAATTCTCGCGTGCGCAGGCGACCGTGAACGCCGCTAGGCAAACATTACAGGCGTTCCGAAGGCCTCGGACAGCTCTTAAAACGACTAGAGGGCAAAATAAAGAGGGAAGCCATCGCTTCTCTCACCCGAAAGGCGACGAGACACAGGGTATTTCCATCTTGTACTGCGTCGAAAGGTCAAGTCGTCGAGAGTGGAGAGGCTGGACTGTCATGTACACGTATACATATGTGTACGCGGAAACTTTCGCTCCCGAACGAATCGGAAGACTTTGCCACCGGATTCTCTGCGACACAGGGATCATACTCGCGTTTAAAATAATAATAACGTGCACGATGCGCTCGCCTCGATCACAAAAGCGTCTCCTAACTGGCACCCAGAGCTAGCAGCGCCTGGTATACCCAGCCACACAAAGTCAAACAGGGCGCGCTACTGACTGCACACGCTGCTTCCAGAAACAGCCACGAGGTCCCGCCACAGTCCCCCGTTCTTTTTTAGCCGATTTAACCTGCCGCCAACAACGCTGTTTACGTCAATTCAGACAGCTGCCGTACATTCCAAGTTAGTTCACCAACTTAATGGTTTTCTAATATTGAAGTACGCAACAAGTTCGCCCGACTACTGCTAGCTCTCCCGCAATAAATATAAGCTTTGACTAAACACTGCATTCAAAGCTAGGCTAGCCACCCTAGCCAGGCGTCTGTGAACGGCTAGTCCTGCAGCTTTACTACAGTCATTGCAGCAAGAGTTGCGTATACAGTAACGCAAACTTTTACCAATACAAGGCGCAGAGATTGGCTAAGTCGTTTCAATCGAAGCAAAGGCGCACATTCCGAGGGACGGTCGAAGAACGTGTTCGACGTAAGATTTCATAATGACGCACTCTTTCGTCATCCCCATTTCGAAACGGGCTTCTTGCTGTGCTTTAGTATTAAGCAAACTGCACAAGCTTGAAGACCCGCTACTCATTAGTAGTGCGCAACGCAAACTAAAAGTGACGGCGTTTATGAGTATATATATATATATATGTACAAGGGATCATTCCACGCCAACTGTCCCAACCTTGGCGCTAGACCATCGGCCATTCCTTTGAAAAAAATTGAGGACTATCTATTTAAAGCAAGATGTCTTTCGCTAAAACATTTTCGCGAAAAAAGAATTTCAGCATCGCTATAGGATCATGGGAAGTCTTTTAGAAAGCTCGAAAGTATGAGTCCTAAAACGCATTGCCAAATATGTTTCTCTTCTTAACTTAGGCGAGCACACGATTTTCCCTTGAGAATGAAGATAGGCTTTTCACTTAAAAAAGGTGTTGTCGATCTTTACGTTTCGGTTTTTTTATACGGCACTAAACATGCTAAATTTGGTGCATATAGGGAATTTTTTGCAGAAAGGTAAATTTTACCGAAAGGTTATATTTCATAGTAACTAATCGCCAGCAAGTTGTACTGTGAGTGAAAAATTATTTAGGGCGAACATAACCTGAAATGGCCTGTACAGCTGGCGACAAAGCTGCAAAAACTTAGCTTTAGCCTATGTTTAGTCGTAAATTTAGCATTGAGGTGGTCCGGGTAAAAATACGCTAAATAGTGTATTTATTAGAAACATTCATTGTCTACAAACTGAAAAACCTTTATCAAATTATTTTTTGTTTTAAGCAAGAAAAAAATTTTTGAATTTGTGTTATGCCGGTCTCTGTGCTTGCACGTGTTTCCCCTTCATAGGAAAGCGTTTTAGTGGTAAGTAGAACTTGCGCGGACGCAAAATTTCCTTAGTCAATGGAGGAACATCTAGACAAAATGGTCAGCCTCTCAAGTTTTTACTTGAGTGTTTTACTAAAAATTATTAGCCTAGCCAATAAAAAACGCGAGCCCCAATGGAGCGCATTTAACCGGATGTCGACGCGTACACCGACGGCCTGCATAGCGTCGTCACGCGGCATCGGAATGTTACGCCGGTGAGTACAGAGTGCAGTTGGGTGCACTAAGATTTAGAAATATGGGCGAAAACTTTGTGACTAAGAAAACAATCCCTTGCTTTATTGCGGCAAATATGTAGCAAATATCAGCCAGCACAATCGTGTTTTTGCGACCGTGTTGGCAATGATGTTAGAGGAGTGATGTGGTCTCGTCATTAAATCTTTTTGCATGCTTAAGTTCAAACTACTGCATTTAAAAAGATGATGTAAAGAAGTAAATACGTTTAGTTGCTCGCCCTCTCAGTCTTTCTTGTTGTTAAATGTTAAATTCAGACCGAAGGAGGCAGTCCGCTGACCTTTGTGAAGCGCAGGATTTAACATCCAGTCTGCGATGACTGAAGAAAAAAATGGGAAGGCTCGTTCGAGCTGTCGACTGTAAAAAGGTTGCGGCTATAATCCTAAAACGCGCTCCTATGCTCCTCAGAGGCATTATATTTTTTCACACAAAACCTAGTATGTTTCAATGCTTGCACTTCCGCTGGTGGTCTTCTTGCAGTAATGTTCAGAATAAGGTAAGAATGACGTCTCTTACGGATTAACAGACAAAAGTAATTGCTTTAAATAAAAGGGGGGAGATCTCAAGTGCAAATATTTCCGGTACCTACAGCTACAATGTATTTCTGTAGTGGCTTTAGCAAGACATCAGAACTTTTATTGGTGATATCTGCCAGAGAAGTCAGACTATATATGCTGAAGCGTGGAAAGACTCATCCAGATCCGCCTAGAAGATTACAGTTTTGACTGTGCAACTTTTGCGTTATAAAATAAGGGTATCAGATACTTTTCTTCGCTGTTGTGCTTAATAGTCTTTTTGTATATGCGTGTTTCGAGGGGTCTTACTCATTCTTTCATATGTCTGAACGCCGGAATAAAAACGATTTCGCACACGTTTATTGCATCCGATGTGGAGGAAGGAAACCCAGGACAGGCCCCGACCAACACGAACGTATTGGAGAGAGTGTAGCGGAAGTCACGTGCTGTTTTTTGCAAAGGAGAACTGGGACGGGTACTCCCAATGTCAACATTGCCATAGCAACCGCGCTCACCAAGCATTCACTGCAGCTCTCGGTCTCTGAAAAGTGACATAAGATTTTTCCGCCGGTGTCTTTTTCGCAGCACATTTTGTTCGCGAAAAAAGCTAACTTTGGAGTGTGGTGTGTAAGTTTGAAAGTTGTGTTTGGGTCTGTGAGGGTGAGTGTCAGCCAGCAACATATACGCTCAAGCAATCACGGCGCAGGTCTTCGTCGTCTTCTTCAACGTGCCATGGAAAAAGAAAAACAGGAGCGCGTCTGCTTCACTAAAACTGTCACGGAAGTTTCGTAGGCTTTGTTCTGACGCGCGTCGGCAGCACACACTTCCGGCGGTTCGTGACAATGCAAGTTCAAACGTCGCGACCATCTGCTCCAGCGAGCTGCAGAACCGCTGATTCGAGGCGCAACCTTTTTACAGTCGATAGCTGGTACGAGCCTTCCCATATTTTTCTTCAGTTATCCCAGACTGGATGTTAAATCCTGCGCTTCACAAAGGACAGCGGAGTGCCTCATTCGGTCTGAATTGAAGATTTAACAACAACCAAGACAGAGAGGGCGAGCAACTAAACGTATTTATTTTTTTTCCATCATCTTTTTAAATGCAGTAATTTGAACTTAAGCATGCCAAAATATTTAATGACGAGTCGACATCACTCTTCTAACATCATTGCCAACACGGTCGCTAAAACACGATTCTGCTGGCCGATATTTGCTACATATTTGCCGTAATAAAGCAACAGATTGTTTTTTTTTATTCACAAAGTTTTCGCCCATTTCTAAATCTTAGTGTACGTAACTGCACTCTGTACTCACCGGCGTAACCTTCCGATGTCGCGCGACGACGCTATGCAGGCCGTCGGTGTACGGCGACATCCGGTTAAATGCGCTCCATTGGGGCTCGCGTTCTTTATTGGCTAGGCTAATAATTTCTAATAAAGCACTCAAGTAAAAACTTGAGAGGCTGATTTTTTTTGCATAGATGTGCATAGATGTTCCTCCATCGAATCAGGAAATTTCGCGTCCGCGCAAGTTCTACTTACCACTAAAACGCTTTGCTATGAAGGGGAAACACGTGCAAGCACAGAGACCGGTATAACAGAAATTCCAAATTTTTTTTCTTGCTTAAAACAAAAAGTAATTTGATAAATTTTTTTCAGTTTATAGAGAATTAATAGTTTTAATAAATACACTATTTAGCGTGTTTTTTATCCCGACCACCTCAATGCTATATTTACGACTAAACATAGGCTAAAGCTAAGTTTTTGCAACTTTGTCGCCAGCTGTGTAGGCAATTTATCCCAAATTATTTTTCACTCACAGTACAACTTGCTGGCAATTAGTTAATGTGAAATATAACCTTTTGGTAAAAGTTATCCTTCTGCAAAAAAATTCCCAATATGCACCAAATTTTACATATTTAGTGTCTTATAAAAAAGCTAACGGGAACGTAAAGATCGATAACACCTGTTAAAGTGAAAAGCCTATGTTCATTCTTAAGGGAAAATCGTGTGTTCGCCTAACTTAAGAAGAGACAATTTTTTTACAATGTGTTTTATGACTGATACTTTCGAGCTTTCTAAAAAACTTCGCATGTTCCTAACGATGCTGAAAATTTTCTTTCGCCAAAATGTTTTAAAGAAAGACTTCTTGCTTTAAATAGATAGCCCTCAATTTTTTTCAAAGGAATGGCTGATGGTCGAGCGCCAAGGTTGGGACAGTTGGCGTGGAATGACCCCAAGACCTCATAATATAGGAAACAGTTCAATTTCAAAGCCTCAATCCTCTCGGTGGTGTAATCTTCCTTCGTGTAATTGTCGCATACTTTGCTATCAGTAATACTGCGTCAGCTTTCCGGCGAAACTGCAACCTCTCTCTCTCTCTCCGTTTTTTTTTCTTTTATTGTGAGTCCGAGCATAAGCGCTGCTGCGCATGACTGCTGTTGATTCTGATTTCGAGTGAATCCGGCTTGGCCTCATTTCAGTTACTGAGTGTATTACACAGTGTCCCTCAACTATCATGTACCAAGAGTTAAAAAAAGAGCACTTGCGTTACTCGAAGAAAACTTAGTGCATGTTGTTTTCAGTAGAGTGAAGAAGCCGCCAGTAATTCTTTCATTACTGAGATTTAGAGCGGTAATTACGATCAATAATTTAACTGGAAAAGTATTGTCCCAATTTTCAAAGTGTCAATGACGCATTTGTAGGCACTCCGAAATTACATCCAACTGCGGCGTTTTCAGCAACGCACTAATAATTGTGTACAATTTTTGCAGATTGCTAAAGAAACCTCACGAAGTATGAAAAATACCACGTGAGTGTGCTCCCACCCGCATAATAAAGCAGCGCCATCAAATGAGCTGATTGAAAGCAACTGCTTTGCCTGTCGCAAAACCGAAGAGACAGCGTATCACCTTGATAATGGTACGGAAGGAGCACCAACAGCAGGTTTCGCGGCTTCACAGTTATTCCTTCCTCTCATTTCTACGTCACACCTATTATCCATCTCTCAAGGCCAAGTGATCACATTGATAACAAAAGCCCCTCAATAACGCGGCCGAAGCGCCGCTTTGACCACGCACGAAATGCGAAAAGCAATGGGATAGGCATAGAATGTTTCAAAATCCCGGCTTTGCTCGCATCGCATCGAAAGAGTGAGCATGAAGTTATATTTCGCGCCAGAAACTTGCTTCGGACCAAAGCCAAATTAAAGTGACCGTATTATTTTTCATGAAAATGTATACGTGCTGCAAAAACAGGTTCGTGTCAGAATATAAAAGCGAAATAAACAGACCGGGAAGCGACAACGTGTAGAGAAAAGGCAAACGGATGCGTTCGAGAAAGTAAATATACTATGGCAAAGAAGTCCGACACGGCTGTGGACGACACGAAGGACGCGGACAAGAAGACGCAACAGCGTAGGCTTAGCCAGTCACACCAGGAACAGCGTCTAGCCCGAGCCCCACTTCCGTAGCGCTGGCGATCCGGCTGCGGAGCTCGGCACGGCGCACTTCTTCTTCCTTACAACTTCCCCCCTCGCTGAAGACGGAGCCGCACAGGAGGCCTAAGGCGTCGTGAGGACGAAGGGCTCGTGATACGGCTTGAGCCGATCTACGTGCACAATTTCGCGGCCTCGGCGACGCAGGTCCGTAGGGGGCGTCAGAGGTTCGATAACGTAGTTCACCGGAGAAGTTTGGCGTAGAACCCGGTAAGGTCCATGGTATCGGGATACGAACTTGGAGGAGACACCTTGTGTCGAAGTAGGAGGCACCCACAACCAAACAAGAGCGTCAGGCAAAAACTCGTGGTGGGGGCGCCCATGGTCATGACGAAATTTCTGTAGCGCTTGTTCTTGCGTTGTAAGGAAGCGAGCTAGTTGCCGACATTTTTCTGCATACCGGGCGGCTTCGGAAACCGGTGTACGCTCTGATAAGTCGGGACGGTAAGGGAGAATAGTGTCAAGAGGACATGAAGGTTCGCGGCCATATAGAAGAAAGAAGGGAGAAAAGCCCGTCGTTGACTGGGGTGCCGTGTTGTAGGCGTACGTGACATAGGGAAGGATGAGGTCCCAGTTGGTGTGGTTGGAGGCGACATACATCGAAAGCATGTCGCCAAGAGTCCGGTTAAAGCGTTCTGTCAATCCGTTTGTTTGCGGGTGATATGCGGTGGTACACCGATGAATAATGCGGCATTCAGCGAGAAGTTCTTGAATGACATCGGCGAGAAAGACGCGGCCACGGTCGCTCAGGAGTTCGCAGGGAGCGCCGTGACGTAGAACGAAGCGTTGCAGGAGGAAGGAGGCAACGTCACGAGCCGTCGCGGCTGGCAGAGCGGCCGTTTCTGCATACCTCGTGAGATGGTCTACAGCTACAATGACCCAGCGATTGCCAGCAGCTGTGTATGGCAGAGGCCCGTAGAGGTCTATCCCAACCCGGTCAAAGGGTCGCGAAGGGCACGGCAAAGGTTGCATTGGTCCAGAAGGGCGGCAAGGATCAGGCTTCCGGCGTTGACATTCTGTGCAAGAGTGAATGTACTTTTGCACAAATGTGTACATACCACGCCAATAAAACCTATGACGTAGTCTGGTGTAGGTCTTGAAGAGACCAGCGTGTGCGCACTGAGGGTCGGCGTGGAAAGCGGCGCATACATCAGTGCGGAGCTGCCGAGGTATTACAAGCAGCCATTTGCGGCCGTCGGAACTGTAGTTACGGCGATAGACAATTCCGTCGCGGATGGCGAAGTGCGAAGCTTGTCGGCGTAATGCTCGGGATGGTGGGCGTGTAGGTGAATTAGAGATGTAATTTATCAAAGATGAAATCCAGGAGTCCTTGCGCTGCTCCAAAGCCATGTCGACAGAAGCGAATGGGAGAAGTGGGTCGTCTAGCACGGACACACTGACAATGTCGGCGTGGACAGGCGAGCGCGACAGAGCATCGGCATCGGCGTGCTTCTTGCCTGAGCGGTAGACAACCCGGATATCGTACTCTTGTAGCCTCAGTGCCCACCGGGCTAGGCGGCCGCAGGGATCCTTGAGAGACGACGACCAGCAAAGTGCGTGGTGATCGGTAACGACATCGAAGGACCGGCCGTACAGGTATGGGCAAAATTTTGTGATGGCCCAGATGATCGCGAGACATTCTTTTTCCGTGACGGAATAGTTGGCTTCAGCTTTCGTCAGAGTGCGGCTCGCGTAGGCAACAACATATTCTTGGCAGCCGGGCTTTCGCTGGGCGAGCACAGCGCCAAGACCAACACCGCTAGCATCCGTATGGATTTCCGTGGGAGCAGTTGGATCGAAATGGCGTAGTATCGGCGGTGTTGTGAGCAGGCGACGTAGCGTCGCAAAGGCATCATCGCAAGCCGGGGACCATGAGGTAAGATTGGGGTCTCCTCGAAGAAGCTCTGTAAGTGGTGCCATAATCGAAGCGACATTGCGAATAAAGCGGCGGAAGTACGAGCAGAGGCCAATGAAACTGCGCAAGTCTTTTAGTGACGTTGGCCTCGGGAATTCTGTCACAGCACGGAGCTTAGCGGCATCAGGGAGAACGCCATCCTTCGACACGACATGTCCGAGAATTGTCAGCTTGCGTGCGCCAAAGTGACATTTTTTCAGGTGTAGTTGGAGGCCAGCGTCACTGAGACAGCGTAAAACCTGCTCCAAGCGATGAAGGTGAGTAGGAAAATCTGGTGCAAACACTACTACATCATCCAAATAACACAAGCATGTGTGCCATTTGAGGCCTCGGAGAATAGTGTCCATCATTCGCTCCAAAGTCGCGGGCGCGTTGCAAAGTCCGAATGGCATCACACGAAATTCGTATAGGCCATCTGGTGTGATGAAAGCAGTTTTAGGCTTATCATCGGTAGCCATAGGCACCTGCCAATAACCAGAGCGGAGATCGACGGAGGAAAAGAACTCTGCGCCTTGTAAGCAGTCTAGGGCGTCGTCGATCCGCGGCAACGGATAAACATCCTTTCGGGTTATTTTGTTTAGGCGACGGTAATCCACACAAAAGCGGATCGAGCCATCTTTCTTTTTAACTAAAACTACTGGCGATGCCCATGGGCTGTCCGATGGTTCAATGACACCACGCTTTAGCATGTCACCTACTTGCTCATCAATGACGCGCCGTTCGGTCGACGATACGCGGTATGGTCGCTGCCGTAGCGGTGAGTGAGAACCGGTGTCAATGCGGTGACATACAGTCGTCGTTCGGCCCAGAGAAGTGGTATGGCTGTCAAAAGCAGGGCGAAATTTCTCGAGGAGACGAAGAAGGTCACGGCGTTGCTTGGGGGTTAAGGCATTGTCGATGACATGGTGGAAAACGTCTTCAGGCGATGTGGACGTCACGGGACTACAGTAGAGGGTGTTGACCTCTGACGCTCCAATAGGAAGTTGCAACGTGGTAATGGCGTCGTAAGGCTCCACAGTGCCGAGAGATTAACCGCGAAGCAACGTAATCGGGAATGGGAAGTAATTGTATACAGGAAGGTGAGTCGCACCAGCTTGAAGGCCAAGCAGCGCAGTTGGGAGTGGTGAGAGGTGGCGATGAACGAAAGCAGTCGAAGGTGTGAAGAGGACGGTAGCGACGGAGGCAACGGAACAGGATACAGGTGCCAGAACGGATGCGTGTGGAGGTTTTTGGATGTCGTCAGTGAGGGACAACTTGGTGCAGGAAAGCGAAACGTCATCAGATATGGCATTGCCAAGCGAAGAGAAGGCGACTTCTGCACGGGAGCAATCAATGACAGCTTGGTGACGGGAGAGAAAATCCCAACCTAAAATAATATCGTGGGAACAGTGGGGAAGAACGACGAACTCGACTGCGTAGAGCACTCCTTGAATTTCAAGTCTGGCGGTGCACGCAGCCACCGGCTGGACGTGCTGTGCTGTGGCCGTGCGGAGTAAAGGACCGAAGAAAGGCGTCGTGACTTTTCGTATTAAGCGGCAAAGTTTTTCAGAAATTACAGATATGGCGGCTCCTGTGTCAATGAGGGCAAGCACAGAGACACCTTCAACAGCGACATCAATAACGTTGGTCGGCGAAAGAAGAGGGCTTGAGCGTTGCGGTGATGACGCAGTTCTTGCCTCAGGAACTGCGCCACCTAGTTTTCCGTGTCAGCAGGAGAGGGACGTCGACGCATCGGGGAGGGCGAGCGACGACGAGGAGAAGGAGAACGGCGGTCAGAAACTTGACGAAGGCTTGGGCGGGGAAGGGGCAAATCGCGGTCAGGAGCGTAAGGCAACGGATGGTCGTACGCGGCTGTGTGGGGGTCGTCACGTGGATGAAGTGGACGGCGGCGACACAGGCGTGCAACGTGACCGGGAATACCGCACGAATAGCAGATGGGCCGATTGTACGCTGTACGCCATGGATTAATTACTCGATGAACTGGGGGTCGTGGCGGCGTGGGGGTAAAGACAGGGCTAGGCATCGGAGGCGGAGCCCGGAAGGTCTGTGGACGTGGTCGTGCGACGGCGTAAGTCAAAGGGGCGGTGAGTTGAGGAGCCCGATCCAGAGGAAGGACCTCGGACACTTGTTCTTCTATAACGTGTCGTAGGGTCGGACTAAGGGACGAACTTGACTCCGATGGGTTGGAGATGAGGGAGAGCTGGCGAGCTACTTCTTCCCGGACGAAAGCCTTGATTTGCGAGAGGAGGGTGGCATCTGGAAAAGGAGAGGTCAAGCCGGACAACGATTCCTGATGGGGAACACGACGGCGGGTGAGGAGGCGTTGACGGCGGAGCTCGTCATAGCTTTGGCACAGTTCAATAACTGGGGCAACAGTAGAGGGGCTCTTCGAAATGAGCATCTGAAACGCGTCCTCGTCGATACCTTTCGTGATATGCTTGATTTTATTGCCCTCAGTCATGGATGCATCGACGCGTTTACAGAGATCGATGACATCTTCGATGTAGCTGGCAAAGTTCTCACCAGGCTGCTGAGAGCGCGACTGCAGACGCTGTTCGGCACGAAGCTTTTGAACAGCAGGGCGGCCGAAGACCTCGCTGAACTTTGTCTTGAACACCGTCCAGCTTGGGACTTCGCTTTCGTGGTTCCGAAACCACAAGTGGGCAATTCCGGTGAGGTAGAAAGGGACGGTGGTCAATTTCATGAGGTCATCCCATTTGTTGTTCCGACTGGCGCGTTCGTATGATGAGAGCCAGTCATCAACGTCGTGGTCGTCAGTGCCGCTGAAGATGGGAGGGTCCCGCTGGCGGAACGTGCCGGGGCATACGGTAGACTGGGGAGCAGATGGTGGTAAGCTCGTGGCGCTTGCGGTGGTCATGATGGCAGGGAGAGTCCGGCTGCGCAATTCCAGGATTGCAGGAGACCCAGCAAACCTCCACCAATTATGGCAAAGAAGTCCGACACGGCTGTGGACGACACGAAGGACGCGGACAAGAAGACGCAACAGCGTAGGCTTAGCCAGTCACACCAGGAACAGCGTCTAGCCCGAGCCCCACTTCCGTAGCGCTGGCGATCCGGCTGCGGAGCTCGGCACGGCGCACTTCTTCTTCCTTACAATACCACTTCTAAATAAGCCGAATTGGCAATTAGGATGTCTGCGCACACACACACACACGCACAGAAACATCAGATTTCAGTGTGCCCTTATTATCTGTGAATTCGTAAGCTCCGTTGAACACAAAGCCTAGAGGGCGTGTTCGAATAGGTCTCCTTTTTCAGCTACGCATTATACTGTGTCCATTTTATCACATCTTCAGTGGCTTTCTTGATGACTGACGCCGGAATTCTACGGCAGACATCCGTTATCCATGTCTTGGGCTCATCTGACGTCATCGTCTCGATCATGTAAACACGATCTTTCACATAACCCCAAAGAAAAAAAATCGAGCGCAGGGTGGTCAGGTGATAGCCGGCCAATGCACAGGTCCGTGCCTTCCAATCCATTGCACATGAAAACTAGTATTCAGCCAGTTTCGCGCTCGGCTGCTGCTGTGTGTTGGCGCTCCATCTTTCTGATACCACAGAAGTGGAAGACGTGACTGCGGGACTTCGCTGTGAAACTCATCCACCCCTCCTTAAAGGATTTCGTCCACGCAACGCTGTCCAATCAGTCTGTGATCGAAGAAGATGGGACCGATTACAGCACCGGCGTAAACTCAACTCCGAACCACACATTGAGCGGCCACTGGTTCTGGTACCGATTGCGCTTTACCCAGTGTAGATTGGTGTCCCCCCAATAGTGTGCATTATGCAAATTTGCCTAGGCGTTTCTGCGAAAATTGGCTTCATCTGTGCACATAATGTTGGTCAAAAAGTCTGGTAAAACATGGGCTTTTATAACGACCCACTTCGAGGAATCTCGACGATTCTACAGGCCCCTTTTCTTAAGCAATGGTGCTGGTTTAGGTGGCACGGGTGAAGGGCCGTCATTTAGAACCCTCCAAACTGGTCACTTGTAAATTGATACCTGGGCGGCCACGTCCCGCACGTTAGCATGAGGGTTTGAGGCCATAAACGCTAGAAGATCCGTGCGTAGGCTAGGACTCAAAGATGGAGTCCTGCGCCGCTGTTTCTTGAAGCTGCCGGTTTGTCTGGGGTTTTTATAATTTCTGATGATAGTCGATGCGTTTGGTCTACCGCCACACTTCCATGACTGATATATACATCTGCGGCCTTCCACTTGTTTCCATTTAAAAATCCCAAAGCAAGGATCATCTTTAGCTACCACTCATTAGAGAAGGACATGGCGACTTTGACCAAACAAAACTCACCTTGAAGCCTTTGCACTGACGTTGTCAATTCGCTTTTCTGGTGATAGGTATCGTGGCAGAAAAAAAAAAAGAACATTCGTACACTTTATCTAGGCTAAGACAACAGCTATCACAGCTTCTTTCCAATAAACACCAAACGCGATGTGTTACTTCTGTCGGTGCGCGGCAGATAAGGTACTAGCTCGATCACGATGTTTTTCTTTATTTCCTTTATTTCGTTCTGGATAACTCAGAGCAGCCTGTTCGAGCGCGCTGCTTTATTATGCGGGTGGCAGCGCAGTCATGTGATACTATGCTTATGTCGCGGGGTTTATTTATCAGTCGGAAAAAGATGGGGTGTTCGCAATTAGTACGTCGCTGAAAATACCGCAGTTAGATGTCCCTTGGCTGTGCCTTCATATGCCTCACTGACACTTTGATAATAGGAATAATACGTCTCGGGTTAGATAAATAATTACAATCTCCTAACAAATCTCAGTAACGAAAAAATTACTGGCAGCAACTCCACTGTACTGTAAACAATATGCACTAGGTTTCATTCGAGCAACGCATTGTTCTTTATTTAAATCTTTGTGCATGGTAGTTAATTAGGACACCCTGTATATATCTATGACCTTTGTGTGCAACTGACCATGTTTTCATCTTTAATAAATGTTGTAAATTATTAGAAATGTTTTTTTTCATGAGTCGTTAGCATTGCTTACTGGAAAGAAAAGCTATACACGCTGTCAGGATTGGGGGCTCAGTCCCATCGCTCGTAACCCGTTGTCAAGATTGTAGTCCGGCATGAATTAGAAAGTAGCTAGCCCATGCCGTCGTCCAACTTATCCACGCTGAGGACGTTGATGAAGGGAAGGACTGCTTCTCATCGAGAACGAGGAATATGGGTTTATTTACAGTATTTACATGCAGTTCATCAGTCTAGCATGACTGCGAGAGAAAGTACGTCATGCTAACACGATTGCTTGAGAGAGTGTCTCAGTCTAACATGACTGCGTAAGAAAGTGTATCGAGCATCCGCACAACAGCCGTTTATAAACCCTCGGTCCTCCTCCGATTCCAAGGTGGCGGTAACGTTCGTCTAGTCATCGTAAACACGCCGCCTCTCCGCGGGACGGTTTACACACACACACACACACACGCACACACACACACACACACACACACACACACACACACACACACACACACACACACACACACACACACACACACACACACACACACACGCACGCACGCACGCACGCACGCACGCACGCACACACACACACACACACACACACACACACACACAGGTTCTCGGTCCGAAACCGACATCACACGAATTTCGTAGAACTCGGAGCGGACCCTCGCAGTGCGCCCCGGTAGCCATTGTCTTGCGTCTTGGTCGGCTTGTGGGAAGAGGTCTCCGACGACATTCCCGCGGCAACTCCCCCACTCATAGCAGATCAGGTCCGCGTTGGTGGGTTCGGTAACAATAGTTGGCCCGCCGAACTCATTCAGTCACAACGGCGACGAGGCTAGAGCGTAACGGTGGTGGTTTCAGCACAAAGCCTGCTTCGTCAAACGCGTCCTAGCTGAAGCGACGGAGAGTGGAGGACGCGCGTATTGTTCCCGACACAAAGTCGACTTAGTCGCGCCGTGGCTAGAGGTTGGCGGTGGCGCTCCAGGAAAGTTGCGGCCACTGTCGCAACTGGATGGCTAAACTTGCACTGCAGCTGGCAGTTCTTAACCACGCAATGCAGTTTGAAGCGTGGTGAACATACAGCAACATATTCATTGTCTAGGCATATGCTATCCATACCTTTAAACAACATCTTTAATTGGCTACGTCCATCTCTTTCAAAATATATAGAACTCTATCTTGTGCGTATTTTTAAATGTAATCTGTATGTGCACTGTGTTTACAGTGGAAATTTAAAACAATGTTGAAGTGAGAAAATACGGATGAGGCAGCCGCCGCTTATGCTTCTAATGCGCGTGTCCTCCTATTGCCAGGATTTGCAGAAATAAAGCGAAAGTATGAATTAAAGCCCGTGCACGTTCGCGCCAACAGCGATGCAGAAAGCTATTAGCCCCAGTAAAATTTCAAGTGAACAGGTCGAGGAAAGGCAAAAGAAACCTCAAATTACTGGGTGACAAAACTCTGGCAATGGCACTCTAGGTGCGTGTGTGCATAGGGGGGGGGGGGGGAAGGCTCACCCATGTGGGCGGAGGAACACCCCCCCCCCCGCCCCCGGGGTAAACTCTGGAGGGGGCTCGGGCCCCGGAGCCCCCCGCAGTCGGCGCCTATGGGTGAGTATAACTGTATTATAGATTCGAAAAGTATACCCACGGTGTGCTCATCTTGAAAATATTTAGCGCGGCCCGCCCATATAGGCTAAGCCCGAGCCAACTTGACCTATCGCGGAGGGCTAATGGCGGTCTGCGAATCAAAACAGATTGGAAAAGTTTCACGTTATGGCGGCATGGCTGTCCATGTTACCACTATTTCCAAACATGGGATCTGAAACTTCTGCTGAAGGTATGTTCAAACGGCTGGGCTGTTGTATAACAACACTACGTCGTATTTTTTCAACACTGCACAGCAAGCCGGCCTACTATTTCGTTCAATTAAATTCAATTCAGTCTTTATTTTTTCTCTTGGACAGAGAAGGAGACAGGACTAAAAGCTCGTAAGCTTGACAGAGGTCCTGCCCCCCTTTATCAACTTCGCAGTACAGTACACAGGCAGAGATTTTCAATTTTTCCAAAGAAACACTGAAACAAAATAACAGAACACTTTGTAAAAAGCAGCGCTACGCATTGCAGCACACACATAGGTATTAGAAAAACAAATAACTGGTGATGGGAAACGAAAAAAATTAATAACAGGTATAGGTTTAAAAGGAGACTAAAGGTTAATATTAAGTCAACGTGGACTGTTGGAATACCATCCCAGAAACCTCGAAACGCTTGTTTCGTGCGAAGAAGAGACTTACTTTAAGAGAAAATGCGTTCTGAATCGTCCGCGTACCTCTAGCGCCGTTCAAATCACCCGCCCTCCGATCGAGGAGTATCGACGTCATGGTCTCATAGTGACGTTGCGCCGTAGGTGAGTAAAACGGCTCCCGCAGACGGCGCTACGCCTTTTCTGCACAAAACGCAAACGCGCGGCCAGAAACAGAGCCAAGACAGAGCCGACAGCAGCGCGAAAGCGGAACTATGGTGGCTAGCGGAAGGGAAAGCGCACGACGATAAGCTGGTTCTTTATTTTATGACGCCAACTTCGACGCTCGTTGCAATGGATGACCCTGACAACGAAACATTAGCTCGCAATGCTGGGCTCGAGTTCAGCGATTTAAGCACCGATGAACGTGACCTGCTGTTGAGGGCTCGCGCTGCCGGCGTCGTTGCGTACTACTACGATGACGGCCTGCTTTGAAAGGCACTTCACGCGACTTCAGTAAGTCGGCGTTGAACTCTTAATCCCCTGGACGAAAGTGCAGCGAGCACACTACGTGATTTTTCGGCTCTTTGCCAGCGCGCTGTGGCAGAGGTACGGCACTTCACCACTTCGAACGGAGAGGTTCACTCATTGGCACACAGTGATAGGTAACGTTGGATTCGCCGCTTCAACTGCCCTTGGCCAAGTTCCACGGACCGTTCGCGCATACCACGACAGCACATGGACGTGGCATTCTCGCTGCTTGTTCCAAATGCAAGTTTCGCGAGCCAGCAGGACCACCGCAGCACGACGCGATAAAGCAACAACTGAAACTCCAAAGCGCACGCGGCGCAAAGTCGAGCGCGCTGAGTCGAGCGAAAACGAAACCTTTCGATCACCCATACTACTCAAGGGTAACGTCAAAATGTTATTTTTTCTTAGAATCGAATACAAGTAGACAAGTAGCATTTTCTTCCATCTTATAATCTAATGAAGTTATCTTTTTAATACAAGTAGTCGAATACTAGGGGCATAAATTATGATGAGGAGTGCTTTCGTGATCGGGCTAGTACCGGAATGTCGCTGGGGGGTCTCAAATCGTGTCATGCATTTGCCTCAATTTCTCGGTTACTAAAGCTCTGTTCGCGATTATATTGTAGCCTTAGACGTTCTAGAGCATTGCGTTATCACTTTAACTTGACTTTCTGGTAACCTTTAGTGTCCCTTTAAACTGAGTGCAATATTACGTAATCTTGCTAAGAAAAAAATCGCTTAATAACATCACTTGAATGCTGAAGGGGGTCAAACAATTCTTTGTTTAATTGCCCTCTTCCCTCTTCTGCAAAACGTTACCATATATTAGTGTCTTTTCTTTCCGAATATTTTAAAAATCGCCATCTTTGGGCTATATCGCGCTGAACGTGACAAACTATACTGGATATCTGCGCTAAGTGCGACATCTTTTGTGCGTTGTGGCGTCTTCTGTTGAGGCACCCGTAGCGTCTGCGCTCCTATATTTGAAAGACTATCGGAGACTATATATATATATATGTATATATATATATATATATATATATATATATATATACACAGTACTATATTGATACTTGAGTCACTATCAAACTATCCATGGCAAAAAGAAAGAAGAACCGAGTCAACAACGGTTAACATCGAAGAAAGACAAGGCCTTCCGGGGAGCACGTGCACGTGGTTTGTTGTTCCATGTTCTTACATATTTGTTATTTTGGAGAAAGGAGAAGGTCCCTCGATAGGGACTTGCCGTTCTTCGGTGCCCACTGCTGTTGAATCATACTAACTTTCATATGCCATCTTACCTTGCTTTAGCTGAAGGAAAAAACCGTCACAAAACACAAACGACAAGAGAGGTTCACACCACAACGTCATTGTGGCTCGCACCAGTCGTTGTGGTCTGAACCTCTCTTCTTGTCCTTTGTGTTTTGTGACTGTTTTTTTTTCCTTCAACTACGTACCAACTGGCCCGGATTTCAACCCCTCTTGCTTTAGTGCCATCAGAGTCATTTAACACTTCTTATTCGGTAGCTTTCTTAGAGCACTTGACGCACTTTCCGTGGGCTGTGGATGTATGTATCTAAATATTGGAAGGAAGATAACCAACGTGCGGACAGAGTCAGCAGCATCGGCAGCATCAAGCGCGCGGCAGAGGATCGAGCTCGGGAACTGCTCGGTGCGTGCTAGAACCGGCGGTCGCTACGAACCCCAATGAATCTCCTTTATAATATGTATGTCTGTATCTGTTTCCCCGCCTGTCTGGGTCACTGTAGCCTGTCTGCGAGTGGTTAGTGGATCGGGCTGCTGTGCTGGCGGAACATGGTTCGAAGCCGACCGATTGGACCAACTTGGGTCATTGAGTGTGTGGCGATGTGCACGTAAGTGCCGCTGTTCGACAAACTTCTTTCAAGCCGACATGGGTCAGGCGTGGGATTTAGTAGGCACCGCTTTTCGAAGAAGCTCTTTGACGCCGGCTTGGAGCACTGGGTATGTAGCGCTCGGTCTGTGCTGGCCTTCAATGAACGTCTTTGACGCCAGCCTGACTAATGTGCCGCTCTACAATGACGAAAAAAGATCCTTTAAGCTTCTCCAATGCTGCAGGGAATCGAGCCCACGTCACAGGGGTTCCTCAAGGACAGCAACCCGACGCATTAGCAGGCGGCTCCACAAATGCACCGGGTATGTTCCGCTTTTACGAGCGAAGCTTGTCTATTTCTAGCCTGAACGTCCGTGTCTGTTGGCCGTTCAGGCTAACACAACAAACCACTAACACAGTACTACGCAACCTAGATGACGTATCCATCACCCAGATCACAGAATATATCATTACAGACAGGCACCCTCCCCCAGTCATGGCGACACACTAAAATCGTTTTCATCCCTAAACCTAATAAACCTGCCTCAATTGCTAACCGTAGACCCATCTGCCTCACCTGCTGCCTCGGCAAACTTCTAGAACACATAGCACTGTACCGACTTACTGTACTGTACCAGATAGCATGATCGCTTTCCGGACCCACCTGTCTGCACAGGACGTACGCTATGCTGCAACTTACGCACGACGTCCTCGGCCCAGTATCCCACTATGCCACTATGACCCCACTATCCCAGCCCACAAGTGTGGGCTGGGATAGTAGGGTCATTTCCGCCATTCTCGCCTTAGACCTCTCGAAGGCATTTGACAATATCCACCACACCGCCATACTAACAGCAACACGCACCGGAGGTAAGCATGATACGGAAACTTGGGCTCCGCTTGCAAAACACTGGAAACACAGTTTCACTATAAAAAACTTAAGAACACAACAACCGCACTTGCAGATCTCATCCGGTGTGTCTCCACCAAACATTACTGGCTTTAAAAACACGACATATGGCGTCTCATCCATGCCTTCGTACTGAGCTGCGTTCTGTATACTATCGCTTATCTCCATCTAGACCACAAGGAAACAGACACATTAGAAGCATTTCTTAGGAAACCTTACAAAATCGTCCTCCATCTCTCTCCTCACAAGCAAACAGCTAAACTCTTAGAGCTAGGACTTCACAACACCACACACGAGCTCATTGCAGCCCACTGTTAGGGTTGTCGTCTGACACCACGTGGCGACAGGTCATTCACCCTACCCTCTGAGCCGGAGCCCACGGGCGACCTCATCCCCTTCACCTTCTCTTGGTTGTGCCATCGTGTGTGCTACCTCATCCCCTTCACCTTCTCTTGGCCGGACCCCACGGCGCCGGAGAGGTCATTCACACGACCTTCTCCCCGGATTCGTCGAAAAGAGGATCGACTTCTCCTGCCCGTGCTCGGTATTGCAGGAGGAGGGGCCCTCTCTCCGTGCCTGTCACGTGTCATCGACGGAAGCAAGATCCCGCCCACACTTGTAGAGAGCCTATTTAAGGGGCTCCGAAATGTACTTTGAGATACTTCATACTTGACACTTCATACTTCATGCTTTTCTTATTTTCTTTCACCTACCTTTGAATAAACAGTGCAAGTTTCGCACTAGCAAATCGTCTCGCCCCTGCTTGGTCGCCATGATCTACCGGATGCCTGCAGTCCGCCGACAACACCACGCTACCCAATAAGTAATGTCGGTCGAGCTTCGATAGGCAGGCGCCGCTACTTCTCGGCAGCAGTACGGTACGCTACCCTGGAGTACGCAACACCACCGACAGGCTCAATATCTAAGGCTCACTAAAACCCCTACAGGAAGACACATACTAGATAGACTTCGGATTCTAATACCCGCCACTCATCCCCAGCTCCTCACCCTCCCTACACGCATGCGCTCCAACCACCTCATCAAACCTCTCCCGCGCAACACCTCCCCCCCCCCCCCGACTAACACGCCGCACGCAGAGCGGCTCGCGCACGGTCATTCGACAAATGCTACGGGCAGAGGTAGCACACTCTCAAGTTCAACAAATGGCCACAGAGGGCAAAAAAAAAAAATAATCGACCGCCCCGCTCCTAATAAGACCAGCATAGTAGCATCACTTCGGGATCCTTACGTTGGTTCTAATAGTTCCCTCCAGAGGCGCCGTAATAAGCGCAATTTTTATGTACAAACTGCCTCCTACAATTATCGAAGCATTTTTATTACATAAAAAGAGGGCAAAATTATCATTGCTAATTAAATATTGTACTCTTTATTAGTAAGTTTACATAGAGCCCGTCTACACCCTGATTCCGGAATGCCTCCATCACTGCTGTGCAAGTTACTAAGGTATTCTCCATTAACTTTTATCCCCAATTCTTCCCAATCCAGGTATCTGTATACCTCCTGTAAACACGCTGTGAATAGCATTGGAGAGATCGTATCTCCCTGCCTGACGCCTTTCTGTATTGGGATTTTGTTGCTTTCTTTATGGAGTACGGTGGCTGTGGAGCCGCTATATATATCTTTCAGTATTTTTACATACGGCTCGTCTACACCCTGATTCCGCAGGCATGATAATTCACCCATATTTCGAGCTTTTTTCGTTCCAAATGTTCTTGCTGTTCAGTTTGGTTTATCGTAGGGCATTTATTTTTGCAGTAGTGAAGCGGTGCACCACGTTCGTGCAGAGAAATAATGCATCAATTCTAATAGCTTCAACACTTTCATGCATTTGCTTGTGGTACCAGCAGTGTGACCTCTTCTAGCGTATAAATGAGTGCACAAATGTTCTCATTTGTGATCTTAATAATACTTCAGCTGTTGACGTGCATTGCAGTTAGGCAGACATCAATTTTATGGACAATAACAATATTTCTTTAACATGCTGCTTAAGCACCTTAGAACAGACAGCGTATATACATTTGCATGTGTTCTATAGTCGCAAACCATTACAATATATGTCACACCTTTTTGCATTTCATATGGCAAAATTGTGATTTTTCAATTTCTGATTCAGTCAAAATTTCTGTTCCAGACATGCAGGAAAGAAGACGGCACTAGTATAAAGCAACACACTCCATGCACTACACAGAAGCTGCTGCCTGCTACAACAAGGCCATTGTGTGGACTTTGGCTGCTACTACAAGGTAAACAACACCTGGTTCAATAATAAACATGCTTTATATATGCTGTATTGGCTTGCTTGTCTTCAGATACATGTCATATATGTGCAACAGATATGAATGTTTGTTCCTATTTATGGTTCAGTACAATTGGTTCAAACATAAAAGAAAACACTACATGAGTTTGGCTAATCTATGCTGTATTTCATGTGTCACTCTTCTGCCCGAGCAGAGTCTGTGCCAGGCACATCTTGGTTATCACAGGAGCTCCCATCTACACCAACAAGAAGGGGTTGGAGCCGAATTTACAAGGCTTTTACACCACGAAGAAGCGTGAAAGAGCGTAGGTTAGGGCGTGTTGGTATTCCATAACTGAGGTTTTTAGCGCACGAAAAGGGACGAAAGACAGTAGCGCTGTGTCCTCGTTTCGCCACTAGACAGTTTTAGTTTAGCGTACGTAACTATAGCGTACGCTATACGCTATCATATAGCGTACGCTAAGCAGCGCACGTTTTCTACAATTTTAGTTGGCCGGCGATATCTTCGGATCTCAGAGGCCATATGCCGTCGTTGCGGCTACTTCGCGCCTGTAGCGATAGGTGGCGCTGACATCTCGAACGCTTCTTTCGTTAGGCTTCGACTCGTTCGAAACGAGAAGCGATCTCTAAAACACCACGAGGTTATCCATAATACTGTGTCGTCGAAGCGGCCTGAGACTAAGCGAAAGCCGTTTACACAGTCATTTGCTACGAACGAACTGCATTTTACAAAAGCAACGCCAAATTCAATTCGAAGCGGGCAGCCGGGACCGCCGCCATGTTTCCCGAAAACTCCGCAAAACCCGCAAAAACGCTAACGCTAACTCGTTTGCGTTGCGTACGCCCGCTATAGACCGTTTTTTCGTAGGCGCCGCCATATTGTGAACGCAGTGGCGCCGCCTATGAGCAGCGCCATACTGGCTTGGGTGAAAGCGGTCTTTTGAATGGCAGGTATACGCTTCGCGGTAGGTTCTGGCGTTTGTTTTCGCGGTCGTGCGGTCTGTTTAGTATGACGTGCGTCTTCTACGTGGTAAACGGTTCTGTGAGACGTGCTGACGTGGTTTAAGGCGTCATGGGCGGAATTTCTGCTGGCGTTGAGGTGGACGGAACACGCAGCGCGATGTGTGCCCGCATATTTGAGCCTACAATCAGCCTTGGAGATGAATTGTGTATTTCTCAATGTTCGAATCACTAACGTGACCTTATTGCAGTATTATTCTCTGTTTCTAAGCTGCGGTTTAGGAGCCATGAAGAATACGCGACGATCGTAACAGCGTGGGCATCGTTCTGCTACAATAGGAGCTGTGCTGTTATACTTTGACAGGCGTTCAAACTGTTCGATCCAGGTTACATTGCGTGACTACTTGGTTGGATGGGTGAGGTTTCCACCCATGAATAAAATAGTTTTGACTAGTAATAGCAGCATACCTTAGAGTCTGAATTAAGCTTGACCAGCAAAGCGACCGTTGACGAACTGCGCGAGCATCCTAAGCAGTAGTAGGTGCTCGGTTAGAGATATATTTGTTCTATATAGCGCATGGTCCAAGCATGCGTCATCAGTGGTTATATATTTATAAACGTTGTGCGGCGTTAGCCCGTTTAACTTGCTTTTTAGAAAAATAAGATGATAACCGAATTTTTTTTTCGGTTGTGTTCGTTCAGTTCTCTACGACGTACTGACACGTATTACGGAAATTTCGCGCTCAAAAATAGCCATCACATTCTTTTTATGCGAACCCTCTCATTTACTATGCCTGTATACAGGCCAAAAAGGCAATGCCGAAGCACACAGCTTATGTATGTATCGTGCTGGCTCACCAACCGCAGTGATCGCTGTGCTGAGCAGCGCCATGGGCCTCATGCAGCAAGGCTAGCGTAGACATATGGTAATTTCAAGCACACTAGACTTGAAATGCGTGAGAACGATGCCAGTGTATCACAAATATTTGATAGCGCCTGCCGCTCAGATGTTTCGCGGTTGCTTTAGGTTGGCCGTGCACGAGCATGCGCTCGTATGTTTTATGTTTTACTCCCTACGCTAATCGATCAGACAGTCAGCTGATTTACCATTTAATGCTGGTAATACAGAGACGCCGGTTTTCTTTGTTGAATAAAAATCAATATTAGCAAAATAGTAAACAACTCATACACGCACCGCGACTGATAATGCGCGTACACCGTGGCTGATTATGCACGTCACATTTTTGCGCCCCCAAGACATATTTCCGCCTACAGTAGTTGCTGATGCACTGAAAGGCTTCCCTGAC
Organism: Dermacentor variabilis; assembly: GCF_050947875.1. Lineage (NCBI taxonomy): Eukaryota > Metazoa > Arthropoda > Arachnida > Ixodida > Ixodidae > Dermacentor > Dermacentor variabilis. Next base: position 74,528,376 of record NC_134573.1, on the reverse strand, counting down.
GACCTTATATGAACGAACATGGCGTAAATTTCCCAAAGTAAGATCTAAAATATCTCGAAATCGTTCCGCAGCACGCGACAGCAATACTTTCTAGCAGCGCCGTGCCGGATCGCCCAAGCCAGAGAGGAGGAAAGGCTCTCCGCGCGCCCCATCCTCCTCGCCCGATGAAACGGTCTATACCCGCTATTTCGTTTAGCGTACGGCGCATGCGCAGTGACGACCCGCTATTTTTTAGCGTACGCAATGGTATAGCGTACGCTATGCTAAAACTGTCTACTGTCTTTCGTCCCTTTTCGTGCGCTAAAAACCTCAGTTACGAAGAAGCGCATGCAGAAGAATTTGGATGGGATATCAAGTCTGCAGAGGGCTGTGTCAAGACTGAAAAGAGCTTCAGCCACCATTCCACCAGCACGGACATTTGACCGATTCATCCAGGTAACTCAAAAACGACTTTATAAAAATTCTTCGTGTTCAGATGCACCTCCAACTTCTGACCAAGCACGGACGACACTGGCTAAAAGAGTTCCGTCTGTTTGCCATTAATCAGCTTCCTGGCCATGTCAATTACATTTGTGCCAAGTGTAATTTCTTTCTATATATGCAAGCTTTTTCATTGCCCATTCTTGTTAGAGATCATTCATCCTCATCCAAACATAAAGTTCAACCGATTCTTCGCTGATAATTAATACCTGTCACTGTCTTGCAGCGTAACATATCTGTAGCAGTCTCTTCTAGTGTGTGTTGTCATGCACAATTCCTCTCCTGTTATCACTTAACCTTCCCTTCCCCTTTTTCTCCAGCGTAGGGTAGCAAACCGGATCTTCCCCTCTGGTTAACCTCCCTGCCTTTCCCCTTTCCCCTGTATCTCTCTCTCTCCTGAAATAGCTGGCGCATCATCGGCATGTGTCATGCATTAACCTACACACCATGTGCTGCGCACCATTTTACTTTTCTTAATGTTTTTAGCCTTCAATGCTTGCAGAGCAGAGTGACTTCTTTCTTGAATGCAAGCTTTCTCATTTTCCATATTCCTAGTCTCGTTGATGATTGCTCTTCTTCCTCGATAGCCTGGGTCTTTGCGCTAGTTACACTGAAGTGATTGATTACAAAATCTGGTTTTGCTGCCCCACTTGGTTGTGGCCGCCGTGTTACGTTTCTCGGATGTGGGGGCCTGGTCATTTGCGTTGGCAAGCATCTTCTGGAGGTAAGCATTTGCTCCTGCAGTCCGCACAGCAACGTAGACTCCTAGTATACATGTACCGTAACTGGTGCTCCCCGTTCGTTCTTTCCTGCTGCAGCCATGGTCAACCTGTGCTTATGGCCTTCCTCGGCCATGACTTGCTCAGAACGGAGACCAGCATATGTGCTTACATGGTTCGAAGTGTATGAAGTTGATAGCCGTATGGGTGGAAAGGCCCGCAATAATGGCTGCCGAAGGTGATGCCCACGAAAGCGACTTGTCTATATTGAAACAAAGTGGGACATCAAGTGTGAGCCACCCGTTAGCTGCTCCCCAAATAAAATAAACGTGCAGGTTGGAGAGGAGTTAACGCTAAAATGCCGGGTAGGCCATCTCGGTGTGTTGGCTGCGGCAGCAGATGCCTGCGTCACCAGATTACTTTGCAATGCAAGTTGCTCATCTTTAACGGCGACTGCCGCTGCAAACAGATGCGACGCTATGTCCAATCTGCTTGCGCCGCTGGTTGTCGCTCGTTACCAGATTACCACGTGCGACGACGGCGGTGAGCTGTTTACGAGCTCGCGTCAATGATTCCAGCGTATCCCGACACGCAAATTTTATTTCTGCTGTTGCACGAGAATGTACGCTGCTTGTCTTCTGCCAGTAAAGTCGCACGTTCTGTTCACTCAGTTGTGGCTGGTTTCTATAGGCGTCAGTAGTTGCTCTTTGGAATTAGAACGCCCCAGCCACGCGGCAGCCAAGGCATTGAGGCATGCCGCATAGCGGGCAGAGCAAGCACAGCGCGCACCAGCGTACGCTACCAGTGAAAAGCGGCCATATTGGATTTTGCTCTAAAAAACGCGCTTCCGCTTCCTGGTTGAGAAGCGCCATCTGGCGTCCACCTAAGTAAGTTCCTTGAGCTGCCGCTGCTTATTTTCGTACCACTGCGAAAGCTACAGTTTCCCTTCTCTAAAGTTGGTTCTGTATTCTATTCTACGTGTCCGAGAAGTACACCGTATGGGCGGACGCGGCTTGCGCGGGCACGGCTGCAACGATGGCCGTTGTGGACCACACGGGCTATCTACTCATTTCCGCCCCCTCCCAACCACCTCCGCTTCACAATCAGCAGAAGAGGTTGCAATAGCCGCTGCCATTGCCCGCACTAAAGCCTGCTACATCCTCTGACTACAAAACCGCAATACTAAATTTTGCTAGAGGCAGAATCCACGAGATTGACTATTACATTTTACAAACCCTTTCTGCAGAACTACCCCACCATGTGGAGGTGATCTGGGTGCCTGCACACTCGGGAAGTCATGGTAACGAGGCTGCCAATGCCCACGCCCGAGGACTAATAAACCGGGTGGCGGCGGAAGCGGACCCGGATGACTCGAGAGAGCCCATGCATACCTTCAGCAAGCAGACGCAGGCCTATAGGGGCACACGCCAGCTCTACCCTCCCCCCCTCCCCACTGATCCCTTACCCACTACCACCACATCCTGTGGCGCCGCCTGCAGACACGGACACTGGCCACCCCCTATCTACTATCCCGCATCCACTCGGGTGCGTTCACCCCAACTTGCTGCTTGTGCTCCCATCCCGCCGCTACCCTAGCACATATCCTTATGGAGTGCCTGGCTGATCCTCCCCAGCCGGGCTCGGAGCTCTTCACATGGGAGGAATGGGAGGCCACACTGTGCGCGACGGACCCGCACTGACAGAGGACCGCCACCACGCGGGCTGCAGATGTGCTGCAGCAACATGCACTGGCGGACCTCTAAAGCGCAGTGGGGCCGTGCCTGGCCTGGGCTTGCAGCCCGCACCAGTGGACATTAAAGTTTCGTCTCTCTTTCTCCGTGTCTGTTCGCAAAAATCCAATGGGTCATACCCGCATAAGCAAGCAAAAAAAATGCAATGGATCATACGCCCGTAAAGCATAGGCTACAAGACTTTAACGTGAACGTTTCCAAACCAGAACGAAAGTGGCTGATTACATTCATGTTTGAACGCTTCTTGCTTCGGTGTTGCACTCAGGTAAACGTACCCACTACTATAAGACGTACTTGTATAAATCTTACATTTGCAATTGACATGTATGACATCGAGATGACCAAACCCCTTGCAGTATACTGCAGCGATCACAAGGATACTCTGCTCAAATGCAAAAAATTTACCGCTGAAGTTTCCGATATTCAACATGTGTTTCACTGACGACTTGTCTTCATTGATGTCACCGGTACACACACAATGCACATGTCCTTAATCACAGTGGTACATTTAAGGGAACACAAGGTTGATGGCAAAGGGGGTGGTTAGATTTGCAAAAGGAGAAGCTTCGTTTATCATCCCTCTTCACGGAGTGGAAAGGCCGACGATTTTTTTTTACAATGAACGCCTTTCCCGCCAACGCTGTACCGAGCTGCGCCATAAATACAATGGGAATGTGCCACTCTTCTATGAACCTCCCTCCAAATTTGGTCGCTGAATTTGCGCCACTGAGTGTGCGACAAGCGAGGGAGCGATTCTCTACGTTCGCTGCACAGGCGCGCCACGCTTCTCGTCTATGAGGTCACACGCGGACTTCTCGCCAGTGCCAGTAGATGGCGCAGCATGTCCAGAAAGAAGCACGAGAGAGGAGAACGGTTGCCTCGTGATGCGTTTCACAGCGTGGGCACGCACCGGCGCGCCATGCATTTCGGAGGCAACGCTCAGGCTTCGCGACGGTGGAGCTAGACGGCGCCGAGCTACCTTGGGGAATCGCGCGAAAGAGGAATGCCTGTGCAGCACACGCCTGATACATAACTCGTTTTCACGGTAGCAGTACGTTGTGTCACTATATTGAAAAAATGCTAACGCATTACGGTCGACAGTCATCGTGACATTGGTTCGGCCGAATTTTTTGCTGCTCACTAAACTTCTCTGTCAGGCTATGGGAGAGCTTCATATACTGCCAACGGAAAATAAACAAAATGACTGGTATCATCGTACTCTTACTATAGTTAACGTTTACGTTTGATGCTTTATGATGTGTGTGTGTGTGTGTGTGTGTGTGTGTGTGTGTGTGTGTGTGTGTGTGTGTGTGTGTGTGTGTGTGTGTGTGTGTGTGTGTGTGTGTGTGTGTGTGTGTGTGTGTGTGTGTGTGTGTGTGTGCGTGTGCGTGTGTGTAGTCCAAAGTCGAATGGGGTAGCACATCGGACTACTGTGCTCAGGGAACAGGGTTCGAAACCAACCACTGGACCAGTTTGTGTGGCTGGGTATGCGGCAGTGTATACAAGATGGGGCGGCGTGTCCAGACAGAAGCGCGAGAGAGGAGCCCGTAAAATGGGTCCTGTCAAATTTTTATTTGACACGAGGACTTTATCGGCGAGTTCAGATCGATTTAGCAGTTCGTGGAATCTGGGCATCTAACCAATTTCGTCTTATAAGTTAGACGATTTGAGGCCTTGTAGTGCACGCAAGACAAAGAAAAAGGGGACAAATCAAAGATCGGAATGAAAAAGATGCACCAATTGTACTATAACTATGCACGGAGCAGCAATAATGATGGAAATTAAATTATCACGATTGAAGTTGGGAATTAAAATTTTGAATTCCCATAGAAAGTCTCAAAAAAGAGTAAGTGGCGCGAACTGGTGGAAAGCCTTGGTACTTCGGATGTGGTATATGATATAACTGTACGTGAGTCGGCTGTTATTAAGTCAATGACCATCATCATCAGCGTATTTTGATTTCCACAGGAGGACAGGCCTTCGTGCTCCTGTGGAAATCAAAATACGCTCCAATTACGTACCCCTGCCTTGCGCTAGCTGATTCCAACTTGCGCCTGCAAATTTCCTAATGTCATCGCCCCACCTAGTCTTCTGCCGTCCTCTGCTGCGCTTCCCTTCTCTTCCCATTTTGTAACCCTATTCGTCCATCGGTTATCCATCCTATGCATTACATGGCCTGCCCAGCTTCATTTTTTAAAATGTCAACTAAAATAGACACGTTATCCCCGTTTGCTCTCTGATCCACACTGCTCTTTTCTTGTTCCTTAACGTACGCCTAATACTTTGCACTCCATCGCTTTTTGCGCAGTCCTTAACTCGTTTTCGAGCTTCTTTGTTAACCTCCAATGTCAGCATCGTGTTATGACTGCAGTATACAACATGGTGTTTGTCACGCGCAAGAGTAGAATGCTAGAGACACACTGGGAAGATAGTCGGAGGACAGTTCCCACGCGATGCTGGGCGCTACTAATTTTCCCGTAACGAGCTCCCCTCGTCAGAGAAGGAGCGCCACAGAGGGAAGAAAGTGTTGCCACTCTGGGGGGAGGCAGAGACGACGCGAAGGGCTCATAGACGTTTCCCTGAAGAAAGCCGCCACGAACTGGTGCCTGCCCTACACTGAGAAGCAGCGGAGAAGACCAGTTGGGAGTAAAAGATCTCTTCCATTCCGACGGCCAGATCATCTCCCCGCCTTTGTGCCCACTGGAACTTGGCGGGGTCGTCGGTTGGATATTGCGTCTGCGACAGTGTTCTTTGTGCCTGTTGATTGGCTGTCGTCCTGGAATGTTGTGACCTGTGTGTGATTGGCAATTGCCAGGAGGGAGGGTTTGAACAAAGGTGTTATAATGACGGTGCGGAGAGAAAATATAACTGCTCTAAGTCATGGAAACGAAGTTCATCGAGACGCTCGTTGCTAAACACTTGACCTTTTTGTTTTTCGTATTCAATGATACAAATAAGTTTTGTTCAAGTGCCGGTAAACCTGCTGGTTTTCGATTTCCCAACTTCCAAGCTTCTGATTTCTTCAACCCGAAGCCTCCGCCACGCTATCATATTGTTACGCGAAGGACGAGTCAGTAAGACGAGCAACTATTTACAGGTTATATTTACAACAACGGTTGCAGCGCTGACCGGTTAGATTCACAGCGCGAGCCAGTTCGTTCTTCCTCCTCTTTTCTGGAGTGATGGCGCCCACGCGCCTCGTTCAAACAAACAAATACCACACGCGTGTAGCAATATGAAGCCGTACTCGAGACAACCTAGCGCCGCAACAACCGGTAGAATGCCATGATTGTACGCTTTTCTTTTCAACAACTGTGGTAAGCTGAGTAAGCTCCCAGTTAGGATTTGGTAATGCCTACCGTGCGTTATTAGGCACCGCATAATTATTGGATAAAATTGCAGTACATACGCTTTTGCGCTTTATTCTATGCATACTACAAAGCAAAGGAAGTCCACGCTAACGAGCCGGCGCACATGATTGTTGTACGCGCGCGAAACCCTGACCGTGCATGCGAGCTACAGTCCTTTGTTCCAGCCGGCACAGGTCTTCGACAGACGACATGCTGTGGAAATGAAAAGCGCACACGCAGCTACGGCAACACGCTAAACTTCGTGCCACGTGTAAAAGCGTCGTTTCCCTTTAGAAAACTTGGCTTGACTAATATACATGCTTGACTTGTTAAGGACCAATACTGTCGCACAGGAAATCGTGAAAGCAAGCAGCTGTTATTGTAGAGATAATTTAATACTTCGGGTAACATGAATCGTCGGAACATCGGCTTGGGAAAACAAATTATTACCGCTACATGCGAAGCGTTTGCAAAAGAATACAAGGCAGATCAATTGGGACGGTTGGCATTTTCCGGGACCGGTACAAAAGCAGCCAGCCCAATGTCGTAATCCTTCTCTACTCCATGTCTCCATTGTCATTCGCGCCCTTTCCGCCGTCTGTTTCGAAAGCTCGTGACATTTCCCCTGTTGGAAGAGAAGCCCGCTGGGAAAGTCAGTCAGTCGTTCGTGCATTGTGAGGCTTCAGGCGGGCAACGTGCATCACTTCGGTTTTCGCCGAGTTTTGATCACTGTTTATGAACCGTGCAATGCTATAGTTTGCCTTTCTGAGGCGTTGAAGTACGACGTATAGGGCTCAACATAATGGGTGAACAGCTTCTAACACAAGCCGCGCTTCCGTAAATGCGTCCAGAGCCACACAAGGTCACCAGGATTGAAGTAAACATGTAGGCGACGGCCGTCGTAGCTGATCTTAGAGCCGTACTGCGAAGTCAGGATACGTAACCGAGCAAGGCGTCGTGCTTCTTCTGCTCGATCGAGGATCTTGGTAATAGATTCATTGTCGTCATCGAAGGAAGGAAACATGATGTCGAGCTTGTAGCAAAGCTGACGAGTATAAAAAAGGAAAAACTCTGAGTAACAGATGGTCTCGTGTCTCGTGGTGTTGAATGCATAGGTGACAACAGGCAGGATACTCTACCACTTCTTACGTGCGCAATCGACATACATGGGCAAGAAGTTGACCCGACCATTCATTTGTGGATGATACGGTGTCGAATGGGAGAAGCTAGATGCACGCAGACGAAGAATCTCGCTGACAACAACTGCAAATTGTCGCCCATGATTGCTGATTATGATGCGAGGAAGCCTATGCCAGAGAATGACGGAATATAACAGAGCAAACCTTTTGTTGCATTGGTCGATGGTATAGCGTTGCCGTCTCACCATAATGGGTCAGGTGATCTATACGCACAATAGTGCAACAACCGCCGTTTTAGGATCGCGGGAAGGGGCCTAGGAGAGCTATGCCAACTTGATGAAAAGTGGCGCTCGAAGGTGGAACTGGTTGAAGTCGACCATGCGGCGTGTTTGGAGGTTCTTTGTAAAGCCGTTATTCGATGCAGCTGCGATGTAGCATTAGGTATCGCGACGCATCTTGGGCCAGCAAAAGCACGGCAGAGTGTGCGTGTGGAACCAGGATGATGTGAATTTGGATCGTCGTGCATGGCGTGTAGTGCGTGAATGCGGAGGCTCTTGGAGACAACTAAAAGGTAGCGCGCGCCAGTCGTCGAGTATATAGGTCTTCGTGTACTGGACGCCTTCACGGCGAGAAAGGCTATCATCTAATGGTTCGTGTGCGTCCGCGAGTAGCGGCTGCAAGTGGTCGTCCTTGTGCTGTTCGTATATGAAGGCGCCCGTGTCAGGATATCTCGGAGATGTAGAAGCGATGTATTGATCGAAGTTATCCGCATCGCACTCAGTCGTAGGAAGTGACACCCGAGGGGGACAATCAGCATCAGCGCGTCGTCGGCCGTTCTTCCAGGAAACAACAAAATCGTGCTCCTGTTGACCCAACGCGCTAGTCGACCAGAAGTATCCAGAAAATTCACGAGCCCGCACAGTGAATGATTAGCAGTGACAACCGTGAAGGAGCGCACATAGAGGTACAAACGAAACCGTTGCACCGCGAACATTAACGCCAAGCACTCTTGCTCGGTCACTGTATAATTACGCTCGGGGCGACTCAAGGAGCGGATAGCGTGCGAGATCGCGTGCCCACTTGCGCCGATGCGCTGAACAAGCACAACACCGATGCCAACACCACTTGCATCGGTGTGAACCTCTGTTGGTGCTAAGGGATCGAAGTGGCGAACAAGAGGCTGCGACGTCAAGCGAAACTTTAATTAGCGATACGAGCAGTAGCACTCTCCGGTCCACTCAAAGGAGCGCCTTTCTGGAGAAGGTGCGTAAGAGGATGGGCCATGCATGTCAGCAAATCAGGGAATGAATCGGTGAAAGTATGAGCACAAGCCTAAAGAAAACTCCCTACCTGCTTGACACTGTATACTGACTTAAAGCCACTGACAACGGGCCAGATTTGTTGTGAGACGTTGATGGAAACAAAATGACCATGATTTAAATGACAGAATCGAACACGCTGCTTCCGATTTAAGTAGGGATTGTAATTTTAAATTTGCAAAGAAAACCTCCAAAACCAGTAAGTGGCGCGGCCTAGCAGTGAAATCTTGGTGCGCCGGATGCAGTATATGAGATTACCTTACGTAAGTCGGCTGTTGTTAAGTACAGCATACTTATTGCTTAAAATTGCAGATCGTATATCAGACGCTTTCGCTTTATTCTATGCGCATTACTGAGTAAAGAAAGTCCGCACCAACGAGTGACACAGGCGTCCCACAATGCATGGCGGCGGACATGCTGCTGTACGCAGGCGGATTTGCGAACAAGCACCCAGAGTCGTGTGGTCTCCCTGTGAGATACAAGATGCCATGGACCATTTGTGCCGCAAATTGGAGCCAGCACTGCAATATTAGCACGCGCCTGGCTATAGGGCAACGCGATGAACTGCCTATCACGTGTAAAAGCGCCTTTTCGTTTTCGAAAGCTGAACTTGGCTTGGCTGAAAAACACTATTGACTGGTTAATGACCAAAGCAGTTGGGCAGGAAACCACAAAAACGTGCTTCTATTACTGCATAAACAATTTAACAATGCAGAAAACATGACTCGCAGGAACAGCGGCTTGATAAAAAAAATGCTTTCTCCACAGCTATGGCCGCACTTGTCGTCTGCCTCCCACCAATGCGTATACAATTGCTATCGTACTCGACTATCACTGTTTTTAGCATGCTTCGAGTGAACGCCTACTCCCTCAGTGCAGACCATAAAATTCTGATTAAAAATGTTCCGTAGCGTTTTCCGCGTTACCACTTCTTGATTTGACACTGTGACCGGTAAACTTTCAATTGCACTAAAAAAGTGGGTACTAGGAAAATTGGTTGCCAATCCCTTTAATTGCCCATTTTCTTCTTGCATTGCTTCAGAAATATTTCTCGTTGTTTTACTTCTGATAATCTGCGATACCTTGTTTAGCAGTGGAGAAAAGTAACCAGTCGTTCGTTGCGAAATATTTGGTTAGTTTCATATTAGAAAACACCCAACAGTTCATTTATTTTCGAACACGAATACAAATAGTTAGTGTGTAATATTCCATTCGTATTTGAAACCTTGAAAAGGTCACAGTTTCGCGCCAAAGAAGAAGCATGGAATGCGACAGGCAATTCGTAGAAAGTAAATATAGTAGTTTTATCGTCCGTATAAACTTGTAAACATTCGCTTGATAACTACATTAAACATTAATTAATTAAATTATGGGGTTTTCCGTCCCAAAACCACTTTCTGATTATGAGGCATGCCGTAGTGGTGGACTCCGAAAATTTCGACCACCTGGGGTTCTTTAACGTGCGCCTAAATCTAAGTACACGGGTGTTATCGTATTTCGTCCCCCATCGAAATGCCGCCGCCGTGGCCGGGCTTCGATCCCGCAACCTCGTGCTCAGCAGCCCAAGACGACAGCCACTGAGCAACCACGGCGGGTGATAACTGCATTAATAAGCATGGTGTCATTGCCCGCCGTCAAGCATGAACACATCACACTCAATGACCGCGGAAACACGCTGTCAAAAAAGAAAAAACGCTGACGCGAGGAAGCCCAGTAGCAACGGCGAGCGAAGCGCTTCAACGCAAACTGAGCGGCTAGAAAACAGCACGGCGCAAAGGTGGCCGTCGGCGCACTTAGACTCTGCCTCCAACGCAGATTGCTTTCAAGATAAGCCCGCGCGACTGCGCTCGGCCGTGCAATGCGCAGTTGATGCCACAGTATGACGCCGCCGCCCAATCTCTCCCCTGCCCCTGTGCCTCCCGCGCGACGAAAGGCGGTGCGTTTCCATCTCTCCTTCCTCCTTTGCGCGCCCGAGATTGAGCCGCGCTTTCACTCGCGCTTACAGCCTACGCCGCGCGGCGACGGCATTATCGCCCTTGGACCTGACATGGAACATCACGGCGACGGCGACGGCGGCGACAAAAATGCGCCTGGAGTGTCCATATAATGACTCTCGCAATAATATTCGCCCACCCCTAATAATGAGTGAGAAGCAGGTCAGTGATAACATACGTACATATTGTTGCGGGGGGAGGGGGGCGTCGAGTGGAAAAGAGGAGAGAGAATTAATGGCCCAGGAGGCACTTGAGACCCTCTTGCCCCAATGAAGACACATTTATTGCGACTTAACTTTAACATACATGGCATTTAAGGAGCAAGCACCGAATTATTTGCAAGGAAGTCGCGTTAACCTATTGGGGGCGAGTTCCACCACTGGAAAAGCTGGCGCCACCGTCGGCGTGACGTGGCATGAGGGATCACGTGCACACAGCTGCCGCGTCGGCTGCTTGGGGAGCACCGAAGCGAGCTGAAAACGAAGGTTAAAGTCCCACCTGCGCTGCGGTTCTGACGAAGTGGTGAGACTTTCTCGTCTTTGGTGTCGGCTTTACAACATTATACAAGCCTTATGGCATTATGACAAGCACTATAATAGGTAGTGGCTGCCTTTGGAGGCGTGCTGCATGGTAGGCTACTGCTCGGTGCCGCAGTGCCGTACGTACGTAACGGAGCCCGATGTCAGCGTTATTCACATATGGCCGCAAGACAAGAAGCTGCGTGACGCTTAGCTCGCGAAACTTAGAACCGGCAAGCAGCCATTGGCTACAACTCGGATATGCAGCAAGCATGGACGCGAGGAAGATTTCTGCTACGGCGTCGGGACTGCGATGTTCGGCGAGTAGCAGAAAACGCGCACTGAGACACTCGCTCGCGCCAGCTGCTCGACTAATTGTCATTACGCTTTGGTCTATGTACTTGTTGACGCTAGATAATGGCAAGTTCACTGGGATGGAAAGGGAGCGGTAAGAAGCTCATTAAAAAGGCATGGCATATGGTCATGTTTGTGCTATAAATTATTGTAATGGATTACGAAAATAAGGAGCGGGAAATCGCACTCTGAGAAGACAGATAAACATACAGTTCGACGCAACTTCAGAAATAATATTGAAGCGTCCAACAATTTAGAAGAAAAAAAAAGATCGAATCGTTCCGTTGGCACATCGCAGTCGCTGTAGGCTTCGAGGTCTCTATAACGAAATTATCTTTTAACAGCTCTGATAGTGTCCACGCGACAATGGTTGCTTGTGCACGGTCAAATGCTCATATGCTGCAGCCTAGAGCTCACGGCACGGTGTGAAAACGTGCGCGCAGTGAAAGCAAAACATTGTGCACGGACATGCATGCAGACGCGCAATCGGTCACCGCGAACCTGTGCAATAGCTGCCTTGAGGCTTCATTCTGCGGTACTTCGTTTGGCTATACAGACATCCTATTATAAAAACATATTTCACATAGTTCGGTCTCAGCGATTGTCGACCTTTCACGCAAGGAGGTGGTTCGGGTGACCCCATCGCGGCGGCCGCACCTAGTGTGCGTTCACTGTACGTATTCGATAAAGAGATAGTGTCTTTAAACCATTGTGTGCTTTCTGTTTGCCCAAGATTATTATTTCGACAGTAAAAAAAAACTTCCCTCGTTTCGAGAGTGCTCGCAGGAATGTGCAGGAAGGCTCCACATGGTGTTTTTATTGAGCGCCGACAGCAACCTATGAGGAGCGCGCCGCGTTATCCCTCATACTACGCAAGAGAGGCGTTTCCGATAGATGGCGCCTCCGTAAGTCCTCACCCCCAATACCACATCCATTCAAGGCACCGCATCCAGACATATCCAGCGCTCTCAGCGGGAGAAGTAAGAAGGCGCTTCAGGCGCGTTAGGGTTAAATGTGATGCTCACTGTACATACATACGCACTCCGACAATTCTTTTCATGCCGATGCACCTTTTCTACTTAAGGCAAGGAATAGCTCACGCCATGTGGGCAACCAGCTGCTTCTTATACACAAGGTACGTGCTATTTCTAGAGGTGACAGTTTCCCAGACGTGTTGGTTGCGTCATTAAACAATGCAGTCTCCCGCCTTCTCACACGATGGCCTGAAAGCAGGTGCGCATTATCGTATGCGAACCACTTGAACAGTATAGCCTCTTTTATTACTGAACAAAATCCCCAAGAACATTTGACGGCATCCACTGTTGCATCCATGGAAACTTTGTCTTCGCTGCGCTCCTTATCCTGTCGCACTTAGAATCCAGCTACAGGCGGATTTTTTCTCTTTTCAAAATGTTTTCCACGTACAGGAATCGAACGGCGTTCCACATAAAATCACGACGTATATATCGTCACATAAATGTGATGGTGCAAGCCGGCAGGCAACCAGCCAAAAATCTGAAATGTAAAAAATGAACGTCAGATTTTAGTTGCATGAACTCGCCCTTGAACAACTCGAGGGACGATGGCCGTCAAGCGCGGCCGTCGTATACACCCGCCTGCCCCTTACCGAAACATGGCTGCGCCCCGAAATACAATACCAGGAGCTTGTGCCACCGAATTATAAAATCATACTCAAAGACCGCCATTCACGTGGGGGTGGAGTTGCTATTATTTTCGAGGCTGATACTGACTGTGTGCGCATGACCAGCATTCCAAAGCACGAAAACGTCCGATGTTAAATTAGGCTGGACAAAACAAGGACAATCCTTCGAATTGTTTATATACTGCATAATTCACACATTTCCTATTTTGAAAATATGTAGCTTTACTTAAAAAGCCTTACAAAGCGTAGCTATCGCACAATTATTGCTGGGGATTTCAATCTGCCAGGGATTCGTTGGTCCAACCTTAGCGCTCAGTCGCGGAAATGCCCATTGGGAACTTCTGTAGAAATAGCTTTCAGTCAGGATTTACAACAGGTCGTTCACGAGTGCACACGCGTAATTGGGAAATCAAGATCTATATTAGATCTGGTGTTCCTAGATGGGCGATTTGAGGACTGACATATTGGTTCAAACCAGCCTAGCTCTCAGATCATAAGCTAGTTTATGAGGAGGTAAAGCGTGCCTCTATATGCCCGAAAGCTGGTAGTATTACAGGTGTTCTCGGTTTTGATAGAGGCGATGACACAAGCATTATTGATCGTTTTTCGCTCTCTTAGAATGGATTCAACTAAAGGGATGTCGTCAATGTGGTGTGGATTATATTTAAAGGTATCATTTTTCACTGCGTACATAGATCTGTGCTAACTCAGAAGAAAAAAGAAATTAACAGAACCCGTTGATACCCCGCGAAGTAACGCATTTAAAGCGAAAAATTATTTGTGAGAGAAAGAATAAAAAAATGATCGTAATCAAATTTCGGCGCTAAGCTCTTTATTGCGCACAAAGGTGTCTGCTGCTAAAACAAATTACTATGACGTGACACTAACCAATTATATGAAGCACGATCCGTGCCTTTTTCGTCGCCATTTGACACATAATAAACGAAGGTCCCAGTTGTTACGTATTGCGCCAGGCGTGCCGAAAGGATCAGACAAGTTCCGGGTGAACGACGTTTATTAACCCATGCTTGTGGGTTGAGGCTCGGCAAGAAAGAGGGGCCGCTAGCAAGGGGCACTCTGCTTTTAACACTTAGTGGCGCATGCGCACTTCGTAGAGTGCTCTTATCAAGATGAGCGCCAGCCGACACAACACCACCTCCCCTTTTTATGGAGCACACATTCATTCAGAGTCCAGCTTAGAATCTATCTAGTGGGCGACGATTTCGCATGGGGTAGCGTCTTGCCTCGGCGGGTGCTGGTGTTGCCTGTTGCGCAACCGGAGTTACCATGGGCGATTGTGGACTAGAAGGAACTGGTGCGCCGGCAGTCTCAGGATAAATCAGGAACTCGCTGGCCATAACTTCGCCAGCAGTTCCATGCCTAGGGGTAACGTCCTCTGCAGGCCTCTGTAGCAGCTGATCCTGGTGACGACGCCAGGTGAAGGTGCCCATCGGGGTGGTTGCACGTACTTGGGAAAGAGACAGGTCCTGTTTGAGCAACAATCACAGCGGGAGCCTACTTTGGTTTCCCAGAATAATTACGTGTTAACACGTTGTCGCCTACCAAGAAGCGACGTTCGCTACACGGACGACTTAGTGCCTGAGTGCACTGTCTATGTGCTACTCTTTCCCCCACGGAAGGCTTTACGGCATCTAGCCGACTGCGTAAGCGTCGTCCTGGGAGCAATGCCGCTGGTGATTCACGAGTCGTCGCATGTGCCCATGGCGTGTTGCGATACGACAGCAAAATTTATGCAGTGTAAGGAAGAAGAAGTGCGCCGGTGCAGAGCTCCGCAGCCAGATCGCCAATGCTACTGAAGTGGGGCTCGGGCTAGACGCTGTTCCTGGTGTGGCTGGCTAAGCCTACGCTGTTGCGTCTTCTTGTCCGCGTCCATCGTGCCGTCCACAGCCGTGTCGGACTTCTTTGCCATAATTGGTGGAGGTTTGCTGGGTCTCCTGTCATCTTGGAATTGCGCAGCCGGACTCTCCCTGCCATCACGACCACCGCAAGCGCCACGAGCTTTCCACCACCTGCTCCCCAGTCCTCCGTATGCCCCGGCACACTCCGTCAGCGGGACCCTCGCATCTTCAGCGGCACTGACGACCACGACGTTGATGACTGGCTCTCATCATACGAACGCGTCAGTCTGAACAACCAATGGGATGACATCACGAAACTGACCACCGTCCCTTTTTACCTCACCGGAATTGCCCACTTGTGGTTTCAGAACCACGAAAGCGAAGTCCCAAGCTGGACGGTGTCAAGACAAAGTTCAGCGAGGTCTTCGGCCGCCCTGCTGTTCAAAAGCTTCATGCCGAACAGCGCCTGCAGTCGCGCTCTCAGCAGCCTGGAGAGACCTTGACCAGCTACATCGAAGATGTCATCGATCTCTGTAAACGCGTCGACGCATCCATGACTGAGGGCAATAAAATCAAGCATATAATGAAGGGTATGGACGAGGACGCATTTCAGATGCTCATTTCAAAGAGCCCCTCTACTGTTGCACAAGTTATTGAACTGTGCCAAAGCTATGACGAGCTCCGCCGTCAACGCATCCTCACTCGCCGTCCTGTTCCCCATCACGAATCGTTGTCCGGCTTGACCTCCCCTATTCAAGATTCCACCCTCCTCTCGCAGATCAAGGCTTTCGTCCGGGAAGTAGCTCACCAGCTCTCCCTCATCTCCAACCCACCGGACTCAAGTTCGTCCCTTAGTCCGACCCTACGACATGTTATAGAAGAGCAAGTGTCCGAGGTCCTTCCTCTGGAACGGGCGCCTCAACTCCCCGCCCCATTGACTTACGCCGATGCCGTCGCACGACCACGACCGCCGACCTTCCGGGCTCCGCCTCCGATGCCTAGCCCTATTTTTACCCCCACGCCGCCACGACCTCCAGCCCATCGAGTAATTAATCCCTGGCGCACACCGGACAATCGGCCCATCTGCTATTCGTGCGGTATTCCCGGACACGTTGCACGCCTGTGCCGCCGCCGACCACTTCATCCACATGACGACCCACGCACAGCCGCGTACGACCATCCTTTGTCTTACGCTCCTGACCGCGATTTGCCCCTTCCCCGCCCAAGCCTTCGCCCAGTTTCCGGCCGCCGTTCTCCTTCTCCTCGTCGTCACTTGCTCTCCGCGATGCGTCGACGTCCTTATACCACTGACACAGAAAACTAAGTGGCGCAGTTCCCGAGGCAAGAACTGCGTCATCGTCACAACGCTCAAGCCCTCTTCTTTCGCCGCCCAACGTTATTGATGTCGCTGTTGAAGGTGTCTGCGTGCTTGCCCTCATTGACACAGGTGCCGCCATATCTGTAATTGCCGAAAACCTATCCCGCTCACTACGAAAAGTCACGACGCCTTTCTTCGGTCCTTTACTCCGCACAGCCACAGCACAGCACGTCCAGCCGGTGGCTGCGTGCACCGCCAGACTTGAAATTCAAGGAATGGTCTACACAGTTGAGTTCGTCGTTCTGCCCCACTGTTCCCACGATATTATTTTAGGTTGGGACTTTCTCTCCCGTCACCAAGCTGTTATTGACTGCTCCCGTGCAGAAGTCACCTTCTCTTCGCTTGGCAATGCCATATCTGATGACGTTTCGCTTTCCTGCACCAAGTTGTCCCTAACTGACGACATCCATATACCTCCGCACGCATCCGTTCTGGCACCTGTATCCTGTTCCGTTGCCTCCGACTCTACCGTACTCTTCACGCCTTCGACTGCTTTCGTTCACCGCCGCCTCTCCCAACTGCACTGCTTAGCCTTCAAGCGGGTGCTACTCACCTTCCTATACACAACCACTTCCCATTCTCGATTGCGTTGCTTCGCGGTGAATCTCTCGGCACTGTGGAGCCTTACGACACCATTACCACGTCGGAACTTCCTGTTGGATCGTCAGAGGTCAACACCCTCTACTGTAGTCCCGCACCTGCCGCATCGCCTGAAGACGTTTTCAGCCACGTCATCGACAACGCCTTAAGCCCCACGCAACGCCATGACCTTCTCCGTCTCCTAGAGAAATTTCGCCCTGCTTTTGACAGTCATAGCACTTCTTTGGGCCGAACGACCACTGTATGTCACCGTATTGACACCGGTTCTCACTCACCGCTACGGCAGCGACCCTACCGCGTCTCGTCGACAGAACGACGCGTCATTGATGAGCAAGTAGGGGACATGCTAAAGCGTGGTGTCATTGAACCGTCCGACAGCCCATGGGCATCGCCAGTTGTTTTAGTTAAAAAGAAGGATGGCTCGATCCGCTTTTGCGTGGCTTACCGTCACCTAAACAAAATAACCCGAAAGGATGTTTATCCATTGCCGCGGATCGACGACGCCCTTGACAGCTTACAAGGTGCAGAGTTCTTTTCCTCCCTCGATCTACGCTCTGGTTATTGACAGGTACCTATGGCTGCACAAGATAAGCCTAAAACTGCTTTCATCACACCAGATGGCTTATACGAATTTCGTGTAATGCCATTCGGACTTTGCAACGCGCCCGCGACTTTTGAGCGGATGATGGACGCTATTCTTCGAGGCCTCAAATGGAACATGTGCTTGTGTTATTTGGATGATGTAGTAGTGTTCGCACCAGATTTTCCTACTCACCTTCATCGCTTGGAGCAGGTTTTACGCTGTCTCAGTGACGCTGACCGCCAACTAAATCTGAAAAAGTGTCACTTTGGGGCACGCAAGCTGACAATTCTCGGACATGTCGTGTCGAAGGACAGCGTTCTCCCTGATGCCGCTAAGCTCCATGCTGTTAAAGAATTCCCGAGGCCAACGTATCTAAAAGACTTGCGCAGTTTCATTGGCCTCTGCTCGTACTTCCGCCGCTTTATTCGAAATTTCGCTTCGAATATGGCACCTCTGACAGAGCTTCTTCGGGGAGACCCCAATCTTTCCGCGTGGTCCCCGACTTGCGATGATGCCTTCGCAACGCTACGTCGCCTGCTCACAGCACCACCGATACTGCGCCATTTCGATCCAACTGCTCCCACGGAAATCCATACGGATGCTAGCGGTGTTGGTCTTGGCGCTGTGCTCGCCCAGCGAAAGCCCGGCTGCCAAGAATATGTTGTCGCTTACGCGAGCCGCACTCTGACGAAAGCTGAAGCGAACTATTCCGTCACGGAAAAAGAATGTCTCGCGATCATCTGGGCCATCGCAAAATTTCACCCATACCTGTACGGCCGGTCCTTTGAAGTCGTTACCGATCACCACGCACTTTGCTGGTTGTCGTCTCTCAAGGATCCCGCGGCCGCCTAGCCCGATGGGCACTGAAGCTCCAAGAGTACGATATCCGGGTTGTCTACCGCTCAGGCAAGAAGCACGCCGATGCCGATGCTCTTTCGCGCTCGCCTGTCCTCGCCGACATTGTCAGTGCGTCCGTCCTAGACGACCCACTTCCATTCACTTCTGTCGACATGGCTTCGGAGCAGCGCAAGGACTCCTGGATTTCATCTTTGATAGATTACATCTCTAATTCACCTACACGCCCACCATCCCGAGCGTTGCGCCGACAAGCTTCGCACTTCGCCATCCGCGACGGAGTTGTCTATCGCCGTAACTACAGTTCCGACGGCCGCAAATGGCTGCTTGTAATACCTCGGCAGTTCCGCACTGATGTATGCGCCGCTTTCCACGCCGACCCTCAGTGCGCACACGCTGGTCACTTCAAGACCTACACCAGACTACGTCATATGTTTTATTGGCGTGGTATGTACACATTTGCGCAAAAGTACATTCGCTCTTACACAGAATGTCAACGCCGAAAGCCTGATCCTTGCCGCCCTTATGGACCAATGCAACCTTTGCCGTGCCCTTCGCGACCCTTCACCGGGTTGGGATGGACCTCTACGGGCCTCTGCCATACACAGCTGCTGGCAATCGCTGGGTCATTGTAGCTGTAGACCATCTCACAAGGTATGCAGAAACGGCCGCTCTGCCAGCCGCGACGGCTCGTGACGTTGCCTCCTTCCTCCTTCAACGCTTCGTTCTACGTCACGGCGCTCCTTGCGAACTCCTGCGCGACCGTGGCCGCGTCTTTCTCGCCGATGTCATTCAAGAACTTCTCGCTGAATGCCGCATTATTCATCGCTGTACCACCGCATATCACCCGCAAACAAACGGATTGACAGAACGCTTTAACCGAACTCTTGGCGACATGCTTTCGATGTATGTCGCCTCCAAGCACACCAACTGGCACCTCATCCTTCCCTATGTCACGTACGCTTACAATACGGCATCCCAGTCAACGACGGGCTTTTCTCCCTTCTTTCTTCTATATGGCCGCGAACCATCATTTCCCATTGACACTATTCTTCCTTACCGTCCCGACTTATCAGAGGGTACACCTGTTTCCGAAGCCGCCCGGTATGCAGAAGATTGTCGGCAACTATCTCGCTCCCTTACAACGCAAGAACAAGCCCTACAGAAATTTCGTCATGACGACGGGCGCTTCCACCACCAGTTTTCGCCTGACGCTCTCGTTTGGTTGTGGGTGCCTCCTACTTCGACACCAGGTGTCTCCTCATAGTTTGTATCCCTATACCATGGGCCCTACCGGGTTCTACAGCGAACTTCTCCGGTGAACTACGTCATCGAACCTCTGACGCCCCCTACGGACCTGCGTCGCCGAGGCCGCGAAACTGTGCACGTAGATCGGCTCAAGCCGTATCACGAGCCCTTCGTCCTCACGACACCTTAGGCCTCCTGTGCGGCTCCGTCTTCAGCGAGGGGGGAAGTTGTAAGGAAGAAGAAGTGCGCCGGTGCTGAGCTCCGCAGCCAGATCGCCAATGCTACTGTAGTGGGGCTCGGGCTAGACGCTGTTCCTGATGTGGCTGGCTAAGCCTACGCTGTTGCGTCTTGTCCGCGTCCATCGTGCCGTCCACAGCCGTGTCGGACTTCTTTGCCATAGCAGCTTTACTTCCAGTGTTCCTCCTGTGCCGTCTTTGCGCAGCGCATTCCTTAAGGTCTGGATGAAACACTCTGCCAACCCATTGGAGCTGGGGTGGCAGGGAGCCGTGAGGACGTGCCGCGCTCCCATTGCCTGCACGAAGTGCTTGAACTCCTGCGAAACAAACTGAGGTCCATTATCGGAAACAATTGTTTCAGCGAAACCAAAGCGTGCGAAGAGCTCGGTCAAACAACGAATCGTGCTTTCAGTAGTTGTCGATCTCATTTCGAAAACCTCTGGCCATTTAGAATGTGCGTCGACCACCACTAAAAGCATGGTATTCTGAAAAGGTCCCGAAAAGTCTACGTGAACACGCTGCCACGGTGAAGTCGGCCATGACCACGGGTGAAGAGAGCCATTGATTGGAGCGTTACGTTGCTCTTGACAACTCGCGCAGCTTCTGATACTAAGTTCGAGGTCCGCCTCAAGAGTTGGCCACCACACGTAGCTGCGTGCTAGTTCATTGCTGTGCATGATGCCGGGATGGCCGTCATGGAGTTCGTCCAGAACGAACCCTTGCAGCTTTGCAGGCACGACTACTCTTGCGCCCAGCATGACGCATCCCTGATGCACCGTCAGTTCGTTGCATCTGCGGAAAAAAGGCTTCAACTTCGACTTCGACGCGGGCCATCCCACATTTGTGAATTCCTTCACTTGACAAAGAATTCGGTCTTTACATGTGGCAGCCGCGATGTCTCGACTAGAAACAGGCAACGAGTCCATTCGCAACGAATAAAATGTTTCTTCTGTTTCTTTGGTTTCCGCTTCAAGATCTGGCAGCGGCAGACGCGAGCAGAAATCGGCTTCCGCGTTCTCGCTCGGTTTCTTGAAGATAAGATTATAGGTGTAGGCTGCCAACGTAACGGCCCAGCGTTGCAAACGAGCAGCCGCGATGGTGGGAATCCCGGTTGTCGGGCCCCCAATGTTGTTTGAAGAGGCTTATGGTCTGTGACCAAGGTGAATGAGCGCCCATAAAGATAGAAGTGGAACTTCTTTACACCGATAATGATGCCTAACGCTTCTTTCTCCAGTTGACTGTATTTCTTTTCCGCTTCAGATAGCGTTCGTGAAGCGTAAGCAATGGGCCGTGCCCTTCCGTCATCGTAGACATGAAGTAGGGCTGCTTCTACACCATACTGAGACGCGTCGCATGGCGGCCTAAGTTGTCTTTCAAGGTCATAGTGTGCGAGCGTAGGTGGTTGTGCCAATAGCGTTTTCACTTGGTTGAACGCTTTATATCATGCTCGTCCCAGTGCCACGCTACCTTTTTTTTGCAGAAGTCTGAAAAATGGTTGAGCTATCGTTGCTAACTGGGGCACGAACTTGCTGTAAGAGTTGACAACGCCCAACAAAGACTGAAGCTGCTTCTTTGATTTCGGCTCTGGTGCCTGGAGAAGTGCGTCAACTTTGACAATCGGGAAATGCCTTCAGCGCTGATTTTGTGCCCAAGGTAGTGAAGTTCGCTTTGAAAAAACGAGCACTTCTCTTTGTTTACCCTGACACCTCGGCTTTGAAGACGCTCCAGCAGTGCTTCGAGATTAGCTAAGTGGTCTCCTAGTGTTTTCCCAGTTACCAAAATATCAAGGTAGCAGCAAACACCCCTGAGGTCCTTCAACATCGTGTCCCTTATCTTTTGGAAAATCCCCGGCGCGGAGGCAATTCCAAAAGGTAATCGGTTGACGACAAACAATCCCTTGTGCGTGTTCAAGGTTAGGTATTGCTTTGAGGCATCAGACATGACCACTTGCTGATAAGCGCGGTTCAGCTCGATCTTTGAAAAATGTGTGCCTCCAGACAGAGCCGCGAATAAGTCATCGACCTTCGGCAACGGTTAACGTGTGACGTCAAGGCACGGATTCACTGTCACTTTATAATCGCCACAGAGGCGTATGCCACCGTCTTTCTTGATAACGGGTCCCACTGGCGTTGCGTAATCTGATGTGGCAACGGCCGTTATGATGCCCATTTTTTTTCATCTTCGAAAGTTGAAGCTGAACCGCCTTTTGCAGTGCGAACGGCACGTTTCTTGCTTTGAGAAACTTCGGTACCTGATTAGGCTTGCAATACAGCTCGGCCCTTTCTTCTGTAATGATGCCGAACTCATCTTTAAATAGAGAGTCGTACTTTGCGATCAAAGCGTGCAGCCTTTCCTTTAAACGACAAGAAAAAGGCAGCTCTGACCTTGGCACATGACGGACGTTCCAGATTTCGCTCCACTCCAGCCTAATTGCCTGAAGTCATTCCCGACCCAGCAACGGCGGCCCCTCCTGGTCGACGACGTATAGAGGAAGGCTCGCCGTGTTGCCACCGTGCTGCACCTTGACTTGTGGGACGCCGTTTGGGATCACCAGGGCTCCTGTATAGGTGCGGAGCTTCACCTCTGTCGGGTTGAGCCTGGCTGATGAAAGAAATTGGCGGTATTGTTTGAAAGGCATGACTGTGACGGCGGCACCTGTATCTAGCTCCATAGGGACTGTCACATCATTTACTTCCATCGGTACCATGATGGACTCAATACTGGGAGCAGATACGCCCTTTACAGCTACCACTTCCGAGCGGGATACCACCGATAACGTTTTTACAGTGTCCTTGATGGGGCGTTTCCCACGCTACGGCAAACTCGTTGCAGGTGCCCCTTTTTGTTGCACTTACAGCATTTGTCATTTACGTGGGGACACGCTTTGCCGGAATGTTTCGGCGACCCGCAGCGAAAACATGCCTGCGACTGGAAACTCGAAGTCGCCTGTACCTTATGCATGGGGTTGGCGGTAGAAACACCTGTACGGGCTTCCGCAGTGCTTTTCGTTGCCGCCTCGATAGCCACCAGCGCGCTCTACCGCCCTCTGAAACGTAAGCTTGCTTTCCTTCGTGAACAGCACTCGCTGTATATCTTCTCTTAACAAGCCGCAGACGAAGCGATCCGGGAGGGATTCATCTAACGCGCTTCCAAAATCACAGGTTCGTGCTAGCTTCTGTAGCTCGGCAACGTAATCAGAAATGGACTCGCCTTCGACTTGCTGCCTCCTGTGGAACTTGGCTCGCTCGCCAATGACCGACGGTTTCGGCGACAGATGGTCCCCCAGGGTCTTCTTTAGTACCTCGAATCTCTTGGCTGAAGGCAGCTCCAGGGCAACCAGCGATTTCAGAAGACTGAAGGTACTGGGGCCTATGATGCTCAGGATTGCATGTACTCTGTCACCTTCGGGAACGCGGTTGACGATAAGAAACGACGTCATCCGTTCTTCGTACGACGCCCAGTCATTCGTGGAAACGTCGAATGGTTCCATGTGGCCCAGTTGAGCAGCAAACTGCGTCGAACCTGCACTGGCTTCTTCGTTCATGATATCAGTCAGCGAAGAAAAGAAAAAGCAGCACTCTTCAATCGTCGATACTGAACAGAGGCTGAATGCCGAGAACACTTGCCTTCCTTGACGCTGCGCAACTCTTCAAAATCCCATCTTCGTCGCCACGTGTTACGTTTTGCGCCAGGCGTGCCGAAAGGATCAGACAAGCTTCGGGTGAACGACGTTTATTAATCCATGCTTGTGGGTTGAGGCTCGGCAAGAAAGAGGGGCCGCTAGCAAGGGGGCACTCTGCTTTTAACACTTATGCCATCTTCGACTGGTCGTTTCTGAGCGCTCTGGAGCGCTCTCGCGAGCGGCGTTGTCTTCGGCTGGTTGAAAGAGGGTGCGTGCCTTGCGTTCGGCTGGTTCTTCTCGATTGCTTCTTCTCGATTGAAACGTCATCGCAGAGCCGCGTCGCTGCTGTTGGCGACGGCCCACCGTAACCTAGGCAACCTAGGCCACTGCGACGAACGCTCGTCCCGCCGGCGCGTCCACCGGTTTTCCCGGCAGCGCCGGGAGCTTTGGATAAGCGAAACATCGGACGTTGGTAGTAGTCACGTGGTTTAGCATCTGCCATTGCCTCCTGCGAGAGCGAGTGAGCGAGTCGCACGTTCGGCTTGCGCGCTTGTCCTCTACCTCTGAGCTCGGGGAACGCCGGATCTGCCCGACTCTGCTTCGGGGGATGGAAGCGACCAGTCGAAGATACCATCAGTGGCGCATGCGCACTTCGCAGAGTGCTTTTATCAAGATGAGCGCCAGCCGACACAACACCAGTGACATTGTCGTTAATGGTGAACTTTTGTAAAACAACTCGTGTATAGCAACATGTTTTAATTATTTTTTTCAATCTGTCTTTGCTGACACTTCTGCAGATGGTTTTTCACCCTTCGCACAAGAACCTCCGCACACCTCACCAATGCATAATATACAAGTGTCGCATGAAGGCGCTGTAGTTCTTTTGCTCCAAAATTAACTATAAGAAATCTATCGGTCGAGACGGTATACCAAATGCCTTTCTGCGCAGGTATGCGGAATGGGTAGCCTGCTATCTAGCGATTATATTTACTGCCTCGCTAGCACAAAAACGGGCCCAAGATGACTGGCCAGTACCACAACGGGTTCCAGCTCGCAAGTCTGGGGAAAGGCAAAAATATTGGAAACTATCGGCCGATTTCAATGACGTGTGTCTGCTGCAAACTATTTGAACACATACTTTCAAATTCAATCTACACCTTCCTTGTAACCAAGAAGCATTTTTTCCCCAACAAGCACGGATTTCGACAGCACCGTTCGACTGCCACACAGCCAACAGAAACGAATAACAATTTTTCAGTTTCCTTGTACAGTAGAAGGGTTTCGATCGAGTCGTACATAAGGAATTATTTAATAAACTGATAGAAATGAATATAAATTAGGAAGTTATGTGGATCCGCTCTTACCTTACAGCTCGGACACAATACGTTGAAATAAATGTTAACAAGTCTAACCAAATAAAAATAACTTCAGGCGTTTCACAGGAATCCGTTTTAGGACCACTTCTTTTTCTAGTTTACATACATGATATTGTTCATCACATAAGTGACGACATAACCGTCCGGCTATTTGGAGACGACTGTTTAATATACGGTGAAATCAATAACCAAAATGAGCAGGCGTCATTTAGCCAAGCTCTTAAGGCTGTAGAAGTATGGGCCGCAAAATGGAAAACGAAAATTAATGAATCAAAATCAGTTATGC
Organism: Dermacentor variabilis; assembly: GCF_050947875.1. Classification (NCBI taxonomy): domain Eukaryota; kingdom Metazoa; phylum Arthropoda; class Arachnida; order Ixodida; family Ixodidae; genus Dermacentor; species Dermacentor variabilis. Next base: position 74,503,046 of record NC_134573.1, on the reverse strand, counting down.
TCATCAGTTACGAACAGTACAAAGCATGTTATCGAGTGCGATTATGAGACGAATTCAGCAATTCTAACTGAAGCTGAAACGATAAAATACCCAGGTTTAACAATTTCGAAAGATTAAGTTGGAAATCACACGTAGACAGAATTTTTGGAGATGCAGAAAAAAAGTTACGGTTGCTTCGCCGCAAATCAAAACTAAGAATCACGCCCGGTAAGCTAGTTGCTTATTTACCTTCCATTTGACCGACGTTATAATATGCCAGTGTCATAGGTGATCTGTTTCAATCAGGATGAATAAATCGCATTAAGAAGATACAGAGATAATCCGCAAAGTTCATTTTTCCCGGTAATACCGTTCTGACTCTGTTTCTGAAATGCTACGATTGCTTGATTTGTCTACACTTGCTCAACGCCGAAAATTGGCTAGACTTAAATTTATTTTCTTGTTATCAGAAGGCCGCTTCAATATTGAAACCACGCCTCATATGGCTTCCAGCAAGGCTAGAAACGCAGATCAAGCGTGTTATCAATTCTAGAAACATATCTGGACATGTACGCCTATTCATTTTTTTCCGCGAACGATTAAAGAATGGAACAGTTTGCCGGTGTCTGTTTTGCAGTCGAGTAGCCTTGAAGGCTTTGAGGAATGCGTTAAAAACCTTTTACGAAAGTGAATCATAGCGGTGTTGCGCAAACGTTTTTAGACTATTCTAGGATACATCCTGCAGTCTTATTTTCATGACTGCTTGCGATACCACTGTCACTATGTTACAAACATGTATTTCTTTGCCAAAGTATTGTATTTTGCACGCGCTTATTTGTTTTGGCAGTTATTTCCATCATTCATCGCTTCATGTTCTATTTATATTTTGTAATACGTGTTTATACTGTTTCCGTTATGTGCAAACTTGCTGCATACCCACCCTGTTACGGCCAAGGCGGCCAACAGTACTTGAAATAAGTATACCGGCGCCACAGGCGGTTCCCAGACGCAGCGCTGGCGATGACTTTCCTTCTAGAACATGCCGCAAACACCCCGGAGCGCACACGCGTCACCTGAATCCTAGAGTACAGCACGGGTCCAGCACGGGCCCACTTTATGAGGCCCGGACCCACTTTATGAAGCCCGAGCCCAGCCCGGGCCCGCCCCTGGGCCTTGTTACTAAACCCGGGCCAGGCCCGGGCCTGGGCGTTCATTACTAAGCTTATAAGCCAGGGCCTGCGTGCGCATGACCAGGCCCGACCCGGGCCCGCTGGAGGGAATTTGTTGGCGATCATTATTATTGGTGCCTTGCCCTTTGTAGCGGCCGATCAGACGGAAAATCCGGTGTGCACATGCACTGAAATTTTGCTTTACCCGGCTTTGTCGATTAGTGGTTAAGCTGTTGCGCTGTTATAAGGACGTGGTCTCGATTCCCGGTGGGGGCGAAATGCAAGAATACCCGTTTACTTAGATTTAGGCGCACGTTAAAGAACTCCGGGTGATCAAAATTAATACAGTACCCACTATGGCGTGCATGCCTCGTAATGACATCGTGGTTTTGGCACGTAATACGCCAGGATATAAATGAAATGCTGCTTATGCGATACATGAAAAACCATTACAATAAAGATATAGCGACCATAAAACATCATGAAAAAAAACATGAAGCAAAACTAACATGAAAAAAAGCGGATAGAAGCAAACCCGGGACATTCTCTTTACTGTTCTTGTCTACACATCACACTGGAAACAATAAAGATTACACAAATTCTTAAAACAGGCACGGCAAGAGAAAGCTTAAGGTTATATATGGTGAACTGCAAGCAAAGTGAGATGAAATCCAAGTCATTCATGTTCTAACTTCGACAAAAGATAAAACGTAATCACGATGTACGACATCAATTATATAATCAAGCTATAACACGCCATGCTTCACGCTATCCCAGATAAAAGGATGCTCCCTTTCTTTATGAAATAAAGATAAAAAACACACCAAAAATAACACGCAAGGATACAAAAAGACTGCACCAGAAAACGATGCCACGGGAATAGGACTGTGCGGAGGTCAGCACAAGTCAAAACTCTACATGCCCTGGCGCCAAAACAGCAGGTTGTCCAGGCTCTCCGGCTTCAAGCAGGTCTTCCTCAGTTGGAGTACGTACCCAGCTAAACTAAAGTTGCGTTCGCTACTTACAAATTGTACTCGTCGTATGTGTCAGCTTCACCTGCTCGGGGTCTAATCAGCTACAGTGTATAAGCAATAAAAGATCGAAATCATTGTTTCTATCATGGGAACATCAGTGATGTGGCCCTTTTGATTTTGCGGTTATTCTTCCGCTGGTGGGCATGCATTTACCTTGAGTCTACGATTCGGTGGTGTGAGGTCATTGAGCATGCGAATTCACAGATTCACGAATTCACACAAATAATCGAATATAGGAGTCACTGAGCACGTGCTGGTGGTCGAGTTGGTTATACATGATTACAACGAAGGCGCCAAATAAAAGAACGGGCGAAGGAAGGTGATACGGGACAACCACGTAGGCGTATATAGGAGCATATATAGCATAAGATAAACGCACAAGTAGCAAGAGAGACCTCTTGCGTTATAGCTCTACAAAAATATAATATTACGAGAGTGGTAATTGCGCAATCGTAAAGGAGGTAACCGGGAAAGGGTTTGAAGAGAAGTTTTCCTGTATAATTTATTTTCCTTAATTACGCGGAAACAACTGAGTTCATTCTTGTGGGGGGAAAAATGAAAACTTATGTTTGTGTTTTTTTTTATTTGCTAACGTCTACTAAGAGCCAGCTCCTTGCACGTGCCCCTTCAGTTTGGCACAGAGTGCCTTGGACCATGCAATGCATAACGTTCTCATGTGTGCTCGAAGGCCCGACTCGAAGGTCCTTTAATGAGCGGGTCCAAGTCCGGCCCGGACCCGCGCCCTCATGCACGAACCCGGTACGTGCCCGCTGCTTCAAGGCCGGGCCCGGCCCGGGCCCACCGAAAAACGCTTCGGACGGCCCGGCCCTGCCCAGGCCCGTGCAGTGCTCTAGACTTTAGGCAGGCCGGTTTGTATGGAAAGAGCGAGATTGGTCAAGCCACAATCGCCGCCTGATATCGCCAGCGCGGGAAAACGAAAGACGTTAACGTTACGGGGTTACAGAAGTGATTGAACACAATAAAAAAGAAACAAAAGTGCACAATATGGAATGGCCTGTTATACATTTGAACTTCCTTACTTTGCAATTTTCATAACAAAAAACATGCGGAACTACGTTGCAGTGTAATAGTTACTGCTGCCCGGAACAGTATCCTCGGCTTAAATACCTACAACTTTTAATTGCGTGGAAAATTGCCAACATGCTTGAAAATAGTCCAGAGTCAGGTGTATGAAATAATGCTCAAGATAGGAGGTGAAGGCGTGTGAATGTGAATTATCTGATATTAAAACGTAAAAAGTTCAAATGTATGGCATGTCATTCCATGTACATCGTGATTTTACGCAGAACGCCCTGTCATTCTCCCTTCTCTCCGCAAGTTTTCTACTAGCAGCTGGAATATAAGTGGAACAAAATTAAAAGCCTGCTATCGCTTTGAATCGTATCTGTAATTTGCATGCGTAAGTAGTGTTAAAGTGAATCATTCATTTACGTGCCACAAAACAGCCTACAATATGCCTTCTAATTTGGTGTGCTACGAAGAAAATTGCACCAGAACTATAAAAGTGTCCTATCGGGTGTCGTTGGCTTACAAGAATGTAGAACGTAGGCGGAAATGCCCACTTATTTTGCTATGGCAGCAGCTAAGAGTTGGGGAACTGAGTTCGCTGTCGTCGTCTTTTGCAATGAGGTGCGGTCGTCAGGCCCCATTCTTTGTTTCACTCAGCCTCACTCATGTTCAAAATGAAGCTCAAGCCAAGACAAAGTCAAGACAAGAAGAAGAACAATGGTTTGCCCAGAATGGCCAGTGAGGATCGTACTTGTGTGCAGCTCTCCGAGATGTTAAGATAAAGCCTTAGCTCGGGAACTCTCATCTAAAAGCATAGGAATGGAGAAATCTTTTTTCTCTGCAACCACTGCAACGATTTTGATAAGGTTTGCTCTGTTTGAAGGAAAAAGTTAAAATATATGATATGTAGCAAGTGCATTTGCATATTACGCAAGAAATATTTTTACGAATGTTTTCGAAGATTACAAAGTTTTCGGGAGATTCAAGTGTCAAGTTTACAACTTCGTAATTATGCACTTGAGAACGACACTACAATTCTGTAAACTGCTCCTAATAGTGCATCTAAAACGGACAAAATTGATGTAACTGTAATCTATACAAGTAAGGGAGCTTTGCAATACCCTCGCAAACCTTGTAACAATATAACGTAAGCTGTAAATTCATATATCACGTTCGTCTGCGTGTGGCGCTCGAACAGATGCAGTATACAGAACTGCGATATCTGTATTGTATGTGCACCTGGTGATGTCTGTCTTGTATTTCGTATGTGTAGTGGCTTCACGTGATGCTCCTTCGCAAATGCAAATGCCTGCTTCCAATTGTTCAAGACCACATGTTTTCATATAAGTGCCCTTTCATGAAAATCGCAAAGCCGGAGAAGAAAGAGAGTGGAACATTGTGCAGAAACTATCGACATTGCTTGTTAAGCAAGCAAATAGTCGAACGCCTCTGGAAAGCTATCAATTAATTCACCAGTTAATCTGTCAATCGATCAATCAATTTATTTCAGTGTCAGCGACACTGAGTGTGCGCAGACAGAAACCCATGTAGCAGTTTGTTTGTTTGTTTGTTTGTTTGTTTGTTTGTTTGTTTGTTTGTTTGTTTGTTTGTTTGTTTGTTTGTTTGTTTCTTGTGTCAGGATTGGCGGGTCTGCACCCACGAAAATTTGAGGGCGCAGCCCCGCCAAGCCTGGTAATGTGGGTGAAGCTGTTCGTGCCTCCGAGAAGGAATGGAGTTTGAATGCGTATATTCACGTGAACGTCAGACTCCTCGCTGACGATCGTATATTGTATAAAGAAATAGGTGACCACGTAATCACAAACAGTGGACTGAAACTTACGCTGCGTGGTGTACAAACTGGCAAATGGCTTTTAATGTTTAAAAAACGTATACTTTTGGGAATAACAAGAAAACACTGTGTACAGGAGTTCCCTTACGTACATCATAATCGGTGACCTCATAACAGCAGTCAAAGAGGACAAGTATCTTGTTCTAACACTAACGTCTGACCTTGATGGGAATCCCATGTTAATCGTATTACTTCACCAGCACCAAGTCGACTTTTCTTTTTTATGCGGCGGCTACTTCAAGCTCCACGTAAAACTAAATTACTAGCTTATAATCCAGTCGTCAGACCAACACTAGAATAAGCTATCTCAGCTTGGTTTCCGTCCACTATCAAATTAATTACCATGCTAGAGGGAGTACAAAGAAAAGCAGCTAGATACGTCTTCAATAAATATCGACTTACAGACTCTCCACGTACTCTACTAAAATCTGCCAGAATAATAAAAGTCCGAAATCGAGCCACACACTTGAACTGTTGTAATTACTGCACCAGTTCATTCATGACAAGTTAGACGTTAACAACTCCAACTACGTTACCATCACAGACAGTGGGGCGCCAACTACTATTTGTGAGGCGTGGCGGCAAGCCTCCCCCTTTCGTTGTATCTCTCTCTCTTCATATATATATATATATATATATATATATATATATATATATATATATATATATATATATATATATATTTATATATATATATAAAACTCTCACTCACTGAGGCTCAAAAATGCCTCAGTGAATGTTGTCTTTGTGATTGACAGACCTGACTATCATTCACACATAATGAACCATTACGATCCTATGTTGCTAAAATTTTTTGAAGCGTGTCGCTGAAGTGAGACAAAAAGGTCGCTAAAATTCCCACTATGTTTCAGAGAATTTTAGTGAATTTCGTTCATTTTAAATAACGCAGGCGTTTCGGAACACTACATTATAAGCTAACGTGAAGTAAATCAGTTCCCTAGACGTTTCATGTTTGTGTAATGCCCATGCAGGTGACTGATAAACAGTGAATATCCCAACACAATGTACATGGCCTTTATTTATGTCTATTTATTTATCGATACTGCAATCCCCTATTGGAATTTTGGCAATGCGGATTCTCAAACAAAAGCAATTTAAAAATTTATAAAAAATGTTACAGACATCACACTTTCTAACCTTAAAATGCAAAAAGTACTGACCCCGAAGCCAAGAAATGCCAAAATTTTGTGAAGTGCACTAGTTTTGTCATTAGTCAAGACGCACACAGTTTATTTTAAAGATTACTTGTAGGCAGGCTTCAAAAATGTGTCAATAGACTCGCATCAAAAATTATTTTTATCACAGAAGAACGGAAATGTTCATAATGTTTATTCGTGAAATATTAGTGGTGGGGCTGCCACCGGTAGGTCAGGATAATCTTGCGAGCTCAAAAACTTATGCTTTGAAACATCACTCGACCACTATATATTTGCATCCTGTTGCGATCTGTTCAACCTTACATGGGACGCAAATGAGAAGTCGTAAAATTATTGGCGTCAATATGACAACCGTGACCAAGCTCTCCAAATCGAGCATTTCACAATAAAATGGTAAAAAATCTGGCAGGTATGAAATACAGACGCAAGCTACAGCATACAAAAGAAAGAATACGATTTCATCACACTCTTTTCGAAACAAAAGAGTCAACGCTTGGTTGAAGAGCTTTATCATCAGTTAGACTCTTCCAATCGCTTACAACTCTGGGACAGAAGGAGTACCTGAGGCAATTAACGCATGTGCGAAAGGGTATAAATGTTATGATATGCCTTTGTCTGGTGGCATATCTAGATAACAAAGAGATTACTTTTGATGTATCAGTATTGTAGTGCCCACAAATTAGCCCGTAAAAAACTGATAGGAGAACGGAGATTCCTCTGGCACAAGGCAAGTAAATTAGCCTTGGCCAAAAGAGCCGTTATAGAAGAACGCGCCAAACAGTTATATGTAAAGCGGGCAGCATATTTTCTTGCATTTTCTCTGTTTTGTCAATATCAGTTTTAGTCAAAGAGTCGCAGATTATAAAAGCATGGTCTACTAATGGTAAGACATCAGTTTTATAGGCTAGCAACCCAAGAACAGGGGTTGAAAATTTTAAAGCTCTTCGAAGAAAGAAAAGGTTTTGGTTTGGGTTAGCTGCAACTTGGTCAATGAGCTCTGACCAGTTAAGGGTGCTATTCAACCAATGTCCGAAATATTTAAACTGAGTTCTTTTATCAAGAAGCAGATTATTTGCACAAAGCCTAAATTTTGAAGATTTTTACCGAGTAATAGTCATAAAATTTTTTCACGGCTCGAGGACTCATAAGTAGAGCCAACGGACCGCCGCGGCTGGGGCTGACAGGGGACCGGATGGTTGGATACAGGGAGATAATTAACCATTACAGATTCGGGAGGGTGCTTCACCCCCCCCCCCCCCCCCCCACACACACATACATCACTTAATAAGCAGCAGGCGGTGGCATGGCCCCTCCTTCAAACCAATGTGTTCAAATCCGGTGACATAGAATCACTGTCAACCAGAACAATATTTGGCCAAATTAAAATTTTGTCGCGAAAGGGCGGACCTGGATGACATTATCTGGGCCTGCCCTCAGGCTCCCCGACAGGGCCGAAAAATTAAGGATGGGAAGCAGTGGAATACCGTGCTGCTCAGCTCGGCCCTCGAAGCCCAACTCTTGGCCGTCCAGCAAGCCGAGGACGCCGCCATAGCCGAAAGGCCTCTGGCCGGCATCTAGTCGGGGTGCTCTCCCTTCCCCCCGCCCCCAATCCGCCGGCTACTTAAATAAAAGTTATCTATCTATCTATCTATCTATCTATCTATCTATCTATCTATCTATCTATCTATCTATCTATCTATCTATCTATCTATCTATCTATCTATCTATCTATCTATCTATCTATCTATCTCGAAATAGGTTTGCATTTGCCAGAATTGACCCCACTCTAATCTTCTGGAAGTCCCGATTCAGCTTTTCTAGGTCAGAAAAGCTTTTTAACTCCGAGCAACCACACTATCATCAGTATACAATTTAGTTTTAACAGAAATATCTCTTACTTGGTCATTAGGGAATATGAGAAATAAAATCAGCCGAAACACGGATTCCTGTAGTACGCCAGAGTGTGCTGAAAGTCGTTCTGAAGAGTGACCTTTGTAAACAACATATTGCTGCCAGTTTTTTAGGTAGGGTGACAACCAGGTTATCAAATATGTTTGTCTACATTTAGTTTATAAATTAACCTTTTGCGGGAAACTGTCAAATGCTTTGTTGAAATCCATCAAAAAATGCGTCCGTTTGATTACCTTCATAATTACTACTGCGAAATAATGAACGGTTTCAGTTAGTTCAGTAGATGTATAAAAACCTTTATAAAATCGTGTTTATATCGTACTAATGTATTTACAAGACGGATGATGACAGTTTAGATTCCGTGTTTACTTTCAGACTGAAAGAATGCGAACAGAGCAGGATTCAAAGGAACACATGTAACCTAGATTTCCTAGCACGAAGAGGCACTTAGTCATCATTGTCCCAAAGTATGTCTGGTTTTAGACGTTCGTAATAGAACTAAATTCTTTAGCGCATGTTGTTAACACGGCGATGAAAATTACGCGAGCGTTATGCAGGTCATATACTACGCTTCCACCTTTGATCTACCTAAAAGGCGTCGGGAACTTTTAATTGGTCTGAGATCCGTGAGAAACAAAAGGGATTTGTTCAGATTCGCAGGAACGAGCTCAGAGCTCAACCGTTTGGAGGTCTGTGCTTTCTATACAGTCGACCTGAACATAAAATTTATTCTAGTTGCTGTTAGAAGATCATTTACTGCTACGCTTGCTAATGTACTCTAATCGAGTACATGATGCCTCACAACCTGCAGAGTTTAATCATCTCAGGTCGGTTTTGTAGAGAATAGGAAAACTCCTATTCGGAGAGCCGACCCGACATGATGGCGGAGCAACGCCATTTCCCGGCTTCACTTAGCTTCACAAAGAGTTCCTTTGAATTCTGCTGATCGGACGAATAGGAAGACTGTGATTTACGACTGTGCTGTGAGTCCCAATTGCGATATGAAGGCTGCCAATGTGAATGAAATCGTTGTTCCATCATGGTCATGGAGCCTATGCGTCCTACAGCGATTTTCGGCGGCCCACGCGTAGCTTTTGAATACGCTGACTCCGTTCTATAAGGTCATTTTTGAAGATATTTTTATAGATTCTAAGTCGCTAAAATGTCACCAATTGTTTATTCAAGTACCCCAAAAGAATCACCGGTCGCTAAATAGATCGGTTTGTCGCTAAACAGACAAAAAAATCGCTAAATCTAGCGACAAAAAGGCCTAAAGGGCAACACTGATTGCAGACGGTTAAATAATCGAAAACCATGGAGGAAAGAAAAAACTGAGTCGGGCCCCTGACGTCACTCTTTGTGAAGCTAAGTGGAGCCGGGAAATGGCGTTGCTCCGCCATCATGTCGTGTCGGCTCTCCTCTCGTTTACATTTCTCGAAAAACCACGCCGCGCTGCGCACAACCGAGCTGGTCGGACGCGCGCGCTCCGCAGCCATCCTAAACCAAAGGATGCAATCGTGATGTCTCATCGCATTACCGCGTTGCCGAAGTCATGTTGGAAGAAGTTCATAATGAACTTCGCAAATCGGGCTTTGAGGTCGAATCTTCTGCTTTTATCGGCTTTTTATGAAAATAGACATGTTTTATCAGACCAGCCAACTGAACTGTTCTCATCACCCTCAGGTACCGGCTACTGCCCAGTTCTTGCGTCTCTTTAGAAAAGATCACCTTTATCTCTCCCTTTTACTCGCTTTTTTCTGCTTGGACTTCCTGGGGCTCCTAGACGGACTTGCAAGCTAGATGTCTGGCGATACGAAAAAAAAAAATGTACTCATTTTCACTGCACTGCAAGAATGCACTGCAGGCACGTACGACACACCGACCCATTTGCGATCCATCTGGAGTTTATGAGCACAAACACGTATTCTCGCAATGGCTTGAGGAAGCGTCGTGCCCGTTTACAATGCTCGTTTTATTTAGTTTCACACAAAAGAAAGATTACTTGACCCGTGTGCTTCCCTGTATGGCGACCGTTGCACGAATGCACCACTTTCAGCGCTACAGTACACATCGAGGTGCCCATCTAGGTCACGAAACACTGCACGTGGGTAAGCAGGCCTGCAGCTTATGAAAATGTCGATGTCGAGGGCAGCGAAATGCACATCTTCTGCGTAAAGCTCTATCAGCACGTGTATTGTACATGCACCTGTCCCGGTGTGTATGACGCTCGAACGTGCTCTGATTAAATGACGACACCGCAATGCGCTATTGTGGCGTAGTGCAATGGGGTGTCGTCTGTTCTGCCATTGTCAGCAGGCGCTAAATATGCTTTCTAAGTCAGTTTACCAACACGGCCAACAAATGGCAATGCTGATTAAAAGAGTTCCTCCTCTCGCGAGTAGTGTGAGAAACCAGCAGCAGCTGAGTAACATGTGTTTAATTATGCACAAAAACAAGTTTTACTGAACGCGAATGTTTTAAAACCAGGATTATGCATTCTTGAATAACGTACGTTCTACGTGTCGCAAATGCACCATGTGCGCTGTCAAAAGCATGAATCACTGACCTGCAAGGCGTTCATTGTACAGATTCTGAAATGCATTGGTTTGGACCGGCGATGGCACGTTTACATGACTCCGCCCAAGAGGGCAAAATTTATCGCGGATATTATTCCTTCGTCCGTTGCCATTGCCGTGGCACTGCACATTGCGTACAGCGTTGCATGCGCGTTCATTTCACGAGTATTAGTTCCTCCTGTCCCACCTGGCCGCAGCAACATCCGGGTGAGCACGGTCCCGAAAACACAGCGCAACAAAACACGGAGACTAACACAAACCTGCGCACACGACGCCTTTGCCACGGTACGAAACTAACGGAGAGACACGGGTAAGCGCACACAACCATAACAAAGCCGCCATTTTGGCCCGAGAACATGGCCGCTACAGCAAAAGAAAGGAGAAAAAAGAGCGAGGCTGAAGAAGACCAGCGTCGAGCAATCCGCCTGGCCGTTGAGGCCGTGAAGACTCACTGTCCTCAACGCGCGGGGACTGCTTCGTAAGAGGCGGGCACCCCAGCTCGGTGGAATAATAAAGTTTTCAATCAATCAATCAATCAATTTTCTCCTAGCACGCGGAGGGGGTAGGGCCTCTCAGTTTTTCCTTCCTCCATGTCAAAAACAAAGCGGATTTTGTGTTTTCATAGATGGTTAAGTTGAATGGCCCGAACAAGCACGGGATTATGCGAGCAGCGGACGATGAAACTTGTTTTGCACCTCCTCAGACGGCTCGCACCGCGAAGAACCATACTGTGCTTATGGATGGATGTTGTGAGCGTCCCCTTTGGAACGGGGCGGTGGGTTGCGCCACCAAACTCTTGCTATTATACTGCTTAATGTCCTACCCAGGTTAAACAAATTAGTGCGGCCGGCACAGCGCCATCTGCGAGGCCCGAAGGACAATCCGCTCTAGCAAAGCAGGGAATAAAAGCAGCACTTGCGGCGGTGATGCTCTGAAAGTCAACTTGGCCTCTGTGGTTGTTTTGTTCGATCCTCCAGTGTGCAGATGACAACCACCGCTTTCGAAAGTGAGGGGGGTGGTCAAATGGCGTACTTCGCCCCTCTTCGACTCCATTATATGTTTATTGTTTTACCTTGTGCCCTTCCTGGCAATAATCCCTTATAGCATTGGCGGTATGTTCTAAACAACATAATAAACACTCAGACCCGCTCCTTGTTATATTCTTCATTGTGGATATATGCCATTGTATGGTGACCGCACGTGGGGATCCTCTCAAAGAGATAGTTGGCGTTGTCACAGTATGTACCACCCATTTCTTCGGCGGTCTCCTATTATGGGCATGTACGATTGCAGCGCCCGCTTCTTGTGTAAGCACCATTCTCTGGAAATCATCATCATCGCTATCAACACGCGGGCACACTTCTTTGACGCTCCTTCATTGTGGGTGTCTGCCATAGCGGGAAATTATAATCATCATAGGCGGGGATCATTTTAAAAAGCCACTTGGTGGCATGATATGGTTTGGTTTTCCTTTTATGATGGCGCATTTCCCGCCCGCTTCTTCGGCAATGCCCTTTTGTGAGTATGTTTCCATAGTAGGGTAAATATCGTTCTCACCAACACGTGGCTTCAGTGAATAACAGTGAATAAACTTTATTGTAGGTCCGGCGAGGACGCGAACTCGTCGCGCACCCGGCTCCGTCGGGACCGGCAGGTCTAGCCCACCGGCCCGGTCGCGGGCACGCTGGACGGCCAGGATTTGCTTTTCTAGAGCGGGGCTACGCAAAAGCGAGTCCCACTCCTCCTTGATGAACTTGGGGTATGTCGACCCACACTCCCACAGCATGTGCGCTAGAGTAGAGGTCTGGCCGCAGGAGGGGCAGGCGTCGTCGCGATACACGTCCGGGTAAACCTCGTGGAGAACGGACAGACACGGATACGTACTGGTCTGCAGAAGCCTAAGCGAAACGGCTTGCGCCCTATTCAACTTGGGGTGAGGGGGTGGAAAGACCCTTCTAGACATGTAGAAGAATTTAATAAGCTCATTGTGAGTAAGAGCTTGTTGGCTTTGGCAGAAGAGAAGTATACGTGCGTTTGTGACCTAACGGGGAAGCGGAACCTGCATTTACATTTTACATTTACGTTAGCTCACGAAGGAAAGAAACTTCCCGCCGATGACGTCAGCGACCAGGCGCTGCGTTCCGTGACCGCTTCTCGTACGGTAAAAAGTATGAACAGTGCTTGTGGCTGTGCCTCTTCTGTGTGCTACTGTCATTGGGCGCGCCTTTCAGCGACCATGTGCACAATTGGAGAATGTCTTGGGTGTTACATGAAAGAAAAGAATGCGTTGGGGCCCGATTGTTAGAGCATCGGGCATTTGCGCTGGCGGGCCGAGGTTCGAAGCGGTGCCACCGGCCGACCCAAGCCTAACCACGGGGTGGCATATAAAGAAAGCTTCGCTCTAAAAGAGAGAGATGCGGCTTGCTCGAGTTGTTCATCTCGACAACACTTTCACAGAACTGCGCCACATAAAACGCTGCTTTCGCTGCGGTGAAGTAACTGCGTTAGCCTTGGTTTCGCTCTTGCATTCGCCTACGAATATTAATGAACCGGTGTGAATCTATTAAGTCTACATGTGGTAGCGTCAGCCATTGGCGTAGCCAGGGGCTGGCATACCAGACACGAGCAACTCCCCCTCCAAAATGTTTGTGCTAATATGCGGCCTGCCCAGCCCTCCCCCTCTGCCGTCAAGTGCGTCACACAACCTCGTTCCAAAAGAAAAGAAAGGTTTCTGGCACTGACATCTGCCAGCAAAATGCTTTTAGGATGTGTTGCGTTAGTTCACGGAGGAAAGAAACTTCCCGCCTATGACTTCCGCGACCAGACACCGCGTTCCGTGAGCGCCTCTCGTGCAGTAAAAAGTGCCCCGGAGTCTTCACTGTCCACTTTCCAAGAGGAAGGCGGCCTCCAGACGCTCACCCGTTCCTCTCGAGCGCTCGCATAGGCTCGTTCCGGTAGCCGATCACAAGGCCGTGATCTCGCAACTGGGCTGCGTGCTCTTTCGCGGAAGTATATTGAGACACAGTGCGCACACAGCGCTGACAAGTGACGCGCGCGTTCAGGATCTCCGGGTGACCCTGTTACGACCGCAGCACAGTGACTTGTGACGTCAGGACGCATATGCAGATGCGCACGCTTCCCCAACTGACAGACGGAATCGCAGCTGCACGATGAGCAAAAGGCTGATTTAATAAGCACAGCTGTTCGTCTAAGACGAAAGGAAAAGATAGGGGGAGAGAGCGTCTACCGGTTCAGTTAGCAAGAGAGAGCTAGGAGAGGGAAACGAAAACGCGAAGGCGTGATGTCAAGTCACGCGCGTCTCGCACTGGCGGGGCGCGGCTCTTCAGAGAAATGCCTTCCTCCATTCAGCCAAACAGCTGCTCCTTAACGCCGCGTGCATCGCTTGGAGTAGGGGTGTGCATATTTTGCAAGGGGAACACAAAAGCGACTGCTTTTTTTTGACCGCCACAAGACTTATGACGCGCGTCCGCGTCCCATGACGCCCGCTGTTACGTCAGCTGTGGGATCTCGAGCTTTGCTCGAGCTCCGAGCGCAAGCTACCTCTGCTCAGCGAAGCGCGGGCGACCTCTCTTCCTTGCTCACGCCAACAAACAAGCAAACAAAAGAAATCCCCGGCGGCATGCGCAACCCAAACGCGCAAATGACGGGGCCGCCCGCGCGCGTATTACACGTTGGTTGTTTGCGGGCGCGTTCGATCGACGATCAACTCGGTTTCGCGCGCCGGCGCCACCCGGCTGCTGCCAGCAATGCCGGAACGTTGTCCCCCGACCTTTGCACGCCGGCTAGCCAGCGCTGCGCCCCGATTCTTCCGGGAGCCGCTACGCGGCGGCTGCGCGCACCCACGGCGCCGCCGAGTCAACCCCGCTCTCCTTTTGCACAAATTTTTATTTTTCCCCTTCGGCTCGTGCCAGCCACGTAACGCTTCCCAACGGCAGGCATCCCTGGCTGCTCGGTGCAGACAAGGACAAGCGCTCACCGAAAGCGAGGGAGGAGCATCGGCAGGCGGCGCCGCGGATCACCTGACGTCACCTGTTGGGGAAGGGAACTGTGGCCACACCATACTGTGGCCACTCACTACCACGTTCAACATGGTGCAACTGTTCAGTGCGGCTTCAAAGCCGCGCACGTCGTTGACACGCTATTTAGAACGACTATTTAGGCCCCGCTTTTCGGCAGCATCGTGCAGCATGGCGATAACTTTGACGTAATAGAAAAGGGAGAAATGATTCCAGTTTCGAGGTGCAGGTGTCGCGAGAATCGAGCGTTATATGGTCGAATTGGCCTTAACGGGCACATGAAAGCAGGGGGAGTGTTTCTCAACCGGCAGGATGGCGAAACTGCGGTAGCGTGCTCACCCGATTCTGCTGATGTCAGACCTACCTGGCGGTGCACCTGCGAGGCCGTTTCAAGGTAAACGCGCGCCCATTGGCCGAAGGCGTCGGCGCGTCTACGCAAGGCGAGACCAGATGGCGCCACAGCCGCGCGCTATTCGCCACTCCTTGGCCTCGCCGGACGGCGCAGACGAGTTCCTGGCGAACCGTTCGCGACTGTAAACATGGACATGGCGCCGGGCGGGCGTCGTCGTATTATTTCCAGCGGCCTCCCTTCCCTCGTAGGCCGTCGCTGACGGGCTTTCCTATGACGTCAGCCCTCAAGGTTGTTTGTAAATCTGTGGCATTCTGTGCTGCTGCTGCGACGAACGACGCGGCGGTGGCTGTGGTGGTGCGTGCGTGGTGTTTGTGCGCTATAACGAAGAGGGCTATCCCTGGCGCGAGTTCGTGAATGGTGTCGGTGGCCGTGCGTGAGGCGACGATGAGTGCGACCGCGGCGAGGCCGCCGCCGAAGCCCGGATACGACGCCGCGTCCTGCACGACTACAGTAGCGCGACGACGAGCCTGGGTTGCGTGCGCGGCGCGGGCCCAACAGCCGTGCCACGTCGAGGAGCAAGCCTTCTTCCCACGACTCGCAGCAGCAGGCAAGTCGAGGTTCAGCTAAACGCACCCTCCTGGCACCCGCTCCTGATCGCGCTCGGAATCCGTTCGGCCTTGCGATCCACAACTCGCGGTTACTGCCCGACGTGGGAGAACGGCGGGTTTCTCCTCGAATGCGGCCGCAAAGCGAAGAAACGATGTGCTGGTGGGCCGGGCGAGGCGTGAGTCACGGGGCGCCCGCCGTTGGGAAATACCTTATTTACCATGCATGCCATTGGAGAGGTGGGCGAGAAGGTGTGTGTGTGTGTGTGTGCTTGCTTGAAAGAGAGAGCGGTTGGTGTGGGAAAGAGAGAGAGAGAAGGCGCGCCCGGGGACGCCGTCTTCTCGTCTGCCGAGGGGGCAGCTGGCCAAGCTTGCACGGCCTCGCTGTGTGCCCCGAAGCGGTTGCAGCAGCGAACCTAGCTTGCCGACGGCCTCACTCTCATATACGCGCCTGGCACCGGGGAGTGTAAGGTTGCTTTTCGCTTCTGGTTTTGTTTCGTCGTCTCCCTCCGCCTGGCCGCAGCCTTCGAGCACCTACTAACCAGTCGACGGCGGAGAGGCAACCCTATCGCTTCGCCTATCGCGCACAAAACATCCCGGCGACGACGTCGTCGTTTGAGGCGGCGGCCGCCCGCGATGTCGCGTCGCCGGAGTTCATGTTTTTTTCTTTTCCTTCCCTCGCTTGTCCCATCGTTCGCGCGCGTTCCTGCGTGTCACCTCGTTCGTCCCGCCTGCGTACTATTACGCACGGGGCGAGCGAGGGAGCGTGCGTTCGGTTTGCGTGTCCGGCGGCGGCAGACTCGGGGAAACTCCGGCGCGCCAGCCAGCCAGCGGCGGCTGCGTCGCTTCGCCTCTGCGACGTCAGCGCTGGTCGTTGCCCGAGGCGACGGCGAAGTGCGACGGCGCAGCCTTCTTTCGACCTAGGGTCAGTGTGCCTCCGGTCGGAGATCGGATGGAATGAGTGCGAGAGAGGCTGGCGGGGCTCATTAAATGGAGCCGTAAAACTGCGCAGGCGTATCCGCCGGATTCTCATTGCAGCTGTCGCGCTGTTCTACTAGTCGTGTTTGCAGGATGGCGTCGATGCGTACCGTATTTGTTTCTCTCCGGGCGTTGGCAGTGGAGACGTAGTTAAGGTGACTAGCCTTAACCATAGCCTCCTATGCCTGAACGGATCCGTTTAGAGATTGTCTGGAATCGAGTGTTGAGCCTGTTTCTAGTGTCGCAGGTTCCTCTCACATACAGCTCGCGTTCGCTTGGCTGAAGTTGACAGCAGTCAAGTAATTGCTGATAGGTGCATTGAAAAAAACTGAAAGAAGAGGGCTAAAGGGAGTACGACTTTAGAAACTGTTGGTGTTGTTAGTCTTTTTGTGTAGCATGAAATTCTGCGTAAAGTATAAACCACATGCAAGCGATCTTGCACGCGACAAGCGACGCGATGGAGATGGCTGTCGCATTCGCTCGTCGCCTACAAGCCCTACCCCATGCGAGCGACGTCTCCCAAGTGTTGCCGGTATGAGGGCAGCAATATAGGCGCCGAAACTAGCGTGACACGTGCTTTATTAACTTCAGTTGATGCGTTTTGCTGTAAAAAGCAGCATAAAATATTTCTGAAAGTTTTGCAGTAGATTCTTATCCTTGCACCTATAAAAATTCAATCGTTTGCTCGTTCCGTGCGACAATCGGAAGTACTTGAGTTATGTACATCCAGTTCCGGCTTCGCGCTATTTGCTAGTCGCTCAGAGCAGTTCCGGGCGACGAGCGACGAATTCTAGATTTGCAGAACCGAGCGATCGCGCGACAAGACCGAGCTATCTGTTCACGCGACGGCCCGATCCGTCGCTGTCGCGCACGAGATCACGCTGATGGGGTTTGGCATTAATGCACAGGGCCATTCCGCTGGCCGACGTGTTCTCCAACAAACTTGATTACGTGCACGTTAGTCTGCGCGCAATGAAATATGTATATTCCACATCGATCGTTACTCTGTACGCGCCTAGATAATGTCGGTGTTTTACACATTGACCTGTGCTGTGGCATTTGACAGACGTCTGCTCGCACAATTGTAGCGCTTAGAAATACCAGGGAGGCACGCTCTAGATCTACGCGACAATAATAGTGCGGAAGCTACGACGATCACCCTCGATGTAAGCGAATAACCCGAACGAGCAAGTCTTCTTATTTGCCGCGGCCAGTTCGGCCACCGGCCAACTACGAGAACGTCGGAAAGAGTAAAGAAAATATGTTCACTTTTAGAAATGTCGCTGAGAGTCGGCAGACCGAAATCGGCCGACTTTGGTCGTAGCGTCAATGCGCCTTTGCACAGCCGCTAGAAAGGTGCATGCCTGCGCGACCAGACGTCAGAACCAGAGCCGTTACTGGGAACAATACGGCGGCCGCAGAGGAGCTGCTGCAGGAAGCCGGAGTGTCTCTCGATAAACAGGCGGCGGTGAGACCGCGCAACTAAGGCGTCCCGTGTCGCGCAGTTTCTTTTTAACGAAAACACGACCCTTGAGCCAACGGCGGGGACTCCTCCGCTGGGCTTTCGCCTTCGGACAAGGTCCTGCGAGCTTGTCGCGCGCTCTAATTATAGACGCGCGAGCGCAAAGGCAGTCGCCACATTTTGCTATCTGACGCCACTCGGAGTGAAGCCCCCTCGTTGAAGGACTGCGATGACGCCTGCGACAAGCGCTTAACTGAAAAAGAAAAGAAAAAAAAAGACATCGCGCAGCGGAGCCCCTCGTAATCAGCCTTCCACGAAGAGTTTCCTTCTCAAATGACTGCAGGGAATTCTGGCACTGCGTTACTTCACTTATTGTGGGTACAGAGAGAGAGAGGGGTAGGACGTAGAAATGTGCGAAGCGAGAAGGAGAGAGAAACGGCACATGCACACAATCGCTGCTGTTCACATCACAGGATAACGGTTAGCACTACGTCGGTGCTCGAGTCGCTCATGCAGGTTTGCTGCCCGTGAGAACTCCCAACAGTGCAGTCGTATACGCTTCGGCTGCGACGGCCCGTGGGGTCGCTATTCTGAAACGATTTGTTCTGTCAGTGGTCTTTCGTCGATACGAGCTAACGCATGCACATCGAGCCGAGGACAGTCGCACAAGATCCGCTCAAACGTCTCCGCGAGACAACATTCATTGCAGGCAGCGTTGTCAGCCATTCCATTGCGGAATGCAAACGATCTTGCACGGGCTACTCCTAACCATAGCCGACAAATTGGGGCAGCATGGCTTCGGCGGAGTCCTACCGAGGTCCGTAGTCGGAACGAAGAGCCCAGGCAGTGCATGTTTTGACAACGTTGTGTCACGCGCGGAATGCGTCGTGTGGCGTACCAGCACGCAAAGCGTTCTAGCTGCATCCGACCGTGACGATGGTATCGATTCTTGCGGACCGACTTCAAGAGCTGTCCGGGCAGCGTTGTCGGCGTGCTCACTACCCAGAATGCCGCAGTGACTTGGCAGCCATTGAAACGTGACGACCGTTTCCTCGGCCCAGGTACGAATGAGCTCTCTGCTCTGGAAGACCAGTGGTTCGTGTGTTCTGAGCCGCAGGTCTGACAGCAAAGACTTCGAATCGTTGAATGCAGGCCGTCTTCTGGGGTTTTCTTGGCTGAGCAGCCGTGGGTATCGTCGGGTGTCACGTACTGAAACCAAACATGGTGATCCTCGCTGGGAACACGGTGGCTTCTCAGAGCCCTTGAGAGTGGCCGACCCATCAGCATAAATGTGGACGCGGTCGATGTGTCTCATGCGAAATGAGCAGAGGTAGCCGCTTAAAATGGTACTGACATGGTATTTTCGACTACTCATTTCTTGCGTTATATGAAAGTGCTGGACCTCGAAACCCTAGAAAACGAATAGTGACAAGCCTAGAGCGCCGTTAATGATTTCATACAATAGGTTTTCTACCGGTAGTTTCGGTTTCGTTTCCAGGAGGATACTGTGTCGCGACACAGTATATGGGAGCAGGACATTTGCGGTGTTCCGATACTCGCTCGGCCATAGGTGCCGACTGCGGGGGAGCTCCGGGGCCCGAGCCCCCTCCGGAGCCTTACGGGGGGGGCTCAGCCTCCTCCCCCCCAAACACACATTCTTAAAGTGCCATTATCAGAGCTTTGTCACCCACATAATTTGAGGTTTCTTTTGACTTTGCGCTACCTTTTCACTTGAAATTTTACTGGTGCCAATAGCTTGCTGCACCGGCCGTGGTTGCTCAGTGGCTGTGGTGTTGGGCTGCTGAGCACGATGTCGTGGGATCGAATCCCGGCCACGGCGGCCGCATTTCGATGGGGGTGAAATACGAAAACACCCGTATTCTTAGATTTAGGTGCACGTTAAAGAACCCCATGTGGTCGAAATTTCCGGAGTCCTCCGCTACGGCGTGCTTCGTAATCAGAAAGTGGTTTTGGCACGTAAAACCCCATAATTTAATTAATTTTTCATAGCTTGCTGCATAATTGCTGGCGCGGACATGCACGGGTTTTAATTCATACTTTCGCTTTATTTCTGCAAATCCTGGCACTAGGAGGACACGCGCATTAGAACCACTAGTGGCGGCTGCCTCATCAATGTTTTCTCACTTCAACATTGTTTTATATTTATACTCTAAACAGCATGCACACGCAATATATCTATATATACACCAGGACAAAGTTTTTTATATAGATGGAGGTAGCCAATCAAGAGCTATTTCTAAAGGTATATATAGCCTAGAGAATGAATATGTATCTGTATGTTCACCACACTTCAAATTGCTTCGGGCGCTTTTTTTTTTTTTTTTTACCATGAAAAAAAGAAACCTATAAACTTCTGTGACCATTTCAGCAGTCTTTTACCAATGGTGTGTGTGAAATGCACGTGAATGTTTTGTCCCGGTATTGAGTCTCTTTCCAGTAAACAATGCTAACTACTCATAAAAAACATTTCTAATAATTTTCAACATTTATAAGGGATGTGCACAGATGAAGCCAGTTTGCGCGGGAATGCCTAGGTGAATTTGCATAATGCACACTATAGGGGGGACTCCAACCTACACTGTGTAAAACGCAATCGGCACCGGTACCAGTGGTCGCTCAATGTGTAGTTCGGAATTTACGCCGGTGCTATAATCGGTCCCATCTCCTTCGCTCACACATTGACTGTACAGCGCTACGTGAACGAAATCCTTGAAGGAGTGGTAGATGAGTTTCTCAGCGAACTCCCGCTGTCACCTCTTCCACTTCTGTGGTATCAACAAGATGGAGCGCCAGCACACAGCAGCAGCCGAGCACGAAATTGGCTGGATGCTACTTTTCATGCGCAATAGATTAAAAGGCACGGGCCTGTAAATCGGCAGGCTAGGTCACCTGACCTCTCTCCGCTCGATTTCTTTCTTTGGGGTCATGTGAAAGGTCGTGTTTACATGATCGAGACAGACGTCAGACTAGTTCAAGGCAAGGATAACGGATGTCTGCCGTGGAATCCAAGCGTCGGTCATCAAGAAAGCCACTGAAGATGTGACAAAGCGGACTCAGTACTGCGTAACTACAGGAGACCTATTCGAATACGTCCTCAAGGCAGCAGCTGGTGTTCAACGGCGCTTACGAATTCACAGATAATAAGGGCACACTGAAATCTGATCTTTATTTTTTTGTGTATGTGTGTGTGAAGACATCCTGATTGCCAATTCGGCTTATTGAGAAGTGCTACATTTACTTTCTTGAACCCATCGGTGTTGTCTTGTCTCTACACGTTGGTCGCTTCCCGGTAGGTTTATTTCGCTTTTATATTTTGAGACGAACCTGTTTTTGCTGCACGTATACACTTTCGTGAAACATAAAATGGTCACCTTGATTTGGCGTTGGTCCGAAGCAAGTTTCTGGTGCGAAATATAACCTCATGCGAACTCTTTCGATGCGCTGCGAGCAATGCCGAGATTTTGAAACATTCCATGCCTATTCCATTCCTTTTCGCATTTCGTGCGAGGTCAGAGCGGCGCTCCGGCCGCGTTATCAAGGGGCTCTTGTTATCAGTGTGATCAGTCGGCTTTGAGAGACACCGCATTTAGATGTCATTTTAGGGTGTCTACAAATGCCTCATTGACGCTTTGAAAGTTAGGACAGTACTTCTCTAGTTAGATAATTAATTGCGATTACTTAATTAAATCTCAGTAACGAAAGAATTACTGGTGGCTATATTACTGCACTGGAAACACTATGCACTAGGTTTTCTTCGAGTAACGCAACTGCTCTTTTTTGTAAGTCTTGGTGCATGACAACTGTATCCCTCAGTAACCGAAATGAGACCAAGCCAGATTCTCTCGAAATCAGAATCAGCAGCAGTCATGCGCAGCAGTGCTTATACTCGTACTCACACACACAAACGAAGGAGAGAGGGAGAGGGGCTGCAGTTTCGCCGGCAAGGCGAAGCAGCATTAGTGATAGCCAAGTATGCGACAATTACACAAAGGAAGAGTACACCACCGAGAGGACTTGAACTGGAGGAAATTGAACTGTCTCCTGCTTTGAGGTCTTGTATATACTCATATGACGCCATCCCCTCAGCGCTGAATTCTTCGAGGTAACACGAAGTTTGTTCAAGGGCAAGAAATGTATATATACACAGTACGGAAAGCTGGTAGAGCCCCCCCCCCCCCCCCCCCCCCCCCCGGATAAATGAAATCTCTCCGCCTATGCTGCTACATCGGCCCGCGCAGCGAGTAGTGGCATACGAGGCGACTGCGCGAGCCGTAGCGCGCGTCGCCAACATCCTGCTCCCACGTGACCGCGTATTGTGTCGTGACGTCACAATATGACATCACGACATGTTGCGAATAGACGAAAATATCGTGTCAGTACCCGTTTAAGAGCAGGAGCGGACAGCTCGGGCTTTTTTGTCTGATTCCTGTTACGGTGCACTCTGGGTCGAGCCACACAACGAGGAGTCGATGGCCTAGCTACCGGAGTGAAGCTTGTTGTAAGACTGGTGCTACGATCAAAAATTGTGGCGCAGAATGACGTGTGCGGTCTTTGTGAAGGCAATGAGGCAAGATGGCGGGAACCGACTCGGGCGAGGTGCCTGATGTGCACCTTCGGTACTCGAACCGCATTGTGTGTTTGTATTGGGTGGCCACGGCCGATTGCAATGGATGGCGCTGTTGGAAGCGCATCTTGGGAAACCGAGGCAGACCCTGAGAGCCCAAGAATGAGTAGCCGGCAGTGCGCCAAGATGTGTGCTGCGAGCGTTAGCCAGTGTGCGGACAAGCTGAAGCTCATGCAAGAAACAGTCGCTTATTGGTTAGTCATGGTATCGGAGTGAACTAACATTTTGTTTCTTAAAGCTGTGGTCCCGCATATCGCGTTCAGAAATTTAGAGTCTGCGAGGCACAACCAATAGCTGTAACTGCACCGTGAAACATTGCCTTGCACTCGCCAATATTTTCTATTCATGCGTGTTAAATGCTTAGGGGTAGTTGAACAAGAAAGCTTGCTGGAGAGAGAGCGAGAGAGAGAGAGACATAAAGGTTGTTTATTTTTGCTCAGTGATTAAATTTGGCAGACCCCTTCTCGCGACGACTGTCGACGGTAATGCTTTTAGCATTGAATCAGTATTGGCGGCGAGGAGTTACGGAGTCGCCATCTATCGGAAGCGCCTCGCTGGCGTAGTATGAGGGATCACGTGGCGCGCTCCTCATAGGTTTTGCTGTCAGCGCTCACTGAAAACACCACGCGCGAGCTCTCCCGGACATTTCTGTAAGTACTTTCGAAACGAGAGAAGTTTCTTACTGTCTAAATAATAATCTTGGACAAACTGAAAGCACACAATCGTTTACAGACGCTCTCTCTTTACCGAATACGTTCAGTGAACGCCACTGCGCGCGGTCGCCGCGATGGAGTCTCCCGAACCGGCTTCTTGCGTGAAAGGTAGGTAAACGCTGAGAGAAAACTATGCGAAATATGTTCTTATAGTGTTTGTATAACTAAATGGAGTGTAATAGAACGGAGCCTCAATGCAGCGATCGCGCAGATTCGCAGCGACCGAGTGCGCGTCTGCATGCTTGTCCGCGCACTGTTTCGCTTTCTCCGCGCGCGCGTTTCCGCACCGTGCCATGAGCTTTAGGCCGCAGAATAGGAGCATTTGACAGTATACAAGCAACCATTGTTGCGTGGGCGCTATCAGAGCTGTTCAAAAATAATTTCATTGTAGAGACTTCGACGCCTACGGGAACTGTGATGTGCCGTCGCGACGATTCAATCTTTTTTTTCTTCTAAATTCTTTGACCTTTCAATACTATTTCTCGAGTTGCGTCGCACTGCATGTTTATCGGTGCTCTCAGCGTGCAATTTCCCTCTGCTCCTTTTTTGTAATCCAGTGCATTAATTCATAACACAAACATGACCATATGCCATGATTTCTTTTTAAATGTGCTTCTTACCGCTGCCTTTCGACTCCACTGAACTTGCCAGTATCTATAGCATCGACAAGTTCATAGACCAAACCGTCATGACGTTAGTCGGGCAGCGGACTCGGGCGAGCGTCTCAGTGCGCGTTTCCAGAATATCGCAGACCGGGCGCCGTAGCAGAAATCTTCCTCGCGTCTGTGCTTGCTGCATACCCGAGTTGCAGCCGATGACTGTTTGCCGGTTTTATGTTTCCCGAGCCAAGCTTCACGCAGCTTCTTGTCCTGCGGACGTGTGAATAAGGCTGACACCGGCCTCCGTTACGTGCGCCCGGCCCTGCGGCATCGAGCAGTGGCCTACCATGTTGCGCGCCTTCAAAGGCAGCCACTACCTATTGTAATGTTTCAAGCGTTGTAAAGGAGACACTCGAAGCGGGAAAATTTCGCCACTAAATGAGGACCGCAGCGTTCGAGGGAATTTAAACTCGTTTTCAGCTCCCTTTGGCGCGCCCGATGCAGCCGACGCGGCCGCTATGTCCACGTGATCCCTCCTAGCACGTCACGCCGACGGTGGCGCCAGCTTTTCCAGTGGTGGAGCTCGAGGCCAATAGCGACACGTGTTGGCAGCGCCGAAACGCGTTTTGTATGAGGCGCGCACTGCGGCGGGACTCCTGCTTCGCTAACAACACTCGGCGCCATCTAGCGCCGCCGCCGCAAAGCCCGCTCGTGGCCTCCGAGATGCCTGGCGCGCCGGTGCGCGCGAACGCTGGGAATTGTTCCCTCGCTCTCCGCGCACTCAGTGGCGCATGCTCGTTGACCCAAGTTGGCGAGAGGTTCACTAAAAGGCGGGATGGACCCAGTAAGAAGCATGCTAAAGCGTCCATCATCGAGGAAATTTAAAGTTTCTTTTTATTCGTCATCGTAGAGCGGCACATTCCCAGTGTCAGATACCTATAGTTACCCAAGTTCGCGCGAAAGATATTCATTGAAGAGTGGCACACACCTACTGGCGCATGCGCGGTGAACCAAGTTGGCACCAAAGGCATTCATCGAAGACCAGCGAAGGCCGAGTGCCACATACGCAGTGCTCCTATAGTCGTCGTCAAATAGAATTTTTTTTTTCGAACGGCGATGCCTACGTAGTCCCGCGTCTACAGTGACCTGTGTCGGCGTGAAAAAGGTTCGTCGAAAAGTGGCACGCGTGTACGCATTGCCACGCACGTGCTCGGCCACCCACGTTGGTCCGAGGGATGGTTTCGAGCCCTGTTCCCGCGGCGCAACAGGCCGTTGCCCCAACCATTCGACCACGGACTACGCAGTGACCCAGGAAGGCGGGGAAGTGGTTAGATACAAACAAATGTAGATGAATTGAAATATTTAACCCCCGCAAAGCGCGTGAAGTTTTCTGTCTGCACGCAAAAATGTAACGCATTAAAAAGCTGGTAAAGAGTGTCCTGTGCAATTGCAACATTGTATGTACTGACATACCTCAAGTTTCTTCCGCCCAGAAAGTCGGAAGAGCTGGTAAATTGCTTTCAGGCGTTGTTTCACGTATAGGCCACACGAGGGCTCCAGAAGATGGCTCTATCTAGTGCTCCTGTATATGCTCCCTGCGGGAGCATGTACAGGAACACTAGCTCTATCGGTGGTAATACCAGGAAATATGCGTGTTTGCGTAGGAAGTCATCTGCCCGTGTACGGATGTTTTGAAATTCTGCGCTGCTAATATATATATATATATATATATATATATATATATATATATATATATATATATATATATATATATATATATATACGCCCATGCAGAATCATTACGAATTGAAGCCATACGGACCAAATTTAAGCAAAGCCGCGTGTGCGCTCTACACATCATTTCCATGCTGCCTGACCCGCCCTGCCTGCAGCTCGCCTGGACACTGGGGCCGGAGTTTCCATTGGTAAATATTTTTTATGGGAAACCGTGGCGCAAATCCCTTGTATGTCGGCGCAATCCGGAAGGGGCCGCGCTGACCGCAACTGCGTTTTGCGCGCCATCGATACCACTTGTCGTGACCGGTTGGGTAACGGACACGTCGCATGTCGTGTAAGGCGCAACGTCGGAACGCCCTGCGGTCGTTTTTCATAGAAAGAACGTCGCCTCTCCGGGAAATCTGTGTGTGGAGAGGGCGAAGGGGTGGGGGAAGGGGGAGACGATTCCGCTCTCAGACGTTGCTCGCAGGTTCTTGCGACACGGCGGGCTCCGATTGTGGCTGCAGAGAGATAAGGGCGCGTGCGTGGCCCGACCGATGCCGAGGGCCGCGGTGGCACTTGACACGTTTGCTCCGAGCGGTGGTCGCTATCGGGGGCGGCTTTCTCTCTCATTTTGTAATTTATTTTCTTATCGCTGACTGCGTTCGAGTGGCGCAGCTACAGAGTGTGCGGACAGGCTGGCCTGCAGATCGCTATCCGTTGACGTGCTGCTGTTGCGCGCCTTGTGTAACCGTCGACAAGTTCGCGCCTGAACTGGACTGTAAACTTGCTCTACGCATTGTTTAGGGCACAGTCGAACCCCATCACAAGTAACAGGCGTATGCGCTAAATATGGTTCGGTATGTCGGGTAGTTCCATATATCGAAACTAACCCGTGACGAAGTTCCGTGATGTGTTATCTTTTGTGATGCATTTTTTTTTTGTGATGGGTGCGCTATCTCAAGTGTCAAAAAAAAAAATAGGGAAGGAATCCACTTATTAAAACTACGCGTTGTAACTTTTTGCAATGTGGCTGTGCATAAAAAAAGAAAGAAAGCAACTTTCCTGCATTGGCATGCAGGCGCCTTTCTGGCTGTGGCAATGCGAGTTCGATGTATGATATGAGCAGTCCTTTGTGAGGCACTTCTGTTAACGCAAGTGCCTGCCAGTAAGTGACGCGTGTTCGATATTGAGAATGAATGAATGAATGAAGTAACTTTATTTTGGTCCAGAGAAGACGCAGGGGAGATCCCGCGCCACCCGGCTAGTCCCACGTAGGGACCGCCAAGCCGAGCTTGACGGCCCGATCGCGGGCACTCTGGACGGCCAGGGTTTGGTCGTTGAGTTCGGGGCTGCCCAAGAGCGCAGCCCACCTATCCTCGCTGAAGGAGGAGCCGATGGCTTCACACTCCCACAACACATGGTCCAATGTTGCCCTTAGTCCACAGGCAGGGCAGTCCGCACTGGGATATCTTTCGGGGTATATGGCATGAAAAACCGCGAGGTTAGGGTACGCACGGGCTTGTAAAAGTCGAAGGGTAACCGCCCGCGCCCTACATAAGGCGGGGTGCGGGAGGGGGAAGACCCGTCTTGACAGATAGTAGTGCGTAGTGATCTCATTAAACGTAAGCAAGGGTTCCCCGCGGGGCTGAGGGACTGCTGAGGCGGCGCGGTCAGTGAGTCCTCGCGCGGCCTCGTGTGCGCCCTCGTTAGGGTTAGAGGGAGAACCCTCAATCGACCCCAAGTGAGCGGGAAACCAAAATAAAGAATGCGGAGAGATACTTTTGGCGCTTTGGAGAATGCGGAGGGCCTGGGGGGAGACCATGCCGGTTTGGTAGGCCTTAATGGCTGCCTTGGAATCACTATATATTGCCTCTCTGCGACCATCGAGCACAGCCAGCGCGATTGCAACCTGTTCGGCTACCACGGGCCTCGAAGTGCGTACCGTAGCGCAACAAGTGAGCCTTGAATTGGAGTCTACGATGGAGACGGCGAATGCCTCTTGTTGGACATATGCCGCGGCATCCACGAAGCTTGCCTCAATGTGGTTATTGCGGACATGCTCGAGTAGAGCTCTACCCCTGGCCCGACGTCTGCCGACGTTGTTTGCGGGGTGCATATTGCGGGGCAGGGGCGCGATGTGCAGTTGAGACCTGATGTCGCTGGGAATCCGCATGGCGTCAGGACACTGGTCGACAGGATTGAGGCCCATCTCGTCGAGTATCTTGCGGCCCGTCGGGGTGCCGGATAGCCTGAGCAGCTGTGAGTGCTCTTGTGCCTCGATAATCTCTTCCAGCGTGTTGTGGACTCCGAGCTTCAACAGGTTTTCGGTTTGGGTGCTTGCAGGCAAGCCGAGGGCAAGCTTAAAAACCTTTCTGATGAGTGAATTAAGCTTGTTCCTCTCAGCCACATGCCAATTATGCATGGCAGCCGAGTATGAAAGGTGGCAGAGAACAAAAGCATGTATAATGCGGATGAGATTTTCTTCCTTGATTCCCCGGTGCCTGTTGGCGATCCTCCGAATGAGGCCGAGAGCACTCTCCGTCTTGGCGGTGATCTTTCTGAGTGCGGTTCCATTGGAACCGTTAGACTCGATATACATCCCCAATATTCGGAGTGAGTCCACTCTAGGCACCGGAGACCCGTCACCAGTGAAAAGCCGTATTTCGCTTTCGGACGCCGGTTTCCAATCACGATGGCCGCCACCTCTGGGTCTTTTCTTGTAGAGAAGTAGCTCAGATTTTGATGGAGAACATCTGAGCCCAGTGGGGCGGAGGAAGCGCTCGGTCGCATCGATGGCGCTCTGCATGGCGGCTTCAACTTGGCCGTCGCTCCCGCCGACGCACCAGATGGTGATGTCATCTGCGTAGATAGTATGGTTGATTCCTTGAATCTTCGCGAGCTCCTTAGAAAGCCCGACCATTGCGATGTTAAATAATGTTGGCGAGATGACTGAGCCCTGAGGCGTGCCGCGTGAACCGAGGGTGATCTCTTGCGAAAGGTATCCTTCGATCTTGAGCTTGGCAGTTCTCTGGCTAAGGAAGGATCGGACGAAGTCGTAGACCCTCTTCCCGAGCCCGAGGCCGGCAATAGACTGGAGAATGAACTCGTGTGAAATATTGTCGAATGCCTTCTGCAGGTCTAGTCCAAGGATGGTTCTGGTATCTCCCGTGCTCCGGTCGATGATCTGATGCTTTATCAGCTTCATGGCGTCCTGTGTCGAGAGGCCGGCTCTGAAACCAATCATATTGTGGGTGTACATGTCATTGGCCTCGATGTGCACCTTGAGCCGGTTGAGCAGGGCATGCTCTGCAACCTTACCAACGCAGGACGTCAGGGAAATTGGTCTTAGATTCTCTATTCCTGGTGCTTTACCGGGTTTGGGGATGAGTACCGTGCAGGCCGCCTTCCACTGTGTGGGGACCTGTCCACTGCGCCAGACTTCATTAATTCTTTCAGTGAGGAAGTCGATCGACTCATCATCGAGATTCCTCAGCATCCTGTTAGTGACGCCATCTGGACCAGGGGCAGATTTGACGTTGAGTGAGAAGAGGACATCTCGGATCTCGGCCGCGGTAAAGTCCTGGTCCAACTCCGGGACCGCACACCCCGCGTAGTCCGGGAACTGGGTAGGGGCAGAGCTATCCGCGACCGGCAGGTACTTGTCTATGAGCCTGTCGACAATCGACACGTCCGGGGTAGAGTCCGTAGCGAGGTGGATGGCTCGCGCGAGGGATCGTCTCTGGCTGGATCTGGTGCTGCCCTCATCGAGAAGGTGTTTGAGCAGACCCCAGCTCTTGCCTGATCTGAGCTGACCCTCGACGGATTCGCAGAGCTCATCCCATTGTTGCTTACACAGGTTCTTGCAGTGATGTTCGATCTGCCTGTTAACTTCCGAAACCTTCTTGCGGAGCCGCCTGTTATGCTTCTGCCCCTTCCATCTCGTGAGGAGGGCTTGCTTGGCTTCCAGCAGGTGCGCCAATCTGCTATCCATCTTGTCAACGTCGAGCTCAGTGACGACCTCCTTGGTTGCCGCCGCGGCGTCATCCCTGATCCCTTTGCACCAACCTTCAAAATCTGTCTCCGCCATCGGCGCGCGCTCGGCTCTGATCTTGCGGAAAACGTCCCAGTCGATCAGCTTGAATTTCCTCGTCTTATAGCGGGCTATCGGGAGGGAGACTTCGATGACGTAGTGGTCACTTCCGAGGTCTAGAGCCGTGTTGACCCACTTGACCTCCCCTACGTTCTTGACAAAAGAGAGGTCTGGGGTAGTGTCCCGGCATGCGGAGTTGCCTCTCCTAGTGGGGAAGTCCTTATCGGTGATAAGGGTCAAGTCCAGTTCCATCGCAGTCTGCCACAGTTCGCGTCCCTTGGGCGTGTCATGGGTGTACCCCCACACCCTATGTGGAGCGTTGAAATCCCCGACGATGACAAGGGGGTGCCCACCGGCCAGGCTGACGGCCCTCTTGAGGAGAGAGTTCGCCCTCGCCCTGCGGTAGCTGGGGCTGCAGTATACGTTGAGGATATAAAGGCTGTTTCTTCTGAGGCCCTTTCTGGGTGGGTTCATGAGGATTTCAGTCATGACGTACTCGATGCCATCACCAACTGGGCCGAGGTCGCGAGAGAGGCAATTGTACCTTTTGCTGACAAGGGTAGCAACTCCCCTACCTCCTGAATGTGAGGATACTACCAGATAACCTGCGAGTTTGATAGGAGTACTAGTTGCAACTTCCTGAATAGCGATGATTTGGGGCTTAACCGCGAGAGTTCTTAAATATTGCTGCAGAAGCGGCTTCTTGTTGGGAAACCCTCCGCAGTTCCATTGCCAAATACTAAAGTTCTCGTCCGCACTATCCATGGCTAGGCTGAGAGGAGGCTTGAACGGCCCTGAGAATCGCGCCCTCCGTCGGTGGTGCTAGTACATGACGTCGTGCTGCGACTTGCGAAGGAGCGGGGCTGGGTTCTCTCCTGGCATCGACCTCCTCTAATTTGCTTATCCGTTCACTGAGTGCACCTAAGCCCATTTTTGGGTGCGATATAGCTTCCTGGACCTTTGCTAAGCTAGCCTGCATGCTGGCGAAAGCATTCTTGAGTTCTGAGAGCAATTTTGTAGTCTCGTCTTCCTCTCTGTTCTCTACCGCTCGACGCTTGGGCGCGCGCGCCGCGTGGGATGTCTCGGATGTATCCATGGCGACCGGGGCCAAAGGGGGTTGCGGCGAGGAGGGTGAAAGCGCGAGTTTCCTAATCTCCGCCATCTCCGCAGCTAGCCTGCACATTTCTTGTCTAACCTGCGCGTTTTCTTTCCTCAACTGCTCGTTAACTCGTCGCAACTCCTCGAGCTCGTGTGCGTGGTGCGAATCGCGAGGCGGGTCGTCACCTCTTGTACCCTCACGTCCCCCTCGAACCTTGTCGGCCCAGGAGAGCGTTAACTTGCTTCTAAGAACGGTGGGCGTGCGGGAGCGGGACCTGGTCCGCCTCGACGTGTCGCGCCCCGGCCTGGAGCTGGAGCGAGGCCGAGAACCGGAGCGTCCCCGGGAACAGGCCCGTCCTCTGGACCCACGGCGGGAGCCGGAACGTGCCCTGGAGGCGGAGTGGCCCCTGGATACGGAACGGACTCTCGAGCGGCCCCTGGAACGGGAGCGTCCTCTGCGCTGAGCACCCGGAGTGGACAAAGCCTGGACGAGTTCCGCAGTGTCCGAGCGCTGATGAGGGGACGGTGACACGGCACCGGCCATCTTGGCGCGCTCACTGCGACGACGACGCACGATGTATGGGATCTTGAATCTTTGAGCACAGTCCTTATTAGCCGTGAGATGCTGGCCACCACAGAGCTTACACTTGGGGGTGCACTGATGCTGCTCATCGGGACTAGGGGCACCACAGCCACGGCAAATAGCGTCAGCTGGATTGGGACACACGTCGGCGCGATGACCGAGGCGGCCGCACGTATAGCACACGTCGAGTTGCTTGCGGTAGAGTGAGCACTGCATGAGTAACGGTCCATACCTGACAAAGTTCGGTACACGATGCCCGTCGAACGCGACGATGACCGTGCCGGTTTGAGCTATTCTCTTCGCTGCTAAGGCGAGTGGATTATTGGTGTTGACAATCTTGGCATCGATGATGTCAGGGCCGTCTTGAAGAGGGATGTTGCGGATCACCCCCTTGCACGTGGAGTGCGGGGCCGTCTCGTAGGCACTGAGCTCATATACCTTGCCCGAGATGAGCATCTGCTTCATCCGGACGTAGCGGTTCGCATTCTCGCGCTTGGGAGTACTAGCAACCATAATATTTTGCTGTAGATTCGGGCATAGAGTATCTTGGCATAGATCTTCCTGACTAATGCCAGCGGCGGCGAGTATTGCGTCAGCCACCGTAACAACGCCAATCTTGGAGATATTGAGTCCACCTCGCGGCCTGATCACAATCTTGATATCATCTCGAGGAAGTGAGGGCATTCGTCCCGCCCGTATCACTCTGGATTTTAGCGCAGCACCGCCTGATTTGCCACGTCGCGCTCCCGGCTGGGGCGATAGCGCATTAGTGTCAGCCGTGCGTGTTTTGGCGCCAACTCTTCTGGCCCCCGCAGACTGCCAGCCTTGATCTTCGGTAACCTCTTCCGGGGAGATATCCTCCCCCGCCACTTGATACTCCATCTTGAGTATGAAGCGTACCCCGCCTTCAAAGGGCCAGTACGCGGCGGGCAGATGGTTCACGAAGCGAAAAGCTCGGTCTCAAAGCTCGGGCACGGGCAGGAGGCTCGTGGCCGAGGCGCGAGGCGCGTGGCCTCGGGGAGCAAAGCTTGGCAATCGTCCGTAGGCTTAGCTTGGCGGCCGCCGCCTTGCTGCTGTCAAAGCGTGTAAATAAGTGAAAAAGAAACTCACAGCGCTGCGGATGATCTCTCTGAATGCAGCTTTTCGAGCTGCGTCGAATAATGCAGACGTTCTGGCGCTTCCGGGTTGCAGTCCGCAGGAAGTACGCTCTGAAGCGGGAGCTCATGTGGAACAAGTCCGCTGAGTTGGCCCCCTTGCGGCAGCTCAATAAACCGATATTGAGAATAATTGACTTTATCCCCGTTTGTTATATCCGGATTCGTTATACCCAGATCCGTTATATCTGGTTTCCACTCTAGCAGCGAGCCGGGCGCGTTGGCGTCCGTCCATTTTGGAAAATGTACGAAAAACGAAGCATACGACAATGGTGGGAGGACAGGACACGTCATATGTGCGCGTTGTCCTACCCTGTGCGCACCCGCCGTGGTGGCTTAGTAAGGCTGAGGTGTTGGGCTGCGAAGCGCGAGGTCGCGGGATTGAATCCTGATCACCGTGACCGTATTTCGATGGGAGCGAAATGCGGAAACACCCGTGGTATTTATATTTAGGTGCGCGTTAAAGAACCCCCCCGCAGGCGGCCCAAATTTCCGGAGGCACTACGGCGTGCCTCATAATCAAATCGTGGTTTCGCCACGTAAAACTTCATAACTTTTTTTTTTTCCCTGTCAGCCTGCGGCAGTCTTGAAGCATTGAAAGAAAGTGTGCGGGATCTTTCGAAAGAGTGGGAATTTAGCAGAGGCACGGTCGAGAAATTTTGTGTAGACAACTGCTTAGTGGATTCCAGGTAACTGCTTAGTGGATTCTATTATGGACAGTAGTGCAAGCCTGTTTGTGCCTGAAACGTAGCGTTCAAATTATGTCTGTAGTTCCTCTCGCACTCTGTTTCACACTTAGCACGCAACCCTGCGGAAGCTGTTGGGAGTATAATGCGGTCAGAAAAGTATCACTCCGCGCGTCTCGAGGCACAATGTTTCCCACTCTCTCTTTTCTCGACGCTATTTACCGAATAACCTCTTCATATATTAGAACAAGTTGTTGCCGGCTGTATCTATGAACCAGAGTATAACTATATCATATTCAGTGTATGTGGGAGGTACAGCTTGGACCCCGCGTTAGCTACTCCATGCACTAAACACGCCAAGAAGAGTGTATAGACATCGTATAGTCTTAATATCATAGACCTCACAGGAGGTTATAGACCAATCATGACTGGAGATTGCGCTCTTGTATTAAATTGCAGTATGAAATTTGGACGCACTTTTTATCTGGCGAAATCACGGGACTTCGTATCCCACCTTTAAAAAAAAAAGAAATAAAAAGAAGGTGCGGATCCAACCTCACTTGTTGTAGTCTACGTTAGACGAACGAGAAACAAAGCTTGCGTGCGATTTCAGTTTATTTCCAACTGTACTCGCAACTGTACTGTTCGCGTTCTTTCTTTCTTTATTTGTGTGTGTGTGTGTGTGTGTGTGTTCTCGTTCGGCTTCGCGGTTAACGCTACCGTAGCTTTTTTTTTTTTTTGTCTTTTGCACCGCGTTTTCTGCAGCGCAGCGAACACACACCTGGCCGAGCGAGACATTTGTTGTTGGCTGTGAGAGCACGCTTCGCTCCCATGCGTGACACAGCTGCAAATGCCACACATTCCCACAGTGCGAGTTTTTTTTTTGTACGCATGCTCAGCTTTATCCACGCTCTGCGTGTCCACCCAATCCACCCAAGCGCCCACGCTGCGCCGCGGAGATGCCCGCCACGTGACCGCAGATTACAATTTGTGAACTTTTTAATTATTGCTTGTATCGCAAGCATTTCATTTACAAAGTTGTAGGGCACCTCAAATAACCTCCGAATCAAGCATTTGTTTAGTGCCCAGCTTTGGCTCGTTGGTTTTTCCGACTACAAACAAAAGCGCGCGCAACAATCCAAATACGAATATGCGCGCTCGCGCACCTCTGCTCAAGCGCTCCCCGAACAGCACGGATACACGGCTTTACTAGCGGCGGCAGCTCGATACAGGGCTTCAGCGCTGTGTGATGGTCGCGGTGTCATGAGAACACGCCGCTGACGCATTGATAAGCGTAGCGGAGCCGCAGGGGTCATTTCGAAGCCGGGAAACCATGACAGCGCACTTGGGACCGTAATTTTGCACACTCATCTTGTTCTCTAGATAGGCGCGTCCGGCACGTATGCTCCTTTTGCTCCCTTTAGCAATAAAAACAAACCTTGCGTAGGCTTTGTAGTACATCTAATGCGTGTTGGAGGATCTGTACTGCCAGCATATGCTGTTGTCGATTACGTAAATTATTTTTGCTTGACGTGTCAGTGCGCGGACAATAACGGGACATCTCAACGGCACCGCGTCATTGACCTGCTCTTCAAGAAGACAGTCGTCCCCTTCACGAATGATCAGAAGGCTAAAACGGTTCCGTCTCTTGGGGCGGCGCACGGCGACAGGAGGAAGGCAGCCAAGCTATTCCCGATCTGGCACTGTGGAGGACGGCCTAGTCCATCAACAATACTTAGAACTTGCGAAGTCGTTTGCGAGACGGGTAGCTTCACAAGAAAGCGACACAGGACTGCGACGGTAGCTCGAGAAGCGGAAACGGATGTTTTGGCATTCCTTGCCGCTAACCGTCACGGTAGCACTGAGCGCGTGCTGGTGGGCGAGTTGGTTATGCATGATTACAAAGAAGGCGCCAAACAACAGACGAAGGAAGGAGACACGAGAAACGTAGGCGCACTAACAACTGAGTGTTTTATTTCTTGACATGGGAATATATAGCTGCTGTCGAGGATCAAAACAAGAAACAGGGCCGTCATCTGCACCGCGCAAGGAAGCCACGATACAGAATAACTTCTGATTGTCGCTCCCAAGATACGCCAGTTCCTTTGTCGAAAGGAAAACTGAGGCTTCACTGATACAATCATCATGTTTTGATCCTCGACAGCAGCTATATATTCCCAAGTCAAGAAATAAAACACTCAGTTGTTAGTGCGCCTACGTTTCTCGTGTCTCCTTCCTTCGTCTGTTGTTTAATTTGGCGCCTACTTTGTAAACTCACGGTAGTGTGCGCGACGTCAGCGAGGAGGATTAAAAAAAAAAGGTCATATGCACCCGTGCCATGTACATCTCCATCAAAAATTTGAAGACCAAGATCCTGAAAACAGACTGGGCTTTGCGGATTGGATTTTCACGAATTGTGTAAAAGAAACGGAGTTTCTCACTCGCGTGCTTTGAACGGATGAGGCTAATTTCTCCAGCAACGCACAAGTTAATCCTCACATCAGGCACTGCTTGAGTGATAGGAATCCCTACTGGCTGACGCAAACACGACACCAATACCATTGGTCGTTTAATGTGTGGTGCGGCATTTTTGATGGCAGCATCATCAGACCCATCTTTGTTGACGACACACCAACGGCGCAACGCAATACACGTCAACGACATCCTCGAGGGTCACGTGAACGACGTCTGTTGCAACGTTCCACTTGCGCACCTTCGGGACATCTGGTTTCAACACGATGGAGCTCCCGCGCATAGTAGTAGTTACTCTCGAGCGTGGCTCGACAAGCTTTTTCCTGGACAGTGGATTGGTCAGCACGGACCTGTGCCCTGACCTGCAAGGTCGCCGGACACAACACCGCTGGACTTCTTGTGGGGCTACGTGAAAGATCGCGTTTATAGCTGTGAAACCACCACAGCTGATGCTCTAAAGGCAAAAATAAGCAGAGCCTTCCGCGAGATCCCAACGTCGTTGGTCAAAGCTGAGACATCACAAGTGTTGGAAAGAAGCAAGTACTGTATTGCTTCAGACGGTGACCTGTTTGAGCGCGTGCAATAAGTGGCAGTGGAAAATAACCGCCCAAAACTAGTGTAAAGTGCGACTGTTTAACGCATTCTCATCATGTCACCCTGTCCTTACACAAAAAGAAGGTTGCGACAAAGATATAAACAGGTAAAAAACCGCTTTGTATTGCTTCTTTTTCGGAGTTCAAGAGACAGAAAGGGTAAATGGCTAAACCAGTTGCACCTTTGGATGTTTTTTTTTTTTGTGCATGTGTGCGTGTGGGCGGCTGAGACGCCTTACGTACTTCTTTGTTTATTTTTTATTGAGATGAACTCCTGAGAACCTCATTTCTTCCGAGAGCTGCCTTTTTTTTTTCTTTTTTCATGATCTTTTGCGCAGTCTTTTAACATTGGTTGAATTTCTTTTGTAGCTTTGTTTCATGATACGCGAAGGTTGAAGCTATCCCGAGTGCCTCATGATCGAGCACCACATTCTTGGTTCCGCAGATGCTGACGCTTATCGCACCACACTACTTAGGTCGCGAAACCTCTCGAGCCATGCTATACACGACGAAGCCTTTTACGATGCGGCGATAAACGAATGGAGTCGTATAGCTTTCAAAGGTCGCTCAGAGGCGCTTCAGTAGCGGTGCGCGAGCTCGCATCTGTTTCATGTTTCGCGTATTTCGCGGGCTTTTGTTTGTTCTTGGAAAAAAACACCAGCCACACTTCAGCGCCAAATAAATGCTCGATTCTGAGATTACTTAAGGTGCCCTACAACTTTGTGATTGACATGTTTGCGATTAAAGCAATGATTGAAAAGTACACTAATTAAAAGCAATTAATACTTAACACTTCGTGATTAGAAAAAGCAACACTGGCTGTAAGCACACACTGTATGCAGTCGGTACGATTTCTCTAGAGCTATTGGGGATCTTATAACTCTTGGACCAAGTTATATGGGACACCCGGTATAAACTTTCGATGGCGTAAAAAAGACTTCCGATACTATTGCTATCGATTGCGCTCTCTATCGTGTTGCGATATTTCGCTATTAAATAATCGATACGGCAAAAAAAAAAAAAGAGACGTTACTAAGACAGTTTGCTATTGACAGTGTGATCGATAGTTTTGTAATTCTTTATTCGTGACGCACCGCACATTTGACGATAACTGACCATCAGTAACAGTCAGTTCATTCATTTGCGAACAAGCAAAAAGTTGCCAGTTATATATATAATGAAATACGATGCTTGCAAATGTCAGCAAATAATATGATCAAACAACCAGCGAATAAATAAATAACTAAATGTATCCAACAAAATGTGAAAGAATAGATAAAAAATAAACACGACATGGCTCACGAAATAGAACATAAGGCGGTATTCAGAGGATGGAAAAAGTAACAGGTAATGCGCATAACACCATGTGCACCGTATACTTAAATCTCGCGAGAAAGAAAAAGGAAAAGCCGTTTCACGAAAGCTATGACAATGGAACTTCTGAAGACAAGCAAGAGCGTTTAAAAAAATGCATATTAAAGGAGGAAAATTCGCTCAACAAAAGTCCGGGCGAAAGAAAAGAACAGAAGGAACACTCGGCGAGACAGCGACCAGCACGAGTAGGCGTGCCAGAACCCCGGGGAGGAAAGGGAAATGGAGGTTCGCCTTATACGAAAGCGATTGTTCAGTAAAGCCGAAGCGAAATGCCGCCCAGTAACGCTAGCGTCACTCTCGGCACTCGAGAATTCACCTCGCAAAGAGAAAGGACGCGTGGATATGTATTCGAAGCGATCACTGAGCAGCTGTGCAGTAATCCTACATGTTCGCGTTTCAGTCACGGCAGCAGTTTTAAAGGGGAAAACTGCAGTTTTTTCGTGTCCCAGTTGTTTCCATTTCGCCGTCATCGAAAGCTCGTCACCTCATCGTCAGCCATTCCCCTAATGAAAGTAGAAAAAAAAATAATATTATAGAGATCCCACACGCATGTTGAGATCAACACGAAACGAAGCTCTAGCGAGATAATTAATTAAATGCTGCGCGACTAACGCCGATGCTTAACGCGTGATCATCAGAATGTGTTACGTGTTTGTGTGCGGAGTGTGCGTGTGCGGAGCTTTGTTTTTAGCGCTGCTTGACAATAGCGTCCCTGTAATGACCACGTCGCGTCTCCGAGGTCGCGCACGAACCTGTGGCCAAAACAGCTGCCTCTACTACGCGAACATCTTTCGCGCATGTCTGTATTCCTCTTGGCAACATGGATGTGTCAGTGCGTTCCCGCTGACGGAAGGTAACGGAGGAAACTCGGAATTTCGTTGCTCGTTTCTTCATTTGTTCCAGCCGTGTTTCTTCGAAAACAGCGGGCGGCAAAACGCCATCGATCGTTGCACCGGCGCAGCGTGCCGAAACGAAAAAATAAATTAAAATAAAAAAAAAGCCAGAGGAAAGAAAACGAATGATGTAAGTTCACCTATGCATTCACGACAGCTGCGAACGCAGTGTTGATGACTACTGCGCTGTGCGGCTTCGGTTTGCGAGTGCGTGTACTGGGAATCTTTCTTCGCGGAAAAGGTCAGCGCTTCGCATCCGTTTCTCCCGTTTTGGCTGTGGTCCCCTATAAGAACTTCTGCAAGAAGGCACTTGGATCAAGGCGAAGGTTAGGGAACCCCCCAATGGGGTTCCTGTGTACTGCCGTCTGTTCCATCGTAACTAGCTGTGCAGTTTCTTGACGTTAATGTTCGCAGTTTTAAAATTTGAAAGTTCACCTTTCTTTGACGCTCCCCTTCCCCTCGCTCCCGCCTCACCTTACCTTTAGGTGTTGCTGTAATCCCGAGTAGACAACAACTTACGTCTCTTGGTATGCGCAGCTGAGTTTGTGCCAAGTGGCACACGGTGTAATATAATGTCTCAGTAAATTCCACTGTTCCGCATTAAATTGTTTAGTGTTTAGCATTAAACGTCTGATTTGAATCATTTGACGCTACGTTCGCGTCACTACGTAGAAAACATTTGCGTAATTAGCCTATACGTTTGCACGACATTTGCGCATGCATCAAAGAAAGCTTCGGTTAACGCCGATGCCCATACGTAAACGGGAGGTCCGCCGGATTTTCTTTTTTTTTTTTTTTTTTTTTTTTTTTTGCCGCGGAACTGTTGCGGAATTGTTGAAACACTCTTAATAACGGTAGCGCAAATGCGAATGTCCGCCGCTGCTGTGAAAAATTATGTCTTAAACGAAAATGTATCGTTTCATGTCGAATCCCCCGTCTAGACTTTTGTTTTATAAATTATTTAAGGCGCTACAGACCGTCCCAGAAGTGCGCGGTAATGTCTGCCAACCTATCCGGGATCTAAACTGACAGTAAATAGAAAAATTATTAAGCGCATTAGTAAATTGTCTTTAAAAACAAAGGCAAACAATATTGGTTATTATTTTTGCTTTCAGTAACCAGCTTCTTACCGTAAGGCTAATGGAAATAAAGCTTTATTATATATATATATATATATATATATATATATATATATATATATATATATATATATATATTCTTTCTGCTTCACTGTCGAATTGATATTTATTTCGTTTCCATTACCGAGCATCGAAACGCATTCTGACGACTTCAGTCGAAGCTGGCGACGCGGAGCGGCTGTAAAACTGCACTTGGCGGCGGCTCATCGAAAAGTTGACGCTCGCGTCGCGTGGGCGCCTTTCGGCGCGTGTGTAGGAGAGACGAGCCGCGCGTTTCCTGGAACCCCCTCGCGTACACGCCGAACGTGTGCAGCTGGAAGGCGGCGGCGGCGGCTAATGAATTTCCCTCCCAACGTCGCCTGCGCTGCGCGCAAGTGCTCCGCTTGCGCAACGGCGCACGCTGTGTATTAGAGGCCGTCTGCTGCCGATCGAGTGTGAACGACGCGAGTGCGCGCAACGGAGGCGTGGCTTGGCGTGGCGCGCCCTGAGTGGCGTCAGCGACGCGTGTGCGACTCTTGCGGCGTCGCGATGCACTTTTTGCTGACGTCATTGTTTCCCGCTGTCCTTTCTTTTTTCTTTATCCATCACTCGCCGGGCGGCCGAGGAGCCTCTCCCGCTGCGGGGCGGTTGAAAAGAACACGTGTAGGATGAGTGCCTAAAAAGAATGTTTTGGCACTTTCGAATCGTCATTATGTTGTGCCGATTGAAGGTCCGTACTCTCCAGAAAAAGAGAGGAAGAAATGCTGCTGGCGAGCATCGGAGCGCGGTGAATAACTTACTGTAATAGTACTTGTCTCCACGAAACCAGTATGGGGGCTCGGGAGGTGGTTGCGCCATGACGTCATGATTCATTTGCATGAGCCGTTGCCGCGATCGCGGTCAATAGCGCAGCAAAAAGAAACGCGCGCGGCACTCTCGTTTATTTATTTATTTATTTATTTATTTATTTATTTATTTATTTGTGTATTTATTTAGAGATGGACATTCGAGGCGTGTTCGCGCCCTGACCGTCCCGTGCATGTTGGAGGTCACGTGGTATCCGCCGTGCGTGGCAGGGCGACGGGCGCAGACGGGCAAAAGCAAGCCGAGGAGGCTGGTAGCTTCATGCGGCCCCACTGTCGGGTATCACGTGATCTCAGTTGCGGCACAGTTGAGACGGCGAAGGGAGCGGTAGCACGGAACGTTCACTTTGGTGCAAACACGCACGCTCCCCGCTGCCGGCGGTGCTCGACAGACGCGAGCTCTGGGCCCGCGACGTCTCACCATGTGCGTCTTTCGGCACGTGACGGCACGCTTGTTTGCTTAGCAAGCGAATGTTTACTGCGGTTCATGCGACCTATAAAAATTTACGGAGCATCGACCTCCTCAGGTAGTTAGTTATCTGAATGGTGCCTAAGCAGTTCGCAGTAACGATGTGGTGTTGAGTGAGTGCTCACACTCAGCACTGTCGGCGCTTCTATGGAACCTCTGCAGCGGTCGTCTTGGCGCCATTGCGCTAAATGGGACATCGCTGCAGCGACATGAACTGCTGAGGAAGGCGGTGCCAGGTGTGCTGATGACGTTCCGATGCGCAACCATAGCTGCTCCGCAGTTCTTGCTTACGTAGTGCGTGCCTGATTGCACACTTCGCGTGCTCACAGAGACGCGCCCGCGCCATTGGTCGCGTGTTCGGCGTCGTCGTTTTCCACACTATCTCGAAAGCGATCGTCCTATACGCGAAGGAGGGACGGACGGACGGACAGCTTTTTCGTTGGGTAACCATGGAAAGGCTTACGAATTTAAAATTGCTA
Organism: Dermacentor variabilis; assembly: GCF_050947875.1. Classification (NCBI taxonomy): domain Eukaryota; kingdom Metazoa; phylum Arthropoda; class Arachnida; order Ixodida; family Ixodidae; genus Dermacentor; species Dermacentor variabilis. Next base: position 74,461,339 of record NC_134573.1, on the reverse strand, counting down.
GCCTCGCTTCGTCTGACAGTCTACCGCTTTGCTATCGCTGTCAGTCATCCGCCATCCGGGCAGAGCTATTCGTTTTTAAATGCGTGAGCATTTCTATGGTTACCCAACGAGAAAACTGTTCGTCCGTCCCTCCTTCGCGTATACGTGACGATCGCTTTCAACACAGAAGCAACCAGCTGTGGAAGACGACAACGACGAACACGCGACTCGTGGCACGGGCGCGTCTCTGTGACCACGTGACGTGTGCAATCGGGCACGCATCGGAACAACTGTCGGCTTGGGATCGGAACGTCATCGGCGCAGCTGGCGCCGTCACGTGCAGTAGTTCGCTTGCCTCAGCAGTTCGTGTCGCCGCAGCGCCGTCGCATTTAGCGTAACAGCGCCAAGACGACCGCAGCCGCTTAGTGAAGAAGAACGCAAACAGATTACGCCAGAACAGGCACGTACCCAATGAGTTGCCCGGGGGGGGCAGCCCCCCCCCCCCGGGCCACTTAATTAAGACGCATACCCCCTCCCCGCCCACGCCACCACTGCTCACACACATTCCTAAAGCGCCGCCAAATCAATGTTGAGACTCGACAGCTATTCGGGGGTCAACATTTTGCTACCTTTTTCACTCCTTTTGGATGGCGGTATAGTCATCGGCATCTCCTGGTATGTGAAGGCCAGTTTCCTCATCAGTTCGGTGCCCGCGCGATTAACTCGAGATGCATTCAGTTGTCACCGTCTGCCTATTCAACGTTCACGCGCATCGTTGTTGCTTCGTTAGTTCAACCATCTTCGTTTAGACTGATCCAGGGTCCAGGAAAGGTCAGCCGTTCTGTATGCACGTCGAACGAGTTGCGGCCAGAAAAAATGCCGATTACGCTTAACTTTTCTTTTTCTTTCTTTATTTACTCGAGTAACGACTCGCCGCGACGCTGACAGATCCTCCGAACCACATACCCGTGATACGGGTTAGAGAAGGTGGAAAATAGAATAATGCGAGACAGCGAAGAACGTTCCCGCGATGCTGAACGAAAACGACCATCGCAAGCAACGAGCAACGACGCCAGACTCGCAACGCAAAAAAATGACAACCGTTCCACTCAGTAAAGATGGAATGGCAGCGAAAGCACTTTGCTTTTCGTTTGAGAGCTTTCGACAGCTTTCGCTGCCATTCCATCTCCACAGAGATTCCATGGAATGGTAATTTTTTTGTTGTTGCCGGTACGTTAGGCGAAAGACGACATTCTAAAACTCTCTATTATAGTTCGCCGTCAGCAACAGCTGTTCCTAGGCGATGCGCAAGTCGATCCCGGTCCGGTCTGATCGTTTGCTCGTAATGGCGACGGTGATGTTGCAACGAGTTTCGGTCGGATATATACTTTCCTACATAAGCGATTACCGACACCTGGCGCATCCCTATAGGAATGCATTGTGTGCAAGACACAAAAAGTCGCGAATTGAGGCGGTGTTTACGAAATGTCTCGTCGACGTGTGCATAAGCCTACACTGATCGTTAAACGTTTGCAGCTAGCCGACCTACTATATATATGTGTGTGTCCAGAACAACAGAACAAACATTATATATATATATATATATATATATATATATATATATATATATATATATATATATATATATACAATTTACTGGCGGTGCTTTCTTTCTAGAGCGCAGCGCTTAGGCGCCCGTTCCTGCGGCGAGCGCCGGCGCCCCTCGTAACCGAGCGAACGAGTGCAGCGAAGGATGAAATTTAACGCGAACGCGGAGCGCAGAGGGGGAGGGAAAACGGTGATAGCGAAGGGAGCGCGAGGATGGCAGCGGAAGGGGAGGGTATGGCGAAAGCGTGAGCAGGAAAGCGCAGTGTCGCGCAAGACGGGCCTGCGGCAACGATGGCTACGAGATGGCGCCAGCGTAGTGCACGTTGTCTGTTCGCCGGTGGCGCCACCGATACCGTATGTGGAAACAAAGTGCTGCATAAGCGCAGGTTTGTCTGCGGCGCGGCTGCCTGCTGCAAATCGCGCTCGCGATTCACCCACGCGCTGCCTCTCGCGATCTCCCGTTTGGCGAGGCAGTCGCGTCGCGCTTCACTCCGTTTGCAACGTGCCGCACGAGTCGGTTTGTCCGCACCAGCCATTGTATCGCGAAATGAAGACGCGCATAAAGCTGCGCTCACATTTCGCATTACAGGAGTATCGTAATCGTCGGTGAATTATTTATTTTTAAATGCATACACGTACTGATGAAACGTCACTGATCTGATTCCCTCGCCTGAAAATTCCGCAGTTTCGTTTATTTAGTTTTCGAGCGTTGACGAGTTATCGGCTGCCAAGGGACGCTTCGGCCGCAGGCAGCAAATCCAACCTGCAAGAATAGTTTCCCGGCGTACCTATACCATGGCAACTGCCAAGGCTGAGTTCGAGGGGTAATTTTTCAGTTACACTCATCGCATCCTGTATTCGCATCGCCCATACATAGCTAAGCAATCGCACCGTGCGTCAGAGAAATCGTCGCCGATCGCTACGACCTGAAGTCTCGGTCCCGGAATGCCGGAGCATGCGCCGTTGCCAGAGCAAGGACGTCCTTGTCGCGTTAGGGGGAGGGCCGACCAACGCGTCGCTCGGCACGTCGCTCCAACGGCGAGAGGCAGACGCATCGTCTTCGTGCGTGCGTACGCCATGTGCTGCCTGCGCGTGTGTAACGGTGCACGCACTCCCGGCGAAGACGTCATGCGGCGAATTGCTGGGCTTGACGGAGCCCGACCTCTCTTGTTCTTCGGCTCATCTACGCTTCCCTTTCTTTCTTTCTTTCTTTTGTGTGGCCTCGGCGCAACAGGTGGGCCAAATGCAAAGCGCCGGCGCTGCAGGAAGCGCGGGCACCTGCAACGTCACCGCCGGGAGTTCTATACAATCGGGAGTTCTACACAATCGAGAACGCGCGCACGCCCGCGCGAGCAGGTTTTACGCCTTGAAAGGCTCGTCTCGTTATCGTTTTTTCCTTTCTTTTTTCGAGGAGTTCCTTTTTATAGGTCATTTTTCTTATGTTGCTTCGTCCTTCGCGCTGACATTTCTAGGAATACACTTGCTCGAAGCTGGTCTATTGTCTCTCTGTCTCTCTCTTTATTACCTTTTTGCTTCCTCTTTAAAACGTGAAGGGATCCCTACATGAAAGAGAGGGATATATAAATTAAAAAAGAAGTAAAAAAGAAGACGGCGCGGATGTCACGAATGTTTTCGGAAGCGTTGGCATTGTGCGTCGTTTCCTTGATGCCACGGTGTCTGTGTTTATGCCGCTGTTGCTCTGTTTTCATCGGTGCACCTATGACCGCTGTTCGACCTTACGCATGCAGCCAACTCTGAAGGTTCACTGTACTCGTGGACAGCAGTGTGTGGCAACGAAAGGAAAACGTAGGCAAAGTGCGCATGTGTGACAGCGCTTCTATAGAGATATTTCCGCACTCTCGTTTGCGTTAGCTGAACTGCTCTTAAACGCGAGAGCGTTAAGTGCCGCGCGTCGCAAGAAATCCGTTGCCAATGTCGGACGTCGATTCGCGGAAAAAAAAAAAAAAATTCCGAACTACAACTAAGCAGGCCCTCCACGTGGCGCAGGCGCGTTACTGAACTAATCGGATTCGTCAAACGAAAATGCGTCAGAAAAATAGTAAAGTTCGACCTAAACACAACCTGCAGACATGATAACGTCGGATTGTAATGTGAATATACCAGAAAATATGGGCGCTATAACGTAAAACTATTCGAAAATTTTCTATTCCAATTCTGCAATCAGCCCACCGCGATTGGTCAAAAACTTTTTTGGACCGCCCCCACTTCACATTACTGTCACGCGACGTCACGAAAACCGCAATACCTCGCCATCTGATATGATGTGTACACACTGATTATGCATGATTTGACCGAACAAAAGAAAAAAACAGTTATTTCTGATTCGACGCCTTTTCGCCATTAGCCCCCGGCTATTGGGCAAAAGTTTTCGGGCTGCACCCACTTCACCTGCCTCTCACGCGACTTCACAAAACCGCGAAAACTCACCGAGTCAAAGTGACGTGCATGCATTAGAGATGCATTAATATGCCGAACAAAACTGAATTTTCTTCTGAATAGCCGCAGGCTGCCCCATTCCGAAAGGAATAAAATATGGCTGCTGCCGATCGCTCCGGCATTGGCTACTCGCCTCTGGCGGGGAGCATGGGTTTATTTCCGTGTAATAAAACTTTTTGCGTGGCCGTGTAAAGTTTTCGACCGCTTTCGGCACGTTTACGACCTCGTTCTGCCAACTCTTCTTTGCTGAGGATCCGTTTTCGCGTCATTCTTAAGCTTCCGTTGCGTGCCGCCGCGATTGTCGACGAGCCACCACAAGCTAAGAGAAAGCGGACCAATCGCAAACGCTGGCACCACCCTCTTCATCCGGTTATCGATATTCAGTGCAGTTTCAGGACCCCTTTAGGCTGGCGAATAGAAAACCTCGCTGTCTTGTTTACTACACCCCTCCCGCATCGAAAGCACCGGCAACTCAGACATCCAAGCGGCTGCGCGCATCTCCCTTCATCGTTGTGGACTTTTGCGACACCACTCGATATCGCGGTCTACGATAGAGGCCGACCATCCATGAACGCAGGTAAATCGGGTGACTTAAAGTGTTATTCAGAAGTTTTATGTCCCTGTTGCTTTCATTCGCACAAAGCAATTTAAATGTTAACGGAGCCATTCAATGCTGGCTTTGCATATGCGCGCTTTTTATGAAATGCCCGCGGTAAAGCGCGGAGAGACCTATCCGCTGCGGCTGCAACTGAATTCGTACAGCGGCGCCCGCGATAAGCGCACGTCATGGGTTCGTCTGCCAGCGATGGCGAGCACTCATTTTCATCTTTCTTTACTTGTGATAGCGAGTTGCACCTCGTTTGCTCACGGTGATGAAAGCCTCTTGTGTGAAGCCTTTATTGTGTCATACGTGCCTCCGAGATTTGCAGTAAGTCGGCGTTTTACTTGCGATATCAAGATGTACTTGCGTCATGTTGTCTGAAACGTCTGCTGGATCACACTTCTTGTCACTCAGAGAAAAAAAAAAGGAGAAAGAAACGATAGAACGGCTGAAAGGCATAGACAAGTGTGCACCGAAATCTTGCAGGAAACAGCCGCCATTCGCCGAGTTTGTTCTAGACGGCACCACAATACCGCACCGCAGCAGGAAGCGGCGGTTGATGAGCAAAGGAACAAACCTACGTTAGCGGCGCTGTATGCAAGAAAGGCCTGAAGCTGCTATTGCAAGTCATTTCAGTCGCAATCTAAAGAAAGGGTTCTACCTACACAAACACCCCTTTGCTTAACCCTCTATATGGCGCCATGTACGGAGAAAATAAACGAGACAATTTATTGCTGGCTCATGCCACTTGCTAAACCAGTTGTAAACCATTGTACGAGAATGAATTCGTTTATTTCAGAAACGAACGAGCATTGGTATGTTTCCGTTTGGTAACATCGCACCATAACGTAGTGCAAATCTGTGCTCGTTACGTTCACTAGGTATGCACTGAATGCCTACCGATGGCCATTTGCGGCAAACTCCGGCATCCAACTACAAAAATTTATGAAGTACTGATCCCGGTTTCTATGGAAGAATGCGCTTATAGCATGCTTTCACAGGTGTTTATTTGTGCCGCTATGTTTCACTTAGTGTTATCGGTGATGTTATGGGTTTTATAGGTGAAGTATGACGGCTGGATTATTTATTAATTTCGCGTGCAGACGCTGCACGGGGTTCCTAACTCGTCCTTGATAAAGTGATGCTCGTAGCAGGGCCGGTTGTCTCCTGCATGCGGGTCTGGTTAGACCGTGTACTGCGATATCCTTCGGGGTCTTCCCACGAGAACGGTTAGTCATGCGAAATCGAGTATGCTCACAGAGAATGCTAAATGCAATAAAATAAAGCTAGACTGCATTGATCCAGAGTAGCGTGAGCCAAATTGGGAACATTTCAGAGAAAGTCCGAACGTTAGAACCACTGACGCGCCGTGTTACCAAGCAGTCACAAAAACAATTGTGAGTGCCTAGTTTTCGTGTGAGAAGCAACGCTTCAAAAAAGTTCGTGTCCTGTATTTCTGATTGCTGCAATTTCATACAACATTATAGAATGCCTGTAGCTAAGAGGCAGCTACACATGCAAAAAAAAAAAAAAGAAAGCAGGAAACTCACGATCTCTGACGAAAGAAGGCCGAATGTGAAATCGAACAGTGATAAGGCTGAACGATGAATTATGGATAACATATTCTATAAGGGTCTGTTGCGGTGTCTCGATGAAACGGCCTGTATGCTTACATTTAGTTTCCTACTGACGTTATACCGCGTGGCAACCCGAGCGACTTTATATAAAAAATGCTCCATAGCACGCTATGTTACCATACGGTCACGAACACGAATTCAAATGAGTCACGTGCATAAGCAATGCCAAGGCATTCGAATGATGACCTTGCGTCTGCTTTTAACACGATGGTGCTAATGGCCTAGTGGGGCACAATATCCGGCGTCCAGCGACGGACGTCGTTTCGATAAGAAGAGTTTCGAACAACCCATACCCAGGCCCGCCACATGGCGCTGTTACGAACGGCCCGCAAGGGTACCGACCTAAAAAATTTTCCCAGCCAGCTGCAGCTGCGGAGGTGGCGAGCTTCCGAGAAGCGACCGTGGAAACCTTCCCCACCTGCTGCGACGACTCGTTTTGTAGGGACGACGATGTGCCGCGTCAACACCCCCTCGGCGCCGCTATGACTAAACGCGGTCGGCGGACCAAGTATTGTTGGTGTACTCGCCGTCGCCGTCACAGCGTGTTAGAAGCGGTGGACATCCTGGGATAAGATGTCTTGCGACCGTCTCACGGGGCTCAGAAGTCATGGACAGACACGGCGGCCATTGTCCGCAGGGTCAACACTGGGAGAACAGGCGCCTGCTGGGGGCAGGACCCGTGTCTGCGAGAACCCTCTCGCCTCGGTGTGGTCAGTGAAACCTGTGCGAAAGTGAATGCATAAACCCTCCCCGTCAAAGGCGGGTCGGCTACGATGACTGGACGCTCCGTTTGGTCGAACGGCCGCTTTCCCTCACCTAGGGATCTAGGGAGGACAGAGTGTATTTGAGGAGCAGTTGGCGGCTCCTCAGGGTACATTCCTCTTTCAGTCATGTTAGACTGATGAACTGTAACGTTCTCTTATAAATACTGCAAATAAATCCCATATTACTCGTTCTCGATTAGAACAAGTCTTTCCCTTCAACAACGTCCTCAGCGTGGATAAGTTGGACGACGGCATGGGCCAGCTACCATCTATTTCATGCCCGACCCCAATCATAACAGCGCAAGGAAGTTACTGAGCTAATTGTATTTCTCCAGCTTAAATACGCGGAAAAATCATGAAGTATGACTTACAAACTACCGACATGATAGCTCTCTGATTATAATTTGAATATATGAGAAAACATAATTCCGTTACGCGAAAACTCAAGCCACTTTTCCAACGTTTCTGCTATTCATACACCGGCGACGGCGTCCGCCAGTTGCGCGTGTCGGCGCGTGAATATCTCGGAGCTACGACAGCGGCAAGCAGCGGGGCCGATGTTCCAATGCAGGCGGCCGAGCGTGAACAGACGACGGTATTCTTCCGGAAGTACGTAGTTCTTATCGAAACTCGAAAACAGATTTTCGCTTACTTCAGCCTGTTTATTAAACTGCGTCAATAAATACACACAGTAGTATAGCATAAAGAAGCTGGCTGATCCAAACGCCCTTCCGAGCTATCGGCCAATAGGAGCCGTCTGTAGGAATCTCGCTCATGAAGACATAGAAGACCCGGTAGCTTCGAAAAGGGTGAGCAGAAGTCCTCGTTTCAAAAGGGAGCGTTTGAGAAATGTGTGACTTCGTGCTCCGCGCACGAGTGCAAAATTTGCCTGGGATGTTGGCAGCAGCGTGTATATATAATATATATCCGGGGACTGTGTTCCTTTCAGCAAGGCCGAGGGGTAGTTAAGGACCCCTTTAAAAGGGACAGTAAATGGACAGTTACGTTGAGCTGTTTAGTCAATTACACTTCATCAGCACTAGGGCAGCCTCTCTTACCGTGACAGGATACCGGCATGATAAGCTAAACAAGACGCTAAAAGGAGAGACGGGTGGCGACGCCGCCGCCAATTTCCCGCACCATGCACGCCGTGACGTCACACATTTTGATGACGTCTGCTCTGGCCTGTGTAACTTTATTTACCGGTAAAGATGGACTATACGGTGTATTCTAAATGAACAAAATATAGAATTTACCAAGTTTATACAAAGAACTTTTACAACGCCACAACGGCCTGAATATCAGAAAATGCTTTGAAATCAATGACGTCATACTGACGTACCGGCTCTGGGTTTATGGCGCAATTAAGTTTACCCTTTGCTTTCTCTTCCGGCAATCAATGTCTTAACCAGAAATTAACCAAAATACAGTTCCGAAATCATAGTTTATCAGTCTAAACTGGCGCTTTTCCTTGGCATTGCTTTAGAAGCTTTAATATGTCACGTGCGATCGTCTTGATTTCTGCGGCTGTGGATGCTCTTCAACCTTCACGTCCCGTTCACCAAAGTGATTCTTTTTTTAATTATGGGGTTTTACGTGCCAAAACCACTTTCTGATTATCAGGCACGCCGTAGTGGAGGACTCCGAAAATTTGGACCACCTGGTGTTCTTTAACGTGCACCTAAATCTAAGTACCACGGGTGTTTTCGCATTTCGCCCCCATCGAAATGCGGCACCAAAGTGTTCTACACGAGCGTAAGAGCTTCTGATGACACCCCTTTTAATGCGTAAGCATTCTTCAGCGAGTACCTCAGCCAGGAGACGCGAAAAGTCCAATGCCATGTATCTGGAGAAAAATGCGTAATTTGCGATGTTAAGACGCTTAATCGTTGTAATAATGTAAGTGTAAATGATTTTTAGCTTTATCGTAGTACTTTATCTTTACCGTAGTACTTAAATATTTTTGGAGCAGTGCGTACAGGCACATAAATACGAAACCGGTACCGTTGAGACATGTTCCTCGTTATCTTAAACCGAGAGTGCGCACTCACTACGGTAAAGCAACAAGACGCTATTATGTTCCTGCTATATTCAATGAACTACCGGACGATGTATTTTCTTTGTCCACCCGCAAAACACTGAGAGTTGCTGTTCAAGCGTTAGAGTACTGATGTTATCAGTGCATCTTTGATAATGTGTAATGGTTGTGCCAAATGCACAACCAGCTTCTGATGGAGTTCTGGTGTGGCGCGTAGATTGCCGCGGCTGCCGGTTGTCGCCGCACAAGCCCTCTTGTGGCTTCGGCGCTTCCGTTTTGTATACTGTTCTAACTATACTGAATAAAGATTATTATTATTATTATTATTATTATTATTATTATTATTATTATTATTATTATTATTATTATTATTATTATTATTATTATAAGCCATGAAGAACAATTAAAAAGAAACAATAAATGCCCATAGAGATAAATAGGGCGCCTTAGAAAATGCAGGGAAAGCTTATAATAGGGGTGAGCCAGCTCGAAAGTTGGGGGTGGGCCAACTTGAAATTCGGGGGTTGGCCAAATTAACTTTGGGGATGGGCCTTGGTGGTTTGCCAACCGAAGTTCGATGTTGGGCCAACTTAAGTTTGTGGTTGGGCCAACTGAAGTTTGGGGGTGGGCAAACGTTAATTTGTGGGTGGACGAACATGAAATTCGAGGGCGGGTGAACCTATATCCGGGGGCATACGCCAACTGAATTTTAGGGATACTTTTAAATATGTAGGATTATTTCGTATGGAAATCGCATGGGGCACGGCGTTCTTTAGATACAACATGGCATCATATCCCTTTACTGTTTTCGTGCGTTATGACGTTTGGCGCCCCAGGAGAGCCACCGCACACGGCCTTAAAGTATTGTCATCTGGGCGTTTTGCTATACGATCCGATTCGCTTTTTGCATAGTAACAAATAAAACAGAAAGTAGGCATTGTGTTTTATTATGTAGCGTTGTTTTATATCGCATGTTACGAAAGTGGATATGGCTCATATGCGCACATCCTATAGCATTGAAAGTGCTTTGTATCCGGTGTTATCATTTCGTGCTTCAGCCTTTCTTGCGCAACCGCGCAATAGCCGCTGCTTTACTTTGCGAACATCCCAAGGTTTGTCAAGCCTTCGTCTGTTTCTGCGAAAGGAAATGGCTTTGTTCTCCTGCGTAGTGTTGTGGAGTTTCGACGCGCGCTTACGTAGCGTGAAAGAAAATACATATCAATATGGATGTATATAGAGAGACGCATGCAAAGAAACAGTAATGTACGAAAAGAAAATTGATACTGTGGGGGTCACGTCAGCACTACAGAGCCATAATTTGCCGCCAATTACATTAAATTTACCTTTCGGTTCTGTTTTTTTTTTTTTTTTCCCGCGACGCAGCGCTTCAAATGACCCAACTCTGCGTATGGGGGTGGCCATATCGGGCCGTCAGGTCTATAAGTGGGCGGACGACGTCAGCACACGCTGCGGTGTTGTATAACATTGCGTGAAATGAGCTAAATTTGGGGAGCTTGTAGTCACCTTTACGACAACCTTGCGGTCTTATACTGTTAGTGACTTGCTAAGTGATTTTACTTATTGATGTCGTTAGCCAGTAAATTGCCCTGCGGAAATTCCTCAAGGGACTTGGTCTTAGTTGAATGCCGTCTCGCCCCCGTTTTTTTCCTAGGAGGATGGATATATGCGACTCCAGCTGTCGTTACTCTTAGAGACAAAGCTTAGAGATTATTAGTGAGGCGTCTGGGTGCATCAAATCAGCTTTTCGATATAAGCCGAGCACAATGTTGAGATCTGATACCGTTTGTGAAAACCTGGCGTTGTTATCCTTTCTTCACATTCTCACCGCTGACTCGCGAATCGCCACGGCAGGTAGTAGCTGAAAGCTGTAATTTAAACAATGAGGAAAGCGTCTAGGAAGAATTAGAATGTAAACAAAAACAAACTTCAAATAGTCGTCATCATCAAAGCTAAGCAGACGAAATCCTGAGGAAGTTATCACCGTCACCATTAGTTAGATAATTGTCGCTAAACATGAAGCGTTTTGGCTCCCTGTCAACCAAATATTACCAGCACAGGAGAGAGCGAGCCTAGTTACGGAGCTCCTAACTGTAGTCGCAACGAAACAGGGAGGCACGGATAGGCGAGCCCAAAGCGTGCTAATTATATTCTAGCCTGCAATCAAAGGGCCACGATGGAGTGATAACGTATACTGCTCGGAGTAAGCAACGGATAGTCAGTCGGGGCTAATTAATGAGCATGGGGAAGGCTCGGTTGGGGACAGTGGTGGGATTAGACTCGCACGAGCGAGATTAAAAAACGAGGAATAGGGTCTACAACATACTTGGCTAAGCTCAGTGCTAATTGGAGATCTCCGGAAAAGCCTTTGTCTCAGTCGACTAAATTAGGCTGCTTATGGTATGAGTGGCCCCTATCATTTATTTTTTTTTTCCTGATGGGAATATTTGTATGCATGCATTTATAATTTATCCCTGATCTTGTGTTGGCTAGCATGCAGAACTTACCGCGTTGGCGGTGGACGTTGAACATCCATCAAAAAGCGCAGGCGTTACCTATGGCGTAAGGAGCAGGCAACTGGCCAACGAACGGTCGTATGCGGAGTACATAAGGAGTCTAGAACCTCCTTGTGTACTCATTTGATGTTTTTACTCCACTTATGCGCTTTTGTTGAACTTAAGGCGAGTCCATTCTTTTCTTGTTTTTTCTGTCTCTCTCTCTTTTTTGTGTCATGTTCTTACATTGGTTTGGGAATTGATCGAATGTAAAATGACTGAAATCCGTCCGCCTGTCTGACGAATACGTCGAAGTTTATTGTCGACCCGATGATGTAATCGCGACTAACGACCAACGACGTCGTCTTCAAGGCCATCGTAGAGGACGCGTATTTCAAGAATTAGATTATGTGGTTTTACGTGCCAAACCCACTTTCTGATTATGAGGCACGCCGTAGTGGAGGGCTCCGGAAATTTCTACCTGGGGTTCTTTAACGTGCACCTAAATCTAAGTGCACGGGTGTTTTCGCATTTCGCCCCCATCGAAATGCGGCCGCCGTGGCCGGGATTCGATCCCGCGACCTCGTGCTCAGAAGTCCAACACCAGAGGACGCGAATTTCAACGAAGGCGCAGCAATGGTGAAGAGCCTGTAAGCGTGCCACCACTGCTTCGCCGCTGCGTCATACTTGTTCCGCATTAATAAAGCGATCCGCTACAATGTGCTTTGACAGAAGAAAGAGAGCCAGACACCGACACTCCTTTCTGTTTCTCTCTCTATTGTTGCGCTCTTTCTGATCTAACTACCTAATTGACTAGCCCGACAAGAAAGTCTCCCGATCGTCCCCTATATAGTTACCAACGAGAGCTATAACCTGCGTAGTACCGCTTTCTGCATACCTGACGCGGTGTACGTTTATGTCGCCGCGTGCGCTGCCTGCCGGGTTACACCACCGCATTTGCATACGCTGCCGTCACGCAGTCGAGTGCGGCAAAAAGAAGAAGAAACGCGATGTGGCATGTGCCTTTACAGCGCGGGCAGCTGGAGTTTGTATTCGCCGTGTGAGGGCGGGCGGGCGAGCCCGTGTGAGAGAGAAAGACGGGAGCTGTCGAGAACCGTCGAGGCAGCGACCGGTGACCGCATTGGTTCGGACAGCGGCGGAGGACGCAAATGGCGTGTGGTGCAGCGTGCTCCGTGACCTTGACCACTTTCTGGAATAACGGCGCTGACGATGAAGACAATACTAAGTTCAATTCATCTTTTTCTTTTTTTTTTTCAACGTTCCAACGACTTGAAGGTGTCAGAGTAAACGGTTGCCAGACTTAAGGGGCTTTCACACGCAGTGCATATAATGACCGCCTTGGCCAAAAATGCGAATGTACGAGAGAAGTTGCAAAAAGGTAACTCTAACAGATACACTAATACAGGCTCACAGAGAGAAAAAGAAGACTGCGAGCAACTTTGGTAATTTACTATTGCGCACTGTGCCAATAACTATAACGCATAATCTACAACACATCTTTTATACGGCTTAATTAATAGAAACGCTTACGTGAAAAAGTCGAGCTGTACATTCAAATTAACCTACTAGAATAAAGTAAAGAAATAAAGCCGCTTTTGCTGTGAGAAAAGGCTTGATAAGCCAGAAAAGACGCAAGGTCGAAATAACAGTGGCTATAAGATATATATCCGTGTCTCCGCTCTTGAGGTATACATACATGTGTGCATTCTGTATAGTGGGCCCATTGCTTTCTACTGGTCCCCCAGTCTTTGCTCGTAACTAATTTTGCTAAAACGGCTGAAAGTTTGTGCGGGTTGTTGGTGGAGGTTCCTGTTACTGGAGGGCAGGCCTGCAAACACGAACATTAGCGAACTCATGGCCACAGTGTGTAACATGCGTCAAACAGCGCTGCATGCGTTTATTTGATGGTGCTTTTGTTTCGTTTATCCTTATTTTTAACTAAATACGGCGTGCGTCGAACCCCGGAATAAAAAGTTAAACGGAACGAGATTTCCTTCCTTCTGGTGTCCGTGCTGTCACGTCTGCCTTTCGCGGCGTACAGCAGTTACCTCGCTAATTATAAAAGTGGGGATTGCGCGCCCTCTAGCGGTGGGAGCTCGTCGCCCTGGATCCGACGTACCGCGTGCCCTTTCGAGTGGGGGGCCGTGCTGAGGCGCAGCAGTAAATAAGAAGCCGGAGGCGGCAGGGGGGCGAGGAGGTGCGCCGCGTTACGGTATGCGCGAGCCGCAACGGAGATCGGGCGAGCCAGACGGCCGAAGGCCGCATCGGGGCAGCGGCGGCGACAACGGCGGCGGCGCGAAGGGCGACTTGTTTTTCGCGCCGGCGGGGTTCTTGCGCGAGGCCAGGGCTTCCCGTGGCCAAGTCGTTGCGTGCCCTCCTCGCAAACCAGCGCCCAGGGTCGCGCGCACCGCGGGGCGATGCCTATCGCGCGGCAGCCACATCGAACGGCGAGCCACCGAAGGCGGCGACGAAGCCGTCGACGCCATGGCGGCCGCTTCCGTTGTCGCACCTCGGCGTTTGGTGGGAGTGCCACTCCTCGAGCGGTTGTGGCCCGATGTGCTGTACTCATAGGGACACTAGAGGCAAATTCTAAGTCGACGTTGACTGTTAAAATACTATTCCAGTAACCTCGCGGCGCTTGTTTCGCTCCAAGAGAATACTTAGAGGGAGAGGAGGGGGGCGGTGGTAGAGCGGCTGCCCCGGAAATGCGGCGAGTTCCGGACCAGGACGAAGTTTTCTTCAACTGCGAGGCTTTTGAGTCTGAGTTTATTCAACCACATGGCACGTACTTAAGAGTGAACATAGACGTGGTTAGGTGTCATGGGAACAAAGCTGCATGCCGCAGCTTGACTGGCCCCATCACCCGGAAGCTTTCGGGGAAACCGTATGGGTTTCCTCTGTAGCACTTAGCTACGTTTGGGTAGATGTCCCATTTCCCCTTTATTAATTACTTCTCTACACCTTGCGGGTTTCCGCAGAACTATTGCGTCAAAAGACTTAAAGAGTGTACGAGAAATTCGCGGCCGAAAAAAATTCGGCATACCGTCAGCGCAGTTCAAATATCCCGCCACCGAGCGGGGAGTGGTGACGTTGCATTACGCCGTCACCGCCCTTTGACTGCCGTTGGTGAGTGAAACAATGACCGACAGGCGGCGCTGCGGTTTACACTGCGCAAAACGAAAAACTTGCGGCCGCCACGAAGAAGCCGAGCCAATACAGAGAGCGTTGCATTTGCCGCTGAAACTTTTCTCGGTCAGGTGGCGTGGACCGCTGGGAAATCTCGCGACGTCACAGTCTGTTTGTTAGTTTCGCGAGCCAGCAAAACAAGCCTATCACCACGCTATAACGAAACTACTGAGACGTGAAAGCGTGGGCAGTGCGTGCAGAGCGGAGATATCGAAACTTATTCCTAAAAGATCAAATATAACTGGGTAAGTAACGTTTTTATTTCGCCCTGTAATACAGTTGAATCATACTGTTATTACTAGTGGTTGAATACTAGTGACAGAATTATACTGAGGAGTGCCGTTGTCATCGGGCTGGTGCTCCCGGGGAAGTCTATAATTGTGTCCTATATGCTACATATGCTACACCGAGTTTGTTACCTCAAAGTTAATGCTTAGGCACGGGATACTTAAAGTTTACAGTGGTGTTTTTGATACGCTGAAGCGAGCTTACCGTTTCGGATAGTGCAGAGAACCAATTTATAATTAACTATAGTAATTAGGTGTTAGTTCATGTAACATTTCATTTTTCTTGCATGATTGTAGTCTTTAAGGCCAGAAACAAAGGTGAGCAATTTGTTATGATTTTTCGATGATGAAGAACTGTGTTTTGGCTCTACGGGGTGAAAGTGGACGCTAAGAAGAATTACACTAAATCAGTTTAGAATGTTTTGTTCGATAAAGCGTGCTTTCAAAAGCACGTTCTTGTTGATTTCGGGCAAAGAGAAAATTAAGCATGGCTGCGGCGTGCCGGCAGCAACGTTCCAACCGAAAGTCTGTGTGGGGGGGAGGGGGCGCCTTCGTGGTGAGATAGTGAGATTCGTGTGCCTAGGGAGAAAACCAAGCAGGAAAAAAAATTCGCCGTTCCGCCCGAAAGGCGAAGCACCGATTGCGATAGCAAATTATTAGATAGCTGTACGAAGTAAGGATGGTAGTTTAATCGGCCGTATAAACTTGTAAACGTTCGTTTACTAACTAAATTAACGATAATAGAATGCGTAAGTGTGACTCAACGACGACGTAGAAAGAAACAGACACACGGAGACGTCGCTGTCTTTGTGTGTCTGCTTCTATCTGCATCCTTGTCCAGTCGCACTTACATATTCTATCATGGATTCAAACCAACTAGCCCGTCAGCGTGCTTTAACTAAATTAAACAGCACGGTGTCACGCGCGCACAGGTAAACATGAACACACATCGCTCGATGACGGAGGAAACTGTCTGTGAAAACGCTGGAGTTAGGAATTGCGGCAGCAGCCGCGAGCCAATTGACCTCCGTGCGCCTGTCATCTGTCGCTTCAACGCGAGCGAAATGTCGAAATCACAGCGCATACGAAGCTACCGGCACTACGCGCACTCTGCAAACATCGCGGATCGCTTTGAAGATGAGGCCCGCGCGTGCGCGCACTTTAGCCACGTCGCAGATTACTTTTAAGACATGTACGAGCGCCGCCAAAGGCGCCTACTACGGCGTCCGCGATTCGCGCGACCAACGCCGCAGTAGACGCAGCGTTTGTCTCCACTCCGTTCGGAGCGGCGGGCGATTGTAGCAGCCATAGAGTTTCTCACTACATTACCTAGAGGGAAATCTGGCGCTGCTGCGCTGTGGTATGCATGGGAATGCCGGTATATTGTGGATTCGGATTGGCATCGTTCTCGTAGAGACAGGACACCTTGAAGACGCGCTTGGCAAGTACCATCCCGTCTGTCACAATGATTCATTTTCTACTAAAAGAGCACGTAAAAAGCTGTTTTAGCTTTATTATTACGCGAAAACATGTTTTGTTTAACTATGAGAACTTGTTATTGTGTGTACGACTACATGTTACGTAAAAAGTATCAGCGGGCCGCTAAAGTTGGAGGACAGACGACAAGGTTCGCGCTCGCTTTGAAACAGTTGGTCCTCTGTTCATGCTTTTCTTCGCTTGGTCATGCATCGTGGGTGAGTAAAAATGTAATATGCGTGAATGGAAACATTTTATGAAGATTTTACTTTGAGAACGCGTTATTTATGTAGCCATATCCACGTTTTAGACGAAGCCTCTTACAACACCAGCCAACACGAGCCTCGCAGGCACATATACCGTCATTCCCATGACGGCACGGTGCCCCCTTAAGAAACTCCCATAGACGGTGGCGCCAGATTACCCTCTAGGTGTTATAGTGAGAAACTCTATGGTAGCAGCCGCCGGAGAAGAACGCCCCTCCTCCCTCGCCTCACCCCCCCCCCCCTGCCTCGCGCGTGACTGGAGAGGGCCCGCACGCGTTCCTCCGTTGCGCACGCGAGATTGAACCGCGTTCGCCGGCTCACCCTCGCCACGTGCCCTCGCAAGCTTTCACTCATACGAAACCTCACGGCGACGGCAGAAATGCGCTTGGAGTGTCCATATAATTGCCATCGCAGTAACAAACAACAAAAAAAGCATCGACTTCGGCGACTCGTTCGGCAGTGAACCGCCATACAACCTAGCAGATCACGCAGCTCGACTTGGCAGACGACATGTAGAACAAAACGGATGAACCCGAACGGAGATTCTCGGGCGAGAAAAAGTTGATTATCTTCTTCTCAAGTTTACAACCTTGCTTTTTTTTTCTTTTTCTAGATCATATTTACTAGTAGTAGTAATAGCACCGCAACTTTGCAGTGCAGACAACGATGGCCTCGTCAGCTGAGATATAGTTCACGTGCTGTGGCCTCCGCAATGCGCGGACGACGCCAGGGCTCTCAGAGTCCATCTGGCGCGCGACAAGTGTATAAAATAGAAAGCGCTAAAGTGGCGCGATAGCGTATGTAGCAAAAAAAAAAAAAAAAAGAAAAGAAAGCGTTCCTTCATATTACGGAAGATTTCTACGTTAAAAAAAAACGAAAAAGAAAGATCCTTTCTCTGTTTAAAAGAAATACGGAGAAATCCTCCTTTAAAATACGGCCACTGCTTTAACTATTACATAGATTTCACACGTAGTAGTGCAGTGACTGCTCTGTGCGGCACGAAAGAAGCGGAATTTCGTATTCCTGTTATGGGAACATCCGTCTTCTTGCGAGTAGAACTATAGGGGTTAGCGCAGCCTGCTTCGAACTTAATGTTGCCGCAGAGGCATGAGTGCCAATCCCAGTGCCATTGGGGGTTCTAACCCCCGTATTCAGAAATGCACATTAACTTGAAGCCCGTGCTTGACTTTATCTAAATGACGCCTGTCGTGAACGCACCGGGTGAAACGCTGTGAGCGTCTTGGGCACGATCACATCAAGCGCAATTTAGATCAAGCCGAGCGTGGGCTTCAAGCTAAAATGCATTTCTGAATGCGGGTGCTAGTCTTCCGCCCCCCCCCCCCTTAATTTTTTTTCGCCTTTCGTGGCGAGGATAATGTTGGGGGGGGGGGGGGATATTGTAGCATTGCTACGAACGGGTGGATGTCTGATTTTCCCTTTATTCATGTTGAATATATGAGACTCGACCACACGATGACGACGTCTTCGACGTAACAGAAACGAAGGACAGACACAGCAAACATAGTTTCAAGCTTTCAGCCGTTGCTGCCAGAAAAAAGCTACGTAGAAAAGAAATCTGTGTGGTCGAAGTCGATCGACGGCTTCATTACTTGACGTGTTCCCATGCTATGTGTATATCCCGTGCGCGAAAAAAAAGAAAAAAAAGATTGAATGACTTCTTTTGACTCGTTCGCGCATCACTTTGTATCCGTAGCTCGTACTACATCTCAACCGGAAGCCGATGCTTTATATGAGGATGATTTAATGGCATCCCCTTTCAAACAAGGCGGTTACGGGCGGTGAGAAATAGTCACCTAGCCTGCTTAACCGGATGCAATGAATGCCCCCAGGCGGTCCTGCAATGAACCCTTACCTGTACGCTGGAGACGAGATTGCACGGGGCATGGGCAATTCCGTTTGGGCGTTGTTCTGACCTTGGCGCTCTCTCGAATGGAAGTATTTGCGTGAAAACGAGTGCGAATGTCACAATGCGGCCAAGACTGCGTAAGCACCGCATCGAAATATGAAACGCGGTACACGAGCAACGCCCTTCGTGCCTTCGCGCGAGCTAACAGCAGAATTTGCATATTTGTTTTATCATTATTATTAATATGTTATTCTGCGCGAACTCGGACTCTACGCCTGTGCAGGTGTGCGCAACTCCCTCGCGCCTTCGCGAGCCCGACTGATTAATTTGCGAGCGTGAGTCGAGGGCCTCGACCTCACTACGAGGACAGATACTAATCACGAAGGAACAGAACATGGGAGATAATGGAAAGCTGTAGCCTAATTGGCCGTAAGCGTGTGTCAGTTTACAAAACGCCCTCAACGCCGGAGGAACAAACGTGCACAGCTGCTGTGGTGGCGCCATCTGTGACGCTGACTTCAACTAGAGCACACGGAACTGGGATTGTAATGGCCATATTCTACCCATCTGCGGGTAATGCAAAGGTGCTGCTACAGAGGTGATGTGGGTGATACGTGTAGTTGATTGCGTTCTTTTCTTTTTTTTTTTTGCGCCTTCTGCGAGAAGAGATACGTGACGCAGAAATGTTCCTAAGGCGCTGTAGTTCAAGGAAACGCCAAAAGATGGCGCTTTCAACGGTTACGTAAGCGGTAGCATATTTACGGACAGAGAAAATGGCAGTAGTGACACACAGTCGCGTCTTACGTCAAGTCGTCTAACAGCGATGCATTATTCCTTGCAAAATGTGTTTTCGATTACTTGGCGGCGAGGTACGAACTTCGTCCGTCTTTTAAAAGAACTTTCTCGCGCTATAGACGCAGCGCGCGTACGTCACGTCTGACGTCACGAATTTCAAAAGCGTTTTCCCGAGTTCGAGTCATCGTTATTGCCTCAGAATTGTTCTCTGAACTTTCCAAGCTAGGCGTCCCTTTTTCATTTTGCGATAAAATGTTGTCCAGCTTCGTCAACCGGCACTAAACCGGCTGCGAGCAGATGCTGTCGAAGCCGTGACGTCACCAGGACTTTGGTGCGGGAAGTCTGAGGAGGCGCCTCCATTAGTCAGATGTTCTTGCGCCATTTCTGGCTTAGCTAGCCTCACTGTAGGGAGCGACATTCTTTTTTCTTGTACTATTCCAGAAGCTTAAGTTACTATTCAAAAGTTAACTGAATATGTCTCTTTAGGGTGCCTATAATAGACGAGACGTGATAACCACGCGGCTTCTAATGAAAACTGTTTTTTTTTTTTTTCTGACGCTCCGGTACGTACCTGCTATAATGTAGTGTGCTGACCTAAAAGCCTGCGACCACTGCAGTGACGAGGAAACAGTATGTCACATTCCGTGTCAGCAGTGTATGCACTGTGCGTGCCCACATAGGCGACCACACTCCGTATTGCTCAGCCATTCGGAAGAATTCCGGAACGTCGATGGAACATACCCGGTCGCGCGAGTTACTGAGCTTCTGCACCTGTAATGGGAACGCCGTCCCTGTTTTTTTTTTCATCTTTCTTTTTCTATACCGTATTTCCAACCCACATTTCCCCCACCTCAGTACAGGGTAGCAAACCGGAAACTCTGATTTGGTTAACATGCATGCCCTTCCCCTCACTCTATGCCCTCGGACTACCGATATTGTTTGCGGTGGCCTATGCTCAGCTTGTGTGAAGTCCGTATCGCCTTTTCTTTTCTCTTTTTTTTTTTTCGCGTTGTTTAGAGCGTGTTTGGTCATAAGAAGCAGGCTTGGTTGGAGCGCTTGACATTAGCAGCGAAGGCGGACTGAATGCCGCAGTTGCTTTGCCTAGCAGCATTTGTATGCTCGATCTGCAGTAGAGTCTGGAATTCCTGTTGCTGGGTGAAATTACGCAGTCATCTTGTTTCGTGAGGAAGCGGCGGACTTTAGCGGGCGACAAATACATTGTAGCTGAATAAACAAAACAAAAAACGCGACAAAATTAAATGAGTCGTCCGGTCAATTGCTCCGTGCCGTTGCAGTGATCCGTGCTAACCGCGTCGCGTATTCCTATAGGATACCTTTGCTGATGATGATCTTTTTAAATGCTGGGGAGGGGTTAACGTGCCAAAACCACCATATATGGTTATGAAGCGTGTCTATAGTGGGGGATTCAGGTATATTTTTTGACTGTTTGTGGTTCCTCTTAACCTGCACCCACTGCGCGGTACACGGCCGTTTCTGCACTCCGCCCCCCCCCCCCCCTCATGTAAATGCGGCCGCCGCGGCCGGGCCTCACCGCGCCCTCTTCGGGCTTATCAGCGCAACGCCAAGGCCACTACGTCACCACGGTGGGTCGACGACGATTAGCGCACGTCACTGAAATGGTACGTACGGAGTAAGCCCACTGCGTTTCCGGGTTTCTTCCTCTCGTTTGCGACGTTTCTTAATTCTGATTGTTTGGGCGAAATTGTTTATTCTTATTCGCAGCGATAGCCGTACGCCTACGCCTAAAATTCTACGACTTCCATGTTATTGTGTGCATGTCTAAATTTGGCAAGGCGCAGTTCAGAGCCCGTACTCAGTAAAAGATCCGTTATTAATATTATTACCCTATCTATCTATCTATCTATCTATCTATCTATCTATCTATCTATCTATCTATCTATCTATCTATCTATCTATCTATCTATCTATCTATCTATCTATCTATCTATCTATCTATCTATCTATCTATCTATCTATCTATCTATCTATCTATCTATCTATCTATCTATCTATCTATCTATCTATCTATCTATCTATCTATCTATCTATCTATCTATCTATCTATCTATCTATCTATCTATCTATCTATCTATCTATCTATCTATCTATCTATCTATCTATCTATCTATCTATCTATCTATCTATCTATCTATCTATCTATCTATCTATCTATCTATCTATCTATCTATCTATCTATCTATCTATCTATCTATCTATCTATCTATCTATCTATCTATCTATCTATCTATCTATCTATCTATCTATCTATCTATCTATCTATCTATCTAGTTCTTATTGCATGCTTATCCTGCTGATGTTTACGGTGCCATGTACGACACAACCTGCTTCATTGCGTAGAAAAGCAAAAATTTTAGCCACCTCCGAGTCTGGCCTCGCGGCGACGCGCTTATTTCAGCGCTAACGGTCTCGCATGGCTGCTCTGCTTCGTAGCAGTGCGCCCTTCGCACTTCTCGGAACTGCGCGGGACAGTGACCGACCCTTACAGCCCTCCTCTCCTCCTCCCCTTCTCAGGAGTTGAGTTGGGCGGGGGAGGACATGGACCTTCTCTCAAATGTCGCGCTGCGGCCACCGCTGGCTTTCGTGAAATTCAATATTAGCCATTGTCTCTTTCTTTCTTTGTCCTTTGAATTCTCGTTTTTCCACCCTATTCTTCGATTGTTCTTGCGGGGTGAAGGAGGCCTATGCGTTTTCTTTTTTTTCTAAATATGGTCATTCCCGTCTTCTTTTCTGGGCTTTTTTGTTGGCCGTTCGTCATTCACCAGAGGGCGCTCGTGCTGCGCCTCCTACCGCCTGTCTTTCCCTTTCTCTCTCTGTCTTTCGCGCTCGCTATTAAGTTTTCTGACTGGCGTGGGCGCCTATATTTACCCCGTTTCCTTTGTGGCCCGCGCTGTCTGCGCCCCAACGCACCTTCGTGGATTTTGCTAGGGAAGAGCGGCAAAATTAGGCGCCGCTTTCCTATCGCGTTTTCAATGGAAGGAGGAATAAGAAGAAAGGCTGCTGTTGTTTGGGCAGTTTTATGGGCGGTCGGGATAAATGAAAAAGAAAAAAATGAGGGGCGTGTGTTGCTCGGACGTCATGTAAGTGTGGCTAGTTTCGGTGCGGGATTATTTGCCTCTGCCGCTTGCCGTTGTTGGGTCGTGGTGATGGCGGCCACCCTTGGGCTGCGCAGCATATATACATCGTGGCCTGCGATATCGCAATGCTGCCGCGCGCCGGTGCAACGACGGTTTGCTCTTAGAAACATATCTCGAAGATTATGTTTTCGCGACCCGCGCATGCCGGCAGTTATTGGGGAGCCCAATGCGCGTCATGGCGGCCATGTTTCGGATACCACCCATTGTGCTGTGCCACATTGTTCCCATTGCTGACTGAGTCGCCACACTTGCAGCTCCACTAGACGCTACAGCGCCAGAGTTCATTCTGATAATTTTCTGCAGGAAACTCTAGACATATATGCTGTGCCTGTACCGTACAGTTGTGTCACGCTGATATTGAGAACCAGATCGTCGGCGAATGTTTCAGTGTTCGTTACCTCGGCGGTGCAGCATAACGGAAGTGTGGGCGGTTCCCTCGGCACAGCAGCTTCGTGCTCTACCCATTGCACCGAGGGTCAACAGGTTGGGCCACTGGGGGACCCAAGTTACCGTAAAACAAACGGAGAGAGGGACATGCAGCAAACTGGGCGAATTTCCTTAACAGTGCTAATTACATTAAAACCCGTAAATATGTACTACAGTCTAAAGGAATGCCAACGAGGCACATGCGTATGAGGCATCTGCTGCAGCCAGGCTCCTCTCTCGCGCATCGCTCTGGACACGCTGCGTCGTCTGGCGTCGCCGCCTGGAAGTCAGCGCGCGTGTGTACACAGGGTGTCCCAACTGTCACGCACCAAGATTTAAAGAAAAAGGAATGCGCAGCGCCACGTAGCTGGATGGAACCGAGGTAATGTTGTTTGCCGTCGCTCGTAGATACTCAAATTGTTCTTTCTTTTGCGTTCCGACTAATGACGTAATGTAGTCTTAATTAATCGAATTGTCAGATACTATGATTAGATGAAAAAGTGCCATTGAGAAAATTGTAGAGGAGCATGAAAAACTCCCGATAAAGCTTTCTGTCGCTGAATACGTGCCCCATAAAAATGTTTTTCCGAGCGTGAAAAGAAGCCGGCGAATGCAGGCAAAATTGCCGCGCGACTGGCCGCTCGAGACCTCCCCCCTCCCTTCTCTTCCTGTAAGTAATAGTGGCCGTCTTGCTATTGCACAAGCGTAATCTACTAACGAAGCCTAACGCGAAATTCCTGCTTCTTTGAAGCGAAACTCTCCGTGACTTTGTAACTTGGCCTTAGCGATCAAGAGACGGAGAGTGGATCGTGCAGCACATGTTGCTGTGACATACATCGATGTCAAGGAACAACCCGAGTCGCCCTTTGAATATTTTTTTTTATCCCGATGGCGCTGAGATACGGGCCCAATGTGAGAGGCGTGTAAGACGTTGACTGTACAGCGTTGTGACGCTGGCAGTGACCTGCTCTCCTTCTTTTTTTTCTATCCAGGCTACTTTCTATATTTTTTGTTTCTTTATTTACTTTCCTTTTTTCAGGCGAGTTCTGTCCGTCAGTGCGCATTTGTGCGCAGCCAGAAATAGTTCTTCGACGTTAGTTGCCTTCGCGTTACACAACACGTTGTCTCGTGGAAATGTTGGTAACGTGTTTGTCGTGTAGTTATGCGACGAAGCATTGCTCTTCGGCATCTAAAGAGGACATAAACCATTGCAGTGAAGCCGGAAACGAAGATGAGCGGGCACAACGGTGTCCGCTGAAGTGTAATCGGGTTTGTACGAAGGACCGCAACGTCCTCGTAGATAAGCACACTGGCACCTGCGAGACACACCGGTGGGGGGCATCCTGTAAAGCGGTGCATGCGGCAGCTGCCGTTAAAGGTGCACCCGAGCGCGGAATGTGAGAGAAAGGTGAATATTTCCGCGTGTTAATTGGGGCCTCTTCGCACGCGCGAACACGCACACAGTTATTGCCGTGACGTCAGTGTACCGACTTAACAGAATTCACGATGTGGTATCAAGAGTGCTTTAGTTTGGGTGTTTTTTGCGCTCCGCTCAGCAGCTAAGCGGAGCGGAAGCGCGAATGCGCATGCGCCCCCCGCTTAGCCGCAGGCGGGCCAGCGGAGCGACGAACACGGTCGACCGCTTTAGAAGCTGCCAACGCTTTATTTTCCGCTGGATAAAATGAACCTTCATGGACAAATAAGTTTATATATATATATATATATATATATATATATATATATATATATATATATACGTTTTACTTTATAAAAGCGATCAATGGGTGTTTTTATGTTCTTTCATTACCCTGAATTTGTCCAGACTGCGAAAGGTTCGCTCCTCGTATAACTAAAACGTGAAAATTGCCCGCCGCTTCGCTGTGGCTTACTCGGAGCGGAGCATACCGTAAAGACGCTCAACAGTCTGTTTATTATCATCAGACCTGTCTGCGTTATGTCGCTTGGCATTTTAATTTAAGGCAACGAGGCAAACTGAAATAAGGCGCTCAAAGAAAAAAAAAGAAAGAACGAAAGACAGAAAAAAGAAAATGTCTGCAGCTGCGTACGTCGCGACCGTGTTTGTAAACACCGAAAGGTGTCATTTTGTGTGTACGCCGTTTACGTTGTTTGTTTTACAATGTGCTCGCCTTACGGAATCGCGAGCGAGAGTAAATAAATAATGGGAAGAGAGAGAGGCAGCGACGTCGTTGCGCCTTAGTGCTTTGACGACCTCGTGCGTCGATACTCTGGGTCCGCTTGCCGAGACAGCGTATACAGAAAGCCGCAAGCAAGCGTACTACTAATATAGCCTCGTCCGCGCGGGAACATTAAAGGCACCCTAAAGAGAACAATAACGTGAACCGTATTGGTAGCTTACCGCGTCCTGCAATACCAGACGATGCCCTTGTTACCGCGAGGAGCTGCGCATTTGGACGGCGACCACTCGGGGCTATATAGTTAACATACAAGATGTTTCAGCGAACACTTTCAAAAATCTTTTAAGAGTTGCTTGTGGCACATATCACAATTCTAGTTCATGAGCCGGCCTACTCGAAGCGGCAGGCACTACTTGCACAAAAAATTGAAATGCAAATTGAATAATTAACAAGAATTCACTCATTAAATTTTTTAGTGACCCACATTGCAACTTACAAGTTCTAATAGTGGAAACTCTGGAAATCCACTGGAAATGAATTCTCTGGACGACACCAGTTTCGAGATATAAACTCCCGAACATTGCGGAGAAATGCATTGGCGTTCCAGTTAACTTGTGAACAAAACATCGTTTCATGCACTGAAGCACACAGGTAACTGGAACGCCAATGCATTTCTCCGCAAAGTTCGGGAATTTGTATCTCGAAACTGGTGTCGTCCTGAGAATTCGTTCCACGTGGATCCGCCTTGCGAAGTCCACTGCTAGATTTTGTAAATTGCATTATGGGTCATAAGATAATTAGCTAAAATGCTGGTCAGTGAATTCTTGTTAATTCGTCGATTTTGCATTTCAATTTCTTGTGCAAGGATTGTCCGCCGCTTCGAATAGACCAGCTCATCAACTAGAATTTTGATATCTGCCATAGGCGACTATTCAGAATTTTTTAGAGTGTTCGCTGAAACACCGTGTATATATATATATATATATATATATATATAATATACGTGTGTGTGTGTATGTATATGCTATAAAGATTGACTGAATTTTTATTGTATAGAGGAGCCAGAGAGAACTTGGCGAGTCTCAAGAACTTTCACTGCGCTATAGCGACGTAAATACTATAAAACACTTTGACGTGCAGGCGCTGAGATTTCTGCAAGAAAAAAAGAAGAAACTTGGAGCTTTGTCGAACGTCAAAGTCGCATTCTGACGCCAGAGAGCTTTTTTTTTCTGCTTTTCTAGTTTTTAGAGAGGTTCGGCCGTCTTTACCTCAACTAAAAGAGAGAAAACGCACACGCCCAAGTCGTCATTGTGGTGTCAAAAGTGCTTCGTTTCGCTATACAACAACACCATTAAGAAACGAATGAAATTTCTAGAACTGCGGTGAAGTCAGCGGAACTCCATTCCTTGCAGCCATACAAAAAGAAATATAAAAAAAAAACGAAACAAACGATCGACACAATAAGTTTGTTACGGTACGTCGCTTTCGCTGGAATGTTTACCTCTTGTCTAAAAGAAGGGTTTCGATATCCCTGTGTACACAGACAGTTACCCCTATGTTACCGCAAATCCAGACAACACCTGCTCCGCTGTGCTCTGATGTTTATAAACAAGGAAGCGTTGCGACAGATGGCAATTACCTCCGCCGCAGCAATGCCGAGGAGGAGGGGTGCGGGATTACGCGCGTTGTCGCACCGTCGTAGAAAGTGGGCGCCGTTTCCCTCTCACCCTCTCGCTTCCCCTTCTCCCCCTACACCGCTTGTAGCCCCAGCGTATCCCACCGCCACCTCTCCACCCCCGGCGCGCTGTGTGTGTGGCGGTCTGGGCGCGCTATTCACAAAGGAGGTCAGCCTGCGCAGCGATGGTGATGGCGGTACCCTCTCTCTCCAAACCGTCGCGGCTCGCAGGAATGCGGTCGGCAGCTCGGCCTACAGGTTGCCGAGTTCCGAGTCGTACGTACGGGAGGCCGACAGTTTTATCCCGTTCAATCACGGTGTAACACACCAAATTTGCGTGTGCGACATGCATTGTGCCCGTCTTGTTCAGCGGACGAGTTACATTCGGTGCAAATACAATTGCTCGGAGCAGCGGGGATTGGCGAAGATGTATGCGGGATCGAGTGTCGTGACGTAGCCCTGCTGTGCTCATTTTTGCTCGTACTTTGGCTCTTTCTTAATAAACGAGCAGCTTTGTCCATACTCGACGTCGCGTATCGACACGCTCGCTCTATAATTCGCAGAAATAGCGTTTGCCATCTTTCGTTTAGCTTCGCAATGAAGGGGCGGATAGTTCGGTGCATGTCGAACCAATCACGGTGCGGCGACTGGAAGCCAAGCGAAACTTTCGACCGCACCACACGGCATCGGTGGGTGCCGACAGTCGCCAACGCGTCGGGCTCATCTGCGACGTCGATCCTGCAAATGGAAAGCTATGGAAGGTGCGATAAGCAACGCTAACGCAAAACGCCCGTCCAGTCAGCAGAAAATTTTATCGAAAGTGCGGTGTAGGTACGCGAGAAGATTGCCAGGCCGTCTGTGCCAGAACCAGCTGAACGCGGGTTCGCATCTCTGGCGAATCGGTGGCGCTCGATATAGTACTGATCTGCAAGCAGCACCAATGCCTGCAGGCACGATTACTTGCGCCGCACGTGTCGAACATGGAAATAGTAATAATAATGATGATGATGTGTGCGGTGCGCTTATCCTGGCCACGGCGGCCGCATTTCGATGGGGGCCAAACGCCAAAACACCCGTGTATCCTTAGATTTAAGTGCATGTTATGGAACCCCAAGTGGTTCCAAGTTATTGCAGAGTCCCCCCCCCCCCCTCCACTACGGCGTGCCCTATAATCAGATCGTGGTTTTGGCACGTACAACAGCACATTTTTTTTTTTTCAGTGCGTTCTTCAGTCGGCTGCATCGGGCGCGTTTTCGTTTTGGTCTACGCGTCACACGCATGGATACGCGTCTATAGTGTGCTACGTATCGTTGTCTTTTGCGTAAAAGATGCCTGGTGGCACTTTCCTATTTTCCTTAATTTGTTGTTTCATCCCAAACGTACATATCCATGTAACCTTACCATTTTTTGTCTATTCATTTATGTCCCTAAAAAGCCCGAATCCAGTGACTTACTGTGGAAAAAAAAAAAGCGCCACGACGCTACACATCGATACGCGCCGAAGCGCTCAACTAGCCAGCATAGCGCATGCAGGGACACAAAGAAGAGAATATGCTTGCAAGCTTTTGTGCCTACCGGCGATATCAAGGTGCGTCGAAAGACCAAACGGTCCCGGCCGCAACTAGTTCCGCAGTAGTCGGAGCTTCAATTTGGAACGAAGGCGCGCTGTACACAAATGAGCGCATATAATGCGTTAGGCTTTATTAGTCGACCTCTCGTCCTTACATAATGGAGGGAATGTTACACATCGCGTTGAATAACGGACGTTTCACATAACAGTCCACGATCCCCGCGTACGTGTGACTCCGTCAAAACTACAGATCGCTAGCTAGCCTTGCCGCGTTGCTGTACTCGAACGCGAAAGCGCCGCCGACCTCGGGCGCGCGTCCGGGGGCAAAAACCCACGGTGCGGCGCGCGCCGGTTTCATCCTGCTCCAGCCGTTAGATGCGACGATAGTCGTCACGCGTTTCTGCGTGCAATGCTCGGGTAGCACCGCGAGCAGGTTTATTGGGCGTGGGGGAGGGTAGGCGATGGCTGCGGGCAGTGAGAGAGGAGGTGGGGAGTTCGCGGAAGACGCGCTTCCGCGGCCGATACTTCGCCCTTCGCGCGCACGGCTTGGCTGTGCTCGCTGTGCCCCCCGGCTCTTCCGCTCAGCCGCCGTGTCCGGAGGGAGGAGGAGGAAGGTGTCGCCTGGCTTGTGACGTCATTGGGAGCGCGCGCGCCGCATCATCCCACGATTGTAAACAGGCTTCCCGTCGCGTGCGATAGGCTGACCCCGCACGCACGCGCGCGCGCCAGCGTCGGTCGCCGCGTCTCGACGCTGCGTCGCGAGCTGTCGGGTGTAAACACTTCGTCGAAGAAGCCTGTTATCTGCGCCACCCGCGCTCCTCTTTGTAGCTTGTATCCGCTAATCGCCTGTGCCGAGGCTCCGAGTCTTAATTCGTCGAGTCTCAAATATGGAAAAGGCGACGCCGACCGCTCCAGACGATGCACGGAAGTCCTCTTTTTTTATTGACCAGTTTCTGTCTCTCTCTCTTTTTTTTCATAGCCAGTGTAAAATATTTTCGTTATTTCCTTCTTTCTGTGTGTGCATTCCAGGCTTTACAGCTACCATTTCTTAGCTGTTACCGTGTCGAGACAGCTAGGGCCAAATTTACTAAACTTTTCGTTCGTGATATTTTTTATTAGCCGGTTTGCTTCGCTAATAACAATATATCCTACATACGTATACGCTCTTGCGAACATTTGCAGCGTGACAACTTTTGTGAATGCAGGCCCGGAATTTCCGTATTTTCCTAAGCAAGAACACATCGTAGAAGCGCGCGGACGTGTCCCGCCGTGTCGTCTGGTCGGGCGATACACAAGTTGTTCGCGCTTTGACGGCCATTTATCTCGACGTAGCATTGATGTCCGTCAAACGCTTTGTCAAAGACATTGCGTTTAAGTGAAATTGTGGCTGCCAGCAGGGCGGTCGTCGCATTTCCACTGCGCCGACTCTTGCAACACCTATAAATGTGTCTTGAGCAAAAACGAATTCGTGCTCTTGCCGGCAACTCTTTCTACTTGTAAACTTAGTCGTTACGCGCTGTTCCTTACAGTTATTCATATTTATAGGAAGGAACAGTAGAAGTTCATCAATGGGTAATGTGAGAGGGACAGCTGATTTTCTTTTTCAAACAACGGTTACTATTGACTTGCACATGGGAATCTGATGTGTCAGTGCATAACCAATTGTTGTCCCGTTGAACATTTAGTGTCATCGAGCGCTATTACGCGAGGCGTGTGTGTTTAGCCACTATGGCGTTTTGAAAATTTTTGCTTTCCTTTTTATGTTGTCCGAAGCCGGTTCAATGCCATTCGGCCCTGCTGCAAAACATCTACCCGGTGCTTCGGACCATTGACGTACCCGCGCATTGATCTGCTGTATTCATATTCTTCAAAGTTCCACCGTGTCGTTGGTCAGATGTATCTTCACTACCTTATCGTTTACTCCCATTGGTGCGCTGTCGGTGTGACAACGTCGACGGCTTAAGTTAAGGAATGAACAGGAAATATGCGGGGTGCGCTTAATTGATCGGGATGCCCAGTGTTGATAAGGCTACGTCATCTCTCTGGCGCATCTTGCTTCGTTTTGAAGAACGAGTGAGTCGTGCGAGTCGAGCGACGTTGATTAAAAAAAAAAAAGAAGCATAGAAAGGTTCACCAGTATACGGTCATAAACGTTCCAACACTCTGGTGCCGCACCTTCTGCAGCACCTTTGTGCTCTCGCTGCATGATGATGTCATGCGACGATGCTCTTCGCAAGTGAGGTGTTCAACAACAGGCCGTTCACGATTCGTCTTCTGAATAAGGCAGTTGTCATTACTGAGCAAGGCATGTGCGGCAATAGTTTCAGTCTAGACTGCACGAGACCGTTGCGCTCGGTGCAAGTGTTGTCCCGTTCTCTTCTTGTGCAATACGTTTTGAAATATCTCGCAGCCAGTGTGTTCACTGCATGTTACGGATCGTTGTTGTTGTTTTGTTGCCATACTTGCTTCAGTCGTCACATGTGTCGCCGCTTTACACATCGAGTGGCGTCTTAAGTTGTAACGTCGCCGTGTGTGTGAACCTATGGCAAACATCGAATCGGTGCGCGTTCCGGTGGTTGCGTCCACTGTGTCCATCGTTATTACGATAGTGTGAACGTCCCCTGCAATCAGAAAAGACGGCGTGCGAAATTTATAGCTGAACTACAGAAATTATTTGTTTTTCTCTTCATATTATACTGCCATCAGGTTAGAAAATGTTGTAAATATTTAATATATATGGTATGTCACGCGACGGCATGTTAATGACAAGGTTCCGTACTGACACCTAGAATTCCATCGTAATTCTTGCGGCTTGCCGCAGCAGTACATAGCCTCGTTGTAGGTGAGGACGCTATTGATGCCCCCCCCCCCCCTTTTTTTTTTGTTATCTAGACATGGTTCTCTTTTCCATGACCGCCGCCTATACGCACGTATAGCCTTCGGACTTCTAATGAACCGGTGGAATACCAGCATTGCGGTATTCCACTGAACCATGGAATACAGTGCAGTCTATATATCCTAGCCGACGACAAGTTAATTACAGGTCCCAGCTGGCGTCGTACAGATTCACGACGCCAGGGCGATTTACGTGCGGTAACTTCCAAGTATATCGTCGCCGCTCTTCTCGCGTTTGTGCACCCTTTGTGATTTAGCAAGCCTCGTCTCACCGCTAAGAGCGGCTTCTTTTGTTTTTTTGTTTTTTTTTTTTTTGGGGGGGGGGGGGTCTAAGATTGCAGATTGGCTGATTTACTAAGACAGCTCGAACAATTTCCCTCTTACGTGTCCTTACAAACAAGATTTTTTTTTTAACTTTCGTATCTTATAACAGTCGATAGAAAGAGTCAATTTGGAAAGCCGTTATGTCCCTGAGCTACTTTGGGTATTTTGGGAAGATGTCGTTGTCCCGTTCCGTTGCACGTATAACGATTCTCTGTATAGACGAATGGATCGAGATAGCGCGCGCGGTTGTCCGCCGCGCGCTCGCCGTGTACACAACATTGTGGAGCGGCTTACGATGACGTCAGCGCCTATCTGCTGTATTTTCACGAGCATCGAGACGTGTGGAAGTCGCCGAACGTCCGTGTACGCATGTTTCCATCCGGCCTGACGCTCGAAGCGCTTGTCCGCATATCCGTGCTTGTGCGCGGGCAGCACATGTACACACACACTCCACGTCGATGCGCCTATGTAGAAACGATGCGTATACGCGGTGATACGTCGGTCGCCCCGCCGTGGATTATCGCTTCCTTTGTCTGTGCGTGCCCGCATGCACGTGACTCTTGCGTGCCGCGGCGCATTTTCCCTCGGCGGCCGCGGTACCGCGTCACGTGCTGCGGCGCCCGCCGACGCTTTGCGCCCCGGCGTTTTTCGAGGGGGTGGCGGAGGACGCACCGGGCAGTGGTCTGCAAAATAAGTGGCCACTCACTCGCAGTCATTCACCGATGTTCTTTTTTTTTCGACAATCACTCGCCCTCTCATGTCCACTCAGTCACACGCACGCACGCACGCACACACACACACACACACGCACGCACGCACGCACGCACGCACGCACACACACACACGCACGCACGCACACACACACACACACACACACACACACACGCGCGCGCACACACACACACACACACACACGCACACAAGTGTTCGTGTGGTCACCTCCGCTTACATTCACCGGCAGTCACTATATAGCGTTCACGCCCCCAAGGTTCCTTCCCACCTATCGACACTCACGTGTACCGTCACACCTCTCGTGCCTGCCGGTCACACTCACGGCTGACAAGCGGAAACGAGTAAAAAGCGAGTGTGTACCATCGGCATAAACTGAAGTGGGAAAGCGACTGACCGCAACGGCCGGCCGCGCGTTGTTACACGTGTACGAAGAGTGCGCAGTGTAAATCGCTCCGTGTGGTTGGTCCCATCTGTACGTTTTCGGGTCTCAGTTGTGAACCACTGTGGCAAATCCTGGTCAACTTGGAACGGAAGTATAGTTTCACAATAATTTCGCCTTTCAGCTTACGCCGGTGATGCACGCGAGTGAGTTCGTCGACCCGGCTACGGCAACTGTGCTGTTGCATGCACGCTGCAGTCGCAAAGCACGTCGCTCACGCAGCCCTCTGTACGGTAGTTTCATACAACAAATACTGTAGAGGGTGCTAGTCTCTCTCTGTATATATATATGTGTGTGTGTGTGTGTGTGTGTGTGTGTGTGTGTGTGTGTGTGTGTGTGTGTGTGTGTGTGTGTGTGTGTGTGTGTGTGTGTGTGTGTGTGTGTGTGTGTGTGTGTGTTCGAAGGGTATAGATTGCTCTGAAATTTATGACAATGAAGGCATGCAAAGCATAATAAACGAATCCACAAGAACGTCTGAATCCACAAGCTCGAAGATCAACCAAATCCACATACTTCCCAACATTCCCATGGTAGCTGAACGATCGCAGCGCCAGAGTACCCTCTAGTAGTTAACGTAGGAAACTCTGTGGTGCCAGCGATGTCTTTTTTTGCCTCGGCAGTCGTCAGATTGGGACACCACAGAGATGGATACAAAGTAGAACGCATTTCCGAGATATTTCCGGTGCGTTGTCGGACGCGCGCATCTGTATCGCGCGCGGCGCGAATGCTATATACGCGTGCAGTGTTTGCAATCGGGCACGGGTTGCGTTTTGTCCGCTGTAGTTGCTGCATCAGTCGGCGGACAACGCCAGCATCGGCAGCGACTACGAGATATCGCGCGACGCGAAATACTCGGAACAGATAATACGGTCGGCGATGAATTTGCTCGTGCTTGTCGGTGCCTCTCGTCTCCGGCGATTGTCGATGCCTCGCGGCACAACAGCAGCGGTCGGGAAATGTGGATGAAGATTCGTCAAGCTTGGCCGTTATCCAAGGCGAACATTTACTGGTAGAAATGATTTGTTAATGAAGATTGAACTTCGTTCGTTCATCCAGTAGTGCAAATCGCCGGGTCCCAAACAGGAGCGCAATGCAAACAGTATTGGAACGGCAGGAACGCACGTTTAAGTACAATTACACGTAATATTAACACAGTATGAAGAACGAACAAAGAGGGAGAGAGAGAGGGTCAGAGAGCTTCACGCTGCAAATTGAAACTGGTTAGCAATTTCGGAAAAGGTGCACGATTTACTGCAATAAAGTCGCGCTGACAGACTCCTAAAGTAACTGAAAAAAGCCTTTTTTTTTTGTCGACTCTTCCTCGGAAGCCTCGTTTACACGAACTCTACGCGAGCTGGTTGAAGTCAGAAGTCGCGTTCGTATGCGTCTTGGACAGCGGGTTGGGCGAGTTAACAACCCAGGCGGGCTTGACCGAACTCGGCTCGAAACTCGTGCTCTGCCCGACCGTTTACACGAACGCGACGACCACCCCTTCGGCACGAGCCGACTCGATTGGCTTTTGGGCGTGTTCGTGCTTCCGTATAGGTTCCGAGAGTGGCACGCATTTCGGCGGTCGCAGCAGGCTACATGCTGCAGCAGGCGAACGCGTGGCTGTGTTCTCGAGCGGATATCTGCGCCCACTGCGAGAGCCGGCTGTTGTCGCAGCGAAATAGCTCTTTTTCTTTTAACAAACACAGCCGCAGTAGGACTAGCCGAACTCTGGTGGCTTCTTCTCGTGCGTCGCACACGAATCCTCCTTCGGAGTCCCAAATGTCCCCCGGCAGCGAGAATGCCGCGAAAGCGTCGAAGAAGTGCCAGAAGGAGTAGCGCTCGCCACGTCCTCGAACTTGTTTGCCTGCAGTGCGTGGTCTCCGAAAGACGAAACCTGTGGGAGAGAGAGCGCGGAAAGGGTAAAATAGAGAGAGAGAGAGAGAGAGAGAGAGAAAGGAAGTGGCTGGAGGGCGTTGGAGAGCGTATTCGGTGGGGAAGGGCCGAGTCGACTCGGATATGCGCGGGCTTCCCCGGGTGTGGCTGGAAGGAGACGGCTTCGTGGGTAAAGGGGGGGGGGGGGGGGGGGAGGGGCGGATGCACCGTGGCGTGGAGGCCCTCTTACGCGCGCGGCTCTTCTCGTAGCGATGCAGATGCACATAAATCGCACAGTGTTGCTTGGCTTGAGCGTGTGACTCGTATTACGAGCCGCTTTTAGAAGCGTGGCGCTCGCTCGGCTTGTTTTCAGCGTGCGTTTGTGTCCCTCCTCTGCGTTATAAAGTGTTTGCGGACGTGCTCAGCACGCGAGAGCAGCGCGAAAGTCCCGTCATAAGCGGGCACTCGGGAGGTATAACCAGAACTATGCTACCGCCTAACTTGTAAAAAAAATAATTAATAATGATAATAAACAGATGTCTTTCAGAAGCCAGCTCAGTTCCGAAATTCGGGATTCCTTCATGATAATTTGTGGTTGGAGTTGACTCAGTTTTGTCTTGGCCCCTAACTCGATGGATCCCCGCGGAATATCCAATTTAAGCGAACGCTGTCCGAAACGGGAGTGGCGAACGCAGACTTGGGGCTAAATGCGAAAGGTTTCGTTCGGCGCGTGTCCGAAGGAATTAGAACCCTCTCCTCCTCCGTAAATTGCGCAACACGTACTACAACGTGGTCGTACTCGGTTGCCCCCCTCCCCTATCCCACTTCCCCTACGCTGGTCGCCTCTCTTCAGCTGCGCGGAACTCTCGGAGTGACGAGGCCAGTTCGCGGAGCCGTAGTTGCGCCACGCCACCTCCTCCTCTACCTTCCTTCTCACCGCACCGCAGACAAGGAGTGCGCGCAGACTGGCGTTGGGAAACTTTTCGTGCTTCGGCTCCGCTCGCTAGCCTCTCCTTGCCTCCCCCCCCCCTCCCCCCCACCTCTCGACAATAGGCCCATTCGATCCGTTTGCGTAAGCCGGGAAGGCTGGGACTTGGCTTGCAGGCTTGGTGTGGGCGCCTTCCGCTTGCTGCTCGGTGTGCGCAATAGGAGTCGTGGCCCTTGCAGGCCTACTGCATGCAATTGCGATGAGTGAGGCGCGAGGAAGCCGCGCCGTGGATGCTAGGAGAATGCCGCTTTCCGCAGTCCACCAGTCAGACTGAACAATGTTGGACCCTTTATTCCTCATCACTTTAATTGAAGTTGAGCGACCTCCCCGTGTTTGCTGCACGAGCTGTTAACTAGCTGAAATGTTTCACTTCACCGTTGGGAAGAAGCCGGCCAGATATCGGGGTGGTTGCCAACATATTCAATCAGTCAGTTCATCAATAAATCAATGAATAACGTACGTCGCTGTACTTAAAAAAAAATCACGATTATTTTGCAGGTGGGTAGGTTTCGATACCGATAAACACAACGAAAAAACGAAGACCAGGCAGATACTGCTCCCATTAT
This sequence comes from Dermacentor variabilis, assembly GCF_050947875.1. NCBI lineage: Eukaryota > Metazoa > Arthropoda > Arachnida > Ixodida > Ixodidae > Dermacentor > Dermacentor variabilis. The sequence continues at coordinate 74,425,034 of NC_134573.1, read as the reverse complement.
CGCCCGTTGGCGGCGTTTTCAGAAACCGCCTGCTCTTTGTTTTTTTTTTTTTTTTTTTTTGCACCGTGGGTATGCAAGCCCAGCCTACGCATTCTTTCTTTTTTTCCCCGCATACGTGCTATTTCGGCAACGTCGTTAATTGCGTTTCCTAATCATTGATTTGTTTCAGCGATATCTTAAATTTGTCGAAGGGGGGTTTTCAGACCTATATGCTGGCGGAATATACGTTTGTTGAAAACGCAGACGCCCTGCTTGTGCCTCACTGTTTTTTGCATCGTTGCGCCGCTGATCTGGAGGTGGCGGGTTCGATCCCGGCTGCGGCGGGCGCCTCGCGATGGGGGCAAATTGCAAGAACGCTCGTGCACTTAACTTTAGCTGCACTTTAAAGGGACACTAAAGTGAAAAATGATTTCTTCTGCATCAGTAAATTACCGTTCTACAACACCAGTAACACCACTCTTACAACGATAAGACGTTTGGTAAGCCAGGAAAAGCGCAACAACGAAATACGGGTGGCGACGCCTACTTAAGTTTCCGCACCTGGCGGCTGTGACGTCTTGGATTTTAATGGCATCTTCTAGGGCCTACTAATTGTATATAGCGGTACAGAATGACTACATTGTGTTCAAAAGGAACGAAATATTAAACATGGCAAGTTACGGGAACCTTCATTCAGCCAACGCGGCCCAAATGCGAAAACATACTTTGGAATCCCTGACGTCCCACCGTCGTACCGGCGCTGGGGTTCTGGCGCGATATTCAAATACTGATACTTGGACCTTGATTTTCTCATCTAATAATCAAACTATTTTTTTTTTGAAATAGCTGCCTGCAGGGTTCTCAAAGAATGCTTTATTAGTCTAAACTGATTTATTGTTTCACTTTAGTGTCCCGTTAAAGAACTCCTGGTGGTGAAACAACGCAGATTTTTCACTGTGTGATGTGCCTCATTATCATATGCACGTAAGACTTGCAAATTTAACTGTTCTTTTTTTATGTGATGAATTGCCGCGATTGCTTGTTTCCCGACGTCACTAGTCCGACTCTATGACACCGTCCCGCCTGCGTTTACTCTGTTCTTGGAAATTGCTCTGTCGCCGCACTGTATCGCCGGTTGCAAAGCGCATGTTCCGATCATATTGTGGAACCACACTTAAAGTGCATTCAGTAACACACTAGCAAAAAGCTCTTCTAAACTCGCGAGATTTCCACATGCCTTCAAGGGCGGACCTAAGGAATGTCCTATCAAGCTATGACGTGTCGAGTGCAGACGTGCAATGGATAAGTAGCTTTCCTGCTGCCGCTGTTTCTTCTTTAACAAGCTGAAAATACTTCGCGTGAGAGTGAAATAGGTGTGTAAATGTGCGAAACGTGCGAGTCTTGTGAGTCAAAAAAGTGTGCGGGGACGCTCGGCTATCACGCGTCCCCTGATGTTCTCTCTCGCATCTCCTGGAATGCGGCTTCTCCCCGTGGCTGAGCGCACGCTGTGGTCGGTGTGGTTGCAACGTATTGCGAGAGATGGCGCGAGTGTTGCGCTGCTAACGCCGCCTGACGGCGCGGTTAGTCGGGCGCGACAGGGAGTAGTGCTCTTCCTCTTTGGCTCGGCAAGCCGCGCGGACGTACTGCGCGTGCGCGCCGATCCATGCTTCTAAGAGTCCGTCTCGCGAGGCCTAGGAGCAGGACACCGGAATGGACGAACATGATCGTTCGCCTGAACGTACACGCGAAAAAGCAGACTTCGGTGTCCAGCATGGGGCGAACGTATTTGCTCGATATCCAGTCGCGGCGAGTCGGACTTCCTAAATTGGTTGCGCGCCCATCGGCGTGTTCCGTGGACAGCACGCTACTCGGCTGGCAGGCGTTAGTGTAAGACAGGTGCAGTAAATGCCGTTTTTGATTGTTTACACTACTGTGTTGTCGTTCCTTTGTCCCTAAAACTCGTGTGAGAGCACCACAAGTTTTGTTCTTCGCATTCTTGAGGCGCTCTTCCTGTCATAGCGTGGATCATCAGGTTTCAACACCTCAACCGTCTGCAGTTATTGGTTGGTCGCGAAAAAAGAAAGATCGATGTCAAATAAATCGAAATGGCATTCCTATGTTCTAATAGCAAAAAGTTAATTCAACTTGGCAGGTTCTGCTTTTTTTTTTTGCGTAAGAACGCACCCGCGCCCACGAAATTTCCTTCAATATCTGCGACGTCACACAATGACGTCATCAACATTGCGTCAAGTTCGTCAACGGTGCATAATATTCGATGATGGGTATTTACGGACATACACAGTGCATGTAGCATGCGCTGGTATTTGACGGAATCCCGTGTATCTCCGGAATTCGCGCCGCTCGCTGCGTAGAAGGTCGCGGGCACCTCTCGCGGTAGCAAGCGCACGCCGACACTCCTTTGCAGAAAAGCTCGCGCGTTCTCGGAATTAATGTGCAGCTGTCGACAACGACGCGGCTCATAGATGGCGGTGTGTGTAGTTTGTCTCGTACCGTGCCGCTATGGCCATCTGCCGCTCAGTACAAAATCGCAAGTTCGATTCAAGTATAAACCCCATGCAAGCGATCTTGCACGCGACAGCGACAGGCGACGCGATGGAGATGGCTGTCGCGTTCGCTCGTCGCCTACAAGTTGCACCCCATGCGAGCGATGACTTCGAGCGACGTCTCCCCAGTGTTGCCGGTATGAGGGCAGCAATATAGGCGCCGAAACTAGCGTGACGCGTGCTTTATTAACTTAAGTTGATGTATTTTACTGTAAAAAGCAACATAAAATATTTCTGAAAGTCTTGCAGTAGGTTCTTATCCTTGCACCTATAAAAATTCAATCGTTTGCTCGTTCCGTGCGACAATCGGAAGTACTGGAGTTATGTACATCCAGTTCCGGCTTTGCGCTATTGGCTAGTCGCTCATAGCACTTCCGGGCGACGAGCGACGAATTCTAGATTTGCAAAACCGAGCGATCGCGCGACAAGAGCTAGCGATCTGTTCAAGCGACGGCCTGATCCGTCGCGCGAACCCGTCGCTCGTCGCTGTCGCGCACAAAATCGCGCTAATGGGGTTTAGCCTTCACACTGGAGCCGCACACTCCGATGAAGGCGGAATGCAAATTTAAAAAAAAAATGCTCAAGTGCGTACCAAGCTTTCTGGGTACACGTTCAGTGTGGTTGTTCTTATAAAAAAAAATATACGTCTCATTTAAAGATACTCCGGAGTTACCCACTAAGGTGTCCTGCCATAGGAAGAAAATGAAAGAGGAAGATATGGAGGTTAGCCAGTGTAAATACCGCCTGGCTACCTTGTGCTGAGGGAAGGGGTAAATGGCACACAATGCGATAGAATAGCTCCTGTAGACGCGCGGCACCTAGTTTAGTGCGTGTGAATGAGCTAGACTCACGTGTGTTCTCTCTCTCTCTCCGTCGTCATCCCTCTCCACGTGCAGGGTAGCAAACCAGACAAAGCCTCTCCCTTCCTTTCCTTCCCTCTCATTCACTCTCGGAGGAATCAAGCCCTCGCGTCGATGGTTCAGATTGCTTTCTGTGTTACATAACGTTCACCGAATCCCACTGAGCGCCGATGCTCTCTCTCTCTCTCTCTCTCTCTACATTCCAGCCCACTCGGAATGCGGTCGTGTTCGACCTCGTGACCTTGTGCCGCGCAGACCAATCGTACCGCCGTGCTGGCAGCGCCAAGCAAGTTATGCTGCCCGACAGCCCGTTCCGAAAACGCTGCAGCTAAAAACCGAGCCGGCGAGCTTCTCCGCAGCGGTCGCTCGTCAATCGAGGGTCGCTTGGGCCGTGTTTGTTTAGACGTGCTCGGCTCGTTGGAACACTGCCACCGCGCACTGCACGCATTGCTTTCACTCTCTCTCTCTCTCTCTCTCTCTCTCTCTCTCTCTTTTATTTGCTTTTTTAATCTACTTGGCTACCTGCGAAGTTCTAAGTTGTATTATGGCAAGGCAACCTTCTGCTCAGAGGAAAAAAGAACAGGAAAAGAAAAGAAAGAGTTCGTTCTGGTGCAGTTAGCGAAGTTGAAGGTTTCATCATTCTTCGATTTTTTTTTTATTTTGCCTTGACATTTTGTGTCCATCTCGAACCTGGTTTTCATTGGCACGAATAAAGATAATGCGTGGCGCTTAGGAGCGTAATTTCTTTCGGAAAAGAGGGAGAAGGGGAGAAGTTTCGAAGTAAGCAAAAGTCAACGCCCAATTTTTTTCTCCTTTCGTTAAGAGAGTCAATACGGGCCAATCACTGCATCTGTAAGTTTTATTGTGTTAGACGCTGGGAAGCTTCTTTGGGCCGTTGTGCGCTCACTTCAGGACAGTCTTGTACTACGTAAAGCGACTACAATACTGAAGTTGCTCTACCGTGGTCACTTCCGCGGACGTAACTCGGTTTGCAGGTCGCTTGTGCTCGTTACTGTGAAGTTACTTGCGGGATCAGAGAATCACTTCGCCGGTGGCCTGTTAGCGTTTCATCTCCTAATTAGTTTTCTTTATTTACATTTCTCAGTGAGTAGTACTGTACTTCGATACTTCCTGAAATAGAAGAATCAGTATTCAATAAAATTGTCTGCGACTCAGTGACATAGTTATTGCTGTCTGGGTTGTTGGTTTGACTTTATTTATTTATTTATTTATTGTTACTACTCCCGTTTGTGTATCAGGATTATACAGTTATTCAGGAGTTGAGTGCAGTACGGTAACTACGTAGAACGGTTTCCCGAACGAAGTGGACACCCGCCCCCGCCGTTAATCGCGTGGTGGATTTGCTCGTCGCGGCTTGCTCGTATGAGCGAAGCAATGGTTCTCGACTCGTTTGCGGCTTTCCGTTGCCGGCGAGTTCCTTGTCGGACGCTTGCGGATCGGGTGCCTCGCGGGACGAAGCTACACCTTGTCGCGCTCCCAGCGTGCTTCGACGAGCCACCACGGCCCGAACAGCGCGCCACTGCTACGCGCTGCGGGCCCTATCGCCCGCGGCGCACGCAACAACCTGCATTGCTGGCCGCGATGAACGAGGAATTCGCCGTCGCTCACGGGACGACCGCGTGTGTGTGACGCACACGCCGCGGAGCGTCGGGAACAGTTCGGCGCAGTTAAAAAAGAAGGAGAGAACTGCAAATCCAAAAAAGAGCGACCAACGCGTTGCTTGCGCAGTTTCTTTTCTCTTCGAGCGGTGTAGGTATAGAGCGACAGCACAAGCGCCGTCAGCTGCTGCTGCTGTGGCTGTTGGCACGGTGCAGTGGGTGCTTTCCCGCGTGGCCGATGAGTAAGCGTCACGCGCCCGCGCCGAGTTTGTCGGTCTCGTTCGGGTCGCGCGGGCTGACTGCTGCTGCTGCTGCTGCGGCAACCGCCTCCTCGCATCCCGCTCTCTCGCGCGCCTGCGTGTGCTCCTGCTTTTCTTTTTTTTTTCTCTTTTGTTTCGTTTGCGCGATCGCGTCGTCTCTGCTTTGTGCTTTTATTCGTTCGCTTCTTTCGTCAAAGACGGGCGGGATGGCACCGCGGCTCCGTTCTGCCGTGCCTCGTTTGCGAGAGGTGTGCGCTCGCGCGGCGAGTGTGCGTCAGCGACGTAACGGTGTGCGCGACTTGGAACGCGCGCAATTCTTTCGCTCGCAGCGTCGCGAGGATGAACCGAAGACGCGTCGCGTACTCGGGACTTCGCAGCTGCGCTGCCAAGATGCGCGTCGCGTCGTTGGCGGCGACGGAGAGCCCCCCTATCTCGTCGCATCGTGTGTTTGCACTTTTGCCAACTTCTGGATCCGGAGTGGATCCCTGGAATGGCATATGCCGTGGACATCCGGAGTCAGTTAGGAGGACAACGGAAAACTGGCTTTTGTCACCTGTGACATCAGTTCCCTGTGATCGACGTGTTCGAACGAGGGGCGAGTGTGTGGGGCGGGGGGGGGGGTAGGGGAGGGGGGTCTCAGGGAGCAGCCAGCGGTTCGACGAGCGCACCTCGCCAGGGTAACAACCTGGTCGAATCGGTACCCCTGGTCCCCAGGTTCGCCTGTCGAAACCTTGGCTTCTGGAATGAAACGTCGCTTGCTCGACCACTGTATGGATCACTTCAAATCTGTGTTTCCGTGTACCTCTGGACTGTTTGTATCCGCTATAGAGATGTCGCGTCCATCTAGGTTTAAGTGACCCTTGGAGACGGTGAACATTTGAGCGTCTAATATAGCCCTTGAAGGGACAGACACTAAAGCGAAACGATAAATCAGTTTAGGCTGACAACGTACTGTTTGAAAAACTCTGTTGTCGGGAGTTTCGCGATGATACGTTCGTTATTGAAAGAGAAAATTAAGGTCAAAGTTTCGTTTTTTGAATTTCGCGCGGGAACCGCACGCCCATACGTCAGTGTGACGTCACGAATTCCAAAGTAACTTTTCGCATTTTTGCGGCGTTTTCTCAACAATCCTTCCCGAAAGTTGCCACATGGAGTTCTTGGCTCTTGTGGAACACAATACAGTTTACCGCGAAATAATGACACAGACCCTAGCAGACGCCGTCGAACTCCATCACGTGACACGGCGGACCGGCGCGGGCACTGCGTTACGGCGTCGCCACCCGTATTTAGTTTTTATCCCTTTGCTGGCCTGGCAGGCGTTTTCTCACGGTAAGAGAGCTGTTTCTGCCATTGTGGAAAGGTGATTTACTGAGGTTTACTGATTTACTGATACAGAAGAAATCCTTTTTCTCTTTAGTGTCCCTTTAACATGCACACCGAACATCTGCTGAGTTCGTACGCAGCCACAGGTCGTTGTATAGCGCACCGGTTTCCTTGCGCAAGTTCCATTACTTTGTATTCTTTACAGCAGTCCCAAGCAGCGCTAGAGGGGAGGGGGGGGGCGCTATTGGTGCTACAATTTCGGACTGTGACGGCTAATTTTGGGCTCACAGAGAAGGGTGAGAGAATCCGAGAAGGATCACGAGCCGAAAGTTATATTAAATTGTCGAGTTTAACGTCCCGAATAAAGTTTAACAGAACTGTCATTTGGACGAGCTTTGATGTATAGCTTCATCTTGAGTAGCACAACGGCAAAATTGACTCGTCCAAGAAGGAAATAACCAACGTGATAGGCGCTGGATCTGTTGCTCCTTTCGTTCTTGTGCAGCTTTCTTTGGCATTTTCGGCCGTTTTCGTGCTAAATCGGATGAACTACGGTTGCCGGCCGGACTTGGGCGAAGGGAAACGCGCCGTCGAAGTGCCGCGCTCTCGGGCGCCGCGTCGAGTTTGGGTCGCCGCGGTGTTTCGGCGAAATGTGTGGACGCGAACGCAAAATCCTCTCTGCACGTGCGCAGTGGAACTGACATGTCTTCTTTATGCGAAGCATATTACTAGAGCTCAACCCAGCTCCTCAGGCGCGGCGGTGTCGCCTTCAAGGCTGACCACGTGACACCGTGACGTCACGACAGAGGAGAAACGGGGCTCCAACTCGCGCCGTCGCTCGCGGCGTCGCGGCGGTATATAAGCAGCTGCGCTTGTTTCTAGGTGGCTTTGGCTCAACTCTTGCAAGATGGGCTGGGTGGGAATCGAACCAGGGTCTCCGGAGTGTGAGACGGAGACGCTACCACTGAGCCACGAGTACGATGCTTCAAAGCGGTACAAAAGCGTGAATGCGGTGTTGCCTTAGAAACGAGCTGTTTCTAAGGCTCAGGCGTGCGTCGCTTGCTCAGGCGCACATTTCGTTGCCGCGCCGAACGCTGCGTTGCTCGACGCTCACCGCGTCCAATGCGGGGCGCGTAGTCCCTGCGCCGTAGCCCATTGTCTTACACCCCTTGGCGGGTCGACGGGAACGCTGTCGCGTTCCGCTCTTGAAGGCGAAGCAGAGTTGTTTCTTCGTCTAGCCGAACCAAATATAGCCAAGCAACAGCAGTTCACCAGGCTAAACAGTGGTTCAACAACTAAAATAAAGGCTAGTATGCTTCGCATCCTGGGCTTAACCTTAGCTAAGCCACAGCCATTTTTTTTTCTTGCGGCCGCAATGCCTTCGCGGCCCCTATTCGAAAACTCCCCAGTGTGCACGGCATGACATGAGTAATATTATGCGGCACGATGTCATGTTCAGTGCAGGCGCGCGAACTGGATCGGTCTTGAGGTGGGCCCTTGGCCACAAGCCGTCATACGCAGTGTGTCGCACTGTGTCGCATCCGGGGCTGGTAAACAAGCGTTTGTTGACGACGTGTCTGTGGTGCCTCTCCTGCGCCGTATCGACGAACCCGGTCGTATAGAGATGTATGTGCGTCGCGGTGTGAAGGAACGTCGCGTCCTTTCCTGACCGCGCTTGGAGGCTAAGCCTCGCGGTAAGCCCGTCTCCACAACACATCGACTGTAGCGTTTAAAGTTTGCGTGGTGTGCGGTAGGCACACGTGCATTGGACGCCTGCGCCAAAAGTGCTTGGTGCTGCGCCACGTCGGCTTTCTTGCCTGCGCCAGGACCTGCGCCGGAAGGTGACATGTCTGTACCACCGCTGGTAGTCAGTCACTCCGCATAAAAAAAAAAGAAAAAAAAGGCTCGGTATAATTTGCGTCTAGCCGCGCTTGCGAGCGTGCACTCGTGTTCCGACTATTTGTGCACTCACACAAAGCGTCGCTGTGTATGGATTCCAGCTCGTTGGATGTGCCGCATTTTCCCCCCTATATACTGCCTCCCAGAAAGTGCAATAGTCGGGCCTGAGGCTCACCGTATCTCAGCGCCATGTGCGTTAGCTGTGATCATATTGCTGACAACGTTGAATGCAAGGGCAGTGTTTTCAAGTTCAGGAATGAGCGCATGACCTCGAAGCCGCCAGCTGATTCGTGATGTCGCCTCAGGTTTCTGGCTGTGTTTTCGTGTTGCGTGGCCTCGATTTGTGTGTGTTTTTTTTTTCACTAAGTGAAATGAGACATTTACGTCCTTGTGAGCACATGCTGACAACGTTCGGTTGTAGCGTTTTAAAGTGCGGCGTAGCCATGGCAACAGCAGCCACTGTTCGAGCGACGGCGCCCGTGCTAGTCGCGCATGTGTGAATATCATATCCAGGCTTGGTTGCGGTGCTGTGCTGCCATTGAGAAAAAACCGGAGTGCAAGGAACTGTTTTTATTTATCTATATGTGGCCGCTGTTATCCTCGCGCAAGAAGCAACAACTAGGACGTAAATACGTATTGTAAATATATCTCTTACTGAGTGATGTGAATCGGATCGGCGAGTACATTCATTAAACTCCCATCTGACAGTTGTTTCCGGGTCTCCATAACGGGGCACCTAAATCTAAGTACTCGATCGAGCGTTTTTTGCATTTCGCCCACATCGAAATGCGGCCGCCATCGAAGCCTCGACTTCGTGCTAAGCAGCGCAACGTCATACCGATCGAGCTACCGCGGCGGGTTAATGCTCTTCGCTATCCACCGCTGTACACTGTAATATTAGGCAGTTGCTTGTGTTTCGACAACCTCGTGGAGTACCCGGCTTCCGGCACGGTGAATGCGGGGTGTCCGACATAAATTGAGCGAAGAATTTAAAAATGAAAGGCGCATCGGAATCGAATTGAACCGAACGCATACTATTCGCAATCCTATAGTAACTCAGACAATTTTTTTTTTGTTTTCCCCATACCTCACTAATTTAAGGTTAATTACCGAACTCGTTAATTATTGACTAAGGACCCCAAGTATGATAGGGAGATTTGTGGAGTACCTTCAGAAACCACCGTTCGAGTTGTTTCCTTTACGATACTTCTCATGCGGTCCTTTTTTCCGGGTTGCAAAGAAAGCCCGCGAGATATGAAAGAAGCCACGTGACGGAGCGTTTGCACAGTGGTATTGTGCTGCTCTCAAGCGTGCGTTCGGTGAACAAGGCCGGCTGCATGGTGACTGGCGACGCGGAAGCGGCAGCGTGTTCTTTATCTCATCGGCAGCGCTCGACCAGCCGCATGCATTTTCGCCGTAATCCGACGGGAGCTGACCTTGTTCACCGAACGCACGCTGGAGCACGATACCACTGCGCAAGTACTCCGTCACGTGGCTTTTTTCATATTTCGCGGGCTTTCATTGCAACACGGAAAAATGGACTATGCGAGACGTATCGTAATGGAAACAACTCGGTGGGTGGTTTCTGACGGTGCACTACAAATCTGCATATCATATTTGGGGTCGTCAGCCAATAATTAAAGAGTTGGGTATATATATATATATATTTGTGAGCGGTGACTCTGGCTAACACTCCCAGGGTACTACTAGGAAACATAAATACCCACGAAAGTGGATTGGGAAGCGGCGCCGCGTTAGCTCAATTGGTAGAGCATCGCACGCGTAATGCGAAGATTGTGGAATCGTTCCGCAGCTGCGGCAACTTGTTTTTTTCATCCACTTTCATTTCCATTACTTTATCCTTTCTTTATTTCGTTGATTAAGCACAAGTAATTTCCCTTGTGTTGTCCTTGGTGTCAGTGTTTGTTGGCTTCTTATGATATGAGTAATAAAAATCGGGCCCCTCGGTTAACCCCCCTTTCTTCTCGTTTACGCACGCACACGCACACACACACCGTACCGGAAGCTGGGCACTCATGCTGCGGCTGCCGTGCACATAGAGCGAATCACGAATAGGAAACTGCGCATCTGCGGGGTGTTGTAAATACAGGATTTAAAAAAGGCTCGTTGGAGGCCGTCCACGGAGGAGCAGGGAACGGAGGAGAGTACGTATCCGCAAGCGCCCTTGTGGCGCGGTTTTGCCGAACTGTGTGTGTCTATGCTGTCACCAGTCGTACGTGGTCGGCATGCGCTGTGTTGTGCGTCCGTATCACGCGCCCGCGACGCCGTCGGGCGCCATTTAATAAGAGGCCGATATGACGCGACCTTGCGTTGTCCCTTATGCGCGTGTACCTTTCGTCGAAGTGCGTATACATGCACGGGCTGCCGTAATTGCTCGAATGACGTTCAAGTGCCGCAGTATGTATAATGCTGCCTCTGCGAGTCGGTGCGCTCGAATTAATAAAACTAGCTGTGAAAAAAAAAAAACCAAAGAAAAGAAAAATATAAAGAAAGGAGGTGCCTGAGAAATAAATATTTTTTCGCGGTTCTTCCCAGTGCGCAACGCTTTTTTTTTTTTTTCGATCGAAGTGACTCTAATTCATGTGTTTCGGTTGTGATGCGTATGGTTGGGAACGGTGTGCTGCGAAGTTGCGCAAGAATTTAGTTGCACTGGACCTTATCATCGAGGCTGTCAGAGGAAGACCATGTCACCTCGCTAAAACGGTTTCTCGTCGCCGTGCAAGGTGAACACGGTATCCTTAATTACTTGCAAACACTGACACGTTCATTACTTTGTTCTTTTTGGGGCTCACTGACGACTGACATATACTTCACGTTACTGTCGGTGCGTACTATGCGATAAAGTTTTACGCATTGCCCAAAGAATCTAATTTACCAAAGCTGCAGTGCGCGCGGCCGCGCCTGTACGATCGAGCGAGCGAATGCCGGCGCATTCGTCAGCGAGACCGTAATCGTCGATGCAAGCTTGATCCCGGCTCGCACGGAAATCCCCCGAACCTCGACGATGGCGATGCCCGCGCCTTTCCCGAGGAGGGCAGTTAGGCTTGTACCTCATTTCTGCGTAAACCTTAGCCGTCATCGCTTCCCTCCATGCTATGCGTTTTTTTTTTCTTTTGTGGTCTTATATACTTGCAAAACCGGCCCCTGTGGGACAACCAGCAGCTTTACGCAAACGCGCGCCGGATTTAAGATATCATCATCATCATCATCAGCCTAGTTACGCCCACTGCAGGGCAAAGGCCTCTCCCATACTTCTCCAACTACCCCGGTCATGTACTAATTGTGGCCATGTTGTCCCTGCAAACGTCTTAATGTCATCCGCCCACCTAACTTTCTGCCGCCCCCTGCTACGCATCCCTTCCCTTGGAATCCAGTCCGTAACCCTTAGTGACCATCGGTTATCTTCCCTCCTCATCACATGTCCGGCCCATGCCCATTTCTTTTTCTTGATTTCAACTAAGATGTCGTTTACCCGCGTTTGTTGCCTCACCCAATCTGCTCTCTTCTTATCCCTTAACGTCACACCCATCATTCTTCTTTCCATAGCTCGTTGCGTCGTCCTCAATTTCAGCAGAACCCTTTTCGTAAGCCTCCAGGTTTCTGCCCCATATGTGAGTACTGGTAACACACAGCTGTTATACACTTTCCTTTTGAGGGATAGTGGCAACCTGCTGTTCATGATTTGAGAATGCCTGCCAAACGCACCCCAGCCCATTCTTATTCTTTTGGTTATTTCAGTCTCATGATCCGGATCCGTGGTCACTACCTGCCCTAAGTAGATGTATTCCCTTACCCCTTCCAGTGCTTCGCTACCTATCGTAAACTGCTGTTCTCTTCCGAGCCTGTTAAACAATACTTTAGTTTTCTGCAGATTAATTTTCAGACCCACCCTTCTGCTTTGCCTCTCCAGGTCAGTGAGCATGCATTGCAATTGGTCTCCTGAGTTACTAAGCAAGGCAATATCATCAGCGAATCGCAAGTTGCTAAGGTATTCTCCATCAACTTTTATCCCTAATTCTTCCCACTCCAGGCCTCTGAATACCTCCTGTAAACATGCTGTGAATAGCATTGGAGATATCGTATCTCCCTGTCTGACGCCTTTCTTTATAGGGATTTTGTTGCTTTCTTTGTGGAGGACTACGGTGGCTGTGGAGCCGCTATAGATGTCTTCCAGTATCTTTACATATGGCTCATCTACACCCTGATTCCGTAATGCCTCCATGACTGCTGAGGTTTCGACTGAATCAAACGCTTTCTCGTAATCAATGAAAGCTATATATAAGGGTTGGTTATATTCTGCACATTTCTCTATCACTTGATTGATAGTGTGAATATGGTCTATTGTTGAGTAGCCTTTACGGAATCCTGCCTGGTCCTTTGGTTGACAGAAGTCTAAGGTGTTCCTGATTCTATTTGCGATTACCTTAGTAAATACTTTGTAGGCAACGGACAGTAAGCTGATCGGTCTATAATTTTTCAAGTCTTTGGCGTCCCCTTTCTTATGAATTAGGATTATGTTAGCGTTCTTCCAAGATTCCGGTACGCTCGAGGTTATAAGGCATTGCGTATACAGGGTGGCCAGTTTCTCTAGAACAATCTGACCACCATCCTTCAACAAATCTGCTGTTACCTGATCCTCCCCAGCTGCCTTCCCCCTTTGCATAGCTTCTAAGGCTTTCTTTACTTCTTCTGGCGTTACCTGTGGGATTTCGAATTCCTCTAGGCTATTCTCTCTTCCACTATCGTCGTGGGTGCCACTGGTACTGTATAAATCTCTATAGAACTCCTCAGCCACTTGAACTATCTCATCCATATTAGTAACGATATTGCCGGCTTTGTCTCTTAACGCACACATCTGATTCTTGCCTATTCCTAGTTTCTTCTTCACTGTTTTTAGGCTTCCTCCGTTCCTGAGAGCCTGTTCAATTCTATCCATATTATAGTTCCTGATGTCCGCTGTCTTACGCTTGTTGATTAACTTAGAAAGTTCTGCCAGTTCTATTCTAGCTGTAGGGTTAGAGGCTTTCATACATTGGCGTTTCTTGATCAGATCTTTCGTCTCCTGCGATAGCTTACTGGTTTCCTGTCTAACGGAGTTACCACCGACTTCTATTGCGCACTCGTTAATGGTGCCCATGAGATAGTCGTTCATTGCTTCAACACTAAGGTCCTCTTCCTGAGTTAAAGCCGAATACCTGTTCTGTAGCTTGATCCGGAATTCCTCTAGTTTCCCTCTTACCGCTAACTCATTGATTGGCTTCTTGTGTACCAGTTTCTTCCGTTCCCTCCTCAAGTCTAGGCTAATTCGAGTTCTTACCATCCTATGGTCACTGCAGCGTACCTTGCCGAGCACGTCTACATCTTGTATGATGCCAGGGTTCGCGCAGAGTATGAAGTCGATTTCATTTCTAGTCTCACCATTCGGGCTCCTCCACGTCCACTTTCGACGAACCCGCTTGCGGAAAAAGGTGTTCATTATCCGCATATTATTCTGTTCTGCAAACTCTACTAATAATTCTCCTCTGCTATTCCTAGAGCCTATGCCATATTCCCCCACTGACTTGTCTCCAGCCTGCTTCTTGCCTACCCTGGCATTGAAGTCGCCCATCAGTATAGTGTATTTTGTTTTGACTTTACCCATCGCCGATTCCACGTCTTCATAAAAGCTTTCGACTTCCTGGTCATCATGACTGCATGTAGGGGCATAGACTTGTACCACCTTCAATTTGTACCTCTTATTTGTACTTCAATTTGTACCTGCCACCCTCTCGTTAATGCTATAGAATTCCTGTATGTTACCAGCTATTTCCTTATTAATCAGGAATCCGACTCCTAGTTCTCGTCTCTCCGCTAAGCCCCGGTAGCACAGTACATGCCCGCTTTTTAGCACTGTATATGCTTCTTTTGTCCTCCTAACCTCACTGAGCCCTATTATATACCATTTACTACCCTCTAATTCCTCCAATAACACTGCTAGACTCGCCTCACTAGATAGCGTTCTAACGTTAAACGTTGCCAGGTTCAGATTCCAATGGCGGCCTGTGTGGATTTAAGATATATATATATATATATATATATATATATATATATATATATATATATATATATATATTCACACGCGTATGCACTCCTCCTTCCAAATACACGTGCTCACCGTCCTCGTGGCTGTATCACGTACCTTTCGCGTTTGTTTAAGCATGGCGCAACTGAATCCGACTGGCCGGATTCATTCCATTTTCGTTACACTTCCGCTGTCGCCGCCACCACAGGGAGACCGGGGGCCACTGTGTATATCCGAAGGTGTGTGTGTGTATATATATATATATATATATATATATATATATATATATATATATATATATATATATATATATATATATATATATATATATATATATATATATATATATATATATATATATATAGAGAGAGAGAGAGAGAGATGTATATATATAATATGCGCGTGGCTGCGTCCTACGATACGCACGGCCTCATACGCATAATGCTATAGACGATGGCCGAATTGCAGGAGCGTGCCTTGAACGTCCTTGCCCGCCGCTCAGTGCCTCGTATTTCATAGAAGAGCACACTTTACGTATGAAATCCAGCAATCCTGGGTGCCGGCGAATTGCGGGGCTCACTATAATCTGTATGCGATAAGTACCGGAAACAATATTCGCGACGTGGCGATGATCTAACAGTCACGTGCGCTTAGGTCACCCCGTACACGGGTTGAGGGCACTGTGGTCGAGTATGTTTTTCTTTCTTTTTTTGTAAGTCTATACCTCGACCCGCGCTCGGGTACCTTATCAGACAAAGTTAATCACATACCGCGTTTAAACCGAATGCGACGCGCTACGTCGTGTTTCCTATGGTACGCGCGGCGTTTATCTGCGTATTACGCAACCAGCCCTCGTGCGACGGCGTCCCAAACGTGCTGGCGACCGGTTTCTCTCGCGCATGCCTCGACGCGGTATAGTGCAGGAGAGCAAGCGGCAGGCGTACCGCTTTCGCTGTCCCTTTGATGCGATACGCTTGTAGCCATGTACATGAAGCCGCTCGTGTCAACTTGACCCACGCAAGGTAGCTCCGACTGGAGCGTTAAGGCATTGACTTGATCTCTCAATCAATATATATATATATATATATATATATATATATATATATATATATATATATATATATATATATATATATATATATATATATATATATAGCGCCATATTGCGTGAGTGCTATGCATTTCGATGCGCCAGAAAGATGATACGACGCTCTACCATCGCATTAATAAAAGTTGATATAACCGCGTATAGCGCAAATTGAAACTCTCTAGCTAGAGTCTGCCAGAACGTATATTCTTCGCGCATCGTGATTCACGCCAGAGAATGTACGCACAGTCTGCGCAGCACGCCTGGCACCTGGATAGGCAGCGCGTATCGGTGCACCGGATGCAGCGGCAGCGACGGGGGAAAAAAGAAATAACTGTACAGAGAACTGGTTTCTGCACGGCGTCAAACCGACTAGCACCCACTGTACAGAGCCATGGGTGGTCTCTGCAGTGTCGAATTGATCTCTAAATAAGTTGGTCTCTCTCTCTCTCTCGCTGTAGTTCACTACAGATGAAGTGTGCAGCCAAATCGAGTAGACGCCGCGTCCTGCGTGAAACAACGTCACTTGCAAAGAAACTTATGCGCGTGTATAGCGCGCCCTCCCGCAACACTGCTGCTCCTGCCATGTACAAATGCACACATGGCCGCGGGTTTGTCACCGGCCTGAAAGACTTAATAGTGGGCACTGTGTGCGATGTCTGCATGCACGGTGCGATCTCTGGCACGCTGCTTTATAAGGATCGTCGAGAGTGGTCCTGCAGGACATGCGCGTCACGTCGCTCATCCTCTTTCCTAAGCGCGCATGCAAGCCGGACTAGGGAATTAACGGCGCAAGGGAGGGCGTCGTTCTGGTGCAGCCTTTTTTTTTTTTTTTTCTTTCTTTTTTTTTTTTTTTACGGCAGCGAGTTTGCGAGAGCTGCTTGTGTGACGGCCGCCCGCGCTGCATCTGATTCGGCGTTCACTGTGCGCCATGCGACTCGGTCTCTTAATTAATACAGCAGCTTGCGTTTGGGTGTAGTTACATGTATCGACGACGGTGGCAACCGCAGTGACGTTCCAGGCAAGTGGTCTATGGTTTTCAAAATAGCGTTTTGGCTTGTCCGTATGCACGTGTTAGTCTTTGCCGAAATACAGAGTTACGCTGTACCAGCGGACAACTTTCTGCGGCTACGGAACGAAAGCTACGGGGGCGGAGCTTCTGCTCGTGTGTTACCGCGCCAAGTAGTCCGCCAGCGCTTGACGGTGCTTTCGGTTGCTCACAACAGACGCCGAATGCACGCAACTTCCACGTGCAGCGCATTCGCGTTTGCCCAGACGCGGAAGGAAAAAACCGTAAAATAAGTCAACTGTTACGTTCAGTGGTGTGTTCTGCCTTACTTAACTATTGCTAACGGGGTGTTTATGTTTTGTCTTTCCCTGAACGCGGAACTCTTTTTCAGAAGCGCTCTCGCTTGTGGGCGCTTTGCTTCCGTAGCTTTTCCTTCATAGCCGCAGAAAGTTGTCCACAAGTTTAATCAACTTCGGGGTGGCAGTAACAAACGCTGGTGGCGACATATCTTGGGACGCTTTGTGCAACAACAACAACAACGCGTGGACGACTTTGCGTCGCATTTGCGATGTGTTGCATTGCGATTTTGTGTTGTCAACTGTGTCGCTGCTGACGCTTTGCACCAGCAGGCAAGTGGAACATGTTTGATTACTACAACAATGACCGAGTCAATTCTGGTTAAACTGTCTGCCACAAGATGGCGCCACTAACCCGGCTGCTCTCACGTTTGTACCCCCGTTAGCACAGCATTCCGCGAACTGCACTTAGCTGCAACTATCTGATGATGCGCTCGTGACCCTGTCGTCTGCGTCGGTCCCGAAGTACCGCCTCTCCAGGGGCGGGTAAGCTTTTCCGTTGACAATTCATTCTGTGTGAGGTTTCGCTCATTGTAGATTCACTGTATGCGTACGTGGCGCGACTGTCTGTCTTTTTCCTCGTGCGCGAACGGCTGTGATGTCTCCCTGTCTGTGTCCTCGCCTTCTGCTTTCCTCACACCACAGAGCGCTCGTCAGCATGAGAGTTCACACTCATTATTTTATTTATTTTAACGCGACAGCGTTAAGGAGACCCTGTCGCAGAAAATCCGGCATCCGGCATCAGACGTCGCCTCGGCAAAAAGAATTTCGAACCACGCATACCCAACCACCTCTCTACCACCATAGTTGCTCATACTTTGTCTTTCATTTTATACAAAATTATTCCTCGGAATTTTGAGAACGGCAGCCCTCAGACGAATCCAATGAAAAAAGAAACACCCACAGCGCATGTCCTTTATGTTAGTTCTTCTCAGACTGAAATATTAAAAGTGCGAAACAATAACGGGAGCTCGACCCACACAAGAGGCCGCGTTTCTACCAGAAAGCCTCGCTTTCGTGCATAGCGTTCGCAGCCAGCGCTTCCCGGTAAACGTTACGGTTACATATGCTGCAGTTACCGGGAAGCATAAAAATCAGTAAGGAGTCTTTCAACGCTATCGCGTTTCACTCTTAAAGGCGAAGCTTAAGCGTCCTCCAAATTTTTTTCTTTGGGACGGCCGACTTGCATGTGACACCTTTGAACCAGTGCCTACTAGCGCCGACAGAATGATCAGCTTGTAATCGTCAATTAGGTTTGTCGAAGTATAACGGCGAGGCGGTCGACGTCGGTTGATGCCGTGGGGCACATTGGTTACGGCGTCGTGCGTGTGCCGTGATCGTAATCCTCTACTCACCGGTTCCGCAGTCCTTGCGGAGACGAACACGAACGTGTTGAGAGGATGGCTGAACCAGAACCTCCTCTGAGGCGTGTTCCATTACAGCCGCATGTGGCTCCTGGACGCGAAAGTTAAGGGTCAAAGAACTCTGTATACTCTCTTATGCCCCAAAAATTCAGTGCAAGCTTCGCCTACGTAACCCCGCTGTATCGACTTCTGTGCACCCCCACTCCAAAACGTATAGTTCCCTAGAAACGCCGGTATCGAAAGTTCGCCTCCGCCATGACGTCGCGGAAATGAGTGAGCGTTATATCGGCTGGCGCAGAGAGAGAGAGAGAGAGAGAGAGAAAAAATCATTTACAGAAAGGCAGAGAGGTCGGCCTGAGCTATAACTTTGGGTTGGACACTGGCGCACTTGCAATTGCATTCTCAGGTCGTCACCAAATGCGGTCGTCTGACGACACGTTCAAGCCGACGCTTTGAAGTTCGAGGAGCTATTTCTGGAGGTGCTACTGGTTCGGCGCTCTGCTGCCGCCGTATCGAGCAACTGCACGACCACGCATGCCTGCTAGCTGTGCAAGACGACCAGCGCGGAACTCTGCACTTGTTCGAAAAAGGTCTTGCGGCGGTAAGGTCGCGCCCTGAAGTGCATCCGCCATTGTTGCGTTTCGCCTGCGACACGTGGTTTTGCCGGCGCGACTGCGGCGGGGCGGCGGACATTTTGGCCCGATCGTCGTCGCCGCAACACTCATCGCCAGGTGTTTCCAGGCGCGACTGCGGCGATGCGACCGCCTGGGGATCATCCTCGCATTCCAGTCATTGTGCCCGAAACAGGCGATGCCAAAGCAGGGATCTCATTCCAGTCATTGTGCCCGAAACAGGCGATGCCAAAGCAGGGATCTCGTTCCAGTCATTATGCCCGAAACAGGCGATGCCAAAGCGGGGACCATCCTCTCATTGCAGTCATTGTGTCCGACCGGCAGCGCCACGACAGGGTGCTACGAGATCGTGCTCGACATGGTGCTACGGCATCGCTGCGACAGTGTGCGTCACCATTGGCCCATTGTACATTCACGTGCTCGTCTTTTGAGGGGTTCCTTCTTGCCCTCAGCTGCGAGAGTATAAAAACAGCTGCCCCCGGACGCCAAAAGGAGGGCTCCGATTTCTTCTGTTGAGTGAAGTGCTCTCCCGTCTCTCTACTTCGGTCAAACCTGACCACCAACTCTTTGCGATGTTAAAATAAACAAGTTGTTTTGTTGTTACCAGTCGACTCTTGCTTTGCCGGGACCTTCGGATGCTTCCAGTTGTACCCCAGGCCGCCAGGCCAACGCTACCCTTGGGGCTTGCGACCCAGGTACAACCACGGGCGTCAGCGCCGAGTTCCCAACAGATCGTACCAGCGGTCCGATCCAAACACCATTCATATGACAGCCGGCTGCGTCATATTATTTTTGTTTGTTCGTTTGTTTATTTATTTTAATACATACTGCGGGCACGAGGTCCATGTGAAATAAGCAAAAGAACGTAATGAACAATACCTGGGAGCACACAAGTACAAATTGGTGAATGCAGTTGTCTCGAGGCCAAGCGATTCCAGTCATATCAGTGGCGCGCGAAGAACGAGTACCTATTTGAATACGTTACTTCGGGCAAAACATGGGGGTTAATCATTCTGATGGTTGCGGTGGGTTGGTCGCGTCATTAGTGGACTTGTATACACTGTGAGGGGTCGAGTGCCAGTTTGTTATTGAGTTCATTCATTCAAATAGCTTTATTCAGTGCCCTGCGATTTGGTGGGGTGGGCCTGGACCCCGCCTAGGTTTCGGCCAAGGATTGTTGGCCCTTGGCGGCTTGCTCGTCTCGCTGGACGGCCCAGAGTTGGCGCTGCAGGTCCGAGCTGAGCAACGCAGACTCCCAGCGCTCGCGGAGGCTGTCGCTGTTTGAGGCTGCATGCATCACCGTTATCCTGTATTACAGCCGTACATTCCCATAGGATATATGCTCCAGGGTGGCTCTAGAGTCGCAATGACTGCACTTGCCAGTCGTGTATAAATCTGGGTGTATTAAGTACATATGAGGCGGCGCACCGCATGGCTCGAGAGCTTGTTATTGAGTCGTTGGGAATTAAATTCCGACTCTAATATCGTCCCGTGAAATTGAGTTAATGGAACGTCATTAGATCGTATTATTTCCGTGGGAGAGTATATAAAAAGGTCGAAAAATTTGTCGCGCAGAAGGCGGACAACATGCGTTTGGATTCTTTCGAGGCCGTTCATGTTGCACCGAATATGGGAGGACCCAGGCAGTATAGGCGTACTCGAGCTTTGTGCGAATTCAGCAGTAGTAAGCTATAGGAACTTGACAGATGGTGGAGCTCTTTTAAGTTTGCATTTTTGGAAAACACAGTTTGCTAAATGTATGTGCCGAGTACGGCTCTTCCCCTTTCCCCCCTCGCACTAGGTGTCGAAAGCCTTGACGGACGGACACTGGTCGTGTGTCGGCAGGTAGAGCGCATGGCGAGAGAGAGAGACGCGTTAATCTTATCGTCCGCGGTCGGGACGCCATCGTGCTTCTTTTTTGGCTGCAACAAAGCTGCGTATAGCAGTAGCGGCGGCACCAGATTCGTGCCGTGTGCCTCGAGATGTTGCGACGTCTGTTCCCGAGAACCCGTGGTCAGTGCACTCTCATCTGCCGTCTCTCCCCCTCCCCTCCTCGCCACGATGCACCGGTTTATCGGCGCGTCGTTTATCGGAGTGTTCGCGCCACTAAATAGGGGCGCGCGTTATCGCCCAAGCTAGGCAAACAGCGGGGAAGCAGCGCGTGCTTCGGACAGCGTTTTGGGTGCATTCGAGGCCGTGAAGGTTGCACTTGTCCTGAAAGTGCGACGAAGCCACCGTTCAGGACGTATTGAGGTTTGTTCCTACCACGTTCGGCGGGTCGGACCGCCAAGATGTCAGATGGTAGCAGGCAACGCTACGAATATATATATATATATATATATATATATATATATATATATATATATATATAGTTACAACTTCTAGCATTCGCGACCGAGTAGAAAGGCTGGAAAAGGGGTTTGAGTTTTCGCGTAGAAGAATTCTGTTTTCTGGTATATTCAAATTACAATCCGAGAGCTATCATGTCTGTCGATTGTGTGTAGGTCGTACTTTACGATTATTCTACGTATTTTAGCTTGAGAAATACAATTAGTTCAGTAAGTTTCTTGCGCCACATGGAGCACCTGGGTATATGGAAGGTTCGAGCATCTTTTTGCCGAAACGACGTCCGACGCCGACACCAGATTTTCTGCGACTCGAGCTCCTTAACGCTATCGCGTAAAAATAGTGCGTTCATGTTTAACAAAAAAACTTGGGTATGCGTCCAATCTCACTCAACGTAGCGCTATATACGTTTCGTGCTTTTAAGTCGCAAAGTAGAGATACGCATGGAATGCGTCGGAGATCTGAAGCTACCTCACCACCGCGTATACGAGCGGAGTGACACGTTTCTCCGACCGGCGGCCGCAGCACACTGCTCGGGCTCGCTACCGAAATACAGTGCGTCGCAAACCGGAAGCACCGTAAAGGTGCACAGTTAATACGGGATTCGACGTAGCCTTACGTGCGCAAGTTTAGTTGTAGTATGTGAACTATAAGTTCCGTAGAAAGCGTCGCTGATCAGAGACAAGTGCAAGTGCGCGGACTCAGGCTCATACGAGCGAACTACTTTTGTAGATTTCGAAGCAATCGCCTGATAAGTGTGCAGCTGAGTGCGTGGATCAGAGCCTATAGGCTCCCGATACACGCGGCCAAAGCTTTCCTATAGGAAAGCTTGGCCGAGCCGAAAGCACGTTCGAAAGGCGTTCCGAACGAAAGACCCAGGTGCATGCGTTACTGCCATCAAAAACTGCTGGGCAAAATGGTTGTTTAGTTTTAATTTACCGCTTTGTTAACTCCTTTCCTCCCTCCCATCTCTCTCTATGCAGCAGCCAGTCTGCTCTGACGTCACGGCAGTCGTTCACGCAAGCTGGCAGGCGGGGAAAACACAATTCTCGTTTATATAGAAACAGCTGGAAGGCAGTGCGATGAGAGAATCGGAGACGAATTACCTCTCCGACGCGCGCTGATGTTTACGCGAAGAACTGCGCTCGATCGCGTGCCGCAGCCACGCGTATGTTTTTTTCTAGTCAGGCCCTCGCGCGCGTACCGCGCTGACGTGCAACGCGTGACGGTGGCGACGCCGACGTGTCACCGTCGTCGTTGCGCGGATTGAGACTGCCTTCTGTACGAAGAGTCGCCGTCCAGACGGTGCTGCTTGCTATACTGGCTTATTCTTGCCATCGACGCAGACGATCCTCGAGTGTGCGTCACGAGCGACGTCACGCCCTGCCGTCACAATTGTTGCCCATTGTGGCGTTAATTGATTGTTCGGCCAGTGTACTGTTTTGACGATCGAGAGGGAGGAAACCACGTTTTCTCTCTCTCTCCGCTGATTTCGGAGCGTTTTCTCCAGACGAAAACTTCGCAATCGCATACTTGCCGTCTCATTTGTTATGGAATTCCACGAAAAATAACCGATATATATTATATATATATATATATATATATATATATATATATATATATATATATATATATATATATATATATATTGTTTTATTCCCTGGTGTGATCTCTTCGTTGCGGTATTCATATATGATTATGAAACTTGTGATATGAATACGAATAAAATAGGAAATTTTTCATATTTCAATACTTGTGGCGTCTCAAAGAATCCTCTGACCAGGAGATTCTGCGGCCTTGTAACGGAACACTCGGACGAAATTGATATATCTTTTGCAAACATCTGCCCACATCTGCGCCTTTTATTCTTATTTGCTGCTGATTGCATATCACTCTTGTTCCGACGTGTAACAGTTACCAAGTTTGGTGTCACGACGCATCCGTGTAAAGTGTCTTGTTTGATATATTTATAATGCGTGTCCTTTTCTGGCTCCTAATTAGGCAGTTGTAGTGTCAGACTCGAATTAATTTCTTTATTCGTCCCATTAAGTTAGGGAATAGACTTCAGACAAAATCGATTTGATGTACCAAGCCAAACACATGTGAGCAGGGCGCTTGTCCGGCTGTATATCGGCTGTTTCTACGTAGACGTTACGTAATATTTAAAAATAGCTAATTAACAAAAGAATGAGTTCATTAACTTTTGAACTTGATTTCAGCGGGCTCATCGTAATTTAGAAATTGAAGCGAGCTATGCGTGCAGGCCGTTTCAACTTCAGTATCTGGAAAAGCGCGATTACCCGCGCAATTGTGACACGACCGACCTCGGAGCGCGCGAAGCCGAGACTGGGCAGCTGCAGCGAGCGCAATGTCGCGCGCCCCTCGAGGCGACGTTCCCCTTGCCTCACCCAGCCGCGGGCACCCAGCGCGCTGCGGCTCCGTGATCCTCGCTTTCGCGGCGATGATGATATGATTGTTGCGTCTATGTTTTCGCTGTTGTCATCACACCTACTTTTGCCGCAGTGCCTTTCTTTCAGAGATCATATTGCAGTGCGCGCGATCAGACTTTCACCGTGGAGAAAGAAATTGACCAAGAGCGGACACTCCCACGCAGAGCCCAGCGGCCGAATTGGCTGTAGCGCACCAAGCCGCCGGCATTAGTAACTGAACCAAAGTTTCGGTTTCGGGCGCTCACGTTTTGAACGCCAACTGAAATGCTTTACTCCGGATGCGCAGATCGGCGCGGCATTTCCTTTTTTTTATTTCTACGGCTCAACTCCGCGCCGTCTTCGTGAGCAATTGTTTTTTTTAACTAAAATTAATGACTCCGGCCGATCTTTACGTGTTCCCAACAAATCTGTCCTCTGTGCAACGTGTAATTACATAAATTATACGCACTACGCCTTGTGAGATGAGGAAATGTTTATTTTGCTTTATGTAAATGCTCGATCCGGGCTTTTTGTGCGTTCATCCAGCCTTGTGGCGCCAGGTAAGCGGTGGTATTTGCCGTGCCAAGCTCTACCGGACCGCTTCAGCTGGAAAAAAGTAACCCACAAGCATGTGTCATTGCGGTATTTAGGCTTTATAGGAATACTGCGTGTGTAGAGGCAAAAGGTGCGAAAGTGGCGAATGGTGGCATTATAAGCAAAATCAGTTCGTTTGCATAAAAGGCGCAGAAAATACACGACTCATCCCGGACAATGCCACGAAATATGAAGAAATCTGATTTTCCAGCATATGTTCCCCCAATTTCCGGCCCTTGACTGCTGCACTTGAAGAGTACGAATACACTGCGCATTTCCCAAACTGCTTGGCATCAGCCGACGCCATCGTACGCTGCATACACTGGGGTGCACGGCCACAGCACAGGCTCGCACCCAGACCATGCTAGACGCTCGCAGGATGCATTCTACTCGCGCCCAAGACAGCTGCGTGGATGCAAAGCTTGTTCTCAGTCGTTCAGAGAACAGAATTCTCGAGTTGCGAGTTCGTGGTTTTCGAGCTCCTCGGCGTTATCTATTGCGCGTTCTGCCGGCGCAAGCAACACAATCCCGTGTTATCATACTTGGCAATCACTCGTCGCGTTTTCGACAAGCGCGAGTACCGAAGCAAGCATATGTTGTTGCGTGGCCATAAAATGCGTCACATACTTGTCCCATTATGATTCCAGTACACGCCGAACGAACTTTGTCACCACTGCCGAGCTGCTTTTAGGTAACTGCATCACAACGCCAGGCGCGTCGAGCGTGCCCCAAAAGCGTCCCAAAAAGTAACTAAATTAATTACGATAATGTTGGCGGTCAGAGAAACGCTCACGAATCTGTCGCAGTAAGAGTCAGTATACACAAGCTATGCACAAGGTAAACTGGTAAAGAAGCTTCCATAGAAGCCCAGCATGTCAAGAAAATGGCCGGTCGTTGCAAACATCGCCATTTGCGTATCGAAGGGGGAGGGGGAGGACAAGTAACAGCAAGCAAAAAATTTAAAAAGAAAATGACTTCACAACCGGAAATGGCAGTGACGTCAAGTCCTTATGATGCTGGCGCGAATGTTTGAATTCTTTAGCGTCCGGCATTTCGACCGCTGAGCCAGCAGTTCTTTTCTTCCGAGGCTGAGGCGAGCTTGCGACTCGCCTCAGCTAAAGCGCCGGCGTGTCATTAAACTGTAGGAGTGACGTATGTCCTAATGAGAACATAATTAGGCTGTCATTGACGGCAATTGCTCCGGTAGGTTCCTTAGGAAGGTGAGTGAATAGGACGGAAATAAATGAGTCCCATAGAGGTTTCAAAAGCAACTTCACTTTTATTCGTCTAGAATAATGCAACGAATATGATTGACGAAACAAAACATGTATCAACGGACGAAAAGCACTGCGTCCAAGCGCACAGTCATAACGTATACCCACATATGTGAGACCTTTTCACATAATCGTTCGCAATTCCGTGTGGCACGTGTATTCTTATGCAACGGTTATGAGACAAGACGAAATTATCATCTATAGAACGTTTCCCTTGCCAATTTTGCTGTCCGTCGAACATTCAGAGCCTGTGTTACGGACAGTGAACGAACGTAGCGCGATGCTTCTTCGCCGAGCGTTCCGCATTTATCGCCACTACGAGACACACAGCGCGTCGGACGCTGCAGCGTGAACTTGCCCGAGCACAAAAAGCCTGCACTCCCACCTTTCGTCAGTGAATGCCGTGCGCTAGGCCACGCAAAATTTGAAGTGAAGCGCACGCCACACTTCGAATAAACAGGCAAGGAAATAAAGAAAACTCGCATGAAACCGCCGTGTTCAAGTGAGCAAGGCCATTCCGCACGACATAACAGCTGGGTTGGACAGCCTTGCCAAAAGCGCTGGTTTTATACAGGTCGCCAAGAACGAACTAAAAAATTGTGAAATAGAAAAAAAAATTGTTGTTTTAGTACAGCAAAAATATTTGGAATGGAATATTTACTCGTACGACAGTTTTCTGATTAAAAGTTCTCGAACATTGCTTTTCACGTAGGTTTTGTAGTTTCGCTGTTTGTCTCCCCCTCATCTAGTTGCGCTTCAGTAGGGCGTCACTGATACTTCTGGCAGTAGGTTCTTCCACGGTTTTCGTTCCAAACTTAGCGACATATTATGGGCCTTGCAGTACACGCGAAACTGCGTCCCGAGCGGCTTTTCTCTAACTGCGTCACAAAGCCGGGGCGGCCCGAGTGGGGCCAAGAAAATAACTACCGAAATAAGTTACAATAATCTTGGGCCACACACAAAGCGTTCGAAACATCTCCCAGTACTAGTCATTAATTCAAATTAACTTCGCGAGGACGGCCGAGCTGTTTTTCGCTAACTGCGTCACAAGCCTCGGTAAGTGCCATAAACTTATTAATTGCTCAAAATGCGTCGCGGACTGTCAAACAAAATTTCTCACCTTGAGATAGTCCAGTGGTGCCGTGTCAAAGTGCGCAAGGAACGCAAGAACACGCCGGATGCCAACGAACCAGGCTAAGTTCAAAAAAGAGAAAAAAAAAAATGAAGAAAGAAAAACGGGCAGACGGGTCACCGAACATGTCCAACGCTCACATGCGCAGCCGGCTTCGCTCGCTTAGGCGGCGTGTCTGGCGCATGACGCATGCATCTGGCTGTTGTAGCGTGCCGCTTGCTTGTTGCTAGGTGACGGAAGAAAGATAGGCCGCAAAGTATAAGTTCATTTATACGCAAAACGTTTATTTTTTAGTTTTAGCAAGAAATAATAAAAAAAAGTAATCAGTGTCCGTTAGCTTCATTTCACGTTCTTTTTCTTTCTTCCGATGCTCGCGGCAGCTCACGGATGGCATTCTTAACTCTTACTCTTAAAACTGATTCTTACACTCTTAAAAAATAAAGTCGTCATATTCGCTGACTAAATACTAACACCTTACCTGTCACAAAAATCACTACCTTCTTAGTAAGTAAAATTATGGTGAGTAGTTTTTGCCTGCTGAAGCTGAAAAAAAAAAAAAAAGCGCTTAATACTAAATGCAGCCTCGGCACAGTGCAGTTACCAACGCAACTGAAATGTAATTACCAACAACACAATGGGGGCTGTTCGATTTCTAGGTGCCGCTTGTCATGTGAAGTGTTTATGTTTATTGTAAAAGCATAAGAAAGTGAAAATAATAAATGTGTATGAAAAGCGAGAGCCGCGTCCTTTCGCCATAAAGGCACGAATTATATCAAAATATGTATCAATATATATTCTTAATTGATGCCTTAATATATAGCGACAGGAGGCGGTTCTCGATTTTCATACATATATATATATATATATATATATATATATATATATATATATATATATATATATATATATATATATATATATATATATGTGTGTGTGTGTGTGTGTGTGTGTGTGTGTGTGTGTGTGTGTGTGTGTAATGTATGTTCATCGAGGACAATAAGGCGCACTGCCTCCGGATAACAATGTACTTCATATCTCCAACAAGGAGCGATATAAGCACAAACACACGTACAGCACGACAAAGCGCTACGCGACACTTAAACCTCGGAGAATATGCTTGCACGAAGAGCAACTTGTAGAGCATTGATGACCCTAGTTTGTAAGAGCATATGTTGGATCCGCGAGCACTATAGTCAGAGCTTCGTGCACAAATTTCTTAAAGCCTGCTGTGTGCGTATTTATGTGTGCTACGACGTCGCACGTATAACTGTTAGTCCAACATAATGAGCAACATCAGAGTTCATCTCAATTTTGCATAAGACTGTTCCAATCGCAGCATATAATAGGCCACGACCAGACGAGGTGGTAGCGGCTTAATAATAACTTGGTAAGAACTACTTAGAAGCCTTCCTGGCTATAGTAAAGGCAACAAGCACTTGCTGACTTTACTAGCGCCTGGCTAGTACAGAACTGGTAAGAAGGTAGTAAAACATTTTAGTCTAGTAAAAGCGTGCATTTACTAGCTACGTACTGACTTTATATTTAAGGACGCTGTAGCGTGACGTGTTTCCTGTCGCCAGTTCTCGCCGAGCGTTCCCCTGTTGTTGAATTTCTCGATGCTTTCATACCTGCGTGCGCCGCGTCGTTAACACGACTGTATACGTGTGGCTGACCAATGAACGGCCTGCGAGGCTGTAGTCCGCGAACTGTAGGATGCTTGCATTTGCAGGATGACGGGGACGCCTGGATACTGAAGCGGCGGACGAATAGAGCACTCCAGGCCCGCACAGCGCGATAAAATCTGCTGCAGCTCGATAAGAACGTTGCGTAGATCAGCCTCCGTCCGGGAAAAAAAAAGAAGACTAATGTGGTGTCACGTGACTCTAGTTAAGGAGGACAGTGTCAGTCTATAATTATAGTCCTACGTGCAGAGACATTCTACCTACAGCTCACACACGGGATATATATATATATATATATATATATATATATATATATATATATATATATATATATATATATATATATATAGAGAGAGAGAGAGAGAGAGAGAGAGAGAGAGAGAGAGAGAGAGAACGGGTCACGCGCGCACAGCGCTGAGTCACAACTAAAAAATTTATTTGCACTGTACGCGGGAAATAAATGCCAGTGCAGTGAACTGTTTAAAATGGGGGGGGGGGGGGGACGAGTATAAGAGATCGAATATCACTAACTAGAATTGTTAAAGGAAGAATAATGTACGAGTCATGTCGGTTAACATTACGGTGCTGGACGGTGAAAACAGGTGCAAGGAGGCCGTCCAAAAGACAAATAAGATAAACCGATGCACTGCCAGCACACTGCGACGGCAATCTAAAGAGTCGCAGAATAGACGCAAAAACAAAGTCTACGTGTGTAGAAACATCGTGCGTCGCCAACTCGCCCAAGCCTATAGCGGGCATTGTCTCCCTAGACCATTGTGGCTTGCGCGAAACATACACAGGGTGTCTCATGGAGCTTATGCTTTGAGACAGAGTTTAAAAAAAAATAGGCGAATGCCGCGTAGGTGGACAAAGGTAATGTTGTTTGTCGTCGCTTGGAGATAGATTTTTCCATTCGGCGTAATTGCATAATTAATCCTAATTAATTAATCGACTTCTCAAGTATTATAACTAGATGAAAAAAGCGTCAATGAGAAAATTGTAGGGCGACATGAAAAAACTCCCGATACAGCTTTCTGTTGCTCAATACGTGCCACGTAAAAGTGCTTTTTTGGAGCGTAATGGAAGCCCGCGAATGCACGCAAAGTGCCTCGAGCGGCCAGACGCGCGGCTATTTTGCGTGCATTTTCGGGCTTCTTTCACGCTCGGAAAAACACTTCTAACGGGGCACGCATTGAGCGAGCGAGAGCTGTATCGGGAGTTTTTTCATGTCGCCCTACAGTTTTCTCATTGACGCTTTTTCACCTAATTGTAATACTCACCTAACTGTAATAGTTGAGAAGTCGATCAATTAATCAATATTAGTCGTGCAATTAAACGGAATTGAGAAAATCTATATCCAAGCCGACGACAGACGACATTACCTTTGTTCTGTCCAGCTACGCGGCATTCACATATCTTTTTTTTTTTTTAACTCTGGCTAAAGTTCGCCCGGACACCCTGCAATAGCGCGTTTGCGAATTGCTCGTAACCGCCGTTTGCCGAGACAACCGCAGGAAGCTTCCGCGTAAACCAACACGGCGTTACCTGAGGCACCAGCGTAGCCCCTCTCCGCTCTTCAGTGAGGGATGGAGGCTAGGGGGAAGGAGGAAGGACGCGAAGTCTGTCGTCGCCTTGCTCATCGGCGAAGCCGCGGCCGTGCGTCGTGTACTAGTCGGGTCTGGAAATATTCCCGGCGAGCCAGCGTAAAGCCAGCGCAACCCTCTTCTTTTGATCGGCACGTCTGTTGCGCAACATGCGACGACCTTTCCACGTGCGCGTTCCGGTGGAGGCGGGAAGGGATGAGGAAGGCGCGAGGGCCCCCCAGAGGGGGTAGATATATAAATATAAAAACAAGGGCTCAGGAGGGAGAGAGAGAGAGAGAGAAGGTTGCGACACGGCAAGCGCGGCAACTCCGCAGCTCTCTGACGTGAGCTGTGGATCGGTCGACTAGCGCTCGCTCGCGGAGCACGAGTCGGACGGACGGTATCGCTCCGGCTGTAGCGAGGCAGGCGGAAGAGAGGAGAAAGAGAGAGAGAGAGTGAATGCGTAGAACGCGCGCGAGCGACGTAGGGCTTACGTATACTTCCTTTGCGCGCGCAGTCTGTGGCATCTTCTGCGAGCGAAGCTGCGTGAGATGCTGGTCGCATTTATTCATTTTTATTGCTCTCTCTCTCTCTCTGTCTCTTCGCTCCTTCGCGAACGCAACAGCTGTTCGCCCGCTAAAGGCGATCGGTCAGTCGAGCGCGTGGACTCTGTGCGTGCGTACCTGCGAGCTATTCTTCCTCGGTGATAAAAAAAAGAAAACGGTGGTGGCCCGTGCCGCGGCCTCTGGTTTGGCGAACGCCGCCGTCCGAGAACGCGGTGTCGAAAATGCGGGCGGAGGCCGCGGCGGTCCTCTTCCCGAGTGGTTCTCGGCCGCGCGACGAGGGCGAGGTGGCGAGCCGACCTTGGAGGTCGTCTCGCGGCAAACCCGTTCAGCTGGCGGATAACGGCGATCACGTGATGGGGGCAGCGGCGGCCCCGGTGTGGATGACTAATGGAGGCTGTGGTGGCTGCTACCACTGCGGACAGTGCCAGCTGGGAGTGAGTATATGCGGCGCGCTTTCCCGAGGAACGAGGCCCATATGCTACGCGCGCTCGTCCCGCACGGTGGTGAACGCTGGCCCTTCGCGAACGCTTGCTGGAACGGCCAAGCGGATGGCAGCGCTGCCTCTTACGTTTGCAGCGTATCCGAAGGTTCAGTGAGCGCGTTTTCTTGCCTCTGCATTGTGTGAAGTGTGTTCGTCTGTATACACCTTTTTTGTGACTGGATTTCTGCCGGTATGGCCATGTAGTGAACGCTTGATTACTGCGAACGTGTGTTCGAACGCACGTTCCATCGTTGCGCTGTTTTTTTTTTTTTCTTTTTGAGTTTGCAGCATCCAGAACGTCCAGCAAGCGCGTGCGTTTATTCAGTCTAAACGATGGCGGTGCATGGTCCCAGCGCGTGACTCACCCCCGTATTCAGAAATACAACATAAGTTGAAGCCCATGCTTGACTTGATCTGAGTGACTCCTATCGGGAACGCGCCGAAGGAAACGCAGTGAGCGTCTTTGGGCACGTTAACGCCAGGCGTCATCTAAATCAAGTCAAGCATGGGCTTCGACTTAAGTTGCATTTCTGCATACGGGGGTCAGTCTGTGTGCGTCTGTACCGTCTAGCGAACGCTGGCTTGTTGCGAATGCGTGATCGACACGGCGAGACGGAAATACTGTGCCGCTCCGGAAAGTTACTCCGTGAAGTATCAAAAAAACATTTTTATTAACTTTATTATTAGTAACCTGAGGGCAATTGTTTATATAACAAACTTGTAAGGTGTCACAGTTATGGCCATACTCACTTCTTTTTATATAAATACAAAAACATCGTGCCAAATTCGAGATATTCGCTGTCGGAATTGAACGCCAAATGCAGGCGATGTCGAGAGACTTGAGTGCGTCCCGCTGAGCGTCTTGCGGGCGGGAAAGCCCCGTAAACAAGTCTGCGTGCGAAGTTTGAATGATAGCGTGCAGCGTCAAATCCGCGATCGACGCACGGTGACGTATATGGCTCGCCAGGCAAAACGTGCCGCTCGGTCTCCGACTTCCTCGCGCGCTTTTGTGGTCGCGGGGCGTTATCGGTGTGGCAGCGGGGCCGCCCTTCCTGCGCTTCCCGCGGCACGTGGTTATTGATGTTGCCTCGATTTACCGCTGAAATTCGGTGATAGATATCTCGGAATCGGGTGCGATTTTCGAGTTCTTAAAAAAAAAAAACGATGTTGCGTTAAGGTGCGACTCCCTTCAGATTCGCCATTTCAAGAGCTGACTGCCCCTAAAGCACTAAGAAAAAAGCTAAGTATATATATTTTTTAAATAGTCTTTTGAAGTTCAAGTTATTAGCGGCAAAGTATGACCGCATCGCCTAGGAACTCGCCTGCAATAGCGCCACGTTCGCTTTTATAGCCTTGTTAGTAAAAAGCTGCTGTCTCAAAAAAAAAAAAAAAAACACCTTGTATCGTGAACGCTGCAGTGAAGGGTCAGCTCTTTGTTGTGTCGCTTGGTGGCAAACATTGAAAGACCAGCTTCCGTCAGGCTTTCGCAACCGTTGTCATTACTCGTGCTCGGACTCCGCGGTCTGTAGACAACGAGCTGACGTGTGTAAGAATTCGTCGCTGCCGTTCTGACGTGCGATCTTTGCGCCACCTTTTGGCAGCGCTACTGTCTTTGACCCTGTCGGTCTTTGTTGCGTCGAGCATTCAAATGTGTTATGTCACATCCTGGTGGGCTGGAGAAAGCAAGCATGTTTTTCCCTCGTAGACGTGGCCTTTTGGGTAAACGAGACAAGTTATACATGCTGGTGGAAAGGGAGTGAAGTGGCTTAGCCGGGGAAACGAATGGATGGATGGATGGAACTATTCATCCCTTTGTGTCGGAGTGCATTGTGTGTGTGTGTCACCGTCCACATTGAGAAATCAATGTTTATTTCATTCGTAGCGCGTTCGAATCACGTCCGGGTCACCAAAGTGTGCAGCGGGATCTCGGGAGCGGCCGATCTGGTCGAGCGCTCAAGCTCGTTCTCTTCTCGCGCTACCTGCGCGTGAACCCACCACCTTCTTCGCCTGCTTTGGAGGCGATAGTCATGCCGCTACACATTCATGCCTTCGCTTGTCTCTTGTACCCCCTCTTCTCCACTAATCACCTAGTCCGCTCTCGCCTTCTACTTTTCCCTCTCAATCTTCCCGGAGCGGCTTCTCTTGGATCCCTCTGTGAGCTAGGCTCGGACGAAGGGAATAGCACCTCGTAAACATATGTTTCATCGTTACCCTTGCTTGCATACACAGTGGTGTATTTCACCATCCTTACCATACCGTACCATGCCATACCATACACCATCATTACCCTGCGCCGTTCAGTCCTCAAGCCACCCACCTCTCTCCTCGAGAAGCGAACACCTCTTCGCGTTCGTCTCGGAATCGCCTATGTACATCATTTTTCAAGGTGACTCTGGTATCCTTTATAAGCTCTTTCTGGAACCGGCGGCGCTGCAGGTTGACAAAATGGGGGAACTAAGTAACGAACATATTCCAGCCCGTTGTCGGGCAACCTGAACATGCAAGCTATCTTAAAAGGCAAGCACGAGAAAATGCGCCTAGTTGTGTCGCGAAACTTGGACAGTATACGTGTCTTCTTTCACTTTACGACCTAACGACGGCGTAGCGCTGTCCATCACGAGTAGCAGAGTGACAAAACTGGGACACGATTAGAACTTGGAAGGCCGCACAACGCGTCACGGCTAGCCTCATGAATGTTTAAACTTCTTTTTTCATTTCAATTTCGTTTTTTTTTCTCGTCACAAAGCTCGCGTTTTGAAAGCGTGCGTATGCGTTGTCTTTTTCCTCCATCGCTGCCCCCGATAATTTGTCGGGCGTCGCTAATCCCTGAAGGTCGCATGCATGATCGGCGCGTGCGCGTCATTTCACGTGCTTTCTCTTTTTTTTTTTGATCCCTGCTCCAAGGGGTCCTCGTCCTATGTGGTGCCGTCGTTTCAGAAGTCAGTCTTTCTGCATCTCCCCAAAGCGTCACTCTGTCTGCCATTTGTCAGATGTTTCCCTCGCTCCATTTATTTTCTTTCTTTCCCTGTTCTGGATGAAATTTAACAAGCAAGCAGCCATCGCTAAGCACAAAGGTCGCTCGCTGTCCTTACCCGTACCACTCTGACATTGTCGCGAGGTTTGCCCTGTCTCTATCGCCGGGGGCAGCATCATACCTCAGTGCGTGCCGCTGTGCTGACTCAACCCCGTCAGATTGGCTACTAAAAAAAAAAAAAATGAGACAGTGCACTCGACCTGTTGTCAGGCGTATAGGCTGGACGATGCAAACTTTTGCGAGGCACATACACACAGAAAGAAAGAGAGAATAACGGAATGCCTGCGGCGAGAAGCGCGTTTTGCAATCAGCAGAAAAGCCTGTAGAAAAAGAAAAGAAATCAAAAAGCCGCGACGACGCAAACAATCCGCGCCGTCCATCCATTTTGTACGTGCGTAGCGAGGGCTCTAGAATCAAAGCCTGCGAGAGAAAGTACCGCGAGATGCCACGTTAACGCCGGAGGTCATGATAAAAACCAGTCTCTCCCTCGAAAATTACTAGAAAGAACTGTGGCACTAGCGTCTACGGAAACTGCAAGTGCGACGGTTCGGCCAGCGAGGGGTGGTTGGTTGAGTGCATGGAGGAAGGAAAAATTCGAATTTTGAGCGCAGCTGTTTAGGTGTTTTGAATTCGCGATGGCAAAACATCTCAACGGCAAGGTCCTCTCGGCGGCGGCATTCTCTGTCTCTCTGCTGGGGCAGCTCGTTTATCAGCATCGACAGACGAAGCATTTCCTCGTCGCTCATTGTTCAGAAAGGAACCGGGAACACGAGAACGCGTTGCTCGCGCGGAGTGGCATTCTCTGGTGGCGGCGGCGCAGGCGAAGTAGCGCATGCGCAGTGGGTCCGAAGCATAATCGCCAACGCTTTGTTTCCATATACGGTATCGGTGGACGCGCTCGCCGCATGTCTGTTCGCCGCCGTGGAGTACGTCTCGTGCGGCGCTCCGCTTTCCTGCGCATGCTTCCGCTGCACCCTCCTCCTCAGCTGTCCTCCTCGCGCTCTCTTCGCTCTCGCCGTCTTTCATCCCCCGCCGCGCTCGGCGACCCCTCTTTTATCCTTCGCTGTGGTCGTTCGCTCGGTTACGCCTACGCTCGACGCAGAAACGGGCGCCTAAGAGCTGTGTCACGTGATTCAGCTAGACTCGGCAGGCCAAACTCCTGTGACGCCGCCCCTCCCGTTCTCTGGGGGAGGCGCGGGCGCTGCCTCTTGGGCAGAATTCGGTCCGCATGGTTGTCGGACCATTCGAGTTTGTCTGGTACGTGGTAAATCTTAGTGACGCTAGATGGACGTAGGAATTAATGAGTGTTTTTTCTGTTTTGCTACCGCGCATGTCATTCTTCTCTTCAGATGCGTTGCCTTGAAACGCGCAGAAAAGCCGGGGCGCCTGGCCCATGATGAAAGAATTTTCAAGGCGTCACTTCCACTTACCACCGCGGTTAGTGCAGTTTCCAGCTCCCTCGTCTTGAAAGCCGTCCAGAACGCCCGAGCGTGGTCTATTTTTTCCCACGCACTTCTTACATACCTTTCGTTAAATCATGTTCTACGCCGTAAACTGCTGTGCGTATTTTCTTGTTAATTTTTGTCCCGCTGTGTTACGCCTAGAAAGAGACGAGATGCCTTACGGGACACTTTTTATTGTGGTGTTCTCGCCTAGTAAAAAGCTCTTCTGTGCGCCTTTTGTTTCCAGTGAAATAAATATCATTAGTCTGCACTCTGAATGCCGAAGTCGTCGCCTTTTCTCCAGATTTACGTGCACTATTTTGTAAGATTGCATGGTGCGACGTCGTTACGCTGTTGAGACACGCCTCGGAAATCCATTTTCGCTGTAATAAAGGAAATAGACGGAATTTATGCATTATTTAGAATTTATTCTCGCCAGTCCCTCCTTGGGCACAAGAAGCGACGAATTTAATTCCTGTGGAGAAGCAGACCCTGGACGCTCGCTTGATCGCCTGCACATGTTTGCGGGGCGGGGGGGGGGGGCGGGGGGCGGGGGGAAAGGCCTCATTGTTTCCCAGAAGACGTCCCCAAAAGCGACGAATCGCCGTCGGAAGGGTGGTTCGGTTGCCTGCGCACGTTTGCAGGACGAAAGGTTCCCTCGTTTCCCCGAAACCGGCGCGAAACGCAACCAGTCGTCCTTGAGGTGGTCCTCGGAGATGGTTCGGCACAAAGCCGGCTACCCGACACCGTCTTTCGCTTCAGCCTTGGTGCCTGTCTGCTGCTTGGGCGGCGAGCCGCGTCTACGTAACGTGTGGTGGTACGCGGTGCGTTACCTAACGCGGACTCGACTGCGTCACACGCTTGAACCTTCACGAACGTCGGTGTGCGTTTGTGACGCCTACCGTGCGCGCCTATTCCGAAACTTCCGCAGCAGACGCAACCGAATCGGGCCGACTAGAATCTACCGCTTGCCTATCACATTACTAGCGCCTTACTTCTACATTTTTTATGACTATATGCTTCGTGATTGTCACGTTACACTTCCTCCTAGTTTATTCTTTCTTCCGTGACTGAGTTGTTTTCTAGCCACCGTAACAGAGTGCGTGAATTTGCCTATAAACATCGCCCTTGTAGCTCCAAACGGCTTTCCGACTTCGCAAATCGATTATTTGCTCGTAATCGGTAACCGCATGGAACCCGTACTAACGCGACTACGATAAGCAGCCCGTGTCGCGGAGATTCCGGCGTCCCGCGTTTGGAAAAAAATGTTTTCGAGCCCACACATACCCAGGCCGTTCATGTGACGCAACGAATTCACTGAACTAATTGTGTTTCTCGAGCTAAAATGCGTGGCAAAATCGTAAACTACAACTTACACACAACCTACGGACATGATAGCTCTCGGATTGTAATTTGAATGTACGATAAAACGTAATTCTGTTACGGGAAAACTCAAACAAACCACTTTTCCAGCGTTTCTGCAAGGCATAGACCGGAAACGGCGCCCGCCATCTGCGCACTTCAGTCCACGGAGCGGCGCTCCCGCTTCCTTGAAACACTTCCAGATGGCGCTCGCCTCTGCCGCATCGGCATCGCGGCCCGTGCAAGAGGCCGCGTTTCGACCAGAAAGCCCTGCCTTCCTGCATAGCGTTCGCCGCGAGCGTTTTCCGGTAAACATTACGCTGCAGTTGCTGGGAATCGCGAGAAGCAGTCGGGGATCTTTGAACGCTATCGCGTTTCGCTCTTAAAGGCGAATCTTGAACGTACTCCAAATTTTTTGAGACGTTATTATAGCACGATCTTCGCGAATCTTAAAGAAATACGCGCGCATGCCGACGGTATGATGGAAATGTGGTACAAGTGATAGCTTGTCGTTTAACCGAATCTTTGCGCAAAAGCGCCGTAGTGTGGCGACCCGGCGCGGGAAAGGTATTCGTACAGACGCGCAACTACCTCCTCATACAGGGACGGGCATATTTCGCTTAAAGAAAAAAACAAGGATTTTGCGCTCCACTGTTCTTGCTCAAATTTCGCAGAAAGGTCGCATTCGTTGGAGTCTACGTCGTACAGTGTAAAACTTGGCAGAGTTAATTACCTGGATTTTTAAGGGAAACAATTCAAGGGGCACTTAGTTATCCCTACATGGACGAATGCGAAAGCGTTGGGGCTATGTCGGCCGAAGCGCGGCGACGTCAGGTGGAGCCACTGGCGGAGTCACGTGACTCGAGCGGCCACGTCAGCAGAAGCGTAGCTACCTGACCGACGGTGTTCGTCACATGGTGCACAGAACGCAAGGTCGTGGGTCTGGCTCCCACCAAAGGTCGTGACTCCCACCAAATGTCGTGGGTTCGACTCCCGCCGAAGATTGAGAGTCCGTAGCATTTTTGGACCAAAGCGTAGTCGCATCAACGCCGGATTTTCCGCCTCATGAGCCATGTAATGCTTTCGCATTAAAATGCAAAGTTATCCGCGTCTATGGGGGTGCAAGCTGTTGCCCTCACGACCAAGCATAAAATTGTGTCGCCGCCTACCGGCAACTGCAGAAAGTGGCCGTTCAAAGAAGGTTGTCGCGCGTTGCCCGCTCCTCCGGAATAAAGCCCCATCCATACACGTCCCTCCATGCAGGGGCTTTACTCCGGATTAGGCGGAAACTCTCCCTGAACGGCCGCTTTCTACAGCTGCCGGCAGGCGGCGACACAATTTTATGCTTGGCTGTCGCGGCAGCAGCCAGCACCTCCATAAACGAAGGCAACTGTAATTTTTTTTTTTTTTAACTGTGCCGAGTCTTATACGTAGACTCCAAAATGCGATCTGTCTGCGGACTTTGAACAAGAACAGTGCAGCGGTAAGCGCAAAATCCTTTTTTCGAAAGTTTTAAGCGGTATATACACGTTTCTGTAAGTTATGGTTGACTTCGTAATTATCTGCAGACTATAAGCGCACTTGCTCCCATCATCGGAAAGCGATTAATTCCAGAAAGTGATTGATCGTGAATACCGCCTATAGGAGGTATGCACATGACGTCATTCGCTAGGAGCACTAGCGGCATCCGCGGAGGCCGCCATAACTGCGGTCGCAAGTTAGCGCTGCCTACGCGAGCAGGCCTGCGTCGCCAAGTGGCCCACCGATACGCACGAACCGTCAAACGACCTTTTCAATGTGCCTTTCTGACTTGGCTATCGAGTAGTACGTCTTAGGTCAACGATGGGTCTAAGCACGTACGTGCGTGGGTTGAGTGAACCAGAAAGATCGCGTTATGAAAACGAAGTGCGCTCGTGAGATGTGTCGACCAGCTCTAACTCAAAGATCATCAGCTTCGGCGCGATGTCGGACTACTGCCTCGCGTGGACGTCGCAGACATCAAGGATTACACTGCGAATGCAACGAGCTTCGCGACCCGCGAGCAATCGAAATCCTACAAGTCGATGGAAGGCCACAATAATCTCGCAAGCGGCTGGGTGCAGCAGCCGCGCGTCAAAGTGCTCGCGTAACATGATTGCCTACATTATGGAATTTACTCAGCGTTGTCCACTTGCGTCGTCAAAGGATAGCGTTACATTTGCTTCAATGAAAAAAAAAGACCCCCCTCCCCCCTCTCCGAGAACTAAACACTGATTTTACACAGCCTTCGTAATTATTATGTTACGTCAATTATTCTGGCCTTGCCAAAACAGTCTTTTTTTTTTTGCCCTCCCAGTTTTGTCAGTCACAATCATTCGATGAAAAGCCACTCGCACCATGGCTTCTCGCAAAATAAAACGGCGAGGTGCTGGCGGCATACTGCGCCTGCAAGGCAGGCCTGGCAGAGGCGTGCTCGCACATAGCTGCTGTGCTCTTTTACATTAAGGTTGCAGTTAAGAAGAGAAATAACCACGTGTCGAGAGGAACCCAATCTGGACAACATATTCCTATCACCGAGTTTCTTTCTTGTGTGACTGCTGCATCCGAACATAGCACAGTTCACAGCGACACCGAAACTCAGTTGACGCACTGCCACGCCCGAGCGTAGTCTGTCCGGATACGTAAACATTGTACGTAGACCTGTTCGTAGACGTAGAACAGCACTGCGCTCGAGACACTGAAACGTCCTGCTTATATATCAGAGACTGGATAAGAAAACAAGGCGAACTGCGGGCCAAAAGATAGGAATCAGATGTTCGCGCGAGTAAGAACGCTGCCATTTTTTTCGATGCTCCCCGACCGTCAATATGGCGCGGCTGCCCCAGCGACAATGTCGCCGCCTCGCGGGTCGAGCTCAGTGCATACCTCCACATGAGGCAAAGAAACGCTCCCATTTGGCAATTACATGAATAAATTTAAATAGAAGTGCGCTGCATAAACAAAACTACAAAAAGTGAAAGCAGGAATTATGTTGATTTATGCAGTGTGCGATGTTTCTAAACAATAAGGCAGCTTTGAAAAGTACAACAAGAACATGCAATGGCTGGCTCGCGATTCGCAATTCTACAACGTATGTCAATTCTGTTGAATGCAGCCATTTGATCTTTTAAAGCGGGTATATTTGATGTGCTAATCATTCGCCCTATAAGGACACCTATATGCCCTGAATTAGAGCATGATGACATTCAAGTAACCGCCTTGACGAAATGGTCATTGAACTGCAATTTAAACGCTTCTTTCTTTCTTTCTCTCTTTCTTTTTAGGCGTTTTCAATTTTGTCGAGCCGCAACGTCAAGCATGTGCAACTGTCTTCAGACAACGATAAAAACAAATTTTAAGTGCGCGCAATGACGAATCAGGAACATAATTAGAGAAAGAGAAGAAAAAAATAAGGTTATCTTACACTATAGACACCCTGTCGCAGGGTTCGAACACCGCCAGGTTTCCGTGTCAGCTGTACCGTGTGTTATGCGCTAATACATAGTTTTAGCTTCTCCTTATAAACGCATCACTATTCACGGTATACCGGGCTACCGATGACGTAGACACGAGTAGCCGCGTTGCATGGTGGCGCCCTCTCGCGCCGCAGATTTTATCCAGAAGGAAAGAAGGGAAGCAAAGCTATTATTTAACTGACCAAATATGTTCTATCTAGCTGCTGGTGTAAAGCGTCGGCAGCGACGCGATCGCTAACATTGTTTTTTTCTTCTAAATTTGCTTCCACTAAGAAATAGGAAGTTTCTCAAGCGTCGTGGTTGTACAAAGCGTCCCACTATGACGCTACAAGCGTTGCTACAGCCGTTCGCGTCTCCTGCAACCCGGTTTACCGTGAGTGGTAATAGATTATGCGGACATGCTAAACTTATCTAATCGATCTGGCTAATCCGGCGTAAATCAAACGCAGAAGTCACGTTAGATGTTTGGATCGGCCGATGAACTACCGCGGAAAGCACTATTATTGCAATTACACAAAATGGTAAATTTCTTGTGGGCAAACAAGCTATGAATTTAACGCGTTCAATGAGAAAACAGCGTCTTCTACTTGCACCGCTAAACTGAAGCATGCTACGAAAACGATTTGTCGCCTCGCGGCATAACATGTGTCATGATCAACTACAGATCCGAGGCAGTTGTCATTCTTGCTACCGTGCTTGCAGACAAAAGAACATTAGCTGTACATTCCTGCTGCTTAAAGCATTAGTAAGACTAGTGCCGGAGCAGAAAGCTATAAACGAACAAAACCAAATGAAGCTCATTAACGTACATCACTATAGCTTATTAAAGCGCCTGCCTAAACAAAGCACGCTGCGTGATTTCAAACGCCAGCAAAATATTGAAAGGAATGTTCTGCTCACCGGGAAGAAAGAAGTCCCGAGTCAAGTGCTTCGAACAGACCGGTACAGTATCAGTTGTCACCTTTTTCCCAATGCGAAGTTTCTTACCCAAGTCGCTCTCCGATGCGCGTCGCGCCTGCTTCTTTTGCGAAAAGATGAAATCATACATTGCTGTCCTTCCACCGCGGTGACGCGCGCGCATAATGGCACACAACAAGCCTTTCGACAACCGTATCTTATTCTCTTTTTTATTTTCGGGCTTGCACGCGGCGGCATCACAACGATTTGACAACTACGAGTCACTCAGCGCATGCCGCGATAGGAGGCCCTCCTTCGCCTCAAGCTTCCACATGGATTTTCTCGGCGCGGCCGCTAGAGGGCGAGCATTTAGTTGGAGCCGCCAATGGTTCCTGCAGCCGGGGAGCCGCGTGCATGTACCGGCCACACCCTGGTGTCTTCAGTGGTCTGAGCGAAACGGACAGTAAACTTGCAGCAACGAAAGCCGAAGGGTTTTTGCGGTCTCATTTCGATTTCGGAGACCCCATTAGGGTGGGACGATTGTAGCGTCGCCCATCATCGCGCCAACGTTGCGGGGCGCCTGGCCGGGGTGCTGTCTCTCCTGCGCAACAGCACTTCCCTCGCGTGCATATGTGTCGCGTTAACGCGTCGCCCCGCTTATCGCTGAACACCCTCCGAATCGCTTTAGCGCAACGCGACGTGTTGCTGTCGCTTTGAAGAAACTACCAATTTTGTCAGTTGCAGCTTAAGAATACAGTGGCAAATGCACTCCTGTCCTACTTTACAAGAATGTCGCATTACGTGTCGCATTCTTTGGCGCACCGCAATGCCACAACGTTTGCACGTGGCGCACTTTCCCTCGCCTGAAACAAACCGAAACCTGTTTCAGGCGATTTGCATTCCGCCGTTGAGTGGAAGGGAGCGCGCGGCGGCAGCCGTCTCTCTCCCTCAGTGCGACACGCCAGTGTTTACAAGCACCGCGCGAAACGACTTATACCGTGTATACCGCCTCGGCCTACCCTCCCCATGTCGCATCAGTGCGATACGCCTTCCTAGCGCGTATTGCCGCCGTTTATATGACTGCGATGCGCTGGGAAAGCGATGCCCTGCCCCACGTGTCGCATTCACGCAAAAGCCACCATGGGGAAGTTGTATGCACGCTCCGGCGAGTTATGTTCGCCAATTTCCGTGACGTCATAGCGGACGCGAATATATCCCCGTTTCTCGGAAACTGCGCCATGGAGCGTGGAGTCACATAGGGCAAGTGCTTGTGCATTTCTGTGAGCGATGCTTTCTATTCTTGGAAAAGTTACAGTGCCCATGCAGCAAGCATTCTCTTCATTAAGAAATGTTTTCCCTCTTTTCCGTAGCGTCGACCGTGATCAGTTATGCACATAGCTGGTTCCTCGATTTTCCTTTTCTTTTTTTGTCTTGTTCTTGCTCGCACGCGCGCACCTGTTCAACCGCGCGAGCGTTTCGTTGCGGCAGCTGTGTAAATTGCGCAACCCTGTAAAACAGCAAAATGGTGCCGATATACACCGTTTCGACAGGCCCGTTTAGTTGTATTGGTTTATGGAATGCGCGCGCGCAATCGATCGTTTGCCACGAGTTGCAGCACGTAGGGCGTGCCACACGCTGAAGAGCAGTTACGTTCCGCAAACTGCGGGGTTCCGGAACAATCGACGTCACCGTGACGTCACGAGCTTGGCGCGGAAGTTTCAACTGGCACGCGGAACGTGAAAATGCGGTCGCACGGTGGCTTATACAGAGGGCTGCCGGGATCGTGTAGTAAGACACACTGCATAGACTGTCCCGTACATTGTATACCATTTTCTGGCGACACACATGCTATGACCGGTTTCTTACGTCACGTAGGCCTACCGACATTTT
Organism: Dermacentor variabilis; assembly: GCF_050947875.1. Lineage (NCBI taxonomy): Eukaryota > Metazoa > Arthropoda > Arachnida > Ixodida > Ixodidae > Dermacentor > Dermacentor variabilis. The sequence continues at coordinate 74,381,794 of NC_134573.1, read as the reverse complement.
GAAACATACGTAAACCACAAACGTAGCATTATATATATATATATAAAAAAACAAGACTATGTAGTTCTTGAACCGAAGTAGGTGGCTGCATCAGAGGCTGCAGCAACTGTGTGACATAGTATATGAGTGGGAGAAGTAACAAATAGGTTTGCGAGTATATGGCATTAAAATGTCTCTGTGTATTTACGTGTGCTTCCTGAAGCAATGCTAATCCAAGCTGACGGCAAGACAAGCCTGTAACGCGTTCGTGGGTTTGTTACCTCAATTACCGTTTCAATCGTCTCAAGAGAGCAGCTGCTGCTTGCTTGCTATATATGTGTATTTTGATCTTTAGGTTCGGTCATTCTTTGGTCAGAACAACGTGAATATAAGGGAGATGGATAGGGTTGGAAGGATTATGAGTTTGTAGAGATTGTGAGCTAAGTTGTTCATGCGTACACCCGTGAGAAAAAGTACACGGACCAGAGATTTCGCAATAAAACTCATTTTCTTCTCTGTCTGTGAATGCAACGTGACATTAAATACTGCAGCCTAAACTTGGCATTCCGAATTTTCGACTGCACTCGTCAGTTTCCGTTTATGCGTGTTAATTACGAAGCAATACTGTTTTTACGGAGACCCCGTGGTCCGTATACTCTTGCTCACGGGTGCACATGCAGGAGCACGCTTTCGAATAATGTTTCGTGAATGTCCGGACCAGGCTGAGGGCGTAGCCACAAGCGCAGCGCTCCGTGGGCCTGAGTGTCCGTGGCACCGTACCGTCGGTTCTGTCGTAGTCGAGGACGGGTCCGGAATGGGTGATTAAGATCAGCTTGTATAGCGAGGAAAGGAGAGCCGGAAGGGTCGAGTAGGTTAACGCGTGAGCGTCTGCGTCCTTAAGCGTTGTGCAGTAGTGTAATTCGGACGCGTCGAACGCCGGACGCGTGCTTTCACGTCGATTGTGTATGTTTCGCTCCGTTGCACCTGTCGTCGTTTCGACGCGTTCGTGCATTTGCGTACGTCGGCGTATGTCTCTATCGTTTCAAGGCGCGAGCTGCCGCCAGCGGAGTGCGCATGCCGCCTGCAAGTCGCACCAATCCAAGTCGTGGCCGTGACGATCCTGTGCCTGTGTGTTACACTGCAAAGCTAGCCTGTCTTGCCTCGATATTGCGAACCAATCTCAACAAGGCCGCCTAGGTAACAGCCGGACTTCGCTATATCGAGGTGAGACGACGGGTAGCGAAATTGCGCAACACCATCCACTTCCCGTGGAGGCGGGAAAGAACGGAGCGGCTACCCATTCGGCTCGAAGCGGATTCCGCCATGTCGGACGATGACGTAGTTTCCGTGAGAGGGAAGTCTCCCGTAGACCTCGAAGGAAAAAAAAAATAAGGATGTTAATTCGGTGAACTCAACAGGCTCATCGTTGATTTACAGAGGGGCTCTCACGCTTCACCCACTTGACGCGTCTGGGTTCCGGAGAGGGGCCATTAATCAGCTGGTGCGTTTGTCAAACGGCCTTGGCGGTTAGCAGTGGCCGTGTGGAAGTGGCGCAGAGCGCCCTATTCCTGGATTTTCATGGTCCCAGCATTGGGGTCGGTGGCAGCGTGGCATCAATCAACTATTAATCACTCTATTCGGCAAACGTGTCTCGCCTCGGTGTCGCTGCTGGTCTGTCCGAGGGGAGCGCATTGTTAGCTTTGCGAAGCGATTCGTCGCAGCAGGGCAGGAGAGGCTGGAAGGTTCGCACTTTCGCACGCTGGTCGATCGTAACACGGCACAACCATAAAAGCTTGCACGGTAGAATCGCAGCCTGAGCGCCTGGAACGTGTTTGCTACGCGCAGTTTACGTCGCGCTCCCGCCTTTCGTGCCACTTAGTTTAAACGCTGCAATTTAGCTATAGGCAATTGCCTGCTAAATTTACGCGGAATTTCCACACGAACGTAAGCAAAGTCGCTTGTACACCGTCTACTAGTGCTGCACATCAAAAAGCAAATGCGCGAACTCAGCAACAGAAGGGATAATGGGCAAAGTTCCAATTGTGTATCCAAGACCCCAGCTACCAGCGTGAAACGGCCACGTGCAACATGATGTGCTTCCTCGCACACAAGATTCACTCACCTGAAAAGCGCGGTCCGTGTCTCTCTCTCTCTCTCTCTCACCCCCAGGTTGCTGCGCGCGCCCGCGGGCCCTGATGGCCGCTGCTGCACCCTTGTTCTCTCGTCGCGCAGGACGTCCGTGGTATAGTGAACTAGAAGGCTAGCCTTTTAGTTCACTGTATCGATGGCATGCGGAATTGGCAGCGCAGGCTGCTGCTTGCTGGCTGGGGCAGCACGTACTGCTGTGGTACATTACACGCAGAGAAAAACTCGGAACTGCTCAGTGGCGTTCAAATAGCCTTCGCAACTCAAAAGAAGTGCTTAAGTGTCCTCGAATTTTTTAGAGTGTATATGTAGGCGGATCAGTGTTTCATTTGTAACAAGATAACCTTTTTCGAAAAGAGTAGAAAGGGAGGTTTATTGATGAACTAATAACAGTAACGGCGCAGGTAACCATAACTTGGAGAGCCGTGTACACTAATGCTTCGAGGTACAGCAAACAATTGTTCCGTCCGTCTGCACACCGTCGCTGGGCATCAGAAGTGGGGTCATTCAACAAAAACCGATACACCCTCCACACATACAAAACACGAAGACGTCAAATTTATTGCCTTAGTGGCACACCTTAATTTTCTGACCGTACTTTCTCAACTTAACCCATGAGATTCTTCTATTCCTGCCGTGAGAGGAGTGACGTTAAAATGGCAGCATAGGAAAGTCTACCTTCCCCTTCCTCACTACGGAAAATAAAACGCGCACTTCGATAAATACACGTTCATAGCTAGGGCAACCGTCGTTCTCGTTCAAACGCACTCTGCGGTGTTTGTCCAGGTATTTCCGGTGGAAGAAGCGCCCAGTGTATGTCGCATTGAAAAGCCATTTCTTTGTTGACGTGCTACTTTTGATCTACGTTGGCTTACAAGAGTACACCAGGGGCTACACTCTTGGTCTCTTCTTTTGTTTCCTTTTCTTTTATATGCATACGTCAGACGAACAGTTCTGCTTGATCGGTGCATGTGCAACGCAAAGCCTAAGTTAGTGAAGTCTCGGGCATTCAGAGTGTGGGAGAGAAAAAATAATAAAACAAGACAATTGATGAGAGTGGCTCATTAAGAAGCTTTCCGTTATGTGGTACGAGAAGCTAGCTCCAAAGAGTTCACTTCCTTGAGATAACCCGCAGCGCAATTAAGTTGCCTTTCTGCGGATAATTAAAGCTCGTTCAAACTTTCATTGACAGGAAAACAACACACGTGATACAGTGTACGGACACGGCCCATGATAATGATAACAATTGTTGCGATAGTAAGATACAGCCATTGACAACATCAACAGGTATAACAGCGCGCTAAACAGAGGTGCGCTTTACCGTATTATAGCAATGCGCTATAATGCGGATATCCCAGATGACTACGTATATGTAGCTTCGTGCCCTGTTCCAGAGCGTGTCATATTGCCGTCTGCCACGTTGCCGCAGCCCCATAGACGGCGATTCGTAGTGAGCGTATGTTGTGCTTATGAGCGTATCTTCTTTTTCTTTTTTTCCCCCTTCGTCTCTCTCTCTCTCGCTCGCTCTGTCTCTTAAACACACACACGCACGAACGCACTCACACGCATAGGGCAGGGCCTAGGTCGAGAAAAACAGCTTTGACTGTTATTTTTCTCCGCTGTCCACAATGCGCTTGCTTTCTCTTTCTTTTTTTCTTTTGGGGGGGGGCTATTTTTAATCGAGTTGTTTTCGTGCTCGCTTCGTCGCCGCCGATGTCGTCCGATCTGTGCGCCGGCGCCTGTCGGTGCGCGTTCGTGCGCGCGCTTTTTCTCGCGCGTGTCTGTGCGTGTGTTCGTAGCCTGTTGTCGCCGGTGCGACGCGAGCGCAGCTGCTGGCGAGCGCCAGCGGGACGACACGTATGCACATCGCAGATGCTTGTCGCCCGACGAACGAATGTCCCCGTCGCGCACCTCTCCCCTATTTGCGCTTCTTCCACCGCTACGGCTCTCTCCTCCTCCGTCCGCTGCTTTCGCCAAGCACCGCGACGTCTACAGTGTCCCACAGTTGAAGGCCTCCTCGTGTAGGAGACGAGCGAGCAGCGGAATAGGGCAGGTCCCGCCTTGAGACAGTGTTAATGCGACAGCGTAGCCAATGTCCGTTGACAGTTGTGACCCGTTAGTACGGCGACACGTGAATCCCTGGCTTGCGCGAATTTTTTTTCTTTTTCTTATTTCTTGCGAAGGTTTGTTTCCTGTGAGCCGAAATGTCCGCGGCAACCACTGTTGGGGACTATCGCGAGTCCCGGTGCATCGTCGGCAAGCCTCGGCAGCCATAGCCTTCGCATTTCTCCTCAACTCGAACTTTCCCACTGGGTGTCGTTGGCCTTGAAGTCGGCGAGACGTTTGAAGCTGTACTGCGAACAAAGCCACGGCCTTTCAAACCAAACGTTCTGGGAGATAATGCAAGCGTATATACAGGCTCGTTGTGTGTCTGTCATGGTACGTTCTGCGATGCCCTCGCGCCTTGACATTTGTTTGTTTGCGCGTTATATAAAGCTGCTAATGAGTTACGAGGCTGCTGCCGGCAGTGACGGAGCCAGGAATTCTTTTCAGGGTTTCGGGCACGCACTCGAGCGCGGGAAAGGGGAGGAGGCAGGTGGTTTCCACACCTCCGGTTTCCGGGCTCACAGGTTGACGTGCGCGTCCGCAGCTTACAGCGAACAACCAGTGCTTGATGAGGCGCGGGAACAGAAGGGGATGTCCTGTTCCAGCATCCGTTGAGGAACGCGGGAGAACGTGTCGGCCGGTAAACTACCGCTAGAGCAGGTGTGCGCCCGCTCTCCGGCGTGACGTATCGATGCTCGGAAAAGACTGAGGCGATATATTGACCCTTTTCACGGCGGTCCCGTGGGCGCCGCCATGTTCGGTCACGCGGTGACGCGCCCATTACTTGCCTCGGCTGCCTCCGTTTCCTCTGTGTTTACAGCTAAACCTGAGGCAGGCGCGGCTCTGCAAACCTGTTTCGGTATAGACGATGACTGGGTAGACGACACGCGAAACTTTGGCTACAGCTTCAACGGACACGTAAGCATTTTCGGAGCTCATTACGCGTTGTCCAAACGGCGCTTGCAACGCATACGGGGCTTTTAATGAAAGCAGGGCCAAAACTACTCCCATTAAGCTATTATAACTTTCCTCTTATAAACTGAATCAGTATCAGGGTGTTTAGCTCTTCGTTCTTTATTTAGCAAATACTTTTAGGCAGCGGCTTGGGACGTTACGTAATTATAAGGTTCCCCGGGCGGTCACTATCCGATTGTTTGTTTTCTGCCTGATTGTTCCCCGGTGTGCTCGATTGCGATAGATTTGTTCTTGCTGGACATAAAACGTGTAACCTAGTTGTTCTGTACGTTGTAATAGCTTTTAACAAAAACGTATTATCGCTATTCACTTCCTTACTTTGTGCCTTACTTTGTGGGCCGTTACGAAACATTAAGCTTCGAGCATTAGTGTGCTGTCGGTGTAATCGCGATCACCCATGCTTCGACGCATTGATTCAGGTGTCAAGTGTGCTCCCGTTCATTATTTCTTGAAACGTGGGCGATAGAGTGCGCGTAAGTTTGCGTGCGAGTTGGCATGGATGTACGTACACAGCGCGCGAGAAACTTACTATATGCCGAGAAGCGGCGCTACTTCCTTTGTCACCGTATAACGAGCGGTACCGGTTCGTGCAGACGTTCCAGGGTTGAAGTCCCTTCCTCGGAGGTTGCAACGCTGGCGGATGAGCGAACTTCCTTAATCCTGGAGGCAAGCCGTGCATCGCGAAGAGTCGGCAGCACGGGAAGTTATGATTACGTAGCAGCGGACCATGAACTTGGGCGCAGATTCATTTCATTCCTAAGAAAAAAAAAAGTCAGTCGCAATTTTTGCAGCCAGCTAGTGCACACGTCTCCACTGCTCCTTATTTTGCAGCATAAATGGAGCGCAGTGCATTAGCGAAAACCCAGTTGCATTTCCGACAGCTGATCGCACAGAAGCAGGGCAGAAGAGGTAATGGTTTCGTATGCGTGCACTTTCGCCGAGGCAACGTGAATCGCGCCGCCGGAAGCGCCATCTCGTTTCTCTAGAATGAACTACTCCGCGAAAGGGTCAATACGTACAGCGAGAAGTCGTACAAGAAAGCGTGTAGCCTCACTGGTAGCACGTGGATTCCCTGTCGCCGCTCTCCCCCCCCTCCAATGGGCTGCTCCCGCGAAGCTCATTGTAGTATTGTATTGGGTGCCTCGTGTGTGTACATACAGTTACGGCGAGTGGATCCTGTTTCGTGCATCGATCACTTATCCTTGCCGCGGCCCCATGCTGTGCTTCACGGCGGTGAGAAACCGCCGCCGCTGGGGGCTGCTCGGATACCATTTGGGGGCAAGAGGGTTTTCAGGAACCGGTGTAATGTATAGGAGTGAAGCCGCGCAGCGTTGTAGTCACATTAAATGCGCTCATGTGCAGAACCAAAAGCTGAACTTTGCGCTGTTTCCGAAGACAGGTGAAACCAGAGGCCACCGCTACACTATATGTATATTCGAAGAAAGAGAGCAAGTGCCGAACAGAGCTCCCGCAGGGCGGTAGTTCTTGTGTTGCGCTTCTGCGGGGTCGAACTCGCTATGCAGATCGCCGATTTCCGCGATCTTCGGGAGAATCCGTCCCAGTTGTCGCAGGTCGGGACACTCACGGTATGAGCTGAAGGAATAGCTCTGCGTTTTCTTTCTTTAGAGGGCAGCTCTTGGGCGCCCTTTCCTACGGTGAGCGTCGGGTGCCTTCGGCGTCCTCGGCCTAACCGAGCGAACGGGGAGCGCAGTGGAGAATGAAAGATAGCGACAGCGAAGGGTGCACGAGGAGGAAAGCGGAGGAGGAGGGTATGGCGAAAGCGTGAGAAAAAAGGCGTTGTGCCGCGCAAGACGAGCTCTGCGGCGACGATGCCTACGAGACGGCGCCAGCATAGCGCGCGTCGTCTGCTCACCGATGACGCCACTGATACCATACAGATTGTCTCACCTGAGTTAAACTTTAGAAACTATGCAAATGCTACGTAGCTGTACAGAACCAAAATGATGTTTGCCATCGCTTGGAGATACTCAAGTAATTGTTTGCATTCCGTCTAATTAGATAACTAGTCGTAATTAATTAATTATCTTCTCACTTATTATAATTCGATGAAACGTGTCAATGAGAAAATTGTAGAGAAACATGAAAAACCCCCGATACAGCTTTCTGTTTCTCAATACGTGCTACATAAAAGTGCTTTTCCGAGCGTGAAAGAAGCCCGCAAATATACACGCATAATTGCCGCGCAACTGGCCGCTCGAGGCACCTGGAGCGTATTCACAGGCTTCATACACACTCCATAGAACACTGTTATGTAGCACGTATTGAGAAACAGAAAGCTGTATCGGGAATTTTTCGTGATGAATAATAAACCTTGCGTATTGTGTGGATGTCAAAACACAATTTAAGTTGTCTTTCGAGCTGTATTCGCCCGTGAAATGCTTAAGCTTGCAAAACTTGCCGATATATGATTAAAGCTCTCTATGGATATGATGTACGTCTCCTTACAGTCCATTGCATGTGTATTCCTATCTAATAGTAATGTTAGTAATAATAATAACTATTTCATGCTGTACATGCAATAACCTTCCTCTCTCATGTGCATCCATGCAGGCGGTGAATCGTCGTTCCCCGGTGGTGATCGTTGCCCCCCTGACCTGTGAAGAGGGGCTGGCAGGCGGCCGCGCCATGAACAGCCCCGAAGGGGGCGGCGGACCCGCCGCCCCCGTCTCTGGGGGGTTGCCGGGCCTCTCATCACCATGGGCGCCTCCACGACATGCCGTGCCCAAGCGCAAGATGGCCGTGGTGCACGGCCCGCTGGTGCCGCGCAACGCGTCTCCGGGCCAAGAGCTTGGGCCGTGCGCCGACATGCTGCAGCAGGACGGCCTGCTGGTCGCCGGAACCGTGGACCTGGCCTCGTCCGCCAGGGACCCTGCGGTCACGTCCAGGTGAGTCCCGCATAGACGGCGCACGCGTGCGGCAGGCACCGTCACGGAGGATGATAGAAGCGCCAAGTCGCCCAGGAAACGGCTGGAGGACAGCACGCGCTGAAGATGTCAGTCACCGAGTATGGTAAAAACTTAGCATATTTGTACGAGGCTTGTGTTGTCTTGGCGCGGCGGGTATTACGTGGAGGTGCTGTGTGGGTTCATGAGGTGAATATTTCTCCTGTTGTAATCAGACCACGATGGTTGAGTCTCAGACGAAGCCGAGTCTCAGGGTCACGTGTTGGGCCAATTTACTACGAGGGAAAAAAAAAAAGGAAACGCCATTTCACCCGAAAGACGAATCATATAGACTTCGATAGCAAATTATTAGGCAGCTGTATGAAGTAAAGTTAGTAGCTTCATCGGCCGCATAGTGGTCGCTTGCTGACTAACAAGCATTGTGTCACGCGCACACAGGCAAACATGAAAACATCCTTCTCGATGACTGCGGATGTTCGTTGACAGTACACTGGCGTGATGAAGCGCGGCAGCAGCGGTTAGCGAGTGTTTTGTACTGCTGCTATAGCTTCAACGCGTTCCCGAAAAACTTGAAATTATGCAACCTCCGACACCAGGCACGTGAGAACACAGCGCACAAAAAAAGCCGCAAGCCATTTCAGCTTGCGGAACCTTTGTACCCGTCGCAGATTGCCTTCAAGATAGGGTGCGTGCACGGCTGCGCTCAGTCTTGTCAAACAGCAACGGTCTGGCTACAATAGGAGACGTGTGCTCACCCTTTCCCCCCTCCCCTTCTGCCCTTTCACGCACAACACTGGGCGAGCGAGAGGATGACGCACAACAAACAAACGTCCTCCTCTGCTCACCCCTTCACGCTTTCCCTCGCACCTACAGCATACGACTACAGCCACAGCACATACCAGAACTTTGTACGGAACACCACGGTGATGGTGGAAATTCGTCAAGAGTGTTCCTATAATCGTTATCGCAATAAAATGGTGTGACTTGCTCCATACAATAGCCAACAACACACACGCATTTGGTTGAGTCCTCCTAGAATGCTTCGGCACATTTTTAAACCTTGGCTTATCTGGGTCACCCTATGTATGACATGCAGCAGTGGCAGACATCCCTGTTGAGAGCCACGGGCAACACTTTTATTGAGTGGCTGTTCCGAAGAATGCACACAGTAGTAGGAAATTTATTCATAGAAAATGCACGCCAATACACCGAATCAACAGAAGCTTGATGCAAGCTTCGCAAGCAATATCAGACGCATTTATCATTTCGTTGACACTGAATAGTGAGCTTGCCCTTCTGTATCACATGGAAATGTTGTGACCAGAACATTTTTTTTATGTGCTGAGTTTACAGGCATTACTGTTAGCAAAATTTACCTTCATACACGTATGTGGCGCAGTAGATGGCTTCAATTCTACCTTGCTCGCGATATCCAAGCGAAAATTTTCACGAGTCACATGGTTTGGGAAAGCTAAGTCCAGTGTAGGCATGACAGCTGCATGCAGCCCGAGCATCATCCACAAAGCACGGCTCACACCTGTAACCTCGTGTACTCCGGAATGTTGCGCGAAAAGAGCACACGCGCCACAATGGCGTTCCTGCCATGACTGCTTTCTGCTATCACAACCTCCGAGACTGCGCGCACCGGCAAGGTGCCAGCACACGCAATCTCGGAGGCCATGCTGTACACACTAGCCATGACGGCATTCCCGAGAGGGCGCGACTCTCGAACTTAGTTTAGAGTTACTGTATAAGCACATCCGGTAACTCTAACCTAGTTATCCCCTAGCGCCCTGCAGGTAAAGCGTTTTTCGAGGGCGAGAGAGCAAAACTATGCAGTTTGTCGCTGGTCCTGCATTTATGAAGCAACGGAGATCGCTAGATGAAACATTTCTTAAACATTGACTTGCAGCGAAAACATTGAACGGGCACTTAGTTATCCCTGCGTGGATGAATGCGAAAGCATTGCAACTACCGCACGATGCCTATACTCTGCATATGCTCTTTCAGTCATCTTAATTTAAATTCGCCTTAATTAACTTCACCTTAAAGGGCCCCTCACCACACCACTCAGCAAACTTCGGTTATACACTGGAAGTTGTTACGTGTCCTCTAGGGAGTATTCTGCCAACAAATTTTTCAAATCGGCTTATTAATAGCCAAGACAGAAATATTTCAGTGCCGCGAACCCATGATTTCAGGAGGCGAGCTCCACTGCCAAGCGAGACACTCCCTCCACTATCCCCGCAAGCAAAATTCATTCCCTGCATTCTCCAATACCGGACCTTGAGGATCGCGTGGCGCATACGTCACGGGCCCCAGCCTTCATTTCTTTTTTCTTCTCGCTTTTTCGTGGTGCGGCGCACTCCAGCTGACGGCGTCGCACGCGAGCTCTTGCGATTGTCACGTTTTGCGCAGCACACAATTTTGTACACTGTGCGTGAGGACACCTCTCTAGTGGTATAAGTCAGTGCTACACGAATATTGAGGCAGACACAAGCGGATTACAGAGCAGGATCCCGTGCTGGAACACGGTAGAAAATAACATAGTTTCAGTGTTCGCGCGCATGACTGCACGACGTGGGAACAAGCAGATGAAAAGCCAAGCACTTCTATCTCTCTTGCTGCAATGCGGAATAAAACAAGGTGCGAAATAAAACAAAAACATGCAGACATTCAGTTTGTGTGATTTACTATTTCTCTAAGCTTTAATTTGTCTATTCAGGCAACATATTACACAAATAACACAGTATAATGCAAATGTTACACAAATTACACATTATCATTCAACTGAAGTTATTTTCTCGATTAGGCACATATAAACGCTGCAATTGCCGTTTAAGTTTTCATTGAAGCCCCGCCCCCTTCGCGCTAGGCATAGCAGCGAAATATGGGACGCGAGGATGGCGTCAATACAGGTGCCACCTGAGTGCTCTATTCGAATCACGGACCTCCCCGATACAGATGATGACGCTGCTATGGTATTCGCCATCAGAGCCCGTCAAACGACCCGCCGCGTCTTCCACAGACGCTACCTGCCATGGTTCCTCAGTGGCTGCAGTCTTGGGTTGCTGAGCACGAGGTAGCGGGATCGAACCTCGGCCACGACGGCCGCATTTCGATGGGGGCGAAATGCGAAAACACCCGTGTACTTAGCTGTAGGTGCACGTTAAAGAACCCCAGGTGGTCGGAATTTCTGGAGCCCTTCACTACGGCGTGCCTCATACTCAGAAAATGGTTTTGCCACGTAAAACACCATAATTTTTTTTCCCCACAGACGCTGCAGCTTGTTTTTGCTAAAGTGACTAGCAGCGGCTTCTGGACTATGCTTTCCGTATTCAGGGGGCAAAAAACTAACAATTCACTGAGAGCTCCTTTTTAAAAAGTGCTTCAGCTCACCTTTAATTAACATCACCCTAATTAAGACCAATGGTCGTGGGTTCAACTCCCAGCAAAAGTCGAACTGTCGACTCCCAACAAAGGCTGTGGGTTTGAGTGCCTTAATTAACACCAAAGGTCATGGGTTCGATTCCCACCAATTGTTGTGGGTTCGATGACTTTGGTCACGCTGACGCCGGATTTTCCGTCCCATGAGCCACATAATGCTTTAATATAATGCATTAATATAGCATAATATAGCAAAATATATAGTATTGTGTCGGTGACGCCACATATTCACGCTGGTTTCCAGAGACATACTACTTCCCGGGGGAGCTTGTCGAGTGTCGTCGCCACGCGACTTCCACCGGCTGTCCAGGGAGCACCGGTCTTCGAGGGATTCTCGAGAGCTCCCGCTGAGGATAGACGTGGGCGCTGCTGGAGCTTCCAGGGACTGTAATCTGTCATCGTCCCCCAGTGACTACTTCTTTCCCCCGAGAGACGTTACCAGAGACATCGCCAATTCGTCGCCCTCGACGAGGCTTTCCCGCAGTGGCGACCCGGCACGTCCCAAGGACGTGACGACGTTGTCCAGTGGCAGTAGCGACAGCATTATGAGTGCCTGTTCCTCGACCTCGGTGACCCCCGTAGTGACTCCGGTGACTCCGCCCACGGCGGTGACCGGATGCAGTGGTGACGTCAACATGCCCAGCACGGTCTACGGTTCCAGCCCGGGCCGCAAGCTGGAGGATACACTGGCCGGCCTGAGGCTGGCGCCACCGCGCGAGAGCGTGCTGGTTCGTGGTCCGGGACTGTCGTCCGCGACGACGAGGCCGCAGGTGACCAGTCCGCAGATCCTCGAGCAGCACATCAGCAAGATCATCTCCGAGAACGCAGCCATCGTGGAGACGCTCGACCCCCTATGGACCAAGCGGTACATGCGCCACAGCAGTTCGAGCAGCAACAGTTCTTCGACGAGCAGCGGCATCTGTAGCGGCGAGTCGTCGCGAAGCGGAAGCTTAGGCAGCAGCACCGCCAATAGTGCGCGAAAGTGGAGTCTCGACCCCTCTGCAACGGCGCTGCGAGGTCGCTCGAATCCGCGGAGGGTCTCCGAGAGTGCCCTGATGCGCGCGTCCGTTGCGACGCCTTCCTCCTCGTTGCCGGTCGTTGCCGTGACATCCACTGTCGCCGCCTCCACGTCGTCGCCCCCAGACGCTCCTGACGGCAGCATCATCCGCGACCTGCTGCTTCGGCACCGGGGCGAAGGCGCCGACACCGCCGTAGGTGCCGCCTGCCCCAAATGCGGCATCTGGTTCCGGAGCGCGGCCACCCTAGAGGTGCACCTCGAGCACTACTGCAAGGTGCCGAACCCACCGCCCAAGAAGCGTAAGATATCGGAACCTGTGCTCTCGTGCCACCATGCGGCGGCCGCGTCGCGCTTCCAGTTTCCCCCGGTGTCAACCCGGGCCGCCGATGACATGATGACCGGCCGGGTCGCCTGCAGTTCCGTCAGTGGTGGAAGTTGTAGAAGCAACAGCGTGGCGTCGTTCCTGCCGGGCCCGTCTGCTTTCGACAGTAAGGCACCACCACTGCCAGGACCACCCCCCACACCCTCCGTGCCGGCGCTCCCACCTCTTCCGCCCCTGGTGGCGTCCACTCCGCCCTGTATGTCACCCCCAGTGCTGACGGCTGCGCCCGTGGTGACAAGCACGGCAGGGACTTCGCCGACCCTCCTGGCTCCGCCCCTGAGGGCGAACAGGCCCACGTCGCTCGCCCTGGGCAGCGGTGCATCGACGCTGGTTGGCTCCACGCTGGTCAGCCCCGAGACGCCCCGGCCCAAGAAGACGTGTCAGCAACTGTACATCAATGGTCACGCATACACCTACCTGGGACTCAAGTGCTCCACGCGCTCCACCTACTGCTGCATCTACCGGCCGCAGCCCATGTACGTGGCGCAGGAGGCAGCACCCCCGGGACTGTCCATGTACTCAGATTGGCGCGTAGTACCCGTCGCCGACCCAGTGCCTGGCGTGACGCATGTGCACCTCCTGACACACTATGACTCGCGCCAGTGGCTCCACACTGGTGCTGGCCACACCACCATGAGTCCCTGTGGGGCGACAGCTCCCCTGGTGACCCACTCCAGTTACTGGCTCTACCGCAGCCGCGCACCTCCTAAGGAGCCGGAGCCACCTAGGGAGGTGAGTGGTTCCGCATACTTGGTGCCTCAACATCTTGCAAGACAAAAAGCCTTTAAAGGAGAACTGAAATTTGGGCTAGTTGGTACAGATTCACTGTGCCACGGGCACCAAGCAAAACACAGAAGAGAAAGGGATGGACAATGGCTGTTGTCCACCCCCTTCTTTTGTGTATTCTGTTTGGAGCCCAAGACACCATGAGGATGTTATCGTGGCCATTAGCTCCTGGTGCCCTTTTTCCACTTGCTACTCCCTCACATGATCTGTACCCCTGCCTCCTGACGTCCACCATTTACCCTTCGTTAGCCCAACCTTATCATCAATCAACGTAGTTATTTAGGTCAGCCTATATTTATGGATCCTCTGTCACAGATGTGCGAATGTTAGGTGGTGTGATGAGCGTAAAGTTTGTTCTTTATCCTTAAAGTTGATCAAGTCTCTTCAAGGTGATAATTGAGTTTGATGAAGCAGGAGGCAGGTTGGACTTAAACAAAACTTGGAGATATATTGCAGTGAAAATGTTGCCACAGACAAATGTAGAGTTTGTTGAAGAACACTGATGAAAAACACGCAACTAAACAGTGCCTTATTTTTCTACTTTTTCCTAAGCAAAAGCCTAGGACAGCTGCCTCTACATACTGCCAACAGAGTTTCGCTGTTCGACCACCAAGTGGTTATGGCCCAGACTAGTGTTGCATCATACGGAGTTGTACTGATCTATGAGCTTAGTTATTACAGCCTAGACTGAAAGGAATGGGTTCCAGATAGCCTTTAAATACACTTCAGTAAACAATAAAAAGGGGAAGTGGCAACTGCCGGCCCGCCTCAGTATTCCCCTAACCAATGCGGTTACGACTGAATTTAAACCCTTTAATGGGTTTTGCCTAATCTTGTTAGCAGAGTTACACTTTAGGCAAGCGTTTGGCCCTCTTTCCCATCATGACTCTCTCTCTCCTATTCCCACGCTCCTTGCTTTTCCTCGCTGCATGGGTGCCTCTAATTTCTGTCGTCACGTTTCTGCATAATTTGTCCATAGGCCTGCTCTCATAAGCGACACGTGCACCAACAGTTAACAAGCACTCTGTCAAAAGAGCATTTTCGTCAAATCCTATGCTACAACTGCGCTGGTTTCTATGAACTTTCGACGACTGGGCTGTTGTTCAGTTGGGGAAATCTTGGCACCATCTCTGCACAGGTCTAGACCACGTAAAAGGTGCTTGCCATTGTGGGTCCTTTGACGTAGGCATTTAGGTAGACCTTACAAAAGGGCATGCATAATCATATCGCCCCCCACCTTTGGTGACGGTGTCAGCGCTCCCACATTCATGGGTAGGGATTAGTAGGTAATTGCCCCTGCAGTTGAGCTCTTCACACACAGTCAATTATTGTGTAGAGAGAAAGCCGAGAAATTGCTTGTACACATGTTGCATCATGCTGCATATTCTGCACGTTTGAGAGATGAGTGGCTTAAGAATGAGCATCTGGCATAGCATGGAGTCAGTTGGTGCAAAACGACTAGTTGAATATGCTTACTGCCCTGCAGGGGACATAATTGTAGGCTTATGATAATGTTTATGAAAACCCTGTGAATGGGCGCACTTTCTAGTTCGTTGTCCAGGTGATAGGACGTGCCCTGACAAGGCAAAGTTATGGTGTCTGTTGATCGTAGTCCAGGCAAGCATTGACTCATCAGATCTGATTTGTTTATTTCCATTTGATTTGTTTATAGCACATTTGAGACCAGTTGTGTTTTGTTTTGAAGTGAAGCAGAACACGCTGAAATTTGGGAAGCGGGGCACTTAAAAGGTCCTTAAAGAGGAATAGTTGGTTAAACTCGATTGGTAGACTATGCCATTGGGAGAGAGTAATATGGGCAATGATACCATCTTGAAACTAGATTCGCACGATCTCATTGGTTTAGACAGATTCTGCCAATGTTTGTTCAATTTTTGGTGTCAAACAAGGATTAAAGTGAATTCAGCAAAGAAACAATGGCCCTTTCTAGCAATGTTTCGAAACTACTTCTGTACGAAAACGGTTCAAGCAAACAAAGATGTCTTGAAATCTGCAATGCTACTGCAGTGTACCAGTGTTGTGGTTCGAATTCAAGATTTAAAATTTCACCTTTGTTATCTTCACTAGTAACCAGCTATTTTCCTGTAATAAGTGCATATGCAGATTTGAAAATATACTTGGGAGTTTGTGCTGCTTTACAGTGACTTTTCGGTGTTTTAAACGAGATACTGTGTTAGAGGATTTGGTTTAGCATGCGTGATGTGCAGGACGTTAAGGTTGCGCAAAAGGCAAAAAATTGTCATGCACCTAAGATTAGCATGAAGCTGCAAAGGAAGCATATGTGGGTTTATCAGAAAGCTTTGCAATGTAATAAAAGTTCTCCCTGGTCCAGCAATCGAACCCAGCACAGGGACACGACACAGACTTAAAATCAACAACTACAAGTGCAGGGACACAGAATGCGGCATATCAGCTCCACAGCAATTTGCAGGTTGGTGGAAGCCTCGTGAAAGCGAAAAATTGTTGTCCACCCAAGATTAGGGTTGCCTCGCTGCGATAAGCTTTCAGCGCAGTGCTCTCATTTATTTGACAAAAAAGAATAAATGACACAGCTGCACGTGGCAAACAATTGCGACAGGGTTTGACCTGCCACGCTCATTTCAGGGTGACAGCTTTTACGATATGTCGGTGCGAGAGCGTTCATGTAAGCGCTTTGCTTGCTGCCAAGAAAGATGTCCATTTTACGAAAAGGTCACAGGTGCTGCAAATGCATTGCCCTGCACATGTGTGGCTGTCTAGGCTGTTGTTGAGAGCACCAAAGGCCTGCAGCAGCTTGGACACGTTGATCATACGAGACACATATACATACGAAACATACGACACATACGAGACAACCAAGTAGAAACAATTTTTCATTCCCGCACACCCATCAAAAACATGCAGCTAATTGGTTGATAAACACGGTACCTGCATAGTCTCTTGTGTTTGCCATTGCATGCAGCATTGTTGCAGTTCTGAATGCTTCAGGAACCTGGGTGTCCTTTGCGGGATTTGGGCTCGCTGCTCTCACAGTATCGCCCATAAATAGATTTTCTGGTTGTCGTGGTTTCTTTGGCGTTGTCGAGGGATGAGAGCACATTTGAATCCTGCAAATAACTGAGTTGATGTGAATTCTCGCCTTCACGAATCTCTTTGAAGTGCCAAACCTTGGAAGTCACCACAGTAGCTTTTCAAATGAGTGATTCCAGCCAAAATGAGAATAGCAGCCCTTAAAGCTATCTCCACCATTGTTTAATACAAGGCACCATTGGAATTAGTGATTGTCAATATTTTATTTGTTGTTTTTCTTTAACTGTTATCAACAGACTTGGTTACCTTCGAAGCTGAAATGAAAATGTAACCTAAAAGTACATTTAATCCAGAGCATATTAATGCCTGTGGTAGTGGCACAATGGTTATAGTGATCTAAATGGGATTAAAGTCATAAACTTTGCCCTGCCCCAAAGGCAGAAGTATCTGCTGGTATAAGTGGGAGTGAGAGTAACATTCACCCCCATGGCTACGCATCTATTGATTCCAGTCATTAACTTTGTCGCCATGGTAGACAGAAGTGTCTGTTAGTGGCAGAAGCAGGGTGTCAGAACAAAATGTTTTTCGTTCTGGCTTTAGTTTCGTTCCACTGCAAAAAGTGCCCTTCTGTTTCTGCGACAGAACGAAAAAAAAAAGATCCATAATGGTTCATAATGGTTTCGGTTCGCATGCAAACATTCTTACAGCGAAGTAATGATAGAAAAACTTACTTTCTATTTGTTTCAATAAGTGAATTACAAATTCTGAGATCCTGCTCAATGCCTTGAGTCAAGGCACTGAGCATGATCTCAGAAGCAGTACATCATCGAGTGTACTTGCCGAAATGCTAGACCGTTGTTCCGATCAAACGAACTTAAACGTATGATAAGAAACGATAAAACGAACGATAAAACTTTGGTAACAAAGCATTGTACCTGTAGAAAATGAAACGATAAGCTCATCAACACACAAGCCTTGGGCTTTGCTGTGATGCCTGAGAGCACCGAATGGCAGGCTTAGATTAGTGGAGCGCTAGACCGGTTATCGCTCGAACTATCCCTGCCCGAGACTAAATTATGCGGACCCCTCAGATATGCGCTAATGCTGACGATGCCTGATGTCGGTTGTCCGATAAAAAATATTTCAGTTTCACTCCGAAACAAAATACTAATAAATATCGTTTCGGTTACGTTTCATTTTATTAGTCAAAACTATTGTTTTCATTTTTCGTTTTCATTCTGTTCCGACACACTGGGCAGAAGTGCGTTGATCTGGATGGGCATAGCATAACCCCTTAGCAAAAGTGAATAACAACCTAAATGAGTTAAAAGTAATCTGTGGCATTTTTAATATATGAAGTACTAGTCTATATCATGCCAGCATAAAACATTGACTCCCCTCGAGAAACAGTGACAAATAATAACTTGTTCATTATCAGCACTAAGGCCATGGTGACCCTATATGGTGGCAAGGCTCTCCTCTGCTATCACCATGCTCTTCCAGAGATTAGAGCTTGCAGCTATGTTTACCTTGGCTGTTATCAGCCCAAAGGGTGATTCAGCTTGCAACCCCTCGATGTTAGACTTTGGAGGCTTCCTACATGGCATTGTTGTCTGAGGTCCAGAAGGATACGTTGTGAAGACCAAAGTTCTAGGTATGGGTGCCAAGTTTATTTTCCTTTCTTTTCTTTTATTATTTTCTAGTTTTGCAGATCACTCAGATTGAGATTGGAATAGTGCGGCAGCATTTTTTGTTCCGACATAATTGACAGAGGTTTTTTATCTCAGCTGGTAGGCAGAAGCCTTAGTATTGAGAAGCTGCATGACAGGAACATGATTAGCATGCAATACCATTTGTTGAAAAGGAAAATGAACTGCAACGTCGTATTCCACACATGAGAATGATTTCTTTGGTTCTTACCTGAGCCAAATGTCAAATGTAGAAGTTTTATATGACAATAATTCTTTATGTAGAAAATGTCTGGGGATCAAATGCCTGTTAGAGTAGTAGGGTAAATAGGAGGGAGAGGGCAGGATGACAGGTAAAGGTCAATCCCTGCCTCACTTGAATGGTTGCTGTCCAGTCGTGTCCTAACATGCAGGTTGAGATATTTCCGCCAAATGTTTTTGTAGCTAGGGTACTCCCACAGCATATGTTTAGGCACCAATCCAGAGCCCGTGTGTACATTGGGGTGGTGACCGTTGTCGTAGGAGCAGCGGCATCATACTCTTGTGTGTTCATGGCTTTGTTGACTTTCAAACTGGAGTTTTCCAATCCCTCGTTATTGCATTTTAAGGCACTGTGGTGCTATAAGTGGTAGAAATAAAGCAGTTATCAGTTGGAACCACTGGCTGCCAATTTCTCAGGTCTCAATGTCGATGGTGAGCTTTAAAATCAGTGTTTCAATAAGTGGTTAATTTGCACATGCTCAACTTTGAAGGCGCTTTCACTTGCATGGACTAGGATGCAGTGGAATCACTCTAGAAGTGTGTTCGCTGTGTTCCGTGCTCTGTGTGGTCACTTCATTCTTGTCCGTTTTAACTTACCCGGCTTTCAGTTCTTATTTCACCTGAGAACAGCACAAAACGTCACCTTCCTGTGTAGCAGTAAAAGGGTGGATATTTTACTACAGCATGGACCACTTATAACGTAGGTCACGGGAGTCAGGAAAATCTGCATTGTAAGCGGTACTGCACTATATAAATGCGCCATTTTTACTCTTATTCACATGCAAATCTAGTCAATCCCCCTTTTATTATGTCTTTTACAACTTAATGCACCAGAATTGGACACTAAACAAAAAGTTTTTTTTTTCATCAATGAAAAAATGCCGTTATCTTCGTCTGGCGCTGAGCCTTTGCCGCATCGTGCACCATCTCATCTTCAACAGCGATCAGACACCAGGAAGCTTTCTCGCTCGAGCCCTTCTGCGCGCAGTGCATCCTGAGCTTGCTGATGTAATCCAGTGCACCTCTGTGCGAAAGTTCCGGTGTGCTGTCTCCTTCGTCGTCGTCATCGTCCGATACCCTGTCATCGCGATCACGTACTGCTGCTACAATTGCTTCGTCTGTGTCTGCTTCTTCGCAAACAAAGTCATCGCAATCCTCATTTACGAAGCCTTGAAATGTGTCATCCTGTCCAACAATGTTGTTTTTCACCAGGTCCGACCACACATCATCCGCATTGAGGACTTTGTCGACATCGTCGCCGCGGTGGCTATCATTGCTCCTCACATCAGGATCGTTGACCACGGCGTTGCACCCAAACCCTGCCTTTGTGAAACACTTGGCGATGGTTGATGCTGTTATCTGCTACCAAGATGCCGTGGTCATGTCAATGGCACTCCGCAGGTTTACCTTCATTGCTTTGTCTCGCTGAAGGTTAATTGGCACTCTTTCGCATATGCGCCTTTTATAATGTGCTCTCATTGCGGCAATTATGTCTTGGTCCGTCGGCTGGCTCTTGGCTGTCATATTTGCGGGCTAGAACTTGAGGCTCAATGCATTGAGCTTCAAATTAATGTGATGGGCACTGCAGTTGTCAAGAACTAGGACAACTTGTCGCTTTTCTGACACCATGTCATCATCAAATTTTTGAATCCAAGTTGCAAATAGCTCCCGAGTCATCCATGACTTTCTGTTGGCCTTATATGTAATCGGCAGGCACTCTCTTTTTTTGAAACAGCGCGGCCGTGCCGACCTTCCGATCACAAATACTATCGCAAATTATAAAACACGCCAGCCTCATCCACATTATAAACGTACTTCGCCAGCATGGTCTCAATGTTTATACTGAGCCAGGCCTGAGCAGCAGAATCGTCAACTTGTGCACTCTCCCCGGAGATAACACGGCAGCTTATTCCGTGACGGTCCATAAACCACTGAATCCACCCATTTAATGGGTTGAAACTATCGTGGCCCAACAAGTTGGCAAATGACCTGGCCTTTGCTTGCAGAATCGGACCACTCACTGGCACATTCTGGGCTCGCACCTCGCAGAACCACTTGAACAAAGCGGCGTCGACATCTTCATACTTTGATAAACGTATCCGCTTCCTTGCTTCCTTCTCTTCGGAGAAACCGCACTATACCTGGTCTTCCGTCTTGTGCGACCGCACAATAAGTGGTACGCTGACACATTGAACTCTATGGGATGCGTACTGGTGGTCACATAAAGCCGCATTATATGCGGTCCCGCACTCTAGGCGATTACGTTATAAATGGTCTATGCTGTATAACGCTGTTTTTTAAATCACTCGTTCAGACTATGGCACTCAAACACATTTTTCGTCTAGTCTTGTTTGGATTTTTCTTACAAGTCATTTGTCTTTGTCAGGTCCAATGCAGCACGTCGGACAGTTTGCAAGCATTATTTGCTTCAGAGATAGCCACATCATAAATCATCCAACATAGTGTAACACTTTTTTTCTGTTTTCAACGTTTTTCTTATCGCAATGGCGAATGGTATCTTCGAAGCTCTTAGGTAAAGCTGTTGCAGATGTAAATGCAGTCTACCTTGTAACTACTGTTTTATTTGAAAACACATGAAAGGGTTGGCCAACCTTCTGCTGGCAGGAATAGGGGGCAGTATGCTAAACAGAAATGCGGGAACAAAGGAAAGAGAGTCACGTAAAAAAAAAAAAAGACAGCAGGCAGAAAACAATGAACATGTCACATGTACTACAGTGCTCTGCATGGACTAGAAACAATAGCAGCGCAAGGCTTATTGTATGCTGTGGGAGTGTGTCACGCATACACATTGTTTAAAGCCCATTCGGAAAAAGACAAAATTGCATAAATTGTCACTGAATCGGAACCTCTGCATGCCACTGTTAACTGCAGAAGCTCTTTCCCTTCCTGGCTCCCAGCTACGCATGCGATCACTGTAGCAACGAGGTATAATTGTGATACGCTGTTGTGTCCATTGGGATTCGGATACGGGGGGTGGCCAAAGACACGTCCAGACACTATGGAGCCCAGACAGAAACTACATTTATTTCTCTTCCTGTCTGTGCAAGCATGTGAGCTCACCTTCGTCTTCCTTCTCTTTGATTACGTCGCAAAAGATGCAAAGAAAGTGTCATCTGTTTTTGCTAGTGAAAGCATTGTATATTTACCCTTTCAAGACCATCTCTTGAGTAGTAGTACCTGCACCCTCTACTTTCGAGGTCAAAAATTTGAAAAGAAAGAGGAAATATTTAAATCTTGAATGCATGAGGTTTGTTATCATGAAGCTTATACCATTGCTAAAAGTTTTAAGTTTGCAGGAATAACTAACTGCATGGACAGCACTGAGGACGAGTATCCTTGCAAGTTTGTCAATGACAGTGGTGACAACGGCAACATAGAGAGAGCAGAGATGAAGAATAAAGTGGAGCTAGATCAGTCGTTCTGAATCCTGGATAAATGATCCTCATTGATTATCCGTCTCTGATAGTCTCCTGCTTGAGATGCTGCACATGCAACGCTCATTGGCTCAAAGCGCCACCTCGGGCAGCCTGGTACTGTCAGGGACAGATAATAGAAGAGGCTCAATGTGTGTGTAGTGTCTAGCCAGTGTTTGAATTAATTCTGTGCATCATTTATGACATTGTACGTGGTTTTATCTGATAATCGTGCGCCTACAACTCACGCAAGAACTGCACTCTCAAAAGATGTTTAAAAATTGCACTTGTTGCATGGGTAAGTATAGTAATGTTAGTCACAGATTATAGCCGTGAACGCAGTGAACCAAGAAGATGTCATTTGCAAAAGCCAACTGAGACAGAGCTATGGCTGCTGGCAGCAGCATTAAAATTTCACTTCTGCAGTGCGTACCTAAAATCCGTACCTTTCACCTAAATCATCACCACAGTTGCTCACATTGTGCACAGGCCACAGAAATGGAGTCTGCAACGAGTGCTGCATCTCCGCAAGCCAGTGTTGACATGGACGAGCCCATGCCGTCAGAGGCTCTGGCACCAGAGGAACCAATGATGGAGTCTGTTCCAGATGCCAGTGTGGCCACTGCAGAGACTCCTCAGGTGAGCAGCTTTGTACTGGAGACTGCACTTGAACAACAGACTGTACTGGACTCAAGGCTGTGTGGAGACTGCACAATGAATTAGAGTATCAGCCAACCTTGTTTGCTTTCTAATACACACCACAGTCTTCCTGCCTCTCAACATTATGCCTAACATTTTTCCTTCCATCGCTGGTTGTGCAATCCCCAACTTCCTTTCAAGCCTTTTTGTTAACCTCCAAGTTTCTGCCCCATATGTGAGCACTGGTAGAATACAGTGGCTGCACACTTTCTTTTCGAGGATAGCAGTAAGCTGCGGTCATTATGAGGCCTGCCATGTACCCATGGACCCCCTAACAATGCTGATTCTGAAGAGGGACAATGGTTTCTGCTATCTGTATGTATGTGTATGATGCGTGAGATTCATTAAGGCGGCCTTTGTGCAGGTGAACTTTGTTCAGCTGAAATTTCAACTTTGGAGATTTTGCTCTTCATGGCTTGTTTTGTCCGACTTCATGCTAATATACATAATTGTTGCCTGCAGGTGGTGCCGACAGTTGTGCCTTCAATACCAATACCAGCCATGCCTCAGGTAATGATGATAACTAACGCTTTTGTTGTACAACGAACTCGCAGTGGTACTTACGGGTTAGGCAAATTTAAATGAATAAGAAGCTGTAGTTTGTTATAGACCCTTTTCACGGTGGTTCCAGAGGTGCCGCCATGTTTGATCATGTGTTAATGTGTCCATTGGTTGCCTCAGCTGCCTCTGTTGCCTCCTTGTTTACAGAGGATGTGCATGACACTTGCTGCACCTTAGCGAACCTCTGTTTTGGCAGATATAGTGGATTGTAATTGGCTGGATGGCACGAAGCTTTGGACACAACTTTGGAGGACATGTAGTCACTTTCTAAGCTCATTACCCCTTGTCTAAATGTTGCAAGCAGCGTGTACGGCGTTTGTACTAGAAGCTGGGCTAGAAATGTCTTTCAAGCTGTCCGAACATTTCGCTTCCGAATCAAATCACTTCTACAGCATCTCTTGCTCTTTGTATTTTTGTTTTTTGCCAATGAGTTTGAAGCAGCGGCTTGTCATGTTTCTGACTCAATAACGTTCCCCAGTGTGGTCGCTATCTGATTGTTCATTTCCTGCCTAATCGTTAGCAGTTGTGATCAGTTGTGGTAGATTTGTTCTTGCCATGCACAATTAAGGCTTGGAACGTAGTCATTGAGTACTTTGTAATAGCTTGTAGCAAAGATGCATTATTGCTAGTCGCTCGCTTACTCTTCGGACTGTCACAATATGTTCAGCTTTGAACTTTCATGTTCTGTTGATGTTGCCGCCTACACTTCAGCTCATTGATTTTAATCACTTATATTTGATACATTGGCGATAGAGTGACAGTAAGTTTGAGTGTGTGTTGGGGTAGATGTGTGTAGAAGAGGCATGAGAAACTTGCTATGCCAGGGAATTGCGCTACTCCTTTCACTCACTATTTCAGTATTCACTCTTGTTAACATTACGGGGTTGAGGGCCTTTCTCTAGAGGTTAGCGATACAATGTCGACAGATGGTTCTTTTTTTTTATTTTTTTTTGCTGTCTAGGAAAGCTGTACATTAGAAGTAGCACAGACACTGCTTGTGTAGCAGTCTTGTGTGTGGTCCGTTAATCTCACCACGCAGATTCACTCCATTCTTCTATATGACAGTCACTACTCTTGCCAACAGAGCAAAGAAGGGGGCTAGTTTGTTTATTTTGTTTGCTTTCAGGAACGCACTGATTTAAAAGCACTACGTGAAGAAACAAAACGGAAATACAATTCGAGCGCATTGCCCTGTCAACTTGCGTTTCCATCTCGTTTCTTCGTTCTTGTTTTTAACTCAGCGTGTTCTTAAAAGAAAGCTATTCTTGCAGCTAACTACTGCACGTCCATCCCTCTTCCATTCCACATATTGCAGCATGAATAAATCACAGTGCATTAGCGATCAGCCAGTTGCATTTCTGACAGCTGATCGTGCAGTAGCAAGGCGGAAGCAGTAATGCTTTTGCATGCTTTCGCCTGAGGCAGTACGAGGCATGGCAGCAGTAGCGCCATCTCGTTTTTGTGGAGCAAACTGCTCCGCAGAAAGGGTCTATAGCCACCAATTCGCATGCTTTTTTTTTCATGTGGCATTAGCATTAGCATATGTCCATATATGTATGTCATTGAGAACTGCACATTTAAACACCCCAAATTGGTATTTAACCCATTTTTCTGACTTCTGTACTGTTTCTGTGCAGTCCTAGCAAAAGCTAAAAGCTAAAGCTTTGCAATTCAACTTTCTAACCTAATGCAGTCTGCAGAAATGTAACTATTTTACAGACACTAGCATTGTACATACTCACTTTCGCACTGCTGTTCCAATGTTGAGAGAGGCTGTTAACGAATTCATTTCTATATTATTGATAAAAATGCAGAAATACTTTTACTACTGCCCCATTGTTCTCAAGATGGTAGTGTCTATCTGCTAAAGAATGCGTATGATTTAGCAACTTGTACCCAGGATGTGTAGTACTGCTGTGTTGCAAATTGACACTGAAAGCTGGGCAGTCAATACAGTGATACAGAAAAAATGCAGTGAAGAAAAACAAGGACATAATAGGTAGTGTCCAAAGCATGGCAATCATGTCCTGCAATGGCTTCTGGTGGCTGCAGTAAATGAAAGTATAACCTTCCAGATCATCTTCTGTTCAAGGGCGGTCTCAGTGGGGGTGTGTGATTTGGACGCCGCTTATTTGCAACATGCTCCATTTTTCGCTCTTTCTTTCTCGTTCGCCAGGTGGCACCACTGTTGCCGCCAACATTACCCCCACCACCAGTGCCTCCTGCCGTACCAGTGCCGATGGCAACATCGTCCGAAGGTCCAGGCAGTCCGATGCAGACGGATCCGGTGGCAGTGTCGAAGGAAGACACCGTGGCTACTGCCACTGATGGGAACGGAAGCAGTGGAAGTCCGAAGCGAGTCCGCATCTTTGAAGGGGGCTTCAAGTCCAACGAGGCGTACACATACGTGCGCGGTCGCGGCCGTGGCAAGTACGTCTGCGAAGAGTGCGGAATCCGGTGCAAGAAGCCGTCGATGCTTAAGAAGCACATCCGGACACACACGGACCTGCGGCCTTTCTCCTGCCACCACTGCTGCTTCGCCTTCAAGACCAAGGGCAATCTGACCAAGCACATGAAATCCAAGGCACACCACAAAAAGTGCACCGAGCTGGGCATTCTCCCGGTACCCACCACGGTGGATGACTCGACCCAGGTGGATCCGGACACGCTCGCCCGACAGGTGCGTTCCAGTGGTTCACCTTTGCAGTGTGCAGTGACCTGTGTTTTTTTCCTAAAACCTTAAAAAAAAAGATCTTGTGCTTGCAGCTGCTTTGTTCTCAATCAAATTTCGCAGCGAGATCACATTTTGTGGTTCAGATCATTCAGTACCTGGTTAAGTGGCAGTGGCACACTGCTACAAAACTGGGTTGCCAGCAAAAAAGGTGAATTACTTCAGTTTTGCTATCTGTGAAAGAGAATGTATAATCAGGACTCCAGCAGTAATCATTGAATCAACTTCTGATCATGCCTCAGGTGTTGATGCTGGTTGTGTAGTTCTCCTTTTGAAGAATCTACTTTGTCGCAGCCTTCTCAATTTCAGTGCTGGTCCTGAATGCAAACCAGGTGTTATCAGTCCAACCTACACAAACATATCATTCGACCAAGCTGCAACAGCAAGGCTTCTGTCAGCTTGTAGGCAAGCTGGAATCGAATCACGGTAGAGAGGCTTCCCTGCATTTTCAGCAAGGATAACCTGTTATATATGTTCATTACTTCTTTCTAACAAAGAGGGTGACTGAATAGCACCAACTTTTCTGCCTCTTAAAGTTACCATAAAATGAAATATGTGACGAAACGTTGAGGTTCACTGTTGCATGTGTCCTGGAAAAAGCAAGAAAGGACTAGCCTAATTAATGCAGAGAAGAATATTGTATAGGCACATGTAAAAGCAGTATTGTGATTCTGATGAGGTGTGGCCCTTATACGGGACTCAGCCATTTCACCTAATTTTTCCAACTGCAACTTCCTGGAATTTGTACATTTTCTCATGGAATGCCTTTCTCAGTATGTTGATTCTGGTGAGCTCCTCTTTCTGCTTCAGCTAGCGACAAACCTGCTCGTTGTCAGTGCCGAAGTTACAGCCAACTGTTCGCTTGCTGTGCTCCTGAGCGTACACGACAACCTTGAGCTTGAATGCAGCATCATGTGACATGAATTCCTCCCCCTTGTGGACCCTTGGCAGCTGACAGATGAGCCGAAGTAGCTCGCTAAGCTGGCTGTTAAAACTAACTGTGCAAAGGAAAGGTGGTCTGGTAACTTACGTGCCGACGCAGATGAACACAGAGGAGCCGTTTGTGGCAATGGTGGTGGTCATGGCGGTGCCTGGAATGTCGGAGTTCAAAGCGCAGCTCTCGCCATCTAGTAACAGTGTGTGAAAGCATGCTGCATGTTAACATTTGCTGATGCACACGTGCAATCAGTGCACTGAACATGATTGCTTCTTGGTTGAACTTCTTTTCCAAATTTTGGGCTGCCCAGTTGGGGTTGCCCATACGTGGGTGCAGCCCTTATTCAAGATTTTAAGGTAATCAACACGTCACCGAGCCCAGTATTGCGCGAATAATGTACAGTGACGTTCCCACATACATCTGGCCATTTTCTACCGAAACTAACAGTTGATAGCTATGTGCTTCATGTCACGCATCTGCATGTTCCTTCTTGCGAGCGTAGTATTTATAATAATTTAGCTCTCAAGTTCAAGTTGTGGCTGACCACTGAGCCTGCCTTAAGGCTTTCATTGGCAGTATCTGCTTAAGCTAGATAGATAGGCAGGAGCGTAGTAAGATAGACAGGAGCACCAAGTCCACTCATCTGGAAGGGACAGATCATGAAATGCCGGTTGCCGGCTCGTAGTGCTTTCGCCAGGTGGTGTTACACATGAGAGAAGAATGTAGAGGAGGGATTGGGGCTGCTCCAGTCAACCAATGGAGTGGGTGTGCAGCTGCACCAAGCGTTAGTCTCTTGGCCGTTGCTATAGAAACGGCGCTAGGCCATGCATGGCCATGCTCCCGCACCTCCTTGCACATTCATTGTGTCGTCTGTTCGGCGCCTGCCCTGACGCCATTAGTGCACGTACGTATTGTGGTTCAAGGAGACGCGTTGGCAGACGAAACATGTCTTCATTTCATTTTAATTCATTTACTTGAATTATACTTTAAGGGCCCCTTGCCATGCCCTTGTTAAGGAAGATACATGGAATTGAAGAAACACAGCAAATAAACAAAATACGAAGAATATGCAAGAAAAAATAAACTAGAAAATGGGGGAGGGGCAGATACAATCGTCCCTCTATGTGGTCTCGAGCTAGGTCAGAAAACAGTGAAAACAGGCTTAGAGCATGGGTGTCTTTTATTACCGTATTTGTCTGAGCGTCACCCCGTTTTCTCCATACCTTAAGGTCGTTCCATGAAGGCGGAAGCTTGACTCTTTTAGTATGCAGAAATTGCCCCAGCAAAAGTGAATGTTGATTTCCACTCAGACAGCTCGTGCTGTCATCATTTCATGCTGTGGAGCTGCTTGAACAGCTTTCTTCAGCTAAATCGTTGTTGCAAGGGATATTAAAACCATGACCTTTGCTGAACTGCAGGCTGTGAATTGTGGGAATCATTGTCTTGTTGAAGGCAAGGCTGAAAATTACCATTACGGCACCTGCCTGACCAAGGGAACGCACGTACCGTGTGTGCAGTTTTAGACAGATTGTTGTCCTTCTGCCTTTCCACACTGACGTCTTGGGGTTGCTTTTAGCATTCATCATCAGTGAGTTGTGCTTGGCTTCCCTCGGAAATCGTAGAAATCGCTTCCTGTCAAAGTCGATCAAAGGACTTTCTTTTTGTCCAGTAGGACATTCCCTTTATGTTCGGTGCAGTACTTATCGAAAATCAGGTGCTACTCGAAATGATGCACGCACATTCTATCTTTTGCTTTAGGCGGTCGCATACTTCTAGGAATTTTCCGTCGCCACTGTTGCAGAAGCTGCAAATCAAGATGGCGCTGCAAAGAGACAAAACTTTTCCCGCCCTTTGTGAGATCTGGATTTATAGCAGGGCACAAAACACTTCATCAATTACTATTCCATTGTTCCTCCTTTTCGAGCACAAGTATGAACACACCTTGTTCCGTCAGGCATGATTAAACATACTACAAGTGCAGCAAACAAAGCACCGAACACGAAAAGCACGTAGCACATAAATTCACTTTCCCACAGACATTCAGACATGAAAGATGAGTACTTGCGCTGTGCCTTCTTGTACGACTTTATTTTTCATCTGCTTTCTCTAGTGACAGGTGCAAATGCTTTGCAGACGCGCATAAAAAGCAGGGCATGTGTTCATTTGCATTTTTTTTATTTGTGTGCACCCAATTTTCTGTTTCAGTGCTGTCGAATTGAGACGGCTGAGTGTTTGAGTTTCTAGCAGACGACAAGCCCAACGTGCGCCACCTATCAGTTCCATGCTGCCACTGTAGCACGTGCGCATATGGAAGCAACCTGTAGAATGGTTTCTATGCGTCTCTGCACATGGCACTATGGAGAGAGAGTAGTTGACCGGGCTCAGAAGGAGAGGAGAAAGCATGTGCAAATGGTAAGAAGTGGAGCGGAGGGAGAGAGCACAGAACTGATCTTGATGCCTGGTGTCCGTATTTCATGATTTGTCCTGAGTGTGTGCATTGAGGCGGAGTCGGAGCTCCTGTCTATCTTACTCCATGGCTTACACATATGTCCTTCATTACAGGAGCAGCAGCAACGCGAACGGCCTGCTTCGGAGGACGACGAAGAGGAGGAAGAAGAGGAGGAGGAAGAGGAAGAAGACGATGAGGAGGAGGAGGAAGAAGAAGATGAGGAGGAGGATGATGAAGGCACGCCCATTGGCTTGTTGGCAGTGGCGGTACCATCAGCAGCACCTCCACCACCTCTGCCCAGGTGAGTTGGCCCTTGATGCAAAGCTCCCCCGGCCTTTAGGGTTGCATCTGAGGGGCCGAAGTCTTGGCTGCTCACTTTTGGGGATATATGTATCATCACTTCGCAATGTGCATTCATTGAACAACCCAACAGACAGCGTTTCCCATCACTCCAACCACGGTATTGCTCTGGACATTATGTCACACAAAAGTCAAAGTATCCTCGAAGAAATGTTTTTTTGTCAGTTTTCCTCTTTACTCATTTGATGCAATTGCCGCTTGTTCCCCTTCTCTTTTTGTTTGTTTGTTTAATCTGATAATCTTTTGCAGTGGCCCTCCTACGATGAGCATTGCCTGCAACATCCCAGTGATCACTCTCACCGGGCCACCTAATAATAGCACCTCATCACTGGTGCCTCCACCGATCGCAGCCATGGTGGCCACTTGCCAAGTCTCCGAAGAGCAGGAAGCCGCGCGTAGCCTTCTGCACCTATCGGCTCATGTTCCCGATGCCGCCACATGGCCCGGTGATGGAGGAACAGTGATGCCTCCCACGTCAAGAACGTCTCCAATCTCCATTGCGGCCAGCACCGGCCTGATGGCCGGGCCAGCCACATTTGTCGGTGCAACTGGGTCCCCTGGCAACCCCGGAACCTCCTCCGAGCTCACCGTACCAGAAACTGGCTCGTGGCCGCAGGGCGGCCTTCCGTGGCTAAGCAGCCCCCCTGCAGGCCACAGGCCTCGCTCTTTCTCCATGGAGATGCACGAAAGAGCCGCTGGCATCGCCGAGGCGGAACCGACCCGGCGCTACTCCATGTCGTCGCTTGGCCGGCACCCCGATGAGGGTCCCATGGACCTCAGCACGGCCAGGCAGCGACGCCTGGAAATTCTTCCAGGCGGCTACGTCTCGGGCCAGAACGTGCGCTCGTACGCCCGGGAGGGTGGGCTCCTGGGCACCTGCCTCGAACTGGGAGGCACCGGATCTGCAGGCATCCCACCCCATCCTCATGGGGTACCAATGGCGTCCTCGAGCAGCGAGTCCATCGGAACTGCCATGAGTGGCAGCGAGGAAGGCCGCTGCGGGATCTGCCACAAGAGCTTCACTAAAGCCAGCCAGCTGCGGATGCACGTCAACATCCACTACTTCGAGCGGCCGTTCCGCTGTGAGGCATGCGCCGTCTCATTCCGGACTCGAGGGCACCTGCAGAAGCACCGGCGGTCGGTGGGCCACTACAATCGGCTCAACATGAACCTGGCATTCGGTGCCCCATCAGCTGACAACCCGCGGCCGTTCAAGTGTGCGGACTGCCAGATTGCATTCCGCATTCATGGCCACCTGGCCAAGCACCTGCGCTCCAAGATGCACATCCTCAAACTCGAGTGCCTGGGCAAGCTGCCCTTTGGCATGTACGCTGAGATGGAGCGCTCAGGCGTCAACCTCAACGAGATTGACACCTCTGACTGTGACAACTCACTCGAAAGCTTGCAGGTGAGTGAGTCTAGCAGGGCGGCTGTTTGGGCTGGTTGGTGATCCATTATCATTAAAGGCAAAAATGAGGGTGTAGGTAGGACAAGGACAAACGCTGGACTTCCAGGTGAGGTTATCCATTGCACCAAATTTATGCAAAGGAGTGAAACAGTTCTCTAAAGAAATTAACTAATGATGACAGAAACAAGATTAAACAAAGACAAGTGAGTATCAAAAACAACAGTCAAAAGACAAGTGAACAAAGCTACAAAAGCAAGAGACAAACAAGGACCACCTGTCCTTGTCCTATCTTGTATGTACTTTTGCCTTCGCACTGTAAACTCACAACGAGGGAGCTTGGCTGGCTGGCTCATAATTGAATATTAAAGGCACATTAAAGCAAAATATTCAGTTGAATGAATTTGATAGCTTATCTCTCTAGAAATCTATCACCATTTTCTGAGTGCCAATATATGACTTTGTTGCATATAAAACTGCCACTGAACGCTGCCCTGCTGCTACTCTTCAGTCGAATCACCCATGTCAAAACTGAGGCCACGATGTATTTCCATGACACCATCTCTGCTGCTCTCTGCGAATCAACCACTCCTCTCTCAACGCGCATTGGTGGTGTTTCTCGAATAGCCCGCCGCTCGCCTCGGCTCCATTTTCGGGCTAGTGGGTGACTGGTGCCATCTGGTGCCCTGACATCACACCATGCACCACACGATAAGAGGTACCATACTCCGAGAAAAGTGGTGTCACTCAACGTTTTCATCATTTTCTCACTTACAAAAGCTCTCTTCTAGCTATGAGTGATGAATTTGTTATTACAGAAGCTTAATCTTTCAATCTAGCTCGAATTTATATGTTTTCTTTAGTGTTCCTTTAGGTCACTGGGCAATGTTTTAAATACAACAGCAAAGTATCAGCAAAGACAGACAACATCCAGCCAGCACTGGACTGTCTGTTTATGTTTCTCCTCTATCATCCTCATGTTTCTGTGCACCAATTTAAAGGGACACTAAAGGCAAATACTAAGTCAAGCTAAAGTGATAGATTAGTGCTAGAGAATCTCTAGGGCGTCAGTACAGTGGAATCTCGATAATTCGAACCCGAAGGGGCCTGAAAATTTGTTCAAATTAAAAAAAGTTTGAATGAAAAGAAGGACTTGTTTTTAAAGTATTCGTGCGCCATAGCATGATGCACAAATGCACAAACAGTGCTAGTTGTGAAATGTCGCGGTGCACAAGCACACAGTGAGAGATAGGATATAGGATATGATATAGCACACTGTCTCCAACAGCCTTAATTACTGTAGGGGCGTTTTGGTTGAGACGTGTCATTGTAAAAAAAATTTTTTTAAATTGTGAACGAGATCAACCAAGCCAACCCAAACAAGCGCGAATGAGAGGTGATGTGAGCAGACAATAGTGTGAAACAAGTGGCCCGGCTGAATCAGACGCGAGTTTGAATAGCACGGTCTGGCAGTTCCGAATGATTCTGGTCTGGCAGTTCCGAAAGTTTCCCGCGTGTATGTCACTGTAGGGGCCACTCTTATTGGTCTCCTGTGCTCGCGGCTCGCCTGCCGCCACAGCGAGCCACTGAAAAATCGACTCAAGAGCGATCCTTCCTGCGGCGCGCGTTCTGCCGCTAATGTGGCTGGGGCATTACAGCGCAACGCAGAAACGGCGACCTTGCCATTTGAGAATATGAAAATTCTGTCACATATTTTTTTCCCCCTGCTCACGGTGTCGAGGGGTTTCTCCTAAGCCTTTCCTCTATGACGAGATCAGAACAATACTGGTTGGAGGCACCACCACGTGATTTGGCGCGCCACTGTGACAGCATTGTAGGAGCATGGTATGTTCAAATTAACCGTTGCAAATGTTTGCGTGTTCAGATTACCGCGCGTTTTCACCCATTGGAATAAACATAACTTTGACGGCACCATGGCGTCAGTTCGAATAAACCGGAAGTTCGAATTAACGAGATTGGACTGTATTGTCGCGAACAGATCCTTAATAATCGAGAAATCGAAGTAAATGCAGGACATGATTAGAGACTCCCCCGGGACATTCAAGCACTTGCCCGATGACGAAAGCACTCCTCAGTTAAGTTCTGTCACTAGTACTCAACTACTCTTTGCAAAAAACATCCTCATATTGTATTTTAAGATGAAATAAAATGCTACTTGTCCAGTTCCATTTCATGTTTAGAAAAAAGAACTCATTGAAATTACCGTGACAACGACGCGAGCGGTTGAAAGGTTTCATTTTTGCTCAACTCTGTGCCACCCAAGCTTTCATATTTCAGTACTTTCCTGATCGCGTAGTGTTGCACTGGTTTTGCTGGCTCGCGAAACTCGCACAAACTTCAAGTAGCAGAGAGTTCAACTTCCATGTGATGTCACGGGATGCCCAAACAGTCTACGCCACTCTGTCTTGGCTTGGTGTCGCCGTGTGTTGGGTGACATTTTACCCACCGACGGCAGCAAAGGGCGGTGATGGCGTATGTAACGTTGGGTGGCAGGAGATTTGAATTTCGAAAAAGGTATTCGGACCATTTAGATGCAATTTTTTCGTAAACTAAGTATTTTCTTGGCACAAAACAAGCGTTGCGAGATTTCTGGAATGGTATTTAAACAGTCAACGTCGACTTAGTATTTGCCTTTAGTGTCCCTTTAACTCAGTGCTAACCATCAACGAAGTGGTCTCATCCACACTACCTGTACCAATCCATTCACAGACAGGCTAAGCATGGCTGCATGAAAAAGGTAATCTGTTCAATTCCCAACCGCTGTGACTGCATTCGGATCGAAGTTGAATGCAAAAATGCTTGTGTGCTTCGATTTCTGTGCACATTGAAGAACCCCAGGTGGTAAAAATTAACCTGGAACTCATCAGCTCTTGTGTTGCTTTGGTACGTTAAACAACATAACTTGATATTCATTTGAATTGTTCTTGACCTAAAGCAAGCTGAATCCATTTACGACTACTAAACCTGACACTAGCTGAGATGGCTAAAGGGTTGGTACGGCAATAGAACTTCAGCTTGTTCGTACTGCAGTTTACGGAATACTATGTCACCAGAAACGTTTGGGTGAATGGCTGCTTTGTTGGTGCCCTCTTGTGGCACAGAGTTTAACCAGACAGAACACACAGCTATTATTGCAGTGACCAACCATAATCTACATTGCTGCTGATGTGAAAAGCTGGCAGTGACATTATTGTTAATACGGACTTTTTTGTTTCTCTTCTGACGAGAACACCCATGTAACAGAAACACGTCTAACGCGTTGCAATTGAAAAAATGCCGCAAGACGTCACTACTAGCATTGCTACCTCCATTAATGGAGCAGTAATCTAGTATATCGTATAATTTATCCACAAGCTATAGATAAAATCTATGATAAAAGTTGGTCCAGAAATTTTTTGAATTTGAAATCTATTTTTTAGAGGAGTGTTTAGAAGAATAAGAGGAAGACAGTAAAAGAAATTACTGCTCATCCTTGAGTAAAACTGTGTGCACCTGTGCTTGCAGGTGATGGCACAAAGGCTGTACCAGCATGGCGAGCCAACCGTGGGGTCACCCGTGGCATCACCTGTGGGTGTGGCAGACAGTGTGAGCCCCCTCAGGAGCGGGGCCAGCCCGCCGCCCGTCATAGAGGCCCCGCCTCCTCCTCCGTGGGAGGGTGGGGCACTGCGGCCCTGCCACTTGTGCGGCCGCCTCCTCAAGAGCGCCAAATCGCTCCAGGTGCACCTGCACTGTGACCACCAAGCGGGGGCGGGGCTCCAGCAACCGGATGACGACGTGGGCACTGTCCCCCAGGTCCACTCCCCACCGCTTGCCACGCCCTGGCTCTGCTCCATCTGTCAGAAGGCATTCCCATCGCAGGCACTCCTCCAGCAGGTTGGTAACGCATTGAAAGGGGCTAGTTCTCCGCACATCAGTGCAGTTCATGAGGGAGGTTGAGAGATACCGCATCCAAGTGCCTTTGCATACCCATAGCCTCATGCCTTGGTTGAGTTCTTTTCTACTCCTATTGCATTTTTTTGTACAATTCATGGTATATCTTTCGCATGCCTGGCAATTTGCTGGCTTGTGTCCCCTAACTTTGGCTGCTCGCAAAACCTATAATTCCTTATTTCCTTCTGAGGCTCTTCTCCTTACTTTGCGTGGACAGCGGCTGTCTGGCAAAGTAAACTGTGCCCATGCCAGAGGCAGCATAATCAAAGGTGGTGACTTGGTGGGATGATTTTGATACCAGTGCACGATATGTCCTCGCAAGTGTATTTTAATGTGGTTTGCGATGCAGGTTGGTACTGAAGGTTGTGCACAGTCTCTCACATCTTGTAGCATTAACTAGTAGAGCTAACCAACAGAAAGGTTGCGGTGCTAAGCAGACGAGGACAAAGTGAGACACAAATGACATATACGGGCACCATATATGGGAGCCTGTATATGTCATTTGTGACTCACTTGGTCCTCGTCTGCTTAGCGCTGTAACCTTTGTTTTAAGTCATGAATCAACTAGCTCAGCAACAAGTTTTGCTAACCAACACCTAGCAGTACATCTGAGCAGGATACGCTTGTGTATTGAGTTTCCACACATGCATATGGAGGAGATATGGAAGAAGCCTGGAAACAGCTTGGCCTGGTTTGTGGCTGGTTTTTTTCCTTCAACTATGTACCAACTGGCCCGGGTGTCAACCCTTCTGCCAGTTGATATTCCAGTCGTTGTGGTGTGAACATCTCTTCTTGTCCTTTGTCGCTTGTGACTGGTTTTTTCCTTCAACTATGTACCAACTGGCCTGTATGTCAACCCTTCTGCACAGCTTGGCAGTCTTCTACCCCCCTAAAAATCAAGGCAAACAAGTAACAGCCAAGAATTATGCAGATAAAGTGGGAAAATGAGCATAAGGGATTGCTGATAACTAATACAATGGCAAAAAAGTGGACAGTCACTCTAGCATACGCTAAAGAGGATGAAGGCAAAAGCCTGCATGCTCATGAGACATTCAATAAATTACCTGCTTGACACTCTCGTTCGAATGTGTTGTTACTTCCTATTACTTGTTTTCTCCCACCAAAGGTCATGGATTTGAGTGCCTTAATTAATTTTGCCTTAATTAACAGCAAAGGTTGAAAGGTCATGGGTTCTAGTCCCACCAGTGGTTGTGGGTGTCACCATCAATTTTGGTGCCATAACGCCGGACAGCCAATTTTCCGATCATGCCAGACAACAGATTTTTTTGACTCTTGAGGCACTTAAGGCTTTCGCCATAAAAATAAAAAGAGAGAGAGAGAGAGGAAGGAAAGAAGTATGTCGCACAGGTTAACTCATTTGATGAAGGAAACAGCCTACCAAAAAACTGTCGCTTGACTTTAACAATCATACTCTGATGATTTCTGCAGCCCAATATTGTTTTCCTCTGCTGCATAAGCACAGCTTACAATGGCATAATGGCATAATGGAGATAATGAAGCATGAAGTATTGTTGTTGTGTCTGTTCTGTTGTTATTTGTCAGTAATGCTTGTTTAAATGCTGGCACACACATGCTCACTAGTCCCTTACAGAACTTTGCTCATTGCTCTGGCTTTTATGCACCGAGTTAGCTACATGGGACAACAATAGTGCAAAACAAAATAACAAATAGACTAGCAGTAATCAGGTGGCACTCACTCCCACTTTAAAGCACGAAGATGGGGTTCTCTTACTTCTCCACATGTAGTGCACCTAAATCCAGTGTGAAAAAAAGCTAACTGTTCACAGGTCACAGTGGAAGGAACTTTGATTTTCTAATTTGTGGCTGTTCGAAAAATGTTAACTGGCTCACCCAACATTGATGCTGGCATTACCAATGCCAAAAGCTGTTTTGGTGACTGATATGGAGCAGCACATGTGACCAGAGGCAAACCATTAACTCCCTAAGGGGCTACCTCAGCTCATGGTTAGGGGCAGCCCGAACTATGAAGATCTGTCCTGTGTGGTTCCTTCCTGGTCCTCTTCATTTGCGCTAACCGTAACCACGAATCAACACCAACTCGCCAAATTTTTCGTCCTTTTGACCTTGGCTTGTCAAAAAGGATCGTCACTTTGTTGCTTATTGCAAGCCCTTTTGACAAGGTTGATAGTGGCAGATATTTATTTATTTATTTAGTACATACTGCAGACCACATTGTGGTCCTTGCAGGACAGGCAGACATTGAGTACAAGACATATACAAGATACGTTCGTATACATTCATAAATTATATAGACTCTACAATGATATATTGCTCACAGAAACATTTAGTAAGAAGATCAAAACGCAATACCTAAATTGCTATCAATGTTGCTTTTATTGAATCAAATTTCCCACACTATAAATTCGCAGACATATTTTTGTGTTCTAACCATGTTCTCAAGGCATATCACGTCAAAAAGATGCACTATTATCGTGGTTTTCTTTCTTTTAAGGAGGGGGGGGGGTGCAGGAATTGTGACCCTAAAGAGGTTAAATGTGTGTATCTTTCTTTTTTCCACAGCACTTTCTGTCACACACACAGCCAAGGCCTTACGTGTGTGACCAGTGTGATGCCGGCTTCACTTCATCTCTGCTCCTGACCAATCACCTTGCAAACAGCCACCCTGCATCAGCGGACAACATGCTCCCGCCTAGGGTGCCTCTCGTTCAGAGCCCCGTCCTGTCCACCGTCTGAGCACCGCCTTGCGTTAGTGCGGACAGTTGCCGTTGCTCAGCTCAAGTGGCAGAAGAGGTGATGGCACAGGACAACAGCGGGTGATGCAACTGCAACGGGCTTCTCTTATTGGCAACGCCCATCGCATTGCCTCGTGCATCTTCGAGCACGAACTGTGGCAGTGATTGTAAAGAAGGACCATTACCATTTCCCCACCATGTTTGACCACCACACTGTCGCACTATATATATATATATATATGTTCCTGCAAGGATCCCAACTCGTCTTGCGACTATTCTTCAGTGCATGATGTCGTGCCATGATAGCCAGTGCGCTTAGTGACAGTCGCCGGTGTGGTTGCTTGGCAATGCATTGTTCCAGCCGCTGGTGCTGCGTCCATGTGCGTCATTGCACATCTCGCATGCCGCTCACTATATCTGGGCACTTGATGGCCTGCTCATCCCATTAGGGCTCCGCAACACGGTGCCGAGGTGTCAAGGGCTGGTGTTGCGTGCTTGTGAAGCGTTGTCCCGCCCCATCGACCAGTTCCGGCATGGTGGTCTGGGTTGAGCATGTAATGAGTCGAGTACCGGCAAGTCGCCAGCACTCTTTATGTGGGAGGCCCAGAGATGTGGTTTTGTTGTGTGTTCGA
This sequence comes from Dermacentor variabilis, assembly GCF_050947875.1. NCBI lineage: Eukaryota > Metazoa > Arthropoda > Arachnida > Ixodida > Ixodidae > Dermacentor > Dermacentor variabilis. The sequence goes on along the minus strand of NC_134573.1, from coordinate 74,343,162 downwards.
TGTGCCGTTAACAACGGACAATTTGATCTATTGAGAGTAAGTGCCTGCGCTTCCTCGAAGTGCGGAGAAGTGCGACGACGGGCAGAAGTGTGACTGTGCTATTAATAGGGTATGAGCGCTTCTTAGTCGAAGTGAGTTGAATGCCCAACCGCAAGTCAATGCTTCGAGCGATGGCACACTGTCCTTTGCACTTTTCGTGCAAATACTGCAATTTGCATGCACCACCTTTCTTGTTCTCCCCCCTGCCACTTCTGAGGGAAGACCACGCCTTTCACTTGCGGCAGCTGCCGGCTCAAAATTTTTGCCCTGATTTGTCATTGCCGAGGGGCAGGTGGCCATCCGAGCTTGGACAAGGTGTAATGTAAAAAGTACTGCCCACTGTTTCTTTCTATACATATATATATTTTTTTTCTCATGGGATGTTTGCCCAGTATTTTAATGTGTTGCATCAACACAGAACTGCGGTGGTTCACGACAGACGGTGTTTCCTGGTGTGCCATTTGGAGCCTTGCGCCGAGTGCACCAAGTTTTTTTTTTCTCCGGTGTTGCCGCCCCTGTACAGTGTCCTTTTTTTTTTTGTTTCCCCTTCGGTGCGACACGCAGATGCCTCGCACCTGGACTTGCAGTCTACACTAGTCCCTGATATGTGGTCTTCTCCCCAGAGCCATGGTTTAAGTTTTTGAAACCCTCTGGGGGGGTGGTCGCTGCCCATTACTGTGTACAGAATGTTGCAGTTTTGTTTGCTTGTTTCTCGTGGGGAGGTGTGTTTATGTTTGATAGCAAGAAGTTTGTCTTCGTGCGCCTCCCGCATTCTTGCCCCCTTGCGTCCTATCTTTAGTGGACCACACGTGTTTGTTTATTCTTTTTGTGAGTCAAGCTGGCTTTTTCAAATTTGTTGCATTTTTCTGGCCACTCGTAGGCGTTCCCTGTTTTAGTGCGCTTTATTGCAAAAGTTGCTAACCTTCCTGGCCTTTTTTATCTATGACTGCACCAGCCCGGTTTGATATCTTACTTAGGCTTTCTCGGGCAGTTGTTGCTATGGCAACTGATGATAAGTGTTTGCCATTATGTGGTGTCCTGATACATCGCGCATCTTTGTAAGTCATGAAGCTCAAGGAGGAATTCGGACGATGTGCAATGAGGTGCCCGCTCAGGCTATTTTTGTTTTCGCGACAGCAAGGTGCTGACAATCGAAGCTTTCATTTATTGTTTGTTCTTTAACTCGCTGTCACGACCTGTGCACCTTGAATCTAAGCAGCATATTGGCTGGCTCACTAGTTAGGGGCCGTTGTTCACCTTGTATACTTCGCAGCACTCTTCCATGTGTTAACGGCTCTCATCGTCGTTACACATGGAAGAAAGTCTGTATGTCCCAGTGAAACGCTTATCACGGTCGCCTTGGCTCACACGCTGTCCGAGGCGGCTGCTTTGACTCGTGTAAGCGCCACTCCGATTTGCTTCACCATGCTGCACATTATTTTTTCTTTATAGTTCTGCTTGTAAACAGCACATCCGTAACCAGATGAGCAACAGATGCTCCGTCACCTTTGTTACAATTGCTTCATACACATATACTGCGTTTCCCAGGTAAAGTTGAAGCAATTCTTTTTTCTTCACAGGTCATCAGGAAAGCAAAAATGGTGCTGCTGCATGCAACAAAAAGAAGCGTATTCATAGGTGGCATTGTCTCTTTGTTCACTTGTCGGTGGCCTTTTCTGCATCCCATTGTTTGTTACTTTGAAGTTCAATCTGTTCCTAATATGCAATCAAAATTTGCAAGAAAGTTTTGCCACTCTTGTGCCAGACCCATCTGGATGGGTTTGTGAGCACTGTTCGCTGATAACTGAGTTGTGTAACTGAGTGAGCGTCTTGAATGCGTACCGCTGGAAAGGCCCAAGTTCACTGCCATATTTGCTGTAGCTGGCACAAGTTGCTCGTGTATGCGTAGGCCGGTGTTATGTTCGGCAAGTGTTAAGGTTTTGCCGTGACAGTAGTTGCGCAAGTGGTGTGTGAGGATGCTTGATCTAGATTTGTGTTACCATATGTGTACGAGTGCCCAAGTTTCTGAGTGTGTGACAAGAAAGGTGGCTACTTTCGCTAATTTAACACCTAGCACACCTGGCACCAAAGCAGGAACAATGTGTATGTTGGCAAGAATGTATGTTTATAGACGAGCAACATCTCTCTGGCCCAAGTTCAGTGTCTGTGGGACCTAAATGAGCTGCATGATCTGTGAGCGCTAAAGTTGAGCATCCGGGATACCAGAAAATCTAGCCATCACTTTGCGCTGTCATGGAATAAAAAGTAATTCTGCTCCCAAGCATCACTTCAGCAATGTCCTTAGCCCATTCCATGCAGCAAGGTGTAAGTGAAGCCCTCTAAAAAAATTGCTTCATCTTTCAAGCAATTCCTCATTCTAGAAAGGTCATTCATTCACACATACGCCCATGACAGACGTAGTTGAAGTGAGAGTAGTGACCTCAGTTACAGAAATTACAATCAGAGGGGTCCCAACAACTCTGGATTGTCAGGTGAACCTTGCATGAGGGAACCCTTAAAACTTGTCCCAAATGGGTGCCTGCTCGGGGCATGAAAACCATTAATAGTAATTGCTCATCACAGGCTGGCTCGGTGCCTGACTTTCCTACATTCTTTTTCCGTTTGCTGCAGCCATCGTTTGGTATTGTTGTGACCCTGTAGTGTCCAGAGCCACAGGCACGTGTTGAAGGTACCAAAGGTTGGTGTTGTGCGAAGTTGGGGTGTTGAGAGACTGACTGGTCTACGTGTCAGGCATATGATGTGCTGTGATTGCTGTTGACGTGGACTACCATTTCGTGCACGGTCTCCTATGAATGTCAGCATCATCTTGCAAGGTGGCATCTTGGACTGCCGTTTTGTGAGTGAAGAGTTGGCCACTGTTTTTTGTAGAGCATGAATTCCCTGTACTGTCAGCTTTCTTCCCTCGAAGGATCCACGCACATCCAATGCATTTAGAGTGACCAGGGCTGTTGTGCACGGCAAATAGAAGGCAGGCCTCTTGTTTGCAGTTATAAATGCTGCAGCTTATCACCAGCCATTGCGCTTCTCAATGTGTGCGATAAACTTGGGTCAAGCTGCCGTTTGCAAGTTTAAAGCTGTGAGACGTTGTTATGTAATTTCTTTATTGGCAGTTGTAAGCCATGACAGTACTTTTCATGACGTTGCTACAAACTCCGAAAATGATAAACATACTGTTAAGAATGTGGATTCACATTCCGTATTTTTTTCTTCAGTTGCTATTCTGCTTTTTGCTGCTGGCTAACATCCACTTAAAATTTCAACCCTTTTCTGCTCGGAGTGTATGATCAGTCAGCAGGACAATTAAGTATGCAGTTATGTTTATGTATGCGTGAGTTCTTTGCTGCATCTTTGGTAGGGTACTGAATCTAAAGCGTATGTACTCTTTAGCTGTTTATGTTGCTATATTTTTTTTATTTATTGTCATCATCATCATTTCTTTTTGTGTGTGAATGCAGTGTAGATGGACTTCAGTCCTTGTTTGAAACACGTGCCATACAATAAGTACAATAATCAGGGATCAAATCTCAGATGCCTGTGAGAAACATGCCAGTAGCTACACGACAAGCTACTCTATATCCATTTGAGCTTTGCAGTTTAGCTTTCAAACCTTGTACTGAAAAAAATTATTTCCTTCTGTGGGCACACAGAATATTACACCGTAGAAATGATCGTCATCACATGCAGGCGTTTTACATCTCACGTGGCCGAAGGGATGTGTGGCTGCAGTACAAACAATTGAGAGATGACTGAACTGATCTGCTTCCATCTTAAACTGTGAACCTTCTCAGTGTTTTGCCTACCCTAGGCACTGACGAGGAATTTTTGGCCACTATTACAAATATACTAGATGCATCTTTTTCACTAGAAACAAAGCAGCCACGACCTGCTTTGCAATCGGTCGCTGGGATGTGGTCCAGGTGCAGTTTCTGCAGGTCATGGTGTGCACATTATGTGTGCGAGTTTTTGGGAAGGCAACTGTGTGACTGAGCTGACACCCCCCCCCCTCATGTTGCATTGCTTGAATCTTTCATGTTGCTCACTGCTTATGAGCAATTAAATTACGAGAGTCATGTCTCCCCATGATCATTCAGATTGGAGCTGTTGGCACTGGCAACACATGGACCGTCATTGTGGAAACGAATACATTTCATAGCTGAATGTGCGGGGTCAACACTTAGACAGCATCTAAATACACTCGGTCTGCATGTTTCTTGTTGAACGAGCCAACATTATTATCCATGTCTGGCATGGTTTTCAACAGGTGATACCAGTTACCGTTAGAGAAAGCACCGCATGTCTTTTGGCCGTTGCAGTTTAAACTTGATCAAGGAAGGAGACTCAATCTGGTGCACTTGTCACCAGCTGACGGTGGTAGTGCTGCTGTCGCACCTTGAAGTTTGTGTTTGTGTGTTCAGTGTTGAGATTGGTTGGCTGACAGGGAAAGCGAATGTTGCGCGCAGTTTTTGGCTGTTGTTCAGACAGGGTATATAATGGGGATTTTTTTAAAGTCCTTCGTGTGTGGTTGTTGTTGTGGTGTGTGTGTGTCTCAGAAAGCCAACGGCGGGTGTGGTGAGCTGTGAAACGGGTGTATTGCAATAACCTGCCTGGGTACCCGCCACTGACACTTTTGTTTAGCTGCTATGAACAGAGCGCATAGTATTCCTGCTTTAGAATTGACTTTTGGTCAGTGGTATGTGCATGTGGTCCATTCATAGCCAAGGCTGGATTGATGCTGGCTGCAGTGTAATACAAGCAGGCAGTTAAAAATTGATAAAGTGAGCTGTCGCCCTTAAGAGATGCGAAACATTTTAACATGTTGCTTTTGCCACGTGATGCCGCCTGTCGTCAGACTTCCTTGTTTTCCTCTGCGTCCGATTTTTTTTTTCCAGTGTTTTGTGCTTTGTACTGTCCTGTCGACCACATATATGTGGGCATGCTGCTGTTAAACGTAATTCGCACAAAGATTGTCGCCGAAAAGCAGCACATGGAAAAATTGATGACAGCCTGTTGTTCTGTGGTGCAAGAAGTACATTGCAAAAAGTGAAAAAAATATGGAGTGCATGCCATACTAAAGTGCACATACCGTGACATTTATTGACTGCAGTGTAACTGCAGTAATAACTGAAGCAGTTACATATGCACGGCTGTGCTTATCCAGGCACAAATTGCTTGGTCTTCGATGTTTGGTCATGGAAGAAAGGGTGAAAGTGATTAGTGCGTTTAGTTACTGTAGTATTCAGAAACCAATGCAAAAGAGTGGCTAGACCTAGCATGAATATTGTTTCAACATTTGTCGATAGGCATTAAAGGAAACATTGCTCACACATTTCAGCGCCTTGATTAGTAACTACAACATTATGCTACTTTTCAGCCCAAAATAGCGAGTAGTAAACTCTCAGCTTTGCCGGAAATGGCACAACTTGCTGCTCTTAGGCAAGTGAAAGCACATTAAAGGCCTCTCAGTTGCAATGCAGGCACCATTCCAAAGATCACACTGTATGTGACTCATGAAAGTTTAAGCAACAATGGTGGCCACATGTGAGCAGAACTGTTGTCAGTGGAGCTTTCTTGCCATGTTTCCTTGACCTTGTCACATCATGCTTTTGTGGCTTGCACATGTAAGAAATGCCCCGTGCATAGCTCTTTATGCCATTTCAATCAAATATAACATGTTTTTACCTCCGTGGTTATAAAACGCCCTCCTCCACACACCCCTCCCCCGTCCCTCTCAAGCAAGTTGGTGGGAGAGCAAAGCTTTTTTTTTTATCTATTGTCACGAGCTGTTATGACTCTTAATTGCTGTTATTTGTTGATTATTGTTGTTTACTTTTGACATGCTTGAGCGCATTTGCCCTTGCTGCCACCAGAAGAGATGCTTTTCAAGCACAGATTGCACTAAGAATGTTTTTGTACATTGCATTTGTCACATCCACACTGACTGAACCGAGCGTCGTGATTTTTAAAAAAAAATTTTTGTTTATGGGTGTGTGCGTGCTTGGCAACGTGCCCTATTGAAACCGGTGATGATGTCGTCGAGGTTGTTTTAAAGCTGCGCTTTTGTTTGTTGTGTTTAATATTGACCGTGGTGGCCGTCGTTTAGGTGTACGTGCCGAGGCGTGACGGTTTCTGCGAAAATGTTCCCAAGTCGGGAACGAAGCTGTTTGATGTTGTATGTTTGTTCGACTACCCCTTCCACAAGCACAAACAAGTGCTCTTGGGAGAGCACTGTCACGGGAGGATGTTGCTGCGTTGCATTGTACAGAAAAAAAGAAAAGATAAAAACTATTGTAAAGAGTTCCAGCACCTCCTGCTCTTCACCCACCCCGAAGCCATGTTTTTTTTTTCCTTTCTCGCCCAACACGTTCCGTGCTGAAAGTTGTACATAAAGGGCCGCGATGCATCGTTGATCCTTCCCTCTTGTTTTTCTATCAGTCTGTTACTCGGCCCGAAATGCATTCAGCAGGGATCCATACGTGTGTCTACATGTCGGTCCGGGGTGTGTGCATGTGTGTGGGGAGCTGGGTCCTTTCTCTCTCTCTCCTTTTTTCTGTAATGTTATATAGGCTGTTAGAGTACTAGGACCACCAATAAAGACCTGTTTCTGCCTTTGGACATCTGGCTGTCTTCCTTTATCACACCTTCTTTATTCTTTCATAGGCCAGCTAGAGTACACACCTGTACAATGATGCACATTGCTGCAAAATGATGTCCGAGCTAACCCTCCACATCACTGAAAAAAAAAAATAATGGTAACAAGGGCCACGTGCACAGGAGAACAACAATATCTGTGTCTACAAGAGGTCAGTCTTAGCCATCAGTCTTTTCTTCATGCCTCATAGTTCGCCATTAAAGACAATAAACAACATCTTTTTTTATCATTCATTGACTGAGGGAGCTAATTTAGAAAGCTGTAGGGAGTATTGTGAAGATGCCTGAGCGAAGTGTCTCTGATGACTTGTTAATTGAAGGCCACGAGATTAGGTGCCTTATATTAAATAAGCCCCCTCTGAGCATGCTTCTGCTAGTCAATTCAGGTAATTCTCGTTGCTTTAAAGAAAGCTGGCTTATCAGAAATATATTAAATTGGCAATCTTTCCACGTGACTAACACTGTTCTATTTCACACTTCAGTCATCGCATTTCAATTATTTTATTAACAGGGGCTAGCTAAATTCTATCGCGAAAAGCCACATTTGCCTTGGAAAATGGGGTGGTGGCGTGAACAAATAGAAAGCAGCTTATTAGTTGGCCTGTGCCACTGATGCTGCGGTGAAGAGGATACCAAAAAGCCTTGCTCACTGCCGTTTGGTATCGAACTTGTGCTGTTGCGGCATTGTGAAGCTGAGAGCCACTGATTGATTGGTTACTGGTGCAAGGGCCAGTTCTGTGCAGAGAGCACCAAACACACGGTGAAATGAGTTGCCAATAGTACATGACGTCAAGGATGCAACACGGCTGTAAAAGGGCCCCAAGGTCAGTCGCTGTATAAATGTGTAAAATATTTATGCACTAAATACATGGCAACGAAATACGAGGTGTGCTAGGCGGATAAAATATCAGTTGCTAAGTGATCATAAAATGTCAGAATATGCAAGTAGCACTTGTGCTTCACCCGCGCCCTTGAGCACTAGGGCCAAGAAGCGCGTGCTCTAAATATGACTGTCGCAGCAGCAGTAGCCTCTGATTAAGTGGCTGTGCTACGGATAGCTTGGGTGTATAACACATAGTACTCCTACATCACTGAGAAAAGCTAAGACTAATTCACTGTTAAGGAGTGGCTCATTACCCTAGAACATTGCTGGATGTAGCAGGACTCGTTGAGGTAAACGAAACTGTCTTTGTTTCTTTTCCTGTGAGCCTCTAATGCAAGACATTCCAGCAACACTTGGAGGACAGTCAGAATCGCGCCACATTCACCACTGACAGGTGGCTCACTGAAACTCGGCAAGTATGAGCATGTGCAATACGTGTGGCCGGCTCTAATTCAGCATATGATGACCTCGCTTCGGTGTATTTTTTATATGGGTGGCATGTTTTCCCATTGTGGTTTAATGACATGCAGCTTATTAGATGTTTCAATGTCCTGTGAGCGTTACCAGTAGTTCATAAGGCTTTTCTGTAGGAAAGGTTTTAAGTCTAGGACCTGGACAGATACCGAAGAGTTAGTCATTTTTGTTGCTATCTATGTGGCAGTATCGTCAGCAAGCATATAGTCCTCTAAATGTCCGTGTGCAGGGACCCAGCATATTGTGACATGCTGATTAGACGTAGATTGCACACAGGAGTCTGTAAAGGTTATTCAGTACCAGATTTTTTACTTTTATGAAACAAACTTAAGGATATTACAACACATAAAGAGTCAGTGTATATAACGGCTTGTTGTATCTTCATTTTCCTAATATGTTTAATAGCCGACAGTACTGCATATGCCTCAGCCGTAAAGACTCGTTTCAGTATGCAGAACGCCGGATTTCGAGAAAGGTGGCCCGAGTGCTACATAAAACACTCCTGCATGGGATCTTGATGCGTCATTGTAATACTCCGGGCATGAGTATTTCACCTTAAGTTCTAGAAGTGCATCTGTATGTGCCTCTTGGGTGTGCTTAGTCACCTCAATGAACAACATGTCACATTCAGTCATCTGGCACTGCCACAGCGGTAAGCACTTTGCTGGAAGCATTAGGCGATGCTCTAAAAGAGGGACACCCATTCCTTCACTGAGCTTCCTCACACGGAGTGAGAAGGGCTCTCTCACTGTGGGTCGATTATGAAACAGTGCAGCTGAAGTCATGACACTCGCGGTTTTGTAACAAGGATATGCACGGTTTGAATGTACTTCAAGAAAATACGTGAAGCTAGAATATGACTTCTATAAATGGGGCGACCACTCATTTGATTTTACTTAAGGGCGTTCTACAAGACTTGTCCTGAATGCACCTGTGGCCAGGAAGATTCCTAAGTGGAAAACGGGATCAAGCATCCTTAATGTGGCAGGGTGGCAGACACACCAACCATCGATATACTACAAATCCATGGGCTCCACACCGTCGGTCAGCCTTGGCACGACTGGTCCCTCCTGCTCTGACCCCGCTGTTCTTGCAAACCTACTGCACCCCTTGGGGAGTTGTCCCGGATAATGCCCATCAAAGCGCCACTACCTGTCAAAAGTGGGACTACACTCAAGCCACCCACTTGACCACCATCTGTGGGTCTATGGCGCACACCACAGATCCCTGCTGGGACATTAGCATACATACAACATGCTTCACTCTTTTATGCCGCAGTGCAAACACTTGCGCTCTTGGGCAGTGTGCGTAGGGCTTTAGGCATGCATGATGCAGAGTGCTGGTGTATGCGGATATATATTTTGGAGGCAATGGCAGGCAGTACGTTCATGAAGTAGAATTGGTACAGTCAAAGACCTGCAAATTTTCCATTGCTGATGTGGTGTCGGACGAGATGGGTAGAGGTCACAGAAGCATTTGAAGATTCAGCAGTGATAGCCCAGCGAAGAAAGTTGTACTAATGCAGATGTCAGTCCTAATTTTTACAGTGAAGTAGCAGAGGGGAGTTCTACAATGGTGTTTATAAAGCCGCTGGAAGCAGCGTGTGGTGCCACGGGTGGTATCAAGGATGCAAGGACATATTGTGCACAGCCGAGTTGGCGCAGTAGAGCTGGCACAGAATACTGAAGGATATTTCAAGAGAATTGGGTATAGCAAACTGTTTGCTATGTCTCAAGTATATTTCAGGTGCACAAGACATTGAGTAACAATAAAGAAGTTCACTGATATATACATATATATATGCATCACATATACATAGCAGAAAGTATAGAAGTAAAGACTGATGTAAATTTTAGGTAGTTCTGCCCCTAGGACTTATGTAAGGGTGCGAGAACTCTGTTATGCAGCTTTGCCATCTTTTTATAGGCTTTATCAATAAAGATAGGTACTAATATACGGATGACAGACAACAGCAATGCTGTCACTTCTGTTCATTTCATTTCTTCTGTACATTAATTTGTTCATCAAATGACCGTGCGGCCAGAAGTTTCCCGTGCACCACCTTCACAAGCCATGTATTTCTCCTTCACTTCTCTGCATTTGACAAGAGGTGAGCCTGGTCCTCTGCTGTCTCTTCCCTGTTAATGTGAAGCAACTCTCACCTCTCCCCTATTAGGGCAAGTGGGTGACTAGGGTGACCTTACCGCTGCTGCTGGCTGATGTCATGCCGAATATATGAGTCATACTGAAAGTAGTCCCGTCATCAGGTCGTCGTCATACCATTGTCATCCCTGTTGGCTCCTGGCCTCTGTTTTTGGCGGCAGGTAGGTACCGGACATAGTGCAAACAAACACGAAATGTACTGTGAATTGAGGGGGCTCTTGCCATATGTGTGGGTCATAGCGAAAATAATGTCATCATTGTGCAATCATCATTGTGCAATCATCACTGTAACGATTACATCCCTGCTGGCTGCTAGCTACAGTCTTGCATGATTGGTCAATACCATACATAGTGCAAACACCGGATATAGTGCTAACAAACACTGGATATAATGCAAATTAAGCTGGCCTGATTGGCTGGTACTGGATGTAGTGCAAACAAAGGATATAGTGCTAATTAGGGTGGCCCCAGGATACCAGACATTGAGCAAACACCACACATAGTGCTAATTAAGGCGACCCAATCTGTCAGTACCAGAAATATTTCAAACTAGTGTCAGCTATAGTGTGAATTAAGGTGGCCTGCCATGACAAGTGATGCACATAAGCACAGACGTGAGTTTGAACACCAATGAGCCATCGTTGTCATTTGATGCCATCATGCTAGTGTGATCATTCGCTTAGTGTCATGTCACCGTCATCTTTCCACCACTTCCACTCTGCCAATGCATTGTCATAGCGTCGTCAACACAGTAGCATCTTTGAGTTGTCATTGTCATCACAGAGTTGGAATTTTGCCATCGTGGTCATTCCATCATAGCCATTTTCTTATAGTGATTCTACTTTTGTCATGCTCCGTCATTCCCTTTGTCATACCATCGTTGTCGTAAAACTGGCATCATTCCAGCATCAGCATAATGTTATCATCACACCATCATCATGCCATCTTCACTCGAGTGTTCTTATTTCATGGTTGGCGCACTGTCACTGTCGTCTTCATACCATCATCATCACTCCAGCATCATCATCCCATCATCACACCATCGTTGGCACTCTGTCGTCATCTGATGGTCATCATGCAGTCGTCATACCATTGATGCCACACCAGTGTCATAATTTCATGGTCGGCAATTCCATCACATGAATGAAATGCATGTCATGACATAAACTGCCATGAATTGCAGGACATGACATTAATGACAGGACATGTATGGGTATATCATTCATGTCATGCACACGTCTCGCAACGAATAGCCCTGATACATATTCCTTTAAATAAATGACCACAGTGCCATCACCTCATGTCATTTATGTCATTCGTTACAATTATATCATGTCATGCCGCTTCATTAATGTCATGGATGTCCTGATATATAACATGTTAGAAAATGGAAATCACATTAATGACAATCATGCCATGACATGCCTTTCTTTAATTGACGTTTTGTACATGCATGTTATGACATGCAGGCATGACATTAGTGACACGTCGTGCCATGTATGTCATAAAATGATTGGCATGAATTCCATTGTCTTTATGTCGAGCCGTGACTTCCATGAATGTCACGACATGGATGACAAGAATGAGGCTAATTCATGAGATGCATTCATGCATACACAGCATGACATTACCACGACAAAAACTTATGCCGATCCAGTGGACTAAGTTGTCTACGAACTTGGGCAGATAACCATGTGCTCGTGTTTGATGCCGTGATGGTTGCTGCATTGTCATTCCAGATTTATAATCCTACTCTCACCTCTGATTCTCATGTGCTACTGGCGCTCGAGCCTGGTGGCACGCGTAGTAAGATCCTGGCATCTTGGCAGCGGAACGCCGAGTGATGGTCGCATCTGTTCAAACAGTCATTGAAAGTTTCCCATGAGTGTTGATTTCTGAGCACCAACGTGCCACCTCCTTGTTCATCTGGAAGCTGATACCGAAATTTCACGGCTCGTCACGGCCACTAATCAAACATACAAGCATGCGCTCTTCTGGTACACATAGTGCCCGAGTACGGCAATGCTGCATCAAATTCCACTATGGTAGCGTCATCATGGCTCAGCCAAGGCAAGTAGTCTGCGCTCCCTGTATGGCTATAAACGGGCAGGGGCTTCAGGTTGTGCTGCATGCACTGTCATCCGACAAATAAATTCCGACAAAACTGTCTGCATGTCGGTCACAAACAAAAAATCATGTCTGCAGTTCCCATATGGTTTCAACGGTACTATTCTCCAAAGCGTCGCTCAGTATAAACACTTAGGCATAATCATCTCATCCGACCTCAGCTGGAATGTGCACATACAGTACGTAGCTAAAAAAGCCCTGAACAAACTGTTCTACCTCAAGCGCACCTTATTGCATTCCACCAGCCAGACAAAGCAGCTTGCTTACGTCAGCCTTATCAGACTGGCACTCGAATATGCCAACATAGTATGGTTTCCACATTCCAAGAACCACATTCATACGCTGGAACGCATACAAAGAAAAGCTGCCCGATTTATCTATAATCGTTTTAAACGCACAGATTTACCAACCGAACTTCTTTCTTGCGCAGGTCTCGCTACCCTCGAAATTCGAGCTAAGGGTTAACGATTAAAGTTCCTAGAGTTAGTATTACACAGTGCGCTGAAGTTGGATCCCGCCGCCTTTCTAAAGTACAAACACACCAGAACGACTTGGCATAAGCATGCTTTCACGCTAGAAGAATTTCTTTGTAACAACAATACTTTCTTCTTTTCATTCTTTCCGCGTGCTGTACGAGAGTGGAACTGCTTAAACCCTGCTATTACTGCCCAGCCCACGTTAGAACATTAACAAATCATTTAGAAGAAACAGTAGCGATCACAACTTAGTGTTTTATTTATTTATTTTGCAAGAAGAAATGTGTGAAGACCAATGTGTTACTCAATAAATGTAAGTGTCCATGTTTTTCTATTCTAACTCCTTGTTTGTTCAGTGTTTGCTCATATTGTACTTTTTTGATGACCATGTGCCCACTCCTGTAATAATCCCTATCGGGATTGACAGTATCGTGAAATAAATAAATCGTCGAGTTACCCGTTTGTGTCCTCAAAGTGATGTCACATGCTGCCGTCAGTGAGCATTTAGTTTCTGCGTTTCCAACCCCTCTCGCGCCTCCACGTCGCTCGTTCACATCACGTCAATCGTTTGTAGAAATCATGCAGCCGTCGTTACCGTCGTCGTCATCTTGTTGCTGTCGTCTCACACATGCACCTACATTAATTCTAGTTCACTGTACTCGCGTCACGTACACAAATACTGGATTCGCGCAAACATATTGGTCAATCTGGAAATACATTGCAAAACCCCAAGCAATGCCGCATAGCTATTATCTCACCTGCTGATCAGTACACTCAGCTTTTGGTGACATGGTCACAGTGTGGCCTCCAGCAACTGCACTGGATTGTGCTGTGCCACTGTGCTGTGTACTACTGGTTGGTGATACTGCACGACCACTGCCTCCAATTTGATTGATGTAACCACTGGGCCTGCTTCAACCCCAAATGTTATGCTGCACTTCCTCATCGAAAAAAAAAAAAAAGATGTTCCCCAAGAATCCCTATGTCCAATAATTCCATACGGATATGTGGGGATCACATACAAAGCCCTTATATGTTGCCATATATCACATGGAATTATTGGATATGAAAATTACAGGACATACGTATATTTTACAGGGATATTGTGCATGTTGGATTAGTCTCATAAAGATATGAAGTGATGATTTATTTGCCACACACTTGAGGAATTGAGGCATCAGACTAATAATTTTTCGAATGACAGACTAATAGTTTTTGTTGAGACACTCTTTAAAGTTATCCACGCCTGCTGTATGTCTCCTTGCATATAAGTCTATTATATGTCCTATGCTTAAACATGCAGTACCTATTCGGGACCTGTACTCAAAGACAAACATCAACAAACTGGAAAGGATACAAAAGAAAAGGTAGTACAATATATTTGTAGTTCTTACAGGCGTGCGTCAGCTACTGAATTCATCAAGCAAAGTGGGTTACCTTCAGTTATCAACAGAAATCTAATTTGTCAACTAAAGTTCTATTACGAGCTAGTGAAACGATAACATAGATACATCACATATCACTTACTCTGAAGGCTATGCTACCAGACAACTACATTATTTTACAAGAACACCTTTAGTTCCACATAATATTTACAATAATTCTTTGAGCAGTATTACTTATGTTTGCGTGTGCCTTTTTTCTTTAGCTATTTAGGGTTTTTTACGTGTGCAGTGTTATCTGGTCTTGTTCTGCCTTTTTGGTTTTATTTAGGGTTTGCTGTTTTGTCCCTAAATCATTTGTGCTATTAATTAATTTTCTGCTTTTGACATTTAGCAATTTCTTATATTCATGCACTATTATTTACCTACTGTTTTTATTTTATCATGTTTGTGCATTCTTATGTAAACACTTCTTTTATGTATCACACCTGCTATGATCTCACTTCGGGATCACTGTATCCATGAATAAACAAGTAAATAAATGAATGAATAAATAAATAAATAAATAAATAAATAAGTAAATAAATAAATAAATAAATAAATAAAGTGGGTTGACAACTACTGTTTGATCACAAGACAAGAAAAACTACACAATAACTTCGTCAGTATACTTTTTCAAGTCAGCTATGCCCAACCATTGTACTTGGCAGTTGTAGGGGTGTGTTTGCTGCTATGGCCACATTTGGTGAACAGAACATCATATTAATGTGCCTAGATGCTGCAGAGAACCATATCAAGGCTGTTTCCATAAGTGTGGAGGTCTTCAGTTGCGCCGGCGCATAAGTTACCGTGGCAATGTTTTGGCCATACTCGGACAGACGCCATTGAGAGCACAAGATGAAGGGTTGCAAATAAACCATTTACAAGCTTTAACACAAATAGGTTTCACTGCAGACATCAAGTACGTTGAGTACACTTTACAGTGGAGATCCCGTCAATGAAAATATGCCTGCAGAAGCTTCGAAACAGAATTCGAAGCCACAAGAACAGTATGCACGAGAACAATGTTTTATCACACTTATTACACTCACCTTAGTAACTCAGACCCGCTTTCGCACATCCCTCTATGCACCACCACGGTGTTTAAAGCGACGCAATCTGTAATAATACTTGTTGACAGGTTATTTCACAGAAGCTGCGTCTAATTTTGTCAGGAGTTCGCCATCTGGAATCATCGGGATCCCTCGAGTCTCAACATGGATGCCGCCACGATTAGGCAGCAGCGTAACAGGGCGTAATAGGGAATGGAAACCCTGCTTTTGCTCTAGGGTGTATGTATCAACTATGTAAGCCCAGCTGTCTCTTATACACTGTAGGTTTACTCCCCTTTACCGTGTTCATCTTTAAAGCCGTGAACCTTGGCCACAGAGTTTCATACGATAATTACTAGAGGGAACTCTGAGGGACGTCGTAATTTGTGCAGGGTTCATTCGCAGCTTGTTGCCCTTATCTCTCCGAGGATTTGCGATCATAATCACATTGTGTGACCACAGTCCCAAAAAATTTTCTCTCATATTTTCTTGGGCATCTTATTATAGCACTGAGCGGAAGCGCCATATTACTGCATTTTTGGTAAATATTTCCACAACGTGGGTGAATCGCGCTTGAGGAACTGTTCTTAAAGCGTCCTTCGCCCACAAGTGGTGTCCGCAGCTGCTCTTTTCAGCGCCGAGAATAATGCTGCTTTAGGCACCGTGATGTATAGTTCAGAGCAAAGAAATAAGTGTGCTTGTTGGTCTTCTCTGAAGCAGAAATACAGCCACTGTTTGGTGCAGACTCTGCTTATTCGCCATCCGAGGCGAGCTTCCTCTAACCATGCCGCTCACCTTTTCGTCGTATAAGTTTCAACATATCTTAGCAATTTGCAAACACGCAATAACAGAGACCTGTATTTCCTCATTGCACAAACTAACGACTACAGATTACAGTTTTTCACTCTGTGTGCTTTATTTGTTACGTGCCGTCTGCCACAAGTACCAGACAACATGCCCCGCTGAGAACCATTGTACTGAGTGCAGCGCCACTTTTGCGTCATGATGTGGAGAAATGGCAAACTATGCTCCAGATGGGTTGGTCATGTATGTCTTTCTGTATAGGTCGGTCGACACACCTACCTCTCTAGCCACCATAATCCTGTTGTGTCTATGAGGACATGTTTCATTGGGCCTGTGGGCGCCGGAATCGCAGAACGATCTCAAGAATTGGGCGCGCTATGCGCTCATAACATTTCAGGTGAGTATAAAGGAAGTGAAAGCTCATTTCAATATAGTTCCTGGCGATCAACACGAGTGAGAAAGTAGCCATTTGAGAATTCATGCTGAAGTGGGAGCCATGGGTGCCGCCATGTTGAACAATGCTGTTTCTTATGGTGAATTCAGCAAATCACACCAATACGCACCGGGGCGCTTTGGTGCGACCAAGATTGGATGAACAGCCCATCAGGGCGCCCCACTGCACACTGGTACGATATGCCGAATTTACCATTAGCCTGCACACACATTGGTTATCTGTGCACGTGCCACGCTTCGATGCGTACGAGCTGTCGTGCACCATCAGCGCATGAGTGAGGCGCGTGGACACGAGTTTTCAGGCGCTGGCACATGTACATGTAGTTTGGCCTTAATGTGTAGCCTTTGTAAACATTGTAACAAGTTCACCTAATCTAAAAAAATTTGGAGGACGCTTAAGTTTCGCCTTTAAGAGTGGAATATGATAGCATTCAAAAATCCCCGGCTGCTTCTCATGCTTCCTGGCAACTAGAATGTATGTAACCGTAATGTGTACCGGAGAACACTGGCCACGAACGCTATGCATAAATGGGGGCTTTGTGGTAGAAACATAGCCTCTTGCGTGGGCTGCGATGTGGCGGAGGTAAGTGCCAGCTGGAGGTGTCGCAGGGAACCAAGCGTGCCACTTTGTGGCGCCTGAGACATCCGCGTGTCGGAGCGTGCAAATGGCAGTCGCAGTGGCCGGTCTGTGAATTGTAGAAATGCTGGAAAAAAGGTTTCTATGAGTTTTCACGTAACAGAATTATGTTTTCTCGGATAGTCAAATTACAATCCGAAAGCTGTCATGTCTGTAGGTTCTGTGTATTCGTAGTTTACAATTTTTCCAAGTATTCTAGCTTGAGAAATTCAATCAGTTTAGTAAATTGCTTGTGTCACATAGATGGCCTGGGTATGGGCGATTCAAAAATCTTTTTGCCGAGATGACGTACGACACCGATGCCGGATGCAGACATTCAGCGACATGAACTCCTTAATGCAATCACGTTAAAATCATACAGCACAGCTGTCCGCCTAAAATGCTTTAGCAGATGCTACTTATAGATCTGCGATATGTGTTTTGGTGCTAAGTTATGAAGTTTTAAACAGTGTGTGGCAATTAATAATACCATTATTTATAAAATGAGTATGCAACTCTGAATCAAACAATTCTGCTCACTACATTAGAGTACAATTCAGCCTTCCCCATGAAATGCAACCACCAATTCATTTGTCTAATGAGAACATTTCTATGTTTTACATGTACAGTGAAACTTCATTAAACCATAGTTAGCTGGAGCTCGGAAAAAGTATGTACTAAACAGTAGTACTGCTTAACCGAAATAGCGTGCGATCACACACTTCCCTGTCAATAACGGAACTATGACAGAATGCGATAAAAGGGCAGAAAACATGCAGTATTTAGTCACTTTGCGTGACAAAAGTATATTATTTTTGTTTGATGCCGCGGCAGGCTAGCAGCGAAGACAGTGGCCTCAAACTCACTCAAGCTATGAGCCAGCTTTTCCGCCAGTCTCCTCTTCTTGGCAAACACCCCCATGAGGCTGACGTAATGCACAGCATCTGCCACTATTGGGCCTGAGTTGCCCGTGATGTCACTTTCCGTGTCATCTTCATCACTGTCGTTAGGCAACACTTCGGCAATAACAGAGGTACCGATGGCATAAAGTCGTACCTTGAAAAGTCGAACTTCGTAGCAGACGTATTTATGCGGTCGCAGCAGCATTGCTCACCAACTTCTCCTTCGCATTCCAAATGCCACACTCTGTAGTGAATGGTAGATCTCTCTCGCATGCCAGCACCGATTTCTTTGTGCCACGTTCGACAGTATGAACTACGTAAAATTTTTCTTCTATGCTGAATAGCCGGTTTTTGCCCTAGCTTGCATGACACCATAACATGGGCCACAACGCTCTGACTCTGGCATGGCGCCGTAATGGTGTTGACACTGAAGTGGCTTCACCCCTTCCAAGCGCCCTCTTCGTTTGCGCTTGGAGGCCGTTCTCATCTCAGAGGCTTGCTGTTCTGCCGGGCCGCCATAGCGCCGTGACTTCGCGATGGAAAGTGGAAACACTACGTGCTAACCAATACACACGCAATAAGCCGGTACGGTTTATGCAGATACAAAACACATTATGTTCGATGGCCGTTGAGTCGGGGATTTGACTTTAAAACTTTTAAAACGAAACTACTGTTTAAGCGGGTACGGAGTAACAAGGTTTTATTGTACTTCTGAGCTGGCCCTGAGCTAGTGCTTCTTCCTAAGGACAATATCGTATTCTTCTAGACTGCAGTAAGAATGTTAGTGGTTAAAAGAAGAAATTCCAAAGGGATGTGATCTCGTGGCAAGAGTTACGAGATTTGCGAGCCAACTATAAATGCAGTGGAGCTATGAAGAGGATTTATCTAAAGTATTGGAGTATCTTAAGATACAAATACCGAGTATCAGATCAGATAAATTTATTCGCCTACAGTTGAAGCTCGGTTATATGTCCCTTTATTTCCGATGTCATGAGTTTTACAGCGGATTAGTGCAGCCACAGCGAACTCCCCATAGAGACAATGCATTAAAAAAATGTGCGACGATTACGATATTCCCTCATGCGAAATTTGGCCACACCTGGATACGTGTCTTGATTTCGCGTTATGTTGAGGCAAGGAATTTGAGACTGAAATCACCGCACTAACTGGCAGTGGGCCAGTGTCGTCAGAGCCTTCGCAGAGGGAGGGGCAGTATGGGAACGCTGGTATGATGGGCGGCATCTGTGCCAGCTGTGGAAGAAGATAACGACGAAAGCACCAGTAGCGGCACAAGTGGCACAATTCCTCCATTCCCATGTATTTAGATACCATAAGCGGTAGCGCAAAATGTTTCCTCAGTGTGTGTATATGGGATCCTACTTACAACTGGTTACACCAACGATTATGTACAGCAGATGCTGACAGCACCCAACAGTTGGAGTAGCCACCTCTTCGATGTGCTGCGCATTGTATTTGACACTGCCAGTCAGCTGTGCCTCACAGCCAACGTGTTTAGGTGCTGAGGTGTGTGTCTGTTGCTATGGCAATATTTGGGAACAGACAGCTACACGGACCTGCCTGAATGTGCTTAAGACGAGAGAGCTAACATACTAAACACTATCACAGTTTATTTACATCATAACGCTATCTACTTGGAGGGAGGGGTGCCCCCAATTGGAGTAGCGGGCCTGGAAGCTGACCTCTGGGTCACCAATGACGTCCCAGGTTCGGGTGGTGGGAGAGGCGCAGCCTTTTCTGGGAACTGCATTCGGTGTATCTCCTTGCGTGCCTCTGAGAGCAACACATTTGGGAGGAAGTGCGGGTTGGGAGCCACCATTCCAGGCATCGGAGGGTACGGGTTGCCTGCAAGGAAGCAGAGAGGGACAGAACGAAACATGTTTACCAGGGATCTTTTCATGCTGGACACAAACATACCAGGTGTTTCATTTTAACCAATAGCTTAACTGGAACGAAGCAGTCACTTTGGCTAAATTTGTTATAAATGAGTCATATATACCACTGAACCCATCTTGGCAAAGCCGCAGAGATGGTAATTGTATAGTTTTTTGTTAGCAGCCTTTGAAAAGCACCTAATCAGATTAAGCATGCATGTTATGGTGCTGCTATGATATAAGTCACAGCACGCCGTGCCCGAGATTTTTCAGTGTGCTGCGGGCGCTCGGACTGGCTCTTGTAGCCATGTCTGGAGAACCATAATGGCCAGCAAGCGGTACAGCATGCGGCAGTCTGAGCGTCTCACAGGGGATGAGGGCTCGTCTCAGCACCCCGCGATAGCCGCGGTATTTACGCTATGCAGCACCTCGAGATTGCCGAGGTCATTCCGAGGAGCTGCGCGTTAGGTCCTGTGTCACTTCCAACAAGCGGCAATGGCAGTGTTTCTCTTGGTTTCAGCATTTTAAATGTCACATGTTGCGTGGAGGTTCCCCTATGTCTGCACCATATTAAGTTATGCTTTTTACGCAATTTCGTTGCAGCTGGCCTTCTCCATTAGATTTGGAACCTCACAAACGTCCTGGGACGAGTACTGTGCATTGCAGGAATACATCACCGAAATACTTTCTCAATAAAAAGCAACATTTCTCTTTCTCACTCCTCCTCAACGTCCTCTGTTCCCAAGGAGTGATGGCGGCACCGGTTACGGTGTGCCCCACCTACAGTGCTACGTATGTCACCTGACTTCACTATTGTGTTTTCCCTCTCGGCAGCAAATTACAGGTACTGTTGGCAACACACACTTTTGGTCACTGTTACCATAGCAATGATGGTCATGACTCTGTGCTATGGTGCACGTGGCTGTTTTTTCTTGTACCAAGTGGCATGGGCAGCACATTTTCTTGTGCACTTTTATCTCTATGGCAATCATATGGTTTCCAAGGCTTGAATGATACGTCATCTTCACACGTGCAAGTACGTTGGCAATGTGCACATTGGCTCAGTGATGGACGCTGCACTTCAGACTTGTGCATTTGGAAGCTTTATTAATAGCATAATACAAAACGGGGTCTGCCAAGGTGCCTAACCGGAAGTGGCCGAAAGCAACGTTCGCCGGAAGTAAGCTCGCACTGGCGTAAGGGTGGTCTTGGCTTAAGTTTCAGGTGCTTAAATGTAAGTTGAGTGCTGAATACTAATGCAAATTAGCCCTATAAACAGTGCAAGCGTAGCGTAGATACTGCAGTCGCCATAAGCCGACTCACCGTCGAGATGTTCAACCACTTGGGCGGGGCCAGCGGGGCTGTACTCCCGTGCAGTCTCCCCTGTGCAATTTCTAGCGTGTTGGTGGAAATTAAAGGAGAGAGAAAGCCAGCGACCGGCCAGATACAGTAAAACCTCATTACAATGAAAGAATAGATATAACAAAGCAATTGTGATTCCCTTTGAAATTCCAATAGATGCCCATGTATTGAAAACCTCGTTTCAAAATTTCATCGCAATGGGTATAACGGACTTTTCTTTAGAGCGCAGCCTTTTGGCACCCGTTCCTGCATTTCGCGGCGCCGTTGTGACTCGCCATAACCAGCTCTGTAGCTGGGGCCAGTGCACTGCTCTAGCTGCGTGCACTCCTGGCGCCATCTCTAGCGTGTGGTGCGAGCCTTGCTCTCTTCGCTCCTCCTCTAATGCTACACATGTGCGGCGGCAATCAGAGTGCCGGCTTGGTGGCAGCTGATCTTCATGATGTGCTGCTGCCCAAGCCTAAATGCATAGCTGCCGCCGTTCGCCATTGCGTGTACCCCTTCCCCCCCTCCTCTCCTCCGTGGCGGTGACCACGCAAGAGCGGGCGGTGTTCTCCGGTTGCCGAAGCGCCGGCTCGGTATCAGCAGATCACGATGCGCGCTTCCCAAGCCGAAACACAAAGCCACCTTCAGTTGACTCGCTAGCAGCGTCAGTGGCATCAGTCAGTCGCTGCTATCTCTTTGCCGCACAATGTTCCTATGCGCTGCCTCCCGCAAGCTTCCAATAATCAAGGCAGCTGCACCAAGCTTAGCTCCATTTACGGCGGCTGGTGCGAAATGTTCCGCACCACACGGCTTGTCCGAGTCTCACAGACGAATATTATAATATAATCTGTCTGCCTATATAATTAGTTTATTCTCAGCCAGTTCTTTCTGAGCCATGAGCGAGGCAGCCGGTGCAAGTCCATCTGCCATTGCTGCTAAACGAGCTGCCCGAGCAGAGACCCAGCACCGTCACCGCCAGAATCCAGAGGTGCGCTACGCCGATCCAGGCATCGATGCAGCAAATCTCGCATATATCCATCTATTTCTCCGACCACAAAGCTACCTTCATGACAAGTAAGAACTGGCAGGGGAGTGTTCCTTGAAGAAGTGAAGAATAAGAAGTTGTAACTGTACATACAAGTCTTGCTAGAATTATTTGCCTCAGTACATAGAAAAGCCGAAAAAGCTGAAGAGCTGCGCTAAAATTTCGCATTAGAAAGTAACGTAATCGTAGGCAATTTTTTTTTTCCACGACGAGCATTTACTGACCATTTTGGTACCTGTCAGGTCAATGTCTTATAGCGCGCAATGTTCACTCTTCCATGCGCGTCTCCTGGCCTCCCCTTTCCCTTGGAACTGGTGGACCCGTGCGGCCGCTCTTACGCTGCATGCGTGGGGCGCCGCCGACTGTGGTTGTGTTGTTGCTTGTCGTTGCCTCCGTGCGCATCAACGATATCAGTGTTTCTATCAGTTCGTTCGCGCGAGTTCCTGCCACCAGAAAGGTGATGGACGATGGCAAACGGAAGTGCAAAACGACATTAATCGAGCAGAAGGTGGCTATGCTGAAAGCCATTGAGTCCAGCGCGAAGAAAAAAGTGGGCGAAGATTTGGGCATTGTGTTGAGCACTCTGTCAACGATTTTGAATAGCAAAGAAGCTGTCACCATTGCTGTTGCATGTGGTGTACAAAGCGACAGAAAGAAGCTGCGAGCCTCCACTTTCGAAACTGTAGAGAAGGTGGTCTTCAAGTAGTTTTTGGATGCAAGTGCAAGTGGCATTCCTGTGAGTGGGCCACTGTTGCAACGCAAAGTGAGGGACGTCGCGTGCATTATGGGGCACGACGATTTTGTGGCGAGCGTTGGCTGGCTGCAGCGTTTCAAGGAGCGCCACGAAATCGTCAGCAGGGCTCTCAGCGGGGAAGCGCAGTCTGCCAACCGCAAAGAGTGGAGTTGGTGGAGACAAACGTTAGCTGCTAGAAAAAATACAGTGCCAAGGATTTGTTCAACATGGATGAGACAGCCCTATTCTATCAGATGCTGCCGCAAGAAACCTTGGCCCTCAAAGGTGAACGCTGTCAGGGTGGTAAGCAGAGCAAGGTCTGCGTAACCGTGTTGCTTTGCGCCAACATAGATTGATTAGAAAAGGTGCTGGCCTTTGTGGTCGGCAAAAGTGAATCACCATGATGCTTCAAAGGCAAACGAAAGCTCCAAGTGAGTTATATGTCCAACCATAAGGCTTGGATGACGGGAGAAATTTTCGCACAATGGCTGTGGGAGTGGGAAAAGCGGCTGGGCAAGCTGGACTGGAAGACATGCCTTGTACTGGACAACTGTGTAGCCCACCACACCGCCGTTGTGCTCAAAAACATTGAGCTATGCTTCTTGCCACCAAACTGCACTGCAGTTGTGCAACCCCTCAACCAAGTAGTTATCACAAATTTTAAGTCAAGGCAAGCGTGTCATTGACTGGATTCTGCTCAATATGAGCATGAAAGCACGAGTCCACGATCAACTTGCACATCGTGATCAAGATGCCACAGGCTGCTCGGATGGCTGCACCGGCAAGCACGATCGCAAATTGCTTCTGGCATGCCTCATCTGGAGTCAGCAGCGCCGGTTACAGTGAAGATCTCAGTACTGCTGCCAATGAAGGTGCCGTGGACGACCAAGCTCTAGCGTCGTGGGACGCTCCCCTTGCCGCCGGCGTTGCGCCTGACTGCGACACCTTCTGCATGTACATCAGTGCTGATGCTGACGCGGTGATGACGGAAGAGCTAACGGAGGCGGAAATTGTGTGCGCAGTGACGCGGGTGCCTAATGACAGTGATAAAAGGGTCAACGACAGCCCAGGGCCCTAATATTGGCAAGCCCGATGTACCGACGCCCGCACAAGCGCTGGATGCGGCAGACCTACTGCGCCACTTCTTTGGCGCTCACGATGACGGCGAGGACGGACTCGCAATAGCGGCTGCAGCTGAAAAAGCCATCATTCGCCCGAAGAAGATGTGGCAAAAATCTATCAAGGACTTTTTTTCTGCAAAGTGAGCTGCCAGCTGGTGTGCTGTTGATCAATCAGTGATGAGCCATTTGGCGTGAATAAAGTAGCAATTCCTTGCTGTCTTTTTTTCGCTTGTTTTCTTCCATGCGATGGCCGTTTTCTTTTTCACGTGGTGGGCTGCTGTGAGATTTGGTGGTGGGTACATCCTCTCTTGCTTGCTAATTGTGGATAGAAATGGATAGTGGCTATAACGAACTAATGGTTATAACAATGTAATTACAACTCCCCCTCCAACTTCGTTATAATGAGGTTTTACTTTAACTACATTTATCTCCACTTGTGCTTGAATGATTTGAAAATTTTTTGCAACGCAAGATTCATGATGCGACGTGAATTGATAGAGAGGTCATTCCACGATTAGTCAGAAAAGTTCTTCAGGGCATTTTTTGTTATTAGGGCTTGAGCCGTTGTGGTGCAGTAAATGCTCTGGGCCAGGATTCAGCAACAATTCTATGCCAAAAACATTACTTTTCGCACTTCATCAGTAATAAGAGCGGTGCTCCACCCACGTTATCAATGGCATCAGCCGGCAGTGAATGGTAGATGATAAGAGTGGCATCGAATTGAACAGAAGGAATTGCTACAAGATCCCGGCCTCGGAAACTTGCCAACTACAATGCAGTCAATTTTTATCAATAGAAAATTAACTAGGCCTGAGCAGACGCTGCAAAAGTCTGTAAAATGTCACGGCAAGTTGGTGTGGGAATTTGATCTCCGGGGCCCCCTGTATTTTGTTTCTGTGCCACCTCCAACGTGTGCGGCATCATACCACAGAAAGAGCGGCTTTCTTAAAACTGAAGGAGCGCGGCTTTCTGCCACAACTCAACTTGTCTTTGATGTCCCTTTAGTGAGTCCCCAGTGTAGCCCTCCTTTCTTTGTGGGTGAGCTCACTGGCCCAGCGTGGCACCTCTGCGGTGGCCACGACAATGCCTAGATGGTGCGCGTGTTACCTTTGAGCTCCAGGGCGACCCAGTTGTACTTGTAGTAGGGTCCTGGCTCCTTGCTCTCGAACTTGTCATTGAAGGGCGTAGGCAGTATGTGCAAGCGTGTGTACGAGCCCTCGTAGGTCGCAAAGCGCGGTGCCAGTACTTTGAACAGCTTGTGCACCAGCTGCTTCTCCTGTGCGCATGCCACAAGAAAGACAATGGAAAAAAAAAATGGAGTGAATGCACGAAACTTATACAGGGTGTTCCTTTTTAGTTTTTCACGACAAGGCTATGAGCATGGCACACGCGATGTTTTTTTCAAGGCAGACGTACTCTGCGGCACCTTCTATGGAATAACTGTTTTGTGTATTACAACCACGGCATGCTGACGGCTACGTCAAACTATACATTGCTTGTGTTGCCTGCATGCAATGCACTAGGTTTTGGTCACGAGCACAAGCAGTGCACTGTGTATGATTGGACAGCATCTCCAGATGTTTGCTGCCTTCCATGTAATAATCACGTCACATTTTGAAACATGAAAGTAAAAAACTTAGAGTTAGTTTACATTTTCAATTTACTTCATCACCAAACTTTGGATGAAAGTGAGGGCTCAATAACGAGTGGACCTATCCACTTTCGTTTTATATGCAGCCACTTTAGGTCAGTTCATGTGGTCATAGCATCAACCTAATATCAATAATTGCAAGGGGAAAAAAGTTGTGCAGCATAAAAGCAATGTGGTGTACCCTTTTCTCATCCAGGGATTCCATTTTGCCAACCGAGCGCTACAGATGAGTGGCTCTGCCTTTTATTATATTCGGGTACGTTCTGCACTACTACAGGGCACTGTGCTCTACATGCTGTCACAGCACGCTGGCTGCCCACTGCGAGGTAGCGTAGGGACAATGTCACCTTGAGGATGATGCTGCAGCCTTCCAGTTGCGGTTTTGTGTGCCCCAATAGCTGAAATTCGTCATGCCACATTTCCACAGGTGAATGTGAATGTGAATGAGAATTCACATTCACATTCACAGACCCCAGAATTCACATAAGACCCCACATGTGAATTCTGGGGTCTTATGTGCTAAAATAGAGATTCGATTGTGAGGCACGCCGTAGTGGGAGTCTCCGGATTAATTTTGACCCCCAGGGGATCTTTAACGTGCCCCCAATGCGTGGTCAATTGGTCAAGCTCACTTCAATTTTCAGTGAATTGAACAGTTTAACAGTTTATTGGCTAACATCCTTGTGTCACCCATCATCCCATGGTAATTACCGCTGATGCCATGTTGCCGAAGGAGCTGTCCGTTTGCTCCAAACGGCTATTTTTAAATATTAATAAAGTCTTCATAGAAACAGCCAGTATTTTGTGTGAGATTACAGTGGAGCTTGTGAAAACTATCTACAGCGACACTATTTTTCATTTTTTTCTATTTGGCAGCTTTAACATCTTCTCCTACATCTTTCCCTGTGTAATTATCGCACCCCCCAATTTCGCATCAATGTTCCATGAAAAACAGTGCCAGCATTTGGCGAGCAAATAAGGTACCTCTACAACGTGGTCTTTGCATCTTTCTCATGGACCTCAGCATACATGATACAGAAGACATTAACTTGGACTACTACACCCATTGCGGTCTCTGCATGTTTCTTGTGGTCCTCAGAATGCTGTATACAGGTTACATTAGCTCAAACTATTCCAATCAAGTTGGTCTATGCATCCTTTTCCTAGAAACCTGCGTGCTACGTATAGACCAAACTACCTCAAGTTGCCTCATCCATGCAAAGGTGCATGGTCCATGCACCTTTATTTCTGGTACACCTGGTATGGACCACATTATTTCAAATCACACCATGCTCATGTTTTTTTCTGACATACATGTACACACAAAAAGAAAGTTTTTCTGTACACTGGCTAGAGATCATGAAAGCTTGTTTCACCACACCCAACGAGACCTATGCTTCTTTCTCACGGATTTCAGATGGTACTTAGGTTGTGAAGCGTGCAGCAGCCGGCGCTTCGATGCTGCTATTAAAACAAGTTGTCAGTGGCTTTTTTTTTAATGCTACCTGTAGTATGAACATGCATAAAAAGAACAGGTGTTGCTACATACCTTTATCCAGTAGTCTGCAAGCTCCATGGTCCTGGTGTGGCAGTCGCCATATCGAATTGCTTCTGAAATCAGCTGGATAATAGCATCTCAATTTCAGCACCAATCATGTTAGAAGCACAACGAAAACGCTGCATCGGCTGTTCTAGCACCATGGGTTGCTTCATTGAATAACACAGCAGTATAAAGCTACCCTTAGCACTACCAGTCTTCTGCCTGGTGTTCTGCTTCGTCTTTAAAGGGTTAAGTTTTAAAACAAAATCCATATGGCATGCGTGCCACACCTACAGCATGCAATTAAAAAAAGCACGTGAAAGAAATGGCAGGGGAGATAGATCACAATTTTCAGTGGCTACAGTATACAGTGTGAGTGTGCTAACAGCTGCCAGTATCCTTTAACTATCACTGCCTTGCATGCTGTGAAGCAGAGTGTGCTGCAGTGCACACATTTACTTTCAGTAAGCAAGGCCAAAGTATTGTGAGGGTACTTTCAAGACACCGGCAGACAGGATTGGTGCTGAGTATGGCAAGGTCAGGTGTTTGCTGTAAAGTATACTTTTAAAGGTTTTCCAATCTCCATATGTGCTGATGTTACGCAGGTGGATGTGCATTAATGTAGATTTTTTCTCTACATAAATCACCACGGAGAGGAGAGAGAAATACTTAACACTTCTGTGACATTTGTTACGCTTTTTCCACCCCCTGATTCACTCTGCTGTTATTTTTGAAACTATCCCCTCCATCGCTGCAAGCAGCGCTCGCTGCGGAAAACAATTCATATTTCGATCACGGTTTTCGTTGTTTTAAAATCACCTTAATTCTACTCTCACAGTCTGTCCTCGCTGCGGTTTGATTTGTTTGATTGTAAACCATGGCAAACTACACATGGCGTGGTAAGCTCAGCTAAAAACACCGAGACCAAATACTGCGCAAACACTGGAGTGCTTGCCCAGTATTTCGTGCTAGTTTCATGCGAGCTGGAGTGTGCTAACAGCTTTCCGGGCATGTGCGTCCAGGAATCCAATAACGTGTAAACACATACACCCCTAAAAAGATCCCCCAGACACACTGGGGGGTCATTTTGTTTGTTTCACTTGTTTCACCACAAAAGAGATATGAATGCGACACGCAATCATTGTGCGTATCTTTGTACTTTAATTGAAATGGGACAAAGATGATTCGTAAAACAACACCAACACAAAAGAAGTCAAAAGTCGCAACTGCGGAAGGACAGGAAAATCTAACTTTTCCGACTAAACATACAAGCTATATTTGCACACGATTGCTGACATCATACCGGACAGTGTTTAGTAAGGCGAACGCTTAAATACTAAGCGCGGTTAAAGAAGCAGCGAACACAGGAACAGCGGTGAAACGCTGTTGCCTTTCCTTGGCCTCTGGGTCAGTGATTATCACCCTTACTAATCAAGGTACATTTTAGTGATCAAGAACACACTGCCACAGGCAAGCATGACGTGGTGGCAATCTCAGACGAAGCGGTGCAGTGGTTTCCTTTTGAAACCAACCGAGTTTCGAGTTTAATTGCGTCCTCACCCGCTCGGCATATCCTCGCACTTCGTCCGCCCGGGGGTGGTTCAGCTCAATTCGTTCGTGCTTGAACAGAGCAGTCAGCGTTTCTCTAATTTTTTCTACGCGGCCGAGCGGCCCTTTCGGTGTGGTGAGCTTACGATATCTGTGCTTAACGCCGTGCTTTAGCGCTGGGATCAGCCGCGTTGCGTCGGCCATGCTCGCTGTTTGTGAGCGCACAGACGGCGGCCATTTAAGCTCCGCAGAATATTATATAAATCTATGTTTCGTTTACAAAATAAACGCTATCTACATAGTTTATACAAGTAATTTATTCAATTAACTGCACAACGTTTTAGTAATAAATAAGTTGATTTACTTGTTTAATTTTAGCTCAGGAATTGTCCACTGCGGGCCTTCCTTTCGTTATTCGTCGCGTAAGCCTCACACAGACATGGGTAAGCGCTCGCAATATTTTTAATATTCTGTGTGAAATAATTGCTTAGCTTCCGTGTATTGCGCCTGTAGAGAGAAAGTAATGCTCACTTTTTCTAATTTTATGACAAGCAAGCTCGGCTGATGCGTACTGAAGTTGACAAAGCTAGTTTACGGCATGCCGTCATGCGGCGAGCCGACATGGCGGAACATGTTACACGTGCAGCGTTGAAAACTCTGCTGCGATTGACAGCCTGTAGTGATTCACCCATCTTTACGTAATTGAAACTACCCGTTTGATATGGCTAACGAAACGTATTATCGTGGCAGGCTGTTGGTGGCACCGCTGCAGACGTATTGCTGCTTTAGTGTTAACCAAGGCGGGCTTCAATTGGACTTCGATAGGTGGTAGACCGTAGAAAGGCGTCGTTTATTAAAAGACGAGAGTGACTTTCATCCTGTGGTATTCGATCGCAGAATTTGGCACCGTGCTACTTGTGTTATATGCCCGTTGGTGCTCACTGTTATGTGCTTGTCCAGGCAAGCCTCGTGGATTGCGGACGGCGCGTAAGCACCGCAGCCATCGCCGTGACCAGCGGTGGCACGACAAGGACTACAAGAAGGCCCATCTGGGTACCCGCTGGAAGGCTAACCCTTTCGGAGGCGCTTCGCACGCTAAGGGCATTGTGCTCGAGAAAGTGTAAGTGCCCCCCTTCCGAGTCCTGCGGCGGCGTCCCACGCGCCGCGCATGCAGTTGTGCATGCGCACGTTTCAGCACGTCGTGTTGGCAGCTTTAGATGAGCTACGCGAATGCGACATACTATTTTCTGGGACAGCGTCACTCGAATGAATGACCCCATTGCAGCGCCGCAACGGTGAGTTCGGGGAACCCATCGGACGCGGTGTCCCATTGGGAAACTTCCAGCGTTTCATACGTTTGCAGGCCTGCCGGGTCTTCTAGGCAAAGTTCCACCTCGACATTAGGGAGATTCCTAATAGAATTAAAGGACGTTTTGGTGTGCAGCAGGACCAAAGAAGCCAAGTAGTGTGTATGTTTCTGAGTACGCTATTTCGAAGACTCGCTGCGTGTTCAATCCCTGGCCACGTTTCGATAAAGGCGGTATGGAAAGACGCTCCTGTAGAGTGCTTTGTGGGCAGATTGAAGAACTGCAGGTAGTCAAACATAATGTGGAGGTCCCCTCACTACAACATTAGAAGGTAACATAGAAGCCCCCACTAATGAGCCCTCCCCCAGCACTGACACAACCATTGCAGCCTGTGCTGCTTTGGAACGTTGAGCTCCACAAGTCACATCAAATTAGTTCTGAAGCAACAGAGAAATCGAGCTTTGTGGGCTTTACAGTACACTGTATAGGATAAGTGCATATGATGTATACAGGCTCTTGATTTATTCCGAGCTGCATGGTGTGGTTTAGACCTGTCTCACACAGGCTAATAGAAATGACTCATTCTTTAATGCCTTAAGTTCCCTAATGACATTTTTTGGCAAAGTTGCCACGTATCCGAATATTCGAAATGTTGATGGTAGTGTCCTCTGAAATGGCAATTTAGAGTACTAATTAAAAACTAAGTATGCACTTACAAGTTCAAGCTGCCGCCACGAATAGTGAACTGTAAAAATAAACATACCATGGTTTTGTTACTTTGCATTGCTGTCATTTACAATGTTGCAACCTACCATCACAACTTTGGCCACTGCATGCCAAATCCAAAGCCGAGAAATGAAATTGCACCTGCTGTGTGGAAGCCGTTTCAATGCTGACCTATGGAAGTTAGACGAGTACATCCCCTAGCAGGAGCATTCAACTGTTGGTTAATTCAACCCTGATGGGACCAGCGAAATTCATCTACTTGTCCAGTGGATCAAATTAAAGATGCAGAAAAACACACCTTGCTGATTAATTTGCCAGTAAATCTGCTTGATTTGCCTGAACGAGTTCACCAGGCACTGCGTTTTGGTATTCGTTACAGTGGGGCTGTAATGGTGCAGGGCTGGTTTGAGATTTTGTTGCACCTCCTCTACTGTTGGGGCCAAACTGGTACAAATGTACAGGTGCAAAGCCGCAGCACAGCATATGTACAAAATGCCACTAAAACCCAGCTTATGTGTGTTTGCTGTGTTTACACAAGCGCGGGATGTATTTACGCCTCTGAAGCTGGTCACACCTGCGGTTCGGGACACATCAAACTCGCGCACTTGGTGCACATCGGTTGGACAAAACACGACGCGTGCACCTGTGTCTTCACCTCAGCATTCTTTCTGACTGTCTTGTTGTGCCGGACGCAGAAATCGAGCTGCACTTTTTAGAACTAACCGCCGTTCACTGGTTCGTAGTGGTGCAGGCAAATCGAACAGACCTACTGGTATCTGCCCGATCCTAACATGTCTCCAAATCAGACACGTGCCTACTTTCTGTGTGTCTAAACTAGAAAAATAAAGTAGAAATGACATTAAAGCTCCTAAAGAAAGTAGAAATCGAATGTGCACCTGATTTTTTTTGTAAGAACAGGCAAGGCTTCAATATGCGTTCCACAATGGAGACTGGGTTCCTTAAGTCAGCTTTGTTGCAATACAGCCTTGGTATGCAGTAAAGCATGGAATTCTTTTGTATTTTGATTACATTGTGCATGCAATTGGGTGAAAAGGCACCATGCATGGCGGTCAAGTGCTGGCCAAGACCTTCGGTTGGAATCAAATTAAAAGATGTGTGCTGCACTTAGAGTTACAGGATGGGTGCCATAGGTAGGGAAGCACAGTTGAGGATGGCAGAAAACTAGGTGGAGTGATGGAATTGGGAAATTCGTATGCACAAGTTGGATGGAATCGGCTAGCGCAAGACATGAGTAATTGGAGATCGCAGGGAAAGGCCTTTGTCCTGCAGTAGACATGAAAATAGGCTGATGATGACTCGATGAAAGTTATTTCGTCAGTTATTTTTTACATGACAGATGCTGTTTCAGTACTTTTAAACTCTGCGAGCTATGGTGTGGAGAGTATGCATTTCTCAGGGGAATGAGTTCTGGTCGACACGTTATATAATGAATTACATTAAGGCTCATAATGTTAGGTTTTTCCTTGGGGCATAATGTAGATCAAATGAAGATATATGGCATTAACGGGTTAATGTCATGTACTCTGTTTGTGTAGCATGGGGATTAGACATTTGCGACGTGTGTTTCCTTCTTCCCCCTGCCGCAGTGGTGTTGAGGCCAAGCAGCCCAACTCTGCCATCCGGAAGTGCGTCCGAGTACAGCTCATCAAGAACGGCAAGAAGATCACCGCCTTCGTGCCCCGGGACGGTTGCCTAAACTACATTGAGGTGAGTGCTGCCAGTCCCTTGATCCCTTGTACTAGGTTGTGCTACCAGGGACAGCAATCTTACCCCACTCAGAGGGTGACATTTCTGCCAGTCTTATGGCACTGTCACTCTTTGTAGGTGTGTGAGGATGGCTGATATTTTGGACAGCACACAGTGCACCAGTCCGCATGCACAGCAGTTGTAAATTGAGACTATGAAAAAAAGAATAGGCAAAGGTTTCGTTTCGGTACATTGTCAAAGCCTCCTCTAAACCAAAAGTAGAAGAGGACACTTTTTTAACATAGTTTGTCATTAAGCCATAAAACAATGTTTAATGTGAGAATGGAAAGTAGTGAACTGCAGGGCTTGTTGCCGATCGAGAGTGGTACGTGTAAAAGTGCTCACGCTGGAACCTCATTTTGTTGATAACATACCCCAAATTACAATTTCGGCCTTGCTTAATAATGCATGTATTGGCAATGCCAACAAGGCAATTCACTACAGAGGCACTCGCAGCCAGTAGCTCACTGCGTGAATGCTCAAGCGCTCCATCTTAGCCACATCCAAGGGGCAACAGCAGAGTTCCAAATTAATGTCGTTAGTAATTGTCAGAAACATATTGATTTACAGAGGAGCTTTAAGGAAATTCTGGGTCATATGAGAATGCCTGCAGTGTGCCAAGCAACCATCTAGCCAAATGCGAACATAGTTGCAGGTTTGCTCTTGTCTGGAGTCGCATGGTCTCGTCCGACATGCATACGCAGAAATTCCTGTAACATAACGCTGGAGCGGTGCTGAGAACCTGAGCATAGCACGACAAAAAGAAAATGGTTTCTTGTGTTGTCAAGTTTGGCCTGAATTTCAATTTCTGTATTTGTGTGTGGGCATGAAACGCAATGACCATTGGCAGGGGAACGTGAATTTCGCTTGAAATAAATGTCTTCCATGTTCATTTGCATGAATATTGAGATTTATTCTACATTTCAATGTCTGCTATTGCGGCAAGACTCAACATGTGGTTTAAGTTAAACATTGGTTCGTGTAACCTGCACCCCGAATTACAACAGCCTGGAAAGAAAAAAGAATTTGCATATACAGTCAAAGTTCGATTTTTCGGTCTCCCTAGGAGTCGCGAGAACGTCCGAAAAATTTCGCAATCTGAAAAAACAAATGCGTGCCTTTTACTGCCCATGTGGGCTCAAATCACCCCAGGCACATCCCAAATAGCCTTAAGAGGAAGCTTTAGCTCGGGCCCAACTCCGACGCGGCCTATTCAAATACATGTAAAACGCAAAAACGTTTTTATGAGATAACCCCTGGACCAATTTTGATGAAATTTGTCGCGTTTGAAAGAGAAAGTTAAATTCTAGTGACTGTTGGAAGCGGAATTTCGATTTAGGGCTTGAAATTTCTTAAAAAGATTTTCAAATATGTGACCGTTAGAAAAAAATAGAATCGCGAAGTTTACAAATTCATAGCTTTGCATCAAGAACTGATATCGCGGATCTGTAAACGACATTCATTAGATCATTCAAAGCGGACAAATTCAATATGTCATTTTACATCTTACGTGAATTTGTTACGCTGGTTACAATGGTTTTGCAAAAGTTGTATTTCCCTATGATTAATTTTTTATATATTCATGTGTAACATATCAATTTTGTCCGCTTTAGATGTACTATTAGATGCAATTCACAGAATTGTATTATCATTTTTAGTGGTTAAGTTACAGAGTTGTAAACTTGATAGTTTCGTTTTCTGAAAATTTCCGATTTTTGCCAATTTTTAATAAAAAATTGACAATCTAATTCGAAAATTCGAAACCAACAGTCACTACATTTTAAGTTTGTCTTTTAAATGCAACAAACCTCGTCAAATTTGGTGCAGTGGTTGCCGAGAAAAACGAATTCTCCTTTTACATGTATTTAGATAGGAGCACTCGAGCTAAAGCTTCCTCTTAAAGGCCGGCCAGTACCCTTATTAGGTGTAACGGTGCTTGTACTAAAGTCAACGACCGATTTTTCGGACCCTCTAGGGAACGTAGAAACGTCCGAAAATTCAGGCAGTCCGAAAAAATGAATGCATGCAAAAAAAACTCACTTTTTCTTTTTTTTTTATCGGATCTTGAGGTAAAGGGCGAAGTACCAGGATTCCGAAACCCTGCCAAAGCATCAGTGAAGCGGCTATAAAAAGAGGCGTTCAAAAACTGTGTATGCAGCAGACTGCCGGTTTATTATGTACATTGCATTGTTGGGCAGCCGGTGTTATTGCTGCAGTGGCTTAAAGAACTTGTTGATTGTTGTTTGGACGGCGTTCCGGTTGCATGCGATCATATTCGCCTCGATCTGAGCAAGGGTCATGTCAGCACTGTACAACGATGAGAGTCAACAGTGCACGCGTCAACTCGGCGCTTGTAGTCGGCGCAGGCATTGGCTCCTCATTTTCAACATCGGAGTCTTCTGAATCCCTCACAACCTGACGGACTATTTCCTCGTCAGTCAGTTCTGCGCAGAAGTCGAGCTCGTTGTCAGCGTCGACAAACTGTTCGAAAGTTATTTCCGTAGGTATGGAAACTACAGCAGAGTGGAGGTCGTTGATCACGTCGTCTATGGGCGCCGAACTCCTTGCTCACGCCAGCCTGGGATCGGCCGCTCACGACTTGCTTAATAATGGCAGTTTTCTTCTCCATCGTTAACCGACGGTACTGCTTTCCGCGCTTCGGTGCCATCGGCGAGGACGACGAAGACGGAGTGGGGGCCATCCAAGGCAAGCGAAATCCTCAAGTTGCGAACAGTGGAGCTTGCTGACGAGCGTCGAAGCACCTAGGCCTAGCGTCGCAGAGCACGCTTGCACAGCACAACCACACACCACGCTAGCCAAAACGTGGCCGGCGTAAACAAACGAAATGGCGCCGCTCCGGAAACTCCGCCGGAGGCGGAAGTGCGGCGATAAACATAGCCAGCGTGGCCAGACCAAATTGGTGTGTGACGGCTAGATTCGGCTAGTTGTGGTTCAAAGCGGTGATATGCTACGGCTGCAAGTCGATTTCCTTCGCAAGGGCGCTGCGCGAGGAGCCAAAGGACCTTCCGTCACGTCAAAAAGTCCGGAAAATTGGGCGGCGGGCAGTTCGAGCGTCCGAAACTTCAGATGTCCTTATACATTGATTCTATGGGGCTCGTGGCGGTGCCGCGAAGACGTCCGAAATATCAGGCATGTCCGAAAATTTGGGCGTCCGAAAATTCGGTTGTTGACTGTATAACAGGAGACAGCGGGTCGATGTATGTATAATTTAAGGATACATACTGTGTCCTGTGACAATTGCCCCTTCCCACTCTTGGCATGCTTCACCGCGATTCTTTGCTTATGCTTCACCATGTAACATTGCTGGATTGAGGGAAAACTGACATTCGGGAACTGGTGTTATGCAACACGTCACTGCGGTATGCAACACGTTGCTAGGCCTAGCGTTGGCGTGGTGCTAGCTATGACTGCTGGTGGATGTGCAGGCGAGAGCGCCTGTTCGAGGCAGCAAGATAATTGAAATGGTGGTGTGGTGGCTTTGATCAGGGCCATTTCAGACCTGCGGTCATCGCAAAAAGTCCGGAAAAGCGGATGGTGAAGGGTTTTTGCATCAGAAATTTCAAACGTTCTTACACATTGACTCTATGGGGTACTTGGCGGTGCCACGAAAGTGTCCAAATTATCGGGCATGTCCAAAAGTAGGGCGTCCGGAAAATCAGTCATTGACTGTATGACCTGTGGAAATAACTGCGTACAACAACGCTCGCATCTTCTGAAGAACGGTCTCTATTCGTGGGTGTATGACAACCACGTCGTTTCTTCGTCCAGCAGCTTTGTTCCCGCTTCAGCGATGCTGATACAGCTGGATCCGCATGATGAACATGATCCTTGATGAATCAGTCACGTGACATGTGACCTGGCTCTGATCACTTCGCTGCTATCATTGACATGACAGAAGGTGACAGTACGGATGGAGCAGCCCTTGCATGGGCAGTGGTGACTGAGCAAACGCAACCAAGCCAAAAATCGCCATGGCGATTTGGTTCTCTGCCGTACGGCAAAGTGCTTCACATAGACCGAGGAAGCATCACAGGAATAGGGGACGTACGAATTCATAAATTGGGGAAAAGCATGAAAGGCGACACAGAAGAGACACATAGCAACCACATGCAGCGCTAACAACTGGCTTTAGTGAAACAAAGGACATGCACATAAATGTGCTAGAGCGCATCGTCAATATCATAAAAACTAACGAAAGTGAACATATGCGATGGTCACCCTTGCATGATTTGTGCGCATGGCAATAACGGGTCTCTTCAAAAGTTAGCTGATAAATACACAATTTCTTTATCACACAGTAAAGCAGATGGCACGGTTACATTTATCGTTCAATACTGAAGCTCTGTAGGCTTCGATGATTTGCTGAATGATTTTTTTTGTTTTTGGCTAATGTGTAACATTCTTCTGATTCAGAGCGGCACCCACACTGCTTACAGTGACCACTCAGGTGGCCACCAAAGGCTTTAGTTACATTGTAATGTTGTTCATGAAATCCTCTAATTTAAACAATGGCTGCTCTGACCGACGTACACTTTCCTACGTTTCAGAGGGTTTCGGTATACCACATTTATGATACATGGAACAAATGGTGACAGGTGACCTGGGTCTTTGGGACCGAAAATCTGCCCCAAATTCGAATTTTCAGTTTTTATTTTCCGCATTGCTGGCGTATTTCCGCGCCTACCACCGAAATTTGGTTACAAAATACCGCGTAGTTCTTCATTATCGTGATCTAAAGGTGCGAATCCGCAAGTGTTGCCCTTCAAATTGGAGACAAATCGCACCCAATTTTCGTCGTGCGTAACTCGATAACTATGCAATCTGCCAGTGCCATTTTCGTATCATTTGAAAGCTCACATTTCTGGCTCTCTTTATTCATCAGTCGACAACATTGCCGCCGCTATGGTCACGAAAAAACAACAGAAAAAGAAATCCGCAGCACACGCTATTATTGGCCGGTTTGAGCATATGACCAATATGGTGAGTCATGGTTGACTCCAAGGACCACAAGTGCTGCGACAACGAAAACAGCCACCATTTTGTCTTAGTCTCGCGACTGCAACGCTGGATATGCTGGAGGTCCGACAAGGTTCCTTTCCATGAAATTTTACGGGCTGAAACGTACGAGACACAATGAACTTCTGAAAGCGATTGCATCGTTGCAGTCGGCGTAGGATGCCCAGCAGCTCGTCGCCGAACGTCGACACCTCAACTGCTTTGCTGGATCACACATGTCCACACACTGGTTACACTTGCGTAAGAATTGAACATGGCTGTCGTAACTGAAGAGGAAGTGGATAAGATAAGAGCACATGAGAAAGCTGCACTCGACAAGATTGCATCTACGACGGCGACGGAGCGAAAGATTCGGCGTTTTGTTGAAGGTCCGACAGCCGATAGTGCAACAGCCTCAGTCACGAAGCCCGCTACTCCGTACATTGTCGTCGGACTTGCAGCAATGAACAATCTTCTCTGCGTTTTCTTGCATAATACTTACGATGGTTCTGCATAGCTGGTGCGGAGCGATAAGGATTACGGCCTGGCTACTGAACTGACTGTGGTTTGCGAGATCTGCCGTGAAGCTGCGTCAGGGTGGAGCTCACGGGGAATTGAGGGCCTGAAAACGTGTAATCCTTTGAAGTGAACGTACTAGCAGTGCGTGCTATGTGATCAATAGGCAACGGTCAAACGGCCATGAATTATACCTAGTGCCCACTGATGGCCTTTGGTGCCGTTTTTTTCAAACTATCTTTCAGTATATCAGTTGTGAAATGTTTTGTTGTTTTCTCAAAACCACAAATTTGTTGATGATGCCATATTGGAGGTGCATTATCTCCCCTTCTACTTGTGCTATCACTGTTATTGTTTTTTCCAGAAAGCCGAAACTGCGTAGAGTAATAAGCGAAATAACGTTGAATTTATTATAAAATTTTAAAATAATGTTTCTTTTTTTTTAGCAGTTAGATGGATTTCGGTCGCTGAAGTTTGAAATGTTCTCATTTGATATTAAATTCAGTTAAAACACCATACTTCCTTATTTGCACTCTTTGTTAGTTTCATACCATTTTCGTATGTCAATATTTATTATGCCATGTTTGGTAGATAGCTCACCTCCAAGCAAATTATGCAATAAAGCTGAATTTCTTCAATTTTTAGAGAGTGATTTACTCTGCAAGAAAACTGGATGTGTATTTAAAGCTAGCACATTCAAATACATAAACTCAGCAAGTTTCATCAAAATCGACGAAGCATTTAAAATGTTTTCAGGCACAGGGTTTCTGACCCACGTCCCCCCTTAACGGGGGACGGGGTCATTAGGCCTAAAAAAGAAAATAAATTGAACTTTCTAAACTTGCATTTTTTGATTCTGCACCTTTTATTCTCTTGATCTGTCAGGTTTTATCTCGTGTATTGGTATTTAAACCG
Source organism: Dermacentor variabilis (assembly GCF_050947875.1). Classification (NCBI taxonomy): domain Eukaryota; kingdom Metazoa; phylum Arthropoda; class Arachnida; order Ixodida; family Ixodidae; genus Dermacentor; species Dermacentor variabilis. The sequence goes on along the minus strand of NC_134573.1, from coordinate 74,303,962 downwards.
TAATATATTAATTTCAGAACTATAGGGTGGGTGATTCGTTTGTTTCCTTGATTTTCTCAAAATGCTAACTTTGCACAACCAGCAAGACATTTACTGTGACATATAAGTAGCTGTCACGGATAGAATAATTTTTGCAGCATAGAATAATTTTTGAAGCTAGATGTTGGAGCACAAAACACAGGAGGCAGTTTTTAAGCTTTTAAATTTTGTTCTAGTGTGACCAATGCATGACAGTGATCATATGAGTGCTCAGTGTACCATAAAGCAAGAATAGTGACCCAATCATAAAAGTACCTCCATTGTTGAGTCTTGTGCCTTTGATACACGTCATCTGTATATTTGTCCGTCTTAATAAGAACAAAAGACATTGTTTCTTTAATTATTTGAAGTAGTCAGTCTGCAGGAATAACTGCATTTTTAGAATGAGGAGAAGGAACTAAACAACCATGCCAACTTTTATCAAGTTTGGCTCATATGTAGGGAAGTATAGTCCAAATCACCATGTCCCCCCAAAAAGAACTCCAACATCAGCTGGCATGCTTGCCTGTCCGCTTCAGATTATGTGAAAAGGTATGAAAGTAAGGTATTGCGGGGGTTTCGAAAAACTGCTTTTGGTTTTCTATATTGTTTTTTTGATCTTGCAACTCTCATCTCCCCTTACGTCAATCAAGGCAGGGCACTTTCGTGTCCTTATATTCAGCTTCTGTTCTGTCGCACAGAATCGGATATGGTGCACTGCCGCCAGCAACCCTTTCCATCGGGACGTTTCGGTTTTTGTCATTGTGAAAAAACAAGCACGAACGAGACCAAACAAAGCCAACCAAAACAAGCGCGAGCGAGAACTGACATGAGCACACGATGGTGCGAAACAAGCGGTCGGGTGGGTCCGCATGACACCAGTTTCCCACGCATAGTCGCTGTAGGGGCTGCTGCTGTTGGTCTCCTCTACTTGGGTCTCGCCTCCACGGCGAGCTGCTAAAAATTGGCGCAGGACAGATCCTCCTGCGGCACGCATTTTGCCGCTAGAGTGGCCAGGGCATTACTGCGCAACGAAGAAACGGTGGCCTTGCCACTTGCGAGAGAATGAAATTTCCGCAACAGTTTTTTTTTTAATTGCTTGCGCCGTTGAGGGCCTCTCCTAAGCTTTGCCTCTGTGGTGGGGTCAGAGCAATGCTGGTTAGAGGCGTTGTCATGCAATTTCGCACACTGCTGAGAGCATTTTTGGAACGTGGTATGTTTGAATTAGCCATCGCTACTGCTTGCGCGTTCGAATTACTGGGTATTTCACCCATTGGAATACACATAATTGACGGGAACATGGTATCAGTTGAAATAACCGGGAAGTTCGAATTAACGAGATTCGACTGTGCAAAGTCCTCACCGTTCACACGAACACCTTCGTCAACTTTCGGGCTGCAGCCGCCGCGGGCACCACCTTCATTTGAGAGCCCTGCCACGTTTTGTTATGAAGTTCACGGTGAGAGATATCCTTTGTAGCAAAAATATAGTTCAGCGTTGTTTGACGGTTCCCAGTGCTTACCATCGCACAGGCAGCCAGAATGTTCACAATGAAGGGGCGGATTGTTTTGTTCTTCCTCACGTACGGCGAGCTCCATGGAGAAGCAACATTGCTGCAATTCTTGCAAGTGACAAGCTTCGTGGCAAGGCTGCCTTCTCACTCTTTGTCAGAAGTTGTGCCGCCGCCACACCACTTTACCCACGTAAACAAGGCGCTTATTGCTTCCGCACTCGCAAGAAGAAAAAAATGCGCCTCCATCTTCGCCGGCCTGGCAGCACTGTTGTGTGTGCACATAAACAAGTCTAATTTGCGTTTCGTCACTGAAGCTGTAGCGAGTTGTTTGTTTTTCTTCTGCTGGCCTCTGCTGTTGGAGTAGTTGCTCTGGCTGTGCCATTTTCGTGTCGTGCTGAACACAGCTCTTGTGACCTCTACAAGCAGGTGAACCTGGCAAGCCTGTTAGACCTATGTCACTCTCGGCAGGTGCGGTGCATTCCTTGTTGCTTGAAGCCACTGGCGGGTGATCATTGCTCTCTTCGGCGGGTTCAGAGCGCTTATCAAAGTTGTAGCATGCTCGTTTCTTTTTAGTGCCGACCTTGTTCGGAGTTGCAAGCTTTCGTTAAAAGAGTCCGGCGGTGCACACCAGCTGCTCTCGCTCAATGCGTTGTGTACTTTGCTTTTTGGGCACGCCCGCGAACCAAAGCAGATGGCGCTTGCTGCCTGCGCCAATCATAGGGCACCTATTCTTCATGTGTACTGAATGAGCGAATGGGCTTGTGTGGTACTTCTTTTTGGCACGGAATGTCTACCTAGCAAATACGCGGGAAACTGAATAAGGGGTTTTTTGAAGTGACCAAGAGGGCTGCAATAGCATGTGTCATTCAGCAGCAGTGCGGGACAGAAACGGCCCGTTTTAGTGCTTTTTTTTTTCTGTCAAAATATAGCTTGCGGTGGTGATGTAAATTGACATTGTGGCCAAAACATCTGTTCAAGATGCGAGGAACTTGGTTAGCACGTGCTGTAGTGGCTGTATATTATGAAAGTAACATCTTCAGAAATTGACGTTTTTCGTAATTTCTTGGTTTCTAGGACCTGTGACCTCCGTGTGCTAAGAAAGAGATGAAGCACAAACCTGAAATGCACAGGATAGGCGCACAGTCCTATGCAGCCTCAGTTGCCACAGTACTCTGTCAGATCTGGGCACAGTCTGTGCAGAATATGATACTGACTTTAATATTGAATTTCTGTATAACATGAAAACCCTACACCGATGAACTTTTTATTTAATTTTCAGGGATTTGCACTTCCGAAAATGCAATCATTGTTAGTGTGGCTGGTACAAGTTCTTAATGCTGCTTTCGAGCAGTGACACAACTCATTGAGTCTCAAAAGGCTCAACTGTAGAATCTGCCGTGTGACAGAGGAGAAAGCTTTAGCATGGGGCCGACTCAGATTTTTCTACTCAAATAGATGTAAAATGTAGAAATGATCTCATGAAATAATTGCTTAACTGATTCGAATGAAATATCTTGCATTTGGGAAACTTAAATTCCAGCTACTGAGTCCTCACAAATTATAGTTCATTTGAGAGCAGTCTGTAGTAAACCAGTTTTGTCTGTTCTAGATGGCCTAACAAGGTGTAGTCGAAAGAATTAGCAGTATGTTATTACTTAGCCACAGTTGAAATTTTGTACTTTAGTTTTTTATAACAATTTTGTTGAAAAAAATGTGTGCTACATGAGAGGTTTGCTTTCTACAGACATCAGATTTTTGCTTTTCATTGAAATGCAGGTAACTTCACCAAATTGGGTGCACTGGATGCCGAGCTGAACAATTTCTTTATTCCCGGCTACAGTAAACCCTCGTTAACTCGAAGTTGTAAAATCCGGGAAAAATTTCGAGATAAGCAGAGTTTCGAGTTAAGCAAAATGCCAAAAATTTCAGTGACCGGGTCACTGAAAGCCAGTGACAACCAGCACTGCTAACAAACGCTCCACAGCACGAGGGGAGCTCTTGCAATAAACGCAAATTCCCAGGAAAAACTGAATTTTATTGTTTTGGAAAGAACTGGGTGATGCTTGCCTGCTTCGCGTTGGCATTCGGCGCGAGAAAAGCGTCCTCGAGCTGCTGAACGCACCGCATGAGCCGTTGTTCGCCGCCGCTGCATTCAACTTTGTTGCGGAGCAAACGTAGCAAGTTCCTTGTTTCTGCAGTTGTCGGCACTTCTCTAGGTGGTTCTTCGTCAGCGTGATCACCGTCGTTCACTGCCATTTCAACAATGTCGGCGTCCGACAACATTCCGGTAACGGGCACGTCCGACTCGTAGAGCGCGTACTCCTCAAAAGTGATTTCGCCGTCCTCGGCATCGCTGGCGCAGCCGGCAGCTTTGCGGACTTCGTCGCAAAGTTCATCGCAATCACTGAACTCGTCAGTGTCTGGCTCGAGCGATTTCTCGGCGCGCGAAAATCCTGCGTGCGCGAAACAATTGGCAATCGTCAATGGACGTACTTGTCGCCAGGCTTCAGCGATCAGGTGGACTGCACCGAGCAAATCTATTTCGTACTTCTTACCACTGTCGTAAGAGCACAAAATGCGGTGCAGGAGACTCTTCCTGTATAACTTGCGAGCCACCTCAATGACTCCTTGGTCCATAGGCTGGAGCACGGACGTCATATTAGCAGGCAGGAACTCCAGCGTGACCGCCTCCAAGTTGTTGATTTTTCCGTGGCCGGGGCAGTTGTCCACAACGAACAACACTTTCCGGCCGTCCCTTGCCATTTTGCGGTCAAGAGCACGTACATACTCCTCAAAGAGCGCTGCAGTCATCCAGGCCGTTTTATTGGCGCGGTAAGTCGCATCTCTCGGGAGCCGTGCATTTCGGAAGCACCTTGGATTGAGCGACTTACCGATAACAAGCAGCGGCAGTTTTTCATCGCCGGTGGAGTTGGCTCCGAAAAGTATCGTCACTCGGTCTTTGCGCTGCTTAGCGCCTGAGCACGCTTCTCCCTTCGGCGTGTATGTGCGGCTAGGCAGCATCTTATAGAACAGTGCTGCTTCGTCGAGGTTGAAAATGTCCTTGTCCGCGTAAGCCTTTTGCAGCTCAGCGAGGCGGTGGTTGCGCCAGGTGTCTGCAGCCCCTTCATCAACAGTGCCGCTTTCGCCGTGGATAGGCTTTGAGGCTACGTTATTTCTTTTTTTAAATCGTTCAAACCAGCCATTGCTGCAACTGAAGTCTGTGTGGCCCATCTGCAACGCCAGAGCGTCTGCCTTCTCCATCATCATTTGGGTTGTCACGGGAAGGTTGGCTGCCCTGACATTCCGGAGCCACAGCATGAGTGCTGCTTCGACGTCCGGGAATTTCGAGGCCCGAATCCGCTTCCGCTCGCTGGAAAAACTTTGCTCGAAGCCATCGAAGACCTTCTGCCGATTTTTTAAAACTGTCGATAGCGTCGACAAGGGGATGCCGAATTCTTTGGCGATGCTCGTTTTGGATCTTCCCGCTTTCTCCACTTCCTTGATTAGCGCGACTTTTTTCTCCAGCGTCAGAGACTTACACTGCTTGGGGCGGGACATCGTCGTCGTCCGTTGACCACACACCACACACACAACAAAAAAAAAAATCGCAGTCAACGCGTCGTGCGCACAGCGCGACGAAACAAAGAACAGAGTCGCACACGCACAATAACGTTCGCACGTGCGAAATGCGGTGGCGCGACTACCCGATAAAACCCATGAGCCCCCGTGCGCAAGCGGCGCACACCACGTGACTGCTTCCAAGGTTACTTGACGTGGTTGACGGAAAACGGCTGCATCCGCGGGAATTTTGTATTCGCCCTTAGATCGTGACCGCGTTCGGCACTTTAGTAGGAACCAAGCGCTCGCTCGGAGCCTTTATCACCTTTTGGTAACGGCCTTTGCCTTCAGCCGTCCCGGTTGAAATTTCGAGATATCCGTATTACGCCCGCAAAATGCTTCGAGATAAACGGGTGCGAATACATAACGCCTATGGGTGGGGAAGGCGCGGCGTGGAAAACTTTCGACTTAACCGATATTTCGAGATATGCGAGTTCGTGTTAACGAGGGTTTACTGTATTTAGATTGGCACTCCCAAGCTAAAGCTTTCGCTTGTAATGGTTATGAGGTGCACATTGAGATAAAAACAGAATTAGTCAAGAGTGCAAATCAAGAAATAGGATGGAGAGATGAGCAGCTGGCACTATGGCAGGTATTGAAGCAGTTTAGTTGCTGGTGGGGATGCATTAGCTTTGAAATTGTGATACTATTGAGCAGCCACTGTGAAAAATGCTTTTGGTGCAATACTGGAACGTTGGTTTTTCTCTTGACACAATGGGACTTTCCGTTTTAATGTTTTGACTGGAACGAGTGTGGTTTGGTGAGTCACGCGATGTGTGTGCCAGCACGACACTGAAAATATGTAGGCAATGCACTCTGTTGTGTTAGCGTGCCTGAACCCAACACTGTTCTCTTCTGTGCAGGAGAACGACGAAGTCCTGGTGGCGGGCTTTGGTCGTAAGGGTCACGCTGTGGGTGACATTCCTGGTGTACGTTTCAAGGTGGTCAAGGTCGCCAACGTGTCCCTGCTCGCCCTGTACAAGGAGAAGAAGGAGCGACCACGCTCATAGGGCACAATAAACACCTCATACAGCTCATCCTAATGTGTGGCCTAGTCTCTTCATGACGTGGATTCTTTAACATTGAACCGATAACACCACATTCAGCATGCAGGGGTCTAGCCAGCCCCTTGCTGACAGTTATTGTCGTAGCCCTATACCTACCATGTGTTGGGTGTTCAAGGTATTTGAGAGCGCCACTCACTAGTGCCATAGAAACCAGCTGTTCATTATGTCTGTTTAGGTATGCAGCTTTGTATAAATTGACACCTCTGTCATGCATGTGGTGCACTTTTTTTCCACAGTGGCAGCGTATAGTTTGATGCAGGAAATGAAACATCATGCTGTCCTTGTTGTCCTGGTTGCAGACCACAGTGACTTGAAAATTTCCAACATCCTTTGTCTACAAAATTCAGAAAGAACTCGTGGTATCTGCGGTGAAGAAGGCGCACAGTCAGGTGTCAAGAGAACGCCCAATTTTTTCTAGCAGCTGCAAGTTACGATTGATGATCCAGGACAGTTGGACAGGACAGCTAAAGGTCAGAGTCAACTGTCAGGCTCACAGTGCACGAGGACTTGAGGTACCATTCCGGTTTCATGAGGAGAGGGCATTTCACATCCTATAAAACTACAGAACTGTCTGCTTGGATCCAAGAGGCTGCTGAGCAAGCTGAAGCACCCCGAGGAGTGTGGAGTGCATTTTTTTTTCCCCTCGGATGAAAAGAACTTGCCCAAGAGGCTAACCAGCATAGCAGCTGGCTGTGAAAGCCCTGAAATTTTTTTTTTTTTTGCCAATCGTGGACCAATCGTTTTACCAATTTGAATAGCTTTAGGTTATAGCACCCTAGCAGATGAATCTAAATGGCACATAAGGCAATGACAGTATAAACAGTACTGAAAAAAAAAAAACTGCATGTGTGAGGTTGGAAAAGTAAATTACAAAGGCTCTAAATTTCAGTATAAGAATGATGGTGGCTGCTGACAACGTAGGATATGCAATGTTGAACTGTACTATTATGTTGCCAGTGGGAATGGATACAAGTAGAAACATAAGCACAGGCACCCAACCAAGAAAAGTATCAAAAGTGTTAATCGTGCCAATAAGTAAATGTTGAGTAGACCAGATAAATACAGGATGAAAGAAAAGATATTTACGGGAGCACGTTTACAGGTGAACAAGCGCACTAAGAGGCGTGCAGCGACAAAAATGCTGTACAGGGCACTAAGCAGAATGTTCTATGGGAATTGCATTCCTTGGCAAAGATGTAGAATGAGGGCTAGTGTAAATGGTCGACTTGCTGCCACTACTCGAACTGGCAGCAGGCCTAGCTAGCAATAAGCAGTGAAGAAACGTGTTTGTCAGGTAAAGCAGCGCTGTATCTCGACTCACCATTTCTTGTTCTTGAGAATATTTGCTTGCAAAAATATGTAGAGCCAAAGAATTGAAATTTAGTCGCAGGCAAATTGTCGTAGGTTTATAAATTGTTATATAAATTGATTAGGTGTTCTTTTTACTTAAGGAAGCCTGACAGCAATTCAACTCTAATTGAATGGAACCCGATGTGCATACGCGTGCCTGCTAAATGGATTTGTAATAGTTCCTCCTCGGCATTAAGGTCAGAATTGCTCGCAAAATTGTGTACAGATTGCCTAGGATTCTTGGCACAAAAAGAGAAAATGCCATAGTTGTATCCGCACTAATCCTTGAACAAGCGGCAAAAGCGCTCCCACTTGCGATTTTGCACCTGCTTCTTGAAGAACGACTTTTGTCCTGAAAACCTTTATGTCCATGTAAAGTACATGTAATACATGAGGTGTGCCTCTCTTCGAAAGTTCAATGAGTTTATTATTGTGGCCCATGAAGTCGACACAAAAAGGCAATTTCCTGTAACTGGACAGTAATGGCTCGGGGCGATTCTTGTGTGCAAAGAACTCTTCAAAGTTAAAGAAACTAGGCAAAACTTTTTCACAGCTCAGTCATTGAACTGCTACGTGATACATGCTGTCTACGAACTAAGATCCTGTTGCCTTCAGAAATTTACGGGAGCGCCGGTTATTGAAACTGTGTGACCTAACATTAGGAGCTGAAACAAAGGTTCCCAAACGCGGTGTGCTGCAGGTACGCGGGCAAAGATCTTGTGTAAGCTATATGGGTCGGCTACGCTTGGGCGACGTCGATAAAGCTTCTGATGTGGGGGGTGGGGACCAGCCTGTCGGAACGTCACGCGCTCTTCACGCTATGGTCGCATGAAATTACCAATTCGTCAGCCCTGCCACGGACGAGGTGGTGTCGCGCGACCTTTTAACTGCAGTGAAACCGGCTCGCAGAAAGAAGCACAACAGCGCGATGTTTTTGTGGAGCGCCTCACTCGTTTCAGAGGCGTAGCGAGAGGGCATTGCGGGTGGAAAACGGCGTGCGGGCCAGCCGTCGTCATATAGGCTGCTGCCGGCCACGGGCCGGATAGGACGCCTTCGCGAGCCACGAGCCGTAGTTTGGAGAACCCTCTTCTAAAAAAAAAGGTCGCACTCTGTGTTCCAAGAGGCTAGATATCGTGGTTGTAAAATGCGCCCTGTTTACAGAGTTCCGGTGGCCTGTCGATTTCCCAAAGGACCATGAATGTCCACCTGATATCCAGAGAACAATTAGTGGACTTTCGGATGTCCTGCGGACATCCGCACATATCCGCCAGGTGTACTATGGATATCCATAGGAGCTTTTAGCTCGGGGTTTTCAATCTAAATACATGAGAAAGGAGAAATAATTGTTCTCGGCAACCACTGTTCCAAATTTTCTTGAACTTAAAAGAAAAGGTTGAAATCCAGTGACTCGGAAAGCATAACTTGACAAGCTGGCTATCAGATAGCTTGATACAGCTTCAGCAGGCGAGAAGCAGCTAGCGCTGTGTCAAGATATAGTTTAGACATACATAAGATGGCCAGTACTTGACGTCTCCAAGACATACGCTTCTACTCATTGTCAAGACAATTAGAAAAAAAGTCCAGGGCCTCAGCGAATTGGAGGGGGGATGGGGGAGGGGCGGCTCGCCAGAACACTTTAGTGAAGGAGGAAGGGGCGACACGATCAATTTTGTAAGCGCGGAAGTTGCCGACATGCTTCGTAAAAGGTGAGGGGATAGTTGTGTTGATAGGGCATCTCAAGCCCTTTGTAGTGTATTAGCACCTGTATGTGCTCCCCAAATGGAGCGCGCAGAAACTGATTTATAGATATCCTACGTACATATTTAAGTCCGCCCGTCCGCCGTTGAAATCTGGCGCCACATTATTGGCATGCTGCTACTTACAGCTAAAGCCCCTCCATCTTTCACTTTAAAACAAGTTTAATGCACAGGTACACTTTATTAACTGCCTTCTTTTTTTTACTTGCTCTTCTACATATTAAATTGCGCGCCCCATTTCCTGGCTGCAAGCCCCTCCATACACGTTTCCGCCGCGCCCGACCGCCGCGCCCGACAAGGGCGCGGCGGAAACCGGAGATCGCGAAGCTTGCAATTGGCATTGGTGGTTATGTAATTGACATGAGTCTGCCATGAAGGGTTAGAGGCAAATTTAACGCCTAGATATTTATAGCATGAAACATTTTCTAAAACACTGCGGTTAATAAGATATATGTGAACGCTAGTACAGTGAGCCTTATGGAAAACACGCAGTACCTTACATTTGCTAGCGTTAATTAAGTTGCATGTTCCATTTAGTGCACAAGGAGCAGACTTGATTAAGATCTTGTCGCAGAAGAATACTGTTGGTACTAGTGGAAATATTTCTGTAACTAACGCTGTCGTCAGCAAACAATTTAGTTTAGGATAAAATAGTATTAGGCAGGTCATGTAAATAAAGGTAAATGACCGGGGTAGTTGGAGAAGTATGGGAGAGGCCTTTGCCCTGCAGTGGGCGTAACCAGGCTGATGATGATGATGATGATGTAAATGAACAAAAAAAGGTCCAATACAGAGCCCTAAGGTAAATCAGAAGTTACAGGAGAATCTGAAGAATTACAAGTGTTAGCGGTAACAAACTGTGTTCTGTTAGTGAGGAAATGTTGAATCCACGCTAGTATATTGCAGTCAATGTTTAATTTACTTACCTTAAAGCAGAGTAACTTGTGAGAAACAAAATCGGAAGCTTTAGAAAAGTCCAAAAACATGCAATCTATACTAGTCCTTCATCCAGTGCTGCGAAAAAGTCATATGTAAAGGAATCAGGGTGTAGATGAGCCATATGTAAAAATACTGGAAGATATCTATAGCGGCTCCACAGCCACCGTAGTCTTCCATAAAGCAAGCAACAAAATCCCAATAAAGAAAGGCGTCAGGCAGGGAGATACGATATCTCCAATGCTATTCACAGCGTGTTTACAGGAGGTATTCAGAGACCTGGATTGGGAAGAATTGGGGATAAAAGTTAATGGAGAATACCTTAGTAACTTGCGATTCGCTGATCATATTGCCTTGCTTAGTAACTCAGGGGACCAATTGCAATGCATGCTCACTGACCTGGAGAGGCAAAGCAGAAGAGTGGGTCTAAAAATTAATATGCAGAAAACTAAAGTAATGCTTAACAGTCTCGGGAGAGAACAGCAATTTACAATAGGCAGCGAGGCACTGGAAGTCGTAAGGGAATACATCTACTTAGGGCAGGTAGTGATGGCGGATCCGGATCATGAGACGGAAATAATCAGAAGAATAAGAATGGGCTGGAGTGCGTTTGGCAGGCATTCCCAAATCATGAACAGCAGGTTGCCGTTATCCCTCAAGAGAAAAGTATATAATAGCTGTGTCTTACCAGTACTCACCTACGGGGCAGAAACCTGGAGGCTTATGAAAAGGGTTCTACTCAAATTGAGGACGACACAACGAGCTATGGAAAGAAGAATGATAGGTGTAACGTTAAGGGATAAGAAAAGAGCAGATTGGGTGAGGGAACAAACGCGAGTTAATGACATCTTAGTTGAAATCAAGAAAAAGAAATGGGCATGGGCAGGACATGTAATGAGGAGGGAAGATAACCGATGGTCATTAAGGGTTACGGACTGGATCCCAAGGGAAGGGAAGCGTAGCAGGGGGCGGCAGAAAGTCAGGTGGGCGGATGAGATTAAGAAGTTTGCAGGGACGGCATGGCCACAATTAGTACATGACCGGGGTTGTTGGAGAAGTATGGGAGAGGCCTTTGCCCTGCAGTGGGCGTAACCAGGCTGATGATGATGATGATGAAAGGAATTCAAGGAACGCATTTATTTCAAGGAGCTTTAAGGGCCCTTCAATCTTCTTTTCTGATTTCAATGGTTTTCAAGAATTTCAAGAGGTATATAAATCCTGAAATGACAATGCATGGTGTTGCGACACTGTTTGGGACAGCTGAACATCCGACTTGGTGCAAGCCTTCCCTGCTTCACAGATAGTAACCACAGTACTTTCAATACTTTCATTAGATGCTGTATTAAGCACTAGGTCATGCAGCTCAATAGCCACGTCTTGGAGCCTTTTTAGCATTCCAGTAACAGAAACAAGTTCGAGATTCCAGGTTGTTGTATCTGTTGATTATTGTAGCTCGATCTCATACAACTTTAGTGCGAGTCGCAAGAAACTCGGAGGCCCTGGTGTAGTAGCGATCATCATCATGATCAGCCTATTTATGTCCACTGCAGGATGAAGGCCTCTCCCTGCGATATCCAATTACCCCTGACCTGCGTCAACCGATTACCACTTGCGGCTGCAAATTTCCTCATTTCATTGCGCGACCTAGTTTTCCGCCATCCTTGGCTGCGCCTCTCCTCTTCGCACCCATTCTGTAACCATAATGGCACGCTGATTATCCATCCCACGCATTACATGGCCTGCCCAGCTACATTCTTTCTATTAAGAGGAAGCTTTAGCTCGGGCCCAACTCCGACGCGGCCTATTCAAATACATGTAAAACGCAAAAACGTTTTTATGAGATAACCCCTGGACCGATCTTGATGAAATTTGTTGCATTTGAAAGAGAAAGTTAAATTCTAGTGACTGTTTGAAGCGGAATTTCGATTTAGGGCTTGAATTTTCCTAAAACGATTTTCAAATATTTGACCGTTTGAAAAAAATAGAAGCACGAAGTTTACAAGTTGATGGCTATGCATCAAGAACTGATATCGCGGTTCTGTAAACGGCATCCATTAGATCATTCAAAGCGGACAAATTCAATATGTCATTTTACATCTTACATGAATTTGTTACGTTGGTTACAACGGTTTTACAAAAGTTGTATTTCCCTATGATTAAATTTTTTTATATTCATGTGTAACATATCAATTTTTTCCGCTATGGATGTACTTTTAGATGCAATTCACAGAATTTATTATAATCTTTGGTGGTTGAGTTACAGAGTTGTAAACTTGATAGTTTCGTTTTTTGAAATTTTTTTATTTTCGCCAATTTTTAATAAAAGATTGACGACCTAACTCAAAAATTCGAAACCAACAGTCACTAGATTTTAAGTTTGTCTTTTAAATGCAATAAACCTCGTCAAATTCGGTGTGGTGGTTGCCGAGAAAAACGAATTCTCCTTTTAAATGTATTTAGATAGGAGCACTCGAGCTAAAGCTTCCTCTTAAGAGGAAGCTTTAGCTCGAGTGCTCCTATCTAAATACATGTAAAAAGAGAATTCGGTTTTCTCGGCAACCACCACACCAAATTTGACGAGGTTTATTGCATTTAAAAGACAAACTTAAAATCTAGTGACTGTTGGTTTCGAATTTTTTAGTTAGGTCGTCAATTTTTTAATAAAAATTGTCAGAAATCGAAAATTTTCAAAAAACGAAACTATCAAGTTTACAACTCTGTAACTCAACCACTAAAAACGATAATACAATTCTGTGAATCGCATGTAATAGTACATCTAAAGCGGACAAAATTGGTATGTTACACATGAATATAAAAAAATTAATCATAGGGAAATACAACTTTTGCAAAACCATTGTAACCAACGTAACAAATTCACGTAAGATGTAAAATGACATATTGAATTTATCCGCTTTGAATCATCTAATGGATGTCGTTTACACAACCACGATATCGGTTCTTGATGCAGAGCTATGAATTTGTAAACTTCGTGCTTCTAGTTTTTTCAGACGGTCAAATATTGTAAAATCGTTTTAAGAAAATTCGAGCCCTAAATCGAAATTTCGCTTCAAACAGTCACTAGAATTTAACTTTCTCTTTCAAATGCAAGAAATTTCATCAAAATCGGTCCATGGGTTATCTCATAAAAACGTTTTTGCGTTTTACATGTATTTGAATAGGCCGCGTCGGAATTTGGCCCGAGCTAACCTCTTAAGAGGAAGCTTTAGCTCGGGCCCAACTCCGATGCGGCCTATTCAAATACATGTAAAACGCAAAAACGTTTTTATGAGATAACCCCTGGACCGATTTTGATGAAATTTGTCGCATTTGAAAGAGAAAGTTTAATTCTAGTGACTGTTGGAAGCGGAATTTCGATTTAGGGCTTGAATTTTCTTAAAACGATTTTCAAATATTTGACCGTTTGAAAAAAATAGAATCACGAAGTTTACAAATTCATAGCTCTGCATCAAGAATTGATATCGCGGTTCTGTAAACGGCATTCATTAGATCATTCAAAGCGGACAAATTCAATATGTCATTTTACATCTTACGTGAATTTGTTACGTTGGTTACAATGGTTTTTGCAAAAGTTGTATTTACCTATGATTAATTTTTTTTTATATTCATGTGTAACATATCAATTTTGTCCGCTTTAGATGTACTATTAGATGCAATTCACAGAATTGTATTATCATATTTAGTGGTTAAGTTACAGAGTTGTAAACTTGATAGTTTCGTTTGTTGAAAATTTCCGATTTTTGCCAATTTTTAATAAAAAATTGACAATCTAACTCAAAAATTCGAAACCAACAGTCACTAGATTTTAAGTTTGTCTTTTAACTGCAACAAACCTCGTCAAATTTGGTGCAGTGGTTGCCGAGAAAAACGAATTCTCCTTTTACATGTATTTAGATAGGAGCACTCGAGCTAAAGCTAATTAGAATATTGGCTATCCCCGTTTGCTCTCTGATCCACACCGCTCTCTTCCTTCCTCGTAACGTTACGCCTAACGTTTTTCGTTCCATCGCTCTTTGCGCGGTCTTTACCTTGTTCTCGAGCTTTTTTGTCAACTTTTCTGCCCAATATGTTATCACTGGTAGAATGCAATGATTGTACACCTTTCTTTTCAATGATAGCGGTAAGCTCTCAGTCACTATATGGCAATGTCTTTCGTATGCGCTTCAACCCGCTTTTATTGTTCTGCAAATTTTTTTCAAATGATAAGGGTCCCCTGTGAGTAATTGGCCTATAGTAGGACACAACTAAAAAAAAAACAGCAGTTGGTAACCAAGGCACACGGACCGCGTGGTGTTGTGTTACTCCACTAGCCAATCACAGAAGCAGACAAAGTCATTGCCATTGTCAAACAAAGTCATTGTTTTCAAAATGGCATCGTACTTGATACCTGCAGAGCGTCTGCTGTTCTTGAAGAGTCTTTTCATCGGCGGAAGCCATGACGTGTGCAACGGGCATGGACAAAGTGTATGGGGTCTGAACATTTCACTCTTCAAAAGTCGGCGGTACAATTCATTTCACTGCTGAGCCCATTTTACTCATGAAACTTCAATGCCAACTGAAGTGAAACTTAACAATAAATAGCTGCAGAGAAACAAGCATTTTATTTCAGTTATATAAAGTATTAGGCTTTCACCGTTACACTGTAATAGACGAGCGAAAGCGTATAAAATTACGCGCTTGTAATATTATTTTTGTCGTTACCGCCTTATATAGGTAACAGTTAAACTTTGAAGTACAAACTATTTGCAGCCTCGCGGAGGAACATTGGCTGGCGGTTATGAGGGTGTGGGCGGAGCTTCACTGCAGACTTAAGTTGTGTCCGACTATAGATAAGCGTACTCCTTCATAGACTCTAGAGGCTGACTGGCGATCCTGAACTCTTGTTCTCTTGCCCGGTTATTCATGATTATCCTTGTCTTCTGCATATTAATCTTCAACCCCACTCTTACATTTTCTTTGTTAAGGTCCTTAATGATTTGTTGTAATTCGTCCCCAGTGTTGCTGAATAGGACATTATTTATTTTATTTATTTCACAATAACCCTAAAGGCCCTCTAGGGAGGGTATTACATAGGGTAAATGTTACATAGGTGAGGTGAACAGTGTGTAATGTAAATACAATGGAAAAACAAAACTGGGAAAAAATTAATTACAGTGCATCAACGTACAAACACAAAAAAATAATGATAGTTATCAGTACAGCAACTCTAAATGGTTTGTACAAAATGTGACACATTTGTGGAAGCTTAGTTAACGGCGCATTAACAAACAAAACAGAAAAAGAAATGTTTACAAATCAGAGAGTCGGACGTGATATATTAGGTATTCATGGTACTGCGTAGAGCGTCTGTAAATTTTAAGGCATTTGTTTCGGTGACAATGTGCGATGGCAGATTATTCCATTCTTTCGCGGTGTGAGGTTTGAATGACTGACCAAATGCGAGGGAATGACACTTTATGCATTTAACTTTGCAAGAATGATCCCGACGCGGAAAAATGGCTGAGGGTTTACGCATGAACTCGTTATGAACGGATACGTGATAGTAAAGCTTATGGAATAGTGTTAAACGAGATATATTACGGCGAAGTGACAAGGCTTCAAGTTCGGCGCGATTTTTTAATGCTGTTATACTGGTTTCTCGTGAATAATCTGAAAAGATGAAGCGTACAGCACGGTTCTGCAGGGCTTCTAAGTCAGTTATTAGGTATGCTTGATGGGGATCCCATATGGCTGACGCGTGCTCTATTTTATGGCGTATTAGTGTTGTGTATGCCAATTTGCGTAAGTGTACGGGAGCTTGTTTGAGGTTATGTTTAAGGAAACCAAGCGAACGGTTTGCAGAAGCGAGGATATGGTTAATGTGATTATTCCACGTCAAGTTAGGGGTTAAGTGTATGCCAAGATATTTTAGCTGGAAACTTGTTCAACAAGGCTGTTGTTTAAGATGTAACATGTTGATGTTCGGGGTGCCTGATTAGTAAAAGACATGAATTTAGTTTTAGTAAGATTTAGAGGCATTAGCCAAGTTGAACACCATACGTTTATTGTGTTTAGGTCAGATTGAAGAATGTCGTGATCATAGTTAGAGTGAATATCACGATATATGACGCAATCATCAGCAAATAGTCTGATATTGGATTTGATGCCGTCTGGTAGATCATTAATATAAATTAGAAAAAGTAGGGGCCCAAGCACACTTCCCTGTGGTACACCAGATGTTACGGAGACTAGAGATGAGTTGTGATTGTTAACCGATGTAAATTGCATCCTGTTAGAAAGAAAGTCTTTTATCCATGTGACAACAGTAGAGTCAATGTTCAGCTGTGTAAGTTTGTGAATAAGTCGATGATGAGGGACACGGTCGAATGCTTTTGAATAATCTAGGAATACGGCATCTACTTGAATTCCGGTGTCTATTGATGAATGTATGTCGTGAATAAAACCAGCGAGCTGAGTGTCACACGAATAGCCTCTGCGAAAACCGTGCTGTTGCTTAAATATGAGGTTATGTTCTTAGAGGTAGTTAATGACCTGGGAATGTATAATATGTTCGATTAATTTACAAATGTTACTTGTTAAAGAAATTGGTCGATAGTTAAGCGGTGAAGAACGATCCCCAGACTTGAAAAATGGCACTACCTTAGCCACCTTCCATTCGTGAGAGATAACGCCTGTTGATAGCGATTGTGAAAATAAGGCGGACAGTACTGGGAAGATGCTTGGGGCAATATTTTTTAGAATTGTTTTATTTAAGCCAGTATTATCAGCGGAAGATGAAACCTTAAGATTAGTGAGGAGAGAATAAGTTCCAGAATCGGTAATTATTATTTCCGGCATAAATGAATCAGTGCGAGTCATGGTGGCTAACGGTTCCAAATATTCTCGCGTGAATACCGATGAAAAAGTTTCGTTCAGTAGTTCGGAACAATCAGTGTCAGTTAACGCTGCGCCGTCATGATCAGTAAGGACGATGTCAGAATTATGCTTGGGATTAATGACACGCCAAAAGCGCCGAGGGTTAGTTGTTAACATCGATGACAGGTCCCGTTTATAGAATTGTCTGCGCGTGGCTTTGAGTAAACTTTGGTATTCTTCGTCACATGCTTTGTACCGACGCCAGGATTTAGATAATCGATTTCTGTCAGCTTGCCTGAATAATCTTTTTTTTTCTTGTTATTTAGGCGACGAAGGTTCAGCGAAAACCAAGGAGCAGTGTTATCGGATATTATGGAAATGACCGGGATGTATTTATCTATGAGATTAGTGAGTGCGTTTTTAAGTAGTAACCAGTTTTCTTCTACTGTCCGCGACAAGTAATCTCTCAGAAATTCGATAGAAAAAAGCGATAGTTCATTGTTAATACGATCAAAGTTAGCTCTTAATCTGCTTGCTGATAATTTGCCTTTTGATATGTGAAGGAACAAAGCGACCAGTTAAAACATCATGATCGGATAGACCAGTAATCTGAGTTATTTCAGAACATATATCTGGATTGTTCGTTAGGATCAAATCAAGAATATTAGAAGAGTGCGCAGAACATCGTGTCGGGCTTGAAATTAATTGGGTTAGGCTGAAATCAAGACAACACTGGAGGAACGCATGCGACTCTGACTGTGTGCTATAGGTTGATTGTGTGGACCATGCTATGTCTGGGAAATTAAAATCACCAAAAACGATTACATTAGAATGTGGAAACCGATGAGTAAGTTCAGTAAAAATGCGATGAAATTCCGCTGTGAACCCATGAATAAGGTCCGGTGGGCTATAAAAGACACCAATAATTACGTTACTTGATCTGAATTTAAAACAAGTTACTACGCATTCAAGGAGAGTGCTAATAACAACGGGCATTACAACATACTGTCTGTTTATTGCAAGGAGGACACCACCACCTCGACGATTTTTCCTATCGCAACGAAAGATATTAAAATCAGCTTCACAAACGAATATGTTTTCATTAGGAGTAGCATCGTTCAACCAAGTTTCAGTTAATGCTATTACTGTTGCCGATGTTGAGTCGATTAGTGAAGATAGTGCGACATTTTTAGACATAACGCTTCTAATGTTAGTGTATAAAAAAGCAGCAACCGTCCTCAGTATTAATAGTACTATTTGTTAATGTTTGTGGTGTTTGTGGAACTTTAGGTGAAGTTGAAAAGTTGGCGCTATGTCAAACTGGAGACACAACAGGGGAAACGAGCTTCGCACAATTTGCTTGAGTGTCCCATACGTATACTTCCTTGTTAATTTTTAGTTTGTTAAAGACAAGGCTTACACGGTCTTTTTCTTTCTTTATGGTTTTAGAGAACTGCCAAAGTTTACGTCTTTTATCGCCAACCGCCTCAGAGTAATCACGAGAAATGCCAAAGTTAGTATCTTTCAGCTTGTGGCCATTACTAAGCACTGTTTCAATTTCTTTTTCATTGAAAAACTTCACAATAATTGGTCGAGTGCGTTCATTTGAAAATCGTCCGAGGCGATGCGCACGTGCGATTAAAATACCGGCGAAAACGTGCCAGTGATACGGTTCTAATCATTCCCCGCGAAGCTTCATCAGCGGGAGAGCAACGGTAGCAATGGATCGTCGCTTCGGTGGGAAATTTCTTGTTTTCATCCTTTCCTTTGTCGCGTCGGTGTTTTTTGCCACTTGATCGTTGTTAGACCCGTAAGCGACGTAGTTCGTCTGCAGTGCAGCATGCGGTTTAAAGTCATTTCACTAAAGTTCGCAATGCCGTTTGCCGCCTATATTGTGTTCCGCTTCTTTACGGCGTTGCGCTAGCTAGGCAGCACGACTGCACGAGCGCATTGTTTTGTATGTTAAAGCTACTGAAGCTTGCAAGAACTGAAATTGTTGGTTTTATGTGGCCCGGTAAATCCTCGCACCAGCTGTCGCTAACTTTAGGTTTTTGCATCTATTTTATGCATGGCTTCGCACATGTTTAACTGTTGCTAGTTGATTCATGCGTAACGCTTGTTGGTTCTTTTGAGCTGCGAGGTTTTCACCCTGCCTCGTTTGTAAAGGGAAGAAATCGCACTGTGTGTTATCGTAATTATACCAAGCAAGTGCTTCTTTAACAGCTTTATTACTTTCGCCCGCGGGCGTCTTAGATATTTTGGTTTTATGGGAAATGTGTTTAGAAGATAGGTAGTTCAAGGCGAGAATCGCTAATAGTTGCTGAATATGGTATTTTTGTTCTATTTTTGGCTGAAAAGTTTGCGTCACGTTTGGGAAGTCTTCCCACCTCGATGCTGTCTGAGCAGACTTAACACGCAGACGCAGAGTAATTTGTTTGTTTCACAACGTAGTCCGTTCTTGCTGTGAATTTTCTACTCAACTGAATTCTTTCTTAGTATGCCTACGCCGCAGAGGACTAAACTCGGCCTTGCCGCCAGCACTCATCTACTTTTACTGGCGCTGCTCCGCCTTTAAATATATTTTGTGGCACGTCCCCCTAGTAACATTAAAAAATAAGCACTGAAAAGTTAGTGAGACTTTAGCTTTGTACGTTTCCAAGCAGCTCCCTTGGGGAATTTAAAATTGCAACAACGGCAGCGGGAACGGCAGTTCATCGGCATATGCAGCAGAATTGCATCGGCGGTGCAGCGCTAACACATGAGAGGTAACATCATGTTCCTACCCTCTCCCACAGAGCTTTTATTAACCCGTGCGTTTGGTGACTTCGTTGACTAGTGTACGCGTTTCCATCAATAAATTCACAATTACTCTTCTTGAGGCGACTTTGACTGCACCAATTCGGCGACGTCAAATGTATTCATCGGCAGCAAACTCACAACGGCATATGCAGACATCGCAGCGGGCGGATTTGATTGATATAAGTGTGCACTAACGATGGGTAATTATTATTGAGGTACAGAAGGAGAATTACGGCAAGGATAGAAGTAAAAAAAAAAACGATCGACCCATCGTATTATTCAACAAAATTTATTGGCTAGTTAACATGACCTCCACTTCATGTGCATGGGGCTCGTGGCATTTGTTTGCGGGACGCACCTGGCACGTATGTGGGCCATGTTGTCCCAAACACCGCTAACATCGTGTAAATACCCGCTGACATAGAGGTCAGCGTCTTCCATACAGCTGTCACCGCAGAAAAAGCAGTCTGGCACCCGAACAAAGGAGAAATCGCAGCTGCGAACTTCAGCCGTCCTAAAGCCCCTGCATCCACGCGCCACCGCCGCTTTCTTAAGTAGCGACAACCTTTGTTGCGCGCCGCGTTTTCTCCTCACACCAAATCCGGTTCCGGTATTTCCGGTTCCGGCATTTCCTGTTTAAAAATTTCCGGTTCCGGCGTTT
Source organism: Dermacentor variabilis (assembly GCF_050947875.1). NCBI lineage: Eukaryota > Metazoa > Arthropoda > Arachnida > Ixodida > Ixodidae > Dermacentor > Dermacentor variabilis. The sequence goes on along the minus strand of NC_134573.1, from coordinate 74,283,370 downwards.
GCGCTTCCTGGAGTTGCGCTGCGGGAATTTCCGCTTTGACTGTTGTTAGACGATGGTGGGACGCCCGCGCGTGCTTAGTAGAGCTGTGGCAGTCACCATGAGAAGAATGCAAAGGAGACAAGCTGTTGTATTCCGCTGAAGTAGTAGTTCGCGGTCACTGTTTTCCAAATGCACGAAAAACGGCAGTGTTCTCCAAGCGCCCAGGCACTACATTCCACTGTACGTTGTCGCTCGTGCCACAACCGGTCGCAGGTTGACGCGAAGCAGCGAACACGAACAGATTGCTGGTTACAATAGGCGGTTGTTCTTGAATGGAATCACATTCACAGTTTCAACCGCAGCTGGTACAATTAAAGCCTCTCCGGCGACGCGAAAGTAAACAACGCTAAAAAACAAAATGTCACTTCCACTCGGAACAGGAAGCTGCAGCTACGTAAGTTCTGCTTGGCGCCGGAAGCTAAGGGGGTGAGTGGGAGAGGAGCGTAGAGGAGGAGGGCAAGTTGGCGGTACTTAACCTGGTCGGCGGAAACGTGTATGGAGGGGCTTTAAGCCGTCCTTGCTTCAAAGGGTTGTCGTCTGCTGCTGCTCCCGCGCGTACTGTTGGAAGCGCCCGCTAGGTGGCCATCAGTGGCGCCTCTATTAGTGTTCCTGTATATGTTCCCGCAGGGAGCAGAGTTGCGCATAGGTCCGCCGTCGTGATCCAGCTCTGCAGCGAAGCCCCTCCTCGCGCGCGCAGGAGCCAAATGCCGCGCGGTGTTCCGCCTTTTTCTCTAGTGGTCGCGAGCTACAAGCGCCATTTGTTCGCAGGCGCTTAGTAAAGGGCAATTCTTAATACAGGCTACACTCGAATGAGTCATTCGTGCAGTCGGAGGGGGTGGGCTTCCAACCAACCGAAACTTTGTATGTACCTATGTAAACACGCATATACAAAAACACACATGAACGTACAAATAGGGGGTAGGACCGCCTTCAGTTCCCCAAAATAAAATACTCCCGTGGCTCGAACAGCTCCAAAGTTCGCTCGCAAACGCGCAGTACGTTGCCACAAAAGGCGGTGCAGTGATTTTCATGCATATGAAGTTGTCTTATCATTGTCAGAAAGCAAGAAATGTTTTAGAGAGTGTTTAAAACTTCACACACGTAAGCTGGACACTGAGCGCATATTGGCTGCCGAAACCAGCCGATTAATGACCGTCGCCAAGAGAGCTATCGTGCCTGCAGTTATGTCAGTGACCGTTAACAGAGCGTCATTTATCACTAACCATCGTTCGAAACAGCTGCACGTTTTCGATACATGCGGTGCAGACACAGATTTAAGCGCATTTCAAATGTTCACATGCGCACATTTTAAGCAAAGCTTATTTTTACGATTCATTCATACCGCAGACTAATCAGCTATATAGTATCAGCAAATCTGCAAGTAGAAAAAGATTCAAGATGCAAGAGCTTCTAGGTCAAATTTATTTCATACAAGGGAATGCATGAACGGCTGCTGGCAGCAGGCCAAGTGTGCTGGTTCTTGGAACCTTGGGGGCAGAATTCAAAGAAAATGGAAAGGCAACAAGCTATTAAGAGTAACAACAGGTTATTTTTATTGCACTAATCACATCAAGATGGCAAACTTGCAGAGTAATTATTCACACAGTGCAGACTGTAATCTGACAACACATTTTTGGCATCGTAATGGCACAATACAAGTGCCAGTACGATGTGTTTCGTATCACATCACCAAGGTCCTTGACTTCACATCGTCGAATACCGTACCTGAAACCCGCAGCTGCTCCTCTCAACGCACGATCGACGGTCCGCTGATTGCAATGGCGATGGCACTGACGGAAACGACGAGTTCGCATGAGTCGGCGATGCGCCCGTAAAGTTGGCTTCGCAGCGGCGCGGATCATTTGACGTCATTTTTCGCGCTCGGCCAATAGCTGTGCGAGCGGCGCCGGAAAAGGTATGCGCAACTCTGCTCCCTGCGGGAGCATATACAGGAACACTAGCCTCTATAGGCGGTGCACGAGGCGTATACCTATAATTGTGAAAATTGGCACTTGTATATAAGCATTAGCTCGTTTAGAATGTATGTTTAGCATTTTTGCTGTTTTCCTTCTATGACTTACTTCGCATTTTTTGCTTTTGTTTCCATTTATGGACAAAATGCTGAGCGTTCCATCACTTCTGTCGGATTCGTCCATATGTAAATGATCACGCTAGCACCGTTTTAGAGATTCATTCTCTGTTTGTTCCACAGAACGTTACGAGGCAATTCGATGCACAGGGCGTTCAACAATGTCACAGGCCTGCGCGGCGCACGCAGTACGACTGACTTTCGGCACCAGGCACTGCAGCGTCTTCGCGGCGGAAGCTCTTCGCGTCGTTTTGACGAGAACGATATGAACTTTCCCATCGGAGTCGACGGCGAGCTGCGGCTCGTCCTGCTCTCTGCACAGCGGTCAGCTGAGCCAGGGGCGCTATAACGTAAAACTATTCCAAACTTTTCTATTCCATTTCTGCTATCAGCCCTCCACGATTGGTCAAAAACTTTTTTCGACCACGCCCACTTCACGTGTCTGTTACGCGACGTCACGAAAACCGCGATACCTCTCCATCTGATATGATGTGTACTCACTGATTATGCATGATTTGACAGAAAAAAGAAAAACAGTTATTTCTGATTCGACCCCATTTCGCCATTAGCCCTCGGCTATTTGTAAAAAGTTTTCGGGCTGCACCCACTTCATCTGCCTGTCTCGCGACGTCACAAAACCGCACAATCTCACCGCGTCAAAGTGAAGTGTACGCGATAAAGATGCATTAATATGCCGAACAAAACTGAATTTTCTTCGGAATAGCCGCAGGCTGCCCCGTTCTGAAAGGAATAAAAGATGGCTGCCGCCGATCGCTGAGACACTGGCTACTCGCACCTGCCGGAGAGCATGGGTGCACTCACGTATAATAAAACTTCTTGCGTAGCCGTGTAACGTTTTCGAGCCTTTTCGGCACGTTGACCACCTCATTCTGCCAACTCTTCTTCGCTGAGGGTCAGTTTTAGCGTCATTCTTAAGCTTCCGTTGCATGCCGGCGTGATTTTCGACCAGCCACCACAAGCTAAGTAAGGGAAAGCCGACCAATCGCAGACGCCGGCACCACCCTCTTCATCCGGTTATCGATTTTCAGTGCACTGGCTCTGCCCCAGTGAATCCCTCTCCACTTGAGCGTTCTCCTCGCTTCTTGTCAGCCAATTAGATACGACAAGCCGCTCAGTGTAGGCAATGTTATTCGTTTTTCAAGCAAACAAAAGTGACCTCCTATGAACGAGGAGAGCGTTTGATTGGTCTGTTCAGACAACGCTGCGGGTGACCGCCCGGTGCTTGCGTCGGTGGTTACGCAAATTTCACGTCAGGAGATTGGAATAGAAACATATTGGAATAGTTTTACGTTATAGGGCCCCTGATGTTGCCTGGTTGCAGGCCCGCACGAAGCTCTACGATTCGCTTGTCCAGCAGCAGTTCGGATGGATGGATGCTGTGAGCATTCCCTTTGGAACTAGGTGGTGGGTTGCGCCACTAAGCTCTTGCTATTATATTGCCTAATGTCCTACCTATTTTAAAGAGGAAAAAAAGTTAAAGAAAAGAAAATCCCATGAATTTCCATAAACAAACTCCCCCCCTATTGTGAACTTGGTTTTTGCAGGCCTTCTTTGTTTGTCGTTTCCCTACTTTTCTTCCACCAATCTTCGAATCGCCGCTTACTATAATCTCTACTGCGGACATGTTTACTTTCCCCCCTCGTAGAACCTAAGGGCTCCAGGAGGTCAGAGGTGCCTAAATCGACCGCTGGGAAGATATATTCACATTCTAATAAAACGTGCCCCATCGTTTCCCTAGTTTTACCGCAGCAAGCATATGCTTCTTCTTCCTTGTATCTCGCTTTATAAGTGCGTGTTATAAGGCATCCCGACCTCGCTCCGAAAAGTAATGAGATTCCCTTGGAGTTATCATAAATTGTTTCTTTCCTGATGTCGTTTTTTCTTCTTAAGTAGTTACTCATAGTAGGTTTCGTTTCCATTGCCGCCACCCATGAAATTATCTCAGCGTCTCTGACCTTCCGCTTGACGTTCTTTCTTGCCATGTTGCTCATCATACAGGTCTCATACTTGCTGGTAAGCTTCCCAGTTGTTTTCCTCCACTGTGAATCATATTTTTCCAGCACAAATAGCTGAAAACTCTCCCAGCCCATTTACTTTCTTCCATATTTCTCAGTCGCTCTTCACAATCAATTTTACTGTGAGCTTCTCTCACATCAAAACCCCGACAGCTTCATTTGCAGTCTTCCCGTGAGCGCCCAATGCGAGGCGTCCCACTGAGCTTTGGTCGCCATCGAGTCCTGATCGTGCCCCTGATTTCGAGCAAATAACCGCATCTCTAACTGTAAGTCCTGAAACCATTGCGCCTGCCTTTCCACGTACCCAGGAGCACCTCGTACCTATTGTATCCCCATAGCGCTCTGCGTTTCATTATGCCCGCCTTTCTCTTCCCCTTCGCTGTTATTGTTTTTTCCTGTGTTTCCATATATCTATTGCCTTCGTTTATCCATATACCGAGATATTTATATTCTCTTACCCGAGGCATTTCCTGGCCCTGAATTCCCGCGGTCTATTCACTGTTTTTGTTGAGTACCGTAACACTTGATATTTTAACGCTAAATTTCAGACCTAAATTCTCGCCTTCCTGTCCACAGATATTAAACAGACGTTACATATCACTTTGCTTGTTATCTAGCAACAGAATATCGTCCTCATAAAACAAACCCGGAAGCTGCTGCTCTATTACTGTACCCGCCTGCTTGCATGAGAGATTAAACCCGATATTACTTTCGTCTAACGCCCTTTCCATCCTCGCCATGTACATCGTAAACATCAGTGAGGATAAGGGGCACCCATACCTCAGTCTCTTGTTGACATCAACTTTCCCCTCCCTTCTCATCCCATTCCATTCAATGCAAAGGGTATTTTCTGGGTAAATCTCACTCAAAAACTGTATACAATCGTCGCCCAAGCCTTCCCCTTCCAGAATATCCCACAAAATGTTGCGGCCTCCATTGTCGTACGCTCCTGTAATGTCTAAAAGGTTACATATAACGGTCTCCTTTCTACTCTGGATGTTTCAATAGACTGAGTAAAGACAAATAAGTTATCATCCAGGCGCCTATCCATGCAAAAGCCATTCTGAAGTCCTACCAAAATGCCACTAGTCTCTGCCCATGCTTGCAGCTTTAATTTGATTGCCTGCATTGCTAACCTGTATACTACTGATGTAATGTTCAGCGGTCTATATGAGTGAATTCTATCTTTCTCCCCCTTACTTTAAAAGTTCATTCTACTTTGTCTCCGACTGTCTGGTATTCGTCCACTGTTTCCACTGTTTTCAGTAGAGCTTCCTTACTTTTTGGTCCTAGTTCATTAATCAGCCTAACGGGAACCTCGTCTAGCCCTGTGGCTGTGCGCTTAGGAATTTTCTCTTCGGCTTTCTTCCAGTTGAAATTTGTCAGCACCAGCTCCTTTTCCACCTAGTTCTCTTTCATGCTCCTTTTTTGTTCAAATACAACCTCGTGATTGCCTTGGAAAGATTCGGCTGTTGTGTTTCGGATGTAATTTAATGCCGTGTCCCCTTCCAGTTTGCTTCCATCTGCTGCTGTTTCCATCTGCAGATATGCTGTTGTGTTGTTCCAGACTTCCTGCCTAATAAGTTGCGTGGTTCCAAAATATTCTAGGTGCGGCCTTCTTTTTCTCACATATTTCTGACGACCAACGTTCACATTCAACTTTTATCTTTGCTTGCACCAGTATCTGAAACATCGATATTTTTTTCCCCGGTACATTTCCCATTTTCTGGCTACTGGATCCTGCGGCAACTACGCTTTTTTGCCTGCCTGTGCTCTCGGGATGCTTTCTGCCGTTTGGCGATCGCTTCTTGTATCTCCCTGTTCCACAAGCTTTTCGGTTTCATTTTTCCTTTTCAACGATCATGTTGCTTCCTTTTACGTATTGCTGTCATTATTACACTTAGAAGCTCACCATATTCCCACTCTTGGCCATTTGCAAAGTTCTTCCTTGATTCTTGTGACTATATTTGTTATTTGCTCAGCGTTCAAATTTGGACTCGCCATTTTGTGCTCCTTGCTCTCTTTCGCAACTACGTATCCCATTTTCAAAATGATGCATTTATGGTCACTCCCTATGCTGCTAAACCCTTCTTCATCGATGACCATTTCTCTTAACTTAGCATGAATTCCTTCTGTCATCAGACAGTAATCAATGGTCTATTTCCGGTTTTCCACTTCCCATCTGGTCTGCTCGTCACACTTAGGCCCTGTATTCACGATAACGAGATTACGTTGCTCACAAAGGTCTAGCATTGACTTCCAGTTGTTGTCGGTGTAGCCGTCTAGATCCTGTATGTGGGCATTCATGTCACCTAATAGGATAATTTCGGCATCATTCCGGAAGCCCTAATATTGGCACTTAGAGATTCCACTAACTCTTGATTCCTCTCCCTGCAATTATTTCCGGTCCACAAATACGTGACGCACAGCCAGGTATTTTTTTCCACTCATTGTACATGATAACCAACGATGCTCTTGACATTTTGAACTTACTTTTTTCCATTTGGCTCCCTGATGGATAATCATTCCCACTCCTCCTCCCTTTCTTTCCGATTTAGTTCTGTTGCGCCCTTCCCAAACATAGTTCTCAATCACTGGCGGCTCTTCCGAGTCTCTAAGGTGCGTTTTTGTAACCGCATACACCCCTATTTGTTCTCTATTTAGCTGCTCATCAATCTCTGCCCACTTTTCCTTTCTTCTGCCGCCCTGCGTGTTTATGTAGCCTATTGCATGGCGAGCTCTCTCTCTTGTTTTCCTCTTTATACTGTTATTGATGGCGAAGCTGTTCATAGGTTCCCTTGGGGACCTTCTTCATTACTACCTACACTGGCCTCCTGATCGACCGTGGGCCCACCAAAAAAAGCAACCGCACGACCAGCAAGTCGCCAGCCCACTTCTCGTCCAAGCCTGTGATTGAAGTGGATCCCGTCTTGTTGTAAATCACCACACCTTCTCACTTCCCTGTTTACTTCCACAACCTTGAAAGCTTTCTCTCGGCTCATTGTCCATATAACCTCATTTGTAGCCACTACTGCTCTTTGTACGTTACTGTCACGTGCAGGCACCTCCGGCACCGTGCACACCACGATCTGCACCTGAGAGGACAGCTCGCGCAAGTCGTCTATCCCCTTCGCCAAACGCTGGGCTAGTCCGGCCCCTTTTTTGTTTAGGACGTCATTTAGCCCATCTGCTATTACTACGAAGTTGCGTCCATGGGCTTTTCCCGCGAGCTTTGCTTTTTCTCACACCATGACAGGGCCCAATGTCAGTCCTGGAAATACGCCTACCGCCACTCTTTTTTCACCTTTCAACCTCTTCACAATTGCCTCCGAGAACCTAACCAGGTTTGAGTCGCCGGTGACAATCACCCTTTCACTCTCTCCTAATGCCGAGGCCTCTCCCTGCTTCCCCTTGTCATCCTATTCTGTGTGATTTGGACTTGACAAAAGGCATTGACCCCTGCGTCTCTGCTTTTCTTTTGTGACCGCATCAAGGTAGGTGCAGCTCTCTCCCGGCCGCTACCCCTTCCCACGTTGCGCGCCTTTCATCTGCTTTGCTGCTCCCTCTCTTGTCACGTCGGCAGTCGGCGTTCCATTGTCACGGCCATTCTCGCTCACGATGGCGGCCCGATTTAGCTGCTTGAAGTCTTTTTTTTCCACAGCCTTCCGTGCATCATGCTCCATATTTAGCCCATTTTTGAGCTCTTCGACCTGTTTGACAAGCTTATCCTGGAAAGCCTCCGTTTTCTTTAGCCTAGCATCGCAATCACAGTGTCTGGCGATTGGCTCGATTTCCTCTCCATTCTCATCCTTACCCTCGTCTACCTTGGGGGACTCCCCGCACACCGCATGCTTTGCCGTGTTTCTTGCCATGTTTTGCACTTGACTTTTTCTAATACAAACTCCGAAGCTTTCAGAGTCCGTGACTTCTAGCGAAGGCCGATACGCACAGAATCTAAATGCTTATAATGCTGCAAAGTAATTATCACTAATGATTTAGAAGCAATAAATGGCGCACAGACTTAAAGTATGACGCGTGTTCACACGTGCTCAAACGGCCACGCTCTCACTGTCCTACCAAAGCAGTATTCCGGATACCAATGTCCACACAACAACCACTAATAGCTAATATTCTTGTGACGTCCAAGGTACTATTTAAATGCTTTATAGACTTAACGTCCCACATGGTTGTACGTGCTGAAACGCGTTTCGCGAAAGGACGCTCTGGCTACCCTTCCAAACCAAATAATATGGCACCTCCTCGCATCTTGCGACGAGGGGTCATAACGTGTACCGAAGAGAAAACACAGGTATCCAGACTAAGTGGCGCGCATGTCACATTCCTTGACCCGCGGCACTGTACCTTGCTGTTGTTGATGATTATAATAATGTCTTATTGGCATTCCATTCGAAACGGGGTGGGACAAATAGTCAGATAGCCTGCTGGAATACGTCAGGTCCAGCTAAAAGGAGCATGCAACTGCAACATGTCGGGACACCTGGTGGAAGATAACGGAACTGCAATGCAAAGTCTGTACGTATCGACTCTACGTGGCGCACGTGTCACATCGCGTGTGAAATGGCACGATACGATGCTAATGATGATGATGATGATTTAATGGCAATCCATTTGAATTGGGGTGGTGACCAAGAGTCATCGAGCCTGCACGAATTAGTCAGGTATGGCATACATGTTTTTCAATGCATCAATCTTTATACATCTCCATAATCTTTTTCTTCCTTAAGGTTACTCTATCTACCTTATACCGCTACCTAAGCAACTGCTGCATGGCGTGCCACCTGGCGTAATATGCAACTGCAATGGAAAGGGCGCACCTATAGACGCTACTCGGAAGGCATCTCGGTCTGCAAGGCAAGTGGCAAGATACGATGCTAATGATGATGATGATGACAATTTATTGACCTTCCTTTTGAAACGCGGCGGTGCCATTGTCACCTAGCCAGCTTGATTTGACAAGTGGTACGGTACAATGCTAATGATGGTGATGATGATTTTTGGAATCCCCTTTGAAAAGCGGTGGTGACATAGTCACCTAGCCAATTTGATTTATTCAGGTACACAAACACAATATATATGCATTTTTTCTAGAATTCTGGTATACATCTCCTTAAACTTACTTTTCTTTCTCCAACCTTCTTTAACTGCCTTACCTGTGGATCTGCTATATGGCATTCTACCTGGTGTGATATGTAATTGCCATGCAAAATGTGTACGTATCAATGCTACGTGGCCCGCATACCAAGAAATTCTGGACATACGTTCAGTTTCTTTTTTCTCCACCACGTGGCGTAACGATATTAAAGATTTGAAATTCGCGCCGTGACGTAAGCCATTACGCAAAACTAAGGAAAACATAATAAAAAGAAGCACACCCTGAGACTGTTGCTTCACGTCGGAGCTTCACGTCGATACGGGCGCGCTTATGTATCAGCTTTATCTTGCAGAAAACCTGCTACTTGGTCGACTGGCAATGAATTGATGATTTTGCTAGACTCTTGCCATACAGCTCATCGGCATTCCCGGTGAGATGTCGGGCCGAGATAACGCAAAGTTTCCGTTGGGTTTCCTTTCTTCACTGTTCTTTTTCTTATTATTTGTGAACCACTGCGACCGCGGGCTTCCGTATAGTGAGCGTTATGTTTCGTGGGTTTCCTATAGAACCGGTGTGATGCAATAAGAAGAAGCTTTAGCTTGGGTCTTTCTTCGATGCCGGCTGCTGAAATACATGTAGAATGCATAAAAGATTTTATGAGACATTCGCTCAACCGCTCAACCGATCTGAATGAGAATTGTTGCAGTCAAGAGAGAACGTTAGATCACAGTGATCGCTGCAATAATGATTTTGATTTAGGCCATGGCATTATTTACAAGAACTATCGCAAATCGATGAATCTGAAAAAGAATTGAAGTACGAAGTTTACAAATCCGTTAGTTCGCATCAAAAACTGATATCGCATCTCTATGAACTGGAGCATTTCAATCGGACAAACTTTATGTATGAATTGATAACTTATGTGAAGTTGTTACAATGCATGTGAAGATATTTCGAATGCCACATTCAGGAGTTAGAGGTGTATTTCAGTGTGGCATACGATATATTAATTTGTCCGCTATATACGAAATATTAGGTGCAGCTTACAGAATTTTGATATCGCTTTTAGTTGCTGACATACACAGTCGTATACTTCAAGTATTAATTCTTGAAATTTCGCATTTATTAGAATTTAATAAGTGGAACTATATAAATATTCGCTTTCTCAAATCTCATTTTAATGCGACTTTTAAGTTCGACATAACTCACGAATTGCGGTGGAGTCGTTGTCAGAAGAAAGTATTGCTCATTTGCCATGTAGGAGCTAAAGCTTCCCGTTAAGTTCCATTTGGAATAATATTTTTGCTGAGAGAAGAAGCAAGACGGGTAGCGTATTTACATTGTGGCGGCCGCACTTCGATGGGGGCAACATGCGAAGACACCCGTGTACCTAGATTTATGTCTACAGTAAAGAAACTCTGGTGGTCGAAATTTTCCGGATTCCCCCACTACGCCGTGCCTCATAATCAGATCGTTGTTTTGCCACGTGAAACCCCATATTTGTTTTAATTTACAGAATGTACAGTAATTTACAGTAATTGACAAAGCCAAGCATGCCGCAGCCTAGTCATTGAAGCGTTCACTTCTTCAGACCTAAGCTCGCGCTCATCTTCCTCAGGGTTGTGCACAGCTGCGCAACATATTTCTACTTGGTGTGGAAGCGCCGTCCCACCGCTTTTTAGGCAGAAAAAGACTGGTAGCGTTTTCGGTGGCTGACCTGAACGACGTGATGGGAAGTCTGGATGGAGCGAGTAGTAGGTGCGACCGGAGGCATCTCGTAGATTACGTCGGTTACCTGACAGAGGACCCGGTAAGGGACGGAGTAGTGGGACAGTATTTTTTTCGAGAGGACGAAGCGACTGGTGGGAGATCACACAGGGATAAGATACCCAGGAAAATCATCGGCGTCCCGGTGACGACTATCACAAATGCTTTTCCGCTTGTTCTGAGAAGCACAAAGGCGACGGTGAGCAACTTGGCGTGTTTCTTGAGCTCGAGCAATGACATCACTTGTATACTGAGACACGGACTCTTGAGTGGCAGGTCGTCCAAGCAATAGTATGGCGAGTAACCTGGCGTGATGAATTATACGCGAATGTGACAAAAGAGAGAGCAGTATCCTAATCACGATGGTTATCAGAAACACACATGGAGAGCTTGGCCGTTATTCGAATAAGCCGCTCCGTAAGACCGTTCGTCTAAGGATTGTATGCTGTACTAAGTTTGTGTTTGGTAGAACAGGAGCGGAGCAAGTCCACAAATGTGGAGAGGAAGGAGCGACTCCTGTTGGTAAGAAGTCGATGAGGAGCACCGTGGTGAACAATGATGTTCTGCAACAGAAAGTGGGCTACGTCTGTTGGAAGGGCTCTCGTGAACGCGAACAAAATTGTATGATAAGTTGCAACGGCAATCCACTTGTTGCATCAGTCAGATGTGGGGAAAGGTACAAAGAAGTCTACACCAACGCGATAGAAGGGTTCAGTAGGAACACCAAGAGAGAGGAGTAAACCAGCAGTGAGCATAAATAGCTTCTTCTGGCCTTGACATAACTCGAAAGAAGCAATGTAGCAGCGGACAGGTCGATATATACCAGGCCGAAAGAATCGTCGCTGTACACGGTCGCACGTGCTGATTCTCCGAGGTGACCAAAAGTTGGTAGATCGTGCAGCTTGGACAGAACGGTGGTGCGAAGATGCCGGGGAATGACCAGCACCATCTAAGGTCCACTAGGGTACAGACTGTGCCAATGTAGAGTACCGTTCTGGAATAGGAACATGCCAAGAGAAGGATCACATAACCTATATGTGAGCTTGTCCATGATACCAGGTATGCTTGGATCTGCGCACTGTTCGGTAGCGAGGTCAGCGAAACAGATAGCGAAAATACAGAAGCAGAAGGGGGCAGGAACATCAGGAGCATCGTTTGGGTGGTGGTCCAAGCAGTTGGCATCTTGGTGTAAACTCGTACGAGCAACTGTGTACGAGTATTCCTGTAGGCGTAGCGCCCAGTGACGTAGGCGATCGGTAGCTTCTTTGAGGGACGAAAGTCAGCAGAGCACATGGTGGTCTGTGGTGAATGTAAAGGGCCGACCATATAGGTAAGGACGAGATTTCGCCACTGCTTAGAGAAGTGCAAGGTACTCACGTTCACTAATGAAATAATTCCGCTCAGCTGGAGAAAGCAGATGGCTGGCGTAGGCAATGACGCGGTAATGGCGTCGTTGACGTTGGCAAAAAATGGCACTGATTCCATGACCACTGACATTAGTGAGGACTTCTGATGGAGCAGTCTGGTCGAAGTGCGCAAGAAGGAATGGAGATGTTAGGAGAGAGATAAGCTTCGAGAAGGCAGTTGCTTACTCAGGTCCCCAAGAAAATGAAACGTCTGCCTTCAGAAGAGCAGAGGGTGGGAGGCTTCCGCAAACTTGTGCATGAAGCGGCGGAAGTCGAGCACAGGCCCACGAAGCTCCGGACATCTTTGCACATGTTGGCACGGGAAACTCCTGTACGGCACGAGCTTTGCCAGACTCTGGGCGCACAGCAGATGAGTCAACAAGCTGACCGAGGATAATAATTGTTCGGCGTCAGAAGTGACATTTAGACGAATTAGGTTGAAGGCGAGCACTGCCAAAAGCAGATAGAACGAGCGAGAGGCACTCCTGGCGCGTGGCAAATTTAGGAGCAAGAACGATGGCGTCATCTAAGTAACAAATATAGATGGGCCACTTGGAGTCATGAAGTAGTGTGTCCACCATGCGTTCAAAAGTAGATGGAGCATTAGCTAAGCCGAAGGGCATAAATTTGAACGTGTATAAGCCATCGGGTGTTATAAAGGCGGTTTTCTCGCGGTCCATGTCGTCGACGGCAATCTGCCAGTAACCGGAACCAAGGTCGATGGAAGAAAAGTACTTCGCACCGTGGAGGCACTCCAGGCCATTATCAACGCGTGGTAGACGATAAACATCTTTCTTGATGATCTTGTTGAGTTTCCAGTAATCCTTGCAGAAGCGCCAGCTGGCGTTATCTTTAACTGGAACGACAGGGGACGCCCAAGGATTGGATGACGCTTCAACAATTCCTTGAGAGAGAATCTTCTCGACCTCCGTTGGAACGATTTGTTCATTAGTAGAGTGTGCGTCACCGGTGTCAATACGGTGTGTTATGAGAGAGGTCTGGCCTAAAGTGCGACCTAGGTAAAAAATGTTGCCGAACGGATAGAGCAGCTGGCATAACTGGTCGGCGTGGGGAGGCGGAAGTTCGGGAGCAAGTACGTTTGTGAGCTGAGCAATGACAGCCGGCAAAGAAGAAGAGTCAACGGGAGACGGCGTAATATAAGCAGTCAAGGCTGAAAACAAGCAAATTTGGGAGTAAGACAGCGCACCTAAGGCTATGACTTGTGGTAGGACGTGGTCACTGATTCCGAAGTTGGCGAGATGAAGGCTGGTAGAGTTGCTGGTGGTACTGCACGACGGTTTACGGAAGAGCAACGTGATTAGCAAGGAGGACTTCAGCGAGGGGAGACACAACACAGTCATCATCACTCACAGGTGGAGCTGTCTAAAGCAGGACGTGGATCATGGCTTGTGTGGCGAGTCGAATGTGCTCAGCGAAGCAGAGCCTGCTGGGAACTTCCTCAGAAAGGTCAGGACAAAGTAAATCAAATGGAACAAGTACACCGGAGCAGTAGATAAGGGTGGAGTGAGCGGCTAGGAAATCAAGGCCTATAATAACGTCATGTGGACACTCTTAAAGAACAGTAAGCAAAACAGATGTTTCGCGGCCACAGAGGCCAACGCGAGTGGCACACATTCCTATTGTGGCCAGTGTTCTTCCGCGAGCGACTCGCACAAGACAGGACGCCGCAGATGTTAGGGCTTAAGTGAGCTGTCTACGAAGCTGCTCGTTCAAGCAAACAGATGTAGCTGATATTCCAAATGGGATTAAGAGGAAGTAGTTGAGATGAGCGGTTCTCGCATGTCCCAGAGCGGATAGCCAGTGATCTGTTGGAGAAGAAGAATGGGTGCTAAGGAAGGCGAAACGCAATGTAAGTCACCAGAGTGGCAGCCTGTGTGAATGTGAAGAGACTTTGAGATTTGGAAGCATCAGAGGCAGTCATGTGACGCAAGGCAAGACATAGCGAAAGTAGCTGGGAGAGGCCTCTGGGCCTGCGGTGGACAGTTGATGATGACAATAATGACAAAGGTGAGCGGTAGTATACCTATAATTGTTAAAATTGGCACCTGTGTATAAACATTACCTTGTTTGGAATTTATGTTTAGCATTGA